>NC_062214.1:110919737-113319737 GCF_902686445.1 Sciurus carolinensis | reverse complement strand
CTTGAAAAAGTACTTTGTGAAATGCAATGCTTAGAAGGTAGTTTCAATGCATACATCCCCAAAATTAAAGAATAGCAAACTAAAACTGAAGTGAATGCAAGATAGTGGAATGATTCTGACGTAACTTTCCTATGTACATATATGAATACACCATTGTGAATCTCCACATCATGTACAACCGCAAGACTGGGATTCTAATTAGAATAAGATGCACTTCATGTTTGTATAAATATGTCAAAATACACTCTACTGTCATGTGTAACTAAAAAGAACAAATAAAAAAAAGTAAAGTTAATGCAAAAGAAAAAAATAAAGACAAGAACAAAAATTAATGAAATACATGCAAAAGATGGCAAAAAAGACAAAATATTTATTTTATGAAGATCTTATAAATTGTGCATAAACTGAGTGCTGGAGCACACACCTACAATCTCAGCTCATCAGGAGGCCCAAATAGGAGAATCATGAGTTTAAGGCCAGCCTGGGCAACTTATGAAAGACTATCTCAAAATTAAAGGGAACAAAAAGGGGGTGGACAGTGAGGATGTAGCCCAATGTTATTGTGCCCCTGGGTTCAATCCCCAGTACTGCAAAAACAAAAATGATGAATACGTTGATAGAACTTTGGTACAACTGATTTAACAAAAGAAAAGTGCACATTGATCACCAACATCAGGAATGGAAGTCTTTACAATAATCTAATATGTTAAATTTTGAGGAATCTGAAAGCCAATTTTAAATATAGCCATTATAAAAAATGTATTGTATGTAATTTTGACTAAATAAGTCAAATTAAAAACAAAGGCAATGAATACTCAAAATTCACTACTTCCTAATTGTTTTACTGAAGTTTACAATATCTATGCTCTTGAGTTTATTGACATCTACTGTATTTGTTTGGTGGAAGTACTATATGATAAGGTGTTGCTACACATCTCTTTTATTATTATTATTTTTTTTTATTTCTTACAGACTGCATTTTGACTCATTGTACACAAATGGGGTACTTCATTTCGTTTCTATGGTTGTGCACAATGTAGATTCATACCATTCATATAATCATACATATACATAGGATAATGATGTCTGTCTCATGACACCATTTTTCATACACCCCCGCTCTTGTTTCTCTCTATGTAATGTAAAGTTCCTCAATTCTTGTCTCATCCCCATCCCCCCACCTCCATTATATATCATCATCCACTTATAATATTATGGCATTTGCAGATAAATGGATGGAAATGGAGAATATCATGCTAAGTGAAATAAGCCACACATCTCTTACCAACCCTGTGTTTAATCATGTCACATTGGTACTTTGATACTGGCCTTGATAGTGGTAGTATTTACACTATGGGGGAATCAGCAAATTCTTCAAACTTTGACTTGACTTATTGTCTTGATGTCTGGACATTTTTAAAAAAGTAGATAAAATGTTAATTATGCAGAGTGATCTTAAAAGTGCAGCTAGTCTCTTGCCATTACATTGTGAATAGCACAAAATTTGAGGCAATCATCTTAAATATCTGAAAACTATTTTTCAGTTCTGCAAAGAAGTTGTTTATGTCCTACATAAGAGTGCTGAGGCCGAAAGAAGATTCAGTTTAATGAGTGTAGTTTGTGCAAAAATGAGAAATTATTTAACAGTAGATTACAGTATTCTTGATGACAATACATTTTTTTAAAAAGAACATTAAGCAATGCCATTGTCGTATATGGTTGCTGTGCAGAAATAGGCTATTGATAAGAGTTTGGCAAAAATTAAAGAAAATATTTAGTAAAAACACAATGTTAATTAAGATTTACAATAAAAATTATTGCACACTTTTTATTTTTATAAATTGTATGTTATAGACAATTCATATCAATAAAAATGACAATAAACTTCTAGACATGTCCAATGCATATATTATGTGCTCCTCATAAACATTTATGAGCATACCACAGCAATAATATCATGACATTAAAAGATAATAAAAGGGTAATTTTGCTAGTAAGTATACAAATGTAACTGAAATGCAAAACTTCATAAAACAATCAGCTCTTATTAAAACCAACACAAAAAGAAATAATCTCAATAATTCTTCATTAATTATTTAAAAATCATACCTAAAAACTTTTTCATAAAGAAAATTCTAAGTCCAGATATACTCGGCAGTTACTTTTAACAAATTTAATAGAATAAATAATATCAATTTGACTTGAATCATTTCACAATAGACATATAAAATCTATTAGGCCATAATATGATATAATATATATAATATATGATGGCTGTAATATGATAGATATAATATGTAATATATCAAATATATTAGACCATAATATGTGATACATTAATATATCATATTTAATATATGTGTATATACAATATATTTATCATATTATCATATTTTGTATCATATATATTTGAGTATAATATATTTGTATATCATATATTATAGTTTATATATATGAAATATATTATGTTCAAATATATTTATGTAGTATATATTACAGATGAAATATATATTTTGACATAATATATTTATATATCATATATTATGTCCATAATGTATTATATATCATATATTGTGTATATATGTCACTATCTACTTCATTTCAATAAATATGTAAAAGGATTTGATACAATGCAATAATCATTCATGAGAATACTATGAGAAAACTAGGGATAAGAGGGAATATCCTTAATCTGATAATGAGTATCTACAGAAAGCCTGAAATAAACAATATCTGTAATTGTGAAATGTTAAATATTTTCCCTCTATGATCAGTATAAAAAGTTGTTTATTATCTCTACTCTTATTAAACATTATACTATATGGTCTATGAAAGGCAATAATAACAAAAGAAATTAAATGGATAAATATTTAAAAGAAATAAAGCTCATGTTTTATAGATGTGATAATTGTGGAAATCTTCAAGCAACATACAGAAAAATAAATAAATATAGCAGGATTTCTGGACACAATTGAATGTACGAAATCAACAATACTCATATTACTAGTAACTATCAGAAACTAAATTTCTTAAATACTATTTGCAATAACCTTAGAAAAATAATAATTTGAAAAAAGTATCAACACAAATGGTATGAATGTACATTGCGCACAACCATAGAAACGAAAAGATGTACCGCTTTTGTGTACAATGAATCAAAATGCAGGCTGTAAAAATAAAAAAAAATTTAAAAAAAATGTCAAAGATGTGGGAGAACTCTAATCAGTCAAACAAAATCTAAAACTATACAATATTCAAAAAAATAAGAATTTCCAAGACAATCTGGAAGAAGCACAAACTCAGAGTGCCTCTACTATCAGATTTAAAAATTTACTTCAAAGATAAATACAGATGGTATATGTTAGTCAGGTTTCATCACTATGATAAAACACCTGAGATAAATGACTTAAAAGGTAGAAAAGTTTATTTTGGCTTATGGCTTAAGGGGTTCCAGTTCATGGTCACTTGGTCCTGTTACTTTGACCTGGTCCACAGCAGAGAATTATGGTGGAGAGTGCATAGTAGAGCAAAATCTGCTTACCTCATGGCTTCTGGGAAGCAAAACGGGGATGGGTTCCAGGATCCCAGTCTATAATTTAAGGGCTCACTTCCAATGATCTACTTCCTCCAACTAGACCCCACCTCCTAAAGTTTCCATCACTTCCCAATAGCACCATCCTCTATGGATCAAGCCTTCAACACATGAACTTTTGGGGGACATTTAAGATCAAACCATAACATGGTGTCTTGTGAAAGCAGATGAAAAGAAGAGATGGACAGCCCAGGGAGACACACTAGAAGGGCATTTGACTTGTAGCAAAGATGATTCTACAAAGTAATAGCAAAACAAGTCTCTCTTCAATAAATATGCTGGGTTAATTGCCACTCACGTGGAAAAATGATAATTTGGGTTAGGGATTAGAGCAGAGTTCATCTCAGCATTTTTTTTTTTTTTTTTCTCGCAGCATCAGTTGGGGTAGATCCCCTGGAGTTAGATGACACAATTCCAAAAAGACTTACTCAAATTTGCTAGCAATTTGCTTTTAGTTGTCACTGAGAGCTCAGCTAAGGACTTGTGCCTGGGAGTCTTGATTTCTCTTCACATTAAACTGCATGGGGCTGCTTGGGCTTCCTCAAAGCATGATTGCAGACTTCCAGGAGCAATGGTTTCAAAAATAGGAAGGAGAAATTGTAACTCCCCTAAATCCTGAAATCAGAAATTGGCCTAGATTACTTCTACTCTACACTAGTGCTCAAATAAATTACAGAACCCACCCATATTCAAGTGAAGGAAACATAGAACACTGTATCTCAAAAGGAGTCATACAATTTGTGACCATCTTTACTCTTCCCTACCAGAAATACCTAGGAAAAATTTCTCCCCATTCACATCTCATCCCCAACCTTCAGCATATGATACCCATGCACTCAGTGAAGGCCATAGGAAAGAGTTGGCAGATGGGTACAGAAATAATTTCTCGGGGCCTCTTGTGATTCTAATCTGTTATGCCATCCTCACATGGCCATTAAGAGTTCATAAAACTTTTGACTGATGTCTTCTTACTGGTGTGTATAACTAGTGAGTTACACTTATTCCTTCTTCTCTGGCAACTGCACTAGACATGAAAATAGTCACTTACCTCTTTTCTCTTAGGAAGGACTTGTCACTTCCTGAAATTTAGTTCATTTAGATTTATTTACATCCTTGGCACTCTGATGATGTTTTTTAAGGTTATGATATTTAAGCTTATCTGGCTTGTTCTCATTGTTTGGATAATAGTGACAAATTCATAATTCTGATGTTCAACCAGAAGCAGAACATTTCTACCAGTTATTGATTTGTATACATACTTCCTACTTTATTCTTTCTGATTTACTATAGAAAGTTTTAAGATCATAAATATTCTTTATAGTACATCTATGAAAATATCCTATAACTATTATTGTATCTGAAATATTATTTTTCTTTCATATTGGATTATCAGTGATTGAGAGTCCTGATACCTTCCACTAGTTCAGGGGACATTCTCTAACATATTAATTTCATTTTTTCTTTGTACTTACAAGACATAGCTGTTTTCCCTAAAATTTTGTCCTTATAAGTAGTTATATAACTCATTGCTACTTTGAAGTTTTCCTTTAAAAGAAAACTAAAATTATATTTGTAACTTTATTCTAAATCCAAAATCATATTTTATCTTCTAACTTATTCTCCTTGTGATAGTGATTCTCACCTCCATCTTTCCCATAGATCTTTTACTTATTACCTCATTTATGATCATTATGAAAATTAGAATGCCTACAAGAAGACCTTACCGGATAGGTATAAAAGAGCAAGTATATATTTTCATAAAACTTATTTATGTGCTGTAAAATTTTGATAGAATATTTCCTAGTTTTTGATGCTTCCTTTCACAAGTGGACATCAATAAAAATCATTTGCATTGTTCACACGTCTTAGTATGTGAATTTCTTTTTTATTAATACTTTTAGTTGTAGATGGACACAATATCTTTATTTTACTCTTTTTTAATGTGGTACTAGGGTTCAAACTTAGTTCCTCCCACAGTTTAGGCAAGTGCTCTACCACTGAGCTACAACCCCAGTCCCAATATGTGATTTTCATTTTCTTTTTAATATGGCAAGAGGTTTAGGAATTCTTTCTACCTATTCTTTCTTATCCACGTTACTCGAAGTAACTTTAAGTGTTAAAAGTTATTTTTGATGCATTATTAGAAAGAAGAATAACATTTTTTACCTATCTAATTTCAAAATGGGTTAAGAAAAGCAGATTTAAAAGAAATAAGAACAGGGGCATGGGGGCCAAGCCTGTAATCCCAGATGCTTGGATGCTGAGGCAGGTGAATTGCAAGTTCAAAGCCAGCCTCAGCAACTTAGTGAGGCCCTAAGCAACTTAGTAAGAACCTGTTTCTAAATAAAATATAAAAAGGGGTGGGGTTGTGACTAAGTGGTTGAGGGCCCATGGGTTCAATCCTTAGTACCAAAAATAATAATATATATAAAAAAATAAGATTCATTATTTCAAAAGTACAAGAATGGTTTATCCCTATTATTTTAGGAATATAACCTACTGCAATACATACATAGTTCAAAATAAGCCTTCCAGCCTCCTTTCTCTCTTGCCAGCAAAGGGACCCTCTTTATAAGCTACAGTTTCCAAAGAAAACTTCTTCATCAGCAACCAAGGAAAGATACACAATCATGCCAACATCTGGTTCAGTGCTGAAGAAACAAGGAAAACATCACCTTGTGTCTAGTGGGTGGTACTGACGTTTCTACCCCTCCAAGGGGTGTTGAAGGACTCAGGCAGGCCAAGTTCTTATTCACAGAAGTCGCTTTCAAAAGAGAACATCTTCCATTTCAAACAGGTGCCAAACAAACAGCATTATTATTTTGTCCCAAACTCAATAGGATATTTTGGTAACCTTTCCTGTGTGTTGGTGTTTGAAAGAAGTCATGCCCATGGGAGAATCCAAGAGACATAAAATTAGTCTTCCTCGGGACAATTTTTGCAATTCTGTTTTTCGTTAAGGATTATTTTCTGTGAGAAACTCTTGCAAATTACTGACTTAATTATGTTAAGTAGCTATTATAGTAAGTCACACACTTCCTTCAAGTCTAGTACCCACGTTCATTGTGTTGTGTGTGTGTGCATGTGCGCATATGTGATGCTGAGAGGCAGTGAGTTATAGAAATGGCTTTGAATGATCAGGCACAGCTCGGAAGAAGAAATAAAACAGGCTACTATAGTTCTTTAGTGGCATTATTCCTGTGTCTAGTATTCAGTCTCACTCCCAAATTCGACTTATCTTTCCAGTGTTGCTCAAGATACATGTCAAACATGAACCCTTTCCTTTTGGACCATTGCTCACTCTGATGTCTGAATTCTTTAAACACATTTCCATTCCACACTTAGCATTCAATGCATACCTCTGAAAAGTCTCTCTCTTTGAATGTGGTTTGAGACTGTAGTTTTTATATTTCCTCAGATAATTCTGATCCTAGGGGAGGTCCTGGCCTTTTGCCCCCATTTTGATCCATGATTCCGCCATATAAAGGATAAAAGGAATTACTACATATGTACAACCAAGACTGGACCTTGACATGTGGGTGTCTCCAGACTAATAATCTGGTACCATTTCAAAATGAATTTTAAAATATTTATTCAATATTTCCTTTTAATAAAAATGTATACAGAAATAGACCCATTTATTAATCCACTCCACTGCCTGAAGCAGAGTCAAAAGTCTGAAAAATATATAGCAGACCCAAGTTTTCATTTTCCTATAGCTCTTATTCTCTCTGCTGTTCTTTTGTGATTATCCAAACCAGACAACTTCTTGGCAAGCTTATTAAAGATTTAGATAATGAAGGAAATTCCTCAATCGTATGAACAGAGTTATGCTGTGCAACCTCTTTTTTCTTTTTGGTCTCAGAGTTTCAGCTGCCAGCTACTGCTGTCTTTTGGCTGACCGCAACTGCACGTGCATGTTGCAAAACTATTCAGTAGAGGAATGTTCTTGAAGTGAGGATTGTCTTTACATTTTCGTCTGAAGCACTTTGGACCAATCTATGTTTCTGTAACTACATGAAAAGCCTCATGAGAAAATTTCATTCAGTAGGCATCTCATTTCTAATTTATTCTACAGATCCTTTAGTGACCCTAGATCAGGGCTTCAGGTGACAGCCTGGTTGGCCTACTGCTCAGTCAGATTCTGGGCCCATTACTTAGTAACTATTCTTCCTGTGATTTACCTTTTTTTTTCAAAATTCAGGCTCTCTGGCTGCTATATTCTAAACTTCACTTGTTTTTTAAAATGTAACTTTTTATTTTGCTTTCCTCTTTAATTTTTGAGACCCAAGAAGCAAAGGAAACCATTATAAAAACCACAAGTTTAGGAAGAAATAATGGTAGCAAATTCTGGATTTGCCAATCCCTACCCCTCTAGAACCTTGACAAATCATCTGGTCTCACTGATCTCATCTTTTATCATCTGTAAACTAGATAAAATATCTGCCTTGCACAGTTGTGAAGAAGATTAGCCACAATTAATCTCCCTGATGCTCTTTTGAGATGATAGCTAATTTTATTACTTACAAGAACTATCAAAACTTTTGTTCAGCATTGGACATGTGCTGAATTATGTAAACTTGAAGTTTTTTAAAAGGAGGGGGGATAGGAATAGGAATGACAGTGGAGTATATCTGACATAATTTTCCTATGTACATACATGAATACACCACAGTGAACCTCAATATTGTATACATCCATGAGACTGGGATCCTAATCAGAATAAGATATATTCCATTTTTGTGTAACTATATCAAAATAGATTCTCCTATCATGTATAACTAAAAAAGAACAAATAAAAAAGAAAATAATAATCATTTATTCCTTCCTTCATTCTCTGCAAAAATATATTGGGCTCTATTAGGTGCCAGGCACTCAAATTTAATTTTTGCTCAAAGTTAGATTTACAAAACCACTTGTGCCCAGCGCTGTAGCAATACCTGTGATCCCAGCAGCTCTGGAGGTTGAGGCAGGAGGATCAAGAGGTTAAAGCCAGCTTCAGCAACAGGGAGGTGCTAAGCAACTCAGTGAGACAGTCTCTAAATAATATACAAAGTAGGGCTGGGGATGTGGCTCAGTGATAGAGTGCCCCTGATTTCAATCCCCAGTACCCCTGCCCCTGCAAAAAAACTTGTAAATATAATATGATGAAAGTTTGTATGATGTGTGTATGCTCATGTGGCTATAGTATGTATTAAGGACTGTATAGAAATACACAAAATTGTAAAAAAAAAAATTCCCCTCTCTTCTATTACACTGATCTTCAAAGGTAACAATTATTAATAATTTCTTGAATGTTATTCAAAATTTTCATGTGTATCTGTTCTTTCATTCATTGAACTAAATATTTACTGAGTACCTAGTATTAGAAATTTTAGTAGTTTCTTGGGATGAACTTAAGGAAAAAAGAACAAACCCTCTCTTTCTCATTTCCCCTTTCTTCTTGGGATGTGTATGTGTTTGTGTGTGTGTATTAAATATTTTTCTTTTATTTATCAAATTCTAATTTCTATGTAGTGAAATCTGCTTAACTCCAATGAGTTCTGATAAATACATACATTTGGGTACTCCAAAAATTATTCAAGATATGTAATATTTTCCCATACCAGGCCACCACTCTTTGAATTTCTAATACCAAATCCTTACCAGTTGCAAGATTTCATACAAATGAAATTATACACTATCTTATATGATTGCCCTCATTTGCTTAGCCAAATACCTCTGAAATTTGTCCATTTTATTCCACGCATTAATGACTCATCATTTTTTGTTGCTCCACTATACGAACATACTGAAATGTGTTTATTCATTTCCTTCTTGATAGATAATCAGGTTATTTTCAGTTTGAATATTATGTTCATACACAAATATTTTTGTGGACACACGTCTTACTTTCTCTTTGTACTGCAACTGTTAGATCATAGAATAAGTGTGTGTTTGTAAGAAACTGCCAGTTTTCCAAAGCAACTGAACCATTTTACACTTTCACAATGTATGAGAAATCTAATGGTTCCACCTCTTTACTGACATTTATGTGAAGTGGGATATCATTTTAGTTTTAACCTGTGTCTTCATGATTAGTAGATTAATATTTTGGTCACCTTTTCATGTGGTTAGTGGGCATTTTATAAAGTCTTTTGTGATGTCTATTCAAATATTCTTCAGATTAATATTTTTAATTCAAGATTTATTTTTATTATTAAGTTATAGGAATTCTTCATATTTTCTAGATGGAAGTCACTTTTTTGATACATACATTATCAATATATTTCTCTAGGCCACAGTTCCCCTTTTCAAATTTCTGAACATTATTTTTTTATCAACAGAAATTTTTAATTTTAAGCAATTTATCATTTTTTTTTCTTTTGTAGTAAGGGCTTTTTCTATCCTGGATAAAAACCTTTGCCCAACCTAATATTGGAGAAATAGTCTTCTCTGTGTTCTTCTAGAAGGTTTAGCTTTTATATTTCCATATATGATTTATCTTAAATTGAGTTTTGAGTGTGGTATGAGATAGAAGTCAATGTGCATTTTAAAATTATGGATTTATAGTTGTTCCAACAAAACTTTTTAAAACAACTTTCCTTTTGAATTAATTGGATGTTTTTTAAAGACCATATACTTGTGGTTCTATTCTTACTTTTGACTTTGTTTCATTGATCTGTATGTATAGTTTTAAGTTGATATCCTAAGTGTCTTATAATCAGATAGTGTAAATCTTCCAATTTCATTCTTTTTAAAGACTGGCTATTCTAATGCCATATGAAATTCCATATACATTATAGAATCATCATTCTATAATCCTTCCCAAAATTTCTTCCCAAAAGGCTGCTGGAATAGTTTTTACTGTACAGCTTTTGCATACATACTGCTAAATTGATCCTATTTATTGATTTAATTATAAATGATAGTTAACACGTTATTTTTTCCCAAATTATTTGTTGCTTGGACATAGAAATAAAATTATTTTTATTTATTAATCTTGCTTCCTGTGACCTTGGTCAATTTTTTATTAGTTCTAAGAATTTTATTGTACATGCGTAAAGATATTTTATGCACATTATGATGTTATCTATAAATAAAGATGGTAATCTTTCTTATGTACTAATCTTTATGTTAGGCATTTATTTATTCAGCTTGATTGTGCTGGCAAGGACCTCTACTGCATCATGTATGAGAAATGGTAAGAATGGTTATCTTTGCATTGCTTCTCATTTTAGGGGAAAAATTTTTCAGGATAAAAATATTCAAGGGGATAACATTTTTCACAAGTTTAAAAAATTGTAGGCTTATTTTTTAAAGCACTTTGTGGTTTACAGAAAAATTAAGCACAAACTGTAAACTTTCCATATGCTCTCTTTCCCTATTGTATTAATCAACTTTCCATTACTATAACAAAATACCCAAGATAATCAACTTCAAAAGAGGAAAAGTTTGTTTTGGTTCACAGTATGGGAGCTTTCATTCCATGCCCAGGCTTATTTTATAAGAATGCAAATCCCATTCACAAGGGCTCCACTGCCATGACCTAGTCACCTCCCAAAGACCCCACCTCCTAATACCACCTGCTTGGAAATTAGATTTCAACATGTGATTCCTGAGAGGAGATAAACATTCAGACTATAGCACACTCTTTTGAACTAAAGTTCCTAATTTACATTACAGTGCATCATTTGTATTGTATAGATTTTGGAATTTTGATAAGTATATTATGTCATACATCACCACTAGAATATCTTACAGAGGTCACACCCCTAAACATCCCATACTCTGTTGTAGATTTCTGTAGGTGTCTAGGACATAACCTTGACCAGGTTGGGGAAGTACCCTTTTTTCTAGTTTGCTGAGAGTTTTTATCATGAATGGAAATTAATTCTTTCTTTTTTTTGGGGGGGGGTTAGGAATTGAACCCAGAGGTATTCTACCACTAAGCTACATCCCAAGCCCTTTTTTCTATTTTAAGACAAGATCTTGCTAAGTTGCCCAGACTGGCCTTGAACTTGGGATCTTCCTACCTCAGTTTCCTGAGTAACTGGGATTTACAGGCGTGCACCACCCATGCTCGGCTTGGATGTTAAATCTTGTTAAATTATTTTTCTACATTTATTAAAATAGCCATGTGGTTTTCTTTTTCTTTTTCTTTTCCTTTTTTTGGCCTTTATTCTGTTATCATGGTAGTTTACATTGATTGATTTCCAAATGGTAAACCAATATTGCATTCCAGGTAAGCCTCACTTGGCCATGATGCATTGTAATTTTTATATATTACTGAATTTAATTTGTTAACATTTTGTTAAGGATTTTTGTGATTTATGCATGAGAAATATTTCTCTATAGTTTTCTTTTTATGTTTTTTCTGGATTTGGTATTACAGTAATATTGGCCTCATAAAATGAGTGGAGAAGTATTTCCTCTTTCACTGTTTTCTGAATGAGTTTGTGTAGGATTGGTTTTGGCCACAGCATAGGCCATGATATTTTTCTTATCTTTTAAATATCTGTATAATCTTTATGAGTTAACCTCTTCATACACCTTCTATTTTTCCACCTAATTATTTTCAACTGTCTCTGTGTAAAAATGGTTGAATTTTGCCTTTTTATCTAGTCTGACAATCTCCAACTTTTAATCAGTTTAACTTCATTTTTATTTGATTATTGATATGAATAAATTTTAGTCTACCTCTTGCTATTTTTGCTATTTATATTATTTGTTCTTTTATTTTTCTTGTCACTATTTTTCTTCTTTTACTCTAATCAAATATTTACTCTTGTTTCATTTGTTTATTCTTTTTGCTTTTCAGCTAAACTTTTTTGTTTTCATTATTAGTGGTTTGGTCTTGTGATTACAATGTTCATTATTAAAGTATCACACTATGATTTAAATTAAATTTCAATATCTTCATGTACAATGTAAAAACCTTATAATATTTATCCTCTCCCATCCTTTGTGTTTGTCATATATTTTGCCTTTAATTAGTTTATACTACACATCATAGTGTTTTTCTTTGAATAATTAATTGTCTTAAAAATAAAGTTATTAGATGAAGAATTCTTATATTTTTCAGGGTTCTCTAAAGGAGCAGAACCAACAGAATATATGTATGTAATAAAAGCAGACTCACCAGATAGGCTTGTATCATCAGAAACTGGATAGGCCCACAATGATCATCTGTAGAATGAAGGGCTAGAGGAACCAGTAACTTCTCAAAGAAATTGAAGTCTTAGAACAAGAGGGACCAATGATGCAATCCCAGTCAGAGACTGGAGGCCAGGGAACTCCTTAGAGAAATTGTCGACACTGGAGGAGTGAAGGAACTAGAGTCTGATGTACTCAAGTGATGGCAGCAGAAATCAATGCACCTGCTCAAGAAGAACAAAGCTTGCATCTTCCCTGGCTTCCTCTTTCTTATCTCCTATTTCACCAAGGTTCCCAGCTCATCAAACAGTGCTGCTTCCATTCAGTGGGTCTCCCCCATCAATTTACTGTCCCACATGCCAATCATCTCTGGAAACACCCTCAGAGGCATACCCAGAAGTCTTTTAATCCTAGACATTTCTTGATACAATCGACAATGCAGATTAATCATCACAAGCCATTTTTATATTTTTCCATATATTTACTTTTTTAAAAAATATTTTTAGATGTTGATAGACCTTTATTTTATTCATTTACTTACATGTGGTGCTGAGAATCGAACCCAGTGGTTCACACATGCTAGGCAAGCACTCTATCACAGAGCCACAACCCCAACGCTATTACTTTTTTGATTTTTCATTATTTCTTTGCTGCTATATAAGTTCCTTTTGCTATCAGTTATTTTGAAGATTTTAAAGTTTCCTTTAACATTTTTTGTAGTGCAGATCTTCTGGTTATGAAGGTTTTCTGCTATTTATCTGAAAATATCTTTATTTGCCTTTATTTTAGCAGGCTACTTTCTTAGCTTATAAAATTCTAGATGAAAGGTCTTTTCCTCCAGCCCTAAACTTAGAAGGTTTTACTCCATTGTCTTCCAGTTTCCATTGTTTCTGATGAGAAATCAGACCTTTTCTTAGTGTTTTTTCTCCATTTGTGTTTCATGTTTCTTTCACTGCTTAAACACTTTCCTCATCTTACAGTTTTATCAATTGGATGCCTATTTACCTAAATGTAGTGCTTATTTTGTTTTGGTTTTGTCAAACTTTTCAATTCTGTGAATTGATGCTTTATCTTAAAAGTTGGAAAACTTTTTAACCATTATTTTTTCAAACTTTCTCTCTCTCTCTCTCTTTCTCTCTCTCTCTCTCTCCCCTCCCACCTGCCCCTCAATCCTTCATTCTCTCCTTGTTGGACTCTGTTGTACACATT
This sequence comes from Sciurus carolinensis, assembly GCF_902686445.1. Lineage (NCBI taxonomy): Eukaryota > Metazoa > Chordata > Mammalia > Rodentia > Sciuridae > Sciurus > Sciurus carolinensis. Next base: position 113,305,801 of record NC_062214.1, on the reverse strand, counting down.
AGGTGGCTAAATACTGTCTCACAGTCATAGTCTCTATTTCCTCCAGTCTTTTTTCCCTTGTGTTCTTTATTTTATATATTATGTATTGAATCACTTTCAAGGACTTCACTTTCTTCTGAACTATTCAATTTTCATATTTTTTTCATTTCAGATATTGTATATTATGGCTCTAGTTTTTTTGTATGTACCTTTCTCCTTTCTTCTGAGATTTCCCTTGTTGTATTTTATTTATGTTTTATTTTAAACATTTTTCTCCATCTTCATCATCACTGGGCCTGTTGTTTCCATTTACTATTTTTTTCTAACTGTGACATAATTTATACCTATTCACATTTCTAATATTTTAATTTATAGTATGTTGGATATTAATGTTGTTGTTTTCCTTTGAATAGAGCTGCATTTTAGTTCAAAAATTAATTGACTTATTGGAGGATCAGTTTAATCCCAGTAAAGCTTGGTTGGTGGCTTTTTGAGGAAGGATACTCTAGGATTACCTTTATGTAGGGGCATAGCAGTGCTGTTCTATGGTACATCCTTCATGAGGTCTTAATGAATGCTCAATATTCAGATTATTCAGCAAGCTCTCTCTACTCTGATTGGTTGAAACTTCAACATACCTAGACATTGGTCAATGTCCAGAATCACCATCCAACTCTTAATGCTTCAGGAGCTGTTAGTCCAGATTTTGCAGTCTCACAATGTATATGCACAACTTTGTATTCTAGGGGCATACTAATACTGTGTGTGCAATTATATATATATATATCTATATATATATATGTATATATGTATATATGTATGTATACAATATATACATATAGATCATATATTTGGTACAGAAGGTGAGGAATATACATACATTTTTCTGCATAGCTACCTCCTCTCCTGAACTCTAGTCTTCAAATTCCATCTTCCTCAGGAGCCTGAATTTAATCTTTCACCTAGAGAGATTTTTACTCTGTTTGATCTGCACTCCCCTGTACCATAGTTGGTAAGGTTCCTTGGGATAGAAAGCCATGGTGACAGGGGAGTTCATCACATATATTTCCCTTTTCTCAAAGGTCATGGACAACTCTGTGTTGTCTACCGTCTAATTCCTGAACCAGATTTGTTTTAAGTTTTGTCAATTTTATAGTTATTTAAGCTGGAGAAAGTAAGTCTGATCTGTTGTTTTGACCTCTAATTCTATACTTATGGTTCAACAACCTTACAAAGCATTTTAAAAATACAAATGATATCTCAAAAAGTTTGCTGTAGGTTATTTTTTTAAAAATACATCTTAGAAACATTTCCATATGAGCATATATGACTATTTCATAATATAGAATAGTGGCATTTTATTTCATTGAATGTCTTTACTATATTTCATCTAAACAGTCCAATGAATAGATGTTTAATGATCTATTATAAATAAAGGTGCAGTAAAAATTCTTATGCATAACTCTTGGTCTATTAGTGTGAGTGGACCATTGAACTATACTTATGGCAGTGGAACTAACAGATCAAAATAGAAAAGTTTTAATTTCATTGGAAAATAACAAAGTATCCTGAGGATCCAATTTTATACCTATACCAGTAGTATGGAAAAGTTTTTGTTTCCCAATCTTCTACTACACAGGAATTATATAATAATATTTTAAAAGAAAAAATGGTAAAATTATGTACATTAATTTATCTGAATGGAATCTTCTTGGTGATATCTTAACCTGATATTTGTGTGTGTATATTGCGGGGAGTAATTGGGATCAAACACAGGGTTGCTACACCACTGAGCTACATCCCAGTCATTTCATTTTTCTTTTCTTCAAAAAAATTTTTTGAGACAGGTTCTTGTCAAGTTGCTGAGGCTGGCCTCAAACTTGCAATCCTGCTGCCTAATCCCCCTGAATAGTAGGGATTATAGGCATATGCCTCTGTGCCCATTTTAAAGTGTTTTTTTAAGATGAATCCTTTTGGTGGTTCCTCCACTGACACCTTGCAGGATCAGAAGCATAGAAATTTGATAAACAACTACTGAATTAATTCAAATGGACATAGTGAGTTTTTATACTTCTGGAAAACTAAGTCAGAACAGTTATATTAGGAATATCAAGAACTAAAGAGCTCTGATCCTAAAATGGTTAATGGAAGTTAAGAGATGTACATGATTGACAAGAGCAGTTTTGGATGGAGTTCCATGGAGGAACTGTCAGACTAGCTCACTGAAGCCTTACAGATTGAAAACCTGATTTGTATATAACCACTTTTCTCTGATAATTTTCTCCTCTCTAGCCAGGGACCTGGATTCCTGAGAAGCATGTTTTCACAACTAGTTGGAAATGAAAGATTAGTTGGGTTTGATCAAACACTACTTCCCTTAGATCAAGGGTAGGGACTGGAGCCATTTTCAAAACATACTCACTGGATTAGCCATACAGTTTAGGGCTTATCCTAGGTGGAGAAAACAACACTTCCATTATAGATTCATTTATGTCTACTCAGCCTTCAGGAAATCAGGTACAATAAAGAAAGAAAGTGTTTGCTCAACTCCTTAGCCCATTTATTGATTGGATTATTTGTTTTCTTGGTGTAAGGTTTTTTGAGTTCTTTATAGATCCTGGAGATTAGTCCTCTATCTGAAGTTCATGTGGCAAAGATTTTCTTTCATTCTGTAGGCTCTCTCTTCACATTACTGATTATTTCCTTTGCTGAGAAAAAGCTTTTCAGTTTGAATCTATCCCATTTATTGATTCCTGCTTTTATATCTTGTGTTTTGGGAGTCATGTTAAGGAAGTCCGGTCGTAAGCAACATGACGAAGATTTGGACCTACTTTTTCTTCTATAAGATGCAGGGTTTCTGGTCTAATTCCTAGGTCCTTGATCCATTTTGAGTTGAGTTTTGTGCAGGGTGAGAGATGGGAGTTTAGTTTCATTTTGCTGCATATGGATTTCCAGTTTTCCTAGCATCATTTGTTGAAGAGGCTATCTTTTCTCCATTCTATTTTTTGGCACCTTTGTCTAGTGTGAGATAACTGTATTTATGTGAGAGTGTCTCTGTGTCTTCTCTTCTGTACCATTGGTCTGCCTGTCTATTCTGGTGCCAATACCATGCCGTTTTTGTTACTATTGCTCTATAGTAGAGTTTAAGGTCTAGTATAGTGATACCTCCTGCATCACTCTTCCTGCCCAGGATTGCTTTGGCTATCCTGGGTCTTGTATTCTTCCAGATGAATTTCATGATTGCTTTCTCTATTTTATGAGTTACATCATTGGGATTTAAATTGGCATTGCATTTAATTTGTATATCACTTTTGGTAGTATGGCCATTTTGACAATATAAATTCTGCCTATCCAAGAACATGGGAGATCTTTCCATCTTCTAAGTTTTTTTTCAATTTCTTTCTTTAGTGTTCTATAGTTTTCATTGTAGAGGTCTTGCACCTCTTTTGTTAGATTGATTCCCAAGTATTTTATTTTTTTGAGGCTATTGTGAATGGGGTTCTACAAGTGATCAATAGATACATGAAAAAATGTTCAACATCTCTAGTAATAAGATAAATGCAAATCAAAACCACCCGAAGATTTCATCTTACCCCAATTGGAATGGTTATTTTCAATAATACAGTCAACAATAGGAGTTGGCAAGGATGTGGGGAAAAAGGTACACTCATACATTGCTAGTGGGGTTGCAAATTGGTGCACTCTGGAAAGCAGTATAGAGATTCCTTAGAAAACTTGGAATGGACCACCATTTGACCTAGTTATCCCACTCCTCGGCCTATACCCAAAGGACTTAAAATAAGCATACTACAGTGATGCAGCCACATCAATGTTTATAACAGCTCAATTCACAATAGCTAGACTATGGAACCAATCTAGATGCCCTTCAATAGATGAGTGGTTAAAGAAGCTGTGGTATATATACACAATGGAATATTATTCAGTCATAAAGAAGAATAACATTATGGCATTCACAGGCAAATGAATGGAGTTGGAGAATATCAGGCTAAGTGAAATAAGCCAATCCCAAAAATCCAAAGGCCAAATGATTTCTCTGATAAGTGGATAATGAGGAAAACGAGGGGTGGGGAGGGGGCATGGGAAAGGAAAGATAATAGAATGAGGCAAACATCATTACCTTATGTACATGTATGATTACACGAATGGTGTGTCTCTATTTCATGTACAAGCAGAGATATGAAAGTTGTTGTATCCCATTTGTGTACATTGAATCAACTTCAATTATAGATTCTTTTATGTCTACTTGGCCTTCAACAAATCAGGTAAAAGAAAGAAAGGAAGGAAGGAAGAAAGAAACGAAGGAAGGAAGAAAGAAAGGAAGGAAGGAGAGAGAGAGAGAGAGAGAGAGAGAGAGAGAGAGAGAGAGAGAGAGAGAGAGAGAGAAAGAGCCATAAAATCTTTACAATTTCCGCAAACAACTCAATGTCCATGACCTTCCTTTAGAGCTAGTTTATACAAAATATGTAACAAGAATTTTATGAGCAGAAATAGTTAAAACAAATATCAAGGACAGAAAAGTCATGGAGAAGCTGAGCGTGGTGGCATATGCCTGTAATACCTGCAGCTCAGGAGACTGAGGCAGGAGGATCCTGAGTTCAAAAGACAGCCTCAGTAATTTAACAAGGCCCTAGCAACTCAGGGAGAACCTTTCTCAAAATAAAATATAAAAAAGGGCTGTGGACATGGCTCAGTAGTTAAGTGCCCCTGGGTTCAATCCCTGGTACAAAAAAAAATAAAAAATCATGGAAAGCACATGAAGAAAATGTATCATTTGAGCAAATCATCAAATCTCTCAGGGTGTTTTAATTCTTCTTGTATAAATATAAGCACAATGAATTATTTTGTTGCTAAAGAAAGTCACAGAGAATGGGTAGACTTTGAACTGAACATATGGCTGGGTAGAATTTGCTAGTTAAACAAGAAAAGAACATTCCAGGCAGAAAGAACCATCACTTTCAGGAGGCTCCTTCTTCCAGAGATGATCTCTCCTTCCTCTGGACTTCTGTTTCACTGTGTATTCATATCTAACATCAGGAGGTGTCTGCACTCCAAATGTCAGAGGCAGGCACAGACAGGCAGGCACTGAACACTCGATGACTAAGGAAAAGTCATAAAGTGAGACGATGAGGAGTAGTGAGACAGAACAGTATGCATGAGCAAGGCTACATCTACTACTTTTTAGGTGCCACACTAGGTGGTATGGGGCCAACATCAAGTATTTTAAAAAGATCAAAATTTATATTCTATGTGTAGGGACAACTTTAAACACAAGGTACAATTATTGGCACACTCATTGTCCTAGTACTTATCTCCTGCACATAATTTTCCCATTAGCTGAACAGAGAATAAAGAATCTATCAATAAATCAGACACAAGGTGATGACAACCCTAAGTATGGTAGTCCCAGTATAAATGGATAAAAGGACAAATCTCAAAGACATTTCAAAGGAAGAAATAACTCAATTGCCAGATTAGAAATGCTGGATGTAAACCATCAAAACGATGTTTAGCTTTCCTACCTGAAGAAATTATGGTAGCCGTATATGAAATGGGTCGAATTGGAGAGGATCATGACTCCGGGTTTGGGAGAGATGAAGAGTTTGGTTAGTGGAAGTTCAAAATGGTGGGACAACCAGACAACTGTGTTGAAAGTTCCTTATGAGCTCTTGGAAATTCTGAATATATGTGAGAAGTTGAGATTGAAGATGAGAGAGGATGGGAAAAACAAGAAGAAAGAATGTAAATGCATGCCTGAAATAAGAACTAAATCCTAGATATACTGGATGCAGTACAAATGGAGCCACAGCCCTCATTTGAAATGTTCCTGTTTAATATGGTTGCATTACCACCATGCACGTTCAATGGCTTCTGTAGAGTCGTGTCCTACGTGACTTGGTGTAACACCTGAGGTTGGCAGGAAAGCGTGTTAAGAAAGTCAACTGGACTTTTCTTCTTTGGGGTTTTATCAATGGACATGTTTTACAAATAGGAAATTTTGTGGCAGTGCTCATAAAGGTATCCCTTTTTCAGGAAACCTATTTTAAAACTTTTGCTTGGAGGTCACTGCATTTGTGTGGTACTATGTGTACACAAAAGCAGATTAGAATTTTCTAGACAAAATGTAAGAATGTTGTGTCACACTTGCTCACATGCTGCTTGCTACTTCCCTTGACTCTCTTGGTTACCCCTTCAAAATGATGTTTTAAGTCATTTTGGAATGTCCCTGAGATGAAAGAGACTGATAGTTTTTTTTTTTTTTCCCAAGAAAATATTTAGCAACTTCAGGAATCCATTTCAACATGCCATAGCCTACCTCATCTGTTCTTTCACATAAAAGGTACCACAAATGCCTCTTACACAAATCTTGTTGGCTTGCTAAGGAGTGATCAAGTTAACATTTGCCTCAGAAACAAATAGGGTTTTTATACATAATCCAGGAAAACTCTCAGAAATTTTGCAAATATCCATAGCTAACAGGAAACAAGAACAAAATCTAAAGATTTCTGTAGCATCATGACTTTCAAACATATCTGAGAATGACCCAGAGTAAGAAATACATATTCTATCATGATCCATGACCATGTATGTAACACACACACACACACACACACACAAATGCAGAGCCAATACTTAATCATGCTACCTGGCAAATGCAGTTTTCTTTTCCTATTCCTATTCTATTCTACTGTACTCTATTCTATCCGGTAAAAACCAATGCTAGTCATGACTTATTAAAATTATTTTATGTCTTTAGGCTTAAAAATATTGCCAGACCTCATAGGCCTACAGGAACAAATTTGTTTTTCTAAGCTTGGAAGTAAGCTTTATTTTTTCATCTGAGGGAACTTTATGAATTGTTTGCATCTCCTCATCCATTTGCCTTACTTGGAGGGGAAATGGACACTTGGCCTGTGGACTTACCTTCATACATCCCTTCTTGCTGCCAAGTCCCTTAGAGCCATCACCACTTCTCTGACCACGTTCGCCCCTCACCACCATGGCAAATTAAAGAACAACTCTACCTATGTTTCCAGAAAAATTCAGTGCCAAATGGTGGACTGATGATTATTTTGCCAGCCATGTAGCTAGATATCTCCAGGGACTCAATAAGTGGAGGACTCCAGGAAAGATAGGACCAGAATATTAGTGGTTCCAGAATTTTCAGTAGGGAAGACCTAGGGGCAGTCATCTAATTTAGCCCATCATGTCACGCTACTTCCTCCACATTTCCCAAAGTTCATTTCATAGAACACTGTCCTGGAAGTCACTTTACAAATAAGACTCTGGTGTTTAAATTCATTTGAGATATCTCTATATCCCAGATACTTAACTCAAAACCCCTTGTACTTTACCCCTAATAAGAATCCAGAATTCGTTATCTGCAGAGTATACTGAGAAAAGTTACTTTGGATCATCTCTAATCAGTAGGAATATTGGGAGTGTTCAGTCTAGGCTGTGCATCATGGTAGCTAGTAGCAACAAGTGGACACAGAGTGCATTAAATGTAACTAGTGCAACTTGAATGATTTGTCTGCCATTGAAAGAATTTAATTATTAACTCCATTAATTTTAATTTATTTAATACAGGCAGTGGCTACCATATTGAACTATGCAGCTCTAGATCAGAAAATCTTTTAAAAAGTCTTTTAATGGGAATTAAAATTTTACAATACATTGCACAGAAAGAAAAATGAGACTTGTTAGGAAGTTTGAGAAAGTTGACAAAAATTCAACTGATAGGATTTTTGAAAGTCCTATCATCTGAAAAATGCCTTTCCAAAATCTTTGCAGACTAACTGCAAATCTATGTTAGGTCCAGTTTTTAATCTCTACATTGGATCTGTCTGAACATGTGAACAACTCATGAATAATTATATGTCTTTTGCTCTGGGTGAATTATCTATCCTCTTCTGACCTTCAAGTTGTGATGCAGAAACCAAGCTCCACTCAGACCAGATTCAGACCCAAAAGTCTGGAGGAACCCTGGACTTCCTGTCTGATGCAGTCAGACAAAGGACATTGTCAGATGGCAGTGCTTGAATATCAAAGGTTTCTGTCCTCAAAAGTTTTATTTTTACATTTATTTTGCCTTAGAAATGTCTTCCATATTTTTATATTATGAATTACTTTAATCTAACTAAATATTTATAGTTTCAATGGAATTGGGAGTGATCCCGAGAAGTCAGTGAAAAAATGGCAGTTTTACTTCTTTATTCCTTTTCTTATGATACTTGGCTTCTGATGTCTTCAGAAGGCTTTACAGTGCTTCCCAATTTTTCACACTCTGGCTCATTTTCAACTTTTGCTGCAGACGTCTGGAGCCCCCGACGCCTACCTCCCTGGGCTTTGGGTGTTTGCAGCTCTGGCTTCACTTCCTGCTCACAGAGCCTTTCTGTTTGTCCTGCAGAGAGAAAGGCCTGGCAGGGAGGAGCACTCTGCCCAGAAAGAAGCCAGCATGTCCAACATTCAGGAGGAAACTTGTGGACAAACTTGTAGATCCCCTAGTTTGATTACATGAATCTAAATATGAACTCAAAGTATAATGCTGATTACTGACAGCAAGCCATTTTGCATACTCCTTTCTAAGTGAAAATGTTTACCTTTCCATTAATGAAAATCTAGTGGTATTGCAGGGGAGGAGCAGCAAAAACTGAACAGGGCAATTCAGTTTGAGGGTCTGAGTCAGGGTTTTCATTAATAAGCTTGATAAATTAAACCAGGTCTCAGTTCTTCAATTGCCTGTGGAAGTTTGATGGTGGGAAGTAGGGTGGTATTTATTGCATATACTCTGATAAATGTTTGGTTTTATTTATATAAACCCTAACCAGCCCTTGAGGAGAGGCAAATAATGAAATTCAGTGTGCATTTTCTCCCCAATCCCTGGAAATCTTTTGGTTTTTAAAAACTTTTGGACCTTTATTTATTTATTTATTTATTTATTTATATTCAGTGCTGAGAATTGAACTCAGTGCCTCATATATGCCAGACAAGCACTCTACCACTGAGCCAGAGCCCCAGCCCTAACCCTGGCAATCTTATGTAGCAGCTTTCATGACTGCTACTTGTATGATTGAACTTTGGGTAGCTGATTTCTTATCTTCCTATAATGTAGTCTAAATGGTTGATAATTTATTTATTATTTCTCTGACTGAAATCCATGATCTAGTTTTGGGTGACATTAGTCTAAAAACATTAAGTATATTGTCTAAATCCCTCAGCAGTCTGTTAAAGGTGTATAATATGTGGGCTTATCTCAACTTTTTATAGGACCCTGTGCTATGGTCTGGATGTCTGTGTGTCCCCTAAAGTCATATGTTAAAGCCCTATCTCCCACAGTGATGGTTTTAAGAGGTGGGCCCTTTGGCAGGTTGTTAGGACATAAAAGTGGAGGCCTCATTAATATAAGTGCCCTTATAAGAGGCCCAAGGGAGCTTGTTTGCTTCTTCCACCATGTGAGGCCTTGACTCAAGGATGCTACCTGTGAACCAAAGATCTAGCTCACACAAGACAACACATCTACTAGAGCCTTGCTCTTGAACATTTGAACTTCATGAACGATAAAAAGTAAATTTCTCTTGTTTACAACCTACTCAGTTTATGGTATTTTGTTATAGCAGCCAGAATAGAATAAATACCCTCAAATTACTGTTTGGCCTACTAATCATTTCATATGTTTTACCTCACACCGTTGGACATATTCAGCATATACGATCCCTTCATCTCTTCAGTTAGGGGACAAATTGGAATAGTCTGTGAGAAAGGCTGTGGTGGCCTGCTCTGGCCTGATATTTGTGGAGCTGGAGAGATGTATTGGGTTGTCAACACATTAAGAAGTCAAATTTGCAGTGTTTGTTGATATTTTTTACATGGAATTTGAAGGAGAAGCTGACTTCAAGGCAATATGCAGTCTTCTGACTTGAGTCACTGGACCAATGAGTTAGAACTAGAGATTTTTGGGATAGAAACAATCCTGGGGTTAAATATCAGGGGTCTATTTTTGAACATGCACTCCACAGATTATCTTTAAGACATTGACATGAGGATGTCATATGAACCAGTGTCTTTCCAATATTTTTGACATGACCCAAATTAAGAAATATGTTTGATACCATAATTCTATACGCCCATACAAATGAAAAAATACTCATGAACTAATAATTGTTCTACTTAATAACTACCCAGTCTTTCCTGGAGAATGTGCTAGCATGAGACATATAACACTATCAAGGACTGTCAGTCTTCCCTTGGTATGATTCAAAGTATGGATTGCAGACTTTCTTTCTTTCAATGGCGGAAAAATCATGCAAAGCCTTGTTTGAATGGCCCTTTCAGCCTAAGGAGGTACAGAGTAAGAAAGTGATTCTATTTCAGGCTCAATATCAGTCCAATTATCAACTATGTCAAGACATAATTGCCCATATTTGAGTTACTGCCAATGACTAGTAATAACCTATAATCTCCTTGACATTTCTGTCAAATATATCCTATGGATTCTAAATTAAAACCTGCCAACCTTAAGAAATGAAAGTAAAGGAGATATTATAATAAGGTCTCAGTGGAAAGATGGTTTGCTTTAGAATCCAACTTCCTGGCCAGCTGGGCAGAGTATATATGTTAAACCCTTCTCTCCTTCTGGTTCTTAGTTAAAGATGGAGTATTTATAAATCACTTTGGGATTTAAAGAGAACTGCACTGATCCTAAACTACATGTTGTTTTAAATCATGATCTTCACATTTCTTAATGCACAGAATGTGAAGGAATTAAGAGAACTAGGTGGTTGTTGCTACTGAAAGCAAACTCTGATCACTTTCTAATATTTTCTTTTCTGAAAATCTCAAAATAATCACACTCCTTTTCTTCATACCTAAAAAAAATTATACACAAACAGGATACTATGTCAGACAAAGGAACTCAGTCTTTTAGCTTTATCTGGAAATCAGGTTGTTCTTTTTCAGAACTGGGAAGGTAAATGTGTTACATGGCCAAAAATGCTTCCATCTACTGGTCAAGTCTAGGACTACACCAATTATTATTCACTGGTCGAGGGTGCAAGACCAATCAGGGTTGAGCAGAGCTTGACCACAGAGTTCAGAAGCTCAAAATAGTGTGTCCTTATGGATGGTAGAAGTAAATTCCAATCAACAATCAGGCTGCTCAGAGAGATCAGAGGTGGAACAGAAGGGTAAGACCAAGCTCAGATTCCCTCAGGCCCTGAGTATTCTCTAGAGACACTTGTCAACCTAAAAGCAGGCAATGGGTTGTGATTACTTTGAAATATTCATGTAAAAAGTGCCCTGTCCCTTGCATTACAAGACTTAGTTGACTATGGAATTCTGCTCTGAAACCAAGTAAATGAAATTGCTCAAAAGGTCAATGGGCTCTCTTTTCAATGCCCCCTACTTAGGTCAGTAACTCCTGCAAAGTTGTTTTAATTCATTTTTATGGGTGAAAATACGTGACTGTTCCCCTTTCCAGTAGTCACAGGGGATTGATTTGCCATGGTGAGCAGTTGCCAGATAGGACAATGGAATTTGTGACATTCCTGTGATGACTTTAGATATGAAATACCAACCGACTTGGCCCAGGGGAAGGTGCTGTAAATTGTGGGTTTGGTGGCCAAGTCTGCCCATCACCCTCTGCTCCCTTTGACAGCCACCCTCCTGGGCTCTGATCTGACTGGATTAATTCACAGCTGCCAGTTATCAGGACTTTATCTGCATTGTTAGCATGCCTTCTAACCTGAAGCCACTGTTCATTTAATGAGTATCTGATTGGGACTGATATTTAGTGAAGAGGAATGTTCAAATCATGCTGGTTTTGGCAAGTGGGAACTAAAGTAGCAGAATTTCAGTTTACACATAGCTCACTGATAAGAGATTTTTGTTTTTGTTGTTAGTAGGATTGTGGAACAGGAGGGAAAATGATTCCAGGGAAATAGTGTGGCTAAGAGGACTTGAAAGAATGAGTCTCCATGTACTTCCTTTATTTAGCAAGAGAAGAAAAAACCAAGGAAGGCAAAGAACAGACATGACAGCCATAAACTTAAAACTTTTCCAACCAATTTTTTTCATCTTCTGGCAAATATTCTCTACTTGTAGTCACATTACTATACTCAGTTGAATAATTTATTTGCATTTAACTAATTTAAGCAAGAGATACTAAGAGTTACAAGAAGGTTCTACTTTCAAGGAACAGTGTTCTGAAAGGACATGTTCCTAAAGCAGGTGTCTCAGATTCAGAGATTTCTCTCCAAAATCTCAGATGGACATAGGGATCTCTGAAAGAGTGGTATGGAGAAGAACAAAGCACAGGCAGAAAGTTTACCAATCTAGCAAATGTGGCAAATGCAGTTGGAATGGAAGCTGGCTTTGTTCAAAATGGCACACTGCATGAACCTACTGACTTGAAAGCCTCCTCTTCTGTTCCAGGCTTGCAATAGGCTCACAAGTCAATAAGCGAGATAAAAAAAAAAAAAAAAAAAAAAAAAAGAAGCCGAGAGGATTAGTGGGGTTCCTAAGGACAGAACTCCTAAGCATCCTTCAGAAAGAGGTCACTTTTACAACAATTACTCATATTGTATTTATATCACCCTAAACTGATAGCTGAGGCACTTAATATTATATCTGTATAGAGCACACATAATTATGGAAAGGCTTCAGTTTCTATAAATTCAATATGTTTCCAATTTTAAAATGTACTTGCAATACACTGATCATAATAATTCCGATTTTGGAAAATATCTAATTCATGTAACCAAAATGATCATGATGCTCTTTCAGTGCCTTATGAAAAAATAGGAGAGAAAGATGGCCAAGTTAGAGTTTTTTTCTTGGTCTTTGAGAGTAGGTAGAAGTTGAGAGGTCAAGTATTACCAAGGAGAGTGAGAACCCAGAAAGTGATGAATCTGCTAAGGACTGAGACAATCCCCACACCTTCTCTGATGTTTCACTGAGCACTGCGGTTGCCTCTCTGTGCTTCATTTCCCTCTGCATGTAAAACAACTACAGCAATGTCCAGAGCATGGCAAGAGCTCGGCCAGGTTACTACCCATTCCTTGCTGCCTGTGAGCATAAGCATCTTATTGGATTCTCCAGGCAGTGCTGCCTTTTGGCTTCTGTGTACCACTCCTTCAGAGCCTCTTATCACTCCTCAAAGCAGTCACATGTAGACAAAAGTCTGTAGGAATACGAGGGATGTAGAAGTCTTGGTCCATGCCAAAGCTGATGGCAACCCTCCTAACTTTGCCTCATCCTGCAAAGGTGCACCGCCGGCCCCTTGATTAAAACGAAACAAGTTGGGACATTTTCCTGTGGGAAGGCCAGTTCTACCTTTCTGTTCTTAGCACTAGCTGCTCATTTATTCTGTGCTTCCCAAAGCACATTCGTTTATTTGCTGGGAGGAGAGGGGTTACCTTCAGGAAACCTTGTGTCACCATGTTTACTAAAGACTGGACAGCCCAACCCAGATAAAGTTCTTTGCAGCAAAAGGGAAAGTACCTCTCTGTCCTCTGAGTCTTCTAAGGTGGTAAAGGAATTTAGAGGTTAATGTGAGAATAATTTGCTTTCACATTCATATTTATTTATTATCTGTCTTTGCCTCTAGATGGTAAACTCCATAAGGACCCTAAACTATTCTTTTCTATATTTCACATTTATTAAGTGAATGCGTAAATTAACATGAGTAAGGAGTTTTCTTCTTAGCTGTGAAAAGGTATATTTACTTTTTTTACTCTCTTGTCCTTTCCCTCAGAAGTTATAAATAGGCAATAATATGTGGGTAAATGTTTAATGTTTAATAACTAGCTCTCCAAAGAGGCTGGGAAGTCATGATTTGCAGCATTTGCTAATTTCTGTGGTGTAAATATTCTTGCCTTAGATGATTTCAGGCTAGAATAGGTCACAAAATTCCTAGTGACTTAATGATTGGCTCTTGCAAGCAGTTACTAATTGGCTCCAGCTTACCACTGAAATAGGGATTGCATTAATATTCTATCATTCATTCTTTCATATGAATTGAAGCTAAAATACAACTCAGTACCCACTCCTCTTCCATGACATGTAAGTACATATGTAAACAAATAAATGAATAGAAGTGCAGAAAAAAAGTTATTGTACAGCCCTGATGTGCTAACCACATAAAAACTTGCTTGGGAGCTCCTGGCTGTTATCAGGAAACTTGCATTTGGAAAGGTTTTTACTATTCTCAGAACTTGTTAGAGTGGCTTATTATGCCTATTTATACAAACAATGCAGTTTGCATTGAATATGAGCTTTCCTTCTTGGAATCTGAAATTTTGACACTTGCTAGGCAGAAAGCACATAACAAGCCCTCAGTAAAAATCCTTAGCACTAAGTTACTACTGAGTTGCCCTGCTAGACAACTAGTTGCATGTGTGTTGGCACAATTCCTTGCTGGAGGAATTCAAGGTATCCTGTGTGACTCCATAGGGAGAGAAACCTTGGTTTCTATGGACACCCCTTGTGCCTTCTTCCTTTGCTGATTTTGCTTTTAATCCATCACTAAATTGAATGATAGTCATGAATATGACTATATATTGACTCCTGTGAATCCTCCAAGTAAATTATAGAGCTTGGAGGTTGATCTCAGAAACAACCAATTAAATAAAAAAATTGATCTGTGTTAGATGCAACCAGTCATTTCACCTTATATATGGCTTAAATATGTCTTCCTAAAATCTCTCCTCTGTCCTCTCATAGCATATTGCACATATTTTCTTATATAACACTTAGTACATTACAGATTCAAATCCCCTTTGCAATCCCCATTTTTGCCTGCTTCCCAGGGAACAAGCTCCCTGAGGGCAGGAACCTTTGTTGTTCTAGTCTTCATTGTAGTGGGAAATATAATGAAAGAAACACAGGAGGGCATAGAGTTCTCTGAATAGAGTGTACTGCACAGGGCTGAGTCAGGAGGTGGGTTAACTGTGAAGTGAAATAAAAGGAGCCATAGGTGGAGGACCAATTTTGAGGCTTTGTTGACAGTGGGGACTGAATCAGATGTCCCTGGCCCACCCCCACTTCCTTTCCACACTGCATTTGGGTGAACAGGTTAATGAACATCCTGTGTGCTCTTTTCTCATTGTGTTCCCAGTGTTCATAGAGCTATGGATCCCTGAAGGGAGTCCAGGGCACTGGGTCTTTCTTACCCCAACCCCCTTCCCCAGTGGCTGATCAACTATTACAATTTCCTTTTTACACAAGGCAACAGAATAGAGGTCGAAGAAGAAAACACTACCAGTTAAAAGTCACTGGAAAATGAGTTCCTTCATTAGGGAATGCCCTCCAATGATCAAAGAAGAAGACATGAAATCTCTAATTCTATGAAACACCAGATTTTTCTCTGTAGGGTATTATTTCCCTAAGTTTTATTAAAACTGGTTGCAACACTTCCAAGTAATGTGGAATTTAAAAGCATGTCCTCCATTTTCACTCAGTCAGACGTGCTTCACATTTTACTAGGAGGCTGAAAAATGCAGGTCACCCAAACAACAGATGGTTGGAACAACTTGAAATCATTCCTCGTTTTTTGACATTTTTTTTCTCTTAGCTCATGCACAGACATACTGGAAGCTTATTCACTTCTGGTAAATATAGTTAACGGCAAGGGATAGAGAAATGAAGCACCCAGAGAGATGACTAACATGAAATGGTATAAAAACAATGGGTTGCTCATTGCATTTTTTTATTTCCCAATGGTGAACCACCACTTCCTCTTGCTCTGGAGTGGACATAATATAAGCACAAATGAATTTAGAGAGAAAGTTTTATGATGTCTATTATTTGGCCTAAATTCATAGCAATGTCTGAAAAGATTGCCAGGAAATTTCTCTGTGCACTAATTTGCAAAGGAATAACTACTGAAATGGAAAAATAACTATGTTTTCTTATTAGATTCACCTTTTGCGTTTAATGTAGTCTATTAATCTATTAACATGTTTAATTAAGTGGGCTATCCATCATATTAATATGTGAACAGACTGCTATCTCCCAATAAATTTTGTGAAGTACCAACTATATGTATATGCCAGATCCTGTCTAAAAATTCTATGTGCACAGTGGTTAACAAAACAGACTTGTACTTCCTCTTGTATAGTTTATAGTCTTGTGTGGGAGAAAGTAAACAAATTAACAAATAAAACCATCAAATTAATGCTAATTGACAAATTAAGATGTGTATCGAAGGCAGAAGGTGCTAGGAGGGAGCACTTAAATTGGGTAATGAGAAAAATCCTCTAAGGACAAGGTACATTGAAACTGAGAACGCAAGGGTAAGGCATCAGTTGGAAACAGCATGCATCTTTTTGAGGAGATAGAAAAAGAGGAGAGTGGGTTTAGGAAAAGTGTACTGTATATATATATATATATGTGCCTTAGGTAAGAAAAACCTTGCAGGGATAAGGAACTGAAAGATCAATATGGCCAGGGCATGATGAAGAAACAGAGATGGTTATATAACATCTACTAGGTGGTCTAGCACAGTCCTGTAGGCAACTAAGGTTCAGTACATTTTTATTAAAAAATTGAGCTTCTATGGAAAGAAATTTTCAGGAAGTCAACATGCTCCCCAAATTGTGATCTCATTTCCAAATATTCATCCTAATAACTCCATGAAGAATAAAAACTATTGGGATTGTTCCCTACATAAAAACTATGTAGGGAACAATCTCCTACATAGGTATGAACTGATGTGGAGATTATTAATTTTGTGCAAAGGAAATAAAATACTGCCAGCAAATTGTGAATTGGTCTATAGAACTAACAGGTATAATTCAATGGAGTCTAATTGGGACAGGTTGGTTGGTGATAGTTGGTAGGAGGAGTTGTAGGTTTTTGTTAAGAATTGCAAAACAAACACACGTCTGTAATCCCAACAACTCAGGAGGCCAGGCAGAAGGATGGTAAGTTCAACACCAGTCTCAGCAATTTAGAGAGGCTCAAAGCAACTTAGGGAGATCCCTGTCTCTAAATCAAAATAAATAAATAAATAAATAAATAAATAAATAAATAAAATACATAGTTTTAAAGAGGGCTGGGGATGTGGCTCAGTGATTGAGCACCCCTGGGTTTAATCCCCAGTACCAAAAAACATTAAAGAGAGAGAACGAAAGAAAGAAAGAAAGAAAGAAAGAAAGAAAGAAAGAAAGAAAGAAAGAAAGAAAGAAAGAAAGAAAGAGAAAGAAAGACAGAAAGAACTGCAAAGATCCCAATGTTCTTTCTGCTGTGGCTTCACCAATAAGTGTACCCTTAGCTTAAACCCAGTGAAAATGGGGCTGATGGGAGGAATGGGATTGTGCTGTCAGTTCTAGTGTAGATCTAAATCACTGACACTTCCTTGTCATGTAAGTCTTAAGCCAGGAGCGATGAGTCCAATTCATCATCAGTGCTGCCAGAGCATCTTGAACTCAGATTGTATTTCTGCTGCACACAAAGGAATAAGCACCCCACAGTATAGGGCCACAACTCATTTTCAGATGAAATTTAAATTGAAGTAAAGGAAAATAATTGAGCCAAGTTCTGAACTTATTTCCAACTCTGAGATTGGAGACACTCCAGTCAAGAACATGTAACCAGCAAAAACATTCATTAACAGTCTTTGCCTTCTTGGGCATAATTTTATCATTCTGGAGACTCATTTGAATGAGCTGACTGGATATAAATGAGAAACATGTGCCTTAAATCTCTCAAAATCACCAGATGTGATTGAGGTTTTGACAAAGTAAAAGACCACTGAAAGGTATTTGGAAATGTTTTCATGATCCAAGAACCACCAGGCTGGCCCATCTCTAAGAATGAAGTCATGACCCTGTGAATGTTATGGTATTCCTCATGTTTCTGTGTTTAAGAAAATAGGTCCTGTCATCACTGCTCATAATATATAAGTATTTAGGTATGATGTTTAATATGCAGATGTCAAAGTGGTAGAAGAGATTCTAATAAGAAGAATATTTTTCTAATCTAGAATATTCTGAGATTCATGAAAGAGAGCAAATCTAGAAGCACTTAGGATGTCATACCTGACAAGAGTCTCAGCAAAAGTAGAATTTATTCTAAGTAGTTTAAACAGAAAAGAAATTCAGGAAGGGAAATTCAGTAGTCCACCAGTTTCCTTGGAGAGCCAGGAGGAGTGGAAGCTACACAGCCAGGAATTATGCCCAAACCACACTCTGAAAGCTGTCCTTGGAATGCACATCTGCTACTGCAGCTCAGCACAGACCTTCCTGATGGCAAGGAACATGCCGGCAACTGGATGACACACAATTCTCATTCCTTGAATCAAAAGGCAGGTGCCTTTTCTTTTCCACTCACTGAAAGATGGATTCTGCAAGTTTATTTTAAGTCAGAAATATGTTTCTAAAAGACTTCAGTGCACACCATGCCAAGAATTCCACATTATTACTTCAGCTTATTCTTAACCCAGCAGCTCTTAATGCATCCTGCGTTTTAGCTACAACGAATGTTTCTTTTCTTATGTACTCTTTCTACTTTCCCTGAGTTTATCTTGCCTTTTCTGTCTGGGCTGATTAATTTTATCCATACTTCACTGCTCAGAGGCCTTCCTTGGCTTTAGTGAACCCAAATATCTGTGCTGACATTCAGGCCCTCCAGAGCACCTCAGCATGACTTTGTAGTTTTGTGTCCTTTTATTTCCTGCATGTCCCCTATGTCCCCTGCATGCTTCCACTTCTCATCATCTGTGTGTGTCTTTGATGATGATCTTTTGTCTGGAATGTTCTTCTATCAAATTTGTCTGCTGAAGTCATGTTCACTCCTAAGATCCACTTCAAGTACCACTCTTTCTCTCATCCAACAAAGTCTTTACTGAAATCCAACTAAATATAATTCACTGTGAACTTTGTTGAATGTCCCTTAGTACTTCCTATGAATCAAATGTATATGGTGGCCCATTATAATCACTTATTGTATTATTTAGAATTAGGTTTGCCAAAAAGTAATTTAAAATTTTGAAATTTATCTCTCATGTAAAAAATCCAGAAATAGGCGGTACAGAAATAGGCATGGAAGTTTATCTCCTCAGACACCTCAGGGACCTAGATTCTTTCTGTACATGATTCTCATGCTCATGTAAGATCATACAAAATGTCACCTAAAACTCTTCTAATCACTATATATTAATTTTCAGCAGGAGAATACAGAAAGATATATTTAAAAATAAGGGGTAAGAATTCAAACCAGATGCATTTTTAAAATTAACTTGGTGGAAATGCATATTGTATCATATAAGAAAATAAGAATGCACATGCTTTAAATTTACAGTTAGATAAGTTTTAAACAAATGCTGACCGGCAACATAATCAAGATATGGAAAATTTACTTCAATCCTGAAAATTCTCTTTTGCTCTTTTGCAATCATCCCCATTTACAGGTAATATTAATAGACTAAGGAAAATAAAATAACCATTTTAATATTTATTTAAAAATCATTGTACAAAATTTAGTGTCCTTTTTAAATAAAATTCTTATCAAATTAGGAAGAGAAGGGAACTTCTTCAACAGAATCATCTGTGAAAATTCTAGTGCCAGTATCAAATGTAATGATTTGAGTCTGTATACTTTCTCATATGATCAGAAAAAAGACAAATTGGTTTCTCACCACTTTAATTAATCATTGTATTGGAAGCCCTAGACAATGCAATAAGGCAAGAAAAAATATATGACAAAAAGAAAGTAATAAATAAGATGGCCTCTATTTGTAGACATCATGATTATTTCTACAGAAATATTTTGGAATCTATAAAAATAGCCTCTGAAATTAATAGGCAAGTTTAGGAAGTTAATAGATGAAGGTCAAAAACAAAAAAGTGTATTTGTATGTACTATTAATAAACAATAAGAAATTGAACTTTATTTTTTGCTATTATTTACTCAAAAAATTTAGGGACCTTTATTTTGATTCCTTCTGAGAGAACACTCTCACATATCTGAGATATCTGATATTATTGTGAGAGTCACTGAGTCTCTTCCTTTTATTTTTCCTGTGTTTCAATTTAAATAATTTTTATCACTGTGTATCCATGTTAACTCATTTTTTAATCTATATTTTCAACTTGCTATTAGTTCTGTTATGTAAATTTTATTTCACAGAATCTATTTTCTTTTTTTAATTATTATTGTATATAAATGGGATACATGTTGTTTCTCTATTTGTACATGGAGTCAAGGCATACCATTTGTGTAATCATACGTTTACATAGGGCAATGATGTTTGATTCATTATTTTTTTCCCTTCCCCCCCATCCCTTCCACCCCTCTTTTCCCTCTATACAGTCCTTCTTTTCTTCATTCTTACCGCTCTCCTTATCCCTAACCCTAAACCTAACCCTAAACCTAATGCTAGCCCTTCCCACCCCCCAATATATGTCCTCATCCGCTTATCAGCGAGATCATTCGTCCTTTAGTTTTTTGAGATTGGCTTATCTCACTTAGCATGATATTCTCCAATTTCATCCATTTGCCTGCAAATGCCATAATTTTATCATTCTTCATGGTGGAGTAATATTCCATTGTATATATATGCCATAGTTTCTTTATCCATTCATCAACTGAAGGGCATCTAGGTTGGTTCCACAATCTGACTATGGTGAATTGAGCAGCAATGAACATTGATGTGGCTGTATCTCTGTAGTATGCTGATTTTAAGTCCTTTGGGTATAGGCCAAGGAGTGGGATAGCTGGGTCAAATGGTGTTTCCATTCCAAGCTTTCTGAGGAATCTCCACACTGCTTTCCAGAGTGGCTGCACTAATTTGCAACCCCACCAGCAATGTATGAGTGTTCCTTTTTCACCACATCCTCGCCAACACCTATTGTTGCTTGTGTTCTTGATAATCGCCATTCTAATTGGGATGAGATGAAATCTTAGGGTAGTTTTGATTTGCATTCCCTTATTACTAGGGATGTTGAACATTTTTTCATATATCTGTTGATTATTAGTACATCTTCTTCTGTGAAGTGTCTGTTCATTTCCTTAGCTCATTTGTTGATTGGATTATTTGTATTCTTCGTGTAGAGTTTTTTGAGTTCTTTATAGATTCTGGAAATTAGCGCTCTATCTGAAGTATGGTTGGCAAAGATATTCTCCCACTCTGTAAGCTCTCTCTTCACATTGCTGATAGTTTCCTTTGCTGAGAGAAAGCTTTTTAGTTTGAATCTATCCCAGTTGTTGATTCTTGCTTTTATTTCTTGTGCTATGGGAGTCCTGTTAAGGAAGTCTGATCCTAAGCCAACAAGTTGAAGATTTGGACCTACTTTTTCTTCTGTAAGATGCAGGGTCTCTGGTCTGATTCCGAGGTCCTTGATCCATTTTGAGTTGAGTTTTGTGTAGGGTGAGAAATAGGGGTTTAATTTCATTCTGTTGCATATGGTTTTCCAGTTTTCCCAGCACCATTTGTTGAAGAGGCTATCTTTTCTCCATTGCATATTGTTGGAACCTTTGTCTAGTATGAGAAAACTGTATTTATTTGGGTTTTTGTCCATGTCCTCTATTCTGTACCATTGATCTACCTGTCTATTTTGGTATCAATACCATGCGGTTTTTCTTACTATTGCTTTGTAGTAGAGTTGAAGATCTGATATTGCAATACCCCCTGCTTCATTCTTGCTACTTAGGATTGCTTTAGCTATTCTAGGTTTTTTATTCTTCCAGATGAATTTCATAATTACTTGCTCTATTTCTGCAAGGTACATCATTGGGATTTTAATTGGAATTGCATTGAATCTGTATAGCACTTTAGGTAGTATGGCCATTTTGACAATATTAATTCTGCCTATCCAGGAACATGGGAGATCTTTCCATCTTCTAAGGTTTTCTTTAATTTCTTTCTTTAGTGTTCTGTAGTTCTCATTGTAGAGGTCTTTCACCTCTTTTGTTTCAATTTCGTTGATTTCAGCTCTGAGTTTAACTATTTCCTGTCTTCTACTACTTTTGGTATTGGTCTGCTCTTCTTTTTCTAGCGCTTTGAGCTGTAGTGTTAAGTCGTTTATTTGTTGATTTCTACTTCTTTTTTTGAATGCACCCCATGAAATAAATCTTCCTCTAAGTACTGCTTTCATAGTGTCCCAGAGATTTTGATATGATGTGTCTTTGTTCTCATTTACTTCTAAGAATTTTTTTATTTCCCTCCTGATGTCTTCTGTTATCCATTCATCATATAATAGTGTATTATTTAATCTCCAGGTATTGGAGAAGTTTCTGTCTTTTATTCTGTCATTTATTTCTAATTTCAATCCATTATGATCTGATAGAGTACAAGGTAGTATCTCTATCTTCTTGTATTTGCTAACAGTAGCTTTGTGGCATAAAATATGGTCTATTTTAGAGAAGGATCCATGTGCTGCTGAGAAGAAAGTGAATTCGTTCTTTGTTGGATGGTATATTCTATATATGTCGGTTAAGTCTAAATTGTTGATTGTGTTATTGAGATCTATGGTTTCTTTATTCAATTTTTGTTTGGACGATCTATCCAGTGGTGAGAGAGGTGTGTTAAAATCGCCTAGTATTATTGTGTTGTGGTCTATTTGATTTCTGGAATTGAGAAGGATTTGTTTGATGTACATGGATGAGCCAATGTTCGGGGCATAGATATTTATGATTGTTATGTCTTGCTGATTTATGCTTCCCTTAAGCAGCATGTAATGTCCTTCTTTATCCCTTCTGACTAGTTTTGGCTTGAAGTCCACATTATCTGAAATGAGGATGGATACTCCAGCTTTTTTGCTGTGTCCGTGTGCATGGTATGTTTTTCCCCATCCTTTCACCTTTAGTCTGTGGTATCTCTTTCTATAAGATGAGTCTCTTGCAGGCAGCATATTGTTGGATTTTTCTTTTTAATCCAATCTGCCAGTCTATGTCTTTTGATTGATGAGTTCAGGCCATTAACATTCAGGGTTATTATTGTGATATGATTTGTATTCCCAGTCATTTGACTCATATTTGTTTTTGACATGATTTGGTTTCTCCTTTATTTGGCTATTCCTTTAGGCTAGTGCCTCCTGTTGCTGATTTGCATCGTTGTTTTTCATCTCTTCCTCATGGAATATTTTGCTGAGAATGTTCTGTAATGCTGGCTTTCTTTTTGTAAATTCCTTTAGCTTTTGTTTATCATGGAAGGATCTTATTTCATCGTCAAATGTGAAGGTAAGTTTTGCTGGGTATAAGATTCTTGGTTGGCATCCATTTTCTTTCAGGGCTTGGTAAATGTTGTTCCAGGCCCTTCTAGCTTTTAGGGTCTGGATTGAAAAATCTGCTGATATTCTTATTGGTTTCCCTCTGAATGTAATTTGATTCTTTTCTCTCGTGGCCTTTAAAATTCTGTCTTTATTTTGTATGTTAGGTATTTTCATAATAATGTGCCTTGGTGTGGGTCTGTTGTAATTTTGTATATTTGTAGTTCTATAAGCCTCTTGTACTTGGTTTTCCATTTCATTCTTCAGATTTGGGAAATTTTCTGATATTATTTCATTGAATAGATTGTTCATTCCTTTGGTTTGTTTCTCTAAGCCTTCCTCAATCCCAATAATTCTCAAATTTGGCCTTTTCATGATATCCCATAATTCTTGTAGATTCTGTTCATGATTTCTTACCATCTTCTCTGTTTGGCCAACTTGTTTTCAAGAGTAAATATTTTTTCTTCAATGTCTGAGGTTCTGTCTTCCAGGTGTTCTACCCTATTGGTTATGCTTTTTATGGAATTTTTAACTTGGTTTATTGTTTCCTTCATTTCAAGTATTTCAGTTTGTTTTTTTTTCAGTATCTCTAACTCTTTATTGAAATGATCTCTTGCTTCCCGTATTTGGTCTTTTAACTGTTGATTGGTGTGATCATTTAATGCCTGCATTTGCTCTTTCATCTCCTCCTTCAATGCCTGCATTTGCTCTTTCATCTCTCATTTGCTTCCCTGATTGTTTTAATTACGTACATTCTGAACTCCCTTTCTGACATTTCTTCTGCTGTGCTGTCATTGGGTTTTATTGATGTAGTATCTAGGTTTGTTTGGGACATTTTCTTCCCTTGTTTTCTCACATTGGTCAGATGTCAGTGGGAATCTGAGATATTGCAGATTTCCTCTATTGGCTTATAGTGTCCCAGTAGATTTCCAGTGTATCACCTCCCAGCCTTCAGTAGCCTGAAGTCTTGGAGGAATTTGATAATGCAGTGCTTCCAAAGAAAGCTGCCCCTAACCCCTACTGGTTCCAGGGCTTGGAGCTGGCTCTGTGTGGAAAGGCTTTAACTGGGGGCCTGCATCGTGCAGCTGGCCGTGTGGGGGGAGCCCACCGCCGGAGTGTGGAAGGCTACCTTGGGAAGACTCTAGCTGCCCTACCCTGCTATGATAAGCCACCCCTATCTGTGCCTGGTGCCCAGGTCAAGTTTTGCCCAGTGGGGGAGACTCACCCCGTGACTCTATTTTCGTCCAAGTCTCTCAATGCCTCCCCTTCTTGAGTCCTGGGTTCTGGAGCGACTGGGGGTGCAGTCTCCCTCTAGGTCGCCATCTTGGATCGCCGGTGGAAAGAGCCTGCGGCCGGAGTGGGCAGAGCTGCCTGAAGAAGTCTGGCTGCCCTGCCCTGATCCCAGAGGCTGCTTGTGGATCGAGGACTCTCCGTTGGTTCGGGACTTGTGGCTGTCTCTATGTAGAAAACCTCTCACTGGGCGGTCTGGTCTGAGAAGCTAGCCTTGAAAGGCACCTCCCACCACAGGGGTCCAGGCTACTTGGGGAGGTCTCTGGCTGCCCTATTCCTGGTCCCTGAAGCTGCTTGTGTGCCGGAGTACGCTGTGCTGCGCTTGCTCCAGGACTTGGAGCTTGTTCTGGTCAGAAAGGCTCTCACTAGCGGGCCAGTTCCGTTCCGAGAACCTGGAGAAGCTGGCTGTGTGGGCGGGGCCCACCTCCGGAGTGCGCAGGGCTGCCTGTGGATGACTCTAGCTGCCCTGCCCGGCTCCGATAAGCCACCTCTATCTGGGCCTGCCACCCGGGCCGCGCTTTACCCAGTGGGCAGACTCACCCGTGGCTCTATTTTGGTCTGAGTCTCTCAATGCCTCCCCTTCTTAACTCCTGGGTTCTGGAGCGACTGGGGATGCAGTCCCCCTCTAGTCTGCCATCTTGGATCGCCCCCCAGAGAATCTATTTTCATCTCTTAAAGTTCTTTTTTTTTTTTTTTTTTTTTTAGCATGGCTTTCTTTTTTATTTTGATCATATTGTCCTTTGGGAAATATCTACTGCATTTATTACAGTTGATTTAAAATTATTCTCTTTTAGCTTATCTCTGTCATTTCTGGTTCTGCTTATATTTGCTCTAATGTTGAGGTAGGAATTTGCAGTGTTGTTTTTGCTTTTTCTGTGAATTTTTATCAAATATCATATTATGAATGTTACAATCCTGAGTATTTATTATGTTTTCTTTCTCTAAAGAGTGTTGACATTTGCTGTTGGTAAATAAATTACTCACAAATCAGGCTTATGCATTCAAAATTTGTTTTTCAATTTTATTGAGGCTGGTTAAAGGTGTGACCCTCTAGGTTCTTTACAATTCTCTGAGGATTCGATGAAGTTTTTCTGCTCTGAATGAAAGGAATTTGAATATACTCAAATTTGTTTGAGCTCTAGGATTTGCTTAGTTTATAGTTCTCAATAGCCAATTTTCCCTAGCAGTTACTTCTTTAGGCAGTTTTGAGGAATTTCATTGTATATGCACAACTGAGGAAAACCTGTATGTATATATTTCTCTGCACAGATTCTCTGAAATACTCTATTCTGAAAATTATGCTGCCTCAACTTCCCCAAATCCAATATTTGTCTTTTCAACTAAGATGGTCTCTTCTATTTTGCTTGGGATCTTTCCCTCTTGACCATTTTCCAGATGCAGCATACAAGCAGAAAACAAGACCAATCGTGGGTTTCATCTCTGTTTCCCTTTTCTTGGAGATTACAATCATGCTCTGCCTCTGGTCTCAATGTCTAAAATAGTTGTTTCATGTGGTTTATTTGGTTTTCTATTTATTTACATTAAACAGACTGGTTTCGTAGCAGTCAATATGGAAATAAACTATCGATGAATTTTAAAGAAGAGTTCTGAAATATGTCCTTCTTTTTACCACTCATTAGACAGAACTGAGGCTCCTCTTAACTGCAGTGGAGACTGGAAACACAGTTTCCTTCTGGATGGCCATATGTCTAGTGAAAAAATCATGAGAGAATGGATTTTGAGAAAGAAACATTATCTGCCATTATTATATAGTTTTTAGCTTCTGCACCAAATATAAAGGAAACTCCAAAAACTCAATAGCAAAAAGAAACACACACAAATAACTGAATGAAAAAAAAAAATCAGTGATAGAACTATATAGACATTTCTCAAAAGAAGACATACCAAATGGCTAAGAGGTAAATGAAATACTTAATATCACTAATCCTCAGGGAAATGCAAATCAAAATCACCATGATCTATAACCTTACTCCAGTAGAATGACTATTACCTAACAGACAAAACATAACAAGTGCTGTCAAGGAGGTAGAGGAAAGAAAAGCTTTGCACACTGTTGGTGGAAATATAAATTAGCATAACCATTATGGAAATCAGTGCAGAGTTTCCTTAAGAAATTAAATATAGCATTACCATATAATCCAGATATCCCTTTATAGGTTGTATATCCAAAGGAAAAGAAATCAGAATATCCCATGTTTATTGCAGTCCTATTCACAGTAGCCAAGAGATTGAAACAACCTAATTGTCCATCAACTGATGAATGGATTAAGAAAATGTGGTACATAAACAGTGGAATATTATTAAGCCATAAAAAATGAAACCATGGACAGACCTAGAGATTGTTCTGTTAAGTGAAATACATTAGACACAGAAAGACAAGTGCTGCATATTTTCAATTAGTTGTGGAAACTACAAGTTTATCTTATAGAAGTTGAGAGTAGAATGGGGGGTTACCGGAGGCTGAGGAGAGCAAGTGTGGAGAGAGTAAATGTTGGTCATTGGACATTAAATTGCAGTTAGAAGCATAAAGCTCTGGTGTTCTGTTGCATGTAAGGATGACTGTAAATGAAAATAATGCACTATATATTTCAAAATTCCAGAAGAAAGGATTTTGAATGTTTTTACCATAAAGAAATGATATAGTTTGAGAAGGTAGATATATTTACTGTCATTTAAACATTATATAATACATACATTTATTGAAATGTCATAGATAGCCCATAAATTTGTACAATTTTTATGTATTAGTAAAAATAAATTGTATAAAACAGTATTGAAACTTAACTTTAAAAGAGAGGAGAGATGAAAACACAAAAACCAAAACCCAAGAAACAAACCAAAACTCTGCTAAGGAATGGAGGCAAGGGGAGAAGTATTGATTCTCCCCTTGTCCCTGAGGGATTCTCTGTCACTCATATCACTTATGTCAAAGCTCGGAGTTTAAGCAAGTTACTAGATGGACCCTTTCCTATCCCTTCTGACCTTCAGCAGATAGCTGTTTGTTTATTTGCTTGTTTGTTTTAAATAGCATGACTTCTGTCAAGTTGATTTCTACCCTTAAGAGGGTGGGATCTGTTCGAAGTTACAAAATCAAACAGAGGGAGCTATTATTTTTGTTACTTCTTTGCTTTTTTTCACAGTGCCTGCCACAGTGACTACAAAGCATGTCTAATAAGGTGTCTGATACCTGGTTGGAAGTTGTAGGAATGTGAGTTGAGATCTGATTAGAGAAGCCTTCATCCTTCTGGTGAGATAGGACTGACTGTCTCAGGAAGGCAGTTCTGGACTTATATGTGGGTGAGCACACAGGAAATGTCCTTGCTTTGTTTTGCTTTGTTTGTCTTGCTTTGTTTTTCTTTTTGTTTTCTATCTCTATGAAATATATAACATATCATAAATATTCGTTTGCTTCATTGTCTCTCTTCTTCCACGCAAATAAAGGCTGAGATTTTTGTTCTTCTTTTTTTCCTATTGCAATATTCCTGCACAAATACAATTACATAATGACAAAATGGGAGGAGAAAGCTAAGAGATTGAGTGAGAGGGACACCAAGGAAGAAAATGATGTGAGATTGGAAGTGTGGTTGACTACTCTCAAAATGACAAAGGGGTTTATATTTGATAGTGGGAAGATTTGGGTAGCTCTTTAAGGGCAAGTGAAAGAAAGGGTCAAAGATGAGGTGGTGAATGAAGCAGAGTTTTTTTTTTTTTTTTTCTATCCTATATGTACAATTCAGCCAATTCATACTTTTGAGTATTCAGAACAATCTTTCAATAATCAAAATAGAAAGGGACCAAATCAGAAAATGTTATGAAGGCAAGATGGATTTGCAATTAAAAATTAGAACAAGAAAACAGAAATGCATGCTAGCATTTTATTTACTTTCCAATCATTGAACATAATTGTCTTTTATTTATAAAGCGAATTTTAAATTGCCATGATTCCTATGAAAACAGTATCTTTAATGACTGGTTGTTGCCCATGTTTTTTCCTGCCTTATGATTTGAAAATGGGTGTTTTATTTTCTTCTTTTCGCATTTAGTCTGGAATCCTTTCTCCGCTCCTTGGCCTGGTTTGCAGCACCAAGGGGCTCATTACCCCAAAGTTAAAAAGCCGTAGCCTGGAGAGTCCGAGAGGCAAACTGCCCTGCCGCAGAGGCTCCGCTCTCTTTTGCCATCGTGACCACTCTGAATTGCTGGGTGGCACCAGGAAGCTCATTGGTACCCTGGCATATGGCAGTAGAAACCTAGTAATTTGGGTAGATTAAAAGTGGACATGGAATTGCCATTAAGCTGTTATTCAGGTCCCATATGTATGAGTGTGCTACATCAATCCTAGACTCCACTAACTTTCACGTTTAGATTGTGAATGTGGAGGGGTCTTTCTCTTCCCGTGGATCTCAGTGTTTTCTTAGGACTCCTTTTTGGCTGGAGCTTGCCAAGGTTGTTGGTTGTCTTGCTTTAATGACTACTTCTTTGTCAAAGGACTAGTTCAGCAGAAAGAGTGGGGTTCAAATTTCCCAAAGTGTGCAGCATTCAAACACTTAAAGATAAGTCATAAAATAATAAGCAAAGGAGAAATGGAATGGAGCGAGGAGGAGAGAGACATGTGAGGGAGGTGGTCGACCTTTCCTTCCTATCAATTTTGTTCAAACTTGTACCTGACACGATTTGGGTTCAAAGCCGGAATTTTAGCATATAAGACAATCCCTGAGAGCGTGAGAATAGCTAGAGCAAGAGGTCAACCAGTTCAATCACGTCAAACTTGTCCCTGAATAAGGTATGGATTGACAGTGAGGGAAAACACAAAACCCAACTTTCTCCCAACATTGTCCTCAGCTGTAGGTTTAGACTGGATACCGAGTTTGATAACCAGGTTTCAGGGCAGAGGAACCTACTTAAAAACAAGTTTAACTGATATAACTGGTGTCTGTGAATTCATAAGCTGAAATTTACGGACAGTGAGCTAGAAATTGCAGAGCACTTGCCACACAGGAGACTTAGTTTCGTGTTTATTTTGAAATTTGGGATATCAGATTGAGTTAAGAATGACAGATCCTTTGCACAGACATAGTGACTTGTTCCTCCCAATCTCTCAGTGACAAAATTGTCATGGTTGGTGTACCCACTGCTCTCTTCATGACCTAATTACAGAAACCCATGAAAGAGGCTGAGGGGCACAATATCTACCCGCCCAGCTCCTCCCAAGAAGCAGGGCCAAGGACTGGGGAGATAGCTCAGTTGGTAGAGTGCTTGCCTTGCATGCACAAGGCCCTGGGTTCAATCCCCAGCACCAAAAAGCAGGGCTAAGGATATCTTTTGTTTGCAAGGAGTACATTGAAGCCCATAAAGAAAGACGCTTACATTGCATAAAACCCATCCTGTGGCCCTTCTTTTACCAGCCCCATGTCCTTATGATAAAGTAGAGAAAGGACACTTTTTCCTCTCCCTTCTGACTTTAGCTGCAAAAGCCTCTGATGTCTTTTCCCGACACTCCTCCTCTTAAATCTGTGTCCACCCCTGCATTTTTGCATGCCAGGGCGATGACTCCACTGTGCCTGCAATAACACTCAACCTCTTCTCTCAATTACTTGTATTGGAAAGAGGAAAAAGCTCAACTAATCTGGTTTCAGTCTATAAAAAATGTTTTAGCACTGCAAATAAATTATCTAAATGTGCTTGGAGGTGTTCTACTTTCTAGTTAAATGCTAAGGATTGTACCACATGGCTGTGAAATGTGAATGGCCATGGAGGTTAAGAAAATAACCTCAAATGATGGGGCCACAGACGAGAGGACTGTGGAGGTGCTGAGCTGGGGGCTCTGGCTCTGGGTGATGGCTGCAATGCTATGCCATCAGTGTGGGACTCCAGGACGAAGGAGCTCCTTCAGACACAGTCTTATGTCAACCATATTCCTTAGATGTAATAGACACATTGCGCCAGTCCATCCACATCTGTAAAATGTAAATGATTGTCTTTTTATTTCTCCTCTCCTTCTGCTTCTGTTCTGTTTCTTGTAAGAGCAATTCCTCTCACAACTTGCTGCATTCACTTCATGGGGTGTTTGGAGGACCAGGAATGGAGAGTGATGAGATTAAGAACAAGAGCTGCCGTTTATTTTGTACTTCGCATGCGCTAGACGGTAATATTTTCACTTCAATCCTCAAACAGGCTTAGGATGAGAGTATCATTTTCTCTATTTACCCATAAGGAAACTGAGAATGAGAAAGGTTAACAACCAAAGAAATAAAAGTAGAAGGGATGGTGTCTCTGGAGGCTGGGTCTTCACTAGCTATGTTGCCTTTTAATACGTACCGCATAATGTAGTTGGAATAGGTTACACATATTAAGGACTATTGTAACTCTAATCCTGGAATTGCAAATTTTCCTTTATGTCCTAAGAAATCTCTTCCAAGATGCCAAAGACACCTGACAGGTTAGTTGCATACTACCTCACATGACAGGATATCAGTATGCCTCTGACATGGAGCTAGGAATTTCTTTTTTTTTAGCTCATCTGAGTTCCAAATTTATAGTCAGATGTAATGGGTGTTGACTAATAATGGTCAGTGCTCCTCTTTTAGCATTTTACAGTTTCTCGGTCTCTCTGATGGCAGTGTTTGTCTCTATTAGTAATATCGATTTTATTTTTTACAAAACAAAATAAAATTTTTATTACTAGATATTTAAAAGCTTCATCAGACTTGTTTAAGTATGTGTGAGACATCTCACCAAGAAAGGAGCTATGCTTGATTTTTCTGTTATTATGGTATTATTCCATGTTCTTGAACATTTCCTGCATATTCTTTTTCCACAACTCAAAAAATGCCTCCATCAATGCCAGATAAATTAGTAAAATATTTGAAGTTCATGTTTAAAACTTTAAAGTTTGCAAAAATCTTTCATACAAATGCTGTCATTTAAGCCTCTATCTTACTCACAAGCTATTGATTATGCCTGTTTTACAAATGAGAAAAGGGGCAACAAGTTATATCCAGCCTATAGATGTTTCCTGATTATAAAAATCTCCTCTAAGTCAGCTTATACATCTCAGTTTACCTCATTGTACAAGTTTAATTCACTTTGTAAAGTGTCCTAGTTGGAGGGATAAATTACATGGTCATCCACCCTGGAGCACAGAATTAAATGCAAAATCTCACTTTCAAGTGAGAAAATTCTACAACATAGTGAAGTTATACATTGGGTCCTCAGGGACATAACTATGCCTATCTTGCATAAGAACAATTCTTTAAGCAAGGGAGATATTTTGGAAATCAATACATTTTATTTTAACTCTTTCCAGGCTGAATAAATGAAAGTCCCTCTTGATTTGACCAAAGAATTTGACCCTCAAGACAGGTTTGTACCCAAAGGACTTAAAATTAGCATACTACAGTAATGCAGTCATATCAATGATTATAACAGCTCAATTGACAATGGTTAGATGTGAAACCAACCTAGATGCCCTTCAACAGATGAATGGATAAAGAATCTGTGGTATATATACACAATGGAATATTATTCAGCCATAAAGAAGAATCATCTTATGGCATTTGCAGATAAATGGATGGAATTGGAAAATATCATGCTAAGTGAAATAGGTCAATCCCAAAAACCAAAGGCAGAATGTTTTCCCTGGTAAGTGGACGATGATATACAATGGGGGTGGGGAGGTGGGGGGGGTGAGAGAAGAATAGAGGAACTTTAGGTTACATAGAGGGAAATGAGAGGAAGGGGGTATGAAAAATGGTGGAATGAGACAGACATCATTACCCTATGTACACGTATGATTACATGAATGGTAAGAATCTACATCATGCACAACCATAGAAATGAAATGATGTACCCCATTTGTGTACAATGAATCAAAATGTAGTCTGTAAAAAATTAAAAAAAAAAATTTAAACTGCCTCTGTCCCACCTAGAACCAATTAAACTAGAACTTCTGTGGGTGGAGACTAGGAGGTGGCAGTTTTTAGAAAGCCTTTTAAGACTTCTGCCCACAAGTGTGTGACCAGAAGTGGTAATTGACAGCATGTGAACAAGCCCAGAGAGATAATGAAGCAGTGTCTTAGACCCACGAGGACAGCAAAGGAGCATCCTAGTTGGGTGGGTGAATGTTATCAAGGAGGCCCAATTATTGCCTCATGGTTCATGGATGGTTTGATGAGTCCAGAATGGAGAATGCCTGTTCTGTCTTTTGAAACTCCTATGTATTTAATCTTGACCTAATAAGGTATGTTATTATTTAAACAAGGTCTGTTTTATTGAAGAGATAATCTGGTCTCCAGTTCCAATATTTGTCTCTCTTCAACTTTACTTGGATCTGTTGTAACTTTTTGCTTTATCTCTCTGGTGTGTGTGTGTGTGTGTGTGTGTGTGTGTGTGTGTGTGTGTGTGTGTATTGGAGATTTACATATTTACATGAGGTAGAATTATTCAGAATTGTTGGATTAGAAGGTTGTGTATGAAATTAAACTTGTATCTACTGTCATCCTATTTTCTAAGGGGTGCACATCTTACTATTTTTATTTTTTCCAGGACATGCACTCTGTAAAAGAGTAGATGTACCCTATTTTTCAGACAAGACATGGAGTCACAGAGAGGTTAGGTGGATAGCCTAGGGCCATGCAATGAGTCAACCTAGATCCTGAAATAGCAGTGAAAACTTCTAAATTTTAACTTAATGTTCTGTGAAAAGTCAGGCATGGTGAAAAAGAAGTTTCACCATTTTTCCAATTCATGAGAGTATTTTTAAAGTAGTGTATTATTAGACCATTTTATGGTTATTTATTGCAATAAATGTTTATTTTCTTTTTAAATACACTAAATCATCCCCTAATCTCTTTGCTATAATTTTTCCATGGAAAGAAAATAACATTTCAGTTGATGCAATTTCAATATGCGGGGAGCTCAGTCTCCTGTTTCAGGTGCCTTGGGACCCAGATGGCCAGGCCAGGGATTTGTTCTTTCCTGGTGCAGATTACCATATTGAATTCCTTGCTGACAACTCTAAGTAACTCAAATTTTTTCCTTAAGGTTTTTTTCTGTGAAAATAATATTTAGTGCATCCTGAGATCCTATTGTAAGAGATTATTTCTCAAATTTCCTTAATCTGTAACCCTCTCCAAACTCCCATCTTAACTCCTAATTCTTCATCCTCTCATCCCTTTTCCCTAATGATTTGTCCTCATCTCTGAGACGGACAGACACATAGAAAGAGTTTCAAATATTCCATGCCCCAAAAATGCCTTACCCCAAACGTCAGCCCACTGCATCAGTCATTGGTGGTGGTGAAGAGAGGAGGGCACACAATGCAAGGACAGGATATTGTACTAGACATGAATCAATCAGCTATGGCAAGGGTGGAGGAAGGAGGGGAAGAATAGGACTCCTATCGAACTTCATTCCATGGCACTAATTATTCAGGTATAAGAGAGCAGTAAGTTCAAGGTTATCCCTTAGACTAGGAGTCTAGCCTTTTCACCTATATGAAATAATAATGTATAACATTATTTCAAACAGAAGTAGAAAAATAATCCTTAGAGTTTGGTTTTATCCAGACTGGTAGACCAGCAGAAATAAAAATTAATTCCAAACATAGACCTTAAATACTTCACTCCTGCCCAGATTTCTCTGCAGTAATCTTCAATGATTTCATGTTGAATATGAGAGCTGACTCTCTTGCAGATACCTGTCACAGAGACCTGGCCAGGTCAATGGAAATAAGGCCCCTACAGCTTGATAGCCTACACAGGTCATTAAAAACCCTACATGGTATAAGAAGGTTGAGAACTAGTCAAGATGACGATAGCCTCATGAAATTAAACACACTATAGATAATTATTTGATGTAGGTTGAGGTTGGTTATAAAATAATAAAGGGAAGTAATATAAGGATTGATGCTAGCAGAAGAAGGTTGAAAAAGAAAGAAGTGATGATAAAGTTCTAAAGTATTTTGCTTACCGAGTGCCATCTCATAAATCCAGATGGTCTTCCTGAAGGTGGAAGGTTAGACAGGTACATAAAGTACTTTTCAAATAATATGGTGAAACCTTAAGTAGAACAGGAAACAAAAGTCTCTACAGAAGTGGAAGGGAGGGAGCTGCCGTTATCACACCAGGTTTAACTGGATGGAGAATTGTTACCTGCTCATGTGTGGGCCTGTCTCCTGTTGCCTCTCAAGGGATGAGACTGTCATTCACCTTCACACTCTACATTGAATACAAGCTTCATGAAGTGATTGTTTAGATACTTAAATGGATGGGATTTGGATGAAATTATGAGTGGAGGTGTTTATTAGCAACCTGACTTTGTAGTTCAGGGTTCTTGTTTGTGACCTCTCACCTTCCTTTGCCCAACCCCACAGCTCATGACAATGTTTCAGAGTGTTTTCCCTCCAGTATCAACCAAAGGACATTCGCTTTTTGGTCTGCTGAAGGAAGACTGCAGCGAACAGTTAAATTGACTTTAAATTTAGCAACATTGGGCAAGAATAGAAATGTTCTAATCCTGTCTCCTCCTACGGAATGTGAATTGTGGTCAGAGTAATATGTTTTTGCCTCCTGTGATTTAGATCAAATGTCCCAGGCCAGACAGGGCGTAGGGAGCCAGGCTACAGCAGCCACTCTCCCTGGTAAACAGTGTCACACCTCCCTTGGACGGCCAGGGCACCGAGTGTGCCCTGGCATTAGAGACACCTCACCAGGACTTGTCTGTTCTCTCTGCCCAGTGTTCATGTGGAGTTTGGCTTCCTATTCTTAGAACTGGGCAAGGCAAAGCAATGCAGGTGTGAGAGTTGCACACACGTGTGCCTGGAGGAGGCTGCCCCAGAAAAACATACCCAGGGCCTGGGTTTGACTCAGAGTTTTAGTTCTTCACCTTCAAAAAAAATTAGCCAGTAGCAAGTAGCTCTAAAGTTTCCACTGGGGAAGGCTGAATTGGCCTAGCAGGGCAATGGTGTTTTGTCATTTCTATCTCTACAAAGAAGAGGAGGGGTGGTGTCAGAAGAGTCTATCAGTAGGCAGAAAACAGCAGGAAAAATGTGCCTGTCTGCACAGGCCACTGTGGAGTTACCCAGTCACCTGCTGAATTTAGCACTGCTACTATCTCTGACACCATATGGGTTCAAAAATAAATAGGTCATTTCACCCACTGCACTTCAAACCTCTGTTCAGGTGTGTATTGTCACAGAATCTAAATCTAATCAGAGAGCAAAGGGTTTTTACCCTAGGAGGAAAATAGTGTGGATTTTTCAGTCTTCCAAAGGGCTTGCCTCCAGTTTCACCCCTGCCCCCGATCCTGAGAGTGCAGACTACTTAAAGATACGACAATCAGGATAGACATCTAGAAAAGTGGGTTTCAGGGAAAAAAGGGAAGGAAAGCGAAAATGAGAAATTTAGGAAGGAGCCAATAGCTTACTTGATGTACATCAATTTTGCTGACTTGGGATTATGTAACAGGTGGAACAAGGCCACACAGTCAGATAAAAGTTTCTCACAAATCTCCTTTTTATGTATACATGAAATAATCCATGTTCAGGAAGAATCAACCTCTATTTTATAAAAGTCACAGATAATAAGCTTATAAGAATATCAAGACCTTCTCAAAGTTTAGCTTCAATTAATGAAGGAAAATGATGCTATTAATGGCAGGTTAAGTAGTATCTAAATAAATTGAGGCTTAATTTATGTGGCCGAAAGGTTATTTCTTTCCTCTATTATTAACCACTCTTATTGAGACCATTCATCACATGTCCAGATTAATTGGGCAGTGGGGAAATTACTGAGTGAACTTTATGTACATTCCTGAATAGTAGGAGTAATATTCTATATTAGTTTTCTATTTGGGGCCCACGCTTTTTACTTTCTTCTTATTATTAGATTAGGCTCCTCTTTATTAACTACCTTTCACTGGTAAGATTTCATAGCTTATAAAAATTATTTAATTTTTATTGCTTTAACTTAGTATTTTAAAACAATCTATCATAATCAATCATTAGTACTAAATTACTCTTCCCTTTGTTTTTTCTGCTTACTGAATACTTTTTCCCTAGGTAGGATTTTGCTTTTTCACTGTTTTATTGTTGTTGTCTTGTTTGTTTTTTACTTTTTAAAAATTTTTCATGTCTTAATTTTTTATACTTTACAAAGTCTACCTATCTCTCATATTGGTAAATTAAAATAGTTGACATATTTGATGAATATTAACAAATTTCTACTTCAGTGTTTAATGAAAAGTCTGTACTTGCTCTAGTCAAGAATTACCTGAGTCAGAATTCCAGAATAAAACATTTGGTTTAACTATCAGCAAAATATTCTAAGTGACTAGTTGCATGGGTGAAAAAATACACAATCCTTTTGTGCAGGTCTTTCAAATTTTTATCTTCTTACCCAACCACAAAACCAACAGACTCTTAAATAGAAATTGATGAATATAAGACACACAGATTTCCTGGATATTGTGTATTGGGACAATATAAAGAGCTTTGAAACCTTAATGTAATTTTATTTTACCTGTCAGTGAAAGTGGTCATAATATATTCACAGACAGGTATGTCATTACACATTTATTTCAAAGGTCTATGTGAAGACAGAAGGAGTCTCTCTGGATTACCCTGCCTCACATACTAGTCTTTCTCTTGTGAGGAAAGGTGGGTTGAGTCAAGGATAGGAATTAGTTCCAAGTGCCCCAGAAGTATCTATGCTTAGGGTTGACAATACAAACATGATTGTCCCATTTTCCTCAAAATGAAAGGTACAGACACTCCTAGGAAAGCTTACAGTATTAGAATCATTTACTTATTTGATTTACAGGTATGTCTGGAGTTCATACCAGTCAGGAGATACTTGAAATAATAGATGGTACCTGAGCTAGTATTCTTGTACACATTGTAAAATCTTCATCAGCTGCATCATCATTAGAAAATAGATATGTGTATAAACTGTAAGGTCCCCACTGAAGAAAAACAAACCAACAACAGTAAAATCAATCCAGTGTCATCCAGGTGGCTGGCCCCACCTGCTACAGGAGCTGAGACACTTTCCCTGGGCTGTCCTGCCAGTGGACTTGGGTCCCAGGGGTCTCTGCCTATACCATGACTCACTGGCTCTGCAGAAGCCAGACTGACTCCTTCATCTTTGTCTGGAGGCTTCAGCTCAGGACCTTGGCCTCTCTTCCCCGTTAAAATAGATAAAAGGGCAGCAATAAGTATGAGGAATCAGAAAAACAAAACCCTGGGCTGTAACCATTCTTTTAAGATTATTGTCAAAATTGAACAAAGGCTTATTTAAAAGTTTAGTATTTGAACTAAGTAATTTGGATAAAAAGTTGGCAGGAAGTGGTACATGAGCAAAGGAAAACAGTTCTAAACAAAGGTTACAGTGCTAGTTTAATAAAATCTTAATGATCTTCAGGAAATTTAATAGGAAACTTTGTTCCGATTGACTTAAATGAGCAGTATTTTTAGTAGCTTCTAGAAACTGGAAATTAATAACAATAAAATCAACTCAAATCTTTGGAACTTATACAATTCTTTTTCTAACTATAGGAAAAGAATTGTTTAAAACGATATGTATTAGAATCTGTTGAATCTTTTGTCTTCCTGTATTCCTTTATAAGACATCCTGCTTACCACTGGGAAAGTCGGTTAGCATCTCTTTTGTGGAACGTTAGAAAGTTCTATAAGTAGACAGTACTTACTACATGGAGTGTTGGAACATATGAAATAGTCTCTGTTCTCTCAAGGGCTTATCATGGAAGTAAACATATACAAGAAAAAGGGAGTGAAGGAAGGGACGTCATTATTAACAGGGATCAGAGCAGGAGTGGGAAGGAGGGCTGTACCAGATTACATGGAAAACCAACTTGCTGAATGATCCACTTTCCAAATGACTTCTTCATCCAATTTACTTTCCTTTAACTTTTGTAGTTAGTTTTGTCTTCCAAACTGCCATTTTAGGAATGTTTCATTTCTCTTTGTCCCGGGTCCCAGCTACAGCTGATGATTCCAGGAGTACAGAAATTGGGGAAGGGGGATGGTGCAAATTGAAGGGCATATAAATGAGTGCTAAGTTTTGAATATAAATAATTTGCATTGATAGTTTGATTAATTAGTTCAGATTTTATGAAGAATATATTCATAAGAATTTTCATGCTTAAGAACATGACTTCAAGAAATATATTCTTAGTAAATATATCATGTGTGTACCTCTCAAATAAATATAGGGTCAGGATACCATGAGCCTAACAAAATTGGAGTTCTTCAGAAAAGTTGCTAAGCTGAAGGGACAATGACAAAAGTCATTTTTCTTCTCTGTTACATACTGAAGATGAACATAAAAAAAAAAAAAGGATGAAATAGAGTCCTGGAGGGAATGAATTTGAGACCCTGATTCTAGTAGTCAGTAGTTTCTTTGATTCTTTCAGGTGACTGAAGTGAGAAGGGTCTGAGATATTATCCTATTTGTGAGCTCATGAGTTAATCTGCCACACTCTGAAGAATGCTAGTAGAAGGCTTGAGACTTTTGGTTCAGAGATAAGGGACTTGTTTCTCCTACCAACAGGAGTTCCTCTGGTCCTGGTTCAATGTAGAGAGGACCTATGACACCTGCATTCACATTGAGTTGTGTCATAGAAGAGAAACTGAGCTTAGGAACTCAAGTCTTTCATAATGAGAGGTAAGCCTGTTTGTTCTTTGCTCAAGAGTGAGATATTAACTATTTAACATAAACATCCTTGAAAAAAAGTCAGTCATTGACTCTGCTCATCAAGCATTCAGAAACCTGAAAGAACCATGAAGACTGGTCTTCCACCAGAGTTATTCTTGTACACATTTCAGTTCTGCAAATTAACAAATCTTCCTTAACTAACTATATTGTGTTTACATCATTTCAATTAAGAACCCTAACCAACACACACTGGCACTAAGACTCACTCTCTGAATGGTCCCTCCTACTCTATTATGAACAGTGATACAGGTTTATTTCAGAATAATTTGAAAAGACAAAAGGATATGAAAAGCAATCACTTTAAAATTATCGGTGGGAAATGATCTGCATCTAAATTTGGGATTTGTTTTTGCTTTACAGCAACTAACTAGACTCATATTTCTTTCCTGATGGAATGATGAAACAGAACACATATTATGGATTACAGAAAATATTTTAAGAGGTATCAATTGCAGTTCTCAATTGCAGTTCTCAGTTTATTTCAGGTTTTAAAGGTAGAAAACTATGAAATTGGTGATGGGTTAGTTAGGATCCCCTGCCCTCACCTTTTAATTGACCTCCCTTCCTTCTTATGAGAAATTATTCCAAATTAACTACTAAATAATGCATTGTCTACAGTGATTACTTAAGATGAATATCCTGTCAAACGAAAGTGTGTATGTTTAACAAGAAATTCTATAAGATTACAAAACTATTAGTAATGAATTGAAGAAAGCATTAGTGATGGAACATGAGACATGATTAAAGGTGTCAGGGAGATATGTGAGGATTAGCATAAGCTGCTTACCATACCTCAATCGTACTATACAAGTTCCTTGCTTTAAAAACACCAGAAATGGTATGCGCCATAGGAGAAAGAGGTTCTTCTTCTGTTTACAGTGACTGCACCATGGGCTCTTAAGTCTCTGATCCACATCTACGTATATTTCAAGTGCCTAACAATCAGACACATACAGAGTGCTCAATGATAATATATTTAATCAAAAAAACAGGAACTATAAAATATATATATATATATATTTATTATATTAAATATATATATATATATATTTAATCAATAAAAGTAAGCCCCCGCAAGCAAACTTCTGAAAGAGCATAGTGTTCATTTCATCAGGGTCATGTGCTCACTCACTCAACTTCTCAGGAAACTAAACAAACCCACTCAGGTAACAACTCACAAACAAGTGTAATAATCAAGCTTGAATTTGTTGTTCATGGAAATTATTATTTAATGGAAAATTTTGGCCCAAAAATAATTTGCTTACAGGGAGATTTTCATGTTCCTAGTAGGATTTCCTAGCAAAAAACAGGGCTCATTTTCCCTCATGTGTGTGTGGATTGTGCTCCTTGTGTTTGCAGAATAAGGAGAGGTTTGGGGGACTGGAGAGGGTGGCTTATCCCCACTGTAGGCACAGCTGCTTTCTCCATTAGTGGCTGGTGGCAGACTTCTCCATATCCCTCTGAAGTGGAAGGGCAAGCAGCTGGAATGTCAAGCCCAAGCCTAGTCTGAGAAAATAAACTCCTATCCAAGGACAGAGGTGAGGTTACCAGTCCTTAAGTGCCCTGGAAACATCATTTCACCCTGTGTCTGCCTTTGTGTTTGGAAATGTAGAAGAACATATACATCAAGCTGTTGCTTCTTGTGGGCAATTTTTCTTCCTCTTCTTTTCTGAGTCTAAGTGTAGTCAGTCAAAGAGAGGAAACTTCAAGTGAATTCAAGATTATTCTATAAAGTCCTATAGGTAATTCATAGAAAGTGCAACTTTAGCTATATTGTGGATAAAGGGTCAGGTTCTCAGTCAGGAAAGGAAATTATGATAATGGAAGGACGAAGACTAGAATAAACCTTGTGGTATTAGATTTAAACGGATAATCTCAGTATAAATGAAATCATGATATTTAATATATAGAAATAGATATACTTACAGATACATATGTATGTGTTATTTTTTTCTAGAGATGGCAATTGAGAGAATCTAGCAGCAAAAGCAAAGTATACCTAATGCCAATATTTCATTTCTAAATATCATTCCACACTACCAGGAAATAGAGATCCTTGGAGAAATGCTTGCTCTAGGCTTGTGGCTTGAAAGTTCAACACAAGCTTGAAACATTGTAGTGTGTC
This sequence comes from Sciurus carolinensis, assembly GCF_902686445.1. Classification (NCBI taxonomy): domain Eukaryota; kingdom Metazoa; phylum Chordata; class Mammalia; order Rodentia; family Sciuridae; genus Sciurus; species Sciurus carolinensis. Next base: position 113,264,432 of record NC_062214.1, on the reverse strand, counting down.
AGTATAAAGGAAGGACTCAAAGAACAAGGGGAATGTCAGAAGGACCTAGATACTAGCTGTCAGCAACTCCCACTGGTCAATCTGATACAATTTGATTATCAGTATGAGAGATGAGAGGAGAAAGAGAGAGAGAGCATATCAAAGCAAGTGAGGCAAAATAATAAGCTCTAGAAATCATCCATGGTACCTACAGTCAACAATAATGAGTTATACACTTACAATTTGTTAAAATTTGATATGTATCATTAGATATCTCAAAATAGTTAGATGAGAGGAATTTGTATTTTCCCACCATAGAAAAATGATAAAGGTTAAAGGGGATGAGTATGCCTAAATTGATCACTACTCAGTGCATACAAGAATCAAAGCATCAAATCATACCTCATAAATATATCCAAATATGTGTAAATCAAAACATTATAAAAAATAAAAATCAGTGGACAATCTGGTTAAAGAGTGTATGGGAATTTGGGGCACTATTTTTGTAATTTTCCCATAAATCTGAAATTATTCAAAATAAAAAAGTCAGACACATGTAATCACAGTGGGAAAGGGGGAGGGAGATAATGATTGGCAAAATAGTTCAACAAAAATTGTTGAAATTGTATATTAGATGGCTGGGATGTCATTCTACTATATTCTGTGCCCTTAGATATGATTGAATATTATTTATTACAAAAGTTAAAATATGTGTATGTAATATTTTATTCATTATAAAAGATTTTATATATAAAAGTATATAAACTGTATACATATATATAAATATCTCCATGTGACATTAGTTTTAAAATGTTTCCTGTTTCCAGACTTATGGGTTCACCAAATCTAGGCCAAACAGGCCTTGTCAACAGGAGTTCCCTTGACCTGTATTCTCTGCAAACAGAAGGGGTACTGGGTCCTTTAGTCTTCTTATCCACTGCTGCTGCACCCACTCACTATCAACCAGATGAATAATCTTTCTGAAAATTACCCTTTAATATTTTTTCCTCCCTCCAGCACACAAATCTTTCACTCACTTCCTATGCCAAAAGGAGAAACACAGAGCTTTCATTTCTAAGCTTTCAAGGTTTGCTATTTCTTTAATTAGGTCCTGACCTACTTTTGCGACCTCATCTTCCAAATTCCTGACATGAATATTGTTCTTTATTAAACATTGCTTTCTTGTCCCATCCCAAAAGTTTGGGTAATCCCACCTCTATATTTGGCACATCTGAAAATGTGCCTATACCCTCTTTTTTTTTTTTTTTTTTTTTGAATTCTCCTTTCCAATGATTGATAGTGATGAAGAGGCTAGGGGTTGTTTCAAAGAGATGGGGTATGATCATTCCTCACCAGAACTTGCTTTTTTTTTTTTTTTTTGGTGGAGTCCTATGCTGGGAATAGGATCTTTGAGACTACTGGAATTCCAGATAGGAGGTGGACTAGGTTAGCTGAAGGCTGTGTTAGTTTTTATTATTGCCATTTTAGTTTTTTAGGGACTAAGAAATTCCCTGTTCTACGGTGAGTCTATGGGGAAGTTTCACAAGCAACAAAACATTCCATATAATGTTCCCTTATTTCCTTAATTTCCACTGAAAATTTGTCTGGTGTTCCCAACTATCTTTCAGGACTCTTAAACATGTTCTGTCATTGGTTAGATTGAACATTGTTAGCATGTGAATTTGGGGGGAATAACCTCTATTCCCCCTTTATTTGCTATCCTATGATGCATTATTTCTATCTTATCTTGACAATAATGTAATATTATCTTGGCAATAATATAGAAGTTTATGCTTGATACAATAAAGTTTTTATCATATTGGTTTTCCTATTCCTCAGAGAAAATGCTATATACATAAGTGTTCAAATATTTACTGAATGATCTATAGAAACCAGATTGTTTCTAATCACATTGCACTAACACATGAGAACATAGAGAACTTGAAAGCATTACAGTAAAAGAAAAGAGATGATTTTCCCAATCAGAAACTCACCTATTTATTTCATTCCATAAATGCCTGAACATCATGCTTTCTTCAGGGTGCCAGTATTTTCTTTTTATGCCAATGCCAAGCACCCTTATATTTCAATTACTATTGGATCACTTTCAAATAATGTGGATTCTATAGCTAACTTTTAATAATCTTAAACTCTTCCTCCCATTTTATGGAACATTTGTGAGTAAGATTGCTCAGCTGCAGACTGGTCAGTCTCCACTTAACCTCTCACCCATTATACACACAGCTTCTTGAAAGCCTTCTAAACTCTGATAATCATTTGTTTTGGATCCTTGGGAAACACTTACACTGTCATAAGGATAAATGGCCTTTCTGGATCCATCCAACTTCTAACACTGTAGTATCTTAGAGAGTCATGAATTAATAATTAGCACTTATACATACTTACCATGTGCCAGACCCTATTCTAAATTCTTTACCTGAATCAATGCATTTAAGCTCATATTTAGTTTTATGGTTTTTTTTTCTCTCTTTCATCTGACTATTCTCTGAGATAAACCTTCTCAGAAATATTTTGGGCAGTTCAATGATGCATATTTGCCAGAGAGCACAAGCTAGAATTGGAAATATAATGAGCCAAGTCCGTGGTTTGGTATGGCAGTCATTGGTGATTAAAAAAAGAAAAAAAATTTAAAAAATGCTATTTCTATCATAAAAACAATCTTTTCTAAAGTTCCAAAGAGAAAAACAATTATGACACTCCCAACATATTTTCGTGGTTGGAAAGCAGAAAGTAAAAAATGGCTTTTAAAAAATGGGCAAAATATATCTTGCAGCCATATTACCGGTGGCTTTAAGTGGAAAGAATGACAGGCCAACCTGAGTACAGGGCTAGCATTTCATCTCAAAACGTTTTCAACTCTGTGGTCACAAAATAGCTCCAGAAAAAGCATCCTCAGAATCTGGTCTAATGCTAAATAAATACTGCACATTTTATGGTTTCAGATCTGGGGCCCAGGAAACGTAAGATTAAGCAATGGCAGAAGCCTTGCGGGCTGGGAGCCCTGGATTCACTCTGTATGCCAGGCCATAGCTCAGTGTCCATACTGACAGAAATGATTAAGAGTATGCAGAGTCCTCTTAGAGCAGCTCTCTTGTGACCTCTCCAGCCTTGTACTTTTCTCAATCATCAAGGCCTTTGACTTCATTTTTCTCCTTTGGGTTCCTCCTCTCCCTGACCTGGATCTACTTACTCCACTTCCTCTGGTCCCCAATATTTTATTTGCACCCTCCACTTTCTTAACACACATGCAAGTTCCATATGAGTATGGAAGCCTCCATTCATAGTTTCTGATATGCCCTCTACATGAATGACTTTCAAATCATCATTCTAAACCCAGATTACCCCCAAGGGGGCTATCGTTCTTGATGTCTAACTGAAGATTGGCCTTTCTCAAAATTGAATTTCATGAAATCACCCTATATCATAATAAAAATGGGAACCCTTTCTTTTACAATGAATAGGAATCATGTTAAGCATTGTCTTTCTCCTCTCACAGCTGCTTTTATTTCACTAATGGATGTTTTGGCTACAATTTTTTATTTTACTTTTTATTATGAGAAAATTATATGGAAAAAAACACAAATGTCTACTCAAAATTCATTTACTGTATTCCACAGACTATTCTTGACACTAAAAACTCTTTATATACTCTCAATGAAAACAAAAATCTACAAAGAATATGAGTTCACTTGCTTGTTGTCAGTGAGTTCTTTGAGCCCTGGTGACAATCCAGTTGCTGTTCCTTAACACTAAATTTTACAGAATTGTTAAAACATAAAGGGAAGTTTCTCCCCAGAGGTCTGGAAGCTTAAGAGAGGGATAGTGGGGGAAACTAGATCCTTCTAGAGGTGGTGTTAGACTGTTATGGGGAATAGAGAGAATTTTAATTCTTTGGCTTCTGCAGGAACCATCAGGTCAGGTGGGATGCTTCCAGCCAGGAGTGTTTGCTAGCTAGTGTTAGCAGAACCAATGTCCTCTCCAGACTGTGTCTAGTAATAATGACCTAAAATTCTGCCCTGTTGCTGAGGGCAATCACTTCAGTTGACCAGCTTTCTGTCCCTATCAGGCGGCTATGGATCTATGGTCTTTGTCAAATGTTCTTCCATAGAGGCAAAAAACTAGTCTCATCTGCTAGTGCCTCACACCTAATTTAAAAGAACCCAGGGCACCCTTCCCAAGCTCATTCACTAGATCTTATCTCTACATTTTACCACCCAAGCAGGTACCCTCGGCCCCTGTAACTAGATTATCAAAGCAGTTTCCTCATCAATCTTCCTAACCTCAGCCTCTTCCTTATAAATGATATGCCAGAGTCAGATTAACCTCCTTTCTTCATTGCAATTCATAACCCAAAAGTTTTCAGAGGTTCTGTATTAAAATAAAGCACAAATTCTTAACCGGTCTTCATTTCTAATCTTCTCCAAATCACTCTCTTTAGATTTTTAAACAATTATTTTCCCATCTTTATTTAACCACGGTGGTGAACTCATTGCTCGTAGACATGCAATGTCCTACCCCGTCTCTCATTGTGCTCATTTCAGATGCTAGTGAGGATAGAGGAATACGCACGTAAGCACCTAGCTCATTCTGGCACACTGAGCCCTGTTAAATGAATGATTCACTTGAACTTCACACCTGACTCTTGGAGTACAGGTGAGGCTTAGTTTGGTAATTATTCAAAAATTAGAAGTTTTCATTTGCACTAGTGTGTTTAAAAGTTGGCGGAAGCTGTGCAATACTGGTGACTTGGGAGACTGAGGTAGGAGGATCATGAGTTCAAAGCCAGCCTCAGTAACTTAGCAAGTCCCTAAGCAACTTAGTTAGACCTTGTCTCAAAATAAAATATAAAAAGGATTGGGGATGTGACTCAGTGCTTAAGCACCACTGAGTTTAAAAAAAAAAAAAATAGGTTCGCAGGACCTGTTGATGCAGACTCAGTGGTTATTAGATATCCTAACTGTGAGCTGTTTCTGTTTTCTGTTCCTGTATCCTTAGCTGCCAGGCACTCAGATACAGAGCCAACCCCATCCTAAATCCTGGCTCAAACTGGCCTCTTCACTGCTTATTATCTTCTTTAAAGAGAATTTGAATATGCTGCCAGAGGCTATTATTCTCCTTAAATTACAAAGTATATACGGGGGCCAAATGAAGAGATCAGATTACTATAACTATACTATTACTATAAACTTTGCTCAATATGTTGAGCTTCTGCCTTTTGTGGTTCCTGATGAATTACAAGACCTGGCTATTTGTTAGGGGTTTAGGGAAAAATCCTACACTGCGATTTTTATTCATAAAAAACAGACTCCCCAGGTTGGTATGGAATTGTGAAGTCCTTTGTCTGAAACTCTGCTAGATTAGGGTGAGAGGACCAGTAGTCTCCACTTCCAGGCCCAGTTGTCCTTCACTCCCAGTACCAAAGCACTACTCAGATACTGAGAAGTGTAGGCAAGGCTGTGATTTCATGGGCTATCAAAATCGGGAATAATAATAGAGTTTACCTTACCATGGTGGTAGTTTTCAGCTGTATATTTTGATTATTATGACTAATATTACACAAAATGGAAGTGGAAGCTCAGACTTAAACCAATTTTTAGTACTCACTGTGTCTTAGAAAATACAGATGAAATTTGCATGCATTTTCTCCTTGGAGTCTAATTCCCTAAAATGATCAGAGATGGGAAACCTAAAACATTAGTAAAATTTCCCAAGGTCACAGCTCTTGGAAGTAATGACTTTCAGATTTGACTCCACTCCTTTATTTTTAGCCTCTCCTTGTACATGGTAGTGCTAACAGGGTGCAGGGCTGGGACTCCCAAGCTGGTCTTCTCCTTCCAAGTCCAAGGTTCTCTCCACAGACGAAGTCAACCACATCTGGTACTCCAAACTTCAAAACATACTTAAACAGTGACACATATGTAAATGTAGGAGGCACTTTCCAAGTCTCTCCTGACACCTTTCTGGTCCCCTAATTCTAAAATGTTTGGTTGGTTGAGCTGCCAAATCCCAGTTAAGCAGTGTCAGGCTGTAAGCTGTTTATTCTATCACAAATTCATGCCTAATTTACTAAACACCTATATAGCACTGAGGTTACTCAAGGACCTACTAGGAAAGACAGGTTCTTGCTTGCTGCTGCTGTTTTTGAATAATAAAAAAAAAAATGTTTCCATTTTCAGTTCACATGATGTTTTCCCCTCAGAACATCCTTATGTGAAGCTGACAGTGTGGAGTTAAGAGGTGAGAACCTTGTCAGGTAGATAGCACCATCTGGGCTCAGGAGCAAGGTGTAAGGGAACTAAGAGTGTTTTCAGCTACAATAGACCTAATTTATTTTTATCAGATATTAATCTGCTCACACTCTTCAAGTCTTAAATGCTGCTAATTCTTCTCCAAACCAGTATAAAAGTAAGTGAATGATGGACAGCAGTTTTACATGTATGTCTATCTCCCATATATCATGAACTCTAGAGTCGGAATTGTTCAGGTTCAAAACCCTTGATCTACCATTTATGGAGTATCCAGAAGACTAAATTACTTCCATTCTAGAAGGGAAATAGTATTACTTAGCAGGGTGGTGAGAATTAAATAAATAGCAAATATAAATTCTAATAGGCTTTGAAGAGATGCTGGCACAAAGTAGGAATTCAAATATTAGTTCCCTCCATCCCCCTGCTTTTTCTCCTGTCAAGTGATAATCACAACCTTGAATAGGAGAAGGAAAGCTCTGATGGCTGGTTTCAGAAGTTGTTTCTGTGGGGACCTCAGTATTCCTGAAGTCATTCAGAGGTGCAGCCAGTCAGGGTGTGACTGTTAGTGCTTATCCAGGCAGACTGCACCTAATGCTCATGAACCAGTTGGTTCATGCTCACTTGAGACCATGACTGTGAGAAGAAAAAAGGTAAAGCCAGACTGTCTCCTCAGATCCCCTTAGTGATGAAAATATCACAAGAGATCCACTGCCCCAAGAACCAAATAAAGGTCACCTTTTAATGCCCTGCCCAATACACTCACATCTCTGGATGACCACATAGAGTGCAGAGGCCTCTTCCTTCTAGGTAGAGATGGTGAGCAAAAGCAGAACTGACTACCAAGTGAGTCAGAGGGCATGTTTAACGTGCTTCTACCTTCATTTTTATGAACTGAGGGAAATGGGAACTTTTACTTTTTTCATGCGGGTTCATCCCAATAACTACTCTGCTAACACACTTTTAGAAGTTTCTTTTGAAGTTTGGGGCCATTTCTGGATAATGAGGATGTAGATATATTATGCTTGATTTTCTAAAATTAGCCCAAAATGGCATTAGTATGTCACTAACATTAGGCAGGTAATGCCCCAGCAAGTAAATAACTTGAAGGGAAAAGAAGGAAAAAAAAAAAAAAAAAAAAAGAAAGAAAGAAAGAAAAAAAAAGAAAAAAGCAGATGCCACCATCATAGTTAAAGTTTTCCCAGCTTCAAACTTTATGAATCATTAATAAACTTGAACACAGGGTGGGGGCTGAAAATAAATTCAAGTCAATGTACAGAATCAATCCACAAAGAGAATAAGAGCAGTCTTAATAAAATAGAGTGCAGCAATACAGAATTGCAGAACTGCTCTTTAGACATAATTTCTCAGCACAGAAGTTCTACCCCAGGTGTCTATTTACAAGTGTTCTTTGATCTGACCAGATGAGTGGGTGAGAGAAAAGAGGGAGAGCTGGTAATAATCTTTAAGTCATTCAACAATTTCTTCTTCCCATAAGGAAAAAAATGACAAGGAGAAAGAGTGTTTTCTCCCTTTAGCTCACCCTGTTTCTTTATAGGTAGCTTCAGTCTAGGAGGACAATCCAACATGAGTATAGGCACATTTTCAATCTTACATTAGTGGGTCTTTTATAAGACTGGTATATGTATGACTAGACTGGTCTAGTCATCTATAACTCCTGTGTTCTTCATAGGAGTTGTCATACACACACACAAATACACACACACATATATACATATATATATATATATATATATATATATATATGGTTAGTAGGATTACCTCTTAGAAAGAAAATGAGTCTCAGACCAAGTCTGCTATGTGTATAGATATTTATCTAGTTATTTATCAAAAAATAAGGAGAAAAGTTTGTTCTGGAGGCTTGCCTTCCTTACAAATAAAAAAGAAATTATAACCCTCATTGTCTTAGTCTGTTTATGTTGCTATTACAGGACACCATAGAGTGGGAAATTTATAAAGAACAGAATTATTTTTTCTGCAGTTCTGGAGACTGGGAAGTCCCTGGTTAAGGCACTGGCATTGGCAAGAGCATTCAGACTGCATCTTTACACGGCAGGGGAAGAGCAAGAGTGCAGGAGAAGGAACCCACCCACACCAGTCTGTTTTACAATAGCATTAACCCACTCACGTAGGTGGAGCCCTCATGACCTAAACCCCTCCCATTAGGCCCCTGCTTCCCAACACTGTCATATCAGGTATTGTTGACAACACATGAATTCTGGGTGACATACTGAAACTATAGCATTCTACCACTGGCTCCCAAATTTATGTTTTCACATGCAAAATGAATTTATTCCATCCCAACATCCCTGAAAGTCTCAACTTACTACAGCATCAACTTTAAAGCTCAGGATCTAGACATGACTCGTGTGAGATTAAAAATACAATTCATCCAGGGGCAAATTTTCCTCTCGCTATGAGCCTGAGAAATCAAATGTATGCTTCCCAAATATAATGGTGGTAAAGGCCAACATTTTTATTCCAAAAAGGAAAACCATGCATAAGAAAAGAGTAATGAGTCTGAACCAAGTTCTAAACCCATGAGGCAATCCAACACTAAATTCTCAGGTTTAAGAATGACCTTTGATTCCCTGTCCCATCCTTCAGACACACTGGAGTTAGAGTTGGGCCTCCAAACCAACCCTACCCCTATGGCTTTGCTGGACCCAATCCATGCAGTACCTCTCCTTGGTAGAGTCTCAGGCTGTAGCCCTCCCACTCTGGCTTTATCTGTAACTCTGGAGTCTCAGGCATGCCTAAACACTGCCCTAGCAGGGCCTCTCTGCTCACCTATATTCTGCAGCAGATCTACAGCAATCTTTGAAATCCAGGGGGAGGCAGCCAGGCTATGTACCTGCAGAATGTGGACACTGCCAAGGTTCACTGCCCTTCAGAGTGGCAGCCTGAGTTGCAACTGGGTCCACTTGAGCCACAGCTCGGGCAGCTGAAGAATACTGCAAGGAATCTGGAGAGCAGAGGCCTCAGGCAGCCATTAACAGTGAGCTCTGAGATCCCACAGTCTCCCTGGCCACCCTTCTTCTCAAGACCTTGGCACTCTGGGACTATGATGGGATGGGCAACCTCAAAGATCTCTGAAATGCCTTCAGGATCATTCTCCTTTCATCTTAATAAAAAACACCTGGCTCGCCTCTAGTCATATTAATCTCTTTATCAAACAGTGGTTTGGCCACACTCTTGGTTTTCTCTCCTATACAGACTTTTTTATTTACATGGCCAGGCTGGAGAGTTTCCAAATCTCTACATTCTGATTCTTTAAAAAAAATAAATAAATAAAACTCATCTTCAAATCATTTCTCTCTTTTCACATTTTGCTATATACACTGTTAAGAGAAACCATGAATTCCCTGTCAACATTTTGCTTAGAGATTTCTTCCACCCAACATCCTAAGCTCATTACTTTTAAATCTTACCTTCCATAAAGTCCTTGGGCATGGGTGTGATTCAGCCAAGTCCATTGCCATTTTGTAATAGGATATTACCCAGTTTCTAATACCTTGTTTCTCATTTCTATCTGAAATCTCACTTGAATTGCTTTTCTGGTCCTTATTTTTACCCACATTTTGATCGGAGTCACTTGAGTACTTAGGTAATCTCTAAGAAGTTGAACTTTCCCACCAGCTCTCATCTTTTTAGTCCTCCCCAGACTACCCTCATGGCTCCATTAATTCTAGTGTGTGTTTTTTCCAGCATTCACTTTGAACAGTTCTAGACAATATCCTTTACCCACTTCCTAAACTGCTTCCACATTCTCAGGTAATTATTGTAACAACACCTCACTCTTCAACTACGAGTTTCTGACTCAATTAATTTATGCTGCAATATCAGAATACCAGAGACTAGGTGGTTTATAACAAATAGACATTTATGTTGTTCTGAAGCCTGGAAAGTCCAGGCACTGGCATTTGGTGAGGGCTCTCTTATGACATCATCACCTGGAAGAAAGTGGACGAGCAAGAGTGTAGGAAAGAGAACCATTCCCATGATTCCTTTATATGACATTAATCCATCCATAAGGATGTAACCCTTATGATGTGAACAGCTCCCATTAGGCCTTACCTTTTAAACACTGTCATATTGAGGATCAATTCTCTGGCACATGAATTCTGGAGGACACACTTAAGCAATGACACTTATGCATTGAAAGTTTACTTGAGGTAGACACACCAAGTTACTCAAAGTCAGTGTAAAGCAACCAGAAATCCCCATAACTCAGTGGTCGCAACTAGGATTACATAAGGACATACCTCCAAAGATTCTTATCCTTTCTTCAGACAAGGGCTAGGGAGGTGCTGACAAATGTTTTAGTCAATCAATGTAAGTTAAATTTTATCAATGAGGAGCCTAGTCTATCAGTCTTCATGATGATAAGAAGCTTGAATGTTACTTATTTCTAATGTGCATTCTACAGATTTAAAAAGTGACTAGATAACAGAGTGATTGTAGTAGGCACCTCTAAAGGGTAGTTTTTTTCTGAATATACTAATGTACCACCTATGGAGTAAGAATTATCAAATAGAATGTTAGTTATTTCTATTGTGTAGCTGAAACAAATATTCATTTCACATTTTCTATGTTCAAGCACTTTAAAATAAATTACAAGTGTCATAGCCACAAAAAGTCTTATAAAAATCATACAATTTTAGGTGGGATGAGAACCTACACAGGAGTATCTACTAAGAAAGAATCTCCATTCTTGCTCTGGGGACCCATTACAGAGAACAGAGCAGAGACTGTCCAGGGACATATCAGGTCAATTATGCCTTTATCTACTTAATTATGGAAATGTCATGCAAATTTTTGTGACAGAAAGGATTTGAGAATACATAAGCAAATTTGCAAACCACTAATGAAGAAAGCAAGATCTCTGAAGCTCAAGCCACTTACCAGTGGTGCAACCACTACATGATGAGGGGGAGGCCCTCACTCAGCTTCTTACTCCTGTACAAGACACTCTCCTTAAAGGACCCTTCCTTCTAGTATATATACCTTCTCTTTTTCTGGAATTAGTAGTCCAATATTGGATGAACTATAATGACTCTCCCCATGTGTCTTAGATTGCCCTCTCAATTTTAGAAAATATTCCCTGGAGGGAGTGCCATGATGTGATAGTAAATACCTCTCTTTTTAAGGATGGGATGAAAAGAAACCAGGAGTTTAGGAGCCCTTTAGGATTGAGACTAAGAGAAGAAGATCTAGTTAGAGGACCAGTTGGGGACGTTGTGTTGAGTAAGGAAACCATCATCCCTTCCCTCAACAAGTGGCTACTTCTCCAGATCTTTCCATGATCCCCACATTCAGAGTCAGCAAGAACAGGATCATGGATTCACAAACCTGTGGTTTCTTTCTGCCTCCTGAAAAGTGAATGAGAGGATCCCACAGAAACATGGAGAACCCAACAATTCCATGAGTAGAGGAAGAATGAAGAGAAAACAAAGAACAGAATGTTTTCTGAAAAAAGTACACATGGAAATGATGTCTTGGCAGGGAAATCTCAAAAAGAGAAAAAAAAAAACTAAGAAAGTACTTTATATAGCAATTAGCATAATAAATATTTCTTCTTATTTTGTTCTTCCATTCTTTTTTTTTTTTTTTTTTTTTTTTCTTATTTTTGGTTCTTGTACCATGAGCTAGAGTAGTGGTTCTCAACTCTAGCGATATACTGAAATTACCAGGAGAATTTTTAGAAATACTGATAACCCACACTCACCTTCAAAGAATCCGAGCTATTGGGCCTGGGCAAAGGTGGGATTGCGGCAGGAATTTCTTTTAAAAACTCCCTAGCTGCTTCTAAAATGGAGCTGGTAGAGAAACATGGTGCCAAGTGATGGCTCCATTAATTGAAAGGAACTGCACTGTTTTATGGGAGGTGAGAGTACCTGCACTTCTAAACCCTTTTCAGAGCTTCTTTTGTATGCTGCTTTCGCAGCTTTTCTCCAAAATGCAACACACACTCTTGTATGTTTGCATGTTGCTTTCTAGGACACTGGAAAAGAGAGAAACACTGGCAGAGTTTACAATGACCCATGCCATCCGTACGTTCTCTTCCACTTATGTGTTTGTATTTGTCTGTTGGATCTTACAACAGGATTACATTACTGAGGGGCATTAAAGAAGAAATCAAAAATTAGACTGGCATATTATTATGATAAAACAAATTTTATAATTCTAGAGGAGAATATAGTATGGTGTTTCTCCATTTGTTGAGCAGAATTTTGCACTGACATCCAGAATCACAGAGTAACAATTAAAATACAAACCAGCCTACATGACACCTTATGTGCTCTGGAATCTCTTGAAAAGGAACTGTCTGAAAGCATTTCCTTTAAAAACTACTACACCTAGAGCAAGGTTGCTCTTATTCTGGGAGGTCCCAGAACGTTGCAGTCATATCCTGTCCACTATGGTCACACTGGTGAGATGTTCTTCATACTCTTTTCATACCATACTGTCAGCTGGTAGACCCTAATAAATAGGAGTTAGTTTAATAATCTCACAAAGACTGGCTTGGATTTTTGGAATAAACTACCCAAACTTATCCATAGTAGCTATATATTTGTTACTAGAATAACCCAAATGAAAATACCACTTCAAAAAATTTTGAAATTCAATTCCTTTTAAAACATGCTGTTGACCCTTAATTCCAAACCACTGTAGTATATTTATTGCTCAGCAGGACACTTATATCTCTAATTTATATACTTGGCCTTAGAAAACCATTACAAATAGATTTTTTTCAAGGGATTATACATGGGTAAAGGGAAAAATATTTGGGGTTCCTATTAAATACTTTAGAACAAGAAAAATAACTAGAATATGCATTTTAAAAAAAAAAAACAAGTGTTTGATATCCAGTGTTTATTTTAATTTTATAGCACATATCAATTTAAACTAGTCACTTGAAAGTGGTCAATATCTTTGAGTAACTAATTACTACCATATTGGGCAGTATAGCTTCTAGAAAAATGCTAAAAGGGGATTTAATAAAATGCACCCTATATTTCTGATTTAAAGAAAAATATTTTTTTAAAGAAAATATGAGAAACGGTAAAATTCATGAAACTGAAAAAACTTGTAAAATTAGCACATAAATTTACAAAAATTATTAGCTTTCCTATTTGCCAAACATTATAAATGTTAAAATATAATGGAAATAAGTATTCAAATTAGCAATAAAAAAATAAACTATCCATCATAACGTTAAATGCATTATTACCTTAGGCATGCTTATGAAAGAATATTTGAATAAATGAAAAGATGCATCTTGTTATTGTCTAGAAATGTAACTTGATAACAATATTAGGCTAATCTACAAGTTTAGTGAGATTCAAACTACAAATTTCAGCAAATCTTTTTGAGCTTTAATCATTGTTTAATAAGTTTCAACTACAAGAATATACACATAAAAATAACCTAGAATGTGCATATGTATTGGTACTAGGAACTGAACCAAGGGGCATTTAAACACAGAGCCACGTCACCATTCCTTTTCATTTTTAATTTTGTGACAGGGTCTCACTAGGTTTCTGAGAGCCTAGAACATATTGAATGAAGAAGTTAATAAAGAGAACTTGCCACCACCAAATATTAAAACATATATTTACAACACATTGATGTGAACAGAAATAAAAATTAGTTGAAAGTATTTGAAGCATCATAAGACAGGAGAAAATCAGCAAAATTTCTTCTGGATAAACACTCAAAGGAAATGTAATGGCATCTGTATTCCATGTTCATTATAGCACTGTTCTAAGTAGCTAAGATAAGGAAACCACCAAAATGTCTACAGATGAATGAATGAACTTGAAACATGTGCCACACACACACACACATGCATGCATATCACACCAGGATATATTTTGGTCTTTAAAAAGGAGATCTTGCCATTTGCCATTACATGGTGGGCTACGTTTTATTCTTGTGTCCAGATACTCACTATTAGACAAATGCCTTCTTTGAAAATATTCTTGTGCCCTCTCAAGGAGATGCCAGAGGCCATTCTGTGCCATCTTAGTCATAAAAATCTTTCAAAATCATAGAAAATTGTAGGTCTCCACAAAATACTTTTTCTAGCACCTCTTTAATTCTAGGGTATTAAATTTAACTTTCTAGGATGGATATTTTGGCATAATATATTCTTCAAGATTCCTTAACAATATTATTAATAAATAATTCAATTTAAAAATGCTTTCTCAAGTCCCTGTTGCCTGTTAGGTCAAAGCCACTCTAGCAATGAATGGGAATAAAGATGATGCAGGCAGGGCCTCCAATGCATTCCAAAGAAGAGAGATCATGGAAAAAGAAATTTAAAATATACCATGATCACCTCTCTCATTACTCAGGTTCTTTGAACTTTACAAAGAGCCAAAAACTTCTTCCTGAAGTGATCTTCAGTACTTATTAACACTATGAGAGAGAGTTGCATTAGTGTGTCAGGGACAATGCACCTGTTCTGTTAACATCAGCATTGACATGAGGAAGTATAGGTAATGTGGGTTGTATTGTTCTGCTATTCAATTGACTCTGTCTGATTATGCCATTTTTGGTGATCCCATGTCTTGGCTCTGCCATTTTCTGTCTAGTTTGGTTAATCAGTGTTCTCATACATTTTTTAAAAGAAGAGATTTCTTTAAAAGAAACACCTTTGAATGAGACATGACCACTATTGTGCCCAAATACTGGTGCAGGAGAAAAATTTTTTGTTTGATTTGGCAATTTTCAAATAAACTGTAGAGGAGGGAGGTAGCTGGGTAGAGAGAGATCATGAGAAGTTGTGGTATCTGTTTCCTGCTGTTTAATATTAATTAGCACCATATAAATTCCTGAAGGGACAACAGCTGGATCTTTTCCAGTTACCATTTCAAGCCAAGTTTTGTGCTGTAGGAAAGAATGAATAAAAGGACTCATTGGGTGTGTTGTCATACAACCAGAGGGAAGGTCAAATAGTTTGCATCACCCAGGTTTCTATGTGCCATTCATTATGTGACCCATAGGAGGGCAGCTAATAAATGTTGCCAAGAAAACCACACAGAAAAGCAAGATAGTCCCAGTGGGTAAGAAATTCCCAATCTCCAGTCAAATTAGAGGTTTGTTTTGGGGAGTATCTTACAGTAAAATGACTAGTGACACCTAACTAGAATTTTCTGAAAAGAACTCATCTTACAGGCTGAATGGCCGGGGGGGGGGGGGGGGTGCAGTGAACCCATTTCTAATGAAATTGAAAACTATGGAGAATAAAGAGAATTTCAATTATTCAAAGAAAAATTTTTAAAAAAGAAGAAAGTCAAATTCATAGTCAAGAAAGCCAAGTCAAAATTTTGGAGACTTGAGTTCTTACACCTCAGCCCTGCTATTTCCCAAATGCCTGACCTTGAGCAAGTTTCTTGGCTTCTCTGGTGCTAAATTTTCTAATTAAAAGGCAAAAGGGTGAACATGGTGTTGATTTAAATGGAGTGGAGACCTAAGCAGATATCTCCCTCCCTTCCTAAAGAGAAAAGCATAATCCCCAGAACCAAGTGATATCCTTATGCTAACAATGTACCTTGGAGGACCTCCACTTTCCCTGCACATGAGAGGCAGGAGTTGAACTGTATGATTTCAAAAGCTCCAGAGAGCTCCACCACTGACCACAATCCTGGGCAAATTAGTTAATTTCATCAAGCCTCAATGTCCTCAGCTATAGAACAGGATTAATACAAGAAAGAGGGTGTAATTATAAAATGTCTGGAAGAATTCATGGCACACAGTATCCAGTTAATAAATGCTTTTGTTTTTGTTTTTTTTGTATTACTATTAGCACTGTTGTTTTTATTATTAACACTTCAGTTTTATGTTAAATTGATCCCTACCTTACAATTTGAAGTGTGGGCTTTAAGTCACTTGTTAAAACCTATTCATTCTTTTTAAACATACATATTTCTTAATCATTTAGGAGAAAGACACAGGACATGGCATTGCTTTGAGCCTTAATGGATTGGATCCATATCTTCAGTTTTATTTGTCAATCTGGGCTCTTAGCCAAGTTCTTCCAGGAGGGAAGGCACAGAGCTGGGCAGACAGCTGTTTTATTTACGTGATATCAAAACAAGAGACTAGTTCAGCCAGTTTTCATCAAACAAGTGGTCCATTCTGTGAAACAATGGTCCAGTGGAGGATCATTCCTGGCAGAGCCACACCTCCTCCGGTGCCAACACAAACAACTAGAGAAGCTGCACAGACCACTCAGAGAGGGGCCATTGAGTGATCATTCATCTGCAGTTTCTGAATGATTCTGATGTTGACTGTTTCCATCTCATAATAAAACCAGTTGAGATCTGAGCCTCAGATTGGTGAAGCTGTTCCAGATGTAAAGGTCACAAGAACTGTTCCAATGAAGCTTCACCCTGTAGCCTTCCTCTCTTCCCCACAGTCCACCCAGTGTGGTGGTGTTATTTCTGTTTTCTTCATATCTAGCCCTTTTCTTAAAGAAGGCATGGGAACTTCAGGCCCTTCTCTCACCATATCTGGATGTGCCTTTCAGATATTTGGAGGGCAGGAAGAGAGAAAATGGAGACACTTAAGTGACCATGGTTGGCACAGGGCTGGGGCCAGTATGACTGTGATTCAGCTTTCTGTTTCCCTCTTGAGAGGAGCTTCACTCTGCAGTCTCTTTCGATAACCAGTATGATTCTTCACAGAACAACAGTGAGCATTGTAATGGTACTCTGGTAAGAAAAAAAATTGCATAGACCATAATAATCATTTTTATACCTTGCTTATCTTATAGTGTCCCGGATTCAGAATGATTATCATCCTGCTCTAACAACTTATCATTATAAAATTGATCTTTTAAAACATGCTTTTTAATGAATGATTTGAGTCATACAGAAAATTACAGAGAATACTATAATAAACATCCCTATATTCTCCACCTTAATAACTTAACATTTTGTCTTTGTTTTTATTTCTCAAGTTGTAAATTACTTCAAAAATACAGAAAATTAAATGGAAAAGATTTAACAAATACCTTTGCAAATAAAATATGTAACGTCCTTGGAATAAAGCCAGCATAACACATTCAGTCACTTAGTATTTTTGTTGCCATTATCCACCTCATGTTTTCTTAGATTTGACTGTTTTATCATAATTATCTTTTTTTTAAAGAAATCAAGATACCAAGACACTTGAAGTCCCTCTTTTTCACCCTTAATATCTTAAGATATTAAGATATCTTAATATCTTAATATCTTCTCTTTCTCCCTTTGATTATCCTTCCTCTCTCCCTTGCTTTTTCTCTTTCCCACTCACATCTTTTGCAGTGACAACCTCCATGCTGAACTTCATGTTGACAAGTTCTGCTTTTCAGTGTTGACTTCACATAGTCCAGATTATAGTATTCTAAAGGAAGATTTAATGTATACCATGGTTTGGATATGAAGTGTCCTGCAAAATGCCTGTGTTAGTACAGGAGTGATTGGAGACGAAGTGATTGAATTGTGAGAGTTGTAACCTAATCAGTCCATCCTAGGTTGAATGGAATAACTGGGTGGTAACTGTTGGCAGGTGGGGTGTGACTGAGGAGGTGGGTTGCTGGGGGCATGCCCTGGAAGGGTACATCTTCCTCGTGACCTGTTACCCCCATCCCCTGCTTCCTGTTTGCCATAAACAGAATAGCACTCCTCCACATGCTCCTCTACCATGATGTTCTGACTCACCTTGGGTCCAGGGCAATGGAGTTGGCCCACCATAGACTAAACCTCTGGAATCATAAACCAAAATAAACATTTCCCTATTCTAAGTTGTTCTCATTGAGTATTTTGGTCATGGTGACAAAAATCAAAGAAGCACAGTGTTATGGTTTGGACGTGAAGTGTCCCCCAAAAACTCATGTGTGAGACAATGCAAGAAGGATTAGAGGATAAATGATTAGGTTATGAGAGTCTTAACCCAATCAGTGGATTAATTCCTAGATGCGATTAACCAAGTAGTAACTAAAGGCAGGTAGGGTGTACCTGGAGGAGGTGGGTCCCTGGGGGCATGAATTTGGGGTATATATTTTCAATCTGGCAAGTGGAATCTCTAGGCTTTCTGATTGTCATGTGAGGTGCTTCCCTCTGCCACACTCTACTTGCATGACATTCTTCCTCAACTCAAGCCCAGAGGAATGGAGCCAACCTCCTATGGACTGAAATCTCTGAAATCATGAGCCCTCAAGTAAACTTTTTCTCCTTAAAATTGTTCTTGTCAGGTCTTTCAGTCACAGCAGCATAAAAGCTGACTAAAACACGCGGTATAGATTTTCTTGTTTATAAATATGTGTATATGTTACTGTATAATTTTCTTTCTCATTTCATGTTTTTGAGATTTATCTTTGCTGGTATATATAATTATGGTTCATTCAATTTTACCATGTATAGTATTTACTATGAAAATATGTATTATATATACTTTTCTTGATGAAATTTGAGATTTTTAGTTTTAAATTATAAATATTTTCCAATAAATATGTACAGATTTTCTGGTATACATATATAAGGGTTTATTTTATGTAGTGGTTTAATACACTTATTCCCATGCACTCACCTACACATGCATGCATCTGTGCGCATGCACATGCACACACACACACATACACACATTTAGACATGTACTAAAACCAAAATCTTGTAAAATAATTTATTACCATATTACCTTTTTAATATTTTTATTCATCTTATTTTATTCTGGTCCACTCCATTTTATCCTTTCCATTCTATTATATTCTAAATAACAAATATACTTACCAAATTGATTTCCCATCTCACAAATTTGTTTCAACTCAGTTTGAATCATACTGTTTCAGGTTTATACTTGCAGATAGAATTCCTGGATCATATATATAAATCTTTAACTTTATTAGTATCAGCTCCTCCAAAATTTCTTAGAAAATAAGACACTACTCCTAGAAAAAGAAAAAGAAAAAACACATGATGAACAAAACTAAGTTTATTGTGCTTACTGCAGTAAAGAACACTATCATGGCAGAGTCTTAAGAGTACTTCAAAACAGAATTTATAAGAGAATCTTTATACAGTTTTAGGACCTGGCCAGGTGGCTTTACAACTTTGTATGGCAGGGCATAGATTTGGATTGGACAGAGTTTATGACATAGAACTTTGGATTGGTGGACACAGTCTGAAAAGGCTCTTGAAGGGAGCCTGGATGAGCCAGCTGCTAGACTTGATAAGTAAGTTTTCTTTGTAGCCTCTTACTCTTATCTTTTGGAGCAAATATTTCCTGGAGCAAGTAGCTACGTATTGCTTTACAAGAGACAGAAAAATATGCCTGATCTCAGATGTGTCTAACATAGGGACAGAAAAGCATGTTTCGTACCATTAGTTTTTAATACAGAGATGAGGAATTATGCTGAATTTCATTCTTACAAGACAATTTTGAATACCTGCCAAAGTCATTGTACCAATTTTTACTCCTACCATAATTATGTGAGAGCCCATCATTCCACTTCCTCACCAAGATTAAAAATTGCCTACTTTAAATTTTGTCATCTTTCAAACATGAAATTATATCTAATCATTTTATTTCATTTTGTTTTATTTTATATTCCTTGATTATAAGTAATATTTAGCAACTTTCCATGTGACTGTTGGCCATTTGGATTTTTTCTGCTGTGAATGGATAGTTCATGTTCTTTGTTCATTTTTCTATCACTTAACATTTATGATTGTGTTGATCCTAAATATTCTGGATGATAATATTTTGATAAGCATATACAATAAGAATTTCAAATATCTTCCCTCAGGCTATGTTTTATAATTTATCTAAATATTTGATGTCTCTTGTTAAAGGTTCACTTCAAATGTAGGAAAATCAATCAATAATTTTCGTTTTGTGATTTTGGTTTATTCTTTAACCAAATATTTTCCTCTATTTTTACTTAGATACGTTAAACTTTTTCACTTCTTATTTACATCTTTAAACTGCCTACAATTATTTTTTCTGTGTAGTAAGAGTTTGTCCCATATTATCACAATAATAATGCTTTCGTAAAAAAACACAGGATCAGTGAAATATAACAAAAATGATAATTTACTTTTCATGCATCTTTGGTTTGACTACAGATCAATATTAACTGTATTGAGTTGAGTTTTATTCCATGCTGTGAATTTGGGTCAAGTTTGCTTCACATATCTGCCATAATCCTGAGACAAGTAGCCTAGCCAGAGCAGTGGCCAGAGAGAAAAAATCCTAAACCCCTAAGGGACATTTAAAGCCCCTGACAGTTGACATCTGCTAACATTCTAATGGACAGAGCATGACACATGGCTAAGGTCAGAATCAGTCAATAGTAGAAGAGAATCAGCCTCTAGGGGGAAGAACTGCAAAATCCCTAGGACATTGGATATGGACGCAGGGACATAAAAAATTTGAGAGCAATAATGAAATTTACTACAGGCTACTCACTTTGGTTACATTTACATTTAACATAAAGTTCACTCAACCCCTCCCCATTAAACCCCTAAAGACTCATCCATTTAAGGCGTCAAGCTCTAAATCTGTGAGGTCTAGCAGCAACTCCAGAACTAAAAAGACACATTATCTGCTTCCCACAGAGCAAACATGCAGTAATGAAACATGAACAGGATAGCTGAAATAAATTCTCCCATTCAGAACAGTAAGGGACACACACAGCAATCACTGGCCCATAGCAATTTTGAATTCCACCTTTCAAATGGGGCCTTTTTCTTGAGGCTAGGAAATATATATCTTGATTAAGCTCAGTGTGAAATTCTGGGAATAGCTTCCCAGGCTGTCTTTTCCCTCTGGTGCTTGGTTCTCCCTCTCTAGTGTACTTTCCCACCATCTTCCTTGATCACTTCTAAAAAGGGTATTGAAAGTATTTTTAGAAGCTGAGCAGCTTTATCAGTCTATTTCCTGCCTGTAGAAAGTTGGAGTCTAGAAGTATATTCTATATCTCAATTAACCACAGCCTCTTTATTCAAGCTGGTGATATTTTTGATGGAGCAGCTCTTTTATAAGATTTTTTTTTTAATTCTGGTCAGTCTCAGAGTACTAAAAGGTATACCCACAAATTTTTCTGAGACTTTCTGTACTCTCTTTGGACTTAATTATAGAGAGTGTGGGCATATCATACTCCTGTGGGACATTCTCTTAATATTTCTAGAAACAATTTTGCCTAGCAGAGAACTTTTGTTAGAAATCCTAATAAGTTGTTTAACAGTCAAAATTGTAAAGTGTCCTTTACTTTCAGCCCATGTTTTACTGATAATATGATAACTTTGATTTTCTCCTTGAGTCTTGTTATAATAGCTACATCATTAACTTGGCAATCGTTTCCCATTCCCATCCTTAAAGTGCTTTTGTGGATATCCAACTCTTCCATAAATTGTGTTTTCACTCTTTCAAACACATTCGAGTTTATATTAATGTTTATATTAATGAGGTGACTTTCAGAAAACTCCCAAGATGGTGACTGGTTGCTATGGGAGACAAACATGTGATTAGAGGGTTGGAATTTTATAATTTGTGAATGAATTTATTTATGAATTCCCTCTCTCTCTCCCTCTCTCTCTCTCTCTCTCTTCTTGCTAGACTCCAGACTTGACAAAGAAGTCAGTACTGAGCACGTATCACTGTCCCAGTTTAGAGAATGTGCTGTTACTTCCTCTCATGATTGCTCTCATAGCTTCGGGGGCTGCTGTGAGGAGTCTCCCTTGTGTGGATTGTAAGGATACCACAGCAGTTCCTAAGCAATGGGACCTTATTTTGGTGTCTGGATTGTCATGCTATGCCTATGTATTCCAGAATGGTAGACATATAGGCTGCTAAATGCTGTAGATTCAAGGTCAGCTTTATTCACCTTTTATTATGAACACAGGTGCTTGAGCACCTCACCTCCAGTGCTCCCGTATCTTGCATTGAGCAATTTTAGTCCTACGTACTATGTGCAAGCTGAGTTCCTATTCTCATTGTTTGCTTCTAGAGTCAGAGCACAGCCTATCTGTGCCTTTAGACTTGCTCATGCCTTTTGTGCTTTATTCTGTTTCAGGTCCTTAGAGATGACTTTCTTGTTTATGAGTCCATCTCCAGTGTGTTATTTGCTATTTTATATCCTATTGCTGTGTATCTGGAGTGAAGGGGAAATACTATACTATCCTTCAAATTTATTGCAGAAAATTTGGTCAGGAGTTCATAACATTTGATTTTTATGAAAGAAAAGTTAGCATTTAACTAATTTTTAACATTCATTTGTCTTCCTTGAAGGCTTCACACTACCTTTCCTGTCTGAATATCTGGGGAAATGAAAAAAAAAAAAAAAAGCAAGAAAATAAGGAAAAAACAAATAGGAAACAAGTAGAGCAGTAAGTCTATGGTCAGCATAAAAGTGATCTGATAACTTGTGTAATTAAAGTTTTGACTAGGACATTGAGTTCTAGTCATAGGTGCACCCTGGGAGAACTTAATATCTCTGAAGCCTGCCAATTGGAGCATTAACACAATTATATAATATGCCCTGCTCTTCCTTGATTGCATACCTTTGAAAGAGCAGGAAATATCGACTTTTATTCCTCAAGCATATAGATGGACTGGCTTAATTTTATTACATGTCCTTTCTAAAGAATTTTCTTACTGGGGTTGCACATGCCCCAGTTGTCTCTGACATCCTATTTATATTAGCTAAAGGACATAGGTATGCCAGGTACAGGGTCTGTGTCAGACAAGGACTTTCTCTGAAAATCTTCCTTTTCCCTGGGCTGATTTGTAGGCCCTAAGGAAAATCTAGATGCCTTTTCCTCAAATCTTTGTTAGGTAAGTGTCAAAAATACCATAGGAAATAGTAAGAAAACACCCTGAATTTAATGAACATGTCAGCCTTTGGCTGCACTAAGACTCTTCTCTCCAGGAATATCCTGTTCTTATTCTTTCTTTCTTTGCACCATCATCTAACTTCCTTTTTTTTTTTTTTTTTAATTTCAACTACTTCATTGTTTACTGATTGGAAACACCATTTTCTAGCCCATTAACTATTGCGAAAATCCCTATAGTCTACCTAGTTCCTCTATTCATTTCCTCAAAAGAAACTAGAATGATTTAAAAAGATATTTATAAGTAAAATGATCTATGCAAATGATTAAACATGAAATAGTGCCAAAAGATATATAATGAATAGCAATGTTCCCTCTCCTTTATCTACTCGGACTATTTATGGCTAAGGATCATAATGTTCAAGCCATCAAGGAATAGCATGCTGAGAAAAGTAATAACAGTTGAAGTAGTGACTGACTCATAAGCCCTCTCTTCGTATGGCCAGTGATCATTGCTCATACTCAGTGCACAATCAGGTCACTACACTATAGGATTAAAAGAAAAAAAAATGTTAAAATAATTATTTTACTTATTGATTGAAAAGTTGAAAATGGTGTCATTATAAATATGCAAACTTCTGGGAACACTTTTTCAAACTTTAGGGGGTTTGAGCTGCAGGCAGAATCCCCCTTCTTCTCTCCCCAGACCCACTCTCCAAGGCCCTTCTCCTGTACTTTGAACCTCACTGTACACCACACTGATCATTTCTGCCCGGTTCACACAAGGCCCACTCTTGGACTTCTTTCTTTTCTTTTAGAATTCTCTAAACCTAGTTACCCTGGGTAACTGATGCCTTTGGTTCCTGTGCGTTCTAAACCTTCACTACTGTGACAACCCAAATCTTGCTGTGGTGATAATGAATAATAATAACCGATGATTCTCTTGCTGCTAAAGTGTTGCATTGTTGACAACAGAATTTCACTCTGCTGACAGGTGGGAGAGAGAGATTTGAATCAGGGTGTCTCCCTAGTGCTCTTCTGACTACAGCACGGTATAAAAACACTATTCCCCACATTATGGAGTCAGTTAGTCAATCCTGATCCTAAGCTCTGACAGAGCAAACTCATTTTATCTAACATGCCAGCTCTGAAGGATTTTCTGTGGCTGCTACATGGTACATTCTGAGCCCACGCCTGGGCTCATCTGGAGAAGTGCTGTTGGTAACATCTGGCAGGGGAAGAGAAAGCACACTTGGCAAACTGAAACCCAAGTTTTAGGTTGTATAGTAAAATAAGAGTCATAATTTTATTCATATAGCAAAATCTGTGTTTGCTAAACCATGTGATACTGTTGGCTGTTAAACTGACATATAACAAGTCACTGTGGGATTTATAACTGAATTTCTTTAAGATTAGTCCATGATGGGCTTTTCTGTTCTATTTATAGTAAGTGACATCAGTGTGATTTTTTTTAAAAGAGTGAGTGGGATATAGAGGATAAATGACAATATTGATGATGGTTCTTTGCCAGATAAACTCTCTTTGATTTAAACATCATGTCACATCGCGTACAACCAAAGAAATGAAAAGTTGTACACCATTTGTGTACAATGAGTCAAAATGCAATCTGTAAAAATAAAATTAAAAAAAAATCGTGTCAAATTTTGTAACAATACCATCAAGTCAAAGCTACCCTTGTGGTCCAGTCAAGATGTGAGTGTTACCCACAAAATTCATGTTTGCTCACATGCTTTGAATACTGTTGTTCTTAACCCACTTACTGAAAACCAGATGCAGAGAAAGGATGACTTGATTCCAATAATCGTTTAATATTATTAATCCTGTTTCTTTGATTTGCTGTTGAATTTTTATTGGGTAGCAGAATATAATCTGGTAAAGAAAGATTCTTTCAGTCTTCATGTTTATCCTAAGTGGCCAAAAATCTGTCCATTTTCTCTCTCTGCTAACATGTAACTGCTCAGTGATTTCATTCTCTTTTCCTTACACATGTGTTGTAGCACAAATCCTAATGCTTGACTAAAGAATGGAGTCAGCATTAAAGTCTTCATTTTTTGATGTGGTAGCAGATCTGCATATTTACCTATGCACTGTTGG
The DNA here is from genome assembly GCF_902686445.1 of Sciurus carolinensis. Classification (NCBI taxonomy): domain Eukaryota; kingdom Metazoa; phylum Chordata; class Mammalia; order Rodentia; family Sciuridae; genus Sciurus; species Sciurus carolinensis. Next base: position 113,239,231 of record NC_062214.1, on the reverse strand, counting down.
GTCTGTCTTTATAAGGTAACTAATTCAAAAACAATCTTTGAATGCTGTTATACATCCAGGTCTACTTTGGCAATAATGGGAAATAACTTATATTTTGTGTTTTGCCTTAATCAATGAGAGTTACCCAGCTATAGTAACTGTGAGGCAAACCACAAAATGATAACTTTGTAAGGATAACCTGGACACCAGATAGTTGAAGAAATCATTTGGGAGTATGGATGTTATGGCCCTGACCCTACAGCCACACAACTACTTTCACTCTTCTGTCTTCCTGAGTCATAAGGACTGAAGTTGATTTATATTCTTAGGCCTGCCTCCACATTGTGGAGGTCTTAGCTACATATTGGGATACTTGTGCAATACATTTCCCTGGCTGCAAAGAAAGAGAGAATATCTAAGTGTGCCCTAGGGAAAAGGTAAATCAATCTCTCTGTCTTTGTCTCTGTCTCTCTCTGTCTCTCTCTCTCTCTCTCTCTCTCTCTTTCTCTCTCTCTCTCTCAATAAACCCAATATAAGCCCATATTCTCTTTGGTTTCGCTGAGGAAGTAAGGAAGTCCCAGAGAAAAAGTCAGGGTTTCTGATGAGGGTAAAGGATATTACAGGTAAGTGAAGATCATAATCCTTGACCACTGAGGTAGGTTAAATAGTGCCCCCACTCCCAATTCATATCTGCCTATAAACTCATACTGTGAACTTATTTGGAAATAGAGATTTGCAGATACAGTTAATTGGGGATGGAGTTAGGATAATACTGGAATTAAGATGATCCCTTCAGCCTGTGCCTGATGTCCTTGTACAAAGAGGAGAGGACACAGACACACACACAGAGAAAGTCATGTGAAAACAGAGGCAGAGATTGGATGCAGCCATAAGAAACACCACGGATGGCTGGGAGCCACTAAGAGCATTCGGAGGGAGAATAGCCCTATGCACACTTTGATATTGGATTTCTAGCCTCAAGGATTCTTAAGTAATAGATATCATTAAGTTTGTGATACATGTTTACAGCAGCCCTAGGAAACTAAAACATTCACCTAGTTGTAGACTCCCTTTCTCTTAATTTTTGGACACTGCTCTCATACTACTCTCTACCAATATACAAACACTCCTTTTTTCTTCTGTTTTCCCTTCTCTTCTGTCCACAACTTAAATTATGGCAGTCTCCAGAATTCTGGTCATTTTCTTATTTTACATTCCTGGGGCACTATTTTTCATTTTCACGACTCTGTGTCCATTTCTCTGCCAATAACTCACAAACATAAAGTTCTCTTGAGATTTACTTTTAATATTCTATTAGATATCAAAAATTCATGCCAAAAAGTATATGTTCAAAACAAATTCTTTTTAAACTCCCTTCTCATACGTTCTTGTCTCCCTTCACCTTTCCTTCTACTCTTCATCCTTATTCCCTATGTATTTTCATGCATCAGTTTTTATCTAATTACAGATCTATAGATCATCCAAGAAGCCTCATACAGTCAGGGTTTTAGCAAGCCCTATTTATTACTTCAAGTTTCCCTGAATCAACTATTTTTCTAGCTCTAATACTTATCAATTTTATCTTATTTGTTTTGGGTAGTTTTGTGTCAATCTAACTGCTTTCCAAACCATCCTATAATGCTACAGTTATTACAATATTTCTAAGATCCAACTCTGATAGCATCATTCCCCACTTAGAATTTTTCATGGGTTCTCAATGGCCAAAAAGATTTGAGCTACTTAGTATGGCTTAGCCGTCTTCATGTCCTAATATTTCCTTCATCTTACAACCTGGACTTTGGCCACACTCAGCAACCTTCCAGACTCTGAATATGTACCACTCTTTCCAATATCCCCATGGCTCTGTCAATTCTATTCTATCTTTTAAAATGAACTTCTTCCTTCCATTGTTAATTCAGCTCATTTCTATTTCTTTAAAAAGATTCTCAATGTCTCCCAGAGGTTTCCTGGGTTACCACAATTCCCTGTAGATGCCCTTACTTCACATCCTCTCTATTGGTTGTTTCCTTCCTACAGTATCACCAAGCTAGAATTTCCAAGAGATAGAGAGAAGTTGTCAATTTATAGTCAACGAAAGTTCAAAACAATTTTTAAACCTTTTCCATTTTTTTTCTTGACTCTAAAGGGAAACAAGAAATGAGAAATAAGTCATAAATACTGAAAGACTTATATCTAGCCTATGTGTGCCAATGGATTTTTTCAATTAGTTTTTTATTGGTACATTATGATTATACAAAACAGTGAGGATTCATCTTTATACATGAACATAACATAATTTGTTCAGTTTCATTCCCCACTACCTCTACTTTTCCTCCCCTTCTTTCTTCCTCCACCTGCTTCCTCAACTCCCTTAGTCTCCCTTCTATTTTCATGATGTCTTTTTGTAATATATTTTTAAAATATAGTAAATTTATGTGAAGCAGTTATTATCAGAGGATGCTATGTTTAGAATAATTACTGAGAAAAGACTTCAGTGGGCCTAAAAAAAAATAGGACTTAAATACTTACTCTGTGATATTCAAGATAAGAATGAGTTGCAAAACTAAATGTGGTGTTAGGATTCCATAAACTGATGGATTTAAATTGCAAATAACAGATTGTTTCTTTACCTTGACACTCACTGGTGGTTCTGAGTGACAGGCCGTGTGGCTACTGAAGTTTGAGTCCATGAATGAAAGTGTCACCCTTGGAGGATTTCTGGTTATGGAAGACATCTGAAAAAAAAAAAAAAAAATAACAGGGGCCAGGTGGGAGAATTTTCCAGTCATTGGACAGTGTTCAAAAGAGGCCAGAATTTTAGCTCATGGTTTCAAATGAAACATGCAGGTTTATGGGGCATTCAGGTTACTGTTTGGCATGTTAAATTGCTTCCTCCATGAACCATGGAAAATGAAAACCAATTAGTATCTGTTGGGAAAGGTACTTGGGAATTTCCTCTTGTGGTTTAACTCAGGTCCCCAAATAGCACTAATGCAGGTTTGAGCATTCAATTTCATACTTTATTTCTAAATTAAGCCTTAAGTGGAGCAAAATTTCAATTCCTTTGGATGAAACTAACAAATCTTGCAGTTATTTGCTATTGCTTCTTCTCTAGAAAAAGAAATAAGGCTGCATTAGAGGGGAAACTTGTCAAAAGGACTCTTTTGGATGGCTTATCTCATGTCCTTGAAAGATTGGCATTGCTGAAAAATTTAATTATCTTGAACTTCTCTCAAGGAATATGTGATTTAATCATATTTAGTATTACTTAATACAGAGTATTTTTACCCAAATACCAATAAGAGTCTAAGGATTTAAGATATGAGCAAAGAAGAAAATAGTTATTGTAGAATTTGCATTTCATCATGTTAGAATCAAATGACTACATGATAAATTACAAGAGAGGTTGATAGGATTGAAACAAGTTGATTTTTCTAATGAATACATTATAAAAATTGTCCTGAATGGACCCAGGAAAACCAGGTGGACATAACTTTCCAGGCTGAAGAGTGAATCTAAAGTATTTTTCTTTATTTCCCTTTCAATCTTTTTGTTGTTGATGTTGCTTATTTCTGCCTGGAAAACAGCTGGGCTTTCTATGTTTTTTTTTAGGACAACATGTAGATTATTTATATAAGGAGAGGTCAGTACTCTTCATTCTTATTATAAATATTAGGACCTACAAGAATTTAGTCTGGTTGATTAGCCAACTTTGTAAGTCATCTTGATTTTCTAATAAGTACCAGCTGCAAATCAATCCAGTTGGCCTCAAAAGAAACATCTAACAGACTTTAGTCTGATGGAAATTTGGAGAAATATTTGATATGTTCCAAAGGAAGTAGTAGGGATAAAGACTCAATTTCAGCCACCCAGATAGAAAATGTTTCCTACCAACAGTTTTGCCCCCAGTAAAACACTGTGCTGTGAGGAAAGTTCAACACTTCTATGTCAATGGATGATTGTTATTTTATGTGTTTGGAATGTTCCTCTTTAATATGTCAGTGTTACCTCTCATCAATCTGCAGGAACTCTCATGTACCATCTCCTCCTTGAAACATTTCATCCACTATCATATCAACACTCAGCTCAACCGTCCATACAACCATTGCCTACATCACACATTTTAGAATAATCTAGGATGCCTAGCTGTCTAACCATCTATGTTGTTCCAGTGTATCCATCACTAATCCCATTTTACAAATACAAAAATTATCTTGAACATCTCTGAACTCTAAGCCAGAAAAACCGAGGCTAAAGAAATATTAGTACTTCTCATGGTTACATACTCAAATCTCTCATGGAGAGGAGATTTAGAGATATTTTCCTTAGTTTTATAAAAGCATCAACTTCTTTAAATCCCCATAATACGAGAAAAACATCAAAGCAGCACTCATTATAAGATGATGCTCATGCTATGCTAGAGTCATTTGCTTTCATGTAGGGAATTCCTTTTTCACTGGATCATGTAAGGGAAAGGTCACCAGCTAGCAAAGCCCAGGTTGTCGCCAGTACCTTGAGTTCTGATGTTTTCTAACCCCTGAGAATTGGTGGGGAGACTCTGTATTAATGAAGGCATCAGTCATGACAATGAGACCACAAGTATTCGGTGGTCATTTTTTTTTTTTCATCAAAATTCTGAACATGATACATGGAAACGTGTATTCTGAGAAACAGGATCTTAGACTTCTTAGAAGAAGGAGTATAGAAAATTAGCTCTATAATTCAAGATGTAATCAATACATAAAGCTTTAGTTTCGGTTTATTTTTCTTCTTTGAAAATGTGAGGGGCACATAATAAGTGACTATTAAGCTGATTCATAGGAACAATTGCCTAGAGACCCATAAGTATCTCCTACAATGACAGCACCTCAATACTTTATAGTATCATGAAAGGATGTGGACTCATTGGGAAAATATGGATGACAGAGAGTAGAGATGTGAAGGAGGGCCCTGACCTATTAACATTATTATTTTTTTCTTTCTGGAACAAATGAATACAAAAAGTTCCTATAAATTTGTAAGTTCCAGGTGAAGCCAAAAAAACAAAATTGTATTTTCATAATTTAACTCTTAGGAGCCTTTTGTAGTGTGAGACAGAAATAGATCTGGGAAAGAGAAATTGGGAGAAGACTTGAAAAATATGAATAGATATTACTGTACCTTAATGTAGATGAAACCATTTTTGTCAGTTGAAGATAACAAATGTTACTTGGGTTACTCATAAAATAATCATACCCTGGAAGTTGTAGAGTAAACTTTGGAAATTTTATCCACAAAGAGAATTTTGACCAACTCAGAACAAAAGATTCCATCATAGGACAATTTCATGCTTTGCCAGGAATTGAAGCAAATATGTGGGACATTGGATGAGTCAAGGTGGAAAGATAAACTGGTTAAGTCCTTTTCCTTTCAAACATTGAAGGATTATTTTTGTGGGTATTCATTTTCTTCCCTCTTAAGTGGTAACACCAAGGTTTGACTAATAGAGATAGAGATAGAGATATAAACACAAGTACATCCATAAATACATCTATACATGTATACACATGACAAAAGATTTTACAGGATTCAGCAAAGGCTTATAGGGAGTGGAGTTATGCATTATGTGAGGAGACCCCACAGGAAAGATCCTAAGGCAAAGAGAAAAAAGAGAGAGAGATCACAAAAGGCAGATAAGATCCAGAGGCTGTTCCAGGAGAGCCAGACCCTGTAAGAACCTAGGGCCACATGAAGGATCTAGGAACAGGTCTGAAAAAACAGAATAAAAAGAAATCCATGGCATTGCTGACTACTTTGATCCTAGATCCTGGGAAGTTGGCTAGTCCTCATTTTTCCCATTTTATAAATGGAAAGGCATGACTACTTCAAGGAGTTTGGTTTCTCAACATCTCTCCTTTCTAAAGAAGGAGACAGACCTGCCAGGAACTTATTGAGTTGATCCAATAATCTGTTAGAACGCATTCTTTTTTTAGAACCCTTTAAATGGTGGCAGAGAATTCGAGGTTACCAAAAGCACATTATAAATGCCACAATCTGCAGAGCCCTCAATCTCATGAAAGGCAGAGCCTATAAAGTGGGCATGCCAAAAAGGCCAGAACCCAGGTGTCCACTGATTTCCCCAGAACTTTGGGGAACAAATGAGGGAAGATTTTTTTCCCCTGGATTTGGAGCCTCTGAGACTAGAAATACAAATTTGTCTAGATCCTTGAGAGACCTTAGGGATTTTCATGCTATAGAATGTTACTTGTCCCTACAGGAAAGAAAATCTTTTTAACAGGACTCGTAAAATAAGTTCCTAATGAGGCCTCTCAGACATCAAATAGGCAGAGTGAAAACACACTTTGATGAGGTAAGTGTAAGGGGATCAGAAACATCTTCTCCCAACAAAGAGAAAGAAGTTTCCTTTCAAAGTCATGTGGGATGAAAATTTAAGGGTGAGCCATACTTTGCCAAATCCGAGATATCTGGAACAAGACTTTGAAGATATGAAATGACCAAGGAGTGCCTTGTTTGGCACCCAGCCAGAAGCCCTGGACTTTGTGCCTTCTGCTGCTTCTCATGCAGACCTCAGTGTTCCAACACCCACCAGAATGCCCCACTTCTTCAGCAACCTCAATTCAAATGAGTGCTGTTCTGACACACCTCCTTAATAGGAGAGAGATGAGGAGCGAAATTTTAACCCTTTAAAATTCTGTGGATTCACATAACTGTTAATCTTCCCATAATACTGAATGCTGTACACAGATATTTATACCTTCAAAGTCCATGGTTTCAAGTTCAAAACTGCGGGTTGAGCATAGTTGAAGATTTTATCTCAATTTTAAAATAATTTCTAGAAACCAGAGTTGCTTTTGGCAGAGTGGAGAACAAGTAATTTCAGAAGGTACCTGCTGAGTGTTCCAGCCCTGGATCTCAGGCTGAGCAACAACCTGAAAGGCATAACCTAAGTCCTGGGTTATACTGTTACATTATTATGTTAAAAGAAATTGGCAGTTTTACTTGACAACCTCTGCAATTCCTTCCTGCACTGAGATTCAGTCATAAATAAATGAAGGTAAAGCAGACCACTTTTAATGGTTAATTTCAAGAGTTTCACTCCTCAGGAAAGCAATAAGATATTATTGGGGTCTTTTACAACAGCCTTCATGGGGTCAGGAATCAGTTTCTATCTATGCAGTCCTACACCACATGGTCCAGTCATTTAAGTAATAAACTCTGTTCCAAGTAAATAGTCTCCTTGAGAAGATCTGCAATTCCATTTTATAGTTTTAATATGTAGGTGACTTGAAGATTTTTGGTTCTCTGAATTCTTTTTAAAGTGCCCATACTCCTTGCAGGCATCAGAGATGTCCTCTTTAGTCATACCTACGTAAGGTAGGGAGCAGGAGGCACGTAGGCAAACCCATAGCAGGAAAGTCTCTCCACTTCAGTCCTAGTGACATCCGCTGTGAGAACTTTCTTGTGCACTGGGTGGTTAATTGCATCCCTGACCTCTACCTGCTGTATGCTAACAGCACCTTTCCCAGCTGTGGAGACAAAAAGCATCTCTAGACATTGACAAGTATCCCCAGGTGGGAGATACTCCCAGTTGAGAACTGCTGCTGCTGTCCAGGGTTAGAGGTAAGAGTGGCAGGGTAGAAAGGTGGCAGAGGAGGACCTGTGATCTGGAAAGCCAGGACACCAAAGGCAGCATAACCAATGCCAGTTTTTTCATGGAGTTAGATCCACTTACAGAGAGAGTTTTCATCAGTCACATGTCCTACATCTTCCTGTGCTGGCAAGAACAGTTCTTTGAGATATCTTGGCATTGGCTAAGTTTTCCCCAAAGAAACAGCATGAGTGGGATATCTACATATCTGTACATCACATAGATATATGATAATGAATAGACTTCCAAATTCATGTAGGCAAGTCCAAAATCTGTTGGGCAGAATGGCACTCGTGAGCCTGAGTTGAAGTTGCAGGCCACAGGCAGTATTTCCTCCTCGGGAAATCTTCAGCTCTGCTGTGAAGGCCTTCCAGCTGACTAGATCAGACCTGCTGGATCCTCTAGGATGACCTCCTTTACATCCCTCTTCATTGACCATAGGTGCTAATCACACCTACAAACACCTTCGCAGTCACACCTAGGTGATAGGGTAGCGTTCAATTGAATAACGATAGTGCTTCTGTCTGTTTAGGCCACTGTAACAGAATACCGTAGACTGGGTGGCTTCTAAACCTCAGAAATTTATTTCTCATACTTCTGCAGGTTGGGAAGTTCAAGATCAAGGAGCTGGCAGATTTGGTGTCTGATGAGGGCTCTCTTCCAAGAGGTTGCCCTTGCAATGTAACCTCATAGGGTGGAAGGAGTGAAGGGTCTTTCTTTTAAAAAAGCAATAGTCCTATTCTTTATGACCCAGCCATCTATTCATATTCTCACCTTGTGGATGAGGATTTCATCTTATGAATCGGGATGGAGGACTTTTGTATGGGAACTATAGCTTAGCCACATTAACAAGTAAAACTGACCACCACAGTGTCCAAGAAGCTACTCCTCAGGCTCTGGTGTTTTATTGAGAACATCCTTCCATTCCCCTCATTCCAACCTTTCAGTCAGCCCTTATTACTCATGGATCTTGCTCTTAGCACCTGATGCATGATGCTGTCCTATCATGGCCAGCACAAGGTCTAAGACCCTCACAAACATTTTTGGTAAACTTTAAGAGCGTCTTTGAAAAGATCTGAATGTACATTTTCCCCACTGGTAAACAAATGACCAGTAAGTACAAGAAATGATGCCTAACATCAATAGGCACCAGGTAAATGCAAATAGAAACCACAATGAGATATGTCATATCCAGTAGGATGACTGTAACAAAAAAGACTGCTAATAACGAGCGTGAGTGATGAAGTGAAGAAATTATAACCCTCATTCACTGCTGACATAAATGTAAGTTGGTGAAGCTGCTCTGGAAAGCAGTCTGGCACTTCTTCAAATGATTAAACAGAGCTACCATCTCATCTAGCCATCCCACTCCTAGGTGTATAGTCAAGACAAGTGAAAGCATATGCCCACATAAAAACTGCTACACAAAAGCTCCTTGCAGAGTTGTTCATAATACCCGAGGAGTGGAAATAACCCAAGCATCTCTCCCTTTATGAATAGATTTTTTAAATGTGGTATAACCACATGACAGAATTATTCATCCATAGAAGCAGAGTACAGACACATGCTACAACCTGGAGAAACCTTGAACACATTATGCTGGTGCAAGAAGCAAGTCACAAAAGACCACATATTGTATAATTCCATTTGATGAAATGTTCAGAATAGGCAAGTCCATAAGGACAGAAAGTAGATTGGTGGCTGCCAGGGCTGAAGGGGTTCAGAAGAAATGCAGAGTGACTGCAAGTGGGTATTAGGTTTCTTTCTGGGATGATGAAAGTGTTCTAAAATCGATTGTGGTGATGGTTGCACACCTCTGTGAATATACTTAAAAACAATGAGGACAATTTGCAATATAGGAATTATACCACAATAAAGCTGTGGTATATTTTTTTAATTTTTATTTTATTTTTGAATTTTTATTTATTTGTATTTTATTTTTACAGACTGCATTTTGATTCACTGTACACAAATGGGGTACAACTTTCCATTTCTAGAGTTGTGCACAATATAGATTCATACCATTCGTGTAATCATACATGTACATAGGATAATGATGTCTCTCTTAGTCAACCATCTTTCATATCCCCTCCCCCTCTCATTTCCCTCTATGTCATCTATGGTTCCTCCATTCTATTCTTTCATTTAAAAAAAATGTTGGTATCAGGGATTGAACCCAGGTACACCCTACCACTGAAACACTCCCTAGCCCTTTTTATTTTTTATTTTGAGACAGGGTCTAAGTTGCTGAAGGTCTCACTAAATTGCTGATACTGGCCTTGAACTTGCTATCTTCCTTCCTCAGCTGCCCAGGTTGCCTGCATTTTCTTTTCTAAAGAGTGTCTTTGGAAAGCCTGGCAACAGACAAGCTGAACAGACCTGCTGGGGCAGGACTCTGATCAGACCAATGATTAACCAACGCCCATGGCATCTGCTGGCCTAACCCGGGAAGCAGGCATTAGAGGAAAGGAAGCAGTAACATTCTCCACAGCCTGGCATTTGCTTCTCATACCAGTGAAAGTGGGAGAAGGAAACTCTTCCCATAGCAGATGAACCCATTCCAGCATCTCCCGTCCAGGGGCCACTCTCAGTCGACAGTTGTGTAGTCTGCCACCTAAAGCAAGTAGATGAGGATGGACTCCATCCAAGAAAAAAGTCAAAACCTCGACTAGACAGTGTTAGCTCAGTAAATGCTCTTTTACCTCAGTGGCTTAAGAATTTCAATTCGTTTGGTAACAGTTTATCTTTGATGATGTACCAATGCATGACTCAAGTTTTGTGGCGTTTAGCACCTCTGTGCTGGGAACTTACTAAAGCTCATTTTACTTCTTCCAGAGACAGCCCTGGACTTTTTCCCAACCTTGCTTCTTCCCCCTGGCTCCCATAATAGGGAATTTCTTCTATGTTGGCCTCTCAGGAAAGGTGCAGAGATGCTGTCATTTCACTGTTATTTATAGCTCTAGCTCTTGGAGGACTTCTCTAGCTTTTGCATCTTCTACTAAAATAGAAATATTAATTGTTAGATAACAGCTTTGTTCAGGATTTTCAAGAATGAAAAACAGGTTGAAAAGACGTGATTTGATTTTTCTTCAAATCTGACTTTGCTAAGATTAGAAAGAGGCCGATGGATTTTTAAACAGGGGCTCAAAACACCTTATTGGGATCTGGTCCTCAAGGTTGTGGATCCGGAACTTCACACAACCTGAATGCCTCTTTGTCCAGCAGCCTGTGGGCACAGAGACTCACCTTAACATTATTACCCAAGAAATTGCCTTGCTTCCCCACAAGTGTCTTAGATGTATTTAAGCAGGTAGTTCATATCTGTTGTTCCTGCTGACCTGGTCTCATGATCTGCCACCTTATCTGGGCAATGGCTTCATGCCCTGAGCCCCTCTCTATCTGCCATCACTACACTTCAGAAAAATGCAAACTATCCTTGGGACCCTTTCCTGTTGCTCAAAACTCCAACAGAGCTCTGCACTCCCTTTAGCTCTGGCTTTGTGTGGGTGTCCAAACAGTAGTCACAGTCCTCGGTGAGGTACTAGAATATCTCCCTCACACACCTCTCTCTCACTGGTCTCCCTGGTATCTACAAGAAGGGTACAAACCTCCTTGTAACCATGTAGCCAAAAGCAACCTAAACCAATTCAGACCCAATAACTCTTAATCACAGATGGCACAAAACCCTTTGTTTTCTTTATGCTAAGTCAGGGTCAACTCATCTTCTATTCAGATTTGGTCAGTGTTGATAAAACCCAGGGACACTTAAGTATAAAAAGCTACATATTCAACTTATTCATGTATAAGGAGAAAATATTATCAAGTTATATTTATAAGGGGAAAGTACTATCACATTAGCATTCTCTGGCACATGCTCTCTTCTCTACCCTTTGTAAAAGGTACTGAGGCAAGCCAAGTTTTTAGAATAATTTTTAGTGCATGGTCCAAGAATGAAAATTGACATAATCTGAACTGCCATTATCAATAAGTTAATTAACTTGCTAATTTTTGTTCATGATAATCTGATTTTTAAGATCTCCATCAGCCAGGATTTAGAAACCAGGAATGTTACTCTTCTCCTTTAAATTTAGTTGACATTTACTAATTTCAATTGTAAATAAATCCTCAAATTTTATAATACCTTAGTTTTCCATCCCCTTTGATTGTGACCACTCCTAGGGTTGGAATGTGAAATACAGAACAATTAAGACTTTATCAAATAACACTTTGATAATCACTAAGTAATTTGGATCAGTCTGACTGTAAATTGCTGTGTGATAAGTCTTTACAGTAGTCTTTTTTACCTGAATTTATGTAACAGCATGTTGAAATAGAACTTTTGGTTTCAGATACAAAGGTCAAAGATGTTAAACTCCCTTGTCCTAAAGTGAGGTGCTAGACCATCTCCACAGAACAAACTACAAGATGGTAAAATCAGTTCTGCCAACATGAGCTCATCACCCACCTCCTAGCTACAGGAAAGAGGTTGAAGAGATTGGCAGAGAAAGCGTCTATGGGAAGATTCATGACGTGCTGTGATATCTGTCCCCTCTTGTGGGGATGAAGAGAAGGGTTCTCCTCTCATCTCTGTTAGCTAAAGAGAAACTTGAAGAGACTGTGTGAGAGCTTAACATGTATCGCTTGCAGTTCGAGAACATAGTCACTTCAACCAACTGCAACGTGGGGAAATCTAAGACATGATAATCGGGGGCTGGGGCTACATTTGCATGCTAGTAGGAGAAATGGTTACCATGGGAATAACCTGCCCTCCTAGTTTGATGCTGTCTGTGGGCCACATGTAAATTCTGAGAAAGGGAGCAAAACTGGGCCACATTAACAAAGCACTCAAGAAGCTTACCTGGATGGCAAAGTGACCACAGCAGAGGGGGAGTTGTCAGGAACCAGGGTGGAAAAGTAGGTTATATGTGTCTTTGTGGAAGAGCTGCTTTTCACACTGGGAGAACTGCAGGCTACAGAGCTGCAGTGATAAGCTGGGGGTCTCTGTATAACTCACTTATATGCTCAGTGAGAAGGTCAGCCTTGACCAGAAAAATCTAAGGAACGTCTCTAATCTGGGTATGTAGGACCAGTCAAAAGAGTATGGGCAATGAGATCTAGTGATAGTCATTATTATTTAGTTAACATACAGATGTTATTTAGTTACTATATTCAAAACATTTGCATAGGTTGATCTATAAAATTGCTTTCTGCTTTCTTCCTGTTAAGTCTAGCATGTTCAATAAATTGTCTAAATATATCTTTCCTATCATTTCCATATCTTACAAATGTATATTAAATGCCTACTATGTACTATGCTGAAAGATTGTGAACAAAACAAATATTTTAATGACAGAGACAATACTCAAGTAGACAATGAAATTGTGGTAAGTGTTCTGAAGCAATAGGCATGGTGCTCAATAGAATAATTAGGGAAAGACAATTTAGATCATTATCTATAGAAACTTGTAAACATCACTGTGTGATTCAACTTGAATTAGCTCATGGAATCAGCCACTGAACTCCATCATAAGAAAAGAATTATCAATCACAGAACTCATTTGGGTCAAAAGATTCAGTCCTTATGTATGTTAACACCAGCTTAAAGTCCATCCTCTAACCTCACATTGGCCAACTGCAGCAAAGAATTGTTTTTTAATACCCCCACCACCATCACTGGAACTGAATCTAGGTGTCTACTTCTAAATTATGTTCTCATATCAATAAAAATACTCAAAGAACCACCAGCTTTCAATTACTATTTGTAATGAGAAACTAGGCAAGGCATAGGAACCTGTCAATCTTAAAGGTCCCCAAAGTATTTTGAGACTGAGTCTCAGAATCTTGTCAAGAATCAAAGACCCCCATGTCCTGGTTGGGTTGTTTAAAAACTGCAGTGGAAGGAGTCTCAATGCCACGAGCTGGTTGTGAGGGCCCTGGAGACCTAATATTATCCCCCCTATCCTTTTCAGTTCCTTGTGGTGTCTCTCTGCTTATCCACTTTGCTCTACTTTTTGTCCTGCCCAGGTACCTCTGTTTACTCATAACTTCACATTTTTTACTAATTCTCCATTATGGTCTGAACTACCCCAAGAAAGTCCTGTGGGTTTCAGTACCAACTGTGATGCAAAGACATCATTGATTAATGTACTATCATTTTGATGAAGCCTAATATTGGAGAATAAATACAATCATACTAAATGCATACATAGCTCACGTGACTTCAAGTTTATAAAAACCTTCAGGGAATTGTGTATCTTAGAATGAAAGAAACAGTGAATCCTAATTTGGACAGCAGTTGGTTAGGACTGTCCATCTTTTGCATCAACCAAATTATGAGGTACCGGCCAATCTGGGGCTGCCAGCTGAGGTGTTCACCAGGGTCTAATCAGATTCCATCGTATCCAGAGGATGAGCAGCACTACACTTATAGACTGAACTGGTGTTCCCAGCAGTTCCCCTAAAAAACTTCTAGAAGCAGATAAAAATCTACTTGCCAAATGTCATGAAGAAATGAGGACAGCCAACCTCACTGTCACACACTTCTGTGTTTTTGTCCACCTTAACCATCTTATGAACTAGGTATTTTATTGTATGACAACCTTTTACAACAAGATGCTGATTCAGACTATGGAATTATGACCAGATTACTGCATGGGAAATCGTGCCCACATTTGGTCAGTTCTTATCCCTTAGGTCATTTGTTTAGCCTACTGTCTTTGAAGACTGAGCTAGTGTGAAAAATAAAATGCCTGAATAATCACACCTGATTGATTTAAATTTCTGGTCAACACTGAACTGTCTTTGAATTGTGAAGTCTAGTAACACCAATGTTATTTTCCAAGTATGGCATTGGCCTTAGAAGACCTGAGGGTGTCAAAGTGGGAAAGCTTCAAGAAAATCTTTTCCCTGCTGCCCTCTGATGAGTAATTCTCATTTTCCCTTAGAAAAATCATTCCTCAGACTGCCAAGAAGCTGCTGGCAGATGTGGGTTATATTAAACAGATGGTTGGTCTGCAATTAAAGCTTGTCCATGGCTGGGCCTGGTGCATTATGAGCCAGGTGGGAGGACATGCCGGTAGCTAATGAGTGTGGACCACTTCCAGGACTGGGTCAAAGAGGAGAGAGCTCGGTATGTGCTTCCGCATGGGATCCTCAGAGGGGAAAGCATCTGACCTATGGACTGTTGACAAACCCAGCAGAAAGGAGTCTCCAACAACTCAAACATGAGCTGACTGAGACACAGGGAAGTTCTTCACATAGGTAACTGGGAGAGAGAAACCACACAACTTGAAGCCAGGTTCCCTTGCAGAACACACCTTGAAGTGGAGTAACTCTGACTCTACACACACACTCTGATTTGATGGAACTAATCGTTTAAACTAATTGTTTAACTTTGGAATGTCAGAGATGGAAGTTTCTTTCCGTTGACGTGCAACACACGGCTCATATGTGCAACTAAATATTTCGGTTCTCAGCAGAAAGTTTAGAAACAACTTTGATTTAGAGTAATCCTCTAAAGAACACAGACCTATTTTGGTTTTGATGTTAAACTACTGTAACAACAGAGGTTAGGAGAGCACAAGAGTAAAATTTGGAACTTGTATCCGAGCACAGGTCCTTTGACAAATTATAACATAATGGCTGTTACTTCTCTAGCATCTATAAATTAGAGTGCAAGTTTTTGTAAAGAATATATAAATATTGAAAAAGAAAAACACTTTTATTGTTAGGAGGTCTAAAATTGACTGTATGTCCAAAAATATGTTTCCATAAGTCTAAAATGAGAAATCAGGAGATGAGACCAGATACCAGATCTGTCCAGAGTCATATGGCCAGACTGGAGAGTCCCAGTTAATAGTCCACTTTCAATTGGACCATAAGAAAAAAATCTCTGTTCCCCTCAAATGGTCAGCAGCGCATCTTTGTGTCAGCCTTGGTAGACCTCTGTCCACGTGGTTAATTTCTGGGCCCAGCCGCCTGCCTCCTGCCGACCCCCTGCCTGCCCACTGGTTTGAGGACAGCTGCTTTCTTGACCTGAGCAGTGCTTTACTTGGAAAACACACCTTGCTGCCTATCCTCCACAGCATTCCTTTCTCAATAACCTGGGGCAAACTAAGCTACCATTGAAATGCTTGCAACAGAAGTGATTTGGAACTAAGTATTATTATTAGCGATATTTGTTCTAATCCTCTTCTTCAGTAGAATGAACAAAGACCCTGGGGACAAAATCAACTCAGTGAAATCTGAAATGGAGTGAAAGACAATAAAGAGAATGGTAGCCTGGCTGTTGGACAAAGGAAAACCAAAGCAGAAGGATCCTCACATTAACTGGGGCTTCCTACTCTCCTGTTCACCTTTCTTCCCTGTTTACACCAAATCAAAATGTTAAACTGAAGTCACAAAACAGTAGTCTATTTGTTTTTTTAAATCCACCCTGGGAAAAAGAAGCAGGTAATTCAGTTGGTTAGAAAGACTAAACACACATGCTCCCTCTATTCCCTGTGTCCACACCAATGGGTAATTAACAGAGATCACTTTCCAGGGAGGTCCACAAACAAACAGGAGCTGTGTGCCTGAGCCGAGTGGGCACTTTTCAGTCCAGGATTCTGGAATGGTCCTAAGAAAAGAGATAGGAGGTAAGCAACAGAGGGTGATTGAAACTCTGTTGGAGGAGCCAGACCCTGGAAGTGTCCCCAGAACAGAAGGTCTCTAATATAGCCCAAAGACCAGAAATGCTGAAAGCAGAGCAAACTCGCCCAGGCACAGAGCCCTTTGAGGACTTCAACTGGAAAAGTAAACGGAACTTTGGCAGGTCAAACACATTTAGGACAGGATATTTATACACAGCTATTTCTATAAATGGAGCTGATCAGAAGTGGTATTTCAGTTTCACTAAGCTCCTGTCCCCTCAGGCACACACAGACATCATTAGTATTTATGTATTTTGCATGGTGTGTGTGTGTGTGTGTGTGTGTGTGTGTGTGTGTGTTGGGGGGGTAGGTGTTATATGCACAGAGAAGTCATTCTGATTTTTTTTTTTTTTTTGGTACCAGAGATTAAACCCAGGGGTGCTTAACTACTGACCCATATCCCCAGCCTTTTTAATATTTTATTTTAAAGAGACAGGGTGTCACTGAGTTGCCTAGGGACTTTCTAAGTTGCTGAGGGCATCCTCCTGCCTCAGCCTCCCAAGCCCCTGGGATTAGAGGTGTGTGCTGACCTGTCAGGCTCTGGCTTTGATTTCTAGCATTACAACACATCTCTTTCAGGGTCTACTCACTAATTTGTAAAACTTTAGGATTGGCACTAGGATGGTTCTCTAAGAATCCTGGTCTGAAAACAAGTTAAAATAACATTTTTAGTTCCCACCAAAGACTCAGAGTTATTAGAGTGAGGTTATACCTGGGGAATCTGTAGTTTTAAGATCTTCCCCAAGTGATATTGATGCCAGTTTTAGAAAACATTGATTATACAAAAGGTCTAAAAAGTGAAAACATACAGAGAGATGTTAACTGGAAACACTTATTTTATAGTTTTTCCCAAGTCAGGATTGTTAAATTTAATTTATTTGACCAGATTTTTTTTTCTCAATTTTCTGCATTGTTTATTCATTTTAGAAATAAATAAGTGCACAATATGAGGAAGAGCAGTATAAAGTTAAGCAGATCTTTTAAAAACTGTTTTCCATTCCTTTACTTAGAAAAGTTAATTTTTAACTGAAGAAACAAAAAAAGTTGAATTGAGAAAACATATCCATACATGTCTCTAATAAAACTGTTCCAAGTAATATACTTTACAGAAACTGTTCAGTTTCTGCAGACAAATTTTTTTTTAAATATCTCAGCAAATAATTGTTCAGCACTTACATCTAGACACTACTTTATATGTATTTGGAATATATCAGTGAACTCATATATTCCCTGGAAATCATGCTAAGAGAAATAAGCCAAGCCCAAAAAAACCAAACGTCAAATGTTTTCCCTGGTAAGTGAATGATGATAAATAATGGGAGTCCAGGGGTGGGAGTGAGAGAAAAATGGAGTAACTTTAGATTATATAGAGGGAAATGAGAGGGAGGAGTGGGCATGGGTATGAAAGATGGTGGAATGAGACAGACATCATTACGCTATGTGCATGTATGATGACATGAACCATGTGAATCTACATCGAGCACAACCACAGAAAGGAAAAGTTGTTCCCATTTGTGTGCAGTGAATCAAAATGCAGTCTGTAAAAATAAAAAACAAATAAATGAATTTAAAAAAGAATAAGCCAAAGGACCATGAAAGACTCATAAGCTTTTAAATAGCTTTATTTTATTATTTTCAGATGTATTTAAGTAGAGACACATATTCCAAATAGTGCAATGTAGTAAAAAATAATTGTGGTATTACATAATCATTAGGGTCAAATTTGACAATTGGAAGATCACAGAATTAATACAAATTTCAATGTACTGAAATTTTATCCAGAACAATTTGGCAAAAGAAAGAAGGGAAAGTATATAAATAGGAAAGGAAGGAGTCGAATCATTCCTATCTTTAAATGTTGTGATTTATCCTTAGAAGACCCTATAGACACTTACAGAAGACTTTTTGATCTAATAAGCAGATTTAGCAAAGTAGCAGGATACAAAATCAAAACACAAAATTCAATAGTTTTTCTGTACACAAACAATGAACCTGCTGAGGGAGAAATCAGGAAAGCAATTCTATTCATAGTGGCTTAAAAAATATACCAAGCAATAAACCTAACAGAGGAGGTAAAGGACTCCTATAGTATAGTGGAAATTACAGAACAAGGCAGAAATTGAAGAAGGCACAAGAAGATGTACTTCTTGTTAAGTATCAACAGAATTACTATTAGTAACATGACTACATTACAGATTCAATACAATCCCAGTCAAAATATAAATTACATTCTTCACCAAACTTAAAAAAAAAAAATTCTAAAAGAAGTCTTAAGATTCACATGGAAGCAACGAAGACCCCCAAATAGCCAAAGCAATCCTGAGCGAAAAGAGCAAAACTGGAGGCATCACAACACCTGATTTCTGATTTCAATATATACCACAGAACCATATTTACAAAAGCAGCATGAAGATAATACATAGGCATAAAAACAGACATGTAGACCAATGGAATACAAGAGAAGACACAGAGATAAACACAGCTACAGTCATCTGATTCTTGACAAAGTTGCCAAAAACATGTTGGAGAAAAGACGGTCTCTTTAACAAAAGGTACTGGGAAAACCGGAATGTTCATACGTAGAAGATCAAAACTAGATTTCCGTCTCTGGCCTTGTATAAAAGTCAACTCAAAATAGATCAAAGATCTAAATATAAGACCTGAAATTTTGAAACTGCTGGAAGGAAACTTAGGAGAAACACTTCAGGAGATAAGCACAGGACTCCTGTGTAAAAATCGAAAACCAACAACAAAAAGGACAGCATCAAATCACAAACTTCTGCACAGCAAAAGAAACAATTATCAGAGTGAAGGGACAGCCTACAAAATGGGAGAAAATCTTTGTCATCTACTCTCCAGAGGGAGGATTAATCCAGAATACATACAGAGCTCAAGAAACACCAAAAAATAAAACAAAAATAAAAGTAAAAAAGCAAACCAAAATCAAATAACTCAATCAATAAACGGGCAAATGAACTGAGCAGACACTTCTCAAAAGAAGAAGTACAAATGGTCAATAAATTGGATGAAAAAATGTTCAACATCTTTAGCATCATGGAAATGCAAATCAAAACTACAGTGAGATTCTATTTGGGTCCTTTTTTTTTAAAGGATCAAATGTAATTTCAATAAAGTTGTTACTTAAAAATAATGGTAAAAATGGCAGATAGTGGGAGTATTATAGTAAACATTAGACTTTAAGTTCATATATTGTTTTTCAAATATACTACTTTACTAAATTAGGAAATAAGAAAATAAGATCATGCCCAGGGTATAAAAACACTTTCAAGTAACAGTCACTAGTTTTTCTCATAAAGTTCCATATGTCCATCATTAAATAATATATTTCTACTAAAGCTAAATACATACTCTGAAATATCATTTTCCTTTGTGTATGTTTATAAATAATATAATAATAAAATGAATAACTTCTGAAATTTAATACAATGCTTCATCTAATCATAATAGCAAGTAATTAACATTGTCAAAATGGCCATTCTACCAAAGGTGCTTTACAGATTCAATGCAATTTCAATTAAAATCCCAATGACATCCCTCATAGAAATAGAGAAAGCAATCATGAACTTCATCTGTAAGAACAAGAGACCTCAAATAGCCAAAACAATCCTGAATAGAAAAAGTGAAACAGGAGGTATCACAATACCAGACATTAAACTATACTACAGAGCAATAGTAACAAAAACAGCATGATATTGGCACCAAAATAGACAGGCAGACCAATGGTACAGAAGAGAAGACACAGAGACAAATCCACATAAATACAGTTACCTCATACTAGACAAAGGAGCCAAAAACATATAATGGAGAAAAGATTAACCTGTTCAACAAATGGTGCTGGCAAAACTGGCAGTAAAATGAAATTAAACCTCTTATCTCTCACCCTGCACAAAACTCAACTCAAAATGGATCAAAGACATAGGAATTAGATCAGAGATCCTGCACCTAATAGAAGACAAAGTAGGCCCAAATCTTCATCATGTTGGCTTAGGATCAGACTTCCTCAATAAGACTCCCAAAGCACAAGAAATCAAAGCAAGAATCAATAAATGGGATGGACTCAAACTAAAAAGCTTTTTCTCAGCAATGGGTCCTCTTTTTTGTTGTTGTTGTTTTTGTTTTGTTGTGTGTGGGGGGGTTGCTGCTGGCACCAAAAGATCTTATGAGAACAACTTTAGGGGAGGAAAAGTTTATTGGGAACTCACAGTTTCAGAGGTCTCGGTCAACAGATGTCTAACTCCATTATTCTGTGCCTAGGGTGAGGTAGAACATCACGGCAGAAGGGCTTGACAGAGGAAAGCAGCTCAGGACATGACAATCAGGAAGCAGAGAGAGCTCCCCTCACCAGACAACATATAAACCACAAAGGGACACGCCCAGTGACCCACCTCCTGGAGGCACACTCTACCGGTCCCGGTTACCACCCAGTTAATCCCTATCAGGATATTAATGTACTGACTGGATTGCTCTCATAACCGGATCATTTCACCTCTAAACTTTCTTATGTTGTCTCACACATGAGCTTTTGGGGAACACCTAATATCCAAACCATAACATTCTGCCCCATCCCCCAAAAGCTCACCCTTATCTCACAATGCAAAATATACTTAGTCTTGTCAATAAAGAACAGAAGTGGTAGAAATTACAAAATGAACACAGATACTTTGACGATGATGGAACAAAAAGGGGGAGGAGGAACTAAATAAAATTAGAAGCTTTCCACTCTGAGATGGAAGGCAGCACTCAGTAGTACCTCTGTGCTATGACAAAAATCAGTCTGAATTAGGAATGAGATAATGCCACTCCTGGGTATTTCCCCTAAACATCTAAAATCAACCTACTACAGCTACACAGCCACACCAATGTTTATAGCAGCACAATTCACTATAGCTAAATTATGGAATCAACCCAGATGTCCTGCATTAGATAAAAGGATTAGAAATTGTAATACATACGCACACACACACACACACACACACACACAATGGTACTATGGAGTTCTACTCAGTCATTAAGAAAGAATAAAATTATAGCATTTGCCAGAAAATGGAGGGAAATGGAGAATACTGTGCTAAGTGAAATTAACCAAACTCAGAAACTCAAAGGTCAAATGTTTTCTCTCATATGCAGAAACTAGAGTAAAATAAAGGAAAGGGAGAGGGAAGAATAATGTTACATAAGGAACCAATCAAATGCAAATTAAAAGATGAGTGAAAGGAAGCCTAGTAGACTAGAGGAAGGACAACAGGCATTGAGGGAGGACAAAGTAGGACAAGGGGCAGGGAAAAGGGGAAACCATGAACTGAAGTCAATTGCTTTGCATGCATGAATAAGTTGGGATAAACCCAACTACTGTGTATAATCATAAAGCTCTAATTCCCTGCACCTTATCGAAGAAAAAGTAGGTCCAAATCTTCATCATGTCAGCTTAGGATCAGACTTCTTTAACAGGACTCCCAAAGCACAAGAAATAAAAGCAAGAATCAATAACTGGGATAGAGTCAAACTAAAAAGCTTTTTCTCAGCAAAGGAAACTATCAGCAATGTGAAGAGAGAGTCTACAGAATGGGAGAAGATCTTTGCCACACACACTTCAGATAGAACACTAAACTCCAGAATCTATAAAGAACTCAAAAAACTTTACACCAAGAATGCAAATAATCCAATCAACAAATGGGCTAAGGAAATGAGCAGACACTTCACAGAAGAAGATCTACAAGCAATCAACAGATATATGAAAAAATGTTCAACATCTCTAGTAATAAGAGAACTGCAAATCAAAACTAACCTAAGATTTCATCTCACCCCAATTAGAATGGCAATTATTAAGAATACAAGCAACAATAGGTGTTGGCAAGTATGTGGGGAAAAAGATACACTCATACATTGCTGGTGGGGTTGCAAATTAGTGCAGCCACTCTGGAAAGCAGTGTGCAGATTCCTCAGAAAACTTGGAATGGAACCACCATTTGACCCAGCTATCCCACTCCTTGGCCTATACCCAAAGGACTTAAAATCGGCATACTGCGGTGATGCAGCTACTTCAATGTTCACAATAGCTAGATTGTGAAATCAACCTAGATGCCCTTCAATTGATGAATGGATAAAGAAACTGTGGTATATATATACAATTGAATATTACTCAACCATAAAGAAGAATAAAATTATGGCATTTGCAGGCAAATGGATGAAGTTGGAGAATATCATGCTTAGTGAGATAAACCAATACCAAAAAACCAAAGTCTGAATGATCTCTCTGATAAGCGGATGTTGATACATAATGGGGAGTGGGAGGGAGGCAAGAATGGAGGAAGGATGGATTGTATAGAGGAAAGCGGGGTGGGAGGGATGGGGGGAAGGGAAAAATAACAGATTGAGACAAACATCATTACCCTATGTTCCTGTATGATTATACAAATCATACAAGTATGACTTGACAAGTATGAAGTATGACTCTACTTCATGTACAACCAGAGAAATAAGTTTTACCCCATTTGTTTACAATGAATCAAAATAAATAAATTATAAAAAAAAAAAGAGTGGGATGATGGAGGAAAACAGTGATCAGGAATGAGATTTGCGGTGGTGTAAGGGAGGCAAAATTTCTCCTCTACCCTCTTAGGCCTTCCAGTAGGGCCTAAGAAGTAAATCAACACAAAACCAGTTAACAGGAGAAAAAGACACAAATTTTATTTGTAGTTTTAACATGTATATGGGAGCCTAAAAATGAAGACACAACAAACAGGGTCAAAAGCTTAAATTCTAGGTTGGATGAAGTAGTAAATTGTGAACACTCTGCTTCATGTACAACCAGAGAAATAAGTTTTACCCCATTTATTTACAATGAATCAAAATAAATAAATTATAAAAAAAAAAAAAAGACTGGGATGATGGAGGAAAAGAGTTAAGGAGGATGGAGGAAAAGACAGAAGGAATTGAGTTAGGGTAGTTAATTGTGGAAAAGTGACCAGAGAGGTGAGGGTTAACTTCACAAGGTATGTTGGTACATATTTCTCTTGGTCTCCCCATTCCTGTTGAAAGGAGTTATTTGCTTTCCACAGATACAAGGAAGGCCCCTTTCACACAGAATTTTCATCAGTTTTCAGGAAGAAAAAGGAGGTTCAGAGAGTCCTTATTTTATCTACTGTTTTTTCAAGTTCTTTAACTCAAAATTTAAAGAAGCAACTTGCCAATCTTTTAAAGGATGGAAAAGGTTTTTCTGTAGAATTAGAAGACTGTGATAAAGGACTGTATTTGAATTATTCTAGCTGCTCAGGCAATAAGGTAGTGGTAAAAGAAACTATATGCTGATTTGGGGGAAGGAAACAGAAATTGCTGCTGTCATTTAGAACATCAGTTGGTTTTTGCAAGAGATCATAGAAGCAAAGAATGATCAAGAATAGAGGCAATAGTAGAGTGAAACAGACATATGACTGCATGAATGATATGAATCTGCAGTATATAAAAACAGAAAAATGAGAAATTGCACTTCATTTATTTATGATTTATCAAAATGTCTGAATATATTCTACTGTCATGTACAACTAATTAGAAAAAATTAATTTAAAAAGAATAATAAATGAATACTCCAAGCAAAAAAAATAAGAATAGAGTCAAAACAAAATACATCTATACCTTAAGTCATTTCCTCAGGATCTTTTTGGAAAGCAAATATTTCATGGATTTTAAAGGTTGAATAGATGTGTCTTTTAGGTATTTTGAGTGGCAGACGCTGAAGTTTCTATGATGTCTATGTTGTTAGATGCTTAAAACATGCTATGAAGACAATCTTAAGCATCTATTTCAAGATCCTCTTCAAATGAATCAAATAGCATGCATTTCTTTTTTTTTTTTTTTTGAACTTTTTGTTTTATTTATAAACCCCATTACATGTGGTTCTTCACAAGGTTATATACAATTAACTGATTATCTTTTTTTTTATTTTAATGTAAACAAATGGGATACATGTTGTTTCTCTGTTTGTACATGGAGTCAAGGCATACCATTTGTGTAATCATAAATTTACATAGGGTAATGCTGTTTGATTCATTCTGTTATTTTTCCCTTCCCCCCCCACCCCTCACACCCCTATTTTCCCTCTATACAGTCCTTCCTTCCTCCATTCTTGCCCCCCTCCCTAACCCTAACTCTAACCCTAACACTAACCCCTCCCACCCCCCATTATGTGTCATCATCCACTTATTAGCGAGATCATTTGTCCTTTGTTTTTTTGAGATTGGCTTATCTCACTTAGCATGATATTCTCCAATTTCATCCATTTGCCTGCAAATGCCATAATTTTATCATTCTTTATGGCTGAGTAATATTCCATTGTATATATATACCACTAGTTTCTTTATCCATTCATCAATTGAAGGACATCTAGGTTGGTTCCACAATCTGGCTATTGTGAACTGAGCAGCTATGAACATTGATGTGGCTGTATCTCTGTAATATGCTGATTTTAAGTCCTTTGGGTATAGGCCAAGGAGTGGGATAGCTGGGAATAGCATGCATTTCATAGAACCACAGCTGTTCCTATAGATACTAGCTATGAAAAAGATGGACACAGAGAAACTTCCACGAGGAATTTCAAATGTACAAAAACTACCACATTGGCACCAAATTTTCTTCATCAAGGCATATATAATAGTAGTAAACCATTAATAATAATAGTAATAATATTATAGATGAAATATATTGAGCACTTGTGATGTGTCAGACAGGATGTTAACTGCTTTACTGCATTTACTACATCATCCTTATGACAACCTGAGAGTCAGGTATTATCATGATGCCAATTTTATGCATGGACAGATTGAGGTGGTAGGGAGGACTGAGGAATGTGACCCTTCAGTAATAAAGAAACCAGGACAGGTTGACTCCAGAGGTCAGGGTCAGAGTCATTGACTTAGAGTATTTACACAAGAGCATGGACCAGACAGTATTCCAGGGTATTTAAAAAGTATTTTACAAAGAACAATAACACAAAAGAGCATAGCATATTTCAAGACTATTAAAAATAGCTCCTCTAAGGTCTCTTCTTTTATGTTAATTTCCTCCAGGTAGATGGTTAAGAATTTTTGTCATGATTGTCATGAAACATCCCAGATGAAGAACTAGTAAAGTCCATGTTGATCAGTTTTAATAACCTCCTTATTCCTTGTACTGTGACTATTGTTTACTTCTTTCTGATGATGGGTCTGCATTTAGTTCAGATGTTTAAATGCATCCTTATCTGAGGTGCCACCACTCACACTTATAAGCCTCAAACAAAATGCATAAAAAGTGAAGATTAATGGTTTTTAAACTATTTATAGCAGGAGAACCTTGGTGTTCTCATGAAAGAATATGCACTAATAGCAGCACTTAACATATCCCCTTAAGACATAGTTGAAGAGTTAGGAGACAAGATTACAGTCTGACTTATTTTTCATACTTACCATTTGTTCATTTAATGGGAATTGATAGTCCCTCCTTTAATAGGAAATATGGAGCTGATTCAAGAGTATTACTCACATTATAAATGAAGTCAACCCTTGGGGCCATTCAAAATCAGAGTGCATATTCACCTTGGGTATTGCCTACCATGTTCATAAACTACACCAAAATACCTTTAAGGGTATGAGCCTAGGAATTTTTCTTATAAGGTGTCAATTCACTCTGTGTTGTAAAGACTCCACAGAATCATAAAGTAATGAGCTCTTTAAGAAGAGGAAATGTGTTTACTTTTTCTCTGTATCTTTGAATGCATGCATTCATGTATAATTTCATGGATAAATAAATGATAAGAGTAGATAAAGAAGCAAACAGGAATGATTCTTCTCTAACCACTGCTAATTAGAAGTCACTTGACATTTCTACCACTACTGACTTTATATATATCCACTCTGATTTAATAAGTCTTAGGATATAGAACTATATATTTGAAATCCCCCTAGGTGTTCTGAATTATAGGCAGGTGGAAACAATGGCACTTCTATAATTCAGGTAAAGAAAAGGCCCACTACTGGTAATTAACATACCATGTTATGAATTTGTGAATCTATATTATGTAAATATATAATTTATACATACAAATGTAGTGTGCATTTTCATTTATTTCCAAAATAATAAAATATTATGTTATTAGAAATTATTAAAATAATTTAAAATAACTAGCAGGGTGCTACATATATCAGGTCAAAAAAAGTGAGGTAAAAAAGTGAAAGAATATACAGGCAAAAGATGGTTGGTCAGAAATAAGGTGGAAAGACTGTGCAGGTTTGGAAAAGAAGAATGCCAGATGCATCAGAGAAAGCATGGATCAATCGGAGGTAGCATTTGCATTTATTTGGGGTTTTTAGCATTGTGAAGTGATTCAGGATAAGGGGAGCTGAGTCCGTCTCCCCCTGCCACTGTTTGCTATTGCTTTCTTTTCCCTTTTTTGTGTTCCTTGAGTCTGATACACATCCACAAAGGAGAAAATATTTGTATTGTTGATGATTCTTTCAGGAAAGTTTTCCCTTGCCCAGTATGTTCATCTCAGTATTATCACTTAAGAAATTAAACACTCAAGCTGCCATCTAAGCATAAATGTGGGAATGATTACAGACATTTCTAGCAATAAGCAATGGTTTTAACTGCCTAGAGATGTTAATCAGAGAGGGAACAATAATCCCTGAGGAAGATGTGTTCAGCTGGGTACCCCCAGGCTTCTGAATCTGAGGCTATTCTTACAGCTCAAAGGATTGGGTGTAGTGTGAATAAAGGGGGATGGACAGCCTGAGGGAGCTAAGGGAGAAGCAGAGAGCACAGAATGCAAAGTCTTTTCAAAGTCTGAACTTACAAACTTGAAGGAATCAAATTATGGGTCACTAGTTCAGCTTTTGTGCATGACCTTCAACAGGTCAACCCAAATTCAGAATGAAATGGGACACTTGTGGGTCTCTCCAGGCCAGATTTCCTTTCACAGTTCCCACTCAGCTGCCCAGGAGGCACCAGACAGCTGCCATTTTCAAACACACCCTTGGATCCATTGCCTACTTTGAGAGTGGGAAGTGGAAAGTGAGAAATCTCTCTGGGCTCCTACTCACTTTAAACTGGTCAGACCACTAAAGGGAGGTTGAGTTGTTGTTTCCCCCACCCCTGATCCCTGTGAAGGAGCAATTTAATGGAAAACAAATCATACTGACTCACAAATATCCAAAGCATGGACAGACCAGAAGCCTAACTCAATTCTATAGGACATCCTATTAAAGTGCTAACAAAGACCGCTATTCGCTGTACATGGGATCCCGGTTCAGTCAGTAAGTACCCAGAGGGTAAATGATAGACAGGTTCCTTCTTCCAGCACTGTGATGCTACAAATGGTTTCTTCAACTTTTAAGACCTCAGGACACTGTTAATTCTCAAAACACTATTCTATAGGAGCACTTTGTTCTCAAAAGGAAATAAGAAAACATTGACTTTCTTTAAAATATCAAGGAAATTAGCAAAATGTTGAATATGCAGAGAAGTCAATAAAATTCACAGCAATAATTCCTGCAGATTAGACTTCATAGGAGTATAAAAGTGGGTGTATGTGTCCTAGGAAGAAGTATGGAGAACTGAGACAAGTACTGCACTTGGAATCCACATCTTGTCTCCACCATTTACCAGTTCCCATCATGCACAAATCATTTTACTACTCAGGGTCTCCATTTCCTTTTCTTTAAAGTAGGAATTCAGTTGTTGAGAACATGAAATGTGAACATGTAAATTACAAATCTTAGAAAATTTCTTGACCTCTAGTTGCATTGTAGCTCAATAAGGCTGAAATAGATGATGATGGGTTGGAAATAACCTATTGGGTCACTTGGTGCTCACTTACAGTAACATGACAAGGCCATAGCATGCACCTAGCCTATCCTTCCAAAATAGGGCTCATGTGATTCACCCTAGTGTGACAAAGTGGGAAAACATGATAGTAACCAGCTTTGATTCAAACACACTGGAGTCTAATGGTGTAAACTTAGTTAAATCGCTTAACTTCTCCAAGATATTTTCATCTGTTAGATGAAAATAATAAGAAAAGCTATTTGACAGGGTTACGGTGAGGATTAAGGAGGACAATAAATTTCAGTTGTTTGGCTTGATGCCTAACATGTGGTGATTAGTCAAAGAATTTTGACTATTATTAACATCATAGAGATCAAAGGTTATATAGCTGGAATTACAGTTCAGAGTGAGCACATACAGAAAAAATGCAATGGACTAATTAGCCATAGAACAACAAAACCTGATTACATACTGCTTAAAATTCAGAATTATTGTACAGTATGAGCTGTAATTCTCTTCAAGCATCAGACTTTCAAGATTGCCCAAGATAAGAGATCAAAACTCCAGATATTTCTGTAGTTTTGAATTTTGCTTCAAAATAATTGGGGACGCATTTATATTCTGATTCAAGATAAGAAATATGAATGTCTTCCTAATGAATAAACCAAAAGATTTAGTAAGAGGAAAGAGGTAAGCCAGAAATACAGAACAAATTAATTGGATCATAATGAACAACTTAATTGGATCATAATAATCAACAGATGAAGTCTCAGAAGTGTTGTCATTTTTACATTTTGGTGCCTGATAAATTCTGTTATATCAGTGGAAGTCACAACAGTATTAACTGTTGGATGCATGAATGGTCAAGGACAGTCACCTAATACCCAGGTACTTATGGCTGTATAATACCAATCACCTGTGCTACACTCACAGGATTTTAAGGATTACAATGGACAAAAGGGCTCATCCCCCAAGATGCCAAGGCCATCACTAATATCAGAAGAAACTGTACAACAACAGAGCAGGATGGCAAAGGCAAAGAATTTCTGTGGAGAGCAATATGAAATCCTGGAGAGGATCCACTGTAATTTCCTTGGTGACAGTCCAAAAGCACTAGCTCATGAAGCCTTGGGTGCAAACAGAGAGTGAGATCAGACTTTACAAGCCAAAGTCAGCCCCATGAGAAGTTTTCCAGACCTTTTTCTGAAGAGCCTAAGGGACATCATAAAATAAACTGCTGAATTTTTAAACAAAATTGGAATCATGGTGTTCACTAAAGACTCTATTGTGTTAAAAGGGCCCTGAGACATAGGTTTTAAGAAACATTTGTCCTTCAAAGTGAGGAAAAAGTCCTACCAGGAAGATTTTAGACTATGTTCCTCATAGCAGAGAAGCTAGTAAACAATTTGACAAATACTGTTACCCACTCTACTTTTCCACTCCCAACATGAAAAGAATGCATTGCTGTATTTAACAAGGCTGGTCAACACACATCCTGACGGTTGACTGTGGAATAGACTGACAGCTAATGGTAACAAACAGTTACACTGCTGTTCTCTTCAATGGAGGAGAATGGTCCAAGACATGGTCCTATAATTTTTCTCTTTCATTCATTCTCCAGGAATCCACCCAGTGATGGCAAATCATCACCATATTACAGGCTTCCCACTGGTTTTACCACAGAGAATGGCAACTGTGGTATATTTTCCACTAAGTTAATAAGTCTACATTAAGATTAAGTTTTACCCCAACCACTTATCCAAGTTCTGTCACCATTGGGCAGGAAGGGCAGCTATTAGCTCAAGTACCATCATAAGCTTTCATGAGAGCCTTCCTTTTTATGAAATGCTAACAAAAGTTGGGCATGTGCATCCTCACCCAGGTCACATGTGCTTATAAATTTAAGCTTCTGCATCTTTACTTGACAGGATGTTTTGAATTCAATAAGCTTTTGAAAACTTAGGTATTATATTTGACAGTGAAAGAATATATAGAACCTTGGTTAATTAGATTGTGAAGAGCACCTCTCTGTTTTGAGACATTCTTTAGCTATGACCTACATAGGAATGAAACATACATGTTTTTATTCTAAAATTTTATGTACAGAATATAGTGGTTTATGTAGGAAAACAAAGAGTCTCAGATTGTCTTCCTGGGGAATTGTAGGGGTCCCAGTGGCAGGAACCAAGGCCAAAGCCATGATCATGTACAGAAAGCTCAGAGCTGCTGGCTATCCTCAAGATTAGCCAGAGCTTCAGGGGGCTGTGAAGGTGTCATTCATGTGCAGGGTAGACATGGGCATGAGGACAGTGGTACACTTTTGGTATCATCACTGTGAGTGAATTAAGGGGATAAAGGACCCAGTCATTGGATGGAGGAGAATCTGCACAACTTGTTGCTTCCTGGGAACTTCTCTACTTATTTTTTCCTTCTTTACAATCAAATTGTATAAGACCATGAAAATTATGTCCCACTTCCTTACTTCCTGGAAAAGGAAGAATGAGCATCTCATTGGAGGAATAGTCCTCTTTACGATGGAAGGATGAAGATAGTGGAAAGGTGAAGACTCATCTCTGTATTTCTACCTGTTTTAACAGAAAACCAAGAATTATTCTTGTTTACACATTTCCTGCTACTCAGTTCCTCATATTACTTAATAAAAATCTATTGTTCCTATCTCAGAAATCTCTCAAAGCCACCTTTTGTTTTCCATCCCCAGTCACACTCCATTATTATAGTAGCACATTAAGTCTCACTTACATTACTATAAAATCCCTCCAGCTGGATTCTCTATTGTTTCCCCTTCATTTAATTTTGTTCATCTTTCACACTGTTATCAAAACTGTTTTTCTGAATGAAATTAACCAAACTATGTCATGGGCATGTGTGAACATATCACAATTAATTCCACTTTCATGTATAAGAATAATGCCCCAACTAAAAATCAGTAAAAAATATTCTAAAACAAAATATGACCCTTCCATTTCCTTACTTAGATATGATTCCCTGTTGTTTCAGAACTTCTGATCTGAGTCTAGGATATGGTCTAGGAAATTATGCTAAACAAAAGCAACAGCTAATTCTGAGGCATAGCTACTATTGAGAACTGTATTAAAATTTTCTAAGGAAAAGGAAACAGTGTGACATTTCTTGATAATATACCTCAAAATTATTATTCAACCAAGTAAATGGAGTTAATTTTTTCCTAGTATGTCATGTAATTTGGAAAATGCTACATAAATAAATCTACCATTTATAACAGATGTGATATTAGATGAATAATAGATGTGGTACCACTCTATGTTGTTCCTCTGACCTGTAAGATGATACCTAACAGGGAAGGGGTAAGGGAAGAATGGAGAAAGGATAGATTGTATAGAGGGAAATGAGGGGTGGGGAGGGGTTGGGAGGAAGGAAAGATACCCTATGTACATGTATGATTACACAAATGGTGTGACACTACTTTGTGTAAAACCAGAGAAATGAAAGTTGTACCCCATCTGTGTAGAATGAATCAAAAAATAATAATAAAAAAGAGGAACCATTGATATGAAAGACCCATCAGCACTATGGACATCTAGGCTGCCATTTTAACCAAATCAAGTCAGCTCTCCTATGGCAATTACATCCCTGCTTCCTCCACCAGCTCTTCCAAGTCATTAGAGTTCTACTGGAACTCTCCTTCTCCTCCTTGAAGATGGGGTAGGAGGAAAACAAGAAAAACAAAAGGAGAATGCCAGGCAATTCTGCACTAGGAAGAACTGCTATATGAAAAAAAATCTTATTTTCATGGTCCCTCTATTTCAATTTTGACAAGAGCAGCAAAGATGTTGCCAGTACACTTATACTAACAATGCACATTATTGATACATGAGAAAATGGAGTATTCTTAACCAATGCCAGCACACCTACATTCTCATCTGGTAACTGCCAAGTTGTTGTAGTAAGAGAAGAGTGGAAATGGGATTATTCCGTGGAAGGCAACACTTTAATTGTTGAAAATTCAAATGTTTCCATTCCTGCCAATAAAATGGGCTGGCTTCATTTGGGTGAAATGAAGGGTTGATTGGCACTAGTGGTTCTGTTCAACTTGGGCAACACAGTACCTTTTGATAAGAACTCAGGATGACAGACTGTGATGAGTAAACCTCCTTTACTGACAGCACCTAAACAATGGGCAGAGAGATTCATTCGGTAGATGGATCAGTAGGAAAGTCAAACCCAGTACATTTATTTTAAAATAATCATTGGGGGCTGATATAAATAGCTTTTCTACTTCTCATGGTACAGTACATGCATTGTGCTCCACATGAAATAAAGATCAGATGGTTATTAAAAACATGTGAATCCTTCACAATGTGGTTGGAGTAACATATGGTTTTAATAACAGAGTAGTATTTGTTTAACATACAGTGACTTTATTATTAAATGTGGTATGATTATTTAATTTTAATGTCAAATATTGAAACCAGCCTGGTTAAAGATTAACAGCTAATACCTACTTAATGTTAAATATTCAGCAAGTGCTTTTTAATGTGGCATTACTATTTAACTACTTCAGACCTGGAGACTTTCTTCCAATTTACCCTATTATCTTTCAGATACTGTTTAAACTTTAGAATCCCAAAATCTTCTCATTTCAATATCCCACAGAGCTTTCAGTCTGTGCCTTCTTCCTTATCTCTGTATAGGAAAAGGAGACCAAGAAAGGTGGAATAACTTATTAGTAGTATCATTAATAGTTTTCTACTTCAACCTAGTCCTTTTCATGACGCCACTGTCATTCTTATGAAGGATTATGTGGAGTTTGATGGCCCAGTGTTTTATGAACTAAGAGGACAAAGGCTACATTTTATTTCTGTGCCTGTCCTCAAGGCCTGCGCAAGGACAATACTGATAAAATTGTCCTTCCTTACCTATATTCTCTCTTTACTTCCCCAAAGGAAAGAGTTCACCATTCAACAATGCTTTGCCAGATCAATGTCCAGGCTTTAATTTTTTTTCTGTATTCTTGATGCTGAAGAAGGAAGTTCTTAGTCCAGATCTTCATGACATCTGTAGGAAGAACAGACCTGAACCCAACCGTCTTGAAGAGAAAGGATGACTGCCGAGTGCTGAAAACCCAAAGTGGGAAGCAAAGTCATTGCAGGGAGTCATGAGTTTTGTTATGGTTTGAATCTGGAATGTTCCCCTAGGTTTCATGTGTTGGAGAAATAGTCCCCTACACAGCTGTGTGCAAGGGTGGGGATTTTTTTAAAGTGAATGGACTATGAGGGCTTTGATATTATCAACGGATCAATTCACCGACAGGTTCATATTTGAATGGACTATTGGAAGGGGGTGAAAACTATAGGAGGTGGGGCCTCCTTAGAGGAAGGAGGTCACTGGGGGTGTGCACTGGCAGCGTATATCTTATCCCTCTATCTATCTGTCTCTCTCTGCTTCCTTACTGCCCTGAGGCAAGCAGCTTTCCTCTGCTACACCCTTCCACCATGATGTTTCTGCTTGGAGCCAACCACGGACCCAAAATCTCTGAAACAGTGAGACAAAATAAATATTCCTCTGTTAAGTTTCTTTTCTCATGTATTGTGTCAACAGTGATGGAAATCTGACAAACAAAAGTTTTCAACTTTATAGCAAGTGAAGATCAAGTCAGGAAGCTTTATGTTTCTGGATGTGGCTGTGATTTCTGAGTGGATCAGGTCAAGGGTGGAGGAGAATCTGTTAAGTGTTCTATGAAAGTGAAACTCCCGACTCTTCTTTCTCACTAAACCTCTTTTCTAATTAGGAGTGGAAGAGATAATGGGAAGAGGGGATTGTTACTTTAGGGCTATATTCACACACTTTCTCTGCTATGTGCAAGTAAAAACAGGCTATTTCTGTGTATATCCAAATAGAAACACCCAACATTCAGAAATATAGGAAAGCTGACTCATGTTAATAATTAGACTTATTCTTTTGAAACTACTAGACCTGCCCAACAGTAGAATGGTGGAACATCTAAAGTCCTGAGTGCCTGATCTTTGGGAATGTGGTTTGAATAAAGAGAAACTGAAGGAAGAGTTCAGATCAGCCATCAGTGAAATGATCTGTGATGCTTCTTCTGTCCAACCTGAGATTCTATGGCGCTGTTATAAAAACTGGGTTCATTTTTCATGAAGTAATATTTTACTACAGATCCCTTAGGTGTGATTTTTGCAAGACAGAGAGGAAAGCCAAGGCACACATAGGAGAGACAAGGGGAAAAAAAAGGAGATCCTTCAAAGGACCTACGGACAAGTCAGTGAAGAGCAGGCCTGAGTTAACACAATGGATAAACTTGTCCCAGTTCCTCTGCTGATGTAAGAGAACAAGGAAATGCTAGGTAAATGCTCTGAATCAGGGCATAAGTTTTAGGTGGGAAACGTCAGCAGGGTCATCCAGCACCTTGGAGATCTCACTAAACTTGAAATGAACTGCCCACAGCTCTTCCCTTCTCCCTGTGCAGTCTCCAGGCCACTTTCCCATACTTCTCTCTGCTCTGTGCACTTGTGCCCTTGCATGTGGTTTCAATTCTTCCCTACATCATTTCAGGCATGAAGATTAGACTCATGATTTTCACCAAGCACCAAACTCATATAACATTTCATGAGTTCAATAACTTCACTGAAGATTTGGATTCTCTGGCTATTTTAAAATTGGCCTTTCATCAGGGGCCGGCAGCCAATGGAAACCAGATTAGCAACAACCTTATGTCTATGGTGCTTAGAGGTTCAAAATCTATTTCCATAATGCCTTTCACAGTTTTGGGGAAAAGATGTTTGAAAGTGCTGGGCAGGTGACAATCAAGTATCTCAATATGAGTCTACCCTATCTCAAATACTGATGCCTGATTTCACTCTGTGGACAAGAACCAAACGTTCAGCATGTCAGGGAGATAAGTATGGTCAAACTTGTGTATTATATTGTGAAGAAAAGGTGAAGAAGTTAGGAATGTTTGTCAGTAAAATAAGTTAATTCTTATTGACTACCTACTATATCCCAGGCAGGATTCCAGGGGTTTTCATACATATCACCATATTTAATCCTTCATAGACTCTGAGAGTGGTACATGACAACAGTTTTGTAACTCCCCATGATCTCATTTATTAGTAGTCTGGCTCCAGTGCCAAACATGTAGCCACTGTATAACCTGTGGAGCATGTCGAACGTGTTTAGAAGTTGACAGGCTGACTAATGAAACTATGGTCAGATGAAGTCTGATCCCGGTGACCTTTTCTGGACCTATTATGGGCTCCAAGTAAACAACTTTTGTCTCCACGTGAAGAGTTTTTTAACAGATCAGTATAAAGATAGAATAGAATACTTCTATGCTATTGGTAATGGTCTAAGAGCATCAGCAGGGATCATGGAGAGAAGGACCTACCACTTATTCTAGGAAATTTAGCATACATTTTTCATTAAGACTGTCAAGAAATATATACTGTGTATTGGAGATTTTAAATCTCTCTCCCCCATATTTGTGCTTTGCCATCCACTTTAATAAGAAGGTCTTTTGCTTTTTTGCCAGTTGCAACCTATGTTGTGACTGTTAAAGATCTTTGCTCAAAAGTAAAACAGCAGACTGACAAGTCTCACTGATTATGAAGTATGTTGGTTCTACATTGGTTGTCGGTGTAATTTTATTTCTAATATGCTATGAAAGCAGGAAGCAGTTAAATAAAAACCAGATCTGCTGACTCCTGGTCAAGGAAGCAGTTCATGCTGAGAGCAAAAGCTCCTTTCCATCTGCTATGTTTACCCACATCTTCTCCTGGGCTTAGAGATCAGAGATCAGATTCTAAATATGGAAGATAGTACAAAGTTGTCCTGACCAGCCACTATCTAAGCAGGGAGTATCAAGCAGTGGTTTTAAGTTCATGGCATTCCATGTCTGCTATCTTATGTCCTCCTGCCAACTTCTCCAAATACACAGGGAAGAACTACTCAACACTGCCCTTCCTTCAGCACATAAGGAACATTATTTTTGTCCTCTTACAGAAGAAAGTTTTTCCCATCATTAAAATTAACTTGCTTTGGGTTTTTTAATTGTATATTTCAGTGTATCAGAATCTAATAGTGCCCTAATTTCTTCCTACTTCATATTAACTTCTTGCTCTGATTTCGAAGGCTACATGCCCTTAAGATTGAACTCTGGAGTTTACTATCTTTAAAGGGCCAGATTCACATATTTTTTTTTGTGTGTGAAGAATTTAATTGCAAACAACAAACATTGAACCTACTATCCCATCTCCAAAACAAAAATCCAGAATGGGACATTACCCACTGGACCTCCTCTCCCAGTGCCAATCTTGTATGCCCACATATAAATTCACCAAGTCAATAATGCCACCAATTAAATGAAATTTATCTTGTATATAAAAAAGTGGTGTCTTGGGATAGGTTTCCTTCCCTTCCATTCTTCTCATGAAGTTCTACTGTTTTGGTCAGCTTTGAGTAGCACAAGTTTTGATGCCTTCTAAAAAAAGTTTCAGTGATCAAAAAAATCAAGAATGGAATTCTGAAGATGCTTCAAAAATATTTGAGTAATAATTAAAGGAATTGGGAGTGATTATTTATTTTTGGAGGCCAGAAATTTTGGTGGATTAGTGGTCTATCTGAGGTATATGTTGTAAATATTTCCTCCCATTCTGTAGGCTCTCTTTTATTGATTGCTTCCTTTGCTAAGAAGAAGTTTTTTAGTTTGAATCCATCCCATTTATTGATTCTTGATTTTTCTTCTTGCAGTTTAGGAGTCTTGTTAAGGAAATCAGGTCCTAAGCCCACATGGTGGAGATTTGGGTCAACTTTTTCTTCTATTAGGCACAGGGTCTCTGTTCTAGTGCCTAAGTCTTTGATCCACTTTGAATTAAGTTTCATGTTGTGGGGAGAGATAGGGATTTAATTTCATTTTGTTACATGTGGATTTCCAATTTTCCCAGTACCACTTACTGAAAATGTTATCTTTTCTCCAGTGAATGTTTTCGGCACCTTTGCCTAGT
Organism: Sciurus carolinensis; assembly: GCF_902686445.1. Taxonomy (NCBI): domain Eukaryota; kingdom Metazoa; phylum Chordata; class Mammalia; order Rodentia; family Sciuridae; genus Sciurus; species Sciurus carolinensis. Next base: position 113,202,077 of record NC_062214.1, on the reverse strand, counting down.
ATGAGATAACCAGGTTTGTGGGTTTGTCTCTATGTCTTCTATTTTGTACCATTGGTCTACCAGTCTATTTTGGTGCTAATACCATGCCATTTTTGTTACTATGGCTCTGTAGTATAGTTTAAGGTCTGGTATTGTGATGCCTCCTGCTTCACTTTTCTTGCTAAGGATTGCTTTTGTTATTCTGGGTCTCTTGTTTTTCCAAATGAATTCATGATTGCTTTTCCTAGTTCTATGAAGAATGTCATTGGGATTTTAATTGAAATTGCATTAAATCTATATAACGCTTTTGGTTTTATGGCTATTTTGACAATGTAAATTCTATCTATCCAGGAGCATCAGAGGTCTTTCCACTTCTAAGGTCTTCTTAAATTTCTTTCTTTAGTGGTCTGTAGTTTTCCTTGTAGAGGTATTTCACCTCTTTTGTTAGATTGATTCCCAAGTATTTTTTTTTTTTTGAGGAGATTGATTCCCAAGTATTTTATTTTATTTTTTTCGAGAACATTGTGAATGGGGTAGTTTTCTTTATTTCTCTTTCAGTGGATTCATTATTATGTAAAGGAATGCGTTTGATTTATGGATATTGATTTTATATCCTGCCACTTTGCTGAATTCATTTATCAGTTCTAGAAGTTTTTGATGGAATTTTTTGGATTTTCTAAATATAGGATCATATCATTGACAAATAGTGATAGTTTGAGTTCTTTACCTATTTGTATACCCTTAATTTCTTTCTTCTGTCTAATTGCTCCGGCTAGAGTTTCAAGGATAATGTTGAATAAAAGTGGTGAAAGAGGACATCCTTGTCTTGTTCCAGACTTTAGAGGGAATACTTTTAATTTTTCTCTGTTTAGAATTATGTTGACCTTGGGTTTAGCATATATGGCCTTTATGATGTTGAGGTATGTTCCTACTATCCCTAGTTTTTCTGGTGTTTTGGACATGAAGGGATGCTGTATTTTGTCAAATTCTTTTTCTGCATCTATTGAGATGATCATGTAATTTTGTTTTTAAGTCTATTGATTTGATGAATTACTTTTATTGTTTTCTGTATGTTAAACCAACCCTGCATCTCTGGAATGAACCCCACTTGATTGTGGGGCACCATCTTTTTAATATGTTTTTGTATGCAATTTGCCAGAACTTTATTGAGAATTTTTGTACTTATGTTCATCAGGGATATTGGTCTGAACTTTTCTTTCCTTGATGTGTCTTCGTCTGGTTTTAGTATCAGGGTGATGCTAGCCTCATATAATGAGTTTGGAAGGGTTCCCTCCTTTTCTATTTCATGCAATACTTTGAAGATTATTGGTATTAATTCATCATTGAAGGTCTTGTAGAACTTGGCTGAGAATCCATCTGGTCCTGGACTTTTCTTGATTGGTAAACTTTTGATGGCATTTTCCATTTCATTATTTGTCATTGATCTGTTAAAATCATGTATGTCCTCCTGATTTAATATGTCTCTAGAAATTTTTCAATGTCTTCAAGATTTTCTATTTTATTGGAGTATACATGTTACATGCACCATACATAGAGGATTAATCTCCAGGATATAGAAAGAACTCAAAAATCTTAACACTAAAAAAATGAATAACTCAATCAATAAATGGGCTAAGGAAATGAACAGACCCTCCACAGAAGAAATACAATTGATCAACAAATATATGTAAAAATGTTCAAGATCTTTAGCAATTAGAGAAATACAAATCAAAACTACTCTAAGATTTCATCTCACCCCCAATTAGAATGGCACTTATGAAGAATACAAGCAACAATAGGTGTTGGCAAGTAAGTGGGGAAGAAGGTACACTCATACATTGCTGGTGGGAATGCAAATTGGTGCAACCATTATATAAAGCAGTATGAAAATTCTTCAGAAAACTCAGAATGGAACCACTATTTGACCCAGCTATCCCACTCCTTGGTTTATATCCAGAGACTTAAAATCAGCATATTACCACTGTAATACACATCATACTGTGCATACACATCAGTGTTTACAACAGCTCAATTCACAATAGCTAATCTATAGAACCAAGCTAGATGCCCTTCAACAGATGAATGGGTAAAGAAAATGTATATATATATATAAAGTGAAATACACCAATCTAAAAAAATCAAAGACCAAATGTTTTCTCTGATATGCGGATGCTAATTCAAATAAGGGTGGGAGTGTGTAGGGAAGAAAAGAGTTACTTTAGATTAGTAAGAGGGGAGTGAAGAGAAAGAAGGGGGCATGGGGGTAAGAATGATAATAGAATGAATCGAATGTTGTTACTCTATGTACATATATGATTGGTGGAATTTCACATCATCTACAATCAGATGAATGAGAAATTATACTCCATCTATGTATGATGTATCAAAGTGCATTTTACTTTCATGTATACCTAATTAGAACAATTAAAAAAAAACAACGTTACAACAATGAGAGATGTTTAAGATGCTATCGGTTCTGCCTAAGAGAACAGTCTGTGTCCCTGTAGACATCATTTTCACCCAAGCAGAGAAGGGGCAGTTACATGATGAAGATTTTTTAAAAAGGAATGTACATGGCAGTTGAGAATTTGCCTAGATAGTTATGAGAGCTCCATGCACCATGCAATTCTACGTTTCTATGTAAGAAATTCACAGAAGAATTTAGCATTATGGTCCAGAGAGTCTGTGAAGACCAAACACCTGGCAGCTGAGAATACTCGAAGTGAAAATGAAGGAGAGAGAATTTTGCAACTGCTTTCTTACCAGAGAGTCTTCTTTGGAGGTCCTACAGCTTCTGAATTCAGTCAATGAATTCGTTCAGATGTATGGGGTGAATACTCTGTGCCGGGCCCAGTGTTAACAGTAGGATATGCAATGCAGAGTGTGCCCTGTTAGTCTTTCTTTCTTTCTTTTTTTTTTTTTTTTGGGTGCTGGGGATCACCTGTTAGTCTTTTGATCCTCATTCTCAGGGAGTTTAAACACTAGTGGCTAAGAAAATATGTAGGTATTAATAAAGCACAAACAAAACATGCACAAATACAATAGCCATCTAATTTATATCAGGGAGGAATAAGGAAGAATTTTTTGAGGAAATAACATTCCAGCCAAGGATTGAAGGATAATTAGTAATTAGCAGGCAAAGACTACAGAAAGGAACAGTATATCCAAAGTTTCTCTTTATATAGAATCTAGAAAAAAGAAAATGACATGAATGTAAAAGGAAGACCATTAGTGAAGAGAAAGAGGAGAAAAGAAGGGGATGTGGGTAATGGGGGTAGAATTATTCAAAATATGGCATATATATGTATGAGTATGTCGCAGTGAAACCCACTATTCTGTATAATAATTAATATGCACTAATTAAAAGTAGCATAGATGTTTACGAAACAGACAGCAAATCTGTGCAGCTACAGTATTGAGAGAAAGGGTCAGAAGAGCACTGATAGAGTGAGATTGAAGAACTGAGTGAGGGCCAGGTCATGCAGCTAAAGTGGGCCACATTAAGGATTTTAATTTCCTATTCTACATGCAATGCTGAGTTGTCGAAGGATTTTACTGAGGAGCGGCATGGCTTATTTTTCTACAGAATGCCTGATGGTTGAGTGAAGGCCGAATTGGAGAGGGGGCAGTTAGATACAAGAAGTCCACCAGGTGATTGTAGTAGAAATGTACATGAGACGTGGGGGTGACTTGGGCTAGGGTGTGAGATTGGAGAGGACATATTTGAAATCCATTTTAGAACATAAATTCTATGATTTACAGATGGATTGGGTGAGGGGTCAATACGATCACTCCTGGGCTTTGTCACGAGCAATGGTGAATAAAGGTCCTTACTGAAATGAGAAAAGGTCAGAAGGTGAGCAGTTCGGAGAACAAGACGTGCTCAGTTTTACATATGTTAGTTTCAAGATATACAAATGGGGATGGAAAATAGGCTAGGGGAACCCAAAGGAAAAGCAAAAGAAAACACTGAGTCATCTGCACAGAGAGTATTTAAAGCCAGACTAGTGGACGAATTTATCTAGGAAGAGAGTTAGAAACAAACCCCAGAACACCCGGTCAGAGTAGAGTGACAGGGAGGAAACAGTGAAGAGGCCTGAGAAGGAAGGGTCAGAGAACAGGAGAACAGGGACACTCGGTGACTCAGAAGCCAGAGGCTGGATGACTTTAAAAAGGATCAGGAGGTTCATTCTTCGTGTTTACATGGTTCACGTTGCCTGTTTAAAAGCCAAAGATGAGGAAGATTTTTGTTATATGAGAATCGTTAGGGGTATGGTAGGGGTAGAAACCAGAACAGGTTGGAATGAAGGGGGCTGAACAATTTTATTTCAGTATCTGAACTCATCTCTCTGGGTTGAGCTGAGATTTCTAGTAACAAAGCCTGAAGCATTTTAAAGGATTACAGGAGAAGTGAAGAAGTGTATCACAAAAGAAAGAAGAGTGAAGGCAAGGGAATACATAAGCAAGGTGGTCACTGCTTGATAATAAGCATGACCGATTATTTGAAACTGAAAAGAACTCCAGCTGGAGGATCATCTGCAAACAGGCTGTCTAGGAAGCAGAAAAGAGAAGTCTTCCATCTCATATCATCAAAGTCAAAGTCTGCTTCAAGGACCCTGGGCTCTTTCAGGCAACATCTCTGGGTTCTTTGGGAAGTGACAAAGGAAACCAAAACCCACAGGAGCAGTTTGGTGAATGTGCAGTAGCAGTGTCTCTCTGCCAGATTGTGTCCTATGAGGGACATCTCAATATGTTGCAGGATGGGCCACAGTAATGACTTGGCTCTACAGCTGTAGGAACAGCTCAGGAGCCACTGTGACCAAAGTCAGGCAATGGTACAGACAGAAGGCATGCGACAAAGACCACATAAATCATGTCCAGCAAAGCACCCTGCTCTGATCCCTGGGGCCATCTGCAAACATGGGTGTGGCCTTTGGTTATCTATTGTGCCCTATATATTCTGCAGCTATGGATATTCATGATAGAGGAATTGCTCTCTTCTCTAAGATAGCGATGACCTGCTATCTCAGACCAAAGAAAGACAGCAAGTCATCCATGCTCATCATGTCTCCACCAAGAAGGAAAGAAGTCCCTTCTCAAGAATAATTCTCCTGCCTCCAAACCCCAGAGAAGACAGAGACCTCCTCCTCAGTCCTGTTTCAGAAACTGGACTTTTTAAATATGCCATTCGAGGAAGTACTTTATAATAATCCTAAATAAGTGTTTTTCAGCTCCAATAAAAAGGAGTATCTGGCAAATTGGCAGAGAAGCTGAATTCTGGACAGGGCTCATTTTTAGAGATGTAGCTTAGTTTCATTTTGCAGAAAATTGATGCTGCCCTCTTCCTTTATTACTACAACCTCAGGTTTTCAATTGTGTAAGACCTGCCATAGAAGAAAGGGAACTTGGCTTAGAGTTCTAGTTCCTATGTGAGTCCTGAGCCTTATTTCTTATTTATCCTGTGATTCTGGTCAAATCTGTGAAGCTCTCAGCCCCATTCTCTGTCTGCCTCTGACACTTTTGCATTTACAATGAATGTTGTATGAAAGTTGCAGGTATGTCATTATTAATAGGGCCCCCAAAAGTACCTGAGCTGGGGTAGAAGCATGTGGGAATATACATTTGGAAAGGTAAATGGTATTTACATGGATAGTCCAATTAGACTTGCCCCTGAAAGGAAAGCTTTACGAGTCAACGACTTTAAACAGTCAACAAGTCACTACTGAGAAAGACACAAAATGGTATCAAATGCTGTACAGAATTTTTCTTGATCCTGGGCTGATGCAATGGGAAAAGATATTCAGAGGAAGGAAGAAAGAATATTGAGGAAAGAGTCTTAGAGAAAGACATGGAGGTAGCTGTAACTTATGGGGCCATTCTGCTGAGTGAATTTCAACGTAAGTTATAATGAAGAAAGAAATCTTTTTACTGATAGTTCATTCAATTAGCAAGTGTTTTTGGCATGCCTTTTGAATGTCTAGCATGGTTAGGAAGGTAGAGAGAGGGAGTAAAAGATGTGATTATTTTCCCCAAAGTTCATGAAGTCCAGCTGCTGCTTTGAGATATTCTACCAGGAACAACAAGGAAAACAACATATAATAAAATACATCTAGTAAAGTGTAAGATAGGAAATAAGAGAGATACTTAATATAAAATAAGGACTTTTTCTAGGCAATGAAAAATAAGGGATAAGGATAATAATAGGTAATATTTACTGAGCACTTACTATATAGTAATATCTATTCTAAACTCTTACATGTATTAACTCATTTAATTCTCATAATAATCACAAAATGAAGGACACCAGGCACCGAAGGGCTAGGTAACTTGCCCAATGTCACACAAATATTGAGTGGCAGAGATAGGAGCCCCAGGAACTCTGAAGAAGAGACCATGTGATGAGTAGTGAAGAAACTTAATAGGATACAAGTCATCTCTGTGCTCTTAAGATCAGGCACTTGCCTAGTTAGTCCACAGGTACTTGTCAGAAGGAAACTGTGAAGTGAACTGTGAAGAGACAGAGACAGAAGCATTGAGGCCATCTCAAGAAGTGGAACAGCAGAAGCAGAAGCAAGAATGAGCATGATTCTGCTTGTCCCAGGGCAAGCCCCAGATTAAATCAAAAGGAAGACATCTAGGGGCATGAAATAGCTTTGTGATAATACTAAAAAGATGGCAGTGCAGTGGCAAGCTGAAGACCAGACCCAGGCTCCAAATTCTCATAACTAAGAGCAGAACACATTCATATTTCATAATATCTCTGAACAGGTGTAGTGACTTGTTTTCACCCTGAAATACATATGCTACTGTAATGGCTAAACCATATTTTGGACTCACAATTCAAATGGTCAAGTAGTGTAGCCTTGAATATTTCCCAGGAACTCTTGCCATTTTGAGACAAACCACAAGAATGACTGGGTAACACCCTGGGAATTGGCACTGTGAGATATACCGACAGTTGGGGAGCCTGAGAACTTCTGTCAGACCATTTCTGCAAATTCACTGTCTCCAAATTCAACTGTGCGGTGGTGGAGAACAATTCCTCCAGAACTCTTTTCCAGATCATTCAACTCTTCCACTTCCTCACATGACCCTCTTCTCCTCTGGCCACTTTGGTTGGATGATTATTCTTCCTCATCCTCCCACCCACTTCACAGAGCCTATTTTATTTTCTATCTTGTGAACACTCCCGTGAAAAAGAGCCAACATCTTTTTTTTTTTTTTTTTTCTTTTTCCAATCAGGAGAGTGGAACTGGCCATGAGGATAAGCTTTTTCCATCTATTACATGTTCATCTGCTATTTTAACATCTTATATCATAAGGCCTCAGCTGCCAATGCTCCAGGGCAACAGGCCATATTGATACTATTAGCCTACATACCCTTCCGTTCCTGGAAGTGCCTTTCCTTTATTATCCTTGAATATTCACAGTTCTTAATTTCCAAACACAGGGTGTGTAATCTAACTCACAAATCCCACAAAGTGGAGAAAATCTGTCCCCCACCCACTCACATGTTCCCAGCTACAGTCCCACAGACACAGCTACTTTACAGTTACACTGGGACTGAACTCTTCAATCAATTATACACTTGGTTGGAGCCAACAACATTTGTTTCTTCCATATCATGTTTTTAATAATTACAAAGTAATTCTCTGGAGCAGAGTATGCTCAGGGCTGCCAAGAGTGAGCTCTGTTGATGACTTCTGAGAGCTGTGAGTGATTTCACTGTGGCCACCATCACAAAAACAACCATTTAACTGACTACAAAGTCAGTGTTGTCTCAAGTTGGGCAGCCATTTGTGTAGCACCCTCCTCAAAGAATTTCCTTTTGAAATGGAACCTTTCATATGGTTTATAGTCAAATCCAAGTTAACTAGAATCAATTAAGGTTTTTATGACCATTTTTTAAACATCAGATGTTGGAACCAGTGAAGTAGGATGAGCTCACTGTTACTCACCAGATGGTATGACAGGTCATGAAAGAGGATCAAACAATTCTTCAGTTTGACAAACAGTCACTCTTCCAGCCAAGAAAATTATCTTTTGTCCATTCCAAATATGAGGGTGAGCATGTGAGTATGCTCACTGCCTATAGATAACCAGTGTTGGATTTGCATAAAATTATGACGTCAGAAAAGCTGAACTTGGTGTATTTTTTTTCTAGTTTTCTGGAATCCCTTGGACTTCATCTTGAGATTCTATCTAAAAATTTCTCTACCTCTTAGCAAGGGTAATTTCAGGAAATATAAAAGTATCAAGGACTGACACAGAATTAATGTTCTTTTTTTTTTCATTTTTATTTTTATTTTATTTATTTTTTATTATTGTATACAAATGGGATACATGTTGTTTCTCTATTTGTACATAGAGTCAAGGCATACCATTTGTGTAATCATACGTTTACATAGGGCAATGATGTTTGATTATTTTTTTTTCCTTCCCCCCCACCCCTCTTTTCGCTCTATACAGTCCTTCTTTCCTTCATTCTTATCGCTCTCCTTATCCCTAACCCTAAACCTAACCCTAAACCTAATGCTAACCCCTCCCACCCCCGATTATATGTCCTCATCCGCTTATCAGCGAGATCATTCGTCCTTTAGTTTTTTGAGATTGGCTTATCTCACTTAGCATGATATTCTCCAATTTCATCCATTTGTCTGCAAATGCCATAATTTTATCATTCTTCATGGCAGAGTAATATTCCATTGTATATATATGCCACAGTTTCTTTATCCATTCATCAACTGAAGGGCATCTAGGTTGGTTCCACAATCTGGCTATGGTGAATTGAGCAGCAATGAACATTGATGTGGCTGTATCTCTGTAGTATGCTGATTTTAAGTCCTTTGGGTATAGGCCAAGGAGTGGGAGAGCTGGGTCAAATGGTGTTTCCATTCCAAGCTTTCTGAGGAATCTCCACACTGCTTTCCAGAGTGGCTGCACTAATTTGCAACCCCACCAGCAACGTATGAGTGTTCCTTTTCACCACATCCTCGCCAACACCTATTGTTGCTTGTATTCTTGATAATCGCCATTCTAATTGGGGTGAGATGAAATCTTAGGGTAGTTTTGATTTGCATTTCCCTTATTACTAGGGATGTTGAACATTTTTTCATATATCTGTTGATTACTTGTACATCTTCTTCTGTGAAGTGTCTGTTCATTTCCTTAGCCCATTTGTTGATTGGATTATTTGTATTCTTCGTGTAGAGTTTTTTGAGTTCTTTATAGATTCTGGAAATTAGCGCTCTATCTGAAGTATGGTTGGCAAAGATATTCTCCCACTCTGTAGGCTCTCTCTTTGCATTGCTGATAGTTTCCTTTGCTGAGAGAAAGCTTTTTAGTTTGAATCTATCCCAGTTGTTGATTCTTGCTTTTATTTCTTGTGCAATGGGAGTCCTGTTAAAGAAGTCTGATCCTAAGCCAACAAGTTGAAGATTTGGACCTACTTTTTCTTCTATAAGATGCAGGGTCTCTGGTCTGATTCCGAGGTCAATGTTCTTAAGAAAGAAATTTTAACCTAAAGGGATTTTCCAAGGCATACAATGGAATTCTAGGCACAGCCATCAGGGGGAGCAGTTGCGGCTCTGTCGTGGGCCTCGCTGATGTCTGTGAAATCAGCCTTAGATTTCTCCAGGACTCCTTTTAACAAAAGGAGGAGCGGGCTAACTGGTTATCTGAAGAAGAGTGAGGATGCAGCTGCTTTTCTTTACTGCCAATAAGGAGTGTCCCACAGTCATTTGTAGTTCAGATTGATTTTCCTTGAATTGTTCCTGTTAGGTTCTGACAACCTTTCAGGTCTGTAGGTCTTAAGTAATCATCCCTGGATAATACTTATAGTTCTCTTGGGCAAACAGTAAATAAGGGATGCAGATTAAATTATTCAAAGTGCATGTGAGCAATATTTAAGAAATTTTGAATCGAGAGCTTATATTCCTTAAAATGTAATACTTTAAACACATAATTATATACATTTTAGTTGTAAGGATGTCCAAATATGTTTCATATGTTATTAAATCTGAGAGTACAGTAACATAGTATCTAGCAAGCAACTTTGTATCTATTAACTCATTTAATCCTCTTGACTATCCTAAAAATTGTTTATCATTATTTCTAATTGATAAATGAAGGAATTGAAATACAGAAAAATTAAGTAATTTGTCCAAGATCACAGGTGAGATTTTAAACCATGCAAGTCTGACTCCAGAACTGAGGTTTCAGTAGTTCCAAAGTAATATCAAACTAGGAATTAAGTGAAAAATATAGTCAAACTGGGAGAGAAAATTAGTTTTCTATTTATTTTTTTGTTTTCATTCCCAAGGTAGAATATATTTTACTAGCCTGGTTCACCAAAATTTAGCCAAAATTTTTTTCCGAGTAGAGCAACTTTCTAAAAGATCAGAATTCAGTTCAGCAATGGGTCTAAAATTACTATGTCAAAGCATAAGAAGGGTAAGTGGGGCTAATCATGAAGATACAGGAGAGACACCCCCAGTATGCCCTAGAACTTAAGGCCAAATTTCTTCTCTTTTAGAGTTCTGTTTCACTAGCCCTACCTCCTTTTAGTCTGTGAATCTAAAACTGAGAAACTGCTCATCTCTGCTTCCCAGATTTGACTCTGACATGGCAAAGTGACCTTGCTTACTTTGCACTAACTCTATGTACTGTCCACCCATTCACCCCATCAATTCTTAACAGACCTTGGCATCGGACCTTGGTTTTTAAGTCCCCTCTCGCTTTGTGCAGTGCTTTAGAGGAGACATTCTTGATGACAGAACAAATCTCACACTCATTAACTCAGACCTGACACACCTCTTCTGGTATGTATATGCACTTGGTGACAATTATTTGAAATATACACATGTAATTCTGTGAAGTTTTCTGTGTATGTATTATATATTTTTTAAAAGTTCACCTTAAAAAAAAAGTATACATTGCATACATTTCCAGGGCTCTTCCCAGGCCCATTAAATCAACAATTCCTGTGCTAGAGTCATGGAATTTAATTATTTATATTTTTCCTAGTCATTCAGATATACATTAGTACTGGGAAATACCAAGAGTACTAAAAGAGCAAGATATTAAAAATTCTAAATCCAGGTTTATTTTGTGTAGAAGATAATTCCAGAAAATGTTTAGAGTAGAAAAGAGTGCACTTTAGTCACATGAAGGCTTCAGAGAGCTTGGATGATGTGGGTCCCTACTTCAGTCCAGTGAGACCCACCTCCCCTCTCAACTGCAGTGGTAGAGACAAGAGCACAGCTGCAGAATGTCACCATTTGAGAGGCTCTTTGCCCACATTCTTGTCCTCATGAGTCATTTAGTAAATACTCTAGGTAACCTTTGTGTGCTGCATTTGGGCCTCTGAGGTCACACTGCAAGCCAACTCACTGTTAACCAAGGAGGGAAAAAAATCTTTCCTTCTCTCTTTCTGTGATGAAGACTCAGTCATTGGCTACAGGAGGTCATTCCGTGCCAAGTGAGCAAGTTTTCTGGTAAAGAGAAGTTCGCTTGTTTTGGTCAAGTTAACAGACACAGATTTTGAAAAGCCAAACAATTTGTGATACTCTCTGTTTAGCATTGTTGAACTGTATTTCCCTGACAAAGAGCTTTGCAAAGGCTTAAAATAAAATCAACCAGTCTCAATTCTTTCAGGCTGGAAGAAGAAACATGTCCATGAAGTCACTGACATTAAGAAATGTCCCCAAGGAAAAATGGCAAAATGATCATAAAATGTGTTTTAGTGTTGGGCTTAATTGGATTAAACCCCAGAACTGCTACTTACTACACTTCTGACCTTTCTAGGTCTTACTTCTCCCATGAGTAAAATAAGCATTATCAACCTACTTTAAGGATTATGTCAAAATTAAGAGAGGTTTGTATAAGTTGCTAAGCATAGACCTAACCCATAGTAAATGCTTACTAAACAGATGTTATTATTGGTAGAGGTATTTGGCTAAAGCAAGTGGGGCTTAAGTAAGATTGTTATACTCTTAAAGTCAAAGAGAAAAGGGAATGGAAAATACTGACTTAGTAAAGGTTCTTTGAAGTTTTCTAATCTAGCTTGCTCAATTAAACCACGTTAGCAAAATTAGCTAGGATTTTGTCTTACATTTGTCTTGTCACCTTGAGGGTTTGTACTTTATTCTTCAAAACGAAAGCAGTGGGACATTTAGAAGAAGATTGCCAGGGGAAACATATTATATTCCATCTTAATTGTTGAGATTTAGACTTTACATGGATGAAGCCCTATTTCATGTCTACCTCCAATCTTCACCCTGAAATCCAAAATGATTCATCCAACTGCTGACCAACCCCTTCCTTTTGTTGGGTAATAGGCATCTCAAACGTAGGTCCTAAACCAAGTTCTCAAGATCCTTCTACCCATTTATGAAGTTTATACTTCACCTAGTCTTGCCGTCTCACAAGTGGTTCCACTATTAACTGTGGTGCTTAGGTAGAAAACCTAGGAGTCATCTTTGACTCTTCTCTTTCTCCTCTACTCTATGTGTAGTCCATAAAAGCACTAGTATCTCTTACCCAACTGTTCTGTACTGCTCAGATAGCTCGTTTCAGGTGAAGTCTGGGCTAGAGGACATCAACCATCCTGTTAATGTCCACTCTACAGCTTGCATAATGGATGTATTTGTGGAATAGCTATGGTCACAAGAATGAAAGCTATGCTTGGGCCCTAAAGTATGGGGTATCACCCAGAAGGGCTGACTTAGCTACTATGGCCACTAAATTGCCAACATTCCAGCAATGAAGACGAAACTTGAGTCCCAAGTGTGGTAGTAGATCTCAATGAGATAAATCAACCACATGTTGGTGAGTTCATATAGGATAGCTTTCATCCTGAAAGGGGTATGATTACCTTAATGAGAATTAATTCATATTCCAGGTACAACTTTATCTTTCATACAGGAACTCAACTATACCATACTCAAAGGTGTAGAGAGAGTTTAATTCACCCAATGCAGGATGCAACATAACACAGATTAGAGACTCTACAGCCTTATTGGTTCAGCAGTACCCATATAATACATCAGACTTATCACATGTCACAGTACCCAGAGACTTTTGGTTTGATGGAACTGTGAACCACCCTTGTGCATATAAACTCTGGTGCCAGCTTGGAGATGAAGATAAAGTATGTAAATTAAATTGATAGCCATTATATGGAACTGTATTACTGAAAAAGAGAATCTGGATCTGGGAACCATATGGTAGAAGTAAAAGTAATTTTTTTACCTACATTTCCATTGACCCACTTGGGAAATTTGTGATTTCCTTTACCAGATTTCTAGGTTTTGGAGTCTGGAGAAACTCTTCCAGCAGTGGACATAACAGTTATTATACCTTAAGGTATGACTTCCACCCACTAACTTTGGGCCTCTTGATCAAGAGACCAGTAGGCAAGGAAAATGATCACCACTCAAGGAAGTAGGGCTGTTCTGCCATGGTAAAGTTAAGGAAGAATACATCTCTTGGTTCTCCTCTGCCCCATCTTGACAGTTAATGGGCAAGGACAGCAGAAGGTCATAGTGACCAGTTAAATCCCTCACGAATGAAGGTTTGGGTCACCCTATCACATAAGCTGCTGGGACATACAGAAAAGCTAGCCAAGCATGGAGAATCTAAAATGAGTAGTAATGAAGATGAGTTACAGTTGTAGTCATGAGACCAAGTCTTTCCTGGATCCTGGAAGAGTTGTTCCAGATGGACTGAAGAGAGAGGAAGCAAGTGCAAGCAGATGGCACAAGAGGTAAATTATTGTAGATACCCATATGTCCCCTGTTTGTTTGAAGCACTCATTCCCCCAGATGTTGAAGTATTGCTTGTTGATGGCTCACAAATTACTCCCTTCTCAGAAATTGCCCTTCGTCAAATGTAGATATCTCAGGCAAGGTTATACCTCTTCCAGGGGCAGTTTGCATTGAATGATTGTTTGATGAGGAGTTGCCATGGCAAAGTTGCTCCAGCTGGAAATCTAATCCAGCTGTAGAACTTGCAGTGGGATTGACCAAGGCCTTTGTACCAAGTGAATTTCAGTTAAAACTCTCCCTCTGCCCAGTCCTACCTATTTTACTCTTACAAGGGTTGTTACCAAACATACTTCCCAAAAAACCACCTGCACTCAAATCTCTCTTTCAAAGCCTATTTGTGGTCTGATGGAGGACTTATCACATTAATTCCTTCAGAGGTGTTCTTCCTCCACTCTTGCTCCCTAAAGTCTTCCTCCACTCAGCTGCCAAAAGTAAGTCAGATGCTATTCCATCTCCTGGTTTCCATCACCTTAAAATTGAAGGTCCTTATAGGGCTCCAGCCCCTCCTCTAGCCTCTTCTCTTGCTGTTGCTCCCCTTAGTCATTACACATGCCAGCCTTCCTGCTGACCTGTCCTTGCAGTCAAGCAGTGCCCTAACTCAGGGCCTCACCTCTCACTGTTCCCTTTGCCTGGAGGACTTAACCCTGGATGATCAATAGTCTGCAGTCTCTCTTCATTCAAATATTTAGTCAGCTCTCAGAGGGTCTTCTGTGTCCATTCTCAATGAAACTATGCTCTATTCCCACATGTTTAATCTGTCTGCATATTCCTCACCACTGACCAGCATTCTATTATTAATTAATTGCTAGAATAAGACACACTGATGAGCTAGGAGTACACTTCAGTGGTAGAGCACATGTTTAGCATGCATGAGGCCCTGGGTTTAATCCCCAGCAACAAAAAGAAAAAAAGAAGACTTATTTATATTAATAGGCATTCAGCAAACCACTACTGAATAAATTTAGATAAATGAAACCTTTAAGTATACAGATTTTCTAAACAAAAAATATGACAATCTGAAGTATTCTGACAATGACTCTGGTTGGTGGGCACCCTTGCCTCCAAACTTGAACTGAATCATAATTCTAAAAGTGATCCATTGCAGATTCAATTTTTTTAAAGTATTTTTAACATGTCTGGTACTTTATTTGTGCAAAATTTTGTGAAGGAAGAGGTTAGATTGAGTGCTTATTGTTTGATTTTTGTTTGGGAGATTATTTCTTTTGTTTTCTATTTCAATGTCCATCATTAACCCACACCTAGTAGTTGCTAGTTAGGAAATAACCATTTTATCCTATGTCTCCAGTTTCCACAGCAGTGAGTACAGAGCACTGAAAGAGTTCAGATACATTTTGTACACTCAGGATTTAGGGTAAAATAACTGGAAATGGCTCCAGATATTTAAGCAGAAGAGATTTCATGCATAAATAATAACAGGTACATGCAGAATCCTTAGAAGGACTGGAGGCGCAGAGGCCACTTTGCTCCAAAGTAACATCAGCATGCTACAGTTCCAAGAGGTCTTAGGAGCTCCGATGCAGCCTCACTAGTCACCAATGCCATAGCTGTGATCTGTCACCTCCGGAATGTGGAGTCCAGCCTCCAAAATGTTCTTCCTCTCCTGACTTTCCTACTAGTCCCCATAGCAGCAGGAGATTGACCTCCCTTGGACTGTCTCTACTTCATTGATAGAACTGTCATATCCAGACCTAGTTGTGTGTTAGTTCATTTTTAGCCTTCCAGATACAAGTAGGTAAATGAAAGGGTAGAAATTGATGTTGACTGCAATAAACATTCAGCATGTGTCAACAGTGGGACACTTCAGATATTACTTTGCTTTGCAAGAATCTAACACAGTTTGAAGATGAATTTTTGGATGATGAAAGAAAGACCTATTCAAAAATAATACCTTCCTCATAAAGAGTGCTTATTTTGTGCTGGACACTATACAGAGCACTTAATATTTATGATCCCATTTGCTTAGTAACTCTATGAAGCCAGTACTATGTTATTAACAACTTAAGGAAGAGAAAATAAAGGCTTAGAAAGTTCCAGATGTGTGCCAAGCACACACAGATAATGAAAAGTAGAGCTAGGCTATAAACTCAAGATCAGAGCCCTTAACCACCTGCGACCTCCAGTTTACATTACCTGCTCCATCCATCAACACAGAAAACCCTCCACCTTCTGCTGCCTTCCCTTTCTCTAGCTCACTCTGGTTCTCAATTTTTCACTCTTACCTGTTCTTTTACTTTCAACATGTAGCCTCTTACTATGTGTGCACATTTCTATATACCTAGTATTCCCTGTCATCATAGAACACAGTACTAAAATTTATGCATATCAGATTTCAGCACTCCAAAGAGATTCGTTCATTTCCAAAGATAGCTGAATAGGATCTATTTCCTCTGAGAAATGGCACAACTCTTTGGATGATAGAAGCAGGATGGTGGGGAAATACCAGCATCCCTAGTAGGAAAACTTAAAAGATATTTCAAAATTCTCTTAGTCATGCATCAAGGAGTCTTGAGAAAGACCAGTCACTCTGGCTATTTTTGTTACTGAGAAAATTTAAACACTCCTATATTTGTTTTGTGGTTTCCTAGGTTATCTTTTCCAGAGGTCACTCTGGATTGTAATTAAGAGAGGAAGAGCGCATAGATGAAGCCGAATGGTAAGCACATCCTTTTCCTCCTGAGAAACCCCTGTGTCATCTTAGAACACAGCCTGGGAGGACTCAACATTGTTGTTCTGAATGTGAACCTAGTATAGACGCTTCAGGCAATTCCACTTTAGTCCTCAGAAAATTCTGTTAAGTGGATAGTATTGACTTTGTGCAACAGGTGCACTAAACCAAGGTTTAGTAACTTGTCCCCTGTCACACTGATAGTTGGTGACAGAATCAGGATTTGAAACCAGATCTCTGGGTTCTTCTTGTTGAATGATCTATCCCCACCCCAATTCATTGTCTAAATTCTAAGATTCCTTTGTTGAAACTGCCATTTCCTGTTCTTATTAGTCTTCAATTTAAAACTATCTTTGAAATATGTATATATATATATATATATATATATATATATATATATATGAATGAAAAAATAAAATTGGGTATCAATATTGAGGTTGGATCACTATTAGAGCTCTTATTCCCCACAGAAGAAACATTTCTACCAGGGTATATAAACAGTAAGAATTTCGTTAATTCTTAAAGTATGAGTGTCACCCAGCCACTTGTTTCCCTGGCCAAGGGACCATCAGATAAGGAAAGGAATAACCACAACAGGAAGGTAAATTAATTGCTTGGAGGATGTAGGACTGCCCCAGTGCAGTTCTGGAGGAGTATATTTGGTTCCTAGATGATCCACAGGCCATCTCCTGGTTCTCCTCTGCCCATTTGAACAGTATTTAATCAGAGACAACATAAGGGCACGATATCAGGGTCTTAGCAATCCATTAATGAAGAAAAAAATTATAGAATTGTGGGTAAATAACAGTAGCTAGAAAAAACTAGTAACTGGACACAAAAAAGTGCCAGAGGAAAGGACAGTTGACACAGGACAGTAGTCAATTCAGAAATGTTTCCTATGGCAGCCTTTAAGGGGTCCCTTTGGGAGTTTGGACATCAACACCAAACTTGTTCATACTGTCCAAATTTTGGTCATAAAAATGAGAAGAAGCTGTCAAATCAGAATTGTCTCTACCTTTCTAGAGATTGTTTCAAAGCCCAGAGATGACAAGACCACATATTTACGTCCATGTTCTTGGATTACCTGAATTCTCTTTCCTGAATGATATCTCACATTTTTTATTCAGAGACATGTTATAAGAACTTGAACAGCAGCTTGAGGAGTTTATTTACATGTAAACATGTAGTCTTTCTTGACTATAAAGATTACAAGCAAGAGGCAATGTAAAGCTAAATCTTCCCAAATGCCTCTTTCAGGTGTATCTCAATAAGGTAAGTCACATAAATGAATGACTGAATGAATGAATGCATGATGACTTGCTTTTCCAATCCTGACCAAGGGTTCTATTCCTCAGGTCTCTAGGTTAGAAAACAATGAGGGAGGAACACATCATTTCCAGAGAGCTGTTGTTGACACATTCAACCACTAATGCACTAAATCATATGCAATAAATGTTAGCTATTTGCCAAGCATTGTGCTGGGGATTCAATTTAAATGTGATACAGTTTTGCCTTCATGAAATTTGAGTGTGTAAAGTAGTCATGATATCTAATATGTGTACGTGCTAGAGTAAAAGAATACACAAAGTTCTTATTTTCTGAACAGTACAGAGAATGAGGATTGGAAAAGGCAAAACAGAGAATTTGGTATTTGGACCGTAGATAATAAGTAGGTAATTTCTAGGTAAACACGAGGGAGAAGAGTATTCAGAGAGGACATTGTACATGAACATTGTGGCTGAGCAATAGCTAGTAGTCCACTATGATCAAAGAGAGGATCATGAGCACAGAAGAGTGACTGATGAAAATAGGAAACTTGAAGGAAGAGCCTTGAATACCAGCAGTTTCACTGTGCACAGTTTATTTTCTAAGGACAGAGGGGATCCATTAGATGCTTTAAGCTGGAGGGAGATTTGCCTGTGTATGTGTTTTTGCCTTCAGTGTCCCTGATCTCTAATGGTTCTTTCCCTACCACGCTAACTACATTGCTCCTTCACCACTCCTCTTCCTCCCCATGTGGCCTAATTGTGGGTGTTTCCTGATGAACAAGTCCTCTTTCCCAATCTAGCTCTCACTTCTCTGTTGATAACTCAAACCCTTATCTGTCTTGTCTACATGGTTCACTCATTTTCAGTCCATTTGTCCATTTTCCTCAGAACATATGGGTCATCTCCATTGGAATGTGAGATGGCTTCATGATGTGTCAACTTGGCAGGACTGCACCACATTCCCCAGACTTTCCTTGCTGGTTCTGATTAGGGCAGACTGCAGAGCACATGCCCTTTGGGAAAGTGAAGAGAGGCAGAGGTGCATGTGTGTGCACATGCACACACACACGCACACACACACACACACACACACAAGCACTACTTCTCCCAGTTACTTAACAAAACTCTACATTTTGCTGCAAAGAAATTTTACAGATGGAACAGAAGCACCAATGTACATCCAGGAGACACTAATTAAAAAAAAAAAAAAAGATGAGCAAATAGCAGAAAGATCAGTATGCACATGACCAATGTGATCCTGCAATATGTATGATCAGAAAAATCAGAGAGTACACTCTATTTATGTATGATCTATCAAAATGTATAAATGCATTCTGCTATCATGTACAACTAATTAGAACAAATAAAATATTTTTTTTAAAAAGGTCAGTAGAGCGAAAGGAATCAGAACAAATTATATTCCATACTTATATAATTATATCAACATGAATTCTATTGTATAATTTAAAAAAAAACAATAAAAAATGGAGATTGTCCTGATGGGCCTCATTTAGTCAGATGAAAACCATTTTAAAAAGGACCAGTCTTCCCCAAAGTTCTTCTCTTTTGTGAACTTCAAGCTTGAGCTGTAGCCCATTGGGATCCTTCCAGCTTGTGATCTTCTCTTCCTCTTGTGTGCTTTGTGGATTTTAGGCTTGCTTAGCCAGGCTCCACAACTATGGGAGTTAATCTCATATAAGTAAACCCATATATATTTTATCCATTTGTATGTATAACACTTAGGTGCATGATAGATAGTGATGGATGGATAGATAGATAGATAGATAGATAGATAGATAGATAGATAGATAGATAGCCAACCAGCTGGTCTACTGGTTCTTCTCCTCAGGTTGAACTTTGACCTATATATGTTCTATTCCATTTTCAATTCTCCTATCCAGAATAAAACTTGTTTATCCTTTTCCTCATTCTTCACCAAAACCAACTCCCTTTTTCATCTAACTCATGATACTCTCTTTTTTGGAATTTAGAAAACAGAAGGACATTTATTTATTTTAATCTATAATATTCAGCAGCCCTTAAGTTCACACAGTTTTCCTTTGAAAACTGTGCAAACCAGGCTCTCTTTGCCTTATGCTGAGTTGATTTTCCTTCTTCCTGAGAGTTTTCTTCATCTCAGTGTGTACCCTCTTTCAATATTGTCTACCTAAAGACTTTATATCTTACTTCTCTATTTAAAACGGTCAGACTATTGCCTACAGATTAAAATTTAAGTTTGATTTTTAAGACAACATTTAAGATTCTCCAAAATATTGTGTCTCATAATAAGCAAAAATATAGTCATAATAGAGTAATCACTTCTATGCAAGGCATGAGATTTTTACAAATTATCATATTTAATCTTCACTAGACTCCTATGAGATGGGTACAGTTATGACCTCCATTTCATAGGTGGCAGCACTGAGACAGAGTGAGGTTAATCAACTTCCCATTTCACATATCTAGTAAATGGAGCATCTGGGATTTGAATCTGAGACAACTAATCCCAGGTTGAATTCCACACTCTAACTTGACCTGGATTCTCATTGGTCTTGAAATTGTAGGGCCCATTTTCTTACCTCCCTATGTAATTTTCCCTTTTAAGAACATACTTCCTTCCTGCTCTCTGACTACCAAACTCTTGGGTCCAATTCAAGTCCCACCTTCTCCAGAAAACACTTACCCATGTTACAAGCCATGCACATCTCACTGTTTTCCCAATGCCTACTGCATCTCCTATTATCTAACTGGTTGCTTTACTTGAATGCTTCTACTCCCTTAGATTGTATAGGATTGTGTTCATATTTCTTTTATATAGACAAGAAGCCCTCCATAAATAGTGTATTAGTACAATTTTGAAGAAAGAAACAGACACAGACACTGTTACCTCTGGAATATCAGTGCTGGGTTTTTCAGATATATGTCAGATAATATGGGTCTTATCATACCCAATTTTAGTGTGAATATTAGAAATTTATTCAAGACAAGGCAACAGCAGAGTTCATTCACTTAATTAAGCAACTTGATTGTGTGTATTCTGACTAATTTGATGGCCTGTT
Source organism: Sciurus carolinensis (assembly GCF_902686445.1). Taxonomy (NCBI): domain Eukaryota; kingdom Metazoa; phylum Chordata; class Mammalia; order Rodentia; family Sciuridae; genus Sciurus; species Sciurus carolinensis. The sequence goes on along the minus strand of NC_062214.1, from coordinate 113,181,259 downwards.
GTGGGTCAAAGGTAAAAATATAAAAGTTCTGCATATCAGATTGCTTGGTGGGGCTCTGGGTATCATCCCTGATCCTATTCTAACTTTTTATATTTCTGTGTTTGTGTGTGTTTGGCCTGAATTTATTCTGATGCGAATAACTGAGTAGAGAACACACACACACACACACACACACACACACACTGTCTCTGCCAAAGAAACTTGGATTTATTCTAAGACATTTGTGTTCCTCTAGAGCTTTGCATATTGACCAGAGCTGCAAATGTTCATTGATTGAATATTTTCTTTTACTGGTTTTCGGTACATTTTTCCATTATAGTATTCATCAGAATACCATTGTTTATTTATTCCTCCATCTTTAAGGACCATGTGTCTTAGCAAAATTTTCTTTTCTCCACCCACATTTTTTTTTTTTTGGTGTCTAGCACAATCTTCCCCAAATGTTTGTCAGGAGAATTAAAAAGGAAAAAAATGAACTGTTACTTCATACTTCCTATGAAAGCTTTATAATCACTGATTTATAAGGCCAGGATGTGGTCAGATTTTCTTCAGTTTTGTTTTTTAGTGCCTCAACTTCAAGTAGTCTCCTTTACCACTCAATGAGAAATGGTCACCTGACTGAGCAACAAAAAGAGTTCATTGTGGTAAAGTTCTTCTGTATTGTGATCATGGTGGTGGAGACACAAACCCACACATGTGGCAAAATTATACAGGACAATACAGGACTATTGTGAAAAGGAGTATAAGTAAACTAGGAAATCAGAATTTGTGCAAGATCAGTGGGTTGTGTCAACGTCACTATCTTGTTAATATTTAACTATAATTTTGCACAAGTAACTTTTGGGGTAATGGGAATTTAATCCAGGGATACTCAAATTCTGAGCCACATCCCCAGCCCTATTTATTTACTTATTTATTTATTTATTTATTTGTTGTTGTTTTGAGATAGAGTCTTGCTAAATTGCTTAGGGCCTCACTAAGTTGCTGAGGCTGGTCTTGAACTTACAATTCTCCTGCCTCAGCCTCCAGAGTTGCTGGCAGTACAGGCGTGCACCACCACACCCAGCTGCACAAGTCACTTTTGCCAGAAGTTACTACTGAGTAGAACTAGAGAACATGAGAATTCTTTGGAATATTTCTTACAACTTCTTATGTATCTACAGTTGTCTCAAGTAAAACCTTTATAATAAAATGACCAATTCCTTTACCAGTGATTCATGATGCCTCGGGTGAATCCAATCACCTTTAGGGTGATCCATCAGTGACACTATAACCTTCAGGATATCTCTTAGATACACAAATTGAAGAGTTGCACCAAGTGACAGAAAGAGAATGACAAGATGAAAGACCCATGGCTGGAGCTTGCCTTGAGCTACTTTTCACTTTCTCTCTTCTGCATCTGCCTCAGTTGCATCATTGTAGTCCACCAGGAAAGTGCGACAGGACTACCAAATCAAGTTCCACATCCACTTTTGGCAAGACTTTAAAAACATTACCAAAGTGTCCATTTGCCTCTTGACAATGAATAAGAATTGTTTCCAAATAAGATACTAATGTTCCAGGAAAATAATTGATATGGGTGGCATTGGTTCCCTCTCCCTGTATATAGGAACATTAACAGTAATATAGCAAAAACAGCACTGGTGGTTGTTCATGTTGTCAGTGTTGTTAACTGTACTGAGGGCTTTCCTCACTTTCCAGAACGGGGAAGTTTGTGAGACCAGAACCTGTTCAAAGCATATGTTTCATGTGATCTGTTTCCCTGTGAATTGTCTCAGTGCCTCTACATTGGAAATAGCTGGTGCAGAAGGGAAGCCCAAGAAGGAGCAAGAGAGGCTGATGTGACTGACAGCTGCTCACTCTCCCATCAGTGACGAAGCTCTGGGAATGCAGTTCATCTAGGGTGAGTCACCAAGAGCAAACAGGACAGTAATGGGGTTAATACCAGAAGAAAGTCCCATCTGAGACAAAGGATGGACCACCACAAACCACTGGAGCTTTTCTACAGAAAAAAGAAGCCAAGCAAGCTTCCTTCAGCAAGGCTTGCTTGTGTTATGTGCCTGTTTCCTTCTCTCTGGTCTAGAGGAAAACAAAAATGCTTTCCTCTGAACCTGATGTGACTTGAAGGTGGGCTGGATCACACATATAATATTTATGGGAACTCCAGAAAGATATCCCCTTTTTTTTCCCTATAAAACTCCATATATGGGCCCAGCACAGTGACACACCTCTGCAATCCCAGCTACTCTGTTGGCTGAGGCAGGAGGATCGCAAGTTCAAGACCAGTCTTAGCAACTTAGCGAGATCTTATCTCCAAAGGAAGTAAGAGAAATCCATATTCGGCTATGGCATCTAGCCTAAAAGGATTGTGGTTAAAGGCAGATGCAGGGCTTCCTGGAATGGTCACCGGCCATCATTACTCATGAATCAAGCCTTCATCATCTACCAAGGACGCTGGCCTTTTCTATATATAGGTTGTTTAACTTGGGCTACATTTATCCCTGGGGAAGGGGGGGTGCATATAGAGCATTGCGTTCTCTTCCTGAATTGACCCCTAACTTATTAAGCTTTGAAACAGGCAATTTATTTTTCATGAGTCAATTTCACTGAATGTGTGTGTATTTATGCCTATATATAGATGTAAATTTATATCTATGTTTATATAAACACAAGCTCCCATACATATGTATGTTTTAATCTACTTTTTCCTTTCCCTACCTCATTCCTAACTTTTTCTCTCTTTTTTCACAGTAATTCAATGACACATCCCACTGGCTTCTCTTTCTCTTTCTCTTTCCCCTTCTGTATCACACACACATTTCTTCAGTTCAAAGTATCCTCTGGGTTACATATCTCTTCACTCAAACTTTATAATAACAATTTTTGTGATTCTTTCTCTGAGTCACATTTCATTGCATGCATTCTCTCATTAGCATCTCTGTCTCTGGCTGTCCTTCTCTCTCTCTCTCTCTCTCTCTCTCTCTCTCTCTCTCTCTCTCTCTCTCTCTCTCTTTCTCTTTCACACACACACACACACACACATTCTCTCACCAGACAACAGTCTACTCTTGGTTCCCTGGGCTGGCATTAAAGTCTTCAGCTAGTGTAGCCACTGATTTTCTTGCTACCAACAACCCAGGAACTAAACAAAAGACTGCTAAGGCATAGAAGGAACTAGACAATAGTGGGACTCTTGACAGGACACTTAGAGGAAGGATGACTCCCAAGTGCCTTCAGTGGGGGCTGAGTAAGTGCTAGGGTAGTGGAGGAGAGTGAAAAAGCATGTGCCTCATCAGCTGGCCATCAGGGCACTGAAAGCCACTGTCACAGTGTATGGGGATTCAGGAGGGAATTGGAAAAGCTAAAGTAGGAATGCTTTTGGTGTCCACTTCTGCTAAAAGCAGTCTTTTGAATATATTTGTTTTCATTTTGTGTAATTTTGCTCTTTTATATTTGTTATGGAGGGGAAACAGTGGAAGAGAAACATGGTGTGCTGGCATTGGGAATGGCTCTCAGCTCTAGGAGCAGCTTCAAAAGCTTTCATGTGAAAAATGGAGGCAGCGGGGAAACTCGAGAACAAAGTGAATACCTACTATTCTTACTATTACTCAGTTTTGCTTCTCTGTCCAGATACAGACTTCCTGAAGAACAAAATACTGTTTTTTTAAAACCAAACAAAACCAAAAACACTTCAGGGATGGCCATGACATGGAGATTGAAACTAGGATCTGTCAAGTGTCACAGAAACTGGAATAGGGAAGGCAGGGTGGGAAAGAGGATGTGAACATTATGCCGAGGTTATCATTAGCGAAACTCCAACTCTATCAATGGAAAAGAGGCCATGCACAATGATGATTTGTCCACATGTCAAGTAATGGAATCAGGCTGTTGATTAAGTCTCTCTCTCTCTCTCTCTCTCTCTCTCTCTCTCTCTCTCTCTCTCTCTCTCTCTCGTGTGTGTGTGTGTGTGTGTGTGTGTGTGTGTGTTAAAGTTCATTTTGGAGTAAGCATCTGAGACTGAAGTTCAAAATATCTAAAAGGAACTGCATATCACTGGACACCCTGGACTTTGATCTGGATATAGCAGGTTGAGAAAGCTTTGTATTGTCTACCCTGAGGAATGAGATTGGGTTTTGTTTGTTTATTTGTTTGTTTGTTTGTTTGTTTGTTTGTCAGTGCTGGGAATTGGATTGAAACCAGAGTTTCATGCATGAAAGACAGACACTCTATCACTAAGTTACAACCCCAGCCGTGAGACTATGTGATGTATGGCAGAGTGGACTGTGTAAGAGACTACTTTGGTCCACCACAATGGTCTTGTTCTTTGAGTTCCCATAAACAGATAACAACAAAACAACTAAATTTTAACTAATGGAGCAGACAAAGATGAGTACTGTGACCTTGTAAGTCATATATTAAAGGGGGAGGCATTACAGGATGGAAAAGGTCAAGATCTTCAATTACCATCTGGAAAAGAACCTCCCACTGATTGAAAACTCTTATTTTGGATTATGAGTGAAAAATTAACTTCCGTCATGTTAAAGCATTTCTTCATAGTGACTACATTTACATGTTTGCTGTTAGACAGATGCACATGAACATTAAGCTCTCTAATACGAGGTGAGTACTGGAGAGCAAAAGTGTACCAGAAGGGAGACCATCTAAGACATGCTTGATGGGTTTATAGATTTCTACTCTCAGCATAGTGAGTGATCCTGCCTCACACAGGATGCAGCACAAGAAATTATTACTTATGGCTTTTGAGCACTTGTTACTGCTCTAGGTATTCCTATGTACTCTGGATATTGCCTTGACGTGAAGACCCAGAAAAATGTGATCAAAACTCTGCTAGGACACTCAGCCTACTCTCCTTTAAGAAATTACAGCTCTTGGAGGCCACAGTCAGTTCTTTTGGCAGCTCTGCATCCAACTGTGTTCTTGGGCCACATGTGTTGGAGAGATGCTGTCCCCAGTAAGCCTCAGAATAAAAAACAAATGCAAATTTGTTCTGCATTTTTATAAGATTTTTCTCTCTTCCAACACTTCCCTGAAGTCAAAGCCTCCTGGGATAGAAATCTGAAAAGAAGCCATTCTGCCTAAAGTTGAACTCTCCAATAGGAATGTCAAGTGGGTCTCATATGTAATCTTAAATTGTACAGCATGACCATAAAAATGAGGTAAAATTAGATTTAATAATGAACTCTAATTGGCTCAGTGTATCCAAAATATTAAAGTTTCTACATGCAATATAAAAATATTGTTTTTCTTTTATTTATTAACTAATACATAAAAAAAATTAAAAAGTACATATTAATGGGAGTCCATGTTATATTTTGAGAAATATATGCATTATGTCATTTTTAAATCAGGTTAAGCATGCTTATCATTTCTTGAAGGGGAAAATTTCAAAGAACTTTTTTCTAGCTTTTTGAAATGTACAGTATATTTTGTTATCTATAGTCACTCTACTGTGCAATAGAACTTCTTGCTCTATTTTAACAATGAAAAAATTGGTGAGTTTTTTTATCTTTTTATCATGGTTTCTGAAACCCAATATGCATTTTACCTTAAAGCACATTTCAATTGAGAACAGCCACATATGTGGCTAAGTGGCTGCTGGATACATGGCAAGGCCTCACTCCCCTCTTTCTAGGGTTGGTAGGATATCCTTTTACTTACTGCTACCTGATGTTTGGATATTTTTTTAGAAAAATAAAACCTGTTCCTATATGGGGAATGATTGTCAATGACAACATAAACTATGAGCTAAAAAGAAAGAAAACTTTCTCTAGGGATTTAATTTTTTCTCCAGAATTACCATACTTTGGGGCATGGGTATGAAAATACTAAGACAATGAGTTAGCCCATCTTTACTATCATATTCTCAAACTATTTTTTCCTTCAAATTTCTATTGGTATGAGAAAATAAGTCCTCCTATAACCCTTTCTTTAGGACAGTTTTTAAACTATCATCTGCAAGGAACTTGGGATATTAGCAATGTGCAGATCCCAGCCAAACCCACCTAGATGCAACATCTTGGTCTACCTTTCTGAGCCTCGGGATTTTCAGCTCTAAACTTGGATCAGTAATATTGTTTTGTAAGTGTGTGATGAAGAATAATATCAGATAGTGCCCATGATGGGCCTGGTGTAGTGTCTGGCATGGATCATAAAGGATCTTATATGTCATAATAAGGAGTTTCAATTTTTCTCTGCCAAGTGACAGGGAGGCAGTGAAGATGGAAAATAAAGGGTGATTTGATCTTATTTTCCATTTATAAGGCTTTTTTGTTGTTGTTGAGAGGAAAATTGAAAATTTTTTTTCTTATAGCCAAGATTTGTTTCAAAAAGAAGTGTTTGCTTCCAAACCTTTCAAAAATTCTTTGTATGAAAAGGAGAGAATCTTGGCCAAGCTTCACACTGACTTTTTCTGTACACCCAGAAGTATCTTTGAGTGAACAGACTTAGTATCCCATTGGGCGCATCTGCCTCTTACATTTAGGAATTTGAACTTTTCTGAGGAAGATGAATACAATAATATTACAGGCATGATTTAGAAAAATAACTTCATTATAATCTCTGGTGTCCCTTTATCTTCAATGGGTTTCAATATGTTCTTCTGGAGAAGAAACAGTGACTCCAGACTAGATAGCTCTAGAATAGATGGTTCTGGAGATCTTCTTGTTTCTGTTTCATAGGTCTTATTGGGAAGAAGTAGAGAGTAAATTGAAAAATAAATGAGAAAATTGAAATTGATAACTGAAAGACAATTGAACAGATTTGCTTCCCTGAAAAAGTGAAGAAAGTCCAAGTTGAAACCTTCACTTGACCATTAACAGATACTGTAACTAATGATCACATCTCTTCTTTTGCGGAAGCTTGTTCTTCAGATCTCAACCTTGTGGAATCTCATCAGCTCCAATGGTTAATGACATTTGAAGCTCTGGGGGACTCTGACTCTCTGGATCTATGCTATACTGTGCATAGCAGAAACAATGGCTACCTCATGCTTAAAGCTGAGAATATAATCAATATACCCAATTTATGGACCCTCTTAGGTACAAGGTATGTACAGATTCAAGGGGGACATAAAATGTGATAAAATGACACATTAAATGTGCCACAAAATTTGACTGTGATTAGCTGGAGAGAAATGCATTAAACATTACAGAAGAGTTCAGCACCGGCTACATAATGATGAATATAAGCACACAATATAGCATTTAAAACTTGCTTGCTTAAACTGATTAAGTAAATGTAATGAAATCTCAGAAAATATTATCTAAATCTGAATCTCTGCTTTTAGAAAACCAGTGAACCCCAGTCAAAGAGACACAAGGGCCAAGAGAGCAAGAGAGATTTTAACCCTACAAATTGAGATTAAGCATGTAAAAGAAATGTGAAAATATAAAGCACATTTAACTTTTAGGGGTTACTATTAAATAGCTCCTTTAATGACAGTACCTTGCACTGAATGCTTTCCTATGGGAGAATACATGAGTCATCTGACTTTTTGCACAGTAAACTCGAGCAGAATCTGAGTGTTGGCCAGACCTGAGGAGCCACGGCCCATCATAAAATTCTACTACTTGTCTTATAATAGCAAAGGTTTTTCCTCTGGTCTTCTCTGTCCAGGTCAGGTTAAAATATGATAAGACACCAGGCTTCCAGATGTTTTTATTAAAAATCCAGAAAACGAAATTTTAAGAATATAAGATGATTCACTTTGCTATAATTTTTCCTTAAACAATAATTTGAAATCATTCCAAGAACAGAAATTTCTATGCATTAAATGAGATAATTTACAGAAAATAATTATTTTGTTTGCCAACATTGTGCATGAGAGTTTTTTTTTTCTTTTTTCTTTTTTATGGTCAGAAGAATTTTCTGAAATGTCTTAATATAAGGGGTTTCTGATGGAGTCATCATGCTGTCACATGGCCTAAATGGAGACAACTGCTTGTATTTTGCTGGATCTGATATTTATTCTGAAGGTTAGTCAGTTCAAAATATAACATAATATGACCCATTGAAATGTAGCTAGTTTAATTTTTATCATAAAACTATCAACTGCTTTCATAGTTTCTCATGGACAATTCTTAAATTAATCCCTCAAGTGTTCTGCCTTCTGGGTGGATTAGTCCCATTTCCTTCCACACACGACTGAGGAGGTGTGTTAGCTGAGATGTGAAGCACAACTTGGTGGAACTGTTAACACACAGCTTCATCTTCAAAACTGCATGTGGAACGTTTGGCGGAGGAGACTCTTCAGAAGCAAACCTGTGAAGATTCAGAAGCTGAGAATGAAGAATCTCTGACTCCTCCATTTATCTCCAAACTGAATTTATTAAATTTTCTTTAGGCCTGTAGTTATTATTTTTTTAATCTTCTGAAAATCACACATGCACATGTATGATTTATCCACATCCTGGTGGAACAGTGAGCAGTGTCTGGTCTCTCAAAGATATTCGGTTAGAAATAGGCTTATAGACATTCTGGAAGCATTATGAAAGTTTCTCAAAAATTAAAACTTGAACTACCATATCACCCAGCAATTTCACTTCTGGATATATATCCAAAGGAATTGAAGAAAAGATATCAAAGCGATATTAGCACTCTCATATTCATTGTGGCACTAGTCACAATAGGCAAAATATGGCAATAATCTCAGCATCTATCAGTGAACGAATGGATAAAGGAAATAAGGTGTATACACACAATGGAATATTATTCATGCTTAAAAAAGGAAATTCTGTCATTTGGTGGCAACACAAACGAACCTGGAGGGCATTATGCTAAATGCAATGTTAGTCACAGAAAGACAAATACTGCATGATCTCATCTGTACGTGGAATCTAGAAATGTTGAACCCAGAAGCAGAGAGTAGAACAGTGTTTGTCAGGGTATTGGAGGAACAGACATTAGTCAAAGAGTAAAAATCTTCAGTTTTGAGATGGGCAAACTCTGGGAATCTAATATACATCATGATGACTATAATTAATAATATTAACTAAATTATATTGTATAACTCAAATTGCTAAGAAAGAAGATCTTTTTAAAAAACTTCTTTTAGTTATAGATGGACACAAAATCTTTATTTTATTAATTCATTTTATGTGGTGCTGAGGATTGAACCCAGTACCTCATACGTGCTAGGCAAGTGCTCTACCACGGTGCTACAACCCCAGCCCAAGAAAGTAGATCTTAATTTTTTTCTTGCCTAAGGGGGAAAATAGTAATTATATGAGGTGATGGATGTGTTATTTAATTTGTGTTAATCATTTTACAATGTATGCATAGAGCAAATTATCACTTTGTACCACATAAGTATGTACCTTTTTTATTCATTAATTATATGTCTATATGGCAAAATTAAGAAAAAGAAATAAGCAGAGGGAACTCACCTTAGGAAGCAGCTCATAGACAAGTCACTGTGTTATGAACTTGGCTGTGGCAATGATCCCACTACCCAAGAGGAGTCCAGAGAAAGGAGAGGGACCCCACAAGATGGAGTGCTTTCTTTTTTGCAACTTGGTCATTCTCAATGTGGCGGCATTGCAAGAAGTTTGGTCTGAAGTGAGCTGCCCATCCATTACTCACCTCCTGTCAGCTGTCACCCAGCTCATGGAATGGAAAGAACACTAGGGCATGGGGTCTAAATTGGCCAAGAGGTAGGAAATGTGGAATGGACATAAATGGAAAGTATTCAGGCTCAAAACAAGTTTCTGGAGGAAAATGTACGGGAATCTGTGTGAGGCAGCCTGGAAATGTTTACCTAACATGCAGCATTACTGGGGGCGGCGGGGGCGGGGGGTGGGAGAAGGAAGCCAAAGAAATCCATGCTCCTGTGTGTCCCCAGATTTGAAGAGGAATTTCAGCAATAAAATTTCAGCAAGTGTCTGAGAGCCAGGAGTGAAAAGTCTGATTGTCTTAATCAGAAAAAAGATATAAATTAGTTTCAATCTGGAGACCAAAACTTAAAGATAAAAAGGGTGGTAGGGTTGTTTCCAACAAGATTTTGATATTATCTCTAATAGAAGCAAGTAAAAACAAAGTATAACAACAAACTGTTCCCGACTCTTGTTGTCATTGACTTTATTTTACCCCTGAAATCAAAGGAGTTAAGAAAAAGTATTTTGTTTTCTTGAATTTCTTTCTCCCAAATCAGAAAGAAACAAATATAGATACTAGAGAAACACATGAGAGAGAAAATGTGCTTTCAGAATGTTTTTTTAGAAATAGAGCAAGGAAATAGAAAACTCTCTCCTAATAAGTCACCCTAAGAAGTATCATCATGATATTTTTTGTTATAGTCATTTAAATAAATTGCCATCTTTCTTAAAGTCCTGGCATGGAAAAATTATTAAAGGGTGTGACATTTGAGTGCTTCCTATAGCCAGCAGAACAGGCTGAGAGGATAGGTACTGTTGTTGGCCCTATTTCCCAAGGAGGAAGCTCAGGCTCAGCAACTTTCTTAGGATTCACATAGTAGTAAAAGAGTAGCTTGGGCTTGAGTCCTGGCCTATCTCACATCAAAGTGCACACAATGAACCCTGAATATAAACTTCCAAACAACAGCAAAGCCTGTTAGCTACATTTGACTTGCCTTTGAGTCTCCAGAGCCATCATACACTTAAATGCAGGAACACATTTATGAAGAAAGTTTTGCTGAAATTGCAACCAACCACACCACAGGAGGCAACATTTTTAAACTTCAGAGGCAATGACTGCCAGAAATGAAGCCCATTAACCAAAGATGTATGGGATGCTGGGCCATCTACATAAATGCCATTCTCTTGCCTAATACACTTTGCTTCATTCTGACACCTGTAACCTTCATATCAGAGCCCAACACAGTGAAGCCCACAGAGTGCATGTACAATGTATGCTTTGTGTTAGAGGTGTTTTTGAACTGAAAAGCATACCTCCCATTAAAACTGCTCAGGTGTGACTTGACCTCCACCTATGTAGGCATGCCAGTCATACCTGTCTCAAATCATTCTGGGCTCTTTTCCATTTGACCTTTGAAGGATTTAGCTTATCACACATAGTTTAGGGATTAAATGAGATTCATGTAAGTAAATTTTCTCTGCAGTTATAAATTTCTATGCAGTATTGAAGCATCATTACATTACATATATTATTATACATCTGTTGCCACATCAATATTCATGCTGATGAGTCTGTGTTTATATTTAACAGGCACTGAGGTCATTGTGGGTGAAATGAACGACTTGACTTACTCTCAAATAGCCTTCATAGGTAGCTGTTTACTCTGCTCTGCTTTTACCAATAAAGAACCTGAGGGATAGAGAAGGTGTGTGTGGACCCAGTATCCAAAATGAGGGATTGGCTAACCTAAGATTCAGACTCATCACTCAACCATGTTTTTAAAGTCTATGTAATAATTTTCTATTTCTGCTAAAACAAATCATCACAAATAATGGCATAAAACAACATGAATCTTCTCACCTTATGGTCTGGAGGTCAGAAGATGAGATGAGTCTTAGGAACTAGAATCAAGGTATTGGTGGGATGTATTCTGGAAGCTCCAAAGGGGAAATTTTTCTTTGACTTTTCCATTACCTAGAGGTTGCTCACAGTTCTTGGCTCATGGTCACATCACCCCAACTTCTGCTGTGGTTGTTACATCTCCATCTCCCTCTGTGACCTTCCTGCCTCCCTCTTATGAAGACCCCCGTGATTTCTTTGGGCTCACTTGAATAATCCAGGAAAATCTTCCCTTCTCAAGGTACTTATATTATCACATCTGCAAAAGTCCCACATGTCATGTACGATAACATGTTCACAGAGTCTGGGGTTAGCATCTTTGGGAGGCCATTATTCTTTCTATGATACACTAAAAAAAGTCCTTCTTTTTGTCTCAGAAAAGTCATGTTGACTTATAGACATGGCTTTGTGTTTTTTTATGAGTGTAATGGAAAATCTGAGCAAAGGAACTGTGTCATCCCACAGCTGGTGATCTCTGAGGCAGCTATGTGTGTGCTTCCATCTACAGAGCGTGACATCAGGCGATCTCTGCCTTACCTCTCCCTCTTGACCTATAACTACTCCAGGAAAAGAAAATTTTCCCAACCATTACCAGGGGGCAAACAATTCCTTCATCCATGATAAAGCGAAAAATGCAAATAATCTTAGACGATAGAGCATTGACAAAAATTAGACAAACTAGCAAAAACATATTTAACGTCACCGTTCTGATGGTGGAATAAAAAGGACCTTGGGTTTCCAAAGGGGCCAGGAGAAGGAATAGAGCACAGAGAAGAGAAATTACTTTGAATGTCAGGGGCCCAAAATAAAATTTTCTTTCTTCACAGTTTTGCCAAGTTGCAGTCCCACTGTCAATGAAACTCTGGTAATCATTGGCATCATTCACTGATATTTCCACTTACCTTCTCTTCTATCACTTGTGAGAATTGCTATTCCCAATTCCTTGAAGTTAGGTGTGATTAAGTGACTTGTTTGTCTGGTGAAACCTCTTGGCACCAGGATGGACAGAGGCACAAAATGAGGGGAAATGACATGTTATATCCAGGTGAATATCTCAAAGAGCCAGTGTGATTGCCACATTCCCAGCCATGCTACAGCAATTGCTGATGCTAAATGTAGAGTCTCCCTAGACTGTGCCCCAAAATATGAAGATTAAAGAACAGAACTCAACTGATGGTCATGAAACATGATTAAAGAATAAATTTTTTGTTAATAACCATTGATAATTGGTGGTTTATGATATTGCAGCTAACATAGTCTCTTCTGATTGTTATACAAGTCTAGTTTTTTCCTAGACATGGTACTGGTGGAGTGAAGTGGTGAGAAGGGAAGTGTGGTTGGATCTCATCAGTGACAATAGATCCTTTTCCCTAAAGATTCCCCTGTAAAAATTGCAGTAAATGAAAATGAGTGCTCTTCTGGAAATCTGAAAATATTATGTAAGCAAATATACCTGAGTGCTTTACACATTGTAAATCACTACGAAACTATTAGCCCCAACAATGTTTATTTATCATCCACAATTGCATCTAAGATTACACATTCATTTGCTTTTTAAGTACAAAATATTTTCTTGGCTCCCACTAAAGAAATACCTAATCATACTAAATATGGATGATTTAAAATATCAAAGAACTGTCCTAATTTATTTGTGAAGATAAATAAACATGAAAAAGGCTAAAACCAGGTGATAGAATATAGACAATGTAAGATGAGTGTTTCTCTGTTATTCTTTTTATTACTCACAACCTCCATAAGTGTTACAGGAAAGGCAAGCACTATGTCTACCACCTCCTGAACACAGAAAATGGAGAGCAGGAATAGACTTATTTGGAACTGGTCAAGGCCATCACCAGGAACCTTTTACTACCTCAGCCCTTCACTTTGCTGGGCACCAGGATGGACAAAGTCATCCAATACTATAAACTTTTTGCTTCTGCCAAACCTGTCACAAGGAATAAACTTGAAGCATGCATCAGTTTAAGAGCTTGTTATCATCTTGGAATGTGACATTATTAAAATTTCCTAATCCCTACAAAATTAAGAAATCAAAGAGAATGTTTTCTAAATGGAAGTAAAAGTATAAAAATTTTTATCATGAAATTTAATTTTCATGTTCCTAAAATTAGAGAAATGACAAACAATGTCAATACAAACATTTTTTTAAATCACTTAGAGGGGAAGAAGTTTGTTCAACATAGCTAGTGTTGCTAGAAAGAACATCTATGTCAGATAGAGGAAACTGTGGCTCTTGCCTATAGTTTCTGGCAATCTTTTGCCAGAGTTCTTACTCTGGACTTAGTCTCTGGAGGCAGTAGTTAGAACATGGTGTCCTAGCTTCTAGTGAGCTATATTGCTACCAAACAAGGAATAAGAAAGATTTGCTTCTTTGGATCACCCTTGGGACTTGTCTTGCTGTTCATCCTGCTTAGTAAGTCTCCTGAATAAGGAGTTTTCAGAGGACTAGGCACTCTAGGAGCTGTTTCTCACCCAAGAACCCCTGTACTAGAGGGCACAGGCCATGGGCCATGTGTAAGACATGGTCACACTATGCTCAGAGTCCAACCTGACAGCTTAAAAACCTGTCCCCTTAGTTTCACCTCTATTTGTTTCTACCTTCCTTTTGCCTTAAAATTTTCCTCCATTTTCTGAACATCTTCTCACAATCAGATCAACGTATCCAATGTCACTACCCTTTCTTTCCTGACCTACACCAGTTTTTTCCTCAGTTTTCTTTTCTTTCTTTTTTTTTTTTTAAAGGAGATACATGTCACTTAACCACTGAGCCACATAAACAGCCCTTTTCTAATGTTTTATTTTGAGATAGGGTCTTACTACATCCTTAGGACCTCACAAAGTTGCTGAGGTTGGTCTCAAACTTATAATCCTCCTTGCCTCAGCCTCCTGAGTGGCTGGGATTATATGCATGTGACACCAGACCCAACTCCCTCACTTCTCTAAGGTGCTTTCTTGAGACAGTTGTATTTTGCATTGCTCCATTTCATCATTTACAGTGTTATGGTTGGGATATGTGGCATCCCCAAGATTCATGTTACATGATACAGGAATGTTCAGAGGTGAAATGATTAGATTATGAGAGCTGTAACCTAATCAGTACATTAATCTATTCGATGGATTAATAATTTGAATGGAATATTGGGTGGTAACTATAGGTAGGTGGGGCACTGCTGGGTTAAGTAGGTCACTAGGGGTGTGCACTTGGGGATTACATTTTGTTCCTGGATCTTCATGCTCCTCTCTCTCTGCTTCTGGGCTGCCATGAGCTGAGAAGCTTTCCTCCACCACACCCTTCCATCATGACGTTCTGCCTCACCTCAGACACAGAGCAATGTAGTCAGCTGACCATGGACTGAAACCTCTGAAAATATTAGCCCCAAATCAACTTTCCCTCCTCTAAGTTGTTTTTATCAGATATTTTGATCACAGACAAAAAAGCTAACTAATACATACAGTAAGGTCCACAAATCAAGTAAATGTCCACATTGACAAAGTTAATGTATTTCTACAAGTAACTTCAGCCAAACAATCTATTGATAATGAATACAATTAAGAAGGAAATTTTGCACACATACCACATTCTTTTCTTGGGATAGACTGATGATCTTTGGAAATATTTTATATATCTTCCTTCAATCCTTAAAGAATCCAGTACAAAATCTTGCCAGTATTAATGAAAAAGAAGTGGAATTTCTCACTTTACTGAGGTACAATTCCATTCTCATAGTAAGACACAGCAAAGAGTTAATCTTTAAATTCATAATTATCCTGAAATATTGCATAAAAAACCTGGTTCTAGAAAAAAATGATTCATATATTAATATATAAGATGAGGAATTCTCACATATAAATTCTCTAAGGCAAGAAAAAGATGATTCCAAGAATCAGATGGGAGAGAGATAACTACTGCAAAAGTACATTGTGTCTAGGGTTGTCTAGGGTCCTGGGATCATCAAGATTGTCTGAAATCTTATTGCTTTCCCCATAATTTTGGCTTAAAAGCATTGTTGAGCTCTCTACTCTATAATATTGGATAAAACCAAATCCCATGGTCAAATTATTCAACTTCAGTGAGTCCAGGTGTGTGGTCTTTAATTGTGTAACAAATAGAAAGCAATGACCAGTCCCAGAGTCCCAGTTGTAGGTCTTTTGGATGAGCTTTAATTGCTCTTTGGGGAAACATAAGTCAATGTGTTCAACAAAACTACAGCTGATTGACTCAGGTTTAAGTGAATACCTAATTTCCATAGTTTGGTCAGTCCCTCAGGTTGGATATGATGTTGGGTTTTTCAAGGTCATTTTACCATGAACTCCTCCTAACCTCTTAAGTGGAGACAATCAGTAGGGAAAGTGGTCAGCCCACACTTTCAAGGAACCAGTTTTCAGAGAAAAACTATCAAGACCCTTGTCAGCACTAGGAAGGATTTATGAGTTTTTATTATTGCCTCTTTTCTCTTTCCCACATGTGACCACTGATTGGAGGTGAAGTAAGTCCTCCTCAGGGTGGGGCCAGAGACTTATTTGACTTGTTGCCTTATAATTTTATCTTTTATTTACTTTTTGTAGTTTGCAGTCAACTCATAGGACTCTGGGGACTTTGAGATTGAAGCACAAGATTTTGACATCCTACAAATAAAGTTGAAGGCAGTGAGTAATCTCAGCTCAGCACAGCTGAGAGGGCATGGGTCAGGTCTGGAAGTCATTAGATGAAAAAATAAGACCAACGTCAAGATGAAAATATTGGCAGTTAGTAAATATATATATATATATATATATATATATATATATCCACATATACACACTTTTTTTAAACAATAATTCATTCCTTTGAACACCCTTGCCTTTCTGAACCACAAGCTGTCATTCAGGTTGCAAAGGGATCCTCCTCTAAGAAGAGATCACATAGGGTTGTAAGAACTTGCTACAGTATATCGCGTGGTATTAGCCCTGGCTACCCTCTCTTGAGCATCAGCTGATTCCTTACAAGCCCTAGTGATGCCCTGATCTAGACTAAGAGGATTACAATTCAAGGAATCAGGCTCTTGATACTTCTCAGAAATTTCAGTGAAGGAATGGACAAGTACAACATATAAGCAGAGGCATTTATCTACTCTGTGCACACATGAAAGAACAAACCAGAGAGAGGATATTCAATGAGAAAAGATAAGCAAAGTTGGTTAAACTGTCTGAAGAAACTCAGTGAAGGCTGAGCAAGGGTAAAAGATGTTTCCCTATTAGGACATAAAGGGTAAAAGGGAAATTCCCCAAGTAAGAAAAAAATTTTGAGACAAAGCCAGTCAAGTTTGAAGACAGCTCTGAAAAGACTGGCCAATGTGAGCTGACCCTGGAGCTGAGACTAAAAGAAAATTCCAAACTCTCTTTCTCAGAGGTCAGCTGGTGCCTGAGAGCAGCACTGAGGTTATTAGGTCATAGCTGGAGCCCTGCTGGCTCAGCTTCACTCCCCTAAGGCCCATTGCTCTCTGATAGAGCAATAGCTGCTTGATCCAACTGAATAGATCAATTATGTACTCATTCTCCCTGTAGATTTTGTGATTAGGGAAGATCTGCATAGAGGCCTGAGGAGGGCCACCCTCAATTTAGATGTTGGATAAAAATTCATTTCTCTCATAATTTTATTTATTATTTCCTAGGTAGAATCTACATAATTATGAGTAAAAGAAAGAAGAGAGGTAAAAACAAATACTCAAAGAAATATTTTAATTTAATAAGAGCTAAAGGTTTCACCCAAATGTTTCTCTTATTTATGTATGTATTTATTTATCTTATTAATTCATGATGTTCATACGTATTTACAGGGAACAGTACAATCATCCAATGCATGTGTACAATGTTCAATGATCAAATAAGGGTGGTTAGCATTTCCATTTCCTCAAACATTGATCATTCATTAGTAGTGCCTTTTCCTTTCTAGCTACTTTGAAGTATATCATAGATAATTATAGACTATATATAGTTACCCTCCTAGGAATAGAATATCAGAACTAATTATTCTGATCTGTGTCTGGGTGACCTTATCTAACCTCTCTGTCCCTCCTCCCTCCTACCCTTTTCACTCTTTTCTTCTATGAGATTGATTTTTCAGTTTGCACAAATTAGTGATAACATGTAATATTTGTCTTTCTATGCCTGACTTATTTCACCTAACAAAATGCCCTCCAGTTCTTTCTACTTTGACAGATTGGAAGAGTTAATATTGTTATAACAACCATACTACCAGAGTAATCTATAGATTCAGTGCAACTGTCATAAAACTACCAATGACAGCCTTCACATAAATAGAAAAAAACAACCCCAAAATTCACATGGAACCACAAAAGATTCTGAATAGCTAAAGCAATCCTGAGCAAAACAGACAAAGATGACTCCTAACATCCTAAACGTTTCTTTTTACATGAAGAGCTTAGTGCAGCTGGAATGGGATGATTTTATCCTAAGACATCTAAAAATATTTCCCATAGTTAGCAGAACAGACTCACTTCGGATGTGAGTGAAATTATATATTCCTTTCTTAATGTTTATAAAAATAGGATCTCTAAAATGCTAAATTATAAGCAAAAAAATTATATCACAGCTGAATACCAAAAATAAGTAAACAAAATTCTAATGGAAAATCAATCACTGCATTTTAAGAAATAAAGATGGGCTGGGGATAAAGCTCATATGGTAGAGTGCTTGTCTTGCAAGCACAAGGCCCTGGGTTCAATCCCCAGCATCACAAAAAGAAGAAAGAAAGAAAGATAATAACTAGCTGTTACTGATGATACCCAGCACTGAAAAATGACTCAGATAAAACAGAATCAGTGAAATACTAGCACCAGGTGGCAGGAGCTGAGTAGGTGTTTTTCTTCCCAATTTTGCATTCAGTGATTTTACATCAACAACTTGAGTTTTGCCATGATGAAAGTGCAGAGGCTTCTTGACTTATAGTGAACCCACCACAAGTTGAAAATATTGAAAACTAAAAGAGCATTTCATACACCTAACTACTGAATGTCATAATTCAGCCTAGCTTACCTTAAATGTGCTCAGGACTCTGATATCAGCCTAGGTTGGGCATGACTATCTAAAACAAAGCATATTTTCAATCAACTGTTGACTTTCTCATGTAATTTATCGAATGCAGTACTGAAAGTGAAAATCAGAATTGTTGTGTAGATAAACTTTCACACAATCGCAAGCTGGGACCAGTCTACATTTACACCAGAGAAATTAGCAAACATCACAATTCAGGCCTTTTCAACTCTCTACATCCTCCCACAAGCCAGTTGTTAAACATTTACCAGCATACCATGGCATGGAATTCTACTTCAGATATGACAGAGTCCAATTTTTACAAATCAATACCATCTATCTGTGTATGTAATTATACCAACATAGAGGTTTAATAAGAAAATAGGTGTTAGCAGTGTACTTCCAGTTCAGAAATGGGCATGGAAATAAGCCAGATTCTCTGATAAATGACCCCAGGGGTTACCACTCAGTTTACTGACAACATATAGCTGGCACCCTAGATTCCCTGGCCAACAATAGAGAGACCATGCCCAAACCCAACGTCTTGCAGATACAAGGGACCCAAAAATCTCCAGCTGGTGGCAATCAGCATTTCTCAGAACTCCCCTTTCAACATCTGGCATTTAATACAGGCTTCCAGAGTCCAAAATACTTATTCAATCCATTCAAGGCTCACTCAGACTTACTTTACAAAAAAGAAAGAGCAATAGAACAAAGTCTGTTTTCTGGAGCCCAGATCCTCAGTGTATGCAGCTGAGGTGCCTACAAAATTCTCAACTAAGAGGGAGTAAGTGAACAATCTTATATGATGGTTTTTCAACAATCAAAAGAAACAAATTTAGTATAGAAAGGAACTTTGGCAAAAAGACATAAGAAATGGATTCCAGTATTTGCCTGTAATATATTATAAATTGGCAAGGGATGGAGAACATTTTCTATTCATTCAAATATGGATAATGAAGAATCTTGTTTCCCCACAAACAATCCACCAATACCCCCCACACAGACACAACACAAATTCACATGCAAAATTAAAAGCTGAACGAATGATGCAAATCTAAATGATCATGTCTGCTCTTATATATGTTGAAGTCTAATATCCAAAGGGGAAATAAAAAGAAAAGTACACAAACAGAATTTATAAGCTCCTGGAGCACGGCCATGAAATATTATTGAGATTAGAGAAGGGTGAAGCGATGGTCATGCTCTTGATGAAAAGCTCTGCCTGCCTGTAACCAGATGTGCATCAGGAAATCTCCATGGTGACAGCAGACAGATGCCCAGTGGTATTTTCCTGTCTGCATTTAGAGAGTGAGAGTTTCGATTATCCCAAGTTTTGAGGGATAAACTTTTTCCAACGTGAATCTCTCGAGGCCTCCTGAAACAATGTAACTTGATTTTGGGGGCACCAACCTGGGATGTTCTTTCATTTCTCTATAGCAAATGATTCCCTAATCTTTTCCTCATTGTGAATAACTTTCAGTGTACCCAGAAGGTGAGAAATAGAACTCTACTGCAACCTAAAAGCCAGCTCATTGTGCCCAGTATGTCAACTTGAACCTCCCCTTCCTGCTCATTTTGTGTCATGCTAATTAAGCCTACTTTTCTTCACTCAAAAGCAAGTATTCAATGAGAGGGAGAAACAATTATTATTGGGCCAATGTTTAGATTTGTTATTTCTTATGGGAAAGTAAATTTGGCATTAATACTTAACACCAAATGAAAACATGAGCGACAGACAAGGAAATTTTTTTTCTAAAGAATACTGAAGTCAAGCAAAGGAACTCATGGCGTATCTGGTTTCTGAGTGACTCTGATTTTAGACATGTCAAGAAAAGGCTACCTATCATTTTTGATTGTAGAAGGCATGAGGTTCTGTGAGCAAGAATGTAGTTGATTTTAATTCTAAAAGTTCTGAAGCCACAAGATCCTTCAAAAAAGCTACTTCCTCCTTTCTCTTCCATTTTCCATTGACAGCTCTGGTTTCCATATTTAATAGAAATTTTAGAAATGCTTAAGATTTTGTGAAAGGGGATTCCAAGATGGGCATTCGCATATAATTTTCATGGAAGCATGAATTAATGTAATTTTTCTGGGAAGCAATTTGATAATATGAAATAAGGGTCTTAAAAATGATCCAATTTTTTGTCCCAATATTCCCATACTTGAAATTGATCCTAAAGAAATAATTAGTTATGAGAACAAGCAAAACCCTTTAATTTCCTAAGTGAAAGGGGATGATTGAATAAATAAAGGCACATTGACAAAACAAAATATTATGTTAATACTATTTTAATAGTTGTTGTCAAGTATCATCTTTTGGCAGAATGCCTAAAGTTTAGAAGTTACAGCCACAATATTATTTTCAGTGAAAAAAACACAAATCTAAAATTGTACAGATAGTATATCCTCAATATAAACACATGCATGCAAACACACCCAAATAGACAGATTAGACAGAACACTGTAGGGACATATGCCAGAGTACTTACTATGCTTACTTAGGGTAGAGAAGGGAATAATGATACATTCATTCACTGATGAATGACAAAAATCTTTACTCTGAAGAGGTCTTTATGAGGTGCTTAAATATCATGCATCTTTGTCCTGTATCATTCCTATATATTACACATATATTTTCTAAGTTTACACCATGCATTTTCACTATAAGGTGTCATTTGATGACCATATTTGATGACTTAATTTTTTGTTGTTTTGGGGGGCTTGGGGGTTTTGTTTAGTTTAGTTTTGTTTTTTTGTACCAGGGTTTGAACCCAGGTGCACTTAACCACTGAGCCACACCCCTGGCCCTTTTTATATTTTATTTAGATACAGGGTCTTCCTGAATTGCTTAGGGTCTCACTAAGTTGCTGAGACTGACTTTGAACTCGAGATCTTCCTGCCTCAGTTTCCCAAGACCCTGAGATTACAGGTGTGTGCCACCGTGTCCAGGGACTTCATTTATTGGTAGTTCATTTTTTCAGTCTTTATCTTTATGCTTCCTTTTTTCCTTTTCCTCCCTCCCTCCATTTTTTACTCCCTTGTTTCTTTTTTTCCTTTTTTTCTTTCTTGAATTGTTTCCACACATCTCTAAGGTCATACAAATATTGTCCTATGCTTTTTAAATCTTTCCTAGTTTTGCCTTTTATATTTAGGTATTTAATGGGAATTGATTTACATATAAGATTAAAATTTTGATTTACATAATCAATTATTTCTCCAGTCTTTTCTGAAAGTCTTCATCTGATCTACAGTGTAAGGTCAGAAATCTGCATAATTGTGAATCGGTTTCTAGACTCATTATTCTATTACAGTGGTCAATTTCTCTATCACTTGGACAGCATGGAGTTATCTTAATATCATAAGTTTTGGTTGTTTTATTGGTGTTATAAGACTCCAGTATGTTCTTCCTCAAGAGTGTTTTGCTTATGTTTGACCCTCTGAACTTCCACATGTTATTTAGTCAGGTTTCAAGTTTTTCAAAACTGTCATTGGGATTTTTTTATTTGTTTTAATTAGTTATACATGACAGCACAATGAACTTTGATACATCATATATTATGGAATATAATGTTTTCTTCTTCAGGTTACACTTGATGTAGAATACCACATGTCGTATAGTTATATATGTACATAGGGTAATAATGTCTGATTCATTCTACTACCCCATCCCCTTCCTTCACTCCCCTCAACCTAATCTACTAACTCTGTTCTTCCCTAGAAACCCCACAATGTGAATTAGCATCCACATATCAGAGAAAACATTTGGCCTTTGGTTTTTTTGAATTGACTTATTTCACTTAGCATGCCAGCTCCATGCATTTACCAGCAAATGCCATATTTTCATACTTTCAAAGGCTAATACATCTATATATATATATCATGTTTTTTTATCCATTAATGTGTTGAAGGATACCATTCTGACTGGGATGAGATGAAATCTCAGAGTACTTTTGATTTGCATTTCTCTAATTGCTAAAGATGTTGAACAATCTCTAGTAATTAGAGAAATGCAAATTAAAACCACCCTAAGATTTCATCTTACTCCAATTAAAATGACTATTATCAAGAACACAAGCAATGATAGGTGTTGGCATGAATGTGGGGAAAAAGGCACATTTGTACATTGTGGACTTGCAAATTGTTGTAGCCCTTCTGGAAAGTGATTCCTCAGAAAACTTGAAATATACCCACCTTTTGACTCAGTTATCCCACTCCTCAGTTTATACCCAAAAGACTTAAAATCAGCACACTACATCAACACAGCCACATCAATGTTTATAGAAGCTCAATTCACAATAACTAGATTGTGGAACCAACCTAGATGCCCTTCAACAGATAAACACATAAAGAAACTGTGGTATATATACACAATGGAATATTATTCAGCCATAAAAAAGAATAAAATTATGGCATTTAAAAGTAAATGAATGGAATTGGAGAATATCATGCTAAGTAAAATAAGCCAATCCCAAAAAACCAAAGACTGAATGTTTTCCCTGATAAGTGAATGATACATAATAAGGGTAGGGGGATGAGAGGTAAAAGAAGAATAGAGGAACTTTGGATTATGTAGAGGGAAATGAAAGTGGGGAGGGGGCAGGGGTATGAAAGATGGTGGAATGAGACAGACATCATCAGCCTATGTACATGTATGATTACATGCGTGGTGTGAATCTACATTGTGTACAAGCATAGAAACAAAAAGTTGTACCCCATTTGTGCACAGTGGATCAAAATGCAGTATGTAAAAAAATTAAAAATTAAAAAAAAGTTTTTAAATAAAAAGAGGATGGCTGGGCGCAGTGGCGTAATCCCAGGCAGAAGGATCACAAGTTCAAAGTCAGCCTCAGCAAAAGTGAGTGCTAAGCAACTCAGTGAGACTTGTCTCTAAATAAAATACAAAATAGAAAAAAAATGAGATGTTGAACATTTTTTCATACATTCATTGATCAATTGTGTATCTTCTTCTGTGAAGTGTCTGTTCAGTTCCTTAGCCCATTTATTGATAGGGTTTTTTTTTCTTTTTTTCTTTTTTTTTTTTTTTTTTTGGTGTTAAATTTTTTGAGTTCTTTATATGTCCTGGAGATTAGTGCTGTATCTGATGTGCATGTGGTAAAGATTTCCTCCCA
The DNA here is from genome assembly GCF_902686445.1 of Sciurus carolinensis. Lineage (NCBI taxonomy): Eukaryota > Metazoa > Chordata > Mammalia > Rodentia > Sciuridae > Sciurus > Sciurus carolinensis. Next base: position 113,157,566 of record NC_062214.1, on the reverse strand, counting down.
TCCTACAGACTTTCTCTTCACATTATTGTTTCCTTTGCTGAGAAGATTTTTAGTTTGAATCCACCCCATTTATTGATTATTAATTTTACTTCTTGTGCTTTAGTAGTCTTGTTAAGGAAGTCAAATCCTAAGCTGACATGGTGAAGATTTGGGCCTACTTTTTATTCTATTGGGTGCAGGATCTTTGGTCTAGTGCCTAAGTCCTTGATTCACTTTGAGTTTAGTGCAGGTTGAAAGATAGAGGTTTAATTTCATTTTGTTACATGTGGATTTCCAATTTTCCCAGCACCATTTATTGAATAAGCTATCTTTTCCCCAGTGAATGCTTTTGGCACCTTTGCCTAGTATGAGATAACCGTATTGGTGTGGGTGTGTCTCTGTGTCTTCTATTTTGTACTATTGGTCTATGTGTCTGTTATGGTGCCAATACCATGCCATTTTTATTACTATGGTTCTGTAATATAGTTTAAGGTCTGGTATTGTGATGCCTCCTGCTTCACTCTTCTTGCTGAGGATTGCTTTGTCTCTTATAGGTCTCTTATTTTTCCAAATGAATTCATGATTGCTTTTTCTACTTCTATGAAGAATGTTATTGGGATTTAATTGGAATTGCATTAAATCCGTTGAGGTATGTTCCTACTATCCCTAATTTTTCTAGTGCTTTTGGTAGTATGGCTAATTTGACAATATTAATTCTGCCTACCCAGGAGCTGGGAGGTCTTTACAACTTCTAAGGACTTCATTAATTTCTTTCTTTAGTGTTCTGTAATTTTCATTATAGAGGTCTTTTACTTCTTTTGTTAGATTGATTCCAAGTATTTTTTTTTGAAGGTATTGTGAATGGGGTAGTTTTCCTAGTTTCTCTTTCAGTCTATTTGTCACGGATGTATAGGAAAGTTTTTGATTTATGGGTGTTTATTTTATTCCCTAATACTTTCCTGAATGCATTTATGAGTTTTACAAATTTTCTGGTGGAATTTTTTGGCTCCTCTAAATATAGAATTGTGTCATTGTCAAATAGTGATAGTTTGATTTCTTCTTTTCTTATTAATATCCCTTTAATTTCTTTCTTCTGTCTAATTGCTCTGGCTAGAGATTTAAGGACAATGTTAAAAGAAGTGGTGAAAGAGGGCATCCTTGTCTTGTTCCAATTTTTAGAGGGAATGCTTTCAATTTTACTCCTTTTAGAATGATATTGACCTTGGAATAGGCATATATGGCTTTTAAAATGTTATGTTCCTACTATCTATCCCTAGTTTTTCTAGTGTTTTGAACATGAAGGGGTGCTGTATTTTTTCAAATGCTTTCTCTGCATCTGTTGAGGTGATCATATGATTCTTGTTTTTAAGTCTGTTGATATGATGAATTACGTTTATTGATTTCTGTATGTTGAACCAACCCTGCATCCCTGGGATAAGCCCTGGATCATGGTACACTATCTTTTAGTGTGTTTTTGTATGCGATTTGCCAGAATTTTATTGAGAACTTTTGTATCTATATTTATCTATTTATATTGGTCTGAAGTTTTCTTTCCTTGATATGTCTTTGTCTCGTTTGGGTATCAGGATGACACTAGCCTCATAGAATGAGTTTGGAAGAGTTCCCTCCTTTTCTATCTCATGGAATACTTTGAGGAGTATTGGTGTTAATTCTTTGAAGGTCTTATAGAACTTGGATGATATTCCATCTTGTCCTGGACTGTTCTTAATTGGTAGGCTTTTGATGGCATCTTCTAACTCATTGTTTGAAATTTATCTGTTTAAATCATGTATGTCCTCCTGATGCAGTTTGGGTAGGTCATATGTCTCTAGAAATTTGTCAATGTCTTCCAGGTTTTCTGTTTTCTTAGAGTATAAGTTTCAAAATAGTTTTTAACTATCTTCTGTATTTCAGTCATGTCTGTTGTGATATTTCCTTTTTCATCATGTATTTTAGTAATTCAAGTATTTTCTCTTTCTCTTCATTAGCTTGGCTAGGAGTCTATCAATTTTATTTATTTTTTTAAAGAAGCAACTTTTTATTTTGTCAAATTTTTTCAATTGTTTCTTTGGTTTCAATTTCATTGATTTCAGCTCTGATTTTAATTATTTCCTCTCTCCTACTGTTTTTGGTGTTGATTTGTTCTTGTCATTGGGATTTTGATTGTGTAAATTAACACTTTTTTGAAACTAACACTTTCTTGGCACATTAGAATTCCAATGTGCACACAGGATATACGTCTCCATTTATTTAGGTCTTCTTCAATATTTACAATAAAGTTTTATCATTTTATCATAAATATATTATGACTTTCATTAGATTTATTCTCAGTTATTTTCAATGTTTACTGTTTTATAAGTAAATCTTGTTCATTGATTCCTTTTAGTTATACCACAAGATAATAGGTTTCATTTTGACATAATTATAAAAGCATAGAATATAATTTGTTCTAATTCAGTCCTCAATACTTTCCCTTCCCCTCTCCTTTTCCCTCTCCCTGTTCCCTTCCTTCTACCCTACTGATTTTTCTGCTATTTATGATAGGTTTTTTTCAATTAGTTTCTTGTGGATGTACATGATACTGAGATTCACTGTGATATATTCATATAAGTACATAGGACACATCAATGTTCATAGAAGCACAATTCACAATAGTCAAGCTGTGGTGCCAAACTAGGTACCCTTTAAAAGATGAATGAATTTTTTAAAAATGTGCTATATACACAATGGAATACTACTCAGCTACAAAGAAGAATATCTTTATGGTATTTGCTGTTAAATGGATGGAACTGGAGACTATCAAGCTAAGTGAAATAAGTTAGTCCCTAAAGGTCAAAGGTAGAACATTTTCTTGAAATGAGTAAGCTAATCCAAAAAGGAGTGGGGGGCAGGTAAAAAATCAATAGAAGAAAGATCAGAGCACTAGACAAGTAGAAGGAAGAGAAGGGAGGAGAGATGGGATAGAAAAAGAGTGGAATAAAGCTGATCTAACTTTCCTATGTATATAAGTGAATCTTTTAAAAATCATATTTTAAAACATTTTCTTATCGATGTGAAAGTCTATGGATACTTAAATTTTTTATGCCCAACTTTACTAATCTTATCATTTCTAGTGATTTAATTGAAGTTTCTTTTGACTCTTCATATAGATAATTATACTGATATGGTTTATCACAGTTTTATTTCTAATATCTCTGCTCTTTGCTCAACTTACTCTGCCCTTACAGAAACACAATAAATGAAGACTAGAATACCAAACACTCTTGTCCTTTTCTCATTTTAAGGTGAGTTTTCAGTGTTTCAGAACCATGTGTGGTTTGTAATGTAGCTTTAGTCTTTCAGATGTCCCTTATAGAAAGTTGTCTTGTCCTCCTATTTGAATAAAAGTTTCTTTTAATCAAAAATTAACACTGAATTTTATCAGAATGTTTTTCTGTTAACATGATAGATTTCTTTAATATTCTAATATTAAGCTGGCCTGCAATTGTGGTTTGCAAAAAAATTTTAACGCTTTCCTGGGTTTGCAAATATGTTCTGCTAACACTTTTTGGATCTGTGTATTTATGAGAGAAATCAACCTCTAATTTTCCTTTTTCATCTGACCTTTGTCAAGTATTAGCATGAAAGTTATAAAGATCATAAAATACATTTGGAAAATCTATCATTGCAGTGGGAAATAAAAGATAAGAGTTAACTTTCATGGTGACACACTACTGTAATCCCAGTGACTGGGGAGTCTGAGGCAGGCTAGCCTCAACTTGGCGAGACCCTGTCTGAAAATAAAAAATAAAAAGGGTTGGGGATGTAGCTCAGTGATAAAGTACCCCGGGTTCAATCCTGCCTTTTAATTAACCTTCAGTTTAAAAAAATTAAATAAACACACATATGTAAGCATATGATCAAAATCTTTAGTCATGAGAGAATTGCAAATTGTAAAATAATGAATTACCACTACACATACATACAATAAAAAAAGTCCAACAATATCAAATATTGATAGAAATGTGGAGTAACATACTTTCACACATTGCTCCTGTGAATACAAAATGGCACAGTGACTTTGGAATAGAGTTTAGAAATATCCTATAAAGTTACACATGTATTTATCATATATCCCATCAATTCAGATCCTAAGTTTTTACCCTAGAGAAATTTATGGAATTTAAGGAGCACTTAATGAAGGGATGGTCTACTCAGTTGAAAGGAAATACAGGGAAATCACAAAGGACAGGGCTACCCTGTGGCTTACATTAGCCAGACTCCATACCATCTCAGATTCAAAGGGTTAAAGGTTTAAAATGTTGTTAACTGTGTGAAAAAAAAGTGTTAGTTTTCTCTATGATATTTCTATTTTATGTTTTATAGATATATCATCTAATCCATACTATTTCTTTTCTTATTTGCAGTTTAATTTACTTTTATGTATTGGCCTTCTCAATGTGGAAAACAGATCAATGATTTTAAGCATTTCTTCTGTTTTGATTTAAAAGTTAAATTTATAAGTCATCCTCTACTGACTAATTACAATTCTACAAATTTTGGTATTATGCTTCTTAATTAAATTCAGTTCAAATACAGTCTATGATCTAATTTTTCTTGTTAGTTTTTCTCTGATCTATAGCTTATTTAGAAACTTGTTCCTTAATTCATATATATATGCATATATATACACACACACACAAACACACATATATGTATATCAAAGTGTTTAAATAATGCTGACATAGCAGACCCAGACACAATATTTTCTAATGTAACTTTTAATTGACAAATAATAACTATATATCTGTCAAGTGATACCAAACCATATGATATTTTAATACATGCATACATTGTGAAATGATCAAATTAGGTTAATTAATATATTGATCATCTTACATATGATTTCTTTGTGATGAGAACATTTAAAATCCATTCAGCAATTTTGAAATATACAATTCATTATTATTAAGTATAGTTGCCACACTGTGCAGTGGATCACTAAAATTTATTCCTCCTGTCTGACTGAAACTTTGTACCCATTGAACAACATTTCCCCTTTACCCATTTATCCCCCTCTTCCCCTACATATGGTAACCATCATTCTACTCTTGACTTCTATAGTTCAAAAATTTAAATTTCACAACTGTGTGTGATATTGTGCAGTGTTTGTATTTATATGTCTGACATTTCACTCAATTCGTTCACCTTGTTGCAAATGACAGAATTTCTTTTTTTAAAACTAAGTGGTATTCAAGTGTGTGTGTGTGTGTATGTTTGTGTGTGCGTGTGTCTTTTTAAAACTTATTCATTGATTGCTGGTGGGGTTGCAAATTAGTGCAGCCACTCTGGAAAGCAGTATGGAGATTCCTCAGAAAGCTTGGAATGGAACCACCATTCAACCCAGCTATCCCACTCCTTGGCCTATACCCAAAGGACTTAAAATCAGCATACTACAGAGATACAGCCACATCAATGTTCATTGCTGCTCAATTCACCATAGCCAGATTGTGGAACCAACCTAGATGCCCTTCAGTTGATGAATGGATAAAGAAACTGTGGCATATATATACAATGGAATATTACTCCGCCATGAAGAATGATAAAATTATGGCATTTGCAGGCAAATGAATGAAATTGGAGAATATCATGCTAAGTGAGATAAGCCAATCTCAAAAAACTAAAGGACGAATGATCTCGCTGATAAGCGGATGAGGACTTATTATGGGGGGTGGAGGTGTTAGCGTTAGGGTTAGGGTTTGGTTTAGGGTTTGGGATAAGGAGGGTGGTAAGAAGGGAAGAAGGAAGGACTGTATAGAGGGAAAAGAGGGGTGGGAGAGGTGGGGGGAAGGGAAAAATAATAACAATGAATCAAACAACATTACCCTATGTAAATTTATGATTACACAAATGGTATGCCTTGACTCCATGTACAAATAGAGAAACAACATGTATCCCATTTGTTTACAATAAAAAAAAAAAACTAAGTGGTATTCAAGTGTGTGTGTGTATGTGTGTGTATCTTTTTAAAACTTATTCATTGATTGTTTCCATATTTACTACCTATAACTATTGTGACAAATGCTACAATGAACATGGGAGTAAAGACATCTCTCCAACATGCTAATTTCAATTGCTTTGGAGATACACACACACACACACACACACACACACACACACACACAAACACTCACAGAAATGGGATTATGAAGTCATTTAAGTGATTCTATGATTGTAATATTTTTTTTCTCATCTACAATGTGCAAGGTTTCCTTTAATCCACATCCTCACAAATATTGGTTATCATTTGTCTTTTTGATAGTAGTCATTCTACTGACTACTATCAAAAGTAGTGATAGTTCAATGGGGTTTTAATTTTCATTGTCCTAAGCATTAGTGATATTGACATTTTTTCACATTTATTGGTCATTTCTGCCTTCCTTGTTTTTTTGCTTTTTTGTTTTTTTGTTTTGGTACCAGGGATTGAACTCAGGAGCACTCGACCACTGAGTCACATCTCCAGCCCTATTTTGAATTTATACAGAGACAGGGTCTCACTGAGTTGCTTAGCCCTTCACTTTTGCGGAGGCTGGCTTTGAACTCGTGATCCTCCTGCCTCAGCCTCCCAAGCCACTGGGATTACAAACATGCACCACTGCACCTGGCTCTGTTTTCCTTTGAGATGTATTCATTCCGTTCTTTTGTTTGTTTTTTAACCAAGTATTTGTTTTCTTGTTATTGAGGTGTTTGGGTTCCTTATATATTTTGAATACTAAGCCAGATGTAGGGTTTGCAGATATCTTTTTCCGTTCTATAGCTTGTCTCTTATCTCTGTTTGTTTACTTTATTGCATAAAGGACTTTTTAGTTTGATGCAATCCCATTTGTCTATTTTTGCTTTGTGCATTTGTGCTTTAGGGATCATATCCAAGAAATCACGGCCCTGTCCAAGATCCTGGAGTTTCCTCTATGTTTTCTGCCACTAGATTTATAGTTTCAGAGTTTATGTTTAAATAGTTAAATCTATTTTAGTTGGTTCTTATCGAATAGTGAGAGAAGGGTTCAATTGTTTCTTTAGTTGATTTGCTTTCTCAGCATTACAGAAAGGTCATTTAATTATCATTCCATTCCCAATGGGCAAGCAGCAGATTTTTGCTACTTCACATTTATATTGATGTGTACCATTTGAGGTATCCTGTTTATGGGAGGAAGTCTCCTCTGAGACCTCCTACCTAAGGCAGTTTTAGGTTTTTTGTCTGTTTTCCTGCATCTTGAGCCTCAAAAAAATGAAGTGGTTTTATAAATTCACTTAGGGTAGAAGCCAGTTTAACTGACCTACTTATCTCTCCAGATTCCCATTTTCATTTACTTTTTGGTGTCCAAGAATTAGTTACATTGCTGCTAGCTCATTGCCATATATATTTAAATTATTTATATATATATAAATAATTTCATGTCATAATATACATATTATACATGTATATTATATATTAATATACATAAATATATGTTTAAATTAGACTTTTCAACTGAGAGGGTTAGACAAAGTATAAAATCAGCCATACTGCTAGAAATAGACATTCTTAATTATGTTCTTAATTCTGTGGCAGTATAGTTTTCATCTATTTAGTATAAGCATTTTCTAGTAAGTTTTATTTCCTTGCGATTTATTTTTTCTGATTTGTTTCTCACTCTCACCCCTCTCTTCATTTTTAATTCTGATGTCCTTGCTGGTTTCCTCTTGAGCATTTCTTCCATGGGATTGAGGTGAATTCTTGCTGAACTATTTATTCCAATTTTCTGTGAGGGCATGTGGACATGGTTCTATTCCATGCAAAAATTATTTCCCTCGAAAACATGATGTGCGTGAGAGTACATAGTTTCAATTGTTGATTTTCTCAGCAAACAAGAATCTCCCTGCAAAATTACACATAGTTCAGCAAGATTTTTCTTCTGTTGTCTCACAAACTACTTCCTGCAAATGTGTGTTCTTTCCACCCATTGTCTTAAATTTTTTAGATTTTCTACCCAAGAAAATCCAGGAAGGCCCCTGCTCCCTGTTAGGTGGGAATTTGGGCGACTATATGAGGGAGAGCGGAGCAACTGAGGCAAAGGGCAGCGTGACACATGGCGGTCAATCAAAGGAGCAGGAAAACTCCACAGACCCCTACATCTACCTGTCACTCATAGAACCCTCGCCCATTCCAGTCTATAAAGACCCTGGGCAGGCAGGGCCATGTGCGATTTTCTCCTGCTCTCCACACTGACCTGTACCCTGGGGGACTGGGAATTTCACCCGAGAGCCAAATTCCAATTAAGCTTGCTTCAGCCACTTTCTGTCCGATTTTATTTGGCCGCTAGCCGTGCCCCCGAGCTTATACTCCCAGCTCATGCACTCCACTCCTGCTGTGGGTAATGAGTACCTGTTTTTCTCCTTGGGTGTGCCACTGGATGTAGCATTGGGCTCTGCCAGCTTTCTCTGAGATCTGTAGCTACAAGTACATTCTGAATCCTCACATTTCCCTCTTGCCTATTACAGTTTGGGGCAGCCTTTCCTCCTGTTTTGTGGTTCTGAATTTCAAGTCTGTTTTTTGAATCAAAGATGGAGTAGACATGCCTGGGTTTTGTTCCCCTATTGCTTTTGGGTGATTTCTGAAAGATGAGGAAAATGTCCATTGCTATCGTGACATTTTAAAACCATACCTGAATTGCTTTTCAAAAATTCTAGTCATTTTTTTGATTGCTGTTGTTAATTATCTGTGCATAATTTTAACTTATTTTTTTTCTTTTAGAAATATTCCTTTAGTAATCAGCAAGATAAATTGAAAATTAATAAAATGTCAAAGAAGGGTGGCAAATCATGATGTAAGTAATAAAGTCATAGCCTTTAGTCTCTGGGGACTGCCTTTGTCCCTTCCTGTTGGAGTGCACAGTCTCGGAAGTCTCCTTTGGTAAGAAATCACTGGGTCCAGCTCACCATCTCGTTATGTTAGATGCCATTACTAGAAGGACGCTGAGAGAGTGAAGAAGGGAAAAGGTGAACTTCCCTTTGTGACCTCAAAAATCATTTCATAAGTGCTGTTTTCTTCTCTTCTTTGCTGTTTTTCCACCATCAACAGAACTGTCAAAGGCCATTGACTTTATCCTAAATATTCTGAAAAAATAGTTGGATAAAATTCATTTTAAATGGCAAAAACTTGAAGTTTAAATGCATTCGGGGCTATAATTTATCTCTTTTCTTCTTCCATTATTCAGCATATAAAAAAGGAAAAGCAAGACAAATCAAAATAAAATTTGCTCCTGATTCATATGTGTACATAAGTCCATGAACTGGTGTCTATATGAAATATATTAAATTTCCCCTACTCTTGTAACTTCCACATTGTTTGCACTAAAAATAAATCTGAACATTGACCCTACTTGGGAAGTTATATGTATTAAAATTGCTTTGTATATCTACATATGTGCATTCCTCAAACCAACATGGACTTTGTATCATGATTTTTACTCAAGACATAATATTTGTACATCTTTAGGGAGTATAATATAATAATTCAATGCATTTGTACAATGTGTAACACTCAGAACAAGTTAAGAAGCTCTTTCATCTCCTCAGATATTTAATTATTTCTGTGTTAATAACTTTCATACAAGTCTAGCGATTTTGAAATGTATCATAAATCATATGGCCAATAGCTACCCTACTGTGCCATAGGAAACCAGAGCTAATTTCTTCTTATTTAATTGTGTTTTAGTGGTCCTTATCTAACTTTCTTTGTGATCAGTATAAATTAGGGGGAAGACATCATTTAAAACTTGTAGATGAGTCAAAGCTCTCTGTCTGTATTACTTTTGGATTACCATAGCAAAGGACTTCTTATAGGATTACTGGTTTCCATTACTACCAAAATGCTGTCCATCACTGAAGTATTTATACCCCAAAAGAAAAGCACAATATTGTCATTTTATCATTTAAAGGTCTTAAAGTCAGCAGACAATGATATCATTCCTCTCCAGATGGTGAAAAAGATAATGAAGAAAGAAAAATAGTATTGAGTGAGAATTCTCAGACTTATATCAAAACCAATACACAAATTTATAATATTCATTGATTCCTGGATATTTGTTCTGGTTACAAGTTCCTTGTTCACAAGTGATTAACTCAACATTAAAACATATTCCTCACCTATTACAAACCTGCCTGCCTAACTAATACTGCCAGATATCAATTGATTTTGAAGTGGCTAGATTGTCCTCCTATAATTTCAAAATCAGCTTGGCAAAAATTGGAAAGATGTAATGAAAAGCAGAGAAAGATACTCCCAAAACTACATAAAAACGCACTTGGAAGTTGGTTTGGGTTGTTCAAAATAAAAGCCTCAGAAAAATCAGCCCTTCTATTACTAAAAAACAGTTGGAAAATATTTTTGAAATTTTGATGACACCTAGTTCTTCATGAAGCAAATTAATCATGGTATTGATGGAGCAGAAAGCACAAGGGAATTTTCAATGAAATGTTTTCTTTCTTTTTCACTGATGCAATATTTGAAATGGGAGCACAGGGCATATTTTTAAGCAAAGTAATTGTCAGCAAGCATGGATTTTTTCCATAAATCACCTGTGGTCTTACGAACAAATAATTGTAGACATAAAATTAAAAGACATGAACTCAATGTCTGTTTCCAGTTGAATTATGATTCTTTGTGGCAGCTTAAATAATGTATCAGTCTCTTACATATTTTTTATTCTCCATTCAAAGGACTCTAATGAGAATAAAATATTGCTTAGGAACTGTTAAAATGTTACCATACTTTATGAATCATCAGACTTTATGAACTAATCACCTCTTTATCACCTCAGTAGGAAGGTCTGCAGCCATTTAACAAATGCCAAAACTGGTCTTGATTATGGAGGAAACAAAGCCAGAAGTGAGGAGTTTATTAGATATAGATGGGGCTCATTGTGTTCTTTCTTGTTTCCAACAAGCACACTTGTTTCCAGGAAAGAGCTAGGAGCCTTTGTTGGAGTCACATGAAGTCCCGATCAGGGGTGGGACCAAAGCCCACAGCACCTCCCTCCTCTGCACAAGGGCCACCTCTTACATGACTGGAATTGTTTTTCTTGAGCTCTCTGCTCTTTAACCTGTATGTATGGACAATTTTTCTGGTTATCACAACTGGCAAAAGCAATCCACTGGTATGTGGTAGGATCTTGGTCAAGCAAAGGATAAATGCCAAATGTAGCAATCATTTCTAGTCAAAGATAAAATGACCTGTTGGCTACGTCCCATGAATTCCCACTGAATGAAAGCGCATAGGCACTTCACAACCGAGGTTCCCCTTGGTCTGTTGGGCTTGTGGCACTGTTAACCTCTAAGGGATTGAGTTCCAGAATTAGACATTCTGGTTCAAGGAGTAGCCCGCAGGGATAAAAGCCATGCAGCAATATTGAAACCAGCCTTGGATACAAAAGAAACACAACCAAGAACTTCAGTAAATATTATTTAGAAATTGAGCAAAATTTCTACTGATCATGCTACTGATGTCTAATACATCAAAATCTGTGAGAGTGCTTCAGAATCACCCATCAGAATAGCATAAAGGGATTTCTTAACCCTTCCCGTGAATTTTCGATGACTCTTTTTCTGATGCTCTCCAATGCATAGCAAAAAATAAATAAATAAAATAAAATAAAACCTTCAATGTGTAGGAAATGAGCTAAGTGAATTCAAATTGCTTTTTTAGCTCTGGCAGGGAGGTAAAACCAAGGTGTGTAATTCCACATAAAAATGTTTCCCTCGGTCTTTTAGGTAAAGTTTTTCTTTTGTGCTGGTAGTACAAGTCCTTCAGGAAACAGAGGACAAATGGGTTCACCACCCCTCAGATTTATATTCTACCTCTTGCACATAAACATTTCTCCCTTTCTCTTGCACACTGTTAATTTCTTTCTTCCTTTTTACCTCTTTCCTTTTCATTTTAGTCATTCATTCTTCTAACAAATATTTATTGAGTCCTAGATGTTATTCCAGGTGCTTTATATTCATCAGCAATCAAAATCCTTGCCTTCATGGAGTTTGCATTGCCCTTTCTCCTGTGTGTTTAATTAGTAGTGTTGATACAGTTCAGGGACTCCTAGAAACACCTGCTCTGTCACTTTGGTCTACAGGTGCTGTCCTTCTTCCATGGCACCTGTATTTTCTCTGCACACAGGAAAAGGGCATGCACAGGGGAATAAGTGAGCTAGACACATACACTGCAGAACATGGGCATTGTGATAAAAATAAGTTAATTCTCAATCCCATGAAAGAACAGCACAAACTAAACCCTAGTGAACCATCATAGTCCAGGTAGGCATTCTGTTTCTCTATATACAATATGAAGCCAGAGGGTGTTGGTATGTCTCCATCTGACATTTAGAGGAGGGGGTATGTTCCAAATCTTCACGTACCAAGGGATGTATTTTAGTTATATGACCTGGAATAGGTCTAGTAATCTCTTTGAGTTTCAATTTCCTCAACTTGTCAGTAAACTTGACATCATATACTGTGTGGATTCTACCATTTCATTCATTTTTTCAACAGATTTTTTTAGCACCTACTGTGTACAGCATTGTTCTAAATGCTAGGGCTATAACAGTGAAAAAAAAGACAAAAATTCTTGCCCAATGGAGCTTACACGGATAGTACATCATGTATTATTGCAGAACAAATTGGATTCACCTTATTTTCCTGTAATGGAAACAAACAAAATGCTATTTTGAAATCTTCTTGAAGTAGCATCACAATTAGTATACATCTACCATATATGTCTTCTCTGTGTTCTACTTCAACTTGCTCTTCAGATAAGAACTTCAGTTAGTGATGCTTCACATAAATCGTGGAGAAAATTCTTTAGCCCATCTCAGAGAAGAAGCTATATGGGTATAAATTGGAGCAGAGAAACTGCCAGCTACTTACAATGGTTCCTGCTGGGTATTCGGTGAAGCTGATGATATGAAAGAGGAACCAGGTTGGGGAATGCCTGGGTATGGGAGAAAGCTATACCACAAGAGGTAGTGAGGGGCCATCAACCCAGGCTGATTCCTCCAAACATTTTCCACAGCCATCCCTTTACTGTCTGATTTCTCCAACTTTTGTTTTGAAGTTTCTGAAGCCTTATAAAACACTCCCTGAAATATTAACTGTGAAACTAATGAATGTGTGTTTCTATTAGATCATCTAAGCCACTGAAAAGCTTCAATATATTCCCCTGTTGTGTTTCTGAGACATGACCATCACAGTGCTTTCTTGGCCATTGGATCACACAGAAATGGAATGAGTCTCATTCTTCACAAGACCATTTACCACTAGAATTTTTCTAGAATATTCTCTTGTTCAAAATATACTATATGAGTTATTTTTTCTGTTTAAAAATGAGATTTCAGGTTATGTTCTATGTTTAATACCCTTTGGAAGTAGATTAGTCATGTAAATAAATAATATAAAATTATATTTACTTTTTTCTAGGTGTTACAGATTTATATAGAGATTTATATAAATTCTGTGAATAATGAATAATGATTTCACACTATGTAATGTATGAATACTCTTTGTTGCCTAAGGTGAATATGTCATGAGACACTACCGATTTGAATACGTAGTACCCAAGTTATATTATTTTTTAGTCATTTATTCACCTATTTTATTATGCCTCTTTATTTTCTCGTTTCAAGTAATGTTCTTTCTTGGCCTCTGAGAAGTTAATAGCCCCATGAAGGCAAACATTATTCGTTCTGTTTTGTCTACTGCAGTACCTCTAGAGCTGAAAACAAGGCCTGGTATATAGTAAATGCTTAATATTTATTGACTGTTCAATTATGTTAGGTTCTTAATTTTAGATAATGATATTTAGTATGTACCTACCAGCTACCATGTGCCAAGCACTCTTTTAAACATTCAGAATAACTATCAGTGGTACCAAGAGAAAACAGTTTCAGTCACAATGAGTGGCAGAAACAGGATTTGAAATCAGGCAGCCTCTCTCTCAATCACTAACCACTTTGCTGTTACTGAATCTCTCAGAAAATTTCTCCAATCATATAGACGCTAGAGAAAATGTTTCCTTTCATTTTCAATATTCATTTCTAATTTTACCTTTATAACTTATTTTATAACTAATGTTAGCATATATTAATTTAGGTACTGAATATGTGTTACAAATTTATGGTTCAAAATTCAAAAGGTACAAAGAATTATAAAATGAAAAGTCTCCTTCCCACTCTTGTCCTCCGCCAGCTCTTTTTCCTAGGGGCGGCCAACACAAAACATCAGGTCTAATCTCTGCCCTCTCCAGACATTGCTTTGAGAAGCATGCTTAATCTTGCTTGGGTTGATTCTCCTACCTGAAAAATGGGGAAATTGAAACATCTTCTTCATGAATTTTTTTGTGAAGAGTAGTTTAAATTAACACATGTAAAATACTTAGAATAGTACCTATCACCAAAATAAGTGCCAATAAATATTTACTACCATTAATTTTGTGTATCCTTCTAGACACTATATTCATATTTCCAGATACATAGTCATAAAAACACACCCATTCCCTTCTCCTTTCCATTTTTTAACAAATAGTACCTACCTTGATTTTCTCATATCACAATCTTAAAACTATAATTTAAAAATAAGCCCACACATAAATGTTCTTTTGATATAACCCATAATCAGCCTTTCCAGTTCTCTCTCTTCTTTGCTTGCAGAAAAGTAATGGTTTCCTGCACTTTTCTATCATTTCTCATTATTAAGATAGAAATTCAGGAGGAGCAACTATTCTGGGAGCAACATGAGATCAATAAAGTCAGTCAATGAAAAACGAATGATAGCGTAGGTTCTGATCTTTGAAAATTGCTTTGATCTCTGATCTACTTGACTGTGGCCATGCCTTGAATTTCTCTATCTAGGGAATAAGTGTCAGTGATCCACTTGCAAGGAGCAGCCAATGGGGGTTTCTTAGAGCTGCGTTTTCATAGCAAACATACTGTTTTCACCTAGTTTTAATACAGAATGGGAATGTTCGTTGATAGAAATCATGAGGGAGAGGCACTATACCCCTTTGCCTGTCCTTCAAGGCATTCCTTGGCCCTACCACTGCCTGATGTCACAGTTACCTTTGTAGTACCATTTAGAAAAATAAAAAGAGAGGTGAAAAAACCAAGAATGAGACTGACTTGCCTGCTGCCCCCTGCCTGTAGAAGATGGACTGCAGTTTTGGCCCAGTTGAGAGAACATTGCAACCCTAAGAGCAGACTCCTGAGAGAAGAGGTCAAGGGGTAGTTCATTTTCGTTTTGACTGAATCTTTGCAGGCAGGATAATTGATCCTAACAGGGATAAAAGATGTGCTGCAGGGAGGGGACAGGTTTAGATACTGGCTGTTGATCAAATCCCCTCCAAGCTGCTTTCTATGGTACAGGAACTCCTAGTAAGAACCCTGAAGAGGATTACAAAGACATCCTGCTCCAAGGAACAAGAAGATTGCAGCTGCCAGCAGAGAGCACCACATACATTAGAATAGTTATGCAAGCTGCCTCCCTCCTTTAGGAGAAGTGAGGGTGGTGGAGCTGGGAATGTGAACCTACAATCACAGAGGCACATGCACTCTCTCACCCCGTCTTAATTTTAGGAAGAGAAGTAAAATGCAAGGACAACTCAGAACTTCTCTTTGTCAGTAGGTTAAAGTAAGGGGATCCTTCAGACTTCACAGAGATGTTAGGCCAGGGACAATCAATCTGCCTCTCCAACGTGATTTGAATGGCTTTTAGAACAATAGTTACCCCAAAATGTCAGGGAAGCTGCAGCTACACAACTAACTCTGGTAATAAAGCTTCAGAGAGACTGTGCCACATACCGTCCCACATGGGCAACCTGGAGGTTGCAGTGTAAGCCCAAACCCCGATTCCCAGCCCCTTCATCCCTGAGATGTTTCTCAGTATATGAGCCTCCATCCCAAACTCAGTCTCTTTAACCTTCCCAGCTCAGCACTAAAGGGCCAAATGTGCAGCAGGAAGTCTCCGGGGAAGGGCAGTGTCTCCTTCAGGGACTGCTGCCTCGCTGGCTCTGTGTGCACAGAGCTTGGTTCACATGGAATGCGGACACGACTTGGTTCCTGACTGTTGCAGCTGCTCTGAACAAATGGGCTCCCCCGCTTGGGGAATCGAAACTACACAGTTTCACTGTCCTGCTGTGTTGTCAGCTGGCTTTGAGCATTCCCTTGTCCCCACAGAAACCTCAACACGCATCCCTTGCACAGAGTTTGTACAATAGGAGCTTTCATTCCTGCTTTGGCACCTGCAGCCGTGGGTTAACAGCACCACCGAGCAGAGACAGTGCTTCCTAAAGAGATCAGTGCTGGGGACTCCGCCCCAGGCAGCAGCTGAGCACAGGAAGGTAGCTGGAATGTGCATGCTTGCAGGGAAACAAGGGGAAAGGAAGGCCCATTTCTGCTGCTACCCTGGGATATTCTGTATGTCAACTGCATGTACGTTGTGTCAGGCAGAGAGCAAGTGATACCCAATGTTTGACCTTAATATATTCAGGGCTTTAGTGGAGGAAATAGACCACAAAACCAAATGTACGTCAGGATTCTTGGTTACAAGCCACAGAATTCATCCTTGATGAGAAGGCTGGCTCTGGAGCCGGGCTCCGAGGTCTCCATTCTGCCTTTATCAGTTACTAGCTGTAGGATATGTATGCTAATTACATAACCACTCTGTACTCAGACTCTCATTTGTCAAATGAGGGCCAAGATAGTAGGCATCCCTGATAAGAATTAAAAGATTGAATATACCTGAACTAATTGGAACAGTGCCTGTCATGTATTATACATTCAGTAGACATTAGCTATTGTCATCATCAATTTATCCTCAATCAGAAGACCATAGAAGAAGATTTGGAAAATGAGTAAGCATCAAGGGAGGCTAAGAAGTAGGATTTATAGCAAAGTTTATGCTGCAGAAACAGCCTGATGAAACTGCTGGCCCTGGAACCATGTCACTAGTCATGCTGGACACCACTACCATCTAAGCTGGCCATTTCCATGTACTCTGCTGTAGTGAAATAAATTATAAATGCACTTTTTCTTCACTTGTCCCAAACTCAAAGTCCTACAGGGAAGCCCAATTTTCCTGTCAAAGAACAATAGGAAGGGGTGTGCCAAAATTATACCTGGTGTATTTGGTTTTCCATTCTGACAAATAGTGTTCTGTATAAAACAATGGATGTTTCCATTGTAGGAAGGGCAACCCCAGCCCAAAATACATTAAAATTGACAAATTCACATATAAAATGAGAGAGTTATGATAGAGGTATGAAGCTAGGGTCATGGCACTCAATACTTTTTAATGGGAGAGTGAAAAGGTCCCTCCTATGCCTCATCCTCTGTCAGGGGTCCCCTGGCTCTATGAATAGACCCTTCACACAAGCAGGAACATAAGCTAGAATCCCAGATAACATCTTGACCCCTGCCTCTCCCTTACCCCACATGTCCAATCCAATATGCACTGTCTCTCAATTTCTCTGCCTAAACATCCCTAAAACCACCACTTTCCTTCATCTCCATGATCCAAGAAACCAAAGTCTGACAGATTATTACACCAACCTCATGACTGATTTCCCTGCAGCAATTGTGCCTTTTCTAGTCTATTCTAGAACAATCACAGTGATCTTTTCAAGTTACAAATCAAAATCTACCATCCTTCCAGTTTAAATAGTTTCATACATCTCTCAGAATAAAGAAAGAATTCACTAACTTGCTCACAAGGTCCTGCCTCCTCTGGGTACTATGTGCTCTAAGTTCAAGTGTTTTGTGCTTCCACTCACTCATTGCACTCCAGGAGTAATGCTTTTCTTCCAGTCCCTATATTCTAGATGTTCCTTCTTGCCACAGCTATTTTCCACCTTGAACACCTTCCTTCTCTCCTTCCCTGTTTATCACTATCATTATATGGTGTTCTGATCAAGTGCTGTTTCCTCATATGAGCCTTCCCTGACCTTCAGGTCCTCACAGTGCCCGTAATCTTCCCTACACAGGCATCCCTCTTAATTGTACTGTTTTTCATTTATGTGATACTTATATAGCACATGAATGCAGAGAGCATGTCTGACCATTGCCTGGTATCTCCCATTTTTTGAGTGAGTGAATGAAAAACAATGACTTGTCACTGGAGGCATATTTATCCTGGATCTTGAAGAATAAGTGAGAAGTCATTGAATGAGAAGAGAAAGAGTAGAAATATGTCAAGAACAAAAATAAGGGATTCAAAAGTTCCAAGACATGTGAGGCAAGGGAGTAAATGGAGAAAGTGTAGCACAGTTGGTATAGAGGCCAAGGGATGGGGGATGGACGAGCGTGAGAAGAAAAGCATCAGATCAGCCTGGTGGTGGTTGAGATCTGACCGTGCAGGACCCTGGAGATAAGACCTGCTTTACTCTCCGAACCTGGAAGGAATCTGAATGTCTGAGCAGAGGAAAGTCATAATCAGAAATGCGGAGTGAGGGTGGAGGCAAGGAGCACCTTCAGTCTTTAAAGTTAGCAACTATTTCTACTTCCAAGCTAAGTTTGATCATTGATTATAGAGCATTGATTATTGATTAAGGAAGTAAAGATTTCAGAGTGCCTAAAATAGTGTTTAAATATCTGTTTCAATAAGTATAATCTTGACTATCAGATTTTTTTAAATTCCCTACCTCCAATAATTATCTCCAAATGATTTCTATTCATGCCCCAGTGAACAGATATTATGTGACCAACTTTAAAAGAAAAAAAAAAATGGTTACATAAAATGTGATCAGTCAATAGAATGTCTCTGATTTCAGTTCAATGCAAGATTTGTTTTTTAATAAGTAGATGATAGTAGATGCAGTTCTGCCTAGTTCTTAAAATAGAGTTTCTCAAATGTTTTGATCTTAGGGTCCCTTTACACTCTGAAAGATTATTGAGGAATTCCAAGAACTTTAGTTTATGTGGGTTATGTCTGTGGATGTTTAACACACTAGAAACTGAAAGTTAATTTTTAAAACAATCTGTTAATTTATTTTAAGAGAATAATAATAAACACATTCCATGTCAACATAATTAACATATTTAATGAAAAGAGCTGCATTTTCTAAAACAAAAAAATATCTGATTAGGGGACAGCAGGATTTCCATACAAGTTTCTGTATTTAATCTATTATGATTTGGGTTGAAACATGAGTAAAATCCTGCCTTATGCTTACATGTAGTTAGAGGAGGAAGGAGGGTTTAATGACATTTCAGATCCATCATGACACTATCGAAATTTGACAGGCAGTGGTTTGCTGAATAACCTTTGACACTTACACTCAATCCAGGGGTCTCTTGTGCCCATTGAATGGAGCTCTTACCCCTACTAGAATCTGTAACATCATACATTGTTCATTTAGAAAATATTTGTTCACTAAGTTGTACAAGTCTTCCAGATTTTGATACATTTCATTATACTATATTATCAGAAAACAGCTTAAAATATTGGGGAGTTATGGAGTTCTTGGTGACATATACACATTTAAAAATTAATTTTGCTTAAAAGTATAAATCCTATCATTGGTAACATATCTTGTTAGAAGGTTTCCTTGAAATGATAGGCTGACTTCATTAATTTTTAGAATGCCTCTGCCCAACCTACCCACTCCCCTCTCCTACCACCCTCCCTCCCCAACACTTGCTGAGTAGCTGCACACTAACCTTCTGGAAGCCAAAGGCTCTTGCCATTTTTCACACTTGGTGACTGCGATAGGTCGTGGGCTTCACACTGTCTGTGCTGTTGAGCTACATGTTTAATTTTCTTAAATTCCTGTTAGAGAAGCTTACTTTCGTGGTTTTGATTTCAGGTTGTAAAGTTTAAAAATCTGCGTAGCAGCAAGTTCTCAAGTTTTGCCGTTTCCTTTGCTGTCCTGTGGTCCACTGTAAGTTCCCATGTCAAGTATGTCTGTTACCTGTGTGTATTTAATCATGAACTTTAATTTTGCACGTTTATTTGTACTGGTTCTTTAAATAAAAGCAACTAATTTCATCATTAAAGAAAAGAAAAAATTGTCTCCTAAATACCCAAATTTGAATAATTTTGTCATTCTTTCAGTAAAAATTGTGCTCCATTAAAAAAAGGTCAAGTTTACCTTGGAAGTGAACTAAATACACAGGTTTTGTTTTTGTTTTTGTTTTGGATACAACCATCATGTGTCAGTACACAGCAGAGGTGTTATATATGCTACTCCTCATGTTGCTGTATAAAATTGTTTTTAAAAAGCCTTATTCAAATATCAAAATTTAGTAAAATTAATCATGCCTTCCTATTTTATTAAAACATCTTTAAGATAGAGCAACATCAATTTTTACCGCAAGCATGACATGGCAGAGCGTACAATGACTGATGAGTGGTTTGGTATCACTGCCTTGATTTCTTTTCAGGCACACAATTGTTTTGGTACAGTTTTTGGAAGTTTGACAGAGTTAAAAATTAATATGTATTATTATGAAAGGCATTTGGATTTCATGAACCACCCAGAAGAAACTTGGAGCATCCAGGGGTCTGAGGACACTTTGAAACAACTACAATAGAAATTAATTTAGGGACCTACTGATTTGTTTACCATAAAATAATGGGGCTCAGTCCACAGCCTAATCCAATTCATAATTTTATCATATTCAAAATAGTTTACATTTGCATGTTTTCATTATTTTAAGAGCAATGTGCTATCTGTCACTTAAGGAAATGATGAAAAACCAATTGAAAACAAGTTTTGGTTACTCATCAGTTTGGAATATTGCAAAATGCCTATTGCTAGAGAAGAAAGAATTCATTTACTCCATCTCCATGGCTATTGTCACTAATCATCCATTTAGTAACTTTCTTGACAAATAAGGCCAGTCAATGGCAATGGGTGGGCAATTTGGGGAAGTTGTGCCAAGGGTCATTTCAATAAGCAGTTTTTCAGAAGATCAGAGCTGAACAGAAGAGTAAGGGGGTAATCAGACCTGCCCCTCTTTAATTGGAGAGGTAATACTTCCAACAATAGTATATTGTCAACACGATTTCTTCTCTAGGGATTTCCTTATAACACATGTGTATTCAGACAGAGGAGGGAAGTTCCCCCATTTTCATATATCACTTTATCCAACTGGCATGCAAAGAAATCAGACCAAGGCTTTTCAAAGGAATTGCCCAGCCCACACTGAAAGCTATAGTGAAAAGTCAGCTGATTCATCCAAGGTATTTTGGAAATCGCCAACAAGCAGAGGCAGGAGTAAGACCTGTCGAAGGCCATGGTTTTGCCAACTGGGCGGGCGCAAGCCATGTAGATTCTTGCGGTTTCTCTAATTCGTGTTGGAGCAAGGGCTTCACTCTCAGTTTCCCACACTTGGATGAGCTTCTCTGAGTAATACCCATTGTGTGAGTATGAAAAGGTTACTGGATTCATCCATAGTTATAAAGAAAGAAAGGAAAAAGTAATTTTCTAGGTCAATGGCATAATTGCATATAACCATGCTTTGGTCCAATATCCCTAGCAGATAATCAGTGTCAAAGCTCAAGTATGTAGTCCTAGTGTAGAGAGGAGCACTTGCTATTCATTATTTATTTTTTCAAGATCATTGCCTTTGTTCTTAAGTTTATGATTATAGATGTGCAGACACAAGGGATTATTGTAAGTCTCTTGAGCACTTTCCTTTACCTATTTCTCAGTATAGTTGCAACACTCTGGGTTACTTTCTGCAGTAGATATGTCCCAGAATGTCAAAATATTCAGTCAAATCAGCACCATCTGACTCAGTGTCAATTCCTAAGAAACATTTAATCATAAAAATCCAACCCTACAAAACAGGCCCACCCATTAGCCTGGCATAACTCCCCATAACCAGACCTTGTCTCCCTCTGTAACTGTACAACACTTCACTTCTTCTACATGCCACAGGATTCAGATACATGGAGTGCCTGCAGTGTCCTGGATGCCTCCTTGAACACATTTGTCTGGCATAGAGTCAAGTCCTGGCAGAAACAGCAAGCAGGTCTAACGGCATCAGGCGAGTCTCAAGATGCAAACTACCATCTCCTTTTAATCTCTCCTCCAAAGCTGTCTTTCTTCATTTCTGAAATTAAAAGATCTCTTTTTCCATATTTATACATTTCATTAGTTATTATATGCATTTCCATGCTATAAAAAATAATTGCAGTTACCTCATTGGCAGATATATAAAACAAAGTGTCTATGTACAGTTGGATATCTACAATATTTTTTTCTTAATTAACTTAATACCCTATCAAGATAAGTTGTGGGCTGAGCCTGTCACCCCACACCAAGGTTGGACTCCCATCACTCAGCCCATCCCCCACCAAAGACGGACCCAGCACTGAGCCACCCAGCCTGCCCCCACACTGAGGATGGAGGCCAGTAGCTGAGCCTGCCCACCTGCCCCCCTACTGCTGAGGGACACTGCGCCTGCCTCTGTGCTGATTCAGCACACCCTTGCTGGGGCTCCCCAGCTTCTTTGGAGGCTGGTGTAGGCATTTTGAATTATTCCTGAGGGCGTGGCCATCATCATTGGAGGGCAGTTCCCTTCCTGAGATACCTACAGGACACTGGAGGCCCTTTTTTTTTTTTATTGTAACAAATGGGATACATGTTGTTTCTCTGTTTGTACATGGCGTAAAGGCATACCATTTGTGTAATCATAAATTTACATAGGATACTGTTGTTCGATTCATTCTGTTATTTTTTTCCCTTCCCTCCCAACCCTCCCACCCCTCTTTTCCCTCTATACAGTCCTTCCTTCCTCCATTCTTGCCCCCATTCCTAACCCTAACTCTAACCCTAACACTAACCCCTCCCACCCCCCATTATGTGTCATCATCCACTTATTAGTGATATCATTCGACCTTTGGTTTTTTGAGATTGGCTTATCTCACTTAGCATGATATTCTCCAATTTCATTCATTTGCCTGCAAATGCCATAATTTTATCATTCTTTATGGCTGAATAATATTCCATTGTATATATATACCACAGTTTCTTTATCCATTCATCAATTGAAGGACATCTAGGTTGGTTCCACAATCTGGCTATTGTGAACTGAGCAGCTATGAACATTGATGTGGCTGTATCTCTGTAATATGCTGATTTTAAGTCCTTTGGGTATAGGCCAAGGAGTGGGATAGCTGGGTCAAATGGTGGTTCCATTCCAAGTTTTCTAAGGAGTCTCCACACTGCTTTCCAGAGTGGCTGCACTAGTTTGCAGCCCCACCAACAATGTATGAGTGTACCTTTCTCCCCACATCCTCGCCAACACCTTTTGTTGCTTGTATTCTTGATAATCGCCATTCTAATTGGGGTGAGATGGAATCTTAGGGTAGTTTTGATTTGCATTTCTCTTATTACTAGAGATGTTGAACATTTTCCCATATGTTTGTTGATTGCTTCTAGATCTTCTTCTGTGAAGTGTCTATTCATTTCCTTAGCCCTTTGTCAATTGGATTATTTACAGATTCTGGAGATTAGTGCTCTATCTGAAGTATGATTGGCAAAGATTTTCTCCCACTCTGTAGGCTCTTTCTTCACATTGCTGATAGTTTCCTTTGCTGAGAGAAAGCGTTTTAGTTTGAATCTATCCCAGTTATTAATTCTTGCTTTTATTTCTTGTGCTATGGGAGTCCTGTTGAGGAAGTCTGGTCCTAAGCCGACATGTTGAAGCTCTGGACCTACTTTTTCTTCTATAAGATGCAAGGTCTCTGGTCTGATTCCAAGGTCCTTAATCCATTTTGAGTTTAGTTTCGTGCATGGTGAGAGATATGGGTTTAGTTTCATTTCCAATTGGGAGATTTCCAATTCTCCCAGCACCATTTGTTGAAGAGGCTATCTTTTCTCCATTGCATATTTTTGGCCCCTTTGTCTAGTATGAGAAAATTGTATTTATTTGGGTTTGTGTCTGTGTCCTCTATTCTGTACCATTGATCCACCTTTCTATTTGGTACCAATACCATGCCGTTTTTGTTACTATTGCTTTGTAGTAGAGTTGAAGATATGGTATTGCGATACCCCCTGCTTCACTCTTTCTGCCAAGGATTGCTTTAGCTATTCTGGGTTTTTTATTCTTCCAGATGAATTTCATAATTTCTTGCTCTATTTCTGTAAGGTACATCATTTGGATTTTAATAGGAATTGCATTGAATCTGTATAGCACTTTTGGTAGTATGGCCATTTTGACAATATTCATTCTTCCTATCCAAGAACATGGGAGATCTTTCCATCTTCTAAGGTTTTCTTTAATTTCTTTCTTTAGTGTTCTGTAGTTCTGTAGTCTTTCACCTCTTCTGTGAGATTGATTCCCAAGTATTTTATTTTTTTCGATGCTATTGTGAATGGGGTAGTTTTCCTAATTTCCCTTTCTGAAGATTCATCACTTATGTATAAAAATGCCTTAGATTTATGTGCATTGATCTTATATCCCGCTACTTTACTGAATTCACTTATGAGATCTAAAAGTTTTCTGGTGGAATTTCCTGGTTCCTCTAAGTATATAATCATATCATCAGCAAATAGGGATAGTTTGAGTTCTTCTTTTCCTATTCATATCCCTTTAATTTCTTTGATCTGTCTAATTGCTTTGACTAGAGTTTCAAGGACGATATTGAAAAGAAGCGGTGAAAGAGGGCATCCCTGCCTTGTTCCAGTTTTTAGGGGAAATGCTTTCAGTTTTTCACCATTTAGAATGATATTAGCCATGGGCTTAGCATAGATGGCCTTTACAATGTTAAGGAATGTTCCCACTGTCCCTATTTTTTCTAGTGTTTTGAGCATGAAGGGGTGCTGTATTTTATCAAATGCTTTTTCTGCATCTATCGAAATAATCATGCGATTCTTGACTTTAAGTCTATTGATATGGTGAATGACATTTATTGATTTCCTGATGTTGAACCAACCTTGCATCCCTGGGATGAAACCCACTTGATCATGGTGCACTATTTTTTTAATATGTTTTTGTATGCGATTTGCTAAAATTTTGTTGAGAATTTTTGCGTCGATGTTCATTAAGGATATTGGTCTGAAATTTTCTTTCCTTGATGTGTCTCTGTCTGGTTTAGGTATCAGGGTGATATTGGCTTCATAGAACGAGTTTGGTAGGGTTCCCTCCTCTTCTATTTCATGGAATAGTTTGAGGAGTATTGGAATGAGCTCTTCTTTAAAGGTTTTGTAGAACTCGGCTGAGAACCCATCTGGTCCTGGACTTTTCTTTGTTGGTAGGCTTTTGATGACTTCTTCTATTTCATTACTTGAAATTGGTCTATTTAAATTGTGTATGTCCTCCTCGTTCAGTTTAGGCAATTCATATGTCTCTAGAAACCTGTTGATGTCTTCGAAATTTTCTATTTTGTTGGAGTATAGATTTTCAAAATAGCTTCTAATTATGTTTTGTATTTCAGTAGTGTCTGTTGTGATATTTCCTTGTTCATTCCGAATTTTAGTGATTTGGGTTTTCTCTCGTCTTAGTTAGTGTGGCTAAAGGTTTATCAATTTTATTTATTTTTTCAAAGAACCAACTATTCATTTTGTCAATTTTTTGTATGGTTTCTTTTGTTTCAATTTCGTTGATTTCAGCTCTGAGTTTAACTATTTCCTGTCTTCTACTACTTTTGGTGTTGGTCTGTTCTTTTTCTAGGGCTTTGAGCTGTAGTGTTAGGTCGTTTATTTGTTGAGTTTTACTTCTTTTATTAAATGTGCTACATGAAATAAATTTTCCTCTAAGTACTGCTTTCATAGTGTCCCAGAGATTTTGATATGATGTTTCTTTGTTCTCATTTACCTCTAAGAATTTTTTAATTTCCTTCCTAATATCTTCTGTTATCCATCCATCATATAATAGCATATTGCTTAATCTCCAGGTGTTGGAGTAGTTTCTGTTTTTTACTCTTTCATTTATTTCTAACTTCAATCCATTATGATCTGATAGAATACAAGGTAGTGTCTCTATCTTCTTGTATTTGCTAACATTAGCTTTGTGGCATAATATATGGTCTATTTAGAGAAGGATCCATGTGCTGCTGAGAAGAAAGTGTATTCGCTCTTGGTTGGATGGTATATTCTATAAATGTCTGTTAAGTCTAAATTATTGATTGTGTTATTGAGATCTATGGTTTCTTTGTTCAATTTTTGTTTGGAAGATCTGTCCAGTGGTGAGAGAGGCGTGTTAAAATCACCTAGTATTATTGTGTTGTGGTCTATTTGGTTTCTAAAATTGAGAAGGATTTGTTTGACATACATGGATGAGCCACTGTTTGGGGCATAGATGTTTATGATTGCTATATCTTGCTGATTTATGGTTCCCTTAAGCAGTATGAAATGTCCTTCTTTATCCCTTCTGACTAACTTTGGCTTGAAGTCCACATTATCTGAAATGAGGATGGATACTCCAGCTTTTTTGCTGAGTCCATGTGCATGGTATGTTTTTCCCCATCCTTTCACCTTTAGTCTATGGGTATCTCTCTCTATGAGGTGAGTCTCTTGCAGGCAACATATTGTTGGATCTTTCTTTTTAATCCAATCTGCCAGTCTATGTCTTTTGATTGATGAGTTCAGGCCATTAACATTCAGGGTTATTATTGAGATATGATTTGTATTCCCGGTCATTTGGTTCATTTTTTAAATTTTATTTATTTATTTTTTTTTTTTGACACACCTTGGTTCCTCCTTTATTTGACAGTCTAGGATAATTCCTCCCTTTGCTGATTTGCTTCTTTATTTTTTATCTCTTCTTCATGGAATATTTTGCTGAGAATATTCTGTAATGATGGCTTTCTTTTTGTAAATTCTTTTAGCTTTTGTTTATCATGGAATGATTTTATTTCATCGTCAAATTTGAAGGTAAGTTTTGCTGGGTATAAGATTCTTGGTTGGCATCCATTTTCTTTCAGAGCTTGAAAAATGTTGTTCTAGGCCCTTCTAGCTTTTAGTGTCTGGATTGAAAAATCTGCTGATATCCGTATTGGTTTCCCCCTGAATGTAATTTGGTTCTTTTCTCTCACAGCCTTTAAAATTCTGTCTTTATTTTGTATGTTAGGTATTTTCATTATAATGTGCCTTGGTGTGGGTCTGTTGTAATTTTGTGTATTTGGAGTCCTATAAGTCTCTTGAACTTGATTTTCCATTTCATTCTTCATATTTGGGAAATTTTCTGATATTATTTCTTTGAATAGATTGTTCATTCCTTTGATTTGTTTCTCTAAGCCTTCCTCAATCCCAATAATTCTCAAATTTGGCCTTTTCATGATATCCCATAGTTCTTGGAGATTCTGTTCATGATTTCTTACCATCTTCTCTGTTTGTTCAACTTTGTTTTCAAGGTTAGATATTTTGTCTTCAATATCTGAGGTTCTGTCTTCCAGGTGTTCTATCCTATTGGTTATGCTTTCTATGGAGTTCTTAATTTGGTTTATTGGTTCCTTCATTTCAAGGATTTCTGTTTGGTTTTTTTTCAATATCTCTAACTCTTTATTGAAATGATCTTTTGCTTCCTGTATTTGCTCTTTTAACTGTTGATTGGTGCGATCATTCAATGCCTGCATTTGCTCTTTCATCTCATCGTTTGCTTCCCTGATCATTTTAATTATGTACATTCTGAACTCCCTTTCTGTCATTTCTTCTGCCATGCTGTCATTAGATTTTATTGATGTAACATCTAGATTTGTTTGGGGCATTTTCTTCCCTTGTTTTCTCATATTGTTCAGGAATCAGTGGATCATTAAGATATTGCAGATTTCCTCTATCGACTTATAATGTCCATGAAGATTGCTAGTATATCCCCTCTTATCCTTCAGTAGCCTGAAGTCTTGGAGGAAGTTGATAATGCGGTGCTCCACAAGGAAGCTGCCTCTCTAGGGTTGGTGACCCTCAGGTGGGGTATATTCCCTGATAGTGGGCAGAGGTGCCTCCACTTGTTGACCAATGGTCATCCAAAGGGGAACTAGGCTGCAGGCTGAGGCAAGGCCTGTTTGGGCCTGTGTCTCTGGTTTTTACCGTCCTTGTGTGAAAACCTCACCGGGCAGGGAAGACTCACCTGGTGGGGAGTTCTCGTTGGTCAGTTCCCCTCCTAGAGGTTCCCCTCAATCTACAACTACCACCTGGGCTGGGCTGTCTTCCTCTGCAACGTTCCCAGGGGCCCGGATCTACCTCCTGGGCCTGGGAGCCTCATCCTTCACAGATGAGTCTCCTTAGGCTGCCTCTCCTCAAAGAATCTGCCCGCAGTCCTGGAAACTTCACTCCGCCCCTAGGTGTGTCTCTGTGCGGCTCTTCCACCAAGAAGCCGCCTAGATCCTGGGACCCTGCTCTGCACCTAATCACCTGGCTATGCGGCCCCTCCTCTGAGCCGCCACCTGGAGCCCCGTACAATAGCTCCGAGTCCCAGAGATCTGCCACACACCTCTTCCTCCGAATAGCCGCCCGGTTTCTGACACAGTCACTAGGAGTCCAAGCAACTCACTTCGTGTCTCCTCCTCCCACCAACTGCCCGTAGACCTAGGCAGTCACTCCGAGTCCAAGTGACCCGCCCTGTTCCTCCTCCTCCTCGGGGTAGCCCCCCGGGTGTTCAGGAGTGGTCGCTCGGAGACCAAGTGACCCACCGCACTCCTCCTCCAGGCAGGCCACCAGTGTTCAGGAGCAGTCGCTTTGAGTCCAAACAACTCACCACTCGCCTCCTCCTCTGGCAACCGCCTGTGGCTCTGATGCAGTCACTCCTAGACCAAGTGACCCGCCACGTTTCTCCTCTTCCTCCGGGCAACCCCGGTGTTCAGAAGCGATCACTCTGAGTCCAAACAGCTCACCACGCAGCTCCTCCTCAGGCAGCCACCCGGAGCCCCAGTGGTTGCTCCGAGTCCAAGCACTGTGCTGAGCCGCCTCCTCTACGATGATCCCAGTTGTCCGTGTTTACCGCTCCAGCGGGGGGAGGGGCGTCTCGCCGAGCAACTCTACTTCACAAAGTTCCCTGCATTCCGGGGCTACCGCCCCATCGGGGACGCCTCCCCAACGGGAAAGACACACCTGGCAGCTTTGAGTTGGTCCCAAGTCTCTCACTATCTCCTCTTTTGAATCCTGTGTCCTGGAGCAACATGAAATGCAGCCGCACTCTAGTCCACCATCTTGAAAACCCCACTGGAGGCCCTTTGACAGGTACCTCTATTACTCACTTACCTCCTACACCCTTTCCCATCCTCTTGTTCACAACCAGAAACACTGTAAATAGTAATCAAACTCATCCTGTTCATTACAATAATGTTAAAGACTTTATAGGGGCTATCTGGTTCAGGACTGCATTTTCTCTGTATTGGGTGCTACTGGTATTGATCTCCCCTTCAAAGGAGAGGTAGTGGAAAAGTGCAGGGCCACAACTAGCTTTCAGGGGGGAACTTCAGTATCTCTGATCTTCACTGCTAGAGGGGAATATATAAAAACAATTATGAAAAATCAGGGGAAGAAAGTGTCCCTAACAAACCAAGATGCTATTGTGATAGAATCCAATGACAGCATGGCAGTAGAAATTATAGAAAAAGAATTTAGAATCTGTGTACTTAAAATGATCTGTGAAGCAAAAGATGAGAAAAGAGCAAATGCAGGCAATGCATGACCATTCCAGTAAACAGTTAAAAGGGCAAATGTAGGAAGCAAAAGAACACTTCAATAAAGAGATAGAGATTCTGAAAAAAAAAAAAAAAAAACAGAAATATTTGAAATGAAATAAACGATAAACCAAATTAAAAACTCAATAGAAAGCATCACCTACAGAATAGATCTCATGGAAGACAGAATATCAGACAATGAAGACAAAATATTTAATCTTGAAAATAAAATTGAACAAACTGAGAAGATGTTAAGAAGTCATGAACAGAACCTCCAAGAATTATGGGATATCATGAAAAGACCGAATTTAAGAATTACTGGGATTGAGGAAGGCACAGAGATACAAACCAAAGGCATGAACAACCTGTTCAATGAAATAATCTCGGAAAATTTCCCAAACCTGAAAAATGAGATGGAAAATCAAATACAAGAGGCTTACAGAACACCAGGTGCACAAAATTATAACAGATCCACACCAAGACACATTATAATGAAAATACCTCACATACAAAATAAAGATAGGATTTTTAAAGGCTACAAGAGAAAAGCATCAGATTACATATAAGGGGAAAGCAATACAGATATCAGCAGATTTCTCAACCCAGACTCTAAAAGCAAGAAGGGTCTGGAACAATATATTTCAAGCTCTGAAAGAATACAGTTGCCAACCAAAAATCCTATACCAGTAAAACTAACCTTCAGATTTGACAATGAAATAAAATCTTTCCATGATAAACAAAACTTAAAAGAATTTACAAATAGAAAATCTGCCCTACAGAACATTATCAGCAAAATATTTTTTGAGGAGGAAGTGAAAGGCAACAATACAAGACAGCATAGGGATGAAATACTCTAAAGGAAAAGTCAATCAAAGGAGAAACCAAGTCAAGTTAAAAAACAAAAATAATACAAATTATATCACAATAATAACCTTGAATGTCAATGGTCTAAACTCAATAATCAAAAGACATAGACTGGCAGATTGGCTTAAAAAGAAGGACTCAACAATATGCTGCCTTCAAGAGACTTATCTCATAGAAAAAGACATCCACAGACTAAAGGTGATAGGATGGGGAAAAACATACCATGCACATGGACTCAGTAAAATAGCAGGGGTCTCCAACCTCTTATCAGATAAAGTGAACTTCAAACCTAAGTCAGAATGGATAAAGAAGGACATTTCATACTGCTTAAGAGAAGCATAAAACAGCACAATATAACAATTTTAAATATTTATGCCCCAAACAATGGAGCATCTATGTATATCAAACAAACATTTCTCAATTTTAAAAATCAAATAGACCAAAACTCAATAATAATGGGGGACTTTAACACACTGTTCTCACCACTGGATAGATCCTCCAAACAAAAACTGAACAAAGAAACTACAGAACTAAATAATACAATCAATGATATAGGCTTAATGGATATTTACAGAATATTTCATCCATCATCAAGCAAATATACTTTCTTCTCAACAGCTCATGGATCCTTCTCCAAAATAGACCATATGCTATGCCACAAAGAAGCAATTAGTAAATACAAAAAAAAAAAAAAAATAGAGATCCTACCCTGTATCCTGTCAGACCATAATGGAATGCAATTAGAAATGAAGGATAAAATAACAAACAAAAACTACTCATACATCTAGAGACTAAATAATATGCTATTGAATGATGTGATGATAACAGAAGATATCAGAGAAGAAATAAAAAACTTCTTAGAGGTAAATGAGAACAATGACACAACATATCAAAATCTTAAGGATACTCTGAATACAGTACTAAGAGAAAAGTTCATTGCATTGATCTCATACACTGAAAAAAATAAAAAGTCAACAGCAAAATGACCTAACATTACATCTCAAAGCCCTATAAAAAGAACAACAGTTCAACACCAAAAACAGTAGAAGACAGGAAATCATTAAAATCAGAGCTAAAATCAATGAAATTGAAACAAGAGAAACAATTCAAAAAGTTGGTTCTTTGAAAAAGTAAACAAAATTGATAAACCC
Source organism: Sciurus carolinensis (assembly GCF_902686445.1). Taxonomy (NCBI): domain Eukaryota; kingdom Metazoa; phylum Chordata; class Mammalia; order Rodentia; family Sciuridae; genus Sciurus; species Sciurus carolinensis. The sequence goes on along the minus strand of NC_062214.1, from coordinate 113,125,947 downwards.
CTAGCCACACTAATGAAGAAAAGGAGAGAGAGAAAACTCAAATTACTAGAATTAGTGATGAAAAAGGAAAGATCACAAGAGACACCATTGAAATACATAACATAATTAGAAGCTACTTTGAAAATCTATACTCCAACAAAATAGAAATATAGAAGACATTGACAAATTTTTAGAGACGTATGATCCTCCCAAACTGAATCAGGAAGACATATACAATCTAAACAGATCAATTTCAAGCACCGAAATAGAAGAAGCCATCAAAAGCCTACCAACCAAGAAAAGCCCAGGACCAGATGGATTCTCAGCCGAATTCTACAAGACCTTTAAGGAAGAACTGATACCAATACTCCTCAAAGTATTCTAGGAAATAGAAAAGGAGGGAACCCTTCCAAATTCAATCTATGAGGCTAGCATCACTCTGATACCAAAACCAGACAAAGACACATCAAGGAAAGAAAACTTTAGACCAATAATCCTGATGAACATAGATGCAAAAATCCTTAATACTGGCAAATCACATATAAAAACATATTAAAAAGATAGTTCACCATGATCAAGTGGGGTTTATCCCAGGGATGCAAAGTTGGTTCAACATTTGGAAATTAATAAATGTAATTCATCACATCAATAGGTTTAAAGTTAAGAATCACATGATTATTTCAATAGATGCTGAGAAAGCATTTGATAAAATGCAGCACCTCTTCATGCGTAAAATGCTACAAAAAATAGTAGGAACATACCTCAACATTGTAAAGGCTATCTATGCTAAGCCCACATCATTCTTAATGGAGAAAAACTGAAAGCATTCCCTCTAAAAACTGGATCAAGACAGGGATGCCCTCTTTCCCCACTTCTATTCAACATCATCCTTGAAACACTTGCCAGAGCAATTAGACAGACCAAAGAAATTGAAGGGATACAAATAGGAAAAGAAGAATAAAGTTGTCACTATTTGCTGATGACATGATCCTATATTTAGAAGATCCAAAAAAACTCCACTAGATAACTTCTAGAACTAATAAATGAATTCAGCAAAGTAGCAAGATATAAAATCACTATGCATAAATCTAATGCATTTCTATTCATAAGTGATGAATCCTCTGAAAGAGAAATTAGGAAAAACCACTCCATTCATAATAGCCTCAAAAAAAGTAAAATATTTGGGACTTAATCTAACAAAAGAGGTGAAAGACCTCTACAGTGAAAACTACAGAACATTAAAGAAAGAAATTGAAGAAAACCTTCAAAGATGGAAAGATCTCCCATGCTCTTAGACAGAATTAACATTGTCAAAATGACCATTCTACCAAAAGCACTATACAGATTCAATGCAATTCCAATCAAAATCCCAATGACATTCCTCATAGAAATATAGAAAGCAATCATGAACTTCATCTGGAAGAACAAGAGACCTCAAATAGCCAAAATAATCATGAATAGAAAAAGTGAAACAGGAGGTATCACAATACCAGACATTAAACTATACTACAGAGCAATAATAACAAAAGCAACATGGTATTGGCACTAAAATAGACAGGCAGACCAATGGCACAGAATAGAAGACACAGACAAAACCACATAAATACAGTCACCTCATTCCACACAAAGGAGCCAAAAACATACAATGGAGAAAAGATAGTCTGTTCAACAAATGGTGCTGGCAAAACTGGAAATCCATATGCAGTAAAATGAAATTAAACCTCTATCTCTCACCCTGCACAAAACTCAACTCAAAATGGATCAAGAACTTAGGAATTAGACCAGAGTCTGCACCTAATAGAAGACAAAGTAGGCCTGAATCTTTATCACGTTGACTTAGGATCAGACTTCCTCAAAAAGACTCCCATAGCACAAGAAATCAAAGCAAGAATCAATAAAGGGGATGAACTCAAACTGAAAAGTTTTTTCTCAGCAAAGGAAACAATCAATAATGTGAAAAGAGAGCTTACAGAGTGGGAGAAAATCTTTTCCACATGCACTTCAGATAGAGCACTTATCTCCAAAATTTATAAAGAACTTACAAAACTTTACACCAAAAAATACAAAGAACCCAATCAATAAATGGATCAAGGAACTGGACAAACACTTTACAGAAGAAGACATAAAGGCAATTAATAAAAATATGAAAAAGTGTTCAACATCTCTAGTAATTAGAGAAATGCAAATTAAAACAACTCTAAGATTTCATCTTACTCCAATTAGAATGGCTATTTTCAAGAACACAAACAATAACAGATGTTGGTGTGAATGTGGGGAGAAAGGCACTCTTTTACATTGCTAGTGGAATGGAGTTGCAAATTGGTGCAGCCACTCTGGAAAGCATTGTGGAGAATCCTCAGAAAACTTGGAATGGACCCACCTTTTGACCCAGTTATCCCACTCCTCAGCTTATACCCAAAGGACTTAAAATCAGCATATTACAGTAACAAGCCACAGCAATGTTTATAGCAGCTCAGTTCACAATAGCTAGATTGTGGAACCAACCTAGATGCACTTCAACAGATGAATGGATAAAGAATCTGTGGTATATATACACAATGGATTTTTATTCAGCCATAAAGAAGAATAATATTTTGGCATTTGTAAATAAATGGATGGAATTGGAAAATATCATACTAGTTGAAATAAGCCAATCCCAAAAAACCAAAAGCCAAATGTTTTCCCTGATAAGTGGAGAATGATATATAATGGGGGTGGTGGGTGGGGAATGAGAGAAGAATGGGGGAACTTTAGATTATGTAGAAGGAAATGAGAGGGAGGGGGGTATGAAAAATGGTGGAATGAGACAGACATCATTACCCTATGTACATGTATGATTACACGAATGGTATGAGTCTACATCATGTACAACCATAGAAATGCAATGATGTACCCCATTTGTGTACAATGAATCAGGACTGCAGTCTGTAAAAAAAATTAAAGATAAATTTAAAAAAAGGATAAGTTGTGGGTTGGTCTGGGATGAAGGGAGGCAGGTCAGGGGAACTGGGTGGGGCAGCTCACCTTCCAGGCTCTCCGGTGAGTCTTATTCAGGTTAGGTAGCTTTGCTCTCAGACCCAGGCTCTGGCTTCAGTCCATTCTGGCAATCTCTCTTCTCTGGCTTTCCCTCGGTTAATGCCTCCTGGCCAAGCTTGTGGATGAGACTTGTTTGGGTCCAAGAAGCATTAAGTCAATTCAATTGAGACAACTTGTCCTAATGATGGTAATTATGACTTTAATTTCCTTTTTAAGTCATGAATACACTAAATGGTACAAATGAAAGGATCTCTTGAGAATTTTTTCTGAGACAGCAACTGAACTCTGAGAGGCAAAGTGGATACTTAAACTACAAGTTCTCTCTAGCAGGAGAGGAAAGGGGTAATCCAAAAAATGAGAGAAAAACCCAGTCAAATAATGAGCAATCTGTACAACTTGGCTTTCTGTGCCTCTTCCAGCAACAAGACAGAAAAATGGAAATGCTGCCTCTACTCTACTTCTCAAAGCTGCGAAATGTTAATTTTTTTAGTCAATAAGAGGCAGTGTCTATATTCCCACTCAAATTCTACATTTATTGCATTAGTAATCTAAATAAATGACTATTCACTTTTCACAGGATTAAATAAACTTATTTTTATTTTAAACACAAAAACATGGTTCAAAAACATTTGTGTTTTTCCTAAATGGACTCACATTCCAACATATTTTTCTTCACTGAGCTAGAAAGCCAAGAATGTTATTGAAATATATGAATGCAAGTGCATGAATACCTGGTTCCATGTGGTAGCTTCAAAGCAGCTATTCCACCTGTCTCATGCTCTTAAGATCACAGGAATCTTATCTACACACCAAACTAGCATTCATTTCATCTGCTTTTACCAAGGGTGCTATTCCTGCCTTCTTTATTCTATTTGATATTTCTATAGATATGAGCACAACACCCAGGTAAAAGTCACCAGGAAAATACACTAGAGAAACTTTCAAAGACATTGAGACTGCTTTGCACCTTGAGTCTCTTACTACTGCCTCTCAGGCCTGATCTCTGCAGGATTTGACTATCTACACCAGGAAGAACCATCACAACACCTCTTGCTGAGTAGTGCTCCTGGTCCAACATGTGCAGATCGAAGTTTTTTTTCCTTTCTTGCATTTCTTAGAATCTAGTTTGAAGGAAGAGGGAGATACAAGTCATCAACTTCAGAATGATCAACTGTTCATGTATTTCAGGGATAATACAGAATAAATTCACCCTTGCCTGAGAGACAAAAGTCTAAAAGTTTGTTCCAAGACTTGGGTGTTCATTTAGGAGAAGAAATGCTGGAAAGGCTACAGACCCTATGGTTATGTAACCTTCCAGACAAAATCCAAGGGAATCATATGTCTTGTGGCAAAGGAGGAGGGAAGCCTCAGGATATGAGACACAGCAGCTGAGAATATTTGTGTGGATTCTTCATACCAAAGAGCTCTGAGTACTACTTATATCTAAATGAACCATAAGGATCATCATCACTTGGGCCAGGAAAAAGTAGATTTTCAGATCTGAATTGGACAAACTTAGCATTGCATCATGACAAAGAGATCAAGCACAAGTAAGTGAAACTTGTCTGAAGCAAGTTTTTTTTTTTTTTTATAAGACCAGGCGGATCTCAGAGAAAAATAGATAATAGTCGAAATCTTCTTTTGTAAATTGAGATATATAATGTATTTTATAATATTTTCTACTTACTATAGCTTTTGTGGTATGTTCTTTCATCTTAATAAAACTAGTTTCCTCATTTAAAATGACTCAACACAGATATCTTAAATGTGTAACCCCCAATTTTGTTGTAAGTATGAAACAGCTGGTTTCTTTTTCCTTAAGAAATTTGATTTTTATTAAGCAAAACAATTGTGAGAGTGTATTTTGAACAAATTTTGATGATTAACCACAACATTCTGTTTATAATATATAACCATGCAGGAAAAAAATAGCATAAAAGCAGGATAATTTCCTTAATTCACAAATTCTTTGTTATTTCCCATGGAGTGAAACTCACATCTGGAAAAGTTCATGCAATTAAGCAGTGTACCAAGGAAAGACTATCTTAAGGAATTCCAAATATATGTTTTTTTTTTTTCCCCTTCATTGTTGGTTCTATCTTCAGGGAGAGCTTTGGAACACAATAATAGAGTTAAGGAAAAAAAACAAAAAGGCACTCTGTGTTGTAGCTTCCTAGTATTTGAAGAGACACCTGATTTCTGCTGGGGATTGTCCTCTGCCTCAAGGTAGGACTGTACCAAAACAATTACCAGAGAGTTCACTCTCTATAAATTAGGAAAAAAAGTTCCATGTTGCCATTCATCTTGGATCCTTGTCATTTTTTTTTTTTTTTTTCAGTCATGAAGTCTTCTTCTGTTAGGAACCTATATCCTCCTTGTTAAACCCATTTTTCTTTCTCTGAGTACAAGACTTCTGGACAGTCACAAGCCCAGCAGGTGCCTGCCACTCTCCAAATTCCCGCAACTGCACGATGGCCACCACAGAGGGAGTTCTTGCTGCCTTGTGGGGAGGTCAGAATGGAAGCAGAGGAGAAGGGTGAACATAAAGAAGTGAGAACCCTGCCTCTCCCCAGCAGCAGACGGCATTCCTCGACTGTCCATGGCACAACCTCAGCCCACGCTGGGCAGGAGCTGGTCACTTGGCACTACAGAAAAGTGCCACTTGGCACATGACTCCCAGCCTCTAGGAGAGACCGCCATGAAGGTCTGCCAGAGGGGAGGACTTGGAATGAGGTATGGCAGGGGCTTGTCATTTTGCCTTTCGGGTTTTTCCTGACCTCCCTACCTGAATAGGTCCTTGCTTCCATTCCACTATTGTTATTAGTCATGACAGAACTGTTTATTTTCTAATTAACATTTATCACAATCTGTAATGAATTTTTAAAAATAGGTTTGCTGTCCCATCTTCATGCTGAAAAACTGCACCAGAAAGGCAAAAACTGTTTAGTCATCTTTATGTGTGTATCACAGGTAGTACCTACAGATTATCTGTCTATCTGTCTGTCTGTCTACCTGTCTTGCTAGCTAGCTATTTGGTTATGTATCTAGGACGAAAGAGCAAATGTGTAAACAAATATCATCCTCAGGAAACAGCTGTCTTCAACTCCATTGCATTGCAAGACTCCTTCCCCTGCCTACTTATGCTTCTGTAGTAGAGGTTCAAAATCATATTTGCATGCATTACCCTTCACTGGTGGAGAACTGAGGACAGAGTTCTCCCTCTAGTTCCTCTCTGTGTATACACAGTCAACACCTACAGTTCACTTGTTTGCAGTTTCTCAGTGTTTAACTTTGAGCACATCCATGGACTCAAGTTTCTGTTTGCAAAGCCAGACCACAAGCATTAACTTAATTGAGACATTATGGCAGAAGAATTTTCCTTTAGGGATGAGTTTATAAGTTTCTCATGTCTCCTGGGATGACTGGTCCATCCTTTCAGTTCAATCCTTTCCTCTTCCTCTATACAAAAACGAAGGAAAAAGAGTTTGCTATGGAGGAGAGAAACAAAGGATTGTGCAGACATTTGGTTATATTTGAAAGTGGAGATGAACTAAAAACCATTTCATGGACTGTTCTTTAAGTGAATGACATAGGTAAGAAAATCAAAAGTTGAAACCAGTCCATACTTCAGAAAAGTCTAGAACTTTGACATGGTGAATAAAGTCTTCTGTGGCTCATTATTAGAAAGGCGTACGGTGAAAGTAAACAAAATACAATTTGCATCTAAACATTATCCATTGCTGAGGGAGATTTTCAGGCTTTAATTTATATGATGCTTCTACATTTTAACATCCTTATTTGCCAATTGCAGTATTTGGGTGGGGGCAGGGAATTCAAGCACAGAGTGGTCTCAAAAAATCTTTTTTTTTTTTTGCAGTGCTGGGGATCAAACCCAGGGCCTTCTGCTTGCAAGGCAAGCACTCTACCGACTGAGCTATCTCCCCAGACTTCAAAAAATCTTTTGAAAACAAGAATAAATAAAAAGTCAAGTAGTGATTATTTTTTTCCAGTACCACTTACATATGATCTTCAAATGGTGATCTACCTTTCTAGAACATCCAAATTCTATTTTGTAAGGTGTTCTTCTCTTCCAACATGGAATTTCATATAAAATCAAGATGAAATGACACATATAAGAGACTTTACATATTATAAAGCAGAATTAAATATACAGTATAATAATAACATTTTGTAAGGAAATTATTGCAGAACTCACCAAGTTCACTTTCAATACATATTTACCTATAAACATATACTGGACATGACTTTTTCATTCTTTCCAACTTTTGATGTTCTACAATTTAAAAAGACTAATACATTTCATTATAAAAATGCAAACAAGATATATGTGTAAAATTTTAAACCCCTTTACTATTCCGCCTTTCAAAGATACTCTCTAGAATAAATCTAGTCCACAGTTTGATGTACATTCTTACCAACATCCTACAATATGTGAATCATACAAATTGCATATATTATTATTTCAAAAATGCAATTGTTATACATATTGCTGTGCTTTTCAGTAAACAATGTCTCATAAATATCCTCATATTCTCAGTTTATATACATCTGTCTCATTTCTAATGGCTTCATAGTATTTCATAAGGTCACTATCTCATATATCATAATATCACATCACATAATACCATTATAATAATTCATAGCATATGATTCTAGCAGTAAAATTAACTATATCATTTTAATAGATTAACAGTGAAGTGGTGTGAGTGTAATTTTTCCAATAGGAATCCCACCTTCATGATTCGTATTACCTAAATTCTGTGGCTTCAGAGAAGATACTAAAATTTCCCCTTTGTGGTTATCTCAGGGCAGAACAGATCTTCTTGCTGTGTTTCACCTGAATATCTGCTGTTCAGATAGCATAGGAATATTTATAAAATACAATTTGGCCAAGTTTCCCAGATAAAGTAGTAGGAAGAGCAATCAGTCCTCATTCCACCTGATGTTTTAATGTTGGGAAAAGTCATTGAATCTGTCAGTAATGTACTCCTCTTTCTACATGATGAGGTTCCAGAGCTGCTCTTCACCCTGTCCTGGGAGTCCTGTAAGGCTCAAAGAGAACATACAGCTAAAACTATAGGAACCTGGAGAACAAATTGATACTCCAGAGATTCAAGAGATTATCTTTATTCCAAAGTCAGACATGCCTAGGGAGTCCATTTGTCCCCACCCTCTCCATAAGGGTGCACTTAATCACTGATAAGTCAGGTATTACCATCTCCAATTTTTATTGATGAGAAATTGAAGCTTAGAAAAACTAAGAACCTTGCTTAAAACACTACTCCTCTGAAGTGCTGGTAGAAGACTTCAAACCAAGATCTGCCAGCTCCATACCCTATCCATTCCACCAAGAAAACAAAGCCCACATTGGTCATGGAATCAAAGTGGCTCCATATGGCAGTCTCAGGGAAGTTCCTTGGAATCCCGTCCAGGGCCTACTTTGAGCTAAGAGTGTATTCCTCAGTCCCATAGGGACCCAAGGCTCCAGGTGGAAAACATGGGGCATTCATAAGTTGTTGTCATTCTGTGGTCATTCTCATTTACACTAGCACTAGGGAGGCCATGGCATAAGAGCTTGAGGGGTTCTCTGGAGCTTTAGCTCCTCAAGGGGGCTTTGCTAAGTATAGTAAAGGAGACAGTGTCTTATTACCAAGCTAAATCATTCTGGGGCTGCAGAAGTCCAATAAAAAAGTCACAAAGGAATATCCAGAGCCACAATGGTGGCATTATAGGCAGTGTTTTGGATTAATCAAGGCAGAGTTGTTTCTTTAACTCCTCCCCAAGACCCTCATCACTGAAGGCATGTTCCTATTTTAAAAGGGAAGGATTCCCACAAGATAATCTGGCAGCCTGAGGGACCTCCACAAGCCCATTAACAAGGGCAGTAAGGTGTCTCCCTGGCGGGGCATGCCGCAGGCCTATTTACTGAGTCCATTTGTTTTACAAAATTCTGAGGAAGGTTGTAAAGGATTGGTCACCTAGCTCCTACCTGCCTTGAATAAGAAGCACACGTATTGACGGCTGTCTAAGGATTCTCGTGTACAAAATCCAAGGAGAGCCAACAGAGACTCTGGTTATTACTGTATTTGCACCTCACACAGAGGATTCACTAGAGGTAAGTGCATGTCAAGGCTGCCAAGCTGATCTGTGGTCTTCGGCAAAATGAGCATGGGTAGTTTGTGACCAGATGAGTGATGCTTGCCTGTGGCCGGGACTATCATTGAGGGGTATTTAGGCCTCCAGGCCTCCCAGACAGTGAGACCTGAACTTAACTTAAGCAACTCCTGCCTGCCTGACTGACTCCAGAAAGCTGGCAGGCTTCAACAGCCCCTGAATGCCTGAACCACCCAGAGCTCCTGCTACCCTCTCTGCCATGGCTACTTTCTTCCTCTCCCAGTGCAACTTTCCTGGAGAGCCTCTAAATTTGTGTGTGTAGTCTGTAGAAATCACATTCTCAGGAACTAAATGAGCACAGAACTGTCATGCAACCACTTATTCATTCAGCAATAAATATTTATTATATGCTCACCATGAATGCAAAAGGCATTCATTCGATAAAAATTGGTAGAGCAAGATGTTTGATTTGATTTACAAACATTTAGAAGACTGGTTTATGTTCCCACGCTTGATTCTCACCCCTGGACCCATCATTCCCACATTAATCCTTACCAGTCAGTGATCTGGAGAATGTTCTCAGTCTTCTCGAGTTTTACAATTCTAACCTCTAAAGAGGGAAGTGCCTCACAGCATTGTTCTGAGGTTTCCATAATTCCATCTATTAAAGTGTTTATAAAGTGTAACACAATATGCAAAAGTCATTTGTTAGTGGTACTAACAACCATGTGTCTAGTTCTGAATTTCCCCCATCCATCCAATATCAGATTGACAAGAAATAGAGGTTTATAAAAGGGAGCTATGCAAATCTCTGTGCTATTGGCCTATTTTTTTTTTTTTTTTTTTTTTGGTGGGAGAGGTCAGATTTGGTTTTTAAAATATCAGAACAAGTATAGGGAATATTGTTTCCATCACAGACTCCTCTTGCTGTCTCTTCACCTCTAGGGAGGACCTCACTATCAGTGTACACTGGCTCATAACTTTTACTTAGATTTCATCTCTGTGAGCAAGAACAGCTCACAGGCCCACCTGTATGTACTCAGCTTAAAAACTGTCTCCTAATGCCTTTTCTTGCATTTCACCATCATGAGACTTGGGCCTCAGGAATACTCTATTTTGTTGTGATAAATAGGTATGATTTGGTCTCCTTTCTTCAATATCTGTCTTAGTGGTCTGAAACTGTATTTTTCATGAACTAAACTTGTATTAATGATAGTGAATGAAAAAATAAATCTCCTTGACAAAATATAAATCATTTTATTGTCACAATGTAAGGGTGACCTTTATACATCTTTTTATTATCCATTGTCAGAAACAAGAGATGGGGGAAAATTCTAAAACAAAAATTATTATTTTTTTCTAAATAAATTCTAAATTTAATTGATGTCATCAGTTTTGGGTAATACTTGGCAACTGAAAGAAATTTGCAGAATGTCACTTAAAATTGGAATTAACTAGAAAAGTTCCAGAGGAAATGACACTTTTGGTTTTTTATCACTTGTTGATGACAGGCTTTGTATATGATCCTACCCTGTTTCTGCTTTGGATTCTAGTTAAGATTTCAATGTTGATTTAGCATTTTATGGGCCCACCCTGCAGACAATTCTGTTTGTTCTTTGGATCCACAGCCCACCCTTTTCTATCCTCTCTCTGCAGCTAGAGACAGGAGGTTCTGTGTGGATAATACAATGGCTGGAATTCTCTTTGACTTCTAATTCTCTTCAGTTAATGGGGAGACCCAACAGATGGAGGAAAGGAAGAAAAAAAAGAGTGAATTCAGGTAGGTGTGCATTTCTCCAGTTCCTTCCCAAGAAGTCACCTCAGGCAGGTTACATCCCTCAACAGACATTTCTGCTCACTCTAGGCAACAGATCCTGCAACTTCACCTTCTTTCAGGTCAAGGAGTAAATTATCTCTTAAGATTCTCCTGTAATTCCACCTTTGTAAATATTCCCTTTGCAAATAAATGTTCCTCAAATAACCCTGTTTTGAATGTCAACCATTTTCTGTTGTCTTTGACTGGAACAGACCACTAGTTCACATTTTCTATTTTATCTTTTATTCTGGCTCCAACTCTATAAATTCTGTAACTTTATTCCTTTTTCATTTTAAAATAACCTTATCAAAATTTCTTCAGTATCATTTTTTAAGCAAGTCATGGTATAAACAAGATAAATAAAATCTTATTTATAATTTGAAGTTTTTTTAAACACTTCAAGCTAGTATTAGGGCAAGAATTCAATTGGATTAGTCCAGACTTTATATCAAGATAGAAATAATCATAGTTCCTCTACTTTCTTTTTATGAAAGTTAGCAATTTTGAAAAATAATTAGTAAAGCGAATATGAAAAATTTAAAGCAAACGGTTAAATAAGTATCACCACTATATTTTCAAACCCTTCTCACTAAACTTGATCATTTTCTTTTTCAAACTCCCTGAATCCTATATTGGATTCAGAAGCTCTTCTTGGTCATTTGTGCTTAGATTTTTGACTAGCCTTCAAATCTGAGTGCCTCCAGGGGTCCTTTCTCTAAGCTGTCTACTTTTATTCCTTTTTGACTCAGTTATCGGTGATTTACATCCTCTATCAGGTACTCAAATTCAGTCTTTGGTAACTTGCATATAAGATAGGACTTTTCTATGTCTTGCTACCAGCAACATCTATAGACAAAATGAAATTTGTTCCAGAGAACATAAATACTGACCAATGAGAAGCCAAAATATTTTCTATCTTTATTCCTTTTCCCTTTCTAATCAAAATTCTCTCTTTTAAAATAGAGATCTTATGTTAATAGGAATCCCATGACAACTAACCTCCTTGAGTAATACCCTAACAAGGACTTCAGCTCAAAACACACTTCATCAAAGAGTATAGCTGACCACAGTTCCAATGAGAATTTTGAAAACCCATTTAAATGGCTTTTATTATAACCTATTTTGGATGATGGGTATAACACTAAAATTTTGATTTCTAACCATACAGTTTCACTAGCAATATTCAAGAAGATTTTCCAAACATCTGTTTCTATTTAGCCCTTTATTTTTCTCAGATTCCTTCTGAGCTCATTGACTGACCTTGACATCACAGCCAAACCCTAAATCAAAGCATTTTATGTTCTCCATTTTTTCCCCAAAGAAGGTCCTAAGTTCTTATTATCCCAGCAATAACAGATTCCATTTGTAGGACTTCTTATCTTTTCTTTAGCCACATCATAAATAACTGGAATTTTATGTTGACACAGAAAATTCTATTGTACATTTTTTAAAGAAACACGGTTAAGAAGTTGGATATGGCCTCTGATTTCTTTATGTCACTTGGTTGGTTCATCTCCTTTCTGAACTGTGATGACAGGCAGAATATTGAGCATATCCATATTTAAATTATAAATTACATTAAGTAAATTTCGATCTTAAATTATACCAAAAGAACCATCAAGTTTGAAATGCAGTCCAATGCCCTTGAAAATATTGAGAATCTAATGATATGTACAGGAGACATAAAATTTAGGTGTCTCAGAAGGCTAACCACAGAAGGATCACATGGTCCTAAGTCTGGAGTTTCAAATTCGTCTTTTGAGCTATTGCTCCCAAAGAAGTTCAGTGATTTATCCAAGGTCACATACATGGATTTCTGCCTAAGTGAACCTTCCTGTTTTCCTGGGCACTAAGTTTGAGACTTGAGGGTCTGATTCATTCTTTTCTAAGCCCTAGAGGGACAATGTTATGCAAGTCTCCACAGGTATTTTGGCAGCTTCTAGGACATTTAAATCAGGGTTCATCTCTGTTCCTCTATGAAGAGAAAATACACATGTTCCATTAGGAACATTAGACTACCAGAGAAGATGGTCTCTCACTCTTCACAGCAACATGACAGCCTTTAGGGATTAGAAAGGCACTTGTCTGTGATCCAGCTTCGGAGGACATTTTTTGAGCACCTCTATGCATCAGGCACTATAAAAGCTGCTCCCACAAGGACTGTCTCCCTTGGATGAAGAAGTTTACATACCTGATCTAACTCTACCATGAATGAACCCTGAGACCTTGGACCAAATTTTGAATCTGTTTTCTTTCTACAAAACAAGAGAAAAGTTATCTGCCCTTCTTATCTCCTAGAATTATTGTGCAAGTTAACAAATTTATGAAAAAAAATTCAGCATGCTTAACAATCAGGAAAATGCAAATCAAAACTACCCTGAGATTTCATCTCCACTCCAGTTAGAACAATAATCATCAAGAATACAAATAACAATAAATGATGATGAGGACATGGGGGAAAAGGGTCACTTATACATTGTTGGCAGGACTGCATATTAGTACAACCAGCCTGGAAAGCAGTATGACGACTCCTCAAAAGACTAGGAATGGAAATACCATATGACCCACCTATCCCACTTCTGGGTATTTATCCAGAAGAACTAAAATCAACGTGCTATAGTGATATATACAGGCACCTTAATGTTTATAGCAGCACAGTTCACAATAGCCAAGTTATGGAACCAGCCTGGTACCCAAAAACAGATGAACAGATAAAGACAATGTGTAGACACAGTGGAGTTTTACTCAGCCATAAAGAATGAAATTATGTCATTTCCTGGTAAGTGGATGAAACTGGAGAATATCATGCTAAGTGAAATAAGCCAGACTCAGAAAGTCAAGAGTCAAATGTTTTCTTTCATACATACATGAAAGCTAGAAAGAAGTTAAGTATTTTTTTTAAAAAGAGATCTCATGAAAATTGAAGGGAAAGCAGTGGAGTAGAGGAAGGGAATCAAGGAGGAGGAAGGAGAGATGGGAACAGGGAGGATTGCAGAATGAAATTGACCAAAGGTTGCTAAGTGTATGTCTGACTATATCACAATAAATTCCATTTTTATGTATAACTATGATGCATCATTTAAAAATTAATAAATGGAATGAAGACCAGTAGCTAGAGGAAGGGGATTAGGGAAGGGAGGAGGAGCAAGAAAGGGGAAGTTCTGATGATAGAAATGGAGCAAATGAAGCTACATCCATCTATGAATATGTCAAAATGAAGCCCTTTGATATGTATTTGATTAGTTGAGGAAAAGATGCTGCTGCACTGCAGAGGAAACCTAAAATGAGCAGAGCAGCAGAGAGAAAGGCTAAGACAAAGTCAGTGAAGAAAGCAGCTTGTGACAGATGAGAGGATCCAGGGAGACTCAGGGCACAGAGATGGTAGAATATCCTGCTGGGTTTTCCCTCAGGCAGCTTGTAAACACAGACCCAAGATTAGGCAGGAAGCTCCCCTAGAAGGTGAGAGCTGGGCCTTTCTGTCATCCATCCGCATCACACTTCCTTTTGGAAAACCTCCTCCCAATTCTCTTTCCCTTCCTACCTGAGTTTTTCCCCTTTGTTCAGATTACTCTTTCCCAGCATTCTCTGGTGCTGCTCCTCCCTTCGCCCAGCTTATTCTTGCATATCCTTCAGATCACTGCATCTTCTAGCTCCAGAGTCTATGTTTGTTCACCATGCTTGGCACTTGGTGAGACCTCAGTAAACATGAATGAAAGACTGCTATCCAGTGCAGCCCTTGCATGGTCATAGAGATGGAAATTCTTGCCTTGGTCGACTCATTTTAGTGTCCTGTTTTATTTTATTTTATTTTTTTTATTTTGAGAGCATTGTTAATATTGTGTTTCAAGTAATTTTAAAACTTTCCCCAAGTACTGATTCTAACATGCAACCAATTCTTGTTACATGTGAGTCTTCATGTATTTTTAGAAAAAAGAAATTATTCTTGTTTGAAGCCAGCCTCAGCAACTTCACGAGGCCCTAAGCAACTTATCAAGAACCTGTCCCAAAATAAAAAATTTTTTTAAAATGTCTGGGAATGTGGTTCAGTGATAATGTGTTTCTGGGTTCAATCCTTGGTACTGAGAGAGAGAGAGAGAGAGAGAGAGAGAGAGAGGAAAATATTCTCTACTTATGATATTAAAAGTCAATTTTTATAATTTTTAATTAATTTGACATTTACATAACTGTTGCAAGAAAGATACATTTTTAATAGAATGAGTGAGAGTAGACTCTTTATTTACCATTATTTCAAAGTCTAGCATGATTTTCCTTCTC
The DNA here is from genome assembly GCF_902686445.1 of Sciurus carolinensis. Lineage (NCBI taxonomy): Eukaryota > Metazoa > Chordata > Mammalia > Rodentia > Sciuridae > Sciurus > Sciurus carolinensis. The sequence continues at coordinate 113,110,706 of NC_062214.1, read as the reverse complement.
TACTCTTCTCTGAATTCCACTTTCTACCACCACAACCCTTCACCAGTAAAAACAAAGTAAAGCAAGTGGAGGAGAGAAAACAAAACAAAACAGTTCCCATCATAGTGTGGTCAGACGATCAGAAAGAAGAGGAGAGAGTATCAAGCTAGAGGGGAAAATATAAAAACAAGGGGATTAGATGACCTCAATGCAGCAGTTTTTCTGAGGAGACAAGGAATGTTGGAATGTAAATGGAAAATTCCTGTCCTGAGGTACAAGTTTCAATTCTGTAACTTTAAAGCATGGAAATAAAACTGTATAATATTACCAAATATAGATACGTCCTGGCCAAGTCCAGGTATGTACCTTTCTATAAGCACTTATTTGTCCTTCCCCTGCCCAGTGTTTTCCACTCTCTCCTGGTGAAAACCCTGCATAGGACAGCAAGCGGACTAATGCACCAGATGAGTTAATGAATTAGGTTCATCTGACATTTCTTTAAGTCCCTTGGTTCTCTGGCTGTTTAGGTCATAGTCAATGAATGCTCTGCTGGTTTGAAGAATTTGATGTGTTTTGCTATTGATGTTAGATGGCAAATGATATGCCAACAATATCAGACAGTTTTTGATACTCTGTGAACTACAAGCTTAGCACCCAAAGGTAGGCACTCTCCTTGTGACAGAGAGAAAGGCAGAATGGATAAGAGAATGGGAGCTGGAGTCTTGCCCATGTAGCTCTATGAACTTGGGCAAGTTATTTCACCTCTCAGTGCCTAGTGTCCTCACCTACAAACAAGGAGGAATAAGAATACCTACTTTGAATGATTGTTAATAGGATTTATTGAGTTAGCTGATACATGTCAAAGCTTGTAACTGTGACAGGCATGTGACAAAGGCTCAGAATGTGCTAACTCTGATAATTGGTACCTACTTTGTATAATCAGTTCTTCTATAAATGCTTGTTTTGAACACATGAATTTAACCCAGTGCAAATGATATATAGGAACAATTTGAACATGATGCAAATTTCAAGTTTACCACATACAATTTTGTCTGTGAAAAATGCCAGTAGAGCCCAGAAAACTGTAATGAACTGAGTTATGTAAGAAAACCCAAAATGCACACAGGCGCACACCAGAAGCATCTACCAATGACTGCAGTTCTCTGTGTGACAGGCCACACCCATCCAGGGTCATGACTTCTGGTTTGACTTCAAATAACCTCCTTCCATTATTTCATAATAACTTTTCACCTGCAACCCTTGGAACACTCACTTCCTTTTTCATGGTATTTATGCATTTCTTGACAATTTAACACAAGTAAAACCGTCCCACCATTTTTATCAGGTCCCTGTCTTTCTTATATGACACTGACAGAATTTTTGTGTGATATTCCTCTAATTTTATTTTCCCCATAGTATGGTTTTTAATGTGCCACTTTTCATAATGCTGTAAGAACACATATGTTGCATTATGGTAGAACTGACTATAATTACTATAATTAGCACATTTGCCACCGATAAATCAATTATGTGGTTAGCAGCACTAAAAATTAATATTTTTTTAAACTTGCTATATTTAAGTTAGGTTGCATCACAAAGACTATTAAAATTACTCAAATAGTGTTATAAAAGATCTATAAAAATCCTTCCCATGGGCCTGGGATTGTAGCTCAGTGGTATAGCACTTGCTTAGCATGTGTGAGGCACTGGGTTCAAATCTCAGCAACACATATAAAGACATAAATAAAAATAAAAGTCCATTGATAACTAAATATATATATATATGTGTGTTTGTGTGTGTGTGTGTGTATGTGTGTGTATATATATATATGTAAATATATATATATATATATATCCTTTCCATGAAAAAATTTAGGGAAAAATCTGAGACAGCTATTCCAATAACATTAATAGCAGTTTCTTCCACCTGTGACTGTCTCTCTGAAACTGGTTGGGATACTCCCTTCTCACTTAATCAGAATCTCTCACTAGGTTTCCCCTTTTATACTCCCACAAACTACCAGCAACAGGCACATTCAAGAAATCATTTATGTGATTTTTCACATTTCATCACTGAATAATACTGCACAGACCTACTCCCTCCTAGGAGCCAAGTTAGGTATAGGAGATAACGAAGAAGTTGGGCACAACTTAGTGAGGCCCTAAGCAACTCAGCAAGGCACTGTCTCGAAACAAAAATAAAAAGGACTGGGGATGTGGCTCAGTGGTAAATCATCCCTGAGTTAAATCCCCAATACCAAAAGAAAAAAATAAGGAGGCAGGGGGAGATCAACTCTATTAATTGAGCTTTTGTATAAGACTCCTTGCCTTTTAGTATGACTTGGAATTCAATAGATTATTAATTCTACTTAATTCCTTTGGTTTTTGGTAAGAATATGGAGATTGAGCCAGCAATCACAATTATTTGAGTCTTCAATCTTTTGTTGAACCAATGTATGAATTTTAAATTTCTGCAGATTTTCCACCTTCTTAGAGGAGACCACAAGCAGGCCTCAAATCTACCCAGCCAGACTTGCATTCACCATATCTGGCCACACAGCTAAGTGGTAAATGGAGAGCAGTCAGAAACCTATGTGAGTGGAGCACTATTTTATTTTAGTTGGAGTATCGTGAGTCAGTTCCAGTGCTTGGGGCACACTGTCAGGAGTGAGTCAGTTCCAGTGCTTGGGGCACACTGTCAGGAAGGAGTCCTGGAAGGCAAGCATGGAAAGGCACAGCCTCTGTTGGTCCCCTTTTCATACCCTGCCTGCATGTTTCAAAGGCCACCAAGCAGAATGCCAGGGCACTGGAAATAATGCATAATATATAAGAAAGAAGTAGAAATTAGGGTCTAAATGTTGAGCACTGAGTATATTGGACCTTTCTTGTTAATGTATACCAGACTGAGGTTGCTAGAATTAAAAAGGCTTTAAACCACAGAAGAGTTAATATTGCCTTAAATTTCTGGATAAAATTCTGAGCAAAATATGTGCAAAACAAAATTGAGATCATTCCTGAATAACCAAGTTAAAGGTTTTGAGATGCTGAAAGGAACTCTCTTGCTAACTCTTTCTCTCCTTCTCTCTTTTACACACAAACACACACACACACACACACACACACACACAAATATACTCACGCAATGCTCTTCAAACAAATATCAAAAAACAACTAAAAAACTAAAAGCAAAAATATGCATTTAAATGTATAAAATAAATTCTATCTGGAGTATAAAGAATTCTAATATGGCTAAAATAAGAAATTTGCAGAATTAAAGCAAAGTTCTACCTTTATTATTCCTTCACATGTAATTTTATAATGTGTGCAAATATTAAGCAGTAGGAAGAAAGTGCCTAATAGATCAAAAAACTTATCCAATATTTCCAAATCATATTCAAGTAGAAAGAATGTTTTCTTCTAAACAAATAGCACAGAAGCCAAGGAATCAAAGAAATAAACATAAAGTATATAGAAAGAAGAAGCCCCAAATGGCCCCAGCCTGTTTGTTAATTGATAACTTCTTAATCACTCAGCTAAGAAAAGTCAGCTGTTGCTGCTCTGGATATTCTCAGAGGGTAGAAATGAAATTAAACCCATCCAAAGCTCCTGAAATTCACAGGCACTTACCTAAAATTCTCAATACTTTCAAGTTTTAAAAGAAACACTTTCATTTTCACTTAACAAACAAAATCATTCCTTAAATTCCCTTGATCTGCCACATATTTGTTCCTATGAGATGGTGGTGGTGGACGTGGGGAGGCAGGCTTGCTTCCTGAAATGCTGGACTCTGACCTGGTCTCCCAAGGCTTTTAGCACTCTTGGGAGCCGGCTTTATATAAGCTCCGCACTTCAGAATATGCTCATGATATAAGCAATCCAGACTACTTCCTGGGTGGTACCCAGGCAGGCATTCTTGTATCTGAACTTGACTTCTCTGCTTAGACCAGGGATATTTAACACCTTCTCTAAAAGAAAAGATGTGCCATGTGAAGAATCAAACTGTCTCAGGAAGTGGTAGAAATATTGAATTTAGAAGTGATGAAATTACTAGGAGTTGAAGATCTATTGAGGAAGACTGCATGAGATCATCTTTGAGAATACACTCTGGATAAAAAGTTATGAATAAGGCCAGCGTTGGCTACCATTACTGGGAATGAAACTGAGGGACAGATCTCACTGACTTCAGAGTTAGCTACCATCTCTCTCAGGAAAAGAGATATTTAGTCAAGAATCAGCATGAAAAGCACCCTGAAATTTCCTAGATTTTTCCTATGTTTAGTTCACTTGACCCTTTAAACCCTTCTTATTGTTGTAAAGTTGTAACTGTAACATCCTGAAGGCTTCTCATAATGAAACCAGCCAATCAACCCAGAAGAGAATGGTTATCAAAGTAAAGTGACAAACATGGACTTCATTAAAATCCACCTGAGATTTTCCATTTCAAAGTGCATCAGATGTTAAGGACTATAGCTTCTGAATAATAGACCTTGTTCCAGACAAGTCCAAGAGAGCACTCATAGCCTTTACCTTAAACTCTCAACTTGGTTCAAACTTCTAGACCTAATGTCACCCTGATTTCTCCCCTCTCTTCTTAATTCCAAACAAAATTATAGTTCTCCTTCTTCTGACACTTCTTCTGACACCTGATGATCTCTTCCATTTTGCTCTTGTAGTCCTTTGGATATTTTGGTCAAGCACTCATCTTGCTTATCTGCAGACCCTGATATTCTCAATTGGCACATTCACCTGGGCCCATTCCTGAGCCAAAGCCAATAAATAAAGTGGTCCCCCCAGCCAGTAAACTCAGGAATTAGTCTTTAGGTGTCAACTATTTTTTTTTTTCAACTGGGACATTTTTTCCACCCAAGAATATTTGTTAATGACTAAAAGCATATGCGGTTGTCACAGCTGAGAATCATTACTAGCACCCAGTGGGCATAGGTGAGGGATGCTAATAAATATCCTATAATACACAGGGCAACCCTCCACACCAAATAATTATCTAGTCCCAAATGTAAATAGTGGTGTGGTTGAGAAATCCTGATGTAGATCTAGTCCCACAGACAGGCCATGGGAACCCATGCTCACACTGAGTCAGGCTTTCCTTTAGCCCCCTATTGTGTTGTCCTTCTTGGTTTGATTCCTGCCTCATGTGCCTGCTTCAGGTTGTGGTTCTTTCCTGATGAACTTTGCCATGAACCCTGCCTATTGATTCTGGTCTGACTCCTTGGCTTTTGCCAGGACCCTCCCCTGGACCTCCATTTGGAGACCTATCCACCTGGATGCACTAAGGCATCACCAATCTAATTGCTACTATTATTATAGCTGTGAAAACCTCCACTACCAACCCCTACTTAACAGATCATACCTGAGGAGCAGACTCAGGGAAGCAGGACTGATATGCAGTCCTTTTGTATATTGTAATCTGGACTGCTGGCTGCCCTTCTCAGGGGTCATTCCTGTATCCTGTCATGTTACCTAACCTGGCTGTCATTTCTCCTCACTTCACTCATAAAATCTGTGTCACTGAGGTTCCATAACCTTCAAAATGCTTTGAGAGAATAATGTCCAATGGAGCAACACTCAGTGCTATGCTGAGGGCAGCTGTGCACAAGGCGGACACTTTAATCCAAGCCCTAGAATTATGATGAGTCCATCTAGGACACTGTTCTACAGCAACAATGGTAATTTCTTATAAGCCACCAAAATAATGTCTTTCTTTCCTGTAGTTATTTCAAACTGGTATGTGACTAGTCATTCCCTAAACCCTGCTGTAGAGAACAAACCCATAACCATATCCCTGGAAGGGGCAGCCACACATCTTGCCAGGATGACATGCTGCCTCCAGGCATGGTGTGCCAGGCTTCCCTGCCATGACAGAGAAAGTAAATTCCAGGAGAACTTAGGCCTCTTGGCCTTACTCCAGATTGAACCAAAATACAAAATAAGACAGACAAAACTGCAGATAGGGAAACTGGTTGATATGAGTCAGTCCACAAATATCTACACATTCAAGAAATTAATTCAGGTTTTTAGTGCCATGAAGTACACGTTATGGGTGGGGGTGACACAGTGGCAGGTGCATGTATGAAGCATTTGGAAGTCATGGTATATCCATACCAAACCAGGGCTGGAAGCAGTATGTTACTGCAAGAACCATAACAACTTTGCTGTAAAATCACATTGTTGGTGGTGGGAGTTGGAATCTCAACCATGTTGGTTTCAGCTTCTATTTTTGCATTTTGATTGCTATTTTAAAAGTTAGTTCTATTAGATTCTGAGTATATACTGCAAGAAAGACTCCCAAGAAATGAACAAAGAAGTGCCTCAGGCATAGGAAATAATCACCAAAACTTAATGTTTTCTAATACAGTGAGACCAACAATTTTCACAAGGAATCTACATCTCCAGAAATCCCTCAAGAAGACCCTGAAAGCTATCAGAGATAAAACCTAAAATACTAACAACTATTTCAAAGAATGTGGTGATAAAACTTAAAATAATGCAACCATCTTAAGGGTTCTCTAGATCTAAAGCAGTATCTTCATATTTTTAAATACAATTTTAAATACCACAAAGAGCCTTTTAATTAATTCCCCTGGAAATCATAGAGAGACAGTTCTTCGCTGAGTTTTGGTTGAACACACATGTTGTGCAAGTTTTTTAGTGGTGGCAATGGGTTTCTCTTAAGCTACCAAACCCTTCCAAATTAACATCCTGGGTTGATGTTGGCAACGAAGCAGATTTCTGGGGTTTTCATTACTCCTGAGCTCAGTCCTTGCAGAGCCCACGTGCACCAAGGAGTTTCAGATGTGTCCAAGCAACATAAATTACTCTCAGATATCACCAGAGAATACAAATGGACCATGGCACTAAATCAGCAAACCATGAGTAAACTTTTAAGCTGTAGCTGACAATGAAATATCACTAGAAGACTTGAAATGCACAACCAATAAAGCATTTCCTATAATGAGTAAGATCCAGGTTTACCAGAGGAAGCCTGTCAGCTATAAACATACTCTGAGCAGTTCCATCTTAACCAGTTCCAGACTCCTTGGGGATCGATGAACCCATGACTCCTGTCACTCACTACAAACTTCAAGCTAAGACAGTTTCATATAAATTGGCCTGCACACTTCAGCTAATATCTTCGCTGCACAATTAGTTGAATGTGGGCTAAGAAATGAAATTCTATTGAAAAATAAACAAGTCTTTACCTGCATACATTCATATGATACTCTATGAACAAAAAGCAAAAACAAATCTTAAAAATTAATTTTAGGAATGGATGTATTCTATTTGATCTTTATAGTTCACAAGGGTTCTATAAATGCTGTGCTTAATCCAGTGTCACCTCCAATGGGAACTTCTGGTTGAGTTATGTTCCTGCTCGTCATGTTAATTATATGACTATGCCTAAATTGCTGCTTCTTGCCTTCATTTGTGTCATAATAAAAAGCCATTATCACTTGACCAGTATCACAAACGCTCTTTCCACTATAATGGGAATATCTTGATTGGATCTAACAGGTGGATTTCAGAGGGACTGGGAGTCACGAGTGTGGGAACTTGTGCCATGGGAAGTGGCTTCAGATCATAGCCATTGACCTGATTAACCTGAACAGCACAAGTAACTTATTGCCTGAGCTGGGTCTTTTTCTTTCCCCCACCAGGTCAATCGAGGCTAGAATTTTATCCTTATCAAGGGGAATTTTAGCCACTGCTGCTATTTTTCTTTTTGAGTGTGGAGGAACAGGCATTATTATCACGGCACTTCTGTCCTCCCTCCACACCCCGACTCACTCTTCCCTTTACAGCACCTATAAGCCACATCCTCTACTGTCAGGTTTTCAGTAATAGGAATGATGATTTGGTGTACATTTGTCTTATTCCCTCCTCCTATTTTTCAATTATGTTTGAATTTGGGCAGAAAAAATAAGAATTTTCCTTAGAACAGCCCAACATTTGGAGCATTAGTTGAAAACACTGAGAAATATAACAAATGGCCTGGGTGTGGTGGCACATGCCTATAATCCCACCAGCTCGGGAGGCTGAGGCAGGAGGATTGCAAATTCAAAGTCAGCCTCAGCAACTTATCAAGGCCCTAAGCAACTTAGCAAGACCCTGTCTCAAAATTAAAAATAAAAAATGAAAAGGGCTGGGGATGCAGCTCAGTGGTAAAGCACCCCTGGGTTCAATCCACCCTACCAAAATCCCTGGCACTAAAATTTAAAAAAAAAGAAAAAAGAAACATAACGAATGGCTGCAATTGGGGAAATAAAATAAAACTGTTAGAAGATCTTGAGGGGTTTGGGGCTTGGAAAGTTTTTGTATATGGGAGAGATGTTTTGACCTCAGTGGGTGGTAGAGGCTCTTATTGGCTCATGCAGCTGCTTTTTTATAATTTTGCACATGGATTTTTAAAAATTCTGTGACTTGGAAAAAGAGCTTTACAAGTTTTAGGTTACATGATATTTCATCCCTGATAGACGATTACAGCTTGTCCTATGGTTGACTTATATGCACTGTTTTTTACATGGTGACTCTTCACTCATTTTATGAACTATGACAACCTAAAGCAAAGTTTCATGTCTCTCAGCAAAGAAATAATATGGGACAATTTGGCTCCAATAATGTGATGACTGAGAGACTCTTAAAACCTGGGGCTCAGCCAGGGCACACATGAGAATGACCTCAACAGCACCAACTGCACAAAACCCAGAAAATTCCTGGGTGTTAGTAGGTGCAGGCGATCATATGTTGAAGGCTTAACACTGGTTTTACCATCAAGGTGCAGGCAATTCAGAGACCTCAGCATATGCTCTTGGGCCTCAACGCCTAGTGTTTAGCAACTGGTCAAGCTGGGATCTGAGCAGGCTGGTTCTATTCCAGAATCCAAGTTCCTAACCACCTGTGTATTAGTCTTCAATTGCTTCTGTCACGAGTTACCACAAATGCATAGAAATATAAATCTATTCTCTTTAGTTCCTGAGGCCAGAAGTCCAAAATGAGACCTATTGGTCTAAAATCAATGAGTTGACCAGACTGCAATCTTGCTGATGTCTGGAGGACAAAATTTTATTTGCTTGATTTCCCCAGCTTCTAGCAACCACCTGTATTCCTTGGCTCATGGCCTTCATTTAGCCTCAAGAAACTAGCATAGCATCCTCAAATATCTAATTCTGACCTCTTGCCTTCCTTTTATAAAGACCCTTGTGACTATATTGAGCCCACCTAGATAATTCAGATTAATCTTCCCATCTCAAAATCCTCAAGTTAAAGATATCTACAAAATGTCTTTTGCCTTGTGAAGTAGCATATCACAGATTCCAAGGGATTAGGAAGTGAACATTTGGTGGGGGTGTGGGGGCTTGCCTTAGTCTGTCCACTATACCAGCACACACCCGGCCTCTCCTTCAGGTGGACATCTCATTTTGGATCAGAATCTTGGACAACATACCAAACCCCACATTCTGGGAATGTAATTTTTTTCTGAGATAATTCCTTTAAAGGTCAAGGTTTGGCTTCTTTATTAAAATGTGATCCACCAGTAGCAATATCAACTTTTAAAAGATTTTAACTCATTATGTTCATAAAAAGCCCAGCATCATACATTTTCTGCAACCTTACAGGAACCATAGTGGGTCCAGGAAGAGAGCGCTCTGACTGCAGGCATGGGAAGAGCCTCTCATTCTGCTGAGGCTGTGGAAGCCCCTCAGCCTAGCACTGAGGGGAAGCCAGGACCACAGCAGTTACTATGCACCTATAATTCACAGGAGCAATGGAATTTTAGTTAGGACTTTAATTCTTTCAGGTTTTCTCACCTTTAGACTTAAACATGTAAAGGAATTAGTCTTCAGATTTTAATTTTTCTGAGGGGATTTCACAATGGGAGGAATTATATTCAAATTTGGGACATCTCCACATTGTCAGTATTTTATTAATGAGGTTTCTTTCTGTGTTTTTATTAGATTTTACTGCAGAACCTCTGATGGGTTCTATGATGCAGTTGTAGCAGGACAGAACTTGGGAAAGGAAACAGAATAGGGAGAACATTTTTGGTCTTGGAGTCCATATAAATAATGCATTGTTTTGACCCATTTCAAGGCCGCCTGGGGCAAAAAATCTTCTCACTGAAGAAGGAGGCCTGCCCAAACCAGTCCTACTGGGTAAGTTGGTTCAAGTCCAGCAGGATCAGCATCTGTGGCCCTGGACATGAAGCAGGCTGCAGCATGCTATCGCCAAGCCAGTTCAGGACCTGGGGGGCTCCTTCCTTCTACTATCCTCCTCAGAGGGGCCTCCAGAAATATGGCAGCCAAGAAAAAGAAACCACACTCTAAAATCAGTTTTGTTAGTTAAAAAGGTGATACTTTTAACTCCATCAGGTATCTTCTCCGTCTTTCTTTCAGTTGGATCCAAATTTGAGCAGAAAACAAGGATGGGGTTTTTCCGATTACCACAAAACTCCCGATTTTTTTTTTCCTCTCCAGGTTATTATCCTGACCATCCAACCGACCTTTCTTTCCATTCAAACCTTGATGTCTCTGGCATTTGAGTTTGTAACCCTACACCTAGAGAAGGAGATCTTAACCCCTTTTGTGACATAAATGCCTTTGACAATCTGGAAAATCTATAGGTCACTCTGGAGTAATGCCTTTAAAAACAAAACAGAGTATCCACAAGACGACAAAAGTAAACCAATCATATCAAAACACAGTTCTGAAAAAAAACTGAAGCACAAAATTTAGATCAATAACAAGATCTAGAACTTGACCTACAAGTGCCAAAATCTAAATATGCTGACGACATTTTAAATATACAGACAATATTTTAAGATACCTCCAGCTACTATAATAGAATATGGAAATATCTGTGATGTGTATTGGCATAAAAGTCATAAGTTATAATTCAGATGTGATGAGTTACCCACATTTATTAAGAAAATGTCCTATTTCAGTTAAAGTTCAAAGAAAATAAATATATAATTTCTTCCTTTTCAAACTCACAAACTCACTCCATGAAAAGTCAGGCTATAGACCCTGATCTTAGAGAGTGGCTGTCTGTTGCCTATGTGCCTTGTAAAATCCATTCAACATTCCCTCACACACTCTGTCAGGTCTCACTTCTAGTTCTTCATACTTACTTGTCTCACCTCACCTCACTCCTCAATGCTGAGCTACCTCTGTCCACAGCAAATCAGATTATTAACACTAGAACATAAAAATCTCAGATGTACACACATGCACTCTCTTCATCTTAAGTGATCTCTCCAAATCCTGAGGATTATTCATTATGCATTAAATTGTATGAGGTTTAGTTAAGATTTCTCATACTATATGCATGTATGAAAATGTTGTGGTACTTCATCTAATTGAACAGATGCGAAGATTTACTAAGTTTCATAGAAATGCAAGTTTGATGAAGGCAGAAAATTCATCCATCTTACTTATCTTTAGATCCCAGTTTGGGTCATATAGAAGGACCTCAGCAAAAAATTATGGAATGAGCAATTGACACACTATTCAAACAAAAAACACTTTTTTTTTTCCTTTTCCTTTTATTTATTTATTTATTTATTTACTTATTCTGGTTCAAGGGATTGAACCCAGGGGTGCTTTAACACTGAGCTACATCCCCAGTTTTGATCTTGAGACAGGGTATCACTAAGTCACTTAGGGCCTCACTAAGTTGCTGAGGCTGGACTCAAACTTACCATCCTCCTGCCTCAGCCTCCTGAGTTGCTAGGATTACAGGCATACACCACCACACCTGGCTAAACTCATTTTTCTCAGTGAAGGAAATACATATTAAAAAGTACAAAAGTTATTTGGGAAACAAGAGCACATTATTGATGAAATTGGCTTTGATTCTTAGAACATCCACTTCCTCGTTATTAAATAAAGGTTTCTCTTTGAAAATGTTGCCCAAGTCAACAGGAAATAAAAACTTACCTTCTTTCTTCTTTTTTTTACTTGCAAAAGATACAGTGAAAGTGTGTATTAATTATCTTATTGACTTTAATGAAGTCAATTTGGGGTAATTTTGGGGGTCTGTCCCACACAAGGTCTTCATAGCTGCCTCCTGTAATGATGTTCCTCTGCTTTAATGAGTATATTTCTTCAATGAAGCATGTTAATCTTTGCTCCTTTCTTATTATTCAATAGCCAGAACTTCATTCTTTTTTCCTGAAATAAATGGATGCTTTTTCACACATATGAAAATATCAACTCAATATTTTCTTAAGTGTTTTTAGAAATTCAGGTTGAAACCCATCAGTGGATTGTGAAATTACTTCAGTGGATCACAAACATTATTTTTAATCAGTAAAGTGGAATAAAGTACAAATTATCAAAATGAAGTATGTATGACAATGTTTTGGTCACCTTTTTCCAAAGGATTTTGAAATTAGTGTCCTACGTAGATGCAGACACAGCACAATTCAAAATAGCTAACTATGGAACAAATCTAGGTGCCCTTCAACAGATAAATGGATAAAGACAATGTGGTATATTTACATAATAGGTGTGCTCACCATGTTACTCACCATAAAGAATGGCTTTATGACATTTGCCAGTAAATGGATTGATCTGGAGATTATCATGCTAAGTGAAATAAGCCAATCCTCAAAAATCAAAGATCAGATGTTCACTCTAATATGTGGATGCTCAGGGTGGAGAGAAGAATGGAATTTTAGTGAATTAGACAAAGGGAAATAAAGGGAAGGAAAGGGGGAATAGGAATAGGAAAGGCAGTGGAATAATTCTGCCATAATTTTCCTAAGTACATATACAAATGCCTGACAGTGAATCTCAACATTGTGTGCATCCACAGGATGGGATCCTAATTAAAATAAGATATATTTTATGTTTGTATAAATATGTCAAAATAGATTCTACTTTCATGTATAACTAAAGAGAATACAAAAATTTTAATAAATGTCACATTCATCAAATGTGACAAGCAAAAATAGGCTACTATGAAAATTCTCATTCTGCTAATATTGCATTTTAAGGAAATAAAGTCTTTGTATGCACCAACATACACAGCCATAGCTCACATCTACATTGTGTTTAATTATAGTATATATAGATATGATTTACTATTATCAATTGGAGAAAAACTCATTCGAAATGTAGAATAGCAGGCTTCAGTTTAGGCATGGGAAAGAATTTCTGGATACAATGGTTGATTAGCTCCATGCCACAGAATCCTGGAACATCTTTTAAAGCTGACTCAATCTGTGCTGAGTAAAGACTGGGGCACAAACTACTGCCACAGGCTGCATACAATGCTTCATGCAGTGATGACATCTACCAGATAGCTTAGATGTTGTTATGGTTTGGATGTGAGATGTCCCCCAAAAGCTCACATGTGAGACAATGCAAAAAAGGTTCAAAGAAGAAATGATTGGGTTGTGAGAGTCTTAACCTAATCTGTGAATTAATCCATGATGGAATTAATTGAGTGGTAACTGGAGGCAGGCAGGGTGTGTCTGGAGGGAGGGGTTCATTGGGGGCATGGCTATGGGGTATATATTTTGTATCTGGAGAGTGGAGACTCTCTCTACTTCTTGATGATGCCAGTTGCTTCCCTCTGCCACATTCTTCTCTCATGATGTTCAGACTCACCTCGAGCCCTGAGGAATAGAGCCGGCCTTCTATGGACTAAGACCTCTGAAACTGTGAACCCCCAAATAAACTCTTCCTCCTCTATAGTTGCACTGGTTGGGTCATTTAGTCTTAGCAGCAAAATAGCTGACTAAAACAGATGTGTGTAAGAGGTTGTATCATCTAGGTTTGTATATGCACTCAGTGATGTTCACACAATGACAAAATCGCCAAATTATACATTCCTCAGAACATATCCCATCATTACAAGACCCTTGACTGTATATAACTAGCATATTGTTTCTCCAAGTCTGTATTATGCACTTCATCTTAAAATACTTTTGAAAATAAGTACCAACTCTCAATGTATTTTCTAAAAGGACATATTTAAAAAGTAATTCATTTGAATTAGTTAAGAATTTGTACATCAGACTCAATAGCAACCTCACCCATCCATGTCCACAGTTGTCTTAACATGAAATATCAGTTACTCATCCAGAAAAGTCATATTTTCTCTTATTTGAAGATTGTTACATCTGGTAACTTAAAACCTCATATTGAAGCCTGAATTCATGTTTAATAATTATTATTATGAATAACATTTCACAAGTCTAACCAAACTCTATTTTACAACTCTAATGTAGATCATTTCATTAATAAATGTTTATATAAAATACCCATTTGTTTGCTGTGAAGAGAGATCAAAGTGCTTTATAGTTTTGAATATGTTGAAATGCCACACATAGATGTAGGATGAACCACGGAAAACGAAAGAACCAGAGTAGTTCCACAAAAAATCAAGCAGCACTATGCTGGGACAAGGTGTCAAGGGGAAACTCTGGGAGTCAAGGTAAGAATCCTACATTCAGATGTGGTTTTCAGGTCATAAATAGTATCCATAAACTTCAGAAGCTGTTTCTGGCAATAAAAGGTCTGTATCAGTCTGCTTTTTGTTGCTATGACCAAAGTACCTGATAAGAACAACTTAGAGGAGGAAACGTTTATTTGGGGTTCAAGGTGTCAGAGGTCTCTGTCCTTGGTTAGCCATCTCCATCACTTTAGGTTTGAGATGAAGCAGAACATCATGCCAGAAGGGCACGGGAGAGAAAAGCTGCCCAGCTCGTGGCAGCTTGGAAGCAAAGACAGAGAATCAGAGAGAGGACCCAGGGACAAGATATAGATCAAGGACACACCCCCAGTGTCCTACGTCCTTCAACCATGACCCATCTGACTACAGTTACCATCTAGTAGTTCATGCAATAATTAATGCATCAAAGGGATTAATCCACTCATGAGGTTATGGCCCTCATAATCAAATCATCTCATCTCTGAATATTCTTGCATTGCCTAACACGTGAGCTTTTCAGGGGACATTAAAAATCCAAACCATAACAAGGTCTATGATCTGTAATTACTGAACTCTAAGGAGGGCTTCTCTGAATCAGCCACCTGTGTTCAGATCATGTTTTGTTGCATGTCACCTGCTATCTCAGAACAAGGGGTAAGAATCCACATTCAAGACCCTTTTCACGGTAGCTGGAAAGCTCATCTTCTCCCTGAACTCAAAGAAGGTGTCTTGCACCATTCTTTGACAAACAGCAGACTGTGAAAATAGAGCAGTGTTTTTCCAGAGATAAACAAGGTTAATGGATATTCCATGCTGGAAAACTGCCAGTTCTAGATTCTGCCAGCTCCCATCCAAAAGAACTTACAGAAAGGTTGTCTGGATTTCACTTACTTTACCCCAAGGCATCAGATTACCCAACACAGGCAATAAACCTACCTCTTCCTTGTTTTCCTGGCTGCCTAAGCTCTTTAAATGGATATTCCTGAACTAGAGACCAGTTTCTGCTAGGCCCCAGGCCCCAAACAACCTATTGTGAGACCTATTGTGTTATATGCTAAAATTCAGTTAGCAGACCAAGTCCCAGCTTGCTAAAATCAAGGAGAAGTAGAAGAAATTGACAAGTCCCCCACCTTTTATAATATTTGAAAATAACAATAGTTTTAGCCAAGAAGCATAAAGATTCCTTCAAAAAATGATGATGTACTTAACTTCATTATCACTAAAGACAAAGCATTTGACAAGTTGCAACTAATTTATTCTATCAGAATTAGGTACTCACACTACCACACTTGATTCAGTCAGAGGGTTAATGGGAGGTCCTTGGGGTGATTTTGTTTAACGCTAAAAAAAAAAAAAAAAAGGCTTTTATTAAAAACTCAGATCTAATTGTCCCAATAAATCAGGCCTATGATATGAAAACTAAGATTCCAATTGCCCTCAAACCACAAGCATGAATATAAACAAAAAGAGAAGCATCAAAATTATGCCATCTGCCCCAAGATGGACTCTTTGCCTTTTATAAATCCCAGTTTGCATAAACTGTGCTGCTTCAAATAAATATTGACCTGAAAGTCCAAAGAAGATCTGAGAGTGAACATAATTTCCTATCAATTCTGTTTGTGTGGCCATTTTAGAAGTACTGAATAGGTTCTCTTTAAATATTTGATGAACAAATGTATAACTGCTGGTGAGAAGAAATACCACCAGAATGTGATGGTGTGAACCAAACATTCATTTTGCAGATGAGTTAGACTTTAAGCAGGTTTGTTTTTCCAACTCTTTGCAAGGCATAAACAACTTATATGCAAGTATTAACATGTAATCTACACTTGACCTCAGGGATATTTTGCTTGCTTTGCTTTGCTTTATTTTTATATCCTTTTTTACAACTTAACCAGGAGACAGTACAATTTGCATGTTTTCTAGTTACTTAGGTCAGAGGACTAAGTAGAATCTTCATATTTCTAGAAATTGTGCTTTATGCACTGGGACTTGACCATGCTAATTTTTGAAATGTCACACATCTCTAAACAATCGTATGTCTTTAAGTAAAAGTTGGTGCCTTAATCCATGTTACTGTGAGAACAGTGTTAATGTCACAGTTAATGGTGCTCTCTATCATTTCATTCAATAGGCATTGACTCCTTACTATATTAGTGTGTGATGGTTGATCTTACATGTGAGCTTGACTGGATTACAGGGTACACAGATATTTAGCTAATAATATTTCTAGGTGAGTTTGTGAGGGTGTTTCTAGATGAGATTGGCATTTTAATTGGTAGACATGAATAAAGCAAACTGTCCTTCCCAATGTGGATGGGCAGAATCTAATCCTTTGAGAATATGAATGGAACAAAAAGGTGGAATAATGGAGAATTTGTTTCTATGCCTAACTGTTTTCACCTAGAAATTGACCTTCACCTGCTCTTGGACTGGGACTTATACCATTGGCCATCTGGTTCTCAGGCCTTTAGACTTAAGACTTAAACACCCAGCTTTCCTGGGACCTCAGATTGTAGACAACAGCAGATCATGGAATGTCTTACCCTCCATAAGCATATAAGGCAATTCCTTATGATAAAATCATACACACATACACACACACACACACACACACACACACACACCCCTTATTTGTTCTGTTTCTCTAAAGAACTCTGATTAATACAGAAATTGGCAACTTTTAAATGTAGAAGGAGGTTTGGAACTGGGTAATGAGTCTGCAGAAGGTTTACTTGAATGTCAGAAAAAGCCAAAAGGAACTGCTAACTGTGATTCTGGTGAGGGTTCAGAAGGAGAACAGGAGAACTGTGGAGAAAGTTTCCATTTTTCACAGAGAATACATAAATAAAATGTAGAGAGTGTTGGTAGAAAGGTGGACTATCACTACCTGCATGACGTTTACTCGTTTTCCCCAAACTAGGTAGTGAGCCAGATTAGAAATATTAAAGGAATGAGAAATTTAAGACATAAAGACCAGACAGAAATAAGTGAAAAGCAGGGGCATGGTGGGATGATCCAGTTCTGATAGGGACTAGATCTAACCACAAAATGGAGCCCATGTCCTTTATTTAAATGGATAGGAATGCTAATGTGATTCAGAGAGAAGGATTTCCTGAAGAAAACAGGAAGAAGATGGCAACAACTTGGTTGGGGCCTAGCAGGTTAAACCCACCTCTTCTACTTCTGGGCGTTTGAACCTAGGGCCGTCTGAGCCAACAGGCAGGATGTCAGCATAATCTGAGCGGTCTCCCATTTGTGGACTTTCATCAAGAGTTTTCAGAAAAGCAGCTCCCTGCCTTAAGATGGCTCAGACAAACCCAGTGGACATTGTTTTAGTCAGTGTTTTTGCTACCAAAAGACCTGACAAGAAAAATTTTAGAGGAGGACAAGTGTATTGGTGTCTCACAGTTGTAGAGGTCTCAATCATAGACAGCTGGCTCCATTCTTTGGGCTTGAGTTGAGATAGAACATCATGGTGGAAGGTTGTAGCATAGGAAAATAGCTTAGGACATCACACCAGAACAGAGAGACAGAGCGAGCTCCCCTCACCACATACTAAATATATACCCCAAAGGCACATCCCCAATGACCCACTTCCTCCAACCACACCCTACCTGCCTCTAATCACCACTCGATTAATACTTCTCAGGCAGTTAATGCACTGATTAGATTAATGGTCTCATAACCCAATCATTTCACCTTAAACTTTCTTGCATTGTCTCACATATGAGCTTTTGGAAGACGCCTCATATCTAAATCATAACATTCTACCTGACCCCTCAAAACTCATGCCCACTTGACAATGTAAAGTACATTTAGTCCATTTTCAAGAGTCCCCATAGTCTCAACAGTTCCAGGATTGCGCCAGGCAAATTATCAGCATAAGCCCCTGTGAAAATCAAAAGCAAGTTATAAATATATGTATCCCAACAAGAACAACTTAGAGGAGGAAAAGTTTATTTGAGGTTCACAGCTTCAGAGGTCTCCATTCACAGATGGCCAACTCCATTTTTCTAGGCCCAAGGGGAGGCAGTACATCATGGGGGAAGAGTCTAGTGGAGGAAAACTTCTTAACTCATGGCACAGTCAGGAAGCAGAGAGGGAGAGGAATGAAAAAGTTTACAAGAAACTATGCACCTTTCAGGGCATGCCCAGTGACCTACCTCTTCCATTAGAAATTAAAAACCCTCTACCTAGAACAACTTCTAGTCATTCCCTTACCCGATTTTTCTTCATCCAGCTTTTACCTCTTTTAGAAAGTTTGACCTTGCTTACCACTTCAATAAGCCCTTCTTACATTCTCTTCTGACCCCTATAAGCTTCCATATAGAAATTCTTAAGGAGACCTATTAGTCTACTGACTTGACAGACATGACCCAACTCAGAGTTGCATGATGACAAGGATCACTTGTCCAAATTCCTTGTTCTACCCATAGTACTTAGGACAGAGTCTAGTGTGGAGTAATGCTCAATACATTTTGATATCAGAAAGCATGATTATGTTAGAAATGAGAGAATATGAAAAGGTTAGAAGGTTATGAGCATAACTTAGGTGGAAATTTTACATTGAGAGCCTCCACAAGATGAGGAACTCTTAGATGGGACTCCAAATAGTTGAAGTAGAGAGGAATACAGGTCATAGAAATTGGGAAGTGGAGAAATTTAAAATCTGAACATCATGAATATTAAATGCTGAAGTCACTGAGTCATGATTATAGGATTTCATTGACACATGTGGTAGATTATTGATATTTACAAATCTGGTAATTTGTTCATTCTTGGAGGAGAATTATGGTAAGAAAATGTCCTTGATTGCTTATCCCTACACTAAAGATTTGATATAATTTTTAATGGAAATTATAAAGGACTCGGTTGTCCTCTTTGAGACACTGGCATAAGTCTAAAAAGGGTCTTTAGATTGAATACCACAGTACAATTAGGTGGACTTTGGGATACTTTTTATAGAAACTATGCTCCTACATCTGGAATTTTAAAGTTAAGGATGGAGGACCATGCAAATCAGTTTTTCATGAGACACTAATCATGAATTGTGGCAGTATTATTGCATTCAACACATGGACAACTCCATATCATTATGAAAGTGAAATTTATCTCCCTTTCCCTGCATGGTCTACCTTTCCAGTCTTTTAACTCCCCTGTATCACACCTCATCTTTTCCCATCCAATTTCTAGTCTTAGCACTCTTAGCACCATTCCATACACAGAGTAACACCGTAAAACTTTGATTCTTTTTCTAAAGTCACTTTAAGTCAGAGAAATGGCTTAAATAAATTTGATAGCAATAGAAGACAAAAATCTATAGAATATTAAGAGATCCCTTCAAATGTAAGAGAAGACTCTGGCATATTTGGAATTCAATGTGATAATGATTTTTATTTTCAAAATATAACCTAGAAGTCATAAACAGTCTACAAATGTAATAAATTCTGACATCCTAGGTTTCTGGATATTCCTGGTATAAGAGAACCAAATAGGAAAAAGTAGAAGGATCAAAAGTTGGGGGAGGGAGGGTCAGAATAAGATCCATGTTGAACATGGACTCTGGGTGCAAGCACTACATAATGATGAAAGCTGTTCTAGCAAATAGCCATGCATTTATGCTCTTGTTAGTCAATCCTTTTCTTAAAAATGAGGAATAAATGGATATAGCACTTTCCAAAGGAAGAAAATTATATACCCCATTAATAATTGTGCCACAGGGCTTGGGGTGTAGCTGTATGGTAGAGTGTTTGCCTAGCATGAGTGAGGTTCTAGGTTCAACCTCCAGTGCTACCAAAGAATTAAATTTTTAAAAACAGTTGTGCTAGGGACAGTTAACTCATGTACCTATTCATACTATATTGAGCAACTGGGCCTTTCAGCCTTAGGGTATGAATCCTGATGGTACCAGCATTTAGATAGCTGGCCCATAGTGTGTAGGTAATGTGAAAATATATGACCTATTTGCCTAAATAAATGTTCTGAATGTGTCCATATCATGAAGGTGGTGAGCCAATGTGATATAACCAACCTGATGTACAATTTTTATTTAAATACAAAATCAAGGTGAAATTAGTCAGCATTCATCAGGAAGAACAAAGACAAGTCTTGTGGAATTCATGTGTTTAACTATGGCAATAGTTAATAACTTCGTTCCTTATATGAGGTAATGTTTTTCTAAGGATATTTAGCAATATTTAGCCATCAATCAATTGGCATCACATCAAAAAAGCACCTGTGTTCCTGCCAATCTGATGTGGTGTCATAATCACATTGGCAGGAAGCTAACAAAGCATGTGATGTGGTAGAAGAGAAAAATTAGAAAGTTCTTCTTTATATCACACTCTTCAGCAGGATATATAATTTTCCTACATTCAAATTGTAACTGCAAGTGCAAAATAAAACCATATCCTAGACTCAGCCAATAGAAGCTGTAATTATTACTTGAGGGGACAAGAAACTTTACCCCCCCAAAAAAGGATATAATTTATTTAATTATTAGATAAGCTAATATGGATAACTTTTTTGGAAGGTGGTGGCATAGTGTATGAGAATCCAAAGTTCCCTCATACACATAGCAGGAGCAATTGTTTTTGGAAAAGTAATATCTCATGTAACTGCAGGACAGTTCATAATTGGAGAGGGGAAGAAAAATGAACTATCTTTTCTTTTAATGGATACAGGAATTCCAAAGCTTTGAAAGATTGGATGTCTGATTTTTGCAGGAGAAGCTTCATAGATAGCTTATATCATTTTCCTTTTTTATATGTTAATTGTATCTAAGTATCTTCACAGTAAGTTCAGTATCTGGTTAATCTTTGAAATTCTCACAGTACCTATTAGAACGTCTTACATACTGCAGATACACAGTAAGAAATCACGTATTGTGAAAATTGATGTGATGCACATGCACTTTTAATATATTCAATTAAAATATAACAAATTATAGTTTATTATATTTAATTATAATACAACAAATTCTACTCTAAATGCCTCTAGTAAAGTATTCCTTTATACTATGCTTATAAGTTTATTTAAATCCAATTACAGAATTTTACATTTATCATTTGTTCATCCACTTATCAATTTATAATGGACACTTTGTAAGTCTGTACTATATGCAAGGATCTGTAAGCTTTACAGGGCAAAGTTTAGATGTTAAAGTCAATGTTTTCATTTAGAAGAGTGCATAAATGAAAATAGTTTTCCCATTAGTGGAAAACCTCTTTTTAAAAATTAATGACCTAATTGAATAGTAACCCAATTGGATCAGTACTTAATTGGTTCCTGCTACATTATACTTTGTAGTTTGCCCGCCAGTCGAACATAGTCATTAATAGGATAAGGGGGAATGACTTCTGCAGAGGGTGAAGGAGCCCTGCTCTGACAGCTCTGAAGTGAGCCAGAGGCCAGTCAGTTACTGCACAACTCTCCTCCGCCAACCTGGGCCTAGCTGAAAGATTTCATACCACAAAATCTTTCAAACATGGATGTTTTGGTCCAAAAGGACAACTGATCTGTGAGATGTGATAAGGGAGAGAGAGAGAGAGAAGATGAATAAAAGGAGAAATAATGCACAACCTTAGATTTCCTGAAGTCCTTCTCCAAGGTGAAAGAATACTACCTCTTCAATGAGAGCAAGACTTCGGGCTGTGGACTGGTAACACTATGAACTTGATGAGAACATGCTTAAATGTCACAGAATAAAAGTACCTATTCAAGGGAAAGGAATGCAGAAGGTAGTGTAGGTTTATGACCAGAAACTTCAAGTGTTAAGCGGAGCCAGGGGCCCTGCCTGGGCCTACATTATGAGCTAAAGGTAAGGAATGCAGCTTATAAGTGGCTTAAATTCTTGTGGGACTAGAATGGCTTCATGCTGAGCTGTCACTCAATACAACCCTGTCTTTGAGCTGTCCCCACAGCAAATGACTCAGCAGTCCTGACAACCCCTGTGGGATAGGCTGGCCACTGCAGAAGCGAAGATCCTATCAGGTATAGTTGCATGGCTCTGTCTCAAATAACTTTTGCTTGTTTTGTGGCTGAGCTTCTACAAGAGAAATCAGAAATCATGCAGTTAGCAGGGGAGATCCAGCTGAGTCCCACCTTAACCTGAGATTTTGGTTCTCATTCTTATGCTATGATATCTTTCCCTCCCTCCCTCTCTTCCTTCCTTCCTTTCTTTCCATTCAGAGAGCTTGCAGCTCCTTTTGCTGATGAGGACTTCATCTGTTTTTCCGTGCATGTTCTCTATTAGCTGACAGTTTCTTCAACCTCATTCAATTTTTGAACTTTGGGGACTCAGAATGAGAAAGTGGGTTGTATCTTTCAGTATCTACATAGGCCGAGCAATTGAGCACTCCTTTGAGTATAACCAAGGGGTTGGGTTTTAAGTGGTATGGGTTTGAATCCCGACTCTGCTGCTTGTTACTTTTGAGATTTGGGGGAAGTCATTTAAACTTCTATTTGGGAGAGACTGATATCTAGCCTATTTACACTGTTATTTTGAGAGTTCAATGAGATGAACTATATGAGAAGCACTATGAGAAGGGCAAAGTCCTGGAAAAAATAAACGCGTATCCCCATGACTGCTCTTCTGCTTGTGGCAACTGTCTTTATTTAACTCTCCCCCATTCTGCTTTGGATTATAGTAACTTCAAAATTTGTGTCTTTTCCCTCCAAGACAGCAAGTTAAAGGACTCTCAATCATTATGTCTCCCTGAAGACAAAGTCTAAGAACTCTACACATTCAGTCAGTGAAGACTGGGGTGGAGGGAGGAGCCATGATGGGGTTAGTGGAACCCTGGGGCCCACGGTTTGTAGCTCTGACAATTGTTTTCATTGCTTAGATTTTTTTTTTTTTTTAATACACTCCAAGGGAAAATATCTTATTTCTTCCTAGGGAATACCTTCAAATGGTATTCAGGAAACTCTCAGACGTAAAATTGCTTCTAGAATGTCATATCAAATAACAACTGACACATTGAAGCATTTCTAAGCCAAAAACTGCAGTGCATTTATCCTTTAAAATTGTACCGTGCCCCCTGCACTCCCCAGTATCTGAGCTTCTTCCTTGTTAATTTTCCCCTAAGCCCTGAAAGGTGGTTGACTTCTAGGTTACTGTCCCAATTAAACCACAGGGATCTCTATTATATCCCTTATTTTTAATCTAACCCTTTACCTAGTTGGTACTTCTTCATATTACATTTCCTTCTTCAAATGACTAGGGTGGTGTCTTGACTGGACCCTATGCAGCAGAGTTGGTATTAAATGGGACTTCAGCTCTCCCTGTGGAGTGAAAATCCCAAGAATGTCCCTTCCTCTAGGAACTAAATGTTTACATCATATACACATACTGGAAAATCAAGATCCTTTTAGCAATAGTCATAGCATCTGGCAATTGAGATTGTCATGGGAGTCAAAACTTACTCTAAATTTCCACAGTTTGGACTTTATATTTTGCCTTTTAGACTATATTGCTGGTTAAATACAAACATACATTTATTCATGTAAGTGTGCTACACACATACAAAGCATATATCCTTTTTTCATGTTTCCAATTACACAACTTGATTTTTTTATAAACTTTCTAATGACATTTATAAGTCCTCATTAAATTTCAGACAAGACTGAGTATCTCTTTCCTTGAAAAACAGTGGTTCACCCCACAGAAATGGGGCATCTCAGAAGGGAACCTCCTAATACAAGCTATGGCAGGGTAATTTATATAGTAGAGAAGATCAGGGTTCCTGCAGGAGACTCGTCAACTAGATAAATTATCATCTTATTAAATTTTTTGTTTTCCCCTTGTGTAAGCTTTTGTTTTTTCCAAGGTAACTATAGGATGAAAACCTAACTGATTCTTAAACCAAACCATGAGGAAGCAACCATGACCTCTCCTACTTATTTTGCAGGATGGTGTGTACTAGAGAGTTTATGGGGTTCAACTGAGATTACACACACAGATGGAATAGGTATTTTCTAACTTTCTTTACATTCTATGATGCTAATTTTCAGACAAATGAAATCTGAGAGAATTCATCATCAGAACGTCTGTACTATATATATATTTTTTTTAATTCTAAGTAAATATTATTAGGATGTAAAGAAATGATTGTATTTGGAAACTTAAACTTACAGAACATTTATATATATATTAATAATTTATTAATATATGTAAAGATTTTTTCTTCTCTTGATATTTTAAAAGAAAATTGGTTACTTAAAACACTAATGATATTGTCCTTTGAAGTTTATAATGTATTTAAATGCAAAATATATAACAGAAACCCAAAGGATGGAATCGTGAGTCCTGTTTGGACTCTCACATTTATTTGAAGTGTTATGATGTTGTCTTTAAGTAGAAAGTAGTAAGTTCAGGATGACTATTTTAAATCCTAAAGTAACTACTAAAAATAAATACAAGTAGTTAAAGCTGAAAAGTCAATAAAGGAGATAGAATGGAATGCTAAAAGACATATTTGATTGACCCAAAGGAAACAGGAAAGGAAAAATAGAACAACAACAATTTAGAAAGGGACAAAAAAGAACAGAAAAGCAAGGTGATAGAATCAAACATAATAGAATTGTTAATAATCACATACAATGAAATCAAACAATGAAAAGGCAGAGATTGTTAAATTATGTTTTTGTGAAACAGCTTCTTGTTACCTTTTTTTTCTCCCATTTTTGTAAGTAATTCTTAATGGCCAAACCCCAGATTTGTACTTTTTTTTTTTCTAATTGCTAAGACCATTTTCTTCTACCTGGTTTTACTGTAACATGTGGAAAAGGAATAAATGTCATCTCTTCAAAAAAAAAATTTGACTCCACATTTACTGTTTACCAGAGTTTAATTTTACATATAAAGATACAGATAGGTTATCCAAAATAGTGGGATGGAAAAGGACTGTACTACACAAACAATAAGCATAAATGTAGTTGTAATAACTTTCAGATGAGCAGTATTTCCATTAATAAAGAAGAGGAAAATTTAATAATGATAATGGAGTCGAGTAATCAAGAAAACAACCATCTTAAATATTACATTTTCATGTACCTAATAAGAAGAGCTTCAAAATAAATGAAATAAAAGCAAATACAACTAAACAAATAGATAAATCCTTAATTATAGTTGGACATCTTAAAATCTACTTATCAGTTGTTGCTAAAACAAGTCGAGAAAAAGATCAATAAAAATATTGAAGTTGTCAGCAGTACTATCAATCTCTTAAACTAATAGACATTTACAGAATATTTTGCTCAACAGGGCAGAATTATATTTTTTCCAGGGACATATGTGATATTCACCAAGATAAAAAATATGCTGCCCCATCAACATACAATGTTCAATAAATTTCAAATACTTGAAATCCTGCTGCATGAAACTAATTACAATGAAATTAAATTAGAAATTGATGTCAGTAAAATTCTTAGCAAATCATCAGATATTTTTCAATTAAACAACACACTTCTGATTACCCACAAGCCAAAGAGGAAATCACAATACAAATTAGAAAACATGTCAAACTGAATAATGATGAAAATGCAAGACGTAAAGGTTTGTGTTATACAGCCAAAGCTTAGAGGGAAGTTTATGACTTTTACTTATGTCAGAGAAGCAGAGAGGTTTTCCAGTAATGATTCAAGTTTCCCATTAAAAAGAAATAAAAAAGAGTACATTAAATAGGAAAAAATAAAATATTAAAGGTAATATATCCATGAAATAAAAAAAAACAAATAATAGAGAAAAATGAACAAAACCCAAAGTTGGATCTTCAAAAATATAAGTCAAATTGACAACAACCAGCAAGACTGATCAAGGACAAAGAAAAACATATCTTACCAGGATCAGAAATGAAAGAGAATATACTATTACAGCCCCTCTACGTATTAAAAAGATTAAGAAAGAATATTGTGAACAACTGTGTAGAATAAACATAGATGAAACAGGTAGGATCCTTGGAAACAACCCACCCAAGCAGACAGAAGAAATAGAAAATCCAAAATAGCTCTATAGCTATTAAAATTTTTAAATGTATTATCAGAAACCTTTTCACAAAGAAGGTAATTATCAGACCCTAAGTGGTAAATGAGCCCCACAAAATTACTCCATAGGTTGGCTGCTTGAATCTCTCAGACTCTCTGGGGAGAATGGGAGCAGGTGGTCCCTGGGAAGCGAGTGTACAGCATCCTTGGCTTGCTCTTTCCTATCCATTCTCCAGCCTTCTCCCCCTTTCTCTCTGCCCCACAAGATTTACTCAGAGATTTTATCAACACGCACTATTCCCTTTTTGCTTCCCACTGGTCACAGACCATGGGAAGTGCAGACAGAAGTCGGAAGAGGAGCATGCTGTCAGGGTTATTTATTCTCTCACTTCCTCTCTGGAGGGCCAAGACAGGCCCCTGCTTCCCTTGATCAGAGGTCACAGTTTCTGTCAGCTGGGCTGCTCCACACAGCTCATTGACTCCAGGTACTAGGAGCCTCTGCCTTGCCCCTTCAGACCTGGAGAAAATAGCAGTGCCCACTCTTACTAGACCCAAATTTCCAAACTGTTTTTTGTCATTTCATGGCATGTTAACCATATCTTTGTAAGTGGTCCCTTAGTAAATTCTCTTTGCAAATTTCCTATTTTCAACACAGAATATATTTCTTGAAAGAATCCTTATTAATGCAGCTGATGGGAGATTAAGATTTAACCCTAAGCCCTTGTTTTAGTCAGCTTTTTCATTGCTGTAACTAAAAGACCTGCCACGAAAAATTTTAAAGGAGGAAAAGTTTATTTGGGCTCATGGTTTCAGAGATGTCAGTCCACAGCTGGCTCCATTCCTTGGGGCTTCTACATCATGGTAGAAGAGGGTAAAATGTGGTGGAGGAAAGTGGCTAAAGACATGATCAAGAAACAGAGCAAGCACTCCTCACCACAACAAAATATAAACCATTGACCCATTTTCTCCAGCCACACCCTATCAGGGGATTAACGCGCTCATGTAACCCAATCATTTTACCTCTAATACTTCCTGCATTGTCTCACACCTGAGATTTTGGGGACATCTAATATATAAACCATAAAAGCCTTAAAAATATTAAGTTGCTTTCATGAAAGAACATTAAACAATATACAATCATAATATACAATATTCAAACCAAAGGTAAAGGATCAGAAGAGTGAGAGCAGAAGAGTAAGGGTTAGCTTAGAAGGCAATGTGTTGGAGAGGGAAGGTTCCCAAAGGTAGCCTTACTTTTCAACATCCCTTCAGTCGGAAGGATATTTGAGATGCATAAAAAATGCCCTGCAGTAGCCACTGTACCCATGAATTATTAATAAGTTTCTTGCTGAGAACTGATCTTCCAAAAATTAATTCTTTATCAATCTATGTAGCATTCCCCGGGTAATCTTTTTTTCCTGATAGGTCTGTAAACAATCTTGAGATTAACTGTTGTTAGGACACTAGCTAGGTGTCCTACAATTTAACTCAGCTCTGACACTGCCTACCTAGAGACAGAGGCAGACTGCACAGGTTGAAGGCTCAGTCCCACAAGACTGCCTCCACTTCAAATGCTGGTGGCAAAGCCCAGGTTGTGACTTGTAGGACTGGCCGGTTATAAATTGGCATTCCCACACCTGTATGGGTTCAGTGATTTTCTAGGAGATCTCAGAGAACTCAGAGAAACTTATTCATCCATTGACTTAAACCATATTTCAAAGCATACAGATGAACAGCCAGATGAAAGAGATCAATAGGGCCAAGTACGAAGGAAGGGGTGTGGAGATGCCATGCTTTCTCCAAGCTCCTCGTGTTCAGCGACCTGGACGATCTCATAGGGATTTGGAGGGTTTTGTGGAGGATTTTCACATTTTATCATGGGGGTATTGTCGACTATTGACTCATTCTTCAATTCTTCTTCCCTTCCTGGAGGATGGGAATGGAGGCTGTAAGTTCTAGTCATGATTGGGTTTCCATCCAGGAGCCCACCAAAAGTTGCCTCTTTAAAAACAAAAGACACGAAGGAAATTTCAAGAGGTTCAGAGATCTGTGTCAGCAACCTGGGTCAAAGACCAAATCATACAATAAAAAATACATGTAGCACCTCCATTACTCAGGAAATTTTAAGAGTTTTAAGAATTCTGTGCCAGAAACTGAGGACTAAGATCAAATACACGCTTATTATTATATCACAGATACTATTTGTCTACAGAAAATTTCACATGAACTTAAAAAATTAAGAACACCAGTAAAATCTTAAGAAAAATAAGAGATAATGAAGACAAAATTAAAAAATAATGAATGGAATAAGAGGAGCAAATAATATTGAAAAATAAATTCAAGGCAGTGTTTGACACATACTAATAATAAATGCTAGTTTGCTTAAGTAAGAAAAATCATAAATATACAAAAGTAAAACAGTGAAGGGAGCATAATCAAACACGTAAAGGACATGTAAGGAGCTACTTTGTTCAACTCCTTTGACATAAAGTGAGCACATGGGTAAAATTAATTATATTTTTAAAATATTAATTTATCAAAAAAAAGACCTTAAATGAGGTACAAAACCTGAATATTTCACAATACCCCATTGATAAATTTCAGGAAAACAGAGGAGAAACTATGAATAGAAAACTATAAATGAACAATCTCTTATTTAATGAGGACAAAAGAGAGGCAAACTAGAAATTCTAGGAGGAAAGAAAAAGTTGTACTTGAAGGTCATGTTAAAAAAAATGGGAAGAAAAAAACGCCTTTTTGATGTTGAAGCTTACAATACTCTTTGTGAGGCACAGATTTAAAACACTGTATGACATTCCCAAATCTACAAATTTAACTCGTTCAGCTCTGATTAATAGTTTTATAATTAACATGTTACAAATTCTATTTATTAGTTTTCAATTTTCAAGATCAATATAAGGGAAAGCAAGAACTCAGGTATAAAAACTATCTTGAGGGAACAGAAGTATTGCTATATTAATGAATGTGTAAAGGTGCTAATTTTTTTTTTCTACCTACATATTGGAGGTTGAAAGATGGTATCTATCTATGTTAGTCAGCTTTCTGTCACTGTAACAAAACACCTGACAGAAATTAACTTAAAGGAATAAAGATTTATTTTGGCCCATGGTTTTAGAGGTTTCAGTCCATGACTACTTGGCTCCACTGTTTTGGGTCCAGGGATAAGTCAGGGATAAATCTGTCCTTCTAGGGCACACTCCCTGTGACCTACTTCCTCCAACTAGGCCCCACCTCCTAAAGTTTCCATCATCTCCCAATAGAGCCACCAATTGACAACCACCCCCCAACACATGAACCTTTGGGGAAATTCTGGAGCCAAACTATAATAGTATCTAATATAATTGGCTTAAGAAATTAAAGTCAATAAGTTAATAAAAATTAATAAAATATTGAATCGATTGATAAAATAAATTAACAATTGGGAAGAGATGTGGGGAGTACTTGTAGATGAGCTAAAGTATTAGTCTCTCATAGCTGAGATTAATGGATATTATTAAAAGTGAATAAATCAAGAACTAGACATAAGTGTTTTTATTTTTGAATGATATTTAAATAACTTTCAGGGAAAGGACTGTGACAGGGTCTTAAGATTATATAAATGGCATGTATTTTTATTGTTTATTCTACACACTTTCATTTTATGGTCCTATGTATATTTTATAATTTATACTGTGAGAGGAATTATTATTAAACATAAGATGAGAAATTAAAACCAATGAGAGAAATATCAACTATCAATTGAAAGGTGGATTAGGGACTTGACAAGCAAATTGTATTGCAAACTAAAAATGTCTAATAATCCATGAAAATGTGCTTAACTTTGTTCATAATTAAAGAAATGCAAACACATTCTTTATACCTGGATGGCTGCTATGGTTTGAATGCTTGTGATTTTCTAACATTATGTGATTATGTTAAATCCAAATCAACAAGTGATACTATTAAACAGTAGGGTTTTAGTATTGGAAAATAATTGGTCATAAGAGCTTTGCCCCCATAAATAGGATTAATGCCCTTGGAGTAGAGGCTACAGAGAGCTGCCTGGTCTTCTTGTCCTTCAGTCTCGTCTGTCATATGAGGGTACCTCTTGATGCCATCTATGATGAGCCAGCTTTCATCAAACACCAAATATGCCAGCACCTTGATCTTGGAATCCCTAGCCTCTGGAACTGTGAGAAATAAATTCATTTATAAATTACCCAACCTGTGGTATTTTGTAATATAGCAGCACAAACAGACTAAGGCAATGACAGAGATTTTTAAAACTATATACTGTTTAGTAAATATAAAAAATACAATATTATATTGGCAGTCCCAAGGAAAAAAATAAGAATACTCATACAACATTGATGCGAATTTTTGGAAGACAGTATTCATGAAACTTTAAAATATACATGTTGCTGACACAGTGGTGCACATCTATAATTCAAGCCACTCTGGAGGCTGAGGCGGTTGGATCACAAACACAAAGCCAGCCTCAGCCACTTAGCAAGGGCCAAAGGAACTTAGTTAGACCCTGTCTCAAAATAAAAAATAAAAGGGGCTGGGAATGCAATTCAGTGGTAAAGTGCTCCTGGGTTCAATCCCCAGTACTCCCCCCAAATATATATTACCAGTAATTCCACAATGTTAGGAACATGTGTAAAGATAAATGTGCACATAAGTTCATTGTGGCATTGTTTGTAAATTGAAAGAAACAAAATTAAAAGAATAGCAATAAGAGCAAAACAAGCAAGTGGTTTCAATAGGGGACAGGTTGAAGAAATTTCCAGTACATTCACATAATGGCATATTGCACTACCCCAAAAAATAAAGAAAATCACCCTGGCACCACCAAAAATCCACAAAACATAGTTAAATGAAAACACTTCCAGAAATTTTTATATAATGTGATTCTATTTGCATTAAATAATTGCATATGTAGAAAATATATTGGGACAAGGGAATATTCTTCAAATTATCAGTAAGTCCTCCTCTAGGGAAAACAAGGAGGAGGCATTTGTACTTTTTAATTCATGTAATTCTCTCTTTTTATTTTTTCAATAACCATTTGTTACATGATTTTATTAAATGTTTATCTCATTAAAGAGCTACAAAGCACAGATTTAAATCAAATTGGTTGATAAATCTTGCTTGGCAGTCCTGAGCCTCCTCAGCAGTTAGCATGATGACTGGCAGAGAGTAATTATTCAAGCAATTTTCTCTGGTTAGATAGTAAATGAATAAATGAGTGATTGAAACCTGAATTCTTCTGCCATGCACTTATATTCCTGATATTTTACAACTGCTTTATAATTAAGAGAAACCAATTGTCAAATAAAATAAAAGTCAATTATCTTTATTTGTGTTTTAAAGAAAGCATGGGTCTTTCATCCAAGATTTGATGCCATTGATTTTTTTTTTTTTTAATCTCTGAGTTCCCTATGTGCAAACCCATGTTGGGGCACACTTGGAATCCCTGCAAAATAGAACCTTACTAAATGAAAGCCCTTAAGAAACATTTACAAAATAGCTCAGGGGATAGAAAAGCATTTGAGGAAAGTTGGTCCATTCTCTGGTGTATAGAGACCAAACAGAACATGTGGTCAATGACACGTTCAGTCTCTTTAATAATCATTGTTTGTTTTTTTTTTTTTTTTTTTTTTTTTTTTTGCAGGAGGCAACTGTACTTCAGTGGATGGAAATAAACATAATATAGAGTCGTCCTGGCTTCAGTGTCTGCCAAAATCAGAAAACAACAAGCTGATTGTGACATCAAATTCCAGAAGAAGCCAACAAGTAACTTGTTTGTTTTGGGCTGACACAGTCCTGTGATGATTAACTGCCATGCCCCCCATTCTCTTCAGGGCTCTGGATGTGGTCCTTCCTTACCTGTAAACAGAATCAGGATGCATCCTGAAGTGCAGCCAAGCATCTGACCTTGGGTAAGACACACACGTGGGTGAGGGAACTAGGAGGAAAGGGGAGAGGGGAGAAGGTAGCGTGGGACCCTGACAGCCATTCACTTCTGACAAATTACATCAGATGCAAATGTTCACAGGCAACTCAGAGGGAAAGCAGCAGGAATACGCCCATGAAAGACATTAATCTTCTACATTATAAAAAGCTTCAGAAAAGCAATACATCCCTGTGCCAAGTGAGAGAAAGGGGAAAAAATGTAAAAGGAATGAAATCTTGAGTGCAATAGAAGACCTTTTAGATTTTGGTGTTACATAACAGGGAGGGGAGGAGGGAAGGGTAGTCAGGGGAGGCCTCTGAAGAGGACTGATAAAGGGCCCCAGATTCATATTCAAATCCCGTGTCAAAGTGCCCCTTTGTGCCTCTCCTACAAGGTGGGCATCAATATGTTTCCATATTTAAAGTAGAAGCCATATTTGGTTATAATTTTTTTCCATCCATTAGCCAGGCAACTTGGTAAAAGCATAGTGGGTAATTATATTAGCAGACATTGTGGCTCTATCTTGCTTTTCTAAAAAGAAAAAAAAAAATCATACTTTTAAAAGGAGGAAAATAATTGTCATCCTAGAAAATGGTTCCAGGAGAAGAGACAGAGAAAAGAATCTATGTGGTCAGATGCCAATTACTTTCGCCAGAGGCAAGGTGATGCCCCATTTCTGTCAGAGAATGGAACGTTTGTACTATACAATAACAGCCAAAGATTCAATAAGAAAAGTACTCTGTCAAAGTAACCTTTGACATTAGTAACTGGTATGACCAACTCTTTCTGAACGAGTTGAAATAACCATATGATCCAGTCGTGGGCCTCAAGTTCTTCATATGTATGAAAGTCAGTGAGGAGCACGATTGAGGTGTCAACCCATCTGATAAGTTACCTACTGCTTGTGCCTTTACTACCATGACAATTACTTATTCCCACAGTTAGAATGTGATTGCTGGAAGAAGCATCACGGGTAAGGACTGGGGTCCAGGGACACTGGGCAAGACAGAATCTAGAATATACATCTCCTAGATCAGCCGGTTGTCCTTCCTCTGACACAGCCGAAGTGAATTATCAGTGATAAACAGTTGAGCCCCTCCAGGTCTTATCATGTCCACAGGGTGAACTTTTAAACCTAGATTCAGACTCCCCTTTCCAACTAGTGTGTGTGAGACTGGAAAGCATTCTAAGATACTGGTTTTTGTTTTTCCTGTTTCCCTAGCTTGTCCAAGAGCAGGCTCTGTTCTTCAAAGTCTCAGGGAGAGATGTGACAGTGACTGAGCAAAACAGGAACCTGCAAAACTTGCTGGATTATTTCCTCAGAAGCCTATGTTCATTGCAGAGGAGAGAACTTGAAGAAAATACCAGAGAAGCTTAAATAAAACTGAGGAGTTATAGGGGATTTTCCCCTAAACTGAAAGAAAAGAATTCCCTTGTTAGAGGCAGGTCTGCAGAGCCCTGGTCCTTCTTCATGGCAGTGTTCCAGAGTTGACATCCAGCTGTCTGTAAGGGAATGAGTCGATGGCCACTGGGAAGAACATTTCTGTGTGCTGAGAGTGGCAAGGAACAGCAGGACCCCTGGACCTGAAGGGACTTGTTGACAGGATCAATAGAACAGGGTAGGCATGAGATGAATACCAGTGACTCATCGCAACACCCTGTTGTTTTAATTCTCAATGCTTTGACATGGATGATTCTGGAACATTGACATGACCCCAGTAGAAGAGGTGGCAAAGACTCTCCTTGACCTTATTCTGGTCGGACTCCTGAGTCCTCTTTTCAATTCAACCCTGGCCTGTAGAAACTATAAACTCTCAGCACAGTTGGTTTTGTCCATAGCCTCAATAAACATACACACATACACACACACACACACACACACACACACACACACACACACAACTAAACTCTAGCACAGTTTCTAACAACTCAAGGTTGTGTACCTAAGGTGATGATTCCAGCTTTCTTAAATTCCTTCCTAAAGAATTTCAAAGCTGCAAAAAATTTTACTGCTTATTTCAGTCAACATCTAAAGTTAGAACCTCTGTGTCCCAGTCTGTGGATGATAGGACCCCAGCTTCTACAGGTGCCAGTTAGCAAAACCAAAGTGCCTGACCATATTGACAGTTCCTACCCACTTCCTGCTTTTTGAGTTTCCACTTCCATGACTCCTCAAGTCCCTGCTGTTCCTCCTCCCTATTTTCTTATTCCCCCTTCATTTCACCTAGTCACCGTTGCACAAATCAAAATTCAGCTAATTTCACCCTGACTCAAGTCTGTCCTTATCACTTTAGTATCTGACTTTGTTTATCTTTGACAGAGGTGTCCCTAGGAACAAGTGACATGAAGTGGATTATTCCACCAACCCAGCCAGGTGAACAGAATCAGATTTAAAATTAAGTTGAATTTCAGAAACTTAGTACACTATTTTTTGGCACTGCTGAGTCTGTGGATTGAGACTCATGACCCCTGATGGAAATAATAAAAAATTATGTGCTAATATCACTATTTAGCTGGTGTGAATATACTTAAGAAAATAATTTGGTGGGGAGAAATTATACTATATAAAGCAAACAAAAGTCTAAAATGACTTTTACATAAACTATAGCATTGGTCTCCAGCAGAGCTGGTGACAACATAAATTCCCCATGTACAATGGCAGAGAAGTTGATATTCCATTAAATCAACTTGTGCCTTCTCACTTTGCAGAATACCTTCATTCTGTTTAGTGGGTTCTTCACCATCAATCTCAGCCTATATGGATTCTAGGAGAGAAGAGACATTTTGCTGGAGTTCACTTTTCTTTAAAAGATAATTATATTTTTGTTATGATTGGACTGTTTAATAATTGTGTTGACCGCCACAAGGCTTTCAAGCCATGAAAACAATACTAAAGCACATGTTTAAATGTGCCTCTTATCAAATCTTAAATAAAATCTTGTAAGATCAGGAGGGCTGCTTTTTAAAAAAATAATCTCAAATCCTTTCCTCAGCAGAAAGGACCCTCAG
Source organism: Sciurus carolinensis (assembly GCF_902686445.1). Taxonomy (NCBI): domain Eukaryota; kingdom Metazoa; phylum Chordata; class Mammalia; order Rodentia; family Sciuridae; genus Sciurus; species Sciurus carolinensis. Next base: position 113,075,317 of record NC_062214.1, on the reverse strand, counting down.
ATTCAAGGACAACAATAAGATTTGCTCCTGTCTACCAATGTGGTCTTGATAAAATCTGTTCATTCTATCCTACAGACAGAATATCTTAGAAGTTAGAGCACATATGATTTATAATTTATGAATTTTGGTTTTGAAAGGACAATCTGACATTCTATGCCTTTCCTTAAAATCCCACCTTTTTCACACAAACGTATTTCAACTTTCCTAAATAATCCAAGATAGTACCTTTTTTTTCACTTTATCCTTTCCTGATCAATGGAAAGATTGAGTGGGTCTTAGATACAAAAATAAAAAGTAGGAGAAAGTTCATTTGTCCTATCTTTTATAAAGATGATTATGAAATATTTATTAGGAACTTGTCAAGATTCTTGATGGTTCAGATCCAAATTCAGCCCAGGCCTATTTTGCTTGATCAAAACAATTCTTAAAAAGTAGCTCTGGTATTAAAAGTAATGACATATTAATTTTAAAATCCATACTTGCAACTTCAAAAAAAAAATCAGAGATTCCAACAAAGGGGAGTAGTAGCCCTGTCCTTAGATGGGACAACTGACCTTTAACTCAACACATGCTGCAAGGACACTTCCCAGTGTTTCCCAGTCAGGACACAAATCCACTCCCTCATTATCATCACTTGCCAGGTGCCTGTTGTCCAGGCTAACCTGGTATGGGAATGCCTCGTCCCAGGACAACTGATTACTCAGGAGCTACTTCCTCCCCTAACTGAACTCTTTCCTCTGATAGTCTCAGCATGGATAATAACAAAGGGTCTTTATAGCTGCCTTAACAAATGAGATTCATATGAGGAAAGAGTTATTTAGAAGCAGTTTTTGAACTTTAGGTTGGCTTAGCTTTTCTGGAATGTCTAATTTAACTCAGGAAGTAGCTCTAACTCTTTCAAGAATATTAAGGACAGAAAAAACTCATCTCAGTCATTTCCAAAGCTCTGTGGGTCCCTCAAGGTACTGACAGGAGTAAGGGAGTTTGCCTGTGTCATTACGGCCCCAAGAGGCCTGTCCTGCTGGGAAGTTACTACTTTTCCCTGACTGGCTACACATAAAGCATTTGTAGAATTTCCAGAATCTTAAGGAATTGGAGGACAGTGTGCTTCTCAACTCTAGCACATCAGAGAGGCACATTTAGTTAGGCAAACTTAAGCTACACTGAAACATTGCTTTAAATTCCATTTGGAATGGGCTGGAGAGAACAGAGAGACAGTAAACAAATGTGTTAACTCTCTGAGCCTCCGTTTCCCTAAACCAATAAAGATATAATATGTATATTGCAGAACTCATATGTTCAAATGCAACTATACATAATATGCCTAGAATAGAGTTTTTATCTGTTATTTACTTTAACTCATGAAAGAGAATTGAAAGATGAATTCCGTAACTTCTTGGGTGCCCATCCAGGCTCCTGGCTTACCACCATGCTGGGTCAGAAGAAGCCTGACCTTATACTTATTTTCTTCCTTATGTAAGTTGAGAATCATCCATTTAACATTAGAGTTTATAGCAATCACTATACCAAAAATATAGTTGGGAATGTTATAGTGCACATAGAAAGGGAAAAATCTGTCAGGGATCTATAATAAATACGCCCATATTCCTTACTTGAAATCTTTAATTCATTGTTGGTAACTAAATGAAAATTCATTGAAGCATTTTTGAGTCAAGTTTAACAGGGAAAATAATAATATGATCCTTTCCAACATATTCTTCCCAAATAATTATCACAAATAGAAAAATATATCAGTTGAAAAATAAATGTGATTTATCTAATTTTAAAACATCCAGAAGTAAATAAAAAGTTTATAAATAATATAGAATATCATGAAGGTCTATTATGCTCGCCAGAGAGAGACAGACAGACAGACTTGATTGTGGAGAAAAGCCATTTTTGTGCAAAGTGCATTTTTCTTGCCGCATCAGTTTCACTTCTGATTTTTCAACTTTTGTGGAGCTCGGATCCTACTGTGCCCAAAATGTGCTTAAAAGTGAAGTTATAGTATTAGAAAAACAACAAAGTACTTCAAAACATGTTGAAATAGTGCACGTAATCAACAGATCGAAATGTCTTGGAAGATGCTATCTTTAATCCTTCTCACTTGGTGTACACAGGCAAAGCAGAATGTTTGGTTATGTGGTATGTAGTTCAAATTTGTCTCATGTGATATTCTCTGACTAAAAACTGTTGTGCCAAGAGTGTCTTTACCTAAAGTAATCACATCAAAAGATCAATTTTATTCTATTTTTATTTGGTAAGTTGTGGAGTAAAACAATCTTTATAATATAAAAAGGAGTTGTCTGAAAAGTGGTATCACTTTCCAAGAGTCGTTATGGGAGACATTTACTGAACCAGTACAGTATGGGAAGGGCTGACAGGCAGCAGCCACAGTCACTGTCACATTCTGGTTCTTACTTTCTGCTCTCCTGCGCAGAGGCCCTGGAGCTGAACTTCATCTGGCTTTACTTCCAACTTGCCTGAGCTGTGGAAAGCAGCCCCATGGAGGCTCTCCGGGTCTGGGTTTTTCATCCTTTTCAATGTCAACACCCACATAAGTGGAAGGCAGAGTCTAATACTGCTTTATATTTTTTCTTGATTGGAAGAAAAGAATGTTCTCTGGGGTTAGGGCTGAGGATGTTCTCAGAAGGACACTCAATGGTATGAACCAGAGAGACCTAGACTCTATGAAATATGCAGTGAAAAATCAACCTTCACAAGAGGATAAATCCCACCAAGAAGAAAAGATCAAACTGCCCTGCTGCAGCTGCTCTTCCTCCTTGGATTGGAGATAGAAAAAGCAAGCAGGCTCTTGGTGCGTATGCCTGACAGCCGGTTCCCTTTCTCTGTCTTCTGAGTCATCTGCAACAGTCATTCTGTACCCTTGGCATACACTTTCTGTTCCTAAAGACAACCTCTGGTCACATCAGAAGTTCTGGTATATTCGAATTGGGAGCATTTTAGAGTGTGGTAGAGCATTCTAGAGCAGTACAGAGTTCCTCTTCTCGTGAAAAGATCTGCCACTGGGGATGGGAAACAAATCATTGAGCACCTAACACATGTGCATACGATGCCAATTGTTTTTATACACCTCATCTCATTTAATCAACAGCACCACTCCCCAAAGACTTATCCCCCCATGTAAAGATTAAAAACAGAAGTCCTATAGGTTAGTTATCTGAGATGATGGAACCTATGAGAAATTTTCCCACTAAATTATATAGACATAACCTCTTTGCAAATACCTTCCTTTGATACCTGGACTCATTTTTCTTCTGGGAATGTACCTGATAACTGTGTTCTTCCATTATTCTTCTATCATGAACTTGAAGAAAATGTGACAGGAAGAGAAAAGCAAAGCACAGGATAAGAAAGTAGAGATGGACAGTGACACTAGACGTGGAACACGAAGAAAGAGCAAAAGTGAGAGTCCCAGGGGAGAAGTTTGTAGGCACAATTCAGTCCTCATAAGCACCAGCTGGCATACAGGTTTTTTCTTCCTTGGATTTGTGAGGGAAAGGGACTCCCTCCAGGTATTGTTGAGTGGTCAAAGATGTCTTAATACAGAACTAAAAATCTAACATGCTCATGCCTCGGCCAAAGACTGTCTAGACAGGAGGGCTATTGTGCAGTCAAATTGTAATCTTATCCCTGCATGGAAAGATTAAAAACAGTTTTCACCATGTTTGCCCTTTTAATTTTTAAATATAATTTAGTTTATCCTAGATACACATCCACACTGACATTTTTGCAACAGATTTTATGTGATTGCTTATTTATAACATATACATGGGCAATTCACTTTCTTAATTAATCTACATTTTTAAAGAAGCCAGATTGTATTATTGTTACATTAGTCATCGATGCATTTTTCATAGTTGATGAAGTCACTAAAAATGATGAGTTCTGATGAGGTGGAGTCACCTGTGGCACAATAGTAAAACATTTCCACACAGATGCAGATTGTAGTAACAGAAATAGAGCAAAATCACACTGCAACTGATTCATATTTTTTACCTAAAAAATGGTTTTACCTAAATTCATAACATTACCTAGTGCTGGAGATTAAAGTTTTCCAAATTTAATCTCTTTGTCTCAAAATGCATTGTGTATACACTTTAAATAAATAGAAAACATGCACCCAATTATTACACTTTTTAAAAAACTGCACCAAGTAGAAGCAAGCTTGTGCACTTGCCTGTTGATCAAAATGTCCACAGTAGTGGAGGAGAGTTTTACAGAAACTAGAGTGAGAGACACATCATAATAAAGCCATGGCCCATTCAACAGCCTAGTCTGGATATTGATAATTCCAAACATCTCCATTTCACATCTCACTTTTTCTCACTTCAAGATTCATCTTTAATTAGGTATTTTACAGGCAATTGTTGACCATTCTAAGGCTAAAATCTGTGGGGTGTGGATCAGCAGGGAGACAGTTCAGGCCATTTTTTTTGTCCTCAAACCATATACCCTCAGATCCCAAGGCTGGGAGAGTTAACTAAGAGAGAGTGGGAGGGGATGAGGAGGGAGGGATGAAGAGTAGGTCCAACCAAGTGCCTTCTTTGCAGCTGCCAATTCTATGGGGGATATGGAGAAGTTGACACAGAAACAAGAGAGAAAATAAAATTCCATCTTCGTCAAACCAGTGAAAATTAAAAACTTATAATACAACCATCTCAGAGGTCTGTGGAAAGTAGCTGGTTTAGCTGAAAGGATTCAAAGAGGAACAAAACTAATAATAAAGACATAAGAGTCAATACCTTGCTTTTGTCCTCTTCTGTAAGATCCAAGAAGAACCAAAGCCCTACAAGTTCTCAACATGAAGAACAAGAAGGATTGCTCGCCCATAAGGCAATCTTATCTTCATGCATCATTTACAAACTTAAAATGACTGATGTAAGTTAAAACATAGGCTCGATCCCTCCTTGAAAGCACACTTCTTGACTGACATTTAAACTTTATTCATTGTTTTTTATTTCATTTTTCCCATTAATTAATTACTTATTATTGCAAAATATACATAATATAAAATTCATGTTTCAACCATTTCTTGAACGAACAGTTCAGGGACATTAAGTGCATTCCCACAGTTGTGCAACCATCACCACCATCCATTGCCAGGACTTTGCATCGTCCCAAACTGAAATTCTGTATCCATTAAATAATAGCTCCCCATTTTCCTCTGTTCCTAGCCCCAGGAAATCACCATTCCACTTTCTGTCTCTAGGAATTTGACTACCCTCATAATTCACGTAAATGAAGTTCCATCACGTTTGTCTTTTGCATCTGGCTTACTTCACCTGACATAATAGTACTGTCAAGTTTCACTCATGTATGTGGCAGACTTTCACTCCTTATAAAGAGGAATAATAGGAATATTCCTATTCCTCTCAAAAACTAGCTATACCACTTATTTGTTTTGTGATCTTCAACAGTTTATTAAAATCTCTCTAAGCCTTGGTTCCCTCATCTGAAAAATTTAGAAAATAGATGAACTATTTTACTGGGCCTTTGTGAAGATTAATTCATGTAAAGAGTTGGCATAGTAATTGATACCTACAAGGACTTGTCAAGAGATGTCATTTATGGTTAATGTGCTGTTGTTGTTACCACTATTACTAGCTTGTAAGTTACCAAAATATATTTAAAGCAAGAAGATACATGTATACCTATACATATAAAATTGTGTGCGTGTGTGTGTGAGTGTATTCAATCTAGTGTTGTATAAACTCCTAGGAAAACCACTGACTTCCCAAAGACTGAAGTGTAACTAACTGTGCATTTTGAACACAACATTAATTAACTGACTTTTGATCCTAGTTAGTTCCCTAGATAGTGAAAATATTAGATGATCAGGAACAAAGTTAAATAGTTTCATAAAAGTTCCATGAAACATCTGTAAGGATGAAGTAAATGAATGGCCTGAGAAAGCTAGAAAACTAAAATTACATTCTTCCTGTTCTTGAGTATGACTACCAAGCAAAAGCAAGGTAGAATGGAGTTCATCACACATGTTTGCCTCCATCTTTGCATCATGAGGTAATTGAATGTATTTATGATAGAAACTCCTCTCTCCAGCCAAAACCAAGTCAGTGATTACAAGTGCCCAAAACCACAATCTGGACACAGCTTGTGACACAATCTGGACAAAGCCAGGTCTGAGATCAGACTTGGAAAAGGCCCTTTTCTGCTTCTGAAAAATGTCTGTGCCAGTCAGACGAGGTTAATAGGAAGAACTCCAGCACAGTCCCTGGTCTTCCATGGGATCTTCAAGCTCAGAAAAACCAAGCAGAACTCTGATCACATTGTTTCATGAAACCAAAGAGGAAACTTCTTAGTTCCTTCTTCACAACAACTATGTGAAATAGAGGGGAAAACAAAAGAAAGCAAACAAACAAAAATACTTGACACTTCTGTGAAACAGAATACCCAGAAGCTTGGTTGAAACTTTCATACGAATAGGTATGCATTTTTCTCCTTGAGAATGAATCTGTGTCTACCTTCTCTGTACTTGGATTTCAAATTCTTGTATCCTTTTTCCTTGCGGTGAGTAGCTAGATGGTGACTGAGTTCATTCAGACTATGATAACGAAAATACTATGACCTGGGTGGCTTGGTCAACCAACATTTATTTCTCACAGTTCTGGAATACGGAAAGTCCAAGACCAAGGAAACAGCAGTTCCAGTGAGGGGTGAAAGCCTGCTTTCTGGTTGATAGAGGCTGTCTTACTGTGTTTACAGGTGGGAGAAGGTGAGGGAACTTTCTTGGGTCTCTTTTATAAGAACACTAATCCCATGAGGGCTCTGCCTTTATAATTTAATCACTTCCCCCCAACCCCACTTTCTAACATTACCACAGAGGTTAGGATTTCAACATATGATTTTAAGGAAGCAGTATATAAAACTCAAGTCCGTAACAAACAGTTATTATTCAATACTGCAGTTTATTTTATCTACATGTCTTTTTGTGGACAGAACAGAGAAAGAGGATCACACCTATCACCCTGGCTCACAAGAGTTTTCTAAATGTTCCTGTAAAAAATTTCAAGTGAAAAATTCCATAACCGATTTAAACAATAGTCACTTGGTTTCAGAAAGTAGGCAGACTCTCAAGGTGAGTAACTCAAAGCTTCCATTATGACATGCTTCAAACTGTTCATCAAGCTTAGAAAAGCTGCTTATTGATTGGCATTCCTGTGACCTGAAAGGGAAGAGCAGGAGATGACTTACGGGTAAAATAATTATGCAGTTTCTTGTTCCATAGGACACAGATATTTACCATGTTTGAGCACTTCTAATACACTGTTAAATGTCTCTGAAACTAGTTGCTCAAGAAGGAAGGAATATAACAATTGATATTTATTGAGCGAATACTCTTTCATATGCTATGCCAAGCAATCTTCATGGCAATTTTGTTACATAAATCAGAGATGATGAGAGGGATAAAGTGACTTGCTCAAGGTCTGTCAGTAAGCCCAGTTCCATCTCACCCCAGATCCTGTGCATATTACATGGTACACTAAAACTCCTTTATTGTACTTTTCTGAATGGTGCATGTAGAAATGTCTCTATTTGTCTCAGATCTCTTAGGGAAGACATCGCCCTACTAAATATATGACCTCATTCAACATCACTAGGAGGGCTGCCAGGGCAGCTGGAACAGCAAGAGTGAGGGCAATGGTATTTCCTTAATCCCACTAAAACCTGCTCAACCAGACATCTTCGCATAGAGGAAGAAAACATTCTGATCTCGACAAAATAGTCGATGATGGCATAAGATAAAGGCAAACCTTTGGGTCAGCACCAGCCAAATGATTCCTTATGAACAGTACTATCAGTGGGAAGAATGACTTTCATAATCATTTATAGAATGACAGCATGATGACAGTGAGTGACAAGGAACTGGTTATATTTTCTCATGCTTTGTGTTCCTTTATTCCCCCACGAATCCAGTGTTCTTCTGCTTGGCAGTAGTCTGAGTCCTCTGTCTCACCCTTAACTCCTATGAATCGATCATGAGTTCATAGAAGGGGGATCCTCCAAATGCACTTTGGCTTCTCCCCTAGTCATCACTGACTCCACCGGTTTAAACAGATGTATTCACTGCAAACAAAGAAGGCTCCCAAGGACATAGAGAGCCCTTCAACTCCTTGTGCATTCCCAGAACATCTAGACACTGTAACAAGAGTGACTCAATTTTTTAATTTCATATGATGTTCTTTCAACAAAAGGATACTAATAAATTGATAAAACACTTTCTCAAAATACATGAGGATTACAGAGAGGAAATATCTTGGAACTTCATTTTAACGCTTTCACCTACCAACTCAAATGGATCTGCCCAACCTCTGAGAGAACTGTTAAGATCCAGCTGTTAGTTTGCTGTGGCCATATTGAAAGAAAGTACTGAAGTTCTGAGGAACTGTTTTCTCTATCACATGAGTCAATGAGTTGGGCCAATTCATCTGGTGATGCACTGATTACTTTTCTTGGTCCCTATACAAGTAAGAAGGCTTTATCACATGGTTCTCAAAGAAAATACAGGGTTTATATTCACTTTCAACAGATTCAAGACATCAAATTAAAACAAATGCTGTAAATACCATTCAAAGAAATAAAAGATAATGATCAAATAATAATGTTACCAGACCCAAGTTCAGTTGTTTGCCACACTACAGGCTGATCAAGTTAAGAAATAAGATGTTGAGGCATGGAAGATGACTTTATTAAAGAATCATCTATCTGAGAAGATGGAGGTCTACTGTACATAGTTCATCTTGCCAGGAAGTTGATTTTAGTAGTGGTTTATGTAGGCAGGTGATGGGTGTGCACAGACTGGTGGCTGCCTTCTCCCAGTGGGTGAAGTTCCCAGGTTTATGGCAAGATAGTTCATATCTTATCTAGTCATAAGATGTTTTCAGACCTGTAAATCAAAAGAAAAAAACAGTGATTATTTTTGTTTACTGATCAATTTGCCTATATGCAGTTCCTGGTAAAGTTCACAATAGACAAACTGGAGCAGGTAGCTGCCCAAAGGAGAAAGACAATAGTCAGGGGAAGTTAAAGATGGAGTCCTTAACGTTTTGGCTTCAATTCAACCTTGATTAAGAAGGTTTTTTTCACTTGTCATCACATTGGTTTAATAAGATGGGCAAAAATATCCACCCTTCTGATTTTGCAAATAAGGAATTTGAGAAATAGCAGTAATCATGATAGTGGTAGTTTTTTAGCCCTCTTTAGGTTGTGGATTTGGGGCACCATCTTTATTTACCTTCAGCCCTCACCAAAGATTGCCTGCTTGGATACCTGCCAGCCAGGGTATCTTCCATTAAACTTAACCTGCACCTAAAGCCTTTCACACTTTCAATAAATGTAAACATCTGTGATGGAGGTTCCTTCTACTCCCAGGGGAAGCTTTTGAGAGAGAGCCTTGACAAGAACATTCCTTACTAAGATGATCACCCTAAGACTTGGAGCATAAGGGGAAATGGAAATTCAAGCTGCCTTCTCCCTTTCCTAGTCCCCTCATCTTGGGTCATCATAATGGACTTGTAGCTCCCCTATTTTTTCCATGTACAGCACAAGGAAAACTGATTTTCCCTAGATTGGTAAACACAAATTAACCCTATCCTGTCCTTCTAGGGTTAGGTGACAATCCTCTACACCATAGTTCTGTATCATTCATTGACATCATGCCATAGATTACTTCACTTGTGGCCTGCTGTCATGAGTTCTAAGAAGTTTTCCAGTAATGTTCTTATATACCATGGACTTCATCACTTTGATGATACATTACTTATTATTTGGGGGTTTAGTTAAAATTTTCATAGAATTTATTCTTACCTTTTCTACATGGCCCCTCCACCTCCAGGCCAGCAATACTGGGTTGAGTCTGTCCTGTGTGTCAATTCTCTCTGACTTCCTCTTCTGCTTCCAGACAGAAAAATCCTCTGTTTTTAAGGGGCCTGAATGATTAGTTTGGCCTGCCTGGATAATCTCCCTTCCCTCTTGTAAGATAATCATGGGAGTAAGAGCAGGGCCAAAAATCATGGGAGTCATCTAAAATTCTGCCTATCGTAGCCAAGAGTGTGAAGCTTTCAACCAAACCTGTCTTCATTCTTCCCATCTTTTTGACTATAACAAGGCTATGATTTTCTCCAAGGGATGCTTAGAATGGAGAAATGCAACATGTGGTCCTGAAGCAGTTAGAAAAATCATAGATTCAAGTGAAATCACTCCTGTGGTCTTTACATCAGAGGAAGAGTGTGCTACCCAAATGAGCAAACCAGCCATCCCCACTGGGCAAGTAATAACAGAGGCAGCACTCATTTTAGAGGGAAAATGAGATTCCACTAAAATAGTTCACTGCTCCAACAAAGCAAGATTATGGCCACTTTTTGAGCCATCCGCCTGTCAAAGCACAATTTCTGCCATACTGTGCATCCTAGAGTTTGTAAGCTAATATGTTTAAGCTGCTTTCCTGATTATAATGAGTCAAATTTTAGCTATAACCTTGTGCAGTTCCTATTTCTCATTACCAAAGTGCACTAACTCTAATCACTAAAGTAATGTTTTAAATGCTTTCTAATATCTATTTAGTTTATGAGTTAACAAAAAGATCTAACAAATCAACTCCATGCAATTTTATTGGGCTTTTTCATAATATTGTCAGGAAGAAAGAAGGTGGAAAGATCAGGCCCAGGAGTTGATTTTATGAGCCAGACTCACATAGAATACAAAGGCACAGGAAACTCAAAGAAGAAAATGGATAGGCACCTCTTAAGCAATTAATGTCATTTAGGAGAAATTAGTTCCTTTTCAGTAAGTTCCTTGAAAGAATGGACTATCTGTATCTTAATTTATCTTTTTGACCCTACAAACAATGTCTAATTTTACCCTGAAATACCTATTGTACATGTTATTGAAATATCATATAGTACCCCATAAATATGTACAATTATTATGTACTAATCAAAAAAATTTTTAAGCATTTCAGAAGATAACAATATTAACTACCTTGATTTGATAATTATGCACTGTATACATGTATCAAATTATCATACTGTTCCTCAAATTTATTTAAAATAATTATAAATAAAAATGTCAATTAGAAACACTTTAATAGTGAAAAATTGAAACTAATTTTAGGGTATAAAAGTAGAGACCTATGTAAAAAGTTTTAAAGTCTTCAAAGTTATATTGAGAAATGTCAATTTATTATAGAGACCTCAAAATTGTGATGTAAATTATAGATGAAAAACAGGTTACTAAAGAGCATGCACAAAATGTTACATTAGTTATTATACATATGTTTTAATATTTTATGCATTAAAAGATATACAGCAACTCTATGTGTGTGTGTGTGTGTGTGTGTGTGTGTATGTGTGTATGTTTAATTACAGGGTATTTTTATATATTCCTTAAGATTTTTCTGAAATTTCTGAATTTTATTTCTTTGTGATCAAATTTGAAAAAAAAAGTTGATGAAAACAAAACCAAAAAATAATGTATCAAACTCAAATTGCAAATTGGAGCTTTTAGCAGAACATGGCTGCATCTTTGCCATGGACAGAAAATCATTTCCTTCCTTTCAGTGGCATTCATACCAGTATAATACATTTTTCCCAGTTGAGTTAACACAATGGAAAGAGAGTCTTACATTAAGCACTGAGTCTTAGACAAATGGAATGTCAGTCAGAGCAGCTGCACATCCGGAAATCAAGTAAAAAAGCAAGACCTGTGCATGATCTTAAATTAAGTCATCTGCTGATCTGTTGCTATACTTCAAAAATTACACTTACTGGAATTTCCTCTCTTGTTCCCCAGCCTCTATGAAGAAGAAGTAATCTTTAGTCAATGTCATTTTATTTTAATTTTTTTATTTTTATTTTTACACACTGCATTTTGATTCATTGTACACAAATGGTATAAAACTTTTCATTTCTATGGTTGTACATGATGTAGATTCACACCATTTGTGTAATCATACATGTACACAGGGTAATGATATTTGTCTCATTCCACTCTCTTTCCTTCCCCTGCCCCCTCTGCCCCTCATTTCCCTCTACACAATCCAAAGTTCCTTCATTCTTCTCTTACCACCTTCTGTCCCCTCATTATGTATCATCATCCACTTATCAGAGATTTGATTTTTTGGGATTGACTTATTTCACTTAGAATGATAATCTCCAACTCCTTTCATTACCAGCAAATGCCATAATTTTATTCTTCTTTATGCCTGAATAATACTCCTTGTGTATGTATATACACCACAGTTTCTTTATCCATTCATTAATTGAAGGGCATTTAGGTTGGTTCCACAACCTAGCTATTGTGAATTGAGCTGCTATAAATATTAATGTGGCTGCATTACTGTAGTATGCTGATTTTAAGTCCTTTGGGTATAAATTGAGGAGTGGAATAACTGGATCAAAAGGTGGGTCCATTCCAAGTTTTCGAGGAATCTCCCTCCATACTGCTTTCCAGAGTGGCTGCACCAATTTGCAATCCCACCATCAATGTATGAGTGTGCCTTTTTCCCCACATCCACACCAACACCTATTATTGCTTGTATTTCTTGATAATAGCCAATGTTTTTTAAGTGAGGAAATGAAGAGAATCAATTACTCCAAAGAATTTCAGATTAGATCTTAGAATACCTCCTCAGAGTAGAAGCTTTTTCCCAAAATTAGCACCCCCATTGGATTAAGGTCAAGACTGAAAGCCACATTCTGAGAATAACAGGCTGTCAGCAAAGACAAGCATACCACTAGCATATAGGAGCCCTTCCTTTGTCCTCACCCGCTTCATCTTCCCTTGAACTCCTGTTTTTGCTTTGTTTTCTCTGAAACTCTTAGAAAAATTCCTTTTGAAACAAGTGGGCTCCTGACTCATTGCCTATTTCCTCTGCTTTTCCACTCAAGCGGTAAACAATGAGCTCTGTTTAAATGTAGACTGCCTGTGAACTAGGAACCTGCGTGCAGACAAACTTCTTTGTCGCAGGGCAGGTTGCCAGACCCATGCTCTCCTCCGCTCACCTCTGGGGCTCTGCTGTTGTGTTCTAAGGGCCACTTGACAAAATACGCACATTCTCATGGCTGTTTATCTTTTCAGACCCCAAAGGAATGCTACCCTAAATTCTCATAGCAATGCATTTGTGAATAGCCTTTCAAAAGATGATAGAAATAATGACAGTTGGTAGCTGAGGCTCTTGTCCTATGATTTTTTCATAAGGACTACCAGGTTTTATTTACAATCATTTTAAAGTCTGTGTTCTAACTCTCTTCCATTTTTATTTTGTCTGTAGATGGTGGTTGTTGGGGAAGAAAATTCTGCCAAGTTGAGGACCATAGCATGGTGTGGGAAATACAAGAAGCTAACCCAAACTTTGGGAACATAGAAAAAGGTGTTTAAACTCAGGTGCAGTTACCAGACAAGAAGAGCAGGACAAAGTTTCTAATTCAAAGAAGCAGATAAGATCATAAGAACTGAATCTAAATGATCTAGCAGCCTGCAAATGAGAAAGACAGAGAAAGAGAGAATGCTTGAGAAGAGCACACCCCCAGCCTCTTAGTGGCATGTAAGAATCGCAGGTGGAGCTTTGAGAAACTGGATGGAACCTCTGCTGTCATTTGAATATGAGTTCTATCCCCCATGTGGTAAAGGCTTGGTCCCAAGGTGGTGCTGTTGGGAGGTGGTAGAACCTTTGGGAGATAGGGTCTAATGGGAGGGCCTTAGGTCACTGGGGGTTTGCCCTGAAGGGGATTGTGGGGCCCCAGCTCATTCTGTCTCTTTCCTCTGCTTCCTGGCTCATGCCACAACCTGTGGCACTCCTCATCTTTGCCATCTGATGCCTTCACCAGAGCCCTAAAGCGAAGGTGCCACCCAATCATGAACTAGGACTCCAGAATCATAAACTGAAAAGTCTTTTTCTCTTCATAAGTCAATTTCCTCAGGTATTTCATTACAATAACATGAAGCTAGCTAATACAATCTCCCTTCACAAGAATTTTACAATTCTTGATGAACACTGCCAGCTTTCTCTCTCTATCTGAGAATGGTTAGCCAAAGAGTACATTTAGATTGAAGGTGAAGAAAATAAGAAAATTGCAACTTAGGGAGTTTAAACTACTTACCCATAGTCTCAGAACTGATACCACTAGTTATCGGTGATGAGTTCTGCTTCCTCAAATGTTGAAGTCTGAACATTAAAGAAGCACGCCGAGGTAAGCATATAGAGCAGATTTTATTTAAAGGTAGTAACACAGACTTCTCCTTGGAGAAAGAAGGGGTCCATGGCTGGTATTCTGGTATCCCAAGAAGTGAGAGCGACCTGCCACTCATAACTAAAAGTTTCCTTTGTTCTCCTGCTCTTTCCTCCCTTATCTCTCTCCTTCCTGCCTATGCGACTAGGCCCAGGAGATGCCAGTGGGATGGCAAAAAGGTGAGAAGCAGATGGGCAGGAGGAAGGGCCAAATGGAGAGATCCAGGCAGGTAGGGGCCTAGGGGGCATTGATTAGCCATTCCCTGCCTGCAGCCTTTTGGGAGGAGGCAGGCAAACTTGGTGATCAAAGGGCTCTGGAGACATTGACATTCCAATCTCCCAGGGGTGATCTCCAACTTCCCAGACTCAGATGGCCTCCCTTTTCTCAATTAGATCCGATTCCCTATTCTACACTAGCTGTCTATCTCAATCTTGGTTTCAGGACTAGTTGAGTGGCAGTAGGATTTAAGATCCAGTGGTACAACTAAGAAGCCATGAGATATTGGTTCATTTTTTACAACAAATTCCCTCCTGTTGATATCCAAATACCAAGACCTCTAGTTTCCTCTGCAATATCCCTTAAATCCATCTTCTAGCCGACACCACTGACCCCACTTCATGGCTTACCAGGTTTCCCCAAAAGCCTCCCAACTCAATGACTGACTGTCTCTCCATCCCTGTCTCCCCCCATCCCCTCTGCCTCCTCTCTCTCCCCTCACTTATTTTTTCTTCTTTCCTTCCTGGTTTCTTTCAACATGAATCTGACCATACTAGCCTGCTCAAACTCCTTTGGTGACTTCCCACATTTGCCCTGTTTCACTTTGATCTCTATCTAACACCTTCTCCCTCACTATGTATGCTCCAAGTATGCTCCAACCACACAGGACTTCTTAAATTTCCTGAAACTGTAAGTTTTATCCTAGTTTGGACTTTTTCCTCTTCCTGTTTTCTCAGTCTGTGACATCCCTCCCACTCTTTGCTTACCTTGCAATTCTCAAGTTTTGTGGACTCAGGTTCCCTTTAGAGGGCTGGTGATGGTAGCAAGCTCACCCAGTGTGTGTAAGACCCTAGAACAGCAGGGCAGGGCAAGGAAAATTTGGCAAAGGACTCCATTACAATAAAAAATTATTAAAAACCATAAAGAGTTTTTTTAAAAATGTGGATTTTAACTATGGATATTTATTCAAATGTTATTATTTAAAATGAAGAAACTTTAAAAAATAGTTCTTTTAAAAATAACACAGGAAACTGATTATACTTTGACATAAATAGCATATTTTATAAGAAAGAACCACATTTTTCAAAACCAAAAACACATCAGTGAGGCAAGAGACACAGATCGCTATTTTACACTTTGGTCAATCTCTCCAAACTTGGGCTTACTAAAAGGACAGAGAGATTCTAGAGTCTGCTGCTGTGGTATTATGTGTCACACAGCTTCTGTAAATCTTCATAGCACACTTACAGTGGAATGAGAGTAGAAAAGGCAAAGAACTTCTTAGTATTAATATGTAAATAACTTTGACTCCTGCATTCTCTAAAAGTGTCTCAGCCAAGGACCTCCAGGAATCCCAGGCTATCTGAGCTCTTTATGTTTTGTGTTAAAGTTCAGATTTGCAAGGAGGTCTCCCCTGACCTCGGAGTATAGGTCAGACTTCTTGTTACAGGCTCCTGTAATATCTTGTACCTTTCTGTCAAAATACTCATCATGCCTATAATCCAATAAAGGATTCAAATAAGGGCAGGGACACTGGCAGTTTTGTTCATAGAAAATGCCCAGTGTTCAGCATGCAGAGCAGGGACTTGGGAAACCTTTGTCTAAAGAAGGAGGAGATAGAAGGAAGAAGGAAAGAGAAGTCATCAGACTCAGGGCAACAACTTCCTGAGTCCTACTGCCTTCCTTCAGGAGGATGTATACCAAGGAGGAACTGTCTACAGCAGCCTACTGCAGTCCTGGACCCATTTTCATCTGAAAGAGAGTGGGACAGAGAGGCAGGTAATGAACAGGCGTCAGGAGACTGGGGAGAGAGGGACAGTAGAGAATAACGAAGGGAAGTGCTTGTGCTGAGCTCTCCCATTAAAGTTTCATTCCAACATATTCACTGGGTAGCTCCCACTTGCCAGGCACTCTTCTAGGCATGGGGGATACATCAGTGATCAAATCAGAAAAAATTTTGGCCTCCAGGAGCTCACATGCACACTTGAACTCAGCCACAGTTTCTACCCCTGATAACAGGTTGCCTTGGAAGGGTTATTTAATCTCCCTGTGCCTCATTATCATCATCTGTAAATTGCACAAGACCCCTTTGAAAGTTTTCTGGTGAGAATTAAATGAAAGATTATAATAGAGATTTGGGCATCTCGTAGGTGCTTAATAAATGGCAATGGTTTTTGGTGGCACTCTCTATTCCAAAACTGATTTCTCCACAAAGGAGGTATGTTCTGTGTAGAATACATCCGAATCCAACCACTCACAGGGTATCACTTGGGTAGTAGGAAGGGAGGGCTGCTTGTGGTCTTCATAGGATCAGGAGTGTGACAATGTCATTTCTTCTATAAAGAAACCACACCTCCAGCTTCCTGTATTCCTCATAAGGCACCTAGATATTTTTACATTGTTCTATAATACTGGAGAATAAAACTACACAAGGAAGAACCTGGGGCACTTCAAAGCAGACTCTCCTAGGGACTGAATCTTAAAATGATGCCAAGAGTCTAAGGTCATTCTGAAGAAGGTACTCATAATTGTCTATTTCCAACTTGAGCATCTACTCATGTGCATTTATTGGCTATCTTAGGTTTCCTGGGTTTCCAATCCCATTCTCAGACAGAGGTTTGCTTGACCTTCCTGAGAAACAGTGACCCTACCTTTGAAATAGGATTTCCAGCAAAGAGAAAAAATAAATTTGAATCTTTGATGTTTTTATTTTATCTTGCCATCTACTTTTTGTGATGTCTCCACAATTAGTACCGCACTGGAGAAGTGGTAGGCAAAGGAAGAAAGAAAAGTGGACAGATTATCAGCTGACGTTGCTATGTGTCACCAGTCTGGTAAAAACATTTGGGAATTGGTACTCAAACATGAATAAAGTTTGGGAATTACTTGTGTGGGTTTAATTTCCTCAGACTACCCCCATTGTTCCTTAGCAGGAAATATTCTTGAGTCAACTATCCAGAACGAGGCTATTCTTCAAGTGAGGTGGGTTTAAAGGGAGATTTGATGCCGTGGCAAACCTGCCTGCCTCAGATCCTTCTTCAACTGAGTAGGACAGGGTCTGAAATACTTAAACACATATGGCATAAGAGTGTGTTGAAGAGACCTGAAAGATCCCACGTGGAAGTGAAATTCATTATTGGCAAGCACAGTGACAGGAGACCCCAGAGGACTGAGCTGAGCCACAAGGAATTTGCAGCGCCTTGTGGCTAACTCCATGGCCTAGTTTGATCTTGAAGTCATCATCTTGGATAATCCTCTCAAATCTGTTCCTGTACTTAAGAGCCACTCAGCACATGACTGAGCTCACTCTTGGGTTCCTGTACATGGACCTTCAGAGCTGACTTTCAGCAAACATAGACATCATATCAAATCATCCAACAGACGTCCCTTTCAAGTAAGTTGGAGCAGAACCAACTATATGGAGAAGTCATAAACAAGGAACAGGCAACCCAAGGATTCTCAGTGGACTGGCATAGCTCTTTGTACAGAAAACTCTGTCTCTTGGGTGGAACAGAAGTTTTACTGTGTCTGAACATAAGCAAGTTGACTCAAAGATACAGGGGGCACTTTGGAATCTAAACTGTTCATCATCTCAATGAAGTGTTCTTTGATTTCACAGCTCTAAGAAATAACAAGTTATAATAACTAGGATAAGAGGATTTCGGAAAGAAAAATCTCATTATCCAGCCCTGCATCTATCAGTCACCCACCCACTCATTGTGTTGGAATGGGGAGACCTGGATTGCCTGATCCTGTTTCTGATTTCCCTCTTCACTGACATCAAGGATTGTACTGCAGGAAAACTAATATCTGACTGGGCTTCCAGTGCTAAATAAGAGCATTCCATGTTCATTCCAGGCCACCAAGAGGTTCAGGGTCACTGAGTCAGACTATGAATTTGAACACTTGATGACTTTTGCAGGTGACTGGGTGAACAAAGAAAAACCCAGGAGATACATAAAAAGCAGAAACTAGGGTTTCTCACTTAAATTCTTTAACATGCTTCATTTTCGTGGTTCTGAATTGAAAAGAATTGCAGGTTCTTCTACACGGTGAAACAAAGCTAGAGTTCAGGTTTTTTTTAACCATGGTAGAGTAAGAAACATGCTTACTAACATTTACAAGGAACTTCAAACAACCAAGCAAAAAGTCCAACTTATTGGCAGAATATTTTTGATGTTATTTTTGTTGTGCATATAGGAAGGCAATTAATACTCTTTAGAAGAGAAAATCACTAATTCAATGTTACCTACTTTTACATTAATTTTTAGTCTAGGCACAGCCAAGAATGTATTGAAAACTTCCTACATGCTAGGCACTACACTTGACATGGGATGTACCAAGTAAAGTCAAGTCCCTATCTTCATAGAGTTTCTAGCATTATTTGAACAGTTTTATTGCAGGTGTATAGGTTGTAATTAGCAGAGTGCTCAGCTTAAGTCAAGGATTTAAGGAAGAGTTTGCAAAAGTTTTGGTGAGTTTTGTCTTAAAAGTTTCTCCTAAGAACTGCCTACTGTTGCAATCATGGTTAATTCACTTCTTGCCTGACTGTGACACCTTAACTCACATGCAATTCAAGGGAGAATTTAGGAATACTTAAAGTCATATTTTCCATTCTTGTACTTGGTAGCACTGTCCATTCAATACCTCAGTACTTCTTGATTTCTTGGAACCAGCAAAAGCCACAAACTGATTCATAAGTGGCTAATGTGTAGCAGAACTTTATTAGGAAAAGAAAGATGGGGCAAGGAGTGGGAAGCAAAGTATCTATAACATCTTACATATCCAATTCCTGTGGTAAGCTCTTTTTGTATATTTAGCCATGCAAATTCCAAGTGTGCATTAAGAAGTAGTTTAACATTCTATTCTCTATTTCTATGAGCTCTGTTTTTTTAGAGTCCACATATGAGATTATTTGTCTGTGCCTGGCTTTTTTCACTCCATATAATATCCTCTAGGTTCATCTGTGCTGTAGTAAATTACAGGATTTCCTGTTTTAGTAATGCTAACTGGCATTCCATTGTGTGTATATACCACATTTATTAATCCATTTATGCTTTGTATACTTCAGATTGGTTCATACTTTTGCTATCATGAATAGTGCTACAATTAACATGGAGGACATCTCTTCAAAAACTGATTTCAATTCATTGGAATAAATCCCCAGAAGAGGCTGGTGGAGACAGAGAAGGAGTGAATGTGGAGACATTGGTCAGTAGGTAACAAGTTTTAGTTAAATAGGAAGAATTATTTCTGGTGTTCTATTCCACAACTTGGTGACTATAGTTAAAAATAATGTATTGTATATTCAAAATAACTAAAAATGAAAAATTTAAATGTCCTCACCACAGAGAAACGATAACTATCTTAAGTGATGGATATGCTAATCAGCCTGACTGGATCTTCAGTGCATGTATGTATGGAAACATCACATTTATCCTATAGAATTATTCATCAATAAAATAAAACTTAAAAACAAAGTACTCATCAATTTACCAATGAAAAAAAGACAGTCCATGGTTTTCCTCTGGTGTGAACTGAGGCACCAAATGTAACAACAAATTTCTTTCTAACGCTCCATCATTTTCCTAGCTAAGGCCACTTACCTTCTCCTACATGATTCAATTCAAGACCCTACGATCTTTTACCAGTTCTCAAATCAAGAAAAAATCATGCAGTGAATAATATCTGATCTAGGACTTTCATGGAATTTTAAGTTAAAGAAAATGTGACTCAGATATGAAACCTCTAAATGATTTTTTTCTTGAGTAAACATCCATAATTGACTTTGTTATCACTTAACCTTTGCATATCAGTAGTATGTACTGAATTTTGTCCCCCCAGATTTGTGTGTTGAATCCCTAACCCCTCAAAATGCAATCCAAAAAGATAGGTGACTTTATAAGAACAGGATGGGGACCCCGTGAATAGACAGCCATCTGGGAGCCAGAGAGAGGGCCCTCACCAGAACCCCACCATGCTAACACCCTGATCTCAAACTTCCAGCCTCAAGAACTGTGAGAAAATATATTGCTGTTGTTTAAACCATGTTGCCCATGGTATTGTTTTAATGGCAACTCAGGCAAACTAATACACCACATAATGTATAGAGCCCTTTAGGAAAACAGGACCATTTTACAAGAGTAGTATATGAAATTCGAAGAGACTGTTAGGCCTCTGGTGAATAAAGTTGGTTATTCCATGGATCTAACTGCTAAATCCCAATACACAGCTCCAGTCACTGCGGTATACAGTACATTTTCCCCATAGGAATGTCATAATCTACCCTTCCAACAAGTTCAGGGAATAAAGATTGAGCAAATTCAGGGAGTATAATCATCCTATCCTGGACAACAGGCATGACCTCTGCGGTTGGGGGTGGAGCACCATCTGCTGCTGACACACACGTGCTAATCCTGTCCATTCCTCTCCTTGGGAATAGCCACAGATGTTTCCACAACAGGTGTGTTTGGTTCCCCCATGTTAAACATTATTCCCCACACTCACTGTGTGCCATGTTCTCATTAAATCACCTTTTCTACTCAGAGAATTGAGAGAACTGCCTGATAATTTAATCTGGGAGTACGGTGGGTAGAAATGATGCCACTCAGTTGCTTCTGGGGAAGGTTGGCAGGGAGTGGGCAGATAGGAAAATTACCAAATGCTGGCAACAGCATGTTTCTCAAACCTTTTGTAAACCTGTTATAACCTTTCAGTCTTTTGTGTGTGGTTCTGGAGTAATTGAGTCAGGACAGGAGAAGTGTGGCAGTTCATGAACCAGCAGTCTGGGGCTTGAAAGGTGAGGCACCATGGTGCTCATGAATGTGCCTCTGGAACTCCACTTGACTGCCAATTTTGGATTAAGCCCTGTCCTATCCTGCCATGAATTTTTAGAAATGACCTTTCTCAGGAATCTAGTAGAAAACACTGGCAATACTTAAGGTATATGATTTTCATCTCTGATATAGAACTGACCTGTGATTAATCAGGAAATTTAGATAGCTTCATCTTTCAGTATCACATGCATGAACGTAACTCCCCACACAACATGAATTAAAAATGTGCCACATGTCTAGAACCATTTTCATGGATAGTAACATCATAGGTAATCCCAGCAAAAGGTAAGATTCTAGAGAATCCTAGACACATAAGGTAATGTGTTCAAAGGGAAGCAAATCGCCCAATGTAAGAAATTGTTATTTGTTTCACAAAGAGTGACAATCGGAACTGTAGATCCTTAATGCAGAAAAAAAGTATCTTGAAATTATGTTTCCAAGTATCTAACTTGTATTTTGCCTGTGGATTATCTATTGCTTTGTCCACATACCCTAGAATCTTACCTTTGACAAACATCATAAATGTGATTTGTGAATAATATTTTAAGATGAGAATCACTTGTATTACCGTGTTTGCCTAGGTATCCAGGGACGTTTCTATTCAAAAGCACCCACCTCCTTTCTTAAGGAAATAGAATTGATTTTCAGATTCTCCTCTAGATCATATGAGTTGCCATTTACTTTTTATGAGCTTGCTGAAAGTAGCATCCCAGACATTTGTCTCTTAAATAAATGAGCTGAATCTTTAACCAAAAGGGTAAGATATTAAAATGGAAACGTCTTATGTGTCTGTCACTGGTAAAGCTGTCACCAGGTACAGCCCACCAGGACACATGATTCCTAACACAGTGACTCCTACTAGTTTCTGGGAGGTATAGGGAGGCTGATCTTGGAGTTCCCTTGTTCAGAGGAAGAGGGACTTGGTGACAACAGAGAACCTTCTTTCCAGGACTACCAGAACAAGAGTTTCCCCAACAGTGGGTGTTCTCCTCAGCTGCATTTAGGGGAGACACATTGGCAGTTTAATGTTAACAAATCGAGTGTCAACCTTTCCTAGGAGTAGGCTTATTCTCATTCCAACTTGAAGTCTTGCATTTTGCTGGGAAATCATAGACCATATCCTTCGGAGCCCCTTCCATGCCATAGTGCAGTTTGCTTGCTCTCTTCTCAAGTTCTTGGAGACACCATCTCTTTGTCCACTGACGTATCCCCACCACCTGTCATAGATGGTCTCCTATTGAAGGTTTTCTTGACTCTGAGTCTTCCTGTTAGGCGCTTTTCAAGTCATCCAGGTTACTATTTATTTGTACTAGTCTAGCACCAGGGCTGGAAGTCTACACACAATGAGTCCATGCTTGTGAAGAACTGAAAGTCAGTTGTATTATTTCAAATTGGTCAAGTCTTCCCAAAACTCATCTCTAATGGGGCACCTTATACTCTCTCTTATGCTGAAAGCTTCTAACAGTTCTTGCTGCCTAATGGAGTCCTGACATTCATTTCTTCTTGATGTACCAATTCTCTGGAGGTGAATTTTTCCTCTTCCATAGTAATATAATATTGAGCTTTAGACTAGCACATGGACTTTTGGAATAATTGTTACTTTTCAGAGCACTGATTAAACCTTCCTGTGGCTTTGCAATGAAAATTTTGTCAATGGACTCTGTTGAAACGATGCATGCAATTCCCAGGAAGCACCTTTAAAAGGTTTGTTTTACTACTCCACAGTTAATCCTTCCAGCTAGCTGGAATGTGGACATAAGGCAGGAGTCCCAGCAGCTATCTTGAACCATGAAGTACATTGAAAATGAAAGCCATGTTTGTTCAGGGAAAAGGCAGGATAGAAGAAGCCTGGATCCTTGACACAAAGAATCGCTGACTCCCCACCCAACTCCAGATTCCTTTCATATGAGATAATAACTGTCCTTTTGTGTGTATTGCATTATTTTTATGTTTTGTTTTGATAATCTGACAAAATTGAATCCCTTATCTTAGTCTTGATTGAATAGTTTATCAGTCCAGCATCTCTCAGAAAATATTAGAGAATTTATAAAGATATTATGAGGGTTTTTGAAGAGGAATCTATTTTAGTGCTATGCAAAATGTTATCCACAGGCCAATGACAATCCACAAGGTGTTTGTTATGGGTCCATGACGAGATGATTACAGAATTTGAGAGTAAGCATTTAGGTAGTTTTATAGCAATTTCGCATTGCCCAACTCATCTGATTGAAACAACATGGGTCATGGTGCACTTTCCCAGTAAGTCACACGCCGTTCAAGCTGTCCTCCAGTAGTGTACAATAGGATTTCGTAAAGTGCGACCTTTAAGATTACCTAGTCAGCTGTTGTCCAAAGGCAGGCTAAAAATATATGGGTAATATTTTATTCTTACAATAGTTTTAGTCAAGCCCATTTTAAATATATTTTAACATCATAAGAACTAAAAGTTTTAACACCAACTTACTGATAGAAAACAAACTTCAATGAATGCTTTTGTCCAGAGAAGACCAAACTACTCCAATTGCAAGTATAATGTTAACTAAATAATAACAATAAGCAAGATTCAGAGAAATGAATGAATGAAAACCATAACACTATAAAAGTTAACTTGGAAGCATGATCTTTCATGTGCTAAGTACAGTTTTGTAGCTAAAATTAATGCTAAAATGACATTGCGGTACTTGAAGATATGTGTTGATTACTGAATCAAGGAAACCACAATAACCTAAAGAGTACTGACCTCCAAATCATAAAAAGTGAATTCAAAATCAAAAGAATCTTTTGAGGAAAAGTGTATTGAATTAAAAAGCCACCAAAATAAAATGTACTTTAGGGGCTTCTTGCAAAGTAACAGCTTGAATTACTAAAATCTAAAGACCCATATGCATTTGTTGAAGAATTAATAAGAAACTGCATTCAAAATGTTTAAGAATATTAAGAGAATCTCATCCAGCAAGGTAATGCACTGCTTAGTTCAGGTAACCTCCGTTTTCCAGTGACGCCATAGAGCAGTGTGAGGCAGGTGGCTCTGAACAAAGGAAGCCAGGGTTAGGGTTCACGTCTCCAGTGTCTCCCAAAGGCTCATGTGTTGCAGACTTGGTCATCAGCCTGTGGCACTATTGGGAGGTGGTAAACAGTTCAGATGGTGTGGCCTACGGGAGGAAGTCGAATCACTTCAACTGGTGGTCAGAGGGAATATTGGGAGCCTGGCTCCTCTCTCTCTCTCTCTCTTTCTCTCTCTCTCTCTCTCTCTCTCTCTCTCTCTCTCTCTCTCTCTCTCTCTCTTCCTAACCACCATGAAGTGAGCAGTGTTGTTTTCCCATGTGTTCACACCATGGTCTGCCTTGCCAAGTGACTATGGTGCCAAGTGACGGGTCCAAGTGATTATGGACAGAAGCCTCTGAAACTGTGAGTCAAAATAAATTCTTCCTTCTTTTAAGCTGATTTTCTCAATTATTTTGTCACAGCAATAGAAAACTGACTAACACAGAAAACAACATAATTTTTATTGAATCTTTCCAAATAAACATTGACAAAATGTCAATTCCTTTAATATATGTACAATTTGAAATGACATAAGGGAAAACTTGTTTTCTAAGTTTCATTATTAACCAGACAACCATTTCTAAACTATAAAGAACCATGAAGGTTTAATTAACAAATGTGTTTTGGAGTAGAGATTTAGGAGAATGTTCTGATAGCAAAGCTATAATAAAAGGAAAGCATTCTGGAAGAGCAGCACCACAGTGTAAATTAGTGTATTGCTCCATCAAAAAATGCCTTGCTACAAAACAAGAGAGAGACATTATTTGAACTAAACAGTGTATTTAGTGTAAACTGAAAATTATATAAAAGCTAATGCACTTAATTTAAGCTAATTCTTTTTATTTACAATGTCATGGAGGTTGATTTTAAAGAACTTGGAGAATTGATGGCTCCTAAGGAGAAATGTTCTATCAGCAACATATGAACCACTGAATAAACCTGTTTGGCTTCTGAAAGATAAGAACAGTTCCTATATCCAGAGGTATGAATTAGACTGCCATGCTTATCTGTTTGGTAACTCTGATATTTTAAAGATCTTCATCCTTCCACACAAATAAAGTGACTTGTGATTACCCGAATGGCTTGAATCTACATTGTGTACAACCATAGAAACCCCATTTGTGTACAATGAATCAAAATGCAGTCTGTAAAAAATAAAAATAAATAAATAAATAGTTTAAAAAATAAAAAAAGAAAGAAAAAAAATTAGTAGCTTAGACAGAATTTCCACATGATTGATAGTTGTATAATTTAACAGTAATAATGAAGTAGATGATCTTGAAATCGCACATCTGCAAAGATACTGAAAAATACCTGAAAATGTTTGTAGAACATTTTGAATTTAGCTTCTTTCCATCATGAGGATAATTCATGAAGAGGAAATTTGTGAATCCATTTCTTTTACTAAAAATTTAATTAATTTTAATTTTAAAGGATAAAATATCCAAATTTGCTACTGAAGAAGGATTAAAGATGACCTTGGGAAATACTGTATTACTTGCTTTGTTTTGGTAAAATGTTAAAAATGAATATTCTGAGTTGACTAAAATTAATTTAAAATTTGTTCTCCCATTCATGGCAAGATGCTTTTGTGAGACTAGATTACCTACTGTGAATGTTATTGAAAGAAACATAGAAAAACCTTTCCCTTAAATAGTGTCACTTTCAATCTAATTATGCTATGTCAATTAATAAGCAAGAAGTATGCTTACTATTACATTAAAAATCTTAAACATTGACATACATGATTCTCCTTAAAAGGGAACAGATAGGTATTTCGTATGGGAAATTACTGTTTTACTCATAACTTTGATTATTTTGAATTTCAGACAGACAAATGCTATGACTATAGCAGCATTTATCTGCTATAGTAATATTAATGCTGAATAGCTTATATCGATACATTGAACAAAGCAATATAAGTTTTGTAAATGTTTTTCTTATGTTCATTCTGATCATGTATAATAACTTGTACGTCTATAGAATCTAATACTAGAATTTGGCTTATGTGTTATATGTAATTTATTCCTTTTATTTTTCTAGGAATTGAAGTGTATGTATTATGTTTTATAAAAGTACAGGTTTGTGATGAATTGGTTTAAAAAGTAAAAAAAACAAACAAATCCTTCTCTGCAGATGGTGTGAGAAGCATGTATAAAGCACTTCTCCGCCTCCAGTTGGACGCAAATCCCGCCCAACCCCACCCTGACCTCTTGCCTTCCCAAGGCACACCACCCATGAAATCTAAATGAAGTAAATGCAGGCTGCATTTATGACTCATCAAGGTCAAACACTCAAATGCTCACAAGGGCTGGCTAGCAAGCAGATAAGATCAGTGGACAGATGAGGACAGAGACAAAGTGAAGGGCAGAGGGCTATTCCTCAACTTCAAAGTTTCCAGGCAAGAGCTTAGCCCAGGATTGCTAGATCCTCAGGTTTCTTCAAGGGAAGCCAGAAATTCAGATTTTTACATAGAGGTACACTCATTTTAAAATGTTAAAAAGTAATTTGAATGTTTACAAACCACACAACCAGTCAAAGAAAATAAATCTGTGGGCCAGATTTGGCCTATAGACCACCAGTTGGAAACCAATGGAGATCCAAATGCTCCTGACAGCAAAAGTAGGACAGACACACACACAGGGTTTCTTTCAAGTTCAACCCATTGGTGGGTTTTAGCAGTTCTATGTCAGCAACTTTCCATGGATGTAAAAACAGCTACTGGTGTGCTCCCACTTTATAGGAACACCCCTCCTGCCTCAGGTTAGCCTGAGGCCCCACCATGACAGGCCTCATACCCAAGTAACCATGCAAAAGACTGCATAATGCACTCAGAAAGTGCTCAGCAAGAGGTCCCATAACTTTGGGGTTAATTGGACAGCCAATGATATAAAAATGAACTGCAGTGTTAGGAGGACAGCATCTGAGGTGCATGTCTTTGAAGTGAGCTGGGAGTGAGTATCTTAACTCCACCTGCAGGGAGCGGGGAAGCACTGCCTTTCCCCTCAATTCTTCTTGGGAGATTGGTTTTCCATGGGGCAACTCAGAGAACTTGATATGCTCCTGACACTAAGGGTTATGGAGGGATGGTGCTTGGCTCACACATGACGCAGCGGAGCCATGCTGAGATTGGCCGTGTAAAGATTGGCCTGTACTCCCAACTGGGCAGGACATGGGATGCATGAGTGTTTCCTGCCACACATGTACAGCCTCTGTGTCCATAGTCAGTCTTAGAAATAGGGGAATATGATGTGCATTTGCTCCCCAGGGATGTCATTGACTTTACCAGCTGATGTTTACAAAAGAATTTAAAGTGCTATGTAAGGACTGAATGCCATTATTCTTCCACAGGGCTTTCATGAACAAGATAAAAGACAGGAGCTCAGCCTCCAATTCCAGGGCCTTTCCCAGTCCCTTCTCCTTTTGTCTTCTCCATCTACAAACTATAAGGTATCTGCTCTGAGATCCCAAGCTGGTTTTTCCCATGAAGCCCCATTATTATTCATCTTCTGTGGAAAGAACTCACTTTAGGTCTGAATCTCTACAAACTGTGGGCGTGTTCAGTCCACAGCACAGAATAGCACTGATCTCATTATCTAGTGGTGGTTTTATTTAAAGAAATGCTTTATTCACTGGAGGGATAGGGAGATCCGGGGTGGGTAGGTGTGATTTGCATCCACTGTGGGACTCTTATTACCTGAAACAATGGGCTATGTTTCTGTTCTGGACTCTGCCTTTCTTTTTCTCACCCAGTGGCTCCCAAGCCTGTATCCACCAGATCTCCAAAACCCAATGCAAGTCAGACAACAGAGTCGGCAACTTAGAAACTAGAACTCTGACTTCAGAAGCTAAGCCAGCTCCAGCCCTCCCTGACTTTCACAGCACTGACTGCTTGTGTCATAGGTTTGGCACTTGATTATATTCAATTTAGCACATAATTATATCCCTGCTCCCTTGTATTTTTCTTTCATTGCTTGTAAGTGTTTGGGGTTTTTTGTCCTTATAATACAGTAAGTCCCTAGACAGCAGAGACCACTTTTCACCCTTCACCAGAGATCCATGTACTTAGCACAGTGTTAGGCCCAGAGCAGATATGCAGTAAACACTGCTGAACTGAACAGAGTGGAATGAATCACCAGATTCACCTCCTAATCTGCCATGCGGTTGAGGAGGAGAAAAGGCAAAGTCAACTGAGCTTTCAGCTTCCTCTGATTGTCTCTTTCTCTGCTGGAAAGTTGTAAATTTCTTTCCTGATGAGAAAGGCATGGTATTCCTGAGGCTTCAGCGTAGGCATGTCCTGGGGGAAAGCCTTCTAATAGGAAGTGAGGGTCTGGGTGGATAGCGGCCATGACTCATTGTCAAGTCTATGTGGGAGCTGGGTGGCTATACTCTCATATGAAAAGTATTTCCGCTTCCATCCTGCTCCTTCCCACACTCAGCCTTCCCGGGCCACCCTGTTACCATAAGCATCTGTACTGTGCTCCCAGTCTCACTCCTAAGTGTGGACCATGAGTATCACCAGAGGACCTGAATGTGGGGCAGCATTTCAGTGTTAATGAATTAGGATCTTTCTAACAAAACCTCCAGGTAAATCATACATACAGTCTGAGATACCCTCCTCTATAGAAGACCTTGTCAGGCACTTCCTTAAGGAGACAGTCTGATTCTCTGAGCTAAAGCTGCAGAATAATCCAGAGTAACCTAGGGAGTTATCCTGAGCTCTAAATGATGTTTTCTCCCTCAGAAAGAGGTGATGCTCCACAAGGCAGCAATAACACACATTACCTCAAGCCCCCAGACAGGCCCAGAGCTCAAGAGAAATTAAGCTAGATCAAATCCCAAGTTAGTATATCTCAATGAGAATGACATGAAGAAATGGGAGAAAATAACATGAAAACTGATCACTGCAGGCTAACTTTATCCTGTAAAGCAAACCATGGTTCCTACCTCCACTGGGAGAACAGCTGTGCTTCATAGTCACCCTTGCTATGGTGCCATAACCAGAAGACGACAACTGAGAAAACAACCAAGGCAGAGCGTGGACGTGGCTCCCAGGAATGTTATTACTGCCCAAAGAAATGATGCATGTTTTCAGAGCATCGTTTTCATTAGATCAGTAGATGTTTTTCCTACGTCTGAGGGGTAAATTAGCAATACATAGACCATACTTAAAAATAAAATCACTGAACAATGTGTATTTAATGCAGTCAGCTGAAGATGGCAGGTAGGGAAGGGAATGCCAACTGTGATTCTTCATGGCTGTGACTGACATGACAAGGGTCCAGCCTCCATCTAAGGATCACTGAGGTTCACAGGTCCAGGGAACACTGCCCATATTTCAGTCTCAGAAAGAGACTGGCTCTTGTAGGGCACAACCTGCCTGCTGTATGCAGCCATCCTGAACCTTCAGTTTTAAATTATCATTTATTCTTTCCAATGGGTATAGAATGCACCTGACCAACTTAAACACTATGAATAGCCTTGGAGCAAGCACTGAGTCTTGAAACAAGCAAACTTAAATGTTTTTCTTCTTTAAAAATCTAAATATAGTATCTCATAGGAACCCTTAGGAATTATTAAATGCTTGAAGAATATGCTTTCCCATATCCTGAAATAACTGTGAATCATTTCTTTAAAAAGCAAATAAACACAATCCCCTCCAATTAAAAAATATATATATCCTAAAAAGGAATTGCTAAAATACCACTGAATGGCACATTCTTGCCCCTTACCTCTTCCAGAAATCACTTCCTGGTTGCTAACCCCCATACTGTCCTTTACTGCAAAGGGAGGCATGTTCAACTAGGTAGCATATGTCTGGCCCTCCACAAGTAACCATACTCTCCTAATTCTTGTCAGTAGCCATCAAATCCTTAAACCTTATTCTCACTCCTCCACTCATTTCTCACTGAAGAGAGAAAATCCAGAAGCTGGGGCTGTCTTTCAGCTTGGATAAATGAATCAAGGAACTCGAAATGGAGGCAATGGTGTTATCTCAAATAGCAGGCATGAGCAATCTGTCTCAAAAAGAAGGTGTTAGGAAAAAGGTAGTGCCCAAGTTACCCCTTCCCCTTTTCCCTTTCAAAGAAGTCAATAGAAATTCATTGTTCAAATGAGAACAAAACCTCCTGGGGATAAAGATTAAGGCAAATATTTGTAATAATGTGTCATTGCATTTTACACAATGGCCTGCAGGCTTTGAAATCTGACAACTTTCATATCTACAGGTTTGTTTGTTTTTTTCTTATTTGCTCTCCTGAGGCAAGTTCTCTTAGGTGGTCAGTCACCAATACAAGGGCACTGCAGGGCACAGAGCCAGCATGACCTCAGAAGTATTTGCATACTGCAGTGGAGACCATGACACAATTCAGTTTCTGTATCCTTCTTTCTGCCAAATAATATTCCAATTTGTTGCTCAGGGATGTGGTAAGTGTTGGTTTAAGATAAAAAAGCAAAGACAAATATTAGTGTGCTACATCAAGGTATTACTTTCCATGAGGGCATTGTTTCTTAAGACCGACTACCTGGATCTCATCACTAGAGGCTCTGATTTCCCAACTGGAGCACAGCCTGAGCAGAATTTTCAAACAGCGATTCTATTGAATGGTTACCATTGAGAAACACTCTAATAGAGAATCACCAGAATGCTTTGTGTTCTATTTGGAGTGCAATTAAGATCCATCTGATGAACCCAAGCAAGACGTTAAAAGCGGGACCTGTGGAGAAATAGAGAGAGGAGTACAGAAAGATAAATAGCAGAAAAAGAAATGCCACTCTGCCCCAGCCTGAAAACTTGGGGTGAAGGAAACAAAACACACAAATGTGAAAATAAAAGAAATGAAAGCAATATTGAAAGAGCTTCTCAAAACACAGTAGGGAGGCCATTATGCAAGCAGGACTTATGCACCAATTCCTGCCACTGCCCAGAATGTGAAACTTGGTCACCTATCTAAAACAACTAAAAGACCAGATAATTTGTGCCCAAAGGCACAAAGAGGTTATCACATGCTTGTTTTTTGGACATTTCCATTCTGTTTATAAATTTTTTTCTTCATCTTATCGTTACAAAGACCCTGTTCCTTCTCAACATATAGGCTCCCATTTTCTCTTTTTGGGACACTGTCACCCATATTGCAATTTTAAGACACCAGATAAGGTCCTTTTGTTTTTACAGTTTCTGAGTTTGAAGTGATCCATGCAAAGAACAATAACAAAAGTTGAAACTTCATCAGTACAATCCTTGAAGCCCAGAAAAATGTGTTGCAGGAGATCAGAAGATGAAGGACCAAATAAAACTCAGTGCTTTAGAGAGAATGAGTAAGGAGTTCAGACAGCTCTACTTCTTCTCCTTGCACCTGAGGCAACATTTGGGAGCTGCTGGCACTCCTCACCCCTCCACGGCCCCTCTGGTCCCCAGTGCTGTCCTCATCACGCCCTGCCTATCCTGGGAGTTCCCTCTAAGATGGGGATTTCCACACTGGCCTGGAGGCCCTTGGCAAACAGCCCTGTTGTCAGAGCCTGGAGGAAGGTATGCACAGAGATGTGAGGCCATGGAGTGATGTCACAGGAGCTACCTAATGAAGAGCTCAGCCTCCTGAAGCTCAGGAGCACCCCTTTTCCCTTCTGTTCATTCAAATCTGGGGTCTTCGGTGTCTTACTTTTTTTATAGAAGGCGTGCAGGCTGTGCTCCAGCCTCATGGAGCACACTTTTACAAAAGTCACACTTTTCAACAAAAATGGTCACCCCTCTAGGTTTACTATCTCTCCTCACTTCTTGTTGAAAGAAAGGGCTTTACTTCTAGGTAAGGGAATTTGAGGTTCTAGTAAGGGGTTTAGAGTTGGAGTAGAAGTGGAAGGAATCATTTCTTTATGTCCCTTATAGCTTATAGAAATAAGCCAGCAAGGACCAGGACACCTACCTACTGTTAACCTGGCATGAATTAAAAAGATAATAATTATCATCAGGTGATGTGTCAAAGAGAAATATTAAAATTGATAGTGTTCTAGGATCCATAATCAATTTCATGATAAGAAAATTTAAAGATTCTTCTGGGTTAGGCAAGGTATTAATGATTATATTTTCTGTGATATGTAGTATCTCGTTTTTATCACTATTATTTACTTCTTGTGACATAATAAATATATAAACTATTAAAAATGTAACATCTTTGAATTGGTTAAAAAACAACTCCAGGGGTTCTTCAAGATGGCAGAATAGAGGAGGTCTTGTTCCTGGCTGCTCCTTGGCATGAAAACGAGAAACCAGACAGGCACAGCTTCTCTGCAAAGTCAGTGAATAAAAAGAAAAGCGGGGTGGCTTTACTGGAATTTAAAACTGGACATTCAAAGCAGAGCACGGACACAGGAGGTTGGAAGGGAATTAAAAGAACCCACATTTTTGGGAGACCCAAGGCGTGTCTGGGTATAGAGCATTTAGAGATCAAGGACATTGCCCAACAAATCTGAAAGATGCACTACACAACATCCGTGTTTGGGGACAGAAGCCATCATCTCTCCAGGTGGTGTGTGCAGAATGAAGGAAGGAACCATTTTGCTACTACAATGCGGGGCCCAGCAGCTGAGGAAGCCAATTCCTGGCAAACCCAAGTTTGGCCTGAAATATAAGCCCAGGAAACACTGACTACATAGAGTGTGCTTAAGTGACCAGGAGAAAATGAAAGGTGGAATGAGATTTACATAGGGTACAACTGATGGTGGAAACCCACTGGGCTCTACCCCTTCCCCTCCCATCCTACTGCTTGTAGGACCTGCTGGGAGAGATGTTTCTGGCCAGGAACTCAAAAGGGCAAAGGCAGGAGCAGGAGAGATTGGAGACTGAACCCAAGACCAGGAAATGTGGGATCTGCAGGTGACATAGGGGACTAATAATTGGCTCCCCCACCACACAAGTGGAACCCAGGGGAGATCCCTTGGGTACAGTCTTCCAGCGTTGACTAGCAAGTACTGGGCACTGGAGGTGCTCTGATTTAAAATCT
Source organism: Sciurus carolinensis (assembly GCF_902686445.1). Lineage (NCBI taxonomy): Eukaryota > Metazoa > Chordata > Mammalia > Rodentia > Sciuridae > Sciurus > Sciurus carolinensis. Next base: position 113,041,954 of record NC_062214.1, on the reverse strand, counting down.
CCAGACCAATTTGCACTCAGTGAAGAGTCTGGAGCCCACCTAAGCCTAAACCCTGCCTACAGGAACTCTACCTATGGGATAACCTCTCTCACTCCAGCAATCCTGAGGGTGGGACATCACACTCAAGATGACCACCCCTAATATTGCTGAGAAGAGAAACTGAGAATCTTTTGAACTCCAATGGAAAGAATTCTTTAACTTTTCATCAATTTTTTTTCTTTCCTTTTTTTAAAATACTTTTTCTCTGTTTAATTTGACCTTGATGGTTCATGGATATTTATAGATTTTTGTATTTTTTTCTCGTTTATAGCATTTTTGAAGCCAGTTATTTTTATGGATTATTTTTTGTGAACTACAATGTTCGATTAGTATATCTTAGTGTTGTTTTCTATTTTAGTTTTATATTTAATCTTTTCAAATTTTTATGTTATATATATATTTTTTTCTCCTACCTATTTCCCTTGATTTTCTCTTTTCTTCTGCTAACAGCCAATCTCTATTGTTCTCCCTTTCACCCTTCCTTTAATCTTTTACTTCTGTCTTCTCTCCTCCACCCTCATAATCATCATGTCCTATATCACTTCTATTCTCTTCCTGTCCACCATTCAAAATTGTAAACCCTTTTGCAAATTTGCTATTTTTGTTGTAGGCAATAACTGATCATATCATTTCTGTTTATTGTGACAATTAACATTGTAGACTTCATAGTAGGCACTATCTGGTTTAATGCTGTATATTCTTTGCATTGGTTGTTCTTATTATTGGTCTCCCCCTAAAGAGTGAGGTACTGGAAACCTTCAGGGACACTATAAGTCCACAGAATAGAAACTCTACTGCCTCAGATCCATACTGTTAGATGGGTAGACACACAAATAACATGAAAAAGCAAAGGAACAAATCACCCAAACAAACCAAGATACTCCAATAACAGAATCCTTTGACACCACAGTGGAAGAAATGTCAGAGAAGGAGTAAGAATGTACGTAGTTAAACTGATCTGTGAAGTAAATGGTGGAATAAAGAATGAAATCAGAGAGAAAATACAGGAAATGAAAGTTCACTTCAATAAAGAGGTAGAGATTCTAGGGGGGAAAAAAGCCAGCAGAAATCCTTAGAATGAAGGAAACAATGAACCAAATTGAAAATCCAATAGAAAACATCACCAACAGACTAGACCACAAGGAAGGCAGAACCTCAGGCAATGAAGACAAAATATATAATCTGAAAATAGAGTTGATCATGAGAAGATGTTAAGAAACCATGAACAGAACTTCCAATAAGTATGGGATAAAATGGAAAGATCAAATTTAACACTTATCAGGATAGATGAAGGCACAGAGATATAAAATAAAGGATTGCACAATCTTTTCAATGAAATAAGTTCTGAAAATTTCCCAAATCTAAAGAATGAAATGGAAAATAAAATATAAGAGATTTACAGGACCCCAAATTTACAAAATTACAGCAGACCTACATCAAGGCACATTATAATGAAAATGCCTAGTATACAGAATAAAAACAGAATTTTAAGGCTGTGAGAGAAAAATGTCAGATTACATATAGGGGGAAAACAATACAGATCTAAGCTGATTTTTCAATCTAGGTACTCAAAGCTAGAAGGTCCTAGAATAATATACACCAAGCTCTGAAAGAAAATGGAGGCTAATCAAGAATCCTATATCCAGGAAAATTAATCTTTAGCTTTGGAGGTGAAATAAAAATCCTCCATGATAAAAAAAATTAAAAGAATTTATAACTAGAAAGCCTGCACTGCAGAATATTCTCAAGAAAATATTCCATGAAGATTAAATGGGAAAAAAAATGTGAAAACCAGCAAAGGTAGGAACTACACTAAAGGAATAGTCGAACAAAGGAGAAACTAAAACTAAAAACTAGAAATAAACCATTAAAACCATATATCAATAGTTACTTTAAACATTAATGGGTTGAACTCATCAATCAAAGACACAGATGGGGGGCGATCCAAGATGGCGGCCTAGAGGGAGACTGCACCCCCGTCGCTCCAGAACCCAGGAGTTAAGAAGGGGAGGCATTGAGAGACTGGGACTGAAATAGAGCCACGGGTGAGACTGCCCACTGGGTAAAGCTCGGCCCGGGGGGCAGGCCCAGATAGAGGTTGCTTATCGGAGCCAGGCAGGGCAGCTAGAGTCTTCCCAAGGTAGCCTTCCACACTCCGGCAGTGAGCTCCTCCCACGCGGCCAGCTGCACGGTGCAGGCCCACAGTGAGAGCATTTCAGCACAGAACCAGTTCCAAATCGTGGAACCAGTAGGGGGCTAGGGGCAGTTTTCTTCGGATACGCTGCTTTATCAGATTCCTCCAAGACATCAGGCTACTGAAGGCTGGGAGGTGATACACTGGAAATCTACCGGGACACTATAAGCCAATAGCGGAAAACTGCAATATCTCAGGGTCCCACTGACAACTGACCAATATGAGAAAACAAGGGAAGAAAATGTCCCAAACAAACCTAGATACTACATCAATAAAACCCAATGACAGCACAGCAGAAGAAATGTCAGAAAGGGAGTTCAGAATGTACGTAATTGAAACGATCAGGGAAGCAAATGAGGAGATGAAAGAGCAAATGCAGGCATTGAAGGAGGAGATGAAAGAGCAAATGCAGGCATTAAATGATCACACCAATCAACAGTTAAAAGACCAAATACGGGAAGCAAGAGATCATTTAAACAAAGAGTTAGAGATACTGAAAAAAAACCAAACTGAAATACTTGAAATGAAGGAAACAATAAACCAAGTTAAAAACTCCATAGAAAGCATAACCAATAGAATGGAGCACCTGGAAGACAGAACCTCAGACATTGAAGACAAATTATTTAATCTTGAAAGCAAAGTTGGCCAAACAGAAAAGATGGTAAGAAATCATGAACAGAATCTACAAGAATTATGGGATATCATGAAAAGGCCAAATTTAAGAATTATTGGGATTGAGGAAGGCTTAGAGAAACAAACCAAAGGAATGAACAACCTATTCAATGAAATAATATCAGAAAATTTCCCAAATCTGAAGAATGAAATGGAAAACCAAATACAAGAGGCTTATAGAACTCCAAACATACAAAATTACAACAGACCCACACCAAGGCACATTATTATGAAAATACCTAACATACAAAATAAAGACAGAATATTAAAGGCCGCGAGAGAAAAGAATCAAATTACATTCAGAGGGAAACCAATAAGAATATCAGCAGATTTTTCAATCCAGACCCTAAAAGCCAGAAGGGCCTGGAACAACATTTACCAAGCCCTGAAAGAAAACGGATGCCAACCAAGAATCTTATACCCAGCAAAACTTACCTTCAAATTTGACGATGAAATAAGATCCTTCCATGATAAACAAAAGCTAAAGGAATTTACAAAAAGAAAGCCAGCATTACAGAACATTCTCAGCAAAATATTCCATGAGGAAGAGATGAAAAACAACGATGCAAATCAGCAACAGGAGGCGCTAGCCTAAAGGAATAGCCAAATAAAGGAGAAACCAAATCATGCCAAAAACAAATATGAGTCAATTGACTGGGAATACAAATCATATCACAATAATAACCCTGAATGTTAATGGCCTGAATTCATCAATCAAAAGACACAGACTGGCAGATTGGATTAAAAAGAAAAATCCAACAATATGCTGCCTGCAAGAGACTCACCTCATAGAAAGAGACACCCATAGACTAAAGGTGAAAGGATGGGGAAAAACATACCATGCACACGGACACAGCAAAAAAGCTGGAGTATCCATCCTCATCTCAGATAATGTGGACTTCAAACCAAAACTAGTCAGAAGGGATAAAGAAGGACATTACATGCTGCTTAAGGGAAGCATAAATCAGCAAGACATAACAATCATAAATATCTATGCCCCGAACATTGGCTCATCCACGTACGTCAAACAAATCCTTCTCAATTACAGAAATCAAATAGACCACAACACAATCATACTAGGCGATTTTAACACACCTCTCTCACCACTGGATAGATCGTCCAAACAAAAATTGAATAAAGAAACTATAGATCTCAACAACACAATCAGCAATTTAGACTTAACGGACATATGTAGAATATACCATCCAACAAAGAACGAATACACTTTCTTCTCAACAGCACATGGATCCTTCTCTAAAATAGACCATATTTTATGCCACAAAGCTACTGTTAGCAAATACAAGAATATAGAGATACTACCTTGTACTCTATCAGATCATAATGGATTGAAATTAGAAATAAATGACAGAATAAAAAACAGAAACTTCTCCAATACTTGGAGACTAAATAATACACTATTATACGATGAATGGATAACAGAAGACATCAGGAGGGAAATAAAAAAATTCTTAGAAGTAAACGAGAACAAAGACACATCATATCAAAATCTCTGGGACACTATGAAAGCAGTACTTAGAGGAAGATTTATTTCATGGGGTGCATTCAAAAAAAGAAGTAGAAATCAACAAATAAACGACTTAACACTACAGCTCAAAGCGCTAGAAAAAGAAGAGCAGACCAATACCAAAAGTAGTAGAAGACAGGAAATAGTTAAAATCAGAGCCAAAATCAACGAAATCGAAACAAAAGAAACAATTGGAAAAATTAACAAAATAAATAGTTGGTTCTTTGAAAAAATAAATAAAATTGATAAACCCTTAGCCACACTAACAAAGAGAAAGAGGGAGAAAACTCAAATTACTAAAATTCGGAACGAACAAGGAAACATCACAACAGACACGAGTGAAATACAAAACATAATTAGAAGCTATTTCGAAAATCTATACTCCAACAAAACAGAAAACCTCGAAGACATCAACAAATTTCTAGAGACATATGAATTACCTAAACTGAACGAGGAGGACATACACAACCTAAATAAATCAATTTCAAGCAATGAAATAGAACAGGTCATCAAAAGCCTACCAACAAAGAAAAGTCCAGGACCAGATGGGTTCTCAGCCGAGTTCTACAAAACCTTTAAAGAAGAGCTCATTCCAATACTCCTCAAACTATTCCATGAAATAGAAGAGGAGGGAACCCTCCCAAACTCGTTCTATGAAGCCAATATCACCCTGATACCTAAACCAGACAGAGACACATCGAGGAAGGAAAATTTCAGACCAATATCCTTAATGAACATCGATGCAAAAATTCTCAACAAAATTTTAGCAAATCGCATACAAATATATATTAAAAAGATAGTGCACCACGATCAAGTGGGTTTTATCCCAGGGATGCAAGGTTGGTTCAACATTCGGAAATCAATAAATGTCATTCACCATATCAACACACTTAAAGTTAAGAATCACATGATTATTTCAATAGATGCAGAAAAAGCATTCGATAAAATACAGCATCCCTTCATGCTCAAAACACTAGAAAAAATTGGGGTAGTGGGAACATTCCTAAACATTATAAAGGCAATCTATGCTAAGCCCATGGCTAATATCATTCTAAATGGTGAAAAACTGAAAGCGTTCCCCCTAAAAACTGGAACAAGGCAGGGATGCCCTCTTTCACCACTTCTATTCAACATCGTCCTTGAGACTCTAGCCAGAGCAATCAGACAAACCAAAGAAATTAAAGGGATACGAATAGGAAAAGAAGAACTCAAACTATCCCTGTTCGCTGATGACATGATTATATATTTAGAGGAACCTGGAAATTCCACCAGAAAACTTTTAGAACTCATAAGTGAATTCAGTAAAGTAGCAGGTTACAAGATCAATGCTCATAAATCCAATGCATTTTTATACATAAGTGATGAATCTTCAGAAAGAGAAATTAGGAAAACTACCCCATTCACAATAGCATCGAAAAAAATAAAATACTTGGGAATCAATCTCACAAAAGTGGTGAAAGACCTCTACAATGAGAACTACAGAACACTAAAGAAAGAAATTCAAGAAAACCTTAGAAGATGGAAAGTTCTCCCATGTTCCTGGATAGGCAGAATTAATATCGTCAAAATGGCTATACTACCTAAAGTGCTATACAGATTCAATGCAATTCCAATTAAAATCCCAATGATGTACCTTGCAGAAATAGAGCAAGCAATTATGAAATTCATCTGGAAGAATAAAAAACCTAGAATAGCTAAAGCAATCCTCAGTAGCAAGAGCGAAGCAGGGGGTATTGCAATACCAGATCTTCAACTCTACTACAAAGCAATAGTAACAAAAACGGCATGGTATTGGTACCAAAATAGACAGGTAGATCAATGGTACAGAATAGAGGACATGGACACAAACCCAAATAAATACAATTTTCTCATACTAGACGAAGGGGCCAAAAATATGCAATGGAGAAAAGATAGCCTCTTCAACAAATGGTGCTGGGAAAACTGGAAAACCATATGCAATAGAATGAAATTAAACCCCTATCTCTCACCCTACACAAAACTCAACTCAAAATGGATCAAGGACCTTGGAATCAGACCAGAGACCCTGCATCTTATAGAAGAAAAAGTAGGTACAAATCTTCAACTTGTTGGCTTAGGATCAGACTTCCTTAACAGGACTCCCATAGCACAAGAAATAAAAGCAAGAATCAACAACTGGGATAGATTCAAACTAAAAAGCTTTCTCTCAGCAAAGGAAACTATCAGAAATGTGAAGAGAGAGCCTACAGAGTGGGAGAATATTTTGCCAACCATACCTCAGATAGAGCGCTAATTTCCAGAATCTATAAAGAACTCAAAAAACTCTACACGAAGAATACAAATAATCCAATCAACAAATGGGCTAAGGAAATGAACAGACACTTCACAGAAGAAGATGTACAAGTAATCAACAGATATATGAAAAAATGTTCAACATCCCTAGTAATAAGAGAAATGCAAATCAAAACTACCCTAAGATTTCATCTCACCCCAATTAGAATGGCGATTATCAAGAACACAAGCAACAATAGGTGTTGGCGAGGATGTGGGGAAAAAGGAACACTCATACATTGCTGGTGGGGTTGCAAATTAGTGCAGCCACTCTGGAAAGCAGTGTGGAGATTCCTCAGAAAGCTTGGAATGGAAACACCATTTGACCCAGCTATCCCACTCCTTGGTCTATACCCAAAGGACTTAAAATCAGCATACTACAGAGATACAGCCACATCAATGTTCATTGCTGCTCAATTCACCATAGCCAGATTGTGGAACCAACCTAGATGCCCTTCAGTTGATGAATGGATAAAGAAACTGTGGCATATTTATACAATGGAATATTACTCCGCAATGAAGAATGATAAAATTATGGCATTTGTAGGCAAATGGTCGAAATTGGAGAATATCATGCTAAGTGAGATAAGCCAATCTCAAAAAACTAAAGGACGAATGATCTCACTGATAAGCGGATGAGGACATATAATGGGGGTGGGAGGGGTTAGCATTAGGTTTAGGGTTAGGTTTAGAGTTAGGCTAAGGAGAGCGGTAAGAATGAAGGAAAGAAGGACTGTATAAAGGGAAAAGGGTGGGAGGGGTGGGGGGGAAGGGAAAAAAAAAAAACATCATTACCCTATGTAAACGTAAAAAAATAAATAAAAAAAAAAAAAAAACTGAACATAAGTCTAAAACATCAGGGAATTATATATCCCTTGAGTTGAAGAAAATGAGACAAGTGGCCAATAAATTATGGTACCATCAGGAATTATTTTTAAAAATCAGTCACTTTAACCATACATCATAGGGTTAATAAAGATGTCACTTTGGTTTAAAAAAAAAAAAAAAAGACACAGATGGCAGATTGGATTAAAAAACAAGATCCGACAATAGTCTGTCTCCAAGAAACTCAGCTCATAGGCAAAGACATCCACAGACTGAAGTTGAAAGGATGGGGAAAAAACATCACTCACCTGGATCACATAAACAAGCAGGGGTTTCTATCCTCATATCAGATAAATGTGGACTTCAAGCCAAAGTTAATCAGAAGGGACAAAGAAGGACATTTCATACTGCCTAAGGGAATTATACATCAACAAGACATAACAATCATAAATATTTATGCCCCTAACAATGGAGCATCTACCTACATCAAACAAACCCTTCTCAATTTCAAGAATCAAATAGACCACAACATAATAATACTGAGTGACATAAAAACACCTCTCTCACCACTGGATAGATCTTCCAAACAAAAACTAAACAAAGAAACTATAGAACTAAATAACACAATAAATAATTTGGACTTAACAGACATATGTAGAATATTTCATCCATCAATGAGCAGCACACGGATCCTTCTCTTAAATAGACCATGTCTTATGCCACAAAGCACCTCTAATCAAATACAAAAAAAAACAAAAAACAAAACAGAGATAATGCCAAGCATTTTATCAGATCATAATGGAATTAAATTAGAAATCAACAATAGAATAAAAAGTAGAAGTTACTCTAACTCCTGGGGCCTAAATAATCAACAATAGAATAAAAAGTAGAAGTTACTCTAACTCCTGGGACCTAAATAATAGCTATTGAATGACCAATGGATAGCAGAAGAAATCAGGGAAATTAAAAAAAAAAATGAAATTAAAAAAAAAATACTTAGGGTAAATGAGAACACCACTACAACACATCAAAATCTCTGGAACACTGTAAAGGCAGTGCTAAGAGGAAAGTTCATTGCATTGAGTTCATTCATTAAAAGAATAAAAAGTCAACAAATAAATGACCTAACAGTTCATCTCAAAGCCCTAGAAAAAAAAGAACAAACCAACACCAAGCGCAGTAAATACAGAAAATAATTAAAATTAGAATTGAAATCAATGAAATTAAAACAAAAGAAACAATTGAGAAAAATAACAAAACAAAAAGTTTGTTCTTTGAAAAAATAAATAAAACTGATAAACCCTTAGCTACACTAACAAAGAGAAAGAGAAAGAGAAAACCAAATGCTAAAATTTGTGATAAAAAATGAAATATCACAATGGACACTACCAAAATACAAATGATAATCAGAAACTATTTTGAAAATTTATACTCTAATAAAATAGAAAATATTGAAGACATCAACAAAATTCCAGAGACATATGACCTACCCAAATTGAATCAGGAGAGCATTGAAAATTCAAACAGATCAATTTTCAAACGATGAAATTGAAGATGCCATCAAAGCCTATCAGCAAAGGAAAGTCCAGGACCAGACAGATTCTCAGCCAAGTTCTGCACAACCTTCATAGAAGAATTAACACCAATACATCTCAAATCATTCCATGAAATAGAAAAGAAGAGAACCCTTCAAACTCACTCTATGAGGCTAATATCATCCTGATACCAAAACCAGACAAAGACACATCAAGGAAAGAAAATTTCAGAACAATATCCCTGATGAAGATAGAAGCAAAAATTCTCAATAAAATTCTGGCAAATTTCATAAAAAAGCATATTAAAAAGATAGCATACCAGGATCAAGTGGGATTCATCCCAGGGTTGCAAGGTTGTTTCAAAATCCAGAAATCAATAAACATAATTCATCACATCAATAGACTTAAAAACAAGAATCATATGATCATGTCAATAAATGCATAAAAAGCATTTGACAAAATACAGCACCCCTTCATGCTCAAAACACTGGAAAAACTAGGGATAGTAGGAACATACCTCAACATTATAAAAGCTATATATGCTAAACCCAAGGCCAACATCATTCTAAATGGATAAAAAGTGAAAGCATTCCCTCTAAGAACTGGAACAAGAAAAGGATGTAGTTGTCTTTCACCACTTGTATTCAACATGGTCCTTGAAAATTTGACCAGAGTAATTTGACAGAAGAAAGAAATTAAAGGAGCTGGGGGAGGCTGAGACAGGAGGATCGCAAGTTCAAAGCCTGCCTTAGCAAAAAGTGAGGTGCTAAGCAACTCAGTGAGATCTTGTCTCTAAATAAAATACAAAAATGCAATATTTGACAAAGGAAATCTATTTAGGCTATGTAAAGAACTTCTATAATTAAGTAGGTTTGGGGAAGGGTTTTTCTTTCTTTACAACTTTATTCTTACGGTTCCTTTGTTTTGATTATTGATTGTTATTCAATGTCCACATGAATCCAACCAAATATCACTTTATACTGCATACGTACAATTATTATGTGTCAATCAAAAAATCTTTAAATACAATTAGGCAAGTTTTTAAAAGAAAAACAACCCAGTAAAAATAGGCAAAAGACTTGGACAGATACTTCATAAAAGAAGATGTAAAGATATTCAATACTATTAGTCATCAGGGGCATGCAAATTAAATCATTAAATTAAAAGAGCTTAAAAATGCCAAACATTACTTAGGATCTTGCAGTGCTTTTCCTCAGTATTCACCCAAAAGAAATGTAAACATCTGCCTATCAAATAACTGTACAAGAGTATTAATTGTAGCTTTCTTCATAATAGCTAAAAGCAACAGGATAAACAATAGATAAACAAATGATAGTCGATTTATACAACATACATGAGAACAAAAAATAAACAAAATGTGGTGCATATATATGATGGAACATTACTCAACTTTAAAGAAGAATGAAATTATGGCATTTGCTGGTAAGAGGATTGAGTTGGACAATATCATGCTAAGCAAAATAAGCCAAACCCAAAAACCCCAAGGCTGAATGTTTTCTCTGATATGTGTTTTCTAATTCACAATAAGGGAATGGGGGACTAGAGAAAAGAGAGATGCTTTATATTAGGTAGAGAGGAGTGAAGGGAGGGAAAGGGACATGGGGGTAGGAAGGATAGTAGAGTGAAACAGACATTATTACCTCATGTACATATATGACTGCATGACTGATGTGATCCTACAGTATGTACAATCAGAAAAATGAGAAATTATGCTCCATTTATGTATGATTTATCAAAATGTACAAATGCATTCTACTGTCCTGTACTAATTGGAACAAATTTTAAAAATTAAAAAAATAAATAGGGGAGATGAGATATTGACACATTCAAGAACAAGTGTGACTCTCCAGGGCCAATTTGTTGAAGGAGTAGGAAAGAAAGTCACAAATGAATCTAAACTACAGGATTTCATTCATGTGATTTTCAATAGGCAAACAGGGAAAGCTAATTTGTGAGGATAAAATAAGAACAGAGGTTGACTTTTGGGGGTTCTACATAAATGTTCAATGTCTTAATTCAAATATATACATTTGTTAAGATATAAGATTTGTGGATTTAATGTAATTTAATTCAGGTAATGTATTTTCAGACAACTCAATTAAAAAGTACCAAAAAAAGCCCATATTATTCTTTGTATCTCATTGACCATGAGTGAAGAAGGAAAGGTAGAGATTGGGTATGCACATTCTCAAAACCTCCCAGCCCTGAGCATGGATTTCAGTTAATAGTCTATGGTCAACCCAAAACTCATATAAGAGGATTTCCCAACAGAAAGGATGACAGGCCCTGTGATCCATCCACCATTAGCTGACATGTAGGCAGGTGTCTGCCTGAACCAAAGCCACAAAACAAACATATATATCCTGGTATTATTTGCCTGATTAATCTGGCTTTATTATCTACATGTCACTTGGAAACCGTACATATGGCACTCTCAAACTTCAGATCAACAGATTGACTATTTGAGGAGTAAAATCATGTTTATAAGTATAACCCCCTGAGTTTAGAAGAAGGGGTTTTGCTCACCAATAGCCTTCCTAACTTACCTAAGAAACATTCATCAACCTCTGACCTCTAGTCAGCTTTAGAACGAGGGAGTACACAGCTTCACAGTGACCGATGAGGATTTTTAAGCTTGCAAGCATTGTAAAGATTTAGAAATTAACTAGTCACCTGAAACTTGAAGCTTTGTGGAGGAATGGAGCCAATCTTTGCTGATATAGCTAAGGCTTCAGAGACCAGGACAGAAGGGATAAGAATGCAGTCATATCTGTGATGAAATAGCCACAAATCCTGCAGTTTTCAGAGCAAATTCAAAGGTCTGGGTAAGACATTGTCAAAGACAAGTTCAGGAAATCTGAGTCTGTGAGGACGGCATCTTCTTAACATCCTTCTCTTCCTAAAATCTGTCTCCATTCCAGGCATATTTCTCAGCAAAACCTTTCAAAATATAATGCTAAAGAATTTTGGTATACCAGACTGTTATGGTTTGGATGTAAAGTGTCCCCCAAAAGCTCACATGTAAGACAATGCAGGAACTGTCAGAGGAGAAATGATTAGGTTGTAAGATCTTAACCTGATCAGTGAATTAATCACTGGTGGGATTAATTGAAGTGGCAGGGTGTGACTGGAGGAGGTGGGAATGGGGCATGGCTTTCAGGTATATATTTGGTTATCTGAAAAGTGAAGACTCTCTCTGCTTCCTGATCGCCATGATGTGAGCTGCTTCCCTCTGCAACACTCTCCTGCCATGATGTTCAGCCTTACTTCAAGTCCTCGAGGAATGGAACCAGCCTTCTGTGGACTAAGACTAAGACTTCCGAAACCATGAGCCCATGTGTGGGGGTGGGGTGGAGGGCACAGCTACTGGTAGATAATAATTTTGCCTTAAATTATAGCTCTCATGGCATCCTGTTCTAATTTTCAGAAAAGTAATTTAGGTGTACACTTATCAATATGCAGTTTTTATCCCAGTAATTTTCTTAAATGACCCTGCTTTTTGTACATAGGGACAGTAGTCATATGCAATCCTCATTCACATAATAGTATCCTTTTGTCTTTAAAAATTACTATTCTATAGATATTAGTGAGTGATCATTCTCTGACTACCTAAAAACCTGTTGATCACAATGTCCTTCACTTAAAGGAGCTGATAATGACAAGAGGGAAATGATATATACACTGTTGGTCTATCTGATAGGGCAGTTCAGCTCCACACGTTGTTAAGAGATTGACTTTCCTTTTTTTTGTTAGGATTTTTGTTGTTGTTGTTGTTGTTGTTGTTGTAATTAGTTCTACATGACAGCAGAATTCATTTTGATTTCTTGTACACAAATGGAGCACAACTTTTCATTTCTCTGGTTGTACATAATGTAGAATCACATCATTCATGTAATCATACATGTACCTAGGATAATGATGTCAATCTCGTTCCACCATCTTTCCCACTCCCATGCCCCCTCCTCTCCCCTCATTCCTCCATTCTTCCTGTGCCCCGCCCCCCCCACATTATGGATCAGCATCCACATATCAGAGAAAACATTCAGCATTTGTTTTTTTTGGGATTGGCTTATCTCGCATAACAAGATATTCTCCAGTTCCATCCATTTACCTGCAAATGCCATAATTTTGTTCTCCTTTAAGGCTGAGTAATATTCCATTGTGTACATATACCACAATTTCTTTATTCATTCATCTATTGAAGGTCATCTATGTTGGTTCCATAATTTGGCTATTGTGAATTGAACTACTGTCAACATTAATGTGGCTGCATCACTACAGTATGCTGATTTTAAGTCCTTTGGGTATTGATTGAGGAGTGGGCTAACTGGGTCAAATGGTGGTTTGATTCCAAGTTTTCTAAGGAATCTCCATACTGCTTGGATATATTGATTGGGTTATTTGTTGTTTTGGTGTTAAGTCTTTTGAGTACTTTATATGTCCTGGAGATTAGTGCTCTATCTGATGTGCATGTGGTAAAGATATTCTCTCCCTTTTTAAGCTCTCTCTTCACATTAGTGATTATTTTCTTTGCTGAGAAGAAGCTTTTGAGTTTGACTCCATCCCATTTACTGATACTTGGCATTATTTCTTGTGCTTTATGAGTATTGTTAAGGAAGTCAGGTCCTAAATCAACATGATGAAGATTTGGACATACTTTTCCTTCTATTAGGTGCAGGGTCTCTGGTCTAATTCCTAGGTCTTTGATCCACTTTGACTTGAGTTTTGTGCAGGCTGAGAAATAGGGGTTTAATTTCATTTTGCTATATATGGTTTTACAGAAAAGATAGCCTCTTTTCTCTAATGTATGTTTTTGGCACCTTTGTTTAGTATGAGATAACTGTATTTATGTGGGTTTGTTTCTGTGTCTTCTATTCTTTTTTTTTTTTTTTTGACAGTTCCTATATAATTTTTATTTCTAGAAGTTAAAGTAGATACAGCAATATACAAAAAACAAAGGAGATCAAAGATGGCAGACTAGAGGGAGGCTGCATTCCTTGTCGCTCTGTAACTCCGGTTTCAAGCAAAGGATATCTGTTTCTTGGTGGGGCAGTTTTTGCTGCTTATCGATCCCCAGCTGTTTACCCCATTTGTCTACTGTGATTACCTGTAGTCTGCCAGCATATTGATTTGAGTGCAGATTGCTCACTGTCAGGTGCCTATCATCCACCCTTTGCCTGCCTCTTGCCTGTCCACCGCCTGCATTTCACCTACCCATCACCCACCACCTGAGGTTCACCTCCCGATCATCCGACAGCTGCCAGCAGATTGACCGCAGACCGCCAGTGGAGCACCAGCTGCCTGCTGTTGCCTGGAAGTTCATTTTGACAGTACCTGCAGGTTTGGTTACACATGGCTGCCGCCATTTTGAGACAACAGCCAGGTCCCGTAGGACCCCTGGCGGGACTGACTGAGCCCCGTCTCCAGGATCCCTCAGCCCGACCGATCACTCCCTGCCTTTGGGGCCCCCACATCAACTGACTGCTCCCTGCTGCCAGGACCCCCAGACCACTGACTGCACCATACCACCGGGACCCCAACCGACTGATTGAAACCGGCCTCCAAGATCCCACAACCACACCAAACACACCCGACCTCCAGAACCCCTGCCTGACCAACTGCATCCCACCTCCAGGATCTCCAGCTGACCACATCCACGCTCGGAGCTGCAGCCCCCCATTTGCCAACACATTTTGAAGCCAGAGCAGCCATCTTGGATAATCCTGGAAGCCGTAGCTCCGATCTTTAGGTGGGGCAAATCCCATCCTGAGACGCCTGCTGGAGGCTTGAAGCTCATTGTCAGGTACCTCTCATACACCAGGCTACTGAAGACTGGGAGATCTGAATACTATATGACTGTGATAGTGTAGATTATCTTTCTTCTCCTTATTGAACAATTTTAAGTTTTTATTTCTTTACTTTTCTTGCTCTCTTTTCCTTTTGTTTACCTGTTCCTTCAGAGTCTCTTTCTCCCTTTTTGCAATTTCTTTTGATTACACTCTCACCCTTTCTATTATCTAGAACTTCTGTATATTATTTTTTTATTCCATTAACAGCTACATCCTACATCCCTTTGCATCCTCTTTGTCCTCCATTAGAAACTGCAGATATTATTGCAAATTTGTTTGTTATACTGAAGATAATATTTGAAGTCATACTGTTTATTATGACAATTTTGTAATTGTCCTCATAGGGGCTATTTGGTCTGGGATTTCATAGTGTCTGAATTGATCTCCCCTTAAAGAAAGGGTTTTGGAAACCTATAGGGCCACTAAAAGCCTATAGGGGGAAATCTGCAATACCCCAGATCTGCACTGCTAGAGGGGAAGATACATGAACAACATGAAAAAACAAGGGAAGAAAATGATCCAAACAAATCTAGATTCTATATTAATAGAATCCAATGACAGTATGTTAGAAGAAATGTCAGAAAAGAACTTCAGATTATACATGACTAAGATGATTCGTGAAGCAAAGGATGAGATAAGAGAGCAAATGCAGGCAATGAATGATAATACCAATAAGCAGTTGAAAGAGCAACTGCAGGAAGCAAAAGATCAATTCAACAAAGAGATAGAGATACTCAAAAAAAAAAAAAAAAAAAAAAAACAGAAATCCTTGAAATGAAGGAAACAATAAACCAAATAAAAAACTCAATGGAAAGCATCACCAAAAGACTAGACCACTTGGAAGACAGAACCTCAGACAATGAAGACCAAATATTTAATCTTGAAAATAAAGTTGCCCAAACAGAGAAGATGGTAAGAAATCATGAACAGAATCTCCAAGAACTATGGGACATCATGAAAAGACCAAATTTAAAAATTATTGGGATTGAGGAAGGCACAGAGATAAAAACCAAAGGAATGAACAACCTATTCAATGAAATAATATCAGAAAATTCCCCAAACCTGAAGAATGAAATGGAAAATCAAATACAAGAGGTTTACAGAACACCAAATGCACAAAATCACAACAGATCCACACCAAGGCACATTATAATGAAAATGCCTAACATTCAAAATAAAAATAGGATTTTGAAGGCTGCGAGAGAAAAGCATCAAATTACAGATAGGGGGAAACCAATACGGATAGCAACCGACTTCTCAACCTAGACTCTAAAAGCTAGAAGGGCCTGGAACAACATATTTCAAGCTCTGAAAGAACATGGTTGCCAACCAAGAATCCTATACCCAGCAAAACTAACCTTCAGATTTGAAGATGAAATAAAATCCTTCCATGATAAACAAAAGTTAAAAGAATTTACAAATAGAAAGCCTGCGCTACAGAATGTTCTCAACAAAATATTCCATGAGGAGGAAATGAAAAACAACAATGTAGGTCAGCAAAGGGAGGAACTACCTTAGAGAAAGACAACTCAAAGGAGAAACTAAGTCAAGTTAAAATGAAACTAAACCCCTATCTCTCACCCTGAACAAAAATCAACTCACAATGGATCAAGGACCTTGAAATCAAACCAGAGACCCTGCATCTTATAGAAGAAAAAGTAGGTCCAAATCTTCAACTCGTTGGCTTAGGATCAGACTTCCTTAACAGGACTCCCATAGCACAAGAAATAAAGGCAAGAATCAATAACTGGGACAGATTCAAACTAAAAAGCTTTCTCTCAGCAAAGGAAACTATCAGAAATGTGAAGAGAGAGCCTACAGAGTGGGAGAAAATCTTTGCCACTCATACTTCAGATAAAGCACTAATTTCCAGAATACATAAAGAACTCAAAAAACTCTACACCAAGAATACAAATAACCCAATCAACGAATTGACCAAGGATATGAACAGACACTTCACAGAAGATCTACAAGCAATCAACAAACATATGAAAAAATGTTCAACATCTTTAATAATAAGAGAAATGCAAATCAAAACTACACTAAGATTCCATCTCACCCCAATTAGTATGGAGATTATCAAGAATACAAGCAACAATAGGTATTGGAGAGGATGTGGGGAAAAAGGTACACTCAAACATTGCTGGTGGGACTGCAAATTAGTGCAGCCACTCTGGAAAGCAGTGTGGAGATTCCTTAGAAAACTTGGAATGGACCTACCATTTGACCCAGCTATCCCACTCCTTGGCCTATACCCAAAGGACTTAAAATCAGCATACTACAGAGATACAGTCACATCAATGTTCATAGCTGCTCAATTCACAATAGCCCGATTGTGGAACCAACCTAGATGTCCTTCAATTGATGAATAGATAAAGAAACTGTGATATATATATATATATATACACACAATGGAATATTACTCTGCCATGAAGAATGATAAAATTATGGCATTTACAGGCAAATGGATGAAAATGGAGAATATCATGCTAAGTGAGATAAGCCAATCCCAAAACACCAAAGGACGAATGATCTCGCTGATAAGCAGATGATGACACATAATGGGGGTGGGAGGGGGACAAGAATGGAGGAAGGAGGGACTGTATAGAGGGAAAAGAGAGGTGGGAGGGGTGGGGGGAAAGGAAAAAATAACAGAATGAATCAAACACCATTACCCTATATAAATGTATGATTATGCAAATGGGATGCTGTAACTCCATGTACAAACAGAAACAACATGTATCCCATTAGTTTACAATAAAAATAAATTTTAAAAAAACCCACAATAATACAAATCTTTACATTAGGAAGTATACATTGGAATTCGAATTGGACAGCAGCTTATAAACCATGAGAATCCCTTGGCTTGGCTGGTGATGGGCACGGGACAATAGACACCAAGTGGGCTGAACTGTGGACTCTGTTCTTTGAAGTGGGGGCCAGACCAAGTCTCAGCTCCTGTCAGAACTGTTGCTATAATCAGTTAAAACCAGACACACATGCTACCTAAAGCCATGAACTTTGTAATACTCCTTCCAGAGAAGCCCAAGCCCTTGCCCTAGGTCCCTAGGATTATACCCAATGGTGAGCTCCAGCCTCAGCCTTCTACATATCTCTCCGTTTATGAGTTCGTCTTATTGTGTACTAAAGAGTGTTACTGGAGAAGGAAAGCTTCCTACACAAATAACCGTCTTGAGGCTAGAGGACTCAGGTGGTCAAGGCAAGCCCCATTTGTCCTCACCCCCTTAATCCAGACTATAGTTCATCTGGTTCTAACAGACAAAATTCTGTATACTCTGATCAACTGAGGCAAGGTGGTTCTGAGTCACCAAATCCTCTTGGTCAGAGAAGACCCATGTCACCCCCTGCTAAGTGTTCCCAACAGCACAGTGGAGACGAGCAGACAGAGGAGGCAGGCAGGGTGACGGGACGGCCACAGCAGGTGCAGGCACTCTCGCTTCTGCCTCACCCAGGGTCCCCAAGGGAGCCAACAGTCACCAGCATCGGGAGACCAAGTGTGTACCCCTCACAGGAGGGGCAGTGTGTCTTCTATTCTGTATCATTGGTCTACCTGTCTATTTTGGTGCCAAAACCATGCTGTTTTTGTTACTATTGCTCTGTAGTATAGTTTAAGGTCTGGCATTGTGATGCCTCCTGCTTCAGTTTTCTTGCTAAGGATTACTTTGGCTATTCTGGGCCCGTATTTTTCCACATGAATTTCATAATTGTTTTCTCTATTTCCATGAGGAAAGACATTGGAATTTTAATTGGAATTGCATTGAATCTGTATTACACTCTTAGTAGTATGACTATTTGGACCATATTAATTTTCCCTATCTAAGAACATGGAAGATCTTTCCATCTTATAAGGCTTCTTCAATTTCTTTCCTTAGTGTTCTGTAGTTTTTGTTGTAGAGGTCTTTCACCTCTTTTGTTAGATTAGTTCCCAATTTTTTTTTTTTGGAAGCTATTGTGAATGGGGTCATTTCCCTAATTTCTCCTTCAGAGAATTCATCTCTGATGTATAGAAATGCATTCAATTTATGGGTGGTGATTTTATAGCCTGCTACTTTGCTGAATTCATTTATTAGTTCTAGAAGTTCTCTGGTGGAATTTTTGGATCTTCTAAATATAGAATCATGCCGCCAGCAAATAGAGTTCTTTTCCTATTCATATCCCTTTAATTTCTTTCATCTAGGAGATTGACTTTCCTTTGTAGAAGGGAAGTCCTAAGGACTCTGGATGAGACTGCTTAGCTTTATTCCCTGTGATATGGAGAACAGCTGGGCAGATGTCCAGAGGCTTTTTACTCCAGAATGTCCTGACATTTTTTAACTATGTTGGAAAAAATCTGTAGTAGACCCAATCCCCAGGGAATAGACTCAGAGAGCACTACAGGAGCTTTATGGGTCACTGTTCTTAGGAGTGTGTCATGCACATCAGAGGCTCCAGCAGCCCTACTAGGAGCTCTCAGACTGGGAATGTCACCAGAACAGTCCTGCTGTGGAGCTCACAGGGCTGGCTATGGGGAGGAATTATGACTTTGGGCAAGGCAGCATTTGTAGCTAAGGGCAATCCCTGGAGGAGAACCAACTGGGAGCACTCAGCTGCCACCCTCACAGAGTTGAAGGACTGAGTATCTCAGTCCTGCAGTGTGGCTCCAGTGGATCACCACCACATCCGTGTCACTGTCTCAGAGATCCTGAACCTCTTCTGAGACTACATTGCCAAGGCTACGGCTTTACATAAATACCAAAGTTAACCCAAAGCACCTTTTGTCTCTGCTCTTTTTATTGTTTTTAGCTTTCTGTTTTCTCATTGGTTTGAATTTCTCTCTAAACTATGTCTACCTTTTTACATGGATCACTGGTACTATTCGGAATAGAGCAGAAGGACAATCCTATACCTGAGAGAGATGGCATCTCCATATCCAGGGAGAATCCTAGCCTTTCTCCTGCTCGGTGTGGGGGAAGAGTTTCTGAAGTTGAGAAACTATGATCTCAAATTTAGGATTTTAAATTAAAGCTCTGTTTGTTGATACAGCTGAGAGTGATTTTGTATGTGGGGAGGGGGTTGGATTTGCTGCCACTGTGGGCAAAATATATTGGTTTCTGCTTCTGAACTGAAACTTACCAAACATATCTTTCCATATTACTGATGTCCTGGGCTGATGTATGGCCTGTGGAATGAAACCTGTGAAGGTGGCTCGTGGACTCTTAGGAAGAGGGAGGTCAGAACAGCCTGTCCATCTCTGGTATGCAAGGGTGGTGCTCAAGCAGAGAGGCACATGGTTGTTTTGTTCCGGAAAACTGCTGCTTTGGAATTTCTGTGGTCTGATATTTGGGGGAGCACCGATAAAGTCAGGAAAATATAAAGGATAAGGAGAAGATGATTACTTGAGAGAGCGAATAAAGGAAAATGTCACATATTTTTTTTCTCTTCTTTGTCCAATAAAAACATAAACTTTAACTCAAATGAAGAAAAAGAGAGATGGTGGCACAGAATGAGTATTCCTTTGCCACCAAAATCTCTGCCCCATGTGTAAGCTGCCTTAGATGGTGAAACGTGACCATGTTGATGGTGATGGATGAGGTGGAAGAGGAGGAAGAAAAGAATGTAGAGGAAGAGATGAACAACCACAGTCACAACTCAGGAGGAAGCAGAGGATGGTCACTTCAGGAGTCCACAAACTTGTTCCCAGATCTTCACTAGTGAAAAAGTTCTTCTTAAATTTTTTCATTTTAAATCTCTGCTGAAATACTTGGAAGAAATGAAGACTCAAAGTCAAAGCACCAGATTCTGTGGAGAAAGCATGGTGGGGCCTAGAGCAAGGACAGCTATTCTGGGTCACATGGTGGCCACATAGGAGCTGCTCAGTTTTGATTGCATGACCCATCTCCTCAAGCCTTACCTAAGAAATGGTTCACAGAGAGGGGACATAAAAATCAACAAGCAAATATGAGAGATAATGGTTTTTACCCTATAAGATGCTACACAAATTCAACACTGGACTGTGGCAGAGGCAATGAATTTTTGTGGTTAGTGTTCTAAATCAAGACATAAACAACCCAGATACTTCTGTTTTCACTTAGCATACCACTTGAAGGGGCATTTAAACTTTTTTTTCATCTTGGGGTGGTGCTACTTAGGCTCTAAGAAGCAATGGACTAGTAAATCTTAAATTTTATAAACAGCAGGCATTTACTACATTCAAGATGTCTTTACACTTTAGGTCAATAAAACTAAAACTTTATGGGAAATCTCTATTCATTTTGAAAAATATGACCATCTTAATATTCTTAATAGTAACTCTGTGGCAATGTAAGATTCTGTCATCTATCTAAACTATCTTTGAATCACCAAAGAAAGATTACAGAGGGACAACTCCTGCTCCTGTGACAAATACACTTGGTTTATTTTGACTCTTTCAGAACTGGTCATCAGTAGATACGGGAACTTGAATTAATTCAAAGATCTCATACCTTATGGCACGGGATGGCTAGATTAAGGTTGGGGATGTAGTTCAGTAATAGAGCACCTGCCGAGTATGTTCCAAGCCTTGGATTTGATCCTCCGTAAAAAAAAAAAAAAAAAAAAAAAAAGCCAGTGTGAGACATCCAAGATTGCATAGTCACTGATCATTACTGAATCTCTAGTGAAGAAGGGAATCCCAATAGGTAGACAGATGCTCATTGTCATTTTCATTTCCGCTGTATTTATTCCTCCTTGGCCTTTGACTGCCCCCTTCGAAGGTGTTCCATAGCAGTCACTTCTTTGCATTCCCCAGTGGGGGGTGGGGCACACATCTTCCATGCTCCATTTTGCTCTTTGTTTATGCATGCCATATTTCTCCTTGATCCAAAATGGAGTTGTCATGTGTTGACATAGTTAGTCAATCCAGAAAACTTATCCATCCTCCTCCTCTTCCCTTGATTCAGTCGAAATTTTTAGACCTTTAAGGAGGTTACGCCTCAACACAGATAACATCCAGATGATGATTATGCCAAAAAGAAAAAAGAGAGAGAGAGAGAGAGAGAAGTCTTGCTCACATGACTCCATATAAAGCAGGAGTGACATCTGGATACCATAAGTTGGAGTTCTCATATGCTGGTAAAACGTCTCTCGGATTTTCCGTTGCTAAAGCATAAATCAAGAGGTGCAATTAAAATCCATCCATTCTCCAAAGTGACTCTGGCTTCTCTAGCTGTATATCTCACCTGTGTTCTAAGTGAAATTGGGGACTGGGATATGATCCAGTGGTAGAGCACTTACTTGCCAGTTACACCTGAGACCCTGGGTTCAATTCCAAGTGCAAAAAAAAAAAAAATGGTTTGAATTAATTAATTAAATTTAATAAACATTAAGTGAAATGGGAACAAAAATTGAAGGTTTGGTGTCCCCACTGTTGAAAATTCAGAGTAACAATAAGTCATGGAAACTATGAATCACAAGAGTGCTTCTCTCCAGATGGAACAGATTCTAAGAAATTTTATTTTTCATTTCTGAGATCTATGAATTATACACGGAATGAAAGAAAAAGAAACTTCTGAGATTTCAAGTAATCTGAAAAATCCATTTATATGACAGATAAAGACTGACTTAAGGTTTTCTCCCTCCCAGGGCTCTGTTCATTTTCAGTCAGTGTCCATACCTGTGATGCCTGAGGATTCTGAGATGTCGCTGGAGACAGCAAACTGTGTCTGATTTTGCACTTAAGAAGCCCACTTGGTGCAGATCAGCATGCTGCACTGTTAGGAAAGGTCTGGTGAGTTCTCCCTTATTTGCCAGTTAGAATGAATTGCTTCTGCTTCTACATGCTCTTAGTTATTATCTGTCCCCTGATTTTGCACCTATCTATCCTTCTTTTATAGTTGTCAATTTCATGTTTCCTTTTTGTCAGCATAAATTCATAAATGCTTTTGAATCTTCAGACAAATAGAATTAAGTAAGACTTAGAGGCCAGAGTTGGTTTGAAGCATATTGTTTTGGTTTTGAGATCTGTTCAAGAGTTAAAAAAAAAAAAAAAAAAAAAGAAAAGAAAAGAAACAAACTCTTCTGATCTAGTAGAATTTCACAGGGAAACTTTATAAAAAATGTCTCCTGACCTTGTTTTGCTCTCATGTTGTAATAGAAACATTGCAAAGACCAAAAATAAAAATCCCTGCATTTGAGCTTGGTCCTTAGCTGAGAAAAACGAATAGGGGTTCCTCTATACACAGTAAGATTCTAAAAGGACAGCAATTTAGGGATGATTGCTGTATTCTAGTCCCTCAGCTATGACAGAGCAAAATATCCTACACCCAGCATTTCCTACAGTGATCCTATACTGCAAGTGTTGAACAAGCTCTTGCCCCCAAATCAGCTCTTCATAATGGGGGCAGGCTCCAATCCAATTAGTAGAAACAGCTTGCAGTGGATAAACACACCATGAAAAATATTTAAGTGATTTGTCATATCATGAACTTCAAAGAATATATAGATATGCAAAACATGGAGTAGAAAAAGGAGCAAGACCAGTCTGCCACTCCTCCTTCAACCCTCATTTCCTCATGATTCTTGCTCTTTCCAGAACTTTTCTCAAATAAACAACTAAGTATAAGTGGTTTGTATTCCTAAAAGTGAAGATTAAAACAAAATTTTCTATGGAGTTGATTCATGAGTCATTCGTCTCTGTTTGCTCCATGATTATCTTCTTTAAGGTGAAGGATGAATCTAGAATACAATATCAGGGCAAAAAAGCAAATCTGAG
The DNA here is from genome assembly GCF_902686445.1 of Sciurus carolinensis. Classification (NCBI taxonomy): domain Eukaryota; kingdom Metazoa; phylum Chordata; class Mammalia; order Rodentia; family Sciuridae; genus Sciurus; species Sciurus carolinensis. Next base: position 113,018,235 of record NC_062214.1, on the reverse strand, counting down.
ATGCGCAAGTTCACCTGGTTTGCCCTAGAGAAAAAATATATTATTTTTCTTATAAACATTGTAGCAATATGGAAAGAAATAGTCACAATTAGAGTTTTAGCTCAACTCTTAATCTTCCTTGATCCTGTCCTCTAGATAGAAGTAACCAGGTGACTAATTTGGTAGCAGTAAAGTCATTTTAGGAATATGTTCCCAATCCTGCCCACCCACACCAATTTTCTAAGATGACTAAAGAGAGAAAGACAAGGAATGAATCAATTCTTGAGGCCATTCAGGAAAAACCCTGATATCATGCACTGATTAGAATTATTCAAATACTTTTAAGGTAGCTCTAGGCAAAGATTCTCTGAAAAGGCACAAGAGACATAGGATCCTTTGTTACCTGCCAGCACAGGTTGCTTCTGAACAGAATAAGGAATACAACCAGATAATGCGGGATCTACTGCTCCCAAGTGCAATGTTCCCTAGAAAAGCGTAATAATTGTCCAGGGATCCTGCGAGTTGTTTTATCTCTCACTACTAAAGGAAGCTAGTGCACACCACTGTGAAAACTTATGCAAACCATAAAGTTCCTAATGGGAAAGACTTGACTCGCTTTACTTTCTTTCTTTTTACATCCCTGAATTCATAGCTCAAGAAACTGTAAGGGCACCATTAGACAGAAACAAGAATGTTATATGAAGAATGGAGGAATTTTAGATTACGCAGAAGGAAATGAGAGGCGGGAAGCGGCAGGGGTATGAAAGATGGTGGAATGAGACAGACAGACATCATTCCCTGTGTACACGTATGATTACATGAATGGTGTGAATCTGCATTGTGTACAATCATAGAAATGAAATGTTGTAACCCATTTGTTTACCATGAATCAAAATGCAGTCATAAAAATAAAAATGTATTAATATAAAAAAGAATGTCATATGCTTTTAATAGTATCTTGTGCAGAGAGAAATCTGTTGTCCAATAAATGATGCTAATGTTATTATTTCTCCAAAGTCCTAGAGAATAAATGAAGAATGTATTTCACTTTATGACCTGTTTATTCTGTTAGGATTATTTACAATTTTTGGGACAAAGTTCTCTTTCTTTTTAAGAACCCAGGATTTAAATAACAGTTGCACATTTTATACAGGCAAATCTTTCAGGAGAGAATGACTAAAGACTGTGGAAGGCACACAAAGTTGTGTTCTGAATATCCCCTTTACAGGGCAATTCAATGCCTGGGAAGAAGGCTTCAGAGGGCAGGAAGGATCCATTGAGGAGAGAAACCTTGTAAGTACTTAGAAATGTATAGCTTCCACTAACTTTCAGAATAATTAAATCTGTTTTCTGAATTGTAGCTTAATATACAATAAAATTTGTCATTTTTAAATCATGGGTTCAGAAAATACCCACAGTATATTATAGTATATTATGTTTGTATGTATGATGCAGGCATATATGTATATGCAGATATATATATATATATATATATATATATATATATATATATATATCAAACAAAAGTGGAGGTGGAGGTCAACATGGATAAGTGAAATAGCAAATATCTTAGTTCAAGGTAAGTGTTTTATGCACTCCCAAGCACCTGTCTTACTGAATGAGTCAATGGTAAATAGAGGAGGAAGTAAGAATAAACTTGCTATAGTTGAATTTGTTTTTCTATATTGAACAGTAGTATCTCCATTTTGTAGACAATTAGAAATATCTGATAAAAGTTCAGAAAATATCTGTAAAGCATAAAGTCATTTCACATATAAAAGGCATGTTTGAATAAGAAGACTATTGGAAAAATGTCAGATCACCCAAGATAAATTTAATGCATCAATGCAGTTGCAATTTCAATCAAAATACCAATGGGATGTTTCTGTATTCGATTTATATTTAATTGGTCAAAAATTATTGTAAAATTTGCCTGGGAGAATAAATTATAAAAGTATTTACAAAAAATACTTTATAAATAATAAGATGAAGATATATACAGAAACAAGTGGAAAGAACCTATGTAAAGCATTAAAATGTATTATAAAATAATAATTTTTAAATGGAGTGGTGAAAATATAGCAATAAACAAGCCAATAGATCAGAAAATAAACTTCAGAAATAAATGCAATTGCATGTAAAATATAGTATATGGAAAGGTTTCATGCCAAATTTTCAGAGGAATATTGGCAAATTAGGCTCTAGGTTAAATACGTACAAGAATATTAACTGCCTCCTTTATGTTATTTACCAAATTAAATTCCAGATGTAATCAAGAACTAACTATAATAAATAGCACCATTTAAAAAAAATCTCCTAGAAAATATTATACACCTTTTCCTGATCTTGGGGTAAAAAAGTTCTAACTAAGCAAATATTTAAGGGCAAAATCAACAAAACACAGGACTGATAGACTCAGTCACCTAAAAGACAAAACTTTTGAATATCAAAAATGCTATCATCAGAGAGGTACAATGAATGTAAACAGAGCAGCGGACACCTTGCCTCTCACCCTGGGAATTCCAGGCTGCTCCATACAATGGGCATTGAGGATAATGCAACATTTGGTTATTCTCAGGGATCACATTCCAAGGAAAATCACCTGGCACGTTTCCAACCACAAAATTCAAGGGCTAAATAAGCAAAAGTATTGCCTTTTTCCTTGGAAATCCCCCAGTGAAGAACATGATCATTTTTGCTGTTATGTTGATAATCTAATTTTTAAAAAATAATATTTATTTTTAAATTAATGCATAATATGCAAATTTTCAAAGCATAAGGTTTGCCTTGTATAGGGATCAAATCAGGAAATTTTTGAGTAGGGCAGAGGAGAATACATTTTTAGACAAAGGCTTAATTATTTCATGATTAACATTATTCAGGATAGAATTATATTGTTTCACTTAGAAAGACATCACAAACAAAAGCATGATTCAATCATAGGAGTTAATAAGTTCATTCCTAAAAAAATGGAAGTCAATGAAATTTAAGGAAGACAAAGTAATTCAAAACCATGAAAAAATTTTATCAAAAATTTAAAACAAATAGAAAATTTGTATATACATGCACACTCACACATACACACACACACACATATACACATAGGATAATAAAAAGAAACTTTTTATGTGACATTGAAATAATTAAGATCTTTAAGTGTATATATATCAACTTAAAATCAACAACAAAACCAAAAATCAAGACCCTAAAATATGCTGAATGTAAGCAGACGATTCACAAAAGAACTCAATGAATAACAAACGTAGTCTTTTCCTTCCTGATGACAGAGATAAATAATGAAATGTTGTATTTTGCTCATCAACTTGGAAATGACTAAAACAGTTCACTCAGTGAAAAGTGAAACTGGCTCCTACTTTCTAGGAGGGTAAACTATGCATCCAAAGCCTCAAAAAGGAGCACTCTTAATCACAAGTTCCTCCTAATCAGATATTTTTCAAGATGCCTAATATGTTGAGAATATTTACACTATTTATGTTGCAAAAAGGTATAGCAATAATAAAATAAAAACAGAAAGCCACTTAAATGATGCCATAGAATAATCATGACATGGTAAGACTGTTCATAATATATAACTGAGTGATAAAAAGGCATGTATTGAACATGGTATGTTCTTGATTTTGTAAACTTATACACACACACACACACTCACAACTAACTAGATGGATGAACCCCAAAATGCTACCGATAGTTATCTTTAAATTGTGGGATTACAGGTAATTTTTGTTCTCTTTGTTAGGCTTTTATGTGCTTATAAAAACTAAATAATTTTATGTAGATTTAAACCGACTCAATTGTTTGTTGAAAAATGTTCTTATAATAGGAAAGACAAAATGTAAGGTAATTACAAGGGCATGAAGTATTTTATCTATGTCTCTAAACACGCATTTCTTTGCAAAGATAAAAAGCATTTCTACAGTTCTTCAACCACATCCTCCTTGAGCTCAAGCATCAAGACACAGTTGGTTGGAAAGAGTTGCTGGCAATCTTTACTTTTAATTTAGTTCCTGGAAATCTGCACTTTAACAGCTGGGAAAATGGACAACTATTAGTGGATTCACTTTGTCTTATGAACCTATGCCTAAATTGCTCATATTTAGCTATTGGAAAGTTACTGGTATGAGCAGAGGAAGGTTTAGAATTTAACAATGTCAACAATATTTTTAAATATCTCAAGTTTATCTTCCCCCAAGGAGATGAGAAATAAAAACTAAACCTTGGCAGCTCCAGGGCATTTCTATAACTAGACACATATAACTCTCCTGGAATGGAATGGATATTTAATCCATTTTCCTTCCCTGTGCTTTTAGTCTATAACAGCATCCAAAACTTTAAAGTATTGCTATGGCTGGTCCTTAGCAATGGCATCAGTCACAGATCAGTCTGGAATGGCCTCAGGGCTGGAGAAGCAGAGGCTCCCAATTCCCAATGGCTCGTCCACAACAGGAAGGCAGGATATATCTCTAGAGATCTCAAGGCTCTTTGAAAGCCATGTGATCTGGAGTAGGACACTTTACTTCCCCAAACCTCAGTTCCTCATCTGAAAAATAGGGATAATAATGCCAGCCCTGGAGAGTTACAAAAAGGAATAAACATTACCAAAGGGAGGCAGGGAGAACACGAATGGCTTTGGGGAAGATGGGGAAGCCATACAAACATCCTACCCCTTCAATAATGCTACTCTGAAAAAAATCAGTAATTACAGCAGAGGGAGATTTCTTTTAGTCCTTTCTCAACTAGCTGTCACCAGCATCCTCTACTAGTTAGGGAGCTGTGGAGTAGCTACCCCATCCCTCCAAACATCAACAACCACTGGATGGTATTGACAAAGATCACACTATAAGAATGCCTCTTACTAAAAATCAAAATATAATGTAAATTGTGGAGGAGTGTGATTTATGCCTCTGTTCTAAGTCTTTTCAGGACCAGTTCTTCAGAAAGAATATGAACCACCATGAAAACAAATCCACTCCTCCAGAGTAATCATTGATAGCAGAAAAAGCTCAAGTTGACAGTTTTCTTCCAACCTGTAACTCAAGCAAAATGCTGTATTTCTCCTTCACTGATTTTTCTGGTGATTCTTTCTCCTCTCACTCTTGCCCTCCAGTTGTAGACAACACCTGAGGGTCTGCTGTCCCCCTTTTCTCTCCAGGTTCACTTCAATGTTAACTTTCTCCTTTATACTTCTGCAGAATAAACTGTAGGTCTACTTAAAATGAGGGTCTTTTAAACTAAGATCATCCCCACCCAGGAGAAAAATAAGCTATCAGTGAGAAGGATAAGCCTGGAGAGGTATTTGGGGGGAGTTTTCTATGTTGGGACCTTTCCAATTAGCTGAGTGTAGGAGGAATCAAGATGCATTCATTAAATTCATAACACTATCACGTTAGGAGGATTTTAACAAGTGCCCAACCAATTAATGCAAAGCTTGAAATCTTTGGGATTATAATGGCTTACTACTTATGTGAACTAAAGAAAGATTGGGAAAGGAGGGTGTGCCCACAATTGTTCCAAAAGACTGACATCAAAAAAAATGTAACCATTCTTCTCTATATGCATTCTTTCTCTAACATTTTTCCAAAGAAATGAGAAGAATCAAAGTTCATCCATCTATATAGTTTCAAATAAATTTACGTTCATCAGTATTTATTAAACATTTATTATAAACATAACACTGACCTAATCAGTACTGGGGGAATATAAAGAATAGGGTTGAAAACATGGACTTTGGTGCCATGTTTCCAATGTTTGATTGTTGGTTCCATCATTTACCAGTTGTATTAGTTTTCTGGAGTTGCTATAACAAATTATCAAACAGTTGGTAGTCTAAAATGACATACATTATATTCTCATAATTCTGTAGGCTGAAAGTCTAAACTCAAACTATTGGCAAGGTTAGTTTTTTGTTGTTGTTGCTGTTGTTGTTATTGTTGTTTCCTGGTGGCTATGAGAGAGAATCAATTCCATACCTCTTTCTTTCTTTCTGTTGGTGGCTAATGATCTTTGGCATTTTTCATCCTGCAGATTTACCTCTCTAATCTCTGCTTCCATTGTCTTCTTCTTTCTGTGTGTCTTAAACCATCATCTCATTTATTTTATAAGGATATAAGTCATTATATTTGACTTTCTAAATAAAAATCCTTAGTTTAATTACATATACACAGGGCCTATTTCCAAATAAATTCTCATTCACAAGTGCCAGGATTAGAGCTTGCACGTATCCTTTGGTAACCCTTATTCAACCTATTGCACCAGCTGTGTGTCCTGGTTGTTACACAACCATTAAGCCTCAGTTCCCTTATGTATAGGATGGAAACAATAATAACAGCAGAAGCATAATCAAGATTAAAGAAGGTAATCTATATACGTATATAACATATAATATAACTAGTATATCTGTTGTTTTATAGTGATCTCTCAGTAGTTGTTAGCTACTGGCATTGCTAGCAATTTTATTATTTTGCTATCAAGCATCCTGCAGAATTCAGAGGTTACAAAATGCAAATCTTGCCCCCAAGAGTTTTATAATCCAGAACAGGTTGGATGTACATTGGCTCTGGACATGGCTTTAACTTTTGTGACTGACAAAGTCCTTAATATCATTATGCACATAGTTGTTGTTGAGCCTCTGAGATCACAGGAAATAAACCCGTTAGTTGATTCCTGAGGTGCTGATGTGAAGACTGGCTTCTTTTCCTCTCTTCAAAATCAGTATGCTTGTCAGTGGTGCAAACTTGTAACTCCAGCAACTCAGGGGACTAAGGCAGAAGGATTGCAGGTTCAAGGCCAGCTTAGACACTTACCAAGACCCTGTCTCAAAAAATAAATAAATAAAAAATAAAGGAGATGGGAGACTAACTCAGTGATAGAGCACTCCTGGGTTCAATCCCCAATACCACAAAAAAGAAAAATAATAAAAAGAAGAGAAAGAAAAGGAAAAAAGAAAAAAAATCAATATGTTTTCCAGTCACTTTCTTCTAGACCTGCCCAAGGACATACCAAGTAATAAAAGGTGCTATTGCTCTGGGATTTCTGAGAAGATGCTCATTCTGAAGTTTTCCTTACTGACAGATGAAGCATCACCTAACATACCTGGCTCTGAAAGGCCAGCTGTGTGAGACTCCACAGAGATAGTGAGGGGCAGCAACTTTCCACTGATTTTCCCACTGGTTCTGGTTTCCTGTTATTCCTCCATACTCTGATACATTAGAATACAAACCCAAGACAACATGCAGGATTCATCTTTCTCATGTTAGCCACCACCAGTAGAAGTCAGCATTGTCACAAAATGAGCATGAATTTCAAAGGAATCAAATATCAATAGAGTATTAACGGACAGAACATCCAGCACAGCAATGTGTTGGGCATTCCAAAGAAAAAGACAAGCAAACAGGAGCTGCATGCAGCAAAGTCTCACAAAGCCATGTTTCTTTGTCACTGAAAAACATCTGTACTTATGCTCAGCTGAATTTCCTTCTTAGTCCTGTATTTGCTCATTTATCTATGGGATACCTATACCTAGCAGAAAAGAAGAGATTTCACCCGAAATACTTAACAAGATACATGTCTCAAAATTACGGGTGTTTAGAGAGTCAACCTTTCTTTCCATTTACAAGTAATGTCACATATTTAGTCAAAACAGTTTTGTATATGACTCTTATATATGCATTAATCTTATTTTAAACTAGTGAGGATTAATGTAAATGAACTCCACTGAGAAAGGTAAAAACCCTCACAAACTTAACAAAACAAGGGGTTTGAACTGAGTGGAAGGAAAGTTTTTTGCATTTAATTAAAAAAAAAAAACGAGCAAACAAACATGTAAGGAAGCTCTGCTGCCACACTGTGAACTTTGAAAAATTTGAATGTGGAAAGATCCTAGGAGACTTTTGAATAAAAAATAAATAAGAAGAAAGATTTTAATGCCTTTGATCCACAGATGTGAAGACAAGAGAGAACATCAACCATTTGCTTTCTTTGGATTCAACTTCGTGTTGTTTTTCCTGAAATCTGCTCTATTTGGGACTGATAGGTAAATGAGTGGTTACATGATCATGTGTAAAATGCAGATGCCAAGAGAAGCCATTCATCATATGTCCTGATCTGGGTCTCCCATGGCTCTCTGCGGGAAAGGATTGTTCTACCCAACTCCGGGCAGTGGCAACACTATTTGCTGAGCTGCCCCAAAGCACAGAGCATGGCTTGTAGATGAGTTGACAATGCAAGGGGTCAAACAAATGCTTTGGTGTTTCCTTCGTGGGTGGATGGTGGTGAATGATTGCTGGCATTCAGCTGGAAGCTGAATTCCAAGATGGTAATAGAATGAGTGTGGGGTCATGAAATACAAAGGAAGAGGGATTCAGTTCCAAATACACAGCCAGAAGTGGATTTGTCACAGTGGATTTGTGTAAGACCAGAGCCTTGTCCTCATAGTTATAGTAGAAATAAACTTTGGTCGTATGTCCCCTTCTTGAAAGTCATCCCAGCATGGTCGTCTAACACTAATCTTCTAGAAAATAAAGTAGGAAAGAATCACTGCAATCTTGTCAAATGGTATATATTCAAGCAGAATCAACCAAAGATGCCTCCAGCATTTAAAATTTTCAAAAAGCAATCACAAAAGCCATCTGATATAGTTTACCAAGGTGTTGGACTTTTGGAAAGCCTGGGTAATGTTATGAGATTCGAAATGAGGCGCATATAGGCCATCTATTCTTCTTTACTGGATTTGGTAGCTTCTCCCAGAATCTTTAAAGAGCAGAATAGAAGAAAGACATGGCAGCAGAAGGTAAGAAGAAGTGACTCTACTCTTTTGGGGATTCAGAAGGTCTGTGATGAAGGCAAAAATCATAGAGATCAAGGGACCAACATTTTCCTCCACTTTATCACACTTAAGATCCTTGCCAAGTTTTGAGGACAAATGTCAGTCACACCCTCCATGAAGTATTGCCACATGGGCACTCCTTGCCTCAGAAGGTTATGGGCTTGCCTCAGATCCCTGCATTATCCTGAGAACTGTAACATCTTAGCAGATACTGAGTCTAGGCCATTTGAGTGCCAATCCATTTTTCATACCCTTTCTCACCAGAGAGTCCTCTTTCACATTCCCCTCATTGCCAACATCATGTGTAGAGTTATAAACAATTATTCCTTTGGGGTAGGTCTGGAAAATTAAAGGAAAAGTAACTTAAAGTAATATGAAATTAGAGAATATACTTAGAATGGGTAAAGACCATGAACTACTTCACTACCAGGGATTTAAACCCTTCTAGACACCAAAGAATTCCTAAAATAATATACAAGTCCAAGGCTACTAGATAATTGCACTTCTAAAATGTGATGATAGTTTGCATCTTTGTTCACACAGATCATATGCCTTTCAGTTTCAAGGATTTTTTTGGAAGAGAAAAGTGACACAAAATGCAACATGGGCAAGGAATTAAAATTGCTTTAGACACTACCCTTTGAAGATCCAACCTGGGAAGTGCCAGGCTCTGACACTCCATATTTCTTCCTTTGATCTGAATCTTCCAAACATGATCCATGTACTGGCAAATTTCCCTAGTATCTCTGGTAAACTTCAAACTGAACCACTCGTTGGCCCTAGTACTTCTGCATTGGCTTTTCCCCATTGTTTTTGTGCTTTAAAAAAGAGAGAGAGAGAGAGAAAAGAAAACTCACTGGGCATTTTCCATATGGTTTCCATATTGTTCCTTAATCATTTGGTTTGAAAGTAAATCGAAGGGGAATTTGGAGTTAAAGTGCTTGGGGTCAGAGTGAGAACTTCAGGTTGGTGTAAGCCAGTGTGCATGTGTAGAGCATTTAATACAACTCAGGAACATCTGCAGGACAGCTGTCTTATATAGCCCAGGTTCACAATGACCTTTCATTACATGTCACCACAGAATGAGAAACAGATATGCATGCGTGAGTGGGGCGTGTGTGCGTGTGTGGATGTGTGACTTGTAGGAAATCTGACTGATGAAACCTAAATGGAAAACAATGACAAATGAACCTGTTTTAGAGCAATATGATTATGAATATTCACCAGGGATGCATTGAGTAATTACTGAATTAATGAGTCAGAAAACTTGTTTTTCTCCATATATTTTGGGAAACAGAAACTCAGTCATCTGTCTTGAAAGCAGGACAAAACAACTATTTGATTAAAAAATCCAAGTAAGTTGACTTCACTGAAGGACAATGTTGCATGACTGCTCAAGGTCACGTGGAACATGTCCATTCTCTCCTCTCCCTCAGCCTTGCCCTCTTTGTGGCAGAGACTCACCACTCAAGAACACATAGCTTCCAGATACATTGCCCTAAGTATGCCCACCCTCTTCTTTTGGAATAATCAGGAACTTTAACTTGTTCTGTGGACATTTTCTATGAAATGTTAAGTCATATTCTATGAGAAGAGAATCGCATAGGCTAAAAATGTGGGAAATACCAGATGAAACATGGTTCCTCCATATAGGAGTCCTCTGAGTCTTTAATTTACCAATGTATATTATGGATCTGGGAGAGATTAATCAGATTTGGTCTGGCTGGATTTTTCCATAGGTTCAAAAAACATTTTCAAAATTCATAAAATAGAATTGCCTTGCATTGAGTTTTTCCTACCAATCAAAATATTGAGAAGTTTCAAGTGAACCCTCTAGATTAATACGGCAGCAAATTTTGGTCACTTATGCAAAGCATCCTTTCTCTTCCACCTACACAATACTATGGAAAAATTAGAAGAAAACATTGAGGAATCTGACTCAAGTTATTGCTGTTTTGTATAGGCTGCTTCTTTTGGGACTTATTATTTTATTTCTTTTTATTGAAGTACTATCTATCACTTGATGTTATAAAAAGTAAGAAAAAGTCTTTCAAAGACTTCCTATCATCAGTTATGTCAAGAACGCCTGGACGTATCTAAGTAATGTCACCAAAATGAAAAGGAAAGATACAAATCTCCTACTAAATACCTAGACTATGAGTCAATCAGGAATTGAACGTCTTGAGTTTAACCAGGCAAAGAAATGACTAAACGAAAGGAACGCCAAGCTACTGATAGTAAATTACAGCTGGAAATTAAATCAGGCTCTTAAATGTAAGATTTTAAGATTTTATTTTGGTGTGTGGAAGGGATTGTGCATGTGGGAGGTTGGTGTGTTTGTTATTGTGTAAAGGACAAAATTTTGGAGTCAAAGTTTTCAATGAATAAAGAAACAAACTGGAAAAAAACATAGTAAAATAAATGGAGAGTGGAGACAACATTCAGGTGGAAAAATAGAAAATTTAAAAACACCTTAAAGAATCCAAAGGCCTGGGAAAGGAAGAGCCGATGCAGAGAACATGTCTAAGACACGCGTAATTTCATCACTATGCAGATTGTTGTACGATATTTCTTAAGCATCCTAATAAATATGCCCAAAGATAGCATTTTAAGCTACACAGAAAATACCAGTGCTCAGACGTATTTCAATGCCAGTCCCTGGGAAGGCTGGCCTAAGGCAAGATATTCTGGAACACCTGGTCTACTGGCAGACTTTCCTTGACGGTAGCACTTTGGGACCAAACAGGCATTTATTTCAGCCTCTCTGATGCTTTCATATGGTAAAGAAGCAATCAAAGAATACTGGCTTTATTTTTTGAAGTACTGGTTTTGATCCACCTAAAAGGAAATGGTGGGGGGATGGGCGAAGGAAAGGAGAGTAATGCATTTCACAGCTTCAAATCAAACACTGTTGGAAAAATGTCCAAAAGCAATTCAGAGTGAAAATATTTACTTTCTGGCTAAATAGTCAGTACCTTTTTATTGCAAAATGGAAATAAACAGTGCTGCTCATTTAGACCAAAAAAGGGCAATCTACAAAAAACTCAATTCCAAAATAAAAGTATTGCCCAACAGACTAGGACATGATTCACTAAGGTCTTGACTTCAGAGTTTCATCAATGGTTACAGCACATAGATTAGAGTGGGCTGGGGTTGTGATTAAGTAGAAAGTCTCAAACCATTCCCAAGTGGACACTGGGGAAGGTTACGGGCACTAGCCAGTGTGATCTTTGCCTTTCGCTCTGTTTATGGAAGAGATGTCTTTCTCCCTCACAGTGACTAGGATACTGGAAACCCGCTTCCAGATTCACCGACAAAAATAACAGAAAGTCAGAGTGAAATTGACTTAAGTGAATGTGTTCTGTTTGATGTCTAATACTTTAGCAGAGAGAGAGTGTGTGTGAAAAAAACCTGCAAAGTCAGTAATGCTTACAATGAGGAGGTAGGAGCTAACCAAGAGAAAGGTAAGAATAGTAATGGTATTCATTCATTCATTCATTCATTCATTCACTCAGTAGTTTATTGAAGGTCTACTACATGGGGTACTGCAGATATAGAAAGGAATAAAAAATGATCACAGAGTAAAGAAGCAACAGGTATATTACTCCAGATGCTCATGTGTACAGTAAGATATCTTATATTCAAATAGTACTTAAAAGGTGTAAGAGACTTTTCAGTCACTTTATCCCACTTACTTCTAACCCCCTTTAGATATAGATCAGGCAGGCAATAAGTGAAAATACAAAATGAGAAAGGTTGTATTTCTTTAAAGCTTCTACTAATAAGGGAGAGAATAACTGGGATTTAATCTCTGTTCTTTTGTGCCACCCTTCATATGCCTAATATACTAAAACTAAGTAAGAAGCGTTTTCATGAGGAATAGGCCAAAAAAAAGAAAATAACAGTCCCTCTGGATCTCATCCCATTCGAGTTCTCGCTTGCCCTTAAAACTCAGCCATGAGTGGAAAGAGCCAATTGGTACCTTGATTGGTACCTAACCAAGGCTATCTAACCTTGATTGGTTAGATCAAGACTTCCTTCAAGCAAATAGTACCATGTGAAATTAGTCACAACTACTAATATGAAAATTCCCATAAAGAATTTGGAAATCCAAATTGTGAATGTTGCCCACTAATCCATCCACAAAAGCCATATTTAGTAAGAATCTGTTATGTTTCAGGTGTTCTGTGCAGAAAGGCGCCACATGGGAAGAAGAAAGCCAAACTATACTTAAGTGAAGAGGAAGCAATGAGCAAGGAGAAAATATGCAAGATAACTGCCGTTAGGGGAAGGGCTTCACAGAACAATAAGATGAGGTGATGGAATGAAGCGGGGGATGGGGCCTTGGATCAGGCAGTCAGGGGAAGGTCTTTCTGGGTAAAGGACATGTAAGTTGTCATGAGGTTTCCAGCACATGGAGATGTGGGGGAGAGCGCTTCAGTCAGCAAAAGAAACAAACCCAGAAGTTTAAGGTAGAAATGAATCCCAGAGCACACCTAGAGCATGGTGATCCAGGGATGGTCCCAGCAAAAGGAAGTTAGAAGCCAACTGTGGTGAAAAGATGGCACCTTTGTCCTAAATGCAAAGGGAATCCACTAGAGGATTTTTAGTAAGAGAGAAATGTCATTTCAGCCAGTGGACTATGAAATAGATTCCCCAAATATAGGAAAAGATTCTCTTTAGGAGGTGACTTTTACCTGTTTGATGGAATAAGAAGGTATGTCCAAATATCATACAGAAGCAAAGAGGAGCAATCTCAGGTGCCCCTCTGAATACAGAACCTTGCTAATTATTCATTCATCCGAGAGTTTTCTGAATTGCTAGTAGAAAAGATTTTGAGCAACTACTGAGTAAGTCAAGAGACAGTCAACCTCAGGCGCAGCCTGGTATTTATCACAACCACAGTTACAGAGGCAAATTTGTGAAGCTGGCTTACAACACAGCGGGAGCACGCAAGCATTGTTGCTGGAATTGCTTCTTCCATGTTGTCTCCTGGGAAACAGACTCAGTGACCCAATCTTTTCCTCCATTTCTAATTTCCGCCTTCAATAGCCAGTGATTATCTAAATGGAATTGCTCAAGTATGTCTTCAGTGCATCGAGGATGAAATAGCAGGCATAAAGCATTTTTTAAGCATGAACTACCTTTTGCATAATAATCAACTATTTCATTTATTCAGTTTGTCATCTGTTACCCTTAAACAGTTCCATATGCATTGGGTTTACATTTGAGATACAAGACTGTTCAGCCATAGCTTCCATTTGGTAACGGCAGGCACATGTTTTAAACATGCTTAATGTTATTGCCCTATAATGTCTTGCCACAGAGCATTCCTTCCTAAGAGTACAATGCTCTTTGTGAATACCACCTCATTAATCCTGGGAGAGGCAGCAACAATCACTCTCCCCACATTTTACTCATAGGAAACAGAACCACTGACAGATTCAGTGAGCCAAGATGATGGGCAGCTTGTTAATGGCAGAATCATGGGTGAATTCCTCGTTCCACTGTACACACTGCCCCACCCCGCCTAGACCAAGCACTAACCAATAAGCTATGCAACCTCAGTCCTTATACTTTCTATCTGGAGCCTTGTCAATCCTGCAGAATCCACTTGAGTCACTGCCATTCCAGAAGCTACTTGTGGTACTTTATCAGGGAGGTTTTGATCCCTGGAGGCTTGAGCTCTGTTTTCCAACCACTTTCACAAACAGTAGGTACAGTCATGGAGGCTCTGCATCAAAGCTCTGGGCTTCTTTCAGCATTTTTGTGGTTGTCTTGGACCTTCGTTGGGCTCTGAATGGCCTGGACACTTTAATTGAGCATAAGTTTCTACTTTTAAACTATTCAAAGTAGCCATTTCAACCTAGAAATGGCTCATGACTTAGGTGGTTTTAATTAACTTTGGGTTTTCAATAAATTCTGTTTGTTAGCATTTTGCAATTCTAGAATTATGAATTAGCATATTACCTTAAGTCTTAAAATTAAATTTTAGGAGGTATTTTTCAGTCTTCAATACCCTAAATGTTACTGTTGGTGTCAATGATGCCAAACTTTTAGTGACTTTTTCAGATTCTGATGAAGCTCATGATGACAACTGTCTTTTGTAGCTTTTGGAAAAGCAAAGGAAATACAGAAAGAAAATATCTGACCTGAAATTATTTGGTGGGAAACTGTGAACTTGATATCTGTGAGAAACAAGCCACATTTGCACATGTTCCAATTATTTGCAGGTTGTTTTCTCCAACACCACATCCCTAACATTATTGTAGATTTTTTGTTCAGTGAGAAAAATAATTAGAAATGTCTATGTTGGACAAAAGCATTAGAAAACAATCACTTGGTCAAATAAATTTCCCTCTTATTCTTTTATCCCTCAAGTAAATAATATCTGCAACATTTCTCAGTCTACTTAACCATCTGGGTCTACAAGCAGATAAAAATATTCTTTAGTCTCTTATGATAGTAGTCCTATATGCATCGTTTTAAATTTATAGGCACATTGTCATTTTTAAAATTTATCTATTTAAATTCAATTGAAAAAAGGAAATTGTACATTTTCATAATGAACATGTTTTGAATCACATATACATTGTGAATTGGGTGAATGAAGTTAATTAACATATATATTACCTTACACACTTATCATTTCTGTATTGAGAAGACTTCAATCCATTCTCTTAGCAATTCCCAAGTATGTTATACAACAGAGCTCTTGAACTGACCCTCCAACTGAACTATATTCTTTGACCATCACCCCCATTGCCCACCAACCTCCAACCCTGACAACCACCATTTTACTCTGTTCTATAAGTTCAACTATTTTAGAGTTCACATATAAGAGATAATGCAATATCTGTTTTCCTGTGCTAGGGTTATTTTGCTTACCATATGTCCTCCAGGTTTATTCATATCACAAATGACAGGATTTCCTTCTTTTTCAGGTCTGAATAATATTCCATTGTACATATGCATCACATTCACTCATTGGTGGACATTTGGGTGGATGCCATATCTTGGCTATCATAAAAAGTGTTACAATGAACGCAGGAGTGCAGATGTCTCTCCCACACAATGATTTCATTTCTTTGGAATCTATACTGAGTAGTAGGATTGCTGGATAATAGGATAGTTCCATTTTTAATTTTTTTGAGGAACTGCCACACTGTTTTCCATAATGGTTATGCTAATTTACATTCCTACCAACAGTGCACAAAGTTTCCTTTTTCTCCATCTCATCCTATCTTTTGTCTTTGTGATAATAGCCATCCTAACAATTGTGAAGAGATACTCATTGTGATTTTAATTTGTATTTCCCTGATAATTAGCTATGTTGAGCAGTTTTTCATATACCCATTGGTCACGTATACGTCTTCTTTTGAAAAATGTCTAGTCACATCCTTTGTCCATTTTTGACCATTATTTGATTTTTTTGCAATTGAGTTTTTTATATATTTTTTGGATATTAATCTCTTGTCAGATATGTGTTGAAAATATTTTATCCCATTCTATAGATTGCTTCTTCACTCTGCTAATTGTTTTATTTGCTATGCAGACATTTTTTAGTTTGATATAATTCCAATTGTTCATTTTCACTTCTTGCATATGCTTTAAGGTTATATCAAAAAAATCATTGTCCCTACATTTTCTTATAATAGTTTTGCAATTTTAGTCTGATGTTCAAGTCTTTAATCCATTTTGAGATTTTTACATACAGTATGAGATAATTAAACAAGTGTCTAATTTCATGCCTCTGCATGTGACTATCCAGCACCATTTATTGAAAAGAGTTTCCTTTTCCCATTTTGTATTCTTGGCATCTTTGTCAAAAATTTATTCACAATAAATGTGTGTGTTTATTTACAGGATCTTTAATCTGTTCCATTGGTCTATGTGACTTTTCTTATGCCAGTGCCTTACTGTTTTGATTGCTACACCTTGTAGTATTTTTTGGAATCAGGTAATGTTGTGTTTTCTTAAGATTGCTTTGGCTATTTGGAGTCTCTTGTAGTTCCATACAAATTTTAGGATTGCTTTTCTATTTCTGAGAAGAATGTCATAGTAATTTTGATAGACTTTGCATTGAATCTGTAGATATCTTTAGGAAAAATAAATATTTTAATAATATTAATTTTTCAAATCCATGAACATAGAATATCTTTCTATTTCTTTATATCTTCTTCAATTTCTTTCAGTAATGTTCTATGATTTTCAGTATGTAAGTCTTTTACCACTTTGGCTAAATTTATTCCTAAATATTTCATTTATTTTGTGGCTATTATAGGTGAAGTTTGTTTTCCAGATTTCTGCGTTAGGATTTTTCTTTGTTAGTGTATAGAAATGCTAAATATTTTTGTGAATTGATTTTGTGTCCAACAACTTTACTGAATTCATTTATTAGTTCAAATAGTTTTTTGTTGGGGACCTATTTATAAGGTCATAACGTCTACAGTTAACTTTTTCCTTACCAATTTGTGTGTGTGTGTGTGTGTGTGTGTTTGCTGGGGATTGAATCCAGGGCCTAGTCCATGCTAGGCAAGTGCTTTACCATTTGAGCTGTATCCCCAAACCCTGGATGCCTTTTATTTCCTTCTCTTACCTAACTGTTCTGGCTAGGATATCTAGGACCATGTTGAATACAAGTAGTGAGAATGAACATGCTTATTTTGTCCCTGATTTTAAAGGAAAGACTTTCCATTTTTCACCAGTGAGTTGGATGCTAATCCTGGGCTTGTCCTGTATGGCTGTATTGTGCTGAAGTATATTTCTTCTATTCCTAATTTGCCGAGACTTTTTATCATGAAAAACCTTGATGTTGAATTTTGTCCAATTTTTTTCTACATCTGATGAGATGATCAAATGTTTTTTTTCCATTCTGTTGATGGGGCATATTACATTTGTTGATTTGTGTATGCTGAATCATCCTTGTCTCCCAGGGATAAATCCCACTTGATCATGGTGAATGATGTTCTTAATGTGCTGCTAAATTTGATTTGCTAGTATTTTGTTGGAGATTTTTGCATCTATGTTTATCAGGGATATTGGCCTGGAGCTTTCTCTTATTGTTGTGACCTTGTGTGGTTTTGGTAGCAGGATAATGTTGGACTCATAAAATGAGTTTGGACATACTCCTTCCTCTTCAATTTTTTTTATAAAAGTTTGAGAAGAATTGGCGTTAGTTGCTCTTAAATGTTTGGTAGCATTCAGTAGTGAAACCATCAGGTCCTGAGATATTCTCATTGCAATGCTTCATTTTTATGACATTAATCTTTGAGCTGTGAAAGAACCACTTGAGGTTAGTGCCTGAGTTTCAGAACTTCAATGTTGTACACTGATTCTCATCCAAACCTTCCATATATACACTAATCTTTAAAGACACTAATCTTAAACTAAGAAGGCAGTCTAAAGATTGAGGTGACCTTGCTATCATTTGTAAGTACCCGCTTGCTTACAGAAAAAACAGAAATCAGAGTTTGTACTCAGGTCTTGCATCTTCCAGAGTCTTTGAGTAAATTAGTCCCAGAATTATCAGCTAAACTGTGTCATGGCCTAGAACACCAAATGACCTCTTCAGAAATCTCTTTAGGGGAGGCCAGCTAAATGTCATCAAGAAAAGGATTCACTTCAGCCCTCTTATTCCTCCTCACAGTTTCTTCTTTCCATTCTATTTTCCATAAAATATGCAGTGATGCTCAGAAAGGCTACCTATTGAAGGTAATCATTCTCAGGTCCTGTTTATTCCCAGAAAGGACAGGAATTTCCTAAAAATATTGGACCAGATTTCTGACACAGAAAATTCACAAAAGTAAAACAAAATCTTACATTTTCAATGCAATGAGTCTTATAATATGACTTTCTAGGAAAAGGAACTCTATGACTTAAAATCAAACCAAAATACAAATATCTGACATCAGACGTATGGGAATGGGGCTCAGAAAACTGGTTCAGGCCTCACTTCTGCTACTTTCCATGTGTATACATCTGAGCAAATTAAATATCCTGAATCTGTAGTTCTTCTTTATTTGAAAAAAAACTCACATAATATTCTCTAAGCATAAAACACTCGAAACTAATCTAATTAGTACTGCCAAATCCATCAAATAATTTTTAGTTTTCATCTCTCTCCCTCTATTAGCAACATTTGACATCATTTTTAAAATGTTTCTTCATGTGGAATCCTGCCTGTCATACTCTCCTAGGTTTTTGTCTCCTGTTTTGATTGTTTCCTCCTCAGATTTCTTTGCTGCTTCCTTCTGATCTTTCCGGCATCTTAACATCCAAGTGTTCCGTGCTCAGGAGGAGGGGATACCCAGCACAAGCAGACTGCAAAGTCAAACTTCACAAGCATTCAGAACCAGCAATGTCAAGGTCAGCACCAACAGACCGAAGAGCTGGTCATCATATGGTAAGAATGGAACTCTGCCCATAGGAGAGGTAGGCCAGTTTCCAGCAATGAAAGAAGTGGGATGTGACCACATGATGAAGATTATCCAGCATAGTCCTGTCTTCAGACAGTCTGACCACATCAACAAGTATCTTAGATTTGGCCCCATTCAGCTTGAGGAGAATTTTAACATGTTACTGGCCCAGTCTGGAACAATAAAGGGAACATCTCAAAGACTTCCTCTTAAAGATTTGGAATTTGTGACTTTGGAGTTGAAGTGGTGGCCTGTGCAAAAGGCTGAAGGTGGTTCAGTTTGAAGCCTCCTAAGTGCAGAAGTTCCTAGTAATAGAGCAAGAAAAGTGGAACATGCTTGAAATGTGTGTAGTGCAACTGAGCTAAAATGGGTAGTGGCCAAACATTTGGTTCCTGGTTGAGATATATTAATTTTTTAAAATGGTGCACTTCAACTCTATCTTTCAGGAAGAACTCAGCTCTAATGAGCATTAAAACATTCCTGGGAGTCAAGCTGGCCTTGGGTACAAAACCCAGAGCTGGCTGCCTTTCAGGGTTCGTCAGCTGCAGTGCAAGTAGGGCGAGTGAAAACTAACCACCCCAGCAGGCTTTCCAGAGCCTTAAGAGACCAGCTTCTGGGGAGTCCATGACTTCTGTTTTGACTTGCCCACGTCATCTAACCTGCTCTGGGTATACCAGTGACCATGATGACGTTGACAATGATGTTGACTGTAGTGATTTAAAATTTAGAACTATAACATTCAATTAGACTTCAGAATTAAAAGAAGACAGATCATACAGGAAGTTGTAAAAGTACTGCATTATATTGGATTGTATCAAACCATGTTATAATCTCCTAGGTAACCCTTGAAGACTAACAAAAGAGTATTTTTCAAAAATCAGATAAAGGACAAAAACGGAAAGATTAACAATAACCTGTATTGATTCAAAAGTAAAAAAGGAAAGAAATAAATTACTTGGCAGTAAGGACTATAGCAGTGAATTTTTTTAAATTATTTTTTTATTTTTACAGACTGCATTTTGATTCATTGTGCACAAATGGGGTACATCTAATGAATTTTTAAACAATAGATTTAAACCCAAATATAGCAGTACTTTGGTTGTTAAAGGTCAAAAGAGTTCCAATTATTTAGTACTGCCTATCAAAGTGAATATAGGCATCCTCCATCAACTACTAATTACACTCTTAGATAGATAGCCCATAGAAGTGCAAATGTACCCATCTCAAAGTTCAAATAAAACCTTTATAAAAGCATTACTTGCAACTGTTAAAAACTGGAAAAAAATTCGCATGACCACCAATAGTAAAATAGGTAAATTGTGTAATATCTGTTGAATTAATTACTATGTAGCAAAGAAAATTATGTCACTATTATAGGAGTCACATAATTGAATTGCATCAACAAAATGCTAAGAGAAAAAAAGTCAGACATAAAAGTATATATAATTCATGATTTAAACTGAAGTTTAAAAAGAAAAAAACTGATAGATGGTTTTAAACTGATGATATTGGTTAACCCTGGAGAAGATAAGAAGGTATTAATTGAAAAAGAGTTCATGAGATTTATTGATGCTGGTAAGGTTCTACATTCCGATCTGAGTAGTAGCCTTGTTGATATATGGTAAAAATCTAATGAGTTATATATTGATGCTTTGTGTACTGTTCTGAATGCAATTGTACATGAATTAATAAATTCATGTGTAAGGTAAGAAAAAAAAAAGAAAGAAAGAAAAAAAAAACATTCCTGGGAAGAATTACGTCCCTTTTAAATTCTGGATATATGGAATCCAAGAGGGTAACAAGTTCAACAATAATAAGAAAACAAATATCAGTAAGCACTTACTTTATGCCTAGCACTGCTGTGTGTGTTCTGTTCATCAATCCCCATCACTACAGGTATGCTCTAATATCACTTTCTTTTGTTGAGGTAGGAATTGAAGCTTAGAGAATGGTTAAGCCACCCAAAATGGCATAGCAAGCAGTGGAGACAAGACAAAAATGGCAACCCAATTCCATGGGCTTCCCATTCCTAAGCCCACGTGTTCTGTGTTCTCTTTACTGTGCTCTCTGTACCTGCTGGCTCTCAGAGCTGCAACCTGATCCCTGAGGGCAGCAATGATTTGTGCCCCTCATTTAAATATATATGAATACCACAACAGAGCAAAGGTATCATTATTTTGAAAATATGTCCATTACGATGCAATAATTGGCCCTTTTAGAATTTTCATTGCCACAAATCACACATTATATAACTGTTACTAAGCTAATCCTCCCAAAGCCTGTTAATGCCAGGAAGACTTGATGTTTCATCACTAAATTGTCTCTGAGGATGTTTTACTACTTGTTCTAGGGCTGCACTGAACATCTGCAATTGTAGAAAAGAATGCTATGGAACTATCCTTAAACCTCTTCATACTACAACCACATAAAATATCAACCTGATTGGGAGCTCCAGGACATTGATTGAGAGCTCTTTACCATGTGTTATTAGGCTTCAGAGTAAAATATCTAAAGACCTCTTCACTGCTAGAGGACAAAAGTACACACCAGCTGCTTAGTTATGCTGAAGTCTGAGAGTTGAAGATGAAAAGAATTAGACCAAGCATTACAATAATCAGGACTAAAGCAGGCAAAAAGCCTGGCTCAATACTCAGAACCCCCAGTTAATGGGGCAGGCCACCTCCATGCACTTGGTGCTTCAGGGCCTCAGCATGGAAACAGTGTGTAAGAGAACAGTAATATTTTTCCAGCTGGGGAATATTGCTAACTTCTTCTCCTGCTATATTTGAACTCTACTTGCTCCTTCTTATCTCTAAGTTTACACTCCTGTCCACTAAGCAGTTTTTGCCCCTTCTTCTCCATACTCAAAAATACAGTCTTAATATGTACACTGCTCTAAGGCTCCTTTGTAAGGTAGACTTTAGTTCATATTCAACAGAGGACAATGCAAGTTCATGCGGCCTGATGCCATGCTCCCCTGGTACTCCTCCTACAGATGGGGTGTCATCTTCTCCCTAGGAGACACTGTGCTGTGTGTAGGTGATCTCTGCTTCAGGGTAAGGAGTATTGCCAATGGTTCTCATCTATTCCTGTTGCCCTTGTTTTGGCAAGACCTAGTAAGTAGCCAACACTTAGTGTCCACAAAATAAATCTCTCTCCCTTCTGTTGAGAAATGAAGAAGGGTGAGCAAGCCCACAGTCTGCCTGGTCTCCCACCCCTCACTCTCCTGCGCCCACTGAGCAATCCCTTTCACTGTCTCTCAGCCTGCTCCATGCTTCCCAGCATCACAATGACAGGTCCCCTTAGAATGAAACTGCCATTACAAAGTCGCACCATTCAGGTGGCAAAAGACCACATCACTCCATAGTAGAGCAGACTCACTGCGAGGCAGTAGAGGGTCACAGTGGATTCATGCCTGTGATGCCCCCAGTAAACACACCCACAGAAAAGAGGAAGTGGTTCGGTCCTCAGGTTCCCCTTGGTCTTGGGCATTCATCTTTCAGGCTGCTGTGGCTGCCACTGCTTCCTCATTAAATACTCTTCTCTTAGGTTTGGTTTCCCTTAACTGTTCCAGAGTTTTTCGAAAGTTAGTACCAACCATTGGGATTATGCTGAAAGGTTCAATAAATCAGATATGCTCTAAGACAATAATCACCAAAGGATTAGGGTGTAATCCTTGATCTCCAGATTTAATTGGACAATATAAGTCTCAAAGATTTTATTTCCATGTTACCTCTTGATCCATTCCCACCTACTCTGGACAGGGGCACACAACTGAACAAGAATGCTCAGCTATCCCAGTGGCTCAGGAGGCTGAGGCAAGAGGATTGCGAGTTCAAAGCCCAGCTTCAGCAACTTAGTAAGGCCCTAAGCAACTCAGCGAGACTGTCTCTAAACAAAATACAAAAAGGCCTGGGAATGTGGCTAAGTGGTTAAGTGCTCCTGGGCCAAAAACAAACAAACAAACAAAAGATGCTCAACCGAGGAACAAAATGAGGCTAAATTCAGCCAATTATTGCTGGTTGGGCCATGTGCCCGCCACTAGGTAGCACCTGCCCAGAGCAAGGGACATCTTTCTCTAGGATACTAAATGGTCATTGTGGACCAACACAGACCTGTTCTTACCATCCTGATGACAACTACTTGTTCTTGACCTTTATCATTTTTACATTGACTACTACGACAGTCTCCTAACATCCTTGGGGTTAATTTAATTTACACATATACTTATTAATTGCAGGACAAAATGCATGTAAACCTATAGTTAAACATGTCATCATCAAAAGTTAGTGTTAATTGAATGTGGTCAAAATGCTCTTTGACTGAAAATAAACCTTTTATGCTCCAGCAAGGATATGGAACAGACAGATATATGCATCTGTCTAATAAAATAACCATCATTAAAGAAATGCAAATCAAAACTACTCTAAGATTTTATTTCACGCCAGTCAGAATGGCAATTATCAAGAATACAAGCAACAATATATGTTGGCAAGGATATGGGGAAAAAGGGTCACTCATACATTGCTGATGGGAATGCAAATTGGTGCAACCATTATGGAAAGCAGTATGGAGATTCTTCAGAAAACTTGGAATGGAACCACCATTTGACCCAGTTATCCCACTCCTCAGTTTATACTCAAAGGACTTAAAATCAGCATACTACAGAGACACAGCCACATCAGTGTTTATAGCAATTCAATTCACAATAGCTAAACTATGGAACCAACTTAGGTGTCTTTCAACAGATGAATGGATAAAGAAACTGGTATATATACACAATGGAATATTACTCAGCTTTAAAGAAGAATGAACTTATGGTATTTGCTGGTAAGAGGATGGAGTTGGACAATATCATGCTAAGCAAAATAAGCCAAGCCCCAAATCCAAAGGTCAAATGTTTTCTCTGATATGCCAGTGCTATTTCACAATAGGGGTTGGGGACTAGGGAAGAACAGAGTTACTTTAGATTAGGTAGAAGGAAGTGAAGGGAGGAGAAGGGGTTATGAGGGTAGGAATGATAGTAGAGTAAACAGACATTATTACCTCATGTACATATATGACTGCATGACTGATGTGATCCTACAATATGAACAATCAGAAAAATGAGAAATTATACTTCAGTTATATATGATTTATCAAAATGCATCAAATAATCAAAATTATACTTCATTTATGTATGATTTATCAAAATGCATAAGTGCATTCGGTCATGTATAACTAATTAGAACAAATAAAAAATTAAAATGTAAATAAATAAATAAAATATATACATATAAAAATAAAATAAAATTAGCATCAGATAATGTAGAATGTGTTTACCCTTTTAAAGGTAAGCAAAAAGAAGCTAAGTTTTAAAATTAGAGCCCCAAAGAAACAGATCATCACACCTAAATTTTTATGTCAAATGAAAACAAGTTCATTTCTTTCTTTACAGGCTTGAATATTAGATAGCAACCAGAGGACTCAAATTTAGAAAACCATACTTTTCGTACTTATGACTTTAGATACTCCTATAAGTACATAAGGAAGGAGACATACTCCCAATGGGAAACTTTCCTAACTGTGAATTTTACCCCCACTGAACTATATTTTCTCTCAGAAAATAGCAAATCAATGCAAGTAAAATATAATATTAATATTACTGTTAGGATAACATATAAGAACATCATCAAGCTACAGTCTGGAGGCCAAATCCTGCCTATGCCTTGTTTTTGTCCTTCTAGAGAACTAAGAATAGTTTTTACATTATTAAAGTATTATTAAAATAATGATGAATCTGTAATAAATAATATTGTAGCTCACTAAACCCAATATGTGCACTAATGCTATCAAGTTTTCCAACCTCTAATAAAAAAAGATTGGTAATAAAATAAACATAGAAGGAGTTCTTCATTATTGCTATGTAAATTCATTGTTAGAAAATGGTCATCAGAAACAAGATGGACAAATTCACCAACTGTGATTCGCCATCTTAGATCTCTATATAGTAAGTGTTGATCAATGAATGTTCTTAGAGAACATTTTGTGTCCAGAATAGTATGTTTAAGCTGGCAGGTTCTGTTAAGACCAACATCTTCAGTTCACAGCCTCCATCCCACTGAAACTCCATTACCCATTACCCCAGTCCTGCTGAGTTCCCAATCTGATCTCTTGACAGCATCACCTGGTTCACAGATCTGCGGCTCAACACCAGTTGGCTCTGGTCTCAACTTCCATTTGTATTAAACTCCATTTGAAATTATTCTTCTGATTATACTGCTTTAGAACAAATAAGGAATGGTCTCACCAAGTCTAGCCCACTCTTATATGACAGTTCTACTATAGAAAGCAGCTGGTGGATGTCCACATTTGTACAAAGCTAGGCATCTTGTCACTGGTGACTGGCCTTGCCAGGGTAGGAAGACAGCCAAACTCAGAACAAACTCTTCCTTATTTTTTTGTTTGTGTTGTGTTCCACTTGGGCTAATTCATTTGGTAGAAGATGTGAGTTTTCTTTTTAGATTGAAACTGAGAAAGATGATATTAATTTGGGAAGGTACTCAGGAACACTGGCATTCTAGAGAAGTCTGAGACAGTGTCTCCTAGGTGGGAGCCAGGAATATCAATGATGAGATTACTCACTGTTTAGCCCAGCTCACTTAAATCAGAAATTCTTGTGAGTGCTTGTTAAAAATTCAGAATTCTGGGACATATAATGAATTGGAATTTCTGAGAATGAAGTCCCAGATTTATTCTTATGAATGCTAAATTTTCATAAACAATGACTTAGAAGTTCAGCATATGATTTTCAGGGAATATTTTAGTCCACAGAAATATGTGATGGTTTAGAGTGAATTTTCATAAAATAATCATATTAACCATCATCAAATTCTCCAAGCAGACCATTGCTCAAAAGAAGAATCGCTGGTTTTAAAGAGAAAGAGAGTTGATTGAAAATATAAAGCCTAAACTTCATAGACCCATTTCCTGGATGACTAACAGGTCCTGCCTTCTCTGAGAAGCCATTCTTCCTCCTTGACCCTGGGCTGTGCACCTTGTCACAGATATAAGCAGTCAGACTTCTCTTTCAACCACAGAAGCAGTAACTTTTCTTAGAGATCAGATCAGAGCACCTCCGGGATGCATCTGAATTTACTCTTCTATGATCTAAGGTCATTTGCACCCAGTGAACAAATGTCCATGCCTGGAGGCCACAGGGATTTCCTCCTGGGTCACAATTGGTCCAGCAGCCTCTGACACACAACGGAAGCAGAGCCAGCTCTGATGGAATGTGCTGGATTGCTCACCTGCAGACAGTCAGGCCACTTACTTTACCTTCTTG
Source organism: Sciurus carolinensis (assembly GCF_902686445.1). Lineage (NCBI taxonomy): Eukaryota > Metazoa > Chordata > Mammalia > Rodentia > Sciuridae > Sciurus > Sciurus carolinensis. Next base: position 112,991,672 of record NC_062214.1, on the reverse strand, counting down.
CTCTAGTTCTTGAGCAAAACAGGCCTGTTTTTAACTATTGGACTCTCCTTATCTACCAAAGTTTATAAAAACAACAGAATCTTAGGATTAGAAGGATAGAGATTATCCTCTTGCTATTTACTTTATTGAGGAAGCTATCAAGTCTCAGAGACTTCAAGGGACCTGTGAAAAATTCTTAGCTTGATAAAAGTTGTAAGGACTGTCACTTTGGCTTCTTTGGGCTCTCCAGGGAGAGGTGTGCCAGCAGCATTAGCAGGTCATTTGGTTCTTAGTCCAGTGTTCTTTCCACTTCACCAAATAGCTCAAAATGGAATGGTAAATATGAAATTTCTCTGAAAATACAAAAAGAAGTGTAAGTATAATGCACTGTTATACTGTTATCTCATTCGTGACTCTGAATATTTTGTTTAGTTTTTAAATGAAACAAAGATTCAACAGCCATATGGTGTAATAAACAGAACCGTGTACTAGGCCAGTAATCAGGAAACATGCCCAAGAGGTAGCCATTCTCTGTGGAAAATGATCCTTTTAAAAAAATTGTGCACAGTAGTGTATTTTGACATATTATACATACATGGAGTATAACTTATCTAATTAGGATCCCATTCTTGCAATTGTATATGATGTGCAGTTTCACTGGTCATGTATCCATATGTAAACATAAGGAAAGTTATGTCATAAATAGTTAGCTTGTACTGGACAAAGGCACCACAAACATGCATTAGAGAAAAGATAGCCTCTTCAATAAATGGTGCTTGGAATTCTGGAAATACATATACAGTAGAATGAAATTTAAACCCTATCTCTCACCCTGCACAAAATTCAATTCAAAGTAGATCAAGGACCTAAGCATTAGACTAGAGACCCTGCACCTACTAGAAGAAAATATAGTCCCAAATCTTCACCATGTGAGCTTAGGAATAGACTTCCCCAACAAGACTCCTAAAGCACAAGAAGTAAAATCAAGAATCAATGAATAAGATGGTATCAAACTAAGAAGATTCTTCACAGCAAAGTAAACAATCAAAAAAAGGACCCTTTCTGAGGGAGTTCTCCTAAATGTAATCAATTTAGTCTTTCACTCATTTCTTTCCAAGCAATTATCTAACCTTTTAAAATTTGATTCCTTGTAACTGTGATTCTTATTCACAAATATTACCTCAACTTTTTATGATGCTTATTTAAGGCAATACCAAACTTCCTCCCCAGAGTACATACGACTGGGCAATGTAGAAACTGGAGTAGAATTGAGGCTGAGATGGAAAATAAAATAGTGAAAAATAATAACGAGAATGAAATGCAGACAAACAAAATCTAACTTTACACATCCAACAAAAACTCATTCATTTACAATCTGACAAACCTATATACTTAATTTAACATGTATTTCAACGAAGTCATCTTTTAAAGCCAAGCAAGTCTTTCCTGAAGCCAAATAAGGCTGGAAAGGGAAGAAAAACCCTTGGCTAAAAATCTTGGCAAAAATAAAAATCCCAACCACTCAAAACAGGACATTCACTTATTAGTCATGTGAGAAGCATTGAATATGTTCACTGCTATTATATCTTCCCATAAGTGTTTTCCACTAGCTGACTGGGAATGTACACAGAACGAAATAAAATAAGCATAGAGGCTATTAATAGCATTAATTTCATGAAATTCAAAAACAGAGGATGCAGTGTGTGTCACTAGAGAAAGTTAGTATTAAAATCAAGTTGAATGTTTGAGTCATTGAAAAGGCACATTAAATATATTCTCACTGTTATCCTTCAAAATCTGTAATGTCATATCTGTCCTCAGCTATTTCAAGAATGATTACCAAACATCACTCCCTTTCTCCATCTTTTTCCTCCTCTTTACCTCTCCCCAAGTACAGATCTTGCTCATAAGACAAACAACATGAGAAAGACATTTGACAGATTTACATTTAGCTAACATAACTGAATTAAATGTATTATTATGAAAAATCAAAACTAGCAAGAGATTTGTGTTGATCAGATATATTTAGGTCATAAGATGAATATAGGAATCCCTCGTTATCCAAATCTAATCCATTCCTGAAAACCGGCTAGTAAGATTATATAAATGGTCCTATGTTTGATTATTTTAAATGGGAATAAACCAGTACTGTGTCTCCAACCTTTCCAAAAATCTCAACCAATTACCCCTAGATATCTTTAAAAAATTTTGCAATATCAACCTAAAAATTCACCAGTTGCATTTCTTGGTGGGTGTACTTACATGCCAGACCTAAGAGTACGGCTTTAGATATTATTAAATTTTCCTCCTTCACTCCATATAAAAATCTACTTTCATATAAAGGAATTATTAAGAAATATATTCTAGTCAATGAATACCAATAACACTTATCAAAATAAAGTTTTTTAAAAAAAAGATAATTTGGGGGCAATTGTTTCAAGATGGAGAAATAGAACAGGTTTCTTTCCTGTCTGCTCTGTGGTGTGAAACCAAGAAAACAGGCAGGCAGCTTCTCAGCAAGGTGGGTGAATGAAGAAAAGAGAGGGGGACCTTACTGGAATTTACTACTGGACATTCAAAGCAGCTTGGGGATTCAGGAGGTGGGCTATAATAGAATAAGGAAGAAATCTCCAGTGCCAAGCTGCCGCCATGGCTGGAGGCTCTACTCAAAGTGGTCCCTCCATGAGCACAGTGGGAGGAGAAGGGAATTAAAGGAACTCACATTTTTAGGAGAACTGAGGTACAGAGAGATTAGAGATCAGAAATATTCCCTGACTAAACTGCAGGGTGTGCTGCACCATAGCCTTGTATGGGAAAGAAGTTGCATCTCTCCCTACAGCAAGCAGAGGACAAAGGAAGGAACCATTTTGCAGCCACGGCACAGGGACCAGCAGTTAAAGGAGGCGAGTCCTGGCAAACCCAAGTCTGGCCTGAAATACAGGCCTAGCAGACCTATGCTGCACAATATAAAGTGTGCCTAAGTGACCAGGAGAAAACCAAACGGAGAGAGGTTTACACAGGGGACAACTATTCATGGAAACCCACCAGGCTCTTTCTCCCCCTCTAATCCAGCTGCTTGGAGGATCTGCTGGGAGAGATGTCCCTGGCCAGAAATTCAAAAGGGTGGGGGTGGTGGAGGCGGGGGTATGAAAGATAGTGGAATGAGACAGACATTATTGTCCTATACACATGTATGATTACAAAAATGGTATGAATCTACATCGTACACAACCACAGAAATGAAAATTTGTACCCCATTTGTGTACAGTGAATCAAAATGCAGTCTATAAAAATATAAAAAAAGAATATCAGAACCAGACATTCTCAACCAAGCTCTACCACACATTCAAAGAAGAATTAAAAACAGTACTCCCCAAATTATTACAAGAAGTAGAAAAGGAGGGAACCCTTCCAAACTCATTCTGTGAGGCTAGCATCACCCTGATACCAAAACCAGACAAAAACACACTAAGGAAAGAAAATTTCAGACCAATATCTCTGATGAAAACAGATGCAAAAATTCTCAATAAAATTCTGGCAACTTGCATACAAAAACATATTAAAAAGATAGTCACCACGATCAAGTGAGATTCATCCCAGGGATGCAAAGTTAGTGCAACATATGGAAATCAATAAAGGTAATTCATCACATCAATAGACTTCAAGACAAGAGCACATGATTATTTTAATAGGTGTAGAAAATGCATTTGACAAAATATAGTGTTCATTCATGTTCAAAACACTAGAAAAACTAGGGATAGAAGGAACGTAACTCAGCTTTGTAAAAGCTATATATGCTAAACCCAAGGCCAACATCATTCTAAATGGAGAAAACTGAAAGCATTCCTTCTAAAAACTGGAATAAGACAGTAAAAGAGGGCATCTTTTACCACTTCTATTCAACATCATCCTTTAAATCTAGCCAGAACTATTAGACAGACTAAAGAAATTAAAGGGGTACAAATAGGAAAAGAAAAATTCAAATAATCCCTATTTGCCAGCAACATGATTCTATATGTAGACCCAAAAAACTCCACTAGAAAACTTCTGGAATTCATAAATGAATTCAGCAAAGCAGTAGGATATGAAATTAACACCCATAAGTCAATTGTGTTCCTATACATCAGTGATGAATCAACTGAAAGCGAAATTAGCATAATTATCCCATATAAAATAGCCTGGAAAAAAAATTGGGGAATCAATCTAACAAAAGAAGTGAAATAACTCTTTAATGAAAACTACAGAACTCTAAAGGAAGAAGTTGAAGAAGACCTTAGCAGATGGAAAGATCTCCCAGAATTAATATTGCCAAAATGACCCTACTACCAAAAACACTATACTGATTTAATGCAATATCTATTAAGGTTCCAATGACATTCTTCATAGAAACAGAAAAAGCTGTCATGAAGTTTATTTGGAAAAATAAGAGACCCAGAATAACCAAAGAAATCCTCAGAAAAGTAAAATAGGAGGCATCACAATATTAGACTTCAAATTATAGTGGCACGGTATTGGCACCAAAATCAACATGAAGACCAGTGGTACAAAATAGAAGATACAGAGAAAAACTCACATAAATACAGTTATCTCATACTAGACAAAGGTGCAATAAACATATATTGGAGAAAAGATAGCCTCTATAACAAATGGTGCTGGGAAAACTGGAAATCCATCTGTAACAAAATGAAATTAGACCCCTATCCTTCACCCTTCCAAAACTCAACTCAAAATTGATCAAAGATATAGGCATTAGACCAGAGAATTTGTGCCTACTAGAAGAAAAAGTAGGCCCTACTCTCCATCATGTCAACTTAGAAACTGACTTCCTCAACAAGACTCCTAAAGCACAAGAAGTAAACTCAAGAATCAATTAATGGGGTGGATTCAAACTAAAAAGCTCCTTCATAGTAAACAACAAAGAACACAAAGAGAGAGCCTGCAGAATAGGAGAAAGTCTTAGATACTTGCACCTCAGATAGAGCATTAATCTCTAGAATATATAAAGAACTCAAAAAACTTAACACCAAAAAACAAATGACCTAATCAATAAATTGACAAAGGAACTGAACAGACACTTCACAGAAGAAGATATATGATCGATTAACAACAAATATATGAAAAAAAATGTTCAACATCTCTAGTAATTAGAGAAATACAAATCAAAACTACTCTGATTTAATCTCACTCCAATCAGAATGGTAATTATCAAAAATACAAGTAACAATAAATGTTGGTGAGAATGTGGGCAAAAAAGTGCACTCAAATTGGTGCAACCACTCTGGAAAGTAGTATGGGGATTCCTTAGAAAACTTGGAATGGAACCACCATTTGACTCAGTTATTCCACTCCCTGCAGCCACATCAATGTTTATAGCAGCTCAATTCACAATAGCTAAACCTATGGAACCAACTAAGGTGCCATGCAACAGATGAATGGATAAAGAAAATGTACATATACACCATGGAATATTATTCAGCCTTAAAGAAGAATGGAATTTTAGCATTTGTTGGTAAATGGATGAAACTGGAGACTATCCTGCTAAGTGAAGTAAGACATTCCCTAAAAAACCAAAGGCTAAATATTCTTTCTGATATGTGGATGTTGACTCACAATAGGCAGGGGGCAGGAAAGGAGGGAGGAGGGGAGGTTCATTGGATTAAACATGGCAGAGTAGAGGAAAAGAGGGGGGATGGGAATAAGAAAGCCAGTGGAATGAATTGGACATATGACCAGTGTAACTACACATCATGTACAACCACAAAAATGGGAAGTGATATTCCACATATGTATGATATGTCAAAATACATTCTACTGTCATGTATAACTAAAAAACCAAATTTCTAAAAAAAGAAATAAAGAAGGAAATTTTCAAAATAGTTGGCTTACTAACTGAAGAGTTTCCTGAAAAAATTTGACTATAAGAGCTACTGTAGCTTGATAGTAGGAAAGCATGAGCAAGAATGAGGTAGAAAAGAGAGAAATGGTGAGAGTTGGGTTTCACTCATGTCCCAGTGTAAGGAACTGATAAGACAGCCCCTACTCCTGCATTCAAGATTCCAGAACTGGTGACTGAGGAGTATTGGCTAAAGCTATTGATAATTAATACATGATCCCTTCTGACCTCTTACTAATACACGGTTTCCTCTAGGATTCTCGAGCTAGCTACATTCTCTGCAAGCTTTTCCACTTTCTTAGAACATTGTGTTTAATAATGGAAGGAAGATACAAAAAGGCTCAGAAGTATAATATTCTACGTGCCCACAAGCAGTGAAGAAACGAATATTGGTACAAGCTTGTAATGTCTATTATCGAGCATAAAATAAAATAACATGCACATGTGTAGATAATCAGAAGTAGGTTTCTCCACATCATAGCAGGAGAGACTAACCCCAGGACACTCCATATGTTCTCCAGGCCAGCAAACAAGACTAGACCATCTGTTTTGATAACCAGGAAGAGGACTCGGTCAGTTACATTTGACCCAGGCAACCATAATCATGAATACTTGGCACTTGTAGGAAGATAGGTGCTTCCCAAAATGACATAATTTTACTGATCCCTCAAAAAGTATAATAAAAGTAGGGGTAGTTATTATTTCATCCAAGTTTTAGATATGGAAATATTAAAGAGTCTTAAAAATTAAAACCCTTGCCCAACTTAACACAAGAAGTCAGCCTGAGAAATAGAGTTAGGATGTTGGCCTCAACTCCAAGCCTCACGAACACCAGGGCAAGGACGGTCTTCTGCTGGCACGCATGAAAATCAAGAGTGAGAACTTGAGTCAAGTTCTGCTTTTATATACCCCGGGTGGGGAAGTGTTCCTTTGTGGCATTCTGTTCTGGATCTGCCTATGGCAGATTAATCTCTAGCCTCAAGTGGACTGTCAACTTTGCATAATTCAGTATCAATAGTTGGAAGGAGCAGGATGGAGTTGGATGGCACATGCCTGTCATCCAGCGGCTCCTGGAGCTATCAGCCACCTCTGAACACTGGTTCCTTGAAGGGACCCTGCGTGCCTCTGAGCCTCTATGCTCGTTCTTCCCTCTGCCTGGGATGTTCTTCACCACATTATGCCTCTTTCAGGATCCTATTTATACTTAACATTCACCATCTTTGTCACTTTTTGTCCTTCCCCAAAGTCTTCTTCCTCTCGGCACAATCGACCTCTGTTTCTGTGTTTTCTGGTTCATTCCTCTGTGTTGGGGCGGATTGTTTATTTATGTGTCTCAACCTGCTTCTCCTCTTCACATGGGTTATGGTCCTTATGACAGTGGGGCCACAGCTTATTCAATTTTACACCCTCAACCCCAGCACACAGAGCTTTTGTCAGTTTTTCCTAAATGCAATTAATATAATGTCCCTTTTATTTGACTTTTGCTTCCTTCCGTAATTGTCTTGGGAAATAATACCAATCGGACCCACAACTGTGGCTTTTTATATTTTGGTCCATCAACATCAATCATTAATCACAAGATAATAAAATCAAAATCAAAACACGGAAAGCCAAAATCGATCTGGGTGGCACCTACTCATGCCTCACTGGATTTCACAACTTAGAATGAAGCACAAATAAACTCTGGTCAACTGGACCATGGTGAAGATGAGAAGACGCTATTCCCAGTCACTTGGAGTATAGGGAGTGATGGCTGAAGACAAATTCTAATGTACATCTTGTGAAATCGCTGAAAAAGAATAGATGTGAGATTCAAAATATAGGAATGTTGTCCTGTGCTTTGAAAGACTACAAAATGTAAATGAACACAGAACCCCTCACTAATAGAACAACTTCTAGTGATCTATCTTCTGATGATCATGCCAGAGATACCCAAACACAGGAATGCAGAAGGGCCTGAAGCCAAGGCAGACTCACTCCCTTTGAAGGGGTGAGCTGAACATGCAAATACTTTCTTCAGAGCATTTTTCTCATAGTTTGTAACCTGTTTCCTCAGCCTATTTTTGGGTATGTGATAGGAGGACTTAGGGAAGGGGCCACTCAGGCCTCAATCACAGACTGATGCTTGGAATGTGCCTGTGGATGACAGACTTCCTGACAAGTCAGGATCCCCAGCATGGAAACAGAACTCTTGCTGACTCATTCATTCCAAATATAACTCTTGGGATTTCCCACAGGAACACAGAGCCCCTACACTGCAGTTTAAGGCTATGCCCTGATAGCTTCTGGGCCCTGACTCAAGTCTTTCATGTGAAAAACTCTAATTCAGTTGGTTGTTGTCTCTCCCAATGGGATCTCTTCCATCCGTCTTATTGTCTAGTCTTCTAGAAGATACCAGAAGGGCCTCTACCTTTGCTCTAAGAGGAAGACATTTATCTGAATGCAAATGAAATTTTGCAAGATCTTATTTACTGTCTTGAGGAGCATGCAAAGAGGTCAGTAGAAGGTGAAAGATAACAATCACCTAAGAAATTTGGAAAGGTGAACTACTTAGAAAAAATTATTGTAACTATACCTGGTCTTTGAAAAGGGACATAATCTTGTCAAATGGAGACAGATAAAGAAAGATCCCTATCCCTCAGTTTTTAGTCACAGATTAACGGCAGGTTTCTTATAAACACACAGAGAAGCTACCCCAAGTTATCTGTATCTGTAACCGGGAATGGATCTTTGCTACTTTGGAGAATCTAGTTTTGGACACAGTGATGTATGTAAAACCTAAGTGCTCTCAGGAACTGTCCCAGAGGGAAAAGAAAATGCCTTTGATATCTCTCCTGACGTACCCTGCTCTTTCAGCGTGGGTTGTGTTTTGTTGTTTGTAGGTACAATTAGAATTTTATCATATTTTGAGAAATAATTCAGGAAGTTTTGGAAAAAGTCCAAGGACACATTTTAAATATTTTGAGTAACCTCTACTGGTTTCCATGTGGCTATACTCATTTCATTTCCATCAACAGATCCTTTTTCTCACTGTCCTTGCCAGCACTTCTGTTGTTGTTGTTGTTGTTCTTTTTCAGCAGCTTTAAGCTGTGTTAGCAGGAAACTAAGTACTAAGCATTGTTTTCCTTTCCAGTTCAGTTGGCTCCCCTAGTTTTCTGCATTCCCCAGTTGCTACGTGCAAAGCAGAACCTCCCAGCCCAAGTTCTGATGTCATCATTCTGCACAAAGCATCGGTCCCAAGTTCACGAACATAGGAACACAGCATGCACATAGTCTCATGTCGCAGTCAGTGATGTGAAGATGACTGTTAAACCCAAGATCCCAAGTAGCAGAAGACAGGGTGTGTGTGTGTGTGTGTGTGTGTGTGTGTGTGTTCAGCGGCAACAACCAGCAGCTGTTGTTGTTGTTGTTGTTACTGTACAGTGACCTCAAATTAGGAAAAGCCTTCAGAGACAGAATTAATATTTTTTTTAATTTTTGCTTCTTTATACATAAATGGCAATGATGCCAACTTTCTTGTAGGAATTGTGTAAAATCAAGAAATAATTGTATAAAGTATAGGGAACATAGAGTCTAAGAAATTAGAACCTTTTAATTTTTATTATAATTATTAAGTCTCAAAAGTGTTTTTTCACAAACTGACTTTTTAAACCAAATGTACCTTTCTAGAAACACCACAGGGAATCCACTGCTTACCTCAGATTATCTTTGAAGCAGAGCTTTCTGATCAAGGCCTCATAAAAAACTGAGTTTGAAGGTGAGACTCCAAGTAAAGCACGTTTATATGTTGATTATTCTCAACCAACTCTCTGAATCACTGAGTTATTCTCCGTTAGACTTAGCTTATCCATTATTGCCAAATGTCTGGTATTTTATCTACAGAGGTCAAACACCTTTGGTTGAAATTCCAACACAATTAGAATTTCACATCTGGAATACCTTTCTCAGGAATGGTAACTGTGCCTGAGTTGTGAAAAGTCAGAAATAGTGTGAAAATTTTTAATTTTCATAAATAGAAAGATTCCATTTTGATTCATTGTACACAAACAGGGTACAACTTTTCATTTCTATGGTTGTGCACAATGTAGATTCATACCATTCATGTGATCATACGTGTACATAGGGTAATGATGTCTGTCTGTCATTCTACCACCTTTCATACCCCCACCCCCTCCTCCCTCTCATTTCCCTCTAGCTTATCTAAAGTTCCTCCATTCTTCTCTCACCGCACCCCCCCCCAATTGTGTATCATCATCCACTTAGCAGGGAAAACATTCTGCCTTTGATTTTGTGGGTTTGGCTTATTTCACTTAGCATGATATTCTCCAATTCCATCCATTTATCTGCAAATGTCATACTATTTTTCTTCTTTATGGATGAATAATATTCCATTGTGTATATATACCACAGTTTCTTTGTCCATTCATCTGTTGAAGGGCATCTAGGTTGGTTCCACAATCATAATTCATTTTAAAACCACATGGAGTTTTGGTTTCCCCTCCCTTTCTCCCCAACATTTCATAGATGTCATTCCACCCACGGCTGCCTTCTAATCCACCTCCTTGCCCAAGGCAGGGGCAATCCCTCTTTCCCAGAACTCACACTGAATTTCTTCTAAGATCTTTGATAAAGAGTTTGATAAACTTCAGTTAAAATTGTTACCAAAAGTTCCTTTGAGGAAAATTATTTAATAAACTAGCACCTACCTCCCAGAAATTATACATTTTCAATCCTTCCTAAGATCTGTCTGTACCCTGATGGATTTCCCTCAGGTGATGCTTTATCATGCTCTGTCCCTACATCCCATATTATTTAGGAAGAATTCCTATATTTCAAAAGGAGAGGAGGATACGCAAGCAGTTTGGGTTTGAGCAAACACAATTATATATTGATTATTCTCAAACAAAACTCTGAACCATTGAGCTATTCTCTGTTAGACTTAGCTCATCCATTATTGCTAAATGTCAGGTATTTTATCTCCAACCCCAGGACAACAGTTTGTAATGGAAGTACCTCTGCCAAGAGATATCAATATACAGAAAAGAGTCAGGACCGGGCAGGCTAAATCCCTATCTGATGAGACAAAATACGTTTTGGCTCTAGAATTATTGTATGAAAAGTAGGTCAAGAAAGTTATGTGACCTCTAAGATGGAAAAGAAGCTGTGTTGATTCTTTATGACATGGCTACCACGTGCAACTTATTCTCATGGAGGGAACAAAAAGAGAGGGGAGAAGGAGAACCAATTTCCAGTATAAAGATCTGACAGAGTCCTCCCAGAAGCTAAGATGACCAAGAACTGGGAAAGTGCACAAGGGAAAGACTCTCCCATTCTGGCAGAAGACACAGAGAGAATTCTGGGAATTTACTCCAGACCTGGAAACAAGTATTTCATGCAGCAGACAAAAGCCATCTCAGTTTGCAACAGCGATGCATTCTCTCACGCTCTCTCTCCCTATCCCCATCCTACAGTCTCCCTGCCCTCAATCTGAGAACTCCCTCTTGGTTAAGTCACCCTATTGGACAACATGGTTACCTGGACAACTTAGGTATGGAAAACAGAGTTACAGTTGAGATAAAGTTCCAACAGAGGTTCTCATTGTTCCCTGTTTGAGTGTCCAACACAGGGCACACAGCGCTTCAGATTACATACAGATTTCCATTCTAAATAAGCCCCTAATTAAAAATAATACCCTCTTCCATCTGTCCATAACTCTCACAAACTTATTTTTCCTCTTTGGGCTCAACCTCTCAAGCCTGGTCTATGCCCAAATACAGGTTACACTGGAAAGTCTGAAAAGGAGGTAGGGTGAGAGAATGGACTTGCTTGTTTTGTTTTTTGTTTGTTTTGTTTTGTTTTCTTTGAAACGAATTCATCTTTGAAAGTAAATAAGTGAAAATAATTTTAGATGCTTACCTGCATTTGTGGCATATTGCTTGTTCAAAAGAATACTCTTATGCAAAGGCTAAAAAAAAAAAAAAACTTTGACGCAGATAACTGTTGAATCTGCAATTGCAAAATGATGAGCTTGTCTAGAAAGTGTGGAAAGGTCATTGCCTGGTTGTGTAGAGTTGCAGCTTGTGTTGGATGGAGAGAGAGGCGTGTGTGGAAAAATTATGGGCAACTCAAAAAAGTATGAGGCAGCTTTTGCCCCATACTTAGGAAGAACTTCTTGTATTCCTCCTCAAGTTTGCAGAAATACAGCTTTGCTCAATACCGTGATGACACAATTTGGACGTGAGGGGGTTTCCCCCTTTTCTTCTAGGCCATTTGTTAGCTTTCTATGCAATTTGCATTGTGGAATTTTTTCTTTAAAATATGACTTCTAAGATCCCATCCTTCACTCCTCTCTCTCTCTCTCTCTCTCTCTCTCTCTCTCTCTCTCTCTTTTGAAAGTTTAATAACTGAATTTTTATTCCATTTGAAGGTATTCAGTTCATAATAAATCATGATTATAAAGTTTTTACCTTCTTCTGCTATCATCTAATTACAAACATTCACTCCTGCTAGTTTTTCCTTGATCTGTATAGAAAATGAACAGGGCTGTCACTGAAGAAGCAACATACTAACAAAAGTCAAAAAAGAAAAATAATAACAATACTAACAAAGTAGTCTGAGCAAATGAAGGACTGCCACTGCAAAAATGTAGACAACAGCAAAAATAATTACAATTATATGGTATAACATATAACATAAAATAACCACAAATATTTAAAATTATTCCAAACAGCTATTTCAAATAAAAATGATTTAATTGAATGTTTTTAAATAAACCACATATCAATATATTAAAATTCAATGTCCAAAAAATAAGATGATGTGGGGAAACAAGAGGAAAGCTTTCAGTTCTACAATAGAGAATTACTGATTTCACTTACTATGAAATAATGATAGTTGACCCAAAATGGAAAATAAAAATCAGTAAAGAACTTTTTATTCAATTTAGAGAAATAATCATTTATGCTTTTCATGCTTTAAATTTAGGTAAAGCATACAAGAGATTTTTTTTTATTTATTTTTATTGTAAACAAATGGGATACATGTTGTTTCTGTTTGTACATGGAGTAACAGCATACCATTTGCATATTTATACATTTACATAGAGTAATGATGTTTGATTCATTCCATTATTTTTTTCTTCCCCCCCACCCCTCCCACCTCTCTTTTCCCTCTATACAGTCCCTCCTTCCTCCATTCTTGCCCCCCTCCCACCCCCCATTATGTGTCATTATCCGCTTATCAGTGAGATAATTCGACTTGGATTTTTGAGATTGGTTTATCTCACTTAACATGCTATTCTCCAATTTCATCCATTTGCCTGCAAATGTCATAATTTTATTATTCTTTATAGTTGAGTAATATTCCATTGTGTGTGTGTGTATATATATATATATATATATATATATATATATCAATCACAGTTTCTTTATCCATTCATCAATTGAAGGGCATCTAGTTTGCTTCCACAGTCTGGCTATTGTGAATTGAGCAGCTATGAACATTGATGTGGCTGTATCTCTGTAGTATGCTGATTTTAAGTCCTTTGGGTACAGGCCAAGGAGTGGGATAGCTGGGTCAAATGGTGGTTCCATTCCAAGTTTTCTAAGGAATCTCCACACTGCTTTCCAGAGTGGCTGCACTAGTTTGCAGCCCCACCAGCAATGTATGAGTGTACCTTTTTCCCCACATCCTCGCCAACACCTATTGTTGCTTATATTCTTGATAATCGCCATTCTAATTGGGGTGAGATGGAATCTTAGTATAGTTTTGATTTGCATTTCTCTTATTACTAAAGATGGTGAACATTTTTTCATATGTTTGCTGATTGCTTGTAGATCTTCTTCTGTGAAGTGTCTGTTCATATCCTTAGCCCATTTGTTGATTGGGTTATTTGTATTCTTCGTGTAGAGTTTTTTGAGTTCTTTATATATTCTGGAGATTAGTGCTCTATCTGAAGTAGGAGTGGCAAAGATTTTCTCCCACTCTGTAGGCTCTCTCTTCGCATTCCTGATAGTTTCCTTTGCTGAGAGAAAGCTATTTCGTTTGAATCTATCCCAGTTATTGATTCTTGCTTTTATTTCTTGTGCTACAGGAGTCCTGTTAAGGAAGTCTGATCCTAAGCCAGCAAGGTGAAGATTTGGACCCATGCAGGGTCTCTGGTCTGATTTCAAGGTCCTTGATCCATAGTGAGTTGATTTTCATGCTCAAAACACTAGAAAAAATAGGGATAGTAGGAACATACCTGAACATTGTAAAGGCTATTTATGCTAAGCCCATGACCAACATCATTCTTAATGCAGAAAAACTGAAACCATTCCCTTTAAAAACGGGAACAAGACAGGGATGTCCTCTTTCACCACTTCTATTCAACATTGTCCTCAAAACTCTAGCCAGAGCAATTAGGCAGACTAAAGAAATTAAAGGGATACGAATAGGAAAAGAGGAACTTAAGCTGTCACTATTTGCGGAGACATGATTCTATATTTAGAGGATCCAAAAACCTCTTCCAGAAAACTTCTAGACCTCATCAATGAATTCATCAAATTAGCAGGCTATAAAATCAACACGCATAAATCTAAAGCATTTTATACGCAAGTGATGAAAGAGCTAAAAGGGAAATGAGGAAAACAACTCCATTTGCAATAGCCTCAAAAAAAATAAAATACTTGGAAATCAAGCTAACCAAAGAGGTAATAGATCTCTACAATGAAAACTACAAAACATTGAAGAAAGAAATTGAGGAAGACCTTAGAAGATGGAAAGATCTCCCATGTTCTTGGACAGGCAGAATTAATATTGTCAAAATGGCCATACTACCAAAAGTGCTATACAGATTCAATGCAATTCCAATTAAAATCCCAATGACGTACCTTACAGAAATAGAGCAAGCACTCATGAAATTCATCTGGAAGAATAAGAAGCCCAGAATAGCTAAAGCAATCCTTAGCAGGAAGAATGAAACGGGGGTATCACAATACCAGAACTTCAACTATACTACAAAGCAGTAGTAACCAAAACAGCATGGTATTGGCACCAAAATAGACAGGTAGATCAATGGTACAGAATAGAGAACACAGACACAAACCCAAATAAATACAATTTTCTCATACTAGACAAAGGTGCCAAAAATATGCAATGGAGAAAAGATAGCCTCTTCAACAAATGGTGCTGGGAAAACTGGAAATCCATATGCAACAGAATGAAACTAAACCCCTATCTCTCACCCTGCACAAAAATCAACTCTCTCTCTTTCTCTCTCTCTCTCTCTCTCCTTCACTACCTTATATCATTCTCCAAAAGAGCCCCTCAGGACAAACATTCACAGAAAGACAACTTCCCTTCTGCACATGCAACAGGATACAAATAAGCATAGAAAAGCCAGCCACTGCAAGTATTGCCACAGCATAGAGACCCACTTCTCTTTTTCTACTTCTCTCCCCAGGTTTGGCCATGTTTACCTTTTCAGATGCTCTGCACAGGAATGTCCTACATATTCTGAGAATCTGGCAAGTTGCCTTTTTGAAACATTGTGCCTTGTGTGGATTGTGACAGTTTCCTAGAAAGGGCATTGAGTATGGTTCCTTTAATTCTGTCACATAGACTCTCAGGAACCAGGGCTGAGCTCAAAATTTGATTGGGTTTAAGAACTTAAATAATTGTGTGAATGGCACTAGTCCCAGGCACCCCCACCTGTTCTGGGTAGGCCTTCTGGAGCTTCCTGGGAGCATGGCCCTTGACTTAGGTCAAGCAGTGCCAAGAGACACAGGATTTGTGCTTTATAACAATCCAGGAGAATCAGCGTGATTTGGGCCCCAGTGACCAAATTTGAAAATAGATATACTGGAGAAGATATCTCCTTCATATATGAGGGCTCAGAACCATGGTTCCTTTTATTCTGTTACTCCTCTAGCAACCAATGATCAAAAATGAGTCACTATTCAAAAGAATAAGTTACTAGTACAAAGCACCTTTCAGGGGCAAATATTTATTCATTCCTTTGAATTATCAAATCAATGTTATTTTCTGGGGGAGGTATTTATTCATTGAAGTCCCAACTCATCCAAACCTGGCTCAGGAAGAATCTGGACCTGCCCTCCAGATAGATTCTGCACAAGAACTATCAATGCTACAGTGAGGGTTAATGTCACCACCAGGACTTTGTAGAAGGTGTCTCCTTTTAAAAAACAGTTAGATGATAATAACATACAATGTTACCTGTCAGTTGAAGACAGAGTACAGCACTTTATAAAACCACAGGCAAATAGCAACAGCCTCCAGAAGAGTCTTCATCAGCCGTTTCATTGTGGAGCTGTTTTAAAAGGTCTTTGTAGAACACTTAAGAGTTTGTCACTGGTTGCATGGGGAAAAGTCTGGGTACATGTGGGGAAAAGTTTCCACGTACATGCTTAAAAATGTGGATGAGACAGACATCATTACCCAATGTACATGTATGATCACACGAATGGTATGAATCTACATCATGTACAACCATAGAAACAAAATGATGTGTACCGTTTGGGTACAATGAATCAAAATTCAGTCTTTAAAAATAAAAAAATAATAAATAAAAAAATGTGGAGTCTATATTTATTTATATTTCAATTCAGATAAAGTTCTATCAAATACAATCTCTTTTTATCCATTTCCCTTCTTCTGCCCACCTCCCAACAGCCCACTCAGCTTTGCTCCATCTGTGCTCCAGATCCTCTGATCCTCCAGCAGTAGCAGCCTTTACCAACTCTGAACTTTTGTACCCAACATTGTATTCCAATACTGGATCCTCCAGACCAAATCCTGTTCAAGTTCACCTCTTGCAGGATGCCTTTTCTAACTTCATAAGGTGCCGATTAAATGGCAGTTGTATGTCTTTCTTGCTAAATGATTTACAAAGGTGCTTCAGCTCCAGCAACACCATGTTTCACATGTGAACTGTGTCACTAAGCAACTTACTCTAGGTGGGATTAATAGGTTAGAAACAAAGGCATGAAACTTTCCTTTTTCTTCCTTAGCAGTTGCTGATATAAATATGGTTGCCACAGCGGGAAGCATGGGCTGCTAAAAGACAACACACTGAAATCCTGCTTGCTGATCCCTGTTCTAAAACCACCTACATTTTTGGCCTTAGACAGCCACTTCCTCTCTGTGAAATCACATTTCTTTATTTCTTATAATAAGAGTTCTTGGATGGCTAAGTTCCTACCAAAGTTCTGTGAAGACAATCTTTCATTCATTTTTTTTTCAGAAGCATTTATTGATCACTTATAGTATGTATACATCTATGCCAAGTCCTGAAAACACAGCTGGAAAAAGACAAATAGAGCAGTATCCCTGGTTTTATGTTATTTCTAATCTAGCAGACATCTAGCAGTCCACTAACATACATGGAAACAGACAATGGCCCCAGTGCAGTATCAGTTAATTTCTCACACAGGTAATGTACAAAACAGGATTTTCTGAGCAACAGAAAGCTCTTTCCAAGTATTAATATAAGGATCTAAGCTTCTTGAATTTTTGTGGGTCTAACATGCTCAACATGCTCAACAAATGGCTTTTAAGGTTGCTGTGGTTACCAGCATCAATCCACTGGCTGGAGAGAGGTGAGGTAGGGGAGGCCAATGCAGGTCAGTTCATGCAAACTCCTGGGCTGTCACGTGGCCACCCGTAGCTGCAGGAAAGACTGGAAAATGTAATCTAGTGTGCCTTCGGAAAGAATAGACAGCTTTTGTGAACAACTAACCAGTCTACTACAAGAGGGCAGAAGAGCAGATGAGATATGGAATAGAAAAAGAGATTATAGAGCAAAATTCCAGTAAGGCAGAATTCACACAAAAGCAGAGAGAAAGGAAGAAATATGCAAACCAGAGAAACCCAAGGGTGTTTAAAGCACAACAGGACTCTGAGTGATTTGCAGAGGCATCTTGTGAGGTCTCCACCACAAGTGAAGCAACACATCAGGTGAATATTCCAGAGAATAAAGGACCATCAGATAATAAACTGTAAGAACATGGTAGCCAAGGACCAAAAATCATGAGCACCACAGTGCCTGAAAGTTCATAAAATCAGCCCAACAGAGTCAGTTGAGCTAATGTGTTCATAACTAAGTAGGCATTCCTGGTGCAATCCAGTCTTATGACTCAGTGACTATGACTGTATTCAGACCTAGGCTGGATTTTTTTCCCCTGTGCCTAATAGCATGATTTAAATCTTGGGAAATGCCACATGACAAATTTAAATTTCTATGTTTTCTTGTTTGATAAAACAAGCTGGTGATATTGATACCTCATTCTTGAGTAACTAAAATAAAATAATATTGCATAGCCACTGACCTCTTTAGACTGGGTTTGCTCATTACAACATGCCATAGTGCCACAACTAATTTTATATGTGTATTTCTGGCTGTTATGTAGACATGTGAATTTGAGATCATTGTCAGTATCTGACAGAAGTCCCTGTGGGTGTGCATGTGTGTGCATGTATACACAGGAGTGTATACTACTTGGAAACATGATATCTTGCATTGCTTTATGTTTATTTGTTGAAGCATCTGGGTTTTTTAATATATTATGAGTCATTTTGAAAGTCAGACTCAAGAGTACCTGACCCATAGTAGGTGCTCAGTTAAGGCAATCACACTGTTTATAATAAGAATCACTTGAAACAAACTACTTACACTTACACTTACACAGTAAATACTGTGTAAGGTTTTGAAGTAATATCTGACTCTCCAGATTCAGAGCCAAAGGGGCACTGATTCCCCTGAGTCATCAGGGTACGTCCTTACAAACAAAGCAGAGGGAGGAAAGGAAGCAACCAGGGCTGGAGACAAGAAGTGAGGGAGAAATGGGGAAGAAAGAGGCTAATAAAAAGACTTAAACTCAAGTGGCCTTCCTTTGGTGACTCTGCATGAAATCCACTCTGGAAATGTGGGTGAACAAGGACCCCCATACCACTCCTCCCCAACCCCACCAAGAACCTACAGGGACCTAGAGATTAATCAATTACAGATTTCCAAAAAAATAGTCAACCCACTGTCACCTATCAAAGGAAGTCCCTCAAATGGCATAGCGAAGAGTTGCTGCAACCATGTTTATCTACACTGTAGAAGTCCAGTAAAGACTAGATTGGATGGACTAGAACTGGAAGGACATATTAGCATTACTGAGAGCAACTCAGGTAGCAGTACCCTGGCCTTCCACGAGCTCTATGCAAAGGCCTGCCCCTGCAGAGGCACTAAGAATTATCAGAATCAATCAAGCACATAAACAAGTCTCATGAGGATGATTAATCCTTGCTGAGAGGGTGCCAGGGGGTAAATGACATGCCAATAATTCTACAGTCAATTCTCATAGTTAACCATCCTGGAAAACAGGGGTTCTGACACAGGCTGCCAGGCCAGGCAGAGTGGGAAGTGTTGGCAAGGTGGCCGACAGGGTCGGGCATGTCTGGGCTCAGCACAGAGGTGTCAACTTGGCCTACTGATATTTTTCTTGGACAATAATGAAAATCTTACTGGAAGTGTCTTGCTGTTCCCTCTTTTGCTAACTCTCCTTTCCATTCTCCTAGGATGACAAAGGTGAGAGAGGCAAGGTTGTTTTCTGATCTTTTCTGGGGAAAAAAATCTTGTAGGACTGCAGTCATTTTGAGGGTCAGACAATAGCCTTATTCATTCATTCAATGGTATATTTATTGCCAGGCATGGAGGCACATGCCTATAATCCCAGCGACTCAGGAGGCCGAGGAAGGAGGATCACAAGTTTGAGGTCACCCTCAGCAACTTAGTGGGGCCTTGTCTTAAAATAAAAAAAAATAATAAGGACCGGGGATGTGGCTGTCTGGTAGAGAGCCCTGGTTTCAATCCCTAGTACCATATGTATGCATATGTATGTGTGTGTATACATGCATGATATATTTATCAACAATCTAGTACAAGCTAAATGTTAGATGTAAAGCAAACAAACAATAAAGATTTGATATTTGTTCTCACTGAGCTGACCCTCTGGGAAAAAGGACAGAAAACAAATAAATAAATATATCATAACGGTGATAAGTGGTCTGCAAAAAATAAGCATATCACTCTGACGGAAAACTGTAGTCAGAAAAAAATTTTCAGGAAAAACTGAGACCCGAGGGAAAGAAGACTCCAGCTATGACACAGCAGCCACAGCTGGCAGATTGTTCCAGGTAGAGCGAATAGCACGTGATCGCTCCAGATCGCTAAGATTGTAATAGGAGACACCAAGACCTGAACCTGGGTCAAACCTGAAGGGGACACACTGACTTGAAAGTGGAAAGAAAATCAATGTGAAGCACTTTTGTAGCCCTCAAGCTTTAGGGTCCCCATGGGTTTGTGTGACTTTAACAGAAACCCCCTGTGGTGAATGGTAGGAAGCAAACCAGCTCAGGTCATCCTCACACTGGACAGTCACTGGGCTTGCCACATGGAACTCACAAAGCATCTCTCTTCCACCCAGAAGAGAAACACGGATCAGAACCAGCCCTACTGGGCACAGCTAGAGGCACTTTTTCTCTGTTCGTCATCGCTCACTCATTAGCCAAAGACAAGTGTTCAAAATGGAATTAAAAGGGTACCCACAATGCCCTGGGACAAGTGCTCACTGCTGGGGAGGCAGCATGGTTAGCTGACCAGCAGAAGCACCTCGACCCGTGGCTGCCTAGGTGAAAGGCGTGGGGTAGGAAATCGGTCTCATAGCTAAGTAGTTTATCGTTAGGTCGTAAGTTCATGCAAGATAAATATATGGTTCCTAATAAAAACAGACATCCAGACAGGGAGGATGTTCTTTTAACAATGGGCAATACTCATCCTTTGGTCTGGCAACCTTCAGAGGCATTGTTCTGGGACATTTCCTTTATAGTCAAAGATGATAAAGGGAGGAATTCATTTTCATTGCTTATGATTATCTCTTATGTGGATGCCTTGGGCATTGGGCATGTTTTCAGTTTTGTTCTACTAGAAGTAAAGAAAATATGAACAAAGAAATTTCCCAAAGGATAGCATAGTCTGACCAAAGTATCCCCTGTGTGATAACTTCGAGCCAATAGGATCAGACTGTTTGAAAAGTGTCTAGGAAGACTCTCCTGAAGGAGAACACCATGACAAACCCTAAATTGTGAATTTGTTTGGTTTTGTATTTGTTGAAATAGCACTAACTCTCCACGTAAAATTTGGATATAAAATCAGTGCCGTCAATGTCTAGCCTGTGCCCAATCTTTATAGCTAGACCTGAGCTTTCCATTCTCCAGGTTTTAGAAGTGAAGGCTCAAATATGAGCAAAGATACATACACATGGCCACACCCTTGCCATCATGAACATGATTAAACCCAGTCAAAATCATATGGAACGTCTCTGCTGGACCAGAACTGACCTGATCATGCTTCAGTCTCCTCACGTTCATAGTTGTTACTTATTTTTAGCAATTATTTTTCCATGAGAACAAATTTTGGCAGTGTCTATATCTCCATTTGGAACCTTGCCTTCATTTCCATTATCTATATATTCATGAACACATGTGTATGTCTATGTGTATGTCTGTGTCTCTGTGTGTGCAAGTCATCTACATATGTGTGTGCATGTCTCTGTGTGTGTTTGAGCTGAAAAACTCCTCACTGCCCAGGTCCAGCAGAAATGAGACTGTGAAGCATGAATCATTCATCTGTGAAAACCCTCCAAACAGACTCAGGCAGAAATTTACCAAATGTTTGGCTTGGGCCCCCTGAGGTGGTGAAAACATGATTTTTTATGAACAGTAAGGGCAGCACAAGACTTTCCAGAAAGTGATAACATAACCCTAAACATGTCAGCATATGCAACTTTTCAAGTCCTGACGTCTCTTCTCTACAACTCTAGACAGGCATATAAAGGAACAGCGCGAGGACTACAGCAACAGACGGAGGGCGTGGGACTCTAGGGCTTCTCCCCAGAGGCAGGCAGTAAAGGAGGGGTCAGGACTCTGTCCTTTGTGCCCAGAGCCACATTAACTGGACCTGCTAGCTTAGTAAAGATGGGAGGGCGAAGAGCTACTCCATCATGCTTTGAGGTTTTGCAAGATCCCTGACTTACCTAATCGTGCTTCCTGCTGGAGGCTGTGGAGGGAGCCATGGGAAGGAGATGAGTCCCTGCAGTGGAAGATGGATTGGCTTTTATGTTTGAGATATACCATGATGAGGACTGACAAGACAAGGGGAAGTCTGTTATTTATTCCCTTTCCCTCAAGAAACAACTTTTTGCTGAGACCCATTCAGTCATTCATTCAGTCAACACACACTCATTATGTGTCAAATACTGAGCATGAAGAGGACTCAATGTTGAAAACTGTGAAGTTGGCCACAGTGACTTCCAAGCAGTCCCTCAAGTCAAGACTTCTCAGAGTTCTTTACTTCTAATATTTCTCCATTTTAGCTGTGCTAGATCAACACAAGAGTTGGGACATCAACCTATAGGAAGGAACTGGACCATTTGCCTGCTGTGGAAGTTCAGTGAAAGACCCAGTCCAAAGGATAGATGGCATTTCATCACCACAAGCAAAACACTCGGAGCCCTCAGCTCTCCTCGTCTGTTGCCTTCAGAGGAAGACGCCCTACCTCATGACCCCCCACTTTCAGCATGACTCTCACCATCCCAAACACCCCTCAGCTGCCTCTGGCCACTCATCTGTAACTATCCAGACCCCGTTTCCAGACATTCCTGCAAGAAGCTACACAAACAACTGCATTTCTCCTTTTTCTGCAAAAATTTAAATACACAGTGATTGTGACATGTTCTAAAAAGGTTTGCTTCGCCAAGAGAGTGCTGTAAACTGGGCCCTGCAAAGGAAATTAAAGAGTCATTCAGGGTGCTTTAGTTTTTGTCTTTCAGGCCATTAGACTCAACCCCTAAAGAATCCAACTAAAGTCCAAGCAGAGGAGCCTGGGAGGGTCACTCCCTGAATCTTAGGTCACCCAGAAACAGTAGCCAAACAGGATCAAGCTGAACCCTGAGCTTTTTATTGTTGGTAGAATTGACTTGACCAAATCATCCCACTGACAGAATGAAGAGCGAAGTCTATCACATCTCATCTGACTGTAATTGTAAATTAAACAATTTTCAGAGAAATTATTCCAGCTCCTCTACCTTAGCAAACATATGCAGGGGAGAAAAAAAGAAATAAACACCATCAGCCTTCATCATCTTTAATATAATACAACAGCTTATGACACTAGTATCGCCCCAATGCCACACAACTGGATTGAGAGTTTGGAAATTGAATGAGAAACAAATTAAGAGCTGCTATCATCACTCAGGGAGGGTGGGACTAGGGGAGGGAAGCAAGTTGAAACTTCTGTTCTCCTGCCCAGAACCTCATCTATCATGTTAGAAGCCTTTAGTGATAAAAGCAAGATTAAACTGATAGAGGTGAAGCTGGGCTTCATCAGAGAGAGTTGAGTCTTCAGCTCTCACAAACTCTGTCATTCTGCCAAGACTCCTGTCTTCTCTGTTCCTTAATGCCCAGCAAAATTTACGCCCACCTCTTTTGAATTCATTGACTTTTACCTCCCATGCACAGAGCTTTTTCAGAGTTTTCTTGACATTGTTCTCATGGTCTCGGTGATATTTGCCTCTACCTCATTGCTGAGTTCTGATTCCCCTAAAACAAGAACTGTACATTATGTTTTTTCTCTTGAGTCTCCTGCACCATTGAGTTTGGAGCTGAACAGAATGTGAACCATCTAGTGAATACCTAGTAGATAATTTTGACAAGGGGTTCCCAGAAGCCCCTGCCCATGGAGGAGCGAGGAGAGTTAAGGACTTATTTGCATGACACCCAGTGAAACATAATAGTCTGCACACATCTGCTTGGACTGAGGGCCATCAGTTCCCAGTTTCCTATCAAGCTGAAGTCTTGAAGAACACATCGAGTCTGGCATTTCCTGATTTTTTTTCTCACTTGTCTCTTCTGTCACTCACCCATTACCAAGGTCATATTCCAAGCAGGTAACACGCATGGCAAAGAAAGAAAATCCAATAACAAGAGTCCGGTCTCATCATGCTAATAGCCTCAAACGTCCATACCAGAATGGATTGTCATCTGTTTTTCATCAAAGATGGAGCCCATTTTGCTACCTTCAAGTATAAACATGGCCCATCAGGGGGGCAATTTTTATCAGCTGCATCCAGTGAAACCAGGTCCTTCAGAAACACAGCAGGGTAGCTGGGGAGCCTGTGGATAACAGTTCTTTATTATACACATTTACCTCAGCAGAAAAGACTTGATCTTCTGGTAAGAAAGCAAGAAAAGTGCCAGATGTGGTGGTACATGCCTGTAATCTCAACAGCTCAGGAGGCTGAGGCAGGAGGATCACAAGCTCAAAGCCAGCAACATAGTGAGGACCTAAACAACTTAGTGAGACCCTGTCTCAAAAATGTAAGAATTTTAAAGGGTCTGGGGATGTAGCACCCCCATACCAAAAAGAAAGAAGAAAGTAAGAAAAGTTATTTATGTGAGAGGTTAATGGCAGGGGTTCTAATGGGTGAGTTTTCCCATTTACTGGGTGACCAACTTTCCTGGTATTCCTGTGATTAATGGGGCAAGAGATATGTTCCTCAGATATGGAATGTCCTATGCTAAACCGGGAGAGTCCTCAGTGAACTGGGACTAGAGTGCCTAGACATTAAGTTCACCTTCCCACCTTTCCCGAAGCAAACCTGCCTCTCTTCTCACCTCAGCTGGACGCTGCAGACAAAGTCGGGAGCTGCTGTCACCCAGCATTCCTGGACCACCATGCCTACTTCTTTTGAGATTGCCGTCAGTACTCCTCACTGCCCAGTTTTTCTCTAATATCCATCTTTGGGGAATCTCACCATTGCCTTTGTCTTCTGTTCTCTTTCAAAACTTTCATTCCCAGATCTATAGCTCAGCCCTGACCTTCACCCTCAACTTCAAATTTTTTAGCTTTCTATTTGATGTCTTTATCCTCCAACCTGCTGACTTCTTTTGCTCAGTGAAAACTAGATCAAGTTCAGTGTTACTTCTTTGCCTGTTTTTTCTTTCTTTGATTTGTGAAAATGGCCGTCGTCCTCCCAAACTTTCATGTAGATGTCAGACTCCTCTTCTCTGCCTCCTTCTCCAAAGCCTACCAACAAATCTCCTGCTCCAGAGACTGTGAATAGACAATTCTCCCAACCACTGTGGCTCCCAACCCATAGAACTATCTCCCTTACCCTACATTCTCTCTCCTCTCCTCCTAAACTGATCAGACCATTCCTCTGCTAACCACTTGTTAACGAATGTCCTCTTTGTCTTAGTTCCATGTTGTGCACATCCAAGCCCAATGGCACCTTCCTGTGGAAGCATTTTCATCACCTGCCCCTGCAGAAAGAAATCTTTTATCTTTCCCTGAGCACTTGACTCTGCTATTCTACTTGACGTTATTATTTCTGCACACTTTTCTCTTCAAAACCAAACTGCCCTTAAGGGCAAGAATTGTATGCCATTCACCTTTTAATCCTCACTTAAAATAATGAATGGGCAAATACAACTGAAGTCCTGTTCAATCTGATGGCACACTCCTTTTCATGGGTGCTGTTGGTTGACTTGTGAAAGCTTCTCCCATGTCCTTTTGTCCCCTACCCACTTCTCCCTGGGCTCCTCAGTTACAGGCAAAGTCCTGAGAGCTGGGGGCAGCCACTCCCCTACCTTCAAGCAAACCTTATCACTCTAAAATTCCAAATGCATGGCAGGCTGGCAGGGCCCAGGTAAAAATGCTTTGCCCCATGGAATTGTGAAACAGAGATCCCTTTGAGGTGTAACCTGAATTCCTGCCCTGCTCTCTTGTCTTCACCTTCATAATTAACACACCTTTCCAACATAGGCCCAACACCGTATTCATTTTGCCTTTTCTTCCACATCCCCTGCCCAGCTATGGCTCTGGTTATGCCTTGTTTCCTGAGAAAGAAATGTGTTAAGCTGTCTCAACATTTAACTGTTTATTCAGGGAAATAAAAAGGTCACCTTAAGGCAGAGTTCAAAGGCACAGATCTCACTGTGAACTCCTGTGAATTACATTTCTCCTTATTCCTGTCCATTCATTTATCATAGAGCAAATGTTCAGAGGTTTAGAGAGGGGAAAATCTGCACTTGTTAGATGGTTGTTTTTGTTTTGTTTTGGTTTGGTTTGGTTTTTTCTCATCTTATTTACTCCAGCTCCCACATTTTCTGGTTTGGATCCCAGGCCTCAAACTCTAGCATCATAGAGATGGTACACATGGTCAGAAAGAAGGGATCTGGTGACAAAGCTCCCTAGACCTAGGGAGGATAGGAGCAGGGCTGCAGCCCAATGTCCATTTGACACCGTGTCTCTCTCTTTTCAGTGATCACCTACTTCATAGAGTAAGTGTTTTTTGAGTATTTACCATGTGATATTTAAAATATGTCAGACTGGGTAAGACAAGGTCATGGTAAGGGCACCAGAACAGTGCTGGAGCAGGTTCTGAAGAGCTCTGCTGTACCACACACAGCTCCTTTTGTCGCTAGATCATGAGCAGGTCCAGGGCTTTTAAGCGAGCTGCTGGGGCAGGTGGGTGGCAGAATAGGTATTAAGTTATTAAGGGCCAGTTCCCTAATAATCTGCAATTTATTTTTCACTACTGGTATGGGACTTTTTCAGCAGTTTAGTAACTGGTAGGGCAATACCAGTGTAAACCAGCTATATATGAATCTTTAATATATTAATGTGCAAAATGGAAGGAGGCCTTTACCTCATGGATCCCACAGTACAATGCAGATGATAGATAGTAATAGAGTAATCACACGACAAATGCAAGATCCCAGATTACCAAATATAAAAATGCAGTTGTAGAGAAATATATTCATTTCAGGGAGAGCATATGATGTTAGATTTGACTATGTCAGATCAATGGCAAAGTCCTCCTTGGGAAGCAAGATTTAGGCTAAGCTCTGAAGGATGACAGCAGTTAGCCATCAGAGAGGAAATACAGCATTCTGGAGAGGAGTAAAAACACATGCAAACACGGCAGCAACACTGAAAGAATTGCAAGTGGCTAGAGAGGAGAGAGGAGAACAGAAGGTTATTTGAGAGGAAGGGGGAAGGTAAAAAGGCCAGGCAAGGTGAGGCTTTGGGGAGCTGCCTATCTCAAGAACAATAGGATGCCATTAAAAGATTTAAATCAGTGGGGTGACATAATCAGAGAAAAGATTTGCCTGGAAAGTGACTAAGCCTAGAGTAGGAAGCTGCAGTCAACACCAAGGACCCCTAAGATCCTACATGTGCAGTGTGTTGCTCAGGGTTCAGATCTCTCATCCCGGCAAGAAAGGGTTTCCTGCTGTTAGACAGGGCTCTGAGGGATTTCTCATATCACTTAAAGTGGTGAAGGAGTGGAGCAACAAGCATATACCGGTTAAAGTATGCTATCAACTGCTCCCTAATAATCTGCATTTCATTTAGCACAGCCCTAACAGCCACAGGACTGGCTCAACATTACCATTCACTGCCTCTTAGATGCTCAGAACAACTTAAAGAGGTAGGCATTATTGTCTCCTTTTACAAATCAGGGCATCAAAACTCAAAGAGTTAACTTGCCAAGTAATCCACAGCCTGGGATTCAATCTGAGTGCCACACTTTTACATTTAACACGACACTTGTATGTGAATATGGCACTGGCTGCAATATACCCACTAGACCTTCTGCACTTAATTAAGATGCCATCTTGCCCAGAAGGAACACAGCGTGATGAAGAAGGGAGTCACAAGTTCATACACACATTTTTGCAAGTAAGTATGAAACAATGTGGCAGGAACTTTGGGCCCACAAAATACAACTCTTTATAAATTTTTTTAACTTCGTGAAAGAGGAATGAATTGCTATGTTTAGTATTACATTTGACTTGGTGTCCTTGTTAGGAAGAAATGGACAAACTTTACTGAGTGTGCTAGGTATTGTGTTAGGTGTTTTAATACAGTAATTTGATTTAATCCTAAAATCAAGTTGATTAGAAAGATAGCAATATTATCCACAGTTTATAAGACAACAAAACTGAAACTGACATAGATCAAGAAAAATCCCAGGATAAAGAGCGGGGACCAAAAGAAACACAAATAACTTGCAAAGAACAAAGTAGTACCAAAGATCAGTACCATTAAATCTATATGAAACTGGAGATACACTCTGAAATGGAAAACCAAACCCCATGCTGATGTGAGACATAGTGCATTAAAACTGACCCTAAACCACAGGAGTCTGACTGCAGAATAATTCAACTTCCCAGAGCCAGGCTCTATGGGCAAACTCATCCTACTTCTTGGAGTTGTTTTGACATTAAAATGTGAAAGTTCTTAAAATAAGGAGGGGGTTAGAGACTCCAAGGAATGTTAAAACAGTTTGTGGCAAAACAGAGAAAGTTAAATATTCATTAAAGGGCTTTCATTTCAAATGATCGTTTTACCATATTGATGTCTAAATTGGAGAGCAGGAAGAAGAGGAAGAAACCCTTACTTAATCCTTTTTCTGAATTTGCCATAGAGAATGCAGAGCAGAGGATGGGGCTTTTACCCACGTCCTCTATGAACAGGGGTCTGTGGATGCTGAGATCTTGCACAGGTATCCCCAGCTATTCATGCATGCTCTAGAGCTGAGCTGGTTTGGCCAAGAGTCAGCCTCTGGGCCCTGCTGTCTCCATCACTTACTTAGGGATCTTATGCCTATATTTTTTCCCAAAGGCAGAGCTTAGTCCTGGATTATAACTTCATTATTTTGCCTTTAAATCCAAAGAACAAATGTTGAACTTCAAAATTCAAGGAAACATCTGAAACTTAATCCAACAACGCACCATAAATCAAGTAATATCCAGCTTCAAACACAAGTTGTCACTTCCAGACATCAGGAGAGTGCGTCTGTGCAGCAAGCTGTCAGGAATGGATGGCTCCTCTCTGGCTTTCCATCTACCTGGCCAGCAGGAGCTGCTTCAGCTCTCCTGTGCTGAGGGCATTGGTAGCCTCACTGCTGGAATTGAGCCTCTCACTCAATTGAGCCTTTGGAACAGACTTTCTGCTGGTTTCCTGGGAGGATAGTCTGCAAGCTCTAAGGCCTCCTGCTCCCATGTGCATTCACTCATTTGTACATTCAGTTATGAACTCTTCAGCTGCTTTGAACACCCATGGGCCAGGCATGGAGCTAGACAACGAGGATACGTTAGTGAGCAATCACCAGAATTTTGGCCTTTGGATTTATTCTTTTTTTTTACTTACCACATCTTTGCACCTTATCCAGCAAGAGATGATTGGAATCCATCATCCCTTCAGTACTAACCTGTCTACTGGAGCCCTGGTCTAGCAGTTTGGTTGGGGGGAAAACATTTGCAGAAAAGCTTTTGAAGAGAGAGATTCACCAGCACAGAACTGTCCAGGACATTTCACGTTTAGCCTCGTGCAGGTCAGGGACACCTGGAAGACTGTCTTCAGAAAGATGGCATCTTGAAAACCAAATGGGAATCCCAGTAAATAAAATTCATATGCCCCCAAAAGCTGCAGTGGGTAGACCACATCCCTTGGTCACTCTGAAGCACTAGCTAAGGAATCCTGTGGCACCAGCTTCATGTTGGCACTGATGGCTACAAAACACCAAAGGGCAAGCTTCCCATGTTCAAGGTGTTCACCACAAAGAAGCCAGATCCATGTGTAGTGAATTGCAACAAATTGATTCATAATCATCTCCCCCTTGAGGGTTTGCAGTCCTTTCCTCACTTTTCTTCTTGTCTCAGACTCCCCTACTTCCCAATTCCTCCCCTCCTCTAATTCATCCACCACACCCTTGCCTGGAATCTTTATAAAATGCTTGTTATTTTTAAAATAACCCCACTCAGGGTTATTTATAAAATGTCTGCTTGGAAAACTGTCCCTAAGGGTAATTCCCAAACTGCTTTTAAGAACCCTGCAAGTCAATCTTCCTAAGCCTCCAGATCTACCAAATCAGAATTTCTGGGAATGAGACCTGGAAATCTTCATGAGAAACACAGTTTAGAGGAATTCTTGTGCAAACTAATTTGAAAGGTAGCTTATGGGCAAAAAGTTGATCAGCAAGGGCAAAGGCCCTTCTAACACATCCTCCCTTCCCACCCTTGTCTGAAGCCATTGTAACACTAGCCTAATACTCTAGTAATGCAAGTACATTCCCTGAAGGACTTAGGAACTTCCATTCCTCCTTTGCCCATGTAAACACTCCTGTCTGAGTTTCCCACCCCTCCTCTCTCACTCAGATAACACACACACACACACACACACACACACACACACACTCCACTTGGGAAATTCTGATTCATCCCCTAAAGGTCAGGACAAATGTCACTACTTTATCATCTTCTCCTGGACCCCTTCAAGAGGTAAATGTGCTATGCTCTCACTTGGTTTCCACAGCATTGTATACATTCTATTCTGTCTCACATCATATTGCGGTATTGGATTTGTGTCTAGTGGCCACCCTACCCAGGCGCACACACACACACACACACACACACAACACACTTCTCAAGGCTATCAGGGTATGGACTGTATCTTATGTATTGCTAAATTCTGAGTGCCTAACTCTATTGAATATAAATGTTATTATTGAACTAAGACAATTTAAATTGTATAGATAAAGCATGTTATATCTTTCCCCCTTGCTGTACATTTTAAGAATATACACATCTTCCCCTCATTTCAAGGAAGATATATATGAATGAGAAAAATAGGTGACTGATTCTTCAATTCAAACAAATAAATATTTCCCTCCATTTACTTAGGTCCTTTTTTAATTTCTTTCATAAGTTCTTAATATTCTGGTTAGACTTATACATTTCTTTTTTTGATTGGTCCTGGGTATTTACCATTTTGATATATTTTTAATTATTTTATACTTCAAATCCCAGTTTATTACAGATACTTTGAAATACAACTAATTTTTTATATATTCACCTTGTATTCAGTGACCTTGCTGAAGTTACTTGTCTTAATATTTATCAGTAGATCCTTTTTTACAGGGGGGAGGATACCAGGGATTAAACTCAGGAGCTCTTTACTACTGAATTACATCCCCAGCCCTTTTTATTTTTTATTTGGAGACAAGGTCTCCCTAAGTTGTTTAGGGCCCTTCTAAATTGTTGATGCTGGCTTTGAACTTGTGATCCTCCTGCCTTTGCCTCTTGAGTCTCTGGGATTGTAGGCCTGTGCTACCACATCCAGTTATCTGTAAATTCTTTGAATTCTCTACATGCATACATAATTTATGTTCATTTTTCTTGACTTTTTGTACTGGTGAGTTCTAGAACAATGTTGAATTAAAGCAGTGATAATCAATGTCATCGTTTCATTCCCAGTGTCAGATAGAATACCTTTTAATATTTCACAATTAATTTTCCCAGACTTTTTAAGGTGCTAACAGTTTTTCTTTTCTAATTTTATCTATGAATAGGTATTGAATTTTACCAAATATTTTCTTTATCCATTAATAAGATCATATTATTTTTCTTCTTTATCATGCCTATGTAATGAATAAATTACATGAGCTTTCAGATGTTAAACCAACCTTGCATTCCTAAAACAAACTCCAATCCTTTGTAATATAAAATCACTTTCAAACATCACTGGATTCTTTGGTAATATTTTTAGTATTTTTAAGACTGATAATGAGAGAGGTTTTCTTGTGACCTTTTTTCTTCAGTATATTTATAAATTTTTGGTAACAAGTTTTACTCTGTTCATAAAGATGTTGATAATGCCTTTTCTTCTCTGGTAAATTTATGATCCAATGCTCTACATTTTAACCAGAAACAGATATTACTCCCTTTTCCATCCACACATTGTCTTTGAGAGGAGATACATTAAGCTATAAGAGGATAAGTTGGCCGAGATAATACCAACCTAAGGGACTTAGAACACTGTTTTGGTTAGAGATGTGGTGTCTCCCCAAAGCTAATGTGTTGGACAATGCAGAAAAGTTGGAAGGTGAAATGATTGGGTTATGAGAGCTTTAACCTAATCAGTTCATGAATCCACTGATATATATTAACTGAATGATAACTGTAGGCAGCTAGGGAGTGACTATAGGAAGTGGGTCCCTGGGGTCGTGCCTTTGGGGTTTATATTTTGTCCCTCATGAGGAATGCTCTCTCTGCTTCCTGGTGGCCATGTCCTGAACTGCTTTCCTCTGCACACTCTTTAACCATGATGTTTTGTTTCACCTTGGAACCAGAGCAATGGAGTCATCTGTCTATGGACTGAGACCTCTTGTGAGCCCCAAATAAACATTTCTCTCTTATGTTGTTCTTGTAGAGTACTTTAGTCACAGTGATGAGAAAACTGACTAAAACATACTCCCTCAAAAAACTCAACATGTCCACCAATTTTGCATTATAAACCTCATACACATGTGAGTATGTGTGTAAGCATGATTTGCCCTTAATATCAATGGGTGAACAGATTTAAAATATACCAATTTGTCTTATCTAGCATTCCCATATCTGTTAACTCCTTTGACCAGTAGGCATACCCATGAATTATATAAGTTGTGCCCATAGTATTTGATCCTGCTTGACTATATTCAAGCAGACCTTCAATATAGACTGATTCTGAGTATATGTATTCTGACTATATCCATATTTATTTTGTGCTTAGAGCCCCAAAAACCCATAACACTTGCATATAGATGCAACTAATACTCAGTTTTTATGAAAAATAATTATTTAGGTTATTATTGCCATTATTAATTTGCTAGGTAATTAATTCAATGGTTCTTTTCTGTTAAAGCACAATGAACATTAAAATATAGACCCCTTATATTACCTAGAAGTTAATAATTGCCCAATAAATTCTTGTTATAGTTATGAATAAGTCAATAATGAATGAATAGAAAGTTACCCATCCTCTAAAACAAGAGCTTGCAAATTACATTCTGCAGGCCAAATCCAACTCCCTTTCTAATTGTATAAGTAAATGTCTATTGGACAGAGATAGATTCATTTGTTTACGTATTAATCCCTCCCAGAGTATCTTTCCTTTCAGAGTTGAATAGCAGAGACCACATGAACGAAAACCCTAAAATACCAGTTATCTGGTCTTTTTCGGGAAAAGCATGCCATCGCCTGCTCTAAACAGACAATCTTCAATAAATAACTGGAGAGTGACCGGAACACACACACCACAGGGAAGCCTATAAACTGGAATCTCTTCTTGTTCACTGTTGAAGGAGTAGAGGATGGTTTCAGAGGTGGGGTAGAGGGTAGATGGTGACAAAAAACAACTCTGAATTTTTTTTTTTTTTTTCAGGAGACCTGGTCAGATCTTTT
Source organism: Sciurus carolinensis (assembly GCF_902686445.1). Lineage (NCBI taxonomy): Eukaryota > Metazoa > Chordata > Mammalia > Rodentia > Sciuridae > Sciurus > Sciurus carolinensis. Next base: position 112,958,467 of record NC_062214.1, on the reverse strand, counting down.
GTCAAAGGTCACAATGTGAGGGGCCAAGTCTCCACAGATGACCCTCTTTTCTGAATCACTTTGTATTATCCAGCTTACCCCCTCTCTCCCCAGGAGCTTTGGTTAAATCTTTTCCTGAGTTTCAGGGCTTTCATTGCCTCTTTTTTTCAAAAACAGGAATTCACTGAACTGAATAAGATAGTGACTCAGCCCAGGTGGACTGTTGAGATGACTGTGACAATTCAGCAGATGCCTGGGCCACAACAAAGGGCTTCTCACACACAGGGCTTCTAATTTCTTTCTTCTTAAAATGAAGAATCCTTCACTCTTGAGCTGATTTGCTCAGCAATTCAACATGCAGCTGAGTGGAAATTCTACAGTGCTGGAAAATGCCTGAGCAACATTTGTTTTCAATTTCCATTATCCCTCTTCCTCATTCAGAAGGACATTCTTGTTAGAAAGAATTTTAGTGTCAATATGTTTTCATAACACCAAAGTATAAAGTAATTTGGAAAAACACACAACTCTTTAAAAAAACACATAAATGTGAAGTTTTCATACTGTTATTCATTCTTACTGCATAACGTGGTACACATAAATTATCAAGGATGTCATGAAAAACAAATGTAAAATCTACATCTATTCAGGAAAAAAACAGGATGGCATCACAAATTATACAATATCTGTCTTTTGATATCCAACAAAATTTAACAATTAATGAATCATATTTTTGTGGCAAATAGTGGGATATTTTTTCTGGTCCTTCAGTAGGATAATTTTCCAAGTTTTATAGTAAATTGAATGATAAACTTTTCTTAATGCACTATACAGTCTCCATAACAATTATATGTAGGAACAAAAGAATAGAGGCTTAGTAACCATAAAATAACCTAGAGAGTCATTAAATATTATTTACCCAACACTCATTGCTTTCTCAAAACTATATTGGTAACATTAGAAAAACCCAAAAAGAAAAAGCATTTTAAACAAACATATATATTATCATTCAAATTTGTATTAAATATAAAGAGATTTTATTTTTCTTTGCAAAATATTTCTGAAAGATTTGACTAGATTCCTTCTTTAGAAAAATGAGCAACACTGGTACTTTTTTTTTTTTTTTTTGTGGTGCTGGGGATTGAACCCAGGGCCTTATGCTTGCAAGGCAAGCACTCTACCAACTGAGCTATATCCCCAACCCTTATCTTTCTTATTCAATTCATAAAACTTGTATTTACTCTCAACATTTTAGCATGCTTTGCTCATTAAGAAAAGTAGACCATAAAATAAAATCTTATAAAGTCATAATTTAAGAAAAAGGATAAAGAACATAAAAGTAGGAAAAGAATATATGTGTGTGTTTTGTTGTTTTTGTTTGTGTTTGTGTTGTATTTTCTGCATGCCTCAGGCAGTATTTTAGTCAGCTCTTTTGCTGCTGTGACTAAGAAACTGGACCCGAACAATTTTAGAGGAGGAAAAGTTTGAGGGTTCACAGTTTCAGAGGTTTTAGTCCATAGAAGGCTGGCTCCATACCTCAGGGCCCAAGGTGAGGAAGGACAACATGGCAAAAGAGTATGGCAGAGGGAAGCAGCTCACACGATGATCAGAAAGCAGATACAGAGACTCCACTCACCAGATACAGAGCCACATCTCCAGTGTCCCACCTCCTCCAGCCATACCCTACCAGCCTTCAGCTACCTCTCAGTTAATCCCTATCAGGGGATTAATTCACTGATTGGGTTAATGCTCTCACAACCCAATCATTTCTTCTCTGAACCTTCTTGCCCTATCTCACATGTTAGCTTTTGGGGGACACCTCACATCCAAACCATAACAAGCAGGTGTTGTTTTTAGAACAAAAAGAAGTGGTGGAAGGGGCAAGGAGCACAGGTATAGAAGAAAAAACTCCTGAATCCCCGGTCTAGTAATCTTCAGCAAATGAATTAAGACTGAAACTTCAAGTGCTTGATCTGGATTAAAGAATAGAATATAGGGCCCTATCTACTTCAGAGGACACTTACGAGGAAACATACAAGATATGCATAGGTTAATGGAAGTTATTAATCATAAAAATCACATTTGTTTTAGACAATAATAGTAGACAACATCAATAAGATAATTAAGAAAGCATTCCTAAATGGACCTTCAGAGATTCTTCATTTTATGCAGTTATGTATTCCATTTATTATTCCTGTAGCTAATTCTAGCCTTAGATTAAATGTCAAACAGGTTTTATATGGAAATATTCTGCTTTTTAACAATGCCATTGTCTTTCCTACTAAGTCAACTTTATACAGAAACTTCGTTGTTAAACTTTTTGTTTTGAAACGTTGACCAGTGGTGCAAAGGAACACACATTCCATACATGAGCAGGAACTATGGCGTACAAATGGAAAGCAGTTTAACACCAACCATGAAAATTTTAAACAACCTCACCTCTGTACATAGACATTACACATTTAAAAATTTATCTTATAGCTATACTTGCATAGATGCATGATCTTCATGTTTACCTTGGTCATCTTAATGAGTATAACAGTTTTAATTGCAACAAAATTTTAATAGTTTGTAATATAAATGATCATCAATAACTTTATAAATATATTTTATTTATTAATAATTGGTAAACAATTTATGTATTCAGACAACTGAATGTTCTGCCATAAAAACTATAATGCAACACTCTATAACTTACTGGGGAAAACCTCTAAGATACTAGGAAGTGAAACAATACAGAATCTTAAACACTATGCTAATATTGGAGGAAAAATAGATATTTGTATAAGTGTGTGTGTATGCCTGTACCACATGGAGCATGTTTGGAAAAATTCCTTAAGTATAAAGAAAAGTAGGGCAAGAAACTAGGAAACTGGGGGATAGAATGTGAGAAGTCTTACATTTTATTCTGTGTTCTTTTATTCATTTTGAATTTTGGTTCATATTACTCAAAAAAAAGTTTCCATAAAAACAATTGACAAATGAGATTTCCTATTTTAGTTTCAGGTTACTTCACTGACTGTTAATGCCTGGAACATTCAGAAAAATCCACAACTAATTAAAAAATTATATCTTTTGCAGAAAATATAAAATGTAACAGTTTAGTTTCCATGATGATTTCCTTTGTTTCCATCCTGGAAAGCTGACTTTTTATAAAGGCTTGCACTAGTTCCAGACTGTGTAGGGAAATCACAGAAAGGTGACTTTCCTCAAACCTGCTGAGATGACTAGAGGGAGAGAGAGAGAGAGAGAGAGAGAGAGAGAGGAGGAGAGAAATAAAATAATCCATACAGACGTGTAATTAATTCTCTCTAGGAGCCAAGGAAGGTCCTGACAGGAATTGTGTATTACCCATTTTGCCCCAGGCTTGGAAACATACCAACACTTGGTGGGCGTCAATGGGCAAGCATGCAGAAGGTGAAAACAGGACAGGAGTTGAGGATGTGAATATCAATGGAGCAAGGGACAGAGTACAGAAAGACAGGAAGATCGTATCACAGGGTCCCAGCATTTAGACCCAGTCCATCACATCTGGTGGGAAGAGAACAACAGAAATCCTTAAGTAATGGTGAAATACAGGTGTCTGGAATTGTCCTGGTCTGAGGTCATGTGTGGGAGGGGATTTTCATCTAATTGAAATTAGGATCCTATTCCAGGAACCGACTACTGGGAAGGGCTAGAAAATACTAGCTGTGGTTGAGCTTCTGTGTGCAAGCCTGGCTTGAGAGCTGAAGTGCCAGCAGAGTAGCAGCCTTGGAAATTGTCTAGGATGAGGCTAAACTTGGTGAAAAGCCAGGGGAAAAACTTCCCCAGAAACATGGGACCAAGAAGTCAAGCAGCAAGACCAAGTCCAGACTGCCATCACTGGGAGAGAAGTATGAGTAATTTCTAAGATGATCCTTAACTCCCTGCTCTTTTTTATAGTTTTATTTTTCTTTCTCAGATAAATCAATATACTGTATTCCATTATTATTACTTGATTAATGACTCCAAATTAATATATCCAAGCCTGTTCTCACATGCAATCCCCAATAGTGCTTTCCAAGTCTTGTTTGTTTCTCTTCTTGCTTGTTTTACTCTCCAACTACAACTAGACATTTCCTCTAGGATGTTCCAACATCATTTTAAATTTAACATTGTCTTCTTAAGCCAAATTCAACATCTTCCTTTTCCTTCTGTTTATTTGTGCTGCTATAACAAAATACCTGAGACTGTAATTTATACATAACAGAATCTTTTTACAGTTCTGGATCTAGGAAGTCCAAGATCTAGGCTCCAGCAGGTTCAGTGACTGGTGAGGGTCCATTCCTCACAGATGGCTCAATGTCATCACATGGTAACAGGATGGAAGGGCAGAGATTTCTCCTTTCAACCTCTTTTTGGAGGTCCCTAATCTCCTTCAGGAGGACAGAGCCTTATGACCTAATCACCCCATCTCTTAATACTAACCCTTTGATGATAAAGTTTCAACATAAGAACTTTGGGGAATATATTAAGACCATAGCACATTCCCTTCCCTCCTCTATCCCCAGGATCTTTGTTCAGTCTTCGATATCTCCATTTTCTATTACCCATGTTCAAAACCATGTAGCTACTTTTCTGCCATCTTCTTAGACATTCAGAGTTGCAAAGTTCTTCATTCATTCATTCAAATATTATACTGAATGAAAACAAGTGTAAATCACACTGCAGATATGGTAGACCCACACCTCCTCTTTGTCCATACCTTCTCATACCTACCATCACACATCTAAGATCTTTGTAACTTATATATTAGATTGTTGCTAAAGCTTCCTTTAAGTCCTTCTGTGATTCCTACCCTTTTTAATCAATTCGTACCTTTAGATTAATTCCAACATACAAAATTTATGCAAGCAATGCTTTCTAATTGCCCCATGAGTGATCACCTCCCTCTCTGGATTTTGTGCTCCTTAAGGGCAAGACACATTAATCTTACCTACCATGGTATCCCAGAGCCTGTATCGTCCAAGAAATTTGGCTTAACAAATTCTTATAAACTTCTAATGTCTCCCTACAACTTATTGGCAGCAAACCTCTCCATCTCTCCATCTCTGCTTGACTGTCACAGTCCTTCCCTGTCTGGTCACAATTTGTCTACTTAACCATATCCTCACTTCTTTGCTACCTGCTTCCTCTGTATCCCTCAGGCTTTTATCCTTATTCTATGATAATTCCCACCTACACATCGACGTCTCCACTGTTTTACTGCCTGAAATGACTCTCTCTTCACTCTCATTCAGAGAGCCTAGACCCTATACCCAGCTGTGGTAGAACCGCTACTAGAGGGAGGGGGTCAGGAGAGGATGGCCGTCCCCTTCCCAGCCTCTGAGAAGCTTGCACTGCCCTTTGCGTTCTCAGTGTCAGAGAAAGGACCTGCTCTTTCTCACCTGAGATGTTAATGACTGAATCCAAGCCCGTTGATAATGCAAATGGAACCAAAGGGTAAGAAGTCAAACCTGTCAGAGGCTATCAAAGTACTACCTTGCATACAGACTGCCCATACAACACCCAAGGAAAGTGGTAACGAGGCTCACAAACTCTGATTTACCAGATATTAGCAAAAGGACAGATGCATCGCCTTCCGATGCCCCAGCTGTCCTACTCCTTGGGTCAGAAGTTGGGCATTTAGCAAAACTGATTTCTGGTCCTTGATGCCCTTTAAAACCCCTCTTGCTCTGTTACTACCTGAATGTAAAGAAGTAGAAACAGCCCTTCAGTAAAACTACCACAAAATTTTTGAGGCTAGAAGCAACCAATTGCTCTAAACACCCTTCACCTATGGCTTGAGGAGGCAGCAGCCACATCCTGCACATCCATCTGACCTCAGTTGTTACCACAAAGCATAAGTTAAATTTAATTTGAGATTTTTCTTTATATGACAAACACTGGGAGAGATTCTAGATACAGAAAGAAAAAGATCTGGTTCTTGGTATCCCAACTGCCCCAACATCCAATACGTCTACCCTTGAGCTCACTGAATGCACAGAAGTTTCTTCACTACCACATTTGTCCCTCTGGGTCTCTCTGACAACCACTTTCCATCTCTCTCTGACCTTTATTCAAGACCCTTTCATAGAAATTTAGATTTTCTTAGGCGCTATCTACCACTATAGACTAGACAGTTTGCATTTCTCCCTTCATCCCCAGTGCAATCTTTTGATCTTGCTTTCTGATTCTCCCTTGGCTCCAGCTGCTCCTACATAAAAACCTGACAGTAAAAATCCCAGGTCCAGTGATGAGTGCTCAGCAATGCAACTGTACTTGAGGCTACTGAATCGTACACTTAAAAAATGGTCAAATGGTAAATTTTACATTGTACATATTTTAACACAATAAAGCAAAATCCCTTATCTGACCAGTCCCATGTCCTGGCCCTGATCACAGACAGCAGTCACCCATTGTAAGGGAACTCAGGATCAAGTAGGAGAAACACAATTTAAATATTCATTAATCATGGAACAACTCTTGACCATTGTTTGTGTGGTGGGACCAGAAGATTCAGGGAACACTGTGAAAAATACAGTACTTTCTTTATAAAGTTCATATTCTAGCCTGGGAGATAGCCATTAAGTAAACAGGCATAAAATCAAATACTTTAAAAAATTGTTTTTATTTGTTCTTTTTAGATATACATGACAGTAGAGTGTATTTTGACATATTATACAGACATGGAGTACAAGTACTTTATTAAAACAGTAATAAACACTATAAAGGGAAATACAGGGTCCTATGAGAGCACAGGACAGATGGACATGACCTCATCTGGCTGTCCTTGAGAATGTGACATTGAAGCTGACATGCGAAAAATGAGTAGTCTTTACCAAAGGAAAATGGATGTGCTGGGATTGGATGGGGTAGAGCACTCCAGGTAAGCAGAACCACATGTGTAAAGTAGAAAATCTTTCACAAAAAGTCTAAATTAACCTGGTCCTCTCGAGGAACTGCTAGAAGTGAGTAGAGGCATATGCAGGAAGGGGCAAGACATCAGTCATTCTGGATATCAGAAACAATAAATTAAAGGTCACACTATAGTACACCAAGGAAGTAGGCACAGCTTCCAAATGGAGGGGAGCATGGGTGTACAAACCTCAGTGAAGAGTTAATATTTGGTGGGAATCTGAGATTTTGATAGCTGAAGAAGACAACACAGGCCTTCCAGGTCCAAAGGCTACCTAAACAAAGACACTGAGCTCGGGAAGTGCCAGGGGCACCTGGGAACAAGAGAGAAAAAGGAGAGAAAATAGGGTAAATGAAAAATACAAAGGGCCTCTAGAAAAGGTGATTAGTTCTTGATCAGCAGGTAGAGTGTCCCACCCTCCACCTCCCTGGCTCCTACTTGACTTCAACCACCAGTAATGGATGACCCTGTAAACCAAAACACCAGCTCCCGTACACCTGTAGGAAATCAATTCCACAATGAAGAGGGGTCCAGATCTCCAAGTCCTCGTGGCACAGAGCTGGAGGTAGCCCTCCCTTCTGCTTAAATGGTTTAGAAACAGTAATAAAATTAACTGTGGAGTTCAAATGATGGGAGACAGAGGGTCTGAGACCAGTACAACATCAGAATCCTAGATGCCCATCCACTACATTGCTTTCTTGAGCCTGTGGTGAGATCCAGCTACTAAGGAGTTTGACTGAAATGTTGTCTGATGCTAGTAGGCAGAAGCATCACCGGAGCACATTTGACAGCTCCTGGTTTGACAATGGGATTCTGAAAATCTCTGCCTTTTGCCATTGTGTATTGACCTCAATCTCCAACAGACTCTTGTGGCTGTTGTTTGTAAACATGGTCTCTACAAATAGGATCATTTATTTGTCCAAATGGAAGGCCAAGTGGGAACACAGAAGAAAATCATTAAACTCTTTTTTCCTAATAACCAGGAAGACTGATCTCCAGAAAAGAGTGATTGACATTGGCCTGCTAAGATGTGAGGACATCTTACACCACAATTACATCTATGGTAGAAGGGTCCCTGTCCTCACGCTGGCCAGGAACCAAGGTTGGGGAGCATGCCCCACAGAAGCCAGCAAACCCTGTACCTAAGTAGGAATTCCCAGGAGCAGGGCCTGTGGAAACATGGGGATCTCCATTTCTGTTACCATAAATTTTAGTTCTAGAAAGCACTGTAAAGTGTTTGGGGATTAGCTCCTTGACTCCACCAAAGAAGGAATTAGATCCTGAGACAGGTGACCTGTCTGTATAGAGGCAAGGAGTCTGTAACTCAAGGCCAGTTACCTTATGATTCAAATTTCCATATGGTAAAGTTCACTGTGACCAGCACATTTGTGAAACTGGGATTTCTACCCATTTGATTATTGAACATCTAATATTCTTTTTTTTTTTTTAAACATCGTAAGATCTCTTTGAACATTTTTTCATATATCTGTTGATTTCTTGTAAATCTTTTCCTGTGAAGTGTCTGCTCATTTCCTTAGCCCATTTGCTGATGGGGTTACTTTTTTTCTTGGTGTAAAGTTTTTCAAGTTCTTTATAGATTCTGGAGATTAGGGTTTTATCTGAAGAATGTGTGGCAAAGATTTTCTCTCACTCTGTAGGCTCTCTCTTCACATTGTTGATTGTGTCCTTTGCTAAGAAAAAGCTTTTTAGTTTGAATCTATCCCAATTATTGATTCCTGCTTTTATATCTTGTGCTTTGGGAGTCATGTTAAGGAAGTCTGGTCCTAAGCTGACGTGATGATTTGTACCTACTTTTTCTTCTATAAGGTGCAGGGTCTCTGGTCTAATTCTTAGGTCCTTGATCAATTTTGAGTTCAGTTTTGTGCATGGTGAGAGATAGAGGTTCAGTTTCACTTTGCTGCATATCGATTTCCAGTTTTCCCAGCACCATTTGTTGAAGAGGCTATCTTTTCTCCATTGTATTTTTTGGCACCTTTGTCTAGTATGAGAAAACTATATTTATGTGGGTTGGTCTCTGTGTCCTCTATTCTGTACCATTGATCTACCTGTCTATTTTGGTGCCAATACCATGCCATTTTTGTTACTATTCCTCTGTAGTATAGTTGAAGTTCTGGTATTGTGATACCCCCGGCTTCGCTCAAGGTCTCTAGTAATAAGAGAAATGCAAATCAAAACGACCCTAAGATTTCATCTCACCCCAAGTAGAATGTCTATTATCAAGAATACAAGCAACAATAGGTGTTGGAGAGGATGTGGGGAAAAAGGTACACTTATACATTGCTGGTGGGGTTGCAAATTAATGCAGCCACTTTGGAAAGCAGTGTGGAGATTCCTTAGAAAACTTGGAATGAAACCACCAATTTACCCAGTTATCTCACTCCTTGGCCTATACCTAAAGGACTTAAAATCAGCATACTATCGTGATGCAGCCACATCAATGTTCATAACTGCTCAATTCATAATAGCTAGATTGTGGAACCAAACTAGATGCTCTTCAGTTGATGAATGGATAAAGAAACTGTGGTATATATACACAATGGACTATTGTTCAGCCATAAAGAAGAATAATATTATGGCATTTGCAGGTAAATGAATGGAGTTGGAGAATATCATGCTAAATGAGATAAGCCAATCCCAAAAAACCAAGGGCCAAATGATCTCTCTGATAGTGAATGATGATACATAACAGGGGTGCTGGGAGGGAGGCAAGAATGGAGGAAGGATGGATTGTATAGAGGAAAAAGACAGGTGGGGAGGTGGTGGGGGGGAAATAACAGAATGAGACAAACATCATTACCCTATGTACATGTATGATTATACAAACGGTGTGACTCTACTTCATGTACAACCAGGGAAACAACAGTTGTACCCCATTTGTGTACAATGAATCAAAATTTTAAGAAAATAAAGAAAAGTTCTCTTTGATTAGTTTTGTGAAATTGAAGTTGTGGGGAAATTAGAGGCATTTTTTCTGGTTTCAGGATACAAGTTAAATATTACAATTCTTTTTGTAAAGATCAAATGGTTTTGAGTATTAAAAAACTAAATAAAATAACTCTCCTGAGCCAACTGTGGACTCCCTTATTGGGGTTGAAATTGTTCTAGGAAATTGTTGGGGTACTTGAATTAAAGTAACATCAGAGACCCAAGCATCACTTCCTCGTCATTTCCACACACATTTTTCTCCCATTTTCCCAGCAGAGTTCATCACAATTATTATGATAACTACACAAACAGTTCGTTGCTTGGCTAAGGAGTGTATTGTGATTTTTCTTTCTTAGACTTTTATCCTTCCCAGAATTAACTCTTTTTCCCCATTCTTTGGCTATATGAAACATTGTAAGTTTTTCTATACCCTGAAACAGTCCTATAAAATGTATCTCAATTTAATTCTCCACTTGGATAAATCAGATAACCTGTCAAATCCAGTTTCCCCTGGAAGCACCCCTTGGGGAACATTTTATATCATACTTTATAATGACTTAAGCCCCCCTCACCCAATAATAATGGTAAAGGTAGAGACCTGTAAATCAATTTGCTGGGTCTTACATCAGAAGCCTGCTTTTTAGAAAACCAATTCCATGATGCTCAAATTATAGAGGTACTCTTCCAGATTTCTAGAAAATAATTTGGGAAGAAGTAAGCATTCTCCAATAATTTCAAGTCATTTGACCTTATACAGGTAGAGTACTCTGACTTGCTGGCTTTTAGGGTAGAACAGAGAGAACATAGAAGGCTTCATAACTGTAGGCTGAATTTGAATCCTTCCTTGGCCACTTGTAAACTATGACATTAAAGACTCATTCCTATGTCTTGTTCTCCTTCTGGAAAATGGAAACAATAACACCATTCTAAATGCCCACAAGATAATGCTATACCAATTTCCCAATATCAGATGCATAATTGATTCTGAATTAGCATCTACTGAATTGTAAAGCATGAACTTATTCTCCTCAGTCAGATTTCTGGCAAGATGGGCCTGAGATGCCTTAACATTCATGTATTCCTCTTGATAATATGGATGCAGATTCCTCAGGTACATGGAACCAATTTACCAGGCTTCTGAAATCTTATCTTCTAAGAAGAATCCAATAACAAGTAAAATTATTTTAGGGGATTTAAATGCAGGGTTAGTGATGGTTTGGCCAAAGCTTTATCCACAGGAAATTGGAACAGAATGGATAAGATGGTTTCTTACCTGTTTCCTTGACAGCCATCGATCCAGAATTAGATACCTGGATCAAAAAGAAAAACAATCATCCAATTTAATTTATCATCAGTATCCATCAGTTTGAAACAATGGTCCATAGGATAAGTATATGGAGAATTTAGTTTGCAATACCAAAGAGGAAGCTGACCTTCTTTTTAATTATCAAATCATCCTTTTATTAATTATTTTCATCTTTAAGATGTGTCTTCTAGGCCCACATTGAAAGTCACTATGTTTCCCTTAAACTTGATTTGACCCTATCTGAGTCTCTCTGTACATATATCAGAACATCACATGAAACCCCTAAATATGTGCAATCTTTATGTTTTTATGTATTGTTTTGTTTTTATGTTTGTCTTATGTTGTTATGTGTTTTATATTTTTATGCACAAGAGCATTCTGTCATTCTGTTTATGGAATGTTCTTGAATTTGAAAATTTGATATTTTCAAATAACAAAGTTTAAAGTAGAATGGGGCTCTTTCTAATTCCCAAATTAGCCCTCTCGAAGCAGAATCATATGGTACATTCTTCTCACATTATGTTCTGGGCCATGTTCCCTCTAACTCTACCAACAAGTCAGAGACAGGCCAAGCCCAGCTGACCACTCTGTGTTGGGCCAGGAACTGATCATTCTGTTTCTGCTTAGATGAAATTTGACAGAAAGTCCAACCAATTTTTATAAAACTAAGAAGAAACTATCTTAAATGGAATTCATAAAAATCCTCCCTAAAACCTGTTAAATTTAAATGATGAATATAGCAGTGATTTTTAACACATAAGGTAACCAACCTTAAAATTACTTTCAGTCTAGAAAAATCAGAAAAATTCTTCCAAAATGCATGCCTCTTGACCCTCTGCAAGGGTTGTAAAAGAAAAAAATAATAATTTATTATGGATCTCCAACAACCTCCAGAAAAGAATTTGCTAGCAATAATTTTCTGTTATCTTGGAGTCTAGCATTTTTTTGTTAGCCTATTAGTAATGGGATATTGAACAAAATGCAGAACCACAAGTAGCATTTCATATGACAAACGACTGGGCATGAGGCAGAGTATATTTAACTTGGATTCAAGCCCTGTTTGTTGATTTCTAGTTTTGTACTTTGAGTAAGTAATTTAACATCTCTATGCTTCAGGGTCTTTGTCTGCAAAATGATAATATCTCCCAACACAGACTCTTAAAGATGTAACAGTATATTGTAAGGAAAAACAACTTAGGAAATGTAAAAGCTTTATCCTAATGTAATATCCTAATTGTTGTATTGAGTCCAAAACAAATATATTCCTTGTACATATCCATCTAATTTCAAAGATGAGGTTAATTAGGAAGATGAACCTTTTTATGTTTATGAATACATATTAAATGTACATATTAACAGGGTTTGGTGTGATACCTTCTGTATGTTCACACAACATGCAGGGATCAAATCCAACCTCCATTTTCCTTCTCCCATTCACCCTTCCTGATCTCTAGTAATCACTTTTCCACTTTCAGAGAAGATGAACATTTAAATAAATGTTTATCTCTAAATTATTTTGAGGCTCTTCAGACCACACCACAGCATTGAGGTGCAACATACTGAAGCCACATACAATGAAAGCTCTGGACTTCATGGGTAAAATCTCAGGGTCTTACTGGGTAAGTTAGTTGCCCTTTGGTCCTGTGCTACCATATTACACAAACTACAGCCAACATTACTTCTCTCTACACCCTGTTCCTCTTGCTTAGAACAGGGGTATACCTTTGTACATTATTACATTCTGTAATACACATGATGAATGATCTTTTATGTCTCATATTTGTTTTTTATTGACCAAGCAACGTTTCTCTCATCTAGTTCAGTTCTCTGATTTTCAGTTGAACTCTATTTTTGTTTGTCTCTTGGTCTTTTGATCTTGTATGTTCTCTCTCTGTGTTTCTCTCTCTGTCTCTCTCTGTCTCTCTCTCTCCTCTCTCTCTTTCTCTTTCTCACGTGCGCACACACACACACACACACACACACACACACACATACAATTTGAATTGATCCTTCAGTGTACTAATTTAGATCTTCAGCCTTTCAATAATATCTTTGACTTAGCATCTGCTGAGCCATAATTCACAATGTGATGTTCTGCAATTCTTCCCAGGCACCTTTCCACGGCAGGCTCTGAATTATTTTGATTGGTACAATATCTGCACACAGACACTCACCACAAAAGAAATTACTCACTCCTGGAAAGAGATGCCAAATCCCCAATTTAAAAACGTCAAATGAATAATTCCCAAAGTATTCTATTTCTCTTTCAAACCCAGAACATTTTAATTACCTTGAAATAAACAAAGAGCATTACAAAGCTAACTCAAATTGTTTATTTAAAAGTCACCATTTCTTAAGGATTGCCACCTGCCCCAAAGTTCTTCATGTCTTCAACATTTATTTAATCTACCACCCATGTGGTAAAGAGCCCATTAAAGTAGACTTTAAGTAAACTTTGCACCCATTTGGAGTCCTAAACTGGCTTGAGAGCTAAAGGGAGCACAGAAATAAGTAATGACCCATCTCTTCCCTTAAGTGTGCATTGGCTGCACCCAAATGGTCAGGCTTCCTGCCTGGAGCTACATATTTAGTTGTGATAAAGAGCAAAGAAAAGCAAACAGCTTCAAGCACTGAAGCAGTACTTTCTCTACTGAACGATGTGTCCTATTAGCGTTGCATCTGATAAGCAAAACACACTTCCCATGCCAAAGGAGGTGGGTGACAAGGGCAGAAGAAAGCATTACACACACAGTAGCAAGGAACAAAGACCTGTAGATTCAGTGGTTTCAAACATGCAGCCAGCCTAGATGCAAATTAGAGTTGCAGACAAAAGGCTCTCCCCTCCCCTCTGTGAGTGATGAGACCATCGAGTCACTGTAGAGCCCTGCTGCTTGGAAGCAGTTAAGTACTGGAATCCGATCATGGACTGTGTACCAACCAGACAAGCAGCACTGAGCACATAATCATTCTGTCATCCTCGATTCTCTTTAATGTGCCAATGCCCTGAGATCACACAGAATTTACCCAATCCAATTAACCTGGCCAGGGCCAGGAAACCATCAGGAATTGGAGTCTTTCATATTTTCAGCAAAGAATAATGAATATTTAAAATCTCATTTACAAAATGAAATTTTCTCAATTGAAGGATTGATTATCTTTCTTTAATTCTGAAAACTGTTCAGTTTATCTCTCTCAATTTTTTTTTTCTTATTCTTCTTATTCTCTCCTTCTGGAACTCTTAAATTTAGCACTGTGTATGTAGACTGCCTAGCATGAACAAAGCCCTGGTTCAGTTCCCCGTCCTACACACACACATGCATGCACACACGCACACACACACACACATACACACTCAACACACACTCATATGCACAGACATATTTAGGAAATTTTTTTCATGTCACTCAACTGCTCTTTTTATATTTTAAATCTCTTTACCTGCCTTCCTGATTATTTATTCAGTTTTGTCTTCTAATTTACAATTTTGTCCTCAGTTTTGTCTACTAGGGTCAGGGCAATGGTATGGTTGGCAAAGTGCCCAGGAAGCACAATTTAAGAAGCCACTCACTCTTGGGCTTGTGGAAGTTCAGGGATGGCTCCTGATAGTGTAACCTCTTACATTTTGCACCCTGTGTGCCCACTTGCCTCATCCTAATCATGGTCCAGATGTCTAATGTACAGTTCACCTATCAGTTTCCATTTTTAGTTTGATAACTACATGTTTCGTTTCCAATTTTTATATTTTAATACCTGTTTGTTCTTGATTAATAACCCTTTATTCTCTTTCCCTCTTTTACTTATTGATCATTCTCAAGCATGCCTTTTAAATTTTTTTCTTTTTTTTTTAAAAATACAGCATTATTTCTAGTGCCTTGCATGGAAAGTCTACATGTTCCTGGGTATGCTGGCAATCATAATAGAAAATTTCCTAATGTGTTTTATAATTTTGTTTGAAAACTTATCTTGTTTGGGAGTCTTTTTCCAAAATACTCCCCTTCCTGTCAAGTGGTTTTAGGGCTGGTTGCCTCAGCCTGGCACTCCAGGTTTGTGTCACCAAGTCACCATCTAGTATATTATTTCCAGGCACCTTTGACACTGCCAGCCTGAGGGCTGTGACTTGGTGCAGCAGGGTCTGTCTCCTGTTCTCATCTAGATGTTTTTTTTTCCCTCCCTAAGAATCACAAGCAGTCAGATATAATGAGGGGAAGTTAGTGGAGTTTCCATGCCTGATTTATTGCTAGAAATTTAAACACTGATTCCAGCTTATCTGGGAATCCTAGCTCAAGTGTTCTGCCACTTGTGGGATGAGCAATTACTTCATCACCAAATGCTCCTTGAAGCTCAGCCTCTACTCTGTACATATGTGAGTGTGTGTGTGTTTCCTACAAGCCAGTCACTTATAGTCTCTCTGTGCATGACTACAGGTCTCTGTTACTTTAAGATGATTGGGTGTTATCTGCTTATTTTTTAGTGTGTTTATATTTACCAAAAAAATTTGTTTGTTTAAATCATCCCTTTCTGTTAAAACCACAGTATTAATATGTTTTTTTTGCAGTCTTGAAATCTGAAGAAAAATTTTAGTATACAAATTTTATCACAGTTAAACCTGCATTCCAGTTTGAAAGATCTAGTCTAATGTTACTCTTGGAAGCAGACCCCTTTTTCTTCCTTGGAAGCCTCATGTAAGCCTCAAGGGTACTTTATGTTCAGGGTTTCAGGGGCATAGAATATACTAGTTTACTCTTTCCACTATCTCTTCATGTGATTTATAGTAATTTCTATTGTTCCTTCTAATTTCTCATTATGAGATTACAGTATATTGACTCATAGAACAGAGCAGTGTTTACCTTCTGTAATCTCATTGAGGTCATAATATCAGTTATTGATTTTTGCATGAAAAGACATCATAAGATTTAGTAACTTATTTAACAAAACAAATACAGCCTCTATAAACTGAAAATTATAAGATGATGATGAAAGAAATCAAAGATCTAAGACAATGGAAAAATATATTGTTTTCATGAATTGGAAGATATGATACAGTCAACAGGTAACCCAAACTCTTCTATAGAGTTAATGCAATTCCTATCAAAACCTCAGCAAGAGTTTTGGAAAGCATAAAAAACTTATTTTAAATTTTATGGGAAGGAAAAGGGACTAAAG
Source organism: Sciurus carolinensis (assembly GCF_902686445.1). Classification (NCBI taxonomy): domain Eukaryota; kingdom Metazoa; phylum Chordata; class Mammalia; order Rodentia; family Sciuridae; genus Sciurus; species Sciurus carolinensis. The sequence goes on along the minus strand of NC_062214.1, from coordinate 112,942,157 downwards.
TGGCTAAGCCAATTTTGAAAAATATAATAATTAAGTGGGAAGAATATTTATATTTGTATTTGATATGAGGACTTACTATATAGCTATAGTAATCAAAACTGTGTGGTATAATGACTTAACAAACACATAGATTCATGGATCAAAATAGAAAAACCTAAAATAGATCCAAATTGATTTTTTCACAGTAATACAAATGCAGTTCAATGGAAAGTTCATAGTCTTTTCATCAAGTTGTGCTGGAACAAAAGTTTCCTAAAAATTTTATGTGTACATTACCATAACATATGTACATTACCATAACACTTATGAACTACAAATAAACTTTAACCTAAATCTCACACTGTTTACAAAAACTAATTCAAAGCAGATCAGAGGTTTAAATATGTCATAAACAATGGATCATAAACTTAAATGTAAACATAAAGTTACAAAACTTTTAGATAAAAACAGAATAAAATCTTAAGGACCTAGAACTAGGTAAAGAGCTCTTAGCCATAACACCAAAAGCACAGTCCATAAAAGAAAAATTGAACTTCATCAAAACCTAAAACATATGAACTGCAAAAGATTTTGTTCCAATGATAGAAAGACAAGTTAAAGATTGGGAGAAAATATTTGCAAACTGCATGTGTGAAAAAGAAGTAGTGTGTAGAAAAAATCTGGTACATCTATACAGATGAATACCACTGAACAACAAAAAGGGTTTAATATACAAATAACGATGCAACAACATTGATGAACCTCAAAATGGTGCACATTGTATGACTCTTGTGCATAACGTTCTTGAAATGACAAGCTATAGAAACTGAAGACAGATTAGTAATTGCCAGGGGACAGAGATAGGAGTGTGGTGGACACAGGTATAAACACAAAGAAGTAACAAGATGTTCTTTTGTAGAGAAAGATTCTTTACACAACTCCATATGTGGGATAACACCACACAGAGCTACACGCACACGCACACACACACACACACACACACACACACACACACACACCAGCATGCACACAAATGCAGATTTTAAAACATGGTGAAAACTGAGTAAGATCTACAGCCTAATTAATACTAATGTGCCTATTCCAATTTCCTTCTCATAAAATTGAATTTCAGCTATTTAAGTCTCCATTTTTAGTGATATCTGGGTGAAGTGTACATGAGATTCTATATTATCTCTGCAGCTTCTGTGAGTCAAAAGAAAAAGTGTTTTATTTAAAAAGTGTTTTATTTTAAAATAAGTGACTTAAGGCTGCATCGTTTATTTAGCACCCAGTTTTTACAAGTTGGCAATTTGATTTGGGGCCACTTAAGCAGTTCTTTAGCTACTCCCAGCTATGGTAACTCATGCCTTGTCGGTCATCAGCTGCTCAGTCAGCAGCTGATCATCTAGGTGTCTGTTTCTGGGGCTTGGATGTCCAGGGTAATGGGGTAAAACCTCATATTTCTCCTATTGAGCAGCTAGCACCAATTCATTCACATGTGGCAGTTATGGGGCTTCTAGTAGCAAGAAATGTGCAATATTTTCACAAGTCTCCACCTGTATCAAGTTGCTAGAGTCCTATTTGGTGAAACTAATTATGTGGACAACCCAAACTCAAAGAATGGGGAAATCGACTTGAGCTATGGTCAGAGGAGTTGAAAAATATGGCAGTTATTGTTTTTCCACTTACCATCATCACACTATACCTCCGAGTAGCAGAAAGAGAAATTGACTTGGAGGTTCAGATTTTCTTTCTCTAATTTGCCTTAGATCATTTCTCATACAGTCCCAATTCTGAATAATAGGAAGGACCTGGAGAGGAAAAATAATAGACATATTTTCTTAAAGTGTGCACAGATGGTAGCAGAAGGTTTTCCATTCTCAAAGACTTAATTTATAACTCAAAGGCTAAAGACTAAATTGGCCTAGGTCTGGCCCAATCAATGGAAGATTATGGAACAGGATAAGATTAGACTAAAGACTCCTTCAAAGAGAGGACCATGCCTAACAGTCCTGATCCCTCAAAACTATAGGGAATGCTGATTCATTTTGATCCATTCAGCACTCCTTCAATATAGTTAGTAAGACTGGGGAATATAAACACAGTGCCATTGTGCCTGTACCAGGTAAACTCGCACATGGTATTGGTGGGGTATAATTAGGTCAAGAAACAAGAAATCTTTCCAGACTGGGAATATTGTTTGGCTTGTTCCCTATTTTATCCTCTATTATATCATAATTTCGAAGTATTTGCAGGAGTAACTTGTGCTTCTGTAAATTTTAGAAATGAATGGTCTGGCCTAAATACTATCTGGGTGTCCAACTTGAGCTCAGAACCTAGAGATCTGGCAAGATTGTGGCAACCATCAAGCCTGGGACATTTGCCCTTGGGTTTTCAGGCTTGGACCAGAATTCAAATTCACCTCAGATGAGATGAAACAAATTCTCCATCCTACTAGCACCCCCAAAGAGGGAAAGATTTTTTATAATGTGTTGCTTGTCAAACTAATTTCCTTTTCCATGGTAACTATGAAACTGTTTGCACCCAAGTAAAAGGCAGTTTTATTCATTTGATAAGTTGGCCCCAAAATCTTCAAGAAATAACATCACTTTGAAGAAATAATGCCTATTCCCCAGAGTTGCAAAAACTGAAAGCTTTTTTGAGGCTACAGATAAAGGACCACACTGAGAACAGGCAAAAGAACCAATAAAAATGATTCTCTCAGAGGAAGAGGTTCTCTGAGAAGCCCAGCTTCACAGCAGTCTCTTAGGCCTCCCAACCATGAGAGAATAAATGAGACAGAACGAGTGTGTGAGTGAATGCCTTTCTAGTGAGTTCCATGTCAGGAGGGCACCAATGTTTAAATGAAGAGCAGAGATCTACTAACTTGGGGATAATAGTCTACTTCAGCCTCACAATTTGGAATTTCATCATAGGATTGGTAGTCTAAGCAGAAAGAAAGAAATTTTTATATTGAAAACAATATATAGAAAGTCCTCCAGAAAATTGGTCTGGGGATATAGCTCAGTTGGTAGAGTGCTTATCTCGCATGCACAAGACCCAGGGTTCAATCCTCAGCACCAAAAAAAAAAAAAAAAAAAAGAAGAATCTTCTCCAGAAAATAAAACCAATCTAAAAGACTTCACTGTAATATTCATATTGTCAGTATTTGCCAAAACCATCCCTGCTTCTGGGCCATTTCATATTGTGTCATCCAAGTATTTTCTTGCAAAATGAGGTTTGCATCATTATCACCATACCATTTAATTTAATAATAATCTTAAAAATTCTGATATAGATTTGACGCTCTATGGCATTTTTAGCATTTTTAAAACAACATTTTATTTGATACCCTTCGATAACCCAGTTAAATGGTCAGGCTAGTATTATTAACCACATTTTAAACTGAATAAACTGAGGCTTAAAAGTTAAACATCAACTGCTTACCAATGGCACAGTCTGGCCATCTGAATATAAATTCAATGTCCCCTTTCTGCTTTTCCCCATCATGTCAGAATTCAACAAAGGGAAAAATATGCAGAAGAGCTACCTCAGATATTGAAAAGGATAGGTACTATTCAAATCCACAAGCAGAGGACTCAGGAGCCAACTCAAGGGAGTCACCAGTGGCCAAATGTGGTACAATTTGTGAACCAAAATAAGTCATCGTAATAATGGTTTATAACTTGATTAAAGTTAGAATTCATGAGTTCACAGTGACAGATGATAGCTAGCTAAATAGGAAGAGAAAGCTGTTCCCTATAGTAGAATTCTAAAAACTATATAAGGGATGACAGGGTTAAAAAAAAAATCAGTAATAGATGCTAAAACTAGCAGGTGAAAGTTTTATGAGAAATAGAATATTTACACAGCATCGAAGTATTTCCCCACAAATTACTCATTAATTTCAAGAGGAAAACAGTAACTTTATAATGGGGAAAACTGGCAGGCAGCACCTTAAGCACATGATCAAGGTTAATATCCCCAGTAACAGGACACACTGACGTTGTGTGTCTCCCCATGTACTGAGAAAGACATAACATCACTTTCCATGGCATTTTTGGAAAAAAAAAATTATAACCTGAATCTAATCCAGACAAAATGTCAGACAAACCCACACTGAGGGGCATTCTACAAAATAGCCTGTACTCTTTGAAAATGTCAAGATCAAGAAAGACTGAGGAAATTTTCCATAATAAAAGAATCTAGTGAGACAAAACAACTAAATGCCATGTGTAAAACTGAACCAGGGAAAAATAGCTTAAAAAATAGCTTAAAAGGGCATTACAGGGACCATTGACAAAATCTGAACATAGACTGTGGATTAGACAATGATATTGTGTTCATGTTCAGTTTGCAGATTTTGATGTTTGTTTTGCTTATGTAAAACAAAGCAGCCCTTGTTTTTAAGAAATAAATACTGAAATATTTAGGGGAAAGGTACCCAGTGTCACCAAAAAGCAAGTTCTATACCTCAGTTGGTACAGAAAAGTGAGAAGATAACTTTAGTTTCTGGGGGCGGGTCAGGAATTCTTAGATATAGCAGTGGATTGGTCGCCCTAAGGGTGAAATTACATTGATAGACACACAGTTTATGGTTTTAGATTTTCATGGAGAAAGTAATTAGGAAAAAGATCTAAAAATGTCTCCTCAAGGGGCAATGATAAAAAAGAAAAGTCTGGTTTTGTGACTGTCATGTGTGGTGGGTCTTCTCAATGCTTGAGGACAGTAGTATCTCACTTGAACCATTCACTTATGAACAGTTAATATGGACAGCAGAGACATTTTCTAGTTTTGTGAGGGACAGAACAAAACAAATGTTGTAAGTAATAGCAGGTAAGATCTAGTTTAGAATACAAAAAAAAAAAAGTTTTAAGTATAAAAAGTTGGGAGAAAAAGTTACTGAGTTGATTATAAAATGCGCTCCACAGAGACCTTTAGGATACTTAAGAATAGGGTTAGGCATCTATGTCAAAGGGCAGTTCAAGGGCGAGGAGATGAATTAGAAAAGTCATTTGTTTACAGATGCTTTCAGTGTGGTAGGCACCCTTGGACCAAACTGAGTAAGAGGCATGGTGAACTTGCCAAGTAGAAAGAAGATCATTTTAAGATTCATTTCTTAAAATATTGTCACCTTACTTCAAATTCTCAGTCTCTATAACTTTTCCCTAACAAAATGTAAATACCATTTCACTATAATAATTAATGTATGTGTCTTTCCACCTCATGACCATGTATTACTTTACTGCTGCTTTTGTAAAGTATTTTCTAACCACCAGTGACAGTACACCAAGACAGGTGAGGAGAGCTGCATTCTATACCCTTGCAACCAGGTGTGCTGAGATGGCAAACAGCTCTCTTGGGAGGCACGGGGAGAGTCAAAAGCCCATGATCACCTGAGGCCCTGCTTGCAAGTGCAAACTGACTCTCGATACCATTGCATTCTCTCCCTTGATTAATTAACTTAAAATTGCCTCTCAGTGGCAATCCAGATTTCTGTTTTTAATTTCCTCCTGTGCTGAAAAATAAATAGGCCTAACCGCATTTTCAAGCCCCTGTGCAAGGGCCTTTTGTGCTTATAGCAGACCAGTATCCACTGGAAGACATCTGGGCCGCTGCCAAGCTGGGTATTCGGTTTCTTTGTTGTCTCTCAGGATAACCTAGCTAACCGCAATCCCTTTCCACCATCCCTCTGCAATGTGCTTGAACTAAAGCCAAGAGCCCATCCTACGAAATGAACAAGAAAAACAAAAAAGGAGGAAATAAATAAAGAAGGGGCCATGGAAAAAATTAGGGGTTGTGAATATTGCTCCATACATCATATTTTTTCTACATTTTCCTCTCATGACTTCACAAAAGTATCCAGGTCCTGAATGCACAATTATATCCAGGAATAACTCCAATGGCTTCCCATTCCCTCCCCACACCCAAGAAGATTACAGGATTATTAACATGAGGTAAATTCCTGCGATCCTATTCCTTAGGGCATATGCCCAGGCTCTTGGCTTTGGGAGGTGGAGGTGGAGGTGGGGTGGTAAATGCCTGAAGGGTTTTGAATGACTATTTGAAGACAAGCAGATGGCTTTAGCAGGCCTGTGCCTAACACATGATTTGTATGACTCCTGCCCTCTCAACACCCTCTCCATGCCACTCCCTATCTCCTACACTCCAGAAAAATAAAATAAAAATGAGTCTCTGCTCATTCAAAAGGTGAATTTTTAAGAACAAGTCTTCCCATATGGAAAGGACAGTGGCACCCAGCCAGAGCATGTACAACAAAGAGGGTCTGAGGATGTTTCACATTTTCTCTTCTGATGGGTTCCAAATGTTCTGGTGGACAAATTTTTGTTCTTCCTCAATAAACTCCCTATTCTACTCCCTACTGTAGCTATTAATAAACTCTTCAAGTCTTCAAATAGTGGTTAACCGTATGAACATAGACACAAAGGCATGAAAACATGAGGCATGAACTGGGAAGAGCAAACAGTTTGATTGGGATAAGAGTACTCAAGGAATAATGTAAGGAAATGAGAACGACCCAGAACTTGGGGTCAAATAGACAGTTAGGGCTACGATCATCAGGCCAAATGTTCAAACTTCATTTGGTAGTGGGGAATCATTAAACATCAAAAGATAAAGCTTTGAAAAGGAACTGATTTAGAAAAAAGACAATGCCACATCAAAAAAAAAAAAAAAGAAGAAAAGAAAACCAAGCATGAAAATTAGTAGAATGCAAATGTTTCATCTTAAAGATTAACTCTAGTGACTACTCATGCCAGACCTAACAAGACAAATTGGAAGCCTTTATACATCTTTATCTGATAGAGCAAAGTTCTTTAGTTCTTGAAAAGAGAACAAACATTCTAGGAGAAATCATGTGGACTCTTTTACATGCCATTAAATGACACAATGAGAAAAATGTTCAACAACATTTTTTATCACAAACACAGATGCAAAGTCACATGACTGCCCAGTTCCTGCTTGTATTGATAATTAATACAGTATCTGAACACTAAAGCATCATCTACAGGAGATAGCTGTGTTGGAGACTGATGTAATTCATGAATGTGGATTTCAGATCTTTCCTGATCATCAGGGACCTGTGAACTTACAAGACCTGGAGGAGTGAATGAATAACATATCTTTTTAACTATTCCTATCAGATATCACTTGTGTTAACCAGTCCTTAAGGAAAGCAGATAAATTGGGGTTTGTTCCTCAATGAAACCCTCCAAAAAGGGTAATATACCTTATTAATTTAGCAGAGATCTCTGATTTTAGACAGGGTGATCATATATAAGCTGGGTACTCTCCTGGTTTATGCCTACTGCCCTAGAATAATTAAATGTACCACTCCATTCACTCTCAACCCAGTTTGGGTGGTAAGTTACAGGGTCACCCTAGTCCTAACATCTGATGGGCAGAAGTAGGTTGCCACCTATTATGCATGTTATATCATATCACGAGCATGCATTGAATGAAGTAGTTGGATATGGATAGCCATGACATTATGTGACACAGCTCTCTCTTCCTAGATAACTAACGTCATGCAGAATAAAATTATTTTATAAATTCATGGCATAGAAGTTCTTCTTTCCCATTTCTTCCAAAAGACATTAAGAAATGTACAGACAATTTATAACTTCCTTTTATAATTTATTTTCTAGCACATCTACAAATGTCACCAAAGGTGTTTACCCTCCAGAATTCAGTACAACTCACCCAACTTAGAAGTTAAACCAGGATGTCACAGAGATCCAGTTCAGGGTGTTATTTCCCCAAAGTGCCAAAGCCATCTATTTTTTAATCTGCCAAACCAACAACATTTTAAAAATGAAATATCCATAGTGCAGGAAATTCCAGTTCTAGGACTCAGACCTGAATGCTCTGGCTATTATTGTTAAATTGCATGTGTCAGAAGTAGTTTTTTCCTGTTGGAGGTAGACAGTACGGCATGTACATTGTGGTTCACAGAAGCAATGAAAGTATGCTGTCATTAGATCCTGAAAGTGGCTAGAAACCTTAGAAACAACCAATTTAAAGGGATTTTTAAAAAATTTATGATTTTGCATATAATTTAGAATTTTATGAGTGATTATTGTGCTCATACTTTAGGAATCACTGAAGAAAGTTTGAGAAAGTTTGTGGCTTACCTCCTTCAGACATCTGGTTTAAGGAGTGCTAAAGTTCAATTAAGTTTGATATTTTGGACACTTTTACAAAAAATAAATGAATGAATCTAAATCAGCCTGTGTTATCTTTAAACATTTTAAAGGTTACTGGGTTTTTCCATCTTTATCCTTCTATTACCATGCACCTTTAAGTTGGTCTCTGAAACTGCACCTATATTGCAAGTAACCAATGACATCAATGAAAATTTTGAAAGCAGTTAATAATATCACATCAAAATTTGCTTCATTAAAGAGAAGAGTCATTCTGAGATAAAGAGAAAAATTTTGGTAAGGCAAAGGAGTGCTGGAAGAAATGAAAAGATCCTCACTCTTTTCTTTCTTTCTTTCTTTCTTTTTTTTTTTTTTTTTTTGACCCTTAATGCCTGTGCACATTAATTGCTAAATGCATGTCACAATGTCACATTGAACTGAAATTGATATTGGTCTTTCTTGCATTGGCCAAATTGAATGTTAATTAGTGTGTATTTGATTTGGTCTCTTCTTGCTTTGTTTGTATGTACTAAAGCTGCCTTTTATATTGACTTTGGAGTCCATCATAAATAAAAGGAAGTCATTACAGTAATTCTCATTTAAGTAGCCTTAGGACAAGTAAATATTTATTATAGCCCTCTTTAAAAGGTGCCTCCTTCACCCTGCCCCAGTAGAAAAGGATTTTACTAACTGGGTTCAAAATAGGTAGAATATCTGCGTACACCTCTTTTTCATTCCAGGACATATTTATTGAAAGTCCAATGCTCCACAGAATAAATGAGTAAGAGCAAAGCCTCCATTTTACAATTTGTTGCAAGAGATTTACATGTGTGTGCATACCTAAAGTGTCAATTACATTTTACTGAGTAAGAGGGATATTTCAAATAAAACTAGGAAAATCAAAATTAAAAATAATAAATTATTAATTCCATTGGGAGTATCAAAAGAGACTTATAAAAGTGTCAATTTTGAAGCTAACTCTTATAAAATGAGCTGAATTTTTATTAGAGTTTCAAGTGAAGGACATACCATGAGCAAAAGCAAAGAAGTATAACTGCTGGTTGTATGTTTAACTGGATTTTGTCAAATGATTATAAGTGAGTATTGAAGGAGAATGAGATGTCAAGAAAACTAAACTTTATAGACTGGGTGAATGAATGTGAAATAGGGAAATGAAGATTTTTCTTTTGTCCAGAGAACTTCAGTTCGCTGAAGTATTTGTCCTACTGGAAGTATTAAATAGGCCATTAGAAACACAGACCTAGAGAAAGAAGACTGATAATATATGGAGATAAAGATTTGGAGTGAATTCAAGTAGGACATTCAGTGAGATTATCCGTAGCAAACCATATAATCTTATATTATCCCCAACATTCAATGACTTGGGGGTTGGGGTGGGAGAAAAGGGAAAGATACAGACAGAAAGACAGAAGGAGAGCTCCGAGAATATACACAGAACCCGAGGAAGAATTGATTATCTTTGTCGAGCTGGCCTTGACTCACATTGTCAAATGTTCTGGAAATTGGAAGACAGAGATACAGAATATCTAGTGTTGTAAATGGAGTACTGAATTGCACTAAGACAACCTAACACAAGTTCTCTAATTAGTCAAAAAAAAATAAGAACAAACACAAGTATTATCATTATCTGACTCAGTAATATCATTTCATGGATTTTTTTGGTCTTAATAAACATCTCATCCTCTGTTTCATTATGTCAAATGTTGATCCTTAAACTGTGTAAAACCCTTTTCTAACTTACAGGATATATATCAGTCTTTTTTCCCATAACTGCAGGCTTGATCATTTCATTGTTCTTTCCCACATGGTAATGAGCTTCAAGAACGGCAGTCTTTGGAGGTTAAGGGAGTGGTATAAGGTGGAATATGCCTTATCTAAGTCTCTTAATCACAGAATGAGGGGATTAATGCACCTAGTCTTTAAGTGGCTTAGCCATCTTTGGATGTTATTGGCTAATAAATTGTCCTTTCTTGACTAAAATAAATTTTCATATTTGGATCAAATGTTACATAGATGTTGAATTTTCACCCTCTAATTGATTAAATGTGGAAAAATTGGAAAGCGTTTGTTCAACTGGAATTTATATGACCAAGAGCTGCTATGTGATGAGGGGAAGAGGGAGATGGGGAGATGGAAGAGGGAAGAACGTTTTCTAAGAGGGCTTGCCATCTATCTTTCAGTGTCTTCCTTGATCAAATTATTTATTCACATTTTCATTTTTGTGGTCTGGAACTTGAAAACTATTCTTAATAGTCCTTTAAAAATAATTTAAAATGTGAAACAATTTATGGAAAACAAATTTTTGTACAATTCTGTCAGCATCTAGAGAAAACATCTTGTTTTCTCTAATTTTCTTCTACCTAGGAAGTTGTCCAACAGGAGGTGAAAGAAAAGTTGAGACTTGAGTAGGTTTTTCCCCCTGTCAAACTGGCTATGTGCTTGAATCCTTGTGGTTAAATTCATGGCATTTACCTCTTCTTGTACTTCCTCACAATCAAGTTTTGGGTAGTACGTCAAGCCTTCGTTAACTATTGGAATAATTCATTCAATATTGCTTAAGCAAAGTAGTTAATCAGAGTATTTCAAAATGAAGCAGATAGGAATTTTGTCTACAAAGAAATAAAATTTAATAATAATGATGAATCACAATTTAAAATAGCCAAAAACACTAGGTAATATACAACATGATGGTGAAATAGATTCGTAGAAAAACCTATCCCAGTATAAACATGTAAAAAGCACTGAAAAAAATATTCTAAATTTCTCAAAACCATGGCTTATTGGGACATAATGGAAAAAATATAGCCTAGAAATGATGTAAAAGTTAAATTATGGAGGAAGCCAGTGCTGGGCCTGATATTTTCTTCTGTATCTACAAATCTGAGTGGGCTCCATTTAAGAGACAGAGGTGAAGAGAGAATTAGAACTGAAAAGCAGAGAAAGAACCCAGAAGACAGTTGCATACGAACAAAGAGAAAAGGAATATAAAAGAAAGGGTAAGAGATATGGCAATTGGCATACATTTATAAATGTATAATGAACACTTCAGAAAGAGAGAGGAGAGAAAATGGGGCCAAGATGTTATTCAAAGATGTAATGACTAATAATTTTCAAGAAGACAGAGAAATGAAAGGAAAAGAGGAAGATCAGAGAAGAGATTAACCACAAAGGGAAGACAATTAGACTGTCAGCCAACTCCTACCTACTCTGCCCAGCCTCTGGTAGCTACCACTCTGCACTCCACTTCTTTGAGATCGATATTTTTAAATTCCACATATGAATGAGATCATGCAGTGCTTGACTTTCTGTACTTGACTTGTTCCACTTAACGTAATGATCTCCAGTGGGCTCTCTTATATGGGCACCAATCCCATTCATGAGGGCTCCACACTCATGATCTATTTATTTTCCAGAGGACCCATTGCCTAATACCATCACATTGGAGGTTAAGATTTTGACATAAAAACTTGGGAGGACTCAAACATTCAGTTTACTGCAGTGGGTATTGAGATGGGAGATCAAGGGGAATGTAAGTGGATCAGGGATATACATTTCTTTTGGGTGGTTCCAATCCTTGAATCAGAGCTAGAGGTATTGCCAGCATCACATTACATTTTTGTAAATAAAGAAATATTTTAAAGTTACTAACACAGTGTTAAGGATATCTCAAAACATTTGATAAAAGTTAATTGCCCTCTGTGCCCTCTCCATAAAATTAAGTGTAATCATATCCTTTCTAATATCACTGTGATGCTTTAGGTATCATTGTGACATTCAAAGGCATATGATATTCTGAGTCCAGCCCTGAGTCAAAAAACACAATGAATCATGACACATTCCAGAAATGTGAGGTTAGAAAATAATATTCTTCAAATGCCCATCCTCTAGCCTTATTCTATCATTCAACTCATTAATTACCCTCTCCATTTGTCACCCCAGAGGATTAATTCCTAATTCCCAATTCCCCAGTCCTTGGTGAGCCTTTCTGTCACATGTGAAGGCAGTTTTAAAATGTAGCCAAGCGTAAGTCCGTCAATTCTGGATTTAAGGTCAATGGCAATTCAAATATTGACTCCAGGAGTTACCTAGAGACCTGCAGTCTCTATGCAGCCAACGATAGTGGTTTTCAACATCTCTTTACTAAATTGAAGAATTGGGAAGGGACTAAATGGTGGCCTGGCTCTTTGGGAAATTGCCCTTGGATTTGATTCAAGGCTGCCTCTAGATTTATTTCCCAAAGAAAAAGCTCTGTTTCTCTTCTGAAAAGAACATGGGGAGAGGCTAAGAATAGGGAAGGGGTGACAGAAGTGATGCTGTCATTTGGCTTTATTATGCAGGTCTCTTTCCCATGTTCTACTCCCTACAGCCCCTGTAAAGCCAAAACACGACCATAGAAATACCCTCATGAAATGTCAAAGTTTTATTGTTTTCCAAATTCATCTGGGAATTTGAGACTGCTTCTAAGTTCCTGTTGCCTATCAGAGCTGATGAATTTGATGAATGCTTGGCCAGCTGAGTGGGCATTGTGAAGCTCCCACTCAGCAAGCCTTGGCAGGTTCCTAAAAGATGAAGGGGAAATGGGGAGGGAGGAGCATCCTGTCGGTTCCTCTTGTGCTTCTCACTGGAGAGCTGACCTTGCATTTGCCTTTTCATCCATGAGTCCAGTGACAGTAGTTTTTTAAGCTGGAAAATTATGACCACCCTCTTCTAACTGCTACTGGAACCCTGAAGGGCTGCCTGCTGCGGTTCTTAGTCCAAAAAGTAGGCTAACCTTAGGGACTCATTATTACACATGCTCTGGAATTGTCCAAATTCTCTCAGGCAGTGAGCTTACCCTATTATTCCTACCCTGTTACTCTTCTGAGATAGTGTTCTGGACTGAATTGTGTCTCCCAAAATTCACCCAAATCTTAAACCCTAGCACCTCAGAATGTGACTGTAGTTGAAGATAGGTCCTTTCAAGAGGTAACTGAGTTAAAATGGAGCCTTTGAAGTGGACCCTAAACTAATATAGCTGATGCCCTTATAAGAAAATTTCAAGACCCAGACACACACATAGAGAAGACCATGTGAGGACACACATTGAGAAGGCAGCCATTTTCAAGTCAAAGAGAGAGTCCTCAGAAGAACCAAATACACTGATACCTTGATCTTGAACTTTCAGCCTCCAGAACTATGAGAGTTTAGAAAACTAATGTCTGTGGTTTAAGTCACTCACTAGGCAGCCCTAGTGAGATAACACAGATGACTCTACTCCTTTCTAGTGCCTGGACAGCATAAATTCCCTAGAAAGTCCCTTCTGGCCCCAAGAAAGAAAGCAAGAGAACCACAAAATCCTGGAAAAATGATAGCCGCTTTAATGGCTCTGACTTCTGATTTTTAAGAAGTGTTGATTCTTTTGTGAAACAAATTTTGATCTAACCTTCAACCAAAACAGTCCATAGATATTTACTGAGCAACTACAATACAGTAGAACATAAGCTCTGTGCTGTAGGGAGGCTGCATCACAAAGTGCGTGGTCTCAGAGTTCAAAAGAGCCTTCTTAAAATCCCAGTTCTGCCACTTTCTGGCTGAGTAAACTTGGATAAGCTACTTTATTTCTCTGAATTTCATTTGTAAAAAAGAGATAATAATACCTTGAAATTTGTGTGAGGATTAGAAATGTTTACTGCAAAAACTTTATCCAGTTCTTGTCAGGGAAGCTGGTGTTTGATAAATGATAGCTGCAATAATAATAATAATAAGAAGAAGAAGAAGAAGAACAACAACAACAACAATGTTAAATAAACAATCTAGCACTGAGTCTGACAACTGCTAAGGTCCAATATATATTAATCTCTAATTTTTCCTTCAACCAAGTTACAATTTAGAGTCCTAGAATCTTAGGGTACCTGAGATGTGAGGTGACTTTGTAGCTTCTTCTTTATTTTTATGCAAAAAATCATATCATCTATGAAGAATATTTTTGCTCTTTTTCCTAGTCCTTATATTTTTCAGTGTTTTTCTTTCTTGCTTTATCATTTTCATAAAAGCAATGATACCAAGCACTTTTTTCTTGTTCTGGATTTTTTTAAAAAGTGGTATATTTAATACTTTGCTATTAAGTATCATGTTTGCTGTTGATCTATTTGTAACTGGTTCTTAAACAAGTTCAGGAAATTTGTATTTGTATTCTAGTTATAAATTTTTATTATGAGTGGTCATTGGATTTTATCTGGTATTTTCCCTGCATTTATCAAAATGACCATATTTTTTCACTTTAGTCTTTAGTATAGTGAATTACATTAGTATATTTTCTAATGTTTAACTAGACTTGCATTTTGGAAAACATCCAGCTTGGTGAAAATTTATTATATTTTGTTAATATATTGCCAGGTTCAGGTTGCTAACAGTTTCATTTAGCATTTTATTATCTGTTCATAAATGAAACTGCTATGTAAATGTCCTTTCATATTTTTCCTGTGTTGATTTTGGCACCAAGTTTTTACTCCCTTAATAAGGAAAGGAGATAACATTTCCTCATTTTGATTATCTGAAAGATTGGAATTGCCTGTTCCTTAGACATGTGGTGGGATTCACCTCTAAAACTGTTGGGGCTGATGTTTTTTTTGTAGAAAGATTCTAAATAACTAGTTCAATCCTTTGGGACTTTAATCTCTTCTTAAGTTTGTATAGGCATCATATTTTTTCTACAAATTTTGTATTTTTTAAATTTTTCTAAGATGATGGCATGGAGGTTTACCTCTTTAATAGTCTTTTTCAGTTGCATTTATTCTTTGTCTCTATTTCCCTTCATCACTCCTGTGAAAAGCTTGTCAGTTTCATGAATTCTTTTCAAAGGCACAATCTTTGTCTCTTGCACTAGCAGAAATGTTCACTGTTAATGTCCCCCACACCTAGACTCCTGCCTGGCATGTTGTAAGCACTCATAAGTATTTTTTTGAGTGAAAAAGAAAAGCATGGAAAAAGCATAAGGAAAAAATGTGGCTGAAGACCAAGTCTTAAAATCTATAGCAGAAAGCAAGAACTATTAAGTGTGTGGATCTTTCTCACAAGAAGAAAAAGTAAATGGCAGCTTAATGAAGAATATGTCCTGTGATTGTTTATATCCACATTTAATATTTACCTAATTATGATCCCCTAGAAGGAAACACAGATCTTGAAAGATTTTGAACTCATAACAATTTCCTTAAGAGTTCTAGTAGTTTAAATGAAAGGAGCTCTGTTTTCGAAAACACATGATAGGCCCTGGCATGAGAAACAAGTGAGATCATGAATTTGCTAATTTTTCTTCACTGTTGCAGACATTAGTCAGTATTTTATCTTATGACACGCGATACTGATCCATCACTATTGTTTATTCTCTAAACTGATGTTGCTTATATGCTGCAAGTGAAGGGGCCTCATACATGCAGAGATGCAGAGGAAATGTTGAAAGAGCAGTGAGCTTTGCTCCTGTTGCTTAATGTAGTCCTTCAGATACTGGGTTGTGCAATAGAGAAGGGTGGCCATTCTTTTTACTTTCTGGAAGAACTCTCCAGTGATCAGCAATTCTAACCTTGCATCTCTGTTCTTAAACCAAATTGAAAAAGGAGGGAATAGAAGTCAGTTTCTTGTATTTTCTACACCTTTAATCTGTATACGTCATAGGATTTTTCTGGTGCTGCCTGAGCTGGCTGAGAATTAGATTGATTGTGTGAATTTATAACAGGTAAACTTTGGAGATCAGGATGAGTGTGTGAGCCCAAGCACATACTTTCTAACAAATTCCTCCTATCAGATCATTTTCTTTTCCCCCACAGTGAAATACTGAGCACAAACTCCATACAAATGACAGTCCTGCAGATCTCATTTTGGGATACCGTACTTAAAAGGTATCTCAAAGGATATTAAAGGACACCTCTAATGATTCTTCATACCACCCAAAGGAGCAACAGGTGGGGCTACCAAATGTGAGCACTTGAACTGAGGGAAATGGGTCTGAAGCAGCCCCTTCCCACCCCACTCTAATGATCTGAGCCTCAGAGAGGAGGTAGGGAAAGTATGACTTCTGGGAAAATTTTTAAAATGAATATGTGAATTGAGTCTACTAACGGGATCATTTTAAAAATTGTAAGTGCTATAGACAAGCACTATGTATTTTGGCATGATGGATACATGACATTGTCTTGCATGTTTATAGCACAACTATATGCCAGTAAGTGATGCATAACAGGGGTTGATTGATATTTTTTAGAAAGATATGTGATACAAAGGGCATTAGTCTGAGAGTCAGGAAACTTGAATTATAATCCTGACTCTAACATTAACTATCTGTGTGACCTCAGGAAAAATCACTGAGTTTCTTTGCATCTTAAGGTTTTCACCTACTAAGCAGAAGATAAGTTGAATGGCCATAGATCGCTTCCTAGTTGTCTAATCTGTGTTTCTGTTAGTGCTACAAGAACAGGTCCTCATACCACAGTAAAACTATTTTCTCAGTGAATTGTTGAACAGAATCACAAAGGCAAGGAAATCGATGAGACTTGTAGTAAATGACATGTAGTCTGATGTAACTGGAGAATCAGGTTCTGGAAAGATCACACAACAGATGAGAATGGAAGGTCTGAAAACCATCACTGAGTGTGAGGGACAAAGAACTGCAGTTGAAGATGGTCAAATGAGTCAAGCTCATCTGTTAAGACAAATGAAGTCTATAATAATGCAAATAGTGACATCATCCTATATTTTGATAGGGCAGTGAACTTTGACCTTTACTGCACATCGGAATCCCTTAGGTATATTTTTTAAACATAGAGGTGACTGGGATTCTCTGATTCAGGAGAAAGAAAATTATTTTGCCTTATGGTTTACATACCTTTCAATGATATCCTTTGATCCTTACAGTCAACATGGAAAGGGAGTAGAGTAGGTATATTTATCACCATTTTGCAAGAGAGAAAATTTAGGCTCAGAGAAATGATATCTATGAGGTTCTACAACCATCTTCTGAGCCCAGATCCAGTACTTTTCTGCCGTAGCTCAACTACCTAAACTGAGAACATGGATAAGGTGAGAAAAAAAAAAATTATTGCCCAACCCAAGGAAATATTGGTAAAGGGTAAATTGAGGTGCACTGAAAAAGCACTTTTTCATAATTATGTACCTACTAACTCAAAGATATGGTAGAAGATAATCAAAGTGTTAAAGGAGTTTTCACTCAACTCACAAGTGAAGGATTCACTTGCTTAACTATTTGAAAGTACTGCCATATGTATGCATGTATTTGTCAGAGTCCAAAGGTCAAACTAGATGTATTTATGTTGCTGACAGGCTACAGATTATAGTCAAATATTCTCAGAGCTTACTGTATATTCTTATCTGCCTCATCCTTCTACCAAAAATTCAGTTATCCAAGCCCTCAGAAAGAAGGAACAGCTCAGATAAATGAAATGGCCACATTACCCCCGAATCAGCTACAAAATATGAGGATGTGGTCATGATTTCATTACCGCAGAAAGACTCGGGGACCCCTGGGTGACATTAGGCAAGCTAGTCATTACGTGGTTAAAATGGAGAAGGAAACTAACAGTTATCAGATGCCTTCAGTGTGGTAGGCCCCACTTTACATACACTATCACATCTAGTCCCTGCAGGAATCCCAAGAGGGCAGTGTGATAGTGAACCCCTTCTCACAGGTGAGGACAATCAGACTCTCAGAGGTTAAATAACATGCCCAAAGTTACAGAGCTCCACGTAGTGCAATTGAGACAAGTCTACCTCTAAAGTTTATGTTCTTTACACTATTTAGTGTTACTTTTTTGCACTTTTATTGGTGCATAATAATTACACATAACAGTGGGTTTCATTGTGACACATTTGCATATGCACTTCACATAATTTAATCAGTTTCACTCCTCAGTACCTCCCCTTGTCCTTCCCTCCTCCCTCACCCCAATCCTCCTCCTCTAACCCTACTGGTATCCCTTCTAATTTCATTAGCTCTCCCCCCTTTTTCCTCTCTAGCTTCCACATATGAGAAAAAAACGTATGACCCCTTGACTTTCTGAGTCTGGCTTATTTCATTTAACATGATGCTCTCCAGTTCCACCCATTTTCCTGCAAATGACATAATTTCATTCTTCTTTCTAGCTGAATAAACTCCATTGTGTATATATACCACATTTTCTTATCCATTTATCGGTTGATTAACTCCTGGGCTGGTTCCATAATATGACTATTGTGAATTGTGTTGCTATAGTCTTGCTGAATTTAATTCTTTTGAATAAATACTGAGAAGTGGGACAGCTGGGCCACTTAGTGTTTCTTACAGCCTCCCAGAAGGTAAGAGACACTGATGCCATGTAATGAGCAACTAAGTGAAAAGACTTGCCCTCTGTGACATGGCTGCTGTGTTCAGTGAGCTACATGTCAGTGTTTTCTGAGGCTTTGTCAGAGGGCATTTCTGTGCAGCTTGCATCATTAGCAGCAGCACCTGGCACAGGGCAAGAAGACAGGACACGAGACATAGGGTACATCTGATCCTTATGCTGATACGTGCCCTGTGAGCTGAGAGTGTTCCTAGCATGGGGAACCCTGCCTCACTTAGTCACACTGACATTGAGTAATGGATGTGGCATTTCCAACAGTGTGGCACGCAAACTGTCAAAAATAAATGAACACTAAGAGCAAGATATCGAGCAGCCAGAGGGTTGATGAATAATCAAAATCTACCACCTATTATAAAGGCCATACTTCATAGGAGCTGCTGCTTTCAATTCTGCAGGGTCTAAATCCCAAGGAAATACTTAGCATTACACCTATTGTCCTTAAATACAGACCAAGTTAAAAGATCCATATTTGATGCAAAAGATTGTGTACCAAACCTTTAATGCCCTCACCCTAACACTGAGAAAATGCCCATAGAAGGTGTGACTTGGCTAGCAACAACTGATCCTGATTAACAGTCCCAAACACAGTAGACACAGAAAGCATCAACTCACACCTAAACCACCACATCATCTCTAGCTTGGATGATTGCAATAGCCTCATTCCTGCTACCCTCACATTGTTCACTCCCTTTCAGCCCACCCCCCAGCAGCAGCCAGACCATCTTCCTGAAATAGAGATGTTGTGCCCCTGCTCTAAACCTTCCATGGTTTCCCAGTGTTCTCAGAATACTTCAAACTCAACCGCAGCCAGCCACCCGCAGCAGCCCCACCTTACCGCATCTCACTGAGCTCTCCTTTGTCCTTCTTTTAGTTCCAACCACACCTGCCTGCCTCTGGACTTCATCACATGTCAAATCCTTGCCTGAATCACAATTTTTCTTTCCAGCCCAAGCCCATTTCCTTAGCTAATTTCTTTTTATCTTATTACTGCCTACATGTCACATTTTCAGAGTACCTACATTGTGCGTCCTATGTAATTTCTCACAACATTCACTGTTCCACCTTCAAGATTGCAACTGGAGTGCTATGATTAAGCATTTGAGTCTTTGTTAATGTCCATTTTTCCTACCAAAATGTAAACTCCATGCATGTAGGAGAAAATGACTAGCTTGTCCTTTAGTGTATGTCATCCTACTCTTCAGTGCCATGTTTTGTTGTTCATTTACTCTTTGTTGAATAAACAAATGAATGAACATAGTTACCCTTTCCCTGAAAGATATTTCTTTCATACTAAGTATCTAGAAAAAATCCAAAGCAGGTTTCCTTTTGGACTGAGAGTCTCTCCCTGCATGTCAAATTATCTCCGCTGGGCACGGGATGGCCCGTGGTACCGAGAACAAGCTCCCTACTACTACCAGACACCAGCCTAATGTCACGGATCTCACCTACAAGATGATTCCTGTGGTATTAGCCACAATCTAGACCACAAATAAGATCAGATAATTAGAGGTCAATTGCTTGCCTTGCACAATAAAGTCATTCAATAAATGTTGTGTTGGAATCTGAGAGTTGAGCAAAGTCTACCAAAAAGCCTCACATGAAGTCTAAAAGCTTAGAATGTGATCTCAAATATTGAAATATTTTGTTCATACCTACAGCCATCCCACCCTGAATACACCTGATCTCATCTGAAACTCGTTGGTGTAACTTTGCCAAAGTATATTTCATTGGTTGCTTAAGAAAATATGATGATCTTGGTTAGAATCTACCTCTAACTTTGCAAAACAAAACAAAACCAAAAGCAAAACAAACAGCACTGTGAGAGGTTTAGCTTTTGCTTTATAGAGCAAAAATTTCTGTCTCTACCTCAGGATTCTGGAGACCCAGAGAAGGGTATGAAGTGTGGGCAGTGCTGCAAATATGCTCCTAGCCCACAGGTTCTCCTCTGTGCCTGTGTCTAGTGATAACTATGATGTCAGGAGTCTGCAGACATGCCACGGCAGAGCAATGATGGAGGACAGCGCTTAATATGGAATCATGAGCAAATGTAATACTTCCTTTTTAGTGCATAACCTAAAAATGCACCTTAATAGTGCAGGTAATGTCAAATGCTGAAACAATAGCATAAAACGAAAGCAGAAAGTGCAAATAAATGACAGACAAACTCTTACAGCAGTTAAGGCAGTAATCAAGCCAAGTAGATAAGAAGTACCAATGCCAGTGTCTGTATTACATTCCAGTATTCAGTGATCTGAGTGGAGGTGAGTTAGAAAAATAAGTTTCATCATCATCGAAGTCCCATGTAGGAGACCATTTAATATATTAAGAAAGACAAAACCCACACATGCTCATGTGCTCTTGTACACACATACATGCATCACACGCATAGCGTGAACAAGCTAGCCAAGTCAGTGACGCCAGACACCTGCAGCGGATCCTTTCCTGCTCCAGCTCCCACACCATGAGGAGACTCAGACTCCCTTGCCCCAACACAGCAGCTGTTCCTGAGTGTCTTGAGCTCCAGAGGCATGGCCAGGAGCCCACCTCATAGTTTCCACAAATGCATCCTCGTACAGCACTGGCCAACCTGGTATCTGATAGGGTGAGCTGCCAGACCCACCAAATTGTCAGCATAGTGTCCCAATGTTGGAAACAGAGAGGTACTAACTAAAACAGCCTTTCTTCTGTCTCCCTGCTCCCCCCACCCCTATGCACACATCCAAAGACCTGAAGAGCTCCTGTGCTTTCCCTGGAATTATTTAACCAACTATGGTTTTAGAATATGCCAAAGCAAGTGCTAATCAAATACCTTATCTCTGGGTTTGTCTTCCACATAAAATATGAGTCATTCTAAGAATCAAACAATTTAAGTTAACTTTTGTCTACACTACAGTTTCCTTCTTTAGGATCAGGCTTCATGTCTCTTCTCGGTCTAAGTCAACCTTGGTCTCTTTACCAGTCCTTGGACAGCCCAGGCTTTACTTTGGAGTTCACTGCACAGCTCTTGGGTACATAAGAAGAACAAAAAAGGGGGGATCAGGAATCAAGGTCTGAAACTGGCATTGACATCCCATTAGATGTTACTAAGAAATCAGATAATAGGAAAAACTTAGATTTTATTTCCAGGCAAGGCTGTGTTATCACTTCACAATATAAATAGCTGGTTGCTGCCCAAATACCGATGTGATTACCTGTCATTCTGTTTCAACCATTGTGGTTTAATGTTTTTGTTTCAAATTTTTTTAAGCTTAAAGATGCCCATAAAGAAATATAGTTTGTCATAGGAGGGACCACAACTTACATCTTCATTAGATTATAATTCAATGTTGAATTGAGACCTGAAAAGGTCTAACACACAGATAAGGAAGTCAAATGACTAACTGCTTATTTCCATTTTTTTTACTGATTGTGGTCAAATCATGCCAGTGTTCATTGTGAGAACTTTGTTGGATTGCTTAATTGCACCAAGCTCAACCTGGCCGTCTTTCAAAAGCAGAGATTTCAATCTTTTTCTATCACAAGATCATAAAATCTGATCTCTATATATGCTTATATGCTTATAAAGCACCAAAGGTAATTTAAGAAAACCTAAAACCCTATATTTACCTTAATCTTTGAAAGTCATATAGCAAGGGGCCTGGTGACCATCTAGATGCCATTAAAAAGTACAGTGAAAGGCAGCTGGTTACATTTACACAGGAGAGATGAGTGTGAGTTGGAAAAGAAAATGTTCTTCATATAGGACTTTAATATTTCAATTTCAAGTAATAAAGGAATATATTCTCATAGAAATAAGACATACAAGACAATGCATCATGGTTAACACACTCAGTCATGCAGTCTTGGGATCAAATTTCAACACTGGCCTCGGGGTTTTGGACAAGTCAGTTTACTCTGTAGCTCAGGTTTTTCACCCATTGGGAATAAAGCAGATTTGGGCATATCATGGGTGCTCCACAAACTGTAGAAACACCTGTAAGAATGGAATGTGTCGATCTTCTGAAGGTGGCTAGAATGTAATGTGGTAGGAGAGTGAGGACTCAAACAGCCTCCAGAGAAACCCCAGCATGGAGCCACTCCTTCATCCTTTATTCAGTCACTCACCAAGGATTTACTCAGACCTGCTGTTTAACAAGAATCCAGCTAGAGTTTGAGTGCTCATCGTTAAGAAGGGAGAGAGATGGATGGAGATAATGATGGTGCAATAGGTTCAAGACTAGGAAAGAGGGCATTGGGACCTCTTTCTTGTTCAACCCAGGAGTTGAACTTGGAGTAGAGCACAGGAATTGGACAAAGGGTCACAGAGATGAAATACAGCCCCGGCATAGAGAATGACTAGTACAAAGGGGCCAATGTGAAAAGAACATGGGAAGTGGCATGATGTTATTTGTGTGAGTCTAGGACTGAGTGCATTGTCCGGCGCATGATAGGTGTTGGTAGTGTGTCTGATTGATAAGAGGAAGGAAAGAAAAATGACCCAGGTGTGAGGGTGAGATGAAGAACTATAAACTAAGAAGCCTGAGATGAATGTGATAGGAGCAAAGATAGGAGATGAGAAGAGTAAGGTAAGCCAGCACTGATGATGGGTGGCAGATGGTGTGAATGGAGCACTGGACATGGAATTTAGAAGGCTCAGTGGCTAGTTAGCCAGTTTTGCTGGCATGACCTTCAGTAAGGCCCCTTGGTACCTTGCAATTCCAGTTGCCCCAGCTCTGAAATCAGGGAACAGCACCTGTTAAATTCTGAGATCTTTTCCAGTTTGTCCAGTTTAAAAAAAAAAATGTGTTAACTTTCAACTCAGTGCTGGCACTATCCTAGCCACTTGGGATCTGAAGATGAGCAAGGTATGTTGGTTATTCTCCATTTGCTACTCCCACTTGCTCAGATCCATCCCCCTCATCCCTTTTCTGCCCATTTGGTGCCCCAGGAACCCGTCCTCCATGCATCACCAAGGCTTCCTGGCCTTCTGGTTGTCTATATTACCTTCACAATAGGGGGCACTGATGGGAAGGGTGCGAGAGAGAGGTGGGGTTACTTCTCTGCCCCCCCATTTCCTCCTCTCTGAGGGCTGGCTACCTCTCTTTACCATTAGAGCATCTGCCTCGTAGGTCATCCTCAGTGACTGCAGTCCTCTCTGAGGCCCAGTAACTGTATTTCCCCACTTGCTCCTCCAGGCCCAGATATACCGATGAATTTCACTTTTGTTAGTGTTTGGTTACCTCAACTTCCTTTCAACTTTTCTTCAATCTCCATGCATAATCTCTTTAAAATTTCTTCAGTTAAACCATATGAATGAGCCAGGCATGGTGCTGTACACCTGTAATCCCAGTGACTCAGGAGGCCGAGACAGGAGGATTGCAAGTTCAAGGCAAGCCTCAGCAACTTAGTGAGACCCTAAGCAACTTAGCGAGACCCTGTCTCAAAATAAAAAAAATAAAATAAAAAGGGCTGGGGATGAGGCTCAGTGGTTACACCTCTGGATTCAATCCTTGGTACCAAAACAACAATATCAAAAACCCATATGAGTGGAATTTCATTCCTGCCAGACTTCTAAATATCACAGAACTTAGAGTGTAGTTGGGAAGGCAGAATTATCAATAGATCATTTTGTCCCAATGTAAAATACCAGAGAGAAAGTCAAGGAGGAAGCAATGCTGAAAGGCTGAAGAAGAGAAGCTCAAGGGAAGTGTTTGTGGAGAAAATCCCAGGATAGGGATGGAAGTACTAATCATGGAATTAATGGTACCAAAGATTTGTTTATGTTGCTACTGTGGCTATTATTGTTGTCTTATGAACAAATTATCAGATAAACAGTCCAAAGAGAAGTATAATCTGCCATATTAGAATAGAGTAGCACTTATTGAGTATGTGTAATGGGAGAAAAGGCTCAATTTTATCTTTGAATTTCAAAAAGGTCAGTTTTTGCTGTTTTATATAGGTTGATCATTTTCAATGTTGTGGGCCAAGTGTGAAAATTCAGAAATTTAAAATGCACCAAAGATTAAAAAGATAGCAGAGAAAGATCAACATAACCAATGATTTATGTACCAAAATGGATTGAATTTCTTCCTAATGCCTCTGATCCTTGGTATATGATTCCACAGGATGGGGCAGCTTTTAACTTTCTCCATTGCCATTTATACTGTCACAGCGAACACAATGGTGTCCTTTGTGGTATGTGCAGGGCAGATGTTCCACTGCCCTGCCCCTGAAATCACCCAAGTTATGAGCAAAGTAGGAAGATGGACATTGCATCACATGACCAACCATTGCACACAAGCACACAGGGGGAGCCCAGCTATGTGGAAGTCAGGCCTCTGTTCTGCGTCATATCATAATCATCAAGAACTTGAGACCCTGTGACCTCTTCTCACTGGACAGAAGAGAGAGACTTAGAAATCCATCCACTCAAGCAAAATCACAGGTCAAGAAAGAACGCCTATAATCCCAATGGGAGGCTGAGGCAGGAGGATCACAGGTTCCAGGTCAGCCTCAGCAACTTAGTGAGACACTGTCTCAAAATATAAAAATATAAAATAAAAAGGTCCAGGGATGTGTCTCAGTGGTTAAATACCCCTGGGTTCAATACCCAGTGCCCAAAAATGAAAGAATCAAAACTCTTTCTAACAGACATAGCACTGTTTAAAAATCCCTCAGTTTTAGATCTTGGGCAGGATCCCTCTGAGCCTGTTTCTTCATCAATAAATAGTTAATAGTTAATTCATGATATTATTGAGAGGATTCAATGAAATCATGTAAGTTAAAGACCTAGACTGATGTGCTGCAGAATTGGCCTGCTCCGCGGTAGCCCGTGTTCTGCTGGCGTGACTCAACATCCTGAGCACATAAATGTCTTTTGTTTTAGCATAAACTATAGAATGATGGGTTTATAAATGTACCATATTAATACTCTTCATATGGTACTATCTTAGAGGTCTAGTTTGAGCTATACCCAAGAGGTTCTAGATGTTCCACCATGATCCTTGTGGTTTTCATTCCAGAAAAAATTCAGTTGTTCTCAAGATTCAGGGAAAATTTTGAGGGGACTACAAAGTTGCAACTGCTCCAGAATCACCTCCTAACCAGTGGGACAAGCCAACATCCCTCTTATCTAGCTTGAAATTTGTATTACTAGAGTCATTCTTTGGAACTAGCACCAGACAGCCTATTCTTTTTCTTTTCTTTCTCTCTTCTCCCTCTCTCTCTTCCACCCCAGCCACACACACACACACACACACACACACACACACACACCTGCCAGCTACCAGTTTGCCCCAAAAATGACCATTTGTACTGACCCGATCACAAGTTCCATTTTCTTTAATTGTTGTTGAACCCTTAATGTTGTTACTGACACTTTCACTTAGCTTTTCCAGCACCTGCCTCAGTACCCATCTCATAGTTAGCAGACAACCACAACTCTTGTCTCACTGTGAAAATCCCACACTATAAATTCTCAATTCTCTCCCCTTTCCCTTTGCATTCAGGAGGCTCCCACCCCTGACCTCCAGTGTGATGTTCCCTTACCTAGCAGAAGGCAGGAGACTAAGGGAAGGAGAACCATGTGATAGGAAAGAAAAGGAAGAATACTTCTCCAGACTTGGGGAGGAAACTTCTAGAACTTTAGGATAAAATTAAATGGACAAAGTGGTTTGAAGTACTATTTTAATAAGTTTAATAAATCAACCAAACACACACACAAAATAATAGATCTGCATAGTTGAACTGCATTGACCAAAACAGAAAAAAACTATTGTGGGAACTTGGAGGGGCATAAGGGACATACTTTTGACAAAAGCGTCTTTCATCAAAGACATGCACCCTCATCATGGGGGTTACTTACTTTACCTCTCCATAAAGTTGACCTTACCACATGAACAGTATTAATAGGGTACATTCCTAAACTCATCATTCTATAGTTTATGATAAAACAAAAGACATTTACCTGATTAGAACTTAAAAGCAGTAAATATTACAGTCATAATTCCTTGAGTTCAACACCTTTGATTCATTTATCTTTAACAGCAACCTGACCTGGTACTCAAAAGATGCTCCTTCTATGAACAAATGACCCGGAAGAGGAAAAACTAAGTCACGTCCAGGACTCTTGTGGACTCTTAGTCTCCTTCCTTGAGATAAGTATGTGATAGAGATCCATTGATCTCCTAACCAAGGAGCTCTGCAAGAATCATTGAAGCTGGTTTTGTTCTAGAAAGGGAATCAGACCCATCCCAGAGTTGCAAAGGAAAATGCAGGCTCCAAGCCAGGTGTCAGGTCCCAGGCTGCTAAAATAAGCCTACAATTGTCATAATAAGGGCAGCTAAAGTTTCTCAGCTCTGGGGAGTAGCAAGCCCTCTGAAATATCTACTCTCAAAACAGAAAATGGGTGGGAAGAAGGTGGGGGGAAGGAAAGATAATAGAATGAGACAAACATCATTACCCTATATACATGTATGATTATGCAAAGGGTGTGACTCTACTTCGTGTACAACCAGAGAAACAAAAGTTCTGCCCCATTTGTGTACAATTAATCAAAATAAAAAGAAAATACAAAAAAAAAATAGATACTTTAGCCAGGCACAGTGGCACACATCTGTAATCCCAGCAACTTGGGAGCCTGAGGCAGGAGGATCACAAGTGTAAAGCCAGGCTCAGAAATTTAGTGAGACCTTAAACAACTTAGCAAGACTCTGTCTCAAAATGAAAAATAAAAAAGGATGCAGATGTTGCTCAGTGGTTAAGCACACCCAGGTTCAATTCACAGTATCAAACACACACACACACAAACACACACATACACATATGCCTTTAACAGCTATGAATACTGTCTCCTTGCGGGTAGGAGGGCATCCTGTTAAAACCAAAATCTAAGCCAATGTTCAGACACACCCAACAGTGGATATTTTATCACCAACCAGCCCCACAAGCCAGAGGTCTTCACTACCCAAGTACCCTTTTCCCAAGCTTAAACAAACTTATTCTAAAATGTCAATGAAGGCAGGCATTTTAAAGAGACTTTAAACACTGGGCATTGTTGTGGAAGCTTTACATCTATATCTGCATGCAAAGAAGTGGGAAATTATAACTTTGGTAGACAAAAAATGTGCTTATCCCTGTTGCTTTCTACTCCTAAACTCTGAATGAACAAAAGGGTCATTGCAATCTTTGGTCTGTGACGGTTTAGCCACAGGAAACAAGGAGCAAAAGATTGTCCACAACCTGTTTGGAATTTCTAATGCTGCCCCTAGTGCCAGTGTTAAAAGAAAAAAAAAAATTTGTGACTCTCATTAAAAATGGTAAGGCAGACCTATTCAAGGGGAGTCATGGTGATGGGTATTGGGACCACTGCAATGGGGCCTTGCAGTGGAAGAAAGAAATTGGGCTAAATTCCAACTCCAAAAAGGACAAGTGGGGATTTATAGGCTCGTTAGTGCAAAATCACTTAGAGGAAACGTCAAGGAAAAGGGGGTTTCTGGCTAAACCACCTTGATAGGATTGATGCTGAAGGCAAGCCAGCTGGAGCGATAAGATATAAAGGGTAGTTAGATACCAAGGGTGGGGGTTTTTTCCTAAACTCAGCAGAATTATTGCTAGTAGAATCTCCAAGAACAAAAGGGGCAGTCCAAAGTCTGTTCTAGTCAAGCAGAGGACTGAAAGGAGCCTGACCAAAGTTTTGGTCAAAGGAGAACCTTGTCACTATAACAAAGATGGCCTCCAGTAGAAAACAAAGCAGTATTCTCTTACAGGTCCTCAAATCCAATTGGGCAGCATCCATCCATGCCATTGGTTGAATTCTCTTCAATGGCATAAATTCCAATGGTTAAATTCTGTATATATTTTATCAAGTTATTTTCCCCGTAGAATCCTTTCAATCACTTGTGCCACTTTTTCATGAGTGAGGAAATGAAACCTGAGGAGAAGGCTCGCGGCTACTGTTGGGGCCAAAGGCAGAGTGGGAAGTTCCATTAAGAACCGAAGCCACAGCCCACTTTCCTGTGCAGTGGGGACTGTTCTCAAAGTGCTGGCTCATCATTCCAGCTTCAGCCCACATACTTATCCACATTGTTGCAGCCCTCAAGGACAGTGACAGTTGACAGGGAGAGTGAGGGTGGCCCAGAGAACACATTAGTTCTTGTGGGCCCAAGGACCTCAAGGAAGAAAATACTCAAAAACAATGTAGCATTTAGCACACTGACCATCTCAACATCTTCCCAGCACCTCCTATGGTCAGGGTGGAGAATATCGACTTAGATTTGAAAAAGGGACTACAGAGGTAATTTTAGGAAAAATTGGAGCCTCCCAAATTTATAAGCATTTTTCAAGGATCAGGAGAAGAAAACCTAAAAAAGAAACATCTTTTCATTAGATATCTTCCAGTCCACTGAATTTTCTTATACAAAATTTAATTCAGTTTTTAAGTCTCCTAGTAGCCTTTTTAAATTTGTGATGACAGGGATATTGTCTTTGTTTTTTTGTTTGCTTGTTTGTGTTTGTTTGTTGTTGTTGTTTGGTTGGTTTTTGGTTTTCATATCAGTCCTTGACCATTAATTTGATTAGTGTCACCTAATATTTTCTGAGTAATTGCCCTAAAAATTAACTTTAAATGTAGCAATGTTATTCCTCCATTTAGCATTCACCCAGTTAATATTTACTTGGCACCTGAAGGATGCAAGTCACTGAGCCATCAAGGAGCATGAAGGAACAGGACACAGTCTGCAGTGATACCCAAATGGGAGGACAGTCACCGTCATCCATCCTGGAAAGGCAGAATCATTCGTATTGCAAACAAAAAACTTCCACCTATGGTAGTTGAATAGGCAGGCATTGGAAGCCAACAATGGGGTGGTAAAACAATCCAGAATAAACAATGGTAGCAGCACTGTCATCCCTAGGCAGGAAAATACAAGGAGGCTGCTCCCAGGACCCAGGTCAGGGGTCCACATCAGAGTCTGGAACCAGGTGGGAGTTAGAGCTTCAAAGGGGATATGGCTCTACCAAAGACAGCTCCTAAGGCACAGGGGTTGGGGAAAAGACCCTGGTTTCTCTTGTTAGTGTCTCACACTGGTCCCTTTTAGAATAAAATCAGTTGACATTGGAGTGTGGGCAGCACTGCCCACAGGTCAGTCCCTGTGACACACAGCAGAGCAGGGAACAGCACAGGACTAAGCAAGCAGGCCATACACCAGGAGCATTGACACCTGTGTGATAGCCAAATACAAATAAGCAATCCCACAGGGAAAGTAAGGCAAATGTTCAATAACCCTACAATAATTGCCTTAACAGAATTACAAGCAAACCATACCATAACAAATATTTAGGAAAAAGAAATATCCATTCCATTTAGAATTGCAGATATTTTATGAAAGAGGCAGTACTCTGAATATTTGGGGAAAAGGGATAGAATTTTGAAATCTAGAGAAAGCATAAAAAGAATTCTATTTATAAAAAAACTAGCAGGCATGTAACTATTCTGGAATCAACTACTGAGACCATATTAAATATGGACCAAAGTGTCAAGATAGAGAATGTAAACTTTTCCTGGTAGATGAGAATCACTGAAGATTTGGGGGCAGGAAAGTGACAAAATCAGTACTGCACTTTAAGAATTAGTCTGGGGCTGTGGATATAGCTCAGTTGATAGAGTGCTTGCCTCACAAGCATGAGGCCCTGGGTTCAATCCCCCGCACAGCAAAAAAAAAAAAGAAAAAAAAAAAAGAATTAGTCCCATAGAAGTGTGTGGAAAAATCTATTGGACATGGAGCCATCATGTAGAAGATGAAGTCTTGAACCAAGGGGGAGACCCTGAGAATACATGTAGTTTGTGTCAGAGAATAAGAGTGGTAGGAGAAGGGGGAGACCCAGGGGATTACCACATTTCAGTAGTTTCCAAAATAAGTGAGTGAGCAATTATGCAAAAACAGGGAGAATGAATGGTGAATAAGAATGATAGGATTTTTAATTTTAGAGAGAATATCAGAAAGTATCCAGAACTGAATTTGAAATCAGAAGATTTGAGCTTGAGACCAATCTCAGATAATTTCTCTCTACACCATACCTTCTGTTTATTTATCCTTCCTACTCCCTCATGCTTTTGGGATATGTGAAGTTTATAATGGTATCTTTGGCTCCTCTCTCCAGAATGATGTTTCAGTTTCTACACTTACTGCTCAATGCTTTGCGCTCATTATTCTCAAAGCCTGTGCATTTGTCTTGTCAAGATGTCCACCAGAAATCTTGTCATCTATAACCAAAGACAGTGAGGTCACACCATATTTAATTTGGCTACATAAAGTCTAGTCCATTGGGACTATAGGCATGACAAGGAAACATTGACAGCTCAAGTATAACTGGTACCTAACTTTCATAGTTAAATACTTTCAACAAAACTTAGCAAGCATTTTGTAATAGATTTGGTTAGCATGGTGTCAGTTTTTCTCTAGCAATTCTATAAAAAAGTACTGAAAAAGAGAAAATACGTATAGGATAACACATTTTTGGACTATTATGTTGGTTTCTGCAGAAATTGAAGGATTGTAGAGAAGATGTTATCCAAAGTACATGTTTAAACCATTTAGACTGTAATTTAAAACCCTACACAATCTGATAACAGCCTTCTTCTCCAGCATTATCTCTCTCTCTAAACATTCAGTCAATAGCTCAAATTCAAATAGGCAACAAATGAGTACTTACTCTATTCCAGGCATTGTGCCAATCATTACGCCAAGCACCCACCAGCCATACCTCTTCCATTTAAACATTCCTACCACTACTCCTTAGCTGACCAGCTTCCTTTCCCTCATCTCTGCACATGTGGAAATCTGTCCATCGAGGGAAGCCTATTGATGGACAGGACAGGCATTGCCATCTGACTGCTTAGGATTCAAATCCAGTTCTACCAGTATCTGACTGTGTGACCTAACTTAAACTCTACACTTCAGTTTCCTGCTCTGTCTTCCTTATGGGATTGCTGTGATGATTGTATGAAGTACCCAGTAAAGTGTGTATGGCTTAGAAGCACACCAGAAATTTGTTAAGTGTCAATAAATATGAATAAGTAGTAGTAGTAGGATTTGAATGCCAGCCTGTAGATGACTTTCCTTCACAATATCTCGTGCTCAAGATGACCCCAGTTCATGATTCAGACCCACATGTTTCTTAACATCTGTAACCTTGCATATGTCTTATAGCCAATAAGCTAAATTCTCCTTGTGTTTCATTGATAGAATTCCCCTTGAAGCACGCTGCTATGACATTTTTACATTCCCCCAGCACACAGGCATGTGCCTCACAGTGCCTAATGATAATGATAAGTGTGTGTGTGAGTGTGTGTGTGTGTGTACGTGTGTGTAAATTAATTCAGAAGACCCTAAGGAAAATTCTATGGAGGATGAACAGTGCTTTCATCACCGGAAACATCAACACAAATGTGGCTGCCAAAATGGGAGAAAGGTGACTGTAGAATCTCCTTCTCCTTGAGCCTTTAATAGTTATCTCTGCTTCCTATCAACCTGGGTTGGTTTAGATTCATTCCTATTAGAGGCTGGGTGGTGTGCTAAATGATTTATACTTCTACCTGTTCATCTCAACAGAACACCTCCAAATAGTCATGCCTCCAAAATTTGCTTTGTTAGCTGCAGCCCTTCTGGGAACCAGGCCAGGCCCCTTGCATCCCTAGCTTAACCCACAGGCATGTTGCTGGGACCAGCTGGGGCTGGCCTGTTTCTGGAGAGACAAAAGAGTCCTCAGCTGATGGTTTGACCATGCAAAGAAGTGATCACAGCTGCTTCAGAGGTAATCAGCAAAGAATGTCAGGAGGAAATGGCCCCAGGGAGTAGAAATGCTTTGCACTCTTAGATGTTAGTTTCGCAAGGCAGTGGACAAATGACAAGCTGGAAATGGCACTCGGCTAGGACCAGAGATAGTACTGGGAAGTGACTCTAGTCTGCCAGCTGTACCACACATCTGCCACCCCTTGCTGAGAGAAACTACTGCACGAAAAAGATAAGTTTCCCAGCATGACTAACTTATTGAGTGACCATCTTTTTGTTGCTTTCCCCTTCATGCTGATGGGAAATGAGGTGTCAAGGAAAGCACACACTTGAAGAAGCCCTGCTGCTCTGAGGCACATCTGCCCTGGATGAGCCTTCTGGGGCAGAAGTGGACGTTGCCTCCACTCGGTAGACTCACCCCAGCCAGAACCATGGCAATTGGATCAACTTCACTTGTGAGGTCTGTCCCACTCCAATGCTGGACCATTGGTAAAATTAAAATGCAGAATTCAGAGAAGTATACACTTTGCTCTTACAAACTGAACTATTGCAAAGTTAGCCTGCAATCATCACATTCACCCAGTTCCAGGATTGTCACTGTTTTCCAAGTTGTGCTCTACAGAATGTAGTTCCATGAATTATTAGTAAGAAATTCCTTGGAAGAAAGGATTTGAGGTCTAAATGAATCTGGGAAACATGGCCACGCAGTTTCTTGAGTGGGGGAAGAAAAGGAAGGGGGCGGCAGCACAGTCTGGTGATTTCAGGAACCCTGAATTCATCTGTAGAGGTAGGCAGCATCCATAGGAGAAGGTTATGGGTGCAATGTGTTGAGAGACTCCAGAAAAGACACTCCTTTTTGGTGACTTTATTTGGAAGACCTGTAAAAACAAACTTCAACCCTTCATATTAAACTGCATTTCCAATTCCATATGAAATAAGTCCAAAAACTCCCCAGAAGCTTTTAAAATCCCTATTTTCCAAGAAAATTTCAGAAATATAAATGAATCTCTCTAAAACATAATCTTGAAAGGATGTCACGAGTTGCTTGCAAAAATCTTGGAAAGAGCAGCAACAGATGCAGTGTGGGTGACTGGAGACTATGACTTATCTTCCTATTGTTCTAACATGCAGGTTTTTATTTTCCACATTTTTTATTGGTACATTATAGTTGTACATATTGATGGGATTTGTTGTTACATATTTGCACATGCACAAAATATAACAATATCATTTGACTCATATCACGCCCCAGCACTTCCCTCATGCCTCCCTATCTCCCACTCCTTGATCCCTTTCCTCTATTGATCTCCCTTTGATTTTCATGAGATCCACCCCATCTGTGTTTTCCTTTTTCCTCTCTAGCTTCTGACTATGAGAGAAAACATACGACCCTTGACCTTCTGAGTTTGATTTATTTCACTTAACGGTCTCTAGTTCCACCCATTTTCCTGCAAATGACATAATTCTTTTTCTTTCTGGCTGAATAAAACTCTGCTCCACATTTTCTTTATCCATTCATCCACTGATGGACACATAGGTTGGTTCCATAGTTAGGTTTTTGTGAATTGTGCTGCTATCAAAATGGGCATGCACTAGAATGCAGTTTTATAAGCAAGAAGTCAGTCATTAAACCTGAAGTTAAGGACCTGCCTACCGGACCCCCAAGCCCACATCCCGTGTGGACTTGGCATGCCTGCGCCCCCGTCCACGCTGCAGCTCCCCAGCTTCTTTAGGCTGGTGCAGACATTTTGAATTATTCCTGAGGGTGTGACCACCATCATTGGAGGGGTGGCTGCCTTCCTGAGACACCTACAGGACACTGGAGGCCCTTTGACAGGCACCACACTCACATGGAGATAATGAGGGCCGGGAGATTTGAGTGGTGGATGACTGTGAACCATAGATTTGTGTTTGTTTTGTTTCGTTTTTAATTCTTAATTTTTTATTTCTTCTTCTTTTTCTCATTCTATTTCCTTTCATTTACCTATTCCCTTGGAATCTTTTTTTCCAATTTCTCATGGTAAAGAACAAATTCTTTTGACCCCACTCTCACTCTTCCCTTGATCAGATACCTCTATTTACTCACTTACATCCTACACCCCGCCCCATCCTCTTATCCACCACTAGAAATACTGTAGATAATAATTGAACTATTCTTGAGGAGGAAGTGAAAAACAACAAGTCAGCAAAGGGAGTAAATGAAAAACCAATCAAAGGAGAAATCAAGTCAAGTTAAAAATCAAAAATAAGTCAAAATGACCAGGAATACAGATCATATCACAATAATAACCCTGGATATTAATGGCCTAAACTCAATAATCAAAGGACATAGACTGGCAGACTGGATTAAAAAGAAAGACCCAACATTACGCTGCCTTCAAGAAACTCATCTCATAGAAAAAGACATCCACAGACTAAAGGTGAAAGGATGGGGAAAACATACCATGCACATGGACCCAGTAAAAAAAGCAGGGGTCTCCATCCTCATATCAGATAAAGTGGACTTCAAACCTAAGTTTGTCAGAAGGGATAAAGAAGGACATTTTATACTGCTCCAGGGAACCATAAACCAGCAAGACATAATGATTTCAAATATTTATGCCCCAAACAATGGAGCATCTATGTACATCAAACAAACCCTTCTCGATTTTAAGAATCAAACAGACCAAAACACAATAATAGTGGGTGACTTTAACACACAGCACTCACCACTGGATAGATCCTCCAAACAAAAACTGAACAAAAGAAACTATAGAACTAAATAATACAATCAATGATATAGACTTAATGGACATATGCAGAGTATTTCATCCATCATGGAGTGAATAGACTTTCTTCTCAGCAGCTCATGCTATGCCACAAAGAAGTCATTAGTAAATAATGACAGAGATACTATGTTGTATTCTATCAAACCATAATGGAATACAATTAGAAATCAATGATAAAATAAAAAACAAAAACTATTCCTACCCCTGGAGACTAAATAATATAACAGAAGACATCAGGGAAGAAATTAAAAAATTCTTAGAAGTAAATGAGAACAATGACACAACATATCAAAATCTCTGGGACACTATGAAAGCAGTACTAAGAGGAAAGTTCATTGAGTTCATACATTAAAAAATAAAAAGTCAACAACTAAATGACCTCACTTTACAACTCAAAGCCCTAGAAAAAGAACAGATCAACACCAAAAAAAGTAGAAGACAGGAAATAATTAAAATCAGAGCTGAAATCAATAAATTGAAACAGGAGAAATAATTCAAAAAATTAACAAAACAAAAAGTTGGTTCTTTGAAAAAGTAAACAAAATTGATAAACTCTCAGCCACACTAAAGTAAAGGAGAGAGAAAATTCAAATTACTAGAATTTGTGATGAAAAAGGAAAGCTCACTATAGACACCACTGAAATACATAACATAATTAGAAGTTACTTTGAAAATCTATACTCCAACAAAATAGAGAATATCAAAGACATTGACAAATCTTTAGAGGCATATGATCCTCCCAAACTGAATCAGGAAGTCATACATAATTTAAACAGATCAATTTCAAGCACCAAAATAGAAGAAGCCATCAAAAGCCTACCAACAAAGAAAAACCCAGGACCAGATGGATTCTCAACCAAATTCTACAAGACTTTAAAGAAGAATTAATACCAATACTCCTCAAAGTATTCCAGGAAATAGAAAAGGAGGGAACCCTTCCAAACTCATTCTATGAAGCTAGTATCACTCTGATACCAAAACCAGACAAAGACTCATCAAGGAAAGAAAACTTTAGACCAATATCCCTGATGAACATAGATGCAAAAATCCTTAACAAAATATTGGCAAATTGCATACGGAAACATATTAAAAAAGATAGTGCACCATGATCAAGGTTGGTTTGACATCTGTAAATCAATAAATGTAATTCATCACATCAATAGACTTAAGGTTAAGAATCATATGATTATTTCAATAGATGCTGAGAAAGCATTCAATAAAGCACCCCTTCATGCTTAAAACAATTGAAATAATAGGGATAGTAGGAACATACCTCAATATTGTAAAGGCTATCTATGCTAAGCCCACAGCCAACATCATTCTTAATGGAGAAAAACTGAAAGCATTCCCTCTAAAAACTGGAACAAGGCAGGGATGCTCTCTTTCACCACTTCTATTCAACATCGTCCTTGAAACACTAGCCAGAGCAGTGAGACAGACCAAAGAAATTAAAGGGATGCAAATAGGAAAAGAAAAATTCAAGCTGTCACTATTTGCTAATGACAAGATTCTATATTTAGAAGATCCAAAAAACTCCACTAGAAATCTAGAACTAATAAATGAATTCAGCAAAGTAGCAGGATATAAAATCAATTTGCATAAATCTAATGCATTTTTATTCATAAGTGATGAATCCTCTGAAAGAGACAGTAGGAAAACTATTCACAATAGCCTCAAAAAGAAATATACTTGGGAATCAATCTAACAAAAAAGTTGAAACACCTCTATAATGAAAACTACAGAATACTAAAGAAAGAAATTGAAGAAAATCTTAGAAGATGGAAAGATATCCCATGTTCTTGAATAGGCAGAATTAATATTGTCAAAATGGCCATTCTATCAAATGCATTATACAGATTCAATGCAATTCCAATTAAAATCCCAATGACATTCCTCATAGAAATAGAGAAAGCAATCATGAACTTCATCTGGAAGAATAAGAGACCTCGAGTAGCCAAAACAATGCTGAGCAGGAAAATTGAAGCAGGAAGTATCACAATATCAGACCTTAAACTATACTGCAGAGCAATAGTAACAAAAATGGCATGGTATTGGCACCAAAATAGACAGGCAGACCAATGGTAGAAAATAGAAGACACAGAGATGAACCCACATAAATACAGTTACCTCATACTAGACAAAGGAGCCAAAAACATACAATGGAGAAAAGATAGCCTCTTTAACAAATAGTGCTGGGAAAACTGGAAATCCATATGCAGTAAAATGAAATTAAACCTCTATCTCTCACCCTGCACAAAACTCAACTCAAAATGTATCAAGGACTTAGGAATTAGACCAGAGACCCTGCACCAAATAGAAGACAATGTAGGCCCAAATCTTCATCATGTTGACTTAAGATCAGACTTCCTTAACAAGACTCCCAAAGTAAAGAAATTAAAGCAAGAATCAATAAATGGGATGGACTCAAATTAAAAAGCTTTTTCTCAGCAAAGGATAAAATCAATAATGTGAAAAGAGAGCCTACAGAGTGGGAGAAAATCTTTTCCACACACACTTCAGATAGAACACTTATCTCCAAATTTTATAAAGAACTTATAAAATTCTACACCAAAAATACAAAGAACCCAATCAATATATGGGCCAAGGAACCGGACAGACACTTTACAGAAGATGGCATACAGGCAATTAATAAATATAAGAAAGTGTTCAACATCTCTAGTAATTAGAGAAATGCAAATTAAAACAACTCTAAGAGTTCATCTTACTCCAATTAGAATGGCTATTATCAAGAACACAAACAATAATAGATGTTGGCGTGGATGTGGGGGAAAAGTCACACTTTTACATTGCTGGTGGGAGTTGCAAATTGGTGCAGTCACTCTGGAAAGCAGTGTGGAGAATCCTCAGAAAACTTGAACTGGATCTACCTTTTGACCCAGTTATCTCACTCCTCAGCTTATACCCAAAGGACTTAAAATCAGCATACAACAGTAACGCAGTCACATCAATGTTTATAGCAGCTCAGTTCACAATAGCTAGATTGTGGAACCAACCTAGATGCCCTTCAACAGATGAATGGATAAAGAATCTGTAGTATATATACACAATGGAATATTATTTGACCATAAAGAAGAATAATATTATGGCATTTGTAAGTAAATGGATGGAATTGGGGAATATCGTGTTAAGTGAAATAAGCCAATCCCCAAAAACCCAAGGCCGAATGTTTTCCCTGATAAGTGGATGATGATATATAATAGGGTGGGGGGTGGGGGCTGATTGAAGAATGGAGGAACTTTAGATTATGTAGAGGGAAATGAGGGGGAGGGCGGGTATGAAATATGGTGGAGTGAGACAGACATCATTGCCCTATGTATATGTATGATTACACAAATGGTATGATTCTACATCATGTACAACCATAGAAATGAAATGATGTACCCTATTTGTGTACAATGAGCCAAAATGCAGTCTGTAAAAAAAATAAAAATAATAATAATTAAAAAACAAAACACCTGCCATTGAGACTATCCCTTTATTGATTCTAGACACAATGGCATTGCAGGTTTCCTTCAGTTGAGTAATAACCCAAAGTATAAAGAACTCATTATCCAGTGAAAGTGCTGACTCTTCTGGATGTTCCCTCTTTAATTATCAGTTTAATGAAAACTCAGTAGTTGGCCAAACTCCTCTGCTCAGGCAGGCCTAGAGATGCACTGAGAGGTAGGGGAGAAAACTTCCCCCAGCGCAAACAATGCCCTTTCGCTCTGCTTCCTCTTCACACCCAAACATGCTCCAATTTAAATCATGAACAAAAATTCAACTCAATATTTAAGTCTTTCTGGACATCTGTGAGGCTTGGGGAACGCCAGGCAGAGATTCTTAGGCTATAGACAGGAGACTGAATGGGACCATGCCCACAATGCCTGTAGATTGTGTTCACTCACAGAGAAGAGGCTATGAGTCAGACGGTCGGTTCCCATCCTGGCAATGATGCTGGCCAGTGGTAGCAAATTCCCTTTACTTCCCAGTGCTTCCATTTTCTAATCTGTAAAATGAGAAGGTTTGTGCCAGATGATCTTGTGGATTCTTCTGGCTATACTTCCAGCTACTAGACAAGGACTAGGCAAAGAGGAACCACATCTTTTCTGCTTTCCACTTAACTCTAGCACCAAATATGATTCTAAAATATAACAGGTGCCAAATGGGTAATTTTTAATGTATGAACACTCAAATAAATAAAACGTGAAGATCAACATATGCAGCTGGTTCATAGAATTCAGGACAAATATTCCTCTTTTCCCTTCTTTTTTTCCTCAGTTTCCCAGATGGTATTCCAAGATGTGCCCTTACTAAATTTACTCTGCTGGTGGAACCAGCAATGGAACCCATTGCCACCTACCAGAGACAATGTAAATCCTCGAACAGGGAATTTGGGCAAGAACAATATGTCAGACTTATGGGCTGATGACGACAGAAGTCACTGTGGAAAAGATTATCAGGATCGATGGTGATGACTTGTGATCTGAGGTTCAGAATATGAAGTAACATTCTGAAAAAAAAAATTTGTTTTTCACAGAAAATCTTGCCAAGATAAAAATAGACAGTGCTGTTCAAGGAAACATGAAAATGTCAGGCATCGTTTCTGTATCTCCAAAGTCCCTTTTTGAGTCCCTTTCCCAAATTCAACAAAGGACTCATCATTTACCGTATCTGCGTATGTAAGTCTTTTATCTCATATTGTGCAAATAATGACATATGTTAAAGGAATTTTTGACAATAGAAAACACATGGGGAAATATTTAGCAGGATAGTTCAATGGAAGGCTGAGAAATCTTCATGCCTCTGACACTCTATTACACCTAAAACTGGTCTTAAACCTCCCTTAGGAACTTTTCTTGTGCCTGGGGACTGGGATAAAATAAGAGGTCTGCAGAATTTACCTAAAATGAGTGAGGAGGTGCCTGGCTGTTCCCAGCTTCCTACACCCCACGGCAGGGTTCAGGTGCAGGGCTCAGTCTGATCCAGGCCTCTCCCTCCCTTGGGCTGCTACTCTAATCCAGCACCGGACAATCCCAAGTCATTCAAAATGGGTCACGGGTTACATTACCCCAAAATCTTACCCTCAGGCAACTTCAGTTTCTAGGGTTTCTAGTTCTTTAGGATCAGCACCAATCCCATATGATGACTCTGGTTTTTTGAACAACTGTGCAGGGCTCAGTCTGATCCAGGCCTCTCCCTCCCTTGGGCTGCTACTCTAATCCAGCACCGGACAATCCCAAGTCATTCAAAATGGGTCACGGGTTACATTACCCCAAAATCTTACCCTCAGGCAACTTCAGTTTCTAGGGTTTCTAGTTCTTTAGGATCAGCACCAATCCCATATGATGACTCTGGTTTTTTGAACAACATCTGTAGGCTGATCTATAATTTTAAAAAGGGAAAAAAATGTTTGAAATTAGGCCTGGATCATAACACTAAAGATGTCCAACAGAATAAAAGACAAGGCAGCTTGAGTCATTAAGATGGAATACAGAAAAACTCAGCATTGTCCAGAGTAAAGTCAAAGTCAAGAAGAGAACCTTAGTGGGAGCAAGATCTAGAATCTGGGTATGATTATGTGCCCAGCCATGATGGTAACAGTGAAAAAGTACACAGCATCAGGAAAACTATTCATAGTGAAAGCAGCAACTACTACTGGTGAACTAAACGGGAGGAGAACAATCCTAAAAGTAATACTAAATGTAACCATTGTAATGTTGGATATAACCATACACCCATCATGCCTGGCCCACTGCCATGCAAATGCAGAAGTTATGTACACCTTAACATGAGCAAACTTAACTGTAGATTTTATTAAATGAAAATGCTAAGCAGAACTTAGCTCTGGACTTGAGATTGTCAAATTGTGGTTGTCTCTAGTGATAAAAATTGGCTTTATTGTAAAACCTTGATATTATTTGATTTGTCCAATACCCAAACTCACATTCATACACCCCGATATTATATGAAATGTTTTTCTTTTATGTGCATTTCTATTATTTAATGACAATATTAAATTGATATTTTGAAATAAAAGTTGTCATTTGAGAATTTTTGAGGGTTTTACAATATCCATTGGTACAGGACATACAATTTGGTATTTAAGAAAGTGGCATTGTTGTCAGGTAAACGTGATTATGAATATCACTTAAGAAATAAGGGAACTGTGCTTTGAGAGGTTATTTTATCTCTGTATAACTGAGTGTACTCTTCTATAAAAAGTGTACCATGCATAAAATACCATGATCAACCAAAACACCAATTGATGGTTTCACATAAGGGCTGAGGCTCATGGAATCTCACTGTTGAGCAAAATCATTTTATTATCCAGACAACATCTAAATCAAACTACTTATGCAGGCTTTAAACAAATCAACAACCTGGATGATAATGCCAAAGAATTATGTGTAATCAGAGTATCAGGTGTGCAAAGTGTTGAGGAAGAAAAAAGTATTTGAACCACCTTATCTACACTGGTCCAAACATGTGGAGATCAATCTTCTTTCTGAATATCTTAGTCTACCTTGGAGTTCTTTGATTGTATACAAAGTTAAGCAGTGTGTTTATTGAAGTTGGTAGACTATAGCTTAACATTTCTGTTTTTCTTTCTCTTTCCAGTTCTATTTATCATCATAGCTAATGATTCCAGCTCTTCCTTATTGAATTCCAACTTGTACCAGGTCTGTGTGTGTGTGTGTGCATGCACACATGTGCTTGCATGCATGAATGTGTTCATTCTCAGGCAAATTTAAAAATAACATCTACTCTGACATGGTTACTATTATTTTCAGAGGTTCAGAGAAGCTGAGTAAGATGCCCAAGTTCACAAAGCAAGTAAAAAATTTCAGACAATAGCAAACAAATTCCATGTTAGCTTTGCAGGAAAGAATGGTAGTATCAGTTCTGTATCTGTATACTTATTATTCCTATAAGCAAATTTGAATCATTAATTCCCACTTTGAAACAAAACTAGAAATCTATTAACTTACCTCTGGCATAGGATAGTCAGTAAGTAATAGATCTGGAAGGTAAGTAACTAAAAGGTCACTACAAGCAATAAAAAAATAACCTAAACAGTAGTAGTAGTAAAAATAAAAGAAATAATAGAAATAGAGAAAATAAGGAAAAGCTTGTGTTTCTTTAGACTTTTTGTGGAGTCTCCTTTACGTGAGACCTTTCAAATCAAACAGATAAATGTTAAAGATAGATGTCCATCTCCAAGAATAGCAGCTAGAATATCCCCCTAGATAGATCTCATAAGCCATAAAAACATGGGAACAAGCCATGTTCTTTAGTGTGCTTCTCAATTTTGGCAGATATGTAGATGTTTTATGGATGCAGTCATCAAAAAGTCCTTGTTAATATGAGACTGGAATCCTGTGACTACTACAGCTTTGGCACAAACCTCCCTTGGACAACTTCTCTTGCTGACCACTTTATGGCAAGTGATTGGTTTGTGACTGCTAAGTTCATCCTGATATGAGTTTGATATGAGTTCATCCTGATATGAGTTCATCCTGATATGAGTTGATATGTGTTTTCCGCATGAGCTTAAAGCAAACTTACACTTTCACAAGCAAGTGCCAAGACTTGAAGTTCCACAAGGTTCTCCCAACTTCACCAGATCCCTGGATCTATGATGCAATTACAATACATTCACTCAATAAATAATGACTATGTGCTATAGATTTGCCTAGTACTGTGCTCTATGCAGAGAGGGATGTCAATAAGTTTAGACATGGACTCATCTGGAAAGAAATTAAATATCATGAACTTTTAGCCATGCAAAACTGTTTTGGAGTTCCTGGGCCAAGAGGTCACTCCAATTCTCACAGTGTCCTGGAGCCCTCTGTAGATGGTAACTATGAATCTCAAATACCTTTAAGTTACCATTTCTCCAGTCCCAGTCCCCCATCTGTTGGTATCAGCTCCCATCCCAGGAGATTCAAAACTTCCTAGTTTGTATGATTTCTTTTTCCAGGTTTGTTGATTTACCCAGAACTATAACCCAGCTTATTCCAGTGGATTACAGTATAACTCAAAATTATAGTTTTATATGTTACTAAGTGGGACATTAAAAAAGCAGAAAGATACAGCAAACTAGCTGGGCACCTCTTCCAGTGTTCCAGCAGCAAATAGGCTCCTAACCTATTTGAGGACATAGCCTGAACCTCCACCCTAGGTTGTTCTGTGCTCCATGAGCACGCCTGGCTTGCTCCTACTCGGGATCTGAGCCTGGGTACTCTCTCTGGTTCCTCTCCCACTGACTTTAGATCTCTGTTCAAGTATCACCTTTCAAAAATGCCTCCCCTGTCCCCCCACCTCCCCACCCAACAAATTAAAATTTCCCCATCAACCTTTCTCTTCTACCTTAATTTATCACTTATCATCACCTGAAATAAAAATGGTTCCCTTATTATCTGTCTCCTCCTCCAAGAAAGTGACCTCCCTGACAAGAAGAACTTCATGTGCTATTTGTTTTCTGCTGATTGCCCAATTTTAGGCATTTAGGAAGCAATCAGTGTATGTTGAGTTAAAACAAAACAAAACAAAATGTATAAGATAAAACAAGTTGTTTTTAAGCCCTGAGATCAATTGTCTGAGCAGGGAGGCAAACACTTTTAAAAACTGGCTCTGCCTACTAAATAATTCAGATGTTATTTTCTTTGTGTCCTGGCATCTTGCACCTTACTCCCTTCTCCCAGGGCATATTTAGCCCAGAGCCTCAGGAAGGATTTAGGCAGTACTTATTACAGACTAAGACTTGGACCTACACACATGCCCATGCTCAAGATCAGACTTGTGGTAAAACCACAGACAGACAGGGAATGGCTGTTGACTCCACCACAAAGTCTGGTCATAACACAGAAATGGGAGGTTAGCAATGGGGGAGCCAATTACCCGGGACATTCAATCACTTTGACCACAACTGATTTTTTAATTTAAAATATTTTATTATATATGTGAGATAGACTAAGGGAAAAAAAGGATACAAATGTAGGTGTTGTTTGCTACAATTAGACAGTATGTATTTTATATGCATATTAAATATATAAAGTTGAATCTTCTCACACATGATAATTGCATGCCTAAAAACTTTCAAACTATTAAAAATCCATTAAAAAACATTTACTTCTTTAGGATGGTGTTTGTGGGCTAGAGTGTTTGACCACAACTGATTTTGAAGGTTAATGTTTCATGGAATCTTGCTTCCTCATTCTTAATGGCTTGTTTTCTAAAAGGGACACTGAGAAGTGAAATGTTTTGCTCAACGTCCCACAGTTTATCAGCAGA
The DNA here is from genome assembly GCF_902686445.1 of Sciurus carolinensis. Lineage (NCBI taxonomy): Eukaryota > Metazoa > Chordata > Mammalia > Rodentia > Sciuridae > Sciurus > Sciurus carolinensis. The sequence continues at coordinate 112,897,791 of NC_062214.1, read as the reverse complement.
AGCAGTAGACTTGGAAGCCACTAGGTTTCCTTATTTTCTGCTTACAACCACTCATAAACCCCTAAAAAGATACAGAATAAGCTCAAGCCCAATGTAAGGCAGGAAGAATCATACACAGAGCGCTCTCTCTTTCTCTCTCTCTCTCTCTCTCTCTCTCTCTCTCTCTCACACACACACACACACACACACAATACATGCTACCAAATGGATGGTGTGTGCCCTTCCCAAGTTGTCTATTAAAATGACTGAATTTTCAATCTTCTTGAAAGTATGGCTCCTCCTCTGTCTCCTCTTCTCAAGCTTGTGGATTTCTTGGCTATTCCTCTTGGAGCAGTTTCCAGTTCTTGCCAGCCTGGAACTATCTCCAGGGAACCCTGGGGGACTAAATCTCTTGCTTTTCAAGTTCTCCTAATCCAGACACATTCAGATGATGACAGGGTTTCCTGCCCTTGACTTTCCCCAGGAGAAGTGCTCCTTAAGGAAACTGGCTTCTCCTGTGATAAATGATTTGAGCTTCCTTATGAGGCTGTATTGTATCTCCCCTCAGAGAGAAAATTTAACTTTGAACCTTCAGCATTTCAACTATCAGAAGAATAAATCAAACCAATAATAGATGAAAAAGATTTGGAAACAGTGGGCAAAGGTAGATGAATAGTGTAATTTCTGACACTTTTTAATTTTTTTCCTCCTACTCACTACCTGGTTAATCTTTTAGTACTGGTTCCCTTTTAATAACCAATCAACCTTAATTATCTTTAAACTTCTATTTGAGAAACAAAACAGCTTAATCTCTTAGCTGATATTGGTGGGCTGTTTATCTGCAACCGAAGTCAGTCTTCCTTACCTCGTAGTGAAAGATCCCCCTCTCTGGTCTCACTGCATTGTGATGGTTCTCAAGAAAATGGGAGGTGCATTGTGTCCTCCAGGGGGACATGTTTGTCACCAATGGGGCATGCTAGTGTTATCTAAAGAATAAAGACCAAGGATGCTACTGAACATCCTCCAAAGCATAAGGTACACCCCTACAACAAGCAATTATCCAGTCTAGCATATTGGAACTGCTGATATTTAGAAATCCTGCTCTATAGCCTTCTCTGCTCTTCTTTTTTTGTAAATTTTCAAACAATTTGTTAGTAGATGACTTGAAATCTGCTCAATATAGCTTAGTGTTCAAACACTAGAGCCCCCTTAGAGCCTTCCCTTCACCTGGGAAGCCTTAGGCCTCTTCTTCTGGGGGAGAGTTCTATCTTTACTTTAAGACCCATTACCTCTTCAAAACCTCCCAGGGTGGACCTCCTCTCTGCTCTTTCTAAACTTGCAGAGCACTTAGTTAGTCCCCTTCTATGACATTTATCACTATAATAGGGACTAATGTGCTGTAGGCTCTAAGAAAGTAAAATCTTTATCTTGTTTGTTCAGGCTATGACTGGTACCTAGTCATGAAATATGACAAATGCTAAATCACAGTGAGGATCAAGCAGGGCCTCATCTATGCTCTGTTCTCGTTCCTCTCCCCTCAGGTTAAAGTTCTCCAGAGCTGGAAGGTGCTTCACGAGTAACTGATGCATATCTAAATATTTCAATAAATACACAAAAGATAGAATAGAAGTGTTAAATAAATAACTAAATGCAAAATAATTACTATATATTAAATAAATACACAAGTGAAAGAGAAAAGGATATAATATAGTTCAGGCTGCAGAAGTCCTAAGCAACAGTCCACCCAGTTCAATTTTTATTACAAAGAATCATGTCACAAGTATGTTTCAGTGTCTTACATTTCCTCATCTTTAAAAAAAAAAAAAAAAGTCACCAAAGTGAACATTTAAACATTGCCTGCTCATCTGGAGAGCACATGGAGAAAACGCACAAAGACAGGACGTGCCATCGACTGTGCCTGAGTTAACGTGACTACCCTGCCCTGGAACACCAACATCAGTTCCTAACTGATGACCCACAAGCCTCCTGCAATACAGACACACTCTTAATTTGGCTAGCTACGGCCAAATTATCATGGTAATATTTAAAAATAAAGTAAGAGAGAGAACATTAAACTTGGGGATCTAATGGAAATTCAACTCTGTAACAAGCTTATCTAACAGGCCAGTTTGTCAAACTTTTCTCAAATTCTATGTTCAGTGAAGATTCATTCTTAGTGTGGCATTTCACACCCCTGTATCTTTCTTTCCTTTGACGCACTGACACTGTCTTTTTTAATCTTTTCTCATGGGTTTTATTTGCTACTTCATAATCATCCTTCCCCATAATTCTCAATATTTTCACAAATTGTATAGAAACAAACAGCATTGTAATGAGCACCTGCTATATGTCAGATCTCCCCTTAGCATCTCATGTGCATTATCTCATTTAATTCTTTGGAGACTCCCCTCAAAGATAGGTGCTGCTGTCACCCCCCACTATCACATCAGGAAATTGAGGCTCAGAAAGACCTTGCCCAACATCACATAGCTTAACTGAGTTTTTAGACTTGTGAGTGACCTCTGTGACAATTTTAAAATAGCTTAATTCATTCAAGATGCTAGTAAAAAATTATTGAGCAATAATAATGATCCAAGTTTTGTGACAGCTATGGAAAGAAAGTGGTAAGCATTGGGGCCCATGGTCATTCCTCCCAGGAAACTGACAGTCTACTGGACAAGAAAGATATGAATCAATTATCATCATAAGGAACATAAATTTACAAACTGAGCAGAGTTTAGTAATCAACGATGATGAAGAATCAAAGACACTCTGTCTATGACTGTGAAGTCAGGAAAGGCTTCCCTGAGGAAGTTCTGTCAGCTGAGATCTGAAGGATGGTTAGGAGTTAATCGGGAATACAGAAGTAGGATGGAGGATGGGTTGGGAAACAGACCAAAAGGAAAGAACAGCAACTGCAGAGGCCTGGTGGGAGGGAGTATGGCACAGTCCACAAACTCAAAGGAACAGCAAAGGGGAAGACAGTGCTGGATGATCTAGAGGGTAGGTGGGATCAGATTTAGTTTGGATTCCCCTAGAAGAAGACTCTGAGGTAAAGATTCTGCTGAAGTTACTTAATTGAGAAGTGATGGGAGAGCACTCATTGAGGGAGGGGAAATAAGAGAGGGAAGAGAGGAAAGCAGTAAAGGGGCAGGAGAGAGTGGACTTCACAGTGAGCAAATAGAGCTCACTTGAGAGGGGCTCTTTGAGAGACCACGTAGAACATAACTCAGGTTTGTCCCACTGAGGGGCAGGAAGTTGGTCCATTGATCCTCTGATTCTCACTGGTTCAGGGGTACTCCTAGAGACTGGGAGGTGTTATGGGAAAGAGAATATCAGAAGATCTCTGCATATGGAGGAACTGTCTCCAGATGTTGTAAATGAGTGCCCCACAGTCAGCATCTGGCCTTAAAGGTCTCCACCCAAGAGCCAAGGAGAGCAATTCAGTGGCCTTATTTGGGCAGAAGCAGTAGTTCAACTGGAGTTTGGTTTAGAATACTGTCTACAAGGTAGAAAAAAGATTGAAATGAGGCTACAATGGATGTCCAGAGATAGCTAGGAAATTGTTGCAGGCAGAACTGGCTATGTAACTTATAGAGATGAGCACAAAATGAAAATGTGAGACCCCTCATGCACAAATCAGGCTAAAATGCTTTTTTATCCTTGCAGTATTAGGAATCAAACTCAGGACCTCACTGGTGCTAAGCAAGTGCTCTACCACTTAACAATTCCCTCCCTCAAAACCCTTTTTATTTTACTTGGAGGCCAAGTCTTGCTATCTTACTCAGACAGGCCTTGAACTTGTGATCCTCTAAAGGTACTAAAATACAAAGTTTTTCCCTTTAATCTGTGCTGTCTCTCTAACCTAGTGTTTTGTTTTGCGGGGGTAGGGTCTGGATTTTGGTTTCATTGTGTGTGTTTGGTTTTTGTTTTTGTTTTGCATTGTTTTGCTTTGTTTGTTTCCACTTAGCATCATACTCTCTTAGGCATATCAGTACTCATGGCGTAAGTACAGACTACCACAGGCAAGCAGGGGTCTCATCCTGTGACTTATAATACACATGCAGCCGAGCTGTAGTCAGCCTCCAGATTGAAGTGTGATGCCCCAGTTGAGAGCTGAGACAGGTGTGTCCCCTTCCAAAGCATCAGCCTCCCCAATGCACAGCAGAGGGTGAACTTTAAAGGAGTTGCACTCTCCACATTAGGACATGCTAAGTACCTGGATCCAGGCAAGAGGTTACCCACCCCCATTGAGTCACCTGCCAAACTATTCCCTGCCCCCAGAACCCAACTTTCCCCACATCTGTGTTCAGGGTCCCCTCAGAGGCCTAATGAGACAGTGGTCCAGATGTGGGGAGAAGGACAATAGGCTTAGCTTGGCCACCAAGGATTGGGGAAGTGGGGAGTCAAGAATCATCCAAGGAAGTGGCAAGGTGACAGAGATGGGACAGTGTAGGAGTCAAGGCTATAGTCTGTATCATCAGACTCCACTTGAAATATATATAATCAGATAAAATTATTATTAAGAAGTTTAAGGGCTGGGGTTGTGGCTCGGTGGTAGAGTGCTTGCCTAGCATGTGTGAGGCACTGGGTTTGATTCTTAGCACCACATACAATAAATAAATAAACAAAAGTTTATTTATTAAAAAAAAGAAGTTTAAGATAGTTCAGGCAAGTCATTTAACCCCAAGCAGAGGACGGTATGGAGCATGGGGTCCTGTGCAACTGCCCTGGTCACATGTTCACAAAGTTAGCCAGGAGTCTAAGACAGAGAGAACAGCACCTTAGGCTAGTGTAGGAAATAAGGAAAGGTATCCAACCTAAAAAATACCTTGGAGATAAAAAGAAGACTTAATGGTAGTTGGTTGTAGATTTGGTATGAATGGCTAGAATGGAGCAAGATGGAGAAACAGAGGAAGAATGTGTGGCCATGGAGGTAACTTGTATGGATCTCCCTTCAAGAAAATACTTCCTGCCCAGCTGGGGGAAGTACAGTTAGCTGACAACCCCTAGCCATTAGCACCTTTGGGATCTACCTCAACTTTTGTGCTGAAAACATTTCCTCAGAATTTATCGAATCTGCAGTCTAGTTTGAAAGTTATCAGTTCTGCTGCTTTCTCCTCTTTTTTCTACAGGTGTGCAAGCTACATGGGTCTCTGAAAATTTCCCAGTCCAATCCTGTTCCTTCCCTTCTCTGTAAGGCATTACCTCCCCACTCAGTAACTCTTTAGTTCCATCTCAGCATCTTCTTCCTAGGGAATTCAACTGACAGAGAGTGTGAAAGACACATCCTTATTATCTGATTTGTGCATTCACATAGACTCATAGAAGCACCAAGAGACAGCAGGCTTATTGTGCTTTAATCAATGAATATCATGGAGCACTTTTTTTTTTTTTGGCAAAGTAGTATGCTCCATTGAATGGAGAATTCAGATTAATATCACTGTTTCTTGGGAAGGCTATAGTCTAGATGGAAAGATAAGGTTCAAGAAAAATGCACAGAGAACTCTTCCAAATACCTAAAAAGAATTCTTTGCAAGACACAAAGGCCTCCAGATGTGGAAGCAGACCACACCTCAAAGATGACACAGAGTTGCCTCTGCCAACCTAGATATAGTTTCCAGGCTCCGTGTGTGTGTGTGTGTGTGTGTGTGTGTGTGTGTGTGTTGGAATTGTACAGATTCTCATCTCTGTAAAAAATTAGTATTTTATATACAACCAGGAAACCTACCTTGACTTTCAGAAGAGTCCCAAATTTATGTCCAAGAGGTATTTAAATTTAAATTTTTCAACAGATCCCCAGAGACGGGATAGGAGTTGAGCCTTTGTGGGGGCCTGCAGAACAGGCCTGGTTGTCCTCGCCAAAGGCCAAGCACCCTTTTCCACCAGGCCTGGCTGGGCTGATTTGGAAAGTTGTTCACAGTGAGTCACCTGTTTGATCCAAGGGTGACATCAAAGGTTTGATGCTCCATCTGTCAATTCTCACTTTTATGTTTGCTCTTTATTGCAGTCATTTATAAACAGAGGCTTATGGAATTAATAAACTCCAAATAAGATGATCATTCACTGTATCTCTGCCAGGTGTTCTAGGGGAACAAAGAGAAGTGTTAAATCAAACGCCAAGCTTTGTGGTACTTAATTCAGAAAGCAGAGCTCCCCTGGAGCAACCTCCACTTTGAACAGAGTCCCTACCACACTTTCATCACCATCACAGACAATTCAGTGACAATGTAAACTCTGCCTCTTGTAAAGTCAAAATGTTGCTGGAGAAGTGGGACATGCACTTAGTCTTTCTGCACATGGAGACCTGATGTGAGCATCACCCTATGACCCCAGGTTCTCTGACGAGGAGTTCTACATTGGCACTGAAATATTTCAGATCCTGGGTGTGTCTTGGCAATGTTCCTTGGTAGTCAAAATGGGCAGATTAAAGCACTGGATGATATCCAAGTGTCTTGCAGATTTTACTTAAACTACTCATAACAAAAGTCATAGAAGGAATTTTCGCTACCCATTTCTCCAGGTGAATAGAGAGAAGCTGAGGGAAAAGGAAAGCTACTGTCCTAGGTCTTCAGTCTTAACAGAGTTTCCATCTGAAGAACAAAGGAAGGTAGAAGGGACAGTAAGGCAGACAGCAAGGGGTGGATGACTAATCCCTGGGGAAATCTGAACTGCAGGTAGACTCTGATGGACGTATTGACAGCAGGTTGTGGATCATAGTCAGTCACAGAAGTGTAGAGAACCTGTATTTTTGGGTTATGTTATTTAATTCCCATTGGACTTTTTTTCTTTAAACCTAACAAGAGGAATTAGGCATATGGATTCAAGGTCTCTACCTTGTTGTTTCTATAAATGGGCATGTGGTAGGTCATTGTGATTCATGCTAGCACCACAGGCTCCTGTCATTCTGCCTGTCCAGATTCTAAAACTGATAGAACGCATCCCTGAGAATTTTGGAAACTCTTTCTGCATGACAATTCTTCCTACAGGAAGGACAAATTATGCTATACAAGTCCTGCTTCCCATTCCATAGATCTTCCCCAACGGTAACCTTACATTCAGCTTACCCAAGAGAGTAATATGGTAATTGAGGAGAACTGGTAATTTATAGACAATTCTAAAAGTCACCACAGCTGTTCACAGGAGATCACTATACTAAGAGGTACAGGCAGACACACATACAAATAGGAAGCCAAGTGTAGTGGGTGTTTTAGTCAGTTTTTTTGTTGCTGCAACCAAAAGACCTGACAGGAACAATATTAAAGAGGAAAAGTTGGGAGCTCATAATTTTAGAGGTCTGAATCCATAGATGGCCAACTCCATTCCTTAGGGCCCAAGATAAGCTGAACATTAGGGCGGAAGAATGTGGTAGAGGAAAGTGTCTCAGGGCACTGCATCAAGAAACAGAAAAACTAAGCTCAGCTCACAAAATATACACCCCAAAGTCATGCCCCCCAATGACCCACCTCCTTCAGCCACATCCTACCTGCCTACAGTTACCATCCACTTAATCCCTATCAGGGGCTTAATGCACTGATTGGATTAAGGTTTTCATGATCCAATCATCTCACCTCTAAACCTTTTCACATTGTCTCACATATGAGTTTTCAGGGGACACCTCATATCTAAACCAAAACAGTGGGAGACAATAGACTCAATGTTTGTGTGAAAAATTACCAAGATCATAAGGCCATCTCTTCCTTTCACAGATGAATGAACTGAAATCCAAAGATGTGTTGGTACTTTTCAAGTCACAATGGTGGACCTTGCTCAGATCTGAGTTTCCTGATTCCAGACCTGTGTTTTCACTCCTGCAGGTTGATGGCCCTGCCAAAGGTGCTGATGGACTCTGATAGGAGCCACAGTGGGGAACAGCTACTTTAAAGACCACCACACAGAGACTCTCAGCCCCTCCATCCTTCTCACTGGACTACTCTCCATGAATTGTGCCAAATAGTTCTTCCTGAGAAATAACTTCCTGATGCCAAACTTTGTACCATTATGGATTAAAAAGTCAGTTCATAACACGGTTCTAACACACAAGAGGAGAAGGGGAGAAAAATGCACAAACAAAATTGTCTTTTGCCTAGAGAAGTAAAAACAATGGCAAAAAAAAAATTGTCTTTCATCCTCAGTACAGCAAACATTCCTCAAGCACCTGAAATGCCAAAGTATTGTGCTAGTCTCTGTGTGTGTGGAATGGTGGGGGAGCTGGGTGACATTTAAAACAGATTTATAAGGCCTTTGCCCTGAAGGAGCCCACCATCCAACAGAGAACTGCAGACATTCTCTCTAATAATTGGTACAAACCATGGTATGAAAGTTGCTCAAGTTGAGGCAAATAAAGTCAAAGTGACACAGAGCTCACTTTCATTTCTTACAATAGCAAGCAATAAGAGGAAGTGAATTTCAGAAGTAAACCACAAAGAAATTAGTAAATGGCATGGGCATGATCATTACTGGTGTTTCTTTTTTTTTTTTTTTTTTTTTTTTTCTGAGTGTTGTACATAGAATTTTGTTTTCTTTGCATTTGTTCTGTGTTGGCTGCAACTCGCATCTGTCAACCATATGACTTTTTGGCCAATCAGCAAACAAGCTCTAGTGTGAGGCTGTGTGCATGTGTTGCAGAGGCTTCCTCTAGTCCTCTGGGCCCTGACTCTCTGTCCTGCCCACTCTGGTCACTATCCATGGCTGATGCCAAATGATTCCTGTCACTTGGAAACAGGGGGCCTGCAGAGATCTGGCTTTCTGATGCTGAGCTAGGACCACCCTGAATCATCGAGGGAGGGAACATGATAGAGGGAGGGACTGCTCCCCACACAGCTTTCCTTTGCTTAACCAACCCCCAGCTATGTTTCAGCAACTACAGAGCCTGCCACATGTGTCATCATGGCTTTTAATAGCACCACCACCTATGACAAAGACACTGAATCTGTCACATGCTTTCTGAGAAAAGCTGTCCTTGTGTTCTGCTCTATTGACGTCCATCCTCCAACTCAAATTGTGTAAGAAGTCTTAGGCATTCTCCAAGCTCATACAGGGATGCTGGGTTTTCCTCATTAGCTATCTTTCCAGGCTCTACTCAGAACCAAGACTGACAGAATTCCAACCATTTCTGCTTTTGGCCAAAGAATATTCCCAACTGCACGTGAGGAGAGCTTACTCACGGCTGCTCATCTTTATTTTAAAAACATAGGGCTTGTCCTGTTCCTTTTTAAAATGATGGGTCTTCTCCCCCTACCCCCGCCCCTGCCACCCCCACCCTCCCAGATTGATTTCAGGTCCGCTGATCTCTGCTCTATTACTGCCACACCTGTGCACTGTAAGATACTTGGCTACTTAAAATCAGCAAGGGTTCCAAGAACTCAAGCTTCCAGAGTTAATAATAACTCCATCAATGGAAGGTGTTTGCTTCAATTCACACAGCTTTCCTACGTGTTTTGGAAAACAGCAGTATGGGAAGGAGAATTATTGTTTTCTTCTAGTAACTAGGAGGGCAACTTGATCCTATAAAGGACCTCCTGATTGTCACCCACTGGGAATCTGAAGGATGCCCTCAGGATCCTAAAAGGGACAAGACCAGAACTCAGTCTGCCCTCTTGGATACTACATGAAAACAATTCTTCCCCTACTGCTATTTTCTAAAACTCGTGGGAATGCTGTGGTGAATTGCAGCAGACACTGTCCAATGGTTGAACTATCATTTAGAAACTTGGGTTCTTGGGACCCTTGCTGATTTTAAGCATCCAAGTCCCTCACAGCCCACAGGCAAAGCAGTGATAAAGCAGAGATCAGTGGATCTAAAATCAAAACACCTGTAAAATCCTATCTCTGCCTCTTACTATGACCTTGAGCCAGAGACTTAATTTCTTTCAGCCTCAAATTCCTTTCTGTAAAATAGAAAATGCAACTTAGATCACAAGGATCATTGTAAAAAGAAAGTAGACCTAAATGAGATCCTATAATGAAAGATTAGTGCATAGAAGTGTGTTGTAAAGGTTAGATGTGACTTCAATTATTTTATTTTTCTCATTAAAACCAAGAGCAAACTAAGTCTTTAGCTACTAATTTAAACTTTACTTATATCTCTTAATTCTGGGAAAATTATTACTACATTGTTCAAGCCTAAGGTGAGGTCCCTTGAGTGTACATAAGGTAACAATTTCTCCACCATGGATAATGGCCACTACAGATGCTAGGAAGTAACAGAGGGAATTTTTCTCTTTAATGTCCACATTTTCACATATTTGCAATCTGTTGCTTAAATGATCAATCCTCATGGTTACATCATAGGCTCTATCTACTTTCTAACCATTTTAGAAATGAACACACTGAATTTGAAAGGGTTAAAAAGAAAAAATGACAACTAGGAAAGTTGCCTTCATTCAGTAATCTCCATTCCCAGGGCCTGTGTAACCTACACACTTTATCCCACTTGAAAGGGATAATATTTACCCCAAAAAACTAAAGAGTGACTATTGAGAGCACAAGGTGTAAGAAATAGGAAAGTGTTAAAGTACAAAGACAGGAGGAAATGAAATAGCCTTCCTACCTCTTATCCTCGAGTGCTTTTGAGAACCTGTCTGGGGCCTGCAACCTCAGGAAAAGTCAAGGCTGTTTTTTGCCTTCACCTTTGGGCTGTTTTTTACTGCCGTTCATTAAGGAGATCTTTTCCATCAGCCTTATCATCTCTTTCTTGGCTCTTGGTCAGGTTGAGTCAGACCTGGAACATTTAACTTCACAAAGACTAACCAATCTTTTGTCTAGACACATATGTCTCCTACCAGAGCTCTGCTGGCCAGGGTCAAGGGAGAGGACGGTAACACGTGGGCTCTTTTATGTGGCTGAACAGTACGGACAGAGAACTAAGAGGAGGGGAGACAAAGGAAAAGCATGGGACAGAGGGAGCTAGGAATAAGTTGATAGCATATAAAATGGGTCATTGAAAGCTCTTTGAACTCTGTTGGGCAAGCATAAGGGAACAGTTTTGGAGCATCCTTGAAAGGATTTACAAATTCAGATTGGAACTTAGTTTCAAAGGCCCAGGGCCTGTTGCCTCTGCTTGGACCATTTTGTATCCCTCATCTTGACTTTCTCTTCCCCTGACCAGCTTTTATTGATTCTTCAAAGTCTTCTGCTGAAGGATACTCCCTCAGGAAATCTTTCCCCATCCCTAGAAGGGAGGCTGGGTTGCCATTATGTAACGTCATCACATGCTCTGCTTTGCCAGGGTGGTTCTCATCAGCACTCTAATTAAATGATGACGTGTACGTGGCGATTTAGAAAATGACTCCGCATATTCATTAGTTGTTAAGCATTTTGTAAATTATCTTATAACTGACCTAATTGCAATTTTTAAGTAGCAATATTACACAATAAAAACAGTCTGTAATTATTATTAAACTAATAATGTTGTCTCCCTGGCTGGGTTTTAAACTCCTTGAGGGCAGGGACTGTTTGGACCTGTATATCACTGGATGCCCACTTTCTGACACCGTGTCTAACATCTAGTTTGGCTCTATGATGATAGAGATAATGCCATGAATATCTTTCATATAACAGGGGCACAGAATAATTGCTGATGAGATGAACAGACATAGCAAGTCACAAAGTCCTTGAAAGTCTCCCATTGTAGACCAAAAGTATCCCGCATTATTCCAGCTCTCAAGGCATAATTCCTTCCTTGCAGTAAAAGTGTCACCGAATGACTTTCAAGCCCACTCTCTGGATGCTCCTTATTGCAGTCCAGTCTCCTGGCTGTTGTCCCATGATTTATGCCAACCTGATCCTACTTTCTCCTGTTCAGCCCCCCTCAATCCCTCCCTCTACCTTCTTGATCTACAAAAGAGTCACACAAAGAGCACCTCCTCTTACTCATGGTGCCCTCTGCCACTATCTTTTTGGGTGACTGTATTTTCCAGGTCACCAAATGTCTCCAATGTCCAATATCTTCTTGAATAAGCATCCACATGAAGAAAGCAAGTCATTCAATGTACACATTTCCATTAATGGACTATCAGGTTCGGAACTCTGGGGATCTTTTATAAGCTCAGTGGAAGTATTTAATAACATCCCACATTATGAGATACTTTTTCAAGTCTGTTAGTTTAACCAACATTCTTAGCCCATGAATCAATGTCAAAACCAAAGCCTTGATTATTGGTGGCCATAGCTGATACACTTCTGGTGCTGTGATCTTAATCTTAAATTTTTTTAAATGTCTTCATTTGATTCTGGCTTAATAGCAGTCCCAGTAATTTAAATACCAGGATCTGTGCCACTTTGCACTGTTAACTATGCTTCCATATGCAAAGCAAGCCAAGACAACTTAAGCCAGTGTCTACAACTATTTAAAGGTATAGTCTGAAGGTGAAGAAATATGGAAGGGATTCTGGAGAAAATTCATTAAGTTGAACATGTATGGGTCAGATCCTATGAATAAACTCCTTCCACAATACCACTCAGCACAGCAGCCAATAACTTGCTAGTTAATATCCTCATGCTCCAAAAGATTGAGAATAAAGATGAAAAGAAAGTATGCCATTTTATTAACGGTTTTTGGTTAGAGGGGCTATCTGCATTGTGTGGAAGTTCTTCTTTTCTTCATTCAAAACAACTCATTTTTTCATGCCAAAAAGTAGCAATATTACACAATAAAAACAAAGTCTGTAATTATTATTAAACTAATAACTGTGCTCCATCCATACCAAGAAAATCCACCAAGCACTGCACTCACAGGAACTTTCCTCAAATACAATCATGTGGAATGTTCAGAGAGAGCAGGAAAAGTTCTTGTAACCTGCCTGCCCGTCTCTAGAGGACATTGTTAGTGTTGTCATTTTTTCCACCCTTCACATACAGAAGGTCAAGAGAGTAGGTGGCCTCTTAGATAGTGACCTCTCTGTGCATTCTATAGTCATTACCTCACCACAGGGAACAAGGGACAGCCCTGCCCTCTTGTTCTGTATGCAGTAGCCGCGTACCATCTGGCTAAAATAGACCACAAGGCTAGTATCTCCTTCAGCTCCATCTTCCCATTGAGTCCTAGAACGAATGAATACACAGATGAAGGCCTAAATCGACTGGTGCATAAGAAATCTCAATAAAGGTCAGCTTGTCTTCCCTTTCCTCAGTTCATCTAGGAGGAATTCTTTCTCTGCCTTCTGTCAGTTAAACATGCAACCTCACTAAACATGCAACCAACACTAAAGAACAATGGGTTAGCTTGGGTCTATTCTGCATATCCACCATGATGGTCAATTTTGATTATCAAATTTACTGGATTAAGGGATGCATAGAAAATTGGGAAAATATACTTCCCAGTGTGTCTGTATGTTTCCAGAAAAGATTGGTGTGGATCACAGCAAACTGAGTGGAGAGGACCCCACCTGAACATGAATAGCACCATCCCATAGCCTGGGGGCCTAGATGGAATGAAAAAGCAGAAGAGGGACGCTCTTGAGCATGTGTGCTTGCCCCTCTTGCTCGGGTGCATTTTTTGTTGCTGCTGTTGCCTATGGATGTCAGACTCCAGATTCTTCTGCCTTTGAACACAGACTTCTACCAGTGGGCCTTCAGGTGGCATCCAGGCCTTCAGCCTTGGACAGGGGCTGTATAATTGGTCCTTCTTGTTTTAAGGCTTCCAGTTTCTTGAACTAAGCACATTGGTTTCCCTAGCTCTTCAGCCTGCAGACAGTTATTGTGGGACTAATTGGCCTCTGACAGTGTAAGTCATTCTAACAAATCTCCTCTTAAAATTACATGCATTTTTTTTTTGTACTGTTCCTCTGCAGAACCCTGATTAAATTGTCCACAGTAGCAGAGAAAGTAATAGACAGAAGAAGTTGGTGAAGAACAAGGAAGGCATACCTTCATCAGACACTGGCTAAACCATTTTGTAGATTTAAATACTTTTAATCTTCAAAAGGCTCAAAAGCAGGTTTTATCTGCACTATTCACATGGAGAAGCTGAGATTCAGAGAAATCAAGTAACTTTTCCAAATTCATACAGCTAGAATATGAAGATTTTAGCCTGAGTCTTTCCAATTTCAGAGTCTCTGTTTTTGCCCCTAAAACTTCCTGAGAAAATGAGACTAGGACTCAGAAGGCTTCTAACCTGTGTTCCAAACTCAAAGAACTTGGAAAAAAAAAAAGTAAACGAATGAGTATGTTGGTTGTTGACCCAACACTTCTTCCAGGTATTATGACTGGCAATTAGCTTGTCACCAAAAATTTCCAGGTTCTAGAAACCAATTTTAAATTCCAAAAGAAAGAAAAAATATACTAGTGATACAAAGACAAAATGAAAATTGTTTCTTTTTTGTGCATATTATTTTTGTAGTAGTGAGTCTTTTTGCATGCGCGTGTATGAGAGAAGGAGAATGGGAGCAAGGAAGGGGAGAGACAGACAGACAGAGTTGAGAGGGACTTTAAAATGTCAACATTCTCCTTAGAGTTGGGAACCCAAACACAGCAGCCTTAGGTCAGTGCCTGAGAACTGAAAAGGAAAACTGACTAGACAACAATCATAAACATGGTTGTTTTAAATTGATGTTGCTCGTGTCCCTGGGAGAATAAAAACATAAAATCAAACAAAAACTATGGTTTGGCAACATTTCCAACTTTTAAGAGGATTAAATAAACAGGAGTTTGGGTCAGGGAAAGTAATGGCCATTTTCAGAGTTTTGGGATCAGCAGGACATATTCTGAGATATTTCAGCAGACCTCAGAGAGAGCTGGAAGTTTGCAAATTAAGTAGGAAAAGATCATTTAATTTGCCCCAGTGAGTTCTATAGAAGTAAAAATGTGAAAGAAAAATCATCCTTTTTTCTTATTCAGTGATAAAGAACCCAATTTGTAAAGCTAAGCAGCTCGAGTATGGGGTGAGACTTGTATTTCAATTCCCAAAGTCTCCACTTGGAAGATGCCACTGTTTAGCCTCCCATGTAGATAGGACAAGTCCCTGCTGGGCTGGCTGACCCTCCCAGATCACATCAGAAAGCATCTCACTAGGGCCTGGGACGCAAAGCCACAGAGGGGCCATTGAGAAGCCATCCAAAGGCAACTTATGTTCCCTCATGGATTTGGCAAGCTCTGAAGGTCGAGTCTCAGCTTGACCTAAAGACTGAAGCTTCCTCCATGAACTTCAATTCCCCTTTCCTTGACTCCCTCCCACCACAGGCTGCAAACAGCCTGGTTCATTCTCTCACATCAAAGAATTCCTTTTATTGAAAGAGGCAAGGCTGTTCCTTTTGGTCCCTCTACCATATATGGCTTGGAAAGGAAAGGCGGGAAGGAAAGTACCTCGAATATTTGCTATGTTCACTTTCAAAGGATACCCTGTTTGCAGAGGGGTTATCTTGTGTCTACACACTCTGTTTGTCCTGGGTCTGAAGTGGGAGTTTAATGAGGTGAGTCTGAATCACTTTCAGTACCACAGTGACACTTCTCTGGGAGGACCTGGAACTAAATTATTATTATTTTTTAAATCATGTGCTCCTTAGACACATCTGAAAAGTGGACACCCAGAAAAAGTCTTGACCGTTTTGAATATATTGAGAATCCAACACTTTGCGCATTTCTTTCTTTTAGTTACCGATATTTAATACCAGAGAAAACTAAAATCTTTATTGTGCATTGGGATTCTGATCTATGCCTCTTATTCCTTATGGAATAAGACATCGAACCCAAAACCATGAACCTTCTTTCTCTGAGGACGCTTCTGGATCTTTATTCCATTCTTTTCCCCTTTCAACATATATGGAATAAGCACATAGAAAGTATTCAATGAAGACTTGTTGAATTTAAAGGAACCAAAATCAAAGCATGGGCACACATTTCCAAGAGGAAAATAAACATCTCATTCCTCATTCCAAAACCACTGGGACACTTCACTATAAAAGTACCTTAGAAGCATGGACATAAATCCTCCAATAATATGGCACAGTTCTCTGGTTTTGCTAAATTCTCCATGGGTGTGCCTCTTTCCTGACAGGATTTCCTAAATATAAATGAAAGCACAAAAATGTCCAATCATCTTTGGTTCGTCCCTTGTGGGGGAAAAGATAAAAAAAAATAAAAATAAAAAATTCTTGAGTTTTCACTTTGGAAGATATAGTCTCAAGTTTTTACTCTGAAAGTAGACACACAAATTTTTGAACCCTTTCCTATCTTTAATATCTTCCTCACAACTACTGGAGATAATTTTAAAAAATAAAAATACAGATCTCTTAAGGAAAAAAAAAAAGAAATAAACCTTTAATTCAATTTTGAGGTCCTGAGTATACCCACTGTCTTCCAAACATTTTTCAAAACACCTGGGAGCTAAGGCTTCTAGCCCAAATTTCTTCCCCTCCTTGACCGGTTTATTAATGAGCATTTATATCATGCAGTCATTATGAAGCATTTGCCTGTCTCTAGAAAGCTCTTCTAATTTGCTAATGATAAGATAGTTCCTGTTTAAGCAAAGAGCCAACTGAAGCGCTAACACATTTTAAATAAGATTATAATTGGTGCAATTGTCAAAATATGTGTGATTCAAGACAGAACACAAAAGCAAGCAACTCTGCAAATGACTTTGTACACAGCTTCCCTAAAAACTGAAGTTTTAAAAGGATCTAAATCAGGGGTCAACAAACCATAGTCCAAAAGCCAAATTCAGTCTTCCACATGTTTTTGCAAATAAATTTTACTGGAACACAGCTGCAGCCATTCATTTATGTACTGTCTATGGCTGCTTTCACTCTGCACAGCAGATTGCTACACAGCCCATACTGACCACCCAGAGCCAAACTTACTATCTGCCCCTTTGCAGTAGCAGTTTGCCCACCCCTGCCCTAAACTGCTTCACATAACTTATTTTCAAACAAGTGGTCTCTGGTTATTTATCTTTGCCTGATATATCCCATGCCTAAAATTACAACTTCTTTTAAAGAAACAAAATATTTGATCTTCATATTCAAGGAAGAGTTTATTACCAATTCTAAAACTGATGTATAGAAGACAGTTAAAGGACAATTGTTCATTTGGCCACTTTTGTTCAGGAAGGATGGTGACCTTTCTCTTACCTACATATGCTATGTTGGTAGACTTTGAAGGGAGCTCAGAAGTAGAAAATTTCCATGGAAAGTTTTTACATTTCCTTTGTAAAATGTACAATAGGTCACTGGGCCCACCTGTGGTCAAGGAGGTAACCTTGACCTGTCACAGATAGGGGGCCAGACACCTGCCCTTAAAGATTCCTTGTAGTAGAATCAGTGCTGCTAAGCTACTCAGGTGCCACTGCCTCCATCACCTGGGCTCTTTCCTCTGGATTGGGCTCAACTGCTGGAACAGAACCCAAAACACAGAGACTGAGCACAAGCTGGGCTCATGCAGATGCCCCTCAGTGCCCCATACTCAGCTTCCTTCCAGCTCCTCATTCTGCATTTGTAACTTGGTGTCCTCCTTCATTTGACCTCAGAAGCCCCCACCACATCTACATTCAGTTCAATGGGATAAGAGGTAGGATCAGAAAAGAGGTAGTAGAGGCTAAGATTTTGTCAGTGGGCATGGGTAGCTGCAAGAGAGGCTGGCAAACCTAGTGTTTTATTCCAACAACGTGGGTGCTGGTAAAATTTGAGTGTTCTGGTGCTTACAGAACAGGTATCAAGAAACAACCAGCATCCTCCACTACAATGAAGAAATAGTACCTCAGGATAAATGAGTGTAACACATCATTTCTTGAGGACAGGTATAAACTGGGAGTAGAAATAACAAATGATCTGAAGGGAGAAGGAGGCACCTTTCTATCTGGAGAAAATACCACAAAAGAAAGAGAATAGTCCTGATAGCAGTCTTCCCCCAAACTTCTCCTAAGACTAATACTACCATATCATACAGTCCCTGGACGGGTTCCAGATCAAAGGGCATGACCTTACTACTAAAATCCAGGCTGTGTCTGGCATGGCCTGCCAGTCATCATGTGATGTCTTGCTATGAGTCTGTCACACAGAAAAATGCCAGCTCTAAGCAGAACAACCAGGAAGTCCACTTCCAAAGTCATTCGCACAGGGTCAAAGCACACTGACTCAACCAAAACTCTTTGCAAGCCCTATCCAATCTGCAAAGGGTGAAAAACAGGAAAGAGGTGGGCAGACATGCTCCCCCACACACACACCCAGGACCCAGCAAATCTGCACAGAAGAAAGAAAGAAAGGAAAAATGAATTTAGACACCTGGGACAAAGAAAGAGGGACAGGCTGACCCCACATTTCGCTCATTCCAGGCCTTCTCCAAGCCATTTTGAAGGGCATTTCCTTGTCAAGCCATACACAGGCGATGCTTAAGCTGTACCAAAGGAGAAAAGAAAAAGAAAGAAAAGTAAAAACAGGATCCAAATATTAAGTCTTTGCCAAAGGGAGTTGCTCTGTCATTTGTGGTAAAAGACAATCCAAGTATGACAGAGAAAGAAATTTATTATCCAGCTTTTCCATATTTTGCCACTTACAGAGTCCCTTTTCATACTTTCCATGAGGAAGGAGAATTAAAATAAAGATTTGGATGCCAAGATTTAGATAAAGTCTCTTCTTCCCAGGGGCATGTACACCTTACTTTGCCTTGATGGCACCCCAAGTGAGTGTGCACACTCTCAAGAGAGACATGGTTGCAGGATTCCTGATATCCCTGCAATACTCAGCCACTACTAAGCTGGAGAAGATGGCCATGCTAGAGAAGAACAGCACCCAAGCCATTACCTACAGAGAAGCCAGAACCAAGGCCAACCCTGGATTAAATCTTCATGATTTTTCATCTTTCCCAGTCTCCTTTCAACATCCTTTGTCCACCTTGTTACATCATTCTTGAGTAAACCCCAAGAACTCACCCACGCCACCCAGATCAGTGCCTTTTGGGTCTAGACTTTCCTTAGCATCCCTGCTACTAAAATGTATGTTCTATGCCTTTCATTTCACCACAAGAAAATGGTCAGTATTAGAAAGGAGCTGATAAAACACTTTCCTGAAAAGCTCTTCAGTCAAAGAGGAAGCCAAATTTGCAGAATCAGAATTTTTAAGGGAAAAAAATTAACGATACTGACAAAATTACGTATCAAAAGGCATGGTACCCAGCTAAAGTTTAGTTAGAGAACAATTTGATTTTATATTTGTATCTGACAAGTGGAGTCTCTCTGCTTCCTGAGGCTTCATAGCAGAATTCACATACATACATACTAGGATGAACAAAATAGGAATTCTGAAGTTATATGAAGAATTTGCTCATATATTTTCATACTACTTCGCATAAGCATTAAACAAGAAAGAATTGAAATAAATAATTTGAGCAGAAGAAACAAGAAAAATATTAATAAGCAACTTTTGGAAAGAGAAAGGGGTATCAGAAGAATCAAAAATAACATTAGTATTATAAGGGAATACTGAATATAATTCTATGTGAATAAATTATTAGAAAATTTTCCAGAACATTGAATGTAGAAAATGTCTCATTGAGATAGAATTTAATATATCATATGAAATTAGAAAAAAATATTTTAAAATAATAACAAAAATTATCAGACTTAATGGTATATGATTTCCAAACTTTTTGGATTTGTTATGGTTTGGATGTGAGGTGTCCTCCAAAAGCTCATGTGTGATACAAAGCAAGAAGGTTCAGGGGAGAAATGATTGGGCTGAAAAAGTTTTAACCCAATCAGTGAATTAATCCCCTGATAGGGATTAACTGAGTGGTAGAGAGTGGCTGGAGGAGATGGGAATTGGAGTATATATTTGTATCTGGCAAGTGGAGTCTCTCTGCTTCCAGATCAAGATGTGAGTTGCTTCCCTCCACCTCTCTCTTCTGCCATGACGTCCTGCCTCACCTCAAGCCCCAGGGAATGGAGCCTGCTGTCTATGGATTGAGATCTCTGAAACCATAAGCCCCTAAATAAACTTTTCCTCCCCTAAAATAGCTTTGGTCAGATTTTTTAGTCACAGCAATAAAAAAGCTGACTAAAATAGGATTGTTTCAGAGAATTTGGAAAATGGAAACCTTTTAAACTAATTTTAATAAGTTGACATACAAAACTTGACAGAGTTGACACCCTGGCACACACATACCCCATACTACTACACCATTGACATCACATGTCTCGTAGAGATCATAAGCCTGTCACTCAAGCTAATCCAGTTACATATTTAAAAAATAACTCAAAACAGTCAAATAAGTTTTATTCCAAGAGCATATGGATATTAGTGTAGTTCAACAGCAGATCAAGGAAAACAGTTGACCATCTCAACAGATGCCTAAAGGACATTTGACAAAACTTAACTTTCATTCTTTCATTTAAAAAATCTGTAGTGAGATTTAAAAAGCACTTTCCTTAACATTGTGAACATTATATCTATTAAAAACTAATGATCAGTTTCACTCTTAGGGCTACGGTAGTGGAGGCACTCATCAAAGTCAAGTTCTGTCCTAATGACTAGACAAGAAAAATAATAATTATAAAATAAGATATTAATCCTAGCAATAAGGAGATAAAAGTAACATTCTCAGCAAAAATATG
Organism: Sciurus carolinensis; assembly: GCF_902686445.1. Classification (NCBI taxonomy): domain Eukaryota; kingdom Metazoa; phylum Chordata; class Mammalia; order Rodentia; family Sciuridae; genus Sciurus; species Sciurus carolinensis. Next base: position 112,877,270 of record NC_062214.1, on the reverse strand, counting down.
TAATTATTCACTTGAGAAACTTGTAAGAATCAACTAAAGGACCATTAATAAAATTAATAGACCATTAATAGAATTAATAAAATTTCCTAAAGGTAACCTGTTGAAAAGAGTTCTTCCTCAACATACTTGCCATAACGAATTAAAAAATAAAACAGAAAAGGAATCCATAAAGAACAATAATAACATAGATAACCAAGCTAAAGAAAAAACTCATCAAAAAATGCAAAACACCTCTGTTTATTTTAAAACATAAACTATAAATTATTTAAGAAAATAAAAGAATTAAATGCATACATAAACACACAATATTTACAAGTGGTAAAACTTAATACCAAAATCATGCCAATTATTTATAAGCTGATCTATAAATATTACACAATATAATATTTAGGGGGAGCTCACTGGTGAACGTGGCAAGGCTCATGCAAGCACATGCAGCATCTGAGAGCTCAGGATCTCTGCTCAGAAGTTGTGAATTGCTTTAATGTTGATTTATACCCACAAGTAGGGTTGAAAACCATTGTTGTAGGCTACTGGCAGTTTCAGAAGCAAAAAGCTTATGTGAGTCTGGGTGTGTTTTATAAAAATTACTATGAAGGTGTATTGGAGGGAATGATATTGAAACAATGGAGGAAAACTAAGCCCTAGAGGGAAGTACATATTTGCCTAACCTGACACTGCACAGTAATGGCACTACAATGTGGAATGCCTGACTCCCGACTCAGCACCCTTCCAGGTGGAATTTCTAGGTGCCATCAGGCAGTGTCTAACATTTGTCATACCCATCAGCCACCCATTGAGCTGGTAAGACAGTCCCCAACCACCTCTCACTGCAAAATAACCCTCAGGAATACCTGGGCTGGGCAAACCCTTTTCTTAAGGACAAATAATGAAGAATACAAGGTAATTTAGCATGATGATCTGGAGAGCCTTCATAGCAGAATTCACATACTTAAATAATAGGATGAACAAAATAGGAATTCTGAAAAGTTATATGAAGAATTTATTCATTTATTTTCATAGAATGAATAGGAAAAAATGGATACAAAATTTAATTTTTTTCTTCCCTCTCTCAAGAAACTTGAGTCAGTCTAATAAAATTGTGTGTAGGGGGGGTTCACTCTGTACCTTTGCTATTTTTATGTGATCAGGATTGAAGTTCTTAACCTGATCTCCAGCATATATCTACAAATGATAAAAAGATTGCGACTACCAAAATATACCATCTTCGTTATTGGGTTTATATGCACAGTACCTGAAAGAGATTTCACAATATTGAGAAAACAGTATCTTTTCACTTGTTTTTATTTTTTATCAAATGAGTCAGGAATATTCCCCTAAAGAGAGACTAGTTCATTGCTGATAAATTTAACATCACTTCCTTTGTCTAAACCCAAGATAATGACAGCAAATTTAGGGAAATAACAGTTAATGTTATAGTTTGGGGAGGGTAAGGAACAAAAAAGGAGGGAGAAAAGGAGGAACACAGGAGGAGGGGAAACAAGTAGAGACTTCTTTTGACATTTCCCCTTTCTATGCAATATTTAAGAATTAAAGCCAGGTGTGGTGGTACATACCTGTAATCCCAGCAACTCAGGAGGTGAGGCAGGAGGATCACAAGATCAAGGCCAAACTCAACAATTTAGCCAAGGCCTAAGCAACTTAGTGAGACCCTGTCTCCAAAGACTCAGGGTTTAATCCCTGATATTGAAAAAAAAAAAAAAAAAAAAAAAGAATTAAGCACTTCCTCAAATGATGTTGATAGTAACAAATAAACAAGACAATATTAAGATTGATCTCAAGTTGATCCTAGATTTAGGTGCAATTTCAATCCTCCAGACTGACTTTCATCTCAAAATGATGACTAATAATCTTACAGGATATGCATTAGTGCTAACACAGGTCTGGGGTTAAAGTGACACATCAACCATTCCCGAATCCCCAGCACTGGGAGTTTAGACCTATTATATCATGACACGTGTCCATAAGAACTTCAAAGTGCAAAGGTGAATTGTGCAAGAGGTTCTGACTTTGTGCAAGTCAAAGCCAATAATATTCAGCAACATGGTAAGTGTAGGATAGGATCAAACTCAACCATGTGTCTGCTACCCTAGGGGGAGTCCTGTTTCCCTCACTCCCTTCTTTGGTGTCCCCACGGCCTGAAATTATCATTTCTTCTACACATGGTCAGTCGTGCATGTGTTGCATCCAAAATAATTTTTAGTGCAATTAATACATTTGGAGGAAACTGACTGAATAATGTCCTTCTGCTTTTTAAAACCACTTCATAAAGCAGAACACTCATCACACCCATGCCCACTTTTAGTTCACCCTCTTCTTTGGACTCACCTTGACCCTCCCCCACCTTGCTGCATGCTTTCCAACATGACTCCTTAATGATGCAATTTTACATACATGAGCAGAAAAAAATACATGTGTTCTAACTCTGTCTCTATCTTCCCAGTGTGTAAACTGGAATAAGTATTTGAGTATTTGACCTTTGTTGGGGGTGGGTTGGGGGCAACAAGGACTGAACCCAGAGTTGCTTAACAAGTGAGCAACATCCCCAGTCATTTTTATTTTTTATTTTGAGATAGGGTGTTGATGAGTTGCTTAGGGTCTCGCTAAGTTGTCGAGGCTGGCCTTGAACTTGTGATCCTCCTGCTTCAGCCTCCCAAGTTGCTAGGATTACAGGCATGCACCACTGCACCAGGCAAAAGAGTTAAACTTTTTAGACCTCAGATTCTCAGTTATGTGATGAGAACACTTACTACAAATGAAGCATGAAGCACTTTAGTGCTTGGCATTGGGAAAAATGTTCAAGAAACTGTGAGTGTTATGAACTTATGCCCATGGCTTTCAAACTCTAATGGCTACAAAAATCACCTAGAGCTTGATGAAATGAAGATTCTCAGGACTCAAATCCCAGTACTCAGATTCTTTGGGTATTAGAAGAGGCCAAGTTATCTTCCTTTAGAGAAGTTGTCTCAAATGGTCCAGGTAGTCTGTAGATTGCATTCTGGAAACCCTCCTGTAAGAGTTGCCTCTTATACAGACACTTTCCAATGGCTCCAAATGACAACAGGTGGGCAGGTTAGCTCTCTGGATCTTTGATTACCCCCATAAAGGAAATCCAGATTCTGACCTTAAAAACAGCAGTAGAGGTAAGAGCCCAGAAACCCTTAAGATCTTTATTCTAAGGTCATCAGTGACAGTCACAGAAAGGGCACCAGTTTCATCCTTGGATCTCTTTTTCATTTTGCAACCTTATTCTGCCCAGCTTAATCCCAGACTGCCCATTATGTTGACATTTAAGTCTCAGTGGAGGAGACATTTACTGCTTTCCTGAAAGACAGGGTGCCAAGAGCACAGCATTATTCTCAGCTCCATTCCAACTGGAACCTCCACCTCCATGAAGACAGGTCCTGCTGCTGAGGTTCTGTGGGAGATGGCAAAGCACGTGTGTTTCATCTTTTAGATTTGATTTCTTTCACACTTTCTCCCAAGAATTAGTATGTTTGCATAAAGAGCTTTATGCTTAGAATGGCCCCAGTTTCAAAGTTCTGACCAAAAAGGGGGCAAGAGAGATTTGGTAAAAAGAACCCAGGAAAAAATAATTCATTATGGTGATGCAAAAAAGTAGGTTCCAACAAACAGGAACCAGGGGAAAGGGACACTGCCTAGGATGGGAAACACTTGTAATCAGCTCCCTCAGGTATTGAAAAGTCCCTAACTTTAGTACCTTGTACTCTTTAGTAAGTTAGAAAAAAATGCTGCCTCCCAGGGATCTCTACAGGATGGATGCGAGTCATTTGGATTCTGACTGCCGTCTACTCTTTGCTATGGTAGGACTGGCCCCAAACTCAGTTTCCTGGCTGAATTTTATCTGTCTTATCCATTTCCTCTGTTGCCGAACAACCAAGAGATCCTGCACGCTGATCCTGTCCCTGAATCACCTCCAAGGGTGACTTTGGTTATATCCCTTCATGTCCTCACTATGCTTTGGTTAATCCATCTATCAACTAAAGTGAATCATGAAATATTTCAACAAAGCACATAAGAACACACACATACAAGAGACAGAAAGAAGGATAGAACCAAGGATTTTTAAAATTTTGACCTTTGTCCATGTTCTCATATTTGTATAGACTTGATAGTACTGTTCTTAGTAAGAAAAATACCTTTAAAGTTTTTAAAAAGACTGTTAATTGGGCTTGGGATATAGCTCATTAGTATAGCATTTGCTTAACATGTGCAAGGTCCTAGATTTGATCCCCAGCACCATAAAAAATAAATTAAATTTTAAAAATCACTGTCAAAAATGTGGTAGCATTAGAATGAATCCCATTATTATGCATAATCATAATGCATCAATTAAAAACAATGGCATATTGATCTGTCCTGGTGACTATTAAGATTTACTTATTTTATAAGTCATGTAACTATTCTAGCAGGATAAAAGCAATAACTGCAAAATAAGTGGCATTAAAAATAAAACTTTAAAATTTAAAAATATTAACTTATGATTCTATAATGGTTTTAAGACCTTTAATTTAAAATTAAATGTGGGATGTGCCTATTCCAGCTACACAGGAGACCGAGACATGAGGATTCAAGCTCAAGGCTAATCTTGGTAATTTATCAAGACCCTGTCTCAAAATAAGAGAAACTGAAAGTGCTGGGAATGTAGCTCAGTGGTAGAGTCTCCCTAGGTTCAACGCCCAGTGCTGCAAAAAAAATTAAATTATCTTTTTTAAAAAGGAGGTATCATTGCACAATGATTAAAAACATAGCATACTTTAGAAATATGGGTTCAATAGCACCTGTCTTGTAACAGAGCATTTGGGGGCAAGTTATTTAACTGTTTAAAACCACTATTTCCTCATATGGAAGATTAAGGTAATATTAGTACCTATTCAATAAAGTTTTTGTGATGTGTACTTATATAATTTTACATAAGTGCTCAAAAAATTTCTCACAGGTTTTACCAGTGGTAGTGTGCTCTCTTTACATATAAGGATGCACCTGTCAAGTAAACACTCATGTACTTATAGTCCCATTGGATGATTTATATGGTATACCTACCCTCCTTGCCACCCACAGGTGCACACACATTTTCATGAAGTTCCCTTATAATAAAGTACCCATTTACAAGAGTGTTAAAAGGCTGGGCATGAGATCTATTGAGAAAGTTGCATCTCATGAGCCAGTACAAGAACTAGGCCAATGACATTGGCCTCTGCAGGACCTCATGCCATTAAGAAGCAGCAAAACAATAGTGGTCTAAGACCTGTGACTGTGGTGATGGGTTCTGCCACTCTGCAACCCTGGTCTGGACATAGGAAGGATCTCAAGTACTTCAGTAGTTAGCAATCTTATCAATGAGGGATCACACACACACACACACACACACACACACACACACACACAGCAGGAATTTTAGCAGAAACACTAAAAGGGCTCTGCTAACCACACATATCCCCCTGGAGAGTACTACAGAGTAATTCCTCTTATAGAGGAATTCTCCATCACTCCCCACTGGATGACACTTGAGAATCATAGCAACTGTAACTGATGAGAGTGTGTTGGAGAGGAAGAATATAATTAGTTATAAGATGATAAGAAAACTGGTAAGAAAAACAAACCTCTCTCTGCACTGTTTCCTAACACACATGTGCACACACACGTGCTGTGCTTCACTCTCACTGTAGGATCACTTCAGTATCCTTGATGCAATTTTTGCTCTCCCTTCAAGAGGCACCAGGATTCCTGGAGATCTTCCTTAGCTCACAAACAAGTCAGGGCTTCCACCATGGAATGTTCCCTACTTTTCTTCCATGTCTCTTCTCCCTAGCCTAGTCTACTTGGCTCCTCAGTGATTTCTGCTGAGCAATGCCAGGGTCACTAGGGTGAGTGATATCTTCAAGTTTCCAAAGCATTATCTCCTTGGGACCTCATCCACAAAAGAAGTGCCATTCCACACAGAAGAGGGATTCACACCTCTTTTGTGGACACCCTTGCCCAGCTGTATACCAATACAGGGTTGTTTGTGAGGACTTCTTTCAGAGTTGAATGACAGATTAGGTGTTTTCCCTCTGCCTCATTTTCCTTGGACTAAGACAGTATTCATGAAAGGCTGGACCCAGAACAAAAGCCAAGTGATGTACTCAAAAGTCCCCTCTTCCCCTCCAAGAGCTAACAAACTAAACCTCTTTAAACAGAGCAAGTACATTTGATTTTCTCCCTCCTTGTGATAAGATGACTCCTAGGAGGCTCATCAAGCACTCTTGCAAATACATGTTTTAATTATTATAATTATTAACATATTAAACAAACCAATTAATGGGATTCGGTGTGATATTTTTATATACATGTACATTGTGCCAGGATCAGAACCATGTTGATTTTGTCCTGCTACTTTCTTGAATCTATTTATAATTTCTAACAGTATTTTGAAAGTCTTTAGGTTTTTCTACATATAGAACCATATCATCTGCTAACAGGAGTAATTTGACTTCCTCCTCTCCTATATAAATGCCTTTTATTCCTTTCTCTTGCCTAATACATTTTTGCAGGTTCAGCCCTACCAGGAGTCCTGACTTGCCTCCAAGAAATTAATATAGCAAAAGCTCAAGCTGAGACCTCTCCACACACAAATGATCAAATAAACCTTTCCAGTTCTCATATGCCTTTTCTAATTTCTAAAGCTCTAAATCCGAATCCATAAGTAAAAAATAATAAAGTATTCCATGATATTAATTATCCCCAAATATCATTATTTTAAATGTGTAAATTACTAAGTGAAAGATTGGGGATTTGGAAATGTGCTTTCTCAGTGAAGTGTTGCTATGAGGCTGTCTTGATACAAAACTGCTGCCTTTGTCCTTTCCCAAATCAGTTAGTGCCTTAGTTCTTGGCTCTACCTACTGGAGGGACTCCACCCTGGCCCTCCTCTGTTGTAACCCAGCAGTAGCCCTGTCCTAAATGCCTTTCGAAAGCACCTGTCTTGAGTTTGAGTTTGACTACCACAAGTTCTGAACTGCTAAACTAGTCAGTTAATTTCTCATGATTAAGGTGAATCGATAAGAGAGCACTCTAAGGTTTCACAGCTCCCTTTACAAAGAGTGTTTGAAGAGAAATGGTTTAATGTAAAGGTTCTGGGGATGGGGACAGAGCAGGAAATTATGCAGAGACTAGATCAGTGATTGCTAACCTCTCCCTGTTGCCCACCACCCTCTACATCATAACTGAAAAGTTCATCCTTTTTGTGTTGTGATTACTTCCTTTTTATCCCCAGCAGTCTTTTAAAGGAAGGTGAACAAAATAACTATTGAAGCAAGCTTCAAGTTGCTTGATTTTATTTTTGGTAGTTTTACCTTTAATTGGTTCTATAATCTATCCAGTGCCCAGATCCTTGTCATTCATTCTACATCAGCCACAACTCTGATCTTTGAATGAACTTTGAAATGAGCTCAGGGCTGTAGAGGTTTGGTTCATCTTCCTCTCCTTCCTCCAGTGCTTTCACATTGGTGGTCATTATGTAAACAGGAAAACATTTATCTCTGGTTTCCTGGAACCTTCTGCGTAACCATATCTGCAGGTATGTGGGAGATCAAGGTCTCTGGGTGAGTCCATGTAAACATGTGCTCCAAAGAGAAAACATCACCTCCCTATCCTTAACCCTAGAGAATCTTCCCTTCACTAGGCAAATCCCATCCCACTACCAAAGTAGGTTTCTTACACCTCACAGAAGTTTTGACAGCAGCATATGCTGACTCATCAGTGAACCAAGCAACATGGCAAGAAAAGAATGCTCATTTTTTAGATAATACCATAAAAATTTAAAAAGTGATAACTTTATAATACAATGATCCTGATTAGTATGTTTTCTTTCCATTTTCAATAGCCAGGCATGCACGTCCTTCAAGAGCAGAAATATATAATAGCACTTCGTACCCAATACTCCCTTAGCTTTTTGTAATATTTGAATCCTATAACCATAAAACATCTTCTTTCTTTTCATCCTCTGTCACAAGTTAATTAAAACCATGTGTGACTTCTGTGAAACACTAACTCAATTCAGTATGGTGTGATGATTTCTAAGACTTTAGAGTATGGTTCAGATGACTCTTTCTGAGCCTACTGATTATTTGATTTATCTAATAATTTGTCCCAAGTACACAAGGATCATATCAGATTAACTTAAAATTTTCTTTAGAATGCTCAAATTCTGAACATTATTGGGAGAAAACAGAGCTCCTTCTGCCCTATAATTTTTATTTTATTTCTCTAACATATTAGCTCAGATTCGGGATTTTGTTGTTGTTGTTGTTGTTGTTGTTGTTGTTGTTGTTGTTTGTGGGTGGCAGAAAGTCCTACATAACAGTGTCTTAAAGAATACAAAGGTTGATATATGTCAGTGAATGTTATGAATCGGATACAAGGTATCCCCCAAAAGCTCATGTTAGACAATGAAGGAATGTTTAGAGGTGAAATTAGGTAATGAGAGCTGTAACCTCATCAATGCATTAATTAGTTTAATGAATAGATTACTAGTTTTTGAATAGATTACTAGTTGGTAACTGTAGGCAGATGGGGCATAGCTACAGGAAGTAGGGCACTGGGAGCATGCCCTTGGGGATTATATCTTGCCCTTAGCTGCCTCTCCCCACCCCTATTTTCCTGGCTCTCATGAACTGAGCAGTTTTGCTCTGCCACATCCTTATGCCATAATACTGTGTCTCAACTAGGGCTCAGAGCAATGGAGTCAGCTAGCCATGGACTGAACCTCTGAAACCATGAGCCCCAAACAAACTTTTTCTCCCCTAAATTGTTCTTGTCAGGTATTTGGTCACAGCAACAAAAGCTAACACAGTGCACACGATACAGGACTGTCTGGTTCTCTGCAAAACCAGTGACCCAGGCCCTTTCTATTTTATTGCTTCACTGTGCGTGGCCTCAGCTTTATGATCCCATGTGGCAGCTGGCACCCTCCAGGCTGGAGGAAAGGACAACAATGAGGTACAAGCAGAAAGTAATTCACTTCTCTTAACAAGTTTATCAGAACCTTTCTCATGACATTTCTGCCTGTAGTCAGTGAAAAGAATGTTTTACTTGTAGCCAAACCTAGACACAAAGATGTCTAGGAAATGGGATGATTACTCTGAAGACTGTAGGTAGGTCCAGTGAAAACACCAAATGCTCTATCATCCGGGGTTTTTAGTAGGATCCTACATACTACAAATTATTATGATGTTTTCAGACCACAGAGAATTTTAGATTAAGAGATGAGTCTGGCTGAAGTGCTGGCAGTAGATCAGAGGAGCAGGTGACAGAATCTATTCTAAAAAACAGAGTGGGACTGAAACAGGGAAACAAAATCAAAGAATAGATGAGAATATTGCATGAGTGAAGGGAAGACACTGAAAGGGAACTTCAGAATTATTTAGAACCTACTAGATATCAAACTCTTAATCGGTAAGAATCAGATTGGGAATAGTGTAAGAAAAGTGAATAAATAAATAAATGGGATAGAATAGAGCCCAGAAGCAGTACCAGGTAAATGTATGTGGAAAAGTGAATTATTTAATAGTTTGATGACAAAAGTGCTATTCATTTGGGGAAAAATACATTTGGACCCCTTCCTATCTTAGCTTGGTTATTCTAGAAGCAGTACCTGAAGTAAAGCTTAAGTTCTAATGTTTATTAGAAATGAAATTCCAGCAGAGTTGGGGTGGAGAGAAAGAGAAGTGGGCATGAAACTATTGGAAACCATAACAAGATAATGGGTACTGAGATGGCTAGTACTTCATGAAGAGACACAGCCAGTCACACAGCCAAGCAGAACTCCACAAGTGCACTGCACAAAATATAGTACCTCTGAATGGCTCCCTGGAAGAACACACAAAGTGCGAGTTTATCTACTGACTTTCTTTGGTCTCCTATTTCCTGCTGGGATAGTTCTTTTTGCTCCTGGGTTGTCTCTAGGCCAAACCTCCAACTGCTGGAGAAGACAGTTATACTTCTTTCCAATCTGAAGTGATGGGAGAGCCAGAAATTAACCCTTCAAAACGAGCCTGGCAGGTGTCACAAATACCAGCATGACAGCTGAGGTGGAGGAAGTGACTGGGTCGGAGACAGTTGAGACTGGAGAACCCATGAAGCCCAGGAGCTACATTTAACACACAACCTCACATTCTACCAGAATCAAATGCTAGACAGATTAAATGCAAAAATGTTAAAACAATAGTGGTCATGTAAAAGAAGGTAAAAATCTTACATATAATTTGTGAAAGGACAAGGTTTTCCTAGAACCATAGGGCAGGGAGGGAGAAAGGAAGGAAGGAAAGAAGGAAAGAAGGAAGGAAGGAAGGATGGATTGGCAAATTTGATTAAAATTTCTTTCTGGGAAAAGACACATGCATATATACAAAGGTAAAATAACAAATAGAAAAACACAGGAGGATAAAATTATTTGCAACACACACAAAAAAAAAAAAAACAAATAAAAAATAAATGCCAGGGCTGGGGATATAGCTCAGTTGGTAGAGTGCTTGCCTTACAAGCCCAAGGCCCTGGGTTCAATCCCCGTACTGCAAAAAAAAATAAATAAATAAAAATAAAAATAAAAATAAATAAATGCCAGTAAGCTCTAAAGAATGCCTACAAATCAATATGGAAAACTATTTAAATGAAAGAATGATTTGCCTTAAAAACCAGAGGGTTATATTAACATGGCAGCAGTCTAAACATACAGTTTAAATAGATCCACCAGATAATCTTTTCAATAGTGGCCAAATCCCTAAAGGAAACTCAAATGAAGAAATTGCAAAAGAGTAAGGAGAAATATTGCAAATACTTCAGTGGATTTGATTACTTTACAGTATGAGATCAAAATTTCCATCTAATGAACTGAAAACTTGCCCTCCCAGTTTCATTGCTGTATCCCCCACATAAGCTAAAAATCTCAGAAGTTTTAGTTTATTCCAGGAAGAGTAAGCTCCATTGACTTTTTCTAAAGCAACCCCACCAGGTGAAATTTTGATTCATTCACAGCAACAACCATTTTGCCTGAGCATCCTGACTTCATAAAATTCTATAGTGTTGATTCAAATTGCTTCCTTTAAAAGAAAAATGCTGTTTTCCCTCTTTTCCCATAATAAGGCAACATTAAGCTAGGAAAAATTACACCATGCACTTATTTTATTGGCACTTTCTCAAAGCATTTTTATCTGTTATGTAATAGGATCATCCTAAGTACATTAGGAGAAGAACAGAGTTTGCTTCATAACTATTTGACAGAATAGGTTCTTGATATACAGAACAGATCAAGAGTCAAAGAGTCAATAATTGGCAAGTCTGGAACTACATTCTAGATGCCCACATACTTCCCATTTATGTGTTTACTTCAGATTTCACAGTGTCTACTGAACAGTGTGCTTAAGTAGTATGATCTTACAAGCAGAAGAATGTGTTAATATCAAAATATTCACCTTTACATATTTATACGTAGTTCAACTGGCAACTTCAGAAAAACAAAATTGTATTCAGTTCTCTTAAACAGCAATGACTAACTGATCAAATGCAGTGAGAGATATTAGACTTCACATTGAATGCCAAAGAACTCATCCCTTTTTCTTCAATATTGTGAAACTGAGCCAGGAAATTCCTTCTGGGTGCTAATTTCCATAGTCATTTTCCCTTCATCCCAGAAGTTGGAGAGGGCACACAGGGGAAGGAGCCGCCCCTCCTTCCAGGGCAAGATTACTCCCATCTTCTATTGAGAAATCGGGCTTCAGATCACAAATACCCATCATCTGATGCACGTTGAGCAACAAGAGCACAGAGGGTCTTCTGCCAAGCCCCAGGCACCAGACACTGTTGAGTCTCTTGGTGGTGAGGTTCGAAATTCATCCAAGCTAGACATGCTTGTCTTCCAATGTGAGCCATGAACGATAAAAGGAAAAATAAGTGGAAAGCCAGAAATGTGAAAAGAATTTAACATTTCTGAAAGTTATTAGTTTGGATTTGGTTTCTATTTGAGGCAAAAGTTCAAAATCTCAAGTAAGATTTTGCTTGATCTCTATCATCTACATTTTACTTGATCAATACCAATACTCCCAATTTCAGTTTCCACTCACTAGAGTGGGATCTCAAAGAGGTTAGGGATTTTTGTTTGGTTTCTTGACTGATTTATCCCATGTGCCTAGAACAGTGCCTGCCACATGACAGCTGCTGAACCATGATTTAACAACCAAGTGAGATCTGCAGCCAGATATTTCTCATCTCATGTGGACCTTGAATGAACAGAAGATTGACTCGCTAATATGCTGCCATTCTTTAGATCCAGTTACGTTTTCTGGAGTTTGAAGCTACTATTCCAGCAAAATTCTCCATTTTGACAAAGGGAGATAGAAATCCATTGAATTGAGCCAAGTATCTTTGATATTTTCTTAGCTTTTATTCATTAGCATTCTCTTTCAAGGTTTATCTTTATTTTTTAACTAGGCTGAGTTTAAGAACAAAACATAGTGTTTCAGTCTGCTTTTTTCATTGCTGCGACCAAAAGATCTGACAACAACAATTTTAGAGGAGGAAGAGTTTATTTGGGGATTTGCAGTTTCAGAGGTCTCAGTCCATAGACACTGGTTCCATTCCCTGGAGTATAAGGTGAGGCAGACTATCATGATGGAAGTGTGTGGCAGAGAAAAGTAGCTGGGAACTTGATACCCAGGAAGCAGAAAGAGATAGGGTTATCCTCCCCACAACAAAATATGTGCCCCAAAGGCACACATCCAATGACTTGCCTCCTCCAGCCACACTCTACCTGCCTACCTATCAGGGGACTAATGCACTAAGTAGGTTAAGGTTCTTATAACCCAATCATTTCACCTGTAAACTTTGTTACATTGTCTCACACATGAGCTTTTGGGGGATACCTCACATCTAAACAATAGCATACAGGTTACATTTAATAATTAAATTTACCAATTCTAGAAAACTTAGGAAAATAAAACAGAAATCTATTAGAGAAACACAAGCTAGCTCAGAAATTTAAAGGGAAAGTTGACGAATTCGACTCAGAAAGAATGGGAAATAAGGTCTGGAGACACAGGAACAACATTTCAGGGTCCATCTGCTGGGGAATCAACTGCAATGGCCACTGTTCAATATTGGATTTCCAGTCAGAAAGGCTAAGGAAGCTTGAGGCACCTTGACAAAGTGGCTCCACTACCAACTGTGTACAATTAAATAAAAAAGTATATTCCAAAGTAGGTAATTATTACCATCATATTGGGAACTGACTTTGACTAGGAAAAGTTAGATGCTCCTTACAACAGCCTTCACTAATCTGGCATATGACCTACAATTAGACAAACCCACATCAAGAAACTTTCTCTACTCAAAGGACAAAACATGTAACTTCCCTCCATAAACACTGATAGCAGGTCAGAATAGCAACTGAAAAACTTCTTAGGAAGTAAAATAGGTGAAAACAACCCACTGAACACAATTTATGAATTTCTTAAAATTAGTGTTGCATGTTGGAAGCATCCCCTGTCCTGTGAAATGCAAAAGTTCTAAAACTTAAAAGCAGAGCACCCTACTTAAATAGCTAGAGCCTTCATTTCAGGAATGGAATTGACAACAGAAGCACATTCACCTATCTCCCTGCTTGGGGTTTTCACTGGTCCTTAGTATCTTTGATTGTCTCAAAATAGAGGAAGTCCCTGCTTTGATGACAGCATGAAACTAAAAAATTACTGTAGAAGTTGATTCCATACAAAATGATCTGAATAATCAATGGGGGAAACTACAATTATTCCATGGCCCTAAATAATATTTTATTAAGGGTTGAGGGTGTAGCTCAGTGGTAGAGCACTTACCTAGCATTTGCAAGGTCCTGGTTCAATTCCTAGCATCACACACACACAAACACACACACACACACACACACACACACACACACACACATTAAAAACTCTCCAACTGTTGATTTTAAATGTATAGGTAAATGGAAAAATAGTGAAACTAGTATTTATTTTGTGTGTTGTAATTTAAAAATTAGAAACATTGAGAATTAAAATGTTTTACTTCTTTGTAAAAGCTTGAGTAATTTGAACAGGACTGGCCTCCTTCTCAGAGTGTTAACAAAGGAGTGAGAGTATTTTCTACACTTTGCAAATTGTCATTCTAAATTTCAGTTCATTTCTAACATCCTTTTTACTTTCAGCATTGTGAAATAGTTTCAAGAGTTCCTTTAATGTAATGGGGTTTTTGCTGCCATCGCTTCCTCTAGGACATTGTCACTCTTTTTGTCACAACCCCTTTCCTTCTTTACGTCAGTAAGTCTATCTTCACCAAGTCCCAGCTGCATTTCTAGGCAGGATCAGCATTTGCATGGTCAGCTGTTTCTTTTATATTTCACTTACACTTGATTTGAATTATGTGTCCAGCCTTACCAAAGTTCATTTTTGCTGCATTTTTGTCTTTGTTGACCAATTCCCTTCTTCAATTATCCACTTTTGTAAAATGTCACAAAAACTTATTAATAGTGACACAGGGCAGTATGATTGGTCACTCATCATGAAGTGCATCTGGTATTTACATAGTAATTTTGGACTGAAGGGGCACTAGCAAAATCTGTGCTTCATGCAATTCTTCATGTTTAATATGCCCTGGTTATTAAGTTTTGAGCTATGTTGTTGGGGACTAGTGTTATTTAGGTATACCATGGTAACCGAAATCCACACATATCAGAACTGCGCAAAATGAAGACTCATTGTATTGTGACATATTCTGCTGGAAGTCTATTAATGAGCTCTGAAATTTCTTATGACTTTTTATTGCTCCCTTTTGGTAAAATTTTGGATGGACAACCAAATATCATGCCCTGTCAATATTTTCTTTTAATTATTATAGAGAAGTTTATATTTGGCCACTGAATTGTAACTATCAAATAAATTTACTCTATGTCAAGTAAGTTTAATTTTGGTGCATCAATTTATCTACAATGAAACAAAATAATCTTTTGTTTCTGTCTATAAGATTGAAACTGATGAAATGCCATTCATTTTCAAACATAGCTCAAATGCCACCTGCTGTGCAGGCCTTTCCTAGTTCCAGCAGATAGCGAGTCACCTATCTCCAAGAACTTAGATTTCTTATGGTTCGTCTTTAAATCCAGCACAGTGCCCACTCCATATTAGATGCACAAATGTTTCTTGAATAATGACAAGTAGTTTATCTCAAAGTTATTTTTGTTCTAGTAAATAAAAGAATGCTTCTCATTCTGAGATTCTAAATAATAGAAAGGCCCTATAAGAAGAGTCAGAAGATCCAGTTTGATGTACTACCACTTACATCCAGGAGTATCAGAATCTAATTCTAGATTATGGGGGCTTCTTGTGTGTGATGATCAGTGGCAACTGAGGGAAACCCTTCTGAGCAGGTGACTAAAAGCTACCTGTCGTGTGCATATGGGCTCCGCCTGCTCACACTGGCTTTAGTGTTCTTAGCCCTCTAAATCTATAATGGGTAACACATGGAGCAAGAGAGTTATGAAAAAAAAATATCAGTCATATGGTTCAGTGCATAGATCTAAGGAAAATACCTTTCAAATGAAGTTGAACCAAACATCTGTCTCACTCCCCTTGAAAAGTACAGAATGTTCTGTATGGACAAATCAGACTTTATAATAGCTCTGCAGTAACCTCATACATTTCCTAATATGTCACTCCCAGAATTGCTGCTTATTGGAAACTCATTACTGACAGGACAGTGTTCTCTATACTACACAGAGTAAAATGTAAATATCACAAAGTGTATTGGACTCAGCACATGAGCGAGGACAAAACAACATACATACATTTCACATTATGACTTTCTCAAACACATACACTCACATAAATCAGAAACAAATGCAAGAAAGGACTTGGCTCATTGGTCAAGTTACACAAAATGCAATCCAATAAATTAATTCTTCTATCTGCAAATTCCTGCAAAAACTTAATAGACTTCATCTGATGAAAGGGATTATGATGCCATTTTACAGAAAACAAGGTTCTTGATCCAAGGGCACCATGGGACACAGAACAAAATCAGCTCTCCTGAAACAGAAATCCTACCAAGATGTAAAAGCTATGAGAGATAATCATAAAGCACCATGCTAGATCTCTAAGGATATGTTGTCACCAGATGATCAGGCCCACCAGACTCAGGGGGCTTGTGTATAACAGGCACATGCATGAAGAAGCAGGAGGAGGTGGACACTCCTGCATGGAAGTGACAGCTCCAGCTAAGGTGTATAGGTGGCAGGGCATGATGTGAGTGAGTGAGTGGGGAAGGTAGTCATGAAGCCAAAGAGGGGGATGATGAAAGAGGGGCAGGACTTCAAGCTGGGCAAAGCCAACTAGTACAGTGAATAATTTCAAATGTCTCACTTTAAGAGTAGTGTCTGGATTTGAGAGTATAGACAATAAGACCTATGTCTCCAGATTTTCAAGGTAAAATTATATTAAAGCCATCTTATTTGAAAGATCTCCATTCTGCAGCAATAGAGCGTGCATTTGGAGTTATATTGTTGCCATTGCTACTGATGACGATGGGTTTTTTTTTTGTTTTTGTTTGTTTGTTTTTCTGACTGAGGCTATGGCTCTCCTTGGCCCCATTGGCCCTGCGCTTATAAACTTAGTCACTCAGCTCATAGCTGCAAGCCAGAGGGCCAACCTGGCAGAAAAGTAAAAACGTATCAATGAAAACAACAACTGATGCCTTTCTCCCCAGGGTTGCCAGGACTCAAGACTTCTCTGAATCTTTTCCAGGCTATTTGGACATCATTAGAGTTGAGTGTAAATTCTGGTATAACTTCAAATTTTTTTAGTCAATATGGGCTGCTATAATAGAATACCATAACCTGGGTAGCTTATAAACAACAGAAACTTATAGTTCTGGAGTTTGAAAAGTCCACAATGAAGGTGCCAGCAGATTTGGTGTCTAGCGAGAGATGGTGGTTCATAGGTGGCAGCTTCCAGCTGTGTCCTCACAGAGAGGAAGGATCAAGGTCAAGAGATATATAAGGGCACTATTTTCAATCATGAAAGTTCACTCTCATGACATAAATACTCCTTAAATGTCCCACCTCTAAATACCATCACATTGGGGATTAGGTTCAAACATGAATGGGGGAACCTGGGGGACATAAATATTCAGTCTATAGTACTAATCATCAATACCATATGACTCATTTTGTTTAATTTCTTGTTTTCAAATCAATGCCTTTTCAAGAAAAAGTCTCTGAGACTATCAGAAACTGAGTAAAGTACAATTCCTTATGCCCTAACCATGGTGAGAACACAGAAATAATATAAGAAGTAAAGGTCACATGGTCCCCCTCTGAAGCACACTGCTAGGACAATAATAATGACAATGCTGAGCACATAATACTGATGCCTAGGACCCCATTCTTGTGGATGTATGTGATGGTGGAATTCACTACAATTGTTTTTACTGAAACACTTCTGAGAGCTTTTAACTTACAAACATGATCCATGAATCTTCAAAAAAGTAAAAAGGAGTAATTTTTCTAAATCAAAAAATAAAAAGCATTGATGCTGTGGTGTGGTAGACACCCTTCTAAGTCATATATTGCTGCTACTCCCAACTCAATGGCCTCAAAACCAAACAGGGCTCCTTGACAACCTAGAGGCATGTTTCAGAAAATTAATTCTTGCAGTTTCTCATGTGGGGATGGGGGAGGCTAGAGATGCTCTGCACGAAGGATGGCAATTAAGGCCACATGTCAAGGCATGGTATTTAATCCCCCTGTGCCTTGCTTTCTCCATCTCTAAAATGAAAGCACCAGTCAGGAGTCAACGTGAGCATTAAATATGTTTCAATTATTAATTAGCTTGACACATATGGTAAGTGTTCAGTAAACATCAACTATAATGATAATGATGATGATGATGATGATCACGACCACATAACTGTTGAGGCTCCTGTCACCAAGAATCTCTACCTCTATCTCTACCTAATTAGTCTTCCTCAGACCCAACACCCAGAGCCATGTTACAAGTACAAGAGTGGAGAGGCAGGATCATTTGTGCCACTATTCTGAGCAGTTCAGGATAAAAGGAATGGAAGTTGTTATTTTTTTTCTAACTTATCTTTTCTCTTATACCACTCAAAGGAAAGAGAACTTACAGGTACGGGGCTCAGAAAATACTGTACCCTGCAAAGATTCTCTCTCCCTCCCTCCTTCCCTCCCTCTCCCACCTCTTCCTCTGAAAATTCACTCATTTGATTTCCCATTCCTGTGTCATCATCCAAGGAGTCTTGAACACCTCTCACCCAATGGGGGTTTCTAGACTCTCCCCCTCAAGCTTGGTCATTTTCCCAAGTTCTGACACATCTGAAGTCAAAGGAGAAGACTCCAGTCCTGGGAATGAGAGGATAGCAGGGGTTCTCATTCCTGTCCAAGGTGCCACTGGAAAGATCTATAATAACATTCATACTTCCCAACTTCCTAGTTACCTAAGAAGCACACCAGCACTCTCAGTTGGGCATTGTATTTTTCTGGAGACACCACTCACCACTATTTTAGTTGCATATAAGGAAAGGATATCTCGCCTATGAACATGGCTGACTCTGAATGAGAATACCTCACAGCTGTGTACAGGGGCTGGGTGTGGGCAGGGATGTTCATTCTGCCTCATCTTTTATAGCCACAACAATTTATGTCTCAGAGGAGAAAATGGAGGCTTAGGAAAGGTAAATAACTAGAGTCAGGTCACGTGGCCTATTGCACATTATAAGCCTAAAGCTAAACCCTTTTTTTCCTCCACTGTAACATGTTTACTCCTTGTCTGACATTTGAGAGCCCATCAACTCTTACAGAAATGCTTAAAATCTCCTGGTATAAAGTCTCATTGCCCCAAAGAGTTGGCTCTCCTTGACAGACACAGCCTTTACTCACTGAATTGCTAGCAGAGAAAAAAAGACATGGAGAACTGTCCAAGCTTTGGAAGTCTTCCAGCAGCTTTTCAGATCTCTTGGCCAAGTACCATGAACCCCGATCTGCATTGTTCTTCCCCAAAGAGGTAATGCCAGAATTCTTGCTCCAAACTTCATTCTGAAGACCAATTTGTCCACTTCAACACAACTGCTCTTTCCCAGGATTTATCTCTATTTCCAGTTTCCTGAGTCAAACACTTGGGCTTCTGCACCCTGAAATTGGCCATGTTCTTCCCACTGCCTGTCTGCACCAAGGATTTGGCTAAAGTCAGTGGAATATGCAGTAGCAAGTGGAATGTCCCCTTGTGACCTTGCGCTCCTTTTCTTGGCTTTGTAATAAGCTCTGTTCCAGTCAAGAGCTATTTTTCTTTTTCTTTTTTTTCTTTTTTTTTTTTTTTTTTTTTTTTTGATCACTTTGTTTTGTTTGGGTTTTTTAGAATTTGTTTTTTAATTTACATACGTACAATAAAAAAATTAACTCTTTTTGTTGGGTTTTAACAAATGTCTAGTCATATAACCACAACCATGATCAGGATACAAAATAATTTCTTCACTGCAAAAATAATTCCCCATGAAGCCTACTTGTACTCAATTATTCCCCTTGCTCTTCACTCCTGCCAACCATTGACTGTTCTGTCTCTTACCTGTTCCAGAATGTCACATATAGGTGGAATTGTATAGTAGTTAGTATTTTGAATCTGGTTTCTTTAATGTAACACAAAGCAGTAGAGATTTCTCCAAGCTGTTTTGCATATGAATAATTTACAAGTTGAAAAGCATTTGGGGGTTTTGCATTTGGGGGTGATAATTAATAAGGTTTCTCTAACCATTTTCATGCAGGTTTAATATAAACCTGTTTTTTTTTTCCCCCTTTGGGGGAAATGCCTAGGAATTGGATTGATGGGTCACACAATCAGTATGTATTTGATTTAAAGCCAACTGCCAAAGTGACTACATTACTTTGCATTTCCACCAGCAGTATATCAGAGTTGCTCCAAGGCCTCATTAGCAATTGGCATTGTCAGGAGGGTTTTTCTTTCTTTTCTCTCTCAACCTTTCCCTGAGATCAGTTCCAATTATGAAGATGGCCCTGTGGAAAGGGTGGGGCTCCAGGGACCCACAAAGAGACTATAGGCTTGGCAAGTTCATGACAGTTTACATGGTCAGGAACATCAGAACCATGGAACAAAAAGAACCATGACCCACCATGAGTCATGAAATTCACTCTGCAGATGTCCAGGTTTGAAGTTCTCCTAACATAGCAAGTAAGGAATACTTTTCTCTTAAGTCCTTACACATCCCTATACCTGACACCAAGCATATACTCAGCTTCCACCCCAGTGAATGCCTTCACTTGTTCTCTTGCTTTTCACATATTTCTCTGTGTATATGGAAAACCCCACACATAAGAACACACAATATGGCAACTTCGGCCCCAGAAAGGTTAACAGTCCCAAAGTACACTCTGTGTCCAGCAAGAGCCAAAATAGAAAGGCCCAGGACTATAAGACAAATTCTAAGGTGATGGTGCTGAACTTTTGGGAAGTCATTAACCCCTTTAAGGATCTTGAAGAAGTTCCAGATGCTCTTGTTAGAAAAACGAAGAAATCCTATACAAAATATATATATATATATATTTGAAGCTCATCCTTAGACTATGGTGAAGAACCATTTTATCTATTATGCAGGCCTCGTTTGAAGGGAGAAGGACTAAGAATCACCTCCTAAATTGAGGAGTATTGAAGAAAGTGTGGACATGTTTTTTTCTAAAACACCAACCACTCCATCTAACTTTATTTCCACAACTGTCCTAGAAGCAAAAAACGTGCTGCCAGGGAAATGAGCGCTGAGCTCAGTAGACCTGATTCTTCATCGTGTGGCTTTGGGAGCCTGCTTCCTCTGTCTGGTCTTTAGTCTTCTCCTGTAGGGTGAAGAATTTGGATTTGGAGACCTGGAACTATTTCCCCTCTGACTCCTGTGGTCCGAAGCACTGTCCCAGCAGGGAGGGGCACGGTTTCTTTGGCCTCACCTCACTGGCCGCACCCACAGCAGCTGTGACTTGCAGAGCCTACACCAACGGTTTCTCCTCCCATTTCACCTCTCTCATCAAGACCCCAATCAGCTGAGGTCATGTGAACCTCGGGAAAACAAAAATCCTTGTTTGCTAATGTTAAACTGCCTTGTCTTGCTTTCCCATTGGATAATGAGTGTACATTTCATTTCCCCATGAGCCGCATGAAGAGGCCACGGGCTGGAGCTATTTATTTCACATCATTTATACCTGCCCATGATATTGGTGAGCAGGGCCCAGAGACATTCTTTATTAAATAATATTAGGCTCATCTACTATGCAGAATCTCAGATGGCCCCAGGGTTCCTCCCGCTTCTGGAGAAGCTGGAGCCCTCAGCTCTACATCCTTCCAGCCAGCATTTCTCAAGGGAAAAATCATCCTCAGTTAACTGCCAATGGCAAAGGGCTTAGTTTTTCATTTTTAATCTTTTCCAAATATCTTTTAAAATTAATCCATAAACCAAAAACATCTCTCCCTGGATTAGGAAACCAAATAACAAATGTGAATGCATGAACCCATCAAATATTTTACACACACACACACACACACACACACACACACAACCTTTTGGATGGAACCTCCTGCATCATGAGCCCTGAGTTCGGTGGCCCCACACACATCTCTGCAACTGTACTTTGGCAGTCCTTACCTTGGGCAATCAGACCACGGTGATCTCACAGTTGGAGCAGTCCTGCTCAAGCCTCCAACCCCGGGGATCTGCTGGCTCAGTGGCTGGGGGGGTCAGAAGGCCTGGCTCAGTTATAGGGCCATAGGGGCCTCACTTTCCAAACCACCTTCACTCCTAACTCCACCTTCCCACTCCTCCTCCATGTGCCTCCCTACACACCAATCAGCTCTCACCCTCCTCCCAGATAGGGTCCTACACAAAGCACATAGCACAACTGGACATCCCACTCAGTGAACAAAGAAGGTTTAAACCAGAGCAGGGATTTCTAACATACTACTCCAGAATTCTTGGGATGCACGGAAGGCTGCAAACTTGGATAGCGAAAAAAAAAATACTGCAATTTTTTTTGTCCCACTAATATCTAAGTGAGGTTTAGCATTTTGGCACACCTTAATACAATTAGTAGTAGTACTTGTGTTATGGTTTGGATGTGAGGTGTCCCCCAAAAGTTTACATATTAGACAATGCAGGAAGGTTCAGAGGAGAAATGATTGGGTTGGAAGAGTCTTAACCCAATCAGTGAATTAACCCCTGATGGGATTAAGTGAAGTGGTAGGGTGTGGCTGGAGGAGGTGGGAATTGGGGTGTGGGTTTGGGGTATATATTTTGTATCTGGAGAGTGGAGGCTCTTTTACTCTCTCTCTCTCTCTCTGCTTCCTGAAGATGTGAGCTGCTTCCCTCTGACACACTCTTCCGCCATGATGTTCTGCCTCACCTCGAGCCCCAAGGAAAGGAGCCAGCCTTGTATAGACTAAGACCTCTGAAATCGTGAGCCCTCAAATAAACCTTTCCTCCTCTATAATTGTGCTTGTCAGATCATTTAGTCACAGCAACAAAAAAACTGACAAAAACAACTTGTTACTTTATTACAAATAAATACTACAGGTATTATAGCATCACATTATAAGTGCCACAGAATGTCATGATCATGAATCACTATTTTGAAATTATAGTAGTTACTAGATGCAATGTTAGAGTATGTTATATAATGCATTAATTGGGAGCAACATATGTTCCTATAACACATTTCTTATTTCAACAACACTATTTCAATAAAATCATTCTCTTTTGCAATCCCATAAATACTATTTTAAATTTCAAAAGCATATCTAACTAGGGCACTATAGACTTCTTGAACTGTGAAAATACTGACAGTCACCCCATATCAAAATCAAGTTAAGAACCCTTAATTAAAATAGCATATGCGTGTATTTATCTTCTGACCTTCCCCACTGGGCCATTTAGTCTACGGGTAAAGTCAAACCTACCCAAACCTCAGTTTGAACATACTCTAAAGGGAGAATGAGAAGTTCAAGAGTTCATCAGTCCAGCACAGCACAAGTTGATCTTATTACAAGTTCCGCTTTGCCTTGAATTATGAATTTCCTGTAACTAGATTGCTGCCTGGTCCCAGAGTTCCTCAATGACTCAGACCTTACCTTGCACTCCAGCCACTGGACCCCTACTATAAAAAACATTAAAGGCCTCCTGTAAGTTTGAATAGCCAAAGTTTCTTGCTCAATAAATTGCGATACTTTTGTGTTGACCTTGTTTTCTTCTACAGAAATACTTAATGCTGAATGGCTGCCAGGAAACAGTCCATGAGACGTCGCACATTGCATCATGAAATGTCAACAGCCTCTTCCTGTGCAAATTCCCAATCTCCTTTACACTAAGAGTTTTCTGATTGACTATTTTCAGGAGCAGTGGTGTTTTAGTCAGCTTTTTACACTGTTGTAACCAAAAGATATGACATGAACAACTTTAGAGGAAGAAAGTTTATTTGTTGCTCAGGGTTTCAGAGGTCTCAGTCCATTGATGGCTGACTCCATTGCTTTGGGCCCAAGGTGAGAGAGAACATCATGTCAGAAGGGTGTGGAGGAAGAAAGCAGCTCAGGACATAGCAATCAGGAAGCAGAGAGAACTTCCCTCATCAGAGACAAAATATAAACCCCATAGGAACATCCCCATGACCTACCTCCTCCAGCCACACCCTACTGGCCTACAGTTACCACCCACTTCATCCATATCAGTGAATGAATTCACTGATTAAGTTACAACTCTCATAACCCCATTATTTCACTTGCAAACTTTCTTGAATTGTCTCACACATGAGCTTTCAGATGTCACCTCATATCTAAACCATAACAAGTGGTCTTACACATTCAGGCCAAGACTCCCACAAGAACTACTATGTGAAGTGGAGATCTAATGAGAAGTATAGGATCTAGTGAACCATCATATCTTCCTTCTCAAATAATATCTGAGGTGTGGATTAGAATAATTCCTAGAGAGTAAGACCTAGCCAAGCTACAAGATGACCTCATAGCTTTTTGAAATGATAATGTAGTCCTTAAAACTCAAGGTTGAGAAGATTACAAAATGAATCACAAATCTGCCAAAGAAAAAAATAAAATAAGTAACTTTGAGATCAGATAAACAACTTGGAAACTAACACATGAAAGGCATGTCCCACGAGGAAAGGTTCTTGCTTTTCATATATGAAGATTTTCTTCTGAGGAAACATCAATTCTGAAAGTCTTCTTATCTAAGAAAAGAATAAGACTTTCTCAGTAATATTTTATTAAATCCCTGAACATTCCTGAGGAAATACAGAGACTGGGTAAAGTCAAAGAGAGAAAATTTAAATATACTGCTCATGACTAAACTTGTTCAAGTCACCAAGAAGTCTGAAACCAACCAAGATGCCCTTCAACAGATGAAAGGATAAAGAAAATGTGGTATGTATACATGATGGAATATTACTCACCTTCAAAGAAGAAAGAAATTTTGGCATTTGCTGGTAAATGGATGGAGTTAGAGAATATCAGGCTAAGTGAAATAAGCCAAACCCAAAAAACCAAAGGCTAAATGTTTTCTCTGATATGCAGATGCTAATTCACAATAAGGTGGTAGGGATAGGGAGGGCTAGAGTTACTTTATATTAGGTAGATGGGAGTGAAGGAAGAGGAAGGGGTATGGGAGAAGGAATGATAATAGAGTGAAACAGACGTTATTATCTCATGTACCTGCAATATGTATAATCAGGAAAATGAGAGATTATACTATTTAGATGTATGATAGATATATGATCTATCAAAATGTATAAATGTATTCTACTGTCATGTACAACTAATTAGAACAAAAAAATAATTTTCTTTAAAAAAAAGTCTTCTCAGACTTTAGGTGCCCCTTGATGCCCTCGTTAGAAACTACATTGCTGCCAATGTAAGTAATGAGAAATGAGTAAGAAGATATGATTTGATTTGATTTCTCCTTTAAAAATTAATACTTGGTTCCAAGAGAAATGGGCACTAACTTCTTTCCTGTAGAACCACCATAAATTTCAAGTCCTACTAACAAATAAACCTGGGTACTACAGAGTTGTGTGGTTCATTTCCAAGGGTGTAATAGAATAACGTACAGGTCTAGATAATTAATATTTACATGAGTCTTGCTTTAGCTCTCAGTTCTTCAGGAACTCTGACCCAACAAGGAAAACATTTCCAAATTCACCATTGAACAACTTGCTATCAAGTACTTTTGAAATGAAGTTCAGACTCCTCAGAACAATATATTTTCTTGGTTCAACTCTTCTCCACAGGGGCTATTAACATGAAAGCCAAGTCATTTTCCCAGGAGATAGTACCTTTTCTTATGTCCATATGCCACCCTGCTTGAACATGCTTGTGGTGTGGGACCTAAATGAGTAAACTGTGGTAACAAATGAATCCTTCATTCTGAAGGGTTTTCAGGAAATAAATAAGAATGTAGTACTGAAAAAAATGTACAGGAATTCATGATATTGCAATGGTTTATAAATGATAAAATGTGTTTTTAAAAATTTCTCGGTTAAATGTGCTGCTTTTGAAGCCAGGCACAGTGGTGCATGCCTGTAATCCCAGTGGCTTGGGAGGCTGAGGAAGGAGGATTGCAGGTTTGAAGTCAGCCTCAGCAATTTAGTAAGGCTGAAGCAACCTAGCAAGACTGTCTCAAAATAAAAAATAAAAAGTGCTGAGGATGTAACTTAGTGGGTAATATCCCTGGGTTCAATCCCCGGTGCTCACCACCCCTCCAAAAAAGTGCTGCTTTTGCATTTTATGATCTCCAGCCCATGCTATCTCTCAAAAGTCTCAATGATGTAGTTCAGTGGTTCTTAAACTTAGCAACATATTTGAATAATATAGAAAGCTTTGTTTGTTTGTTTTATTTCAATGCCCTGAACACCACCTAGGCCAATTAAATCAGAATTTCGGGGACTCAGGCATCAGTATTCCTTTCTAACCTCTGAGGTTATCTCAATATACAGTCAAGTCTGGGAACCAGACCCAGAGTCCATGCAGACTTCAGAAGTTTGCTTAATCACTGAGAAGAGCTCCAAGCCGTGGCTGCCCCTCAGAGATACCCAAAGAGGCCATCTTCTCCCCCGGTTGGATGTTTCCAGGGGCCAAGAGGCCTAAAATCTAGATAATCTGACTACTGCCCTGAGTCGTACAGTTTAGGTAAAGCCTGAGCTACCTAAAGAAGACTGGAGTGAAGAAGGCAGATCCGATAAGCAGTGATCTAAAGATAACTGAGGGTCTTGGAATTTATCTTCCATTCCAATCTCAAAACAAGACATTGGCAACCATGTTGCAGCATCTTTTCCCCTATCCAAAGTTACCCTTGGTGTTCTTTGTGACCCATCTTTGCACATACAATCTTTATGTGGAGAATAGAAGCAATTGATTCCAGGGTCAATCACCCCTAGGACAGTCCTACCACTAGACCCATACCCACTTAGTGTCATGCTAACCAAATGAATTCAAGGAAAGTGTTCAAGGAAGACAAGTCTTATATCTGCCAAGCTTTCAAATTGCTTGCACAGTGAGAGTAATCAAAGTTAACCAAGACTCCCTTCCCTTAATAAACTGAAAATAGCTTGTGAAATATTCTTCTCAAAATGAAATACGAAGCCCCAACTTGCATTAAGTGCTGACTAGTGTCTGTGCCTGATTTATACAACCAATTAGAGAGCACTGGATGAATGAGGGCCAGGCCCTGATCTCATTTCATTTTGCTTTGAGGTCACAAGCTATGTCTTAAACCCCGCTATCCATTCATCAAAGGCAAGTGTGGATCAGAGGCTCTCCCCTGACTACCTAAAGGCTGGAACCTGCCCTCCCACCAAGACACTTCACCAAGATAGATGCCCAGCTCTCTAGTACTTACAGTTAACTCACTAAAGATACTAGCTAGTGACCCAAAACAAGAGAGAAATGCCCAGATAGACAAATCCTTATATTTAAAAACAATCTATAAATAATAGGATAAAGCTTAGGGTAGGGCCATGATTTGGGAGAAGAAGTAGATACTGGGAAAACTAAGAAGCCACTAAGATTACCAACTGCATATAACCTTCCTTCTCTCTTTCCAGAGGAAAAGTTGCCCTTCTTAATGGGGAGCATTCCTTCACCAGGAATCTAGATCCTTCTCCTCGGTCTCCCAGTGGCCTCCCTTTGTGAGTTGTCCTCCCTCGTAGCTTACCCTCTCCCTAACAGCCCCTTTGCAGTATCATCAACTCCCTCAAACTCCCCCTAACTAAAAACTGAATATAAAGACAAAAAAAAGAGAAAAAGTCAAACTCTGCCCTCTCCCATGGGCCTCCTCACCGCGGCCCTCCTCGCCATCCTCACACTCGCCCACCTACTCGCCCCCCACTCACTCAGCAGCCTACTGGTGTCTGGCCCCATCGCTACTATCTACACTATTGCTAAGGTAAACAGTAACCCTCTCTTGTAGAGGACACAGGAAACTTTCAGTCTCCAACTAATCGGACAGCTACCTTATATTACACACACCTGACACAACCTCCGTGGAACCCCGCCTTCTTCATTCTCCTGCACCTGGCTCTCCCTATTCTCTTCCTTTTCTGTTGCTCCTCCTGTCTCCTTTGGGTGCTTCTCTCCCTTTGACCAACTTTGACATACATGCTGCATCCTTTGGAGATCTTGACCCACTTCTCATTTGTGGTAGATGAATCCTCCAAGGTTAAACTACCACCATGTTAATAACTTCCACATCTATATTTACAGCTTTGCAATTTCTACAGTTTCGGGTCTGAATATCCAACTACGTGTTCAACATTTCCACTTGATCTCACAGACATCTCAAGCTCCACACATCCAAAATGGAAGTTGCTCTTTCCGCTAAGCCTTCTCCTCTTGTGCTTCTTTCTTAGGCTTCTTCAATAGCAACACCATATAACGGACTGCTCAAGTTAGAAAAGGAGGCGTCATCCTTCTTTTTCAGTCTGCTTACCCAATAAATTCTCAAGTCCTGTTGCTTCTCTCTGACAGATAGAACTTTGAATCCATCACTCTCTCTTATTTCCTCTGCTGAAGTTGAGGTCACTGTCATCTCTTCTACCCATTATTGCAATGAACCCAGATATTTTTTACAGCTTCTTATTAGTCATTACAACCCACTCCCTACATTGTCACCATTGATTTTCCTAAGAGGAAGTGCTAACCTTCCCCACAGAGGCCACTCAAAATCCTCCATAAATCCCCCAGGGCCTCTGAATACAACCCCTTCCTCTCACTATACCAGGGCCTTTCACTACACCTTCCTCCCTCCAAAGACACCACTTTCCTAGTACCGGTTACAAGAAAAGTCAATGGGAATGTCTCTGCTTTACAATAAACTACCCTGATAAAAAGAAGGCACAAGGCACATTTGCAAAGTTTGTCCCAGGCTGGAGTTTTTGTTTTGTTTTGTTTTGTTTTGTTTTATTTCCTTCTATTGTGTGGGCTGTATTTTACAATTATGAGATATCAAGTCTTTTACTGTGTGTGCTAAGAAACTGGTGACAGATAACTTTGTCACAGAGACTTTGTAAGGAGAAGAACTATAACTTTTCTCATTGTGTCAAGGAAGGTCTGTCAAAAACTCTATTTGAAAATAATATGGATTCTGCAATGATAAAGGGAATGTTTCAAGGGTTAGAGAAAATATTACTTTCCCAGAGCTCTAAAACTAGTATTCAGAATGATGTCTGTCTTCAGATCTTAGACATCGGTGAGAGTTAGAAGCAATGTCTTTGATTGCACTGGCAGCGGATGGCTCAAAAGGAAAAGCCTGCGGACTGTCTCTGTGGATATCAGTAGAAATGGTTCACACATTCCCAGACAGAGTACAAGCATGGAGGTTTGAGGACTAACTCACAGACACGTAATCTTGGACCAACCTCAGAAGCAAATTATTTATCAAAAGTAAAGTTGAGGTTTCCATGGAATGTGTGCATGTGTACATGTGGGGTGTGTGTGTGTGTGTGTGTGTGTGTGTGTGAGATTTACTAAGTTCTTCCATTCACTTAACATGCCGTTTATATTACATCTAATCCTCACAACTGTCCTGCAAGCTGTACACTATTTTCTCCACTTAACAGAAGATTAAACTGAGCCCCTGAAAGCCTAAGATCCCACAACAAATAAAAAATAAAAAAAGTAAAAAAAAAAAAAAAAAAAGGAAGGAAGGACAAGGACCCTGGGCTGCTGAGTTCTGAAGACAGCCCTTCTTTCACTACACCTTCCTCCTTCCTAAGTCACCACTTTCCTAGTACTGGTTACAAGAAAGGTCAGTGGGAATGTCTCTGCTTTACGATAAACTACCCTGATAAAAATGATTCAATGATTATTTTTGAGATGTCAGAGCTGAAAATGTACAGATTCCACAGGACGAAGAACCTGCCAAGTTGCGATTGCACAACCAAAGCACTGCAAGGAACCAGGGAGGCCGAGTGCGTGTTGGAAAAACCACAGATGTCATCTGGGACCGCTCAGAGCCCCAGCTTTCCAGCCGAGACAGCCTTGCTTCCACCGGAACCAAGGCCTTATAAGGCTAAACTACGGCCCGGCTTCCTCAGCAGTAACCTGATGTGTGCTGCCTGTTCCCTCAGCTCATTGGCATCCTACTGGTTGAGCATCAGCCCCGTCATGGAAAGAACACCACTGCCAGAGAGGACTCATTTAGTCCCCCTCCTGAACTGGATCACAGACAGACACCCACTGTGTCATAAAGCTGCTCTGAGTCTTGCTATGGGAAGACAGGGGAGGCAAGACGTGGGGTCAGGAGAGGAGATAATTTAGGTTCTCCAGAGAAATTAGTCACAAGCTTTGTCCCTCCATCTCCCTTCACAGCTGCTTATTTGAGAGCAACAAGGTCTGGAAGGGTGAAAACAAAGTCCTCCTGCTCCAGCATGCGTTCCGAGGTTCACAGGAAGGCTTCTCCTGGTGTGTTCAGGGCCCACAGGCTGCCTACTAACAGCTGTGTAATCCCATGAACAAATCAGACAGTAACTGTTCACGGTGGAGAGGGCTCCAGGAACAAAACCAGCCATTTGTTTGACTTACTTAGACCTAGTTACACTGTGCTAAAACTCTAGGAAAATTAAAGGAACTACATACACCAGGTGGACCTCTTGGTTCTGAGAATTCACAGTAACCGGCAGTTGAGTAACAACGAAAAGGAATGAACCCACAAAACTGAACATACAAATATGCTTCAGAAAATGGAATAGTCACACTATTGCCAAGTCACTCTCCTTCCAAGTATTGATTATTCTCTACAGATTATGGAAAATATTTGTCTGAGATGTTATTTCAACTACTCTCATTTTTAGCTACAGGATAGTAGAGCTGTATGTAGTAAGACATGTTCCAAACTTCTCCCCGCAACAAGGTAAATTACTGACATATGAATGTTGAGGGGCTAGGGACAGGTAAAGAAATTTTAAAAGGATCCCAGTGACCTTCTGAGAGGAAAGAGACTAAAAGCCCTTAGTGGAAATTCATCAGGATAATTTGTGTGACCCTAACAAAGGCCTGAGATGAGAAGGAGTTATCAGCTCCTTTAATAGAAAATATCATGGGTAGCAAGATACTGACCTGATGGACGGACCTGGACACCAAGATGGACTTTTGTAGATGGTTCTGGTTTGTGGAGGCTATCACTATTGGAACTGGTACTGATCCAGTCCTACTGAGGACGAGTTTGTGTCCTAGGAAAGGGGATACAGGGGAACCTAAAGTGACACAGACCAACGTTTTTGGCCCTAGCAAGAGTCTTTTGTGTGCGGTACATTCTGGGAGCAGGGAATAAGGGAGAACCACTGTGGCTGGGGTAGCAATTGGGAGAAGGGGCTCCAGCCCTCCTTCTATGTTCCCAGCTGTGTGAACCCATCTAGTTTGCATTTTCCCAGGTGAGGAACCTAATACCAGTTCTCCCACTTGGCAGCTAACAATTCCATGACAAAATATCCAGCTTCAGCAGATAGTTTATGGCATCTTCTAGCTCCACAGATTATAGTAGCCCTTGTCTCACAGATCTCCTTTTACTGGGAGTGGAATTGACCCAGGGTTTCAACTGCTGAACTTTCAAGTTCATTGCTGTGTTTGCACCATGACCCTGCTTGGGCTGCTCCCTGCCAATGACAGGGTGGGGGCGGGGGGATTTCCTCTGGATCCGGTTGGCTGGTCCTTACATTGCCAAAGACCTAAGAGTTCTCTAGATGATGTAGCATTGGCCATCAGCCCTTGGACCCTGCACATTTCATCTGGCCCAACCAATGAGATAGCCCCTCTAGAGGGAAAGAGACAATCTCATGGTTCTTAATTTTCCACCCAGTGCCCTAGCTACATATAACTAGTAATAAAAATTTCAGTTCATCAAGTGCTCATTTTGTACAAAGTATTTTACATTCATTCATTATTCCATTTAGTCATCAACATGATTTTCAAATCTCTGTGTCAGGACTCCCCAAAGAGTTAATTATACAGCAGAGAACAAGGGTAAAAGTCCAAACTTTGATGAAGCTTGCACTGCAGAGAGAAAGATAGTTCAAAAAATAGATATGTATTTTAAGAACCAATAAATACTATACAGAAAACTGCAAGATACTAAGAAGTTATAATCCTAGAGGGAGAGTCTGTTTTACAGAGTGTCAGGGACCAAGAAGTTCTCATTCTGAGAACATTCTGACCTTTACAATAAGCAGCAGCGCCCCTCCCCCCCCTCCTGGCTGATAATTCTGACAGTATGGCGCCTATGGCGCCCACGGCTTCTCTTCTGGGACTACACTTTCCCGCCGGCGCGAACTTCACCTTCCCGCCAGCACGAATTTGCACCCTATCAGGAACCCAGCAGAAGAATACAACCAACCAGGCTGCACCTCGTCATACCCCTCATTCCCTCAGCATAAATACCCGTGAGAACAATAAAAATTTGCAGCTTGATCAGAATTCCTGTCTTGCTGTCTCTCCCTGCGTCTCTTGTCTCTTCATTCCTTCTCTCTTAGGTTTGCCGTCCGCGTTGATGTCCTGCGGGTCGGGACAACAGAGTAGATAGGGAAAGTAGATAGGGAAAGTCCTTGTGAGAATGCAATAATAGCAGGGACATAAAAGAATCAAGGGAGTTAGCTGTGTAAAAGTCAGGGCAACAAATGGTCCATTTGGTTTCCTTTAATAAACATGACAAACCCATGAGTCAGAAGCATTATCCTCCTATTACAGAAGAAGAACCTGAGGATCAGAAAGGTCGGACCCTTAGTGGGTCTCCAGGCAAAGCCTATGTTGTTAACCTTTATGGTTTTGCCATCAAGGCAGATTCCAGAATTTCCCCAGTTTCTAAAATCAGACAGGCTTCTAGACAGCCTATTCTCACTCACACCTTCTGTGCTCTTTCCAATGTATTGGGGTGCAGAGGAGCCACCTCAAAGGTGACAAAGAGCTGGCTGTGCTACAGCAGTTCTTCCCTGCCCCAGGCTTCCTGCCCACAGTGCACACCCACACGCAGGTCTACCAGGGATCCAGCAACGCCTGGGCTTCCTTTGAAGCAGCTCTGTCTCTTCTCATCAGGAGGCTGGCGTTGCCTGGAGGGCCTTAATTCCTGAGCAGTGTATGCTAGGACCAAGACCTTTAAGAAACCAGCCAGGGAAATGTTCAGGCAGAATAAAAGTGGAGTCTTACTTGAACTTAAACATGGAAACTTGCAAAGTTATCAACATCTGTGGGAAAATAATCTGATTAAAGCTTGTAATGGAAAGGTGAGCCACCAGTAACTGCCACAATTATATGAACTCAAAAAAATAAATAAATAAATAACTGTTAAGTGCTCCAGTTTTTCCTTAAACAGTCCTTGACACAGGGCAAGCCCTCAAAAGGTAAGTCATTTTATTAATTATCATTACAACCATCAATAATAAGTATCATCATTATAATTGCTTTTCTGTTTTGAAAGTCCTGGGAGTTAGGAAAAGGGGCCAATAGTAGGACCTCATGAAGTTGCAGTTCACTGTGGCAGCTAACAAGCCTGAGCAGAAGTCCCAGCAGGGATGCTTTAAAACCAGCAAGAAAAATTGTGACTCACTAAACCCATGGCACTTACGTTGTTCTTGCTGCAAAGAATATCCTTCCCTCCTGGGTAATAACTGAGTCCCATAAATAGATCCTAAAAGTCCACCATTCACCAAAAATAAACTAGCAGAACTTGTAGACACACCGCTAGCTCTGCTAGACCATTTGATTTTTATCTTCTTCCCATTACCTGCTTTATTTAAATCTCAATCTAACCCAAAGGCCCATATAATAGTCAAAGTATCCACAGTTTCCTGAACACTGAGTAACCAGGGTCCTTTTATTCTGTTACCAATAAAGTTTAGGGTTGTTGTTTTTTTCCTCCCTCAACAGATGTTTTGTTTTTACTAGTTTCATTTCTGGCATGAGATTAAATATCCGTTTGACCCAACTTTGTGATGACTGCATGGTTGTCTACAGGGTGGTAAGTTTTTGGCATAATAATCTTCTAAATTGAGAGTTGACATAACCCCGTGAGGGCAGAGACACCCCTGATTAACTCAGTACCTACAGAATGGGATGCAATTCTATATGTTGTTAAATGATTATATTAATATCTAAAAATGTTTATTATGACAATTTATAATAATGATCAGCTCAATCCAGTTTGGGAAGTAAGATTTCTGCCCACTTTCTCACTCAGTCAGTGAAGCAATCTTTTATATCTAAGTTGGAATTTACATATGATAAAGATTTGATATACCTTCATTTTCTCCTTCCCTATTCTCTAGCAGTAATAGTTAACTAGGTGATCAGGTTCACCTGAGAAATATTAAGCATTACTGCACATGAGTGTGGATTTAATCATGAATGGCAAACTGTCCTGGAAGTCTCAATCTCTTTGGAGTCTACCAGCTCCAAGAAGACCTTATGGAGAACACAACTTAGATCCAGTCCTCCTGCTTCCATCTATTAGGTTCAGATTGACTAAGGCTTCTTCAGTGTGGACTATGTCCTTGGTAAGGGCTTACAGAGTGGTTGGGCACTGATGAGAAACCCTCCTCCAAACTGGTTGCAGTGCCACATGCCTATAATCCCAGCCACTCTAAGACTGAAGTAGGATTGCAAATTCAAGACCAGCCTGGACAAGTTAGGGAAATCCTATTTCAAACTAAAATTATTGATATAGTTGAGTTCACCTCTAATCGGTGCCTAGGAAAGCTTGCAGTGAGATAAGAAGGTCTCTAAAAGAATGTGTTAACTAGGAAAAAGGGAGGGAGATCTGGCCACTTTCCTAATCTCCAGTCCTTGGGAGAGGATCTGAAGAGTGACTGGTAGTAAAGTAATGGAATGTACTCATAAAACATTTGAAGAAAACCACCTGTGCAGTAGGCATGCAACCTAGCCTATACATTCCCCCAACTTATAGGCACAGCATCCTGACCCACTGTTCCTGAGTGAGTAAGTAATAAAATGTCCAAAACCTCCACTGAGTTCTCCAAATTCTCTTGGGGATTGGTAAACAGTATGCTTGGGGCCTTTCAGCCCTAGGGTGGAACAGGAACTACGGCCATTTTGACAATACTAATTTCCCCGATCCAAGAACGTTGGTAGTCTTTCCATTTTCTAAGGTCTTCAATTTCTTTCTTCAGTGTTCTATAGTTTTCATTGTACAGGTCTTTCACCTCCTTAGATTTATCCCCAAGTTTTGTTGTTGTTGTTGTTGTTTGTTTGTTTGTTTTATTTTGTTGAGGTTATTTTGAATGAGACAATTTTCCTGATTTATTTTTCAGCAGATTCATTATTAGAGCATAGGAAAGCTATTGATCAATGCAATCCCCATAATAATCAATGATATTCTTCACAGTACTAGGAAAAAAACAGTCCTAAAATGCATATGGAAGAATAAAAGACTCAGATTAGCCAAAGCAATACTGAACAAAAAGAGTGATGTTTAAGGCATCACAATACCTCATCTCAGATTATATTACAGAGCTGCAGTAACAAAAACAGCCTGGTCTTAGCGTAAGAACAGATGAAGATTAATGAAACAGAACCAAAGACAGAGAGACAAATTCACATAGATACAGTTATTTGATCCCTGATGGAAGTGCCAAAAACATATATAGGAGAAAAGATAGCCTTTAATAAATGGTGCTGGGAAAACTGGTTATCCCTATGTAGAAGAATGAAACTAGAACCCTACCTCTCACCCTGAACAAAAATCTGCTCAAAGTGGACAAAGACCTAGGAATTAGACCAGAAACACTGCAACTTCTAGATGAAAATATAGGTTCAACACTCCAAAATACTGGTGCAGGAACCCACTCCCTTAATAAAATTCCTAAAGCTCAAGAAATAAAATCAAGAATCAGTAAGTGGAATGACTTCAAATTAAAAAAGCTTCTGCACAGCAAAGGAAACAAGAGTATGAAGAGAGAGACTACAGAATGGGAAAAGATCTTTGCCAGCTACTTGTCCAGTTGAAGATTAATATCCAACATGTATAAAGAACTCAAAACACTTAACCAAAAAATCAATAAATGGATAAATGAACTAAGCAGACATTTCTCAAAAGAAAAAATGCAAAATAACCATCAAATATATGAAAAAAATATTCAATATCTCTAGCAATCAGGAAAATGAAAATCAAAACTACACCAAGATTTCATCTCACTCTAGTTAAAATGACAATTATCAAGAACACAAATAACAATAAATGCTGACAAGAGTGTGGGAGGAAATGTACAATAGTACATTGTTGGTGGAACTGCAAATTAGGGCCACCACTCTGGAAAGTAGTATGAAGAATCCTCAAGAAAACCAGAAATGAAACCACCATGAGACCAACCTATTCCACTCTTTGGTATTTACCCAAATGAACTAAAATCAGTATATTATAGTGATATAGCCACATTAATGCTTATAGCAGCAAAATTCACACTAGTCACACTAACAAAATTATGGGACCAGCCTCAGTGCCCCTCAAGAGATGAATGGATACACAATGGAGATTTATTCAACCATAAAATAGAGGGAAATTATGCCATTTGCTGGTAAATAGATGGAACTGAAAAACATCATGCTAAGTGAAACAAGTCAGAGTTAGAAAGCCAGGGATTGAATGTTTTCTTTCACATGCAGAAGCTAGGGAGAAGTAAGAAATTCAAAAGGGGATCTCATGAAAATTGAAAGGAGATCTGTGGAGCAGAGAAAGGGGATCAAGAGGGAGGGAGAAGAGAGAAGAGATGGGAAAGGGGAGGAACATAGAATGAAGTTAACCAAATTATGCTATGTACATGTATGAATATATCACAATTAATTACACTTTTATGTATAACTATAATGCACCAATTAAAAGATAAATTAATAATAAGTAAAGTGAAAATTTTTAAAAGAATTGGAGATGTAGCTCAGTAAAGTGCTTGCCTAACATGCACAATTCCCTGGGTTTTATCTCCACTACCATAAAACTAACAAATAAAAAATCCTCCTAGAGTTTAAAAGATGGAATGTATCTAATAAGCAGTCAGTGATTTAGGCTAGTTACAATAAGTTGTTTTTAAAATGTGCTTTGTTTGCTGGGCTTAATTGCATTTTCTCTCCTTTTTGATGGAAAAAACACAGGTAAGCATACAGGAATTAATCTATAAACCCAGGATGGGAGGACAAATCCACATTAAGCAATCAGGTAATTAAGACTGCAAGAACCTTTTCCTTTGTTGGTCTCCTGCCATTCTCTTTAACCCAAGCTGTCACACTTCCTTCCTTCTCCTGACTCCAAGGTCTAGTATTCTGGACCTCGTCTTAAAATCTCTGCTCATCCCTGATCTCAGTTAGAATCATCATCTCTCATGGTTGGCAGAGAGAATGAATGAAGGTAATACAGCTCAAGTTCCCACTTCTTAATATAGGAATTCTCTTTCTAGTGTTTTGACCAATGGTCATTTATCCCTAGTAAATCCTTCTAGTGTAGAAATGCTAAGGCACCATCAATTCTTATTAATTTTCTTTAGGTTCAGTCAAATCTCCCTCTCTGAAATCTTCATCCACTTACTACCATCCTGTCTTCCCTTCTCCTTTCTACACCACTTTCTCTCACTAACTGAACACATGCACCGTGTTTCCACCAAAAAACCCTCTTCAGTGTCAGGTTTGCAGATGTGTTGGTTTCCTGGGTGGCATTCTATGGGCGTTAAGTTGTGGATATCTCTCTTAAGTGATGCCCATGGCTGGGTACATTCTGAATATGACCTTAAAGTGAAGAGTACAGTGGAACCATCTTCTCTCATGTTCAGGACAATACCACTTACTCTATATAGCTCAGGAAAGTTTAGTAGTTTACTCTCTGAGTTCAATGCTAACAGATGTGGGGATGATGGCAATGAATTCTTGGTATTTTTTCACAAGAATTCCCATTAAGAAGGCCATCCCAGTGTGTTGATGCTTGTTTACAACTAGCTTATCATGATTTAGTTTTCCATGACAGCAATATGTCTTTTAAAAGGAAGAATTAAGAGTTCAATAAAATCTTCTAACAAGATTCTCTAATGAGGAGGATTACTGTGTCTTTTTTATCATTTCAACTATGTAGTCATATAAATGTTTGTTCCTAGGGACTTTCCAAAACAAGGCTTAAACTTTTGGTCTTCTTTTCCACTTTTAGGTATATTTCTTGACTTATGCTGAGAATCTGCAAGATACCAGATAGGAAAGTAAGGAAGAAAGATGAATGTGGAAGAAAGCTACTGCCCAGAGAATTAAATGGTTGGATTCCAACCTCAGCTCTGCCATTAACTCTCTGTGAGACCAAATACTTAATTCTTTTGAGCATTAGGTTTTCAATTTGTAAAATGTGGAGCCCACTTAGATAATCAGCTTGATTCTGCACCAATAATAAAAACGTTTGGGACATGTTTCTGTTTTTTAAATCCTCGAGAGATTTTAAAAGATCAAAATAATTTAAATTATGTTCTCTGGCAATAAGGAATGCAGTTAGAAATCAAAGACAAAAAGAAATCTAAAGATAATACAAATATGAGGAAATTAAGTAACACATACCTAAAAAAACTTCTAGGGCAAGGAAAAAGCATCAGAGAAATTAGAAAGTAGCTGAGATTAATAAAAATAAAAACATAATATGCCAAAAGTCATGGGATGCAGTTAAAGCAATGTTGAAAGATAAATTTATAGCAATAAATGCCTATTTTAAAAAAATGAAAATCACCAATCAATAATCTAACCTGCCAACTTAAGTAACTAGAAAAGAAGAACAAATAAAACTGAAAGCAAGCAAAAGTAGAAGATAGTAAAGATTCAAGTAGATATAAATGAAAGAGGATAGGAAATAATACAGAAATTAATTTTTAAAACATGTTTGTTCTTTGAAAAGAACAATATTGAAAAAATTTTAGCAAGACTAACAAAGAAAAAAGGGAGAACATTCAAATTGTTAAAATCAGGAATGAAAGAAAGGATATCACTACAGTTTCATAGAAACAAATATGTCTGTAATGGAATACCATGATAACCTGAATTACTAACAAATTAGAAAACTTACATAAAGTGAACAAATTCCTAGAGAGACATAAATTATTGCAACTAACTCAAGAAATGGAAAACCTAGAGCTAAGCATAGTAGTGCATACTTGTAATCCCAGCTACTTGGGAGGCTGAGGCAGGAAGATTACAACTTTGAGGTCAACCTGGGCAACTTAGTGAGATATTGTCTCAAAAATAAGATTAAAAAAGCACTGGAGATAGAGTTTAGTGGTAGAGAACATGTCTAACATGTGCAAGCCCTCAGTTTAATCCCCAGTACCATAAAAGAAGGAGGAGAAAGAAAAGGAGAAGGAAGGAAGGAAGGAAAGAAGGAAGGAAGGAAGGAAGGAAGGGAAGGAGGGAGGGAGGGAGGGAAGGAGAGGGGGAGAGAGAGAGAGAGAGAGAGAGAGAGAGAAAGAAAGAAAGAAAGAAAGAAAGAAAGAAAGAAAGAAAGAAAGAAAGAAAGAGAAAGAAAGAAAGAAAAGAAAGAGGGAGTTAGGGAGGGGAGGAAAGAGAGAGAGAGAAAGGAAGAAGGAAGGAAGGAAGGAGGGAGGGGGAGAGAGAGAGAGAGAGAGAGAGAGAGAAAGAAAGAAAGAAAGAAAGAAAGAAAGAAAGAAAGAGAAAGAAAGAAAGAAAGAAAAGAAAGAGGGAGTTAGGGAGGGGAGGAAAGAGAGAGAGAGAAAGGAAGAAGGAAGGAAGGAAGGAGGGAGGGAGGGGGAGAGAGAGAGAGAGAGAGAAAGAAAGAAAGAAAGAAAGAAAGAGAGAGAGAAAGAAAGAAAGAAAGAGAAAAGAAAAAAGAGGGAGTGAGGGAGGGTAGGAAAGAGAGAGAGAGAGAAAGAAGGAAGGAAGGAAGGAAGGAAGGAAAGAAGGATGGAAGGAAGGAATGAAGGAAGGAAGAAAATCTGAATAGATTTCTAACAAATTTTTAAAAGATGGAATTTGTAAGTTAAAAAAGAAAAATTCTCACAACGAAAAATGCAGGCCCAGATGGCCTCCTTGGTGAATTCTGCCAAGCATTTAAAAAGAATAATTAGTTGGGTGCATTAGTGCATGGCTATAATTCTAGCTACTCAGGAGGATGAGGCAGGAGTAACAAGAGTTTGAAGCCAGCCTGGGCAACATAAGAAGACCCCATCTCCAAAAATAAATTAATTAATTAAAAATTAAAGAATGACACCAATGAACTCCTCTAGAAAATAAAATAAAAGGAAGCATTTCCCAATTCATTCTGTAAGAACAGTGTTACACAGGTACTAAAGCCAGACAAAGCTATCACAAGGAAAAGAAAACTATATACCAATGTTCTTTAGGAAAATTCATGCAAAATTCCAAATTGAATCCTGCAACAAATAAAGAAATACACCAGAGCCAAGTGGGATTATCCAAAGAATTCAAGTTTGGTTTAACATCTAAAAATCAACTTACATAATAAACTACAACTGTAGAATAAAGAATAAAAACCACATGATAATTTCAATAAATGCATTAAAAATTTGATAAATGCCAACACTATCTCATGATAAAAAAAGAAATACTCAACAAACTAGAAATACAAGAGAACTTCCTCAGCCTAACAAAAACCTATGGCTGATATACGAAGTTATAAAAGATTGAATGCTTTCTTTCCATTCTCAGATGATACAACCTTATATAGAGAAGATTGCAAGGAATCCACACCAAAAAAAAATTTTTTTAAAGCTATTGCAATTTATAAATGGGTTCATCAAGGTTGCTGGATAAAAGATCAATATACAAAATTAATTGCATTTCTATATGCTAACAATGAAAAATCAAACTAAAATTACTTATAATTAGCATCAAAATTTTACTTATAATTAGCATCAAAAAGAATAATATTCTTTGGAATAAATTTATCAGTGTAAGGTAGTTGTAAGTAAAAACTTCATATGCTAAAAACTACAAAAAACTATAAGACACTATTAAATGATGTTAAAGAAGACCCAAACAAATTGAAAGACAACCTATGTTCAAGGATTTTATGACTTGATATTATTAAGATGGCAATATTTCCCAAATTGATATATAGATTCAATGCAATCCTTATCAAAATTCTACCTTTTTACAGAAATTTCCAGCCATCTCTAAAATCCATTTAGAAATGCAAGATACCCAGACTAGCTGTAACAATCTTGAAAAAGAAGATATATGAATGATCAGTAAGCACATGAAAAGATATTTAGTACCAGTCATTAGGAAAATGCAAATCAAAACTTATAAAGAGATACAAATTCACCCCAACAAAATGGTTATAATTACTTTTTTAAAAAGACAATGACAGGTATTGATGAGGATTTGGGGAAATACAAATATCCATAGATTACTGATATAAATGAAATGTGGTACAATCATTTTGGAAAATATTTTGGAAGTTCCTCAAAAATGTTAAACATACAGTCACTACGTGACCCAGAAATTTCACTCCTAGATATTTACTTAAGAGAAATGGAAGAATATGTCAACTTAAAAATTATATACATAATCCAAATTTCCTCCATTCTTCGGATTGTGTAGAGGGAAATGGGGGGGTGCAGGGGAAGAAAAGATGACAGAATGAGACAGACGTCACTACCCTATGTACATGCATGAATGGTGTGACTCTACATTGTGGACAACCATGGAAATGAAAATGTGTACTTCATTTGTGTACAATGAATCAAAATGCAGTCTGTAAAAATATTTTTTAATTATATGAAAATATTCATAGTAACATTATTTAAAACAACCAAAAAGTAGAAATTACCCGTGTGTCCATCAATTGATAAATACATAAACAAAGTATGTTCTACCCATACCACAGAATATTATGCAACTATATAAAGGAAATACTGATACATGCTACAACACAATCCTCTAAATGTCAATCTTCAAAATACAAAATCCTTGAAAACATTATTTTCAAAATATATGATTACTAATAACCTATTCTAAGTGAAAGGAGCTAATCATAAGCAGCCACATAGTACATGTTCCCATTAATATGAAACATCCAGACTAAGCAAAATCTACAGAAAGTAGAATAATGGTTATTTGAGCTTGAGGAGGGCAATCAGAGGAAAGAAATGCAACATGACTAATAAGATTTCTTTTTAGGAGATGGAGTATGAAAAATTATATTATGGTGATTGTTGCACAATTCTGTGAATATTCTAAAACCATTGAATTACACACTTTGGACACACGAATCAGGTGGTATGTGAGATACATCTTAATAACATTATCTGAAAAATAAAGGAAAAAAGAGAAAGAAACCAGGGCAAAATAACAGCTGCCCTGTACCTTGAAAAGTTCAGCTGAGTTTTCCAAGAAAGAGGAAACTTGAATGATAAGATGGTCTTTCTAAATGTAAACTGAAAGTCATCCCTCAAATTAATATATACTACAAAAGTAGGAAACATTCATAGATAAAAAAAAAATAAGGTAAAATGCAGACAAAATGGGAAGTAAAGGCCAAGAGAAAATTAAATGTGGAGATACATACCATCAATTTCTGTACACAACAGTTAAATTTTTCTCTGAGTTTTCTGGTGCCAAGAAAAAAAAAACATAAAGGGGTTAATATAATAAGCTACAAAGCAATTGTTTAAATTTTCATGACACTTAATT
Source organism: Sciurus carolinensis (assembly GCF_902686445.1). Classification (NCBI taxonomy): domain Eukaryota; kingdom Metazoa; phylum Chordata; class Mammalia; order Rodentia; family Sciuridae; genus Sciurus; species Sciurus carolinensis. The sequence goes on along the minus strand of NC_062214.1, from coordinate 112,834,998 downwards.
CTGAAAAGACAACCAGATGAGATGTAGCCAGTTTCTACAGACATGGTCTTTGTCCTCTTGGAGCTCATAGTTCAGGGTCAGAAGTGTGCATATGATTATATCACTGACGAAATGGCTACAATGGAGCCATAATGGAAGGAGTTATCATTTGGACTTCAGAATGTGGGGGAGCCAGGGGAGGTTTCACAGAGGAAATGATGTTTGAGGAGATGGAAGAACATTTCATGTGTCTGCAGAGACTGAAATTACCTGGTCCATTTGGAAAGCTGTATGTAGTGCAATGTGGCTAGAGTTCTGGGTCTAAAGCTAAAACTGATGATACCTGAGAATGGCAGGAAGGCTGGAACCTTCCCATGGGTGGCTTTTATATCCATGCTGAAAACTTTGGACTTCAACCTGTAGGCAGTGGGAGCCATGGAATGGCAGACCCTGAGTAGAGAGAACCTAGGCCCTGGAATGAAAAAGTTTTCAGAGGTAACCTAAAAGATTCTTGCCTTCGGATTAAGTTCCCAAGGATAGCAATCCCAGATGTGTCTAGCAATTCACGACAATGATTTGTATAGGAAGATATACAAATTATACTGGAAAATGGTTTAATTGGGGATTATAGGATATGTGAGCTCCAAGTAGTTCCCATTATAATTATCATAGCTTTCAACTGAGCCCATAACATTCCTACATGGTTCTACTTCTTGCAACTAAAAAAAATTAAGTCATATGTCAGAGTAAATCTGTGATCATGAAACTGGAAACTGCCTACTCATAGATTCAAACTAGGCTCACTGGAAAGGGCATGTAAGTGAAGAAACTTTCCAGCTTTGACACATACACATACAGGTACTGGGCTGGTCACTTTACATGTCTCATTGCACATTATCTTTACAGCAACCCAGTCAGGTAGATAGTATCCCCACTCCACAGATGAAGTCTATTTGACTTATATAAGTTAGTATGGGTCTGTAATCTCAGCAACTTGGGTGGCTGAGACAGGAGATCACAAGTTCAAGGCCAACCTCAGTAATTTAGTGAGAACCTGTCTCAGCATAAAAAGATAAAAGGGCTGTGAATGTAACTCAGTGACAGAGCACCCTTAGGTTCAATGCCCAGTACCCCACCCCCCAAAAAAAGAGTCAGTGCTCTCATTGACTGGATTGGCATGGATATTCACTTTTAATAGCATTTCTAATCTTCACCCCTGAAGGCTTTGGAATAACACTTTCTGTATTTTTGTCCACAGAGAAGGATTACAGACCACTCTCCTTAAATGGCAGATGGACTATCTCAAGCACAAAAGATTGGGTGACTCACTCAACAGCTCAATAACAAACGTAGAACCAAAATATTTCCTGATGGTTGGTCCAATATTGCTTCCACTTAGATATTTCCCTTGCATAAATAAAAAGTCATAAATTTGCAGGGAGCCATATTTGCCTTGTTCCTTTTCCCATCTAGTTACCATAATAGAACTCTTCACTTTCCATGGTGACACCATTCAATCTCTACACAACCCTACCAAAAATACTCACTTCACTACCGTATCACAATGACCAGATCACAATGACCAGACTGAGCATCCTTTCCTCCAACTTTGCATGGAATAATATTACTCCATTAATTAGGACTCACTGGCACTGAGGTTATCACCACGCTTATTCTCCAGAGAACCAGCTATGTCCAACAAAAGTAATAAAGGCAACTTCCAGCCAAGTGCAACTGCAGCTTTTGCCCAGATGGAATCTAAAGAAAGAAAACACACACTCTATACAGGGCCAACATTCTGTCTATGGCAGAGGGACAATATCGTTGGCTTAAAAGAGTTCAAAGGCTCACACAGAGAAAACAGAGTGCCTGCTCCTGCTATCTGGGTCCAGGGGCTGCCATGTTGGCCAGGTTCTCACCATTGAGGTCTTTGAAATCTGGCACCAAACACACCTATGAGCTTCTCTCCAGCCTGCTTCCCTGGGACTTCTAAGTCACCACAGCATGGCCAGATAATCAGCTAGTTGTCTTCCACTGTCTAGGACAGTTCCCCAATTCCCATCCATACATGATCACTAAATCTGCCTTGAAGCAGATGAATCAGTGCTTGAGGGAAATAAACTAGGAAAGACAAGTCACATCTCTCATCTTAGACCAGGAAAAAGCCCCCACCCATTCACCTCTGCCTTCCTGTCTTCCTTTTTCTCCTTCTCTTCTGGACCCAATCCCTCCAATTCACTTCTGAGCTGCTCCAGAAGCTTATAAAATACAAATCTGAACTTTGCCACATCTCATTAAAAACTGAAGTTACAGTGGTCCCATCAGACGAATGAAGTCCCAACTCCCTCGCAGAGCATTCGAGGGCCTTCCCAATCTGAGGCTAAACCACTTTTCCAACACTATCTTTAACAGCTACTGAAAATATACTGGATATGCTGGCCCTCCCCACAAAGTCACTGCTCCCTGAAGATGTTGCACATTCTCATTACATGTGATTTTTCTGTGACTCCTCAATTTATCTAGAGTTCATCCCCACCTCACCTCATCCACCCCACAAGCTCCTGATCATTCTTTGAGTGCCATTTCAAAAGTAACCCCTCTTGAGCTTTCCTCAATTACCCCAGGCCAAATTAACCAGTCCTTCCTTCGTGCCCTGTATGCTGTACTAACACTGCTTTTCCAACTCAGTAGGTGGAGCGAAGACTTAAACCAATGTTTTTGGACACCAAAAATCTAAGGCCTTTGCTTATACTTTAAAGTCTCTTATACCATACACTTAATTCTGAATCCATGGCCAGATGTGGGCACTCAGTAAATGTACATCGAGGAAATGAATGAATGATAAACTTCATATACCTTCTACTGTCCTCAACCCATTCTCCAAGTAAGAATTTACAGAAGCATGACTTCTCCAACTTAGAGGGTACAATGTATCATGTCATCATGTCATTACATGATATTACGGATATTATCCCTATGTCATGTAATCATGTAGGGCCTCCAGTGATGTTCATGATGCTTATATAGCCAGAGAGAAAGCAGGGGAAGGCAATATGCCTTGTCCAGGGAAAAACTAGGCCCAAAGAAACAGTCCCATTTCAGTTCCCTAACACACCTCTCACTAAAACCTCTGAGCCTTGAGCCCTCCAGGAGCCAACAGTCAAGTCTGAGCTGAAAGCATCACATGTTGTTTGGGAGAAAGAAGCCAGGTGTCCACAGTGGTATAAATACAGAAACAGGACAAGCAGGTCCTAAGGAGAGATGCCAAGCCCAAGAATGTCAAAGAGCTTTGAGTTCTGAATTTACTCCCTGTCAAAGGGAAAAAGTAGAAGATAAAAGAAAATGAAAAATTTAACTTCTTGATTTTGCCTTTCCACAAAGATACTTTTCAAGAAGCAGCAAATAAAATCCTCCCAACTGACTGGGTGCTGAGACACCAGCCCTTAAAGGAAGAATGAATAAGCAATTCAAAATAGGCTTCCCTGCCCTAGGCTGAGCATCTGAAATCACCCATTTGCCAACAGTATTCTGTCTGCCAACCTACCTGCAAAGAAAGAGGCCATTTAAAACCTCACATCCACCCAGGATGGCTCTTGTACAAAACACACACTCACAGGCTCCTGTCAAAGACTGGTAAGGAAGGAGGAAAAAGCAAAGGAAATATTCTGGCAGCTACTAGACTTTAGGAATTCCACAAGCAAAGACATTGCCAACATCTACTTTACAGGACGTATAGAGAGTTAAAAAAGCAAGTACTTACAGAAAATTAAAAAAAAAAAAAATTTAACTATCTCATGGTTTTTAAAAGTCAGGATGATTTGAAAATTGGGATCGTCACGTAATCAATTGGAGATGTGCTATTACAGTCTGGGGCTATTCTGATGCGTGCACACATGAAACAGCCACTCAAGGGCCTGAAGTGGAAGGCTGCTCTCTTGAAGCTGTCGTGCTTCTCCATGATGGAGGAAGCCTGCCAGCCGAGGGACGGGGTCAGAGCTGGCTTTCCTACTTCCTATCATCACTTTGATTAAAATCTGTCTGGGACAGGACTGAATTTCTTTAGGGCCCACACAACACTGAGCACACTAAATACATAAACAAAACAAAACAGAACAAAACAAAACAAAAAAAGCTATTCAATGTGTTTCGTTTTTGCTGTTTAAGAAAAAACAATGCTGGTGTTCCCTTATTCTTTTACATCACAAAACCTACATATTTTCACATTTTTCGCCTATTGCTGCTATTTAGTCATTTGCATACCTCTAGTTTCACAATTCTGAAGAGTGTTTGTCAACAAGTGCCTAAGACACAACACGAACTGGTTTCGAACACCTCACCAATAATGCAAAATTACACTCATGAGATTTTTCAGCAAATGTTAAACACAACTTAGAAATACAGTTCCAAAATCATGATACTCAAATAATAAAATGCTGTAATCCATCTTTCCACAAACCCATTTGTAGTATGGATTATAAAGTTACCCATAGGTTACTTAAAGCTGTCTCAGGTGCTCTAGCCCAGCTCTCTGAGCTAAGTTTACCAGCATCCACTTAGTAATACTGACTAGGGAAACTGGAATTTAGTGGGTTCCAGGGAATGAAGGGAGGAAGAGGTGACTAGAGTTATCATGAGGCGGACAAACTGAAGGCATGGGAAACCTAACCAGCAGACGGAGGAAAATGAAGTTGACAAAAAAATCATTGTGAATGCTACAGAAGGGACTTCTATACCCATTGCAAAAATAAAGATGAGTTTTCCAAACCTGCATGATGATAAACAAAATTTGGCATGTTAAAAACACAGCTTTCCAGGCACCTTCCCTGTAGAGTCTAATTCTAAAGTTCTTCCCCAAGAGATGCAAATGATTCTTATATTCAGGCAAGTATGGGCCAAATTTGATGAGATGAATCTTGGGGTCCTTTCAATCACAAGGTCAGCAAACATAAAGTAACCATTTCTCCACACAGAGCAGTAGTCTAAGTGCACAGATGTAAAACCAAATATTCATTCCTTGCCCTCAAGAAGAAACACACATACTTTTTTTCTGGAATACACTAGACCAGACCAACCCATAGAAAAATTCTTTAGAAACTGAAAAACAAAGCAGAAATATGTGTGTAAACATACTTTGATCTAATTTGAGAGATTAGAATAACTCAAAAACATTTGAACTATGCCTGCATTATATGCAAATCTACATAACTTGTGAATATATGGGATCCACTTCCCCAATACAAAAGCTTAACATTATATTGTTGCATATTGCAAGGAGGAATATAATCTATTGAAAAAAGATCAAAAAGAAAATGAGATAGGGAACAAGGGAAGTAAGTGTGAGCTTGTCTTGCTTAGCGAGAAATACGTGAGCTGCTCCTAGAGCCCTCCTTGGACTCCTGACCAGTGACAAAAACATACAAATAGGAACAAGAAAAGAATCTGAAAGTTAAGATTGCACAAGAGTGGTGCAGGTCATAATTAATTAACTAGTAAATAATTAATACAAATTTTGCAAAGTTGGTCTGAAAATACTAAATCCAAATTCCAGAGAAAAGCATGATCCAAATCTACAAGAAATGGTTTGTGGGGCTTTGGAAGAATAAACATTAACTGCAAGCTGATTTGGACGTCTGCTTTGCTTCAAGTCCTAGTTTTAGTAGGAACTATAAATAATTCCATGATTCCTTCTTAGAGCAGTATCTGTCTACAAAAAGTAATCTAACCTCCTTCTTAGAAGACCTTTGATCCCCAGGGGCTCTGAGATATGCAGAGTTCCAACATTAGGAACTTAACTCAGATGGATATGGGCTAGAATCCTAGTAATTGTGTGACCTTGGTCTGTTTTTTCTGTTTTCTCATGTATAAAATGGAACCAAAAACAGAAGTACTATGAAAAATAAATCAGTTAATGTAATAACAAGCACTTAATAAAGTATCTGGCAATTGTCAAACCTCAATAAAGGTAGCTACAGCCATATTCAGGAGGTTGTTCTGGAAACGCCTGCAGTGATAAACCCAACCTTCATGTTGTGCAAATGAAGAAAGTGAGATACTAGAACAATAAATTGCCAACCTCAGATTGTAGAATTTAGCGACGAGTCCAGACTTAGGCTATTTGTGAATGTCTAAGGAATCCATAAAATTGTATTCATTTGATAATCCTGTAACTCCAACAGAAAGTGGGCTGGACTTATTCTTTTAAGATGATCCCTGGAAATGAATTGGAGTTTGTCACATATGCACAAAAATCTTTTTTAAGGATATTCTTAGCTGTACCTGTTGGGGATAGCAAATGGCAGATAATTCCTTTTTGAACACCTTTACTTTTAGCAAATTAAAATCAAGTTGAAAATAATACTGAAATACAACGTGACCAGATAGTGAATGACTTGCTGGGCGTGGGGGTGGGGCGCTATTTAAGAGGATACATGTCACCTCTGAGCTGAGCTCTACATAGTGTAGAAAAGAATGCCATGCAACCAATGGGCAGTAGGAACAAGTGTAAAGGTCCTGAGGTCAGAAAGGCACAATGTGTCTCAAGAATTGGAAAGCATTCCAATGTGGGCAGGTCATACTGGAAAACAAAGGAAAGTGATGGGTAGTCATTATGGTGCCTGATCACTGTAGTGCACAGAAAGGGCTTGCCACACTGTTCACACCCTAAGTGTTTAATTAATGAGGGATATAATAGTATTCTTTTGAAGGTCAAAGCTAGCATTTGTAAATCATCAGATACAGTTCCCAGAAGATAGTAGACCCTCAATAAGTGATGGTGGTATTATTATATAATAAAAGTAAAAGACTTTTATATGTAAAAGTCTTAACACAATGCTTAGTACATGGTAAGCATTCAAAACCATATTTTTGAAAATCCAAAATAACATTATTAGTACTATTATGTTACTATTAGTAACACAAATGTTTAATGATACTTGTACATTTGTTAAATGAATGAGTAAACACAAAATACAGTAACCAGTAGACTGAGCAATGGAAAACCTGGGGACCATTTTGCCTACCCCTAACACTTCTTTTGTGTCCACAGAGCCAAGGGGATTTTTTTTCTTAGCAATAATAGCTACTTTCTATTGAGAAATTATGGATATAAGGGCCAAAATATGAACCAAATGCTCTGTGACTAAAGTTTATGTTGTTTGCCTCATGCTGATGGCTAAACCAGCATTTCTTTTTTTTTTTTTAATGATAAAAAAAAAAAACTAAACTACACTAAACTAAGACAAGTTAAGTTTAAAAGAAAAAAATGGGGATGGGTTCTAGAACCAAGCAGCATTCAGATGGTAGTTCTGAATGCCTACCCCAAAACATGGCAAGTTGTATTTATAGCCCGAAAATAGGAAATGGCATTTAGAGATTACCTGATTGACACAATTTGGTCTATGCCTTATTTGGGCACATTTTAGCAGCCTTTATTTGCTTGGTTGGCTGATACCCAGTAACATGGTTACTTGGGTATACTCTTAGGATTGGTTGCAATTTATTTACACATTGTTAGGTTAGGGTTCACTAAGCACTGAGTCAAAATTTACCACCCAAGTACGGAGACGGGTTTAGGCCAAACAATATAACAATAACATAAAGTCATGTACCATTTTCACTTTCTTAATTGGGTAATATTGCTCACAAATCCTACAATGACTCTCATTCCTCAAGACAAACCTCAGATAAGCTCAAAGAGAGACCTAATGAAGAGAACAATATACTGCTGGCCAAATACCCACAAAGTGCCATCTATGCTCTCTGTTCTCTGCTGAATTCCCACAACTTCCAAAGGCAGGGATTATTATGTTCCTTTTTTTATGCATGAGGAAACCAATAGTCAAAAAAAAAAAACAAGATAATTTACTGGCATCACACAATCAGTAGGTGACATAATTTGAGTCTAAGTCTCCTGTCTGCTCCAGGTCAACACCTTGAAAGCCAATTGTGGGCTGAAGCACAATCCAGGGAGCCTATAAAGACACCAGCCTCAGGCTCATACTGTGCCCTGGCAGGATTCTCACCCAGGATCCTGGCTGCTGGAGACCACACAGCAAGAACCTGCCTCTCCTGGTGCAATCAAAAGACAAACCCAGCACATTTTCAAATTCCATATTATGTGGTAAAAAGAATTTTAATGACTTTATCCCATCAATATTTCTTCCTTCCTATGTAGAAAAACATACACAGTGAGACTCCAAAGGCCTCCCTAGAAAGAAAATAAACCTCTTACTCTTATTTCTTCCAAAATTCAATTTCTTATATATTAAAAAAAAAACTGTTTCATCAAAAGAATGGATTTAATCAATATCTTTTTCCCTTTTTAAATATCCTTTGGCTTAGCCTCCCTCTCACAAAAATCAAGGAACATGGCTCCCTCAAAGTCATTGGTACATTCTGCATGCTGCTCACTCCCACAGGGGCCCCCACTCCTGTGGAGGTAGCTGGGGATCCCAACACAATGGACAGGACAGAAGCTGCCATGATCTCAACTGATGAGGTGGAACACAGGGCAGAGATACAGGACTCCAAAATCAGGCTGAGGCCTTTACTCAAAGGTTTGAGAGTTCATTGCACTGGATGTGGTAGTTGCCAGGAGCCCAGAAGGCTCAAATCCACTGGGAGTGGGAGAAGCAAAAGCAGGACAACAAGCCAGCAAGGACAGATTTCAGTCTAGAGTGTTTATGGGACTTTTTGTTTCGCTTTGTTTGTTTTGTCTTTTGCTTTGTCTTTTTGAGATGGGGTCTCACCATATTGCCCAAGCTGGCCTCAAACTTCTGGATTCAAGTGATCCTCCCACCTCAGCCTCCCAAGTGCTGGGGCTATGGGTACGTGTCACCATGCTGGACTAATTGTTTTATTATCACTCAAGTCATGAACAGACTGAAATGCCATTTGCAACTCTTCTCCTCCAAAAGTTTCTCAAAGGTCCTTGGAATTATCTGGGGTCAAAAATTCCAATTTTTATAAGGAAACTGAGATCGTAACCAGCTAAGGAATAACTTGGCCATTTCTTCAGGAAACTGGTTAAAGAACCTCCGTTGTTCTCCAGGTCATTTATTCTAAAGTCAGGAACTTCTATTGGAATCTCAAGACTACCATGTAAGCCTCAGTTTTCTCACCTCTGAGAAAGGGTTAGTGATAACACCTACCTCACGAAAGTATTGTTAGGATTAAATGAGATGATCTAGGTAAAAGGGTATAGAAGTCTAAGTCCCATCAGGAAACAGAAACCATACAGTAATATGAACAGGGAAAGTTTACCATAAACAATTACTATCTATTGACAGGATGTTAGCTACTAAATGGGAATAAAAGAGAACTCTAAAAATCTCCCTAGGTCTGAGAGAGAATTCAAGGAACAAATTTGGAAGAGGCAAACGTTTCCCCAAGGACTGGAATTCAGATATCCTCAGAAAGACAATGACTATAGCCCATGGATGGTACAGAAGTTGTTAGTTAGAGCTGATCACCAGGCAGCATGGCAGCAAACCACAAGAAAGATGTCCCCCTGCCAAGATGCTGCCAGTCAGGGAATCACAATCCTAGGCCATCAAGCAGGAAGGTGAGCACCAGTGGGTGGCCTGTGCTACTGGCCTCTGCACACCTCAGGAGCAAGCAAAACCTAGCAAGCCAGAACCAGGAATAAGAGCCTCCAGGGTCACTTCAATGCCAATCAATAAGTGTTCCAATATTACAGGTAGAGTCATGAAGAGGGGATCTGTTGTCATCATTGCCATCATTACTTTTGCTCTAGAATTACATTGCCAGAGTAAGTGGGATGTGGAGACAGAGCAATGAGTGCCACTAATATCTCACCTAATTTCTTTGTGAATTGGGCTTATCCTCTGAACTCAGAGATGCTCACAAATGGTTTGGAAAATCACCAAGTGCCACTGGAAGGCTAGACTTTCTGCTCTACATACCCAGGATCTGTGAGGCTTCTCCTACTAAGCTCACACCCACTTGGGGAAAGCCTCAACAATAATTTGAGTCACAGTTGTCCTTTCATAGGAGTCCCTGGAACTCAGAGTTGTATAAATAATGTCACTTTCAATTATACACCCAAGAGGATATTGATGAAAAAAAAATGATCAGTTAAAATGAAACCTACTGTCTCCACCTTCCGCCTGGAGGGTCCCTAGAGACATTGTGGACAACATGGGAAGATGAGTAAAAACAACCTTGCGCCATCATTCCTGAACACAAAGTAGTAGACCTTGACTCCCCTTGCAACTAGGAAAATTCAAATCAGATATAAAGAAAAATGCTTATAATTGGGTGAGGATCATATTAGGTTTGATAACATCTAGGAAGAGCTGTAGAAATTTATTTTTTAAATCAAATGATTCCTAATCCTCCAGCTCATCCAGTTCGTGAGCAGGGGCTTGGCTGAGACAACACTTTGAGGTACTTTTTCATCCCCAGTTCCTACCAGGAGGTAACAGTGTGTTACAGCTTAGGATGAAGCTGACAGAGGGAATGTGGGGAAAAGGCCCTGAGGGTCTCATATTTCCATTCTCAGCATGTGCCAAGAATAGGCCTGGCAACAGTACCAGGGGTCCTTAGTGGGAAGCCATTTCAGTCCACGTGGGAGGCAGCAACAACCCATCATTATTGGATAAAGAGTCCAAGGACCAAAATAACTGAGAAATGATGACATTCTGAAATAAAGCAAAGGGTCTTGTGTCCAGGATTTTCCCTTTGAGGAAGAAAACAAGGGGCCTCCGATTTGGCTGTGAGATTGGCAGGGGAAGAAGAGCATATTTGAGCTCAGTACGTATAGCTGTGCTCCAGGCTGGGCTGGGCTGGGCTGGGCTGGGCTGTAGCACTTTTTCCATCTACATTTTTGAGGTATTTCCAATTTCTTCTGAATGAACATTTCCCAAATATGCCTGCCTAAAAACTGTCTTTAGCCAGCTCAGGACATGCTTTTCTTGCTCTAGGTGAGGCTGCCAGGGATCTGACAAGATCTGTGGTACCCAGATGACCTAGAAGAATTAGTCTTAAAGATCTGATGGTGTGTTTTAGAATCTCAAGGCTCTAGAGCAAGGTGAGGTGAATATTCCAGAGTCTGTACTCTGGACTTAATAATGAAAATTTCTAAGCTAACTACCTTGTTTTCCAAATGGGGGATAGATGGCTCAATGTGGTGAAAGAACTTGTCTGAACACACACAGTTAGCAGTAAGAAGTGGATCTGAAATCTCCCCTCCCTTCCTGAAGGCCCAGGCTACAGATATCTTAACAAAGTATCCAGAGATTAGTGTCCATATAATCTTGATTTTTGCCTGTTTTCTCTGAGTCCAATCAGTTGGAAATATATGACACAGGAGAAGGGTGCAGTGTAATGGACAAGTTAGGAAAGAACAAGAGTTTGCACTAGGAGGAGAGTTGGAAGAATAGTTAAAGTAAAGAGTAACATCTTACCCAAAGGTATCTCAGTTTCCATTTTATCTGACCAGTACTAAGTCTTTGGATATTGATAAAATGAATAAAATTAGCAGACTGGAACACAACTCAACGAATTCTAGAGGAAGTTTAATCAGAGCCATCCTGCAGTGCCGTAGTACCAAAGTCATTATGTGTCTGTCATCAATTGCTGTGTAACAAATTATCCCAACATCGCTTAAAATAGCGAGCCTTTTATTGCTGCACTCCTTGTAGGGTAAGAATTTTCACAGGGCTCAGCAGGAACAGGGAATGTATGCCCCACATGTTGTTGGCTGGGACAGCTCAGTTGGAGCTAGAGAATCAAATATGGTCTCACATGTCTTGGACTTTGGTTCCGGCTGGTAGCTGAGATGACTCTTTCTCATTCACATGACCTCTCTCTCCAGCAGGCCCACCTGGATGTTTTTACATGGTGACTTGGTTCCAAGAGGGAAAGTGGAAGGTGCATGGTCTCTTCAAGGTCTAGGCTTAGAAGCCCAGAAAGTCACTTCTACCAGCTGGATTCCATGGATGAGACAAAGACACCACTTTTTCATAGAACAGCAAAGTCATGTTACAATGGGTATAGACGTGGGAAGTTGTCCCGGCCCGCGGGACATCAACGCAGGACAGCAAACCTAAGAGAGAAGGAATGAAAGGGACAAGAGACACAGGGAGTGGCAGCAAGACAGGAATTCTGATCAAGCTGCAAATTTTTATTGTTCTCACGGGTATTTATGCTGACGGAATGAGGGGTATGACAAGGTGCAGGCTGGTTGGCTGTGTTCTTCTATTGGGCTCCTGATAGGCTGCAAGTTCGCGCCGGCGGGAAGGTGAGGTTCCGGAAGAGAAGCCGTGGGCGCCATAGGCGCCATACTGTCAGAATTATCAGCCAGGAGTGGGGGAGGGGCACTGCTGCTTATTGTAAAGGTCAGAATGTTCTCAGAATGAGAAGTTCTTGGTCCCTGACATTAAGTGGGGTTTCTTTGGAGCCAGTTTTTATAATTTGCTCCACAGTGTTTGTCACCAAGAAGAAATATAGATATAAAAGAGAAAGAAGTAGATCTGAGAGCTGGTGATGAGATCTGAGTCTATTCTTTGTCCCTGGCTATCAGTGTGACCTCAGGCAAGCCTCCTGTAATATAGGATCTTTCTATAATATGGGGGGGTGGGGATACAATACAGTGACTTATCTGGAAAGAACAAATGAGATCAATGAAATCAAAGCAAATCGAAAAGCATGGGCTATAATACAATTCTAGGATGTTTTGACCTGTATATTAATATAATATTATTCCATTCATACCCCTCCTCTTTCTAAAAAGCATTTGAGGTACATAGTGGGCAGCTGGCAGTGGGGCAGTCTGAGTCCTGTGAACAGCTGTCCTGCCTAACAAGCTGAGGTTTCAAACCCAGCTCCACCACTTCCTAACATGGCAAATCACTTACTTCTCTGGCTCTGAATGTCTTCATCAACATAATTACATTTTTGTAAGGATTAGAGTTTCTTTAATTTTATTTTTATGATAAAATAGCTAGCACAATTGGCACAAAATTTTTTTTCATTGCCATTATTAAACATTTAGATTATAACAAAAAAAATCTGAAATTCATAATTTATGGGTTCAATTTCCTGGAAAAGTACTAGTTACTCTCTTCCTGAGGGTCTTTTTAAATGTAAATTTCATTTTTTAACAAAGTCAAAACTAAAATTGTTTAAGTTCATCTCTTTCTTAAATAGACCAAAGTCCTGTTACCTAAGTTGGTTTCTGTGGATGGAAGTCTGGGAAATCCCACCTCAGGGAGCAGAGGGCAGCCTCCTTTGCTGCAGGCTGCAGGGCGCCTTGCTGTGACCTGGGTGTGTCCTCTTTGAGCCTCAGGGCTGGGCAGGACACAGATACCATACAGTATTTTTCCCACCCAAGAGCTCATCTCTCTGGCTCTGTGCCCCACCAGTGCCCAGCGTTGCTCATGGGTGCCAGAGAATCATATCTGGGTATTTAAGTCCAGGTCTCCACTGGTGTGATCTGGCAACTTGGTGGGAGAAAGATGGGGTGGGGAGATCTGCTGCCCCTCACTGCTTGACCTGGGCGTAGCTGCCTCGTATGCTTGGCTTGCTTGGCTGCAATTTGGCTGGGGTTTGATCATGCTGACGGTCTTTCCAGTGCACACTGTGTTTGAATCCCTGATCCTCCTCCAGCCCAGTTTCCTTTTGCCCCTACTCGGACTCAGCCTTGGGGCTCATGACCAGCACAAGCCAGCTGACGTGGCAGCTCACACAAATCAATGTGGATGGCCCTGAAGACAGGGTCCTGGGAAAGAGAAAGAGGTCAAGGAGATGACTAATAAAAAAGCAAAGGAGGGGTTATGGCAGGCCTGGCTTCCTCCAGCGGAGCAGAACCTAATCCTGGATGGAACTGAGGGGATGACTCTGAATAAGCAGACACCAGATACGGACAGAGTCTTGAGGATATGAAGATGGGTTTTCATTGATTGTCGACTCTGGCTGTAGAATTACCTGGGGCAAGGGTAAAGTGCATGATTTAAGTTGCAAGTCCCGCCAAGATTTGGAAAAACACGAAAAGTGTTTTTAGAACCCAATGGCAAATGCTCCCCAATGTAGATTTAATTGTTCAGTTGGTCTGGAATGTCAAGTGCTACCAGCTGACTCCAATGCACAGTTAGGATGGAAGCTGTGGGTCAGGAGAGAAATTTTGGTATGCATTAGAATCACTTGAAGGGGCTGGTTCAAGCCCAGATTGCTGGGCCCTACCCTTGGAATGTCCAATTCAGATCTGTCATAGGAGCAACGATCTGCATTTCTGAAAAGATTCCAGGTGGTTTCAATGCTGCTAATCAGAGATCATAATAAAACCAAGAAGCACACTGGTATTGCCAGGTGAAGACTTTGGGACCTGATCTGGGGGTATAACAGTGCCAGTGAGGGTAACAGATATGCCTGAGATGTCGTCAAAATGGGTCATGGATCTCTGTGCATTGATTTGAAGGGTGGACCCTCTAAGGCAGGTGGGGTAAGAATAGGTCTGGTGATATGACTTTTGCACAGAGCTAGATGCTTTAGGGAATGGGTTTGTTCTTGATCTCAGACAGGTAGATGTCAAATTTTTATGCCTTGTGTTCCAAAATACTATTGATTAGCATTCATGATGTAAATGAATGTCCTCCAAATGATCTAAATGAACTTGATTTACAGAGATATGGGAACATTCACCATCCCATTCTAAAAACACTTTCTGGGTTTTTCCAAATCTTGGCGGGGCTTTCCTTCCACTAACAGACTTTCATCCTGTATGGTTCAGCCAGCTTAAGTTTTTCTTGCCAGCATGCAAACTCAAACAGACCATAGGGTATCATCATTGGAATAAGCATAAGGTCAGCACTAAGTTGCTGCAGGCATTATGGAGAATTCCAATAAAATTACAAAGTATGAGAATCTGGCTCATGTCGTCACAAATATATGGTTCTTGCTGAGATAAGCGGAGGCTGTGGAATCCCTATTTGGGAAACAGAATGTTCCTTTCAGACAACTTTGCCATTCCTTCCTCAGAGAAGCCTAAACCAAATACCCACCAAGAAGAAGGTAATATAAATAAGAATAGTCACATCCCTAGCCTAATCCAGGACAGGGCCCTTGCAAGTCCAAGCCAGTAGCACATGCTTAAGGCAAACAACAGTTTTCAAGAAAAAATGAGTCATGATGATGTAACAGGATAGAATGTAATCCACCCAGGCGTTTGGGTCATATAGTGACACCAGATACATAGTGATGGGGCGGTTGAAGACAGCTCCAGAGCCCACCTGTCAAAAAAACAAAAAACAAACAAATGAAAAAACCTCCACACTTGGACTAAGAGGTAAATGGGACACATCCCCAGCCTGATCCACTGAGCTTCTTTCAAACTTGCCGGTAACCTGCTGAGAAAACTGAGACTGGGGGATTATTGATTTTCTCTCATTGTCAAAATTCTTGCTTTGAGGGAGAAAACCAAAGACCAAGCAAGCACAAATCCTGTCTTCACTGTGATCCAGAGCAACTCATGCCCCCCAAGTTTGGGATGCTCTGAACGTGGGTTCATTCATTCATTTCACAACATTCCCAGGCTTCCTACTACATGCCAAACCCTGTCCAGCCAGTGATGTTACAGAGGCAAGTTAAACTTGGGTGTTCTTGTCCTGAAGGATCTCAGAGACAAGAAGATATAACTGGCTATCTGGTGGACCTCTAATAAAGGCACAAACCCACATGAAAAGCTGAACAGCAGCCACTGGCTTTGTCAAAATGAAGGTTTACAAATCAAAAGGGACTGGAGTGTAGCTCATTAATAGAGCACTTGCCTAGTACATGTCAGGCCCTGGGTTCAATCCCCAGCACCACTAAGTAAATAAATGGTTGGCCCTTGGTCAGACTGCCAGTCATCAACCCCTATTGTCAGCAGGCCAGAACGACGAAAACCAAGCTAATTTTGCTTGTTTTCCTTTCCAAAATTAAACAAGAGTGGGAAAAAAATGTTTGCCACAAAAGCGTTCAAAATCTCTGCATCCAAAAAACAAATGATCTGTAATTAATTAGGCCACAGTTTCCCCTGGAATTTGATTGCACTGAATAACAAAACATGTATCTTATGCTCTCAGCCCAGAAAAACGGACCTGGTACAATAGAAGAGTGGGAGCTCAAAGGAAATAGGCAGAGGATTTCAGGTAATAAATGGTAACTAATATATACTGGGGATTACTATGTGTCTGGTACTATTCTAATCAATTTGCATATACAACTTATTCATTCTCAAAATTGCACTATAAAGTATGTACTGTTATTAGCCTCATTTTGCAAAAGAAGAGGTAGGTACAGAAAGGCTAAGTAACATGTCCAAGATCACACAGCTGGTCAGTGACAGAGCTATGAGTTAAACTGAGCCTGTGCGAAGGACCATCGTATTCTAACTTTCCCTGTAGCTCCAAATGGCAATGTCCTGTGCTTGGTAACATGAACTAATGATATAGCATAAGCTTTGGACCAGAAAGCCTGAGCCTAATTCTGCCCCTCAGTGGTGTATAATTTTTGGTAAGTTATTTGACTTCTTAAGTCATTTCTCATTTGTCAAACAGCACTTGTAAAGTCTTTCAAGATTATTATGGAGATGTGAGAATTAAATGAAATAAAAGTAACATCCATTGGAATTTCATACCTAAAGAGAGCATCTTCATCTGACTATGATGCATGTTCCAGACCCAAGAATTTTGATAAAGTTCATCCAAGAAATGGCATGCTGTCCAGAGATGCGTCAAAGCTGTGAGGGTTCACACATTAGCAGGTCTGATTGATTCATCAGTGCCTCAGCAAAAGCCAGGCAGTTTCTTAATTTTCCAGAGCTCTTGTCAAACTCAGACCATTACTTTGAAATACTAGAAAATGCAATCATATTTTTTTTAACCATGGAAATTAACAGCCTGTATCACTACAGTTGTAGAGAAATTTAAGCAGCCACAGAGTAAAGACGATGTCTGAGCCCTCTTATTTAAAACAGAAGTCTTATCCTAGTCCAAACAATGACAATACACCATGGAAAGGAAGAGGGTTCCTGTGGAACTGATACCATATGTATATGTGCATTGATACTTGAAAAATGTATTGCTTAGGATTTTCACAGAACATTAGAACTGAGTACAACTAAATAAGCATTCTAAAAACCGCCCAATCCACCTACCCACCTCATGCTTGAAATGCTTGATGAAATGAGAACTAAGGATCCATTACTTCAATATTCTGTGATTCTTTAGTAAAGCATACTATTTTCTAATAAATATTTTCAATGCTTTAGTATAAACCTTGTCATATGTTTGATACTTAGTATCAAACTTAGTATCAAACTAATGTCTTCTAACTTTCCAAAAAGACTTGGAACACTTAATTTGGGTTCCATTTCAGTTCAAAATATTACAACTCTAAAATGGTATACAAAATCAATATGCACCTTTCACTGGAGAGCAGGTAAACAATTTTCACTAGTCTTCCATGGTGTCTGTAAACAACCCCAAAATAGATATTTTAAGAACTATGTCACTTACAGTACAAGAGCCAAAATATGGGGTCTCCTCTTTGGAATCAGCGTATGATCCATATGTGAAAAATAAAGCAAATTCTAAGAGATTTGCAAGAACTTTGCCCAACTAAGGCAGAAAAATTTGGAGATCACTGCTGAATTGGTTGCTTGTACTATTTTATTTGATTTGTATATAGACTTATTAACTTGCACAATTGCACTATAAAGTATATACTGTTATTAGCCTCGTTTTGCAAAATACGAAATGGGTACAGAAAAACTAGGTAACATGCACATTATTTCATACCTAACAAAAGAGATATTAAATATCAGAAGTTCACTGTAATAAAGAGACAACAGATTTGGTGTCAGACAGACCTAGGATCCAATTCAAATTCACAATTTATTACTTAGATGCCTTGAACAAATCATTTAGCATCCCTGAGCTTCCACTTCCTTGTTTGTAAAGTACAGTTATTAATACCAACCATATATGGTTATTCTAAGGACTGATGAAATAATGTACAGAACATTCCTAAAACATTGCCCAGGGTATAGTCGATACTCAAAAAATACTGGTTGGGATGAAGTTAGAGGAAAGAATGTTCTTAATTTTGTGTGTGTATGTGTATTCCTGAGGATTAAACCCAGGACCTCATGCATACTAGGCAAACACTCCACTACTATTGACCCAAGAAAGTTCTTATCTTAGTGAAAACCACTGAGAGGAGATTAAGACTCTCAAAGATTATTGAGCAACAGCTAGAAAGATATTTTTGTCTCAGAGTCTGAGAGGAAGGACTTCAGCAGATACCATAGTCTAGTGGGTGATGCAGACATACATGCATTCACCTAAAAGTATTTGCGGAGCATCTCTATATGTGATGAATACAGTGATACGTGGACAAACATTAATCTCATGGCTACATAAATCCTCATGTAAGAGTGAAACTGATGTGCACTCAAAGAAAGATTCCTGACACCTAAGAGTTTATAATAGAGAGGAGATGCAGAAGCATGGAGGGAGGAGGGATGTTTGACTCGAGATCTGAATGATGAATAAATGGGTCCCAATTAGGAAAGGAGTAGGGGATAATTCTGAGCAGATGCTCTCAGTTGTGAATCAGAGGGGACAGTGAGGGCAACAGCTAGAGATGAGCAGTCAAGTGGGGGTTTTGAGTAAAAGAAGAGATGGCGCATTCCAAACTGTTCTGAAATTTGTTCTGAAGTGACTAAAGGAGATGTTCTGACATCTCTTGCATAAACTTTTTCAACCTTTACAACCATGACACTATAAACAAGTCAGAGAGTGTTGGAGATGAGGAAAGGGATCTTGGAGAGAGCTGATGGCATGTAAGGAGCCCTACCTCACTCCAAGGAGGAAAGCATGGAGGACAGACCCTCCCTCCAAGTTAGGGAAAGGAACTTCCCACGATACCTTGGAAACTTCACAGGATTCCCCTAGCTTTGAAAGTTGTGAGGTTAACCTGGATGAGTGGTTGACCCAATGCTGGATGGTGCAGCAAATATATGGTTGCTGTTTCAGCAGTGTTTGCCAAGTCTCATGGGAAGATCCCAAGAGTCAGAGCCCAGATCTATCTAAGGCTCCAGAATTGAGCTAACTTCCTCCAGGAGGAAGCTGAAGATACACAGCTGACCCCCTCTGAGTACAAAAGTCTTACTTAGCCAGTTTTGCCTGAGTGATTGCCCATTCTCCAATCTTCTCAGCACTTTCCTCCAGAACTAGAAACAGACAAGATTTCATTAATACCACTCAAGACCACTTCATATAGTCCTTGCTATCTTGACATTCACAAGGTTAAAACTGCAGCAAAACAGTCACCTAGGATCAATATGATATGACCATGATGATATAATAGAGCTATTTAAAGGTTTGGGATTTTTGATGGGTGGTGGTTTATTATGGTTTAGATGTGAGGTGTCCCCTAAATATTCACATGTGAGACAATGCAAGAAGGTTCAGAGGAGAAATGACTGGGTTGTAAGAGTCTTAACCCAATCAGTGGATTAATCCCCTGATAGGGATTAACTGAGTGGTAACTGAAATGGTAGGGTGTGGCTGGAGGAAATTGGAATTGGGGTGCAGCTTTGGGTTATATATTTTGTATCTGTAGAGTGGAGACATTCTCTCTGCTTCCTGATAATGTGAGCTGCTTCCCTCTGTCACATTCTTCCACCATGAAGTTCAGCCTTACTTTGAGACTGAAGAAATGGAGCTGGCATTTTATGGATTAAAACTTCTAAAACTGTGAGCCCTCAAATATATTCTTCCTCCTCTACAGTTATGCTGGTCAGTTCTTTAGTCACAGCAGCAAAATAGTTGACCAAAACATGGTTGTTGTTTGGGTTTTTTAAAATGTTGTGGATTTTTGTCTTTAAAAAAAGAAAAACATCCTGGGAAAGGGTCTTGTTTGTTCATACAGTTCATTTCTACACAGAAGCAAAGACAAAGAGTCCATAATGACAGGAGTAGGGGAACACAACATAGCACAGAACCCAAAAGTCACTCTCACTTTTGCTATTTGACATTAATGCTACCCCTGTTTCTGGGGTATTCTCATTATGTCTAGGTCTCAAGAATGGTTGATATATGGTCCCTTTGGTATTATAATGATGTAGTATTAGTTTATTTGCCACGTGTCAAGCATCATGTTGTCTTGATATATAGTTCCTTAAAACTGCAGTTGTTAGAAAAATAAAAATGACCTTTCTCCTGCCTTTCTTCCCCGTACCGTTTTTGTTCTATGTCACTCTTGTGACATTTTAGTGTTCAAATACAAGATCTCCTGGCTCCTTTTCGGAGCAGGCCATGTTCACATTGGGTTCAACCCTGCAGCTGGAGAACCAAGAGCTTCCTGAGTCCAAAGACCAGACCCACCCAGGCAGCCACTCATTTTGGTGCTGTCAGTTAACTTCTGCATTGCGTTCTGGTACAGGTATTGATGCACATTCCCAAAAGGCCTTGTTTGGTACCAGATTTCATTTGAAGGTCACCATAATTTGTTTTCTATCTCCTGATTCAATGAAAGTTTTCTTTCAATGTGTTAATAAAAAATGAAAGAAAATGTTTTTAAAAAATTGTTAGCGGGCTGGGGATATAGCTCAGTCGGTAGAGTGCTTGCCTCGCAAGCACAAGGCCCTGGGTTCAATCCCCAGCACCGGAAAAAAAAAAAAAAATTGTTGTGGTGGTTGTTCCTGTTGTGTAACAAAACCAGATCTGTCTGGTTTTATGGCCCATGATCTTAAACACAAGACCATTCAGCTTTCAGAATCATATTCCCAAACAATTTACACATTTGTTTATAATTCATGAGCAAGTTTCCTCCAAATTACACTTAATTCAGACATCCACATACGAAACTACACACCATTGGTAGTATTTAGAGCTTTTGACCTTTTCTGAGTAAAACTCAGTGAGTCTATATAGACTATTTGAACACAAAAAAGACTTTGACCTTACCCTAGTGTGAACCACATCCCAGAGGGTGTGGAAAAAAAGATGTGCTTATACTGTATAGTCATCCAGGTTCCCTATCAATGAGGCTACACTGCTAACTCGCTTGCTATGTGGAATACAGATTTCTGCTGCTGCCCTAAGTCCAAATGATAGTGTGGGCATGAAGCCCACAGGCACTGGCTTTCAACTGCACCTCCTTTCTGAGCCTTGGGGATGATGGTGACTCCTCAGACTATAGCAGCTGCAGGAAGCATAGAGTGACATCATCTCCCCCTAAGCCAAGAAGCCTCCACAATGTCAGGCCTGGAACAGCCATCGTTGGACAGAAAACACACAAATAATCTACCTCTTTCTGCCCTGGAGAATGAGCTCACAGCTCCAGGGAGCCCAGCTCTTTGTGTGTGCCAGGTGATGTCAGGGTTAGTGTTCCAACAATTCTGACACTCCACAGGTGCTTCATTCATGGGACACCAAGCATCCATACCAGATGGCAATGTGGGAGACAGACACTCAGCTCTAGACCTTCCCTCACTTTAAGTTATAAGGCCTTTGGGGGACAGACTCACCCATTTTCTTGGACAGGATTATATGGATGTTGGACCAATCATAATGGGATAGATACTGGAATAGGGTGGGGATGGAGAAGAGCTTCTCTAGAGATTTCTTTACAAATAAGAATTCCTGGCAATAACCTCTCATTTCTGTCATCAACTATTTTTTCTCTGGGTCATGGAAAATCCTGCATTGTTGGTCATATATGGGGATGGAGTAGGAGAGTTAAAGGAAAGCTGATTTGCTCACCTTGCAGTGAGCAGAGGTATACAGAATAGGAATTGTTAACAATTCACACAATGAATTGTACAACCTGACACCTAACCTGGGTTCTTCCCAGCCCTGCTTTTTCTAAAGCCAAGAGGTAAAGAGAGTTCAAAATCACCCTGTACTTTAGTTCCACGGAAAATGAGTTTCTGTTGTTATCCCTCAATGGCTGATCTAGTTGACAAGACTGTACCCTGCTTCCTCATCACAGGTAGGAACTGGGCATGCATAACACTAGTGTGTTTCTTCAAATCCCTCAAAAGAAAAGGTTCAAGATAACCATGTTTCAGGAGCCTATAATTTCTTCATGTGATGTTAAAGTGTTCCATATGTGTGCAGCTGCTGAATTTGGCAGGTCAGTTCCAATAAACAATAAAGACCGTCTACCCTCTGTCTCCATCTACCAGTACATACCAGTAAACAATAAAGACACTCTCTTTAAACATTTAGCATAATATGGAAGCAAGAGCAGATAGGCAAGAGAGAAAGAGAAGAAAATATATCACCAGAATGGTGGAAACACCAACACCTGAAGTCATGTAGCTGGGGAATCCCAGGGCAGATTTTCAGGATGCCTACTGGGAAGTCCCAGGCAGAACATCCTCTCCACAGGTGAGACTCCAGTCTGATTCCCAGTGGGCTCCTTAAATACAAGTTAGAACAAAGAAATCTCCTTTCTAACAACCTGTGTGACATACTGATCCCTCAAGGAGACTTTATCCCCTACGAAGACTGGCCAGATCCTCAAAAGTGGCAGTAATAGCCTTGATATAAGTGAATGACTCCAAGTTCTCTTGATTGAATCAAACCCACCGAGAAGTCGGCCTTCTTTAGATGTTCCATCAAGGGTGTGCAAAGGTCACAGCAGGCGCATGGACAGAGAAGATCCTTAATATTTTCCCTAGCCCTTCAGAGGGCCAAGATCTTTCTGTGTCAGGAGGTATCCATGTATCTGCCTGATGACTAGTGAGGTGTCAAGGACTCTGACATAAGAATCAGAGAAAGATGCACCTTGAAAAGGTAGAAATCCCTTCAAACCTTGAATTCCACTGCCTGATCTCATGCCTGAAGCCAGCTGAAGTGGTTCTTTGCTCTTTAAGGAAAGGAAGGAGACAGGGAAGACAGGAGAGAGACGAAGGAGAAACAGAAGTTGTAAATGGAAGGACAGAGTAGGAAAAAGGGAAAGAAGGAGCAAAGAGAAGCAGAGAGGGAGGGAGAGGGAAAAGAAAGGGACAAAAACCTGAACTAGTCAGGGGCTCAAAGAAATTTATAGATAAACTATAAAAATAATGAAAGTTGGTTCTACACAAAATGAAAGAGAATGAAAAAGGTGTCCTGTTTTCCCCCTGCTTTGTGTCCTGGTCCAGCCAGGATTAGGATTGAAAACTGGGCAGTAGTCCAAATTTTAGCCTGTAGTCCCAGTGGTCTGTGAGTCACAGGCTGCACTGCAAATGGGGATGCTCTGAGGGATCCCTGGGGCACGGGCCGTGGGCGTGCAGACCAGTCCTGCTGCTGGTCAGGAATGTCCTCGGGAATTGGTTCACTCCAAGGTCATTTTTCTAAGGAATTGATAGACCATCCTCAGAAGGAAGGAGGAGGACCCAAGGTTGAAATCCTGACTTCAAAACCAATAGGTCAGCAAGTTTATTTTCCTCTTGGAACTTAGCATGCCCTTCAGGAAACTGCAAAGAGTGACCTCCTAGGGATTATTCTTAACCATAAGGAACAGTCCCTTCACAGCATACAAATGCCTATGCCAAGGCAGAGGAAAATGCCTGAGCTTGAACTAAAAGGTATCTTTACCCACTGTCAAGAGTCAGTTCATGGCAGAATGGGCAGAGCCAGGGCTAAGAATCTGAACACCTCATCCCCAGTCTACCCTTTGTGTCCATCTATCAGTACACACAGCCCTCCACCAGCTCATCCCTGATGCATAGTCCCTAAGCAAGTTTAGCTCCATGGCCTTCTCTTGAGAAGACTCCAGGTTCTCCCTGTGCTTTTCTCATCATCATGCCAAACATAAATTTCACTCTCAGGAACTCATCCAATTTCTGACTCTAGAGGACACGTGAGCAGCTATTATTACAGTGGAGTGAGTAGGGCATGGTCTTTAGAGCCAAAATGGCCAAGGTCTCAATACCAGTTCTGCAATTACTTGCTGGTGACCATGGGAAAGTAATTTAACCTCTCTGACACTCAGTCTCCCCATGTAGCAATAATAGTCTCATCTCTTTGAGAGCAAAGACTATTTGATCAGTATTTTGCCTACAGAAACCAACTGAGCAAATACTTATTGAAAATATTCAGAATGCTTCCCACTGTGTTTAGTACAAAGAAGGATGCAACAAGTGGGTAGGATTATCTTCCTTATCTTTATGCCTTTCTCAGTGCCTCCCATGGAGGAGCTTATTTTGGCCATTATATCAGACAGAGTCCTGGCAGGAAACAGATGGTGTGTCCCCATTGAGGAGATCTTCATGAAGGAGCCATTTGTAGGGATGATTAAGGGAACCCACAGGGGATGGGTAAGCACACCAGAACTAGCTGCAATTGAAAGGTGCCAACTCCCTTAGGCCTGAGGATCAAGGACAGGCACTGACAACAGAAACCAGAGAGCCATAACTGAAAAGGACAGCACCCATAGATCTGAATGCTTTGGTGAAGGAGGGGAGGAAAGGGAGAGAGAGAAGAACGAGAACTTCCCCTTCCTTCCATTTTACCCTCTGATCTCTTTATTGATACTTGCCGATGGCCAAACCCAAGGTTCACTGAAGGCTCCTGTGCAAGTCAACTTCCACAGAGTGAAGTGGACAAGGGTGAGAAGAATCTGGTGATGCAAATGGAGAAAATAAAGGGCAGACATAGAAGGATTTATTTTAATAGTCATCTTTCTTAATCATCTGGGTTCTTTAGCAAATGTACATTCTCAAAAGAGTTGCGGTCAACTGAGAATTTGAAATTCCACCTTGTGTTTCTTTCTGTTGGGGGAATCTAAACATCTGGGGTTCAGCTGTTCCACAGAGCTGATACCACAGCTGTATCCTGACTTTGCTGCCATTCCTCATACTACAAATTTCTACATGTAAAATCTAGTGATGTACTTGTACTTGCTATATTTTGGAAAAAGTAAAAGGTGAATCCAGACATGAACAACCTATAGGTAAATTTTTTAAAAACTGTTTGCAGTAAGTGGGTGATTTTTTAATAAATAGTATTTTAAAATCCACTCACATTTTCATATTATATTTGTATTGCATTTGTCACAAGACAAAGAATTTCTAGATTTGAAGGGCTAAATTATTTCACTTTTGAAGCCCTAGCATATCCATGGCAGGGACAAGCTGTGTGGGCATTAGAAGTCAGCTCTGAAGAAGCCACTTGGACTTTGAAGACGAGAACTCCCTTTCCCAACACTTCATGGTTAGTTTTGGGTGGATATCCTGCTAACTGACCTCCAGTTCCACTTGTTCAGTCCCAACAGTTGCCAAGAAGTCCAAGGCCTTCCTTGGACATGGAACCTAGTGCTGGAGTCTGAACACAGGCCAGCCCTCTTCGGGGCTGGCTTCACCTGTTCAGTAAATGAATGTATTACGGGACCATAACTGTGTCAAAGTGAATGCTTGTGTGCAGTGAGGTAGTTATGTCTCCACAGGCCCTGCTTCAATCTACTTACCCAGCCCTGAGGAGATGGCAGGGTTTGGAATAGATGCACAAAGTAAATT
The DNA here is from genome assembly GCF_902686445.1 of Sciurus carolinensis. NCBI lineage: Eukaryota > Metazoa > Chordata > Mammalia > Rodentia > Sciuridae > Sciurus > Sciurus carolinensis. The sequence goes on along the minus strand of NC_062214.1, from coordinate 112,809,509 downwards.
AGTGAAGAGGAGAGCCAAGAACTGTGCAGAATTTATTTAGTTCTAGAGACTACACTAAGGCCCTCACATAGATTATCTTGCCCTCCGCCCCCGCAATCCAGATAAGAATATGTTACAGATTTTATTTAATAGATGAGGAAACAAAGTCAAGTGCTGGTAAGTTACTCACCCAAGGTAGAGCAGGTGAGTGGAAGATCTAGGGTTGGAAATTAAGCAGTCTAACTCCAGACTGAAATTTGAGCCACTAGACAATTCTGTCTTATTATGTCCTTTAAATATCCCAGAGGGAAAAAATTGAAAGAACGTGTACTTTTCAAGATAAGAGCAGCTTGCTTCAGAGAGTGAGATGATAAGTGAATGTTTTACTTTACTTTTTACTTCTTTGCTCTTTTTCCTGGTTTTATTTAAGAGTCAATATATTAATTTCATAATGGAAAAATATAAACTTTGTGTCAAAAAATCCATTTTGAGGGTCTGGTTCTATTATGGAATTATGAGTGCCTGGTGGCCTAACCCTTCCACAATGCCAACTACAAGTCCTACACAGCATAGAGCCAAGAGTACCCACACAGAAATCTCCCAAATTATGCTATGTCCATGTACAAATATTCACAATGAATACAGATTTTATATGCAATTATATTATGTGTTTACATACAATTATAATGAACTAGTTAATAATAATAGAAGGGGCATTAGTAGAGTAAGTGGATCAGGAAGAGAAAGAGGCAGAGGGAAAGGGAATGTACAAGGGAATAAGATTGATCAAATTATGTTATGGGCATGTACAAATATGACATAAAGATTCCCATAACATGTATGACTATAATGCACTAATAAAAAATACACCCACACACATATGGTCAATGGATTTTTCAACAAAATCTCATAGCAAGTAAATTAGGGAAGAATAGGTTTTCCAACAAATGGTACCAGATCAGTTGGCTATCCATAGGGGGATGTCTGAATACTGACCTTACCTCTCACCTTATAACAAAGTAATTTGAAATGGGTCATAGATTTCTACATAAAACCTACATTTATAAATGTTCTAAAAGAAAAAAGAAAAGTTTTGTGACCTTGGAGTCTGTAAAGCTGTCTTAGGTCAAAAACAAAAATAACTATTTTATAAATGTTTCTTGATCAAAGGTACTTAATCGCAAAAACTTTCATTGTTAAAAAAAAATTAAAAAAACATACAGGCAAGCCACTGACTGGAAAAAAATATTCAGACAAAGGACTAGTACCATAAATGTATAGAGAAGTCTTACATCTGAATAATATGAAGACAAACAACACATTTTATTTAATGGGGAAAAAACTGAACAGACATTTCAAAAAAGAAGATCTATGAGGAGCCAAAACACACATAAATAATATTCTACATCATCATTCATCAGAGAACTATAAGTGAAAACTAGGATGAGATCTCACTCCATATCCACCAGACAGGCTCAAATTAAAAAGACTGACCATATCAAATGCTGACAGGGATGCAGAGCAACTGGTACTCTCATACACTACTAGAGAAAATATCAAATGATACAAATTTAGGGAAAACAGTTTGTCAATTTCTTTAAAAGCTAAACATAAACCTACCACGTGATTCAGTCATTTCACACCTAAATAAATGAAAACATATGCCTACACAAAGGTTAGTGCATGAATGCTTATAGCAGCTTTATGTGTAAAAACCAAAAATTAGAAACACCCCAAATGTCTATCAACAAGTACAGATAACAAATTGTGCTACATCTATGAAATAGAATCCTACTCAGCAATTAAACACAGCAAATTGGTTTTGGTTGAATGGATAAATCTCAAAATCATTTGTACTGTGTAAAAGACAAATGTCCCTCAAAAAAAAAAAAAAAACCAGTACATAGTGCATGATTCCATTTATATAAATTCTAGAAAATGCAAAGGAATATGTAGTGGTAAAAGTAGACCAATGGGCAGGAAGGTGGAGGTAGGATGAATTACTGAGGGTCATGAGAAAACTTTTGGAAGTGATAGAAATTGTTATCTTGATGGAGATGATGGTTTCATGAGTGTAGACATTTGTTGAAGCTCATTAAATTGTGGTTTTATATATGCAGTTTATTGTTCATCTGAATAGTTGCTTTAAAAAAAAAAATCTTTTCTGATCATCTTCTGGTCTTAAGAATTAGAAAAACACTCTGGTGGCAGCACCCAGTGCTCTATTTTCTCTCCCTTGAACAGCAGCCTGGGCTTAGCAAGGCAGCTCTGACTCCCCATTCTGAGCAGCCCTCTTTTTTCTTTCTCTTTGCCTTACAACTTTATACAACTTTGTATAGCCCTTTGATTCTTTCTTCAAAGCTACACTGCATGCAGCATAGTCACATGATGAATTTAACCTATTAGAGTTCAAGTATACACAATATAGCCATAAAGAAAGACAATTATAGTAGCTGTAAGAAGGAGAGAAACTATGTCCTATGCAGGAGGTTCATCTGCCATTTCATTCCTGAAGACTGAGATTGGTGCTGTGAATGCTTTGCCTCTACCTCCCCCAGCACACTGCTCATACGTCTTTCATTTTAGGAGAATCTCATTATTTGAAGTCAAATTGAAGTGTTTTTAAAACATGCTTTTTTTTTTTTTTGGCACAACACATGCTCTAAATGCAAACCAAGTGCTTCATCTTACATTCAACTGAAGTAATAATGACCTGTCACAGAAAAACCATGGAAAAACCATGTTGGTTGTGTTGGGCTTACTAGGACATGGAATACTCCTACATGGAATTGTAATTGTTTTAGTAAGCTTGTTCTCTATTGTGTCCAAAATACCTAACAAGAAAAATCAGGGGAGGAAAAGTTTATTTGGAACTTATAATTTCAGAGTTCTCTATCCGTGGATGGTTAATTCCATTCCTTGGGTCTCAAGGTGAGCCTCAATATTACAGCAGAAGGGTGTGTTGGAGGAAAGCAGCTGGGACTATGGCACCAAGAAGCAGAGAGAGCTCTGTTCAACAAGGACAATATATAAACCCCAAAGGAAAGCCCCCAGGGACCCACCTCCTCCAACCACACCCTACCTGCCTACAGTTACCAACCAGTTAATCAATCAGTTCAGAGTTATGCTGAACCATAACACTAGTCATTAGCATAATTTTACTACCCTTGACCTTCATTCTAAGTGCTGATTTTAGAAACTCCCTGTAAAATAAAACCTTAAAGTCGCTTTTGGGTTTCAGAGAAACCCCATAAGGTGACTGAGGAGAATATTATTAACTGCATTTGACAGAGAAGGAAATGCCGCCTCAGTGAGATAGTGAGATTGTGACTTGCCAGTCACACAGCTAGTAAGAGACAACCTCCAAGGACCCAGGGCTTCAGAAGGCATGTCTAGTACTCCCTGAACCATATCACCACCTCCACATGTTGCCATTTTGCTTATCAGACAAAAGCATTGCTTACACCCTGGATTTTCCCTGAGTCTCAAAGAAAACTCTCACAGCAACTACAATGTATTTTCACGATGGCAGCAGAAGTTCCTGCTAATAACTCCTAGTTCTTTATTACTATCATCTCTTTTTTTCTGTAAGTGAAAAGGAAAATATCATAAACCAAATATGGCAGCTTTGTCACTCTTACCTCCCAATCAGAATTTACTTTGACAACTCAGCTATAAGTTATCCAAGTTAGCCTTGAGGAAGAAGGGACACAGAAGATGCCAAATTATGAGGATATGATTTCATAAACTCAAAGGAAACCAAATCCCGGACCAAGCATCCAATTGGTGGGGAGGCAAAGGAAAGGGTCTAGTACGAATCTAAGCTCACCACGTGCCAGGCATTCCTCAGGCATCTAGGCATATTTTGTCATCATTCTATATTCTAACTGTAGCCTTTAATAAGGACTGGAGAATTTCAACTAGAAAATGGAGAACAAACTTATTTTTCTAGGGATTAGAGCATTTCTGCATGGGAGAGGTGGGTACCTATAAAGATAACTATCACTCTAAATGTCAGTAAACAAAGCATTCCCAATCTATTCCCAACACATTTGTTGCCACTAGGAATCATTTTACAAAGACCAAAAATGATGATAGGTACTCTAGTCACTGCTCAAATCACCATTGCCAGGCACCAAACCAATTAAGACAGCAAATGTCACTGTCCCTGCCGGGCGTGACAAGTAGAATAGAAACCATCCATGTCTGACCCAGACGGGAGGCTAAGACTGGTCATCCCAAACAGCACGCATACACTTGAAGGGAGAGAGAATGTACCCTGAGACACAGTTTCTATAGGAACATGTTTTCTGCCCTTAATAAGTTCCCATGCTATAAGACATGAGAGTTCAGCCTGGCAATTTCATACATACAGTTTCACAAATGGGGTAACAGTCTCAGTTAAGGTCCGAGGCTGGAGAGTGGATCTAAGTTCTGCTGTTTGGGGCTACCATGCTAATGCTCACTGGTTCTCTCATAAAAGTCAGCTACAGAATAGAAAGAGGCATCCAGAATCAAGGAAAATTGGGGCTCCCGGGCTACCCTAGGTAGGTTGGAAATGGGATGATTAACTACTGAGAAACACATAGCACAGAATGCCTATTTCTTTTGTTTGGCAGTGCGTGCATTTCAGAGTAAGAAGGGAAGACCAGTCACATTATAATCCAGGCAATTTTGGTCCTTGTTTATAAAGTCTCATCCAATAAGCACCAGCCTGAGGCTTGGCCTGTGGATTTGTTTGGTTGCATTGTTGTCTTTTTAAATCAGGGACTCATTCTGCCTATACCTCCAATTTCCTCCCTCCTGGCCCAGTAGCAAACCAGGACCATAACAAACAGGCAGCTAATGCTCTACAGATGAAAGAATGTCAGGAAAATAAATAAATTTGCTCTCTCCTGTTGCATTCCTTTCTTTAAGGGAAGAAAACAAGAGAGGAAGACGTAGAGCTAAACTCAAATTTTTCCAACAACACTTATCTTGCCAGCTCCTGCCAAGGATCACTGGCTTTGAAAATGCTCTCAGGCCCAAGTACAGGATGACTTTAATGCCACGCTGGCTCTGTACAGAGCTGCCACTGCATTTTTCAGTTGTTTTCCAGTTGTCCAAAAGGAGCGTGGTGTAAAATGCAAAGCACCCTAGCCAGGTGGGAGGAGCAGAGGATACACAGAGCAGTACTGTTTCTTTCTCAAATGTGTTTTTATAAAAAACCCTTTCCCAGGCACAGAAGACATGCTTTCTCACAGGACCTTGAATGCAGAACCTTTGGGAATGGCTCTTTGAATGGTTGATTTGCACAGGTTTGCACTGAAAACCATGCATGAGAACTTAGGGCAGACCCAAGAAGGGAACCATTAAAAGAACTCCAGTCACTAGTAGAAACAGTTTAAGGGCAGTGTCTCTCTACCAAACAAGACACATTCTCCAAAACCTAAAGCAATCTGTTTACAGATGAAGAAAGTGAGGCACAGATACAGCTCATTGATTGTTTAGGATGTTCCTTATGGTGTTGATCCTGGACCAAAACAAGACTAAAGAATTTTAATACTGTTCTTGCTCAGGGGATGTTATGATTTGGATGCGGAATGTCCCCCAAAAACTCATGTGTTGAAAGCATGGTTCCCAATGCAGCAAGATTCAAAGGTAGAGCTTTTAGGTAATGATTGGATCACATGGGCTCTGACCTCCATCAATGAATTAATCCATCAAATAGCTAAATGAACTAGTGGAAGAGGTGAGATCTAGTTGGAAGACGTAAATCACCGGAAGCATGCCCTGGAAGGGTTTATATTGTTCCCAACCCTTCTCCCAACCACACCCCCTTCCCAGTTGTGAGGAGTTCAGCAACTTTTCTCCATCACACCCTTTCACCGTGGTGTTTCTGCCTCGGCACCAGCTAATCATGGGCTGAATCCTCTGAAACTGTGAATCCAAATAAATCTTTTGTCCTCTAAACTGTTATTATCAGGTTTTTTGGTCACAGCAATGAAAAGCTAACATAGGGACTATATCAGATGTGACTCTAGTAGACTGTCAGTCTTTTCTACAAGTAGTAGCCTCACCTCAACATAATTTTGTTTTGTTTTGTTTTTTAGTTTCCATTCATCTGAACCTAGTAAATGTGGCAATCAGGGATTCATGAGTGTTGAGGAGTTGCTGAGTCAATACTTAAATCAGGTTCATCACACCTAATTGTTCCTCATGTTTGGGTCTGACCTACACTGCCCACTTAGAGTGAATGTCAGCCAGGCAGATGTCTTATTGCACCATTTCTACAAGTTATGTTAGTCAGCTTTCTGTGGTTAAAGCAAATGCCTGAGATAAGTCAACTTAAAAAGAAAAAAAGGTTTATTTTGATTCACAGTTTTAGAGGTTTCATCCCTTGGTGACGTGACACCATTGCCTTTGGGTCTGTGGCAAGGCAGTACCTCATGGCTGGAGCATATGGAAAATGCTCACTTCATGGCAGCCAGGAAGCAAAGAGAAAGGAAGAGGAAAGGCCAGTGTCCTCTTCAAGGCACCACCCCCAATGACCAACTTCCTTCCATGAGACCCCACCTTGTAAAGTTTCCACCACCTCCCAGGAGATCCATGGGCTGGGGATAAAGCCTTCAACATGTGGGCCTTACAGAGACAAGATCCAAACTATAGCACAAGCTAACCAATCACAGACAGAATTCATATCCTGGAGTCCACCTGCTGTCACTGGGCAGGGGTGATGAGCAGCTGACTTTTCTATGACAGCATTGTACTTTGTCTAACTTTTTTTGAGGGGAGGGTTGTTGTTGTTGTTTTGGTTTGTTGTTGTTGTTTTGCACTGGGGATTGAACCCAGGGGAGCTCTATCACTGAGTCACATCCCCAGCCCTTTTTATTTTTTTATTTAGAGATAGGGTCTCATTGAATTGCTAAGGGCCTCACTAAGTTTCTGAGGCTAGTTTTGAACTCCCAATCCTCCTGCCTCAGCCTCTGCAGCCCCTGGGATTACAAAGGTGCACCAACACACCCAGCTCTTTATCTAACTTCTTTGTCTCTGATATTTCTCAATGCTCTTTTAAAATAAGGCATATTTGGCAGCATTATCAAATAAAGACTGGGAGGGAACTCAAGAATGTTTATGTGCATGTGATTGTATGTTTTTCTTCCATTTCATTTAGATCTCTAATGGTTTGAGATTTTTAAAAGACATTTTAATGTTCTTTTTAATACAAGTTACATTTAGATAATGGACTCACTATTTGTGATTTCATGCCCTCAGTAAATTTATTTCTGAGACCCTAAATATGTAAACAAAAGTCCCAAATACCTGAGTACTTTGAGTTTGTCTCATAAGGAAATGCCTTTATTAGAGGAAATGATTTAAATGTAACTAAGCTCACATGGTGAAAAGAAAAACAAAGCACTTACAATTCTTTTTATGAGACATATGAATTTTACTGATTTTGAAGAAGAAGAATCTCTCAGTGGGTTAAAAATGTCTTTCAGCAAAAGATCTATTCTAAAATCACTCAAATGAGTTCAGTAATCTGCTCTATGTTTCCTTTCAATGTCTAAATGTAAAGATATCTTTTCTTCCTGGATCAGTGAATGTGACAGCTTGAATATTAAGCCAGGAAATAAGAAACTTTATTATTGGGAAAGAGGTGGGTGTCCAATTTTTTCCTGAGCATACACGTGTGATTCTTCCACCTTGCACATGCTTATCGTACATTAGGTACCCTTTTGCTCTTCTTTTCTCTCAGTACTGGAGATTATATTAGGTGCTTTTAAAAAGTCAATGCCCATCTCTGTTTACTCTTCCTCATCAAAGGAGACTTATTTCAGAATCTTTAGCAACAATAACAAAAGATGATTTGGTTCCAATAAATGCAGAACCTATGACTCTCTATTCTACCTACTGTTTAATACTCTGGAATGCAGAGTCCTGAGGGTCTCACGGTCTACAGAACCGATGTCCAAGTGGACAACTGGCCATGCAAGTCAGTCTAAGCCAAAGACACACAAGAGATATGGACCCAGGCCCAGGGAAGTCTTTCTGTCAGAAGACATGTACACATAAAGAAGGGAGAAGCACCAAAGACAGAATAACAGAGGGGACGCTGGGTGGAGGTGGGTTTCATGATTTGAACAAAGGCTGTGGTTAAAAGGTGCACAGAGGAATAAGGAAATAGGACAGCCCAGTTACGAGAGTTAAAAGCATTCATAAGAGACAGACTTATGAGGTGAAGGCCCTGACTGCAGACATCAGGAAGGCTTGCATGCACCAAGTATAAACCAGGTGCCACTTTATTATAAATTTTCATCAACCTTTTATCAGTATTAATTTAGGAAATCTTGATGGAGTGTTTTGTTTCTTTGGTGTTTTGTTTTTGGTTTGGTTGGTTTGTGGTTGGTTGTTGGCTGGTTTGCTTTTTTACTGCCCCTGTGCTTTACCTTTAGCTCTCCACCATTTGAACTCATTATGTCAGCAGTTTGGAAAAATAGAAGGGATTAGAGGCTGTGTTGCTGAAGAATAGACTAGGAATCCCAAAGCCTTACCACCTGATAAAGCAGCAACACAACCCCCACACAGGTAAATAAAAGAATCAGTAATTGAATACTTTTTCTGACCACCTGAGGCACAGTTCCAATTCTGAATCTATTTCAAGTTGGAGTTTTTACTGAGTCAATCTGCCCTGTTTAACTGGTCACTTTATTCTGATCCTGAGAGAAATACCTAATGGATTAAGCAAGCTACTTTTCTGGTATGAAAGTAGCTTATTTACATTCCTGGGGCATTTACTAATTCACAAAATGTCTTACTGTGTGTCCCATTTGATCACTACAATGTCACAAGGTAGGTAGAGATAAAATTGTTATTATCATCCCCATTTTATGTATGAGGTAGTTGACTTTCATACAGATCATGTGACTTGCCCCAGGTCACCTAGGTTCATTCTCAATCCTCCAGATCCGTGAGGACTGGTCAAGTTCTTCCTCAAAAACCCTGCCTTTCTCTCTATTCTACCTACTGTTTAATACTTTGCCATTAATTTCTTTAAACTTTGGAGGACTTTTTGATCTTCTGCATACACTCTGTGGACCACACCTACTCCACAGAAGAAAGCTTCAGACCTTATTCTCTGTGGCTGCCAAGTGGTCAGAGCTGGGTTTTACTACTTTCAACATCACTCTTTAATCCTCCACAACACCTCTGGAATATGGGAACTGACATCTAGATTTAACAGATGTGAAATCAGGTCTAGAGCAATAAAGCAATTTGATCTGGCCAATCTCACTTAACTAGTAACTGACAAAGTAGGAATTGCAAAGCCCTCAATTACACAGGAAGAAAACTTCCCAAATAGAGGTAGAAAATTATAAAGCGGCAATGTTTGAGGCAGGATATTTCACAGTAAAATCTCACCTCCTGGGGAAGGGCTTTCAGGGTGGAGGTAGGACAGCTAAATATTCATTCACCCAATGCCAAATGTTTCTGAATTTTTATCTTCTCCTTTAAGTTCCAAAGTCTCCATCAAATGGTTTCACATTGCCTTTTCCTCCAGTCAGACTCAATGGGAAGATTTGGAAAGGTTCTAAAGCCCAGAAGTTCTGTGAGGAGAAGCAGCTGAGTCCAGGTCATGATGGAAACAGCTGGGCACCAGCAGATCAAATGGGCCAGATGTGGCTACATGGTGGTTACCTCCAGGGCACACAGCATCTGGCAGACATCCCCAAGGAGAAAATTTCCAAAGTCCCCATGTGTAAGATATCCATCCCAAGACTCCTGTTAAGAGGCTCGGTTTTGAGCTCCAGGGCTAGGAAATGTACTCTTTGAAATTCCAGGGACCAGCAGAAAGGATTCCCTGACCTTGATAAAAATTCAAGTACTGCTATGAAAGGCAGATCAGGGTTCTTCACACTGTCACAATATTCCTTTTGTGGCTGCAGAAAACTAAAACACATTACTTCAGACATGGCATCAAGCAGAGGACTGAGCCCTGTAGTCCTACCAGTCCGGTTTGGAAAAAAATGAGGCCTAATCTGATCAAGACAGGACCTGGGTTAAGTGGAAATGCTTTCAGAGCCAAGGCAGTGATAAATAATTTTCTTATTCATGCAAAGACCTAGAACTACACATCCTACTTGAAATGGAAATCTCTCCTAAATTGTTTTGTTCAACACATAGAAAGGCATCATACTTTAGCCACTCCTACCCCTCAAAGCTTCTAGACAGAGGTTTTACTATTCAATATCAGGAATACCCAGTACAGCCAGGAGAGCTGAGTACTAGAATTTAGAGGAGTACTTTACTCTTTTGGAGTTAAAAAAAAAAAAGTCAACTCAGTATAAGTTTGCTAGGCTATCCATAAAAAAAATTCCACAAACCTAGTGGTTTAAACCATAGTAATGTAGTATTATCTCAGATCTTGAGACTGAAAGTCCAAAATGAAGATATCAGCAGTGTTGGCTCCTTCTGAGGGCTGGGAGGAAAGGATCTGTCCTAGGCCTCTCTCCTTGGCTTGGAGACGCCATCTTCTCCAAGATGTAGTCTTCACCTCATCTTTCTTGTGTATGTGTCTGTGCTCAGATCCACTCCCCCCACCCTTTTCACCCCTTTTGTAAGAACACCAGTCATCTGCACACGTTAGGTTGGGTTTCAGTGAAGATGAGAAGACACTTTCATCATGACCAAAACCTACTTATGCAACATCTCAGCCATAGCCAGTGGTCATGTTGGCCAACTGTTCCGCCCCACCCCTTCACAGTGCTTTCCTATGAATCCTCAAAGCCATTGCAGTCTCCCTCCTAAACTCTCCTCCTGCCTTCCAACCTGCATCTGGATTTTAGTCATTCCCCATTCATCTGGGTGCTCTCTCTTCAGAACACAATCCTAAGACAAATAAAATAACCACATGTCAAAAGCATTCTCCAAATGACTATCCATTGCTCTGAAAGGGATTTTCTGTTAGCACAAGAGCTAAGCAAGTAGCAGCTTTCAGGGAAATGATAAAATCGGGATCCGATGGTAGAACTCATGCCAAATTCAGCAAGCCCCAGGGCCTGCAGTGACTATGTATGAGCCTTGGCACCAGTGTCCTCAAGCCACAGAAGCACCATTTATGGAAAAGCAAACGAGGCCAGGGTTAGTGAGCCAGAGGAGCAGTGAGGCAGCTGCTGGTATCCAAGCTACAGGTCTCAGAGCTCAGCTCTAAGTAGTGCCCAGGAGCACTCACCCCTAAGGACACCAGCATGGCATGGATCTCATTCAGGTCAGCTGTTTCTCTTCCCAGTGTTAACAAAAGGCCGAAAATAATCCTAACTAGCTCTGTGTCATGTTGTTAGCTACAGCTTCCATGTTTGGGCTTTCTCTTTGTAGATGTGCAACCTCTGGACCTTCTGGCCTTGCCTTTCACCCACCTCCTCCAAGGCCCAAGACCCTTTGCCCTTCTGCTGCTGGGCTCTCTATGACCACGACCCCAAGGGTCTGCAGGTGCAGAATCTTCCACTTCCTGCCAAGGCCCCTCTGGCCTCTTTGGCCACTGGTAGCCAATGTGACTGGGGCCACACACAGACTGAGCCACCCTAGAGCTCTATTGTGCATGAAAAGACTGGATTAAACCAGATCACTATCTCAGGCTACTTATCAGACCTGAGGTTCTGACCTTAATCCCAAAGGAACCAGTTTGTATCACCAGCCAGCTTTCTTTAGAATTTCTACCGGATGGGACAGTGTTTTTTATGCCCCAGAATCTTTCTTCTTTGGTGTCTGCTCTTTTTCAGGGTTCAGTGTAGGAACTAAGTCTTCCCTGAAGCTCCTCTGTCTTCCTACCTCCACCGCTCCCTTGGCACTTAGCAGCAAGCACCTCAGCTTACCGTCAATGATCCTTTATCACTTTTAAAATCTTGTTACTCAAATCTCAGCCTGTGGTCCCTGGACTAGATACCTCAGCATCACCTTGATGTTACAGCAGACCTACTGAATTGGAATCTGCATGTCAACAAGACTCCTAAGATGGTTATACTGAGTTATTGAGACAGACCATTTTAACAAAGTTGTTGCCAAAATAGGTGTAAGTGGAATCCCTGGGGAGTTTTTTAAAAATGACACCCAGATCCTACCTCTCCTAATTCTAACTTAATCAGCATAGGACTAACAACCCGGCATCAAGGGTTTTAAAAGATCCCCAGATGATGCTACAGGACTGCTTTGGCTTCTTTTTCCAAGAGGTTCTTCTAGTCATTCATTCAATATTACTATTGAACAAAATAATAATGAGCTCTCTTTATAATCTGCTAAGTTGTACATAGATTTTAGATCAGCATTTGGTACTGGAGTCCTGAGTTCATATACTTTATCTTTTATGGAGATGAAAGGTCTGGTGAAGAAGGCAACAGACACAGGCCCAACCCAGGAACTAACAGAATTTTAGCCCCAGTGTGGAGTTCCCTTGGATGATAAGCAAGGGCTTGTCCTTGGGTATCTGCATGGAAGAAATTTTAAGAAGGATAGATGATTGGCCTGCAGGGTGCATTGTTGTCCCTGGTTAAGAATCTATAACTCCTCACACAAGAAGCTGGGCTCTTTTCCTCCCTTTGGATCAAGGTCCAGTAGGTGATGTACTTCAGAAGAACACCCTTAACATCAGAACCCATACTGGGTTGCTCCAAGAATGGCAACAACGCCCACCCACAGGATGCAGGGGCAGCCAGCCTTCATCAGGGAGGAATAAACCCAGAGCAGCTGGCCAGAGAAACTCAGTTTATGTCACAAAAAAGCCCAGGAAAGAGGGCAGGAACACCTAGCCTGAGGTTCTTTGCTCATAAGCCCATTCAAGGGCCACAGGAGTCCTCTCATTTCTCAAGGAAGATACTACATGACTCGGGTCTTCCCAGATTTTTTAACCTAAGGAGGCTTAATGTTTTATATGCAAAACTGGTTAGGGCATGGGGGAAGGAATGATAGTAGAATGAAACAGACATTATTACCTCATGTACATTTATGACTGCATGACCGCTGTGATCCTATAGTACGTATAATCAGAAAAATGAGAGATTATATTCCATTTATGTATGATCTATTAAAATGTATAAATGCATTCTACTGTCATGTACAATAACTAGAACAAATAAAATTTAAAAATTAAAAAACCGATTTACATTACCATCTGAGTAGTTTAATTTATTTATAAAAAGGATCTGACAGCCCCCAAATAAGTATCCTAAGGAAATGATAGAAATAAGAGATCTGTCTCCCAGAATTTTTTTTTAAGTACAGCTTCTCATCTGCCAGTACACTTGGGTGGATGAAGAGAGGTGATGCATCAAAAATACCTGTGTGACCTTAGATAAGTCACTCCACTGATCTGGACCTCAGTTTCCCAATATGTAAAACAGAGAGACTCAATTTCAATGATCTCTAAGGGACACCTTCCTATTTAATCAATCTGCAGTCCTACCTAAAGACTAAGGCTTTAATTTCGAAGACTTACAGTAACTGCTAAAATCCCCAAATTTGATACCATGGTTCATTGTGATTGGAATTGGGTCAATATGCCCATCAACTAGCATGTAGAAAATTCCAGAAAAGACATAAAAGGGGATAATACAATTAAAATTGGGTATCATGCATCCTGACTGGAGTTTTTTGATGGTTTTGATTTAGTCCATTTCATTAAGCTCACACCAATCAGACTTTCACTTCCACCTCTCCACCAAAACCTGCCTTTCGCAAGGTCCGCAAAAACCTCACATGATCAAAACCAGTGGCACAGCCTATCCTGTCTTACTGCACCTCTCAGCAGCCTATCCATAGTTGACCACTCCCTCATCCTTGAAATACTATCTGCCTTTATGTCCAGGACACCTCACATGCTTGATTTTTCCCCTGTTCTCTGGCTACTCCTGAATGGTCCCCTTTACTGATTTCTCCCACCCACTTAAGTTTACAGTGCCCCCAGTCCTTCAATCTCTTCTCTTTTCTTCCTGTATCCACTCTCCTGGTGATCTCACCAGTCTTATGGTGTTAAAACTTCTACTGATGCTGAACATTCCATCACCAGCCCTGCCCTCTCCCTGCAACAGAAAACTAGTGAGCCTAAAGGGCCAGAGATGCAGAAAATGAAGGGACTTGCTTTTCTAGTGTGGTAGGGGAAAAACCATCTTGAGACCAGTGTGTTAAAACTCTCTGCAGAAAGAGAATGGATATTGCTACTTACTAAATAGGCAACATGCTTCTTAAAAGTCAAAAAAAGAAATTTGTAAAGAACAAGGTGGTCCTGTACAAATAACTGGTCTTGTCTATTCTTTATTACATGCACATAAATAGTATGCCCATGCACCTGAAGGAGCCATCCTTTTTGGAGACTATCTTTGGGGTACTTCTGACCCAACATTACCAGGAGAATAGACTTGGACACCTACTCTTTAATGTCTGCTGAATAAAATGAACAAATGAAACAAAGAAGGCATAGTTCTAATTAATGAACCAAAAGGCCCATTAAATTCTATATATTCAGTGATTATATTTTAAACACCATATGCAAGAATCATGGTAGGTTCTGCATGGGATGCAAAGCCAAGGTCATGTCCTTCCCAAGACTCTTTGTCACAGACTCTAAAATCCCTTGCCCATGTAGGATGAAGTGCTCTGGAACACATGAACCAAGCCATCACATGTGGAGAAGCTGGAGTAACACTGTCCTGAGCCATCTTCCCAGTCTCTGAGCTCCTTCCCCATCAGTGACCCTCCAACCTCAAGGGCCTTTGTCTCTACTTGCCTGAATACATCTTCCTTGCAATTGGCAGCCTTTGGAAAACAAATATGTAAGTGAGCACAGAGCAAAGAGTTTAACTGGGAACTATTTCTCAAAAGGGACTTTCAGAAAGAGTTTCTAGCCCTTCTCTACTTTCATAGCACTGGAGAAAGACAGGAACAAATTCATGAGGAAAAGGTTCACACTCAGGAGAACATTATCTTTGCATTTGATAATCACCCTAATGAAGTATCAAACCCATCATTTTGGGGTGGGTTTTTAAACATGGAATTTTACCAGAATTTCAGTTAACAGGCTTCCTAATCCCCTCTTTCCTGCCAAGCCTCATTCTACACAAAGGTGAAGAACAACCGAAGCATTGAGACACGTGTTCCCCCAGCCAGTGGATGAGCAATGTCTGCCCACGCAGGCTGTGTTATTACCAGCAGGAACTAACAGATGGGTCTGTTCTCCCTTCTCCAGGCAACACTGGGGCGCTTCCCCACCTCTGACCCCAATTCTGAGCCAGGCCTCACCAGAAATCCCAGGAGAGGCCCAGGCCTTTCTCACTCCTACATCCCATATTAAGATCCGGTGAGAAGGAAAGATTGTAAAGGCCCTTTCATAATGGGACTGCCTTTATGGAGCTTGCCTTTATTTCTTAATGATCGCTACATTTCATTGTCCTTCTAAAATCACAAAACCAAGCAGGAACACATAGAAGGAGTTATTTTGCTTGTCTGCTTTCTTATTCAACAACAGAGCTGCTGCATTTCCAGGTTCCCCCTCCTCAATTTAGAGAGAGACACAGACATCTTCCCCACTTGTGATTAAACTGTGGAAACTTCACCCCATTTTTAGTGACCCTGTTGAACATTGCATAAGTCACATCCATTTGTCAAAGGAAGGAAAACAATGGCTAAAGCATTCCAGCTCTAGTGTGGGTCTCAGTTCCTCTGGGAGCACCTGACAGACATTCCAGCATATTCCCACCTGAAGGAAGTAGAGTACAGAGTGTGGGACCAGAGATGAGAGAACAGAGTAAAGAGGTGCTGCACAGGGTTAGGGTCCTTCCTTACAGGTGTGAGCAGGGGTGTCTGCTCCACCATTATGAGTGCAGTAGTTGAGATGCTGAAGAACAGGATGAGCCTAAGGGCAAAGACTTCGAGGCATGCCAAAGTGGCAAGGCTGAGCAGGTGGCTCTTCGAATCTTCAGTGTGTAGTGTAGGTTTAAAATCCACCAGAAAACTTGTTAAAATGCAAATTTCTAAACCCAATGCAGACATTCTGATTCAACATGTCTGGGTGGGAACAGTATGAATCTGCATTTTTCCTCAGTTTCCCAGCTGATTCTAATTTAATGGTCTCTGGATGGTCATTTGAAAAGCATTGATGCAGAATGAAGTGGGCTGATCTAGAGACATTGCCAAAGTAATTTATAGAGAATATGAGTTTACTCAAAATCCTGGAGGGCAAGTCTAAGGTCAGAATCTAGAGGAATGGCCAAGAACATGCTCACAGCTTAAGGATTAGGTCCTGATGCCCAAAGGAATCACAGGTCCAGAGGTTCAAAGCAATCATTGCATTCAACAAGCCTCAGAGGAGCATCTGGTAGCCAAGGATCTGGCAGATGGCACACATTTGGCAAAACCTAAGTGCACAGGACCAAATTGCATGGAAAAAAGATAAGGTGAGAACCTATGCCAGTGCCCTCCCTCAAAATCCAAAATCCAGAAGCAGGGGTCCTATGGGGAATTTTACCTTCCCTCAGCAAACTGTGGTAAGCATAGGTGTTGTGAGGATGCCTAGTTCAATTGCTCTTCATGTACTATTTCAGTGCGATTGATCCTAAGTTCTGTGAGACAGTCCAAAGACGATACAGCTCTGTGGTCATAGAGCTTAGCATACAATCAGAGGGACAAACCTAACACAAAACACTTTAGAAAAATTGGCTATTTTAGTAAGCCACAATATTGGAAAATAGTGAAGTAGTTGACCACAACCTAGAATACAAGGGGATCCTTGGAGACTAGGAAGAAGTTTATAGACCAGGCAATTGGTCAGGACTAAGTGATTTAAAGTCTCCATCAGCCTCTTCTCTAGGACCCCTTTTCTAGCAGGACTACCTGTATTCTATACAGCCCACACCATCTGAAAATAGATATCAGCGTCCAGGTTCCCCTCACAGCATCAGTTCTCATTCTGTATCTTCTAGAACCCACATTCAGCTTCTTGCCCTATTCCTATTCTTCTCAGCTTCCCTTAAGGTCATGCCATGCCCTTGAACCTCATCTTAGATACCACTCCAGTTTTGCCTTCTGCTACCCTCTCTCTCACCACTCTCACCACAATGATTTTCAAACTCCCTCTAGTCACCCTGGATATGCAAACATGTTCCCTAATCCAACCCTGCCCTGCCCCTTGCATTCTGGTTTCTCAGCATAGCCTCCACAGGCAGCAACTCCTTGGAATTTTGCCAGTTGAGAAGAGAATTCATACTATCCTGAAGGGAGAGAACCAGAGAATCAGTATGGAGGGAGAAAGAAGACATGGCAGGTAAAGAGCAGTAGAGAGGAGAGTCCACATTTTGAGATTACTGATAATGTCATCCATCTCAATCAACATATTTCCTAATCTCAACTAATCTGCAGGGAAAGGAAAGAGCAGTTGTTTCTAGACTCAAATAAAGGCAATCTTTGGCTTGACACTCAACAATCTCCTACATCCCGATGGAACCACATGGAGAGGTAGAGTCTTAAGATCAACTAACACCATAAAATAAAGCCTGATGAGGCTGACCATGACTGGAAGAACCCTAGTTCCCTGACTTGATCTTTTTTGGAGTCATGTTCTTGCTAGGCTTCACCTGAAATCCCCAAGCCTTTGGGAATTCAGAACCAATGGGAACTTTATAATCTAGTTCACATGATCCCCAACTGGCTTTGTGATCAAAGAATAAATTATGAGGCTGGGGTTGTAGCTCAGTGGTAAAGCACTAGCCTCACATATGTAAGGCACAGGGAAGATTCTCAGCACCACATATAAGTAAATGAGTAAAAGAGGGAGGGGGATATGAAAAATGGTGGAATGAGACAGACATCATTACCCTATGTACATGTATGATTACACAAATTGTGTGAATCTACATCGTGTACAACAATGGAAATTAAATGATATACCCCATTTGCGTACAATGAATCAAAATGCAGTCTGTAAAAAATAAATAAATAAATATTTTTTTAAAAAAATCTCCATCAACAACTAAAAAAAATTTTTAACTTTAAAAATAAATTAAAAAATTTTTAAAAGAATTAATTATGTTGCTTGCATAAACCCATCTTCCATATACCCCACTGCAGTATCATTGGCAGAAAACAAATCTCATGCTCTCTGGAGTTATGTAGTTTGTTTCTTCTCATTTTCAACCTGTCTGCTTCTCAGACACACAAGTGTTAAGTGCACACACACACAACCTTAAATTGTCTAAAGGCAAGGACAATTCCTTACTCATCATATTCCACAATGCCTGCAGTAGTTCTTCAAACTACTTTGCTTTCAGTAGTTCTTCAAAATCGGTGCTAATTAACAAGCAACAAAATGTCAAAATAAGCAATGCTACTGAGAATCTGAGCCAGAGGAGGATCCATAAAGTATACCAAGTACAAAAGTCTTCAGGGTCCTTCTCAGGAACATAGTCCCACAGATGTCCACCTGCCTTTTAACTCACAGTCTCAAATGGTCAATCAAAGGGACCAAATGAGTCTTGCCAAGTCCTTAGTTTCCTTAACTGTGCCTTTTTCTAAGTGTCCATATGATGAGTATCTATGATCAATCAGCAGCCCTGGACATAGTCCAACCCTTGGCAGCTTGATTAGAGAGGATGGGTGGCAATAGTTAGGCAAGTAAGGATAGGTAAGAACTATCTATTTTACCCACTCTGTAAAACCATAGAAAAGCCATCCTTTACTTCTGCCAAAATACTGGATTGATAGAGACTTTCAGAAATTGTCCACCTAGGGTCCCCACTATTTCCTTCATTTTTTATGAGTCAGACAGTATGTTCCCTCCATCATCATCTCTCAGCAAAGACTTTAGGAGGAGGCTCATAGGTATATGTCCCTGTTTCCTTCATATGAGGAGGAGAGGTCTCAGGAGACACTTTTCACCAAGGCTCGTCCAGGTCTGGTCTCGCTGCTATCCAGATTCCTAAAGCTTAGCTGAAATCCTCAGCTGAAATCCTCATGGGAACAGAAATCTTTGTAAGCAGGAAAGAACTAACATCTTCACTCTAAAACATTACTGTCTTCCCTGGTGAATTGATTGGTAGTCTTTTGTGAATAGAGTGACATGCTCTTTTTTCAGAAAAACAGATCTGAAGCATGCTGGGATAAATGGAGTTGTAGGACAAGGTCTTTTCAGATGCCCCAACTTCAATCTGAGGAGAACAAACATCACCCTTTCCCAGAGAGGTAGAGTCTGCCATTTTGGCAAACCAGGTGTGGAGTAATCACAAAAGGGAAAAATTTGCCCTGTCTTAGATTAAAGGCCACAAGGACAAACATAAAGAAAAAGAACAAAGATTCTGTATTATTGAGCTGAATGGCCACTAAAATGTCTCAAAGAATGAACTTTAACTTCCCCAACAGAAAGGCAACCACAAGAAGTTTGGCAGCTTCTAGAGAAAGTTCCTTCATGAATGTGTGGCCTTACAGCACCTCATCTTTACATAGAATTAACACAGGACCTGAAAGATGTGTGTATTTTCCTGTTTTGTTTTAATAGCAGACTCAGAACACAGGGTACAGTTTTGCTTCTGGTATTAGAACTGTCCTTGCTTTGCCCTCCGAGACCTGCTGCCAGCTGAGCATTTTTGGCCAGACAGAAACTCTCTCCAATTCTAAGAATGCCCAGGAACCAACAGACCTAGGTGGTTCCTAAGCTTATTTCCTGTGTTCAAATTCTGGAGTGGAATCCCAGTTTGGCATTGCTACAAAGGCTGGAAGGTAGGAAAGGTGAAAAAAAATTCTCTAAAATATTTCCAAGTTTTCTATTTACTGGGTAGACAACAAGCCAATAGCTGTTTGAAGGAGTTAGCTGGCTGGCAGCAATTTTCTAAGAATTCCCAAATAGCAGTGCATGGCCTAAGGGAGGGGGACACCAGGAATGCAGGAAGAAGGGAGAAAAGTAAAAAATGATTTATCGGTGCCCTTGGCAATTTAAGGTTAGAGTGGACAGCACAGCCAAAACTATGTTGCTACCGAAATAGGGAAATCAGCCAAGGGTGTGTCAATCAGAGCTGTGAAGGATGGCAATTTCATTTGAAAAGCCAACTTTAGGCAAAGGGAGTAGGTGCTGAGGAACTGCATGTGCTGTTTGTTTCTACCAGGACAGTTGTTCTCTCTGATTTGTTGAAGAGAAGGAGGAGTCACTTCCGCAGTAGAAAAAAAAAAATATGTCAGGAAAATAAGTCAACCATTTGAGAAGTCAAAGGGAAATCAAGACCAGAGGGCAATGTTGGATGAAATAACCTGGCAGAGAAGTAAAAGAGAAAAAAAGAAAAGAGAAAGAAAAATTCTTGCTTTCCTAGAAATACACAATTGGTCAGAGCCCCATTCATTAGAAGTCAAGTCCAGTTCTTCTGGAGAAGGTGTGTGCACTCCGGAAGAGAAAGCAAAAGCATAAATTATCCATTGCAGACCCTGGAGAGGTTTGGAGGTGGGGTCCTCACACTGAGGGGTGCAAGGTGATTGAATAATGGGGACAGTACATCAGGAGATGAAATGTCCTTTGAAAAAAACTCACCATTGTCCACTAATGATAGATATGCTCAGGTGTCTCAATACCAATAGGTGTCATGCAGAGTATGAACTTTGAAGACAAATAGACACAATTTTGTGTGTACAATGGGAATAATAATACTTACCTACCAGTTTGGTTATGGAGTTCAGATGCGATAGTGCAAGAATAGCATAGCAACTGGAACACAGTAGATACTCTTTAGATTTCATGTATTTCTTGCCTTTTTCTTGTGGAGATAGAGTACCCCTAAACAGCGCTTGAGGGACGTTCTCTAGGGACAGAAAGTAAAGGGTGTGAGATAATAGGTGGTTTTGCTCATTTATTCTTTCAATGGGAAGTTGGGAGTAATGGACTAGAAAAGAAGAAAGGAGAAGCAAAAGACTGGGTATACAAATGGAATTCAAAACAAGTTGGGTTTTTTTTTTGTTTGTGTGTGTGTGTGTGTGTGTGTGTGTGTGTGTGTGTGTTGCTGGGGATCAAACTCAGGTTCCCCCACATGCTAGGCAAGCACTCTACCACTGAAGAATAACCCCTGCTTAATGGTCAAATGGTTTTGCATTCCTTCTGTTTTTTTCATTTCAGATACTAAATCCATGGCCTCTCAGAGTGAAGCATCTTTCACAATGCCTGGAGATCAAATGGGTTGCTCCACGGGCTTTAACTAGTAAGAGACAAATAACAGAGAGTACAATGGAGAAAAACTATGAACAACAAGGGATTTGGCAAGAAAGATAAAATCAGAAAGGTGATCTATGAATCACATGGAGAAATAACTGAAAAACAAGCACAATCATTACTAATGAACTCAGAGCTCTATGTTCCCATGTCAGAGTATGGGCAATAGGAAACAGGATTCCAGCATTGAATGGAAAATCTGATCTCAAAAGTTTCACCAGGACTGGTTGAAATGGAACTCTCCATTAGAATATTGCAAACACACTGAGAAAGGAGGGCAGAATAGTTATAAGTTCAGATAAAAGACTATGTTGCTGATGGTATCACTCACCCAGTGTAGGCAGAGTTATAACATGGTACAAATCTTATGGAGGGCAGCTGAAAATAAGTACCATATGTTGTGGCATGCTATCAGATCCTGTCTTCCAGTACCAAGGGAGTCAAGTCACTGCCACTTACAGGAGTATACTATATTGGTTTCTTACAGCTGCTGTAACAGATTTCCACCAATTCAGTGGCTTATGTTTTGAGCAGTGGTTAAACATGTTTTAAACAAACTTATTATTTTCTAGTTCTGGGCAAAAAAGTGTGAAATGAATCTCAGGGGGCTAAAATCAAGGTGTTGATACGGTTACATTCCTTTCTGGAGACTGGAGGAAACAATCTATTTTTTTGTTGTTGTTGTTAGTTTGTTTTTTATTTCATCAGGCTGCTTCGTTTTGTTTTTACCTTTCCCAGCTTTTAGAGGTTGCTGCATTCCTTGGCTCATGACCCATTCCATCTTCAAAGTTGAATCTTTCTCACGTCACATCTGACACTCTTTCTTCTGCATCCCTCTTCCATTTACAAGGACCCTGGTAATTATATGGGCTCACCTGGATACTGCAGGATAATAACCCCATTTTAATTGCAGCAGCAACCTTAATTCCCCTTTGCCATATAACTTAACAGATTCACAGATTCCAGGAATTAGATGTGGACATCTTCGGGGGCTGTAATTTCTCCTGCCAAATCTGCCAGAAGCTCACAGCTGAGTCTTTCCCTGGGAGTTATCTTTGGCTAAAGGCAGCTGCCTCATCAAGGTTATGGCCCCAGGGAAAATTGGCAGCCAATGCGTACTTGATTTGAAAATCAAAAGTTCAACCTCCTCAATATGAGATAGCTCTGGCCATCCTAACTCCAGAGGCTTCATGGATCACCTAAAGCCACTGGTGCAACATGTTGTAAAATTCAGCTGCTTTCTCTGACTAATCATGTGTACCTTACTCTCCCCAAGATAATGTTCTCAAAAGTTCTCTCAAAAATCTTTCTGGTAACAAATATCTGTCTCTGAGTGTCTCCTGAGAAATGCAACCTAAGGCAGTGGAAGTCAGGAGTGATCTGAGGACACTGATTCTAAAATGGGAGTTGAGAGTTGGAGCACCAATGACCCATTAACAGTGAGAACCCTGGCACTATTGAAAAGTGGAGTGAGTGTGTGCAGTCCTCACATGTCCTACTGGTGCAAAGTATTAAAATATTCATCAGGGGTGGGCCTGGATGGGATTTAAGCGGAAGGAAATGTGCCAAAGAATGCAACGTCTCCAGCATGGGAACTATTCAGAGAAAATTGGGATGTTGTTGCTAAGTCCTATCAATGAATTAGGAAAGACAATGAAAATCTGACAATCAATTGCCAATTGAAGTCAAAGTGTGACAGCCAGAGGACCTCTTTAGAGGTTCCAAAAAGACTCTGACCTTGTGCCACCCAGTGGCAGAAAAAGCTGAGAATCGGGTTTCAGGTTTCATTACAAGTATAGCAGAAATCAAAAAACCTTGACTTCCCAATTCCAACAAATCTGCTGTTCCAACATTAGGCCTGTGGTTAGGGAACATGGGGACCCTGAGAGTTGGAATGGGGGTATTCTGAGTCAATGCACTGAAATATCTCATAACCCCTAAGCCATCTGGGCTTACAGTGACCACGCCTACCTGTTAGAGGCCAGTGCTCCTCCTTTATTTAAAGAAAATACAGGAATCTCTGCCTGCAAAACAACATAGCCTCCTTCAGGATCTAACCCACATCCACTCTTCTGACCACAAGAGGGTTAAGTTGCAAACTAACCTGACCAGGTAAGGGTTGGTTCTACTGGAGAAGAAAAAGATCACACCCAAAAGGGGCCGCAGGTCCCAGGCAGCAGGTGCCAGTGGGTGCGTATACACTGTACATGGAACTAGAACCCGAAGAGTTGGTTCAAGGAAAGAATATAAATTTGAATAAGGGAAGCACATGCTTATTTATTTCATACTTTGGTGATAAATATGTGTGTGTGTGTGTGTGTGTGTGTGTGTGTGTGTATGCATACATACATACATACATATACATACATATATATTTGTTGTCACTGTTGTTGTTGTTGGTACTGAGAATTAAACCCAGGGATGCTTTACCACTAAGTTACATTCAAGCCCTTTTTATGTTTTTAATTTTGAGACAGGGTCTGACTAGGTTGTTTAGGGCTTCATTATGTGGCTGAGGTGGGCCTCGAACTTGCAATCCTCCAGCCTCAGCCTCCCACGTTGCTGGGATTATAGGTATGTGTCACTGTGCCTAGCTGTGCTTTGGTTATAATACAATAGTACTTATCTAACATCTTACTCAAAAATGTTCCAGCTTTTGGCACTAGGATCTCTTTGAGTTGGCTCCCATGTCCCTTTGCCATGCCCATAAAAGGATTTTTTTCCCTGAGCACTTCCTTACTTTCCAGTATAACAAGGAGCTCCAGGCTCAACATACACATATTCTGTCCCTGTTCTAGAGCCAATCATTTTTTTAAGGATCTTTGGTTACTTCCATTGGAAAATGGTATTAGAAACTCAAATCTGGATACTAAATGTGCTTGTTGCTAGAAGAGTGCCACAAATTCTAAGCCTTCTCAGCTCATATAACAAGGAAATAATGTGAGTATATTAACCTGTGAATACAACATATTCATAAATACTTCTGTACATAACCATTAGCATCTATATTAAGCCAAAAATAAGTTCATACTGGTATATCCAACTCTAATCTACCACCACAAGGACAATTCTAGCCTCCCCTCCTTTCCTACCTATGAACTTCCACCTCCAACAGTAAGAAAGTGGCTTCTACCATCTGCAATCTGTTTACTTAATATTCAGTTTCAGTGCACACACATAGCAGTATCAGAATTGTTGATTCATTCCACTATGGGAAATAATCTCATGGACTACCATACATTGCCTATATATAGTTCGTCATGCCTTAATCTTACAGACACTCATTTTCAAATGCATTTAGGTCAGCAAATTTTATCTGGACCCCAATCTGTGAGGTTATACACACATATATATATGCATTTTTTAATTTGTTCTAATTAGTTATACATGACAGCAGAATGTATTTCAACTCATTTTACACAAATGGAGCACAATTTCTCATTTCTCCGTGCATGATGCAGAGTCACACCGTTCATGAAATCGTACCTGTACATAGGGTGATAATATCCATCTCATTCCACCATCCTTCCCATTCCCACACTCCCTCCCCTACCCTCACTCCCCTCTGCCCCATCCAAAGTTCCTCAATTCTTCCCTAGCACCCCCACCCCATATGGATCAGTATCTGCACATCAGAAAAAGCATTTGGCCTTTGGTGAAGTAAATAATCTTTGAAGAAAAATCTCAAATATTTTTATGTAGATCTCTACCTTTAAGGAGTAGAAGCATAACACCCAACTCATTAAGCATGGGCCACACATAGTGACTTCTTTCCAAAAAACACATAATTCAAAGAGGAAAAAAGAATTCAAATAGGAAAAGTTTCACAATGGGAAAACCTCACAAACACTATTTCAACTGGGTAATCAAGATCAACATCGATGGTGACAAGAAATGTTGATAATAAGTATCTTTGCCCTAATGCAATGAAAATGACAGTTTACCTTTGTGGTCTTCTCCCCCAAACTCTAATCATGTGAAAAATATCAGACAAGTTCCACTCAAGGGACATTCTAAAAAAATATCTAACTGGTACTCCTCAAAACTCTCAAGGTCATCAAAAACAAGAAAAGTCTGAGAAACTGTTATAGCCAAGAAGACCCTAAAAGACATGAAAATAAAAGAATGTGGTATCCTGGATGGGATGCTGGAACAGAAAAGGAACATTAGGTAAAATAAGGAAATCTGCATTAAGTACAGACTCCATATTGGTTCTGTTATTGTGACAAATGTACCATACTAATGGGAAAGATGTTAATAAGGGAAACTGAATGTGGTATATGGGAACTTTGAATTATCTTTGCCAATTCTATATATATCTTTTTTTTTTAATTTTAAGATGCTGATAGACCTTTATTTAATTTATTTATTTATATATGGTGCTGAGAATCGAACCCAGTGCCTCACACATGCTAGGCAAGTGCTCTACCACTGAGCCACAACCCCAGCCCTATATATATCTTAAACAGTTCTAAAATATGAAGATTTAAAAAATCATAAATAATAAATTTAAAGTGAAAAGATAGAAAAATAAAAAAGTTTTTGAATAAGGCAGAGATTACTGCTCTGAAAAATGGTGCTAACATTCTGCTAGGATGGCTTTGGGAAACTAGGGGAAAGCAATGGCCCACAGTAAACCAAATAGAAAATCCAGAATTGTCACAATATATCATGTGAGAAGAAATCAAAAGACTTGAAAAGAAGAACATGAAATATGGATATAAAGTAGAGATTTTGACCCCTACCAACTGAGTACATTATATTAAAGGTGAGAAGAACATTGCATTCACCAAAATGATGAGAGAGGTACTGGGGGGAAAAACAACCAACAACAGGAAGGTGCCTGTCTACTGTAAGATGGGCTGTCAGTGATATTAAAACATTGTGATTCCATGCCCAGTGTCCAGAACTAAACCAGCTTTCAGATTCTCCATCTTTTGACTGAAGAAATCAGGTACCTAGAAGAAAGAGCTCCACAGCACCAAGTATGTAAGATAAAAATGCTGCAGTCTTTCCCTAAAAGCTGGCCATTTAGTTAAGTAGCTATAAACTGAGGAAAGGGAACTATCCTGACACTTTGAGGACTAATGGATACAGTGTCCAAAATGATGTGAAGAGCTGAGGAACTGAAGCATCATCATACATATCATCTAACAAGGGAGGATATAGGGGGGGCCAATATCTCTGATAAACATAGATTCAAACATTCTTGACACCAAAAATGGAATTTAGCAGCATCTTAAATAATCACACACCGTGGTCAAACAGGACTATCTTTGGGATGCAAGGATGGTTCAACACACATAAGTCAATAAATTTGGCACACTACATTACAACAGAATGAAAGATAAAAATCATATCATCTAAATAGATGCAGAAAAAACACTTGGCAAAATTCAATATTGTTTTATGATAAGCACTCTCAGCAAATTGGCCATAGAAGGAATGTACCATAACATAATAAAGGTCATATATGGCAAGCCCACAGCTAATATCCTACTCAGTGGTGAAACATCAAGAACAAGAAAAAGATGCCCATTCTCACCATTTCCATTTGATACAGTACTAGAAGCCCTAGACAGAGTGATTAGACAAGAAAAAGAAATAAAGGCATCCAAATAGGACAAGAAGTAAAATTGTTCCCATTTTCAGATAGAATGATCTTATATGTAGAAAAACTTAATTGTCCACAAACACACCCTAAAAACTGTTAGAACTAATAAACGAATTCAGTAAACTTCCAGCATATAGAATCAACATATAAATATCAATTGCATTTGTATACACTAACAAAAAACTTATTAGAGGAAGTCCCACTTTCCATACTGCCTAATAACACATCCCTACAACTCTGGGCTCTAGAACTCTAGAAATTCTGGTTGTAAGAAAGAAACACTTTCCTCAAGCACTACAAGAATGCCATTAAACTTGAGACATAGCTGCTGCCCAGATACTTTCTCAACAGGCCAGGAAAAATATCAACTAGGGTTAATTGATCAGATGGTTAACTTTTGTTATACAAGGGAGACAGAAAAGACTATGTTTGGCTCCCAGAAAGACCTCTGGGTCTCTCTTGGGAATCCCCAAACCAATTCTAATGGTAAATGGATAAAAGCAGTGGTCATAATTTAAGAAAGGCATTATAACCAGAGGCTCGGATCCTTCAAGGATGAGGGTCTAGGTCACCCATCAGATAAGCCACCTGCAGCAAAATTGTCAAGTGAAGGGGGATTTACAAGGGTCATAGAAGAGAGTTTTGATGAGTGTCTGTTGTGTCCCTGAAAATAACTGCATTAATAAGAGCTATAATTAGTATCATTAAACTTCCTCATATGTGCTTCCCAAGGAAAAGGGGCAGACCAGAAGTCTAGAGGAATTGTTCCTGGACAGAATGAATTTTTATAAGAGACAAATAGATCCAAAAAGTGTAAAGAATGATTGTATTGAATGCTGTGATGCACCATCAGCCGCTCCTTCTCAGTTCTGAGAATTGAGTATTAGCTGCTGATAACTAACAGTTAGGTCTTCTCCAGGAATTGCCCTTGGCTAAAAGATGCGGGTCCTTGGGGCCAACATGCAGCCAAGAAATGGTCTATGCAAGGACACAAACCTCAGCCCTCTCTCCTCACTGAGACAACTCTAAATGAACTTCCAAATTCCAGTTTCCCAGGACCAGCAGAGGCCATTGTTAAAATATATCATAGTTCTTCTCCCTTTGCCTAATCCTTTATTTTCTTTTCTATTTTTTTAAATTTTTATTTGTTTTTTTTTTTAGTTATACATGACAGTAGAATGTATTTTGACATGTCATATATACATGGAGTATAACTCCCCATTTTTGTGTTCATACACACCAATCCTTTCCAAAAAAAGTTTCTACACAATCTCTATCTCAGAGACAATTTCTTTGGAGCATAATCTGAAACATAATATACATTATGTATAAAAACATTCATGCACTTTGACCCAGTAGCCTCATAGCCAAGATAGCCAAGGGAAATAACGAGAGATGAAATCAGTTTTGAGTTTGCTATTATGATATTATAATCTTTAAAACCATAAAAAACTTAAATATTTAACAAGAGAGGGATAATTAAAATAATCCTGTAGGATTCTTACAATTTATATTTTAATAATATAGTTAGCAGTAAAATTTTCACAGTATTATTTTAAGTGAAAACAGCAAGAGACAGAATATCATTACAAATGGTTCATAAACATGTCACATAAAGAACTGACATGAGAAAGAGAAATTTGATGATCCAAATGGTAACATATGAGGAAAATTCAAGGAGACAGTCAAATTTTGTTTAATGAAATAAAATTCTATCTCACAGTTAGACCTATTTTTAGATAGACTAAAGATAGTGAATTCTCCAGTACTGGATATTTCAAGTACAGCATAAATGACACTTGGTGAACTTAATGTGGAGTGGAATTAAGTATTAATGTAAAAATTCTGAAGTACCATCTTGTCCTCTGTAATTCCATCCCACAATGGGTAAGTGTCTTTGCAAAGTGTGGTTTGGGTTTGCTTTCCTTTGTTTTTCCTTGGTTTGCTTCACATTAGTTGTTTTTTCTTACTTAACAACTTAACTCTTGAAGACATCTGATTTCTTTGGCTTTCTTTGACAACTCAGTGAGAAGGAATTATCTGGCTCATCCCCACCTCAAAACCCTACAGCCCTCAGACAGTATCATAAACATTAGAGAAAAATGAATTCACATAGAAGAAGTTCACTTAAGATGACACCACCAAACTCCCCAGGCAAATAGGAAGGAGTAGCTCCACCCTAGTATTAAGGGAAGGGGAATGCTTTTTAAAAATAAGACTTATACTCAGATAAACTAATTGTGATGTTAAATTATATTTCTGTTTAAATAATTCCATGTGCCTCTTCTCTCACTTTCAGCAGAACCTAACCACACCAAAGTAGTTCAAAGAATCTGACCCCTTTCCACTGCCAAGCCCTTGACATTTTCTAGGCCTGAATAAAAATCAAACCCTCTCATTTTTCCAGTTTCTTTCTCCCACCCAAGATGGTTCAAATACCTGGAATGGATCATTTAAGGTCGTATGGAGTGAAATTTAAGGAAGATATGCCACTTCTAACCACAACTCCACACTCAAGTGACTGCCTGGTCTGCGCTATAGTAGGAGGAGACTATATTTAAGCTCTATGGGAAGGTGAGCACTGATTGCCTTCTTCATGTCCCTTCCTTTAGTGAGGACTATTAGTCCAGGTTTGTCCCTACCCATCCCCTTCCAACTAAAGCGATGGATAAGGACTTCCTCAAAGCCAATGGGACCCCTGACTTGATTCTCAGTAAATAATCAAGGCTGGTAGCTTCTCCTTCCCTTCAACACATCATTTTTCTCTACAACATGATTCAAGCACAATTTACCAAAAAGAGTTAGTCAGAGAATTAAATCAGGCAAAGGGATCCAAAAGTGATAAAATGGTAAAAGTAACAGCAAAAAGTAAAAGTACTGGACTGAGTTTCTGTCCTTACCATCTATTGGAGTGGGGAAATCTCTCTGATGTAGAACCATTGATGGAAGAGAAGCCCATCTGAAACCATAGCTCTGTGTTTATTCACCAAATATTTTTAAAGCACTTGCTATGCGTCAGGCACCATACTAGCTGCAGGAGATATACACCTAGAAATTATACTCCAGGGGCTCATGGATTTATCAGAAGATTGCTCCACATACTTGGTTGACTGAACAACATCAGATGTAACAGTGCTGTGGGCTTATCCATTCCTTGCAAGTTTCTAGAAGTGCTAAAACAACTGGAAACATCCTACAAAAAAAGATTACCTGGAACAACTAGAGAAAATCTGCAGAAGTGTACCTGTTTACTGTCTCTCCTCAGTCACAAAGGAGGACAACATTGAATTGGAGAAAACAGATGTTAATAATTGCAAAGAAGCACGAATATCTCGGTTTGAGTAACAGCTCCCTGGATGCTACTATAGCACCAGAGTGAAAATGTAAAGCAGAAAAAGGTGGTCTGCATCTACCCCAACTTTAGCCTCACTATCAACCTCCCAGGCACCACATGCACTCAAGTTGCCTTAAGTCTGCCCCAAATCCTCCAATAAGCCTAGACAGGCCATTAAACCAGTGTGTGATCAAAAACTGAGATCCCTCACCAGGAATGCCTCTACATTTTCTGGCAGATCTTCCACTGAGACAGATTGAGGTAGCATAATGGAAGAAGCTTGAGTTTCAGGGCAAAGAGGCCTGGTTTTCCATCTAGGTTCTACCACTTAATACTTTGTGATTGCAAGCAAGTTTCTTAACTTTGTTTAAATCTTACCGTTCTTAGGCATAAAATGGGAATGATAATGCCAGACCAATTATATTTGGGGAAAGATTAAATAGAAACAAGCTCTTCACTTCCTAACCTATCCTTCCTCATCTTGTAAAGGGAACCTAGAAAACTCAACAAAAATAAAACAGGTATTGGCAGTCCCCATCAGGAATAGGTGCACCTCCTATAGTTTGCTGCTGTTGATGGCCTTGGTAGAGGCATGAGAAGACTCCCGGTGCAATGTGCAGAAATCCAGGGATCACCTGAGCAGGACCCAGGCCTCCAGACATAATGTGTGAAAGACCACCAGAATTATAACCCCCCAGGGAAGAAGATGAAAAGCAAAGTGCATTCTGACTTACTTCTAAAAGATCTGGGTTCTAAATAATCCATCCCAGATGTAATGAAGAGAAGACAGGACTTGACTCTATTTACAGAGATGACATTACCAGGATTTTCCATCTATTACTTGGCAATATCTCCATGCTGGCCTCTACCCACCACTTCCCTGAACCGTTTGCCACCTGGACTCCTACTTCTCACCCCCAGGCATCCCATGCTAGGTTCCAACCCACCATGTCTTCTCTAAACAACCAGCAACTTCTGCTTTCCTGTCTCTGTCCATTCATCCTGTTCCCCTCTACACCTAGAGAGCCCTTCTTTCATGTTTGCTCCACAATCTTCCCACATATCCAAGCTCCAGCTCATTATGAACTGCCTGCAATCAGGGAGAGTCAACAAAAGCCAGAGCCCAGGATCAGTGTCCATGGGCCAGGGGCTAGAGGCCTACTGGAACCAGTCAAGGTGATGGTCTGAACTGATTGGGTACTTGGAACTCTCAGGAATGTGACCCTCAACGTGAGGTGTCCTCAGAATGGATTCCGGAGCTTTTAGAAGCATATAAAAGCCCATAGTCCCAGCTAAACCTTCTAAATCAAGAGACCTGGAGGTGGAGGGGAGGCTGAGCATCTGTTTTTGGATTCTAATGTACAGTTATAGCTAAAATCCACTGTTCTAGCATAATGACTTTTCTATAAAGGAAACTGGACACTATGGTATTACTTCAAAGACTCTACAAAAAGAACCAATGGAAAATAGTAGTTGAACAACCTGAACATTTACAAAACAAAGAGATCAGGTATTAAGTAGTTTAGGGTGATCAAACATCTGAGTAAGGAACCAATAAAAGGTTTCAGCGCTTTTCAGTTTATTGGCAAGCAAAGGGCAGAGGCAATGGAAACAAAAATGTGTGGCCATTTGTCCTAAAATTAACCAGCACCTCTTGGTCTGTAATTAGGAAAGCAAGGATAGTTAGGGTAAAAATATGATTTGGCAATATATCAAGGACAATGGAATCTCTCAAGCAATAAGCAAAAAGACTTCCTGAAGGACAAAAATGCAAAACAATGTAGTGCCTTGTTTTGAAAAGGGTACCATATGAAAAGAGAAAAGAGATGCAGCAGATGTTGCATTTTTTGGACTTGGGGTGCAGCATTTTCTGTAGCAGCTCATGAAATTTTAATTGCTAACATGGTTCAAATTGGCAGGGAGAGCAAATCACATGGGTTGAACACTAATGAAGGTTTATGAAGAAAAGGTGAGACTCTGGCAAGCCTCCAGCAAGAAGAGGCGCTTAGCAGCTTGCCCTGGGGTCAGGGCTTGCTTACTCTAGATTTAATTTTACATTCTAATTAGCAAGGTGAAAGAGAACAAAAGACCCCTGAAAGAAATATAGACAACTTGCAAAGGTAGATTTTTGCACACCCAAGGGGAAAGAGCAAAATTAGACAGATAAATCCAAGATTTAAGCTATGGACAGAAACACCTCAAAGTTGAAACTATTGATAAAAAGACAACTAGCTCATTGGAGGAAAATGCATTGGAAACCTTTATAATCCAATCTAAAATGAGCCAGAAATCAAAGAGTCAGGACCATAAACATGTCTAAACCATCAAGGAGGTAAGAGTGGACAACACTCCCTGGAGAAGAAGTCAGCCTGCCCAGGAGCCAGCCAGCCATCTCCACCATAGTCTACCCCAACCAACCTCCAGATCAGTAGCAAGGACAGAGGGGAAGCAAAGTGAATCCAGTATATTGATTAACAGCTATAGATGATGTCTTTCTAAGAAAAGAAATGTCTACCACCCACATAATCCACCTGAACATCTTTTTTCCAATCGCTGCCATACTTTGGCATGTGCAAACAACCATGCTGTATCTCTTTTCTACAGTTGCCTGATCTAAGAAGAATACTGGATGTTGGGTTGGTGGGTCAAGGGAAGAAAAGTACACTTATTACCAATATCTCCCTTTGAGATAAGAGCCACCAAGTGCTGAGGTATGGATCTAGTCCAGTATTTAAAACTACAATGGTGGAGTTGGGAGGTAGTTACTACACTGAGGACTTGGGGAAGTTGAACTACTTGTGTGAGAGTATACATCTAGAGAACACTCTTGGGTTTAAATTTATGTCCCTCTGGCTCCACCTTCTATGTTCCCTCCCTCTGTTGCTCAGTCCCTGCTTTTCTCCCATAGATGGCTCTCTTCCCATTTTGTCCATTTTCTTTCCAGCCTCAATTCTGACTCTGCCTAGAAAGCTTGAGTTGAGAGCATCACTGGACAGTGCAGGCATGCAGATCCCTTCCTGTGCCTGGTCTGATAAACAAGTCTTTATTTACACAGAACTTGTGGGGGTTACCACCAATCTCACTGGCATAGTACAGAGCTGGGGAGGGCAATGATTACCTTCCTACTTTTTGGAAATGCTTCATGCAGAATTCTGTTGGTTTTGACTTCTAGTGAGTCAACGGCTGGTCCACTGATCAAGAATAAAACAGAAGGGACTAAAAAGATGCTATACAGAGTCAGACATTTAAAAGGACATGGAGGGAAATGCAGATTACATTTGGAAATGCAGGGTGTGTAGCAGAGAAGATGAGGGTAAAGGCTGGAACCAAAGGATCAGGGTGGAATCCCTGCCCCACAATGCTCATGGGAGATTGAGCGGCTATCTAGCCCCTCTCTGCCTAGGTTTCCTTGTAAGCAAAATAGGTTGCAGTGGGCAACCAGGTAGAGCATTTAGTAATAATCAGTGGATGCTAGACAAACAAATGAAGCAGAGGCAAAGATCCCAGAAGCCTCCAAATGCACTTCCCTAAATGGAGACTTTTCATATGCTTACTCTCCTTCTTTACTTCTTCAGGGGTTATTCCTAGTTTCTCTTATCATGTGTAGACTGATATTATCTCCAAAGTTGATTTTGCAATTGTTTATCCCAAGCAAGGTGGGGGCAATAAATAAGCAAAGCGTGCACTGAAGTTGGGCGGTTGCCAGAAATGGGCCTCCCTGGGCCAACTAGAAGGAAGAAGTAGTGGGATGGGGAGGAAGGAGAAATTATCGTGCAACTGGATTCCAAAGATCCAATCTAAACGTTTCCAGTAATAACAGCTTCTTATTGCTGACTCTAGATAAGGTTTTTATGATTTGGACCACCAGGGCAAACTGAGAAGCTGTTGGATGTTGAAAAAATAAATCTAAACACAGAATGTCTGAATCCAAGCAAAAAAAAAAAACAACCAAACAAAACAACAAATGAATCCATATGAGCCTGCAGACCCTTCTTCCAATCACATCTCACCATCCATCAAACACCTACTGCTTGTGACTGCTGCTACAGTTGCTGCCAAAAAGCAAGGTGGGTATAACCAGAACATGCTTCTGCCATAAAGAAGAAAGGACTGGATGAGAGTCCTGCTTACTCAGTGTGTGGAACCCACACTAAAGGGCATCATCCAACCACACACATGAGCAATGGAAAAGTCAGGGAACACTTACATAATACTATATACAATTTTATGATAGCTGTTGGTACCAAAGGCAGCTTTTGGATGCCATTCGTGGACTTCTTGAGATTTTCCAATATCCAGAATACAGTAGGTTCTCAAAACATATTGACAAATTTTTTTTTAAATGAAAGAGTGCATGCAAAGGGGTAGCCAGAAGCCAGGTTGCTTGTAGCCCATTGCCCCTCCCTGCCCCCAGAGAAGACAAGGGAGAAGCATTTTGCTAAGGCACACAATGAGGTAAGTCATCTCACAAGGCAGAAAGAGCACCTGCCTAGGCATCTGGCCTCTGAAAGAGAGTGTGAAAGAATTTCCCAGAGTTCTTATTAAAAATGTGGGTTCCAGGGCTCTACTTCCTGGGCTCTGGGATTCTGGGGTTAAGGCCCAGGAATTTGCTTTTTTAATAAGTTCCTCCTTGCTAAGTGAAATAAGCCAATCCCAAAAAACCAAAGGCTGAATGTTTTCCCTGATAAGTGGATGATGATATATAATGGGGTTTGGGGGGCAGTGGGAAGTGAGAGAAGAATGGAGGAACTTTAGATAATGTAGAAGGAAATGAGAGGGAGGGGGTATAAAAAAATCATGAAATGAGACAGACATCATTACCCTATGTACATGTATGATTACATGAATGGTATGAATCTACATCATGTACAACCATAGAAACGAAATGATGTACCCCATTTGTGTACAATGAATCAAACTGCAGTCTAAAAAATTTAAAAATTAAAAAATAATTTAAAAAATAAAATAAGTTCCTCCTGTGATTTTGATCCAGGTGGTCTGTCGTTCACTCTTTGAGGAACAACTGCTTTAGGTCCCATTTAATAGATGCCTTACCTTGAGCTTCAAAGATGAGCAGAGTTTCCTCCCCACCTTACCCTGCCCCACCCCAGGGGAACTCAAGGCTCAAAAATTAATGGATGCCAGTAGGCTCCAACACCTAACATGCAAATAAGTATGTTCTGGAGAAGATGACATAAACCCAGTCATCAACAAACAAGCCCTAAGTAAACCTGAAAAGAAGTTTGAGGCTGGGCTGAGTGGTTAAAAAAAAAAAAGGCGGTGGGGAGTGGAGTTATGTGAACAACAGTCCCCTGCCACTAAAATTCCTGTCACACGAAGGAGGAGACTTTTGAATAAAAGCATATGTTCCTCTGAAAGAAAGTTCCTGGAAAACACAGAGGTTTTTAATGCTTCATTTTAGGAAAAGGACACAATCGATTGATTGGTTCCAAGGGGCATTCAGGTAGGGGTAAATTCAGAATTTAGCATATTGCAAAGTTTCTTAAAACTTTAATTTTGTGCTATTACTGGCTTGATCCCAAAGATGTTTTTATTAAAGAAACAAAATAAAAAGGGATACTCCTTTGAGTGCCTAATGGAAGAGTTGAGGGATGTTCTATCAGAAAGCCAACAGATCTTGGGCGATGTGTGTACTTGAAGGCTCAAGTCCATGACACACAAAACTCTGAGGGTCAAAACAGCCCCCAACCTCCTACCTGCCCCACCCTGCCCTGCCCCAGCAACCCCTGACCAGGAGTACAATGTCTCACCAGGTGTGTGAGAGGCAGAGAAATCAAACACAGGATTAAGGGCAAATTGGTAAATTTAGCTCCCAATTTTAATCCAATGGAATGAAATGCAATCTGCCAACTGCATCTAGGCAAAGGAACCAGGAAGACAGTGGCTTGCCCTGCACTACACTGGAATGCAGTCCGTCAACATTGGGGTCTACCTCTGAAGCTACCTGACACCCTGCCTTCTTCCTCACCAATACTCTTCTAATTTGTTCAGCCAGTGTTCTTGACTACTGTACACACTCAGAAGTGTTGGGGAAACAATCCCAGCTGCCTAGCAGCATGTATACCCGTCCTTCCTAAGCAGCATCCAGCATAATTTGAGATAAGAGAGTACCCGCAAGATCCACTAAAGAATTGAAAGAATAATAAATGACCAGAAATTCAAATGATAAGGTCTGGAAACACAAGCTGCTTACGAATGGGTTGAACCTAATGAATTCATAGTGGAGTGAAAATCACATACATGTGCAATGAAAACAGGAAAAAACATTTCTGATGCATGATTTTTATTAACTTAAAAAATAGTTAAGATCATTATTTTCAACAATGACACCTTCAGGGAGTAATACTTCATCTGAATCTGAAAGAAAGAGATTCTGTAGAATGTATGAGGAAAACTGAATTTGTGAGAATTTTAGGTTCTAAACTCACATTTTTTAAAAGATAATTTTCTTTTTATACAAATAGTATATTTTTGTTGTGGAGATTTTGAAAAATACATTAAAAATTAAAAATTAAAAATACAATCATGCATGGCCAGTCAGATATAACTCTTATTAACAATCTAGTGTATTTCTGTTCAGGATTTTTATGCTAAACAAATATACATGTATTTTTACTTGGAAAATACATTTTTTGTATTCTACTTTTTCATTTTTTACCTTAAAATTGTCCATTTTACCACCATCTCATCAACATATATATTAGCTTTCTTCTTAATCAGCAGAAAGCTCTTTTTTGTCTGGAAGAGACACACATC
Organism: Sciurus carolinensis; assembly: GCF_902686445.1. Lineage (NCBI taxonomy): Eukaryota > Metazoa > Chordata > Mammalia > Rodentia > Sciuridae > Sciurus > Sciurus carolinensis. Next base: position 112,772,600 of record NC_062214.1, on the reverse strand, counting down.
ATTTCTAATCACATTTTATTGGTCAAATAAAACCACATAGCTATAACTGGCTCCAAAAAGGAATAGAAATTCAATCCTTCCATTTGCTTAAAAGGAAGACAACTTGGAAATATGGGTGAACTACACTAACAAATTTCCATATCAACTCGAAGTACACACATCCACATACACCTCCACAAATATACAGGCCTAGATCCCTTCACTGTTGGTGAAACGTTTTGAATATAGCCCAGATTTTTGGATGGAACATAGTCATCTAAATTAAATAGAATGAGACAAACATCATTACCCTATGTACATGTATGATTACACAAATGGTATGACTCTACTTTGTGTACAACCAGAGAAAAGATAGTTGTACCCCATTTGTGTACAATGAATCAAAATTTTTTAAAAAATTGATTATACAGATGAAATTATTTTTAAGTAGACCCTCTAATCCAATAATATTCACCTGCCATAAAAATTAGCAATGACCATTTTTAAACAATTTGTGAATTGTTATATAGTCCCTTCCCCTAAAGTTATTAAAATTTACCTTGATTTACTTGTAATTTATTTCCAGATTTAGATTCATAATCATGTACAGTATAGCTGATAATTTAATTATAAATGCAAATAATCCTTAAGATGTCTAGTTCAATCAAATATTACACATTTCAGAAAATTTGGGTGATCCATGCTCTGGGAATGGCATTGTCTTATGACAGCAAATAGAGATACCTATGTATTCAATAAACACCAAGTAATAATTAAATAATTCAACCTGGTAGCTCATTTCCAGTTGTGTCAAAAATTCAAGGCATCATTCACTCCTTCTACAAATGTATTTCTGATATGTGATGGTCAGTGTTAGATGCCCACTCAACTAGGCAAAGGGATACTCAGGAAGCTGGTAAAATATTTCTGCATATGCAAGGGTATTTTTGAAAGAGGTCAACTTTTGATTCATTAAGTAAAAAGGATCCACTCTCACCAATGTATGCAGGCATCCAATCCACGGAGGCCCTGGATAGAACAGACACAGAAAAAAGACGCAGAAAAAAATTGCTCTCTCAGCTGTGACTGGGACATCTATCTTCTTCTGCCCTCGAATATCTGAATTCCAGGTTCTCAGCCGTTCAGACTCAAGGATTTACACCAATATCCCCCCAGGTTCTCTTCCCATCAGCCTCAGATTGACAGTTATACCATCAACTCCTCTAGATCTCAGGCCATTGGTCTCAGGCTGAATATTACCATGGGCTTCCTTGGTTCTTCAGTGTGCAAATGGCATAGGATGGAACTCCTCTGCCTCCACATTCACATGAGCCAATTCTCATAATAAATGCTCTCAGGAATCTAAACATTCTATTAGTTCCATTTCTCTGGAACACTCTAATACATTACATAAGGCAATCTTGTACTATGAAGAAAATGGAGTCTCAATCTTCACCATTCCCAACAGAATAGGCTTTCCACTATGGTGGCCTCCATGAGGTCCTGTGGTTGCCATGCCTGAGACATGAAGTAACATGGAGTGAATTCTAGATGGGAATGCATTCAGAAACCAGTGCACTTGTCTGTACTGTGTACAGTAAGCTTGCTCATGTGCCCTTTTATCTCCATTTTCTATCTTTCTGTAATGAGAACACAGGAAACTGCTTTTCATATACAGATTAGCTTTTGGAACATTCATATAAACAAATAACAATTCTGTCAACAATATCACAGTTGGTATACTACAGTTGTGCGCCCTGCAACCTGTGAATAAACAATAGGTCATCCTGGCCAGGGGTTCAATCTATATTTTTTCTAAAAACATAAAAATGGAAAGCTGTTTATTCCTCTTCCAGTTGCATAAGTAATACCCAACATCAAGTTGCACTCATGCTTGCTTTGAGCCAGGCTATCATAAGGTCACATTCTAAAAAATTACTTCCTGGTTTCTGCTATCTGTAATTGGATCTATAAGTAGCCAAAATATTAATTCAATTAAAGAAATCAATTTTTAAAAACCAGATGATTTGATATGAAAAATACCCAAAATGTTGTTTCGATTCAAGTCTCATTCTTCAATATTGAAAGCTTTTATACCACAAAGCATTGAGCGGACACAGAATGCATTTATGATTGGTTCGATAGACATTATTTATCCATAGTCCACAAGCCAATTGTTCATCCCCACTGGTGAGTGATATCTGAAAACCACCTTCAATTTAGTTTGTTAGCAATACAAAGAAGCTTCCTGCACAAAAGATTTATGGAAAAGTAGTAGAACAACAATCCAATTATCAGATCTTCTAAATGTAGGCAGTTCTACAAGACTCAGGGTTTGGTTGATAAGAGTGTGATTTTTTTCCTACAGGGTGTCAAGATAACATGTATAATACTCCCTTATAGAAGTAGAAGACTCATCCAGTGAGAAGAAGCTACCTTCTGGATTCTCTATCATGAGACTTCTGTGGTGGGCTCCTGGAGTTTCTGTAGCCCCAGAATCCTAAGTTTGTAAAGAAGATGCATGGTGAGTAGCATTTAGAAGATCCCCTGAATCTAGAGTTCTCTGATTGAATTTAATCTTCATAAACAAGATCCTCTCAGCCTCAACCCAGCTTCTGCCTACACAAATCCATATATTGGCAAATTACTATTGCCCAGTGAAAAAGGTTAGCATTTTAAGAGAAAGAACTTCACATTATAATTGTGATTCTTTATGCATATCTATTATTTTTCATCCACAAATTCAGTTATAGAAATAATCTCAGGAATTCCCGTAACATGTTACTAAACTAAAAGCCTATAAATATAAAATTATGATATTCAATATCTGTCTAGAAAAATCTGGCATTTTTATAGCATGTACTCCCTAAGAGATTTATCTATGAATATTAAAATCCCCAGTAGAAACCCTCCTTGGTATTGAAGGTAGTAGTAGCAGTAGTAACAATACCAATATTAGTTGAGCACTACTTAGACCCAGTATTTTGCTAAGTGTTAGATATCATTTTCTCACTTAAGCCTCTATCCTATAAAGTAGAAATTAGCATTACCTCTATTTACCAGAAGTAAATTGAGTCTGGAAAGATTAAAAAATTTACCCCAAATCATAAAGTGGGAAGACCAATTTGGAGAAATTGCAGTGGGAGATACCATATTAAATAAATTTCAACAATTTATTTTCTATGGACTTTTCTAGATCTTTAACATGATGCTAATAAGTTCTTAATCTCCAAGACAGGAGCAAGAGCATTTAACTGTTTCCTATACTGGTTTCACAAAATCCTATTTTTAGTAATGTTTCAAGAAACATATTTTGGAAATCTCTACTCAGGAAGAAGAAAAAAGATAAACAAGTGCTTAGTTGAAAAGATATTTAGAGATGAAGCCACCCTTGGGGGGGTCACAGAAACTTAAGACCTTACACTTATGGACAGTTCATTCCCCAGGTAGTCACTAAAATAGAGATTTGTCACTGTAAGTGCTGCTGAACACCTATAAACACCTGAAGGGAGCTGATCCAAGCTGGTATCGCCATCCCTGAGGTAAACAAAGCTAGCTCTTTCTCCATAATCTCACTATCATACAATAAAACCAAGCATTAAACCAAATTTTATTACTTGACAATTGCTTATCAACAGTTGGTGCAACATGTTTTGTAAACTCATAAACACAGAGAAGTTCCAATTTTCTGTCCTTTTATGTGCTCTCACCACCACCTTTACTGAAACCTTTCCTCAAGACAGACAGGATGTACCAGAGGCACAGTTCTGGAAACCTCATGACCATGTCAGACAACTAGAAATCCTCCAACCAAGTGGTTGGCCATAGTACCATTTAGGGATAGAGTCTCACATGCTATCTCTAATGGAAAGGCCACAGGTTTCACTAGATTCTTATATCCTCTTCATTAAAGATAAGGAATGACTCTAATATATTAGCCAACACACATATCTACATTAGTTTACTAGGGCTACCATAACAAAATAACACAAATTGGGCAAATTAAACAACAGAAATTTATTTTCTCACAGTTCTGGAGGCTGGAAGTCCAAAAACAAGGAAACAGCATGTTTGATTTCTCCTGAGATCTAACCTGCTGATTTGAGAATGGCTATCTTCTTGCTGTGTCTTCATATGATCTTTCCTCTTCACACACAGTGTGCCCAAATATCCTCTTCCTCCAGTTGGACAGGATTAGTGCCCCCACCCCGTGGCCTTATTATCTGCAGTCACATTCTGAGGTACTGAGGGCTAGAGTGTCAACATATGAATTTGGAGAAACAATATCTTAAGTATTGATTTCATCAAAACAGTATCCCATATCTAATGTTCTTTATTTCTGGGGAGAGGGGCAGGTGTATACTGAGGATTTTACTGAGGGGCAATTTACCACTGAGTTACATCCTCAACCCTGTTATTTTTTATTTTGAGACAGCTCTCACTAAGTTACTTAGGACCTCACTAAGTTACCAAGGCTGGCCTTGAACTTGTGGTCTTCCTGCCTCAGTCTCCCAAGCTGCTGGGATTATGGGCGTGCACCACAATGCTCTAATGTTCATCTTTCTAATTAATAATTTACTAAATGTCACAAGAAAAACTTTTTCTGATATTTACTATGCTAATTAGCAAAATTGCATCCATTTCTTTATATCACTAACTTCACAATGAGTCAGATACAAGAGCATCTGATGAACAGAGTCTTAGTAGCCAGGGAGGCTGGTGGAGTGAGTTTGAGGTTTTTTTATTGGGAGATGGGGACTCATAATCAGGCTTTTTAAAGTATCTATATTCCTTTACATATTTCGGCATAGATGATATAATATGCATGTCAGCTTCAACTCTAGGGACGACCAGTTACCTCAGTAGAGAATGTACACATGACGATTGTTTATGTAGCAACACTCAGGAGATTTGAATAATATAGCTATCCCATATACTGTGCAGCGTCCTTCCTTACTGGGGCAGCCTGGGATGGGGGGTTTGGCAATATTTCATTATTTCAAGTGGTTCGCTGTCTCCCCAAGATTCTGTGAGTAACCTCATAGATCATTCTTGTAATAAATTCCTTTCCCACTTAAAGTAGCCAGAATTCATTACTTTTCAGTCAAGCCATCTGATACAAAGAACAATCCTTGTATTTTCAGAAGCATATATAAGATATACTGTAATATAATGGTCTCCTCTTTCACACAAACCATGAATGGTAGGTTGACCAGTTGACCTGCCTACATTTAGCCACATTTAATACCTACAGTGGAGAGTATTAGAAAATCATATATGTTAAAAGGGACTGTGTCAATCATCAAATGAAGACATGGACTTCTAGAGGGAAAAGACTGTACAAAATCACATCTGCTTTCATTCCTGCCCCCAAACGGATTTGGAAGAACTCTCATAATTCATTCCAGACTGACAATTCTCAGTCTAAATGTTATTTTTATTTTGGTTTAATCTCTAAATCTATCAATATCAGCCTGGAAGATGAATACATAGATATTTCTAGTTGTTGGGGTTGTACTCTAGGACAGAACAATTTTCTGTTTCTGTTTAGACCCTTAACCAAAAGTGAGAGGGAGAGGTACCGAGGAGGGAAAAGCAACACAGTTGGGTCTTTATCAGAGACATGCGAGCCAAGCTGTGCTACTTGAGTGACCTTTCACCTTGGCAAGTACCCCAGTTCCAGCAGTGAGTCACTGCAGCATCATGTCTTGCTCTGTTCTGTCTCTCTTTCAGATAACAACTCAGCTAGGCTTTACGTCAGCATCCTTTTCTGCAGCCAAGGAAGCCTCCTAGGTTGGGTAAGGAGATGGGGAAGGTCCCCCTGCCTGAATCTGACCTGTGTCTCCCCTTGCCAGACCAGACTGCTGTGTTTCTGTGGATGCCATCCAGGGCTATTCACTCCTCTGTTTGCTACACAGTCGTATTTGTGGTTGGAGGTTCATTGTGGTTGTTTTCCTTTCAATCTTATTTGTGTTTAAAATCTAAACTGCTCAAAGAAAATGTATATTGTTCTTGGATGTCAGCATAGCATGCTTTCTGAATTTAATGCATTTCTATAGAGAACTAGTCTTAAAACCCCTGTAAGCTTAAAAATAGACTAAAATCTGCTTTCTAAATCCCCCTTCTCTTTAAAGTATTTTTGTAAATGGTTTGATTGGGAAGGTAGCACAATTAAGCAGATCAAGAAAGAAAAGAATCTAACCATTTCCTATACCAGTTCATGCTTCGAGCCTCACTCATGTTGATAATAAAACTTATCCTTATTCATTCATTCATTCATTCATTCATTCACTCCTTCATTAACAAAAGGTGACTGCATACCTATTAGGTTCAAGACATTGTGTTAAGAGAAATATCCAGGAAAGAAGCCTAGAATGCTTAAAAGCAGGATGTTGACACACGTACACATTGAAGGTACTATTATTTAAGCTTCTGAAATCTTGGACTAATTAAAACTCAGGAAAAGTGGCATCTACATGGCTAGCAAAGCTGCCAACAAAGGCAGAACAACCCACAGCAAATTTCATCAGCCAGGAAACCTGAATTCGTTATGCCCATCCAAAGAGAAAGTTAATTACTGGCTTTGGTTAATTGCTTTCCTGGCTCTGCAGTATTATCTTAACACAGAAGGCAAGAGGAGGCAAGAAGGGGTTGCAAGAACAATCCTTCTAAAATATACTTGGGATCATCAAAAACACAGATATTCCTCTCTGGGGCTCTTAAGACTGATCAGACCCTATTACCGGGTGCTGAGAAGACTTAGTGCAAACAAAAATGGTGGTTGTAAATGTGAGCCATTAATTGGTCTTTCTTCATATTCAAAGGTCCAAGAGTTTCTGAATAGAGACTTTTAAAACTGAGCTCAGGCACCCCCTCTTCAAGAAAACATTTTGGTGACCCTCTCAGTCCCCAACCTCACAGATACAACCAGGCCAGCAGGTTCCAGGTGTATTCCCACAGACCTGTGTCTGCCCCTCACACTTCATCCCTCATCATCAGCATCTCTCATGGGCCTGATGGACACTTGGCACACAGTAGAAACTTAAGTGATTTCTGAATAAGTATAACACATATGTTATGAAAATTTCAGGAAATGACTATAAGGGAACACATAAAAGAAAATACTGCAGTCTGCAAAAATAAAATAATAATAAAAAAAGAAAATACTTGGTACATTTAAATAAGAATACATAAAGGAAAGTTTAGATATATAAACAGAAAAAAAGTTGGCGTCTAATAGAAGAGAAACAATGACCTATTCCTTGGGGTATATGTAATCTGCCCCATCTTCCAAATTGCTAAAAGAGAGGTAATTAGCCTAAAGGTAACTCTCTAAGTGCTAAAGGTGTGGGGTCTGCTTTTTTTTTAATAGTAGGGAGTGTTTTGGAGCAGGATGTTGACACATGTACACACTGAAGGCACCATAATTTGAACTACTGAGATCTTAGACTAATTAAAGCTTTAAAGCTTTAATTGTTGGAGCTCAACCTTCAAACTTTGCAAGATTATTGCACTTAGAGAATGTGTGAGGTTAGTCAAATAAAACTAGACAAGTTAATCTGTTATATTAATTGGTGTACCTAATTATTATTCTATTACATAGTAATTAGGTATTGGTGCTAAACAATTCATGTAGATGATTATAATAATTAGCACAGGAAAGTTACACTTTCCATCTCCCCTCTGGCTTAACTTATCCTCCAGTATGTATAGAAATGCCTGCATCTATAATGATCCTGAGACCATGAAACAATTTTCAATACCTACCACACATACCCATAAGCACAATATGGAAGGAAGTCCTATGCCCCAGCCCAGACAGTCATTTTACATCTTTGACTTTTACCGACCCAGGAGACTCCTAAAGCTCTCTCTCTCTTCCTCTTTGTTCTCTCTCTCCCCCACTTCTTCTCCAGGGGAAGCTTCAAAGTGGTGTGCCTGAAATGTATACAATTTAGGGAATCTTATTTTAGACAAATTATATAAATGTGTGAATTCAAAAGTAGATAAAATTGATGTTTATTTAAGATGAGAAAAGTCTCAATTAAAAACTTATACATACCACAGAATCTGAAAAAATAAAATATTGGATTCTACACTTCTGTAACACTTTTCCACAGACTACGTTCTGAATTCATACATTTCAAACTTTCTCTCTCCTCCACAACTCATATGGATCTAGTGTCAGTCACTGTAGGCTGATAGGACCCACCCCAGTCACCTCTACCTGCACCTTTAGGTGAGGATACCAGGTGAGCAAAAAGAAGACACACACAAGGATGACTTCTCTGTATGCAGAAGTGAGTACAGATCACATACACATATTTTTCTATTACATCCTTTAGGTCCAGCAAGTGCCTAGAGTCACTCTAACTCTAACATGAGGAGAAGCAAGAGAGGCCAGTTAAAATGGAAAAGTCAGTGGATTTAGCCAGCTATAGGTAACATATCCTACTTTTGCAAATGTTACCAAACAAACACATCCATAAGGCCCATCTAGAACCTTGGAAGGAACCCAGGCATGTGAGGGGCATAGTTTCATCAGCTTATTGGTAAATCCACCTTTGCCCTCCTAGACATCCTCCCACCAAATCCAGCACTCAAGCTGCCAAATTCAATAAGGTCATGAGGCTCAAGGCCCTGGGCATGAGGGATGAACAAACTGCCAAGGGAAACACTGAATAGAGTGATACAGATGCCTTCTGCTGGGTCTTGGGACAAAGAGGGATGGAGGGATGGTCAGAGTTCTGAGTAAAGTCCAGACTTTGAACTCCAGCAAGTGAATAACTGAACTAAGTTCTTTGCATGTAATACTGCATTTCATCCTCAATACCACCCTAAAGAGATGATGAAGGGGATGAAGGAGGGAAATGGAAGGAGAAAGACAGGAGGAGGGGGAGGCAAGTAAAAAAGGAGAAAGAGGAGAAAGTAAAAGAAGAGGAGGAGAGAAGGAAGAGAAAGTGAAGGAGGAGGAGGGGAAAGATGGAGAAAAGGACTGAAGAGATTGAATGAAAGGGGAAATGAGAAGGGGAAGAAAAAGACTAAAGAAGAAAAGGTGGGATGGAGACAGCTAGAAAGATAAAAAATAAAAAGTTTCCTTTTTCCCCTGGAGGCAGCCATATTTATCACCAGTGTCATAACAAAATTAAAAGATTTTTCAGACTATACACTCATCCTCTTAAATTAGAAAGAGTGACAATTCTTTTGGCTCCATTCTGAAAAAATCCAAGTTGTCATGATCTCACTATGAAAAAAAAAGGGAACCAGGGATAATCAACCTCCCAAGAGACTGAGAGCACTGTAAACAAATGCCCAGTAACCCAGCCATTTGGTTTCGGTCCACATTTTCCAGTGGCATGTGAGTCTTTCATCCAGACTTAAAGTGAATGCCAATCTCCATGTCATAATCAATCTTCAAAATTTTTAACACAATACCAACACTTCCCAGCAAAACTTTGGTTTTTCTTTATGTTTGCTTGTCTTTTAACTGACACTCATAATTTTCTTCCAAGAAAACAAAATAACAGAAAACTCAGAAATATCACATAATCTGGACTGCACATGTGAATATTGTTGAGAAAATTTGAAAATTAGAATTCACAAACGGGTGGTACAAAGTAACATGTCAGACCTCAGAAAAGTTAAATTCTTTATGGGGAAATGTGTTTAATCAACCTCAGAAACAAACTTTGTCATAGAAGTTCTGGAAACTCCATAGTTTCACAGATCTGCAGACTCATTGACTTCCTTATTGTCAGGGACCTCTGGAGGTCACTCAATGAATCTCCAAGTCACTGAATGAGACCACACCTAGCCTAGGATTCAGAGGAACATAATCCACACTATCAGTGAGGACATCCGGAAACCATTTCACAGTCCATTCCAGTGGGTTATCGTCCTCACTCTAAGGAAATTCTCTGTTATTTCCAAAAATGCTGCTCTTGCTCCACATCTTTTGTGAAAATAATGAAATTAACATCTTTACATCCTCTATAAGAAAAAGAGATGAAGAAATAAGGTACATTTTCTTTTCCTGAAAACTGACTTGTCTATACTTTTTTCTGTGTGGCCCCTGCCCATAACCAAGGAGCTCCCTGGGAGCCTCAGTTATGGGCAGAACATCTAATATCTTATTCTAAGAAAGAATTGGTTGGTGCTGGGCTGAATGAAATATTATTTCACAGGGCCTAGAACTTGGGCATTCAGATGGCCTCCCATTCCATAAAGCCTGTTTGAGAATTAAAAGTGATGCTTCATTGAGTCACAAGCTGGGTACATCTGAAATGACAGCACATTTCTAAGGCAACTAACACTCCCGATGTCAAACCGAAACATAGCTTCCCCCTAGGAGCAATACTAAGTGTTTCAGTAACTCAAAGGAGAGGTGGAAAGCTAAGAGAGTTGGGGTTCTGTTTGAGAAGAGGAAGGAATAGGAGAACCCAGGTCATCCTTCAGTCAAGAAGCAATGACCATTCTTTACTGCCTCTTTCATACTTCCCTCTTCACCTCCTAACTTCCTCACCTTTCCCTTTGTCCCTCCTCTCCACATCTTGGGCACATACTCTGCATTTAACAGGAAAACTGGTAAACATTTCTGTGGAATTTTAATACTAAAACGTTTTTAAATCCCTATGAAGTGAATCTCAAGAATCAAATGATATAAAGAGAACAATTCTGAGCTGGAAGTCAGGACTCCTAGGTTGTTTTCTATATTTCCAGCAACATCAGGGTCTATGAACTTCTTTAAATCACATCATCTCTTTGAACCAACTTCTTTGCCTGTTAATTGAATGGTTGGGCTAGATGGCTCCTTCTGACAAAAAAAAAAAAGGCATCATTTCATTTTTGGAGGAATTTCAAGAACTGGTAAAGAGAAAAGAAACTGATAGGCAGGAGATATGGTTTGGACTCATCATACCAAATCACATGGCCAATTCCTCAGTTCCCTACCCTTACCTATAAGTAAGCATTGCAGGTATGGTGTGTCACCTTATGACATAGCAAACACCTGAAAAGAAGGTGACCACGCTGAAACTCAAACTAGCCCATACTTATTGATGCCTCAGAGGATGGTACCCTTTACCAAAATAAAAAACACAAATTCTAAGTAAAGAAAAGTGATGCAGGGGAGACAGAGCAGCTGCTCTCAAACACTGGACTTTCCACCACCAACCCTGAGTCACCCTGCACCCATCACCCCATGTACTACAGGGGCTCTTACTGAAGATGGCACATGATTACATATGAAGGGCCTGTTTGCTCGCTTTCTTGACAATTTTCCCCACTTCCATCTTTAGGCCAACCTGAGATCCCACCACTTCCTTTTCACAGCTTGTCACCATATCCTTGCTTTCTTTGCAAGTGAATTTCTCAGTTCCTTCCCACGGGATCTGTTCACGGGATGATTTTTTCTTTGTGAACCCACTGGACTCTACCTCAAAGTAAGTCTTCCAAAAGAAGGATATAAAGACACAGTGAAATCAGATAATTCTCACTCTTGCCAGTCAGCAGTGAATAGTGTTTGAGACTACTGTGGCCTGCTGGCAAAGAGACAGGACAAAGGGTTCCCTAATGCCATTAGGAGAGTGAACAGTGCAACTTTCCTGGAAAGCATTTGCTAATATAGGTGAAGAGACTATAAACTGTCTAGCCTATGACCTATCCTTGTTTCTTAAATCCTAAACAAATAAGAAGAGGTTCAAGTCAAGTCTGAGTAGAAAGGGAATCTAGACAGAGGAAAAAGAACTGTCATCATTTGTGACATTTGTGGCTTTAAGTAATAGAAAACAGTAGCAAACTAGTTTAAATAATGAACTATCCAAAGATACCCAGAGATAGGATGGCCTTGAGGGTTGGTATATTTAGCAGCTCAAAAATGTGATTCAACATACAGGTTCTTCCCTCTCTGTTCTTCCTTCTCCAACATTGCCTTCCTTCTTACATGTTTGACTCTCCTAGTGGCCAGAAGTACCACACAGGGCTTAGCTACATTCCTGAAGGTGTCTTCAAGAGGTGGAGAAAGGCCAGCAAAGCTCTCAAGGGCCAGGATTAGGTCACATGCCATTCCCAAGTCAGTCATTGTTTGGGAAGCAAGGAGAGGGAAGAGGCAGTTAACCTAAACCAATATTTCTACCTTCTCCCACTGGATCAATTCCCCTGTTTTGCTTCCATTCTTGGGGGAAGGGTAGAATGTTCTGGGGTCCACCACCATGTCCAACCAGATAGCTAAGGGATAACTACGTGAAACAACATAGCTGGATCAGGAAATGGGGAGTAGTCTAGTCTTTCTATGCCAAACATGAACTCGAGCATTAAAAGATTTAGAAATTCAAAAATAAGAGTTGAAAGAAGAAGTTGAAAGAAGACAACTCCTGAGGCATTCCTACAAGTATTCCCTGGGTAGGGGTGGCATGAGCCTGAGGAGCAGGGAATTTTTCTTTCTATTTTATTGGTGCTGCTGAGCCTAGGGGAGATGACCTCTCATTGCAAGAAAAGATGCATCCTGATTCTCTGGGCCTATTGTGGACTCAAACCCTCATCAGATCTGTACAAAATCATCAAGGGGACCCAAGGAGCCCAGACCATCTGCTGGCCATCCCTCCAGGAACTGTTCCTAAGTGCATAGTATCAGGAAGAATTAGTGACAAGTAGAAAGAAACAAATCACCTTTCAAAGAGCAAATGGGATTCTGGGAAAGGAGCAGGAAGGGAAGGACATGCATGGCTGCTGATTCTGAAATCTGCAGAGCTGTGTGGATGAATCATCACCTATGACTTCCAGGACAGGAATCTGCTTTGACTAATCATCCAGTAGAAACTTTTATTCCTGCCTCTCACCATCTGAAATCCAACAAACAAACATGTCTTGGGAACATACTTATCTTCTAGAGGCACTTGATGTGTATATTGAGTAACTAGAAAACACTCACCCTGTAACCCTCACCCCTGCGCACACGCACACACACCTTGTCACACAACACTCCCACACAAGAAAAGTGAAATTGCTGTTTGATGGAACATAAACTCGTGGGTGTTTTCAGCAGCTGGGAGTCCTGCCAGGTGTAACGGCTAAGAGGAAGGGGAAGCCCCTGACACCCCCCACACCCAGCCTGCCTGTGCTGAGGTCCTTATTTGGTGATGCTTCTACCTGTGTCTTGGTCTCAGGGCCAATTTGATAGCCAAGAACCTTAGCAGGGGAAGTGGCGGCCGCTGACATCCCTTCCCAAAGAGATGAATGGAATTCCAGGCAGCTGGAGTCATGCTGGCTTGACAGTGGCTTGGAGACCAGACTTCAATGACAGAAGCATCAGGCAGCAACACTCATGGCAATGTGTGTGCCCACAGAAATGTAACCCACACCTCGGTTTCAGGAGCCGAAAAATGAAAAGAACGTTTAGGGAGGAAAAAGGGCAATAAAATAATAGGCAGAGTGTAATTTATTACCCTGTTGGTCTGTTCTGTAAATAGTTTAAGACTCTGGAGCCAGATGGTTCTGCAAATTGTCCAACCAGGAGTCACGTTAAGAAGCACGAGTGGGCACAAAAACTGTTTTTCAAGACACGATTTCAGTTGAGCTTGAGCGAACTGAATACGAGTTTGCTTCCTTAAAATTCCCCAATTATTCTTTCTAAGCCCTTGATCAGAATACGCATACCGCTCCCAAGCGGCAAGTCCTGGAAGCGCCGCAGCAACCGGGAGAAGCGACTTTATCCGGGACTTGGAAAGTGTGCCCAGTGGGCAGTGGAAGGGAAGAAGTGCCTGCACACTGCCCAGCCCGCGCGACCGGACACCGCACTGCCTCCCTTAGGGGGTCAAGCGGAGGGCAGGCGTGCGGGCCAGGGTAGTAGCGCGGAGTACAGGAGACTTGTGGTTCCCCAACCTACAGGGATGCATGGATGAAGGTCAAGAACTCCCCAAGAGGCAACTTCTTTGGTTCTCTCAAGGTCCCTTTTACCCCATTAAGTGTCTTTTCTCTCTCTCTCTCTCTCTCTCTCTCTCTCTCTCTCTCTCTCTCTCTCTCTCTCTCTCTCTCTCTCTCTCTCTCTCTCTCTCTCGTCTCTCTCTCTCTCTCTCAACAAAACGGTATCCATCTCGTAGTGGTGTTTCAGTCATTGCCTGGCATTCAAGGAGACAGGTTTGTCTGAAAGCCCCCCAAAGGTCTTTGGAGGTCACCAAAGGCGCGTCGCTGCTCAGGATGCTCACGCTGAATGCCTCGGGCCCGCGTGGCGCAAGATCCTAAGTGCTGAGTCTCTGCGCCAAGACTGCGTGGGCGGGCACCTATTTTTCTGAGAAGTTCTAGTGCTCCTGTGCCCCGACCTCTGCCTCCCCCTTCACTTTCTCGCTGGAAACTTGCGCGCCAGGCAGCGGGGGGCGGAGAGAGGAACCCAGACTGGCCCCCCTCCCGCTTCCTGCCCGGCCGCCGCCCATTGGCCAGAGGAATCCCCAGGAATGTGAGCGCCCCTTTAAAAGCGCGCCGCTCCTCCGCCTCTCCAGCCACTGCCCCCCGAGCCAGCCGGCGAGTTCGGGCTTCTGCGAGCTCTCCCGGAGCTCTCCTGCCTCCTTCGGATTCCGGCCGCGATCTCCGTAGGCGCACCCGCCGCCCCAGCACCTACCTCTTCAGGACTCGTTGCTTTTGCCGCACTCCCGACCACTGCGACCACACAGGTAAGCCACATCGGCCGCCCGCAGAGTACCAGCGTTGCCCTGGCCATCCACCTCAACCCCCCCATCCCTCCAGCCACTCTCCCCTTTTGCTCGTCCCATCCTGTCCTTCCCGAAATGGGGGAAATCTTTTCGTGGGAAGGCTCCAGAGCCATCCACTCCAGCCTTAGCGTTCACAAACTCATTAGGACACCCCCAGAGTTCTCTCGTTCTCTTAATACTCCCTGAACCTTTACATCAGTCCTCCCTGTTCCCCAAACTACATCTCCTGTTCACCTTCGATTTCCAAGGAAAAACATCAGACTGTTGCTCTTTGTTGCTCCTCATACTTGAACACCACAATCCCCTGCTCCAGTGCTCTCCTTTTGTGTGGGCTGTGTGTGTGTGTGTGTGTGTGTGTGTGTGTGTTGCTCTCTGGTAAATCCTGTTGCCCTCATTCCAGCAAATGTGGGGCCACAGAGGGATGTCAGGGCCCTGGCCCCATGCCCATCCCCTACCCCCATCATTTTTATCCACTATCCCTGCTTAACTGGTCTCTGACCCTGGGCTCTTGTGCTTTCAACTACAGGTTCCCTGCTGGGCACAAACAGCTCCACCATGGGGCTGGCCTGGGGATTCATTGTTCTGTTCCTGTTGCACGTGTGTGACACCAACCGTATTCCAGGTGAGTCCCTGTGATCCCTTTAGTGGGAGGGGGAAGAGGAAGAGGTGCAGGCTAGTTCAGGTGCATGTTCTCCCATGCTTCCTGCCCTGCTCTTTCACTACTGCGCCCCAGCCAAGTATCAGGATGCAGCTTCCCTCCTATCATGGTGTTTATTCAGTTCTTTGAGTGATTGCCAGGAGTTTTTGCCCTGTCCCTCTGGTTCTACCCCCTCAGAGACAAACTCTCCACCCCTGGCCCCAGCCTAAAAAGTTCATTGTGTCCTCTTTTGTCTAACAGAGTCTGGGGGAGACAACAGCGTTTTTGACATCTTTGAACTCACTGGAGCTGCCCGCAGGGGTTCTGGGCGCCGGCTGGTGAAGGGGCCTGACCCATCCAGCCCAGCTTTCCGCATTGAGAATGCCAACCTGATCCCCCCTGTGCCTGATGACAAGTTCCAAGACCTAGTGGATGCTGTGCGGGCAGATAAAGGTTTCCTCCTCCTGGCCTCCCTGAGGCAGATGAAGAAGACCCGGGGCACACTGCTGGCCGTGGAGCGTAAAGACAATTCTGGCCAGGTCTTCAGTGTGGTCTCCAATGGCAAGGCAGGCACCCTGGACCTGAGCCTGAGTGTGCAGGGGAATCAGCAGGTAGTGTCGGTGGAAGAAGCTCTCCTGGCCACTGGCCAGTGGAAGAGCATCACCCTGTTTGTGCAGGAAGACAGGGCCCAGCTGTACATCGACTGTGAAAAGATGGAGAATGCTGAACTGGATGTCCCCATCCAAAACATATTTACCAGGGACCTGGCCAATATCGCCAGGCTCCGCATTGCAAAGGGAGATGTCAATGACAATTTTCAGGTAAGTCCTCTTCTCGGTGCCCTGGTCAATGGGGTCATTTGTTAGCCTGCTAACCTGTCTCAAGAGCTTACAGGAAATACTGCCCTTGGACTAAAACAACAGCTTTCAAACTTAAGGGGTGCCAGAGTCCCCTTAGAGGGCTAGTTAAACTGCATACTGATCCCTCTTACCCCCAGAGTTTCAGATTCACTAGATCTGGATAGGGGCCTGATAATTTGCATTTCTAACTAGTAGCAGGTGATGCAGATGCCAATGCTTATGGCCTGGGAAAGGAGATTTTCCTGTTAACAGTCCTGTTCAAGCATTAGACACTGCTTATGCTCTAAAGAAAATAATGTATTCAAATGCATTCCACTGATTTTAATATGGCTTGAAATGGATACTTTGTATGGGCAAGATCAGTACCACTTTGCTATCTGATTTCCTCACAGAGATGTAGCCAGTCTAGAATCAAAAGTTAAAATAGTGACTATTTGTTGCTGTAGCTTCTTCCCTTATCTTCTAGATCTTTGCAACTGTGGCTTTGAACTCCCACATTTAACTCGTGACACCAGAGTGTCATTATATCCTCTTAGTATCAGATTCCATTTCCTGTGTGCCCAAGTCAGCTGATAACTTAATTCTTTATAAAGTACTGAAGACTTGGCAGAAGACACAATTAAGATTTTGTTTGGTAATTTATATTGGTGTGCTATTTTGACATAATGATTTTGAAATGGAGTTCTTAAAAAGAAAAAGCTGTTGTGTGCTTTTAACATAAAGAGACAGTCTCCCAACCCCATCCCAACCCCATCCCCAACATCCTACAAGTAATGTGTGTCCTCTGCCCACAGGGGGTGCTGCAGAATGTGAGGTTTGTTTTTGGAACCACACCAGAAGACATCCTCAGGAACAAAGGGTGCTCCAGTGGTGAGTACCCCATTTTTAGGGTACATGAGGAAATCAGGGGAATCCCACCACAAATAAACTGAGAAACCCAGGCAATAGTATTTGTGCATAACTTACCTTAGGTAACATAAGCAAGAGGTTTACAAAAGTGACCTGGAAGGGTATTTCACACATCCCCTCTTTCTACATCCCTAGTCTCACATGAAATGTCTTACAGCTATGAACTCAAGGGGTTGGCTGATTAGATCATCTGTTTGAAGCCCTTCTATTATTTTTTGTTTTGTTTCTTAGCAGCTACAAATGTCCTTCTCACTCTTGACAACAATGTGGTGAATGGTTCCAGCCCTGCCATCCGCACCAACTACATTGGCCACAAGACAAAGGACCTGCAAGCCATTTGTGGCATCTCCTGTGATGAGCTGTCTAGCATGGTCCTAGAACTCAGAGGCCTGCGCACCATCGTGACCACACTGCAGGACAGCATCCGCAAAGTGGTCAGTGGCCTCTGCTCCCAGCCCACTTGCCCTTGAAGGTCCATCAGAGATGATCCCAAATGAGGCTGAGCACTAACAATCACTCTCCCCTCTTTAGACGGAAGAGAACAAAGTGTTGGCCAATGAACTGAGGAGGCCTCCGCTGTGCTATCACAATGGGGTTCAATATAGGAATAATGAGGAATGGACTGTGGATAGCTGCACTGAGTGTCACTGTCAGGTAAGGGATAGTCACAAAGTAAAATAAGAATTGATGGTTTAAAAACACACTCTCAGGAAATACCAAGGTGGCCACACAAGTTCTTTTTATGTACCATGGCCCACTACCAAAGTGGTCTTTTCTTTGAGATGCAATTATGACATCTACAAATTATTCTTTAAACTCTCAGAAGCCTTATCAAGTCTTAATTCTACCCCATGCTAAGTACATAAGAGAACAAATCTACTTAGACATCTGAATAATTTACCTGCTTTACTTCAAAGACTAAGTGTTGAATGTCAGGTAAATTAAACCTGCTTTAGAACATTCCTTCCCCTCCCTGACCCCGATTTGTATTCAGCTGTGGCATGGAAGTTCTTTTACACAGGACTGACTGTTGTCCAAATCACTTAGCTCTTCATTGGTAGGATGTCACTATCTACTTAGCTCAGATGGCATTGCCTGCTGGCATGTGTCCCCACACCAGTGGCAGTGAATTTGGGATTCATCTGGGTCACCGAGCAAAGTAAAGCTGAAATACAAATCACAGATTACTGAGGTTGGGAGCCAACTTCATTAAATGCCCATTCTTCTCCAATATGATATAAAGCAAGATCTGTGAATGAGGGGGAAATGTTCATAGGTCTTCTTTTCCTCCTAAAGATAGACTGTTAATTTAAAAAGTCCAATTTGGGTTTTGGGAGTTAAACTTCAGAAGTAGATTTGCCCCACAGTGTTTGTCAATTCCCCTCATATAAATTATTTATACTATAACTTCTGTGCCTGACTGAGTAGCAGTTATAAAGATATCTCTCAAGAATGGAGAGACAGGTAACTAGCACTGGAACTATTTGATATTGGTGGCGGCAAACACAACAGGCAGATTTTCTATTAAAATTGTTTCACTCGAGCATTTACAGCCCTGGCATGTTGTGGCTTGTAATGGAAATGCTGAATTTTGTAAACTTTTATCTCCAATAACCTCAGTAGCCTGTTTTGCCCTTGCTCTCTTGCCCTGCAGAACTCAGTCACCATCTGCAAAAAGGTGTCCTGTCCCATTATGCCCTGCTCAAATGCCACTGTTCCTGATGGAGAATGCTGCCCACGGTGTTGGCGTAAGTTTCTAAAATGGCATGACTATTCTTTAGTGACTAGATCAGTTTTAATACATACTAAACAGCTGGGCACAACACTGGATTCCCACCCCCATCTCCATGATATATTTTCATCTGTTTCTTGCTGCCACAGCTGGTTAACTTACAGCTTGGCTACAGCATACAGCCCAAATCTCCATTATGACCACATCTTAAATACTCATCTGGATTATGGTATAGGCAGTAATGATCTTGGTTTAGCTCACTGATACTGAGTTTATGCTTTGAGGAAAGGAAACAGATATGTAGCAGCAATAGATCTAAGTTGACTTCTTTTAGAATTGACCTTAGAGATAAAGAAAAATCTGTTCACTAAAGAAATCAACAGGTTTGTGATGTGAGCACTGGACTAAATTGGGTCTGAAAGTTCTGCCTGTTTTATCTGCAGTGTTAGAATGCCCAAGAGAATAACATCGGTTTGAGTTTCAGGACCCTAAAAGGAATTAGGCACTATGTTGTTCCATGGCACCTTATTTCTGGTTTTTATTGCCAGTATAAATTAATCACTTTGCTGAGATGATATTTAATGTAATAGGTACAGGTCATAAAAGTAAGTCATCACAACTAAGATAAGGAAGACAGGAAAGTAGCACTTGCCCTTCACCCACACACACCCACCCCTACATCTACACACCTCTACGTGCATGCACCACAGCTCAGAATTACCAGTCTCATCCAGAAGTCACAGTAGTGGCTATGGGTATATCTGTTTCTGTTCAGCATTTACTTGAGGTGTGGGTTACGGGGAACAAAGCAGAGTGGAGACTAGCACAGTTCCAAACTGGAATGAGGGATTGCAAGGAAAACTTCCAACTGTTGGCAAAGAAAACAAGTTCTCTGTCTTTCTGATATGGATAGATATGATTGTAGTCATTGGTACCTGGGCAGAGGGTAAAAACATTCTCCTCTCGTGAAAATATGTACAAAGAAGGCCCCACATGCTTAGTTAGGGTGAGAGGATCAACAAATTGACTGACCTCATGGCCAAGGTGGAGCCAGTGCTGACAGCAGCCAAGCTACCTTCATGCTCATCTGTCATATGGTCTGGGGCTTTCCTGTCAGTCAGAAATGACTCCTATCAGCTGCATCAAACTCCAGCACTCTTGGAAGGCTAAGAATGGAAATCCTATGGGACAGCTTAAGTCAGTAAAGGAAAACTCATCTGAAATGCTCCAAGAGGAGAAAAGAAGAAGCAGTGAATTAGAACCTAACACTGAGAAGGCCCAGCTGTACTGACTTGGGCAAAGCATCTGATTACCCCAAAGACCCTCATCCACAGGACCTGGGATATATCCCTCAGCTGATTGCCTAAGAAATATATTGCTTTCCATCCTACATAACAGAAGCTTTATACCATTTGATATTAAGTTCTAGAGAACTCATATACAGTATGGTACCTATAGTTAAGATAATTGAATTGTACACTTGAAATTTTTTAAGAGAAAACCTTAAATCACCACACAAAAGGTGACTGTGTGAAGTGATGGATGTAATAATGAGTTTGACAGTAGTAATCACGTCACAGTGTATACATATATCAAAATATCAAAAGTATACATCAAATAAAGAGTTTTTATTTACTAATCATATCTCAATAAAGCAAGGTAGATAAAAAGGAATATATTGTTCTATACCTTCTGGCAAATGAATAGCCCTAAACAGCTAACGAACAGCTCATCCTAATCATCAGATACTAACCAATCTCTGTTACCCCTGCAGCCAGTGACTCTGCAGATGATGGCTGGTCCCCTTGGTCTGAGTGGACCTCCTGCTCTGCAACGTGTGGCAATGGAATTCAGCAGCGCGGCCGCTCCTGTGACAGCCTCAACAACCGATGCGAGGGCTCCTCAGTGCAGACACGGACCTGCCACATTCAGGAGTGTGACAAGAGATGTAAGCATCTTGGCCACTTAGGGATCTGGAAGTCTGATTTGCATCACCAAGAGCAGCCCTGAAGCATGGAGCCTTTAGCACAGGTTTTAGAAATCTCTGGATCTGAATCCTAGCTACCACTTATCTCTGCATCTTGAGCACAACCTACCTTCCCTGCAGCCCTTTCCTCATCTGCAGCTTAGGGATAGTAGTAGTTCCTTTAAGGTTATTATGAGCATTTTATTTAGATAATGTATATAAAGCAAAAGCATAGAGCTTGGCTCATGGTAAGTACCCTGTAAATGTTAGGTTATGACAACCCACCAAGACAGCTACATGTTATCTGTCTGGTAGAAAGGGCTCCAATATTGTCATTGGACATGTGGCCAAGAACCAGTTTATATCATATACTAGTTTTAGTTGCCATTGACCATGTGCTAGAAATATTTCTGGATGCTCCTGAATAGGGTTTCCATTTATCTAGCTCCAAACCAGCACCATTTGTAACATCAGCTTTGTTCTTTAGTTAAACAGGATGGCGGCTGGAGCCACTGGTCACCATGGTCATCTTGTTCTGTGACATGTGGTGATGGTGTGATCACAAGGATTCGGCTCTGCAACTCTCCCAGCCCCCAGATGAATGGGAAACCATGTGAAGGCGAAGCCCGGGAGACCAAAGCCTGCAGGAAAGACGCCTGCCCCAGTAAGTGAGAGCCTGACTATGGGACTGCGCATGAGCAGCAGGTCTGCCCAGCTGGTTGCCTGGCGTCTGCAACCTCCAGTCCAGTGGGTCATGTAAGGGGGAAGGCTGCTTACTAGAGAAATAAACAGAAGCAAAGTCCTGCAAGCTCAGCAGCTTCTTTTAATGAAAAACAGAAAGAACACCATTTCAAACTCACCCTCTTTCCAAACATTCTTTCCATGTGTCAGGGTGGCAGAAATTTCTCTAACAGGCTAGGAGAGTCTGCTATGAAAGGTACAGCATTTGAAAACTGAACTTAATTTCTGTATGATTAATTTTCTTACAGTCAATGGAGGCTGGGGTCCCTGGTCACCTTGGGACATCTGTTCTGTCACCTGTGGAGGAGGGGTACAAAAACGTAGCCGGCTCTGCAACAATCCCACACCCCAGTTTGGAGGCAAAGACTGCATTGGTGATATGACAGAAAACCAAGTTTGCAACAAGCAGGACTGTCCAATTGGTGAGCCATGCAGCCCAGGACAAAATTACCCTAAGCACTTTCTATAAATGCCTTAATTGGCATTCAAGTGGGTTCCAGCTTTAATTGGTCCTGAGTGGTTTGATCACTCTACAATGCAGGAGGGCAATATAATCTGCACAAGTTATCAGTAGCAGAGGGACAGTGTCTTCTTCTGTATTCCTTTTTAAGTGGCTGTATGACAATAACAGCAGCTTAAACCAACCATTTCCCTGTCTCCCTGTATCAGATGGGTGCCTGTCCAATCCCTGCTTTGCTGGTGCCAAGTGTACCAGCTATCCTGATGGCAGCTGGAAATGTGGTGCTTGTCCTCCTGGTTACAGTGGAAATGGCATCCAGTGCAAAGATGTTGATGAGGTGAGGAACTGATGGCTCTGAGTCACTAGATCTAGGAAAGTGGATAGCTTGTCCAAGCACTTTCTTAAGGAAGCTTAGCATTTTCTAAACATTATGCAAACCTGTATTTCCTCCACAGTGTAAAGAAGTGCCTGATGCCTGCTTCAGCCACAATGGGGAGCACAGATGTAAGAACACAGACCCTGGCTACAACTGCTTGCCCTGCCCTCCACGCTTCACTGGCTCACAGCCCTTCGGACGGGGTATCGAGCATGCCATGGCCAACAAACAGGTACAGGAGACTAGACTAGCAGACTAGTGTAGAAGAGAGCTGTCCCTGACCAAAACAACTAGCCAAAGGGAAGTGATATTTCATAACCTGAATAAAAAGGGAGGGGAGTAAGTATACATTCTTTAGTTTTAGAAGCGCGACTTAATAGCCACTACATGTGAAAATGCTGTGCTGAAAGAAGTTGTGAGCAGATGGTTATGCTGAACAATTTCAAGAAAACCAAATGTAGAGTAACATTTGCCTAAAGTCTATAAACCCTGAGAAAGAATGGGAAGGGCATCCCACATTCTTCCAGGAGGTCTCTGTCTACTTGGAGATGATAGGGATCTAGACTCTTTATTTCCACTATGTATGGGAACTCTTGAAGGCTCCATTTTAACATCAGGATGGTGTACCCTCAGGTATGCAAGCCCCGAAACCCCTGCACAGACGGGACACATGACTGCAACAAGAATGCCAAATGCAACTACCTGGGCCACTACAGTGACCCCATGTACCGCTGTGAGTGCAAACCTGGTTATGCTGGCAATGGCATCATCTGCGGGGAGGACACAGACCTGGATGGCTGGCCAAACGAGGACCTGGTGTGTGTGGCCAATGCAACTTACCACTGCAAAAAGGTGAGCCAGCTTCCCTCATAGATCACCCAACAGAAGGCCCATCACCCCTGTCAAAGGAACATGTTAAGCAATTTTAAATACTGGAACTTTGAAAATGACACTGAAAGATTAAATCTCCCAAAGGCAGAAGGGCATTAATGCTCATTAGTATTAAATCATTGGGTGTCAAGAATATGAATGAACAGACTTTTTTGGCAATTGTGCCCCACAGTCAATTCTTTTGTCCAAAAATAAATGTTCACTGCTGTAACAAATACCAGCAATGATTTATATTCACAGTATCTATAAAGCCTAGAGCACTTATACAAACTGTATATGTCCATCCCCCAAGAAAACATTTCATTTTAGCCTTTCTATAAAAGCATGTATGCTGTTAGAGGGCAGTATTCCATTCTTTTCCTGTTTGGAACATCCTGACACAGCCCCTCATGCATGTGATGAGCAAAGCAAATACAAACTATAGCTGTAATGTGTTTCTTCTCTTTTCTAGGACAACTGTCCCAACCTTCCCAACTCAGGGCAGGAAGACTATGACAAGGATGGAATTGGTGATGCCTGTGATGATGATGATGACAATGACAAAATTCCAGATGATAGGGTAAAGACAAAATAGTTTCCATTCCTCTTCCATATTTTCCATTCAACAGCCTGAAACACTTTAGAAGTCAAGGAAATTGATACTTAATTAGGACTTATCCATCATGTCTCAATGGTTTGAGGACATAGATGTTGCCCAGAGAATTTTTTAAAAAGGGTTCTGTTCTTTATCACAACTTTTTCTCCCTCGTTTGAGAGAGATTATAATGCATACACAAATGACACTTTGTTCCCCAGATTCATTTCAAATGTCCTATCTAAATTACAATAAAATCTGCTTTGGGTAGACAGAGAACTGAGATGTTGAGGTATGTCTTACATCTCACTTATTTATAACCAACAAGGATCCATCCTTCACCACTTTCATTCATTATGTCCTATCTTTTAACTTCTGTAGTGATCATTTTAATTATACTGAGTACTCACTATATCCCCTAAGTAGAAGATAATTCTTGAAGAATTTTATAGTTTGATACATATGGTGCACATGGTTGGAGGCTTCAGCTGCTTTCCAGGGCATCCTTGTAAAGTGCTCCATTTCTTCTCTCTGCAGGACAACTGTCCATTCCATTACAATCCTGCCCAGTATGACTATGACAGAGATGATGTGGGAGACCGCTGTGACAACTGCCCCTACAACCATAACCCAGACCAGGCAGACACAGACAACAACGGGGAAGGAGATGCCTGCGCTGCAGACATTGATGGAGATGGTAAGGTGCCCCCTGGCTGAGTGGGCCTGAAGATGACAGAAAACACACACACCTTAAACTTATGTCATGACTGTTAGTATGCGGTTTGATTGAATTATCCATGACGGCAGAGTCCAGTTCTTAACATGTCCCCTGTTCTCTGCAGGTATCCTCAACGAACGGGACAACTGCCAGTATGTCTACAATGTCGACCAGAGGGACACTGATATGGATGGGGTTGGAGATCAGTGTGACAACTGCCCCCTGGAACATAATCCAGATCAGGTAGGTGGACTCCTTTCAGAGTCTTTCAGTAAGGTACTGGAATGTCCCTTTCTGGACCTTTAAAACATGAATTTAATAGAGGTCAACATCTTTCATTGTCATGATGCTCAAAGTTCTTGAGCCAACTACAGTGTATTCATGTAAACATTTCCTGATGTGAGCCCTGTACAGAGTCCCATAGATATTTAATGTGAAGATCTGGTAACTTCAATCTTGTCTTCTTGACTTGCTCAGTGTTGTCTACCATTGTTAAGATAAACTATACAAAGCAAAGAGCTACAGACAATCCTACAGTAGTATTTACCATTCTAAATACTAAATAAGAGGGGAAAATGTCCAGAAAAAAATCTATTTTCATGGCTAAAGATATAATCTACCTATAAGAAATCAACAAACTAAAAATGCTTCCAATATCTGGAGAAAGGCCCTTTCTCATTCTCAAAAGTATCTAACATTACAAACAGATCATCTTTCACCCATACTAGGAAGGGCTACAAATAGACATTATACACAAAATAGGTTTCCTGTCTGAAAGTATTTCTTTTTTGTGTAATTGCTCATCATTATTTTCAAGAAATAAAAGTTGAGGGAAGACTTTTTCCATTGTTCTGGATGTTTAGAAATCAGTTTTTTTAAAGTGGTAATATTTTTATACGATAAAAGAAATAAAGCCAGCTTCCCCCTTTGAATAATTGCTCTTGTAAAACTTTGTCAAGTTATAATAAATTTTAAAACAAATTTCAAGCATCATATAAAAATCTTACAAGTGAAGAACATAAGTACTGGCAAGAAAAATTCTAGTTTGTATATAAATAGTCCCTAAGCACTCCATGCATATTGAATAATGTTAAGTACTCTGAGAAAATGTTTTGAAAAAATTCAGAATTTGACTTTATCTGAGCCAATAGATAACAGTTCTTAATAGGTACACAAAACCAAATATTTTAAAAGTAAAAAATAATTGATCTCTCCTACACATACCCAGATAATATGGCACAGGAAGTAGTGCCATGTTTCTGTGATTCCCTGACCTACAGAAGTTGATCTGTCAACAGTTTTACAATTGAAACTTTCAATGGGAAATTACAAATGTACCCAGAAGGTTTCACTTAACATTAATATATAAGCAGTTAACATTGCAGTCCAACCTTAGTGGTTAAATAACTGTTAGAAAGTTTTATATTTTAAAAAATTTAAATATCACTTTTCATTTTTCATTTAAAAACAAGGATTAACAAAAACACTTAATGGTTAATATTAATGTTTTTCTGTAGTAGCAAAAAAATAAACATGAAATGCACAGGCCAGGTCAAACATGGGAGAATTTTCCTTGTTGTGGAGGTACTAATGTCATCTTTTACATTAGGGGTTTATACTTTGATTTAACCTCCTCTTATGTCTCTCTTTCAGCTGGACTCTGACTCTGACCGCATTGGGGATACCTGTGACAACAATCAGGACATTGATGAAGATGGCCACCAGAACAACCTGGACAACTGTCCCTATGTGCCCAATGCTAACCAGGCTGACCATGATAAGGATGGCAAGGGAGATGCTTGTGACCATGATGACGACAATGATGGCATTCCTGATGACAGGGACAATTGCAGGCTGGTGCCCAATCCTGACCAGAAGGACTCTGATGGTGAGTCAGTGTAGTCATTTTTTAATAGAGTAACTAACTTCATGACTATCTGGATGGAGAAAAACAAAGCTGAATACATTTGAGAGGACAAAGTAACTAAATATTAACTTTGACAAGATAGTGAATCCTGCCACTCATAACAACATTCCAGAATTTCACTAAGCCCTTGCCTTTTTGACCTTAGGCGATGGTCGAGGTGATGCTTGCAAAGATGACTTTGACGATGACAGTGTGCCCGATATTGATGACATCTGTCCTGAGAATGTTGACATCAGTGAGACCGATTTCCGCCGATTCCAGATGATTCCTCTAGATCCCAAAGGGACATCCCAAAATGACCCTAACTGGGTTGTCCGCCATCAGGGTAAAGAGCTCGTGCAGACTGTCAACTGTGATCCTGGACTTGCTGTTGGTGAGTAGTGAGTTCTTAGACCAAGAGACAAATACAAACATGGGAAAGAAGCAAATACAATCTCTGGTGGTTGGACCTATTCCCATGGACACTAAGGATGTCTGGGAACATAACTGAGAACCTCCTAAAGGCTGTAGTTTTTAACTTGGCTTGGCCTTGTCTTCCAGGTTATGATGAGTTTAATGCTGTGGACTTCAGTGGCACCTTCTTCATCAACACCGAAAGGGATGACGACTACGCTGGATTTGTGTTTGGTTACCAGTCCAGCAGCCGTTTTTATGTTGTTATGTGGAAGCAAGTCACCCAGTCCTACTGGGACACCAATCCTACAAGGGCTCAGGGATACTCAGGCCTTTCAGTGAAAGTTGTGAACTCCACCACAGGGCCTGGTGAGCACCTGCGAAATGCCCTGTGGCACACAGGAAACACCCCTGGTCAGGTAAGAAGTGACACCCTTCAAAAGGGATGGGTTCTTGACTAGCACTGGGAATACTGGCCACGATTCCCAGCAGGGAGCCTTAGATGTAAAGTTCCCAGCATTACCAACTAAAGCATTAAGCCCTGCTTCAGAGAATCATAATAGTGTGTGGGAGAGGAGCTTGCTGTGACCAAGAGTTACCCTTCAAAGCAAAGGCAGTTTCAGCCTCTTCAAACAAAAACTCCTTTGCCTTCTTTCTGCTTTACATTCATCAAATAGCACACACACTAGAAGCCTTGGGGAAAACCCTACATTGCAGCCCTCTAATCTAGGTCACTGTGGTGCCTTTCAAGCACTATCCTTTATGGAACAAAATATAAACCTCATCATGGAGCTGTGTTTTAACCTTTTCTTTTCCTTTTCCTCCAGGTGCGCACCCTGTGGCATGACCCTCGTCACATAGGCTGGAAAGATTTCACTGCCTACAGATGGCGTCTCAGCCACAGGCCAAAGACAGGTTTCATTAGGTAAGATTGCACCAATTAAATTTCACTTAGTCACATTGATGGGCAAGGAGGAGGAGAAGAACAAAAAGTAGCCTCGTTACCAATGAGGTCTATTTTTCCTGCAGAGTGGTGATGTATGAAGGGAAGAAAATCATGGCTGACTCAGGACCCATCTATGACAAAACCTATGCTGGTGGTCGGCTAGGATTGTTTGTCTTCTCTCAAGAAATGGTGTTCTTCTCTGACCTGAAATATGAATGTAGAGGTAGGAGCAACAATGCAACAAATGTACAGTTGACATATCTAATTCAGACTAACAAGATATCAGGTGTGGGAGAGGCTGATTTAAAGGCTTCTAAAGGCAGGGTTATTTATATTTTGCTTTTAAGGACACAGTGCTAAAGATGAAATGAAGCTTATGAACCTGTGGCTAGTGAAATCCTCAGTCCTTATTAACATGAATTTGGCTAACAGTCTCTGAGCTCTTTCTACATAGTGCAGAGGTAAACTAGACAAGCAGCTGGACACCTGGGACCTTGTTAATATTTTCCTTTAAATTTTTGTATTACACATCTCACACTCTGCTTATGGGTTTCTTCATGCCATCACAGTTGTCCCTACATACAGAGAGGGAAAAGGGGTTTCATCTTCATACCAGCATGCTAAATTAATTTTTACTATTAACCTTAGTTTTGTATCCTTGTTTTTTCACTCAGTGATTGATTAAGCTCTGAGACCAGCATTGAACCTGCCCACTAAATAAGTGATTATAAATACTGAGTCAGGGCCTGATGCCTACAAGATCAAAGGCATCAGGTATCAAGAGTAAAGAAAGATGGTTGATAGTACTCAAAAAATAAAACTATTAAACGTTTAACAGTGAAGGCCTTAGAAAGCACAACACAAGTTCTGGAAGGCCATGCTATGTCTGTCAGTCTCTTAGTACCAATGTCAGCAAAGGAAATGAAATGTTAATGGCTTGAACAATCTTAAATTATGCTTTTTGTTACTATAAAAGTAGAGCTATCTCTGGCTTGTTAATTTGTCAAATGTGAAGATGATTTTGGCCTTATTAATTTTAATTTATGTATTTGTTTGTTTATTTATTTAACAGATTCCTAATCATCAAGCTGTTGATCAGAGTACTGATCACAACCAGTGCTGGTATTGCACCTTCTGGAACCAAGGGCTTGAGCAAACCCCAGGATCACTTCTCCTTGCCTTCCTTTTTTTCTCTGCTTGCATTGGTGTGGACTCCTAGAACATGTGACCTGCCTCAAGAAAAAGCAGTTTTCAAACACACTCAGCATTCGGCCTCCAGTGAATGAGAAGACATCTTCCAAGAATATAAACAATTAACTCTGGTTTGATTTTGAAAAAGCAAAAGCGTCCACTTACTTCAGTTGGCATGGTGCCCACTCCACTCTGCTTTGTCCCAGAGTGGGTGCTTTGTGAGGCCATCTCTGAGTAATGGACTCAGAAGCATTTTCAGGCATGTCAGAGAAGGGAGGACTCACTAGAATTAGCAAACAAAACCACCCCAACAATACTCCCTCAGTAACAGGGGGAGCAGGGCCAAAGCACTAAGGGAAGGGCGCACACCCAACAGACGATGGTATGAAGAAAATATGGAGGAACTGTTACGTGTTCGGTACTAAATCACTTTCAGGGGATTGAAAGACTATTGCTGGATTTCATGATGCTGACCAGTGTTAGCTGATTAACCCATGTAAATAGGCACTTAAATAGAAGGAGGGAAGGGAGGGGAAGACTGGCTCTGGACTTCCTCCCTGGCCCTGCCCTTTACATATCACCTGTAGTGGCCAGAACAGGGCATCAGAAGTGCAAGGCAGTGCTGGCTGCCATTGTCTGGTCACATTGAAATTGCTGGTTTTATTCCAGATGTACCTTGTGCAGATGTAGCAGAAAATAGGAAAACCTACCATCTCGGTGAGCTCTAGCTACCTCCCAAGGGAGGGGTAGCTGTGCTTATATATTTATGGTTAGAAAGGCACAAAATTATTATCAATCTAACTAAAACATTCCTTTTCTATCTTCCTGAATAATCATGGAGTTTTCCAATTCTCTTTTGGACTGTAGTTTTTTGGGTTTTTTTTTTTTTAAACAAATGCTTTACAATGTAAAATATTTATTTTTTACCTATTCTGGAAGATCTGTCTGAAGGATTATTCATGGAACAGGAAGTAGTATAAGGACTATCCATATCATCTTTGTTAGGAGTCTTCATGACTGTAAGATTGTAAATACAGATTATTTATTAACTCTGTTCTACCTGGAATTAGATTTCATATGGAAAGTGTTTGAGAGCAGGTAGCTGAGATTTATCAGCAAATCTCTTTAAAACTGGCACATGGAAAATCAGCACAACAAGCTGCTTTTTCACTTTGTGCTTAGAATGAATGATTTGGAATTCTTTCTTTCTTCTTTGTTTTGTCTTTCCAAGAATTGTTGGTTGTCCATCTGCAAGTGTTTTGGATTGCAAAGAAAGCCATGAGATCTTTAATACTATTTTATCCCATTCTTTGTGCCTATTTCCAGGGAGAAGAAAAACATACTTATTTTTTTTTCACTTTTCCAAAAGAGAAAGAAATGACAAAGGTGAAACTTATATACAAATATTACCTCATTTGTTGTGTGACTGAGTAAAGAATTTTGGGATCAAGCAGAAAGAGTTTAAGTGTCTAACAAACTTAAAGCTACTGTAGTACCTAAAAAAGTCAATGTTGTACATAGTATAAAAATTCTTTGCAGAAAAAAATATTCCCAGTAAGGAAATAGCATTGAAATGTTAAATACAATTTCTAAAAGTTGTTTTTTTCTATCATCTTGTATACCATTGCTTTATTTTTATAAATTATTTTCTCATTGCCATTGGAATAGATATCTCAGATTGTGTAGATATGCTATTTAAATAATTTATCAGGAAATACTGCCTGTAGAGTTAGTATTTCTATTTTTATATGTTTGCACACTGAATTGAAGAATTGTTGGTTTTGCTCTTTTTTTGTTTTGTTTTGTTTTGATTTTTGCTTTTTACTCCCCGGTTTTTACTATTTGCCAATAACTTTTTCTAGGAATGTGCTTTTTTGTACACATTTTTATCCATTTTACATTCTAAAGCAGTGTAACTTGTATATTACTGTTTCTTATGTAAAGGAACAACAATAAATCATATGGAAGTTTATATTTATACTTACTGTGCCCATGTTTGTTTGTTTTCTGCTGGCTTTATATTATGAGATGGATAAATGCCATTATTAAACCAATATAGCATATATAAAATGAAATTACAGTAAACAATAGTAATATTCATAATCCCTATATGATTTTAAAAGACTGAGTTGTTCAAGACAAAGTTTAGAATAAAGATTTGTGGAAAAAAAGAACAAAATGATAAATTAGTCTACCACATTAAAAACATATAAAAGATAACCCTTAAGTCATAGACCCCAAAAGGAATACAATTTCATATATTAATATCATTAGGTATCATGTATGGACTCCTCAAAGTCCAGTTCTATTTCTAAGAAGAACGATAAAAAGAAGGAACAGCAACAGCTGTGAAGCACATATACCTCTTGCAGCTCCACTTCCTGACTCATGCATGGTGCCACTGGGTGGGCAACGTGATCACAGGTTGTGGAGTAGCTTCAGATGAAGTGTGTATGGGGAAGGAATTGTCTTTGAAAAGTTGAGCCGAACATTATAGATACCACCTTTCAGAGGATAATATCTTTGGTCAAACACAGATGACTAAAGAGAAATATAAAGTTTGGAAGGAATGCATAAATGTGTGTGTAAATACAAAATTATTTTGTGAAGAGAGGGCCAAAGTGTTACAATAAGTAGACCTTGAGTTCTGGATGGGCTAATCACTAATGTGAAATACTGACCAATTAATATCCAGTTTTAATAAAAATGAATCAAGAAATTTTGTAAATAAGATTAAAGATCTTGCTTTGAGGTCTGTTAATCACTAGACAGAATTGGCTGAGTAAGATAGTCTTCCTCCCTCATTGACTTTGCTCTCTTGTTCTAAAAACATCTGTCTAGGTAGCATGATCAAATGTAAGGATAAATTGCCAAATCATTTTATAGGGCCAAGGTAAGGAAGAAGGAGCTAGGAAGTGTTGGTAATAGTTGTGGAATTAGGAAAACTGATCTGAAAGACATAATTTTTTGAAACATAAAAAATCATTTGTTCTCAGAGCAGTTCAACAAATGGGAGAGAATTCTAAACTGTACATAGTACAGCAAAACTGACTTGAGAACACCAGAATGAGACAGAAAAAGTGGCTGGGAACAGGCTTTTCTCCAGGCATGATCCACTTCAATCCAAAACTGACCTTCAAGTCAGCAGGTTATACTGAAATAAAAGACTTGTTAAAAATTAAAATTATGTTACCAAGATGATAGTTTTTTCCTCCTATGGGAGTTTACTATCATGTGTTTCAAGGGAGTTAGATTGAAAGGCAATAAACTTTCAGTCCTATGAGAATTTACAATTAAGGTGGTGCCAGTAGTTTTTTTTAAAGAGTCACATATAGAAAAATTACACATTTTAAGTTCCTAAATTTATTCCTAAAATGAACTGGTTCTTTCTCTTCTATACTTTTTATTCTTATTCTAAGGTAAACAGGCTTAGAAAACATCTCAAAATTAAGATTAAAACACT
Source organism: Sciurus carolinensis (assembly GCF_902686445.1). Lineage (NCBI taxonomy): Eukaryota > Metazoa > Chordata > Mammalia > Rodentia > Sciuridae > Sciurus > Sciurus carolinensis. Next base: position 112,740,135 of record NC_062214.1, on the reverse strand, counting down.
ATTCTTAATAAAAATACCTTTTCTCTCTAAATCAGAATACTTTTAATTTTTTTAATCTGGAGACTTCATATTGAATTAAAATATAAATGCAGTTTACTAGTCCTTGTTAGAGTTACTTTCATAGGCATTCTATGAAATGGTGTCACATCCTTTAGTGAAAAAATTCATTACTTAATATCATTGTTTTTCTTGTCCTTACTTACACTACTATAACAGGCTCACTATGTCCCAAATACCATTTACAGAACAGAAGCACACTAAGGTGTCAAAAGTTCTTTGCAGTTCTGAACTAGAAATAGCTTCTGTGTTTCTCTATTTCATTTTCTTTTCTCTCTCGCTTTCCCTTGCCTGTGCCTCTGTCTCTTTCTTCCTTTCTCTTGGTCTCAGTCTGGGTCAGTTGGTATCTCTCTCTCTCTCTCTCTCTCTCTCTCTCTCTCTCTCTCTCTCACACACACACACACACACACACACACACACACACACACACGCACCCCAAATACAAGAAAAGTATGAACTTAGAAAAGTATGAACTTTGAAAGCTGAGCTCCTCTGAAAGGCTCCTCTCTGATCCATTCCAAATTCCCATACATGTTACTTCTGCCCTCCAACTGTTCCACCCAAATCCTTCCACACACAGGAAAGCCTTGTCATTCCTATAAGAATCTAAACTCATGGTTTTTACTTCTGCTGACTCACACAGAAAAATTTTTGGAATCAAGATAAATTACACTGTAGCACACTGACATCAGTATGAACCATTGCTATTTTAAATGAACAAACAGTAAATTTAAATGGAAAGGCTGGGGAAAGAACCTATTAATACCTCTGAAAATAGTAGCTATGGCATGTTTTAAAATATATCTTTTGAAATTGTAAGATTTAACCCAAAAATAAAAATAAACAAAAAGAAATAACAAAATTGAATAAAAGTATTAATACATTTTTTAAAAACCAAGGAAATAGGATGTAAGCAATCATTAAAATTATCTAACATCAGTAGATGAATGTGTCCCAGCAAAATTAACAACACTACACATATATTACTCCAAATTTTATTAGAAGCAGCACAATAAGCAGCTCACTTTTTGGTTCAGAAATAGATTTTTAGTTTTAATGCCATTTCAGCTTATGGGCTATTCACACACAAAAAAAATTTTCATGAATCTAGATAACTGACTTATAAAAGACAAAACATTTTTCTTAATGGTACCACAGACTTTTAAGTAGCTCATCTTGCTGAATTATTAAAGGTCCAAACTCTGAAAGAATGGAACACGCTGAAAGCAACATATCAAATAACTTGTCAAACTCCTACTTAAGACAAGTATTATGACTAATAAGATACTCTAAGCTCCCTTAATGTCACTTTGTCAAGGAAATTCATTTTTTCCCATGACCTGATTGCCTTTTGTCTCTTTGAGGACAGAGGGAAAACAAAAAAAAATGATACTAACATAAATGGAATGGAAATATATTTCTACCCTTAGTGAGGTTAACAGAAAACACAGAATTGACAATAGAACCAAATAAAAGAGAAGAATAAAAAGTATCAAATATAACACCCATATGTTACAATGTTGGTTTTTATAATGTTTCCCTGATGTTGCAAGATTAGCAACACATAAATTTCCCAGAAATTTCAGTGAAGAAAAATAATTTAACAATTATAACCCAAGTCTCAAAAAAATATCAAGGAAACATAATTTACAAAGCAAAAGTTTAAATGTCAAAGTCATTATTTGAGAAATAGTCTATATAATGCATTCACTGAATTCGAAGAATTAAGAAAAAATAGACTAACTTCATTACCAACTTTCTTCACAGTACATCCTAGCAAGTCCTCGCTTAAGATTCTATACGTTCTTCCACTACATCTTTAGTCTCCTGTTCATCTGCATCTAAAAATAACAACCAAAGTTATTAGATAATCAAAAATGTGTGCATAATTAAAACAAATAATTCAGCCTGTTAAACATTAAATTCTTTTACATATAATACACCACATTTTTATGTCATATTTATTGAGCAGTCAACACAAGTTGTTTATAAACTTAAAAGTAAGATCAAATGATAAGGTGTTTGTCTTCATTAAGCTTATACCTAGACAGAAATTTTTGGGTTTTGAAAGCTGAAATGATTACAGATTTAGAGACAGACAACAAAATTACTTTTTACTTTCTACTAAGTTTTCAGGAAATAGGGTAAAACCAAAAGTAAATGTTATATGTAGGATAGATAAGAGAAAATTGCCTTTTGTCTCTTCAATACCCGAAAGAAATTGTGACACTAACAGAAGTGGAATGGAAATGTTTTTCTACCCTTAGATGTGAGAAGGTTAACAGAAAAGACAGAATTAACAACACAGTTAAAAAAAAGGAAGACCAAGAAAAAAAAAAAAATAGGACTCAGGAGACACTTGTGGAATATAAAATGTAACAACAGCTCTGAAAAAGAGTCTGACAATTCTTCAAAAGGTTATGATAGACCTGGCAATTCTATTCCTAGGTATCAAGGTGACACCTTGATTTCAGACTTCCAGCCTCCAAAACTATGAGAATAAATTTGTTTTGGAAATTTGTTATGACAATCATAAGAAACTAACATAGGCATATAAATTATATCTCAAAACTGTTATTTAAAAATTCAGAAAAAATCAGTTGAATAATTAAAGCCAGATGACTTATAGTTTCAGAGAGCAAAGTGAGAAACTTAATGATACTGTCATTCCCTCTGTAATGATGCCCATGGACATTGTCCTGAAGGTCTCATTTGTCCCACCTTACCGTAATTACTATGTAAGTACTTCCCTTCATCAATAGACTATGAAAAACTTCAGAGCAGTGATTATGTCAAAACACACATTTTATATTTTAGAACAATGGTCCTTACTGGGGAAAATTATGTCCCTCAGTTAACATTTGGTGATGTCTGGATACACTTTTATTTGTATAACTTCAGAGTACACTACTGGCATCTACTGAGTAGAAGCCGAGGATTCCACTACATCCTACAAGGCACAGGACAGTCCCTCATAACAAAGAAATGTCCAGCTCAAAAATGTCAACAGTACTGACATTGAAAACCCCTGTCCTAGAACATAGTAAACCAGGTAAAACACAGTCACCAAGTGCATGTAAGAAGCAATTAGTAGAACTGGAAAAGTAATTTGACAGATAAATAGGTCTGAGAACACACTGAGATAAAGAGAAATCTATTAAGACTGATGAATTAAGGACTTTACAAAGAGCAAAGTCTTTTAATGGAAAAAAAAAATAGGTATAGTGTTACTATTTCTAGAATTCCATGGCTCCACTGCAAAACAATAAGACTACATTTTGACAAAAGCTTCTCAATCTAGTTCCTTTGAAACTGTTTAGTGGAATAATGACATACACCAGCACATCCCCCTTTCAAACCACTACAGCACACTTCCCAAACTCAACCCACCACAAGGTGTCATCAAGACAGTTACAATCAAATGGGTGGAATTTCAATATTAAGTATATTCAGATTGTATAGTTGTCATTATTGTTCTGAGAACCTCAGTAAGATAATATAATTAGCTTCCTTTCATTAAACTGAAATCCATATTTCTCAAATATACACAGTAAAATCCTGTCACTAGCATTATTTGACAACTGGGAACTCTGATTGCAGTAAAGGTTGGAGAAGGCCTTGGACATGGGCATCAAACAAGCAGTCTCCTCAGATGATCCAATGTGCACCTTTGTTAGGAGTAATGCTCTGTGACATGTAACAGTGCTTCTCAAACTTCTCTGTGTAGAAGAATCACTGGGGTTCTCCTTACAATGCAAATTCTGACACTGTAGGTTTGGGATAGGGCCTTTGGAGTCTTGTTTTTCTAAGAAGTCTCCAGGGGTTGGAACATACTATAAGCAGCAAAACTTATAGTATGGGTTAGAAAATAAAATGTCTCTCAAGGGTCAAGTCCATGGCCACATTCTCTTGTCCTTCTAAAGGGGGCATCTGCTACTCAGTTCAGATTTGATGATTTGTCAAAAAAAGAAAGAAGAAAAGAAAAAGTCAGAAATTCATACTTTTATGGAAAATATCCTAATTTAATGTTAAACACTCTGTGAGTCAACCAAGTCCAGTCACTAAGACTAATTATTTTATGTGAAGTTTTTCACTTGATCCACCTAATTTTATAGACTAAGGAAACCAAGGTACAGGAAAAAGAAAGATTAAGTAATTTACCTAAGATCACAGTCAAGGTCTGCCCAACCCAAAGTCCATGCTCCTAATCACTAGGCCACATTGCTCTAGTATGCACAGTCCAGCCTCCCTCTGCTACTTTGGGTTCTAGTCTGAGAGCCTGCTACTTATCTAAACTATTAGTTTTATCCTCTGAGTAACTAATTTGGTCTTTGGCTTCACATTATTAGCTTCAATTTAGAGTGACCAACCATCCCAGTTAGCTGGGAACTAAGGGTTTCAGTGATAAAACCAGGACACTCCTGAGCAAATCAAGACAATAGGTCAACCTAGGTTTCATTTAGGATGTTATTTAGAAAAAAAGAAACTTACATGACTTGTTGCATTTGTTATACAATTTTTTAAGAACACTGTTTACTCAGGTCCTGTGAGAAATTCCATTTTGTTTTTCTTGAAGAATTGATGTAGTTGTTTCCCTTCTTTACTACACGACTGATTTTGTGTCCCTTTCTGCCCTGTTGTACTTTGCTTGGTATTTGTTATTCAAATTTTTCTCTGTTATATGTATTTTAGTTGAAAGCTAGCTCAAATGCTTAGTGGCAAAAATAATGTACATACATATATACCTTTTGTCTTGGTTATCTAGGAAGCAGCTCTACATGAGGGAATTTGATTAAGTACTGGATTAGTTCGCAGACCTGCAGCTATTGTTTCTGAAGTGCCAGGACACTCAGAGGTGTCTCTAAGGGAAAACATTACCAAAACCACTTGCTTCCCACTTGCCTCACACTTGCAGGAATATGGACTGAAAGTGGAGTCTCACTCCACTCTCCTCACTCTCTCCACTGGAAGAAGAGTCAGTTTTCTGGTGAGTTTAAGAGAGAAAAATGCATGCTCAGTTTTGCCCCTTCCTCCTCAAGAGTCAGTACTCTGCTCCACTTCAATCCCAGAAGGGTGCATTCTTTGCTCCCCCACATTATTGGTTTTACATGAACAGGTCTCCACAGAGAGGCCTGAAGTTTTCCAACTCTGCCAGTGGCTAGGGGGATAAGTTCATTTTAAGGGCACAGAATTACAAAGCCCAGGTGGCTGCCCACTGGAGTCATGACAATCCTCTGATTTCATCAGTAACAAAGCTCCTTGATCTCCAGCCACCGAATCATTTCAGTGATTCTGTCCACGTGGGGTAAAAAGTAGTGCTATTTATTGGTTCCCTAAATTCCCAATAGTGAGTGAGTAGTGCACTAAAGTCAGCAGACCTTGAATTCAAAGTCAAAAAACGGTTGTGCTTAAAGCACAAACATGAAAAATGAAGTATTTCACATTGACAACTTCCAATACAACTATGAAACCAATCCTTATTTTTCAAAACCACAAATGAAACTGGTCATATAGGTTCTTTCCTTAAAGACTTAAAGATCCTGCCTTTTTAAAAACAGAACTGAAATACTTGAAACAGAACTCAGCTTTTCAAGGAAAAGAAAACTACATGGCAATAATTAACATTTGCTATTAAAAGAGAAGATGATGAATGGCTTTTTTAAAATTTCCTTCTTGTCTACTTACAGAAGTCAAATCTCAATCACTTTCATGTATATCTATTTCCTGAGAAAGAGCCACAACATAACAGCAGCTGAATACACAGCAACACCTCATTACAGAAACATCTTTAAAGGGTTTTTTGCCAAGAAAACTTGTAGAGCATTCAGGTTTGGTGTCCACATTTATGGTAAGCACATAATGTGCAACTTAGTATTTCAGAATGAAATTGATTAGCAAGTTAACATTAGCAATTGTAAATACTCCAACTTCAGACACTCTAACATGTTCAAAATGACAATGTAGACCCTATTCCTTAGAGTTTATTATGTGATAAGCAGAAAATAAAGTATGAGTTCACATATTCACATCTATACCATCTTGAACCTCCCTCCATACTGACAAAGGTTAAGAGTTAATTATTATAATCATCTGTGAAGATTATCTGGCATGATCAGAGGCATGTTCTATACCTCCACAGTTTCTACCCATGAAGTCATATTAAGTTCTGCCTCATTTCATCTTGTCATGTTCTGCTCAATAAGAGATATACATCAATGTGACTCACATTCATATTTGAGCAAAGTACTATTCTTAATACACACACTGACCCCATGGGGTCATAAAAACCTCGAAATACAACAAATAATTAAATTTAGTAAATATGATAATAGTAGACAAAGAGGAATTCATATACTTTATAAAAAAATCTTTGTCCAAAAAGAACTACAATACACTGCAATTTTACAGTAGAACAAAATTTCCATTATTTATTTATTACATAAAGATCCTTGGTGGAGGTGATCATACCCATATAACTGAACAGGATATTGTAAGTGAACTCTGCTACTGGACAAAAACATTATAGTTTCAAGCTCCAATCAGCAAGATGATGGAATAGGAGTTCTTTCAGTTCCTGCCCCCTCACAAAAAATCAACCTGCAATTATCCACAGACAATAATATCTTCATGAAAATCCCTAATCTCAAGAAAGAAGCAGAGATATCCTCTTAGGCCACAGAACCAAGAAAAGCCACATTCAAGGGTAAGAGAAGTGGTTTCACTTTGACCATGCCCCTCCATTCCCACTCCAAGCTAGCAAGTGCCACACATAGACCAGAGTGGCAGCAAACATTCTGCTTCACTATCACTCTGGGACCCTTGACAGGAGGTTCACTCCTTTCTCACTCCACAGGAAACATCAGAAGTACTGACATGGCTATTCCACCCAGGATCAGTTCAAAACAAAGAACAGAAGGTCAGGGTTAGGGTTACTTCAAAGCAACCAGCACATGGATCTTGGCAGTGCCTCTGCATTTCAACCAGGGAAGGCACATTACTAATGAAACTAGTCAACATCATCATTCTGCAGGAAACATGGTCCACAGGTCTGCGAGATGCCAGTTCCTAACTAGCTTCCCCACCCCATGCCAGTGCTCTCTTAAGCCTTTCCCTGGGCAGGAAAGGAAGTCAGCAATTATTTGTAGAGGGAGGCATCTGACCCCATCCAACTCCAATAGCCAGATGGTGACCCCTTTAAGCCTTGATGCTCTCCTTAAGCCTTTCTCAGTCCAAGAGACAAGGTGTTAAGTACTGAAATATTTGCTTAAGGGAGCATCTAACACTGCTCAACTCCAGCAGCTGACTAGTGCACTTCCACCAAGACGTGTGTTCTGCTTAAGGTTTGCCTAGGCAGAAAAGCCCACATTCACATGTATCTATATAGCATCACCTCTGGCCTGGCCTATCCCAAATGACTGAGCAGCAATTCCAGAGACCTCACCCAGTCTCAGAACCCAGGATGCAGACCTGCCCAACTACACATTACAAATAGCAGTACTTCGCAACCAGAGAAGATGATCTGAAACTGCCCAATCTGAAGTTATGACATCCTACCTAGCAGCTCCACCAGACCATGGTGGTGGTCTCATTAGGCCTCAGAGTACATCTAGTAGTTCCACTTGACTTCAGGCAACAGCCCAACTCGATGAGAGAACCCAACAGCAAGATTTATCTGTCTGGGTCACTACCAGCTAACTTATCCAGAATCTTCGGCTAGAATAAATAATAACGGTTTACCAATATCAAAGAATACCTGTAAAGATTGGAAGAGGTGGCCATTTCCTCATATGTGTACACAACTACACAAAGACACAATGTTTACAAAGAATTGAAGAAATGCCACAAAAGGCAATTAATAAAGTCTCAATAATCAACCCTGAAGAAGTTCTAGAAATGACTGACAAACAATTTAGAAAAAAATTATCTTAAAGAGACTCAGGGTACTAAAAAAAAAAGTCAGATAGACAATTAGATGAAACTTAAAAAACAATTCATTCACAAATAAGAAGTTTGACAAAGAAATAGAAGCTAAAAAAATCAAATACAAATCCTAGAAATAAAAAATATAAGTGAACTGAAAAATTCAACAAACTGAAAGTTTCAACAGCAGACTTGATCAAACAGAAGAATCATAAGCCTGATAATGGGATATTTGAAATTATACAGTCAGAGAAACAAGAAAAAAAAGAATGAAGAAAGACTTTGTGAATTATGGGACATAATCAAGAGAACTAACTTTGCATAAGATTCTCAGAAAAAAAAAGAGAGAGAGAAAGGGGAGAAAAACCCAAAAGACATAGTTAATGAAATAATGCCTGAGAATTTCCCAGATCTGAGAAAAACAATAGCATCCAAATAGAAGAAGCTCAGAAATCTCCTATCAAATTCAACTCAAAGAGGAGTTTGCCAAGGCACATAATAATCAAACTATCAAAAACTGAAGAAAAAGAAATAATTCTTAGAGCAGAAAGAAAAAGAAGTATCACATTCACAGGAATCATAATACAGCTATTAGCAGTTTTCTCAGTAGAATCCCTGCAAGCTAAGAGACATTGGGATGATATATTCAAAGTGCTGAAGGGAGAAAAATGCCAGTTAAGAATACATTACCCAACAAAGCTTTCCTTCAGAAATGAGAGAGAATAAAAATTTTATCAGACAAACAAAAGCTAGGATATTGTCACCACTAGGCTTGTCTTACAGTAACTGCTAAGGGAGGTTCTTTAAGCTGAAACAGAAAGCTCCTAATTAACAAGAAAAATATTCAATAGTCTAAGTAATACCTACTCATATTCACAATATTCAAATACATAAGGGCAGAGTATTTTCTTATACACAGTCCAGTTGTGCCAGGGTGGTAGGGTAGGTTGTACACAGCGCAAAGAAAGTTTGGGACAGAGAGAGTTTAGGAGACATATAATTTATCAAAGAAAGCTTAAAAGCGATCAGCAACTGAACCAGGAAGAGTTCACTGGACAGCACCTCTGTCCCTCACAGTGGCAGCCAATTGAACAAGTGACATGTATCCTTTCCACAGTGACCTCAGTTCCACACCAGCCCTGATTCAGAGAGAGGTTTTACATGTTAGGCTATAGTAGCAGTGAAATAATCAGCATCAGCTTATTTAGTGTGCTTATATGACCAGCATCCCAAGGAGCAACTGTACTGGTGTACATGCAAGAAAACAGCTTTATACAGATACTACTAACTTGCCCTAGTTCCCAATGTGCATAAAAGAAAACAGTATCCTTCAAGATAAGTTGTATCTGAACTTTCTAGCCCAGGCTTGCTCCCACTGTTCCCTCAACTTGCTTAGGTTTTAGTGGACAGAAAAGAGGCATTGTGGGACATGGTTTTTCACTGTCCTCTTTAGTGACAATACATACATAAAGCAATTTTATCTCTATTACAAGGGTTAAAATAAAAAATAACTGTAGCAAAATAAATTATTAGGGGATACAAATTATTAAAATATTTAAATTTTGACATATGAATCATAAAAGGTAGGGTAAGAGATAGAAGTGTAGCTTTTTGTATGTGATTTCAGTTAAGTTGTTATTAAGTTAAAATAACCTGTTATAGGGCTGGGGATATAGCTCAGTTGGTAGAGTGCTTGCCTTGCATGCACAAGGCCCTGGGTTCAATCTCCAGCACCACAAAAAAAAAAAAAGAACAAAGAAAAGAGCCTGTTATAAGTATGAGGTGTTTAACGTAAGCTGATGGTAAATAAAGAAAAAATCTAGTAGTTGCACAAAATTTAAGAGGAAAGGATTCAAAAAATATCACCATTGAAGAAACATCAAACCTCAAAGGAAAATAGTGAGACAGGAAGGAACAAAAGATCAATAAAACAACAAGGAAGCAAATTATAAAATGGCAGTAGCAAGTCCTATGTATTAATTACTTTGAATGTAAATGGATTAGCAAATCAAATTTAATATAACATTAAACAGAATCATTCACCACAATCAAGTAGGTTTCATCTGTGGAATGCAAGGATGGCTTGACACATGCAAACTAATGTGATATACCACATTAATAAAATGAAAAATAAATACCATATGATCACATCAATAGGTTCAGAGAAAACATCTGGTCAAATTCAATAACTTTTCATGATAAAAACTCTAATAGTTTAGATAGAGAGGAAATATACCTCAACACAATAAAAGCCATATAGGACAAACCTTTAACATCATATTTAACCATGGAAAGTTGAAAGCTTTGCCTTTAAGATCAGGCATAAGACAAGATTACTGTCACCACTTTTGTTCAGTGCAGTGCTACAAGCCCTAGCCAGAGCATTTAGGCCAGGGAAGGAAATAAAAGGCCTACTAACAAGATGAAAAGGAATGAAACTGTCTCTACTGTCAACATGATCTTACATGCAGAAAGATTTCACCAAAAAAGTTAGAACTGATAAATGAAATCAGTAAAGTTGCAGTATATAAAATCAACATACAAAAATCAATAGCATTTCTATACACTAACAATGAACTACCCAAAAAGGATATATGGAAAACAATCTCATTTACAAAATCAACAAAAACTAAAATACTTAAGAGTGATTTAGCTGTGAAAGAGATAGACTGATCTACTAAAAATTATAAAACACTGATAAATGAAATTGAAGAAAATACAAATAGATGAAAACATAATCCATGTTCATGTATTAGAAGAATTAATACTGTTAAATGTCCACACTACCCAAAGTAATCTATAGACTCAGTGCAACCTCTTTCAAAATTTCAATGTCAATTTTCACAACAATCCTTAAATGCCCATAGAACTAGAAAAGACCATGAAAAATCAAAACACTTCCAAGCAAAGTAGACAAAGCTGGAAGCAACTCACTCCCTAATTTCAAAATATATTATAAAATACTTATAATTAAAATAGCATGGTAGTAGCATAAAAATAGACACATCAATCAACAGAACAGGATAGAAAGCCCAGAAACAAAGTCATGCATTTATGGTTCAATGGATTTTTCAATAAAGGTACCAGTACCAAGAAAACACAACAGGAAAAGGACAATCTCTTCAATAAATGGAACTGGGAAAACCAAATATTCACATGAATGAGATTTATCCTTATCTCACATCATGTATAAAATTCAACTCAAAATGGATTACATATTTAAATATAACATATAAAACTATGATAAAAACATATAAGAGACTATATTCCATGACATTGGATGAGCAATGATTATTTGGATATGACCCCAGAGCATAAACAACAAAAGTAGAAATGGACTTAGTTTGATATAAACACCAATATCAAACATATAAAACTAAAAAGCTTTTATCAAACTAAAAAGCTTCTGCACAAAAAAATGAAACAATGAACAAAGTAAAAAGAGAGCCCATGGAGTAGGAGAAAATATTTGAAAAACATACATCTGATAAGAGGTTAATACACAAAATATACAAGGAACCCAAACAACTCAACAACAAGAAAACAAATAACAAGGACAAAAATGGGCAAAGAATTTGAACAGATATTTCTCAAAAGACAAACAAATATCCAACTGGTTTATTAAAAAATACTCAGCATCCCTAGTCATTAGGAAAATTCAAATTAAAACCACAATGTTACTTCATACCAGTTAGAATGGATATTATTTTAAAAATAAAACATAACAAATGGTGAGATTAGGGGAAAAAGAGGCCACTGTTGGTAGGAATGTAAATTAGTACATTCGTTAAAGAAAACTAAAAGTAGGACCCCGTATGATCCAGCAATCTCACTTCTGGGCATACATCCAAAGGAAGTAAGTCAATATATCAAATGAATATCTGTACTCTCATGTTTATTGAAGAAAAAAATGAGTATGTACATGAATATACTGAGATAGTATATGAAAATGAGCCAACAGAGAACAAACATGCCTGACCATTCAGAGGAGAAATAAAGCTTTAACAAAAAGGTCACATTCAGAGAAGGTGGGGTTGGAATTCAACTTCTGAACATTCCTGGAAAGAAAAGAACCTGAGCAACAGAAGCATAAGAAAGTACTTGGTAGGCTATCCTGACACAAAATCAGCTATAACCTGAATAACATTTAGGTGACTAATTAGAGATTGATTAGGAGGAAAGAATGTCAGGTCAAACTGTGCAGGCCTTAAAGTGAAAGAATTCAGATTTCATTCAATAAGCAGTGGAGAATCACAGAAGTTTTTGAGATGCAGAATGTGGCTATCAAAACTCCACTCTGAGGAAATAAGTTTAGCGGTGGTCATCAATAGCAGTGGGGTGAGGGGGTTTGAGACCAGAGGCCTAGAGGTCTCTGGAGGGTTATCACATTGGTCTAGTTGTAGCAGGAAAAGAAAAGGGATGGGCATGAAACACACTGTAGAAGCAGACCAAACGGTACTTGAAGATTGAAAGTGGAAAGCAAGGGAGAGGGCGGGGTAGCTGAGAAAATAGAAGTCAAGAGGAAAGTATGAGTTTAGAGGGAAAGATGAGGAAATCAGTTTGAGGTCACATCCAGTTGTTCAACAGACAGTTAGAAATAGGGGACTGAGGTGTTAGCTCATATTATAGATTGTAGACTTAAAAAGAAATCTATTAATAAATATGTATTTCATAGATAATATTTTTGTAATCTATACTGGAGGTAAAAGTGAAGGTATTAGACTCATGAATTACAACATAAGACTTCTAACATAGATAAATAATTCAGTAGTTGTTTACATAAAAAAACTGCCCATAATATTTGAATCCTGTACCATTGTAGCACTGTAAGATGCACTACTGGATCATGATAAAATATCTGAGAATACAGCAGTGGACTGGACAGGAAGTTTGCATATGAAAACTAATATAGAAAACAAAAAGTGTGGCATTTTACAAATTCGCTCCTTGGAACATATTTTTATTGCTGACGTTTAGAAATCAAAATGCTAAGCAAACCTATTTAAATTATTTATCTCCATTTAAACTACTTTCTCTTTTCCTCTAAAATCAACAATGTTTTCTAGATGACAGAATTAATTACCATCAAGAATAATGTATTTCATGAGAGTACTAATCTCAACCTTGATCTCATAAGAACATGGATAATGTCCTTATGTTTGCATGTTCTTATTGACCACTGTGACTTACAAAATATCTTATTATCCTACTGCACTTTAAATCAAATCTTTATATTGAGATACTCTAAGAATTATTCACCAAAACACATGTTCACTAAGTCTCACCTGTTGCTGGTTTCCCTGGAGGACTGGATTTCATATGTTGGTCTTCTGATGAAAGGTTCACATTGACACCATACAATGGGTCATCCAAGAAGGAAGGCCTTTTTAGTCTCCCAATGCCAACAGTCTTTGACATAAAGTAGTCTTCTGTGTCACTAATAGCCTCATCCTTGGAAAACTGGAGGCATTTCATATTCTCTGTTTCAATGACAATAGCTTCTGACATATCATGCCCAGTCAGGGCTTCAGTGAGATAACACCATTCAGTAGCTTTACATTCTACATTCTCAAGCATATCTGCATCTTCTACCTCAGTTTTCTGAACCTCTGCTTCTGATCTATTTAGTAACTTAGAGAGAATGGATCTGGAAAGTGTGGGCAATTCAGGTGTTACATCCTCAACATTTTCCTTTTCTCTTTCAGAAGAAAGCTTCATGATGGACTTTTGTTTGAATGTGCATTCATCCAGAAGACACCTCAACTGCTCCTCAGAGAGAAGTGATGTAGAATTTAACTGATGATACAAAACAAAGTTTTCATAATCAATTTATTGAGTAAACATGTTTATGTTTGCTGAACTTTCAGTAATATAACATAAATGCAAATGCCAGGAAACCCCTTATATATAACATATGCAAAAAGGAAGACAAATTATGTAGAATTATTAAAAAGTACAGGGGAAATGTATAGTAGCCCTAGAGAACAACTTAAAACTCAATCATTCCCACTAGAATTAGGGTGGGGTGAGGGAGGTGAAGGAGGAAATCCTATAAAAATGAATTACTGCACCAAATTAACCACTAATAACCTCTCTACCCATAAAGTAACTTGAGCTTAAAGGAGACATCAGAAAAGTCCCTTTGATTTTAAAACTCATTAAGCAAAGAAGTAGGCAGTCACCTCTTTGATAAATCCTGCCATAATCCCCAGTAGTTATTTCTCTGTCTCCACCCATTTCTCAGCATAAACCCAATCACCACTCAATTCTGTAACTGAGAAAAAAAAAATGAGGCAAACACTGTGCACTGCACCTGTTCCCAGGGATTCACCACTCCTATGTCTGTCTACAACCTTCAATGGACACTCCTGCTGAAGACAGGAAAGGAAGAGTGAAGGAGTGGAGGTATGCAGTTGCTTCAAAGCTACAGGTCCAGGCAGGAGCCAGGAACATTCCTGGAGCAGTGCATTTAGGGAGAAAGATTTGATCATACATATTAAATATTTGCCTTTAAAGATTACCAGAGCTAGGTGTTTCAACTAAGACCTTAAAGATTTTAAAATATTTTTCTTCCTCTGAGATTATGTCCTCAGGAATAAATTAAATCAAAGAATAGGGCCACAATCTACAAGAATTCAACTGAACTGCATGCCACTTGAGTTGCAACAATCTCAAAAATGAATAGCATTAAAATGTACTGAAATGCATTGAAAAAAATCTCTCCTGCTCTAAAGAATCAGCATCTTCCACAGTGGATTATCTAGGAATACACTAATCCTCTTTTAAAGAGGAATAAGTTCTGAGAATAAGAAGTTCCCATAAGAAAAGTTTTATTATTACTTTCAATGGCCTTAATTTCTATTTCAGTAAAGCAAAATAATGCTATTAGCATACTTTGTAAGTAAACAGTAAAAAATAAACATTCTGTCTATGTAAGCACAGGGAGAAGGGAGAGTCTGTTATTGAAACTAGTTTAGTTAACTCCCCATTAGCACCATATAATGCTTCTAAAGCAGTTAATAAAAACAGTATGTAAAACAAATTCTGCATCATAGTTTTAAAATATATCATCTGTTTTAAAATTATATTTAACCAACCTGTATGAAAACTCAGTGGCAAAAGTCACTGAGTTTGAGAATAAGAAGAGATTTTCTGGAAATGTATTCTTAGTAATTATCTGGAATTCACAATTCAGGTAACTCACCTGAAGGTTAATATACATATCAAGAAATAGGAGTTGGATTATACATTAGTGAATCCTACCTTTAATCACTAAATGCTTTGGGGATCCAAATGTGGCACTTTATGTATTATGAAGAGAATTTCCTTCACCCTAGTATTGTAAACCAAGTGAACTAGAAAATGAAGGCTGTCCTTGTATGGCATTAGATACTTGAAATATACTTTCAAAATTTGTACATATAAGATTGCTTATCATGAGTAGACAATTCCCTGGGATTTAGAAAGAGCCCACTAAGGAACTCCAGAGGTGTAGTTAGCATGCAGCACTTCTACAAAGAGCCCACTGCTCATCATCCTCACCAAACATCCTCACCAAAAGCTTAGCATTATGAAATGCTAGAGAAAGAATCAGTCCATACTAGAGCAGCATGATAAAGAATTACGGAAGGAAGATCTCTAGGGGAACAAAGTGTGGAGGAAAGAATGGTATCTGATATGTTTGACCCTTTCAAAAGTAACAGTGATAGGATAGATGCTTGGTGGTTATAACAGAGTTGGCTAGACACACAGAAAATGAGACAAAAGAGAAAGCAAAGATATTATGAACTCTGAGCAAAGCAGTTTAAAAACAAAGGAAAGAGGGCATTCGTGTGTGGGTGGGTGTGTGTGTGAGAGAGATAATTATTAACTCTAGGACAAACAAAAAGTTATATAGGAAAGGATACCTTCTATAGGATACCACTTGCTTCTGTTGTGCACAATATTTACACAGTTATCAAAACACAAATACTAATGCTCAAGGTAACCAAAAATTGTGATTTAAGTCTTTTGGTGAAATGAGAGAACAGGGAATGGGTGTTTGGGGTAACAAGTTAAATTCTCAGTTACCATTTGGGAAAACTCAAAATATAGTGTTTACAACTAATCAATTAAAAATTAAGTTATTAAAAAATGAAGGTAGGGGCCAAGATGGCGGACTAGAGGGCGGCTGCATTTCACGCTGCTCCAGGACGCAAGATTCAAAAGAGGAGATAGTGAGAGACTTGGGACCAACTCAAAGCTGCCAGGTGAGTCTCTCCTGTTGGGGAGGCGTCCCGGATGGGGCGGTAGCCCCGGAACGCAGGGAATTTGTGAAGTGGAGTTGCTCGGCGAGACGCCCCTCCCCCCACTGGAGCGGTAAACACGGACAACTGGGATCATCGTAGAGGAGGCGGCTCAGCATAGCGCTTGGACTCGAGCAGCCACTGGGGCTCCGGGAGGCTGCCTGGGGAGGAGCTGCGTGGCGAGCTGTTTGGACCCAGAGTGACCGCTTCCGAACACCGGGGGGTTGCCCGGAGGAGGAGGAGAGGCCCGGCGGGTCGCTTGGGTCTAGGAGTGACTGCATCAGAGCCACGGGCGGTTGCCAGAGGAGGAGCTGCGTGGTGAGCTGTTTGAACTCAGAGTGGGCGCTCCTGAGTGCCGGGGGACTGCCCGGAGGAAGAGGAGGAGCGCGGCGGGACGCTTGGTCTGGGAGTGACTGCATCAGAACCACAGGCGGTTGCCAGAAGAGGAGCTGCATGGTAAACTGTTTGAACCCAGAGCGAGCGCTCCTGAGTGCCGGGAGGTTGCCCGGAGGAGGAGGAGGAGCACGGCGTGTTGTTTGACCTGGGAGTGACTGCATCAGAGCTGCGGGCGGTTGCCAAAGGAGGAGCTGCGTGACGAGCTGTTTGAACTCGGAGCAGCTGCTCCAGAACACTGGTGGCCTGCCTGGAGGAGGAGAGCGGTGGGACGCTTAGCCTGGGAGTGACTGCATCAGAACCACAGGCGGTTGCCAGAGGAGGAGGCGAGTGGTGAGCTGATTGTACTAAAAGCAACCGCTCCTGAACACCGGTGGCCTGCCTGGAGGAGGAGCGTGGTGAGTCACCTGGTCTCGGAGCCACCGTTCCTGAACACCTGGGGGGCTACCCCAAGGAGGAGGAGGAGGAACAGGGCGGGTCACTTGGACTTGGAGTGACTGCCTAGGGCTACGGGTGGTTGGCGGGAGGAGGAGACCCGAAGTGAGTTGTTTCGATTCCTAGTGACTGCATCGGAAACCGGGCGGCTGTCCGGAGGAGGAGGTGTGTGGCGGGTCTCTGTGTCTCGCAGCTATTGTACGGGGCTCCAGGTGGTGGCTCAGGGGAGGGGCTGCATAGCCAGGCGATTGGTGCAGAGCAGGGTCCCAGGAGCTAGGTGGCTTCTTGCTGGAAGAGCCGCACAGAGACACGCCTAGGGGCGGAGCGAAGTTTCCAGGGCGGCGGGCAGATTCTCTGGGAGAGGCAGCCTAAGGAGACTCGCCTGCGAAGGGTGAGGCTCCCAGGCCCAGGAGGTAGGTCCGGGCCCCTGGGATCGTTGCAGAAGAAGACAGCCCAGCCCAGGTGGTAGTTGTAGATTGAGGGGAACCTCTAGGAGGGCAACTGACTAGCGAGACGTCCCCACCGAGTGACTCTTCCCGGCTGGGGGAGGTTTTCCCACAGGGACGGTAAAGTCAGAGACATAGGCACAAACAGGCCTTGTCTCAGCCCACAGTCTACTTCCCCATTGGATGACCATTGGTCAACAAGTGGAGGCACCTCTGCCCACTAGCAGGGAATATACGCCACCTGAGGGTTACCACACCTAGAGAGGCAGCTTCTTTGTGGAGCTCTGCATTATCAACCTCCTCCAAGACTTCAGGCTACTGAAGGATAAGAGGGGATATACTAGCAATCTTCAGGGACATTATAAGTTGATAGAGGAAATCTGCAATATCTTAATGACCCACTGATCCCTGAACAATATGAGAAAACAAGGGAAGAAAATGCCCCAAACAAATCTAGATGTTACATCAATAAAATCCAACGACAGCATGGCAGAAGAAATGACAGAAAGGGAGTTCAGAATGTACATAATTAAAATGATTAGGGAAGCAAACAATGAGATGAAAGAGCAAATGCAGGCATTGAACGATCGCACGCATCGACAGTTAACAGAGCAAATTCAGGAAGCAAAAGATCATTTCAATAAAGAGTTAGAGATATTGAAAAAAAACCAAACAGAAATCCTTGAAATGAAGGAAACAATAAACCAAATTAAGAACTCCATAGAAAGCATAACCAATAGGATAGAACAGCTGGAAGACAGAACTTCAGATATTGAAGACAAAATATTTAACCTTGAAAACAAAGTTGAACAAACAGAGAAGATGGTGAGAAATCATGAACAGAATCTCCAAGAACTATGGGATATCATGAAAAGGCCAAATTTGAGAATTATTGGGATTGAGGAAGGCTTAGAGAAACAAACCAAAGGAATGAACAATCTATTTGAAGAAATAATATCAGAAAATTTCCCAAATCTGAAGAATGAAATGGAAAATCAAGTCCAAGAGGCTTATAGGACTCCAAATACACAAAATTACAACAGACCCACACCAAGGCACATTATAATGAAAATACTGAACATACAAAATAAAGACAGAATTTTAAAGGCTGTGAGAGAAAAGAACCAAATTACATTCAGGGGGAAGCCAATACGGATATCAGCAGATTTTTCAATCCAGACCCTAAAAGCTAGAAGGGCCAGGAACAACATTTTTCAAGCTCTGAAAGAAAATGGATGCCAACCAAGAATCTTATACCCAGCAAAACTTACCTTCAAATTTGACGATGAAATAAGATCATTCCACGATAAACAAAAGCTAAAAGAATTTACAAAAAGAAAGCCAGCATTACAGAACATTCTCAGCAAAATATTTCATGAGGAAGAGATAAAAAACAAAGAAGCAAATAAGCAAAGGGAGGAATTATCCTAAAGGAACTGTCAAATAAAGGAGGAACCAAGATGTGTCAAAAATTTTAAATATGAACCAAATGACTGGGAATACAAATCATATCTCAATAATAACCCTGAATGTTAATGGCCTGAATTCATCAATCAAAAGACATAGACTGGCAGATTGGATTAAAAAGAAAGATCCAACAATATGTTGCCTGCAAGAGACTCACCTCATAGAAAGAGATACCCATAGACTAAAGGTGAAAGGATTGGGAAAAACATACCATGCACATGGGCTCAGCAAAAAAGCTGGAGTATCCATCCTCATTTCAGATAATGTGGACTTCAAGCCAATGTTAGTTAGAAGGGATAAAGAAGGACATTTCATACTGCTTAAGGGAAGCATAAATCAGCAAGATATAACAATCATAAACATCTATGCCCCAAACAGTGGCTCATCCATGTATGTTAAACAAATCCTTCTCAATTTTAGAAACCAAATAGACCATAACACAATAATACTAGGTGATTTTAACACGCCTCTTTCACCACTGGACAGATCTTCCAAACAAAAATTGAACAAAGAAACCATAGATCTCAATAACACAATCAATAATTTAGACTTAACAGACATTTATAGAATATACCATCCAACCAAGAGTGAATACACTTTCTTCTCAGCAGCACACGGATCCTTCTCTAAAATAGACCATATATTATGCCACAAAGCTAATGTCAGCAAATACAAGAAGATAGAGACACTACCTTGTATTCTATCAGATCATAATGGATTGAAGTTACAAATTAATGAAAGAGTAAAAAACAGAAACTATTCCAACACCTGGAGATTAAACAATATGCTACTATATGATGAATGGATAACAGAAGATATTACGAAGGAAATTTAAAAATTCTTAGAGGTAAACGAGAACAAAGAAACAACATATCAAAATCTCTGGGACACTATGAAAGCGGTACTTAGAGGAAGATTTATTTCATGGAGCGCATTTAATAAAAGAAGTAAAACTCAAAAAATAAATGACCTAACACTACAACTCAAAGCCCTAGAAAAAGAAGAACAGACCAACACCAAAAGTAGTAGAAGACAGGAAATAGTTAAACTGAGAGCTGAAATCAACGAAATTGAAACGAAAGAAACAATACAAAAAATTGACAACATAAATAGTTGGTTCTTCGAAAAAATAAACAAAATTGATAAACCTTTAGCCACACTAACAAAGAGAAGACGAGAGAAAACCCAAATCACTAAAATTCAGAATGAACAAGGAAATATCACAACAGACACAACCAAAATACAAAACATAATTAGAAGCTATTTTGAAAATCAATACTCCAACAAAATAGAAAATTTCGAAGACATCAACAGGTTTCTAGAGACATATGAATTGCCTAAACTGAACGAGGAGGACATACACAATTTAAATAGACCAATTTCAAGTAATGAAATAGAAGAAGTCATCAAAAGCCTACCAACAAAGAAAAGTCCAGGACCAGATGGGTTCTCAGCCGAGTTCTACAAAACTTTTAAAGAAGAACTCATTCCAATACTTCTCAAAGTATTCCAGAAAACAGAAGAGGAGGGAACTCTCCCAAACTCATTCTATGAAGCCAATATTACCCTGATTCCTAAACCAGACAGAGACACATCGAGGAAAGAAAATTTCAGACCAATATCCTTAATGAACATCGACGCAAAAATTCTCAACAAAATTTTAGCAAATCGCATACAAAAACATATTAAAAAGATAGTGCACCATGATCAAGTGGGTTTCATCCCAGGGATGCAAGGTTGGTTCAACATCAGAAAATCAATAAATGTCATTCACCATATCAATAGACTTAAAGTTAAGAATCACATGATTATTTCGATAGATGCAGAAAAAGCATTTGATAAAATACAGCACCCCTTCATGCTCAAAACACTAGAAAAAATAGGGATAGTGGGAACATTCCTTAACATTGTAAAGGCCATCTACGCTAAACCCATTGCTAATATCATTCTAAATGGTGAAAAACTGAAAGCATTCCCTCTAAAAACTGGAACAAGGCAGGGATGCCCTCTTTCACCACTTCTATTCAATATCGTCCTTGAAACTCTAGCCAGAGCAATTAGACAGACCAAAGAAATTAAAGGGATACGAATAGGAAAAGAAGAACTCAAACTATCCCTATTTGCTGATGATATGATGGTATACTTAGAGGAACCAGGAAATTCCACCAGAAAACTTTTAGATCTCATAAGTGAATTCAGTAAAGTAGCGGGATATAAGATCAATGCACATAAATCGAAGGCATTTTTATATATAAGCGATGAATCTTCAGAAAGAGAAATTAGGAAAACTACCCCATTCACAATAGCTTGGAAAAAAATAAAGTATTTGGGAATCAATCTCACAAAAGAGGTGAAAGACCTCTACAATGAGAACTACAGAACACTAAAGAAAGAAATTCAAGAAAACCTTAGAAGATGGAAAGATCTCCCATGTTCTTGGATAGGAAGAATTAATATTGTCAAAATGGCCATACTACCAAAAGTGCTATACAGATTCAATGCAATTCCAATTAAAATCCCAATGATGTACCTTACAGAAATAGAGCAAGCAATTATGAAACTCATCTGGAAGAATAAAAAACCCAGAATAGCTAAAGCAATCCTTGGCAGAAAGAGTGAAGCAGGGGGTATCGCAATACCAGATCTTCAACTCTACTACAAAGCAATAGTAACAAAAACGGCATGGTATTGGTACCAAAATAGAAAGGTGGATCAATGGTACAGAATAGAGGACACGGACACAAACCCAAATAAATACAATTTTCTCATACTAGACAAAGGTTCCAACAATATGCAATGGAGAAAAGATAGCCTCTTCAACAAATGGTGCTGGGAGAATTGGAAATCCATATGCAACAGAATGAAACTAAACCCATATCTCTCACCATGCACGAAACTAAACTCAAAATGGATTAAGGATCTCAGAATCAGACCAGAGACCTTGCATCTTATAGAAGAAAAAGTAGGTCCAGAGCTTCAACATGTCGGCTTAGGACCAGACTTCCTCAACAGGACTCCCATAGCACAAGAAATAAAAGCAAGAATTAATAACTGGGATAGATTCAAACTAAAAAGCTTTCTCTCAGCAAAGGAAACTATCAGCAATGCAAAGAAAGAGCCTACAGAGTGGGAGAAAATCTTTGCCAATCATACTTCAGATAGAGCGCTAATCTCCAGAATCTATAAAGAACTCAAAAAACTCTACACCAAGAATGTAAATAATCCAATCGACAAATGGGCTAAGGAAATGAATAGACACTTCACAGAAGAAGATATACAAGCAATCAACAAACATATGGAAAAATGTTCAACATCTCTAGTAATAAGAGAAATGCAAATCAAAACCACCCTAAGATTCCATCTCACCCCAATTAGAATGGCAATTATCAAGAATACAACCAACAACAGGTGTTGGCGAGGATGTGGGGAGAAAGGTACACTCTTACATTGCTGGTGGGGCTGCAAATTAGTGCAGCCACTCTGGAAAGCAGTGTGGAGATTCCTTAGAAAACTTGGAATGGAAACACCATTTGACCCAGCTATCCCACTCCTTGGCCTATACCCAAAGGACTTAAAATCAGCATATTACAGAGATACAGCCACATCAATGTTCATAGCTGCTCAGTTCACAATAGCCAGATTGTGGAACCAACCTAGATGTCCTTCAATTGATGAATGGATAAAGAAAATGTGGTATATATATACAATGGAATATTACTCAGTCATAAAGAACGATAAAATTATGGCATTTGCAGGCAAATGGATGAAACTGGAGAATATCATGCTAAGTGAGATAAGCCAATCTCAAAAAACCAAAGGAAGAATGATATCGCTAATAAGTGGATGATGACACATAATGGGAGGTGGGAAGGGTTAGTGTTGGGGTTGGAGTTGGGTTTAGGGAGGGGGGCAGGAATGGAGGAAGGAAGGACTGTATAGATGGAGGGGAAGGGTGGGAGGGGAGGGGGGGAAGGGAAAAAATGGCAGAATGAATCAAACAACATTACCCTATGTAGATTTATGATTACACAAATGGTATGCCTTTACGCCATGTACAGACAGAGAAACAACATGTATCCCATTTGTTTACAATTTTATAATAAAAAAAAAAAAAATGAAGGTAAATATTAGGGGAAAATATCCAAGGAGTTAAAAGTGGATAAAGTTAGAGAACAAATTGGGGGTGGGGAAATCTGAGTCAAGAAGTTGCCATTTTTATTTGAAACATTTTAACACAATTTTTAATTTTATTACTACAATAAATTTTAATTAACTTAAAATATAAAAGTAACAAGTATATCCAATATTTTTAAATAAAAATCTAAAATATTAAAGTGAAATTCCCAACTAATTGCATCTTTGGACATCAGAAACAGATCCAATTTCATAGGGCCAGAAACATATATGATCTTGGAGCAGGAGGACAGCACTTCTTTAAAAAAAATTACAATATTAAAATATAAAGTTATATACACAATCACAACAAACAGTTGAAGGGTTGGAGAGTTAACTCCATGTCTGACAGTATCTCTTTAGGTCACTGAGCAGAAATGCTTATGGATATGTTTGCTAATGCAAACCTGCCTCCTCTCACCACTCCAATGCTCATACCAAGTGAGGGGCCCTATGTTGAAGCCTCACTGGCTTCATGGCAAATCTGCTTCTGGGTAGTTGAAGACAAAACAAAACACATTTCAGCCTGCGTGTACACAGAAATAAGCTGAACTACAATTACCCTGATCCTCGAGGGGGAAGCAGCCTGACAGTAAAGAAAACATAAAGACTAGAACCTGGGCTTTCATCCAAACTTCACCGCCCTGAACATGTCACCCAAGTTCTCAGGGACCTATCACCTTCATCTGTGAAATCCGTGAAGTGAGAAATGGAAGATAATCTCTAACTTGTCACTCTAAAATTGCTGTCAGAACAACCCCAAAAATACAATAAGGGACAGGACTGCAGATGTAGCTCAGGAATAGAATGTGCACTTAGAATGCACAAGGCCCTGGGTTCAGTCTCCAGCACCACAAAAAATAAAAATAAGCAAAATAAGAATGAAAGAATAAACATTAGAGGGTAGCCTGGAGAGAATTATAAAAACAAAATAGGACAGAACTTTCATTTCTTCAGCTTCTTCATATCAATGTGAACTTTCATAAAAAATTCTCTGGTCTCAAAGTGTTTTAAATAAAAATGAACCAAATATCTTAAGCCCTCAAATTAAATTAATTTGATTATGGTATTTTGGTGTGATGCCACAGATCAAAAATTTTAGTAAGATCCATCTTTCATATCTCGATTCCTGACACAGCTTTGCCCACAGTAAAAGCTCAGTAAATGATGCTTATAGTGTTTTGTAAAGTACTGTATCAATAGAAGTTATTCACAAATGCTGAACTGGACTGATCTAGGGCAAACATCCGCAACTGCTCTCCATAGTTAAGGACTATAACAAAGCCCCCCTCCGGACCGCCCTTGACACTCCTGAGCTAACAAGCTCCAAGACTGAAGTGCTCACTGTGCAAGCACAGTCAAGTAGCCATCTGTTTAAGTATTCGCCTCAAAGTATTCATCTTTCATGCCAGCTCTAATTTCCCAATATTTCATAAACAAGTTATTATTCTTACTATTTCTGTCCTTCATGCAATTCAAGTCTTCATTTTTCTAGATCAGAGCCCAATCTATTTTCTCCCTTTATATGAAAGCCCCTGTCCTCCCATCTTCATTTTGGTGGTCCTTTTAGGAATCTTCCTTCTTATTTTGACCAATACACACTGTTCCTAGCTAAGGGGTAAATGTATTGTGCTCTTGTGTTGGTTTTCATCCACCTTGCTGGGTTGGTTGGCAAAGAGAGATGATGCCTTACAGGATAATAACTACCATTTACTAAGCACCTACTCTAGGTCAGACATTGCTGTGTTCATGTTATATGTATGGATTCCTTTAACCTTTGCAACAAACTGAGGCACCAAGAAAGTAAGGAACCTGTCCAAGGTCATGCAGCTTCTAAATGGTGGACTTGTGATTGAATGTAGTCTGGCTCCAGAGCCTGAATGCCTACCACTAGACAGAACTGCCTCTCACTATAAATGAGCTCTCCCTCTACCATCTCCAAGTGTTCCCTCCCCAACTGATGTTCATTTTTCTGTGTATTCTCTCAAAGACTGAAAAGAAAAGAAAGTCTTCCTAGAGGGTATTTCACTTAACTTTGGGAAGTTTTACTCAGGCAAGCTTTGTGTTTTAGGCAAACTTACACTGTATCCTCTCCTTCAGCTCATTACAAAACAAAAACTTGACAGCCACAGCTCCATTCTTAGGGTGCCCTCTGTTTACACTTATCCACTCAGATAAATGCCAGTTTGGTATAGGCACTAAGTCAGACGAGGAAAGCAACTTGTAACTGCTGGAGAGAGAACACAGATAGGATCGCCTTGCTCAGGTCCCTGCCTCTCTAGCACCATGATGCTATTGTGTTGGGAGTTTCCCCAGTCATAAAAACTCTAGTTATTTGGGCAGATTTGTTGACAGGGCAATCAAAATTATGTCTCCAGTGCAAACAATCAGAAAGTTCACCATTATAAACCAGCAGAGGTAATCTTGATGTAAGCATATGTCAGATTTTATTTTTTGCACTAAACAGAATTTCTAAAGACCTACCCTATACTCAATACCATTATCACAAGGGATGAAAGGGTGGAAAGTCATATTTCCTAAATGATTAATAAGAAGAGCAAAGATGTAAATAGTTTTCAGTGATACCTAGTTCATTTCAAAATAAGCAACTAGAAAACATTCCACCCTTTGCTTAATTATCAAGATTCAAGTTTACAACTCTCAGTTGCAACCACCACTGGCAACACCTAAGTAGTAGTTTATTTTAGTCAAGACTCTCGACTGACTATAAGGAACAGAAACTCTTATCTCAAAAAAAGAGGTGATGGGGTGAGGGCTGTTGTAAGACGTAAGAGGTCATTTCATGGACACCAACAAGTAGGAAATAAAACATCAACATATTTTTGGAGTCTAGAACCGATAAGCTACCAGGAACTGAAGTCATGTGTTTCATCACTCTCCTTCTTGGATCACTATGGTCTTTTTTCTTTTTTTCTAAATTTAACTTTTGGTTACAAGGAGGTATAATATTAATCATTAGACAACTTTTCCAAATTAAAACAATTAATTGGTGCATCCTCTTAGCAAAAAATAAATGATATTTATTCACTAATGTTTGATATATATCTAGACATATTTAACAAGATATCCTTTTACAGTTGCTCAACTGTGTGTATTAACAACACTGGTTTTTCTTTTTAGATATACATGACAGTAGAGTATATTTGGACATATTGTACATACATGGAGTATAACTTATTCTACTTAGGATCCCATTCTTGTGGTTGTACATGATGTGGAGTTGCACTGGTCATGTATTCATTTATGAACATAGGAAAGTTATGTTCAATTCATTCTACTGTCGTCTTTCTATTCCCATTTCCCATCCCTTCCCTTCCTTCCCCTTTGTCTAATCCACTGAACTTCTATTCTCTACCTCCCCTTATTGTGTGTTAGCATCCATATATCAGAGAGAACATTCAGCCTTTAGCTTTTTGGAATTGGCTCATCTTACTTAGCACAACAATCTCCAGATCCATCCATTTACCAGCTAAAGGCAAAAACTCATTCTTCTTCATGGCTGAGTAATATTCCATCTTCTTTATCCATTCATCTGTTGAAGGGCACCTAGGTTGGTTCCCTAGCATAGTTATTGTGAATTGAGCTGCTGCTATAAACATTGATGTGGCTGCATCACTGTAGTATAATGATTCTAAATCCTTTGGGCATACACCAAGGAGTGAGAAAACTGGGTCAACTGGTAGTTCCCTGTCGTCTCTTAATTTGCTGCTTGCATGATATATCTTCCTTTTTATAAAACAGCCTTCAGTGGTTTCTGTTCTCTCACAATCTTAGCTGATCTGTGTAGTTGACTAACTATGGATATTATATCCTTTAGCTCAGATTTTCAACAGGAAAACTTCATTGGTCAATGACAAAATTGATTGACCTACAAGTGACAAGTGTCTACCACTGACCCAGTAATCCCTGGTGAGGACCACATAGCATAAACTTGGCTTCTGGCAGGACCATGAATAGGAATGACTTACAAAATAAAGCATGAGCAGGGCAGAGGATACCCCTACGATATTGTTAAACTACTTATTATGAAATACATAACCATCAGAAGGGACCTGCCACTTAATGAAGTTCTACAGTTGACTAAAGGATTAGGAATCAAGGTGTTTCCAAATTTCATCAATCTCATTAAATCTGAATACTCAGTGAATTGTAATTGAGATATAAAAATAGATTACTTGTCAGAAAATATTCACTTGTGGATAGAATAATCAAAGCATTTCAGTTAAACTACAGAGCAGCAAAGTCCAAAGTGTGAATATGCTCATACAGACACAGAGGGTCATGTCACTCCCTGAGGGTCTTTTAAACAAATCTAAAAACCAGGGAGGTAAAATGATAGTGTTCATTTTAATGTCTGAAGCAATGGCACTAAGGATTCATAGAAGGAATGGGCTTATTCTTCTTCTCCTAGCTCTTTCCCTCCCAGTCTACCTACTTTATTCCCCCACCTTCTCTCACCCTGAGGCCACCCCCATAATAAAGGGAAGCCTGGCAGATACACAGCTCTTAGGAGGCCACACCAGGGACAAAGGGTCCCAGGGGATATGGATGATCTCTGCCATATTTTTAACCAGAACAGTCAGAGGCTGTCTGGCCAGAAGAGAACCTTAACTCTAGTCAAAAGGAAAGCAAAGATCATTGCCGGAGAAACTATGTAAAACATTAGGAGTGAGGGTTGAGGCAAGGCTGTAAACAGGAAAATGAGTCAGCCCCCAGGTCAGAAACCGGGAGGATCTGAAAAAAGAATACCACTGAGTACGAAGTAGGTCAACGAAAGGGCTCTGAAGTGAGGCCATGAGTGTTGTGGTGGTATTGAAAGCCCACTTTTATGCACCAAGCATGTCAAAGTGACTCTGCAGAACCAGACACCACACTTGCATGGGCCAACTGAAGAGCTCCCTGAAGAGCTGGGTGGGGAGGGGTTTGGCTGATGGATTTGCCTGGTGGGAAAAGACTGTGCCTCTGAGAATTCTGTGATGGTTCTTTTCCTCCAGCCCAGGCAGGCTTCATGGCATCAGGAATCCATGATTTCTATTTCCGTCCACAAGGATGAGGGGCAGGTAGCCAGCAGGACCCAGGTATGTAAGGCAAGGATGGGCACGAACGGGAGGAATGAGAAGCAGGCAGTGGGATTTCTGACTCTGCAATTCCAGCAGGGGCCAGGAATTTGCCCTTTGTTGATGACATGGTCAGAGGCTGTGGTTGAGTGCAGAGGAGAGTTAGACCAACTTTACTGCTTTGATTCCTAGCAGGGTACTGTGAAAAGGAACTCAAACTTTTCCGTTTTGTGTGACAATTATCATTTGAGGGTTGCCAGCAGTTGTTGTTTTCTAGCAGTAGAAACAGCAAGATCCCCTTTGTTCTGAGCAAGTCATCAGAAAGGGCCTTTTGTCACATGTCTATCATTTCCCTCAGTAAAATTAGGCTGAGGCTCTAGCTATGCAATGAAGGGAGCCTGGCACCCCCATCCCATATTCCCAGAAAAGCAAGCTTGGCCAAGAGATAAGGTATGTAGATTTGCATAAAAAGGCAAGGAAAGGGTTCCAGACTGAGTAGTTAGAGTGGTCGCAGGGCCCCCAGCACACCTCACCCCAGGGAAGTACATCTAGTATGTTACTTCATATCAGTTAAATCCCACTATTCACCATGATTGTTGGTGTACTGGCTAGTACCATTTATGAAAATCATTTGCATGGGTGAAGGCCCTTAATAGATTATCAATGCCACGTTAGCTGGTTGCTCCAAGGACAGCTCCTCTGCCTTTTGTTGTAAGATGACACATCTCACTATTGTGGCATTATCTGGGTGCTCCTTCCCCAAAGAGAGAGAAGACTCAGCTGGATCCTATCCACACAAGAGACCTTCAGAGTAATGCTCAACTCTAGAAACTGGAAGATGAAACTGGAGTTTTTCCTTGTATTCCCAAGAAGTTTCCTCATAGCACAAATAAGTCCAGGAGCCAAGCTATACTGCCATTAAAATGCTCCAACATAACCAGATCCAGTTTTTCAATCACCCAGATCTGTGCACTTTCTCACTGCCAGGCTGAGAGGTCTAACATGGCTTGTCCCACTCTCAGTGCTATGGGCCCAGGAATACTAATATCACTGTCATGGCCCCTCATGTCACCCATGGCACAGCACCCCCCCTTGCCTCCCATCCAGGACTTTGCTATTGCTGCTAAGGTATGCATTGTTAGTGGGTGTGATATAGTCAGCTAGCTACTTCTAGGTGTGTGATAAACAATGCAGGAAGTTAATGATCCGTAGGGCAGACTTTGGTCAAGGAGAGGGGAACCAGTGAATAAATTCCTTTCCCTTCCTCCCCCTAGAAGTACTACCCCAAAATGCAGTTCCTTGTATGGCATCTCTCTGAAGTTGTCTCACAAAATCAAACAGTTATACTTGGGCTGGGGAGATAGCTCAGTTGATAGAGTGCTTGCCTTGCAAGCACAAGGCCCTGGGTTCGATTCCCAGCACCGCAAAAAAAAAAAAAAAAAAAAAATAGTTATACTTGACAGCAAGCAGTGGCCTACCAATAATGCAGCTCTCGTATTTGTTCTGCCTCTTTTTTTGCCCCACTTCTGTTTCTCCATTGTTGCTATAGCCATTTAAGTGGTACCATGTAAGTTTTTTTGCCTCAGGCTCTGCTGTTCCAGACTAAGACTGTCACAATAAGTGACAGCTTCCAAGTCCTGGCAGGGCTTTGAGGGTGGCAGCTTAGGCTGTACAGGGTGGGCCTAGGAACACAGAGCCAGTAGCTCCACCCAAACTTGTCAACAAGGCTTGCATGGTGGCACTGGCTGGGCGCAGGGACTGTGGAGCCATGGCCAGCATCTTCAAGGCTGTCGGAGGCAGAGTGATACTTCAGGGATTCATGGCTTAATTGCTGGTTCCCACTGGCATTCTTGGGACCCGAGTGGCAAAGCAAGGGATTAGGATCAAAAAAGAAAATCCTTTGGAGCGCTGGGAAGACATTTCCCAGGATATCCAGAAGCAGCATAGTTGGAAGGCAATATGAAATAGAGCCATGGGGAGACAGCCAGGGTCATAACTTAGGTTGATGTGTCAAGATAAACAGAAAAAGAATGACTAGAATGAGATGTAAAAGAGGTCACCACAGGTTGTTGTCACTAAGGTGTGTCCACTGCAAAAAAAGGAGGACTGCTCTCATTCTGAGGCAGGGGCCAGTGTGCAGGCTAAGCCTGAGGTCTGGAGGAAGTAAGTCTAACACACCCTAAATGTGTGCAGAATCATAATGAGGTGAGGGCAGCCATGCAGATGTGACATTCCTCCACATCTTAGATATGCCAGCATCTTTTCTCCATGTTGTTTTCCCATGGCTGGTAGTATTCTTATGGCCTTTTGGGAAAGCACCCCAGGTAAAGTGGTCCTTAGACTTGCACACAATCTTTTTGAAAAGAATAGCAATTCCCAGAGACAGAGGGAATACCCTTAACATCAACATACAGCAGCAGAAGGAAGCTGACATTCTTAAGTTAAATCACAGCCCTCTCACTCCTCAGCTGTTTGATATTAGTCAAATTACTTGACCTCTTCAAAGCCTCAGGCTTCTAATTGGTAAAACAGAAATACTAGCACCTGATTCCTAACAACTAGTTGTGAGAAACACTAACAAGTAACAATTTGCAGTGAGCAAGAGACGTGTGTAAAGATGCTAGCATGGAGTCTAGTGCAGAGGTGGAATTTTCACAAAACCAGGTCATCGGCATGAGGCTTCACCTGGACCCAGCAAAAGAAATGACCAGGCAAGGTCTCAGGAAGTTACAGACTGAAATCTATACTTTCTAAGTACAACCAGCCCCTACCTGTGAGGGTCTATCTTTCAGTGGCCCAGGAAAGGAGTTTTATGAATAACTTAGAACTAATAATTTGCAACGAGTAAATTGACATGTGTCCTCTAGTGGATTTGGAGGGCTGGAGGCTACAGAGGCCTTTAGATGCCAGCAGAGAGAAAGCACAAGGAAAAGGCTGGAATATGACTCTCTATCACCATACTTCAAGCAGACATTAAGTCTTCAGTACCCGAAAGTACTGTAGCAACCAGAAAGTCACCAGAATGGGGCTGGTTTCTAGAAACTCTTGCCTTTGCTCAAAATAATCAATGTCAGAGCTCCTGTGAATACCTTGGTGCACAGGGACATAGTGTTTCATGCACACAGATACGCAGTCCCTTTTACCTGCCCCCTGCCCCTCTCCTTTCTCTGCTCTCTTCCCTAAGGCATCTGTCCCCTCAGGCCTCTCCACCTGAGCACATCCTCTTGAGTTTGGAATTGAGCTGGGTATACTTGATTCCAAACTAAAAAAAAAAAAAATTCTATTATCCTCACATCAAAACCTATCTATCCATAAAGTTGTTTCCTCATTACTCTCCCTAAAACTAAGCAATCCAGGTCAATGTATAACTCTCTCAAGGAAAATCTCAATTTTTACAGGAGCCCCTTTGAATCCAAATGATGTAACCCAAAGAGGTGATTCTATGAATAGAATCCAGGCCCCTTTGCTGCATGGCAGAAAGTCATTCGGATCCCTTTTATTACCTCAAATCAGGCCATGCTGGGCAGAGTTAGTCCTAGTTGAGTTTGATAAATCATCAGTCCTGTCAAATTTCATCAGATCTGACTTTCCTGTTTGGTGTAAACCTAGCACCATTGATCTTCCACATTTAATTTGTTAATCAAGGAAAGCTTTTTCTGGTCACAAATCAGTGACCTGTAGTGTTTCCCAGGACTAAGCAAGTGCTCCTGAAGCTTTGCCCTGTCTAGACATGTATCTGAAACATCTAATTACCCCTGTACATTCTGTGCAGCACAAAAAGCCTGACGTCAGTACATAAACATGAAGCTCCCTATTAATATTGCTGCTCAGTGAACTGTCCTTTTACATTTGCCCATATCCAAGTGAAATCACGCTACTGTTGAGAATAAGAATAATATACTGCAAATAACAAGTTTCAAGTTATGCTTACTCCAAATTATGGTAGTTAATTCTCTAGGTATCAAACTGAAAAAAGCTACCTAGTGAATGAGAAACAAATTCAGAAGGATCTAAATAGCTTGATGCATATTCTCTCATGATACTTTTAAATATTTTCCTTTCACATAGAGCAAAAGGCTATCAAAAAATAAAGTGGGGGATAAATCTACTTCCCTTGTTGTCAACAGGTCCTATATTAGCCAAGTGTCCAGACAAGCCCATGTCATTAATCAATTGCCCTGAGTTAGGTCCAGTTAGGGCCTGGAATGGACAGGGTTGGTAGCCCTAGATTATCTGCCATGTATCAAGAAGGTTGACACACATTATTCCATTTAATTCTCCTACCTACCTAAGATGGGGGGTTGGGTTGGGAAATCACTCTCCACAATGAAAATATACAAAAACTAGTGCAAGGTCCAGAACTAATTTAAAAAGGTGAAGCCAGAATACAAAGCCAGGACTTTTTAATACTCAAAACTGTCTTTATACAGATGATGAAAAGTGTTGGTGAAGCTCCATTGTCCAGGGTGTACCCTGACAGCAGCATGGCACCATGCACTCTATCCCACACCCAAGAATGGCCTGCAGTGACAGCCTCTTTTCACCTAATAAACCTGAGGAGAATGTGTTAACAAGAAGCCCTCTCTAGTGGGTGACAGTCGCCCTGTGTCCCTCAAACCTGGAACCGCAAGTTACACCATCACAGCACCTTCTGCTTCTACCTTCACTGCTACACATTAAGTTCCTTGAGGCTGCATCAGGTCCTCCTGATTTCTGTGTCCAGTACCTGGCACAGAGCCTTGGACATCATGGACAAATGGCAAAGGTTTATCAACTACATGGTGCCTTCTTTGGGTGCTCCTCCACCTTCTGCAAACACTGCACCTCTATAAACTCAGTGGTCTTAGTCAATTCCCTTATTGACCAGTGGTCCCAGGACATGGCCCAGCCCCTTTTCTCTCCCCTGTGTCCCTCCAGGGCCTGCTTTAGAACCCTCATGGCTTTGGAACATAATGATTTAATCAATTAATGAACCTTTGCCTATGATTCAGGCAGACCAGACAACAATGCTTTAATGACCCCCAAAGAATTCCCCAACACAGGAATTTTGGATTT
The DNA here is from genome assembly GCF_902686445.1 of Sciurus carolinensis. NCBI lineage: Eukaryota > Metazoa > Chordata > Mammalia > Rodentia > Sciuridae > Sciurus > Sciurus carolinensis. Next base: position 112,706,826 of record NC_062214.1, on the reverse strand, counting down.
CAGCAAGGCTAGATAGACAAACAAATTGGTTGAAGGTACAGGTACTTTTGGTACTCTCCATGTCACCTTTTACAGGCAATGACTCACCCCACTTCAGTGTAAAGGTGATGCTAAAAAAAACACCCTTGCAAAATCCATGCCAACTCTCCAAGGAAAAAATCCTTTAGATTTACGAAAATCCCAAGGGCAATTGAATTATGGACCTATCACTGTGATATTCACTACAAGTCATGCACAAACATTTAATCTAGTCTGCTGAGAAAACAGAACAGAATAATTTGGTTTTTATTGTGGTTAGGTTTAATTGTGGAAACCTGCTTGTGTATTCATATAGAAAGTATAACAAACATTGCAGAAAACTATCTCTTCATAAGCATTCACAGGATAAAGGCCTTCTTAAAAGATTCTTTATTAGTAAATAAATGCTTCAAACAAACGAAATAAGGTCTTTACCTTCATAAGAACATTTTTTAGTCATGTCATGTAATGCTTTTCCTTTTGATTTCCAATAATGAGGCAGGATGAGCTCAGGCCTGTGCACTAGACAGGAGCTGAGTCACTTATTTAATATAAGTGTATACTGTACACTTAGGGATTGTACAAAGACAGACAAGTGCAACAGATATTTAATATAATGGAAACATCACCTAATTGAATATGCCAAAATATACTGGCTGAAGAAAGAGCTTCAAATCTTTGTACTTTTTGATTATATAATACAGAAAACAACTGTCTCTACAACAAAATAATGAACCGGCTTTGTTTACTTTTAATCAAATTTCAAATTAATGTTTTAACCTCAAGTATATGGAGTAGAAACACAATTTTTCCCAAATCAGGTAATAAAAATTAATTTAAGGGTGACAGCTTAAATCAAAAGCACAAATGGAAACAGAAATAGATTCAGATATGTGCTTCCATTTGCTGAATGTAAACTCCTGTACTATAATTGGCATTTTTAATGTCCAAAATCTTCCCCTCATAGGCTATCCTTTCAAAGTATCAAGACAATTGATTAAGTTAATCTAGTTTTTCAAAATTATAAAAAATACATTATGTTCATTTCCTTTTTTTTTTTTTTTTTTTTTTTTTTTTTTTTTTTTTTTTTTTTTTTGCAGTACTGGGGATCGAACTCAGGGCCTTGTGCTTGCGAGGCAAGCACTCTACCAGCTGAGGTTCTTTGAAAAAATAAATAAAATTGATAAACCCTTAGCCACACTAATAAAGAGAAAGAGGGAGAAAACTCAAATTACTAAAATTCGGAATGAACAGGAAACATCACAACAGACACGAGTGAAATACAAAACATAATTAGAAGCTATTTCGAAAATCTATATTCCAACAAAACAGAAAACCTCGAAGACATCAACAAATTTCTAGAGACATATGAACTACCTAAACTGAACGAGGAGGACATACACAACTTAAATAAACCAATTTCAAGCAATGAAATAGAAGAGGTCATCAAAAGCCTACCAACAAAGAAAAGTCCAGGACCAGATGGGTTCTCAGCCGAGTTCTACAAAACCTTTAAAGAAGAGCTCATTCCAATACTCCTCAAACTATTCCATGAAATAGAAGAGGAGGGAACCCTACCAAACTCGTTCTATGAAGCCAATATCACCCTGATACCTAAACTAGACAGAGACACATCGAGGAAAGAAAATTTCAGACCAATATCCTTAATGAATATCGATGCAAAAATTCTCAACAAAATTTTAGCAAATCGCATACAAATATATATTAAAAAGATAGTGCACCACGATCAAGTGGGTTTTATCCCAGGGATGCAAGGTTGGTTCAACATTCGGAAATCAATAAATGTCATTCACCATGTCAACAGACTTAAAGTTAAGAATCACATGATTATTTCAATAGATGCAGAAAAAGCATTTGATAAAATACAGCATCCCTTCATGCTCAAAACACTAGAAAAAATTGGGGTAGTGGGAACATTCCTAAACATTATAAAGGCAATCTACGCTAAGCCCATGGCTAATATCATTCTAAATGGTGAAAAACTGAAAGCGTTCCCCCTAAAAACTGGAACAAGGCAGGGATGCCCTCTTTCACCGCTTCTATTCAACATCGTCCTTGAGACTCTAGCCAGAGCAATCAGACAAACCAAAGAAATTAAAGGGATACGAATAGGAAAAGAAGAACTCAAACTATCCCTGTTCGCTGATGACATGATTATATATTTAGAGGAACCTGGAAATTCCACCAGAAAACTTTTAGAACTCATAAGTGAATTCAGTAAAGTAGCAGGTTACAAGATCAATGCTCATAAATCCAATGCATTTTTATACATAAGTGATGAATCTTCAGAAAGAGAAATTAGGAAAACTACCCCATTCACAATAGCACCGAAAAAAATAAAATACTTGGGAATCAATCTCACAAAAGAGGTGAAAGACCTCTACAATGAGAACTACAGAACACTAAAGAAAGAAATTCAAGAAAACCTTAGAAGATGGAAAGATCTCCCATGTTCCTGGATAGGCAGAATTAATATCGTCAAAATGGCTATACTACCTAAAGTGCTATACAGATTCAATGCAATTCCAATTAAAATCCCAATGATGTACCTTGCAGAAATAGAGCAAGCAATTATGAAATTCATCTGGAAGAATAAAAAACCTAGAATAGCTAAAGCAATCCTCAGTAGCAAGAGCGAAGCAGGGGGTATTGCAATACCAGATCTTCAACTCTACTACAAAGCAATAGTAACAAAAATGGCATGGTATTGGTACCAAAATAGACAGGTAGATCAATGGTACAGAATAGAGGACATGGACACAAACCCAAATAAATACAATTTTCTCATACTAGACAAAGGTTCCAACAATATGCAATGGAGAAAAGATAGCCTCTTCAACAAATGGTGCTGGGAAAACTGGAAAACTATATGCAATAGAATGAAATTAAACCCCTATCTCTCACCCTACACAAAACTCAACTCAAAATGGATCAAGGACCTCGGAATCAGACCAGAGACCCTGCATCTTAAAGAAGAAAAAGTAGGTCCAAATCTTCAACTTGTTGGCTTAGGATCAGACTTCCTTAACAGGACTCCCATAGCACAAGAAATAAAAGCAAGAATCAACAACTGGGATAGATTCAAACTAAAAAGCTTTCTCTCAGCAAAGGAAACTATCAGAAATGTGAAGAGAGAGCCTACAGAGTGGGAGAATATCTTTGCCAACCATACCTCAGATAGAGCACTAATTTCCAGAATCTATAAAGAACTCAAAAAACTCTACACGAAGAATACAAATAATCCAATCAACAAATGGGCTAAGGAAATGAACAGACACTTCACAGAAGAAGACGTACAAGTAATCACCAGATATATGAAAAAATGTTCAACATCCCTAGTAATAAGGGAAATGCAAATCAAAACTACCCTAAGATTTCATCTCACCCCAATGAGAATGGCGATTATCAAGAATACAAGCAACAATAGGTGTTGGCGAGGATGTGGTGAAAAAGGAACACTCATACATTGCTGGTGGGGTTGCAAATTAGTGCAGCCACTCTGGAAAGCAGTGTGGAGATTCCTCAGAAAGCTTGGAATGGAAACACCATTTGACCCAGCTATCCCACTCCTTGGCCTATACCCAAAGGGCTTAAAATCAGCATACTACAGAGATACAGCCACATCAATGTTCATTGCTGCTCAATTCACCATAGCCAGATTGTGGAACCAACCTAGATGCCCTTCAGTTGATGAATGGATAAAGAAACTGTGGCATATTTATACAATGGAATATTACTCCGCAATGAAGAATGATAAAATTATGGCATTTGTAGGCAAATGGTCGAAATTGGAGAATATCATGCTAAGTGAGATAAGCCAATCTCAAAAAACTAAAGGATGAATGATCTCGCTGATAAGCGGATGAGGACATATAATGGGGGGTGGGAGGGGCTAGCATTAGGTTTAGGGTTAGGTTTAGAGTTAGGCTAAGGAGAGCGGTAAGAATGAAGGAAAGGACTGTGTAGAGGGAAAAGAGGGGTGGGAGGGGTGGGGGGGAGGGGAAAAATAAAATAAACATCATTACCCTATGTAAACGTAAAAAAAATAAAAAAATAAAAAAAAATTTAAAAAAGACAAAAAAAAAATACATTATGAACTGAATATACTAATTAATCCAGAAGACTTTTGCATGACTAACCTGTGAAAATTATGCATTTATAGATTGCCATGAGTCTATTAATCTACAGTGTAACTACTATAGTATAACAGTATATTAAAACTATAAATATGTAACTGTGAAACTAGTAGAGTAGGAAATTTTTAAATATAGTTAATGTAACAAATATATGAATTTGAAAAATCATTGGAGTTTTAAATATTGTTTCAAAACTAAAACCATTGTATACAATCATTCCAATTTTTTCAACACAACATTCCATATTTAAGTTACAGATATTAAAAAGTTAGATGCTGGCTGCAGCATCTTCATTTAACACTAGTTTGTTGTCATACAAACTGTATAATAGGTGAAAACAAACTCTTAACAGCAGAATAACACATTGGCACTGCAGAAGACCCAGAATTTCGTTGGATTTTTGTTTTCTTGTGTGTGTTTTGGTTTGGTTTTTGTTGTTGTTTTGGGTTTTTTGTTTTGTTTTGTTTTATTGGTTTTTGTTTTTTGGGTTTTTTTAATAAAAATCAAATAGTGCCTATTTCAGTCACAGAGATTCCATAATCAGAAGCCATTTCCAAGGATCCCTGCTGTTTTGTTCCCACTAAAACACCCATCCTACCACCTATTATGGTAGCTATACTACCAAGTTTTCTGAAAGAAAGGTGTTGCTACTTAAGTTTCATTATCCGATCCTCCTAAAATGCCTAATAGCATCAAGAAGCTTCATTTCAACTATGACATCTTACATCAGCACCAATGGTTAGTGCAGGACAGTTCTTTTATTCCCAAAGAATGTTAAGAGCCTCTCATAACTTAATCTTTCAAGGTTTTGTTGAAGAGAATCTCCATCAGAATCCACTCAAGGCATACAGTTGGAATATGGCTCTCCATACCCATAATATGTCCCCTCCAACACTCTTATCCTTAAGTGTTTGGATCTTTGTTCCTATAATATGTAAAGGAATACTTAGTATCTAATTTGACTGAGGGTCCAAGTTTTGGTTAAATCAAAGAAGCAATTAGAATCGATGCCATCTATTTGTGCTAGTATAATAAACCCAAAACATCCAGTTAAGTGTTCCATAACAATAAATTCAACCCATATAAAATTGTGTTTTTCTTTACTGGACTCAGAATCTTCAAATTCCATTCTCACATGTATTCCCCATTTTTTGGTCAATATTAATTGGCAAAGTCTTGCAACTTTTTAGCACCATATGGTATCTCCTCCTAGCTTTGACTTTGTCATTTTTAGGCATGCTGGAATCTAAGTTTAGTAATAAATCTGGAAATGGGGCATAAGAGGCATAAAGAGAACTTACTTACTTCAATAATGCAACTCAACCACGAAATAGAAATTTCCATCAAGACAGAATAACCTCATTAGAGAGGGGCACAGGGATGCTTCTGCTGACAAGTGTAACTTGATGGACTCTGGGGTACCTTGGGTTCACCAAATCCTACCATAACCCCTTGTTCTAGTTTTCAGGGCCAACTCTTTCTCTAAGTGCACAAACCTGAACATAAGGAACCTGGCTATGAATCTTACTGACACCATAATTTGGCAACATGCATAACTGCATTTGGTTTTTAACTTTTTCAATCCTAAACTATCCTATTCTTTTGATGCAGTCATAGAAAGTCCCTATTTTTCAATTCATGCTTAGAATAGAAAATTTTAGGAATTCAAGTTCATATTCCCTTTTTTTTAAGCATCTGGTACTGTGAGAAGCAGCCACCATATCACCCCAGTGCTTCACATCCTCACCCCTTCATGATTATTTCATGAAAGCCGCACATGGTTCCTAAAAGCCTTACCTTCAATGAACACTTCATTCTAGAAGTTTACAAATGATTTATTTGCTGATTTACTACCTAATACCATAGTATGCCAGAAACTCATCCCTTGCACAGCTGGATTTTTCACTACTTTCAGTTCCAACTAAGCCAGACAAACAATCCCAGTTTCCTGGTTCCATTTCTCTGCAATTCTACTTCCTGGTGTCAAATTCCATATCAATCATAATTCTTAGGTGCAAATAATGAACAACAAAATGGACATTGGCCTCTTAAAGCAGAAATGGAATTGAAACAATGTTGGATATTCACATAATATTTGAGAAGAGTAGAAAAAGGTATTTGAAAACAACCAGGAACAAATAGGAGTCCAAAACCATGCCAAAAGTTCAAGGCTGTGACTTCTACTGGACTACTACTCGGCTAGCTAGCAGAGTTAACTACACCAACACTATGCCAATGAAACAGGGTAACTGCTGTAACTGCCATCACTGCCATCTTAGTAAAGGAATGTTCCTATAATCATAGGACACTGAGTGGGTTCTCTATTCTACCAGCTTCACCCTTCAGTTTAGAGTGGGTATGCCCTGATGGGCTGGGGCCAGCACATGCCCTGTGCCAAACACAGTAGAATTGAATAGTGGAGCACCCCAGATTCTACGATGAGAGGAAAGTTCTTAATCCTGCTAAAAGTCACTATGTTGGAAATTTCCCAAACAAGCAAAGGGGGAAAAAAGACAAATATCCACTACTGGGATCATCTTTATATTGTTGGGAAGCATTGTAAGAGCAAAAGAAGAAATAGTTTTATGGAAGCCAAAGCTAGAAAATGTTCCTACCAAGAGTGTTGCATAAGTTTTATCTATTTGTAGGTGTTTGGCGTCTATGGTGGGGAAAATGTTCTACAGTGAATAAAAAGAAAGCCAGTAAAAAAGAAAAAAGTTTCCCTTGAGCTTAAACATGCAAATTAGAGAATCTGGAAATCATACTCTTGATCTTTCATCCTTTTTTCAGTCCTCAATAAGGTTGATTCATAAGAAGTATTTAAAATATCTGCTAATATTTCCCAAGAATGTTTTAAAATTCCACAAGGACCTACAGGAAAGCATTTATTACCAATTTGAAAAGAGATGAGCACCAAAGGAGAGAAAAATTCTTATTAATAACTTGATTCCATATTTCCCTTTAAGCATGTTTAAATCACACCACAGCATAGCATGTTAAACCAATCTGCCTTCCAAGAGAGCAACTCGGAAGAGAAATAGTGGAGGAACAATGGAGGACCAGAAATATGATTGGAAGAGGATAAAAGGAAATATGTAGCTAGGCAGGGGGATTAGTGAGTACTTGGTGATTTTAGATATTTTTCCATTGTTGAGGAGCAGGGCTTTTTTTTTTTTCTGTATTAAGAAAATAAAGGATAAAGAGGCTACTGAAATACATAGTGATTTCCCATCTTGGGCAGGGATATATTCCTCTCTTGCTATAAATCACCTGAACATTTCTGTAAGTATTTTAATATATCCACATATTCAAAATGAAAAAAGAATTTTAAAATGCCTAATAGCATTTGGATAGTTAACAACCATTTCATTTATATTTTGATAATACACATGTCAAGGACAAAATACTTCTTAGTTTGTTGCCATACAGACCATACAATAGGTGAAAAAAACTAAGAAAAATTAAAATATGACTAGATAGGTCATAAATAGGACAGAAAGAAAGGACAAGAAAGAGAAAATAAATTAAAATATTATACTATTTTACTATTTGTATGTATGTATGTATGTGCTTCTGACTAGCAAATTTGCTCCATTACAATAGAAACCTTAAACTTCTCAATTTTTTTTATCCTTAGTTCTAATTACATAAGTTAATGGCAGGTTATTAAACCTCAATGTTACATGCTGAGAAAAACATAAAAATATACTTTTAGATTTTAAACACAGTCTATGAAGTTAGAGGAATATTGTGAAATAAGAAGACATACTGGAAAGAAAAAAAAAAAAAAAAAAAGAAAGGAAAGGGAAAAAAAGGGTGAATGACTTCAAAATAGAGGTTAAAAATTTACCAAATTCTCTTGGTTCCCAACTGACACCAAGACCAAAGTACATCATTTTACTTTCTTCTGAAGCTGCAGCCACAGAGGTCATTGCCAAATCTGCCTGTGGGGGGTCCAGAGGAATGTAGGAGGAATGACTGAGTACTGGAAGTGATGAACCAGAAAAAAGCATCTTTCTTATTCCTCTGACTAAATTTTTTAAAATGTTTTTAACATGGTTCTCCTAAGCCTGCCTCGCAAGCCGCTGCCAGCAAGTGAAAAGAAAGCTAGGAAACCACAAGCTTGGTCTGTAATCCAACAAACAATTTCAGTTAAATGTAATTAAAGCAGTAAAAACAAAAATGAATTAGAAGTTGGTATACAAAACTCTACAATTAACAAAACAAAAACAAAAACAAAAACCCTACAATTACGTCTTTCAAAAGGTTGTAGTCAGGAACTAGATATACTGTATTTTATATTGGGATTTTGCAACACAAGTGAATATGCTAGGGTTTCTCCTGAGTCCTGTAATTTTCAGGTTTTTTTCCTCCAAAGGAAAAGTATATAGTGATATGTGGAAATTAACTTTCCTGACAAAACACACTGTAAAAGACTCAATATTCAATAGCATACTCTAGATACCCATGGGTGCACAGGGAAATATAGGGACTATTTTTTCACATAGATTCTTAATTATCTACCATTGGGAAAAAAAAGAATTACAAATATGGAAAAAGCAACTTTATTTTTGAGCTTTAAAATAATCATTTCAAATTCATCTCAAAATTAAAACAACACATAGAGTATTATATTCCAATTAGACTATGTCATTTGGGCAACAGCCAAACTTATAGTTTCATGGTTATAATCGTAGAACCTAGTAGGTTGCCCAACAAAGATAAGATGTCCTGTAAATATCTGTTGGTTGAATAAATGAATATTTATCATGTAAAAGAATAAGCTCATCTCGCAATAGCTAAACTATGGAACCAACCTAGGTGCCCATCAACAGATGAATGGATAAAGAAAATGTGGTGTGTGTGTGTGTGTATGTGTATGATGGAATATTACTTAGCTTTAATTATGGCATTTGCTGGTAAATGGATGGAGCTGGAGAATATCATGCTAAGTAAAGTAAGTCAATTCCAAAAAACCAAAGGCCAAATGTTTTCTCTGATGTGTGGGGGGTGCTAGGGAAGAATAGAGTTACTTTGGATCAGGTGGAGGTGATGTGAAGGAAGGGGCATTATGGGGATAGGAAGGATAGTAGAATGGAACAGACATTATTACCTTATGTACATATATGACTGCATAACTGATGGGATTCTGTAACATGTATAATCAGAAAAATGAGAAATTATACTCCATTTATGTATGATATATCAAAGTGCATAAACGCCTACTACTGTCATATATAACTAATTAAAATGAATTAAAAAATTATAATAAAAAAGAATAAGTCAGTGAATACTTGAGTGTTAACTTCACATATATACATATTATACACTAAAATATACTTAGGCCCAAAATAAGAAATATTTGAGAAATAATTAAGAAATGAATAGATGTTGGAAACATAAGAAAAGGCAAAAACATAAAAATGGAGAGAGAATCATCACTTGAGAAATATCAGCAGTCTTCCATTTTTTTAATTTTTATTGTAAACAAAAGGGATACATGTTGTTTCTCTGTACATGAAGTAAAGGCATACCATTTGTGTAATCATACATTTACAAAGGGTAATGGTGTTTGATTCATTCTGTTATTTTTTCCTCCCCCCCCCACTCCTCCCACCCCTCCTTTCCCTCTATACAGTCCCTCCTTCCTCCATTCTTGCCCCCCTCACACTCCCCATTATGTATCATCATCCGCTTATCAGCGAGATCATTTGTTCTTTAGTTTTCCATTGTTAATGGCACCTTGAAGACTTTCATTCTTAAACTATTGGATTGGTTTTTTTTTTTTTAATGTATTAAGATTTTTAGTTTCTCCATTTCCTACTCATGTGTTGGGGCCATCCTTTCCCCATATGGCATTCTTTTTTTTATCTCAGGTCAAATTTAACAGGCAAACTTACTAAACTGATCATACTAAATGATAGCAGACTTCTATAAATTCAGCTGGTAATGACAGGAACCAAATGCTTGAAGAAGGCTAAGTCACTACAGTTACTCAATTCCCATGAGAAATGCTTAAAGGAAGACTTTATAAAGTATTAATGAAGGATACATGGAAGGAAAGTTAGGAGAGCCTATGTATAAAATACTATGATCCAAACTTCTCATCACCTGGTATTATGGGAAACAATTCGGATGTCACCCACTAGAGTACCAGGAAGAACACTTAATTATATATCACTTCACTCGAGTTTCTTAACCCCAAAGGCTCATGGACAGAAATGATTAGTTAATACAAAGATCTATGAATTAATAATCTTTGAATAAAAACATGCCTTCATAGGCATAGAATGGAATGTAGAAGATATCATATATATAAAATTATCTATTCTTAATTCAAACTGAAAAAAATAACTTTCTTTTTAATTCCCATCATTCTGCAAAAGTGAAAAACAAGAGTGGTTCTCCACAGTAAAAACAGTTTGAGTTGTCAGCACATCACACACCACCAGAACACAAAAGTAATGTTCGGGCCATTTAGAGCACTCATAGGCCCTTATTCAAAGTCATCAAGGGCGACTGGTGGCCAACAACTTCACCAATGTGTTAGCACAAACAGCTGCACTGGATGTCCATCATCTGCCTCTCATCACATTATATATGGTATGTATGTATACACAGGCCAAAATAAAATCTCAAAACTATTTGACTATAATTAACAGGGTTTATGGTATTTGAAAGTAAATAAGCACTATGACCTAATACCATAAAATATGATGTATAAAAATGATATAAAACCAACTTGGGGGCTCAGTGGTAGTACACTCACCTAGCATGAATGAGGCCCTGGGTTTGATCCTCAGCACCACAAAAAAATAAAATAAAGGCATTGTGCCCACCTACAACTAAAAAATAAATTAAAATTTTAAAAATTAAAAATTAAAACCAACTTGGTATTCTATTTGAATTTCCAATAAAAAAAATTTTCCTGGTTTACCTGATGAAATGTTGTGTCAGAGGTTCAGCAAATGAACTATGAGTCTAGTCCCTGCCACTTTGCCATTGTCATGATTTAGGTCCAAATCTGTTCTCCTTCCTATGTTATAACAAAAATACACAGGATTAAAATGCAAACCCCACCACTCAAGTCTAAGGGTATTGGCAGCAATCAACAAATGTAAAATAGGAGAATTCCAGAACTCTGAAGAGATGACCCAACTGATAGTGTAAATTTGCTACAGCCTATAAGCTTCATAATATTAGATACAATCATAAAATTATTTGAGCGGTCCTTAATTAAAGGATGCTATAAAATGCAAATTATAGTCACAGGAATAAGATATGGGTTGGGACCTTGAAATTAACCTTCATTTTTTTGACCTCACAGTTGATATTTTGCTATAAAGTGTCCAATTTTAATGTTATATTTGTCAATTAATGAAATTGAACTGAGTCAGATTCTATCAATGACTTACATTATTATATCACTATTATATAATATTGGAAGTGTTCATGTTGCAAAGAAGAATGCCTCAGCTACTGATCTCTTCATTATACCAAATAAAACACTAAGCATCCTTGTTAATTTTAACAGGACAGAAGATCTTAACCCATGTCCCTCCTCCTCTACTTTATTTTTAACCTGCTTGTAGTCCAAGAAACCATTTCCTAGCCTGAGTGATAGGCATTTACTAATGGCCTTTCCAGCAGGGCTGGTTCACGTGCATGGCTGGCTCCAGCTTACTCACAGACTGGGTGGCTCTTTACAGCCTGTTTCTACCTGAGGGTCTTTGTGTTTAGCCAAATTCTTTAGTGACAGGGATCTGCAGAATAAAGAATACTGCATGGGGAAGGAATGCACACACATGTTTTCAGCTGCTTTATATTCTGCCCTGCTGTGACTCAGCTTGCAAGTTCAAAGTTAGAAAGTCATTTTTCATTTCTTTTGAGGGAAAACATCTCAGTAAAAGTAAGAAAACCTGTATTTTAAGGGAAACATGGAACAAGTTTTCAAAATGATTTCAATTTTTGCTGAGTATGTGTAAGGATTACAACAAAACATCAAGACGTAGCAATTGAATTTAAAGTTAAAAATTACACACAAGTTGATTCCTTTGGTGAAGTGTATAAATTGGCTGTTTACTATCACTGTACTTGTCACCCTTAATTGAGCATATATCTAATTTTCTGATATAATTTTTCCCCAGTAGTTTAAAGAAAAAAAATTTCTCAATTTCTTTACACAATTAAGTTTTCAAAGCAATTCATTTTTAGGTGGTAGCCATAAATTTGAATCAATAAATTCATATTTAGACACTGTCTTCAGAGAAAATCCTATGGCAGTATAATTCTTTGCACCTGAGATAAAATTCTGGCATAACTGTGGCACCATTTTAGTCACTTGTAGAACAGATCTATATTCTTATAAAGTTGGAAAGAGAGAAGGAAAATAAGGAGGAAGATACAAAGTGACTGCTATTTTATTTCAACAGTGATTACATACATGTATATGATATACATATGTATATATAACATTATGAAAATATTTAAAATATGAGTAGACAACAGTGAAATGGTATAACACAAGAACTTTTTCTTCTTACAGGATTCAAAACTAAAGTTGTTAGAGAAAGTGAAAAATGAATTTTTATGTGCCGAGAGTAATTCTGAAAAATATTTGTGCATACAAACCCTGAATGGGCCTGTTTTTCATGATGTTCCCATGTGCAACTGTCCAAATATGTTAATTTGATATCATCAAATCCTGAGGCACCCAAAGAGAGTGGACTGAGAAAAGTTCATGGGGTGGGGGGAGGAGATCCTGATGAATAATACAGCCTGCTTCAGTCAGAAACAAGCCTGCTAACTATAAGAGTCTAAGTAACATTTGCAAATATCAAATTTGTCTCAATTTATTCTGGAATATCTGAATATATCTAGGCAAATCTAAATGATATGTTTCTTTTCATAAGAATCAATAGGCATTAGTCAAATATGTGGGAACATCAGGTCTGGTTCTTTATTTGTTTGGGGTTTTATTGTTTGCTTGTTTGTTTGTTTGTATTTGCCTGTAACTTGCCACATGGTCAACAAAAGTGCTTTTGCAGTTTACTCTTCAGCATAAATATTCTTTCATAAGCCAACTTACTTAAATTGGATCTCAGTTTCAAAAATCAGTATCACATTTTTCAACCGTCCCAGGGCTTTCTGGTGTGATTGGAAAATTCTGCAAAGCTAAGGAAGTGTGCCAACCATAAATTAAAATAACGTCCGAAGGGGTAAAATGTAGCTACATGGTTTATAAGCCTACAAAGAGTCTAATGTTGTGAGGTTTATGAGTAGCAAACCCTGATGACAGTAATTTTCCTTAGTTAAAACTATCAACTGAAATAGCCTATGAGATATCTTGTACACCTTTAGATTTCTCATCAGACTTTGGTACTGAGTTTTTAAAATAAAACTTAAGTTCTGAAATATCCCTATGTGCTTAGATCCTCCAAACACACTTCCTTCTAGAATTTCATGCTCATCACAACCGAATGCCTGTGAGTGTCCTGAATACTTCCCCTCACTACAGGAAAATGCATTAACCTCCAGCCACCTGGCAGAGTGTGCCATGTCTGTACCAATTAGGTTTGAGGGTTCAAAATGGCTGTTCCTGGGGTGATTAATGACTGGAAACACCAGCCCTCTGATTTCCTGGGGACAGGTCACCATGAACCCTCTGATATCCCCACCAGTCAAGGAATCCTGCTGAACCAGCATGTTGTGTATCCCCTTCCCATCCCATTTATCAGTCAAAGATGCCAAGATGATTTTTTTCAGGTGTGCATCTGAAATCCAAACAACTAAACCTTTGTTTTAATTGACCATGGCTTGTTTTATGACCTCCAAAAATTCATGAGTAGTTTCAAATTCAGAAACTGAGAATATTTCCACTACAATATTAGGAAGTACTGAAAAATAAATTTAGTACAGGGAGTTTTTAAATTTGTAACTAAAAATAAAACTACTTTATAGTTAGCTTCTCATTGTTCAGGAAACTCCTTTTCAGGGTTTCCTGCTCTCAAAAAGTGAGAAAATAAAATTATTTAATCAGGTTTTCAAGTTGTTGATGTAAAAATGGTATAGTTCCATTTTCATTCAGGCATCAGTGAGCCAAACCACTATTTGGCAGTTATATTCAAAAGAAGCTTTTCAGAACAAAGCTGTAAGAGGTATGAGAGCAAAAGTCCTGTGGATAGATAATTTGAGGGTAATTCCACACTGAATATGTGGCTTTGTCTTCTGGTAGGTTGGGTTCAACTGTCCATCTCCAGCCTTCCGGTCCTAGTCATGTCAAATCTATGCTCAGAACAGACTCTTGCTACCCCTTTCTATACCTACCCCAAGACTCTGCTGGTGTGTTACTATAATTTAGGTGTTTTCTGACAGTCTCAGGCCATGGAACAATAATTTACAGTTAAAACTTCAGAACAGCTGTTTAAAAACTTATCATGTCAAGGCTGAAAACGTGTACCAAGGACAGAAAAGACATTAAAAAAAAAAAAACTTCTTAAGACAAATATTTCAAAATATCTATATTTGGTGTTTTAACAATATTTACTATATAAGGACATATAGATATTAAACTAATATAATAGTTTTTAAAAATACTGAATGACATAAATTCTGGAATCCAAAAGTTAATTTATTGTCAGTATGCTTTGCCCTTGAATTCATCAAAACTAAGTCACTAGTGGGTGGAAGCATAGTTCAATGGTAGAAAATGTGCTTAGAACACATAAGTCCCTGTGTTCAATACTCAGCACCAAAACAAAATATTTTTTAAAAGTCACAAACAGTAAATGCATATAAGAATCTGCTATAAAATTATTACCAAAAACAAAAGAGAAGTATAAGATTGTACTGACAGATAAAATTTCCAAGACACTTTTAATTTTAGTTCTTACCTTAATATAAAACATTTGCCACGTGTTCATACAGTGCTTTCATAATTTGAATTTGATATAGACTGGTATTTCCACAAATTAAATCATAACCCAAGAAGACTTGAGCATCAGAGTAACTGATGCAGACTAAGAGTCTTCAAACCTTGCCTCTTAGGAAAGGACAAGCATAACAACTTAGAATCCAGATCAAGTAAGTGAAACCAACAGAAAATACTAATTATATAAACAAAATACTAATATCTGTGCCTTCCAAAAGCAAAGAGAGATTAGAAAGGATGGACTGTGGAATATAGTAGATGGTTTGGGGCCTACTGGAAGACTCCCTAGGAAAGATACACTATAAACTGAATTATAAAGCTCAAAAGAACCAATGAAACAGAATAAAGCATTCAAAAACTACTTTTTTAAATGAATCTGAACATTCGAGGTAATAATGGCCTTAAGTATAATATGCCTTATTTTGATATCATGATGCTATTTAAGACTGGAATTTTGTAGTTATGGAAAGTTTTTTATTTCAGTTGATTTCTGTAACTGTTCTAGAAAGTATTTCACCCAGAAGGGAAACAAATCTTTGTCTAGCCTAAAAGTAAATAAAGATAACTAAACAGAGCAAATGGAAAACAACCAATAACTGCAGAATGAAAGTAGGCATTTAAGCACTTGACTGAATGCTATTTTAGTCTTCTTTCCTTAAGAAAAGGAATCATGGGAAGAGTTGGAGGAGTTTGGGGCAGAAATAAGATGTGTAAAGAAAAATTACATGCTTATTAATATAAACCGTTCTGCAATACAAAGACAACAAAAACACTTGAAAAGCCTGTGTCAGTCCCACTCCAGGAACTCTAGCTATTGACATGTCCTGACTGAAGAACTTATCTGGAATTCCAACTCTGGAAGCATAATAAGGGACAGATATAGTTTAATACAAAAAGCATTCCAAGTTTCTGAGTAGAACATGCTTTCTCTATACAGCAAATTTCCTGTCTCTAAGAACATTTTTCCTACCTATTCTGATAATAAATATTTCACTGTCCCACTGTTTTTCAAGAAATAGTCCAGCTTATTTCTTATATTTAAAAAGACCCTGTTAGTGCTTTGACTTAGGTATGTACAAAAACCAGTATGTGACCTACTTTCTACCACAGAGGTTAGCATCACTTTCTAAGGCTCTTTGCTCCTCACTGTATTTTTGGTCTTTTCCATCCCTGCCTGGCTCCACGCCACTCTCAGGTTATTCTTCCCAAACACTATCTCTACTGTGTCATCATCTGCCTGGGAATCAAAAAGAGTTCTCTGTTGGATCAAGTCTTGAATATTCATCTTGGCCCCTATAAACTGATGGGTCTTCAGCTTTATTTGTACCTCTTCCAACATCCTCACTCTAATCAAGCCAATACCTACTGCTTCCACAAAAATGTTTTCACTCACATATTCACACATTAAACATTTATTGAGCACCAACTGAATGTCAGAACTGGTGCTCAATTCTAGTTCCATGCTTTTGATCATCCCCGTTCCTCTCTGTGTATTCATACCTTACCCATTCTGAAAGGCCTGGTTCAAATACCAAGTCCTTCAAAAGTTGCCTTACCGTCCAAATCCCTATCAGCATTTTGTTTTTACTCTGGATTCACACAGCACTTCTGTAGAATATTTTCAGAGATTCTATTTCAAATAAAATTTGGAAACACTGGTTTAAACCTACATTGAACACTTTTCTCTACTATAAGGATTCTCAGAGCCTTTAATAAATTAATACCAGTTGTAAATTCCTAAAAGGGGTATATGGAATAAGAATTTCATACTTAAGCATGAAAATTTGACAACAAAATAACTACTGACATCCCAGGAAAATATTTTTTGGGACATATCTATCATATGATAAAATGGTACCACATGGTTTGCCACTTAATTACATGCAGGCTCTGTGGTATTATCCTGTTATTCCACTATCTCTCTTCCTATATAACTTAGTCATTTTCAAATATCCAAAATATTAAGTCCTATTTTCCCTATGACTGAAAGCAGCTTTTTTTCCCAACTTTTGGTGCAAGTGTTCTAAAAGGCACTAATTTACCTCCTTACCTTACTAAACAGAAAAACGAATAAATCTTTGATAACTGAAGCTAGGTGAATTGTTTTAAAAAGCCCACGATACCACTTTTGCCAATGACTTCAAGAGAGCACCTCCCTGGGCCTCAGGGTCTTCATGTGAGTAATAACAACCTCCCAGTTGTAATGATCTATTTTTCAGTGTCTCAGTGTTATAATTCCTCAAATGAGTATTCACTATAAATCTTATAAAGGTCAGAGCAAGACAAAGTTTAGTGCTTGAATTTAACTTGTTTTCTTATGATTTGCCTCCATTATAATAAAACAATCCCTGTTAATTTAGGTATCTTGCCATTTGGATTTACCAAGGGTTTTGTTAGACACAGAATGGAATGACTTTCAGCATTAACAATAACAGCAATACCTCCAATGCTGTTTAATTTATAACGTGCATCCCAGAAATGTATCAGATGGAGTCCCAGGGGGCACCAGTCACCACAGAGAGAAGAACTTGTTTGATAGGAGGGTGGGTCTGAACCTGTAAAACTGTAGTAAATCTTCTTGTCCAATTATAGTTCCAGTTCTAGTGGATCAACGACTACATAAACGTCTCGTTTCAGAATTTAGGTATCTCTAAGTTAATAAATCTTTAAAGTTTTTGAGCTTCACAAGCCCATTTGAAAACAAAACCATCATGATTCTAAGACTCTGGGAATGATGAATGTTGAAACAATCTCTATTCCATTACTTTAATGAATTCTGAAACACAGATATATTTTTCTCAAAATAAAAGCAAAACAAATTTTCAAATTTTTAATGATCAATAAAAAGGTACAAATATTGCATCTTGTCCAAGTTCTAATAAGTAAAAAGAGCAGTTTCTGCTTCACATCAGATGTGTGACTTTGGGCAAGTTAATTTCCCTAAGCCTCAATTTTATCATCCATAAAATGAGGCTACCTCTTATGGTTGCCATGAGTATTCAAGAAAATAATGAATTAAAAACACTTGATACATCATTATTGCTATTGCCATGATTGTTTTGTTACTGTGATTGTTATTTGGTGGTATTACTATAACAAGGACACTTAGGATTATATTAGGCCTCTCAAGAGCACATCACTTTGATTGAAAAAGCAAATCTTTCTGAACTGTTATAAATCAACCTACAACAATATTTAGATCCATGTTAGAAAAGCCCAGAAAATCTTTCTCATGTGATCTCCTTTGCCTTTAATAGTTTCCTTTTCTCAATCAATAAGTATCTCTCTCCCCTAATTCACATCATCCAAGGAAGCTTCACACTATTAAACAGGAATAAAAGTAAGGTAAAATCAGATGAAGCCATACTTAACTGGTCAGCTCAATTCTCAACACAGAAATTGGAAGATGAATTAAGGAGTGAAAGGAGAAATATTTTTCCTCCCCAGACAAGAAGCACAAGCTGTACTCCCATAAGTGTATTGACATACAGCCATGTAACTGTGAACAGGCTGAGAACCACTAGACTACATGACCTCCATGGTTCCCTCCCCACTCAGTCAGCCTCACAGATGACACTGCTGCTTTCCGCAGTCAAGTGTGAAGGAGAGGATTAGGCTAAATATTATCATATTAAAAAAAAAAAAGTTCAGTGCTATTCAAGAATGAAGTGTAACTTACAGTCCTTAAAAGTACAACTTTAACTCATTAACTTAGATAAACACTTTGCAGTGCGGACTGAGATAACATGAAGTGATATTTTGATTAAAAGTTAATTCTAAACATTTGCTACATTCAGATAGTACTTTGTTAGTAATGTAATTTGAGTCTGCATCATATTTACAGAGGCAAATTCTACTTATACAGGACTAAGGGATGTTGAAATAAAAATTTGTTGTGGGTTTTGCATGTAGGGTGAAAAATCAAAAGATTTCATTTACTTAACTTTTTCTTCCATTTTAAAAAATGTTGAGTTCTGTTTATTCAAGCAGGCTTCCTATCTATGGGATTAATTTAAATGACTTCAAAAAACAAAAGAAAAATTATTTTATCTATGAAATTGCTCGAATTTTTTCTAAGTCTTCAGCACACTTCCTTTGCTATTATATTTATTAATTATTAACTAATGTACTCTCCTAAAGCAAACAGTATCCTCTTTTAGACTGGGTCAAACACAACTAACTTATTAACCAACAAAAATGTATTGAACATCATCCATATGTTGTGCTGGACAGTTAGGGGGAGTAAATCTCTTTAGAGTTCCCATTCTCAGTGATTTACAATAATTGGGGTAATCTGGATAATGTAGACTAGAAAGGAAACCAAGCTCAGAAATAAGCCTTTCTCCTAATTGTGACTTGAAAAGAAGCATCTTAGAGATGACTAAGAACATTGCACAATCGAAATCATGGTTTCTGGCCTCCAGAAGCTCGTCTAGTAGAGGGTTATAAATTTCAGATTCTAAGTATGAGGACTTTCGCTTTGCAGTGTTTTAATTTCTTATGTAGAGTGTGTGGGTACGTGTAGCAATTTCCACTTTCCCAATTTTCTCACTCACATTCCAATTGAAAGTGGATATAGATTCATGAGACTTCACATGTAAAATACTTCAAACATCTTGAAAGACAATTTAGAAGTCCAAGTATACTTGAGAATGGTAAAGATGAATATTGCATAATGATCAGTAAGTAACTTAAGGGAAATGTTTCCTACTGCTTTTTTCTCTCATTCATATTCAGAAGAAGTTAAGTCTTAACTAACTTAACTTAACCTTTCAAGGTTACTATCACTAGAAGTGATATATATATATATATAATTACAAACATACACAATTATACACACACATATATAACGGGATAATTTGCTCTACCTTGGATGTGAGAGCCAAGGTTCTCTGGTGCCCTGAGAATGGAGAAGTCATCCTCTCAGAGTCCATCCACCCATGAAGTTTTCAAAGTCACACAAATCATATGAAAGGCAAGTTTCTTAAGTTTAAACCAGAGGACTGATTTTTATCATTTATTAGATTAGAAAACTGCCCATCGACCCAGGAGGCTGAGGCAGGAAGATTGCAAGTTCAAAGCTAGCCTCAGCAACTCAGTGAGGCCCTAAGCAATTCAGCAAGACCCTGTTTCTTAATAAAATATAAAAAAGGGCTGGAGATGTGGCTCAGTGGTTACGTGTTGCTGGGTTCAATCCCGGTATGAAAAAAAAAAAAAAAAAAAAACTCAACATTTCTCTTGTTTTTATTGCCCACAAAGATAGAAAATTTCAAAAGAACACTAAGTCAGAATACCAAATGTTTAAAATATCACAACTTAGAAGAAACTTTACATGGATCATTTATAGAGAACAACTGCTAGAGACAATAAATTCAA
This sequence comes from Sciurus carolinensis, assembly GCF_902686445.1. Lineage (NCBI taxonomy): Eukaryota > Metazoa > Chordata > Mammalia > Rodentia > Sciuridae > Sciurus > Sciurus carolinensis. The sequence goes on along the minus strand of NC_062214.1, from coordinate 112,686,345 downwards.
TTCTGTCTGCCTGTCAGAGCAAAGACAACCCCTTCAGAAGTTTTAAAAGAAAAGGCAACACGCACATACTCTCTCAGACATAATAAGTGTATCTGTCATTCACCAGTCTCAACAACTCTTGGCTGACTGGGGCTAGTTCACACAGACAGCCCAAGAGTTGGGAAAACGTATGTTCAATGGCTCTCACATATTAATGGACTAAATGGAGAACAAAATTTTGTGGACCCCAAGGATGATGCATGGCAAGCAAAAAAGCTGGTCTATATTCTGACTATGTAGATTCCTTCCATTTAGATTAGATCAGGTGTGTTCATGGTGGTATGGTTGTAGACAACTCCTTTCCTTTAAAGAGAGGTTTATTTGCCCAAAGACATAAGGGTAAATCAAGAAATCGTTCATGTTCTAGAAAAAGACACACAAGTTGATAAAAAGATCATCTCTCCAACAAACAGTGAAAAGCAGCACAACATTTATAATCACATGCTATTGCTTCCCCTGGCATTCTCTATTTCTCCTCAGCTTCATCAACCATAGCATATTAGGGCATTAGAGAAAAATCCCAAGAAAAGTTCAACTCTTTTGTGTTCCTCAAACTAAAGTCTTTCCAACATCTATTTTCTCCTTGTTAGCAGTTTGAGATTAAATATGTCTGAAATCTATTTTAATAGAGTAACAGTTTTGTTATCTGAGAACTTTCCCTTCTAGAAAAGAAATTTAAACTTAGAGATCTTTTTTAAGGGTCTTCAGTGATGTACACCATTCCCATCCCCCAGCATCAGTTGCTTTTAGGCTTACAAGTACTCACCTAGAAACCTAGTATATGAAAAGAGCATTTTACCCTAGAAATTTTTGATGAGAAACAAGTCTCAAAGAAGTGTTACTCTTTAGTTCAAACGCCATCATTCACCAATCCTTGCTGATCTCACTTTCTAACAAGATTAACAAAAATGAATCCATTCATTCTTTCATCCATTCATTTGTTCAACAAACATTTATTGAATGGCCACTATGAAGTTCAATGTCATTGAATTACTTCATGGGTAATGGAAATCCTAACTCCAAAACCTGAAACCTGTGAAACTTTGGATAAATTTCTTAAATCTCAAATTTCAGTATTTTGTCTATAAAATACTAATTGTTGTTATGCAACTATTTTTTAAAAGCCAACCTATAGCTAAATCATCTTCCTCACTCAGGAGGTTGTTACAGGTCAAACTCCAGGAAGATTACTTACTGTCCTAGTCAGGATTCTCCAGAGAAATATAAAAAGATGAAAAGAGATTTATTAGAGAAATTAGCAGATGCAATTATGAGGGTAAGAAGTCCTATGACATCAGCAAACTGGAGATCCTAAGATGCTAGTAGCATGATTCAATTCAAGTTCAAAAGCATTACACCCAGGGAAACTAAAGATGTAACTCTCAGTCCAAGTCTGAAAGATGATGATGGTATAATTCCTGGAGTCTAAATGTCAGAGGCCTAGAGATCTGGTGTCCCAAGGGCAGGAGAAGAAGGGCGTTCCAGGTTCAGGAGAAAGAGAAAGAATTTGCCTTTTCTCTACTTTTCTGTTCTATGTGCCCCCAGTCATTTGGGTGATGCTTGCCCCCATGGATCTTGCTCACTCAGTCTACCAACTCACAGCTAATGCTCGCCAGAAACACCCTCATACATACACCTAAAAATAATGCTTTTCCAGTTCTCTAGGAATTCCTTTATCCAGTCAAGTTGGCACCTTAAATTAACCATCAGAACTGTGATATATATTTTAGAATGATTTTTAGGATAGGGCCTAGCATCTCAGGCAGGTTTCCCTGGAACCTTCTACTGGTCCAACAATAGAATCACTCACTGAGGCACTAAAAGTATTCATTTCTATAGCACATAGATAGATGTAGGCCTGCATAGTGACTGAGATAAAGAAGGCTCTGAAGGCATAAGTCAAAGCCAATGTCCTGATAAACTGTTACACCAGGACTGTAAGACTACAGAAACTGAGTGTACTATGAAAATAATGCACTAAAATCCCAGTAAACTTTGAAAACCTTAGCTGGCTGTGAAAAGAACATAGGAGGGATTCTGCTACTCTTGTGTTATTTCCACCAACCCCCAAATGAAAAGGGAGCACACTGAAAGTTTGATTTCTATATGCTTAATGACAGAGTTGATTAACTTGGAAGAGGTGGTTGGTCAAAAGCTGTCCTGGTAAGGTAGGTCAATTCTTTTCATCTTTCACCTAAGGAACCTAAACTAATTTTTCAGATGAATTTCCTATATGAAGTTTTCCTTACCTATAATACTTTATAGCATGTAATTTTTAAACATATGGCACCTTTGCTAGACTGAACTCCATAAGGAAAGGACTATGTCTCATTCATTTTCATGACTTCAGAATTAATCCATGTCTGGCATGTCACAGATGCTTGATTTTTTAGAAAGCCTAGGCAGTCCTGATGAGGAATCCCTGGTATGATATCAGGAATTGCACAGAAAGCAGTGCTTGATCTGTGTTCAGATGCAGCAGCTGATGTGTCCCTTATAAGAGAAACAGGCTGTGAACCAACAAGATTCAATGTCACTTTTTGTCTGGGGTGCTAAGGATTCTGAGGAAATAGTATGTAGAACCATCTGCTATTAAGTAGTTCAAATTTCCCAGACAGCAGTTTTATCTCTTTAGAGACATAATGCTCCAAACCATGATGGATAGCTTAAAAAGGGGGGTGGAGGGCATATCTGGAATGTAAAATTTCCATTTGCCCTTAAAGATATATTCTATGCCCTTCGCTATCTGCTAGGTGTCCTGGGAAACTGCCATGTATGGATTTCATTAACAAGTTTCTGTGCCCTCTAGCTTCCTGTTGGACTCACTCAACAGGAAGCACCAGCAGGCAACTAAAGGGAGAGAAGAGATAGAAGTAGAAATGTTTATTCCTCATCTCTCCTTCTGCCAGGTCATAAATGGGCAGCATCCCTCAACAAAGGCCATGGCTCTTGTTAGGAAGCCCCTTCCTCTCTGGTTTCCAGTAATCATACTTTCCCTTTCTGGTGAGGGTGAAAACAGGACAGCACCAGCTTTCCCACAATTGTTATCTCAAGGAGTTGCATCACCTTCAGTGGGTTTTGCTTTGCCCTCATCTTTGTGAGTAGTCCATTACTCAGCTCTCCTCAATTATTCCATTTGAGGGTCCTCTGTTTTCTATGGGGACCCTGGCTTACAAACATTCAAAACTGAAATGCCTGAATTCTAAAGGTGTTATAAGTGATTCAACCTTCTTCAACAAGCATAAATGACAAATGATTACCTGTAGTTTGACTATTTATGTGTCCACTCTTTACCATTCACATCTATAAACGTGCATATTGGCCACACACACACAAACTAAACACTTGAAAATGCAGAAAACATTATTATTTATCTTAAAAAATAATGAAGAATTATTTCTCCCCAACAAATTTATCTTCTCCTGTCATTTTGCTTAAGATTAAATTATGTAAAACACCTAAAAACACTGACCAAATATTAATGGGATGAAATCCAAAAAAGTATGCTGGACAAGAGTACACATAACATTAACACTTTTTAATTTGCCACTGATAATCTGTAGGCAATATCAACAAAAAAAAAAAATGCACAAGGATCTCTTATGAGTTCCTAAATGTTCCTCCTACAATAAATGCAGTGAGTAAGAGAAAACTCAGTTCAAAGTTGTTTTCATGGGGATTCATGCATTGAAAAACATACAAGCTGAGTAAAAAAAATAAATAAATGTAGCAAATTGTTAAAAGGTGTATTAGGGAAGACTCCTAACTTAAAAAAAAAAAAACCCAAACTATAAATTTGCAACAAAGATGCTATTTTAGGGACAATGCAATTGTGTTTCATTCAACTGAAGTAATTTAATAGCATTTGAGAACACTTAGAAATGTCTATCATTCCTAATATGTAAAAGGTGGTTGTCATGGAAATAAGTAAAAAAGTTCAAGAACCTTTCAGAACACAATGATAACTTCTCTACTAAAAATAAAGAACTTGGTTCATTAAGGGGAATAGATCTGCCTTTGAAAAGTCAAAGTTAAACTGAGCAATACTCACGACACAGGTGGCTCGTCTTGGAACTAACAAAGTACAATTAACCAGGAGGTCAGAGTTCATGTTACAAGTAAGTATGGAAGATTCAGCCATCACTTCTCACAGTAATCTGGTTACAAAGCCATGAGTAACCATAGGGGGTTTGGTGAACCTTTAACTAGGAGCTGGATGATACCTTGCTAAAAACACCATTTTTCAAAGCTCGTGTTGACATCAGTATCAGATGATACTTTTTGAACAAAGCTAGAAGGAGATTCACTAGATCTCACAAACCTAAGCTCCCCTGAAGAAAGGGAGTTAATGAGGAAGCCATACCTGCATGGTTCCTCCCATTGTTGAGCCCTCCAGTTAAAGCCCAACTTCCTATACCCCAAAAGGGAAGATTGCTAGGGCAACTTAACTGTCGGAAACATGACAGAAAAAAGATCTCAGCTCTGTAAATCCAAAATATGAGTCATGTATCTACTTATTGTATAAGAGTAATTTTTTAAATGGATGCCATCTCATGGAGACTTCACATAACATTGTCTGAATAACTGCTCCCCAGTACTCTGAACCCCATTACTGCCCTCTGTGCACTCTGGTCATGCTGCCCCATGCCCCGTGCTCAGATCCAGTGCTCAGAAGAGTCTTCTCCATAGCAGGAAGTCAAGTATTTGTTGAATGAATGACTATAAGATCTTCTATTCATTGAACAAATTTTATTTGAGCCTTATTATGTGCAAATCAATATCTGTGCTATGGATTACTATGGAAAGATGAGTCACCATGGCTATCTTTTGGGGGCTAACCCAGCTAGAAGGGAAAGATATTCATAAATTATGCCAATGCAGGTCAGACTTTGGAAAGTGTTACAAGACAGAAACTCAGTGCTTAAAAACAATATGGTACAATCCACCAACAGAAAAGCAAACAACCCAATTTAAAAATGAGTAGAAGGCTTGAATAGATATTTCTCCAAAGAAGATAAACAAATGGTCAATAAGCACATGAAAAGATCCTTGATTATCATTAATCACCAGGGACATGCAAATTAGAAAAAAAGAAAATGAATGTTATTGAGGCCATGGAGAAATTAGAGCCCTTGCGCATTGCTGGTAGGAAAGTAAGATGGTACAGCTGCTGTGAAAAACAGCATGAGAGTCCCTCAAAAATTAAACATAGGATTACCATATGATCCAGCAATTCCACATCTGGGAATGTACCCAAAAGAATTGAAAGTAGGAAATTAAACAGACGTTTATCCATACATGTTAATAGCAGACTATTCACAACATGTAAGTGTCCACTGACAGATGAATGGATAAACAAAATGTGGGATATACATGGAATGAGATATGATTCGGGCTTTAAAATAATGAAATTCTGACACTTCTACAAAAGAAATGAACCGTGAGGACATTACACTAGATGAAATAAGCAGAAAAGAATAAAAATTTGTATGATTCTATTTCTGTGAGGTACTTAAAGTAGTCAAATTCATAGAGACAGAAAGTAGACGGGCCAGAGGAGGAGAGGGTAGCAAATCAGCACTCAATGAACGCAGCTGCAGTTTGGAAAGAAGTTCTGCAGATGGTGATGGCTACATGACAATCTGAATGTATCCAATGCCACTAAACTGTACGCTTAAAGAGGTTAAAATGGCAAATTTTATGTTGTGTATATTATGCCACAAAAAATCAAAACTTTATTTTTATGTCTTCTGTCTTCTGCCCCAGGCCTTGTGGGAAGTCTTGATGTGGAAGAAGTCTTGATCCGGCTGAGAAGGCTGGAGAGGGCTGGACAAACAGGTTGGGAGTGGGGGAGATAGATGGTGCCAACAAAGACACAGGGCAATTAATCTGAGGTTGCAGAAAGTGGGATTCAGTGCAGAATTACATGACGAATCTGAGGACTAGAGACTGAATGGACTCAAAGGACTTTCAATGTCAGGCGAGAACATTTGTACACAGAGGGAGGAAGGACATGAAGAAGTTTGAACCCTAAAAATATGTCATTGTCAGCACCAAGTAGACTAGACTAGGGTAGGGAATGAGTAGGAAGCCAAGCAAGAATTTGTGGACAGAGTTCAGACAGGAATATAAGGAAGGAAAAGGCCTCAACAGCATAATGCTGTAACACAGTGTTTTTCAGCCTTGAGTATTGTATAGGCTGCTTGTGAATGATTTATAAAGTTAAATTATTATTATTATGGTAATGTTACTAAAATGTGTACAACATTCCTTATACATTTAGCTCTATTGAAACTAAAAATGAAATGAAGTTACAGACTTAGGCAATCGTGTTCTAAACCCTGTCCTCCTTCTGGCCTTTTGTCACTTCTTAGAACTCCAGACCTCCTTCCCACAAACTAACAATTGTTCAAATTGTAGCATATGGAGCAAATAGATCTGGTACTATAGTTTGAATATGTCTTCCAAAGTTCATGTGTTGATGTGTTGGAAACTTAACACTCAATGCAATAGTGTTGGGAAATGGGATGTTTATTTGGTAATCGGGTAGGTCTCTCTCTCTCTCTTAATTCATACTCTGGGGATCACATTTATAGAAGAGTAAAGACTGGCAGGTTGATGACACATGTGTTGGTGACAAAGGCAACCTGGGCCAGGCATCATGGCCCCCAGACATGTTCACCAACTGTTAAAAGTCAGTTTTTCACCACTGTGACTTAAAGATTTGACCAGCACAATTGTAGAGGAGAAAAAGTTTATTTGGGGACTCACCATTTCAGAGGTCTCAATGCACAGACAGCAGGTTCCATTTCTCAGGGCTTGAAGTGAGGCAGGACATCATGGTGGAAGAGTGTGGCAGAGGGAAGCAACTCACACCATGATCAGGAAGTAGAGAAAGACTCCACTCACCAGATACAAATACATACCCCATAGCTACGTCTCCAGTGAACTACATCCTCCAGCCACACACCACCTGCCTCCAGTTACCATTCAGTAACAACAGGGATTAATTCACTAATTAGGTTAATGCTATAACCAATCATTTCTCCTTCAAACCTTCTTGCATTGTCTAACACATGAGCTTTTGGGGGATGCCACATCTAAACCGTAACACCAACAAAAAGCTGGAAAACTAATTTTCTGAGCTAATGACTCAGAAAAATCCAAAGTTGTACCTTAAATTGAAAGTATCATCCAGGACCCTCCACAAATTCTCTGCAATGTATTGAAGTGGGATTCAGAAGACTTGGTTTTCCCCAGAGAGAACAGAGGGTCAGCATACCTCAGGACCTCCACTAGTGCTCTTAGCAAAGCTGACTCTTCACCCTAACACACGGTACAGAGATGGGCAACATCCTGGCTGCTCACAGCCTCACATTCTGACCTGTCCAGCAGCATGGTACACTTGCCCCAATCTCTTTAACACTTTTCAAGAATTTCTCAAGACAGTTTACCATATTTATGGCCCCCTAAACATTGGCTTTCTCCCCTCATTTTCAACTCATTTTCAAAAAGAATTCCTTCAGGAACACCAATTAGATTTTGCCCACTCCAGAATCCTATGAATCACTTGTTTTAATTATTTTTCAAAATATTGGCTCTTTTTATCTTATACTTAAAAGCCAACTTTGAGAGGTTGTTTTCAAAAAGCTTGGACAAAAAATATTAAGCTGGAGTATTGCTACTTTTTTTTCCCTGAAATAGTGTCTAAGAAAAATCTCCAGAGCCAACCTGATTTTTGAGGTCTGAGCCACGCACCTTGCTGGAATCCCTCCAGAGACCTCATGAAGATGCAGGACCAAACGTTCCGCATAGCCTGTGGAAAACCATCAGCACTGCTACTTGGAACACTGGTTGTACAGCACAAGTATGAGGAAACATGCATCACAGCTCACATATTCTGAAATCTCAGTACATTTGGGCAGAATGGCTAAATTTAATCAATGACAATTAGTGTCGGGTAGGCTATCCATGATCCTCAGTGATTTTGCTTGTCTTCTTCAACGAGTGCTCAACTGGCATAAGTAATTCCTCAATTCTTAGATCTTCTCAGTGGAGGATCAACATTAACAAACTCTGGTACCTGAATGAGACTTTGGAGAAGTGGCAAGGTTGCTGACTCCATTAATGGGTTCCCTGAAACCCAGTCTGATGAGCAGGAGTTTTACTACTTGGAAAATGCAGAAGCAGTTGCTGTGACTGCTGGAACTATACCGTCAGGAAATTGGAGGAGTTTAGCATCTTCTTGATGCTTCCTAGCCACAAGAAAAAAGCAGAAAAATTTACAAAGCTTTCAAACACAATGTCAAATAGAAGAAACATTACCCTTTAGAAAGGATGAAATTCACGTATGAACATAATCCTACCAACCTCTGGTAGCCTTCATTATGTATCTGAAGAATTCTCATACTAGGATGAAATAAATTAGATTTTGATAGAAATAACTGGAAGAACAAAGCTATAATACCATGATGAAAAGTAACAAAGGGGAACTTTATAAGTTCATCAAGAAGTAAAAAAAATTAGATTTTCAAATCAGACTCATCTAGAAGTTCAAAGAATGTTTATCAAATGAGAAACCTGATCTTAAGTAGAGATGGGGGAATATTAAACCTATCAGGATCAACAGAAAGGCATTCCTTTAATTAAGTAATGAATTTCTTATGTTTAGAGTTTAAATAATATTTATAAAAATAGCAAATAAAATTTCACTCCATCATTCTTCCCTCTTTGAAATAATATGGTTCAGTACCAAATTCTATTCACTCTTTCATTAAGTCGTAAGACAGACACTTCTTAGGAGCACCCACAATATGCCAGCATTATGTTATCCAAGAGGACATAAAAATGAAGTCTGTCTCTACCTTCTGATCATAAAATTAATATTAATACAAAATCAAAACCAGATGTGGGCTGAAGTGATTGCATCCAAGAGTACAAGAAAGTACCAAAAATCACAAATTGCAGGTAAGAAGAAAGTTACTATGGAAGAAAATACATAAGGAAGAAATCACCAACAAAAAAATTGAAAATGCCTAATTAGGGCTTTGGCTATTCATTCAAGAATACTGTATTTATTAGAAACAGTGATAAATGATCAGCACAAAAACACTGTGACATTCACTAAATTTGCAATTTAGCAAGTATTAACTATGTTGTTTTGGCATAAAACAAAATGTATGGATACATTTCCACTGTTTTAGTGTTTATACTGTTCTTTTATTCCACTCTTGAAAAAATGAGGAATCTATTAACATTCATTATCAGGTCATAATATGAAGGAACAATGCAAATTTACCAGTATTCTACTAGGAAATTTGATCCATCTATCAATCAGCCTCAGCAGAAATGAATATCTATTCCTTAGATCAACATTGTTGTGCAACAAAAGAAGTCTCCCTAAATTCTTTGTAATTATAAAATAGGAATGTTGCATTAACATATTTAATGCAACAATACTCAGATTGTTGTAGATATAACAATACTCAGCTTGTTCTAAAAAATAAAATTCTAAACTCTTGCTATATTTTACTGCTTCCTATTCAGAAATTGTATTAAAAGTCAATGGGTTCTTCAAAAGTAAGAGTTGCCATATGACCCAACAATACCAATACTGAAGAGAATTCAAAGTATGTCCACCTAAAAACTTGTATGCAAATGATTACAGCACTATTGTTCACAATAGTCAAAAAGGGGAGACAATTCAAATCTCAGTTAAGTGATGAATGACTAAGAATGTGGCATATCTATATAACAGAATATTCTTTGGCCATGAAAAGGAATGTGGTGCTGACACATGCTATGAAATTGAGGAACTTTGAAAACAAGCAAAGAGAAAGAAACTGAGCAAAAATACCACATATTATGTATCTTATGTATCATGTATACATATCTTATGTATATGAAAGTTCTAAATGATATATATTTATATATATATCATATACATATATTATGTACACAAAAGGTCTAAATGGTACAAATCCACATAGACAGAAGGATTAGTTATGATGAGATAAGGAGTGACTGTTAATAGGTGTAGTATTTCTTTGGGGGCTAAGAAAAATATTCTAGTATTTGAAAGATGTGCAGCTCTGTGAATATACAAAAAACTACTAAAAAAATACACTTTAAAGGATAAACCTCATGGTTTAAGCATTATATCTTAATGCACAAAGTTGTTAAAAAAATGACTTTTGGGGGCAAGAATGGAGGAAGAAAGGACTGTATAGAGGGAAAAGAGGGGTGGGAGGGGTGGGGGGGAAGGAAAAAAAATAACAGAATGAATCAAACAACATTACCCTATGTAAATTTATGATTACACAAATGGTATGCCTTTACTCCATGTACAGAGAAACAACATGTATCCCATTTGTTTACAATAAAATAAAATAAATATTCACCTAAAAAAATGACTTTTCACATGTTTTCCAAAATTTCTTTCTTATTTCCTCATATACAATAAATAAACATCATGACAGGAATCAATATAAGTTCTGTGTCATTATGTGCAACAATGTAACATTATGGATTATGGAATTTTCCAGACATAAACTGCTGCAAGTTTATTTCAAAGTTTGAATACTATAATGCGAACAAAATTCAGTATATTTGTGTACTGCTATGGCAGTAAAAGTTAAATCATAATTCTGAAATTTTTTCTAAGTATTCAGTATCTCTAAGATCAAAAATTATCTCAAAATAGTGAAATAAACTTCTAGGCTTAAGCCTAGAAGTCTAAGTATGTCCTTCTGCGCCATTGATCCGCACCATCTCCACTGACACCATACCCACCCCACTAAGGGAAACAGAAAAATGGCCAATCCCCAGCCAACCCAGCAATAGAAAAGAGAGAAGAGGGACCTAAATGTATGCCTTAACAAGTAGAAATCAAGAACAGCACACTGTTGTCCTCAGCTCCAGTTAATCAGATTAGGTGCCCCAAATCCCATGGGGATCTTGAGAGAGAGAACAGAACACTGGGTATTTATGATGTTATAAGAGTTTTAACTGAATATAAGTGAGTAGATTTATTTCTTGATTATAAACCTTACAATAAGATTTCTTCTACTCACAAATAACTTCTGGCATGTTTTAGTAAAATTAATGCAGTTATAGTCTAAATGAAATATGACTGATAAAAGACTAAAATATACAATACAACCCACCAGTTTAATTCAAGGTTATTTATTTAGCTTAGAGTGAAATTTTATTTATTTGGAATAAGAAAACTGAAAATTAGTCTTATAAATTGTCAATATCTACATTCTAAATCTTAGTGACTCTTTTTATGTAAAGTAGACCTTAAACTAAGAGTAATGATTACGAAAATCAATCATCTGGTGCCTTATTGGCTTCTCTAGTGAAAACACATACTAGATTGTTGGTATGAAAACAAAAGACTTCATTAAGGAGTTATGCATTCCCCTTGGAATTCTCCCATTTATTTGCTTAACGAACACTCTTTCAACATACAGAATAGGAGTGAACTTCCACTTAAACCATATCTAAATGGTGAGAGGGCTTTCTTTATACAATAGATCTAAATAAATAATTGGGAACCAGGGCCTCTGCTACAAATTTTCACTCATCTAATCCTAGATTAGTCAATGTAAAAATTTCTCACTTGTGTCAATCTGATTCTTTTGTACAGACTGGATCATGTTTCAAACCAGGACTTAACATGATTACTCTGAGAAAAATCTGTGTGCTATAAAGATTAGAATATAATTTCAAAAGGATTTAGTTCACTCATTTTAAACCCCAGGATGGTTACATTTTTTTTTTCTAAACAAAGTTGGTGAAAATTTATTTTTCACAAATTGCTGAAAATGTGATAATCTAAAGTCAAAGCACTACAAGTTTGGTTACAGATGCCAGAACTAACTTTAACTTTATTACCTTATTCTTTATCTCAAGTGACACTCCAGAGTATTTTTGTCTCTGTAAGAGATACAGCTTCCTAATCACATATATTAATTTTTAGGTCATCATATCTAGTAGGAGTTCTGCTCAGCTGGGAACCATTCCTCTTTCCACTCAGATTGCCTGGTTTGAGCATTACTTAAGGATACAAAAATATTATTTAATCAGTCATTCAGGTACCTGCTCTCCTGCCTTCCATTAACACCTTCTAATACAGGGTACACATTATAAAGGTTATATTCTTGGACAAGTTAGGATGTCTTTGCAAAAACTATTAGATTGCCCACAGAAAGATACTATAATGCAAATGAGTGAGTCATAGGACTAACTGGAAGCAGGGTAGTATCCAGTTTACAGAAATACAGTGGACTATATCATTAATAGGTTTCTATTTTAATGTTCAACTATTTATCTCTTTTTCTGACTGGCATGGGTGTAAGAGAAAGAGTTATGAGGAAAAGGTGAAGGTATTTATTTAAATATACTATATACTCAAGCAAAAAATTCAGGAAGTTGAATTATTTTTAAATATTATTGAAATTATACTGGTTAGCAGGAGTCTAGGTGTGCCATGCCCAGAATAAATCTAATCAAGTACCAAAATTATAAAGGAAATGTATAATAAATATAAAGTTTTAAAGTTCAGTTATGGTATAAAATTTAGAAAAGTTGAAAACTGAACATCTAAAATATAAATTATGATAAGGGTTCTAGTATCAACTCAAAAATGAAGAAGAAAGATTTAGCAGGCAAGATGTTTCAAAGTAACAGATGCTCTGGAAATTCAAGAGATATAGTCACACACCCTGCAAATCTTTTTTAATCAAATAATATTGCTCAATGAAAAGTAATGAGGTGGGTACATAAACAGAGAGGTCTTCTCCAGTCTGCCACACCAAACAGTGCTGAGAAGTTAAACCCACTCCCTTCTGCCTCAGGTGAATGGTGAGTTTTATCTCACTATTCAACACTAAAGGTTAAGATTAAGAAAAATCCGTAAGTCATAGGAAAAATATAATACAATGAATGCTTCATATTAATGAACTTGAAGAGAAAGTCCATTAATTGATAACAGAATGCAAGTGTGAACCCTACTAAACAGCACTTAGGAAAGCAAAACAATCCCCAGCTGATTGCAAATAAAAATAAATACAGTTAGTGTCATAAAATAAAAGACCATAAATCAATACCCAGCCAAATGGTATCTCATGCACTCTGAACAATTTCTCACTGGCAAAAAACTTATCCAGCAAAAACACAAAAGGCATGTTTAAAACATAATCTTAGAAAATAGCCTTGCTAAAACTCTAGCAAGCTCTCTTGCTTAAACTTTGTTTTGATAAAATTAAGTCTGCCCAAAGTTTGAAAGATTCATGATGTGCAAAATAAAAATTCCTTATAAGTCAACACTATGCTTTTCAAATCTCCTAACCATCACACAATAATGACTACATTTAACCTGACTCTTCCCTGTAGGAGCGCACATTACTATATCCACTTACATTTGTGCAGTTTTTCAACAAAACCTGTAGATCCACTAATGTGTTGAATTTCTAAGTATACTGCAAACAATTGGTATTACAAGGAAAGAAATATACTCCCCATAGAATGTAATATATAAAAATGCATACAATTTTTAATTTCTATTAAATAGATAAAAATAATCTGTGTATCTGCATATTTGTATCCAAACAAAGGAAAAATATTCACAAATTCAGTACCCAGTTCAACTGAATTCTGACGTGGAGTAAAGGGAAGGTAATGAAAATTCACTTAGGCAGCCATGGTAGCTGAAGTTATATTCAACTCAAAGCAAAAGAAACTGTACTTGGCACACTCATAATACAAACTTTTAAGATTAGGAATGAAAATGTATTAAACCATCTTCATTGAAGGTAACTTGGGCAGAAATAACAATGTATGATGTATTAAGAAAAATAAGGTATAAAACAAAAGGGGCTACAGAATTAATTTCCAAGATAAAACACTATCCAAGGGGAGGTTTAAAAAAGGAAACAGACAAAAGTCTCAAGGGGATAAGTAGGTTTTAAAAATGTTCCTTAGGGCCTTTTGCAGTGATCCTGTGCTCTTTTAAACTACTTCACAGTCAAGAAAGGAATTTCATGGAGGTAGATATTGTACAATGGAATGTAACTAAGCATTGTTCAAAGGTATTGTCTACTAATCTTGGTCCTGATTTTGGATCTGTTCCTAATGGTAACTAAAAGCTTTTGAAATGAAAACATTACAGGATTGTTAAAAGAAACAAATGCAGAGAGCAGTGCAGCCCTTAATAGGTAAGAGTGGGTGGGGGAAGGGTCTTCATGTTTAAACAGCACTGGTAGAAAGCAGATTTTTTTCCATATTACTAAAATTACATTAGTCTTCAAGAACTAAAAAGTTCAGTAATAACTCTCTCACCTGGTACAATTTATTCCATTTATAAAAGCAGGCTAATGGATTGATACGTCAATTGAAAAAGAGAGTGAGATATATTTTTAATGTCAATTTGCAAAAATCTTCATGCCTAAAAAGAATTAGAATTAAGAAATCAGTTTTAATTTTGGCTACATGAGCACACTTTTTAGGATTTTTAGACAAACACTTAGGTACCATCAGACCTGTATAGAAGGTCAAGAATCCATACACTCATCAAATTTAGTGGCAGTCAGTCAAATCCTTAGATCTATAGAACTATATTAAAGTTCCAGAAATCTGTAGCCAAGGAGCTGAACACTTGTAGAAAAACTAAGCATAATGACTATTCCAAATGGACATTCAGTATTGCCTAGGAATCTTGCTGTACTTTTAAGTGTGTACTGCCATTTCAGACAACTATATCCTACCTTCTCTTCTCTCCTTCAGCCACCCCAACACATACCCCTAACCCCAACCTGAGTTGAGTGCCTCACCTGCAGCTTGCTGGGAAAACAAAAGCCTTTAGATAAGAGCACTTATCAGGGAAAACATTCGGCCTTTGTTTTTTTGGTATCTACATCATGCACAACCATAGAAACAAAAAGTTGTACCCTACTTGTGTACAATGAATCAAAATGCTAAATAAATAAATAAATAAAATTTTAAAGATAAAATAATCACATTAGGCTTAAAAAAAAAAAAAAAAAAGATGTAAACCTCCAAGGTTCAAGGATCAATTCCATTTCCCTTTCTCCCTTCTGTTCTCAGAAAGAAAGGTCCTTCCCCCAATCAGGCTAAACCACTCTTGCGTGTTTTTGACTTTCCACGAAGCATAAAAGACCCATCCAAGGGAAGACCAAACAGGGATGGCCATAAATGACCTCCCTTCTTTCTACCCATAACAATAATAACCTGCTTTTTAAATGTAGCTGTTTCCTCCCTCTAAAATATAAGCTCTATGGGAGCAGAGACATTGTCTTGTTAGTGGTTCTCTAACAGAGACAAAAGCTTATATATAGAAGATGTGCAATAAAAATTCCCAGAATCATTATCAGAAATCACATCTTCTATTAAGCCTTCCCCTTCTGTCCCCACTACCACCAACATCTAGTCAACTAACTAGCATGACTCAACTGCATCGAGGGAAAGTTCATCATGTAGTGAGGAACTTTGGGCTCCTATAACATTTGTACCCCTTCTACAACACAGGATGAACATTTTTCTATATATTCTCCCTTATTCTGATTCCCCTTCCACATTATAAACCAAGGAAATTAACTGAAAAGACTAACTTATTTACTGCTTATTGGATTCTAAATCAATGCCTGAATGAGCTCAATAAGGAAATCTTTATCTGAATTGAGGGGAAGTCCAAACTCTTTCATCAATTAATTTCCAACTTATCCTCTACTTTTTCACAGGAAATATGTTAAGATAAAATATTATTTAATAAATAAAATAATTTTCTTTATTTGTTAGTTATTTAGACATGAAGTAGTCAAGCAAAATATCACTCAATTTGATGAAAAGATGGTGTAAGTCTGTAATGAGAAAATTGAAACCCCTCAGGGGTGTTTCTCCAAGGTCAGAGACTAAAGCTGTGCTGACAAAATTAATTAACTGCTCTCTAGCCCACAGACACAAAACAGAGCTTCTTTTCCACTAATCCACATCCTTCGATTTCAAGATTTTTGTTATTATGGAAGTGGTTGATATTTTTGTTTTGTGTATTAGCAAAAGCAGAGTAAGTTTTTGTTTTTGTTTTTTGTTTTTCAGGTGGGGCTCACCATATACCCAGGTTGGCCTTGAACTCCTGGCCTCAAGGGATCTTCCTGTCTCAGCCTCCCCAGTAGCTGGGACCACTGACACAAGCCAAGACAGTCAGCAAGAGTGAAGTTTCAATAAATTGTTACAATAAGTAAAATGTGGGGAGGGGGGAAACTATTAATTAGAATAGATTTTTCTTCTGCACTATACTGTCCAGAGCTAAACAAAAGCTATTTTTAAAAACTCCCTGCTTTTGTCTCTATGGAATCTTATAAAATAATGATTATGCAAGAAAAAAAAGCTAATTTCCTTTTTTCCCTTGAATTCTTGTATTTCCCAAGAGAGATTATATCGACAATATGAAAAATGAAGGCCTTAGAAGAATTTTACATACTTAATAACTCCAGTAAACTTAAAAATCAAATAACCACAATTTGGAGTCTCTGGTTAATCATGAAGGGAATAAACAGTGAAGTAAGAAACTCCACATTAATCTGGAAACTAAAGAGAAAAAAGGGGGAAATGGATTTCATGAAAATAGAAGGGACACCATTAACATTGAGGAAGGGGATCAAGGGGAAGGAGGAGAGGAGAACAAGGAGAGGTACTGGGGAATGAAACTGATCAAATTATGCTATGTGCATGTATGAATATGTTACAAGGAACCAAGTATTGTGTTTAATTATTATGCAACAATATTTTTTTAATATTGTCACTTATTGGTGATTATCTCTTTGCATATTTGTAGTTTGTACCACTACAAAAGAGCCAAGAAGCACTTATTACAAGGAGATGTACATTTGCTTTTGAAAGCAAGCTCTTCAGAGTTCCATTCTTCAGTTCCACCCTTACTCCTCATCTCAACTTTTTCTCACTATCATCTCAAGACTCTCAGTACTGCAAAGAGATGGTCTTGAGGTTCAAGAAAAACAAAAGATAACAAGAGACATTAGGAGAAAATCTGAATTGCTTGACTCTCCTTTCCTCTAGTCCCCCAAACACTACTCCCTTAAAAAACTGATTTGAATAATAATATTTAAAGGTTTACTTCTCATAAGTCAATGGCTTGACAAGAAAAATAATTTGTTAAATAAATTTAAAATACTTTTTTTTTAACTTGACATGACAGCATACACTAAAGTATCATGAAGAATACAAGGCTTAAGCAAAGATAAGAATTTTTTTTAAGTATGAACATCAGAATAAGATAGGCTCGGTTCCTAGTCTTTGTGGTAGAACATGTGTAGCTTTAAACGAAGATCTGTATCCATCTTTAGATGGTGCCAGGAATGAAATGGGAAGCAGAGCTGTTCCAGAGAAGATTGTGTGACCCTTTGAAACTCTTCGTTTAAAAAAAAGAAAGAAAGTAAAAAAAAAAAAAAACCAACAAGTCCCTACTTTGTGACTTTGTGCCAGGACTGTAGTTAGCAACTGAGAGTTGAAACAGACCCAGCCACTACTGTAATGTACTATAATGGAACTACAGTCAGTGAGGAAAGCAGTGGATCACAAAAATAAAATCCAGTGATCAGTTCTAGGAGAAAATGTTAGAGAAAAGGAAGAGGGAGACCCAATCTAGCCTAGGGAGAAGCAAAACTTTCCCAAAGTGAGTAGAAGTTAACCAGGCGCCAAAAAAAAAAAAAAAAAAAAAAAAAAGGAGGCAGAGGAAGGGCACTCTAAGATTGGGAATCAGTATTAGTGAAGACCTAAAGCAAGAGGTATTGGAGGAACCAGTGAGACAGATGGAAGGAGGGGCAGGTGTGGAAGATGAGTTTGGTGATGTAAACAGAGAGGGATGAGATTTGGCAGGTGCCAAGCCACAATCTATGTCAAGTATTTGAGACTTTATTAAAGCAATGGGAAGCAGGGAATAACATGATCAGAATTTCTACAATGAAAAATGGGTTGAAGGTGGATAGACAGGTGGGAAATAAGTTGCTAGCCAATTACAGTAAACTTAGAATTATAATGGTAGCCTAAACCAAGATGGTGGCAATGGAAAAGAGAGAAGTGGGTAATTGATCTCAGAGCTGATACTTTTGATGATCTTCTAATGAACCATATCATGAAAATTCAAAATAGGCCTGGCCATAATAAGCATCAAATGAGAATTTGTTGACTTAGTGAATCTTTTTATTCCATGCTTCTTACTCCCCACTTTTGTGGAGTGGACCTACATTGCAGAAGCAACGTCCCCTTCAGAAAAATCTGTCAATTCATTTCCTAATGTATCAACACTAAAGGAATAAGAGATACAAAGGAAAAATACTAGAGAGAAAAGTTCTCCTTGCCTTCAAGTTCAAATTTTTATTTTTCTACCAATATTTTACATTCTGACTTCTTGAGAGTATTTAAGAAAATTAGCCTATATCGTGATTCTTGCTATGAACATCAGATATCGTATTATGTACTTTTATCTACACTAGATAATCAATTCATCAACTTCATTCCTTTTATTGACACATTAGAATCCAGAGTTCTGACTCGCTTGGCTACAGAGCCAGAGGACATGACTGGAGGACAAAGTCAGTTGATCTAAACTCACACCCTTCCTTGTTTGCCACACTAGTTCTTAAGTAGATACAACTCCTCCTCTCACTTTTCCTCACTTACACTGTTGACCACCCATTTAAAAATAATAAATACGGCCATTGCAGCAGGATGTCATCTTGCTGCAGACTAGGAGTGGGATATGAGTTATTCTTTCTAACTTTCCCCAAATTAATCACAAGATCTTAAGCAATTCATTTTGCCTCCATTTTTTAAAATATCAGATGAAGATAGTGATAATAAAGAAAATAGAAGCAATATTGTTAATAATAATTATGAGAACTACATGGTAGACATGGAGAGATGCCACTTGGCGCCCTTCAAGAAAGAACTTTCTCCCCAGCAGGGAGAAGGGTGGTCAGCAGAGATTCCTGGAGGCAGCAACTTCAGGACTAGCTCCAGCTGCTAAGATCCACTTGCTAATGTTGCACATTGTACAGGACAGCCTGCATTTAGCGACTGACCAAGGGGGATATGGGGACTGATTATGTTGGCCTACACAGGTCACTGCTGCCTGGAAACCCTTGTTCCAGAGTTTCCCAGTGCCTATGAGGGAGTTCACCAGGCCTGCATGACAATTCAGCTTCTCCCTCTGCCGAAACCTGCCTCTTCCCCTTTCCTTTTACAGGTGATGATCCCTAATAAATATCCTGCTCCCTTCTCAGCACTGCTTCTAGAAAAAACAAATAGCCACACTCTGCTTACTTATTTTGGAGATATTAACTAAGTCAACAAAAAACTTCACTACCTATTTTAAGTTCCAAGAACAGATCTGTTGAGTAACTAGAAGACAGATGTTCTATTATTAACTAACGGAAAAATAGCTTTATTTGTTTATTTATTTACTTACAGTTTCATTAAGCAAATCAAGTCCTAATACTCAAAATCTCAAGTTACTTTAATTACATGCTGAGTCTCAACATTTGATTTTATCCCAAATAACTGTGGAAGAAATTTATAAAGCTAAAAACAAAAGGATAAAACTAAAGTGGTATATCTAATTATAATGTCTCTGCAGGGACTCTGCTATAGTACCACTATATGGCAGAGAGCTACTATGTTAAAAATCAACACTATTGCTTCTGTAGCCATTACAGAGGGACCTTTTAGCTGCTTTGTTCTCTGCATATCTAATTCACTGGTCATATATTTAGAGATTGAAAGTGAATATTTCCTATCATATGATACATCATCTCAACACAAAAAAATCACATTACAAATAAAGCAATAAAATATTTATTCTCATTATAATAGATTACTTAGGGTTATCTTTCAAAAGACTTGTAATTCTACTGTTACAGAGCGTAAAATTTCAACTATATCTTGAAAAAATTCTGAAATATAAGAATAATAAAATCAATAAAATTATTTTTATATGTACATGTGCAATTACATGAGAAAATATAAAAGCAAATTAAATAACCAAAGAATTTTCAGTCTAGTTTTCAGCATACTACATAAAATTGATTCTACAATAATTTGGCATCAATAAGTTAACAATCAGCATTTTTGTTAGCAAAGCCAGTAGCACATATATAAAACCAACAAGGGATATTAGATCCACTCATGAATAGCTGCCAAAGCTTTATGCAACTAGAATCACTAAATTTAGTTCCCATTTAGAGTGGAATCATGATCCTTCCAGGAAAGTCTTTTTTCCATCCCTCCTAGAAACTAGAAATTAAGGTTTTTCCCTGTTCTCTTATAGCCAACACTATAATTTTACTTTTATCTAAATCTGGAGGTAACATTTAAAGACTGGAATTTTAAATAATCATCCAGGTGAGGATAATTTTTTTAACAATGAATGAAAAGCCATGACATGAAGGGAGAAGTTCACTTTAAACTCCAAAATAATATATCACCTAATTAGATACTCAGAGAAGTCCATCATTCCCTTCATTCAACATCCAGCATCAATTCATTCAAATGTTATTTGCTCAGCACCTACTTTGTGCCAATCAGTGTTTGAGTGGGCAGATCTATCCCAATAGTGATTATCTTGTTTAGTAAACAGAAACAGAAACTCAGGAAAAACTCTGCCAAATGAATTGACAAATAAAAAAATGGCAAAAAATTCACTGCCATGTTAGGAGTAAACAAAAAGAATCCCATATTAGATGTAAGTTAAACATTTGTGATTACTACTTTCTTCATGGTGTCCTAAAGAATATGAATAAAAGGTCAGACTGGAATGTTGAACCTAGTTTCTTCCATAAGTAGAAATGGCTGTCAGTTTTTGGTCAACTGATATCTTTCAAAGACTGCTTAAATGAAAATCTGATACAGCTGCGAGGTTATACTGCAAGTTTTTCAATTCTAAATACTGAATACCACAGAAACTCTGGAGTCACAAACTTCTAAATGTACAAGATTTTTATAAACAGAATCTGAAAAGTATGACCTTATTTTTCATTTTAGATATTAATCATATTCTTCACTGAATTCAAAACCAAACCAAATATATAGTCCTCCAGTCAAAGGAAGGCTGAAAAAAATGGGACTTGAAAAACAGAAAAAGAATGTCACCTCCTGCAGAGAAATAAAGGTGTTGAAACAAATCAGGTTGATTCTTGTTTTTATTAAAGTTTAATCATTTACAGGACATGCTTCATTTGCAATGAAAATACTTGTTCATCAAACTGAAAGATGAAGGAGAATTGCTTTTTGAGCATTTTATATTAACTGGATTAAGGTAGTAAATGGGAAAAAATAAAATTTAACAATTCTTTAAAACTTCTGTCATTTTTTTGATGTGCTAGAGAAGAAAATAATTTTAAACAAAATTTTTATCCTTTTATCCTTAAATACTTGGTAAAAGTAGAAAAGTAAATTATCTTTTTAAGTTGAATTTTTTAAAAAATGTCGTTGTGGGATGAAGCAATCAGGGATTCATTCTGTAAAGACTATGTTAATGTTTAATTTGGTTGTGTTTTAAAGAACCTGAAGGCTCCTGCAGACTGTTTTCATTCTATGCTACTACCCCACTCCTGGGCACAACCACCGAATTTTAGTGCCACCCCCATAAAAGCCAAGGGAGAAAGTTTATTTTTCCCAAGGTTCAACAGAGATCTCTTGTGCTTACTGTGAGGGCAGTGGATTCCTACATTAATGCATATTTTTATTAAGCTCTCACTTTATTTCAGCATGCTACAGATATTTTCCAAAGGTTTTTATTAGGCTTGTTTTCTGACTTAAAAATCCAAAATACAGTCATGAATGCCACATATCTAAATATTCCTTATCCAAAGTGAATGATGCAAAAATCTTTCAAACCTACTATTCCTAGCATTAAATCGTTTTAGATTTAATCTTCAGTGGAAAATAACCAATAGTCCCCAAAGTTTCCAGAACCTCTCTTGCCTTGGCAGGTAGCTAGCTTTCATAAACAGCACAGAGAATCTAACCAGAGTCACATTCCCACTGGGTCCCACCAGGAATGGGCTCTGCATACTTTCCTAGATCCAAAAATTAGTGGGAGAAAGACTCAAGGGAATAGCAACTGAATAGGGAGTGGGTTTGAAGTCAAGATCGGCAAGTACCTCCTGGTTTGGCCAATCACCAATTGTACAACACTGGGCTAGGTATTGAACCTTTCCAAGTTGAGACTTCCTCATATCAACATGAAGAAATACTTTGGGGAATTGGGCAAGAAACCAGTGAGATGCTGAGGGTAAGGTGTTCACACAGTGCTATCACAAAGGTCTCCCTGCAGAAGCAATTGCTGTGATCAGTATTGTTCTCAGCATCATGATCATCCCAAATACTTCCATCTGTGAACTGTCCTTAGCAAGGGCTTGGCCAAGAGTGCCATCTCTCTCCTTCTCTTCAAGAAATAGTGCAGACAGAAAAGAAAATTTGCTTGTTGAGAAGTAAGAGGTAAGAATATTTTGGCACTGTGGTTCTTTATTTTTTTTTTTTTAACTTTTGGGGGACTGGGGCTTGAACCCAGGGACATTTAACCACTGAGACATATCCCCAGACCTTTTATTTTTATTTTGAGACAGGTTCTTCCCTAGTTGCTTAGGGCCTTGCTGTGTTACCAAGGCTGGCTTTGAACTTGTGATCCTCCTGCCTCATCCTCCTGAGCTTCTGGCATTAAGGTATGCTCCACCGTGCCCAGCACCATGGTTCTTCTTAGTACTTAGAAAATAAAACAATCAGCACCTTTAGCACACTGAAGGGAAAATCTAGATCAGAGCTTGAAACCAATTCCAGTATATGTGGAGATGCAAAATTAATTGTATATGATGATAATAGCAAATGGTAATAGATACAATTTAATGTGCACAACTTCAGAGAAAATGTCATACAAATTTTTCAGATAACTAATGCTCATAGTGGTTACTAAAATTTCTAAAGACCACATGGCTGGTAAGGAGAAAAGCCAAGGATGAAATCCAAATCTGTTTCATAACCACTGTAATTTATTCCAAGTATCCTCCCCACATGCTACAAACATCATCCCATAGCTGTATATGATGAGATGAATGGGACAGGGTAGGATGGAAATTCATAGCATGCTCAATACAGAACTGCAAGGTCTAAGTTACCAAAAGAAAGGACCAACCAAATTTTTTATATGCTACAGAACATTCCGCACAATGTTAACCAAAAAATGAGAGTCATTAATCATCGGGTAGCTTAAACAATTGACAGCATGGGATAATCATGGAACTTTTCACTCCTATGATGTGCAGACCCTGAAGGCACATAAAAGTAATGACATCAAGTCTTACAACCAAAAACTTCGCAAAAGTCTCTAAAATTATAAATGAGCTTAATCAATAATAATCAAGAACAAATATGAGCTTTGTGTGTGTGTGTGTGTGTGTGTGGTGCTGGGAACTGAACCGAGGGTCCTGTACATGCAAGGCAAGCACTTTACCAACCGAGCTATATCCCCAGCCCAAATATGAGCATTTTTAAAAGACTTTTTTTTAACTAACCTAGGAATAAATTCAACACAGTCTCCTAAAAGCAAATATGAAATATTTTTAAACCACAGAATTAATTAATCATAATTCTTTGTTCATAAGACTATGCTTATACCTCTTTAAAGGTCCATGCATGAGCCACTTTTGTATCTAATCATTTATGTTTTTATGCTTATACCTGTATGTTTTAGATAATATAATACAGCTTCATGACCTATCACTTGAAAAAAGAACTAGAACATTAACAACTTGCAAGTACCAAGTGTTTCTCTCTATTCCATCTGTGATAACTACTATTCTTGAATCATATATTATCATTAATTTGCTTTTAATATATATTTTACCATATATATTTTCAAAGTGTATTGTTTAGATTTAGAAAATCATTTGATAAAATTTTTGGTAAATCCCTGATAAAAACTCTTAGTAAATTAGGAATAGAGACAGGATATCCTTCATCAGACTTAATTAAAAAAAAAAAAAACCTACAACAAGCATCACACTGTATAGGAAAACATTAAAAACACAACCTTTTAAATCAAAAACATAAAAAGAATGCCCACCAGCACCTCTCCACTATCATGGAGTTCCTCCTAAACATTAAGGGGTGGGGGGAGGATCAAAAGGAATGAAAATGAAGAAACAAAAATGACAACTATGAATGTACACACAAGAAGTCCAAAAAAGGGCTGGGGAGATAGCTCAGTCGGTAGAGTGCTTGCCTTGCAAGCACAAGGCCCTGAGTTCAATCCCCAGTACTGCAAAAAAAAAAAAAAAAGTCCAAAAAAACGTACCAGTAATTATTATCTTAAAACAGGAAAGTCCAGCAAGGTGACTAGGTTCCAGAGTAATATGCAAGAACTAAACACATATCTATACACCAGCAATAAATATCCAGACAACATAATTTAAAACTTGTGATTTATAAGAGCACCAAAAATATCAAGAAGTCAGAAAGAAATATTTTTTAAAGTGATGCAAGATTCAAACAGGGTAATTTTAAAAACTCTTAGGAAGCATTAAATAAATTGAGAGCTATACCAGATGCATAATTAGAAGACCTAAAACCACGAAGAGGATATTCTCTTCAAATTGACCTAAAAGATGAAGATAATGCTAATAAAAATTCTAAGAGGGTTTTCATTAAATGAGAAGGTGATTTAAAAATTCAATGGAAGAACAGACAAAATACTTCTGAAAAAAGAAGAGCAGGAAAGGACCTGTGTCCTATCAGATATCAAGATGAGGTCAACTAATTAAGACAAAATAAATATGGACAGGGATAGCCACACTGACCCATGAAATAGAAGAGAGCCAAGAAAAAAATTCCACACACATATATAACTTTAATATATGACAGAGGTGGTGAATTTCTGTGGTAAAATTGAAAATTGAACCTCTATTTCATATCATACAAAGATTAGTTCCAGATGGATGAAGGATTTTAAAATATCAGAGATTCAACTTTAAAATTTTTAGTGAAAAGAGTTTTTTTAAAAAATCTTTGTAGGCTGGAGTTGTAGCTCAGTGTTAGAGAATTTGCAGAGCATGTGTGAGGCACTGGGTTCGATTCTCAGCACCACATATAAGTAAATAAATAAAATAAAGGTCCATCAACAATTTTTAAAAAATTTAATTCTTTCTGAACTTGATAGAGAGACTTTAAAAGAGAGCAAGAGAGAGAGATAAAGAGAGACCAAGAGAAATAAAAGGCTCGTTATAAAATAAAATATTGATGACTCTTTTTAAAGCAAAAATGTGTGATCATTGAAATGTCACCTTAGAAAAAGTAAAAATATAAGTTTCTCCCATCCATATAATCACTAAAGATTTAGTATAAAAATATATAAAGAACTCCTATGACAAAGCAAAGCTCAATCAATTTTTAAAACTGGGCAAAAATCATGAATAGGCATAAAAAAAAAAAAAGGAATACAGCTGGGTGAAGTGTTACACACCTATAATTCCAGCAACCTGGGAGGCTGAGGCAAGAGGATTTCAAGACCTCCCTGGGTAGCTTAGTGAGACCCTGTCTCAAAATAAGAGAGGGGGAAAAAGGATCGGGTGGTAGCTCAATGGTAGAGTGATCCTGGATTCAATTCCCAGTGTGAAGAAGAAGGAAGAAGAAGTGGAAGGGGAGGAAGGGGAAGAAGGGGAAGAAGGGGAAAAAGAGGAAAAAGGAGGAACAGGAGAAAAGAAGGAAGAGGAAGAGAAATGGAAAATATGGCAATAATAATTATTATTTAATCTCATTAGTGATGGAAAAATTTAAAATGAAGACCATTATAAACCCACACACATAATTGGCAAAAATGTAAAAGTTGAATAATACTAAGTGTTTAGAGAGAATATGGATAATCAAGACTTCTTCAGCATTGCCAGTTGGAATTTATAAACTGATAGAACTACTTTGAAGGGCAGTATTCTCAT
This sequence comes from Sciurus carolinensis, assembly GCF_902686445.1. Taxonomy (NCBI): domain Eukaryota; kingdom Metazoa; phylum Chordata; class Mammalia; order Rodentia; family Sciuridae; genus Sciurus; species Sciurus carolinensis. Next base: position 112,660,282 of record NC_062214.1, on the reverse strand, counting down.
TAACTTGTAACATTCAGATCCTCTATAACCCAGAAATTGCACGCCTAGGTAGAAACTGGAGGCACTCTTTATATGTATAGGAGATAATATGTGAGAGAATGTTAATGGCAATAGCATTCATGATAACAAAAGTCTGAAAATAATCCAAATGCTATTTAGGAAAATGTGGAAATAAATTTAGTTATCTTCCCACTATGGAATGTTACACATCCCTTAAAAAGAGTGCCCTACTGCCACCTGCAAAAATACAGATAGATTTTGACACTATAATACAGACTGGAAAACTAAATCCCAAAATAATATCAAAAACAAGATACTCTCCTTAAATTTAAACTCAAATATAAAATGTAAGGATGTAGTAAACCAGAAATCAAATAGCAATCGAATTGAAACTTCTGCCTCACCAAAAACTTATCCTGAAAGTACAAACCTTCAGAATTTTAATTATGTAATATGCAATCTAATTCATTTATTTTACTTGAAAAATAAAGTTATGTATTTCATCATGACCAAATGAAATTCAAATGAGTAAAACTTAAAAGTGTACAGTGGTAGATGTTATGCCACCTCTTCTACATATTTACTAGGAATAGTTTGCTTGCTCATTTAAGCAAGAAGATCATACACTCGGTCATAAAGAAAACCTTGAGAAAATCTAATGAACAAGAAAAACACGTGGTGTATTATCCTGAAAAAGCACATTCTGGAAAACAGCTCAGTCACATAATTTATCTTGCCACAGTCCGTACAATGTCTGTCTGTGGCCATTTTTGAATGAATGGGGAAGGTCATACAGTTGCTCAAAAATCACTTTTGAACCCAGTAAGAAAATCCCTTTAGGTCCTAAATTAGAAGCCAGAGGAACCTGGCAGCCTTCACATGTGGGAAACCTATTGAGCAGTGAATAGAATAATTATTACCAAAGACTGTGTGTTCTGGACATGGGAATGCAGCTCAGTGCTCCATGAGTCACATTTCTCTCCCAACTCTCAGACAACACTAAATATGGGGTGGTTTTCCCATCCAAAATGTCCTTATTGCGTTCTTACAACAAATAATTGTTTTTAACTGCCAGATACTTAACATACTATTTATACAGATGCAGTCAATCAACCTACTATCCTAAAATCTGGAAAATCTGCTATTTCTGTCCTGAATATTAAGGCAATAGGTGCTGAAGAACTCATAAGTTAAATATAATAGCATTACCATAAGTTTTCACTACTGTGGGTAGATTCCACTCTTATATGACTTTTTTTATAAAGAATACATATAAAATAATTATCTTCCTATTTTTGAATAAAAGAACAAAACATTAATAAGATAGTTTTAAACAACATGAGGTCAGTGTTCTTCATTAGCTGTCCCAAATGTCAGAGTAGTGTTCTATTTGTCAGTTGCAGAAACTATCAAGATATTGGAGCACACGCTGAGAAAGTCCAATAAAATGATGGAAATAAGAACATGTTAAAACTGTATATAAATGTCTTCCTGCAGAAATGAAGACACTAATCCTGAAGAGGTTTCCTAGATTAATAACGTCAAATATTATTAAGGCTTCTTCCTCTTCCGGGGACGGTGTCTAGAGGCTCTCAGAATGGTCCAGTGTTTGACATACCGTCGTAGGCTTTCCTACAATACAGCCTCTAACAAAACTAGGCTCTCACGAACCCCTGGTAATAGAATCATGTACCTTTATACAAAGAAGGTTGGGAAAGCACCAAAATCTGCATGTGGTGTGTGCCCAGGCAGACTTCGAGGGGTTCGTGCTGTGAGACCCAAAGTCCTTATGAGATTGTCTAAAACAAAAAAACATGTCAGCAGAGCCTATTGTGGTTCCATGTGTGCTAAATGTGTCTGTGACCGGATCAAGCGTGCTTTCCTTATTGAGGAACAGAAAATCGTTGTGAAAGTGTTGAAGGCACAAGCACAGAGTCAGAAAGTCAAATAAAAAATGAAGCTTCTTTGAATAATAAAAAGTCAAAAGGCTTAAAAAAAATTTAGGTATATAATTCATGATATGCAATATCCAAAATAAAAATATTTTTATTTCCTAAAAGTATTCCATGATGTACTAATTCCAAAAGAACACATATACATATTCCCAAAATACTTGCATATATTGACAGTAAATCAGTACAAACTTTCTGGAGAACTTGAGCCTTATCATACATGTGACTGTCCCCCAACTAGACTGTGAGTTGAGAGCAGAAACTAGGTCTTATTCAAATCATGCCCTTATTGGATCCCAAGAGCATGATAAAATATTACTGCTTAGAAAACACTTATGAATATTTGAATGAACCTAGCTCTTTATATATCAAGAGTCTTTAAATTTTTTTCATACCCCTTAAAGGCAGTAATTCTACACCTAGAAATTTATTGAAGAAAATAATAAGAGATGCAAAAGATAAATATACAAGGATATTTGTTACAGCATTATTCCTAACAGCACACAATGTAAATCTAAATGTTCAATGACAGAGAAATGTTAAATGTGGTATACTAGGTTTCTAGGCACAATATAATATAGGCCTAGAAACTTATTAAGAAGTATGTTTACAAATAATTATTAAGAAGGGAGATTTTCATACTATGATATATCTAATATATAATACACATATAACATATCTATACTCCTAGATTCTACTGTATTATATAGGTGTTCATGAGTAATATCTGTATCTATAAGAAAAGGACTTATAGAAACTAAAAACAACAAAATGTTAAAAATACTTAACATGCTTTGCTAATAGAGCCCAGCAGTCAATAATTCTAATAACTTACAAAAACAATTTAAATTATACTTAACAAATGAATTTGGTTAATAAATATACTCATTTTCATGTTTTTGTTCTATCTATATAATACCCAACTACAAAAAAGCTTTTGATAGTTTTGTAAGTCAGAAATAAGACATTCATAAGGAAAGAAAAATATGCAAATATGGTTTAAACACCACAAGAGCAGCTCCACCAAAATGAGCACATGATTTAAAAATAGTCATGAAAGTAAAATATCTCATTGGAAAGGTAAATGTTAGTGAATACTTTGTTTGAAATATAGAAGCATTCATATTTAGAGTAATAAAATGGTGAAACACACTTTACAAAAATACTATAAAATATTTTAAATAATGAATACCAGAAAAATAAATATAATTGTTACCAAATTCTACTTTCTAAAAATAAAACTCCACTCCCCATCCTTATCAAGGGTGTGGGGTTTTCCTTTTTTAATGCTGCTTTATGTTATCATTACCTAATGTCAATAACTGCATCAGAATTGTAGGCTTATTGATGGAAACGTCCCATCCCTATATGAAAGAATCTGTAAAAACATGGCCCAAGTCACCTCCCTGTATAATCTGACCACACCAAGTCACAAAAACTGCTAAAATTAAACAGTGGAGACTTGATTCACTGATAGGCAATCAAAAGGCTTTTAAGTGCTTTAATTTGGGGGGTACTGCTTTATTGTCATGATTATTTTTATTTTAAACTGGGAAAAGTTCCAACTACAAAGGTCTCAAAAGAGAATTTGAAAACAAGGGTGGATCTTGTCTGCATGTTCAGCTATCCATATTAACAAGTGCATTCTTCAGCTGAGTTCACTAAGCTGTTTAGTATCTAAGAATCAGTTTTTTCTCCGTGTGAATTTAAACCAGCAACATTGCTTTCCATGAAATGTTAGTTCTGTGCTCTGACAATTTACATTAAAGTTTTAGGAACGATGGAAACAGTTCAGTACAATTATGGCAGTAGCCAACAAGTCCCCAAAGGCTAAAGTTTAAGCAACCAAGAACCCTGAATATCTTAAAAACAGTTTTAGAAATCAAACAGATCTGGACAAACGTTGCAAGGCCTTTAACATTTGTCTGACTTGTTGTCCTGACAAACTGACATGATTAAAGCATCTGCCCTGATTAACACTCAAATTATGGTCATAGAATAGACACAGGGGGCAACAATGGATTTTAATTTAAAATAAGTTTTTTGCAATATCTGCTATGGCATGGAATTCTGCCTAAAGATAACCTGCTCAAACAGTACTCTTTAGCATGGATCTGCAAGATTTGCTTACCAACAGGAATATTTAGGCTAAACTGTAGTTTGTCAATGCTAATTAATATTCATCTATTGAGGTGAAAAAACAACAATGTCATCACAAATATTTCCTTAGATATATAATTTTCCATTTGTCACAGACACAAATTTTAACCAATATTTTAGTAGCCACAAGATGCCAAAGATATTAAGATAATAAACCTTCACTTCTTTAAGTCTAAATCTTTCACATTTACCTGAACACTTATAATCATGTAACTGAAGTCTATCTGACATTCTGAAGTAGTGAAACTCTTGAATCTGCTCCCACAGAACTTGACTAATTTCAATGAATAAAGTGTACCTCTTAAAACATGCAGTGATAAAACTAGGAAAATGGAAAGAATAAGATCCCAAATCTAGATCTTAGGAGGTCTTGAAGCATTTTTTTAAAATAATCTAGAATAGAAGGAAATGATTCTTTCAATAAAAGTTCATAAACATGGGGCAATAGGTATCCCAAAGAATAAAACTTTTTTTTATTTTTTTATTTTTTTGCACTAGGTATTTAACCCAGGGATGCTTTACCATTGAGCTAAACCCCCAGACCATTTTTCATTTTGAGACAGGATCCCTCTAAGTTGCTAAGGGTCTTGACAATGCTGAGGCTGGCCTCAAACTTCCAATCCTCCTGTCTCAGCCTCCTGAGTCACAGAAATTACAGGCCTGCGCCATTGTGCCTGATAAATTGGCAAAATTTAAAAACATAAACAAGTTTATAAAGGTATCTGATAAAATGCCTACATAACAGAGCAGGAACCAGTTCTTAAGGAGAACATACACAGAGCACCTGCCTTACCTCAGAAATGTGCTACAGCTGCTGTGACACAGACTTCAAGTTGCCTCCCCATGTATATTCTCTTCCAACATGGTATTAGACTTTTAAGTTGGTCATATAGCCACTTAGCTAAAGGCACATTTCCCAGCTTCCCTTGCTACTGAGTGTGACCATATGAATAAGTCTTGGCCAATGGGATGTGAGTACCCATAACATGAAACTTCTCAGTCAAGACCTTCTCCATGGTTGGAATATCAACCATGGAGAAACCATCTTAAACCACGAGTTGGTAGAAATGTGAACATCAGAGTATAAGAAAACCTGGTCCTTGGTAATCATAGAATCATAGTCATTCCTTGATCTTCTGTCTAGCAATTCATATGGCAAAGAAATAAACTTCTATCTTGTTTGCACCATGAGTATCTAGATTTTTCTCTATAAATAGCAATCCATTATTAACCAAAATAAAACAACAGCTAACATTTTCATTTAGTGTTTACTACATACTAGACACTATGCTAAATGCTTTACATAAAATCTCTCATTTGCTCATGGCAACAACAGTTTTAAACAATTATTTCTGTCCCAAAAAAGTCAGACCTTATGGAGGAAAGGTAACTTGCCCAGAGATACTCAGTTACCAGGATTTGAACACAGGCCTATCTGATGCTTATGCCATGATCAGGCTGTGAGCTATGGCCCTCTATACCCTCTAAACCTTTTCATTGTATGAAAGGCAAACATGATCCCTTCCTACAAAACATTCTAAGAACATTGAGTTGTATGTCCCACAGTCCTTCAGAACTGTGAAGATTTGATAGACAAATAGATAGATAGATATACATATACATATATAACCACTTGACATTTTATATATATGTTATATATATATATATAATCACAGCACAGTATATAAAGGAGAAAAAGTTGGGTAGCCAAGATTTACAGAGGAAAATATAAATCATTCCCACTACCAATCAGTTGTAAAATAACTTAAAAATCATGTCATATAGCTATATACCAAATGGTTAATAATTTTTTGGTTTTTGAGTTTAGGGTGTTTCTTCTAATTATGGAGGATATTTAAGGATTATAGAGGACCTTTATTTTCTACATTATACAGTTCTATAATGTTTGAATTTTTATAATCATCCAGTATTACTTTTATCCTTTGAAAAAAGTAGTAAAGATTTCTTAAAGCCTGTCATAATGAGAATTGGAAATTTTTCTGCACTGGATTTTCTCATTACAGAGTACATATGCAGGCTGGGGTTGTGGCTCAGAGGTAGAACACTTGCCTAGCATGTGTGAGGCAGTGGGTTCAATTCTCAACACCACATAAAAATAAATAAAATAAAATAGAGGTTCATCAATATCTAAAAATATATTTTTTAAAAAAGAGTACATATGCAACTGTAAATTATTAAGAAAAAGTACAAAAGTGCTACAGAAATGTAATTATATACGGAATAATAAAATTAATAAATCAGATTTTTTTAAATCTGATTATAACCATATTATTCCAATAAAGATTTAAAGCAGCTTATAGAAACACCTACATTATATAGGAGAAGGGAGGTAAGTGAAAAATTAAGGCAAAAGAAAAATAAAGGTGACAGAAAGAAGATGAAGATGATTCCAGATATATGGTCAGCAAGCAAAACACATTGGCTAAGGTCTTATAGACACACCTTGTTAGAGAGGTACTGAAAACGTTTTCAAGCTTCTCAGCAGGCAGAGCAAAAAGGAGTTCAGTGTATCAGTCTGATGATAGCAAGTGAGCAGTTCAGAAGGAAGCACACTGATTTTGTCACCAGCACCTACTGAGACACTTTCTCTAGCAAGCACACACAAGGCAGGCACTTTTTCACATAATAAATTGTCTCCACACACAAACAGGATTTTGAAATGTTGGGGCCATTTCAAGTACAAAAGTTAAAAACTTTTCAGGCCAAAATTTGAATAACTAAAAGCTGAAAAACATGCAAATTATATAGAATCTCAAATAAAAGGGTCTCAACATGGTTTCCAACCACCTTTGCTTCTATATAAATGGTAGACTGTAATTTACTTTCCATAATTGACTTTCTTTACAGATACCAATATCTTCAGTATTAGTGAACATTCTTAAATATGCAGCACTAAAATCATTATGGTCTGACATTTTTATATACTTATAAAACACATTTTGTTCCAACTGTTTTTATTAGAAGAAATGTGGGCTGCTGAAAACCAAAGCCTACATATTTTACTTTGGAAAAAAAAAAGGGCAGCTGGAAATATAAAACCCCACACATTTGCTCTTAGCACTGCTTGAGGACGAAAACCTATAATGTGCACTTGACATCTATTAATGGCCTTCTTAAAGAACTAGGACTATGTTTTAACAGAAAGCAGCAACTCTGAGCTCATGCCACAACCCACGGCATTCTCACTGCTCCCCAGGAAGGGGGTGAGTGGAGTGCCCATGAATGCTGAGGATCCCCCAATGAGGGCTTGCTTTCATAGGGATCTCTGTACCGTTGTGTCTGCAGACTCAAGAACACCAGAAACAAATCCCTTGGAATTTAGCCCCCAGAGAAGCAGACAAATTATGCCAACCACAAGCAAACATTTATATTGCTCTCCAGTTTGTTTCCATTACCTTCCCAAAATAAATTGCAATTTAAAATCAGATCTTAGGAGACTACATACAACAAGACATCCATATATTATTTTTTGACCTTATAAAAGGATAAAAATTATAAAAACTCTTATTGAATATCACTTAAATTTAAAACACTTTGATCAGAAACATGTGTATTGTTTGTTTCTTAAAATACAACTTATCCCCAAACTTTCCTGCTCTAAATTAAAGCCTAAAGAGAAGAAGGAAATGCCTGGAAGTGAATCCAATGCATAGAAGTTCACAGTCCAATACAAAGCAGGGAGAGAGAATGAAAGTAAATATAAGTAGAAATAAGAGATGGAGGCAAAGTATATAAAGGGTGGTCCTGAGTGGGTTATTGGGAAGCAGGAGCTAATTGAGTGATCAACAGCTGAAAGTCAACTGTTTTCCAAAATACCACAAACACAAGTCTATATGTTCTTTGCTAGCTGCCTTTATCATGCATTTCCAACTGGAATTTCAAAACTTGACAAAAAAAATGACCAAATGGAGTTTGTCATGGAAATAGAAGACTGGTTCAATATTTAAAAACCAACCAATGTAATGTACAAGATCAGCAGCTTAAAGGGAAAAAAATCATCAACTGATGTAGAAAGGCACAAAATTCAACATCCATTCAGGTAAAGGAAAAAAGAACTCCCAGCCCCAAATTGAATAAAAGGGAGTTCCCTTTTATTTCTGTTTCTGCTTGACAAACCTATCTCTAACATCCTGCTGAATGGTACAAGATTGAATGCTTTCCCCCTAAGATCAGAAACAAGGCAAAACTGTACACTTTCACCACACCTATTTAACATTATACTGGAAGTTCTAGTCAGTGCAAGAAAAAGGCAAAGGAAATAAAATTCATACACATTGAAAATAAAGTCATTCCTACTTACAGAGAGCATGACTGGCTATGAAGAAAATCCATAAGAATCAGTGGCAAAAAATCCTACCGCTAATAAGTGATTTTAACAAGTTAACAGGATAAAGATCAACACACAAGATTTACTCTTATATCTATATATTTTAGCAATATACAATTAGAAACCAAAACCATTCCATTTACAACAGTTTCAAAAATAAAATAAATTCACATAAGAATAAATCCCAAAAAGTATATACAGAATTTAAATGCTGAAGATGACAAAATGCTGCTGACAAAAATCAAAGACTATTAAATAGAGATGTATACCATGTTAATGAAATGAAAAATTCAAAATAAAGTTGACATATAGATTGATGCAATACCAATCAAAATCCCAGAATGATTTTCTATAGACATATGCAAACTGATTCTAAAATTTATATGAAAAGACGAAAGCAAAAAAAAAAAAAAGACAAAAGATCTAGAATAATTAAAATAATTTTGAAAAAAGAAAAATAAGGTTAGACACTCAGTGGTTAAGTTAAACCCCAACACCAAAAGAAAACTAGAAAAGAAAATGAAAATTGGAGAAATCACATGACCTAATTTTAAATTTTAATATAAAGCTACAGTCATTAAGACAGTGTGATATTGGCAAAGAGATAGATATGGTTATGCTTGAAATTTTTCATCATAAACAATATTGTAACAGAAAACAAAAAATAAACTGAACATGAGGAATCTGGAAAGGACACTGAAGCACATGCACACAGTATGAAAAACCTGGTGAATAAAAACTACAGCCGTGATTCTTGCCTGCCTCACTCACTCAAATGATACTTGGCATAGTCCATAAATAGGTGCTTGAATGAAAGGAAAATGAATGATGCACAAAGGGAGAGTTTATCCTTTGTTCCTAGCCCTTCAGAAGGAAATATCACCAAGAGACATAATGAGTTGTTCTCCTCAATTGAAAATCAAATAGGGAAACTGGTTTAACATTAAAATTTATTTTGAAATGTTCAAAATCCAGATCTATTCCTTGTTCTTTTCTTTCCAAGATATCCCAGCCCACCCGGTTTTCTCTTTTATGAGCTCCTCCAGTAAGTGTTATTAATTCATTACTTGATCAAATACAGTTAAACTGTCCTCTTGTGTGTGGTGGCTGTTTTGGTTTCCCCACCACAGGGTGAGGATGAAAATTGCTGACATGTGTTGAGTCCCCACCATATAGCCAGGCAGAGTTCCAAGCACTTTGCGTTCAACCCTGCAAAAGCAAGTTCCTGCTATCCCCTCCCACAGATGAAATGGAAGCATAGAGAAGTAAAGTAACTGCTCCAAGGTCATACTGCTAGTAAAGGGCAGAGCACAGACTGAAACAGAGGCAATTTGACTCCATCCTTGCCTCAGTACTGCCTCTTCTAAGGACCTGGAGAACCCTGACTGCATCATACTTGGTTGTTTGTTTTTTTGTTTTTGTTCTTGTTTGTTTTTGTAGTCTTCTCAGCAATTACCTCCCAGTACAGTTAAGTATGCATTAGACACTTTAAAACCTAAATGACTGCTGTGCTATCTGGGTTGTCTCTACAAATTTAGGGAACATCATTAAGGAAAATTTCTAGCTAAAGTCTGAATGTTCTAAAGAGCCATCTTGACATTTCAATAATGTTTTATTTAATTCCTCCATTAAAATTTCTATGACAAAAAAATTATTCATATGTAATAAAAATTTTAATATTATCAAATGTTGGTTTTTAATGTAAATATTGCTCAAAATGGATACTAAAACAATACTAGCAAAAATCCTTCTGGGGAAATTGTTTTATGTCTCAGTGAAAGTTCTCTCCTACAAATGAAATGCCGCCCCCCCGCCACACACACACACAGTCTTTGATGACAAAGAAACTTCAAAGATTTCTTGTCACAGAGGAGATAAAGTATACAAGGACCTCTGGGAATTTTAATTATACTCAAGATCTCTATCATTTATAGTTTGTTTTGGAAAACTTCAATATTCTGTCACAATTTTGAATGATATTTTGTTTGAGGATGAAGGAAAGAAATGATTGCAGTCAGTCACCTGTGCCTATTTCTGTGATAAGGTTCACATTTGGGGAGCATATCTCAACTGAAAAAAAAATGTTTCCCTTGCAGGCAACATATTGTTGGATCTTTCTTTTTAATCCAATCTGCCAGTCTATGTCTTTTGATTGATGAATTCAGGCCATTAACATTCAGGGTTATTATTGAGATATGATTTGTATTCCCAGTCATTTGGTTCATATTTAAAATTTTTGACACATCTTGGTTACAATAAAAGAAAAAAAAAAAAAAAAAAAAAAAAAAGAATGAATTGAGGAAGGAAGGACTTTATAGAGGGAAAAGAGGGGTGGGAGGCATGGAGGGAAGGGAAAAAATAACAGAATGAATCAAACAACATTACTCTATGTAAATTTATGCTTACACAAATGGTACACCTTTACTCCATGTACAAACAGAGAAACAACATGTATCCCATTTGTTTATAATAAAAAAAGAATTTGAATCAAAAAAAAAAAAAAAAATGTTTCCCACTGATCTTTTTCTTATACAACATTCTACTAAAGAGTGATTAATCCTAAAAGAATAAGAAAAGCTTTAATGAAATTCATTGCAGCTGGCCACCATCTAGGCTTTGGTTAGGACCTATGATATCATCCATATAACCATATTTCTGTATATTATATATGAAAACATTCAGTAAAATAATAAGTTATAACTAAGCTATGATTTTCAAGCTTAACCCAATTTTTGGCTAACATAATCAGTTAAAAAATATTATCAAAAAGAGTAACAAAAACTGTCCAAATAAAATTACTTTCAAATAAATTTGGAGCAGGATAACTTCAGTGACCATGAAGTAAAGGTAAAAATGTTGTCCCAGCAAGGTCAACAATATACTAATTGAATTCACCACTTATTTCTTACAGATTCTACAGGAAACCCCTACACTGCTGGCAACATACCACTGGTATACAATTTCAACTGGCAAGAAAGAGAATACTGTCCAACCATGCTGATGTGACCACTAGGTGGCACCTCGGCACTGTTTCATTTCCTTTTTGACTATGGCTTTGCCAAACAAAGTATGGGCACTGCAAAATTCAAACCACACGAGTTTTGCTTTAACAATGAATACAAGTTTATAAAATATTTTAATAGATGTTCTTCCTATAATTTCTACATTACTCACCCAACTAATTATAAACTAATACACTGACTTTTTCTCTTTTTGGTAATGTATCATATTCCAGTATTACAGTACAGAACTAAGATAAAATTATTTTCATTCTTTTTTCTCATAACTATCTTCTAAACATACATAACAGACATCCTTTCTGCCTCGCCCCATGAAAGGTGTTATTTGAGAATGAAATTGTTCACATAGAACACTCTCTTCAAAATGCCTTGAGAAAGGCCACTGACTAAATTTCTTTACTTAAGCACAAAAGGACTCACCAAAAATGACTCAAAATTTTTCATGTTATGGAATTTGGTCTTGTACAGTGGTTTTGACTAAGTGTGTAACTAAATTTAAATAATTTTAAAAGCCCTATGATTGAAGGCTGTGTCTAACTAAAAATAAATAAATGGTGTACTATAATACTTCTCAAATCCTAGATCATGATAATAAAGGTCAATTATCACTGCAGACTGGATAGAATGTACATAATATTTTCATCCATTTTAAATAAATGATGTTATGGCTTTCAAAGTTATTTTTAAAGGTTCAGACTATGACCTTGAGGCTTCCACAATCAATCCGCAAATTTCCCAAGATCTGAGTGGCAGCATTAGATTTAAACGAAAGTCTGAGTAATGGGCATTTGTTTATATGGAATATTGTTGTTGTTTGTTTTGTTTGTTATGTGGGGCATGGAGTAGACAATTCCACCTATTTACTCACATTTATTTGCACAATATCACTTCAGTTTCAGGTAGCTACAAATAGGCTGGGTCCCAAATAAACTTGGAAACCATGTGCTGTTTCTCCTTGGCAACTGCGCTCTCTCCTTTGCCTCCAACCTGCATCCTTCCCTGCTTTGCAGGTTCTTGCTCAATAGCACTGCCTGCTCTTGACAGTCAGTGTGCTTTCCCCTCTCTGATGAAGGCAGTGGTCTAGAGAAACGTGTCAATCACCTGCAGAGTTGATCCTTACCTCTCATGTGGGCCTCAGCACTTTGTACCTACCTTAAAGGTATAAGATGAGTCTACATTTATAGTTTCCATGGCCCTTGGAAAACCATTTGTCATGTCACTACTGACATGAACCCAGTTGTTCCACTACATGGTATCTCACACTTGAAACCCTTGAACACTGCTGTTTTCCCTTAACTCACACATTCTACCAAAGAATCACTACTGAGCAGGAACCCAAGGTCAGTCACAAGCCCTCCCTCACAAGCCTAGAAAGGTTTTAACAGGTCACCAGTTCAAACTTCTTTCTCCACAGGGAGTTTCCCTTTGGGATCCTTATAATCTTTTCCTCCCAAGGGACCTCAGCTGGGGCAATATCAATCTATCAAAGAGGTTGCAATAAAACTGAGCCCAAAAAGAGAAGGGGATTGAAGTTTGATTCCCTCTCTTCCCAGAAGTTCCTTGACCCCTGTGCACACAACCAGCAACACATACTAAGAGATGCTAGCAGTAGGGATGTTGGCCACCAATTTCCTATCACTCTTCTCCCAGAATAGTGATTACTTATTTGCCTTATATTTGCATAATTAACAGAGTCTAGTCAAGTGTTTATGTTCACCTAAACAGCAAGGTGCCAGATGTGAAGGGTCTGCCCTTGGTCACTGAGTGAATAGTGATGCAACTACTCCTGCTGAGTGTCAGCAACAGGGCAGCAGCCACAGACAGGATACTGTGGGCAAACTGGAAAAGGTGCCAGCCAAAGCAGAAGCAATCCCACTGAAGGTCTTGCCTGCTGACTAGTCTTTAGCGAGACAAGAAGCAATATGCCAGGGAGCACACTTACTTCAGTCCCTCTTGCCCTTATCCAGTCACCCCTGGGCAACCCACAGTGACCCAGTGGCGCTAGCTGAGACCACCAAGGCTGAATGTGCTTTTCCTTCTTCAAGAAGTTAATTTCTAGGATGAGTCTCTTGACTTTGACAAAGTAAGGTCCTTTCCAGGGAGTTTCACCTAAGATAATGCTGGCAGAGGCCTTTGATGGATGTCCTGCTTTTCCATGAGAGAGTCAAGAGATGAACTAGAAGTTAGGATATGTCTCCATCAGTTTGATTCTTTCCTAACTCTACTTTGAAGAGAATGTATCTGTAATTCTCTCCTATCTGACTAGCCCTCTCCAGGGAATAGGGGATAGTAATCTGCCCACCTTCTTTACAATTTTTTCAAGAGGCTTAAAACCCTTTGGGGAGGGAATGGAGAGGATAAGGGGGAAAGGAGGGAGAGTGAGCATGTGGGAGAAAGAGAATGCATTTTAAGAAGCCAGAATAGCAATTACTTACCATAGGAAGAAAAAACAAAACAACAATGTCCTACCGTATAGGCTGTCAGTAAAATATAAAATTTGGCAGAATGCTCACAAGCGAATTTTCTTTATGTGCTACAAATTATGGTGATTCTCCACAAAGTCTAATAAATGTAAAGACTACTGATAGGAAAAGATAATTTTATAACGAACTTTATAAGTACGTAAGATAACAGCCAGGGGAACCTGCTGTCAATGAGCAGCATGAAATGGAAGGAAAGAGTCTCACACAGGGAGATGAGACTTGTACTGGTACCAACTGTGCTACCAACTAACTATGCAACCTTCAGTAACCACTTCATGTTAATCCCTAAATTATCTGTGCTCTGGGTTATTTAAATACCAAATGAAATAGTTTATGTGGGAATTACTTTGCAACTATAACTATTATTCAACTCTAAGTATTATCATTATGTTCCTACAAATTGTGCTTTTCCATTCATATCTCAAAACAGTCTAAGCATGAGACACCCTTTTACAAATTGTAAAAGAATATTACAAAGTTTTGATTTATACTCTGGCTAGAAGAAAATAGCTTTTTAGGGAAAAAAGAATGGATCATCCGTGTCTTCAACTTCACATCCTAAATGAAGGGTTTAATCCCGTCATGTAACACAGCAAAGCCTGTTATCCTATAAAAGTAAAGTACTAAACCCTCAATTTAAGGACTAGTTACAACTGATTAAAGTAGGTATACTTATAATTTAGTGTGTAAGAATGTATGCTGAAACATAATTAGTGCCTTTGAATTAAAGCAGAATGGATTAGGCTAATTCGTGGAATGCTGAAGAGAAAATCCTGAGTAAAAAATAGAAGAAAGAAAAGAAGAAGAAAAAAGATCCTTGTGTTTGCACAGCAGCTAAGCCGCTTAATGTTCCTCTAAAGGATCTGAATGGAAAGAAAGAGAAGGGGAGGCAAAGCCCTCTCGGCACATCAGCCCACATGCCTACTTGGCACTGTAGCCCTTGAAACCTGGGTGCAAGCAGAAGGGGCCAGGCTGCATGCCCTCCGCTCATTTCCCAGCTTAATTTATATGGTAATTAGAGCTCTTCTGCCAGAAGGGAGAGCATCTGCCAAAAGTAAAGTCCTCACAATAACCAAACTGACATATGCTGTGATATCGTCAAAGTGCTGACTAAGAGATTTCTTTTATCTCCTTTTGAAGCCATAAAGTGCTATTCGTGTTATTACTAGCAGGGAATTTTTAACAGTCTTGCACTGACAGCAATTATTTAACACATGCACAAAACAATAGAGTTTCACACCACTTAATAAACCTTTGAGCTCTGTGACTTCCAGCGTTCTCACTGGCTGGATTTTATGGTCTGGTAGCTCCTGAACAGTCAAGAATACAAACCACAAAAACAGTATAAAAATGATTTGAAAGAATCGTTTTTTGTGCCCTTGCAGATCTATTTAATGAATACGGCACACTCCATGATCATGGGCTAATTAAAAGATTTGTCTGCCCACTTTTCTCTCCATGCTAAACTGCTATAATAAATCCCTGCAAAGGAATCAAGTTGAACACATGGTGGTTGACCTACACCCATGTTTAATTTTTCAAAGCATCTGCCAGAGTAAGCATTAAGTATCTTACCCCTTTATTTGAGGTAGAACTATATTATTACCCATCTCAGAAAAAGAATTCAAATATTTGAATACCAATTCTGCTGAGCCTGAAATAGAATGGCACATACAGAGAAGAAAATCACAAGAGTCTTGCCTTCCAATATCATCTAGTTGAGAAGCTATAGTTAAATAATGATGATAGAAGCCACATTTAAACAAAGCATTCTCCTGGAAGTCAGGAAACATGAGTGATGGATAAGGCCCCTAAACCCTGTGTCTTGTCACCAATAATACCCAGGGCAGTGATGCCTATGCCACCGATCCCCTAGTTTTTCATGAAGATCAAATCAAAACTGCAAGAAACATAAAATAGGTTTTAAACTTTCTCACCACAAAAAAAATAATGAGATGAGGTGAAGGATATGTTAATTAGTTTGATTCAATCTTTCTATAATGTATAAATACATCAAAACATCACATTGTACCCCACAAATACATACAATTATTAGTTGCCAAATAAATAAATATCTAAACTGCAGGGGAATAAGCACTTTGCAAACTATGATGCACTATGAAAATAAAGGGTATGATTATACTTTGTAAATTTTGCTTTTTTTTTTTTTTAACTCTGATTCAAGGATTTTAATATGTAGCCATTTTGACCATTGAGAGATCTTATTCCATTTACTATAAATTAGCACTGGGAATTTCTTAACTAAGGATCAGAAATATAGAAATCAGAATAACAAAGTTAAAGAATTATGAAATTTACCTAAAGGTTTAAAATGAATGGCTAAAACCCAGAAAGCATTAAAATACAATGTTAACTTTAAAAAGACCCAAATTACATAAAATTTTCTATAATTGCATAAGGTCATGCCTTTGTACACATTTACATACAAAGTTTGAATTACAGTGCTACTCTCTAAAGGCATTTTTAGTCAACTAATCAAAAAGTGTAAAATTTATAATATGTGAGAAATCATAATCAATCACATGATCTCTTTTTCTTAGCCCAATTATTTGCCATAAATTTTTAACAGAGAAGCACTTTCAAAGGAGCTTATATCTTTTCAGCAAACAGTCATAAAACCATAGTGTTTTAGACCTCTGTCTTGCTTTTACACAGGTTGGACTTCTCTAACCTCTGCACATTTCAGCATTTTAACCTATTTTCTTAAACTCCATGTGATAGCCACATGAGGTCCACCACAATGAAAAGGTATTAGCTGCCCACCTGGGGTTAGTCCTTCACCTCTATACCAGAATGCACGGCTGATCCTTGCTTTGGTGTTCTCTGCCAGTCTACCCTCCAACGTCACCAAACTTCATCCAATTCCTCATGGCATCTAATACCCAACTGTATTTCTTCTGCTTGTCTCACTCCACTCAGCCTCATGAATATCTCAAGCTGTAACTAGAGTTTTCTTTCCTATTTGCCCAAATATCAACTTCTATCTGCCATACTTTATCCTTCAAACCTTTAAATTATTATTTATATACCCCCACTAGTTACAAATATTGTCAAGTCCCCTATTTGATTTTAAATTCTTAGAGACACAGATTTAATGTTATTATCTTTTATAGTCAAACTTACTATTACCATGCTACATTCACACCCAAATTTATGACAGTGGATAGACTTTCTGCACTATGGGAAGCCCTGTTTTTCAGTCAGGTATTTAAACGTCAATACTCCTTTAGCATTCACTGACCTTGCTTGAGTAACTAGCTAAGAAATTTTTCTGAAGGAGAACCTTAGGGCACTGATATTATGTGTGTTTTCACATAACGTAAGGATAAAATAAAAATAAAAACAGTATACTTGTTACTTCTCAATTAACATTAAATTTAAAAAGTAAAAGCAGATTCCATCAAAGAAAAAATTACATTCTTCTATGTTTTTCCTCGTAAGTGCTTATCTAAACCTTAGATCCTACAAAATGTAGGCAAGAAGAGATTAGCAGCAAACTTCAAAGTTAGTAGCAGGTACTTTAGAAAGAATATAATTAGATGATGATTTCCTTGGCACTACTTATTCAAAACATACTCTAAAGATGATGCAGGGCTTATACATGAAAGTATGTAAATACTTCTGATGGCTTATTTCAAAAAACACAAAGCAAGTTGCAACCACCAACATAATATTTCTCATAAGTGACTCCATATGAAAGATGGAGAAACAACACCTCATGACATTTTGGAAATGGTTAAATATGCAACAGACATGACAAGGAGCATACATACATAAATATATATATATACATATAAAGATATACAAAGATAGATTTTCAAAAGAAAAAGAAAAACACCTTAATAAAAAACAACAAACATACAAAGATATGAATTACTACTAAACATCCAAAAACGTGCCCAAATTCACATAAATTAAAGCAGTGACATTATTTTTAAACTATCAGATTGGCATAGATAAAATACTCTGGAACACTGTTAACTGGAAGTATAAATTAAAAATCCTATCTGGAGGCCAATTTGGGAAGACATGACCAAACTTTTTATATCTTCACTCTCAGCAATTCCACATAAGAATATATCCAAAGAAAATAGTTAAACAAATACATAGACAAGGACAGCCACTGCATTACAGTTTACAAGGACAAAAATATTGAATAAAACTAGAAATGAACCAAGACAGGACTCATTCAATAGACCCACTCATATAGTCTCATACTACTAAAATGAGGTATTTATATGTGTTATTAACAAAGAAATTTGCCCATAACATATCAACTTTAGATATAAGATGTGTGTAGAATATGAATCTGGTACTATAAACTGTCCAAAAAAAAAAACAAAAACAGAGTAGGAAGGGGAGGTCAGGAAAGGGGAATAGAGACAGATGGGGAAAAGAGGAGGAGGAAGGTGTGTATGTGTGTGTTTGAATGAGGGAGATGTTGAGTGTGTAGGGAGAATATAAGCAGGAAAAAAATGTCATGCAGAATAATAGTCAAGGGTTAGCTATGGTTGTATGAGTAACATTTCTTTTCTTCTTTATATTTTTCTGAGCTGCCAGAGTTCTCTAAAAAGCCATTTAACTATGAAAACAATCATGTTTGCATAACCACTTAATAACTAAAGAGAAATCTTTCAACAAATTCTTCTTCCTTATTTCCTGGGCAGTCATTGTTTCTAGTTGGGCAGAAGAGAAACTGCTGCATTCAAAAAGTGTATCTAGGTCCTGGGGAAAAACAAGAGCACCTAAGACTTACTATATGCCTGCAAAAATCCTTTAAAAGTATTCTGTAGTACTTTTAGTGTGAAACACGTCATTGGAAATAGGCCCTAAAACATGTATTTAATGCTGGTTGATCAAAAGAAAGGAAAGAGTTAAACACCCTTCCAGAATACTTCATTCATCAAATGAACTGGGATAAATAATAATCACATTAGCAGACAGTACACAAAGACAAGACTGTGATTTCTAACTTCAGGAAGCAAATACAAATCAAGCTGATATCAAGCTCCACAGCTACAAAAATGAAAGAATACAGCCTGCCATGTTTTCTCCAAGTCTGTTTTTTCTCAGCTCTCTCAATTTAAAGAAGGAAAAAGCCAGTAACCGCACAATGGTCAAACACGTTGCACAAATTCCCATCATTTTAGATAGACCTTGTGAATAATTCTAAAATGATACACTTTTCCTACCTCTTGATGTATCTAAAAGGTGAAACTGAAAGTATTCTCTTTTTTCCAAGATTACACAGGTGGTTTCAATAATTCTTTTAATTCAATTTTCATTTCATAGCCATCATTTTTTAGATCTAATCTAACAACTCAGGTCAGACTCACTTTAAAAACATGTTAAGCATTGTCCATGAGAACTTTTTCTTCACTGTTCAGGCTCCTAAAAATTTATTTTAGGACTATTTCCTCTACAATCCTAGAAAACTAAAATTTTAGTGAAAACATTTCCTTTTTTTAAAAATTATACTATTATGTCTGTATACTATACAAATAACTTTGTTTTCTGGAATTGACCTGTCCCATAGTCACTATGCACATGTGACCAAATCAAGATGTGCTCTAAGTATAAAATGGAGACTATTTCAAAGACTTAATACATATACTTAAAATATTTCATTAATAATTTTCATGTTGAATACATGTTAAAATAATAATATTCTGGATATATCAAGTTAAATATAATTTCATCTGCTTCTTTTTACCTTTTTAATGTGACTATTAGATTTTAAAATATACTATTTGCATTGTATTTATATTGTACAGTGCAGGTCTAGAATATTGTTTCTCATGTCAGGATTCTTATTACCATTTCTCTAACTTAGTAAGACTCAGTATTCTCTTTAAATAATGTGTCTTCATCAGTGACATTCCTGAGGAGCACTGATCTGATCTAATATCAAATTCAGCATTCTACTCAAATTTATCTGAAGAGTTGTTGCTAATAAGTACCACTGTCTTTGCCACCTTTGCTTTTCAATCACTACCACTAGAAAGTCCTTTTCTTAGAAAGTCACTGAAACCTAGCTTTTAAGACCTCAAAAGTGCAAAGGCCCATGCCATGCCAAACTGAGAATGGGAGAGGTACACTGGCTGTGGGTAATCCACCCTGAGCTAAGAGCACCTCTAGTTCACTAAGTGATTGCTCCCAAACAGGAACTCCAGATTCAAAGTCTTCCTTCAGCAAAATTTGTGTTTCTAAAATGTGATATCCTTGTGTCATTGGCTGAAAGTCAAAATTTTATATGATTAATCCATAAATGCTAATGATCTTTCTGTACCCTAAAATGGCCCAAGCTTTCCATATATGGCCTTTTTCCACAGTATCTTCTTTCACTAACACCCACACTCATCTACGCCAAGAGAAACCATACTCATTCCTCAGGACTCAACTCTGATTTCACATTTTCCACAAAGTCTTTCCAGATCCCTCCACTATAATTATTCTCTATTTTGAACGAATATTGCACTCTCTCTGCATTTTTCTCACATCGTTTTATTCTGTCTTATATTTGTTGACTAGACCCATTCTTTCCTACTAGATCAAAAGCTTGCATCTATACTCCACTCTTGAGAGTTTTACACATAAATATACAGAAATGCGACTGCATTGAATTACATGTGAATTTTTTCTATTCAACAGAATAAGTAAAATTAATCTAAACCCATTGACCACAGTGATTTTTAAAATATGACTATGAATTATGGCTCTAAAAAAAAATCAGCTCAGCGATTCCATTTTGAGGTCCAGAGAAAATTATCACAAATATCTGAGAGGATATCCTTTGGCTCCAGTAAGGAGGCAATATTGTCCACCAGTGTCTATGCAAGGCACTCACCATCTCATTGGTCCCCCATGTAACTTCAGCAACAGAATCTTAAAACAAAGGTTCTTGAGCATCTATAGAGGATGAATAGACTTCCCAAACAAAAAATGAGGACACAGGAATGTTTGTGCCATTTCTAGGTGCATTCCCATTTCAAACAGCTTTAAATGGAAAAACTTTTAGAATAACGGCCCTTTCAATGCTTGATGACTAAAGAAGTCAAAACCACAGTTATCCTTTTAAATTGAGATTGTACGATCATAATATGTACAACTACTTTTGATTCCAATATGCGCTTAATTTCTGCCTAGAATCACCTTAAGCACAAAATCATGGTTTGCTACTGATGGATAGTGCACCTGTGGAAAAAAATGGAGAAAAATCCTGGTTCCTATCAGGTTGAACTAAACAAAACTGCCAAGACTCTATCATTTTTTGATCTATAAAAAGAGCAATTACATATGAATCAAACTAATTTTTTTATATAAACCTTCATGTATCAGACATTGAGAAAATGAAAAGACAAGCTACAGAATGAAAAAAAAAATGCTTGCAAAACCCATATCTGAAAATGAAATTATATCCAAAATATATAGAGAACACTTAAAATTCAACAACAGACTTTAGCATTGTCTTCTCTCATTTGCACACAAGGTAGCATTGGGGTGCAAGGCTAGAGGGTACTCTGATCACCACTTGTCTGGTCTACTAGGAACCACTTAATATGGATATATTTATGCCCTCTCCTCTTGCTTTTCTGCTCTTTGATTCTGCACTGTTGTTTCAATATAACACTGGATGGCCATATAGATGAACTGATACTGTGCTTCTGTCTGAATCATACATGACCTTTGAGACCACACCATCTGAATGGTTTTGGGAAATTTCTTACAAATTTAAATATAAGCTTATCAGGAATTTATTAATTGCACACCTAGCTATTTATCCAAATAAGCTGAAATTTTATGCTCACACAAAAACCTGCACAGTAATTTTTATAGAAGCTTTATTGGTAACTCCCAAAACTTGAGAGCAATAAAGATGTGATTCAATGGATGAATGAGTAATAATCCATACAATGGGATACTTTTCAGTGATAAAAAGAAATAAACTGTCAATCATAAAAAGACAAGAATGAATCTTAAATATATAGTGCTAAATGAAAGAAGCTAATCTGAAGATTCTACATGCTTTCAACTATATGACATTCTGGAAAAGACAAAGAGATAGTAAAAAGATCAGTTGCCAGGGGCTTATGGGGAAGGACAGAGGAATGAATAAGTGGAAAACAAGAGATTATTAGGCAGCAAAATTATTATTCTGTATGATACTGTAATGTTATGTATGTCATTATACATTAGTCAAAACCCAGAGAGTACAACATGAACTCTCATGTAAACTGTTCTATAGTTAATAATAATATTGGTTCACCAATTATAACAAAGTACCACAAGACACAAGATATTAACAGGGAAAATTGAGGAGTACTATTAAGAGGGTACATCAGAATTCTCTGTCCCCTTTGCTCATTTTTTATGTAAGTCTAAAATTGCTCAGAAAATAGTCTAATAATTATTTAAAAGGTTATATACTGTATGATTCCAAGTAAATATTACTCTGGAAAAGATAAAATCATAGAGAATTTTAAAAACCACTGTTTCCAGAGGCCCAGAGAGATAGGGAAAGAAATAAATAACAGGGATTTTTAGGACAGTGAAATTTTTCTGTATGATACTATAATGATAAAAACCTAACATTATGCATTTGTTAAAATACACAGAATCAGGGGCAAGTATACAGAAATTCTGTATTTCCTGCACAATTTTTCTGTAAACCAAACATTACTCTGAAAAATAAAGTCTATTAAGCAGTTTTAATGTATCAGGAAGTACATTTATTTATTAAATCTGGTATGTGTTCTAATTTAATAACTGTTCAATAAAAAAAAGTTCAAGCAACGAGAGTTAACATTTTAAGGAACAAAGTGAAAATTAAGAGTAGTAGTAAGAAAGAAAAAAAACAGTTGGAAAAAACTCTACCTTGCTGAGGAAAAAAATTAAGAGTGATGTATTCTTGCAAATGTAGGTTGTGTATGGTTACATCTCTTTTTCTTTCTTCTGCTCTTGGGGTCAGAGGCTAATGAGCTGTTATGGAAAAGCTTTCTCTGACTTATTTGAAAATACTGATGTTGGTCTCACTAGAGATATGATGCGAAGCTTTAGAAACCTATATAAAGATGAGAGGACCATAAGTGCCAGGATTCTGTATAAGGGACCAAGGAAGGGACTACTCTAAGAATTTCCTTTTCCATTACATTTTCATTTCTATGAGTTCTATCTGATTCCATTTCAAATTTTCCTTTGCCATATTCTCAAAAGCTTCTTTTATTTCTTTAAATACATTAAACAGACTTATTTTACATTCTGAAATAGAGCATTCCAAATTCTGCAGTCTATGTGGAATTCATTCTGTTGTATGTTTTTTCTATTAATTCTTGCTCATGATGGCTTGTTTCCTTATGTATTGACAGGGGGAGGGTAGTTCTTTATTATGAATTCATGGTCCTTAGGTTTTATTTGTGGGAATTCATTAATGTCTGAATTTCAACTGTACTCTTCCAGAGACATTTCCCTTTCCTTCTACTGTGAGTCAGGAGTTCTACCATCCTAAGACCACTTTCAACCAAATATTCAACTTGGGTTTTTCAAGCACCTCAAGTAGTACAAACTAAGTCCCAAAATCTACCTTCATGAAGGCTTGTAATTTAAAATTCTCAAGAGACCTTTTACTTCATTCCATCTCCAATCAAAGAAGAAATGGGTATATATATATATATATATATATATATGTATTCCCACCAATCTCTCTCTAAAGTAGGTTTTCCCTAGTTCTTTCACTGAGGTTTTAAACATCTAGTACACTAACTAAATGGAAGAGTTCTTATTTGTCCTCCTATTCTTTCTTGGGCTCTGTGTCCTGAACCCCCTACATATGGCCTATTAAAATCCATGCTTTAGACCTTCGGAGATCAGCAGAAAATATGGGGATAAATGCTGGTTCCAGTGGTAATTCACCCCTCCTAATTAATGTTGTCTTGTCATTTCTATCCTCCAAGGATTTCCCTGTACAGCCATGCTTTAAAAACTGTTCTTTCTAGAGGAAGTCCAATACTCATGTTTGCAGATGGAATAGTTTTATACACAGAAAAAAACTAGATACTCCATCAAAAAAGCTGTTAGAACTGACAAGTAAATTCAGCAAAGTTGCAGAACATGAAAATCAATATAAAAAAACAGTAGTACTTTTATACATCAATAATGAACTTGCTGAAAAAGAAGTCAAGAAAGTAATCCTATTCACAATAACTAAAAAATAAATAAAATATTTACGAGTATGTTTAATCAAGAAAATGAAAAATCTCTGCAATGAAAATTATAAAACATGAATGAAAAAAATCGTGGAAAACACAAAAAATGGAAAGATCTCTCACATTCATGAGTTAGAAGAATTAATATTATTAAAATGTTCATACAGCCTAAAGCAATCTATAGATTCAATATAATCCCTAACAAAATATCAATGACATTCTTCACAAGATTAGAAAAAAATCCTAATATTCACATGGAAGCACAAAAGACCCTGAATGGTCAAAGCAACCTTGAACAAGAACAACAAAACTGGAAACAATACAATATTTAACTTCAAAACATTCTACAAAGCTATACTAACCAAAACAACTTGTTATTCGCATAAAATCTGACACATAGATCAATAGAACAGAGAACCCAGAAATAGAAAATATTTATAACCAATTTCTTTATGTTTTACATCATATTTTATTGATACGTTGTAAATATACATAATAGAGGGATTCATTGTTATTTTTATACATGCACAAAACATAATTTGATCAATATCATTCCCCAGTACCTTCTCCTTTACCTCCTTCCTCCCCAGATCTGCTTGCTCTATTCTACTGATCTTGTGTTTATTATTATTATTTTAGTGTGTTATGATTATATTTATTTGTATATATGTGTGTATATACATATATATTTATGATTGTGTTTAAAAAAGCATAAAAATCAGTCAACTGATTTTTTAAAATATTTTTAGTTGTAGATGGATACAATACCTTTATTTATTTGTTTTTATGTGGTGCTGAGAATCAAACCCAGTGCTTCACACATGCCAGGCAAGCACTCTACCACTGAGTCACAACCCTAATCCCTAATTTGTTTTTTTTTTTTTAAAGCTGCCAAGAATATACATTAGAGAAAGGATAATCTTTTCAATAAATGATGCTGGTGAAACTGGATATACAAATACAAAAGAATGAAAGTAGCTCCCTATTCCTCACCATACACAAAAATTAACTCAAAATGGATCAAAGACCTAAAAGTATGAACCTAAACTATGAAATTACTACCAATAAAATAGGAAAAACATTTTTAAGACATTGGTGTAAGCCAAAATTCTTTGGATAAGACCCCAAAGTACAGGCAATAAAAGTAAAAATAGACAAATGAGATTATATGATACTAAGAAGCCTCTAAATAGCAAAGGAAATTATCAACAGAGTTAAGAAACATTCTATAGAATGGAAGAAAATATTTGTAAACTATACATCCAAAAGGGATTAATATCCAGAATTTATAAGGAACTTGAAAAAACTGTACAACAAAAAAATCCAATTTTAAAATGCACTAAAAAGATCTGAATAGAGGGGCTGGGATTGTGGATCAGTGGTAGAACGGCTTGCCTAGCATGTGTGAGGCACTGGTTTCAATTCTCAGCACCACATACAAAAAATAAGTAAAGATTCATCAACAACTAATAAAAATTTTAAAAGATCTGAATAGATATTTCTTAAAAGAAAACATATAAATGATCAATAAGTAAATGAAAATGTGCTCAGTATTACTAATCAGGGAAATACCAATCAAAATCACAATGAGATATCACCTCACCCCAGTTATAATGACTATCATCAAAAGTACAAAAAATAACAAATGCTGGTGAGGATATGGTGAAAGATAAATTCTCATACACTATTGGTGGGAATATAAATTATTACAACATAATTACAATTATGGATATTCCTTTAAAAAGTAAAATAGAACCACATGATCCAATAGTCCCACTACTGGGTATGTATCCAAATGAAATGAAGACATTATATCAAAGAAATATCTTTACTCCCACCTTTATTGAAACATTATTAACAATAGCCATGTTTTGCAATCCCTCAAAGTATCCAGCGATGGATGAATGGATATGGCAAATGCAGTATGATTCACAATGAAATGTTACTCAGGAAATAAAAACAATGAAATCCTTCATTTGAAGCAACATGGATGAAGATGGAAGTCACTGTGTTAAGTAAATAAGCCAGACATAGAAGAAAGATGTTACATGTTCTCACACATTTGTAGAAGCTGAAAAGTCAGTCTCATAAAACAGATTGGAACAGTGGTCACTAGACACTGGGAAGGACACAGTGGGAGATGGATCTTAGCAACCTCAACATATAAATTTTTTTCCTTATTGAGAACTTTTACCATTTCACCTAAAGAAAGCACTTTACAGCTTCTCTGGCATATCCAAATTGCCAGCATCACCATTCTTGCACCATTCTTGTTGGGGTAATTATTAAATAAAAGAAGGATTACTTGAACATGAGCACTGTAGTACTGTGACATGATCTGATAACCGAGATAGCTACTAAGTGACTAGTGAGTGGGTAGTGTTTACATTGTGGATACTCTGGATAAAGTTATAATTCCCATCCAAGTAAGATGAAGCAAGATAGCCCAAGATTCATCAAACTACTCAGAATAGTGCCTAATTTAAAACATATGCGTGGCGTATTTCTGGAAATTTCCAGTTAATATTTTTGGACCATGATTGACCAGGAGTAACTGAAACTACAGAATGTGAAACTGCAGATGGGGGGACTGATAAATCTCTAGAATCCTTGAGGATACAAGGATTTTGTCTGTTGAGAGAGAGAGAGAGACAGAGAGAGAGAGAGAGAGAGAGAGAAATTGGCTGAAAAAATAACACAAAGATTTAAAGCCATATATAAATACTGCTAATATCACACTTGAGAAAGAATCATTCAATAATTTAGCATACTAATCCCAATGATGTACCTTACAGAAATAGAGCAAACAATTATGAAATTCATCTGGAAGGATAAAAAACCCAGAATAGCTAAAGCAATCCTCAGTAGAAAGAGCGAAGCAGGGGGTATCGCAATACCAGATCTTCAACTCTACTACAAAGCAATAGTAACAAAAATGGCATGGTATTGGTACCAAAATAGACAGGTAGATCAATGGTACAGAATAGAGGACATGGACACAAACCCAAATAAATACAATTTTCTCATACAAGACAAAGGGGCCAACAATATGCAATGGAGAAAAGATAGCCTCTTCAACAAATGGTGCTGGGAAAACTGGAAAACCATATGCAATAGAATGAAATTAAACCCCTATCTCTCACCCTGCACAAAACTCAACTCAAAATGGATCAAGGACCTCGGAATCAGACCAGAGACCCTGCATCTTATAGAAGAAAAAGTAGGTCCAAACCTTCAACTTGTTGGCTTAGGATCAGACTTCCTTAACAGGACTCCCATAGCACAAGAAATAAAAGCAAGAATCAACAACTGGGATAGATTCAAACTAAAAAGCTTTCTCTCAGCAAAGGAAACTATCAGTAATGTGAAGAGAGAGCCTACAGAATATCTTTGCCAATCATACTTCAGATAGAGCACTAATCTCCAGAATCTATAAAGAACTCAAAAAACTCTACACCAAGAATACAAATAATCCAATCAACAAATGGGCTAAGGAAATGAACAGACACTTCACAGAAGAAGATGTACAAGCAATCAACAGATATATGAAAAAATGTTCAACATCTCTAGTAATAAGAGAAATGCAAATCAAAACTACACTAAGATTTCATCTCACCCCAATTAGAATGGCGATTATCAAGAACACAAGCAACAACAGGTGTTGGCGAGGATGTGGGGAAAAAGGTACACTCATACATTGCTGGTGAGGTTGCAAATTAGTGCAGCCACTCTGGAAAGCAGTATGGAGATTCCTCAGAAAGCTTGGAATGGAACCACCATTTGACCCAGCTATCCCACTCCTTGGCCTATACCCAAAGGGCTTAAAATCAGCATACTACAGAGATACAGCCACATCAATGTTCATTGCTGCTCAATTCACCATAGCCAGATTGTGGAACCAACCTAGATGCCCTTCAGTTGATGAATGGATAAAGAAACTGTGGCATATATATGCAATGGAATATTACTCAGCCATGAAGAATGATAAAATTATGGCATTTGCAGGCAAATGGATGAAATTGGAGAATATCATGGTAAGTGAGATAAGCCAATCTCAAAAAACTAAAGGACGAATGATCTCACTGATAAGCAGATGAGGACATATAATGGGGGGTGGGAGGCGTTAGCATTAGGGTTAGGGTTAGGTTTAGGGTTAGGGTTAAAGAGGGTGGCAAGAATGGAGGAAGGAAGGACTGTATAGAGGGAAAAGAGGGGTGGGAGGGGTGGGGGGAAGGGAAAAAAATAACAGTATGAATCAAACAACATTACCCTATGTAAATTTATGATTACACAAATGGTATGCCTTGACTCCATGTACAAATAGAGAAACAACATGTATCCCATTTGTTTACAATAATAAAAAAATAATAATAATAATTTAGCATACTAAAAGAATACTAAAAGTGGCATTAGGTGTGATAAAAGAAATTGATACTCATTTTATTTTAATAATTTGCTTATTTCTTGAAGTATTTGCATGTCCTTGTTCCATCCATGTAACCATACCTGTGACACAAGGCCTCAACCAAAAGTTTGGAAAACTAATTCATAAAACAAAAGGTGATCTGTGCTAATATATAACTAGTCATAATTATCTTTCTAGAGCCTCTGCTCAACTAAAAAATCTTTAAGGAAAAACAGGTAATATTATCAAACAAAGTTGCCATCATAACTTTCATTATTAGATAGCATATTATTATTCCAGAAACAGAATAATGCCCATACCTTCTATAACAATATCAGTTCTGCATTATTACATGTGAAAAATCATAATCTAGAGGAGATAGTGAGAGACTTGGGACCAACTCAAAGCCGCCGGGTGAGTCTCTCCCGTTGGGGAGGCGTCCCGGATGGGGCGGTAGCCCCAGAACGCAGAGAATTTGTGAAGTGGAGTTGCTCGGCGAGACGCCCCTCCCCCCGCTGGAGCGGTAAACACGGACAACTGGGATCATCGAAGAGGAGGCGGCTCAGCACAGCGCTTGGACTCGAGCAACCACTGGGGCTCCGGGCAGCTGCCTGAGGAGGAGCTGCGTGGCAAGTTGTTTAGACCCAGAACAACCGCTTCTGAACACCGGGGGGTTGCCCGGAGGAAGAGGAGGAGCGCAGCGGGACGCTTGGTCTAGGAGTGACTGCATCAGAGCCACAGGCGGTTGCCAGAGGAGGAGCTGCGTGGCGAGCTGTTTGAACTCAGAGGGAGCGCTCCTGAACACCAGGGGACTGCCCGGAAGAAGAGGAGGAGCGCGGCAGGACGCTTGGTCTAGGAGTGACTGCATGAGAGCTACAGGCAGTCGCCAGAGGAGGAGCTGCGTGGCGAGCTGTTTGAACTCAGAACAACTGCTCCAGAACACTGGTGGCCTACCTGGAGGAGGAGAGCGGTGGGACGCTTGGTCTAGGAGTGACTGCATCAGAGCCACAGGTGGTTGCCAGAGGAGGAGGCGAGTGGTGAGTTGATTGGACTAAAAGCGACCGCTCCTAAACACCGGTGGCCTACCTGGAGGAGGAGCGTGGTGAGTCACTTGGTCTCGGAGCCACCGCTCCTGAACACCCGGGGGGCTACCCCAAGGAGGAGGAGGAGGAACAGGGCGGGTCACTTGGACATGGAGTGACTGCCTAGGGATACGGGTGGTTGGCGGGAGGAGGAGACCCGAAGTGAGTTGTTTGGACTCCTAGTGACTGCGTCGGAAACTGGGCGGCTGTCCGGAGGAGGAGGTGTGTGACAGGTCTCTGGGTCTCGCAGCTATTGTACGGGGCTCCAGGTGGTGGCTCAGAGGAGGGGCTGCATAGCAAGGCGATTGGTGCAGAGCAGGGTCCCAGGAGCTAGGTGGCTTCTTGCTGGAAGAGCCACACAGAGACACGCCTAGGGGCGGAGCGAAGTTTCCAGGGCGGCGGGCAGATTCTCTGGGAGAGGCAGCCTAAGGAGACTCGCCTGCGAAGGGTGAGGCTCCCAGGCCCAGGACATAGGTCCGGGCCCCTGGGATCGTTGCAGAGGAAGAAAGCCCAGTCCAGGTGGTAGTTGTAGATTGAGGGGAACCTCTAGGAGGGCAACTGACCAGCGAGACGTCCCCACCGAGTGAGTCTTCCCGGCCGGGGGAGGTTTTCCCACAGGGACGGTAAAACCAGAGACACAGGCACAAACAGGCCTTGCCTCAGCCCGCAGTCTAGTTCCCCATTGGATGACCATTGGTCAACAACTGGAGGCACCTCTGCCCACTAGCAGGGAATATACGCCACCTGAGGATCACCACCCCTAGAGAGGCAGCTTCTTCGTGGAGCTCTTCATTATCAACCTCCTCCAAGACTTCAGGCTACTGAAGGATAAGAGGGGATATACTAGCAATCTTCAGGGACATTATAAGTTGATAGAGGAAATCTGCAATATCTTAATGACCCACTGATTCCTGAACAATATGAGAAAACAAGGGAAGAAAATGCCCCAAACAAATCTAGATGTTACATCAATAAAATCGAACGACAGCATGGCAGAAGAAATGACAGAAAGGGAGTTCAGAATGTACATAATTAAAATGATTAGGGAAGCAAACGATGAGATAAAAGAGTAAATGCAGGCATTGAACGATCGCACCAATCAACAGTTAACAGAGCAAATTCAGGAAGCAAGAGATCATTTCAATAAAGAGTTAGAGATAATGAAAAAAAACCAAACAGAAATCCTTGAAATGAAGGAAACAATAAACCAAATTAAGAACTCCATAGAAAGCATAACCAATAGGATAGAACAGCTGGAAGACAGAACTTCAGATATTGAAGACAAAATATTTATCCTCGAAAACAAAGTTGAACAAACAGAGAAGATGGTGAGAAATCATGAACAGAATCTACAAGAACTATGGGATATCATGAAAAGGCCAAATTTGAGAATTATTGGGATTGAGGAAGGCTTAGAGAAACAAACCAAAGGAATGAACAATCTATTTGAAGAAATAATATCAGAAAATTTCCCAAATCTGAAGAATGAAATGGAAAATCAAGTCCAAGAGGCTTATAGGACTCCAAATACACAAAATTACAACAGACCCACACCAAGGCACATTATAATGAAAATACCGAACATACAAAATAAAGACAGAATTTTAAAGGCTATGAGAGAAAAGAACCAAATTACATTCAGGGGGAAGCCAATACGGATATCAGCGGATTTTTCAATCCAGACCCTAAAAGCTAGAAGGGACTGGAACAACATTTTTCAAGCTCTGAAAGAAAATGGATGCCAACCAAGAATCTTTTTTTTTTTTTTATTTATTTTTTTTTTTTACGTTTACATAGGGTAATGATGTTTATTATATTTTTCCCCTCCCCCCCACCCCTACCCCTCCCACCCCTCCCACCCCTCTTTTCCCTCTACACAGTCCTTCTTTCCTTCATTCTTACTGCTCTCCTTAGCCTAACTCTAAACCTAACCCTAAACCTAATGCTAGCCCGTCCCACCCCCCATTATATGTCCTCATCCGCTTATCAGCGAGATCATTCGTCCTTTAGTTTTTTGAGATTGGTTTATCTCACTTAGCATGATATTCTCCAATTTCGACCATTTGCCTACAAATGCCATAATTTTATCATTCTTCATTGCGGAGTAATATTCCATTGTATAAATATGCCACAGTTTCTTTATCCATTCATCAACTGAAGGGCATCTAGGTTGGTTCCACAATCTGGCTATGGTGAATTGAGCAGCAATGAACATTGATGTGGCTGTATCTCTGTAGTATGCTGATTTTAAGTCCTTTGGGTATAGGCCAAGGAGTGGGATAGCTGGGTCAAATGGTGTTTCCCCAACCAAGAATCTTATACCCAGCAAAACTTACCTTCAAATTTGACGATGAAATAAAATCATTTCATGATAAACAAAAGCTAAAAGAATTTACAAAAAGAAAACCAGCATTACAGAACATTCTCAGCAAAATATTTCATGAGGAAGAGATAAAAAACAAAGAAGAAAATCAGCAAAGGGAGGAATTATCCTAAAGGAACTGTCAAATAAAGGAGGAACACCAAGATGTGTCAAAAACTTTAAATATGAACCAAATGACTGGGAATACAAATCATATCTCAATAATAACCCTGAATGTTAATGGCCTGAATTCATCAATCAAAAGACATAGACTGGCAGATTGGATTAAAAAGAAAGATCCAACAATATGTTGCCTGCAAGAGACTCACCTCATAGAAAGAGATACCCATAGACTAAAGGTGAAAGGATGGGGAAAAACATACCATGCACATGGACTCAGCAAAAAAGCTGGAGTATCCATCCTCATTTCAGATAATGTGGACTTCAAGCCAATGTTAGTCAGAAGGGATAAAGAAGGACATTTCATACTGCTTAAGGGAAGCATAAATCAGCAAGATATAACAATCATAAACATCTATGCCCCAAACAGTGGCTCATCCATGTATGTTAAACAAATCCTTCTCAATTTTAGAAACCAAATAGACCATAACACAATAATACTAGGTGATTTTAACACGCCTCTCTCACCACTGGACAGATCTTCCAAACAAAAATTGAACAAAGAAACCATACATCTCAATAACACAATCAATAATTTACACTTAACAGACATTTATAGAATATACCATCCAACCAAGAGCGAATACACTTTCTTCTCAGCAGCACATGGATCCTTCTCTAAAATAGACCATATATTATGCCACAAAGCTAATGTCAGCAAATACAAGAAGATAGAGACACTACCTGGTATTCTATCAGATCATAATGGATTGAAGTTACAAATTAATGAAAGAGTGAAAAACAGAAACTACTCCAACACCTGGAGATTAAACAATATGCTACTATATGATGAATGGATAACAGAAGATATTACGAAGGAAATTTAAAAATTCTTAGAGGTAAACGAGAACAAAGAAACATCGTATCAAAATCTCTGGGACACTATGAAAGCGGTACTTAGAGGAAGATTTATTTCATGGAGCGCATTTAATAAAAGAAGTAAAACTCAAAAAATAAATGACCTAACACTACAACTCAAAGCCCTAGAAAAAGAAGAACAGACCAACACCAAAAGTAGTAGAAGACAGGAAATAGTTAAACTCAGAGCTGAAATCAATGAAATTGAAACCAAAGAAACAATACAAAAAAATTGACAAAATAAATAGTTGGTTCTTCAAAAAAATAAACAAAATTGATAAACCTTTAGCCACACTAACAAAGAGAAGACGAGAGAAAACCCAAATCACTAAAATTCGGAATGAACAAGGAAATATCACAACAGACACGACTGAAATACAAAACATAATTAGAAGCTATTTCGAAAATCTATACTCCAACAAAATAGAAAATTTCGAAGACATCAACAGGTTTCTAGAGACATATGAATTGCCTAAACTGAACGAGGAGGACATACACAACTTAAATAAACCAATTTCAAGTAATGAAATAGAAGAAGTCATCAAAAGCCTTCCAACAAAGAAAAGTCCAGGACCAGATGGGTTCTCAGCCGAGTTCTACAAAACTTTTAAAGAAGAGCTCATTCCAATACTTCTCAAACTATTCCAGAAAATAGAAGAGGAGTGAACTCTCCCAAACTCATCCTATGAAGCCAATATTACCCTGATTCCTAAACCAGACAGAGACACATCAAGGAAAGAAAATTTCAGACCAATATCCTTAATGAACATCGATGCAAAAATTCTCAACAAAATTTTAGCAAATCGCATACAAAAATGTATTAAAAAGATAGTGCACCATGATCAAGTGGGTTTCATCCCAGGGATGCAAGGTTGGTTCAACATCAGGAAATCAATAAATGTCATTCACCATATCAATAGACTTAAAGTCAAGAATCACATGATTATTTCAATAGATGCAGAAAAAGCATTTGATAAAATACAGCACCCCTTCATGCTCAAAACACTAGAAAAAATAGGGATAGTGGGAACATTCCTTAACCTTGTAAAGGCCATCTACGCTAAACCCATGGCTAATATCATTCTAAATGGTGAAAAACTGAAAGCATTCCCTCTAAAAACTGGAACAAGGCAGGGATGCCCTCTTTCACCACTTCTATTCAATATCGTCCTTGAAACTCTAGCCAGAGCAATTAGACAGACCAAAGAAATTAAAGGATACGAATAGGAAAAGAAGAACTCAAACTATCCCTATTTGCTGATGATATGATGGTATACTTAGAGGAACCAGGAAATTCCACCAGAAAACTTTTAGATCTCATAAGTGAATTCAGTAAAGTAGTGGGATATAAGATCAATGCACATAAATCTAAGGCATTTTTATACATAAGCGATGAATCTTCAGAAAGAGAAATTAGGAAAACTACCCCATTCACAATAGCTTCGAAAAAAATAAAGTATTTGGGAATCAATCTCACAAAAGAGGTGAAAGACCTCTACAATAAGAACTACAGAACACTAAAGAAAGAAATTCAAGAAAACCTTAGAAGATGGAAAGATCTCCCATGTTCTTGGATAGGAAGAATTAATATTGTCAAAATGGCCATACTACCAAAAGTGCTATACAGATTCAATGCAATTCCAATTAAAATCCCAATGATGTACCTTACAGAAATAGAGCAAACAATTATGAAATTCATCTGGAAGAATAAAAAACCCAGAATAGCTAAAGCAATCCTTGGCAGAAAGAGTGAAGCAGGGGGTATCGCAATACCAGATCTTCAACTCTACTACAAAGCAATTGTAACAAAAACAGCATGGTATTGGTACCAAAATAGAAAGGTGGATCAATGGTACAGAATAGAGGACACGGACACAAACCCAAATAAATAAAATTTTCTCATACTAGACAAAGGGGCCAAAAATATGCAATGGAGAAAAGATAGCCTCTTCAACAAATGGTGCTGGGAGAATTGGAAATCCATATGCAACAGAATGAAACTAAACCCATGTCTCTCACCATGCACGAAACTAAACTCAAAATGGATTAAGGATCTCGGAATCAGACCAGAGACCTTGCATCTTATAGAAGAAAAAGTAGGTCCAGATCTTCAACATGTCGGCTTAGGACCAGACTTCCTCAACAGGACTCCCATAGCACAAGAAATAAAAGCAAGAATCAACAACTGGGATAGATTCAAACTAAAAAGCTTTCTCTCAGCAAAGGAAACTATCAGCAATGCGAAGAAAGAGCCTACAGAGTGGGAGAAAATCTTTGCCAATCATACTTCAGATAGAGCGCTAATCTCCAGAATCTATAAAGAACTCAAAAAACTCTACACCAAGAATGTAAATAATCCAATTGACAAATGGGCTAAAGAAATGAATAGACACTTCACAGAAGAAGATGTACAAGCAATCAACAAACATATGGAAAAATGTTCAACATCTCTAGTAATAAGAGAAATGCAAATCAAAACCACCCTAAGATTCCATCTTACCCCAATTAGAATGGCGATTATCAAGAATACAAGCAACAACAGGTGTTGGCAAGGATGTGGGGAGAAAGGTACACTCTTACATTGTTGGTGGGGCTGCAAATTAGTGCAGCCACTGTGGAAAGCAGTGTGGAGATTCCTTAGAAAACTTGGAATGGAACCACCATTTGACCCAGCTATCCCACTCCTTGGCCTATATCCAAAGGACTTAAAATCAGCATATTACAGAGATACAGCCACATCAATGTTCATAGCTGCTCAGTTCACAATAGCCAGATTGTGGAACCAACCTAGATGTCCTTCAATTGATGAATGGATAAAGAAAATGTGGTATATATATACAATGGAATATTACTCAGCCATAAAGAATGATAAAATTATGGCATTTGCAGGCAAATGGATGAAACTGGAGAATATCATGCTAAGCAAGATAAGCCGACAGCCAGCTTCTCCAGGTTGTCGGAACGGAACTGGCCCGCTAGTGAGAGCCTTTCTGACCAGAACAAGCTCCGAGTCCCGGAGCCCCTGCAGCGCAGCGTACTCTGGCAAAGAACCAGCGGAGAGCCGCGATCCTCAAACAGCCTCTGGGATTAGGGCAGGGCAGCCAGAGACCTCTTCAGGCGGCTCTGCCCACTCCGGTTGCAGGCTCTCTTCACGGGGCGATCCAAGATGGCGGCCTAGAGGGAGACTGCACCCCCAGTCGCTCCAGAACCCTGGAGTTAAGAAGGGGAGGCATTGAGAGACTCGGACTGAAATAGAGCCACGGGTGAGTCTCCCCACTGGGTAAAGCTCGGTCCGGGTGGCAGGCCCAGATAGAGGTGGCTTATCGGAGCCGGGCAGGGCAGCTAGAGTCATCCACAGGCAGCCCTGCGCACTCCGGCGGTGGGCCCCGCCCACACAGCCAGCTTCTCCAGGTTCTCGGAATGGAACTGGCCCGCTAGTGAGAGCCTTTCTGACCAGAACAAGCTCCGAGTACCGGAGCCCCTGCAGCGCAGCGTACTCTGGCAAAGAACCAGCGGAGAGCCGCGATCCTCAAACAGCCTCTGGGATTAGGGCAGGGCAGCCAGAGACCTCTTCAGGCGGCTCTGCCCACTCCGGCTGCAGGCTCTCTTCTCGGGGCGATCCAAGATGGCGGCCTAGAGAGAGACTGCACCCCCAGTCGCTCCAGAACCCTGGAGTAAAGAAGGGGAGGCATTGAGAGACTCGGACTGAAATAGAGCCACGGGTGAGTCTGCCCACTGGGTAAAGCTCGGCCCGGGTGGCAGGCCCAGATAGAGGTGGCTTATTGGAGCCGGGCAGGGCAGCTAGAGTCTTCCCAAGGTAGCCTTCCACACTCCGGCAGTGAGCTCCTCCCACACGGCCAGCTGCACGGCGCAGGCCCACAGTGAGAGCATTTCCGCACAGAGCCAGCTCCAAACCGTGGAACCAGTAGGGGGCTAGGGGCAGTTTTCTTCGGATGAGCTGCTTTATCAGATTCCTCCAAGACATCAGGCTACTGAAGGCTGGGAGGTGATACACTGGAAATCTACCAGGACACTATAAGCCAGTAGCGGAAAACTGCAATATCTCAGGGTCCCACTGACAACTGACCAATATGAGAAAACAAGGGAAGAAAATGTCCCAAACAAACCTAGATACTACATCAATAAAACCCAATGACAGCACAGCAGAAGAAATGTCAGAAAGGGAGTTCAGAATGTACGTAATTAAAACGATCAGGGAAGCTAATGAGGAGATGAAAGAGCAAATGCAGGCATTGAAGGAGGAGATGAAAGAGCAAATGCAGGCATTAAATGATCGCACCAATCAACAGTTAAAAGACCAAATACGGGAAGCAAGAGATCATTTCAATAAAGAGTTAGAGATACTGAAAAAAAAACAAACTGAAATACTTGAAATGAAGGAAACAATAAACCAAGTTAAAAACTCCATAGAAAGCATAACCAATAGGATAGAACACCTGGAAGACAGAACCTCAGACATTGAAGACAAATTATTTAATCTTGAAAGCAAAGTTGTCCAAACAGAAAAGATGGTAAGAAATCATGAACAGAATCTACAAGAACTATGGGATATCATGAAAAGGCCAAATTTAAGAATTATTGGGATTGAGGAAGGCTTAGAGAAACAAACCAAAGGAATGAATAATCTATTCAATGAAATAATAACAGAAAATTTCCCAAATCTGAAGAATGAAATGGAAAACCAAGTACAAGAGGCTTATAGAACTCCAAACATACAAAATTACAACAGACCCACACCAAGGCACATTATTATGAAAATACCTAACATACAAAATAAAGACAGAATTTTAAAGGCTATGAGAGAAAAGAATCAAATTACATTCAGAGGGAAACCAATAAGAATATCAGCAGATTTTTCAATCCAGACCCTAAAAGCTAGAAGGGCCTGGAACAACATATACCAAGCCCTGAAAGAAAACGGATGCCAACCAAGAATCTTATACCCAGCAAAACTTACCTTCAAATTTGACGATGAAATAAGATCCTTCCATGATAAACAAAAGCTAAAGGAATTTACAAAAAGAAAGCCAGCATTACAGAACATTCTCAGCAAAATATTCCATGAGGAAGAGATGAAAAACAACGATGCAAATCAGCAACAGGAGGCGCTAGCCTAAAGGAATAGCCAAATAAAGGAGAAACCAAATCATGTCAAAAACAAATATGAGTCAATTGACTGGGAATACAAATCATATCACAATAATAACCCTGAATGTTAATGGCCTGAATTCATCAATCAAAAGACACAGACTGGCAGATTGAATTAAAAAGAAAAATCCAACAATATGCTGCCTGCCAGAGACTCACCTCATAGAAAGAGACACCCATAGACTAAAGGTGAAAGGATGGGGAAAAACATACCATGCACACAGACACAGCAAAAAAGCTGGAGTATCCATCCTCATCTCAGATAATGTGGACTTCAAACCAAAACTAGTCAGAAGGGATAAAGAAGGACATTACATGCTGCTTAAGGGAAGCATAAATCAGCAAGACATAACAATCATAAATATCTATGCCCCGAACATTGGCTCATCCACGTACGTCAAACAAATCCTTCTCAATTACAGAATTCAAATAGACCACAACACAATAATACTAGGCGATTTTAACACACCTCTCTCACCACTGGATAGATCGTCCAAACAAAAATTGAATAAAGAAACTATAGATCTCAACAACACAATCAGCAATTTAGACTTAACGGACATATATAGAATATACCATCCAACAAAGAACGAATACACTTTCTTCTCAGCAGCACATGGATCCTTCTCTAAAATAGACCATATTTTATGCCACAAAGCTACTGTTAGCAAATACAAGAAGATAGAGATACTACCTTGTACTCTATCAGATCATAATGGATTGAAATTAGAAATAAATGACAGAATAAGAAACAGAAACTTCTCCAATACCTGGAGACTAAATAATACACTATTATATGATGAATGGATAACAGAAGACATCAGGAGGGAAATAAAAAAATTCTTAGAAGTAAACGAGAACAAAGATACATCATATCAAAATCTCTGGGACACTATGAAAGCAGTACTTAGAGGAAGATTTATTTCATGGGGTGCATTCAAAAAAAGAAGTAGAAATCAACAAATAAACGACTTAACACTACAGCTCAAAGCACTAGAAAAAGAAGAGCAGACCAATACCAAAAGTAGTAGAAGACAGGAAATAGTTAAAATCAGAGCCGAAATCAACGAAATCGAAACAAAAGAAACAATTGGAAAAATTAACAAAATAAATAGTTGGTTCTTTGAAAAAATAAATAAAATTGATAAACCCTTAGCCACACTAACAAAGACAAAGAGGGAGAAAACTCAAATTACTAAAATTCGGAATGAACAAGGAAACATCACAACAGACACGAGTGAAATACAAAACATAATTAGAAGCTATTTCGAAAATCTATACTCCAACAAAACAGAAAACCTCGAAGACATCAACAAATTTCTAGAGACATATGAACTACCTAAACTGAACGAGGAGGACATACACAACTTAAATAAACCAATTTCAAGCAATGAAATAGAAGAGGTCATCAAAAGCCTACCAACAAAGAAAAGTCCAGGACCAGATGGGTTCTCAGCCGAGTTCTACAAAACCTTTAAAGAAGAGCTCATTCCAATACTTCTCAAACTATTCCATGAAATAGAAGAGGAGGGAACCCTACCAAACTCGTTCTATGAAGCCAATATCACCCTGATACCTAAACCAGACAGAGACACATCGAGGAAAGAAAATTTCAGACCAATATCCTTAATGAATATCGATGCAAAAATTCTCAACAAAATTTTAGCAAATCGCATACAAATATATATTAAAAAGATAGTGCACCACGATGAAGTGGGTTTTATCCCAGGGATGCAAGGTTGGTTCAACATTCAGGAAATCAATAAATGTCATTCACCATATCAACAGACTTAAAGTTAAGAATCACATGATTATTTCAATAGATGCAGAAAAAGCATTTGATAAAATACAGCATCCCTTCATGCTCAAAACACTAGAAAAAATTGGGGTAGTGGGAACATTCCTAAACATTATAAAGGCAATCTACGCTAAGCCCATGGCTAATATCATTCTAAATGGTGAAAAACTGAAAGCGTTCCCCCTAAAAACTGGAACAAGGCAGGGATGCCCTCTTTCACCGCTTCTATTCAACATCGTCCTTGAGACTCTAGCCAGAGCAATCAGACAAACCAAAGAAATTAAAGGGATACGAATAGGAAAAGAAGAACTCAAACTATCCCTGTTCGCTGATGACATGATTATATATTTAGAGGAACCTGGAAATTCCACCAGAAAACTTTTAGAACTCATAAGTGAATTCAGTAAAGTAGCAGGTTACAAGATCAATGCTCATAAATCCAATGCATTTTTATACATAAGTGATGAATCTTCAGAAAGAGAAATTAGGAAAACTACCCCATTCACAATAGCACCGAAAAAAATAAAATACTTGGGAATCAATCTCACAAAAGAGGTGAAAGACCTCTAAAATGAGAACTACAGAACACTAAAGAAAGAAATTAAAGAAAACCTTAGAAGATGGAAAGATCTCCCATGTTCCTGGATAGGCAGAATTAATATCGTCAAAATGGCTATACTACCTAAAGTGCTATACAGATTCAATGCAATTCCAATTAAAATCCCAATGATGTACCTTACAGAAATAGAGCAAGCAATTATGAAATTCATCTGGAAGAATAAAAAACCTAGAATAGCTAAAGCAATCCTCAGTAGCAAGAGCGAAGCAGGGGGTATTGCAATACCAGATCTTCAACTCTACTACAAAGCAATAGTAACAAAAACGGCATGGTATTGGTACCAAAATAGACAGGTAGATCAATGGTACAGAATAGAGGACATGGACACAAACCCAAATAAATACAATTTTCTCATACTAGACAAAGGGGCCAAAAATATGCAATGGAGAAAAGATAGCCTCTTCAACAAATGGTACTGGGAAAACTGGAAAACCATATGCAATAGAATGAAACTAAACCCCTATCTCTCACCCTACACAAAACTCAACTCAAAATGGATCAAGGACCTCGGAATCAGACCAGAGACCCTGCATCTTATAGAAGAAAAAGTAGGTCCAAATCTTCAACTTGTTGGCTCAGGATCAGATTTCCTTAACAGGACTCCCATAGCACAAGAAATAAAAGCAAGAATCAACAACTGGGATAGATTCAAACTTAAAAGCTTTCTCTCAGCAAAGGAAACTATCAGAAATGTGAAGAGAGAGCCTACAGAGTGGGAGAATATCTTTGCCAACCATACCTCAGATAGAGCGCTAATTTCCAGAATCTATAAAGAACTCAAAAAACTCTACACGAAGAATACAAATAATCCAATCAACAAATGGGCTAAGGAAATGAATAGACACTTCACAGAAGAAGATGTACAAGCAATCAACAGATATATGAAAAAATGTTTAACATCCCTAGTAATAAGGGAAATGCAAATCAAAACTACCCTAAGATTTCATCTCACCCCAATTAGAATGGCGATTATCAAGAATACAAGCAACAATAGGTGTTGGTGAGGATGTGGTGAAAAAGGAACACTCATACATTGCTGGTGGGGTTGCAAATTAGTGCAGCCACTCTGGAAAGCAGTGTGGAGATTCCTCAGAAAGCTTGGAATGGAAACACCATTTGACCCAGCTATCCCACTCCTTGGCCTATACCCAAAGGACTTAAAATCAGCATACTACAGAGATACAGCCACATCAATGTTCATAGCTGCTCAATTCACCATAGCCAGATTGTGGAACCAACCTAGATGCCCTTCAGTTGATGAATGGATAAAGAAACTCTGGCATATTTATACAATGGAATATTACTCCGCAATGAAGAATGATAAAATTATGGCATTTGTAGGCAAATGGTCGAAATTGGAGAATATCATGGTAAGTGAGATAAGCCAATCTCAAAAAACTAAATGATGAATGATCTCGCTGATAAGCGGATGAGGACATATAATGGGGGGTGGGAGGGGCTAGCATTAGGTTTAGGGTTAGGTTTAGAGTTAGGCTAAGGAGAGCGGCAAGAATGAAGGAAAGAAGGACTGTGTAGAGGGAAAAGAGGGGTGGGAGGGGTGGGGGGGAGGAGAAAAATAAAATAAACATCATTACCCTATGTAAATGTAAAAAAAAATAAATAAATAAAAAAATTAAAAAATAAAAAATAAAAAAATTTTAAAAAAGCTAAAATAAATTCAATTAGAAGCAAAGAAAAAAAAAAAAAAGATAAGCCAATCTCAAAAAACCAAAGGAAGAATGATATCGCTAATAAGTGGATGATGACACATAATGGGGGGTGGGAAGGGTTAGTGTTGGAGTTGGAGTTGGGTTTAGGGAGGGGGGCAGGAATGGAGGAAGGAAGGACTGTATAGATGGAGGGGAGGGGTGGGAGGGGAGGGGGGGAAGGGAAAAAATGGCAGAATGAATCAAACAACATTACCCTATGTAAATTTATGATTACACAAATGGTATGCCTTTACGCCATGTACAGACAGAGAAACAACATGTATCCCATTTGTTTACAATAAAAAAAAATAATACGTGAAAAAATAAGAAAGAAAAATCATAATCTAGAAGCAAATATCCTTAGTAATTTTTAAAACATATTTATAGTATAGTCAGAATACAAAGGATATTTATAGCCCCTCTTGTACCAAAACTAATTTGAATCTGAAATTTACTAATCTATTTTATAAATGAATTTTAAAAATGATACTTGAACAAAATTAAGGAATTTTTCCTTAACATCTTCTTTCCAAAGCATGCTACCTGATTGTTTCAATTTACTCTAAATTACATTAAAATGTAGTATGTAGCCAATAACTTTTAAAAGGTTACTAGTTCATGTATACTTCCTGCTGTAATTCATTCTGGTGTAATTCATGCACACCAGCCACAACTTAAACTGTACTACATGCTATTTCTCAACTGTTAAATGATAATGTTCAGTTGCAAGGAGTTTTGTCCAGATTTCTACATCAAATGATATAGAAATGTATGAGTGCTTCTGGAAATTTTACGTTCTACTTACTTGTTTCAAAATGTACCCATGACTATAGGCGGAAAATACGTTTATTTAACTGTTAGTAAAAAATCTCCCTCTCAAAATTTCAGAACCAGATATCTTGCATCATTATTGCATATACCGGCATAAAAATACTAACTTTTTAACGTTATTATTTTAGTCATCTTTCTAAAAGCTGTAAAAAATGAAAAAAAAAAGGATTAAACTCATTCCTACATTTTAAACAATGACACCAGAGAACGTAACTACTTTTCCAGTCAGGCCTTAATTAATGTATGAATACCAAAACACACTAGTTGGTCTTCCTATTTAACCACTGGCATGTCAGGTTTGTCTGGAGATCTGATAAATCTGAAAACAATGTACATCTGATTGATAACAGTTTAAAGGTTTTAAAGCGAAGCCTACATATTTCAATGACCAGAAATCTGAGCTGAAAATTGGTT
This sequence comes from Sciurus carolinensis, assembly GCF_902686445.1. Taxonomy (NCBI): domain Eukaryota; kingdom Metazoa; phylum Chordata; class Mammalia; order Rodentia; family Sciuridae; genus Sciurus; species Sciurus carolinensis. The sequence continues at coordinate 112,616,669 of NC_062214.1, read as the reverse complement.
GATCTACCCAGTTGTATTTTTAGAGAGATCAGAATTATTGAAAAGTTCAGATTGAGGTGTCGGAACTAAGGAGTGATTCAAGTCTACTATTAACTATTTGTGAGTTTTGTGTTTTATTTAATCATTTAACTATTCAATACTTTTGTTCCTAATTATAGAACTGGCCCATGTGACCACTAAGGCCCCTTCAGCTCTCACATTCTAGAATTCTGATTCTATAGCATACTTAACAATGTAAGGTAGACCCTCCATCCAGAAGAAATCCCCCACTGACCAGGGTCTGTATACTCTTCTACCAGGTTAAATGACAAGAGCTTGTCAAAATAAAGAATAAGAACACAAGGATTTACCATCCATTGTGAACCACATTCTTCAATGCTCAGCAACAGAGCCTAGGGTGCTAAACATTCTGATGCAATAATAATGCAGTTCACCAAACAAGGCCAAGCTCAGAGGTTTCCAGGAAACCAAAAAGGGGAAGAATGTAGAAAGAAATAGTAGAGACTTCAAATTGAAAATAATGAATGAAATTCAATCTGAGAATCAAAAGGAAACACAATAAAGACGTAACAAGTGTGGTCAATGCATTTAGAATTATTAGAACCATGGAAAGCTTTTCCTAACATTACTAACAAACCATCTTGGAGAACTATTCTCATTTATCATTAAGAGGTTCAATGGCGTAAAATCAGATTACTGATTCTTCTTTGGAAATGCAAAAACTAAAATTAAATTATATTGATTTGTAAAAGGTATAATTACCATACATCTTCACAAAAGGCATTTTTACCTTGCCCTAGAAATTTAAAATGTTCTTTTATTACATAGTGGAACATTCAATACTTCAGGAAAATAAGACAAAATATGAATTAGGGTTTGATACTCAGCACCACATAAAAATAAATAAAAGATCCACTGACAACTAAAACAAAAAAAAAGTATATATGTTAAAAAAGGAAATCCATCATTACATTAACGAGTTAAAACATTTCTAAATAAAACAGTGAAATTATACAATGTCCTCAATTATGACTCCCCTTTCTTTAGGGAAAAGAAAGTGGAAAACAATCAATGTAAGTCATTAGTACATATTCTGTTTCCCTCCGGGTATAGGTGCATGTGTGTATGAGAAAGAGATTACATACTTGTAATTGGTAAACTCTAAAAATTTTACTTTTATGCTTTATAGCATGTATTTCCAATTAAAAGTACTATATTGACGAAGTCTATGTACTTGTCATTTTTATCATCCTACCATAGTATTAATTGGGTTAGTATCATGCAAATTGATTTTACATTCCTTCATTTGAGAGCATTTGTTTGACTTGGTTTTCCTTGGGTGTTATTTCTTTGAAAATATTTCTGAAAGTAAAATTGTATCACTCAACATACAAATAATATGATAACCCCATTATATTTGTTAATCAATTGTTTTTCAAGGGGAAATATAACCCATTTAGAAAACTACCAATAAAGTTCATATATTATTGCCCCACATTCACACCATTCCCACCATCACATAATTATGTCACATTGTTGTTGCTTGTGCTCAGTGACAAGTGTACATAGTACCTAAAGTTTGTTAAAATATGAATTTTATTTGCTAGTAAGGCTGAACAATATTCCTAGTGACAACTCCCTCTTTTTCTAAATACTTAAAGACTATTGAAGGAGAGATAATAGTAATCTTTTTGAATGTATTAATATGTATCATATTTATAAACATTAATTTTTTTGTCTACAAACACAATACAGGTGTATTTCAGAAAGTCAAGAAATACAGAATAATGCATAAACACCCATAATCTCAACCTATTTTTCCTTTTAAATAATGTGTATATAAAAATCTAATTTCCTAAGAAGGAAGGCAGGGGAGTGAAGCGGACGCGCAGCAGAATTTGTGGGGCCAGAGCGAGCTAACTAAGAACAAAGTGGAGGTTCAAGATGGCGGACTAGAGGGCGGCTGCATTTCATGTTGCTCCAGGACTCAAGATTCAAAAGAGGAGATAGTGACTTGGGACCAACTCAAAGCCGCCGGGTGAGTTTCTCCCATAGGGGAGGTGTCCCCGATGGGGCAGTAGCCCCGGAACACAGAGAACTTTGTGAAGTAGAGTGACTCGGCGGGACGCCCCTCCCCCGCCGGAGCGGTAAAAACGGATTGCGAAGCGGAGCGAAAAATGGCGGATTGAAGTTTCCAGGACCGCGGGAAACTTAAACCTAAGGAGACTCGTCTGCGAAGGGTGAGGCTCCCAAGCCCAGGAGGGAGGTCCGGGCCCCTGGGAACGTTGCCTGCGAAGGCTGCCCTGCCCAGGCGGCAAGACACACCTCCCCCGCTGGAGCAGTGAACTCGGAAAGCGGGGAACTTTGCAAAGGAGGTTGTGCGACACACTGCTTGGTTTTGAAGCGATCTGCCAGGGCTCCAGCGGCTGCCAGAGAAAGAGTGGGGCGGCGAGTTGTTTGGATCCAGCAACCGCCTGAGCAACGGGGAGGGGGCTGCCCAGAGGAGGTGGAGGTACGCAGTGAGTGCCTTGGTCTCCAAGCGCCCACACAGAGCACCGGGTGGCTGCCTGGAGGAAGAGACGAGCTACGGGTCACTGGGGCTTGGAACATATGTACGAGGCTCCAAGTGACTGGTCAGAGGGCGGGTCGCATAGCCAGGCGATTAGGTGCATAGCAAGGTCCGGTCCAGGGATCTAGGCACCTTTTCTTGAATGAACTACACAGAGACAAGCTGAGGGGCGAAGTGAAGGTTCCAGGACTTCGGGCAGCTTCTCTAAGAAGGGACAACCTAAGGAGACTCGTCTACGAAGGGTGAGGCTCCCAGGCCCAGGAGGTAGGTCTGGGCCCCTGGGAAGGCTGCCCTGCCCAGGCAGCAAGACACACCTACCCCCGTTGGAACAGTGAGCTCGGGAAGTGGGGAACCTTGCAGAGGAGGCCGAGCAGCATACCGCTTGGTTTTTTGGTTTTTTGGAGCAATCTGCCAGGGCTCCGGGGGCTGCCAGAGAAAGAGTTGGGTGGCGAACTATTTGGATTCAGCAACCGCCTGAACAACGGGGAGGGGGCTGTCCTGAGGAGGTGGAGGTGCGCAGTGAGTGGCTTGGTCTCCAAGCGCCCACACAGAACACCGGGTGGCTGCCTGGAGGAAGAGACGAGTGACAGGTCACTGGGGCTTGGAGCATATGTACGAGGCTCCAAGTGACTCTTCAGAGGAGGGGTCGCATAGCTAGGCGATTAGGTGCAAAGCACGGTCCGAGCCGGGGATCTAAGCACCTTTTCTTGAAAGAGCTACACAGAGACCAGCTGAGGGGTGGAGCGAAGGTTCCAGGACTGCAGGCAGCTTCTCTGAGGAGGGGCCACCTAAGGAGACTCGTCTGCGAAGGGCAGGGCTCCCAAGCCCAGGAGGTAGGTCCAGGCCCCTGGAAATGTGGCTTGGGAAGGCTGCCCTGCCCAGGCGGTAGTTGTGGACTGAGGGGAACCTCTAGGAGGGGAACGGACTAGTGAGACCTCCCCACCGGGTGGGTCTTCCCCGCCGAGTGAGGTTTTCCCACAAAGACAGTAAAACCAGAGACACAGGCCAAAACAGGCATTGCCTCAGCCCGCAGTCTAGTTCCCCTTTGGATGACCATTGGTCAACAAGTAGAGGCACCTCTGCCCTCTAGCAGGGAATATACCCCACCTGAAGACCACCACCCCTAGAGAGGCAGCTACCTAGGGGAACACCGAAGTATCAACTTCCTCTAAGACTTCAGGCTACTGAAGGATAAGAGGGGATACACTAGCAATCTTCAGGGACATTATAAGTCAATAGAGGTAATCTGCAACATCTCTGCAGTCCACTGATACCTGAACAATATGAGAAAACAAGGGAAGAAAATGCCTCAAACAAATCTGGATGTTATATCAATAAAATCCAATGACAGCATGGCAGAAGAAATGACAGAAAGGGAGTTCAGAATGTACATAATCAACATGATAAGGGAAGCAAACGATGAAATGAAAGAGCAAATGCAGGCATTGAATGAACGCACCAATAGACAGTTAAAAGAGCAAATACAGGAAGCAAAAGACCATTTCAATAAAGAGTTAGAGATATTGAAAAAAAACCAAACAGAAATCCTTGAAATGAAGGAAACAATAAACCAAATTAAGAACTCCATAGAAAGCACAACCAATAGGATAGAACACCTGGAAGACAGAACCTCAGATATTGAAGACAAAATATTTAACCTCGAAAACAAAGTCGAACAAACAGAGAAGATGGTAAGAAATCATGAACAGAAACTCCAAGAACTATGGGATATCATGAAAAGGCCAAATTTGAGAATTATTGGGATTGAGGAAGGCTTAGAGAAACAAACCAAAGGAATGAACAACCTATTCAATGAGATAATTTCAGAAAATTTCCCAAATCTGAAGAACGAAATGGAAAATCAAGTCCAAGAGGCTTACAGGACTCCAAATACACAAAATTACAACAGACCCACACCAAGGCACATTATAATGAAAATACCTAACATACAAAATAAAGACAGAATCTTAAAGGCTGTGAGAGAAAAGAACCAAATTACATTCAGGGGGAAGCCAATACGGATATCAGCAGATTTTTCAATCCAGACCCTAAAAGCTAGAAGGGCCTGGAATAACATTTTTCAAGCCCTAAAAGAAAATGGATGCCAACCAAGAATCTTATACCCAGCAAAACTTACCTTCAGATTTGACGACGAAATAAAATCCTTCCATGATAAGCAAAAGCTAAAAGAATATACAAAAAGAAAGCCAGCATTACAGAACATTCTCAGCAAAATATTCCATGAAGAAGATATGAAAAACAAAGAAGCAAATCAGCAAAGGGAGGAGATATCCTAAAGGAACTCTCAAATAAAGAGGAACCAAGTCGTGTCAAAAATAAGCAAATAAATGAATAAAATGAGTCAAATGACCGGGAATACAAATCATATCTCAATAATAACCCTGAATATTAACGGCCTGAATTCATCAATCAAAAGACATAGACTGGCAGATTGGATAAAAAAGAAAGATCCAACAATATGTTGCCTGCAAGAGACTCATCTCTTAGAAAGAGATACCCATAGACTAAAGGTGAAAGGACGGGAAAAAACTTACCATGCACATGGACCCGGCAAAAAAGCTGGGGTATCCATCCTCATTTCAGATAAAGTGGACTTCAAGCCAAAGTTAATCAGAAGGGATAAAGAAGGACATTTCATAATGCTTAAGGGAACCATAAATCAGCAAGACATAACAATCATAAATATCTATGCCCCAAACAGTGGCTCACCCATGTATGTCAAACAAATCCTTCTCAATCTCAGAAACCAAATAGACCACAATACAATAATACTAGGTGATTTTAACACGCCTCTCTCACCACTGGACAGATCTTCCAAACAAAAATCGAACAAAGAAACCATACATCTCAATAACACAATCAATAATTTACACTTAACAGACATTTATAGAATATACCATCCAACGAAGAGTGAATACACTTTCTTCTCAGCAGCACATGGATCCTTCTCTAAAATAGACCATATATTATGCCACAAAGCTAATGTCAGCAAATACAAGAAGATAGAGACACTTCCTTGTATTTTATCAGACCATAATGGATTGAAACTAGAAATAAATGAAAGAGCAAAAAACAGAAATTACTCCAACACCTGGAGATTAAACAATATGCTATTATATGAGGAATGGATAACAGAAGATATTATGAAGGAAATTTAAAAATTCTTAGAGGTAAACGAGAACAAAGAAACATCGTATCAAAATCTCTGGGACACTATGAAAGCGGTACTTAGAGGAAGATTTATTTCATGGAGCACATTTAATAAAAGAAGTAAAACTCAAAAAATAAATGACCTAACACTACAGCTCAAAGCCCTAGAAAAAGAAGAACAGACCAACACCAAAAGTAGTAGAAGACAGGAAATAGCTAAACTGAGAGCTGAAATCAACGAAATTGAAACGAAAGAAACAATACAAAAAATTGACAAAATAAATAGTTGGTTCTTCGAAAAAATAAACAAAATTGATAAACCTTTAGCCACACTAACAAAGAGAAGACGAGAGAAAACCCAAATCACTAAAATTCGGAATGAACAAGGAAATATCACAACAGACACGACTAAAATGCAAAACATAATTAGAAGCTATTTTGAAAATCTATATTCCAACAAAATAGAAAATTTCGAAGATATCAACAAGTTTCTAGAGACCTATGAATTGCCTAAACTGAACGAGAAGGACATACACAATTTAAATAGACCAATTTCAAGTAATGAAATAGAAGAAGTCATCAAAAGCCTACCAACAAAGAAAAGTCCAGGACCTGATGGTTTCTCAGCCGAGTTCTACAAAACCTTTAAAGAAGAGCTCATTCCAATACTTTTCAAAGTATTCCATGAAATAGAAGAGGAGGGAACCCTCCCAAACTCATTCTACGAAGCCAATATCACCCTGATACCTAAACCAGACAGAGACACATCGAGGAAAGAAAATTTCAGACCAATATCCTTAATGAACATCGATGCAAAAATTCTCAACAAAATTTTAGCAAATCACATACAAAAATGTATTAAAAAGATAGTGCATCATGATCAAGTGGGTTTCATCCCAGGGATGCAAGGTTGGTTCAACATCAGGAAATCAATAAATGTCATTCACCATATCAACAGACTTAAAGTCAAGAATCACATGATTATTTCAATAGATGCAGAAAAAGCATTTGATAAAATACAGCACCCCTTCATGCTCAAAACACTAGAAAAAATAGGGATAGTGGGAATGTTCCTTAACATTGTAAAGGCCATCTATGCTAAGCCCATGGCTAATATTATTCTTAATGGTGAAAAACTGAAAGCATTCCCCCTAAAATCTGGAACAAGGCAGGGATGCCCTCTCTCACCACTCCTATTCAATATCGTCCTTGAAACTCTAGCCAGAGCAATTAGACAGACCAAAGAAATTAAAGGGATACGAATTGGAAAAGAAGAACTCAAACTATCCCTATTTGCTGATGATATGATTATATACTTAGAGGAACCAGGAAATTCCACCAGAAAACTCTTAGAACTCATAAGTGAATTCAGTAAAGTAGCAGGATACAAGATCAACGCTCATAAATCCAATGCATTTTTATACATAAGTGATGAATCTTCAGAAAGAGAAGTTAGGAAAACTACTCCATTCACAATAGCTTCGAAAAAAATAAAATACTTGGGAATCAATCTCACAAAAGAGGTGAAAGACCTCTACAATGAGAACTACAGAACACTAAAGAAAGAAATTAAAGAACACCTTAGAAGATGGAAAGATCTCCCATGTTCCTAGATAGGCAGAATTAATATTGTCAAAATGGCCATACTACCAAAAGTGCTATACAGATTCAATGCAATTCCAATTAAAATCCCAATGATGTACCTTACAGAAGTAGAACAAGCAATCATGAAATTCATCTGGAAGAATAAGAAACCCAGAATTGCTAAAGCAATCCTTCGCAGGAAAAATGAAGCAGGGGGTATTGCAATACCTGAACTTCAACTGTACTACAAAGCAATAGTAACAAAAACGGCATGGTATTGGTACCAAAATAGACAGGTAGATCAATGGTACAGAATAGAGGACACGGACACAAACCCAAACAAATATAATTTCCTCATACTAGACAAAGGGGCCAAAAATATGCAATGGAGAAAAGATAGCCTCTTCAATAAATGGTGCTGGGAAAATTGGAAATCCATATGCAACAAAATGAAAATAAACCCATATCTCTCACCGTGCACAAAACTAAACTCAAAATGGATTAAGGACCTCGGAATCAGACCAGAGACCCTGCATCTTATAGAAGAAAAAGTAGGTCCAGATCTTCAACATGTCGGCTTAGGACCAGACTTTCTCAACAGGACTCCCATAGCACAAGAAATAAAAGCAAGAATCAACAACTGGGATAGATTCAAACTAAAAAGCTTTCTCTCAGCAAAGGAAACTATCAGCAATGTGAAGAAAGAGCCTACAGAGTGGGAGAAAATCTTTGCCAATCATACTTCAGATAGAGCACTAATCTCCAGAATCTATAAAGAACTCAAAAAACTCAACACCAAGACTACAAATAATCCAATCGACAAATGGTCTAAGGAAATGAACAGACACTTCACAGAAGAAGACCTACAAACAATCAACAAACATATGGAAAAATGTTCAACATCTCTAGTAATAAAAGAAATGCAAATCAAAACCACCCTAAGATTCCATCTTACCCCAATCAGAATGGCGATCATCAAGAACACAAGCAACAACAGGTGTTGGCGAGTATGTGGGGAAAAAGGTACAGTCATACATTGCTGGTGGGGTTGCAAATTAGTGCAACCTCTCTGGAAGGCAGTATGGAGATTCCTTAAAAAACTTGGAATGGAACTACCATTTGACCCAGCTATCCCACTCCTTGGCCTATACCCAAAGGACTTAAAATCAGCATACTACAGAGATACAGCCACATCAATGTTCATTGCTGCTCAATTCACCATAGCCAGATTGTGGAACCAACCTAGATGCCCTTCAGTTGATGAATGGATAAAGAAACTGTGGCATATATATACAATGGAATATTACTCAGCCATAAAGAATGATAAAATTATGGCATTCGCAAGCAAATGGTTGAAATTGGAGAATATCATGCTAAGTGAGATAAGCCAATCTCAGAAAACCAAAGGAAGAATGATCTCGCTGATAAGTGGATGATGATACATAATGGGGCGTGGGAGGGGTTAGTTTTAGGGTTAGAGTGAGGGTTAGGGAGGGGAGCAAGAATGGGGGAAGGAAGGACTGTATAGAGGGAAAAGAGGGATGGGAGGGGTGGGGGGAAGGGGAAAAAAATAACAGAATGAATCAACCAACATCACCCTATGCAAACGTATGATTACACAAATGGTATGCCTTTACTCTATGTACAAACAGAGAAAGAACATGTATCCCATTTGTTCACAATAAAAAAAAAAAAATCTAATTTCCTTTCTTTACCTCTCCACTAATCCCCATTCCCATCATTTTTAGGTAATCATTGTTAAGCATTTGGTGTATGTTGTTCCAGAATTTTTCTATGACTTTTGCTTATAAAAATAAAATCACACTAATCATTGTCTTATGCAACTGGCTCTTTCTCCTTAATATACTACCATAGACATCTTTTCAAGACATACAGACCTAACCTCATTCTTTTGATATTCTCATGATATTCTATGCTGTGTATCTACAAGCTATAAAACTGGGTCAAAGAGGGGCCCAGCACCATATATGTGAGGTACACATGTTACATTTTGTGATGGTTTGGATATAAAATATCCTCCAAAGATGAGAATGTTGAAGAACTGACCCAAGGGCAGCAAAATTCACAGGTGGAGCTTTTTGGAAGTGACTAGATCATTAGGACCCTGACCTCATCTTCTCATCAGTGGATTAATCCACTAATAGCTAAATGGACTACTGTGAGGCAGTGGATACTGTAGGTGAGAACTGGTTGAAGGAAGTAGAGGTTACTGGGGGTATGCACAGGAAAGGTACTTCTTGTCCCCCAGCTCCTTCTCTCTCTGCTTCCTGACTACCATGAGCTAAGCAGTTTTCTTCCATCATGGCCATCCTCCATGATATACTGCCTCAGGCCCAAAGCAATGGAAAGAGTGAATCATGAACTGAAACCTCTGAAGCCACGAACCAAAATAAATCTTTCCTCCTCTAGGTTGTTTTTGTTGGGTGTTTGTCACAGTGACAAAAAACTGACTAACACATTTATTTCAGTTATGAACTCACAGGTAGCATCAATTTTCCTTGCTCTCTTGATCTTCCATTGCATTTACCCAATCTCTCCTAATCCCAGCCTCAGCTCACCAGCCATTACCTCCATTTCTGGAGGACTACTGAGGGCTCTCAGAGAATCCTTCAAACCTGGCTTACTAGCTCCAACTTCAACTGGCTATCTTCATTGTTTGCGACTGTATTGTTCTCATACTCACAGGGTCTATTCCAGTCCTTTCCTCCTCTACACTACCCTCTCACCCTCATCAGAAAACTTGCTCTATAATTTACAGAGTAATTTTTCACTTCCTCTTCATCTCTACACTTGCCTTTCTTGGTCCACCCTTCCCTTCTTTTATTCTGAGTTGGAAAAAGGACATCTTAGGTCTTTTCTAAGATTATCCCAACATTTTCAATTTCACCCTCTACCATGTCCTGTTCCTCCTTATCCTAGAAACAAGCTTATGTGAATACCATATTAATGATGTTAATAACCAAAATAATATGTAAATGGCACTTACAATGTTCCAGGAGGCCTATCTTAAGTACTGTGTGTGTGTGTGTGTGCGCGTAAATTGAATCTTTATAAAAGTCATAAGATATGAGTATTAATTATAATTATCCTCATTTCATAGATAAGGAAACTGAAGCATAGAGAAATTAGGTGACCTGTCCAAAGTCAACAGCTAGTAAATACAGAGTTAAGATTCAAACCCAAGCAGTCTGGCTCCACTATATCCCATGTATGAACTATATTCTCTGGTTGGTAAGCAGTAGACTAGTTTCCATATGTAAAAGGCAATCTCACATTTTCCTAAAAAGTGTTACTACACTTCCAAAAGCAACTTTCAATGGAAGACTTAATCTAATTAATACCAAATATTTAGGAAGCATACAAACTGAGCCTTAGGTACTTTACTATATGTTATAAATAATATCAATTCTCATGAAAGCAAGAATCACAGATCAAACAACATAGGTCATCTAGTTCAACTGTCTTGATCTGAAAGTAATAAAATGAAGTGTCTAAGAGACAAAATTATTTATTTAAGGTCACAGAATAGGGTACTGATACATTTGAAACAAAGACTCAGATCTCTAGTTTCATAATCTAAAAAGTACCAGATGTCTATGCCGTACACTGAGTTTTAAAGAATTTGAAGATCATGTAGTACATAATATGAATCTACAGACTATTATGAAATACTAAGCAATTAAAACAAAAACACAGATAACAGCCTCTAAAAGTGTTTGATATAAAACACAAAATTATGAAATTAAAATTTATATAGGAGAGCCAAACATTTGATCATGAATATCATTGGTCACAACAAATCTACCTTTTAATTAACAAATAAATAAATATATATATACACACATATATATATATATATATATATACACATACATACATCATGAAAAGAAAAATAAGTACCAGAAAAGCAGTATAGCAGTTATTCCGAAATAATCATTTCAATTCTATCACCTTCACTTACTAACTACATAACCTTGAGTAAGTTAAGTAACCTCTCTTTGCCTCCACTTTTCCATCTATAAAATAATGGTAGTAGTATTTATCTCACAGGGTGCTTGTGAAAATTAGACAATTCAATGTTTGTAAAGTACTTAGAATGGTATCTGCCTCAGAATTGGTATTCAATAATTGTTCTACACTTATATCATTCTTTTCCACTTAGATAACAACCAATTCATTTTTTCTATGTAAAAATAATTTAATATGTTTGAAGAAGAAGAAAGCATTATTTGAAAGTACAAAGTATAAAAATCACTTAAAAATCCAGCAACCAGCTGGGCATAGTGACACACACCGGGTAATCCCAGCAACTCAGGAAGTTGAGGCAGGAGAATCAAGAGTTCAAGGCCAGCCTCAGCAGCACAGTGAGACCCTATCTCCAAAAATAAAGATAAAAAGGGTTGGGGATGTTGCTCAGTGGTAAAGTATCCCTGGGTTCAATCTCTAGTACAAAAAAAAAAAAAACCCAATAACCAGAAATAAGTAATATTAGTATCTGGTGAACTTAATTAATATAATTAATCCATTCCAGTTATCTCTCTTAAGCATAGAAATATTAATACACAAATGGTTTTACAAAAGTGGGCTCACATACTATATTTTAACAAATACAGCAAATTAATTTAACCTGAATTTAACAGAATTAAAACAAATATAAAATTGAAGAAATTCTCAATTTAAATTTTCCCCCATAAGAGTTTAATTCTAAAAGATTCCTCCTAAAATTAAAGACAATTATGGAAAACACTGAAGCAGTTGGTGTTATTTTTTTTAGCTTCATGTTTTGATTAGAAGTATAGAAGTTCAATATGAAAGATGAAACTAGAAAACTTGAGTTTCTTTACTTCTGTTTATATTATTTCTACATAACAGACATCAAACAACCAACTCCTACTATTTATGATATTCCTATAAGTGTTACCAAACTTCATATTACACAGGAATAACATATTAGGTTTCTTAAAGAACTCAGGTTTTGAGATGAAAACCAAATAATAGTAGAGACACAGTAGAAAAGAATAGATACATGTTCAAGGCATATGATAAATGGTCAGTATCTTGTCCTTTGGACTGCTATCACATAATACCATAAATTGGATGACTTATAAACAACAAAAATTTATTTCTTACAGTTTTGGAAACTGGGAAGTCTAAGATCAAGGTTCCAAGAGATTTAGTATCTGGTGAGGAACTGTTATGCAGAGACATGTTTGGGTAACCCTAAGATGGCGGCTGGCATTGAGCCAAGAGGTGGCGCATAATTAGTGTTAACATGGCCTGATCTACTTCTTCCTGATTAGTTAATGTCTCCTCTGCGCTAGTGGTCAACAGATATTCCTCATTCTTTCTTGATTGGTACCGTGGCGCATGCTCCAACCGTGCTACTTAATCCTAAGCTGATTGGCTGCCTTAAGGTATATAAGACATTCTCTTCGCCTAGGAGGAGTTGGCAGAATGAAGATCGCAGATCGCAAAATGAAGATTGCAGTTCCCAGAATGCGGGACTAAGAACATACCTCTAGATCGCAGGTTGCAGGTCACAGGATGCACTACTAAGAAGCACCTCTAATAGAAAGCACCTCTGATAGCACCCACCTTTAGGATGCAGGATGCAGGACGCACCTCTAAGAAGAAGTAGCTGACCTTTAAGAAGCAGTAGACCTTTGATAAGCGTAGCCTCTCTGAAAGAATAGCTCCTCTAAAACTTCCTCCAAAATTAAGCAAAGTCTCTCTTCCTCTCAAAGCCTTTCTTCCTCTAAAACTAAAAGTAAGCAAAGCCTTACTTCCTCTATAAATTAGTAGAACAAGCAAGCAAGCAAGAAAGCCCGGATAAAGTAAAAGAAGTAGTTCAGTTCCAGCCCACCTCTGATAAATTACCACGAGATTGTTGCTGCGGGTGGCAACACTATTATCTGGTTCATAGAATAGCACTTTTTCACTCTGTCCTCACATGGTAAAAATGGAGAATACATCCTTTGTTCCTTTGTTCTATAAGGGCACTAATTCCATTTATGAGATCTCCACACCTATGACCTAATCATTTCTACTACCATCACCTTAGGGATTAGAATTTCAACATGAATTATGGAAGGGGGGGGGACACATACATCTAGACTACAGAAGTCAAAAATCAGGAGAATTAATTATGGAAAATGATAGACTTTGCCTTGGATTCGCAGATGTAGAGTGAGAGGAAGTACCAACAGTTTTCAAAACCAATCAAACCTCACCTTATTTATTTGCATCAGGTTTGCAGTGTCCCATCACCACACCACAACTATAAGACAAGAACTTCTTTACATTTCCTAACAATTCCTACTTCTATTTCTTCACCCTCAACAAACTCGAAGGGAAAAAAAATCCCTAAGAAAATATAAAATGAAGTCTCCCTGTAACACATTTATCATGAAATTTCCTATGAAAAGCAAATATAAATGAGCTATAAAGAAAAGAACAACGAATTTATTCCTATCTGATCCACCACTTGATTCATTAGGTGGCCATTGACCTCCATTAGACTCCTAGTCAGCTGGGAAGAGCAGTTCAGCTGGATATGATCCCTGGACATGATCAACTGGACTCTCAGTCAAGACTGTTGTACACTCTTGGGAGTGCTCTAAGGAGATCAAACCCTAATCAAAACTGCTTACTTGATGCTTACACCTATAAAGCAGCATATGAAATGGACTGATAAGAGAAATGAGTGACTGGAAGCAAGAAATTCCACAAATACCAGGTTGTAAGTGACTAAGAATGAGGAGACAATGGTGAGGGGTTATAAAAATAAAGATCAAAATAAATTTGTTTTTAAGTCATGGAACTGTGGCAGGATATGGCCACAAATTAACCATACTAATTAAAATTTAATGAAGCTTATAGATCACCCAAGATGACAGAATTTAGTAGGAATTAGAATTTGGGTACTGCTGGAAATTTTAGCAAGATTAGCCCTGGAAGATAGGATGTAGGTAGAATCATAAGTTCATCTCTGTCATGCTTGATTTTAGGGAAAAATCAAGTATCCCACTAGAAATATCCTATGAGTAGCTAGAAAATCACAATATTATAGAGTGTTTCTAATAGGTTCAGAATATCAACTAGCTTACAATTTAATTGATTTAAGAATTTTCTTGCAATCACTCTGGAAAGCACTATGGAGATTCCTTAGAAAACTTGGAATGGAACCACCATTTGACCCAGTTAGACCACCTCTTGGCTTATACTCAAGGACTTAAAATCAGCATAGTACAGTGATGCAGTCACATAAACATTTACAGCAGTTCAATTCACAATAGCCAAGCTATGGTACAATGTTGTTCCCTGTCGAGCAACAAGGTCCGATGTATCTCCTCAGGGCCCCACTGAGGAGAATACGGGCCGAGCAGGATGATGAGCGTCAGCAGCAATGGAAACCCACCAGAGACGGGAGGTCTGTCAGCGCACAAAGCACAGCAGGAACTCGTTTATTGAGGAAGTTACACAGCTTTTATGTAGGGTGGGGGCTAGATGGGAACCAATCAGCTTAAAGGTCAGCAAGGCATGGGGAATTCACGAGGGAGAGAGACCCATAGGACTAAATGGCAAGCAAGAGCTGATCACGTTCATGGAACTGCTGCTAACCAATCCCAGACAGTAGGGGGTGGAGATGAGCAGACCAATCAGGGAGTTGCTGGGTAAGAACACATTTTCAGTTTCCAGGGGAGAGTGGCAGTACAAAGAAGTCCGGGTAAACTGTTGGTGGATCAGACAGTGCCACGTATGAGGAAGAGGTTGTCACGAGGGTGCAGCCACCATTAGGGTGCATCCCCTACAGTACAAACCTAGGTGCCTTTAAACAGATGAATGGATAAAGAAAATGAGGTATGTATATATATATATATATATTATATATATATAATGGAATATTACTCAGTCATAAAGAAGAACAAAATTATGGCACTTGTTGGTAAGTGGATGAATATTATGCTACATGAAATAATCCAGTTCCAAAAAATCACAGGTTGAATATTCTCTCTGATATGTGGATGCTAACCCACAACAAGGGAGGATAGGGAGGGGAAGTATAGCAGTTCATTGGATTAGACAAAGGGCAATGAAGGAAAGGGATGGGGGTGGGAATAGAAAAGAGTAGAATGAATTGGATATAACTTTCCTATGCATATATATGAATATACAACCAGTGTAACTCCATATATCATGTTTAACCACAGGAATAGGATCAAAATTGTAATGGGTTGCATGTATATGTCGAAATACACCCTACTGTCATGTATATCTAAAAACAACAAATAAAAAAAGAAGAGAAATTATATCAAGCCAGTCTTAATATTGTCACCACTGAGAATGTTCCTAAGTAGCAGTCCTAGAATCAGGATCCCATTTTTCTTCATTTACTTATAATGTCATCCCCTACATTTATTCTATCACTAAGACCTATTGAGTTTTCTCAAAGTTCTTGAAAATCTCACTGATTTTCAGTTCCCTGTGTTCTTTTATAATTACAACATCCTCCCTTCTGGATCATCACTCTTCCTGTTCATTTGTACATAGCTGTTATATTATCTTTACTAAAAACACTGTCATCATATTGTTCCCTACCTAAGATTCACTGAGAGATAGAGACAAACATCTTCAAAATGGAGAGATTAAAAAATCAAATACTTGATGACAAATGAAGGAATCCCTTCTCTTCCAAAGAGATACTCCTTGTCCTAATTATCAGTCCCACTTGTACATGCAAACTTTTATGGATATATATATATATATATACCTCTGGTGTATGAAGATATATATATATATATATATATCCATCTTCATTCATATATGTATGTATATACATATACATATATGTATATACATATACACATATATATGAAATAATCATAGGTCTGTTTAAAATATTTGATTAATGTAAATATTCTGCATAAAATCATGACTATAAAATTATAGATTAATTTAGAACTATTTATCTTTGTTAATATTTAACAAAAGAATTAAACACTTCTCATACATCTTCAAAAAAAGTACTTTCATCATTATCTTTGAATCGTGAGCATGAAAAATTACAGTATTCTTAAAATGATTTATAATGTTGTTAAATTAATTAATTATTAATATATTATTAGTTATGAACAAAAGTGGGATATTTAAGCTATAAGTTCAATAAAGGAAGGACTGTATAGAGGGAAAAGAGGGGTGGGAGAGGTGGGGGGGAAAGGGAAAAAATAACAGAATAAATCAAACAACATTACCCTATGTAAATTTATGATTATACAAATGGTATATGCCTTTACTCCAAGTACAGAGAAACAACATGTATCCCATTTGTTCACAATAAAAAAATTAAAAAATAATTTTAAAAAAATGGTTTTATGAAGAACTACCAAATTTTTTCATGAAAAATTTACGTCATTATTGGACAGAATATTGGAGTATGGATCATTAGTGAGGAAATATTTGACAGTTTTATAATGTTATATAAGCTACTTAAGTATAATACCATTTTAAGTTCTACAAATCATATATTTACCTTCTACTTAAATTCTTTATGACAAATTCACATATGATTTAACATATATGAATGATTATAAAACAGTAAAAGGACACCAATTTAAAAAAGAAAACAACAAAACAAAAAACAGAAAAAATACATTTCAAAGGAAACTGAAATCTTTTTTTAGTATAATTACTGGTCACAATTAAGCTTTAAATAACAATGACTTACCACGTTTTCTTTGATCTTTCTCAGTTTTTCATCTATCTCTCTCAATCGATTTTGCTGATCACGTGCCTCTTTGTTTTTCTGCAGAACTGTTTCTCCTGGAGTTATTTCTGTACTTTTTTCATCATTAAGGTCATGTTCCTAATATTTAAAAAAAAATAATAATTCACAGGTTGGTAATGCACTGCTGTCACAGACCCCTACTAAGCAACTGAGTCTTAAGGGTCAGTTGTGGGTTTTTTTTATTTTTTTGTTTTTTTTCATACCAGGGATTGAACCCAGGGGCACTTAACCACTGAGCTAGATCCCAAGTCCTTTTTATATTTTATTTGGAGACAGGGTCTCACTAACTTGTTTAGGGCCTCACTAAGTTGCTGAGGCTGGCTTTGAACTCACAACCCTCCTGTTTCATCCTCCCAGTCGCTGGGATTATAGGCATGCACCACCACATCCGGCCAGTTGTGCTTTTTAAACAAATTCCTTCCCTTCAAAACCATACTTATAGTTCTTTAAAATAATCCTATTTGAAAGAGTAAAGGTTCAACTGTACATAAAACAAGTAGGGAAATAAATTCAACTTCTGCAAATACCTGAAAAGCAGAAAGATATAGTGCAGAGGGCATGCCCTCTGAATTCTGGTGCCTGCCCTGATAATTAACAGCTTGAGATCTTAGACAAACTTCAAGTTCATCATAAATAAATAATAAGTTTTAAAACCTGCCCATCTGTATTATTAGAGTTAGGGGTATAATGATTGGAAGAAAACAGGGCTTGGCAACTTTAAGAGTTTAGAATCTTGACTCTACTTTGTTCCTGACTAAGATGATCTCACAGAAATGACTTAACTTTTCTGAGCCTCTGTTTCATCAACTGTAAAACAATAATAATAATGGGATCTAGCCCAAAAGTCATCACAAATAGACATGCAATAAATCAAAGTGCCCGATAAATGTGAGCTATGTCCTTTGAAAAGAATAAGCATTATATAATGAAAGTACTTCATTGATACCAGTAAATATTGGTATTGACAGAATTGCATTTTGCCCAAAGTTGATATTATTTCTAAGCAATAAAAAGGGATATTTTGGGATGGTAAGTTGATCCTATATCTAAAACTAAATTTCCTCTCTTCTCTCCCATAGATCTTCTATTCTGTGTTGCCACAAAGGAAACTAGCATGAATGACATTTTTAAAGTTGCTCAAGCCAGAATCCTACCGCTCCCTCGTTCCTTACACACCGTCGGTCATCAAGAATGCTCACCATTCTAGTTTCCAGCACCTCTATAACAAAGGCACTTGATTTTTTTCTCACTGCCTTACTTCAGACCTCATCATTCATTTGTAATTTTCAAGCTCCAACATGCTTCAGAATCATCTGAAGAGCCTGGAAAATATGCAAAGGCCACCACCCAAGAGATTCTAATTCAAAAAGTAAGAGTGAAGAACTGACAACCTGAAGCACGACTATTTGAAAATTTGAGAATCACTGACTTAAGTGGCTGCTTGAGCCTCCTAATTGGTCTCAGTGCTACCAGTTCCCCCATTCACTTCATCCTTTGCAGAAAAGCCATAGAACCAGGTGTAAGGTTTTCATAGTCTGGGCCCTGCCTATCCCCTCAGTCTTAGCTCCCACTGTGTGGATCTCAGATTCAAAATTCACTACTTGTAGTTCTCTGTCATTCCTTGCCTCCATCCTCCATCCTCCAACACCTTATGGAGACTCCTACTTTTTTTTTTTTTTTGTGGTGCCAGGGATTGAGCTCAGGGGCCCTAGACCACTGAACCACAAACCCAATCCTATTTTGTATTTTAATCATAGACAGGGTCTCACTGAGTTGCTTAGCACCTCACTTTTGCTAAGGTTGGCTTTGAACTCTCAATTCTCCTGGCCTCAGTCTCCCAAGCCACTGGGATTACAGGCAAGCACCTGGCTCTCCTGTGTATTTTGAGCCCAGCTCCAGCATATTTACACCATAAAGTATTCCCTGGCACATCCAGGTAGGACAAATTATTCTCCTAGACATGCCACATGTTCCTTTATTGCACATACCTCACTGTCACTGCCTAGACAGTGACACAACTGACCCTACAACATATTCCAATGCAAGTATTCTAAAGCTATGTAAGTCCTTGCCAATAAAGTATAATTTTGGTTCTCAGAACATTGATCACAACTAATATTTGATTGCACTTATAATGAATGTCAATGAAATTCACACTGAATAAAATTCTGATGAGCAAACTATTAAAATAATACATCAATTTTAAGAATTACATTTTTGTTTCAGGTATCACTTCTTGTAGCTCTCAACCTATAGAAGCATCCAGTGACTGAATTATCAAGAATATTCTGAAGAATAGATATCCTTTTTAACAAATGGTGCTGGAAAAACTGGAAATCTATATGTAGAAGAATGAAACTTGCCCCCTATCTCTCACCCTGCACAAAAGTCAACTCAAAATGGACCAAACCTAGGAATTAGACTAAAAACTTTGCAATTGCTAGAAAAAAAAAAAATGTAGGCCCAACACTCCAACAAGCCAGGCAAGGAACCAACTTCCTTAACAAGATTCCTAAAGTACAAGAAATAAAACCAAAAATTAATAAGAAGGATGACATTAAATTAAAAGGCTTCTACACAGCAAAGGAAGTGATTAAGAGCATGAAGAGAGAGTCTAAAGAATGGGAGAAAATCCTTGCTACCTGCTCGTCAGGGTATTAATATACAACATATAGAACTCAAAGGGATTGAACTGGAGAAAATCATGCTAAGTGAAATAAGCCAGACCCAAAAAGTCAAAATTCAAATGTCCTCTCTGACAAGCAGAAGTTAGTACAAAATAAGCAAGACAGGAGGTGGGACCTGGGAGAAAGAGAGAAAGGAAAAAAGGATGGAAGGAAGGATTCCCTCAAAATAGAATATCAGTGGACTAGATGAAGGGCATTGAGGGGGAAGGAAAAGGGACAGGTTAAGGGAAGAACAGTGGAATGAATCTACTTCCTATGTATATATATGAACATACCACAGTAAATCTCACTATCATGTATATCTACAAGACACCAATTTAAAATACATATATAAGTTAACAGCAGATCGGTAAAGTAGAGTGAAGGGAACAGTGGGTGGAAGAAGCAGAGGAAAAGGGGATGTACAGGGGACTGAAGTAGAGCAAATTGTATTGCATGCTCTTATAATTACATCAAAATGAATCCCAATGTTAATGTATAACTAAAAGGAACCAATAAAAAATTCTGTATTGCCAAAAACAAAAAACAAAACTGAATGTGTAAAGACTGGGAGGTGGGGCTTAGTTGACAGTAAATTCAATATCAATAGCTTCTCACTAAGCTAATGATGCCATAGTGCAAGTTAATAAAGCTACCACAATTAGAAGACTTCAAAAAAAGAGAATACTTCTAATAAGGAAATAAAATGTTAAGGAAGAGTCTGGAAAATATGGTGTCAAGGACTCTTTCCCTCTCTAACCATCCAGCATTTTATGAACTTCTATGAAGTACGATGCATAATGATCTAAAAAAAATCCACACTGGATTTCATTTTAAAATGGAAATCATTTTTTAAGAAATAAGGACATCATTTTATTGATCTCCAATTATAATTCTTTGGAAATCTTTGGGTAGGCAAAGACAAAACAGACAGAAAAATATATATAAACTGGACAACCTGTTTCAAAATTTTGCTTATCCAAAGCCATCATTAAAAAAATAGACAAACCACATACTAAGTGCTCCTAATACATGAACCTGACAAATGACTTAAATCCAGAATATCTATAAAGAATTTCTACTACTCGATAATAAAGAATAAAATAGATAATAATAATTAATTTAAAAGAAATTATACAGATAGTTCATTAAAAAGATATTTGAATAACAAATAAGCACATGAAAATTTCCTCAATATTACTAGTCATCAGGGAAATGCAAATTAAAACTACAGTTGTCTACATGGCTCAAATGAACAACTTTGTTGACACCAAATATTAGCAAGGTATAGAACAAGTAAAACGCTCACATGTTGGTGGTTGTGGTACCACTTTGAAAAACTGGCAGTTCCTTAAAAAGTTGAATGTTTATATAGTCTCACCACTGTGTACATCAATAATAAATTAACTTTCAAATAACTATGCGTAAATGTAGAAAGATCAGTGGAGTAGAGGAAAGGGAGCAGGGGGTGGGGGAGGGAAGAGGAGGTGCTGAGGACTGAATTAGAACAAGATATATTTCATGCTTTTATAATTATGTCAAAATGGGTACTACTGTCATGTATAACTAAAAAGAACAAATAAAAAATTTTTAAAAACTTGAATGTCTATCCTGCAATCTAGAAATTCCCCTTCTATGAATTTATCAAAGAGAAATTAAAATATATAGCATTCATACTTTGTACATGAATGCTCACACATCCAAAAACTGAAAACAGCACAGGTGTCCCTCAATAGCAGTATGACAAACTATGGATAGCACCTAGCACGGGGCACAATTCGTCCTTCTCCCTAACCTCTGTCTTCTTCATTTTAGTCAAGGTCAAAGGCGAAGTGTTAGAAGATTGGAAGGCAAGAGGTGAGAGAACTTGAGATATTTTCCCCTTCTTCTTTCTGGTTTGGCACCACAATTTTAGTAGTGATGTACTCCTGAGGTGTCATAGTTTTCTTAGAGGCACCTGAATATTTATGCTCAAAGACTACAGAGGCCACTCAATGCAGGATGCAGGACAGGAAACGCAGCAGAGAAGTATAAGGTATTTCTTTCCAATGGGAGTGATCCTTGCAGTCCATGTCATAACATGTCTCTTATATAGGTGCAAGAGACAAGGAAGTCACCCTGTCTTAAAATCCCTCACATCTCACAGGAATTCTCATCTCCTAAAATGACCCTTTAGGCACAGAGTTCAGGGACCCATCAAAGGACATGCCCAGACACAAAGATCACAGGATTTAGGGAAGCACAAATATGGTTTCCCCCATTAGGACTTTATAACTCTCCCAACCCAAGGAATCCTCACTAACATAAGCAAAATTGACTTCTAACCTAGCTGGGATTTCAATGTTTATCAGACTGTCAGGAAAACAGTTGGGAAATTAACTACAATTCAAAATATCATGGTAAAGGGAGGAAGGGTTAATTAACCCTTTGCCAACTCCTTCTATTGCTGTAACTCAGGTTCCCTGTGCTCCTTTCACACTTTTTCTTCCCCCGTCCACTGTTGCTTAGTCTCTCTGGGTGGGTCAACAACCCCTGTTAACTCCTTTAAATCTACAAATAGTATTTTCAGTCAATTTTATCTTTAAAAACAAAGCTTTCTGTTTCTTGTCTAGAATTCAAATTGGGATACTACTTGAAGAGGGAAAGATATGTTTGTATAGAAATAAACTGGAAGGAAATTTTTTTTGGAAGGAAATTTAACAGTGATAAACTTGATGGTAAAACTCTTGATTATTTTATCTTATTTTTCTTATGCTTTTCTATGGTTTTTGAATTTTCTCCATGTGTCAGTTTCAGAAGCACAAAAGTAATTTTTTATTTTTAAGAACACAAAAAGATGAACAAGGATACTCTTGTTCTGCTCTGAAAAAGTGATTCTTCCATATTGAAAATATATAGGCATTAAGTTCTAGTTCTGGTAGAATAATTAGCTGTGAACTTTTGAGGAAGTCACTCCTCTTTCCAGTCTGAATTTCTATTAAGAAAGTTTATTCTATGTCCAATGGTTTGTAAGTCTGTAATTCTCTACAATTAGATGCAAATGATATGTAAATCCTTTCCTTAGTCTCTTAACAGCACAACATATAGTTGAACTATTTGAAGAATATCATGTAATAAAAGCAGAGGCCAAAAGGAAGCAAGAAAAGGTATTCACCAATGCTGGGAAAAATTACCCAGCTTCATATTCAAAAAGCTCTGTGGTGCCAGGTTTTCTTACAACAAAGTGTTACCCAGTTCTGCCATTTTCATGATCATCAAGAAATATCTTAACTTCCTACAGTAGAAATACTTCAGTAGATTCTCCAGCCAACATTTTGTTCCTGTGATTCTAGATCAGACAGGAATGATTTTATGGAGAATTCTGCAAAAGCTCTCCCTGATACACACAGAACATCTAAGGGAGTAAGAAGAAGAGGATTATCCCTGAGGAGAACTGATATTTGTTGACTTGACTAATTGATTGCCAAGGGATTCTGAGTTCATCCTTAGAAAAATATCTGTGGTGTTGACTGAGCCAACATGGGTCTTTGAAGCTAAATAAATTCATTTTCAAAAGTCAAATACAGAGGAAATTACTCATAGCTTCCTAAGTTATCTGATATGCAAATAAAGCATGTATTAAGGATCACAAACCTGTCTGGATAAAGCCAGCTTGTCCTGTATTTGCAGACTAACAGCATACTGCTATCTCCTCTAATCTGATGGGTCATTTGCCTGGTCATAACAAAAATAGGGGGAAAATCTTTCAAGAAGATTGTTTTTATCATTTTGGCATATAATCATGAAGTGAAAGACACCTTGACTGCATCAGAGGATTAACATAAAAACAAAGATAAGTAAACTTCAAAAAATATGCAAAATATAGGTGCAAAAGTCATTCCAAGATTTAACAGAGAATGATTGACAGGTTGACATTGCACATAAAGACCTCTAAAGTAACTTCACATTCATTCCTCAATCCAAAACCCATATTCCTGTGGCATGCTTCTGTAGCTTGGGAGAATAAGCAGATGGTCTTTACCTGTGACCAGCACTTGAAAATTCCTAGATTCCTGCTCTTAATCACTGTATTAGATAAATAGGTAGTTAAATGGACTCTGTGGCCATTATTGGAACTGTGCAAACCCCTAGAGTCAGCAAAATAACGTTTTTCAGGATTGCATGTCAAACAACGGTCCATATTTTCTCAATTTGAGCTAATGTTGACACAAAAGACCAAAAAAAGTTAACTGTTGCTGTCGGCAATAACACCTTGGCCAGAAAAGAGATAAATACAACTCCAATTTTTCTCAATCAAATGTGTATTAATTTTTTGTTGGTCTCACCAAATTGTGTAAAATGGTATCAGTATACTAAGAACAAGAAAATAAATCAAATTATGGAAGACATTTATATTCAATTAAATTTACTGGTTTAAGAAATACCTTTTGTCCCTGGGTGCAGTGGCGCATGCCTGTAATCCCAGCAGCTCTGGAGGCTGAGGCAGGAAGGATCAAGAGTTCAAAGCTAGCCTCAGCAAAAGTGAGGCACTAAGCAACTCAGTGAGATCCTGTCTCTAAATAAAATACCAAACAGGACTAGGGAAGTGGCTCAGTGGTCAAGTTCCCCTAAGTTCAATCCCCACTACCCTAAATAAATAAATAAATATAAAAATTTAAAAAAAAATTTTAAAGAAATTCCTTTTGTCAATGAGAGCCATTTCTGAAGACCCTCCTCCAACCCGAAAAAAAAAATCTAACCATGAGCTAGAATCCTAGATTTAGTAAGACTGATTGTCTGAGAGATGAATAAACTATACTTTTTGACAAGAGCCAAATGAAATAGAACTTATTATTGAATCCAGTTGCTAAGGATTTAAGAAACTGAATGCTTACATAACTCCTATATCTTCAATTTTTCTGGAGAAAGGTGAAATCCAATATATCTACAAATAATAAAAACTAAATCATGAACATCACTCAAGTCTATGGTGGGATTTACAAGATGTAGAACTGATTTGTTAGAGAGTTAAGAGATGAATACAGAAAGGTATGCACAGTTAAACCACAGATCTTATGGGGAAAAAATGCTTCAATTAGTTCTCTTTTGCTAAGATAAAACAAAAATAAAAAGCAGATGTAAAAACTACAACCACATGATATTATTAACATTACAGCAATAGCAGTAATATACCATTCTTTCTTTTAAATGTGATCACATGCTTTGTTTTATGCAAAGGAAATCAGATATGTAAGAGCCAAATCCAGCTTTTAAGATGTTGCCATAAAGTTAAGCACCAGCCTAGACCATCTATATAAGAACATCATAAGAAAGTTCATAAGGAAAAGGAGATTTCTTATCTGCCCCTTTCACAATGACCAACACTTCCTCAATTTCTGAGCCACATTTCTAGAGTCCCTCAAATCATTCTGAGTTAGCTATGTTTATCATCTTAGGTTTATGAGTCCACCAATTTAGCACACATAGTTACTACACACAGATAATTCAGAAAGTCTGTGTGTTTCAACTTGTTAAGTAAACTGTTTTCTTGACAACCCAATATCAAATGGTGGATACCACTACAAAGTAAAGAATGTCAGCCAATGCAGTAGCCCATGCCTGTAATCCCAGAGACTTGGGAGGACGAGGCAAGAGGACCACAAGTTCAAGGTCAGCCTCAGAAATTTAGCAAGACCCTTTCTCAAAGTAAAAAACAAAAAGGGCTGGGGATATAGTTAAGTGATAAAGCACCCCTGGGTTCAATCCCCGATACTGGGGGGAAAAATGTAGAAAATTTGTGGCCCACAGAAAGCCATGGTTGCTATTCAACTGAATCCAGTACAGTAGTTGCCAAGTAAGACTCACATCTAATGTTAGTTACTATGTTTTCTTCTTTTCAAGAAAAACTAGAAATTTGGATTTTTATATGAATTTGCCTAATTTTTAAATGTGGGCTAAAAATATTTGTGAACACTTTGTGGGCTTCAGCCATCTATGAGTTTAATTTGTCCCGCATGCCACCAGTCTTGAAGCTCTCACTGTATGAAGGCAATCTTCTGTGTCTCTGACCTCTTCTCCCTCCTGCTCTAGGTCCTCTTCCTAGCCCTTTCCCGGTCTTACAAAAACAGACTTTCTTGATATTTGTTATGATTTTTCTCACTCCTCTGAACCACCAACCACTTTGCTTGCAGCCTTCTACACCACTGGCCTACATTGTCTTATACCACAGTATCCTATGTACATTCAGTGTATCCCATAAGGAAACAAGTTCTTTAAATCATTTATCACAACAATATTTTTGGAGGGGTACCAGGGATTGGAACAATAATAATTTAATTGATTGAATTCTGTCTCATATATTGTGCTGTTTTATATATATGCATATATAAATTACATATATATTACACATATGTACTAATCCAGCTACTCTTCACAAGAACCCTATTATCACCATTTTATAAATGAGGAAAAAAAAGGTTTAAAGAGATTCTCATTAATGCCCAAGTTCACAGAAGTAGTAATTGGTAGAGTTGAACCTTCAAGTAAGGTTTTTGTACTCCAAAGTATTATATTTGCCTGACATATGTTTAAGCTCCCTATAATTTCTTGCATTCCACAAGCACTTGATTACTATTTGATGAACTGTTTAAAAACAGAAATCTATATTCCACTTAAAAAACATACTGAAGGAACGTAAAGAAAAATTAGTGGTGAATAAATGGTTTTCAGAAGGGTTAAAAAATAAAAATGAAGTGAATATATAGTATGAGTATTTGGGTTCAGCAATATATTGGAGTCTATTCATCAACTACATAGATACACAAGGCTTATCCAAGGTAATTTCCAGTGTACTTATTCTGAAAGTACTCCAATACAAAAATAATATCCATAAAATAATTTGCCAGGTTAGCATTTATGCCTTGAAAATTCAATGTGCAATGCTGGTTTTAGTTAGAAATGAGGAAATGCCAAGAGGAAATTGAACTAAAGCTCAAAAGATATTCTTTTTTGCATGCAAGAAGCATCAATTACTTCTTTTCAACAACTATGATATTACATTTCTATTTCTTCATCCAATGGGAATTCCAAAATGCAATTTTCTCTTTGTAAATGTAAGTTACTTCACATAAAAATACATAATATCAGTATGTAACAACAAAGTAACATACTGATTTTCCCTTTCATGTTTTTCAAATATTTTATCTGAACCATAAATGTGAACTCTGAAAATGTAATGTAGATAATAATAATGGAATCTGACAATATTCATGCTTTATTTGAAGTTCTAATGGCTGACCAAATCTCTAAATTCTCAGTCTCTCTTTCAAGAATAATATTTGACAGCCATGAAACAGACATTTTCTATCTTTAAGACCATTATTTAACTTTGAGATCTCAGCTATTATTGAAATCTAACAACAACAATAAATCAGCTGAAACATGAAAAGAACAAAGAATATCTCTGAACAATTTTATCACCCCATCTTGACTTTCTTTTTGAAAAATGGAATCTAGTAACATAAATAAACTAGCATAACTCATGTAAAGTTCTGTGGTACATTTGGGTGGGGACAAAGATTCTAATTCTGTTTTACATGAACTCTTAACCCAATCCAGACACTACTGGTGGGAACACTTACTACCACTCCTGCTCTCTCAGGGTCACGAGCTGTGGCGCCTGACCCTTAAAAACACAACTTAAGGAAGCAAAGATGGCTTCACAAAGGTACTACCAGCCAACAGACTGTTTCTTTGGAATATCTTGAATCTGTTACTTTTCCCTGAGGTAGTTTCAACTGGCCTAAAGCCAGAATCTTAACTTTCAACATAGCTGGGAGAAAGAACACACTATAAATCAGAATTATTACCTACAGATTACTGATATTTCATCTATGATTGTACAAAAAGTGATTTGGTGAAACCAAATCTGAACTAATTCTCAGTTTCTCTTCTACAAAGAGGGACAATGGAAACAAAAGATGGGACATTTTTCTCTCCAGATTACCATCCAACCCCAAACTAGATGAAGTACTTAAATATGATGAAGGGGAGAGGAAAGAATTTTACTTTTCCAAGCACTGCTACTCTCTGTATTCTACAACTTCTACCAGTTTTGTAAATGAATATTTGAGGGAATTATGCAGAGAAGAAACACATTCATTTCAAAACCATCACAGGAGGGAAATTCAAGATGCCAGATTAGAGGAAGGCTGAATTCCTAGTTGTTCCATGACTTGGGATTCAAGCAGCAGGAGTACTGTTTCTCAGTGAGGTAGGTGAAAGAGGGATTTCACTAAAATTCATTATTAGACAGTCAGACTGTCTTAGAGACTCAGAAATTTGGATACATTGAACAAAGGAACTAGTACACTGGAACCAGCTAGTTGTGGCAGTAGCAATGGCAGCTACACTGGTTTACTACAGAGGGGAAGAGATAACAGAGAGAAACACAATGAAGAGAGTTGGTGTGGAAAACCAAAGTTCAGAAAAGCATCCTGAACTCAACTGATCAAGAGGTTGCACTACAAACTGGTGTTTGAAAAGTTCTCTCTGTTTCTCAATCAGCCTTGGAGAGCTGAGGCCGCAGCCATCTTAAGGTGGCCATGCTGCAACTCAACTGCTGCGGCACCTGGGAGATCACAGCAAACACTGCCAGACTGACCCAGCAAGTGTCTACTGTGCAGCCTAGGGTGTATCTAGCAGAACATGAGTGAAACCAGTACAGATAAGATTGTACCTAAAAGGATACCCTGGGCTGCGGGAGGTGGGCAGGCAGCAGCTAGGACTGTCAGGGGTAAAGGCACCCTTCACAGCACCTTCCAGACATGCCTGTCCTTGTAACGTAAAAACTTCAATGGGAGCCTTCCTTTATAAAGGGAAGAATGAAAGCTGTACATATGAACATGATGTGAATGGATTAGACCTGTCACTGTGCAAGTATTATATCACTCTGAACAGACACTATAAATGGCTCTCATCTCTAAGAACCCAGGACTTATGTCACAGTATGAGAAATTAGATACTAGGGAATAGCAATTATTGAATGAAGCCTTCCATCCAACCAGTGATCTCTTTGGACCTGTTACTTTGCATTCACAATCAGATTGGATCAACTGCCACTCTGAGGCTCCCCAAAGACTTTGAATAGTTTCCCAGTAATCCCTACAGAAATATACCCTCTCTCCAGAGAAGCACAGTATTTAAATACTGTCCATTGGATCTCTAGGAAACACCAGAGTTATCAGCAAAGAATATATTAAATAGATCAAGGGCTACTGTGAAGCATTTTTCTATGGCTTGACTGTAAAACTCCTAGAACCAGTTTCCGTTTCCGCAACACGGTGTTCTTTTAGAGTGAACGAGCACACATGCAATTTACAAATTCATGCAGGGCATATCCTGAAGTTCTTAAAAAAGAAGAAAACCGCAGATGCCTTCTGCGTTGTGGGAGTAACAATGATTGATCTTTACCCAAGAGGCTCCTGGAATTTTGTCTTTGGACAGGCTTCTTTGACAGATGGCGTGGGGATATTCAGCTTCGCTAGATATGGCAGTGATTTCTATAGCTCACACTTTGAAGGCACAGTGAAGAAGCTTCAGAAAAAATCTTCCAATGACTATTCCATTTTTGATAACTACTTTATTCCTGAAATCACTAGTGTTTTGCTGCTGAGATCCTGTAAGACTTTAACCCATGAGATTGGACACATATTTGGACTGCGACACTGCCAGTGGCTCACATGCCTAATGCAAGGCTCCAACCACTTGGAGGAAGCTGACCTTCATCCTCTAAACCTTTGCCCCCTCTGTCTATGCAAGTTGCAGTGTGCCATTGGCTTCAATATTGCAGAAAGATACAAAGCATTGGTAAGGTGGATTGATGATGTATCTGCTGACACACTAAGAGCAACTACGAAACATAGTCGTGAAAATAATGTGAATTTACTGAAACCTGTGGAAGCCTTTAAGGAATGGAAAGAGTGAATACTAAAATGCCCTGTTGTTCTCAAAAAATAAGTACCTTCAGATAGGAGTAATTAAAATAAATATTTGCACAGTATGCTCTCAAAAAAAAAAAAAAAAAAAAAAAGTATACCCTGCACCAAACACAAACACAAGAAAAAGTAGTCCCAAATCTTCATCATGTCAGCTTAGGACCAGACTTCCTTAACAAGACTCCCAAAGTACAAGAAATGAAAGCAAGAATCAATAAATGGGATGGATTCAAACTAAAAAACTTTTCCTCAGCAAAGGAAACAATCAATAATGTGAAAAGAGAGTCTACAGAGTGGGAAAAAATCTTTTCCACATGCATTTCAGATAGAGCACTAATCTCCAAAATTTATAAAGAACTCAAAAAACTTTACACAAAAAAATACAAAGAATCCAATCAATAAATGAGCTAAGGAAATGAGCAGACACTTCACAGAAGAAGATATACAACCAATCAACAAATATATGAAAAAATGCTCAACATCTCTAGTAACTACAGAAATGCAAATGAAAACTACCCTGAGATTTCATCACACTCCAATTACTATGGCTATCACCAAGAATACAAGCAACAACAGGTGTTGGTGAGGATGTGGAGAAAAAGGTACATTCATACCTTGCTAGTGGGACTGCAAATCGGTGCAACCCCTCTGGAAAGCAGTATGGAGATTCCTCAGAAAATTTGGAATGGAACCACCATTTGACCCACTCCTCAGTCAATACCCAAAGGACTTAAAATCAGTATAATAAAATGATGCAGCCAATCAATGTTTATATCAGCTCAATTCACAATAGTCAAATTATGGAACCAACCTAGATATCCTTCAATAAATGAATGGATAAAGAAACTACAGTATATATACACAATGGACTATTACTCAGCCATAAAGAAGAATAAAATTATGGCATTTGTAGATAAATGGATGGAACTAGAGAATATCATGCTAAGTGAAATAAGCCAATCCCAAAAAACCAAAGGCCAAATGTTTTCTCTGGTAAGTGGATGCTGATATATAACAGGGGGCAGGGGGGAAGGGAAGAATGGAGGAACTTTGGATTATGTCGAGGGAAATCAGGGGGGGGAAGAGACAGGGGAAAGGAAAGATGGTGAAATGAGACAAACATCATTATCCTATGTACATGTATGATTACACAAATGGTGTGACTCTACATTATGTACAACCAAAGAAATGAAAAGTTGTACTCCATTTGTTTACAATGAATCAGAAAGCATTCTGCTGACATGTATAACTAAATAGAACAAATAATAAAATAAAGAAAGACTCAAATAGAAATCTTGGCAATGAAAGACATAATAAATCAAATAAAATGTTCAGTTGGAAGTCCTTCTGATACAGTAGATCATGCTGAAGACAGGATCTCAGAGCTTGAAGTCAAATTGACCAGCTTTGAACATTCAGACAGTATTAAAGAAAAGAAACTAAGTAACAATTATTAGAATATATAAGAATTCTGGGAAAACATTAAGAAACCAAATTTAAGAACCACTAGAATTTAGGAGGGCTATGAGATGCAGGATAATGGGATGGATAACCTCTTCAGGGAAATAATAACAGAAATTTTTCCAAACTTTGAGAATGAGAAGAACATCCAGATATAGGAGGCATTCAGAACCCCAAATAGACAAGATAAAAAAAAACCTCTCCACAACATATCATAATTAAAATGCCTGACATACAGAACAAGGAGAGAATTTTAAAAGCCTCGAGAGGAAAATGTCAGGTCATATTTAGAGGCAAACCAAACAGAATCACTTCTAATTTCTTAGCATAATTCTAAAAGCCAGGAGGGTTTGGAATGACGTGATCCAAGTCCTGAAGGAAAAAAAAAAACTATCAACCAAGATTGCTATATCTAGCAAAGCTATCCTTCAGAATCAAAGCAGAAATAAAAACCTTCCAAGATAAGCAGAAACTGAAAGAATTCATGACTACTCAACAAGTCCTGTTTACTTAAAGAAATACTCCACAGAAGAAATTGAAAACAAACCCTAGAATGAACAAATAAATGTTCAAGTGAACAAATCTCATTTGAATGGTAACCAAGCAATGAGAAACATGACCAAACTAAACATTATAAAAAATCAAAATGGCAGTAATTAATAAACATCTCTATATAATAACATTGAATGTAAATGACCTCGACTCTCCACTTCAAAGTCATAGGCTGGAAGAAGGGATTAAAAAATAAGAGCCAACTATATGTTGTTTATAAGAAATTCACCTTACAGGCAAAGACAGACACAAGCTGAAAGTGATATAATTCATTGCATCTTACAAGCTCAAAATGGAATGAAATTAAAAATCAACACAACAAAACCCTACAGAAACTATATAAACACATGTATATTGAACAATACACTTTTGAATGGGTAATAGAAGAAATCAAGGGAGAAACTAAAAAAGTTATGATAACAGTGATACAACATTCCAAAACCTCTGGGACACTATGAAGGAAGTATTAAGAAGAAAGTTTATACCTATGAGTGCCTACATAAAAAAATCAGAAAGATCCCAAATGAATAACCTAATGATGCATCTCAAGGCCCTTGAAAAAGAACAAACGAATTCCAAAACCAGTAGAAGGAAGGACATAATTAATATCAAAATCAAAATTAATGAAACAATAAAAAAATACAAAGGATCAATGAAAAATTGTTGGTTCCTTGAAAAGATAAACAAGATTAAAAAGCACTTAGCCAAACTAATCAAAAGAAAAAAAAGACCCAAATTAATACAATTAGAGATGAAAAAGGAGAAATAATCACAGACATCACAGAAATCCATTAATGACCATGGGTCATTAGGGACTATTTTGAAAACTTATACTCCAATAAATTGAAAAACTTAGAAGAAATGAACACATTTCTAGACACATATGATATGCCAAATTGAATCAAAGGATCTCAGAAAACCTAAGAAGACCAATAACTTGAAATGAGATAGAAGCAGTAGTGAAAAGTCTTCCAACAAAGAAAAGCCCTGGATCAGAAGATTCTCAACTGAATTCTACCAAACCTTTAAAGAACTAATGCCAATACTCCTCAAATTATTCCATTAAATAGAAAGGATGAACCAATTCCAAAATCATTCTATGAACCAGCATCACACTCATACCAGATAAGGACACATCAAGGATAGAAAACTACAGACCAATATCTCTGATGAACTTAGATGCAAAAATGCTTAATAAGATATCATCAGCAAATCATGTCCAACAGTGTATTAAAAACATTATACATCACAACCAAAATAGTTTTATTCCAGAGATTGAAGAATGGTTTAACATACACAAATTAATAAGTGTAATTCATCAAATAAATACAATTGAGGACAAAAATCATTTAGTAATCTCAATTGATGAAGAGGTCTTTGACAAAATCAGCACCCATTCATGATAGAAACACAGAAGAAACTAGAAATAGAAGGAATCTATCTCAACATCATAAAAGCCATATATGAAAAACCCAAAGCCAACCTCACAGTAAATGGGGAAAAGCTGAAAGCATTTCCTTTAAAATCTGGGACAAGACTACCCTTACACCTCCTACTTAATATAGTGACAGAAATTCTAGCCAGAGCAATTAGGTAAATGAAGGAAACAAAAGTGATAAAAATAGGAAAGGAAGAAGTCAAAATATCACTGTTTGCAGATGATATTACCTTATACTTAGAAGATCCGAAATTGTTCATCAAAGGACTGCTAGAGGTATCAAATAAATCTGGCAAAGTAGGAGGTTACAAAACCAATATACAAGTCAACAGACTTTCTATAGAACAAAAATGAACCCACTGAGAAAAAAAAAATCAGGAAAACAATTTCATTCACAATAGCTTTTAAAAAAACATAGACATAGAATAACTAGGAATAAATCTAACCAAGGTGAAAGACCTCTACAACTAAGTCTATAGAAGATTGAAGAAAGACATTAAAGAAGACTCAGAAGATATAATGTGCTCCCATGTTTGCGGATAGAATTAATATTGTTAAAATGGCCCTACTACCAAAACCAATATATAGATTCAATGCAATTCCCATTAAAATATCAATGACAATCTTCACAAAACTAGAGAAAACAGTCCTAAAATTCATTTGGAAGAATGAAAGACCCAGAATAGCCAAAGCAATTCTATGCCAAAGGAAAATAATTCTGGAGGCATCACAATACCTGACTCAAATTATACTATAGAGCTATAGTCTCAAAAACTACATGGTATTCACATAAAAACAGACATATAGCCAGTGGTGCAGAGTAGAAGACACAGAGACAAACTCACAAATCTACAGTCATCTGATCCTTGACAAAGGTGCCAAAAATATACACTGAAGAAAGGATGCCTTTGTAACAAATTGTGCTAGGGAAACTGATTAAACATATAGATAGGAATGAAACTAGACCCTTATCTCTCACCCTGCATAAAAATCAACTCAAAATGGATCAAAGACCTAGGAATTAGACCAGAAACTATGCAACTCCTTGAAGCAAACATGGGGGCAAATACTTTCTCAACAGGACCCATAAAGCTCAGTAAATAATAAATGGGATGGCATCAAATTAAAAGGCTTCTGTACAGAAAAGGAAATAATTAAGAATGTAAAGAGAGAACCTTTATTACCTACTCTTCTGACAGAAGAATAATACCTAGAATATATAAAAAACACAAAAAAACTTTACACCAAAAATTCAAATAACTCAATAAATGGGTAAATAAGTTAAACAGATACTTCTTAAAAGAAGAAATATAAATGGTCAAAGTATACATGAAAAAATGTTCAACATGATTAACAATTAGAGAAATGAAAATCAAAACTACACTGAGATTTCATTTACACCAGTCAGAATGGCAGTCATCAAAAATATAAATACTAATAAATGCTAGAAAGGATGTGGAGAAAAAGGAACACTTTCACACTATTGGTGGGGCTGTAAATTAGTACGACCACTACGTAAAGCAGTATGGAGGTTCCTCAAAATACTAGGCATGGAACTACCCTATGACCCAATTATACCACTCCTCAGCATTTATCCTAAAGAATTAAGCTCATGAAACTATGATGATACAGGAATATCCATGTTTATAGCAGCATAATTCACACTAGCAAAACTATGGAACAAGCCCGGGTGTCCATCAACAAATGACTGGATAAAGAAAATGTGGTACGCATACGCAATGGAGTTTTATTCAGTCATAAAGAATAATGAAATTATGTCATTTGCAGGAAAATGGACAGAACTACAGACCATGATGTTAAGTTTAGAAGGTCATGGGTTATATGTTTTCTCTTATATGTGGAAGCTAGAGAGGAAAGAGGAAAAGAAAGGGGGAGGTCCCATGAAAATCAAAGCTATCAGTAGAGGAAAGGAACCTCAGAGAGGGAGATGGAAAGTGCTGGAGAGTGATAGTAACCCAGTTATTTTGTTACATTGTGTGCATGTATGAATATGTAACAAATCCCATCATTATGTATAACTACAACACACCAATAAAAAATGTGGAAACAGGAAAAAAAATCACAGGACAGAAATCTTTAGTATAATAAGCTTCATTTCAGTTTTTAAATTAAAGAAGCTAGAAAAATGTGGCAGAGTTAGGGACATGTAGTGACTGCCATTGCTAATATGTAGTAGCAGAGGAATAAAGAAAAATAAGGTTCTAAAAGGACTAACAAGCTTATCATTTTTCTTTCCCTTCTTCCCTCCTGATCATGACCAAGACTTGACTTAAATCATACAGATATAACAATATTAAAATAAATATTTCCTCAGTGACTCCATCTCAGCAAATTACCTACCAAAAGCAAAATGGAAGAAAGTGGAACTAACCATAGGAAAACACACACTACTAGGTAAAATACAACTACTGCAGTTGTTGTCATGGAAAGTGCAATTGCGAAGAAACTGCTTGGGTTAACAAGCAGATGTAAAATTATGTGAAATATTTTCAATATACATAAACCTGAAAAGTCTGTGTGTGTTCTCTAAAATTAAGAATACCTGATCATTCTGATTCTCAAGTCTTGTAGAAATGCTGGAAATTGTTGGGCGAACTGCAGCAAGTTCTTGGAGTTTTGTATCAATTTCAGCAAGCTGCTGATGCTGGGTGGCTGCAAATTCATACCCTTCTCCCAGGAGGAGCCAACCAGACTGATCACCCTAAAAAGAAACAAGGGTTACCAGGTGAATCCCATGCTACATTTTCCCAAAACATACCTTTCAGACTGCTATATCAAAGCCCAACACTTCACAAAAACAAACAAAAGCAAAAAAAAAAAAAAAAAAAAAAAAAAGAATCAATATTAGAATAGTGAAAGAAAAATGAAATAGTTATGGTTTCATTATCTATCAACTCTGTGTAAAGTATCTTCTTACCTTATGTGGGGGTTTCCCCTCTGAAATAAATCTGTTAGTCTGGTTCTCATAATATTCTCCTTTCTCTACTTTAGAAAAAGGTTTTCTGATGTGTCGAATAAGAAGAAATCAGGTTTACCCATCTCAAACTTTGTCCTGGTGAACCAAACTAATTTGACCTAAACCAGCATCCATACTTGTCAAGTTTGACCCAAAGAGACTTTCAAATATAGTGAACTACCACATAGCATGATGTATAAACAAATTACAACCTAACATAGGAGTATATAATTCTACCCAAGTAATGAGTCTCAGTCAATCATAGCAGCTGAAATTCTAAACAATCAGAGGCTAAAAGCCACCAAAACTTGACCATAGAGGGCAAATGTCAGTAGCAGTCAATCAGGTTGTTCGGTATGCCATTTCATTTTGCTGGCAATAAATATAGCCTATGCATGGTCAAAGAGGATGCACATTCAGAACCATCTTCAGTGTGGAATTTGCCCAGTTCTACAATCTTTCTCTTGCTCAAGAAAAACTGCTAAATTTAACTGGTCTGTTGTTCTTTTCTTTCTTTTTTTTTCTTTTTGTTTAATTTTTTATTTGTTCTAGTTAGTTATACATGACAGTTTTTCTTTTAATAGTCCCTTAAAAGTAACATAGGGTCAATAAAATCATTTGCTTCAGTTTCATGAATTTAAATGGTCACTTAACTCTTGGTCAGTGAAAATCCATGCATAATATTAATTCATAAAGCTCATCCTGAATGCCTACTATGCACAAGCATATCCTGGATACTGCATATAAATGTGAAATCTCACAAAGATCTGCCCTCAAAGAGATCTCAGTATCTTTACAGTAAATTGTAACAAGGCGGGAAGAGTGCTAGTAAGTCCTGGGAACCATGGGAAGATGGGTGTGGGGCCAACTAGCCTCCTTGGGTTAGAAGGGACAGGGAAATGAGTGGTTAGAGAAGGCTTCCTAGAGGAAATAGAACCTCAATCAAAGAAATAACATGATTTTTTCTTTTTTTTTATTCACTGTACACAAATGGAGTACAACTTTTCATTTCTCTGGTTGTACATGATGTACTGTCACACCATTTGTGTAATCATACATGCACATAGGGTAAAGATGTTTGTCTCATTCCACCATCTTTCCTTTCCCTGCCCCCTTAACATGATCATTTCTGTACTGAAGCTGAGGATCATTTCTGTACTGGGGATGACTGAAGGCAAAATGACCAGTTAAAAAGTAATGACAATATGGTGTGGTGGTGCACAACTATAATCCCAGTAACTTGAGGCAGGAGGATGGCAAGTTCACGATAAGCTTCAGCAATTTAGGCCCTAAGCAACTTAGCAAGAAACCCTGTCTCAAAGTAAAAAATAAAAATGGTTGAGGATATAACTCAGTGGTAAAGTGCTCCTGGGTTCAATCCCCAGTACCTCCCTCTCTCCCCAAAAAGAGCCTTAAACTTTACAAATAAATAAATAAAAAGAAGCAATAGCCATAATCTAGAACAAAAGTAATAAATACTGAACTAAGGAATGTTTTCTGGAATGTGGAACATGAAACAGATTTCAGAAATAGAATTTACAGAACCTGGAGATAATCTGATGGAAGGCTAAAGGGAAAAATAAGAAGAATAAAAAACAATTTTCTGGGTTGGGGGTTGTGGCTCAGTGAGTGCTTGCCTAGCATGTGTGAGGCACTGGGTTTGATTCTCAGCATCATATACAAATAAATGAATAAAATAAAGGTCTATCAACATTTTTAAAAATTAAAAAAAAAATTTCCTGATTCTGTGAAGTAGGGATGGTGACCCCACTGTCTAAACTAGAGAATGGAGGAAAGGGGGTAGGCTTGAAGAAGAAGATGATTAATTGTTTAGGACCTTCTAATAGTCCTATTAGACTATTAGACTATTAGATGTATCTGGGATGTCCACAGAACACTGTTAAATTTATTTGTCTGAAGGTCAAGTTAGAGATATGGGCTTGAAATAAGTATTTTGCACTCATTCATTTATTTCCAATGATTCAAACCCTGAGGACCATGGAAATGAATGAGGTCACACAGTACAAGAGGACAGACAAACACTAAGAATAAAGGGACGGATAATGGGTGGCAAAGAAATTTAAGAATTTCAGACATTTTGGTTTTATGATGCTAATAGCAGAAATCAATCCCTAGGCAGTAACCAGAAGAACTATAAGCAAAAACTTCAGCAGAAAGACTTTTACATTTTTTTCCTCCTGACTCGGGCAACCAAATTCCCTCTGCTTCCATGAAACCAAACTGTTTATGAATCTTGGAAGGGGACAGATACCCACCAGACACTCTTTTTCCCTACACACTAGCATCAATAAGACAAGCAAATGACTTAGATTTAGCCAATCAAAAGCAAAAACCCTGAACTTTGAATCTTCAGGGACAGAAGCAAAGATTCAGGGAAATGATGAACACTGAGAATACAACACTGGCAGCAGTGAAGGTTGCAGCAGTAAGCACCTATGGGAGAGGGGGATGTTTGGTGACTGTGGTGCCAGGCATAGCTCCTAAACAGCCTGTTACTAAAGAGCTCCTTAACCATATGTGTCTGGCTATGTTGCATCTCCTTGGTTCTCCAAACTTCCTGTGGAACCTGTGAACTTCCCAAGTCTCCCAATAAATTCCTCTAAAGTTTTAGTCAAACTCCATCTCTGTTTCTTGTAAGCCAAAACACTAATACAATGTTTTATTCCCATGTTATTTATAATAAAGAACAATTTTTTAAATCCTAAAAATTCTAAAACTAGGGGAAATGTAATATTACCTAATCAGGCATAAAGAAGACCCTCTGGTTAACTTTTTCCTAAATAAAATTGACATAAATACCAAATGACCTGCTTACTCCTGGATTTCTTATTAAGGAAGACAAATAAGCTTACTTGTTTAAGCCACTACTTATAAAGTTTTCTGTTACAGTCAATCACATTTTCTACCAATACCTATTTCATAGGTATACCAAAACAAGAAAAAGGATATGACGGAAGAGTAAAAAAAAAAAAAAAAAAAAAACAGAAAGTAATTTCCTGAACTAGAGAAAGTTTTAAGCCATCAGGAAGAAAAGGTCTACAAGTTACAAAAAAGAAACAAAAATGTTTAAAGACACACATAAATATAACCTGATGAAAACTTATGAACCCAAAAATGTAGAGAAAACCCTACATGTTTCCAGAAAGAAAAGAGTTTGCATACAGAATTTAACTACCACCCAAGCTATCAAATGCAGGAAAGTAAATACATATTTTAATATGTAAGCACTCAGAAATTATTCATGCACCACAATTTCTTGGAGGAAAACTTTTCCAAAAAAATTCTAGACAAATAATTTATGAAAAATTATGTACACAAATAAATAAGTTGAATCCAAAAAATGACTAAAAATTGTGACTAAATTTGACTGAGTGAGCTGGGATTTTGGCTCGTGGTAGAGCACTTGCCTCACACATGTTCAATTCTCAGGACTGCATATAAATAAATGAATAAAATAAAGGTCCATCAACAACTAAAGAAATGTTGAAAAAAAGTTGGCTGAGAAAGATTTCCTAAAATACAAGAAACATACCATTTTTAAAGGTAAAAAATATATATATATTTTTAGAACTGGAATTTCAGATGTTTCAATGCATTCTGGAGGCAAGAAAATGTGAAAAAATGGAAATTACCAAAGTCCAGTCTTGATAATATACAAGATTTTAAAACTAAATATTGAAGTTGAAAAGAATATATGCATTTTATTTTCTTTTAAGAACTAGATAGTTAATAATACCATATTGGAAATAGGATACTGAGTTTTCCACACAACAGGAGAAAAAGAGGGTAGAGTGGAGAAAACAAAACAAATATGATAAATAAAACATAAAATTTGATGTCAGAAAAAAGATCCAAAATTATCAGTGGTCACAATAAATATGATCAGATTAAATATCCTCATTATAGTACAAATCATAAGGAAATAGTAAAAGAGAAATAACTAAAGATAAAGACACAATGGCAACAACAAAAGTCCAACTATATGACATTTATAAAAGAGCCATCTAAAATTAAAACTCTAGAATTAAAAATGAGAATAAGACATACCTACTAACAAAAATAATATGTAAAATTCAATATTAATAGAAAAAAATCACTGTGAAAGCGTTCCTAGAATGTATAAGGTAGAGCCATCATACCACAGTTTGACAGACAGTGGGCAGCAGTCTGCAAATTCACAATTAACAAAACAAGGAACGAAACCAAGGTCCCTTAATTCTGTTATCTAAGCTTTTGTTCATAAAATAAGAAAATTACCATAAACCAATAAAGCTAACGCACCTCAGAATTATGGGGATATTCAGCAGGTTGCCTTGCCTACCCTTTTCCCCTACTTCACCAGCCCAGACACAGCAAAAGCTTTGTCCATTCCTAGACCCAGCCCCCACTGGATCCTCATCATCTCAAAAAAGATTATTTAGACATTGTAAGCTGTGATATTCTGTAGATTTGTTTTTGGTTTGGGGTAGAAAGTAAGACATATTCTGTTTACCCACATGGAATTTTATTTAATGGACTTAGCTGCTACTTTATTTTGAAAGTATAATGTTTCCCATAAAAATCTGAATTTTTAGCTTCTCTTGAAAAATTGGAGGAGCCAGGCAGCCCTGGACTAGGATTTCTTTTTCTTTCTTTTTTTTTTTTTTTTTTTTGGTACTGAGGTTTGAACCCATGGGCACTTAACCACTGAGCACATCCCCAGGCCTTTTTAAAAAATATTTTATTTAGAGACAGGATCTTGCCAAGTTGTTTAGGGACTTGCTAAATTGCTGAGGCTGGCTTTAAATTTGCAATCCTTCTACCTCAGCCTCTGGAGACAATGGGATTACAGGTGTGAGCCACTTCACCCAACTGGACTAGGAATTTCACACAGCAAACACTAGCTGATGCCAGTCCCACTGGACTGGTGCATCCTGCTCCACTAGCCACAGGTATCACCACACACAGTGCTTTTGTACCTAAAGCCAAAACCATCCCCTGATCCTATGTGTCTTAGGCTGGGTTACATAGGTGCAGAAGATTCCCTGACACAGGGAATCTTGCTTGAGTGATCTATCAGAGGAATGTCTTTGGGAACAGGGGCATAAGGCAAACAGGCTAGGACAAGGGCATAAAGAAAGCTAAAGACCAGCTTGGGTCTGATCTCTGGGTAAGCACTACAAAGCTAATCCTATTTTGAGGTGAGGGGACCTGAGGTAGGCAGAAATGATATATTGGGCTACTTGGCTCCCATTTGGCTCAGGGCAATTTTCCAAGGAAGGGGACAGCTGTGAACCCTGTTACAGGGCTAGGGAATGGACACAGACAGGTTTCAGGTAAAGGGGATTTGGGAAGGGTGCCAGCATTTGCTAGACCATGTCTCTCTTCAACACAGGAGAATAAAAGACAACAGGGTTAAGTGTGTCAAGAAACATAGGAGGCTGTATTTCTTTATGAAAATAAAGAATATTCCTACAATATTACTATATAAACACTGGGCCACTGCACTCCTTATGGGACCTTCTGGGACACTATAAATACCTGCATTTGCCCCCTACATTATATGATAGTTCCCCTATTCAGCTCAGCCTTTGCCTCCCCACAGAACTAAATGGTTAAGGTTAACTGGGC
This sequence comes from Sciurus carolinensis, assembly GCF_902686445.1. Taxonomy (NCBI): domain Eukaryota; kingdom Metazoa; phylum Chordata; class Mammalia; order Rodentia; family Sciuridae; genus Sciurus; species Sciurus carolinensis. Next base: position 112,574,841 of record NC_062214.1, on the reverse strand, counting down.
AGGGGCAGGATAGTGTTCTTTAGGATTACTGAAGACTACACTGAAATGCCATGTATCCAGTGTGGGAATAATAAAAAAGCATACTGAGAAATACATTCATATATCATCAGTATCTAAGCCCAACACATCACAGGCAGAGACTATCTTGTGATAGCCAATGTGTGGTCCTCTACTAATGACTTAAAATGATCTTAAAGAATCAATAATAAATTGACCAAGAATAAATTTGAAAACACCAATGAAAATGGGTATAAAATAGGAATTTTTCAAGTTAGAGAATACTGTCTCATAACCTAAAAAATTATTATACATTCATGCTAAGGGGTTGATAACATAAGAGGATCAAAATTAAGAACTGTAGAAGTCATTGACTATGAGTTTCCATACCTCAGAACTGGACAGTCCTGAATCTCTATCATCTAAGTCCTTCAAAAGTTCAGCCAGCCTTTTCTTCTCTCTGTCAATCATAACCACTGGGTTTCTTGAATTCTTGGCCAACTATGGAATTAATTAATGAAAAACATTATTCAAAGAAATTCATAATTCAGGAAAATAAAAACAGAATCAGAGACATCAACAGAAGAAACACTGAGGTATAAGTTGAGAGACTAGTCATTTTATATTTGCTAGGTAATTTTGTTTCATGACAAACACTTTTGCGGGGCCATTCTCCAAACAAAAATATTTCCACTATAAGCTGGCCCTTTTGTTAATTCAGAGAGCATTTTCAAATCTCTCCATGTGGAATTTGCATGCACACACACGAAAACATATTTGTGGAGGCATTTGGAAGGACGATTCCTTTTTTCCACATTTTTATTGGTTTACCATAATTGTATATGATGGTGGGATTTCTCTTCTTGACGCTTCCTTATAGCAGATATCTACTAAATGAAACTGCTTTTAAGTTTTAAGCATAAATCTTATAAGGAATTTAAATAAATATTCAGTTACTATTATTAAAAGGAGAAAATGTAATCTATGGTGAAGCTGCTGTCTGGGTCAGCCAGAACTTGGATGTGGGGGAAATTCTATGGCTTTTAGAAAACTAAGCAATAAATAAGATGGAATGAGCCAGCACAAAGAGACAGATCAAGCTGGATAAAGTTTCCTAAAGACTACTTGAACATGGAGCACAGAAAAATTGAGTCCCAGAGATCAATCCTGGCAGTAGCGAGTTGACTCATGAATCTAGACGGCCTGGAAATGACATGTCGGTGGAAAAAGCATCAGACTGAACTGTAGGAATTACTTACTTTCTCTTCTTAAGACTTCACACTCACCATTTCAGCCTTCTAGTAACTATTTGCCCAAGGGCTCTGCTGTGAGCCTTCTTCTACCTCACTTACATTTCTTATTCCAAATTAATTAATTAGTATTCTAGTCTAATACAGGAGTCCCTGTATCCTTGATTAGTCTGAGTCTGCCTTCCAGACAAATTTGCTACGGAAAATGCAAATTCAAGGAATAACCCCTGAAGCAGGGAGCTTTATCAAGGACAGTGACCAAGAGGCTCAGTGGGAGGTAGACAACTAGTTGGCTTCTCCAGTCCACCTCTGATGCTCCGCTAGAAGTATTTTCCATTCCAAGTTCTAAATGCACTAGCTACATAATCAGTCTCATTACTTTAAGAGTTTACTAATATATGATATAAAAATCTAGAAAACATCATCCAAAGCTAGTATCTAAATAAATATTTTTCAAATTGCAGGAACCAGACTTTTCTAGGAGGAGAAATAAATGCTAATTGCAGCTAACGTTTTTTTAAAGGGATGGTAGAGGAGAGTATAGGATAGGATAGAAAGGGATGTAATAGAAAACAGTGAAGGTAAGTATTGATTCAGAAAACTTTTCTTTCAGATATATCTTCTGATTCAATTATGCACACAGTTAACATAATCAAAAATATTTAAAGATCCTAAACATTCTATCACCATTGTCGCAACTCGTTTAGTCACACATTCTAGCTCCTGAATTTCTAAGTACATACCTCAATGTTTCGCTTAATAAAATTGTGGTTGTGTTTACCCCTGAGCTCAATTTTTTCTGTATTTGAGAAGGATTTCTTTTCTGCTTTGATCAATGATTCATTTCTTTCCACATCATAGGTAAAATCTAATATTAAAAAAGTTCAAAATGTTTTCATGATTACAATGAAGTTATACTAAAAATTCACTTTAAGCATATATTTAAATATATAAGAAAGCACAGATAGAAAAACTAACTTCTAAAATCCAGATCCAGAACCTAATATATATGAAAATTTTTTTCTTAAAAAGACAAATGTGCCTGTAAGTTTCAATGAAGTTCTCATTTCTTGGTGTTGATTCCTTGGGAATGATGGGAAGTATGAACAGAACTATTTCAGAGTCATACATGTGAAAAAAGAAATCTCTGGTATTATGAAGATTTTTTTAAATATATATTTTTTTCTTGATGTGAAATAAAACTTCCCCTAAATATTAGAGTCATTTCCAACAATTCTATTAATTTTCCATCACTCCTTTAGAACAAGAACTTTTTTGTTCAAGACTTTTTTTCCCTTTTGTGAGATGGTGGTACCAGAGATTAAACCCAGGGACACTCTACCACTGAGCTATATCCCCATCCCCTTTTTATATTTGGTTCTGAGACAGGGTCTTACTAAATTGCCCATGCTGACCTCAAACTTGTAATCCTCCTGCCTCAGCCTCTTAAGTCACTGGAATTACAAGCATGCACCACTGTGCCCAGCTTAAGATGTCTTTAAGCAAGATCTAGGGATAAATGTCCTAGACGTTCTTTATTCCAGCTGTATAAACCCCTAGAGGCCATCTCAGTATGTCAATTTTCCTCAATCTTTGAAAAAAGCATTGAATAAACTTAAACATTCAGACTCTGAGTCCTCATAACAAGGGCAGGAAAAATACTTGTGGACTCTTATTCCCTTTAGGAATAAAAATATAAAATCAGGTGAACCCTTCAGTATAGTTCTAAAAAAATATGCACAAAAGGAGTCTCTTAAATGACACAAAGTTCACCCCACAAAGGACAAATTACCATATTAAAGTCCACAAAGGAAGAACACCAGTCAGTAGCTCAGCCCAGATTACGTTACCCAAAAGTTACCTTTTAAGAGGTACTACATTAATAAAATTAATAAAGGTTAATAAAATTAATAAGAGGTTACATTAATAAAAAAGGATCAAGGAAACAGTCAATTGGTTTATTTATAGCTAACTATTAAAGATACAATACAAATTGAACCACTAAGGAATTACATTTGTATGAAAATGGCTAGAAAGAACCAGGAAAAGAATAAGATCTCTGAATTTGAATTATTCTCAAACAAAAGTAAATCTGAGTAGAAAATGTATTTTTCTCTAATTTAAATTAAAAGTTTCTACCTGAGTGTGATAGTCCATGCCTATAATCCCAGCTACTCAGGAGGCAAAGGCAAGACGATCAAAACTTCAAAGTCAGTCTGGCAATTTAATGAGACACTTTCTCAAAATAAAAAATGAAAAGGGCTGGATATGCACCTCAGTGCATGAGACTCTGGGTTCAATCACCAGTACCACAAAAAAGAAAAAAATAAAAGTTTCTAGATAAATAAACCTATGCTTTATAACTGGGTTTTATTTATTAATTAACCACACAATCATTTGTTAAACAAACTACCAAGGAGAGGAGTGACTACCTTAGATATAAAAAAAAATTATCATTTTTTCCCATAAATCAAGTAGTCTTTTTATGTGAAATATGAGGTAGATATATTTAGTTGAAGTTTCATATACACTTAACACTAAAATAACTCAAATGCAGTCATCTCTACATTTATAATATAGTTTCCTTAAAACATAATAAAACTTTATTATGAAACTCTATTAGAAGTTTCCATAAGACTTCTAATAAACTGTAGAGGGGAAAACATTGGATTATCTATCTCACTAGTGATATGCTCTTGTCCCCTCCAGTCTGATAGTGATAAAGCAGGCCCTGTTATGGTTTGGATGTGAGGTGTCCCCCAGAAGCTTACATGTGAGACAATGCAAGAGGGTTCAGAGGAGAAATGATTGGGTTGTGAGAGTCTTAAACTAATCAGTGAATTAATCCCTGATGGAATTAACTGAGTGGTAACTGGAGCAGATGGGGTGTGGCTAGAGGGAATGGTTCATGGGGACGTGGCTATGGGTATATATTTTGTATCTGGAGAGGGGAGACTATGCTTCCTGATGATGCAAGCTGCTTCCTTCTGCCACACTCTCCCACCATGATGTTCTGCCTCACCTAGAGCCCTAAGAAATAGAACCAGCCTTCTATGGTCTAAAACCATGAGCCCTCAAATAAACTCTTACTCTTCTACAATTGTGCTGGTCAGATCCTTTTAGTCACAGCAGTAAAATAGCTGACTAAAACACACTGCCATGTTCCCACAGTGACCCCAATCCTTGCTGGGTTGGACAAGATGGTTAAACCAGGGTAGACACCTGACTCCACCTGGATACTCCACCTCTTATCTAGGATTTTGGAATTTAGCCTCCCTCTGAATGACTAACCATGGCATATGCCTTTGGAAACCAAAGCTCTACCAAGTTCTACCACCAAGCTCATTTCCATATGTGTAAGGTAAAAAAAAAAAAAAATTATATATATATATATATACACACATATAAATATACATATTTTTTTGGCTTAAGCCAGGTCTCCATTACTTGCAGCCTGCTTTTTCATTTTAACTCTGTATTATATATAAGTTCAAACATCTAAAAATAAAAAAATAGTATAATGAACTTTCAACAACTAGCTTCAATAACAACTGTGTGCCCCTCTGGAATAAATTACTCCCCTCTGGAATAAATTGCATCAAATAATTTCATCCATTAATGTTTCTATGTATACTTAGTATTCCCTTGTGACACGACCTACAATCATAAAAATTAAAACATACCTTGATTGATATTCTGCTTATGGTTTTCATATTCTTCTGGAGAGATCTGAGTGTGAAACACTGGGAAAAAGGTATCCTCATCCTCACAATGAGAAGAATCTGCTGATTAAAAAGCCACTTGTTCAATACTCACAAAAGTAAAGAAATGTCTACACAAGCTGTTTTTAAAAAGGATAAGATATAATATTTTCTTGAATAATCCTGAAACCCCTTCATACACACAAAATTTTTAAACAATGTCAGTGTTGCTTCCAAGCAGAAACGATAATCATCTTTCTACAAATGAAACACTGAAAAAAAAAAAAAAATATTATGGGTCAAGGTAGCCAAACAGCATTTCCCTAGAACTTCAGTACAAAAAGGATGTATAAGGAACTGCTAAACTATAACCTACTTCCCCAAAATAGTGTATACAAATCCAGTGTTCACAAGAAAGAGAATATGCACACCAATTAACTTTAATTGTTTTTATTTTTTTATTTTAGATACCCAAAGTATTTCAAGTAGATGATCAGTCATTAAAATACAAAGAGAAAACTTAGGAGACTTTTGGCAGTTAGTTTTTTTGTCTTGTGATTCCTTCTCTTGGACTAATTCCCATAAAGATAACAGGAAATTTCATTGCTCAGCTTTTTTTTGTTTCAATATAATTTATCTTTGTATTCTCCTATTAGCTAATTTAGACATTTTATGTTTCAAGAAATTAACACATACAACTTTTTTTAAAAAATTTGTCTCTGTACCTTAATATGACAGAATCTGACAGGTTGTGGCACAGACATGTTTTTGTTTCAGAAAAGAGTGCAAGTCTTCAAGATATTACAGAATCCACCACCTATCTCTGAAAACAAACCTGGTTTAAACATTATCCATACAATTAAAAATTGATAAATTCTACTTCACAAAATTTAGAAATTCTATATAAAAAAAATACTGTTAAGAGAATGAAAAAGCAAGCCAAGATTGGGAGAAAAATATTTGCAAATTACATATCTGATAAAAGATTACATCCAAAAATACAAAGAATTCCTAAATGTCAACAATAAAAGAACAACCTAATATTTAAAAATGGGCAGCAGATGCCTAAATAAAATACAGATGGCAAATAAGTGCCTGAAAAGATGTTTACCATTTGTCATTAGGGAAATGCAAATTAAAAAAAACAATTACATACCACTACATACTTATTAGAATAGCTAAAACCAAAAAAAAAAAAAAAAAAGACTGATAATACCAATTGCTGAAAAAGATGCAGAGAATAGGGAATTTTCATTCATTGCCTGTGGGAATACAAAACAGTACAGCCACTTTGGAAGACAAGTTAGGCAGTTTCTTTCTAAGATAAAGTCTTACCATGTAATCCAGCAATCATGTTCCTACATATTTATCCAAATAAGTTGAAAATATGTATCCACACATAAACCTGCACACAAAAGTTTATAGCGGCCTTATTCATGGGGTTGCCCAAAACTGGAAGCAACCAAAATACCTTTCAATTGGTGAAGGGATAAACAAACTGAAGTATATCCATAGAATGAAATATTCTCTGACCAGAAAATCAGCTATCCAGTCACAAAATGACATGGATGAATCTAAATTGCATACTGCTAAATGAAAGAGCAATTCCAAATTATACAATGTTAATTGAAAAGGAAAAACTATAAAGACAGTAAAAAAATCAGTGGTAGCTAGGGGCTTGTGGAAAGAAGAAGGGTTAAACAGGGATTCACACAGGCAATCTTTCAGGGTTGTAAAACTATTCTGAGTGATACTTTAATAGTGAATACATGACATTATGCACTTTTGCACAGCATAAAAAGTGGGACATAATGTATGAAAATTTTCAAAAGAAAATCATTTATGAGGTTGAAGAATCCCATAATGGCATGTAAAATGTGACAAAACAATCTACTTATATAACAAACTATGAAACAACCTCACTAAAGGGAATGAATGAAAAAGGTGCCTGCCTAAGTAACTAAAAATTACTAAAGGCAATCCTCCAAACTGCATATAGGCACCATAGTCTAGTTGACTAAGTTGTTTCCCATGGGGGTAGATTAGGAATTCTGATATCATCATCTATGTATACTGGAATTGAACAATTAAGTAAAAAGGTGGCAGATGGTTGAAAACAGTCTTCTCACTGTCGGAGTGGAATGTTACAGTTAAGCAAGGGAAAAAGGTTAGAATATCCATGTGCCAAAGGAATTAACCCAGAGACATCAGTATGAATTCAAGTTTAGATGGTTACACATAGACATAGCATAGATACGTGTATAATAGATCAGTGTAGACATCTACATTTTCTTTATTAGAGCGCCTAGAATCAACAGTCACACATGGCATCCAGATCTTGGTTTCTAATCTCAGTCTCCAATAAAAGGAATCACAGCTCCTTGGAGAAATGGTTGATTCCAGTAACAAATAAAGTATATGAGTCTGGAGCATCTGTAGTGCCAGAAAGTGAGGAAGTGCTTGACAACAACAAAACTAAATCCACAATAATGGAGTTGTGTCAAAGGGACACAAGAACCAACTCAAAGAGCTCCCAATAGTTAAAGCTGGAAAAATCTGAGCCACAAAATAAATTAGTAAGAAATTCTAACTCAAAGTACAAAATAAATATCCACAAGCCTATACTGGTATAAATTACTGATTGAATAAAATGGGGGAGAACAGGTAAATTCCCATGCAGAATAATTCAAAATAATTAATGTAAATATTCTGCCCTTAAAGAAGTAAAGCATAATTCCTTATTCCTGAAGTGGGGCTACACATAACTTGCTTCAAAAAAGTATACTGGGGAAAAGAGGGAAAACTAGAATAACTTAACAGTGGAAAAAATCTGACAAATATTTCCTCAGGCTGGTAATTGAAGTTAACATCAACAGTGATGTTATGTTAACAGCATGATGTAATGTAATGAAAATGGCATACAACACTGTGGTTGTCTTCCTAAGAACATATAATCTCAGTCTAATCATGAGACAATCATGAGCTAAATCCCAGTGCTGAACATTCTACAAAATACCTGACCAGTATACTTCAAAACTGTCAAAGTCATTAAAAGCAAAGTCTAAGTATGATAGCCAAGATTAGACTAAGAAAGCATGAGGATTAAGTGTAATGTGGGCTCCTGAATGGGATCCTGGAGCAGAAAAGGAACATTAGGTAAAAATGAAGGAAATCTAAATAAAATTGGACTTTAGTTAATAATGATGTATTAATACTGGTTCACTGGTTGTAACAAACATATCATACTAATGCAAGACATTCACAACTGGGTAAGTGGATGTGGATATATAGGAGATCTCCAAACTATTTTTGTACTTTTTCTGTAAATATAAAATTGCGCTAAAATAAAAAGCTAATTTAAAATGTTCAGATTTTTGTCAGGTACACTGGCACACACCTGTAATCCCAGCAGCTTAGGAGACTGAGGCGGAAAGATCACAAGTTCAAAGCCAGTCTCAGCAACTTAGCGAGGCACTAAGCAATTCGACCCTGTCCCTAAATAAAATACAAAATAGGGCTTGGAATGGGCTCAGTGATAGAGTGCCCCTGAGTTCAATCCCCAGTACCACAAAAAAAAAAAACTGTTTTTTTTTAAAGTAGGGAAAAATATAAACAAAATTATAAATAGAAAGGGAATATACAAATAAGAAGGAGAATTACTATTAAAAAACACTTTATGAGATCTTACATTAGTAAAATTTTAAATCTTGGTAAATGGATATTCTAAAATCTCAGTATACAGATGAATTGCCAAAACTAACTCCAGAATAACTAGTTAACTGAAATAGAATAGTAAATATGAAAGAAGCTGAGAAAAGAGAGAACTTCCTCCAAGAAATTATTTGAACCAGATGGTTTTTCCAGTGAAATCTTTCAAATTTTTAGGGAACAGATAATCCTCCTGTTATGTAAACTGTTTCAAAGCATAGAAATAAATGAGTAACCACCTCCACTCATTAGCTGACAAAGTTAACATAATTGACAAAGCAAATACACAAATGCTACTGAGATGTTAAGATAAAAACTGGAAGTATGCCATCAGACTTAGAATTTAGGAGGCAATATCCATAGCGTGATAGGAGAAAAAAACAAACAACTGAAGAGTTAAGATGTAAATGAAAGTTGACAATGAGGTAATGCTAATAGTTGTGACCATTCTTTCAAGAAATCTGCCTTTGTTGGGCATGGTGGCACACACCTGTAATCCCAGCAATTCAGGAGGCTGAGGCAGGAGAATTGCAAGTTCAAAACCAGCCTCAGTAACTTAGGGAGACATTAAGCAAACTAGTGAGAAGTTGTCTCAAAATAAAATATAAAAAAAGGGTTGGGAATGTGGCTCAGTGGCTAATTACTCCTAGGTTCAGTCCCCAGTACCAAAAAAGTAACGAAAGAAAAAAATCTGCCCTGCAAGGAAAGGAGGGAAACTGACTGGTAGCTGTTTGAGAGTAAAGAACTGAGGGGAAAGGTTTGTATATTTGGTTGGTTACTGGTTGGTTCAAAGGCTTTATGATTTGTTTTAGTGCTAGAAAATTCAAACATGGTACATAGAAGGGAAGGAACCAGAGGGATTGAAGATCTAGATAAACATAAAATAAAATGATTGATGTATCATGAACCAGGAGCCCCGTATAAGGATGGGATGTTACCAACTTTGGCCTTCTCTCCCCTGAAGTAAGAGGGAAGTAGTAAAGATGGATGAACACAGTCAGAGCGAACTTCAGAAACAGAAGGAAAGAATGTGGAATAAATTCCCACCTGGTAGATTCATTTTCTCTGAAAAGCAAGAGAAACAGAATTAAGGTCTTGCAGAAGAAGATGGGAGACTAAGCACACAGTAACAGTTTGGAATAGCCACACTGGAGAATGAAAGAGATTTCTTAGCAATGCTGAGCACTGGATGGAGGTTAAAACCCCAAAATCCTTATCTATATCAGTCAGCAGAGGAGTTTGATTTTTTCCCTCGGTCTTCTGCAAATCAGAGTAGAAAGAGACTAGCAAATTTTCTTAGAGTATTTAATCCTAACACTCAAGAGTAGAGGTATTATATATCAGGTTTTCATAAAAAATGCACCTAGAAAGAGGTATTCACAAATTTGTAAAATCTTAACTCATTAATATGTTCATGTTTTGTGCTTGCATGCATTTATAAATCTGGACCTTGAAACACAAGAAAGAAATGTGGCAAAGGCAAGAAGAATAACCTCTGCCAAAACCACTGGAAAAAAAGAAAGGAAGAAAGGGAGGGAGAGAAAGAGGAAGAAGGAAAAGAAGGAAGGAAGGAAGGAAGGAAGGAAGGAAGGAAGGAAGGAAGGACAGAATTTTGAAGATCCCTAGAAAGTGCTATATCATCTACTTCAAAATCTCAGGTAGTTAATCTAGAGGTCATTATGTGTAAATTATAAAGTCAAAATGTAGCTTAAATCAATTTAATGTCATTTTCATCTTTCTTTTGAAGACAAGATCTCATTTGTGTTTAGTACCTATAAAAAGAACTAAATACACAATCCAACAATAATTATTTTTACTTATTTACTGTTGGCTGTTTGTAATGTTAGAAGGGGACTACAGTGCAGTTTGTATTTGGGGGACTGGAAAAGAGGTTGGAAACCACCATTCAGTTACCCAGCCAAAATCCTTAACATTTACTACTAAATAAGAGGTTAAGGAAAACTGACCTCAGATAAAGAAAGATTAATCCTCAGAATCATTTCCTTTTAGTCAAAGATAGAAAGTGATAAGTGGAAAATAAATTTTAGTATGTTTGTAAATATGTGTTTAAAGTTCAAGTTAAAATAGGTCCAGCTGTGGGTGTCCTTTAAAATACATATTCTAACTAGATGCTGCCACCTACTGGACAATTTATAAGTACTTTGCTTTTTCCCCACAAAAAATTTACCATGGAAATGCAGCAAAACATTCCTGCTTTTCTAATAACACCTGTAGAATATTTTACCAAAATATATGGCTACATATAAGTTCAATCAAAATAATTTTTGATTTTTATATTATAATTAAGACTAGTCTAAGGTTGAATGAGTAACAGAAAAAACTCATCTCAAGAGAGGAGCAGATATAAGAAATTTCATACCATTTTATAACATGTGACTATGTTGAAAAAGTAGGAATATGAGACTTTCAAAAGCCTGTGTTAATGGCTGAGGATGTATGTAGCTCAGTGGTATGTGCGTGTCTAGCATGATTGAGGCCTTGGGCTCAATCCCCAGCACTGCAGACTAACAAAACATCTATGCTACGTGATCAAACTGGACTCTTGCATTTATATTCATTTCTTTCAGACTTAGTGTGAAAATACTTAAGTTGATGATACCAAAAGTTTTCCTTTTAGAATAAGGTAATAATTATGTAGTGTGAACTGTTGAAAAAAGTAATTAAGCTAATAATGTAGCCCCAAGTACATACTAACTTCTTTTTTTTCTGTTTGTTTGGTTTTTAAATTATTTTAATTTAAAAAAAAATAAAAATACATCAAATAAATGACTGATAAAACATGCCTATGACATAAAGAGACAGCAAGTAATTTCATTAAGGAATTAACTTTTCTATAAAAGAAAAGTCATCAAAAAAAGATTCTACTTAAATCTGAAAAAGCCAGGAATACAATAATGCTGTCTCTTAATTTTAATGAATGGGTCAAGTGTGAACTAATCAAGACAGCCAGAAGCAAGAATGAAGGTAACAGACATTTGGTTCATCTAACAGTATCTCTTGTTCCTTTTTCCTTTTTCAATAACCCATTTTTGCATCTTATCTGCTTTGCACACACTGCCAATAAGTAATGACTATGAATTCAAAATTTTAAGAATTGAAATTTTAATGTGATAATATTTAAAGCAATGATTTTCTCTGAACATAGCTTTCAAGCCCCTTTCAATTAAGGCTTTTGCTCATTAAGTGCACCTAATTTCCATGTTAGAGCACCTGTACTAATCTAGCATTACTAGTGTCTACAGGGCATATGGTAGTCTTGTGACTTCAGAGATTTAGCTGTGAACTCTAGGGATATAGGGAACTATATATATGCTTCAAGGTTTAAAAATTAAACATGATTGATAGTTCTGATTTGGTTTTGAAAAAAGTGCAAATGGAAACAAATTCTCTCTCTAGAACCAAAAGTTCACCTGGTGGTGAACCCTGTGACTGAAAAGGTTAATAGTAAAAGATCACCCAAAAAAAAAACAAATAAAAAAAAGATCACCCAAATCAATCGCTTTACAGAACTACCTGTCTTACATTGCTTGCTCCTGAGTCAATCACAAGTGGGTGCAGTGGCCTTTTAAAAATACAATCAGCATACTACAGAGATACAGCCACATCAATGTTCATTGCTGCTTAATTCACCATAGCCAGATTGTGGAACCAACCTAGATGCCCTTCAGTTGATGAATGGGTAAAAAAACTGTGGCATATATATACAATGGAATATTACTCAGCCATAAAGAATGATAAAATTATGGCATTTGCAGGCAAATGGATGAAATTGGAGAATATCATGCTAAGTGAGATAAGCCAATCTCAAAAAACCAAAGGACGAATGATCTCGCTGATAAGTGGATGATGACACATAATGGGGCGTGGGAGGGGTTAGTTTTAGGGTTAGAGTTAGGGTTAGGGAGGGGGGCAAGAATGGGGGAAGGAAGGACTGTATAGAGGGAAAAGAGGGATGGGAGGGGTGGGGGAAGGGAAAAAATAACAGAATGAATCAACCAACATTACCCTATGTAAATTTATGATTACACAAATGGTATGCCTTTACTCTATGTACAGAGAAACAACATGTATCCCATTTGTTTACAATAAAATAAAAAAAATGCCCCATTCATTACAGATATTATCGTTTAGCTCCTGATTTTTAATCGATAGATGCTGAGATACTATAATATTCAGAATTACATTTCAGACACTATCCATGTCCACATTTCTTGCTTGGATTAAGAGATGTATATTCACTTCTATGAAGATTCAAAATTACTGATAGACATGAAAGGAAACCTAAGTTACACTTCTCTAGACAACCTTTGTACATTAGTGTTTAAACATTTAAGTTACTTTTAAAACCTTTATAAGCTATATACTTAGAGATTCTTTACACTTTAAAAAAATAATGTAGTCATTGCTAATCTTAGAAAAAACAGGTTTGAGACAAACATATTATTAAAAAAAAAAATTTAAGACAATACACTGCCCTAATAAAATGTATTGCAAAGCTACCAATAACTAAAACAGTGTAATAGTAAATTATAGAAAAGTTGTAAATATACTCAATCATTACTTGATAAAGTTAGCATTTCAAATAAGTATGGAAATGATGGATTATTAAATAAGGGATATTGGAATAACTGGTTAGTAAATTGGGGGATAAAAATCAACTCTCTACCTCATATCTGACACCAAAACAAATTCCAAGTAAATTAACATTTTAATTTTTTTCATTTTTCATAATAAAAAAAATATAAGTACATATTTATAGAATATTTGGATGGAAAAGACTTTATTTTTTATTGTAAACAAATATGATACATGTTGTTTCTCTGTTTGTACATGGAGTAAAGGCATACCATTTCTGTAATCATAAATTTACATAGGGCAATGTTGTTTGATTCATTCTGTTATTTTTCCCTTCTCCCCACCCCTCCCACCCTTCTTTTCCCTCTATACAGTCCTTCCTTCCTCCATTCTTGCCCCCCTCCCTAACCCTAACTCTAACCCCAACACTAACCCCTCCCACGCCCCATTATGTGTCATCATCCACTTATCAGCGAGATCATTCGTCCTTTGGTTTTTTGAGATTGACTTATCTCACTTAGCATGATATTCTCCAATTTCATCCATTTGCCTGCAAATGCCATAATTTTATCATTCCTTATGGCGGAGTAATATTTCATTGTATATATATATACCACAGTTTCTTTATCCATTCATCAATTGAAGGACATCTAGGTTGGTTCCACAGTCTGGATATTGTGAATTGAGCAGCTATGAACATTGATGTGGCTGTATCTCTGTAATATGCTGATTTTAAGTCCTTTGGGTATAGGCCAAGGAGTGGGATAGCTGGGTCAAATGGTGGTTCCATTCCAAGCTTTCTGAGGAATCTCCATACTGCTTTCCAGAGTGGCTGCACTAATTTGCAACCCCACCAGCAATGTATGAGTGTACCTTTTTTCCCCACATCCTCGCCAACACCTATTGTTGCTTGTGTTCTTGATAATCGCCATTCTAATTGGGGTGAGATGGAATCTTAGGGTGGTTTTGATTTGCATTTCTCTTATTACTAAAGATGTTGAACATTTTTTCATATGTTTGTTGATTGCTTGTAGATCTTCTTCTGTGAAGTGTCTGTTCACATCCTTAGCCCATTTGTTGATTGGATTATTTGTATTCTTGGTGTAGAGTTTTTGAGTTCTTTATAGATTCTGGAAATTAGCGCTCTATCTGAAGTATGAGTGGCAAAGATATTCTCCCACTTTGTAGGCTCTCTCTTCACATTACTGATAGTTTCCTTTGCTGAGAGAAAGCTTTTTAGTTTGAAAAAATTATGGAACGCTTCACGAATTTGTGTGTCATCCTTGTGCAGGGGCCATGCTAATCGTCTCTGTATCGTTCCAATTTTAGTATATGTGCTGCCGAAGTGAGCACTGGAAAAGACTTTTTTAAACAGGTACTGGTAAAATAATACAAAAGAAATGACTGGTTTAACTAAATAAGAACTTTAAACTTTTATAGACCAATAAATATCACAAAATCATAGAAAAAAATAAATTTAAATTTTTTATATTTATGACAAAGAATGAATATCCTTAATATTAAAGAAATCCTTCAAACCAATAAAAAATGTTATAAAAAATGACTAAGACATGAGCAGGCAATTCACAGAATGGCTAAACAAAAGAATAAACATTTAACCTCTGATAATCAGAGAGAGACAAATTTTTATAATTCTATTTTAAGTAAATAAAGCTTAAAAATATACACATAAATCTAATGCATTTCTATTCATAAGTGATGAATCCTCTGAAAGAGAAATTAGGAAAGCCACTCCATTCACAATAGCCTCAAAAAATAAAATACTTGGGAATCAATCTAACAAAAGAGGTGAAAGACCCCTACAGTGAAAACTACAGAACACTAAAGAAAGAAATTGAAGAAAACCTTAAAATATGGAAAGATCTCCCATGTTCTTGGATGGGCAGAATTAATATTGTTAAAATGGCCATTCTACCAAAGGTGCTATACAGATTCAATGCAATTCCAATTAAAATCCCAATGGCATTCCTCATAGAAATACAGAAACAATCATGAACTTCATCTGGAAGAATAAGAGATCTCGAACAGCTAAAACAATTCTGAGCAGGAAAAGTGAAGCAGGAGGTGTCACAATACCAGACTTTAAAGTATACTACAGAGCAATAGTAACAAAAACAGCATGGTATTGGCACCAAAATAGATAGGTAGACCAATGGTACAGAATAGATGACACAGAGACAAACCCACATAAATACAGTCACCTCATATTAGACAAAGGAGCCAAAAACCCACAATGGAGAAAAGCTAGCTCTTCAACAAATGGTGCTGGCAAAACTGGAAATCCATATGTAGTAAAATGAAATTAAACCTCTATCTCTCACCCTGCACAAAACTCAACTCAAAATGGATTAAAGACTTAGGAATTAGACCAGATATCCTGCACCAAATAGAAGACAAAGTAGGCCCAAATCTTCATCATGTTGGCTTAGGATCAGACTTCCTTAACAAGACTCCCAAAGCACAGGAAATTAAAGCAAGAATCAATAAATGGAGTGGACTCAAACTAAAAAGCTTTTTTCTCAGCAAAGGATACAATCAATAATGTGAAAGGAGAGCCTACAGAATGGGAGAAAATCTTACCCACATGCACTTCAGATAGAGCACCTATCTCCAAAATTTATAAAGAACTTACAAAACTTTATGCCAAAAATACAAAGAACCCAATCAATAAATGGGCCAAGGAACTGGACAGACACTTTACAGAAGAAGATTTACAGATGATTAATAAATATATGATAAAATGTTCAACATCTCTAATAATTAAAGAAATGCAAATTAAAACCACTCTAAGATTTCATCTTACTCCAATTAGAATGGCTATTACCAAGAACACAAACAATAATAGATGGTGGCATGGATGTGGGGAAAAGGCACACTTTTACATTGCTAATGGAGTTGCAAATTGGTGCAGCCACTCTGGAAAGCAGTGTAGAGAATTTTCAGAAAACTTGGAATGGGCCCACCTTTTAACCCAGTTATCCCATTCCTAGGTTTATAACCAAAGGACTTAAAATCAGCACACTACAGTGACACAGCCACATGAATGTTTATGCAGTGCAATTCATAATAGCTAGATTGTGGAACCAACCTAGATGCCCTTCAACAGAAGAATAGATAAAGAAACTGTGGTATATATACACAATGGAATATTATTCAGCCATAAAGAAGAATATTATTATGGCATTTGCAAATAAATGGATGTAATTGGAGAATATTATGCTAAGTGAAATAAGCCAATCCCAAAAAACCAAAGGTTGAATGTTTTCCCTGATAAGTGGATGATGATATATAATGGGGGTGGGGGGCGGGGAGTGAGAGAAGAATGGAGGAACTTTAGATAATGTAGAAGGAAATGAGGGAGTGGGTATGAAAAATCATGGAATGAGACAGACATCATTACCCTATGTACATGTATATTACATGAATGATATGAATCTACATCATGTACAGCCATAGAAACGAAATGATGTACCCCATTTGTGTACAATGAATCAAAATGCAGTCTGTAAAAAAATAAATAAATAAGAATTAATTAAATTTTAAAAAGAAGCAAAAAGGCAAATAAAACAAAATTTGAAATGGAATAAAAAATAAATCTTAAAAATAATCACAAAAATCCATTGTTGTGGGTATAGGAAAACAATATTCAGATACAATGTTGGTAGAAGTAAATTGGTTTCAGTAAGGCAATATGGATAGAAAATCTTTTAATTAAAAGTCAAACCCCTTTGACTAAGTAATTTCTCTTGTGGGAATTTATTTGAAGGTATATTTACTTTATTACCCTACTTAAGTTACCACAAACACAGTGGCTGAAAACAACAGAAATGTATTCTCTTACAATTCTAGAGACCAGAAATCCAAAATCGAGGTGTCACCTGCGTTGTATTGCCACTCAAGACTCCAGGGGAGACTGCATTCCTTGCCTCTGTCAGCTTCTGGTGTTTGCCAGCATGCCTGGAAAGCAGCCTTGGGGCTGCTACACGCTAATCTCTGCCTCCATCTTTGCAGTGCATTTCCTCCTGTGTGTCTCCTTTCCCACACCTCTTGCTTTAAGTATTCTTATGGCATTTGGGGCCATGTCAACATTCTCAGAGTATCTTCTTAACTCAAGATCCTTAATCACAACTACAAAGATCCTTTTTCCAAATGAGGTAACATTCACAGTTTCTAGGGATTTTACATGAATATCTCTTGGGGGTGGGGAGGCACCATTTCAGTCAACTACAGACAGTAATAATTACAAGAATTACTCAAGGAGATCATTGTAGCTATTGTGTAATTGAAAGAACTAAAAAATGAAGGAAATAATCTAAATGTTCAACAGGAGGGTATGAGTTAAACAAATGATGACACACATACACATTAAATTGACACAGCCATTTAAAATAATGCTGATAGAAATTGTTCGTTTTCTGTTTACATAAAAATCACCCAAAATTTCATGTCATTTGGTAATAATTATTGCAAGTAAGATGTACTGATAAATGCTAAAATTAGTAGGCAAAAGTCTAAAGAGAAACTAGATATTTGCATAGCCTTAAAGTAGCTCCCCCAAGATATTTATTAATTGCAAAAGGAAACCTTACAGTGGAGAAATCCAGCAGGCCAGGCACTTAAAGTATGATTAGAGTTAACATGATCAATAATATATCATCATTATGAATCCCAAGTGTGACTGAAGACACATAATTTCTGAGCTACACCTACTAAAAATGAATAATTTTCATCTAATCATGAGAAAATATCACCCAAACCAAAATTCAAGGATATTTTATGAAAATAACTAACCAGTACTCTCCAAAAGGGTCACAAAAGACAAGGAAAGACTGAAGTTCCACATATTGGAGGAGACTAGGAGACATGATACCTAAATACAATATGGAATCCTGGTTTGGATATTAGAAAATAGGAAGAACATCAGGGAGAAAGCTGATACATTTTTTAGAAGTTTACTGTTTAATTAATAGTATTATAGAAATATTGATTTCTTAGTTCTGATCATAGAACTATGGTAATGCAAAATGTTAACATTAGGGGAAGCTTAGGCAAGGGTATATAAGAACTCTATTTGGTATGCAACTATTATATAAGTTTAAAATTATTTCAAAATAAAAAATAAAAAACAAAGCTTGATAGCATAAAACAATGACCATCTAACCATGCTCATACTTCTGTGGGTTAGGAATTTGAAGTCTACAGCAGATTATTTCTGAGGAAAGGGACCTTGACAGGCAAGATCCTCCATTTGGTTGAAGATATCTGGTGCAGCTCAATTGGAGCCATCTGTCTTGCCTTGGTAATTTTCTGTGTTTTCTGGGTCTGAAATGTCCACAGTTGCTTTTTTTTTTTTTTTTTTTTGTACCAGGGATTGAACTCAGGGATGCTTAACCACAGAGCAACATCCCTAGTCCTTTTTATGTTTTATTTTAAGACAGTGTCTCACTAAGTTGCTTAGGGCCTCACTAAGTTGCTGAGACTGGCTTTGAATTTTTGATCCTCCTGCCTCAGCCAACGGAGCTGCTGGGATTATAGGCAAGAGCTACCATGCCCGGCCCACAGTTGCTTCTTAATTTGAAACTCTAGTGCCTGCACTGAGATAGTTAGGACATCTGGTTAACCAGTTCTCTAAGGCTGCTGTAACAGATTCTACAGGCTAGGTGACTGAAAACAATATAAATTTACTCTCTAGATATCTAATATCAAGACCAGAGAATTTCCTTCCTTGCATTTTTACCAGTTTATGTGACTCCCAACTATCCTTAGCATTCCTTGGCTTGTAGTTACTTAACTCCAGTCTCTGCCTCAATCTATTTTTTTAAATATTTTTGTTAGTTGTTAATGAACCTTTATTTATTTCTTTGTATGCAGTGCTGAGAATCAAACCCAGTGCCTCACACCTACTAGGCAAGTACTCTACCACTGAGCCACAATCCCAGGCCCTGCCTCCATCTTTACATGGCTTTCTTCCCTGAATCTTTGTGTCTCCATAATTCTGTGCCCTCTCCTATGCTTATTTTATAAAAAGAAGGGACATCAGTCACTGGATTTAGGTCACATCCTACTCCATTATGACCTCATCTTAATTAATTACATCTGTAAAGACCCTATTTCCAAATAAAATTACATTCTGCAATTCCAGGTAGTCATAAATTTGAGGGGAACACTAATAAAATCACTCTAGCCAGGAACTGGCCAGCATTATTTTCTCTGCCTAGCCTTTCTACATGGCCCATCTGGGCTTTCTCACAGCACAGCAGCCTTAGGGTGGTTTGACCTCTTACATGATGATGGGCTTTCATCTGCATGAGCCAAGAAAAGAAGCAGAAATTGCCAGTCTTCCTAAAGGCGAGGCCTATAAATGACATAGTAATGCTCTGGCTATAATATATCAAAGTTATTCCAGGCTAGCCTATACTGAAAAGGGAGGGAGAAACAGATTTCATCTCTTAATGAGGAGCAGAAGGAAAGTACATAGAGGGAAGGCACTGAGGGCAGCCATCTTGGAAAAAAGCTACCACACAGATTCTTAGTAACAGCCAAATGGGCTCATGAGATACAAATTAGTGGAGAAATGTTTGAAAAATACCATATATCCAATTTTATCCCATTTTTATTCTTAAATAGGTAGGTAGGTAGGTAGGTAGGTGGATGGATGGATGGATAGATAGATAATTTACACTAAACATGTCTCCAAAGAAAAAAATAAAATAAATTATTATTAGTGATTATTTCTGCATATTGACAATTTAGGTAATAGCAATTTTTTTCTTTCTGTTTACCAATATTTTCTAAGACAAATTACCCATATTACTTCTGTAACAAATTAGAAGAAGCCAGGCTGGGGAGATAGCTCAGTTGGCAGAGTGCTTGCATTGTAAGCACAAGTCCCTGGGTTTGATCCCCAGCACCACAAAAAAAAAAAAAAAAAAAAAATTAGAAGAAGCAGAAAGTAAATAATCTAGGATTTTAATATAGAGAAGCTAATTTTTTATACAAATGGCAAGGTAAATTTCAATAAGGTCACTCCACCTATGGATCTAAGAAGTCAAAATTTTGAAAGGTTCATTTTTTTTAAGTCCTTCATTATAGAAGGAGCAACCCAGATGAAATATCCATCTTCTTAAGGAGAAACATTTTGGTACACCATAAACTCAGATCCCTCAAGCCCGAGCAGCTTCATAGCTGTCAGTACTGGTCCAGAAAGGAACAAACCTGAAGGAACATTATTCACAGCAAAGATCCACTATTTCTCCACTAAAAGTTAAACTGCTACAGTAGCCTGAATCAGGTTCTTGGGATTCTACAATGTTAGTTAGACATTCACTTTACAAAGACAAATAGATCCCAGTATTCTGAGAGACTCAGGACACTACTCAGAACTGTTCCACCCACACAGAACTCAAAGACCACCCATGGGATATATTTTAAAGGATTCCAAAAGTAGCCAAGCAAAACATCACCTGCTTCCACTCCCTGAAAAGTTTCACCATTATCTAAGCAGGTTGAAGGATATATGACTATATCATATTTCCATTTGAAAAGAATATTCACGAATACACATATACACAAAGGGGGTAAGTAGAAATATATGTGGAGAACTAATTGGTTAGTCTGAAAAACTAGAATTATAAGAGAACAGGAAATAGGGTAAATCAGAAATAGATTTTTATGAAAGGGGTTACATAGGCCCAAGTGACACCTGGTGAGAGGATCCTAGGCAGTTAGAGAAATGTCAGCATAAAATATCCTCTAGAGGAATCTATCAGGGACAGAAAAAGTATGGGCAAAGACATAGCAGCCTATTTCCCAATTTTCCCATGCCCTGTTAAGATACAAACACTTAAAGACAGTGAAATATACCTAAGCTCAGAGGAATTTCATATCATATTTCCTCTAAAGAGGAGTCAAATACACAAAGAAAAGGGAAAAAAAAATTTTTTTTTTTTTTTGCGGTGCTGGGGATTGAACCCAGGGTTCTGTGCTTTCGAGGCGAGCACTCTTCCAACTGAGCTATCTCCCCAGCCCCAAGGGGAAATTTTGGATCAGGAATTTAACTTTAATCCAAATCATGTATGAATCTGAGAAAAAAAAAACAAGGATGAATGCCATCTCCCTCTACTCACCAACAGTTTCTTCGGATGCAGCAGTCAGAGATAAGAATTTCTTCGTATTTACCATCTCCTCATTACTTTGCAAATCTTCACTATTTTTTGTAGACTAATGAAATAAAAATTAAAGTTTAAACACAAGGAAAGAAGGTAGCTATATTCATTGAATTTTTTTATTACAGCATAGTTGTCAGTCATATACATACAAACAAGAATCCTCATGTCATTATATATTCCTTTAAGTAGGAAATTTGGTAATATTTCCTATTTCCACAAAATTCTGTCAATAGATAGTTCCAGGTGGAGTTGAAATACATGTCTATCAATATATGATAATCACTTTGCTTAAAATATCTTAAGATTCTGTTAGATATTTTTGTAACTAATGAGTAACCTAAAGGTATACATCAAATTGGAATTTCAGACATTTCAAGTATGCTAGTGTGTTTCAATTTATAATTCTTATTTCAAAGGAAATAAAAACTTACTTTGAGTTTCAATAGGAAAAAGTGATAAGCTAACCTTTTTACTAAGATTTATGGAAAACATTTCTCTAATTTAAAACACTGCATTTGGGTTGCTTTCTTTCCATTTCAGTAGTCTTCCTGGGATCTCTGTAAAAATGTATTCACAATTATTTCCTTCTTTTTTTTTTTATTGTAAACAAATGGGATACATGTTGTTTCTCTATTTGTACATGGCATAAATTCCTTCTTAATTCATAATGCTGCCTAAGAAATTTCCTCTGAAGTCTTTAGATTATAAAGAATGATTTTATCAAAAACAACCAATCTGTTATCACAAGGTTCCTTACCTTACAGTGACTCTACTTTAAGGGGAAAAATACAAATAAGAGTCAATGGTCCTATACCAAGTCAGTACCAACATCTGGTCAGCCTCAACCCCTTAATACTACAGAAATAAGAAGCCCAAGAAGGCCAAGGTTAATCAAGCACCAGAAATTTGTTGAGTCAAAAGCAAATTGAGCAGGGTACACTCCTCAAGTACTTTACAGCTTCCTGAAGAGATTTGACCAACGCATGAAACACTGAACTCCCAACTTGTTTGTCATAAATGTTACTCAAGTAATAAAGCTAACTAACCAGGGGATTCATTTTTTTTTTATTGCATGAATGCAAGATTGTTTTATTACCAAGCAATCAATTGATGCAAAACAACACATAAGTAAAAATGAAACTCACATGATCACCTCAAGACACAAAAATGTATTTGAAAAAATTCACTGTTTTTTAATCTACAAACACTAACAAAGAAAGAATAGAAGATGATTTTTGTCAGTGTTTAAAGCATTTACAAAATTTAAAACCTGCATAACATTTGATAGTGTTTATCCTATCAAAAAGGACAGTGAAAGACTGATTTATTTGTCCTATAATCAGGAACAAGACAAATATGTATGCTTGTCGCTCTGTTCAAATAGTTTTAGAGTTTCTAAGTCTGGAATATCAAAGTTGTAAAAAATGAAAACAATCTGTAAATACTATAAAATCATCCCCATTTTCAGGTGAAACAATCTCATATATATAAAATCATAAAAAATGCTAAACTTAATGAACAAATTCACCAAGTTTTCAGGATACATGTTCAGTATAAATAATTATATATCTATTAACTTAAAATGAGCTGTCCATAAATAAATTCACACAAGCAATTCCACTTATGGTACAATGGACAATAAAATATTTAGAAATAAACTTGAAAGATGTCTATAATGCAAATTGTAAGAAATAGTTAAATTAAAGAAGATCTATATAATGAATGGCATCCCATGTTCATGATTATGCTTCACAAATTTATCTATAGATTCAATGAAATTCTTATCAAAATTTCAGCTTTGTTGTCACAAATTGCAAGGCCAAAATTAAAATGCATATGGAAATGCAAGGGACTTAACTATTTAAAAATCTTGACAAATAACAGTTGGAATATTCAAACTTTCCAGTTTCAAAGCTTACTATAAAGCTACAGCAATAGAAATTTGTGTTATATTTAAGTGTAAGTTTTTTTTATTGTAAACAAATGGGATACATGTTGTTTCTCTGTTTGTACATGGAGTCAAGGCATACCATTTGTGTAATCACAAATTTACATAGGGTAATGTTTGATTCATTATTTTTTTCCTTCCCCCCACCCCTCCCACCTCTCTTTTCCCTCTATACAGTCCTTCCTTCCTCCATTCTTGCCACCCTCCTTAACCCTAACCCTAAACCTAACCCTAACCCTAACACTAACCCCTCCCACCCCCCATTATATATCCTTATCTGCTTATCAGCGAGATCACTTGTCCTTTGGTTTTTTGAGATTGGCTTATCTCACTTACCATGATATTCTCCAATTTCATCCATTTGCCTGCAAATGCCATAATTTTATCATTCTTCATGGCTGAGTAATATTCCATTGCATATATATGCCACAGTTTCTTTATCCATTCATCAACTGAAGGGCATCTAGGTTGGTTCCACAATCTGGCTATGGTGAATTGAGCAGCTATGAACATTGATGTGGCTGTATCTCTGTAGTATGCTGATTTTAAGCCCTTTGGGTATAGGCCAAGGAGTGGGATAGCTGGGTCAAATGGTGGTTCCATTCCAAGCTTTCTGAGGAATCTCCATACTGCTTTCCAGAGTGGCTGCACTAATTTGCAACCTCACCAGCAATGTATGAGTGTACCTTTTTCCACACATCCTCGCCAACACCTATTGTTGCTTGTGTTCTTGATAATCACCATTCTAATTGGGGTGAGATGGAATCTTAGGGTAGTTTTGATTTGCATTTCTCTTATTACTAGAGATGTTGAACATTTTTTCATAAATCTGTTGATTGCTTGTACATCTTCTTCTGTGAAGTGTCTGTTCATTTCCTTAGCCCATTTGTTGATTGGATTATTTGTATTCTTGGTGTAGAGTTTTTTGAGTTCTTTATAGATTCTGGAAATTAGCGCTCTATCTGAAGTATGATTGGCAAAGATATTCTCCCACTCTGTAGGCTCTCTCTTCGCATTACTGAGAGTTTCCTTTGCTGAGAGAAAGCTCATCTGGGATTCAATTTTTGTGTATATTCTATTTATCTCCAAAATGTAAGCTCACTGAAGAAAAAGCAGGCATACTTTCTTGATGAAAGTAGTCACCACATACCTCCCTATTCCAGAGATGGAGGAGCCCTAACCTGACACTGGTAAGAGAGGTCACTGTGCCTGTCCATGGGTCAATGAGCATGCTAGCACAATGCCCAAAGTCTGGTTCCAGGAAAATGCCACCCCTGTAACCATCACACACACACATATACATGCTATGTCACCGCCTCCACAAAATAACAAAGGCAGAACACATTAACATCACCACACTCCATGCTTTTCTTACTCATCTTAGAGGAAATTGTTTCTTACAAATTCACATAAAGTTATATGATTCTTACCTTAAGTTCTTCCCATAGCTTTATTCTCATTTCTAGACCTTGCTTCTTAATTTCTTTTTCTCTGTATTGTTTCTTTGCCAATATTTTATCAAGTCTGTTCATCTTGTGAATAGCATCTTGAAGTTGAGAGTCTATTTGTTTTAATTTGGTTTCATCTATATTATGTTGAAAGTGGGAAAGTTTGAAGTTTAATAAATCCATAAAATTTTGTTGTTTTTAATCTTTGTTCTTTGATTCAACAAATATTTATAAATGATGGTAGTAACTACTGTATTGGTGTCATGAAACTAACTTGATTTGCAAGGTGCCTTCATGTGTATTTTTTTCTATATAATTATCTAACAACCCTGTGAAATAGTCATTTGTCTCTATTTACACTTGAGATGCCTGAACCTTTTCAAAGAGCTAATAATTTATGGCACTGAAGTCATAAGTGGTTCTCTTATTGTTTTAAATCCCCAATTTTTCTCCTTCCTTCTTCTGTACCTTCCCTATCCATGATTAACCAACAGTAAATGAGGAATAAGACATATCCTAAAACTGCTATCCCTATCCTAAAACTGCTGCAGACTCCAAACTCTTTCTCCAGAAAGAGAAGACACATACACAAAGAGCTAGAATAAAAAATAGTATATCATAAGCAACACAAAGTTAAAATGTACAGAAGAAACAAACTCCAATAAATACCCAATGTAGGCAGACAATTTTCTCCACAATCCTCCCATTATTCTAATTTCTTAAAGCATTTAAAAATGCCCTTGACTGCCAAGGATAGTGGCACACACTTGTAATCCCAGCAGTTCAGGAGGCCAAGGCAGAAAGATCACAAGTTCAAGGCCAGCCTCAGCAATTTAGCGAGGCCCTAAGCAACTTAGCAAGATACTATCTCAAAATAAAAAATAAAAAGGACTGAGGTTATTGCTCCCCCAGTTAAGCATCCCTGTGTTCCATCCCTGGTACCAAAAAAAGAAAAATTACTCTTGAACTTCCATCATTCAAGTTTTAACTTAGAATTACTGATAATGATGGCAGCTTATAGAGTGACCTGTAGCACATTGCTAAGTGCTTTGTTTACATGCATTACTCATTTAACCCTCACCTTTACCCTGTGAACAGACATAGTCACTGCCTTCCTTTTAAAAATTGGTACTGAGGTTAATCTGTATCCGAGTTATATACATGTCCAAGGTAATATAACTAGTAAATGACAGTCAGTTCCACCCACATCTGTCTGACTCCAACTCTTAGCTACCAAGAAATACACCCTCCGTGAAATCTGATGAAATGAGATTGCTCATTATGGCAATGAGCATAAATGTTCAAATATTAAGTCTCAGTCATCCCAGGTCAACTCACTTTAAATGTCATATTATGCTAAATAAGGCCAAATTCAGCAACTTTTGAAAATCCAAAGAGACCAGTGACGTGTCGCTATACCATATACTACTTCCTCTTTAAGGAAAAAAGAGGAAGATATTTCTAGAGGAAGGAAGCTTATTTAAAAAGAATATTAAGCTTATCAATAAAGAGGATCCTCAAATCTTATTGCTTTTGTTCTTCAAATGCAATACCCCCTAGTTCTAATCCCCAACTACCAATCCTAGCATTCTCAGGCTCCACCTAAGTAGTCTATACATCAGGCATTTTAAAATAATTCACACAGTACTAAA
Organism: Sciurus carolinensis; assembly: GCF_902686445.1. Lineage (NCBI taxonomy): Eukaryota > Metazoa > Chordata > Mammalia > Rodentia > Sciuridae > Sciurus > Sciurus carolinensis. The sequence continues at coordinate 112,548,352 of NC_062214.1, read as the reverse complement.
AATATATTTTTTAAAATATCATGTAGACTGATCCAATAGCTAATCTCAACTACAGTATCTTATTTCCTGACAACTGTAATCCTGAGTCACCTGCCCTAACTTTAAGAGCTCATCTCATCCCAAACATATTCTAAATCAGCAGTACTCAGACTTTTTTCTCACAGTCCTCTTTACCACCTCAATATTACTGAGAGCCCAAAGTAGTGTTCCTGTATGCAGGTTGTATCTTTTCATAATTACCATCTTAGAAAGCAGAACCAAAAATTATTGTAAAGTATTTATTAATTCATTTTGATTTATTAATTCATTTTAAATAATAAACATAGTATTATTAATTACATGTTGTATAACTATCATGTTATATCATAATTATACATCATGATATAATTATAATTATAGTCTCCCAAAATATTAGAAGACTAGCATTATTTTCAACTTTTAATATCTGGATTAATAGAAAACAGCTGGATTCTCGCATCTGCTTCTACAATCTATTGTAATTTTATATTTTGATTGAAGTACATGATGAAAATCTGGCCTCACAAAGATATGTAGTTGGGAAAAGAGGAGAAATTTAGTAATCTTTCAGATAACTATCTTATTTTTCTTTGGTACTGTACCAAAACTTGTCAGGGATAGTTCTTAAAAGTTAATTGTGTGTGAAACTTTTAACCATATCAATGAGCTTTCTGAGTTTGTTTCGCTTAAAATCCATGGCTCTGTCTTTCATGTTGAATGAATCTTTAACCTGCATTGGTCATTTGGAAAACAGTGACTAACAGAATCTTGTTCACATTCAAAATATGAACATATTTCATTATACAACATTCAAAAATCACATTTGTTAATATTACCACCTATTTTATCATTAAAGTCTAAGTATTGATAAGTTATTGAATGACATTCACAAGTTTTCCAAAATTCTAATTTTCACTTGAATGACTAAATTTTATCACTAGTAGCAAATACTGTAGTAGTTTTCCTTGAAGTACAAGACTTGCTTCATCTTTAAAAGAAAAAACAAGTTTGCCAAATGCCCAAGTCTGGATGATAGCAGTTTGCCTGTTAGTTGTTCTTTCAAGTAAAAATGGTGTTCCATTAAAAAGTGGGCAAACTTAGCTCAGCTCAAGTTATCACACAACTTCTTCAACACAACCTTCCCACTTTGGAATACACAGAATTCTTTTATGTCTACTTCTCATTTTGCCACACAGGATATTAAGATGATGTATCCTGAGTCAAGATATAATAATATTAATATTTTCTACTGCTTCATCAAGGGTATCCTTGAGTGACACTAGCTATTTATTTTTCTTGCCAGTGCTGGTTGTAAAGAACACAATGATTCTAGTACAGTTTGGTGCTACTGTTTAAATTATGCTAAGGCACCAGAAGTTTTCCCACCATTACTTTTCTACTATCAATGCAAACATCCATACAATGAATAAAACGGCAAACTCTCAGTACAATTATGAAAATTGTGTTTATTTTGCAGAGTCCCAAAAGGTCTGCCCAGGGCTCTGCAGATCATATTTCAGAACTACTCTTCTAATTCAGTCTGTCCAGAATTAATTCAATACCATGGAAAAAATGGTACATTTAAAATCAAAATGTACCATTTTTACCAAAATGTTATGAATTTTGAGTAGACATTTACAAATTATAGAATATATTTTATTGTGCAATTTTAGTAATCAAAATGATCCATAAATCATTCTGTGTAAGATCCAAATATAACCACTACATGTTTAACATAAACTGAGCATAACAATTTTATTAAATATATTTTATTTTATTTTTAAATATTATAGTTTTAAATACATTTAAATATATTTTAAATATATATTCTTGTAAGTAAAAACTGTTGATAATTCTCTTACAAAAAGTATGTCTCCTTATCTTTCAGTTTATAGTTTCTACTTAGTTGATGAACACATATATAATCCTAATATTTTAAATAAAACATCATGGTTATCATTAGCCAATCATTGTGATTATCCTACCTGAACGTTCAGGGATCATCTGATGTTGAACCAAGTCTAGACCTTCAACTGGTCCCTGTTTGGCCAGTTTTATTTTCTCAGAGTAGTTTGCCACTTTATCATCATTATTATATCTTCCTTCCTCTGTATTACTGCTTTCTGAGTGGTCCTCCTTACCAGAATTCAATTTGCTTACAGTATCAACCTAAAAATAATTTTTTAAAAAAACAGTTTCCAAAAATAATGTATTTCCTCTGACTGGACTAAAGGACATTGAAATAAGATAATTTATGTTCCTAAAATATGACATTTCCAAATATTTTAACACTAAAGGAAGAATACGTAGAGACACATTTAAATATATGCACTGGCATTAAATTATCTAAAAATATAACAAATTTTAATTAAATGTAAATTAACTACACAAATTTAATAACATTTATACCAAATATGTACCACTCTTCAGCAATCTGGAGAATAATGGAGAAGAGTCAAAATCAGTCCTGAAGTGAACTATATCAGTCAGGTTCTGGAGATGATGCATGATGAGTCCTACCCTTTGAGCTCACATGAAAGTGGGCAAAGTTCTGGAGCCTGTGCTCTCCAATACCACAGTAAGTTTCCACTATCAAATGAATGAAAAGTGGCTAATCTGAATAGAGATGTGCTTCTAATGAGAATCTTATCAGCAGAATACTGTGCTTTGGTTATTTATTTTTATACCATTCATATTTTTTCCACTTCATCTTGGTTTCCCTTTACATTTTAGCAAAGTTCATTCTGCAAACACCAGTTTGGCACAGTTGTTTTCCTGAGAGAAAACAAGAAAAGACATCCATGAGGGGTCAGGAGAAAAGAGATCATAGTGCTTTGAAGCAACAGCAGTGAACAGAGCCCAAGAAAGTTGAGGTCTCAGGGAGACAGGGTCAGCCACTTCTCAAGGAAATACCTTTCCTTTCCCAATGAAAGATGGTCTCCCTTATCCCTTCTGGCCTCAACTGTGGGAGGATTTGTGTTCTCTCTGTACCCACATGCTCAGTGCTCCACTACTGCAATGCATATCTCCAGGACAGAAAATGGGTGGTACTGAGAATTAAAGTGCTAGGACAGCAGTTCACTGGGTAAGCATCTTTGCCTGACATGAGACATAAACCTAGCAGGACTGAGTTGTCAGTGTACAATAATCACTGCCAACATTTATTGAGGAATTGCTATCAACCATGTCCAGTGCTAAGTACTTTACATACACTGTGCCATTCACTACTCACAATGACCCTATGCTGTAGGTGCTAGTACCCCACTTAAACACAGGAGAAAACAGATCCAGTAGAGAATGAAACTAGTAAATACCCAATTCATAAATGAGTATTAAGGCAAAAGGAAGAATCAAAGGTCATGAGAAAAAGCCAGACACTGTCAAGAACAGGTAGACTTAAAAAAAAAAAAAAACTATAAAGAACTTCCAGAAATAAAAGCACTTTATTAAATTTTTAAATTTAATGGGTAGATTGAAAAACAGACTTGATGTAGTTAAGAAATAATTTAAAAACCAAAAAGTATATATTAAAAATTAATCAGAATGAAGCACAGAAAGATAAATGATTAGAAAATATTAAAAAGAAAAGAGACCAAAAAGGATAGAAGGGTAAGGCTCAATGGACATTTAATATGACTTCTAGAATGACAAAATATATAGGGAAAGTTTGAAATGTGAATATTTAAAACTTCAAAGTAATTTAACATTTGAAACATGGCTTGGAATTTTCCAAATCCTTAAAAAAAGTTCTAGTCTCTGGAAGGAAAAACCATATATACCCATACCTAGGTGAGTAACAATGGACACCAACCACAAAGAGAAAAACTTTAAAGCAACCAAATAAAATTAAGCCGGACAACCCCATAGCAGAGTGAATATATTAGGTTTACAAAAGGCTTCTCTGACCACAACAGAATCACAAGCCAAATGCATGATAGCTTCAAAGTACTTTGTGGAAAAAAATGGTTAATCTGGAAAATGAAGACATTTACAAAAGCAGATTTAGTGTTTGCCACACACGGGTTCTCAAAGAAAGATTACTAAAGGATACATAGGTAGACAGACTGATCAGTAAAAAGAAAGACAGATATTACAAGATGAAAAAGATTAGAGAGAGAGGAATTATTTTCAGAAAGCAAGGGTAAAAAAAAACAGGAAACATATAAGCAAACTGAAACTAATGCATCCAAATATTAATGATGAAAATAATATCCATAGAGAATAACAATTACATGTAAACTGGAAAGAGTGACAAGGTTAACATCTAAGGTCTCTGCATTTTTTAGGAAGAAAGGGATATTGGTACACTTTAGATTTGTTAGTTCAGTACACATGTTAAAATTTTAAAGAAAGAATAGGAATAAATATAATTTTCAAATCAGTAAATTTAAGCAGAGAAAAATAATCAATCTAATAAAATGCAAGAAAAAAACAAGATTCTAGAAATGAATTCAAATATATTATTTAAACATTTATTTTATATATTAGTTAAGATGAAAAAATGTACATTTTACCCACTAGTTTAAAAGAAGAGACGTTCACCAATTGAATAAGATAAACAAAATCCAACTTAAAACATAAAGAACAGAAGGTTAAAAATGATTTGAAACTGCTATATCAATATCTAACAATTAAATATTCTATATAAAAAAGTAAATGACCTATACTTCACGACATTAAAATTAATTAAAAATGGATCATAGGCTTAAATGCAAACAAACTATAAAACTTTCAGAAAAAAAAAAAAAAAAACAAGAGAAAACCCTTTTGAATTAGACAGAGTTTTGAGATACAACACCAAAATCACAATCGCAAAAGAAAAAACTTGGTAAAGTGTTCTTAAATTTTAAAATGTTTGTGCTCCAAAAGACACAGTTGAAAGAATGAAAAGTCAAATCATTGACTGAAATAAAATATTGTCAGATATCTGACAACAGACTCTATTTAGAACATATAAAGAGCTCTCAAAAGTCAACAAAAAGAAAATACAGTTTGAACAATTCAGCAAAAAATGTGAATGGACACTTTCCAAAAGAGATGCATGAATTTCAAATAAGCGCATGAAACATGAATTCTATTCATCACTAGAAAAATTCAAGTTAAACTACAATGAGATTCTACTATATGTCTGTTAGAATAGTTTTAAAGAAAACTGATTATACCAACTTCTGACAAGGATGCAGAGCAACAGGTACTCGCATACAGGGTTGGTAGGAACAGAAAAGTTACAGTTATCATCCAGTCCAGCCATCTCACTCCTAGGTATTTACTCAAGAGAAATAAAAACTTATTTACCTGCAAAATGATATTATATACAAATATATACAATAAATTTATTCATAATCACTAAAAACTGGATTTAATCCAAATGTTCCTCAGCTAGGAAATGAATAAACAAACTGTGGTACACTCAGCAATGAAAAAAAATTAACTTTGATACATGCAACTAAGTGGATGCATCTCAAAAGCAGTATGTATGGTAAGAGATAAAACTAAGACTATATAACTCTATTTATATGACCCTCTAGAAGAAAAACTACAGGAACAGAATAGATGAATAATTTTCAGAAATTAAGGCTGAGAGGTAATTATTTAACAAAGGAGTAGAATAAGGGTATTTTTTGAGGAGTTATAGAACTGTTCTATATCTTGATTGTGATGATGGTTATATGCCAAATCTCACAAAATTATATACCAAAAAGTGAATTCTACTGTATGTAAAATTTTTAATTAAAAATAGAAGTTAATAAGAGATAAAATGAGACACAATGTTAAAAGGATTTTTAAAAATCATAAAGCTAGAAATTGTCCCCCAAATTAATATATACATTCAAAATAATTTCAATCAAAACCCCAACAGGATTTTTCAGAACTTAGAAAGCTGATCTAATATATATCTAGAAGAACAAAAAGTCAAAGATAACTAAGAAATTCCTGAAAAAATAAGATAGGGCAAACCACTCTATCAGATGTTAGTAATTATTACAAAGCTACAAGAGTTAACACATCATATAGTAATAATACAAGATTAGATAAAACAAAAACAGAGAGCTCAGGTAGAAATTGTATTTTACAAAATAACTTGAAGCAAGGGTTCTGGAAGCATGTTAGGATCATCTGCTTAGATGTACCCGACCAAGGTATAAAGCAAAAATGAAGTAGAAACCATCTAAACTCCTGACAGGAAGCGGGTAAAATATATCAAAGGTGGTCTTCTCTCCATGTCCAGACACCAGTTTTGTGGTTCTGAGGAGTTTATGGCAATGCTAGAAGCAGTAGCAGTAAGTTTTCTGATCTCTGGATTGCAGCCATAATGGTGTGACCTGGGAACCAATAATCCAGGGGAAGCCTTCTCCCTGGACTACCTTTCCTGCTGGCCTTCAGTTGGCCTTTGAGAAATTGGATTCTTGCAGTCAAACCTTTTCTTCTAGAAATACTTAAGAGTGCTATTTCTTACACTAAATCATGATAGACCAAAAATTCTTAAGAATGCCGTAACACAAAGTCTAGTCCATAAATCAATGACAACAAAAAAATAATATGGATTCATTAACTTGCAAAGATTTTTTTTCACCATAAATTTCAATTTTTTTCTCTACAACCTTAAAAGGAATAAATTATGCCACATCAGACATGAGAAAACTGATTCTTTTTAAAAATAAAGTTTAGATATTTTTATTAAAAAGACAGCCTACAGGAAAAAGAAGAAAGAAAAGAAAGTTATGATCAGGTAATATACCTACCAAACACAGACTATATGGCCCCAAGCCATTTTTTTTTAATACTGAATCATTTTCATAGTAAATGTTGATGGGTACATATTAGATATTGGAATACAAATTTTCCTTATTAAGGGAAAAAAGTCAACACTTTTTAAAAAGTTAACAAACTTCAACAAAGTACAATGTGAACAACTAAACCACATTCCAAAATAAAGGAGGGAAGAAAGAAGAAAGGAGTCAGAGTACTTTCATATTAAACTATCTCAAGTAAAATCTAAGAAATCTGTGAATGCTTCCTGAACATATCCTCTAACAAGGAAATTTAAGGGAGAATGTTAACATTTCTATAGTTGCTGATGTTGAAAGAAGGAATTCAGCAGAAAATCACCTTGAAGGAGCCTGGTTCTGGTGAGAGCACCTCCAGAGAAGCATTTGAACTTCTGCTCCCAGGACGTGTTCTTGAATTTGAGGCTGGTTTTGAAATTCCATCTAAGTTTCCCTTTATAATATCCATTCTAAAACAAAGAAAAAAATGAAAATCAAGTAACTTGGATAATCAAATGTTTTCATTAGTTAATGTTTATATCTGATTATTCAGTCTTTAAGTATTATGTTACTATCAAAGTCACACTTACAGGTTCCCAATTTCATCAAAAGTCATCTGTGTACATGAATTTTTAAATCTGCCATTGTAAGTACAAAACTGTTCCAGATGTTAGATACTGAAAGTAGCTATAACAAAATGCACAAGTGAATGCCACCTCTCTGGCTCCTGTGGCCACAAGAAAACATTTATCATGACCTTGACCTTCCTTAAGGGAAAACTCAGAACAATCACAGGACAAACTTCTCTCAACAAGATCCACTTCTTAATGTTATTTTCTGAGGGATGGTGTTACTGGGGAGTGAATCCTTGGCCTTGCAAATGCTTAGGCAAGGGCTCTACAATGAATTGCTTTTCCAGTCCTTTTTACTTTTTATTTTGAGACAGGGTCTCTCTAATTGCCCAGGTGGGTCTCTCTAATTGCCCAGGTTGGTCTCCAACTTGTGGTCCTCCTGCCTCAGCATCCTGAGTAGCAGGAATTACAGCCATGCCACCATGCCTCACTCATCTTTCTTTTAAATCTTTTTTATTTTTAAATAGACACAATACCTTTATTATATTTACTTATATTTAATGTGGTACTGAGGATTGAACCTAGTGCCTCACGCATGCTAGGCAAGCGCTCTACCACTGAACCACAATCCCAGTTCCCCACACATCTCAATGGTGTTCTAAGACTTCCCTACTATCTTCTGGTTTTGCCTTTTTTATTCTACACTTTCCCATTCCAAGTCAGCTTCAGCCTGGGCTTCCCTCTCACCTCCAATTTCTCTTCTCCTTGATGCCACATTTTCAAAGAGCACCAATCTCTAAGGCACTGCTCTCAGTTGATCAGCCTTCCCCTTCTAAAACCCATGATTCTATTTCTGCCCTCTGACACAACAGAACAAAACCTACTTCCTTTACTAAAGGACAAACTTTCATACCTGACTGCACTTTGCCAATCTCCTTAACTATTTTTCACATGACATCCATAGACCTCTCACCACCTGGGATGTTCTATTTCCAGTGCTGTTTTCTTTTAAAGCAGGGTGGTTTAAGCTAAAGGAAGAACATTGGCACGGCAGGCACATGATCCTTCTAGATTCACTCAGTGAGATTGGGGTAACATGCATGCATGGAAGAAACAGGGAGAATTCCAGTTTTTTTCTTTTCAATACCTAGCCTTAAATGCTTATAATTATGTATTAAACCATCACTCTTAACAGAACAAAGCAGTGTAACAATGTCCTTTCTTACCCTACAGAATGACTTGCCTTTCTGTTTGTGAACCATAGAAGCAGAAACCAGAGAAGCTTTAGACATAAGAGAAAAAGCACAAACATTACCCACCTAAAGCTCCTCTTAGGAACACAGAGGGATAATGTGGCTTGGCCACCAACCATTCAATGTGCCAAAGCTGATATTTAAGAGACAAGTAGATCAACTCTTCCCATCTCAGCAAACGAAAAAGGCATTGATCTCAACATTATTCACACTCTGCAAAAGGGTTTGGGCTCACTCAGGAAGGCACTGACATTATTATTGTGGGATGATGGATCACCCTGGCCCATCACATCACACCAAAAAGCATAAGTCACCAAAAGGCCAAATGTCTTGAAAATGCCCTAAGCAGCCTGTCAAGGAAGACTTATTGCAGCTTACAGAGGAAGCAATGAGATGGAAGCATGTGCAGAGCTGATATAATACACGTCAATAAGGGGAGAGGCACAGAGAACCATCAATGATATGGAGCAGCTAACAGGCTCCAGAAACCTTTTGATTTGCTTTAGAAAGAAGTCTGTTTTATTATGTTTTCTCCTGAAAATAATAAATTAAATACAGTTCACAGGAAAGATGGGGGTATAACTGGCAGATTATCTTTCAAATTGGACCTGGAAAAAGTATGGACAAAGAGCAAGGAAATCAGATCTTACAGATATATTTAAGTGAGGGGCCTTGGGTTGTGGTTTAGTGGTACAGCACTTGCCTAGAATGTGTGAGGCACTTGGTTCAATTCTCAGCACGACATAAAAATAATAAATGAATAAAATAAAGGTCCATCAACATCTAAAAATATGTATATAAATAAATGTTTTAAAAATGAAAATGAAAAGTAAAGCACTGTACAAAAAAGTAATAAAATCATATGCAAATTGTTATTGATTAATCAAATAGTGTGTCCTAATTAACAAAGTATGTGTGAGGAGGTGTGTACAAAAGGAGGAGCTAGTATAAAAAAAATCTACCCTATCCTAAGGGAAATCAAAGAGAATATTGAAAAATTGATAAAGCCAAGCAATAATCAAATAAATGTAATATTTTAGAGTTCAAGATGAAGCCTCTGAGGAATGCTCTTTTTACCTTCCCTTGTAAACATTGTAGAACAGTTTGATATGTTTTACTATATTACTTTAACAAAAGTTTTGGTTTTAAAACAAATAAATAATATGAAATCTTCAAGGGATTGGAAAGAAACACAAAAATAATCTGCATAACTATGGAATTACCTACCAAGCATAAAACAAAAGCATAATTCAAAAAGAAAGAGACGAATGAATTTGATTACATAATATTTTATGCTCTAGAGTCTCAAAAATAAAAAGAATTCTAAATGAAATTGAAAGGTACTTGAGAAACTAGGGAAAATCCAGGCAACACAGATGATATAAAAAAGATAAAGAAATTTAAAGAGCTCTTACCAAGCAATAATAAAAAAGAAACATTCTAACAGAAAACAAAGGAAAGGAGGGAGGAAGGGAGAAAGAGATAAAATGTCAATCGCCTTTGCTTTAAAAAAAATCTGACTTCTCTACAAGAATATACAGAAAGAGATGTAAGATGATCACACTTCAAAGAAATCAGTGATGGGTTCTGGCTCGGTGGATATTCTTATGTCTTTTTTTACCTGTACTCATTTGTATTTTCTGCTTTTCTATTAAGTATGTCCTGAGTTCATAATTAAAGAATTTATTTATTGTAGGAACATTTCCAGAATTTACTAAAAAATATTCAAAAATAAATAAAAAGCACCCAACATCCCATGACCCTGAACTAATCACTGTTGGTACAATACTTTTCTATATTTCCTGTCTTTTTCAACAAAATTGACTCACATATCTCACTTAACATTACATGATAAGTATTTTCTTATGACATTAAAATATTTCAAAAATTGAATATTATTTGTTTCATGATATTCAATTAGATAGATGACCAGATTCTAAGTTCAAATCACTACTAATACCTGCCAACTTCTTATAACATTCATTGCAAACAAGATTAAACTTTTTTCATACAGGGTTGTGAGAAATGCAACTTCCATGGATGATTTAAAACCAATTTAAAACCATATGGTACCTGTAATTTGATATTTTTGGATGAATGAAAGAACATGAGTCCTCATTTACTTAATAATTATGAATAGCAAGCCTATAAAAAGTGAAGTTAATTTATTTTCCTTACTTTTATGTCTAAAAATTATCCATAGTCAATTATTTTTGCTTTTTATTTTTGCTTATTATATAAAAAATGCTAGCCTATGAAAGACAAATAATGCAGAAGAATGTAAATGTTTTCAAAGACAAAATTCCCCTTACCCCAATGACCAATGTTAATAGACTTTTATGTGTTTTTTTTTTAATTTCAGACATATGCAAACTTTATATCCTTTATACCAACCTCCTCCTCACCAACACAAACATACACACAAATGATGTGGTTCATTGCAACTTGCTTTTTTACACTTAGCAATGCATTCTAGAGATTTTTCTACATTACCTTTATAGATGTACTTCAGGCTTTCAAACAACAGCATAATACTCCATTGTATAGATGTAGCTGTTAATCAGCTAAAATATGTTGTATCTAGAATATCTACTATTGAAAGCAATTTTAAAACATACTTAAAAATGGATCATACACCAAAAGAAAAAACTAAAACTATAGAATGTCTAGAAAATATGCATGACTGTGGTTAGGTGAAGATTTCTTGGATACAACATCAAAAGCAAGAATCAAAGGGAAAATAATGATAAATTGGAATGCATCAAAATTTGAAAGTTGTGTTCTTCAAAAGATATTGTTAAGAAAAGGAAAACAAAACTCCAAGACTGGGAGAAAATATTTGCAAAACACATCCAATAAAGAACTTGGATCCAGAACATATAAAGAAGCATCAAGAAACAGTAAGAAAACAAAAGATTTGGACAGACATATCATGCAAGAAGTACAAATGGCAAATTAGCACATGAAAGATGTTCAACATCATCAGTTCTCTGAAAATTTCTAATTAAAACCAAAATGAGATTCCATAACACACCTCTTTGAGTGGTAAAATTAATTTAAAAAAAAACTTACAATGCCAAGTTTTGACAAAGTTGGGGACCAATCAGAAATCATACATTGCTAGAGACAATGTAAAATGGCAGAGTCACTTTGCAAAACTGTTTGTCAGTTTCTTAAAAAACATACACTTCCCTACATATTTACCCAAGAAAGGGCAATTTATATTCACATAAAACCTGTAAGTGAATATTCATAGTAGCTTCATTAAAGATTGTCAAACAATTGAAGACAGTTCAAATACCCGTCAACTAGTGGTGAATAAACAAACTGCGGTACATCTACACAAGGGAATACTACTCAGCAATAAAAGGGAACAAGTAACTAATAGAACACAGATGAGTATCCACTGCTTTAGGCTCATGTAAAAGAAGCCAGATTCAGAAGACAACACATGTTTGCTTACACCAGTAAGACCCTCTGGAATCGGCAAAATCTATGGACAGAAAATTGTTCACAGGTTAGAGGGGAATGGAGAAGGGGTTAACTACAAAGAGTACTAGGAGAAATCTAGAAGATTTGGGAAGGGATGATGAAATTGTTCTGTATCTGTATGTGTCAAAATTCCTAGAAATGTACATTAAAAAGGTGAATTCTACCGAAGGTAAATGATACCTCAATTTTAAGTTACTGTCCTTTTATCAATCTTTAGTTATGCTCATTCACAAGATAAATTACAATTGCTGCACCAAAGACCACCTGTGTTTCAATTTTGGTAGTCTGCCAAATTGTGCTCCTTTAAAAAAAAAATTGTGTCAAATTACACTACCACCAACAAAGTATGTATGATAAGATGAATAAGTTTCTCCACATTGGCTTGGTGCCAATCTGATTTTCGTCAGTCTTTCTATCTTTGCCAATCCGATAGGTGTCCAAAGATATTTGTGAGTTTGATTTACATTCCTTCAATTACGAGAAAAGTTGAGTCTCTAGTCAAATGTTTACTGGCCTTTTTTTTAATTTTCATTTTTTCTATGAAATGTCTATTCGCATCCTTTACCATTTACAATCTAGTTTAAACGACTGATTCGTTCCAGCTCTTTATTGGCTACATGGCGTGGGAGTCCTAACGCTCGGGACTTTGCAGCCGGGTCCCAGAAATATTCAACAAAACACTCAGCGGAACATCAGCCCTAGGCGTTCACGCCCGCGGGTCCCCACCTCCCCCGGCTGGGCCCACCCCACAGCCCTCCCCGCTTTCTCATTGGTCCTGCCTGCTGTTCCTAACAACCAGTCTGGGTCACTCAGCCTGATACGACTCAGCCCCGCCCCGCTCGTTTGCTCGTAGAGTGGCCAACGAGTTCCGCCAGTGGTCTGTGTCGTCCCTCACCTTCTTGGCGGGAACGCAGAGCTAACCGCCAGTCGTTAAAGCACCGACTCGCTCAAAAGCGCGCCGCTGACCCTCAGCATCACCCACTTCTCCCTAAAAGGGAGGGGTGTTTCCCGCCACCGTTGCCTCTGGAGGTGAAGATGTGACCTGTTCAAAACCCTCCTGCCTCGGGGAAACTGTTCCCCTGGCAACCAAAAGCACGACGCTCCCAGTCTCGCGATAGGAGAAAAGGGGCGTACCATCCGGAAATAGGTCGTAGGGGTCGGAGCGGCGAGAAAGACTGCTACAAACCCTCACCGGTGAAGGGCTGGGTCCGCCCTGCTGTCTTCTGTCTTTGCAGCCGACTTTGTGATTAGGGAATCGTTTGTTCAAATTTAGGTTGGATTCAGAAGGAGATTTCCGGTGCTTATCGGACTCTGGGTCCCTGTTACTGGTTTCTTGCAGGCTAGCTACCCTTTCTGATCTAGTTTCCTCCTCCATGAAATGAGGGTGATAATTTTTCCCGCCTCACAAGACCTGTGCAGCTGGAAGAGATCATAACGTGAAATTTGGGGTGCTGTGTAAATTTTTCAAGATATTAGTTTTGCACAGAATTGGGCTATAGTCCAGAAAGGATAATAATTGCTATTTGCACCTTCTTTTATTTGTAATTTCTCTAATCTTCAGTTCATTAAGACTAATTTCCCTGGATCCCGAAACGGATTTTTCTCATCCCCAGTTGCATCAAATTTCTGCTGCATTCCACTCTCCAGTCTGGACAGTGCTTTACAATTTACAAACAATTCTCACATTCATGGCGCCTTTGTCATTATTTTAAGTAGGTAGAATGTGTCCTCCTACCCCGCCCCCCCCCCCCCCCCCGTCTTACTTAGTGGAGCAAATACGCATAGGTTAAGTGACTTGCCCAAAGAACACAGCTATAATCTAGTGCAGTGCTAGCTTTCTGATGTAAATGCAATCCACACACTGCTGAACTTGTATTTGTATCTCCAGTCCAGACTTCTCCCCTGACCTCGAGATTCCTTTATCTGTGTATTTGACATTTCTGCTTGGATGTGTAAGAACCATCTCAAACTTAAAAAGTAAAAAAATCAAACTACTTCCCCTCTACAACCCCTGTCTATCTCAGTAAACAATAATTCCATCCTGCCAGGTTCAGACCAAGAACTTTGGAGTCATCCTCAATTCCTTGTCCTTTGATACACTACAATTTGTTATAAATTCTTTCAGGTCTACGTTTAACATATATCCAGAATCCAAGCACTTTTCATACCTTCAATGTTTCCATTCAGGTCCATACTCCCATCATCGCTCATTCAGATTTTTGCAGTAATCTAACTGGAGTGAGGTTTTTTGGTGATGGTGATGGCTTTTTGTTGTTGTTCAAGGGGACTCGAGCCCTTAGTCTACTTTCAATACAGCAGCCTGAATCATACTTTCAAAAACTGTCAAACCATGTTACTCCTCTGCTTTGATCTCTTTGTCGTGGCTCCTCATTTCACTTAGAGTCCTTACAATGCCCAGGAGTCCTAAATGATCAGACTGTTACTCACTACCCTCAGTGCTTCTATTCAGGAATTTCGCCCCACCATTACTCAGGAAGTTCAAATTTTTCTAAGTCCCAAATTTTTAAAAAGTTGAAAAATCAAGAAAATGGGTAGTATTCTAATTCTCATGAGAATTAAACTTTAGCAGCCAACATACAGATGTTACTTAGGAGATTCACTGAAATCAAGTGGGAAGCAAGAGCCGAAATGCTTGACACTGAATCAGAGGTGAGGTCAACATTTCCAGGAACCAGGACAGGAGCATGTGGGAGAAGTATGATCACAATCTAATCTGTCAGTCTTACTTGTAGCTAATGCCATGTTATAAACTGGTTCTTTCTGCTGCTGGCAGTGAATCATTCTTGCAAATAAAATAAATATTAATAAATTGATATACTTACATTATACTTTATACAAATTCTTTGAGCAGTGTTGAAGAAATGACTTTGGGATTTAAAGCAAGCCCTTAAATTAGCAATTTCCAATCCATGATTCTAAGCAGGGTTGTTAACCTTGCTTATAGATTTGTATGTGAAAGAAAATGAAGGAGGGAGGATAGCTTAGTGGTAAAGTGCTTGCCTAGCGTGCATGAGGCCCTAGGATGGATTTCTGGTACCCTCCCTTGCAAAAAAAGAAAGAAAGAAAAGTGAAGCAACTAATGTTAAGACATTCTAAAGGGGGATCTGGAGATTTTGAGAGGATTACACTCACATCTGCTAAAGGTCAAAGCACAGAATGTTCTAACAGACTTGGATAAACAACTAAGGCAGTATTCACTGGCCTTCAACATCTCTCAACTGGGAGTACCCTCCTTAACTTGCCAATCAGAATGGGTTTGCAATTTAGGATTTCTGCCCAGTCAACAACTGCCTCCAAAAACTACTCTTTGTGAAAATGTCCTATGAAATACTTCTCTTGTGCTTGCCTGAGGGCTGTCCTGATTAGGTTTACCCAAACTGCAGTTCTTTGTTTCCCTCAACAATGCTATTTCCTTTCACCTCTGTATCAACATTCTTTAGTTAATAGTTATATTGTTCAAATACTTACCCAATGATGTTCCCTGTTTTTTCCAACATTTGACTATTTACCACAGATAACAATTCTTATAAACACTTATAAATTTAGGAGTTCTTATTTCTAAAACAAATGTTCAGATAGTCATAATAATGAGTAAAGAATATGAAGAAAGTTGGAAATAGTCTAGTAATAATTTACAGGGCTGGAGGCATAGCTCAGTGGTGGAAACTGTGCTTAGCATGTGTAAGACCCTGAGTTCAATCCCCATCATGAAGAAGAGGAAGGAGGAGAAGGAGAAGAGGAAAAGGAAGAAGGAGGAGAAGATCCTGTTTCTACATCCCAAAGATTAATATCTGTCAGGAACTTGGAAATACACACACACACACACACACACACACACACACACACCAGCTTATTACTTCTACCTGTAATACAGTTTCCCAGCTATTCATGTGACTGGCTTCCTCTTTCCTCAGATATCTGCTTCCTTAAGAGGGTTTTTCCTACCTACCCTATATAAAATAATAATCTCCAACACCACATTCCCTACCCTCTGTCCCCTCAATCCTATTTTGTTAGTCAGCTTTCCATTACTGTGATAAAATACCTAAGATAATCAACTTATAAGAAAGAAAAGTTTTATTTTGGCTCATGGTTTCAGAGATTTCTGTCCAATGATCACTCAGTCCTGTTGCTTTGGGCTTGTGGTGGCACAGTACATCATGATAGCACATGACAAAGGAAGGTTGTCCATTTCATGGCAGCTTAGAAGAAAAGAAAGAGAACATCTCGTTGAAGGGCATGTTCCCAATGACCTAACTTCTGTCTAGTAGGTCCCAGTTTCTAAAGGCTCTGCCATCTCCCAATAGCACCATGGGTTGGCACCCAAGTCTTGAACACATGGATGGGCCTTTGGGGTACATTTGTCCAAACTACAGCAACTGCTTTATTGTATTTTGTTTTGTTTTGTTTTGTTTTTAAGGAGCGAGGTACATTTATTTGGATTCTGATACTAACTAGCTGTGTGATCACAGGTAAATCTGTAAGTTTGTATGAACTACAGTTTCCTCATTTGTTGAAAAATGAGTTCAGTTCTTCACTCTACTGCACATGAGAATTGCCTGGAGAGATTTCATAAAATACTGATCCTGGGCCAGGCACGGTGGTAAATGCCTATAGCCCCGGTGGCTTGGGAGACTGAGGCAGAAGTATTGTGAGTTCAACATCAGCCACAGCAACTGAGCAAGGCCCTGAGCAACTCAGCAAGACTCTGTCTCTAAACAAAATATTTTTAAAAGGTACGGGGACATGGCTCAGTGGTTAAGTGCCCCTGGGTTCAATCCCTGGTACCAAAAAAAAAAAAAAAAAACAAATACTGATCCCTGGGCTGTACCTGAGAACTTCTCAAACTTTAATATGCAGACATATCATCTGGGGATCTTGTTAAAAATGCTGATTCAGTGTCAGGTAGAACCCAAGACTCTAAATAGGTTCCCAGGTGATGCCAGTGCTTCTGGTCTACCGGATACTGGTCTGAAACTATAACTACAAACTGGTAATCTCCGAGTGCCTGCATAATGTGTATTTTTCATTAACAAAGGTCATTCTTTCCAGTTTTTAATTTTTGGTGACTGACAGTGCCCATTAAGAAAACAATACATTTCATGTTTCTTGGCAATGAGGGTAAGGGATGAGAAAACTAAAAAAAGCAGAGTTATAATCAGTACACATGATATTACTGGTAGGTTCACTTTAAAATTCAGGATCAATGGAAACTTTGCATCTCTTCACTTTTTGTAACCTTCCCAAATTAAGTCCCCATTGGTTACATTTTGCATAAAACTCATCTCATTTTGAATGGTTTTCTGTTTCTGTCTCTGTTTTTCTCACCTTATTTATCTCCCACTGCTTCCATTTTGCGAAGTGCTGGGTGACTGTGTGTGCCTTGAGAGCAAACTAATAAATTGTAGTCGCTGTGTATTTTTTCTGAAAATATTTCTGTGTCAAAATAATTAACATTCAAATATAAATTAACAAGTACCATACTTTTCTGGCTGCATTTTCTTCATTTCTGCAAACATAGTCTATGAATTGTTATGCCTTTCAAAGTAATTCATAAAAATTTCTTCTAGAGTCAAGATATTTTAAGCCAAACTTTCTCTGGTCTTACTCCAGGTTGATGACATATGGTAGTGCTGGTTTTGAGTTAGCTTTTGTTTTTGTTTTCAATCTCTCCGTACTCTTGACATTCTCCTTCTGAGCAGAGTCAGATTTGAATGAATGAGGAAGAACCCACACTATATTCCATCTGGCTTCCAACCAGTCTCATTTACCCAGTTTCCCTTTTCTCACCATAAGTGCTTACCAAGTATAACAAGTTGTTAGGAGAAGAATCTCATTAAGCCTTGTATCATAGATTCCACCAACTGAATTAAATAGTCATTTCTTTTGAAGGGCAGTTAATAGTGTATGTCACTGGCCATTTCCCACCTCTTAGGAGTCTATATTTAGCATTATTAAATATTACATTTATTGTCTAGGATATGCCATAGATCCATCATTTCACTTCATTTCATACCATGAGTTGACACCATTATTATTCGGATTTATGTTTGAGAAGTAGAGGATTAAAAGTTTCCTTTTTCCAAGACCTCCCAGAAACTGGCACTGGAATTCCAAACCAGGTTTCATAGCTTTCTGAACCTCCTCATGGGCCTCAATTCCAGGAAAGAGGTCAATTGTATCCACTAGATGGTGCTGACTGTCTTCTGTTAAAGGGAAAAAACTGCAGCCACTTTTTCCAAAACCCTCCTTGGGTTTCAGATGTGATTCAAGAAACTACTGCATTGAAATATACTGTATGTTCAAACTGTGCTTAGGTGCATCTTTAAATAACCATACAAATAGGAAGAGTGCAAATTAGATCTGAAAAAAATATATATATGGATTTTTTAAAATATCTTAGTACATGTTATACATATCTAAATAGAAAGTAACTTTGAGAACCTGAAAGTTCTCACAAATATTTACAAAAAATTAGCAGATGTGAGAAGAAGTCCATTTACCCCTCTTATACCATCTACTCTCTGTCCAGCACCTCACAATCTAGCTTGGCCATAGTGTCATTACATAAGCAAGGGTCATGAACAGGAGAGTAAACAAAGCTTTAAAAATAAAAAGCAGGCCGGGTGCAGTGGCACACACCTGTAACCCCAGGGGCTGGGGAGGCTGAGACAGTAATGGTAAGGCTCTAAGCAACTCAGTGAGACACTGTATCTAAATAAAATACAAAATAGGGTCGGAGATATGGCTCAGTGGTTGAGTGCCCCTGAGTTCAATCCTCAGTAAAAAGAACAAAAAGCGGATTCTGGAACAAGTAATCTTATTTTTATTCAAGGTAAAATGCACTTTATAATTAGCAAGTGTTTCATATATTTTTTATACAGTACCTTCTTTTGCACTTAAAATCTGAAATAAATCACTTCTGAGATTTTATTGTTCATAAGGATCAGTTGAGGTGTCCCTATTTCTGATTCAATAGGTAGAAGCCCAGTCCAGAAACCTACATTTTAACAAGTATCTTGGTGATTCTGGTATGATGGAACCATGAACTTACTGTGAAAACCACTGGTTTAGAGTTTGTGTTTCAGAAGGTAAATAGTGATGAAGGCACGGCTTCTAGAGGCACCACGTTGCTCTCATGGAGTTGTACAACAGGGAAGCTCCGAATAGTGACATCTGGTCTTCCTTTGTCAATAGTAAGCTAAAAAACTGAAACATTTCCTCCCTTTTTGCTTCCTTGATTCTGAATTTTTCTCCTTGTTTTTCCTGCCTTCTATGGATCCCTATGCAGAATCAGGTTCTGGTCTTTTTTTTTTTTTTTTTTTAATCAGGGGAAGAAAACAAAAATTTACCTTGATCCTGTTGGCTTGAAAATATGCCCACACTCTGAATCTTTTTAAAGTGAAGAGTGTTACAGTTTGAGTATGTGGTGTCCCCCAAAAGCTCAAATGTGAGATAATGCAAGAATGTTTAGAGGTGCAATGATTAAATTATGAGGTCTGGCCTAATTGTTGGCTTAATCTACTGATAGGGATTAACTGGGTCTTAACTGTAGGGAGGTAGGGCATGGCTGGAGGAGGTGGGCCAGTAGGGGTGTGGCTTTGTGGTATGTATTTTATCCCTGGTGTGTAAAGCTCTCTCTGCTTCCTAATTGCCCTGTCCTGAGCTGCTTTTCTCTGCCACACATTTCCACCATGACGTTCTGCCTCACCTCAGACTCAGAGCAAGAGTCAGCCATCTGTGGAATAAGACCTCTGAAACCCTGAGTCCCAAAATAAACTTTTCCTCCTCTAATTTGTTCTTGTTGGGTCCTTTGGTCACAGGAGCAAAAAAGCTGACTGAAACAAGGAATTAGCTCATACATTGTCATGTGACATTATTTAATTTCTTCAAGGGATGTGAATTTCAGGAGAAGGGCTATGCAGGAGATAGTAGAGATGTGTAAAATCAGCATGCATGTAGACAGCAGTTAAGCTATCACCTTCTGTTCCACAAGAATTGTTAAGGCCTGTCTTAAAGATAAAGTAAATTTTAAAAATGAAGATGTCCCTTGCGATTTGGGGTTGGGATAGTCATGACCTCAGTTCTGCTCTGAAGAAATCAGCTCTACCAAGAATCATTCTCACCAAAAAGGCAGGAATCTCTTTCTCTTTTTTTCTGAGGCAATTCCCTCCATAACAGACTGCTTAACTTTCTCATTATTTTACTAGCTCCAAAGTTTGGTTGCCTTCTGCAATTCTTCCCCCCACCCCACCCCATTGGTGCATTATAGTTGAATAAATGATGGGATTTGTTGTTACATATTCAAACATGCACAAAATATAACAATATAATTTGACCAATATCACCCCCAGCACTCCCTCTACCTCCTGCAATTCTGTACCTGTAAAGAATTAAAGAGGGACTGGGTTTGTGGCTCAGTGATAGAGCACTTGCCTAGCATGTGTGAGGTACTGAGTTCAATCCTCAGCACCACACATAAATAAATAAAATAAAGGTTCTTTGACAACTAAAAAAAAAAAAAAAAAAAAAAAAAAGAATTAAAGAATTGGAGAAGCTTCCTGAGGCTAGCTGCAGTTTCAGTTGCTGGATGCCGACTGAGATTATAATGCTCTATTCCTGGCTCTTCGCCCCACCAGCAAAGCAGATAAGGCATGACTGGGAAGAAGGGCTGAAGAGTTTAGTAATTTCACAGCAACAATCAATCCTGACTGAAACCCATGGTTTCTGAACACTACCCCTGCATTTGGTGTCATGCTTCATGTTTCTGCCTGCTGGCAAGCTTGTTTTTCAGTCCAAAGCATAACTTCTGTATTGAACTTGGTCTCTCAGATCCCATAGGAGTTTTGTTTACTTTTTTGAGACTGTTGATCTAAATACTAAATATAATTTCAGCATATAATTATAGTGCATCTTTATTATAATATAAACCTTTTTGTTTATTTTAGCATAAAGTAAAGGAAGTTAAAAACAATTAGTATAACAGGTTAGAAATGTATTCCAAACAGTAAGAGACTTAAGCAGCAGTATGCAGAAAGGATAGCTAAACAAACAAGTAAACAACCACAGTGCTTTGTTTGTCAATCATGAGTCATGCTGCCCCATCCTGGAATTCTTAGCACCTCACTTTATTTTTTACAGATCTTTTTTCTTAGTTGAAATTCAAAGTAATGTTTCTATTTGAACACACAATGTGTTTATTAGACTAGGATCGAGTCATTCTTTTGATGACTCTTGGCTTTCTTCTTTAAAATACTTCTGTATCTTATCATCCTAAATCCTTATTTAATGAAGGTTGAAGGAACTTTGTTTCCCCTCATTTTATCATAATAGTTAAAACAGAATCAATATTCCAATTTCATTAAAAATGTATATTTCATATTCCTCTAATTCATACAAAAAATTTTAAATCATGCACCCCTGGATGCCCAGCCTGTCTCTGCTAAGAGCTGCATGGGCTGGGGGAGTCTCTTAACCTCTCTCAGTCTCCAGTTCCTCTAATACAATGAGGGAGTAGATAAAGGTTCTATGACCAGTTTCAGCTCTGAGACTCTGTGATCCTCCTACTGGTTCCCAGTAACTAGTAAGAACAGAATGGAAGGTCATAGGGGAAGATTTATCTTCTCAACCTACTATTTTCTTAATTATTTAAATTTCATCATGAAAGACATTTGAAAGCATTGGTTCCCACTCCCAATGACTTGGCTTATGGATTAAACATTGTTTTGAAAATCCTGAGTTCTCATTCATGATCTTGAAAAAAAGTACTTAATCTCCCCAGTCTCAACTTCTTAAATGACTGTGGTGGTACATGGCTAGACTAAGACGCTCTAAATTCTAAGTGCTCTGTGTGAAGTAAATGTTCATTTTGTGAAGAAAGGAATGTGCTTTATTTAAAAAAAAAAAAAAAACTTGTCATCATCTATCAAACAAAATCATTGAGGAGGATGCACTCCAGAAAATGTAATTTTCATTTTCCTTCTGCAATTTTTGCCTATAGTTGATCATTTACTGCACTCTTTCA
Organism: Sciurus carolinensis; assembly: GCF_902686445.1. Classification (NCBI taxonomy): domain Eukaryota; kingdom Metazoa; phylum Chordata; class Mammalia; order Rodentia; family Sciuridae; genus Sciurus; species Sciurus carolinensis. The sequence goes on along the minus strand of NC_062214.1, from coordinate 112,526,205 downwards.
TGGTTGTTTTTTTTTTTTTTTCTCCCCAAAACTGTCTAGAGAGCAAGGACTATATCCTGAACACTTCATGCTCAACTGTAATACTAAGTATTAAATGTAATGACATTGACTGTTATGAGTAAATGAATCTTGTCAGTATTTTATAAACTTGCAGAGAAGATTATCAAGCGCCCCTCCAAAGCCTGGGCAATGGATGAGGGTGATTTGATGGCAGTGACTCTGAAACTACACTGTTGGCAAACTCAAACCAGAATCAGTAAGGGGAAGATGAGGCACAAAATGACGCTTGTGAGCACTCTCAGCAAAGCCATCTCAAGCCTGGCATTCCTTTAAGAGTTTCTTGACATTTCATGTAAACCCAATGCCTCTACCACAAAACAGGGGGAATGGTGAGGCAGAAGGAATTCTGGAAAATAACACTGAGAAAAACATCTGCCAAGCATTAAGGATTTTAATCTGGTCCCCAGTACAGTTTAATAATATGTGCCAAGTGGGTATTCAAAAAATAGTCATGATAACGATAGATGATGATCATCAGTACTTTGGAGGGTACAAGTGGAAGAATTGGGCTTTGATGCCTTCTGTACTGTTTTTAGCTGTGTCTAACTTGCTTCATCTCTCAGGGCTAATGATGCAGCCATCTGTGCCTCTAGTTTCCCCATCTGCAAAACAGAGATCATATCATTTCCTACAGAAAGTTTGTGGGCTGAGCTTTAATATCCTCCAGTGAAACATCATATATAAATAAAAAGCAGGCAATAAGAAGCTAAATGCTACCAAAGGAGAAAACTTTAAGACACAGAGTATTATATGTTAAAATTAATTAGGAACTCCTAAATAATATTCTAATGACTTGAAGTGGTTGGTTGCTGCAAAGGTACTTATATTGCACTCACTTTAGATTTTAAGTAGTCGAGAACATAAATTATTAACAAATATACAAATTCCAGGTAAATTTGACTCATTAAACTCAATTTTTATACATATTTATCCAAGATATTATGTGGGTTCTAAATTAATTTCTGAAACAAACTAGCATTATTTAACTTACACTTATTCTAACACAGTCATGCTGTCTTAGGAGCACTGTAATAAATACACAAAAGAAAAAAGAAGAAATCTTTCTTCTTGGTTATCCAGAGGATATGGGAGGGAAGAATAAAATTCAGATTAGCTCATAATTGCCTATTCTATACAGAAAAACCAAGGAATTGTCTGAGTAAATGAGCATGATATAAGCATGTCTGCAAAAGCCATTGGTAACTCTGGCCTGACAGCCTGAGTTGCCTTGTTCCTCAATTCCTTACAAGGATGCACATGGTTTCTTCTCTTTTGTTTCGTCTGATACTGCATTGCAAAATACAGAAGCTTTTAAAAGATAACTTGTATCTTTATCAAAATAATACATATATGTGGTTTTAAAATATAACCATAAAACTTAACAAACATAAAACAAAACAAAGCAAACAACAGAGAGCTCCAGAGAAAAAAGTCTGCTATAATTTCAGTTGTGTCTTCTGGCATTCACACATCTCCATATTTCTAAATATGTATATTCTACACTCTTTTGTATCGCCCATTTTGGACATAATTTGATTGTCTCCTGTCATGGTAGATGAAGATACTGCTCTCTTGCACAATCGTCTTTTCTACATCTTCACCCTCTCAATATCATTGTAATTTTCTGGTTAAGCCACATCTGGTGTATATGTTAATATGTTCTCACAAATTTCATTCACCACTAAGAATTAGAGCCTAGTGCTGATTATATTCCTCCCTCAGCCTTATTGTTTCCTTTGCTTATTTCTCCTTATGCCCCTTGCTGATTCTTCCTACACCTCCCAAACACCCCTCTGAGCAACAGGTCAATAGCAACAAGTAACGTATGAGTTACACTCTTTTCTTGGAGACATCCTTCTAGAGAATTCTATCCTTTTCCTCTCTGGTCTGGTTGTTCTCTAGGTTTGCCAGCAATGCATCATCCTGAGATTTCCTCAAGCATTTCTTGTTGTTTTGTTCTTGGTTCTGGATATTGGACCCAGGTTTTCACACATGCTTAGCACATGCTCTACCACGGGGCTACATTCTTAGTCCTTTCTCCCACTCTTATCCTTAAAGTTCCCTTGGCTTATATCCTGAGTTAGTTTACTGTTTCCTGGACTTTGCATCTTCTTCTTTCATGCTTTCACCTTCATTTTATTGAAGCCCAACATCTAGTAGTTTCATCAGATTATAAAGTCAATATATTGGCTGAAGAAATGATAGCTTTCACTAGATGTATATCTCTATCTAAATGTGTCCCCTACAAAATTCAAGAGTTGAAACTTAATGGCTAATGTGAAGGTAGTAAAAGATTGATCCTTTAAGAGGAAATGATGTCATGAGAGCTCCTCCCCTCCTGAATGGAATGAAAGATCCTTATAAAAGAGGCTTCGCAAATTCCTGGGACTTGCTCTTCTACTTCCCAACAAATGAGGACATAGCATTCCTCTCCTTCAGACAATGCTGAAACAAGGCACCAACTTGGAGTCAGACAGTGGCCTTCGCCAGACAACAGAACCTGCCAGCACCTTCATCTTGGACTTCCATGTTCCAGAAATAAGGCATAAACTTCTGTTCTTTATAAAGTATCCAGTCTGTGGTATTCTATCACAGTGGCACAAATGGACTAAGATATGTCTCAGATCACACTGCTCCAGCTCGACCTGTGGCTGTTAACGTGCCATTCAACTGTCATTCTACAATCTCCTTTCTCCATGACACTCCCTTCTCCCTTTACCACTTTTCTGTGTCACATGTCCCAAATCTAATCTCTGTCTTATTTTTATTTTAAAGGAGAATATTCTCTGTTGGCTTTTAGGAAGAGTACGTGAGAATTTTTTGAGACTTATATGCTTGAAAATATCTTTATTCTACCTTCATATTTGAAATTGGACTGGATACAGAATTCTAGATTGGGAATAATTTTGCTTCAGAACACTGAAGGCACCATTCTATTTGTTATAGCTGCTAGTGTTGTTGTTAGGTTCAAGGCCATTCTGATTCCTTATCCTTAGTACTCGACCTATTTCTTCCCTCTGAAAACTTACAGAATCTTCTCTTGATTACAGATGTTTTAAAATTTCATGATTATATGTTCTATTTTCATTCATTTTGTTGATCTTCGATGGTCCTATTCAATATGAAAATGAGACCATTTCCTAATTTTTCATTGATGGTTTCCTTCTCTCCATTTGTCTCTTCCTCTTTCTACCTAGATTCCTTCTCTAAATTTCTTATCTTTTGCCCTTTTTTTCTCTTTATCTTTTTACGATGTTTTCTGGGATATTTTCTCAATTCAACTTCCACTGAGGTTTTTTGTTTGCTTGTTTGTGCCATCAAGTTTGTAAATCCCAAGACCTTAAAATGTTCCCTTTAAGGCACACAGTATCTTTATATGTCTTACTAAGGATATTAAGAACACTGGTTTTTAAAAACGTTTTTCTTCCTGCATATCCTGTTTATCCTCTAAGTTTCTTTTTTCCTGTGTTCTTGTTGTAGCATCAGTTTTTTATGCTAAATAATTTCCTCAGACAAATTCTCATTTGTCCTTGGCTGTCCACTCATGGTTAATTGCTGGGAATTGGAGAGGATATTTTGATTCCTAACTTTATAGTAGGATGATCTGGTTGGGCTGTTTTGAGGAAGTGTCTACTGGTAGCACTTTTAAGTCTTTCTTCTTAGTCTAGTCTGATTCCTCAGAAAAGGCACCTCCAGTTTCATCCTTGAAGGATAGTGGAATATGGGGTAAAGACTAGGAGGTGCAGGGGTTGGGGAATCTGGATAGAGAAGTGGCAGCTGACCTAGCAGTGGGGACCAAGACAGCAGATCTGTCTAATTGCCTCTCATCCTTCCCCACCTCATATCCAGTTCCAAAAATGGAGCAGCTAATACCTTAGCTAAGCATTAACAGTTGTCAGAAACAAAACAAAACAAAAACAAACCTCTAGCATAAAAAGCAGACTCCGGGACAAACCCACAGAAAAAATTATCCATAATATCAGAAAATATTCTTACTCTTATAAAGGAAAAAAAGTCTTGGGTATTTCTTGTTACTTTTGTGGGGTCAACTGGAACCAGTGAGTTGCTTTCCTATTCCTTGTGCCCTTATGGATTTGTGACTTATTTTTAACCTCTTAAATGGAGTTTTACTGGGATTTGGGGAGAGAATAAAATTAGATATGTATAACCAATCAACCTTCCTTTATAAAGAACTATAAATGATTCCTTTGTGACTATTTTTCATTAATTTAATATAAAACAGATAAAGCAAAAAGAGGTAGATTCCAGATAGAAAAACAATGGATTAATCTGAGAAAATTATTTTATTGAGGTTATATCCCTGAAGCTTTCAAATATGTTATTCTTTGTAAATAATTAGTTAGCTCATGTATTTGAGAGTACTTTCAGCAGAAATATTATAAAATTCTGGCTCAAATTAGTGCACACAATATGAAGTTTATTACTTCATTTAACTGGAAGTTCAGAGATATGGGCATATGATTTAGCAGCCCAGAAACTTCATTAAGAACATGTCACTCTGACTCTACTCTGCTGTCCTCTTTGTCACCACCATTTCAGTGCTGGTTCCCCTCATGATCATCATGACTCACTGCAGTCTGATCTCAGAGTAATTAATTCATAGAAGCTTCCTTTCTTGTTCCTTTACTGTAACCCAGGCAGATCCTATCACTCTCCAATCACTTTCAGATATTAAAAGTCTAGTTCAGTTTAAAACTGCAGTACAACTTCTAGCTGAACACACTTTCCTCCCCTACCTTAGGGCTTGCAACCTGAGGACCCCACAGGATGATACATATCAAATCCACCTGTATCTCACTGTGCCCTTTCTGGGTCTCCCTATTGCCTCCACAGAGTTAGAAGGAAGACTAGAGAGGGAAGATATCTTCTCCTTGAAAGGCACAGCCATGGTCCTCTCACTTGGGTACTGGGGGTGATCTCTGGAGGATGGCTTGTGATCCTCTGTGTACCTGTCAGGTGCCAATATGGCACTGGTCTGACTGCTTTCAAGTCCCCTCACCATTGTCACATAGCTTACCTTCCAGATTGGTCAGTAACCTCTTCTCAGGCCAAGCTTCTGTGGTTCCTACTTGACATTTGGGAAAATCACCCATCCTCATCATGTCACATGGTGGGTGTGCAAAAGCCTTTCTCTCTTTGCCCTGATATCTCTCTCCAATTCCTTTCCCACATCTCAAAATTCATGAAGAGCACATCAGCAAGTACACCCCCTAATCAGAATTCCAATTGAGGGAAAGAAGGCCTGCCTTGCATTTTTCACTGAGCAGATGTCTTATGACCTAGATAATGCTATTTAAATTTCTTCTGTCTTCACTCTACATATAGCCTCGGTATGTGTGGGGACAGGGAGAAGTTTGGGCAGCAAAGCTCATTCTGCTGCTTCTTAATTAATCATATGAATATGAGAACTTTAACTCCTCTTGTCCTCAGTTTGGGGACTTCAGCTACAATCCCAAGACATTAGAGAAAGTCCTACTGAGCATTTTGTTTTATAATCTTAAGGTGACCAGCAGAATTCTGGTTAAATGCCTCCTCATTCATATATAGAAGGAGAAGCTCACCGGTTGCTATGATTTGGACATGAGTTGTCCCCTGGAAAGTTCATGTGTTAGGCAATGCAGGTATGTTCAGAGGTGAAATGATCAAATATGAAAGCTGTAAACCTCATCAGTCAATTAATTCATTTAGTGGATTAATAATTTCAGTGGATTACTAGGTAGTAATTATAGTTAGGTAGGGTATGTGTAGAGGAAGTAGGTCACTGGAGGTGAGGCCTGGACTATATCTGTCCATGGCCCCTTCCTCTCTTGCTCTCTCTGCTTCCCAGCTGCCATGAGCTGAGCAACTTTCCTTCACCACACCCTTTTGCCATGATGTTCTACCTCATATCAGGCTTTGAGCAATGGAGTCAGCCAACCATGAACTGAGCCTCTGAAACCATGAGCCCAAAATAAACTTTTCCTCCTCTAAGTTTTTCTTATTTGGTATTTGAGTCACAGTAACAAAAAGCTGACTAACACACTGATGAACCCATTCACAGGATAGGATTTTTTCTTTTAACTCTATCAGTAAACTCACAGTATATGCCCACTACCAGACCAACAGGAGTCTCTAGGAGTATACCATGCAGATTCATTTACTCTAATAAGAATCTACCCAAAAAGCGAAGGATGCAGTGGACTCTGTTAGGAAGAAGAAAGAAAGGTAGATGTTCAGGTCAGGAGTAATGGCATCAATACCACTTTTGACATGTTCACATAAAAGCATTCTTGTGTATTCAGAATAGTCTTGAAGGTAACTGAATGTATTTACCTTTCTTTCCCACAATAGCTCCCAGTAAATTAATGAAAACCCTAGTCAAACTTTAAGTACCTTTCCCTTCACAATTTCAATTTTCTTAGTTTCTCTAGATCACCTATATTTAAATTGGGTAGAGTCCTGGTATTCTCTTTTAAGGGCTGGGTCTGGGAAAAGAAGTGTATCTCTTATCATTTGCCTTTTAAATGATTGTGCATTATATTAAATTGTCCTCTGAGAGAATCAACCTAGAGGCAGAAGGCAAGAATCTAATTCTATATAGACCTTAGGGTAGTATTATATAATATCATTTATACCAAATTTCCTCCATAAAATCTAACAAAGGAGAAAATGCAGAGGTACTGAGACTCTTATTAAGAGCAAGTTGAAACAAACAAATAAGGTTTCTATAAGCAGCATTAATGTAGATTAACAATAGTTTATAGCATCATTAAATTTCAGAGTTGAAATTTCAATCCCCCTTTCAAGGGTTGAATATGAAAGAACCAATTGCTTCAGTCTACAAGCTTAGTGTGAAAAGATATAATTTTATTTTTTTCACTATAGCTTAATTTTCATTTTGAGACCCTGGGATGATAGATAACCTCAGATAGTCAAGATTTCCTTCCCTTTCACATTTATACCATGGTATTATGGGGGATGATGATGGAAGGGACATCTGTCTTGAATATCATCACTCAGTAATCTAAACAGGTTGTCACTAAGACATTCAGTCTTCTTGTCCACTGGCACCTATAGGTTTGAAGCTTCATCTTTTTTTTTTTTTTAATGACACTCATGAAACCATCTATGAGGTCCTGCCTACACAGAGTCATTATCAGACCCTTTATACTGGGGATTCATAACCTGGAGAGCAGGATATATACAGGTTCCCTTTGTAATTGCACAAATCTTTGTTTTGCTGAATCCCTGGGACTTTGCCCGGGAAGCAGTCTTTGAACCCATTTAGCCAAAAAGTACAGATTTCTGCAGTCTCATCACTTTCCTCTGGCCTCTCCCCTCTACTACTCAATCCAAGAGAAGCTTTTTCTATGGGCAGAGATGGCCTCACTCTCTTCATACCACCTCAAATCTCTGGTTATCCCAGAGCATCTCAACCTTAACATTACTGATTATTTTAGACCAGACATTACTTGTTGTAATGGGCTTTTTTGAACAATAAAATATGTTTAGCAGCATCTCTGGCTTTTAGTCAATCGATGCAAGTAGCATCCCCCAATTCTTGACGATCATTACCAAAAATCACTCTTAGCTAACCTCAAGAATCCCCTCTGTTTTAAAATCTTGGCTTTGACACAAAAACAAAAAACAAAAACTAGAAAGAAACCCAAAAGCAATTCACTTTTCTGTGAGGCAATGAATGTCTGCCTGGTCCACTTCCATGAAGTCATGCATGTAAATGGAAAGGGAATGCAGTTAATATTTTAAAAGCACTATCCCATTGGAGTTTTCTCATCTCTTGCTTTAGAATATTCACTTAGAATGTTCATTCTAGCAGCTTCTTTGTGTGTATATTACATTTTATATATGGACTGTAATGAATAAGCATATAGCAATTGAGTGGGGAGGAGGAGGATTTAATCACTGAATTCTGATCAATGCAGCTGAAAAAAATAATTATTCTTCACATCTAAAACACATGTCTGGAACCATGTTTTTTAGTATTGAATTTGCTTTTCAGGTTCATAACTTATCCTCCCTTTAGTAAATTAGAGCAAGGTTTGAGTGTTTGCATAGGGAGATGAATCAAAGACCTTGCATTTTATGCCTTTTACCTTTGCAGGAAATCAGTAACCTTTCCGAGGAAATCAGTAAGAACCAGCAATAACTCTTGGCAGCAAACCTTTCATTAGCTCATATGTGAAGGAGATTTCACCATTACCCCAGGGTCTGTTTCCTCTCATTTATTCACTCATCTATCGTTTATTCATTAAATTTAGCAATAAGAGGCTCCTGAGTTCCCAGAATATGAATATCCGTGGAGATTCAAATAAAACAGTGCTAGAGATCACAGTTTTCAGGTCTTTATTCTGCTAATGAACTAACTTATCCCCTTTGCACAAAAAATGGAAAAACACTGGTTGGAACCTGAGGCTAAAAGAAGAGGAGATAGTTTAGCTTCTGAAACCTCACATATGGAGAATCTAAGATCATTTCAATATTTTAAAAACCTCACACAAAGAAGCTTTTGATGTTGCCCTGGGCATTAGTAGTGATTTCAATTCTTGTTTTATTCATAGTCTTCTGCTATTTACCATGATTTATTTATGTTTTGGCTATAGAACTCTAATATAACACATTAGTTGTGACATAAACCTTCTAAATTTTATCACTATTTGGGTAAAGTTAATCACTTTGTTAGTGTTATTTACATTATATATACAATTGTAGACTTCAGTATGAAAGCATTACCATTCCTCTCTACCAAAACTCAGTCTGAAATAATCTTTCTTCCCTGAGCATTAGATATGTAAGATAGCAACTGTGTGCACACTGAGCCACTTCACCCCAGGTGCCGGTCTGCCAAGAACTCAGCATGACCTAGACAGCACAGGACAGTGGCTCTTTTCTCTAGTCCAATCAGACTTGTGCTTGAGCTCCAGATGTTAATTTAGTGCACCAGGTGATTAACTACAGTTCCAGGACAGGTTTGTATATCCGTCTGCCCTTACTCTATGTGTACTCTGCTATACTTATGTATCATTTCCAAAGTAAATTATGTGCATTCATATTCAGATATGGCTTATAGGTTTGTGGCAAAGTTGAACATTCTTTTAATGTTCTTTTTAAACTAAGGATTGTCTAAAGAAATACTCAGGTTTACAGTTTCTTTCTTCAGGGATTCAAATAGTCCTTTGGCATTATGTACTACTCCCAAATTATCATCGTGTTTTTAAAATTATCATTAGAATAAATGATGAAGTCATTAGTTAATATAACTTTCTGAGTAACATTCCACATAAATTCCCTGATCACATTTTTAATATAGTGTGTCAGGGGCAATATGGCTAGAGCTTCACTCTGTGCCAGACATTGCATTAAGCTGATCATCTCATTGAATTCTCACAACTGCTCATAAGCTGTATTATTGTCTCACTTGGATTGCACCTGAAAAGAGAGCTCCAGAAAGGGCTTTGTACAGGTATATTTGGAAGGTGATCTCTGAGGACATGAATGAGGCTAGAGAAAGCAAGATAAGAAAGGAGGAAAAGTCAATATCAGAATGTATTACTCAAGTACTGTGGTGGGCAACAGGGACTCGGTTCTGCTTGGCCTCTTGAGAACAGGACAGAGGTCTCCCATAATTATCTAGCAGAAGGGCAAGAAGCAAGGGTATTTAGTCACTGGTTCCCATGCCCCTCACCTCACAGCACAGGAGGTAGGAAGCTCTCCCAGGGAGGAAAACAGAGAAGCTAGGCCTTGACTACTTCCAAGGGAGTGAGGGAACAGAGCCAGCAGAGAGGCCCACTGCAGACCCAGCCAAAATCAGATCAGAGGTGAAGTATGTGAGTCCATGCACAGAAGCTTCTGACAAAATTATCATCTATCATAATTGTCTCTTTTACAGAGAGATAATTGGGATGCGTGGCAGTAAACTCATCAGTCTAAAGTCGTAAAGCTAGTCGTGGTAGAGCCAGGATTTGAACATGAGCAATCTGACTCTCTCCTATGCAGGATACAAATGGCTGTATGACAGTCTTCCCTTGTACAGCTCCACCTAGAGATTAGGACAGTCCATCTGCCAGCTCAATTTGAAATTCACCTTCATGACATTTATTCAAATGTTGAATTTTCTTCTTTGGGAATTCATTTTCTTCCAGTTGCAGACACACAGAAAAATGCTGCTGCAATGAGGCATTTGCATTTATGGGGAAAAAAATGAATAACTTTCAATTGAGACCATGCAGGAAAAGAGAGGTTCAGATAGTATGACACTCAAGGGGGAAAAGAAGGGAGAAAAGCATAGCTCATACAACTTTTTATTGTTGTTGTTCAGAAATTGCTGTTTAAAATATTATTCTTCAATGAGTATAAAAATCACCTGGCAATAACCTGTAGACGTCAACCATCTGCTTCAAATACACATAAGAAATACACCCAACCAAACTTTGCTTCATCAGAATTTATTAAGTTATACATATATATTATCAGGACAACACCCAAATGGCTACATTTGACAGACTCTTGTAAAGTGGACAGAATTTTCTGACAGATTATTTCTCCCCTTGATAAAAGTTGTAACAAGTATGAAGGCTTTAAAAGATAAGCTTGAAGGGCCACAACATGAACTACCAGGGCCAGGAACTATGGATGGCATGCACACAGGGTCCAGGAAGCAGGAGAGCCTCAAGAGAGGTGCTATCCCCTGTTTCTGCTGTGAGCAAACAAGGCTGCAAGGTAAGAAGCACAGAGAGGAAGGTGCTTCCTCTGCAGGGAAGGTCCTTGGCTTCACATTCAGGAATCACAAGACACCACACTCAAAGAACAAAGAAAAGGAAACTTCCTACACATGGTCTGAGCTTCCTCCAAGGGATAAGGGATCAGTGTGCTTAAAGGAGGGGATGTGTTAGGACCACTGCCTTTGGGATGTGGAAGTTTGCCAGTGGGGACACACACCCACTTCCCTTCAAGCTTGCTCAAGGCACCAGATTGGCGCTACCAAGTACCTACCATTAACAGGAACAAAACACTCCAGAGAGAAGAGTGAGGCTGGCACTTGATTTGTCCTCATTAAAAGTGAAACATTAGGTTTGAATTCAGCCTAAAGAGATGAGCGCCACCAGGGGACCAATCAGCTGAGAATGCCGCCCTCCTTCTTCCATCCACTCTGGCTCCTACTGAAACTTCACTGGGAAGGAGGAAATAAAGAGCTCGCCTGATCTAGGTGTTGCTTTGGCATTTTACTATGATTACTTCTCCCTGTTTTGTTCATAGCTCTGTCTATGAGAACCACAGTTGTACAACACACTAAAATGAGACTGGCATGCTTGTCCATTTTCTCAGAATAGAGTCATTTTTGTCAGATTCTTGCCAGTCTTTTAGGCAGAATCATCTTTCCTAATCAAGTGTTTTTTAGCTTGATGTTTCCAAAGAACCCAGATCATGCTAACTTTGCATTTCTCAGCCACCTTTTATGCCAAATGTTTCCATAACATGATTTTTTTCCAATATGTTTTACTCTTACTGATTGTTACACAGCACCTTTCATATGAGATTATGTGGAAGAGAAAAGACTACGGTGACATGGGCACCTCTTAATCTTTCTTCTCCACCTCTAAGTTTCTCTCTCATTTGTTGAGAAAACACAGCTTAAGAAAAAAAGACACCTTAGTGAAGAGCCTGCGGTGTTTTCCAACTAACACTGGCCATGACAGAACAAGGCAAGTCCATTTTTCTGAGACCCTCATGGTGCAAAAGAATGTCAGGATAATCAAGAACAAAAATCTCTCTTATCCCCTGGGCACATCTATTGCCATGTTTGTCAAACAGAGGTGGAATAGTCATCCTTTACTTATATCCTAATGAGAGGGATGAAGGCTATCGGGAGAAATAGTGAGACACATGATTGGGATTTCCAGGGAATCAATGTCAGATTCCATGACCCTATCTTCTCAATATAAAATGTTTTTCTATTTGTTTTATTTTAAAGTTACCCCAATACACATCTTCTTTGTAACCTCTCCACTCCAAAACTATCTTTGGCTTTCCTGCACCCTTGTGGACATTCCTCTATGTATGTTCTCTTCTGAGCCCAGGGAAATGAGGACTTCCCCCAAGATGCACATGGAACACTCACCCCAAGACATGTTCCAATCTGCCCAACTTCCATTCCATAGAGAAGAACGTGGACTTTACTAAGCACATGGATCACTGAGACAAATGCATCTACTCCCTCAATAAAGAGGACATTTGATTGAGTACAGATTTCCCTTTCATTCAAAAGCATTCAGCCCATACAGGAGGAATCATCCTACAGTGGGTTGCAATGAGATCTCACAATTCATATGGTCACAGTGAAGAAAGGACAGAAATGTAGAAGCTCTCTGTTGCTTCCAGGGATTTACAATCCTTGCTAGGAATCCACCTTTGGGAAAATGCTCACTTTATTGTTTCTGCTCATCTTCCGCTCCACTCTGCCTGCCTTGGGCATCTTTGTCTGGATCAGCTCTTCTGGGGTATTGCCCAAGGGGGGAAGCAGCCTCTTCTTGCTGTTTCGGGTCTCTGACAGCCACTGAGGGGGCAACTCAAAAGGCCCAAAGCCAAACTGCAGAGAATACTTGTCAGGGAATGTCTCAGGCTCCACATGGGCTGCTGGTGCTACCTGGGATACAGAGTCCACTGTGCCTGGGGGTGGTGCAAACTGTGGTCCCTGTTCTCCCTCCAGGGAGGTGACTTCTTTGGCCTGGAAGTCAGCAGAACCGAGGTACTTGGCATCGCTCTCTTCCTCATCCTCTGTGGGCTTAAAGATCTGCTGTTGCCCAATGTGGAACATCTCCAGGAGCTGGCTGCCTGAGCGCACACTGGGTTCCAGGCTGGTATCAGTCACCCCACTCCCAGAACTAACCACGTTCCGGCGGCTGTACCTGTGATGCAGCTGCACCAGGGTCCCTATCAAGCACTTGCGGACCGATTTGTTCACAGTTAGGAAGAGCACAGGGTTTGCCAGCAGAGACACCTTGGGCAGCCAAATGGCAGTGAGCAGCAAGAAGACAGAAGTGTCAGGGATGTTGAGCACAGTCTGGTAGACAACCAGGGTGGCATAGGGCACACTGCACAGGATGAAGACCATCACCATGGAGAGCAGGGTGGCATGTAGCTCAGCCTCCCGCTGGGAGGCATAAGGGATAGAGACAGTGTTCTGTGGGGTCCGAAGCGCTGCTATGATGACCTTCTTCTTCTGGCTGGCACTCAGGGCCCGTCGGATCAGAATTAGGAAGAGAAAGACCACAGCCACAGGCACAATGATGGTGGTGATGTTATAGATCAGAACATACACGAGGTGGCCCAAGGAGTTGCTCCAGACTTCTGTGCAGGTGGACATGGCATAGATATCAGTCACATTGGTCACTGCAAACACAGGGACACTGGCCACCACTGCATGGGCCCAGATGTACATCACCAGTTCCCGGGATTTGGCATCAGATATTTTTCTCTCCAGTGGATAGAGGACAGAGTAGTACCTGCACAATACACAATCAAAATTAATTTCACAGAAGATACTCTGCCAATCAAGGGAATCTAAATTACCAAAAATAGGCAAGAGGGGGGAAAGGACCAGATTCTTCTCTTTGGTTTAAGCCAGGTAACCGCTAGAGGAATCCAGGAAGCCAGACCTTAAGTTTTGAGAACTCTACCATACACTAAGAAGCATCATAGCATCAGTACACCAAAATAAATAAATGAACTGTAAAGATATTTGTTTTTCACTTTAAGGGTAAAAGTAACTTGTTACATTTTTACATGGGCTAGAGAAGCTTCAGGGAAATTTTCAAAGCCACTAGCAAAAAGAAATTTGCATACATATTCAAAGCCAACCATGCATTGGATGTCATTAGCATTCAAAGCTGTTAAGGGCAGAAGAACCTGGATGAAGGCTGGATTCCAACAAGTTCCAGCTAACAAAAATTATGCCTGCTCAATTGCCATTGTTCTCATGATAACCCTAAGAGCAAATGATAGTATTAAGTTTAATACTATCACAATTAAATTTTTGTTAAAATCAGATGAGATTTTTTTTCCTTCTAAGCTTTAACTGGATGATTCTATAACTACCCAAACACATGTACATTGTTTTATATCACCAGTGATTTGGGGAAACTGAATTCATCCTGAAGCTCTTCCTGTCATGAAGGGGCTGTCACCTGCCATCAGAGATACGGTGAGTGTCTTCATATGAGCTCAGCCCACATCTCTGCTGTCAGCTAATACTGAGTTGACCTCCCAACAACAGTGATGTTCACTCACTCATGGGGCCAGGTAAGCATACATGACAAGTACCACCTCTGTACCTGTCCTGTGGTAGTTCCTAAGTTATAAACATGAAAAGGCACACATGTCTCTAAACTCCATGGGAAGAAAGACTTGCATGTGAACAGTTATAAACAAGGAGGCAATGGCCTTACTGGAGGCAGGTGCAGAACAGGGATCACCTAGAGCTACCTGGGAAAATATCAAAGAGAAAGCAGCATTGTGATGGAATCTGGCAGGGGGCAGCAGGGAGGAACATCCCAGACTGAGACGTGATGAGAGCACAACAGTGACCATGGATGATCAGGAAAGGATGGAACATGGTGAAATATGTTCTAGATTTCTTTCTGGGAAGGAAAGAAAGAGAAAGACATGCATAAGTGAGCCATGCTTTCAAAAATCTTTTTGTAAATACAGCTCAATTTTTCTAATCACAAGTCTATAAACATGTGATAACTCCACCCCCACACATGAATGCATGCCCACAAGTCCACTGGCTCTGTTTACATTTGCCCTCTCACTCACATGAACAAACCCAGGCCCCCACCAATTCTTATTCCATTATGTATTGGAAATGGACTACAGCACAAGCACATAAGTCTCATTATAAATAACTTTCTTAGTGTGTACATCTCTAGAAGATGATGCAGGAAGTGTGGGTGGCTTTCTGATTAATTTGCTGACTTGGTGCCATGTAACCAAAAGTTGCAGAAGAAATGAAAGGATGTCTTCCCTTTCCCTTCATGTGCACCATGCTGATGCCTAAAAAATAACTTCTGAGTAATAAAACAGGAATTTATCCATCTTATTTTCCTACTAAAAGAACTTGTTTATCTTTTTGTCTTAATGAAGTTAAAAACTGCAATAGTTTTTCTCCTGTAAAGATAATAGGGATTTCTTTTTTGTTTTCATATTTCTGTGTCTAAGATCAGGGCCTGAATAAGGTTCAGGAATTACTGCTTTGTTTCCAGGTTTAGTAACAAACTATTCAGTATAAGACATCCCCACTCTTGTTGAAACCTATGCTTAAAATTTTTCCAAATTCATATTTGCATTATTCACAATAGCCAAAAAGTGGAAACAAACCAATGTCCATCAACCGATAAATGGAAATACAAAATGAGGTCTACCTACAATGGAATGTTATTCAACCATAAAAATGAATATCAATTCATGCTATAACATGGGCGAACCTTGAAAACATGCCAAGTAAAAGAAGCTAGACATGAAAGAACACATACTATATGATTCCACTTATATGAAATGTTCAAACAAAGGCAAATATATAGAGACAGAAGATAGATTAGTGGTTGCCTAGGTCTGGGATGGGAATGGGAAATGACTTAAATGGGCACAAGTTTTCTTGGGAGGGTGCTGACAATTCTATAAATATACTAAAATGCATTTACTTGTACCTTTAAAATGGGTAAATTTTATAATATGAAAATTATATCCCAAAACCACTTAAAAAAGAAAACTTCCAGGAAAGAAGACTCAGGATACAAAACTGAAAACTTAATACTCCACCAGGTGCAATGGCACACACCTGCAGGCCCAGCTACTGGGAAGGTTAAAACAGGAAGATAGCTTGAACCCAGGAGTTGGAAGTGAGTTTAAGCAACACAACAAGACCCCATCTCAAAAGGGAAAAAAAAAAAAATTGCCAGAATGGATAGTACAAGGAGCAATGGAAAAGACATCTGTCACAGACACAAGTAGTTCAACACCACATGCATTAGACCAGCCACTAGAGTGTGAACTTGAGCCAAGGACTCTGGTTTCCAAATTATAAATGATGGCAATATCTAAGAAATAAGATTCATTTCCAAATGAATAACCTTTTAAAGATGATCAGAAGAGAAAACAACCACTATGACAGTATGAAGCCTTGGATCTAAATTATCCAGAGGAATTCTAGTGTTATCTGGCTAGGTCCAAATAGGCCATCTAATCATTTCTTAAGTAACCACTGAATCATTCTCTTGTTCTTCCAGAAATGTTTTCATCCTGCATCAAAGATCCCTAATTGCAACATTATCAATCAGATGAGCAATTTAATTCAAATTGCAGTGCAAATACTAACTCCAACCAAGACGAAGCGGCACCATGATCTAGAGTTCTGCTCTAGCATCCTCACCATATAACCCCACCCCATGTCTTTTTGTGAGGATCTTATTTTCCATGGCTGCTGCAAATCAATCCACCCTTTATGAGGTTACATTTTGGATATTCATTCTCTTTCTGTTGACCACAGCAGACTAAAAAGCAGCATATGGAACAGTGACTATTCATCATTTGTTTCATGATGCTCAGTTTTCAATACACTTTTTAAATAAAGGCTGAAGTCCCGGCTTACCTATCCAAAGCAATGGCAGGGAAGCTGAGGATAGTCACGGAGCAGAAAACTTTGTGCAAAAACTTGACGACCTTGCAGAAGAGCATGGTGTAGATCCACCAGCAACAGTGAGGACTGGTGCTGAGAACGATGTCAAAGGGCACACAGACCAGGCTGGCACAGATCCCGGAGCAGGCCAGGTTTTTAATGAACCTGTTGGTGACAGATTTGAACACGGTTGTGCGGCAAGTTGACCATAACACCATGAAGTTTCCTGGCCAGATATGCAAAAATAAAAATAAAATGAAAACAAATTAAGAATTTAAATAAAGAGGAAAAAAAAAAAAGAAAAGGAAAGAAAGAAAATACAAGTTAAAAAGAATTTTTAAAACACATTTGAGATTTGATTTCAAAGGATTTCATTTAAATGCTCACATATTATATTGTCAATTTATGTGAAATTAGATTGCACACACATAAAGACTAGGTGAAATTTTAGTGATAAGTTTTGTTGTTTAATTTTAGACAAAATGGTATTATAATGATGTTGATTTAGTATCAGTGGCATATAAACAATTAGCTGGGTATTACTTAGTCTCAGGTAGTCTACTGTTACCATGTTTGCCAATGACTTTCAACGTGCCAAACTGCAATATAAATACACTGCAGGTCATGCATGTAATTTAAAAATTTCTCATAGATACATTTTTATAAAGTAAAAAGAAGCTAGTGAAATTTTAATTCTCATTCTACATATAATCATTACTACTGATCTATTTTCCATTCTTGTTTTTGTACTGTTTTCAAAATCCTGTGTGCATTTTATTTTATACCAACAATACATCTCAATTTGAACTAGTCACATATGCTGAATGGCCACATGCAGTTAATGGTTACCATACTAGACAGTGAATTCTAGACTTTTCAACTCTAGTGACACAATCAGCCCTCTCTCTGAGCATTCTCCTCTATGGCTTCCAGAGACCTACTATCTCCTTGCTTTCCTCCTATTTTCTCACCTTTGCCAACCCCTGACTGATCTAAGTCTTCTTTTACTAGGCCCTCCTCTATTCTTTCTACAGTCCCTCCCTAGGTATATCCTGTTCCTGTGGTTTTCCATTAAAATGCTGATGACTCCCAAATTCATGTTCCAAAGAAGGTCCCTCTCCCAACTCCAGACTGCTATTTCCAACTAAGCTTCTGATTCTGTAACCTCTTTCAATCTATTATGCCACCAACCTAATATCTGCCTGCCTCATCTCATACCTTTTTCCCCTAACTTTCTGGGCACCAGCTACTCTGCCCTTTGTCTGCTCTCAAAACACATCAAGGCTTTTTCTGCCTCAGTGCCTTTGCCCAAGTTTTTTATACTGCCTAGCATGCACCTCATATGTCTGGATCCTTTCAATCCAGGTCTTAGTTTAAATGCTGCTCCCTACAATAGGCTTCTCTAACCCTCTTTTTATTTTTATTTAAAATACTGCTCCTCCTTTCATTATATTCTAATATAGTACCCTATTTTATCCTTTGCAGTTCTTATAATTATTAACTTATTTATTTGTTTTCTCTTCATTTCATGAGAACAAAAAACATGTCAATCTTGTTCACTGTTACAACCCCACACCTGGCTCAGTGTCTGGCAGAGTAGGCATCTGATAAATATTTGTTGAATAAATGAATTTGTAAAATAAGTGGACAAACAGTAACCAAATGTCCCTGTAGAAGGACAACCCCTTTTGTAGTATGTGTGTCAGTCAGTAGGGAGTCAGAATGACTAGACCAGAACCACAACAGGCATGGGAATGGGGACCCAAGTTGTGAAAGCACGCCAGCATAACTGACCCAGGACAAAAATTTCACAAATGCCACTTCCAGACACAGAGCCTACAGCTCACCCTGAATCTCCAAGGGCCCCAGTCTCCAGGTATGCAGTGCGGCCTACTTACTTTTGCCTGGGGAGAGAGCAGGACCATAAGGTCAATCAGTCACGCCCCAAGGACACCGCTACCTCCTGTGCCCATGCTCAGAGAATGACTTCTAATGAACTGAGCCGACAGCTGCACCATGCTTTGAAGGAGAGTGATGGTGCCAGGCAGGGGACAGTAGAGTTCAGGCCTGCAGACAAGGTCACGGCAAGGAGTGGCCTCATCGCCTCAGATGTAGACAGAACTTACTCTCAACTGTTTCTCTTCAAACACAATATCCTACAGCTACCCATTATCCCACAAGCAAAGTAGGAAAACCAGCCTCTGAATGTAGGTATGTAGGCCAGCTGCCTCTAGGAAAATCTCTACTAAACTTTATATTACTATGGTGACTTTATATTAGTACAGTGAGATTAAATCAGTCATGTGTATATATACGCACTTTTATTCAGTTGATTTTACTAGTACCACCTGTCACCAAGGTGATAAAATGAATAACAATGATGTCTTTGAAACTCCGTTGATTAAGGGTTTTTTTCTTTCCCCTGTCATTCCTCCACAAAAGCACAGATTAGGATCTGACTGAAGCATCTTTCCTTACTTCAGTTTTACGGACAAGACTTAAAATCAAGTAATTATCTATTAATAAAATAGTCCACTTGAAGAAATCTGTGGTGAAGGGAGTGTGCATGCAGGTTCTTCAGCTTCCGCAATTGGGGGTGTCTCCGGTACACTGTTTAAGTGAGCTATTTCCTTGTTAAAGTCAAAACGCTTGGGATTTTCTTTTTCTCTCGTAACTGTTAATAGGTTATGTTGAATAAAACATCTAAATAACAGAACAAGCAAGAAAATCCATTGCAAAGGGCAGGTTGTGGGTCATGGGTCTCTTATCTTTTGAAACCTAACTGAAATTAATTTCCATCATTATCCTCATATTCCACTTTCCCATTTACCTCTTTCCTTCCCTATCATGTCAGGCAAGCTATTTTTTTAAATCATATTTTAATGGTGCATCTGTTATAATAATAATTGGAGGTCAAAATATTCTGGCTGTGGGATAGGATGTCTGATATACCATCTTAGGAATCATACAGACAATATAATGAATATTCTATTAATATGTCCACACTTATGAATGAGGAAATTTGTTTTCTCTCTCTCTCTCTCTCTCTCTCTTTTTTTTTTTTAAAGAAAAGCAGACAGTCACGTGCAAGCACCACATTTGGTTGTGTCTGGAGTCTTGGAGGCATGACCACCCTATGTTCTCCTGCAAATGGACCTCAAGAGCTTATCTGGAGGTTCCAGCAGGGGAGCACAGCTACTCATAAGCCCTTGACTAAAGAACGGTCCTCCTCTATGCGGGAAGGTCATCCTCTTCCACTGAGCCCTCATCTTCTGGAGAGATGCACATGGAGCAAGTTAGGAAGGGGACACCCTCCTAGTCACCAGATCAGTCAAATCAACTCTGGCGATCAGAGCAGTGACAGGTCAAAGTCAGATAATCCTCACACCCAGAAAACCTGTTTTCAATGGAAAAGCCTGAGAGTGCTATCGTTACATTTAATCTCCATCTATGTAGACTCTAGACAGCACCTAGACCTAACCTCTTTTGTTATTAAGAATCTGACGCTGGAGAGTGAATGTGGGCAGAGAGTCACTCAAGGTGCCAAAAGATGTGCAGAAAACCTAAAGAAGGATAAGGCCACAGTGTGTACCAAATAATAAGAAGCAGAAGTCATCAGGACAGTGAAGATACTTAGCAAAAAATTTAAGAGGGAAAAAATATAATACAGTTAGTTTAGTGATAAATTTTTAGTATAATTTTTGATAGCAGTATAAAAGTGAATTCTGTAGATAATGATATGGGTGTGTTTATGGGAAGAAAGCTCAGAATTTTCAGGCTCTGGTTTGTTTTTAGTACCCTGCATGGGGTCCACAAGGGGCATTGCTGGCCAGTACCTGAGTCGTAACAATTTATGTCTGGAGCAGCTGGGCAAAGCATGTTTCCTCCGTGTTGCAGAATAAATCCCTGCTCCCTGATGTCCAAAAAAAAAAAAAATCTGACACTAAGGAACACTATGTTCTTTCCATCTTCTAAACCACCATTCTCTTGCATTTAAAACTGACTCATTTTGCTCTAAGAACCTGAATTGGATCAAAATACCAGGAGAGAAGTGCCCACAACCAATTTCTGATTGGCCGTGCACATGACTGACTACAACTGACTGATAATGAAGAACTACCAAGTCAATTTTTTTTCCCCAGCTAAATTTTGCCAAAATTTGGACTGTAGCTGTCCATTTTAACTGGTCTATTGGTTTTACATCTTTGAGAGCAAAAATCTTGGTGTGTTAGAGACTAAAAAAAATGAAAGAAATATTTCAAAAGAGCCTTAGGAAATAGTGTGTCTTTGAAAATCCTCCTGGGAAAATAGGTACATTACCCTTTTTTAACTACTATCTTCCCCAGAGACTTAAAGCAGTAAAAAAGATACATGGTCATGCTTTTATAGATACATAGCAGATCACCCAGAACATTCTGAAAACTAAAACTTGTGAAAAAAAGCAAACGCTCAGAGGAATCAATATTTTATTATAAGGAAAAGTCAAAAATAGCCTGTAAGTGATAATAGTATAAAACACTGGAAAAGAAAAAAGAAAAGGAAACAGATTGTGCCAAGAAAGAGATACAAGGGAACAAAGGTTAGAACTTCAAAGGAATTTTCACCCTCAGCAAGCTCCATGTGATGCAAGAGGAGCATTTAAGCAAGTTAAGTAATACTAGCTCTGTAATAGGAGAAACAACAGACAACCACTTTGAGCCAAATGGATTTCTAAATGTCTTCTTGGCTTCTATGTTCAGTCACAAAGGTGGCCAAAAGCAAAGTGTCTAGGGTTAAAAGAATTATGTGATGGGGGAATAAGAAAATCCTTTTAATCAATCTGCCAGGTAACAGGAGTGACTCCAGCCTGTCTACATCTTCATGTTTCAAGCACCCTTCTTTACAGACGGTCCCTGCTTTTTTAACTGATCTGACAGTCTGTTTTAAGGAGTATACACTTAATGTAAATTGTTATGGTTGGATTAACATCTTCCATCTTGTTAGTTGTCTCCTATTTGTCTCATCTGTTCTTTATTCCTATTTTCTTCTTTACCTTCCTGATTTTGAATTTTTTTCATAACTCCATCTTATCTGCATTATTACTTTTGTTCCTCTGTGTATAACACATCCTTTTTTCTCACTATATTCAAGATTATCTCTTTATCTTTCATTTCTGGAAGTTTGAATATGATATGTGTGTGTACATTCTGTCCAGGATATTATGATTTTCTTGAATTATGATTTATGTCTTTATTATTTTTGGAAAATTCCTGGCCAACCAATATCTCTTCAAGTGTTTCTTCTGCCCCTGTTTTTTCTCTCTTCTTCCAGATTCTGATTACATGTAATATGCATGATATGTAGAACAATGCCTCTCACCAACAGTCATATCCATGTCTAACCCCCAGAAGTTGTGGATGAATATGTCAGGCTACATGACAGAGAAGACTTTAGATGCCTAATCAAGGATTTCAGCTGACTGTAAGATGGAGAAATTATCCTGGATTATCATAATTATTTTAAATTCTCTGATAGTTTCAATATCTGTGTCAGATAAGAGACTGGGGGAAGCTTTGTCTTTTGACAGTTAGAGTGTGTGTATATGTGTGTATGTGTGAGAAATAATTTTAGGTTAAAAGTCAGATATATGTGTACACACACACACACACACACAAATATATTTTTCTGTCCTGGGCTAGGGATCAAACCCAAACTTCATACATGCTAGATTGAACTATACCCCCCAACCCAAAAGCCAGATATCATCTTCAGGAAAGTAGAGACTGGTAAATAATATTTACAATACACATGGTCACACACACATGCATACATACACACATACTCACACAGCACTACTTAGGTTAGAATCCAGACTCCAGAACCCTAGCCACATGTAGTAACTCTCATTTACTTGTCCTAGTAAATATACAGATGACTTCCCATTAGGTGAGGAAAAGAACACCAATGATAATTTTTTAATGAGGGAGAAGCAGAGGGTAAAGGGAAAAAGAAGGACAGGACACTGAGAAATACAAATACCTCTTTATACTATGCCACAGAGCTATGGCTCTGTGACCATTCAGATCACTGGAAACTTTTAAAATGCAGATCCCAGACCTTGGTTCTGCTGACTTAGAAGCCTGGAGGGCCCGGGCATCTTTATTTTCATGTGCTCAGCAGGAACTTCTGACAGTCACTAGAGTGAACTAGCACACTCAGGGCAGCCTGTGCTGAGCATCTCACGTGGACCACACTCACTCATTTTCTCAGACATAAAGAGGATCTCCTTCTGATATTAAAGACAAAGAATCACACACATCACAGTGAGCTCTAATAATGAGTCTTCACAGAGTCCCCAGGAAGTCATCTGGTC
Organism: Sciurus carolinensis; assembly: GCF_902686445.1. Classification (NCBI taxonomy): domain Eukaryota; kingdom Metazoa; phylum Chordata; class Mammalia; order Rodentia; family Sciuridae; genus Sciurus; species Sciurus carolinensis. The sequence goes on along the minus strand of NC_062214.1, from coordinate 112,503,103 downwards.
AAGGATGAGTGTGAAGCTACTCAGTTCCATGTGGCCAGCAGTCAAACCGCCAGTCACAGAGGAGACTTTTCCCTCCGGAGGAGAAACACAAGAAGGATCACATCCTCTGACCAAATTTTTAATTATCAAGTCTCATTGATTCTTAGCAATCTCCCCCAGCTGATCACTCTCAATGGCCAAACAAAAAGAATGGAAAGATTTTAACTAGCTTTAATCCAGTTATTTTTATTTTTCAAAATGAGCTGATACAGTTGTCACAAAGTAGTTTGTTTCAGAAAGAAGGAAGACTGACAATATAGTTGTTACTACAAGCTGCACAGGGAATGAGAAAGTAGGATGGAACAAAAAAGAATGCAACCTAAGAGTCTTCCTCTCCAGGCTGTCTTTTCCATCACAGTGTAAAGTGGACTGAACTGTGGTCATCAACTGCTCTAATATGTGGAGTTTTAAAAAGAACTTCTCAGCACCACTTTTGTTTTAGGTTTCTTTTTGTGCTTCCCAAGTGAAATATCTTATTTTTTATGATTATTAAGCTAGAATATAGTTAACTTTAATAGTTCAGACAATAGATAAAAATACAAAAGAAAAAGTGAGAATTACCCAGTAATGGCAAACTATAAACTTTAAGTATTTATCCCTCCAGACTTCTTTTTATATATACAGATTTTTGTATGTGCCAGTGAGGCCAAACAATGGACACTGCTTTATTTTTATTTTTATTTTTATCTTTTTGGTACTGGGGATTGAACCCAGAGGTGCTTTACCACTGAGCCACATCTCCAGCCCTTTTCACTTTTTTTTTTTTTTTTTTTCCGACAGGATCTTTCTAAATTGTTTAGGGCCTTGCTAAATTGCTGAGGCTGGCCTTGAAGTTGCGATCCTCCTATTTCAGCCTCCAGAGCCAGATGCACAGTGCTTTTTAAACTAGATCTTTTCACCATATCAACTATATTTATGTGTCAATAAATAAAAGCAGACCCATAGCACCACTGTAACAGTTACATAAAAGCAGTAGTGCTTTTATGATCATATACTAATTACTTTGATCTACTGAATTATTGGTGGGTTTGTTTAAGCTGTTTCCAATATTCCATTATTATACAATGCAGAACTGAACTGAATATTTACTGAGGAGAAATTCCCAGTGGACATTTCTGTGTCCAATGTCTTGCATATTATTAAACATATATTACCAAATGACCCTCCACAAAGAGTATAAGAAAAGTTGCTTTCCCTGTTTGCTTACTAAGTGTTCTCCAGTCTCACCAAAAGTTTAGCAGTTTTGCACACTTCTTGATTCTAGGATTTATAGTTTTCTTTGTGTCTAAAATTTCCATCCATTGCCTCTTTTAATTTTGCCTTACTCGTTTTCTCTTTATTCTCTTCTCTGATCTCTTAGAGACATTAGAAAGCTCATTCTACTAGTTATATTGCATTCGTGTTTTCCATCAGTTTATCCCTTTCTGCAAACTGGGTGATATTTCTCAGCTCTACAAACTATGAGTTCATAATTGAACATTAAAGACCTTTGAGGAAAAACCATAAGGGAGAGCCAGCAGACCCCCAAAATAGCAAAATTAATACTTCTAGAACTAGATAGAATAACCTGAAAGAAACCAGATATTTTTTAAATTACTGAATTATAGAAAGAATAAAAACCATACTAAGATAACTGGACATAAAGAATAAAGAATGGGCAGTTCAAAGTAGATCGAATCCAATTCTTTTAAAAGTATGGTTTGATTACTTCCAGGTGAATTGATCAATGTAAAGGAAAGTAGAATGAGAGACACAGTAGGACTTACTGCCCTCGGGTTCCAAATGGAGCATTTGGGTCTGCCAAGGAAGAACCACCCAGGATTGCCTCATGGAGGTCCCTTAGGTGATGCTGTTCTAGCAGAAACACAGCAGATTGTTTCATGGAGTTAGAAGGGGTGCCTGGGACCATAACATTTGGACAGTTGTAGAAATCTCAGAGCTCTTTCCTCAGGCCTGTGAGACACACAACTTGTCTCCCTCTTCCTCTCTGTCATCTAGATTCAGTGACTTCACTTCAGCCTTTTATCGCCAGCAGGGAGGGCCTGAACCACCACAGGGTCTGTTCATTTCATAGTACTTTCAGTCTTGACTTGAAGCATATGCTAGAGATCTCAGAACAAGGTTGCTATTTCTCCAGATGGAGTACTGCTCCTAAAATCCATCAAGTTGCTATAAGACATTCAAAAAGCCCCACAGAAATCTTGTAGCAACATACAAACATGATAGATCTTAATATAGAGGAGAGCAAATTAAAAACCACAAAGAGTCAAGAAAATTGAAAAAGAAATCAATGACTTTGGCATTGGTTCATAAGAAAAAGCAAAAATCTCAAAGTAATGATGATTGCCTGATAGTACTTTAAATTCAATTAGCTAAACAGCTTGAAACCACCAAGAGATTATTTATATCATTATTTAAAATATTTTAATGCTATCTGGCCAAGGATGTATTTCAAATAATAAAACAATGGTTATAATTATACTTGATTATTTTTTTAAAAGGCAAATCTTTAAAAACATTAATCATACCCCAACCATCTTCCCAAAGGTAGCCACTAAGGTCCTTGTGTGTTTAAGTTTACAAGATAAGCAATTAAGAAATTTTATCAAGATGGAAAAAAGAAACCCTATTCAATGTTTTTACCACCATCATGAGAAAGCAAAAGCATCCCCAAGGACATTGCTCCATTTTATGCAGGTATGATATGGATGTGGTTTCATTGTGAAACTAATTTTCAATAAGAATTATTTTTTTGTTTGTAAATAAGTACATAAACAGGGCTGGGGAGATAGCCCAGTCAGTAGAGTGCTTGCCTTGCAAGCACAAGGCCCTGGGTTCCATCCCCAGCACCACAAAAAAAAAGTACATAAACAAATGAATAAATAGTTCCAGAAAATGAAAAAGTATGATATTAGTGATTAAATTCATTTTGAACAAGCGTAGAGTTTGAAGAAGATTAGAGGTACAAAAGTAACTTGATTGATTTCACCAAAAATATTAAGAAAAAAATAAAACCAAACTTCTCAACATCATGTAATACCTTTTATTAATATATGACCCCCCATACTTACTACCCAGAGTTGCAGCATTACAAGGGAAAATAATGATCCTGAAAATCTGTCTTGGTCTTTTTGTGCACTATACTGGAATACCACAGACTGGGTAATTTATGAAGGAGAAATAATTTATAAAAACCAAACATTTATTTCTCAGTGCTAGAGTATAAAGTTCAAGATAAAAGTGTTGGTTGGGTTCAGTTGTCTGGTGAGAGCTGATCCCTACTTCCAAGATGGCGGCTTGCTGCGCATCTTCCACAGGAGAGGAACTCTGGGTCCTCACATACTGGAAAGTGGAAGGACAAGTGAACCAAATACTTCACAATCCTTTTTCCTAAGGGCCTAATACCATTCACAAGGGAGGATCCCTAGTGGTCTAATCATCTCTTAAAGGCCCCACTTCCTAATACCATCACATGAGTCATTAAGTTTTAACACCTGAATTTTGGAGAGGACACACTCAAACCATAGCAAAATCTGAGTCAATTTCATATTTTTCTTCGAACTCTTAAATTCACACCCAAGCAAAACCCTCAAAGGGCGCTCCCTTTCATAAGAAAGAGTGATGGGACCACACTGAACAAAGGGGAGGGTGAGGAAAGATAAGACAGAAATAAAGAACTCCTCAGTGTAGAGAAGGGTAGAGGGCTCAGAAAAGGGCACTGTTCCGCTGCATGTACCTGGGAGCAGAGGTGGTACCAACATTGAAGAACTGAGTTTCAAAATTCAAACTTCCAAAGGAAAGCTTAAAGAGTTCTAAAATGAACTGTCTTATTCTGAATTTTAAAAAACATTTCTCTCTTGGGCTGGGGCTGTAGCTCAGTGGTAGAGCACTAGCCTAGCATGTGTGAGTCACTGGGTTCGATCCTCAGCACCACATAAAAATAAATAAATAAAATAAAGGTATTATGTCTATCTAAGACAAAAATATTAAAAACAAAAACAAAAACATTTCTCTCTTTAACATATGCAGATAAATTTCCCAGCTACTCACAGAGCCAGCACTGGCCAGGTGGTAAGTAATTTTTTTTTTCTGTTCGTAGCAGAAGAATCACAGAATCATGGCCATCAACAAAAATATGAAGAAAAATCAGCCTGTAGCCAGAGGGCTGTGCCTGTGGTTTTCAGTACAATTTTCTCTTCTTCTCTGTCTAAAAATCTGGACCTTTTCCTCACTAATGAAGTGTCAATTTGCTATAACTTGTGTTTAAACTATCTTGTATTTGCCCAACTCTGTTTAAGCCCATCACTATTATCATAAGAACATTATGTTATTTTAGCTACAATTAATTTGATTCCAAAGTCTTTCCTTAAATGATACAGGAAGCTCAAATTAAGTAGGAATTGAATTAACAAGAGATAGCTAGGTTGTAAGTTTATTAAAATTCATGGTGAATTTTAAATAACTGCTTTGAGTGAAAAGCATCTTATGAGATATGTATCTCTAATCTAACCTTGGATAGTTTCTCCTCAGAATATTAGTTCCCAATGAATAATTCCAAAAAAATATTAACAGGATTCATTTCTATAAAACATAAGAACATGTAAAGAGACTCCAAAAGCAGTGTTGTCTGCTCAGTTCCTATGAATCCATAAGAAATGTACAACAAAAGCACATGTTTTAGCCACAGCAGAATCAAAAAGGTAAGTAAGGCAAACTGTATGGTGTGATCAAGACAAAAAGATCCAAGTGACCATAGTCAAGCCAGTCCCATCTCTAAAACTCTCCCATGGAAGTCACAAAGACTGTGAAATCAGTCCCTCAAGATACAAAAGATGCACAAGGCAAGAAGAAAGACATAGTGGAGTCTGAAGCTGATTACTCTTCTCCATTCTTCAATGGCCTAAATTTTTTCCATAAAAATCAATTAGAAAATTTTCATTGCTTCACAAAATACCTTCCTCTCTGATTTCTCATACTAAGACTTAACCTCCTGAAAGGCATATCATTCCAAGGTGGCAAGAACCTCGGGATCATTGGCCCCACCTACCTGTGACAACATTGACAACCTCTAATAACCACAGATTCCATTTCCCCCTCATTAAGTGCTGTGGCATGAATATGGTTTGTCCCCACAAGAAACCATGTTGAGGTAAGGATTGATCCCCCGTGTAATAGTGTTGAGAGGTGCTGGGTCATTAAGGGGGATTAATGCTTTTCTTCTGGGAGAGTTCTTGCTCAGGAGACTGGATTGGTTTCTTTAGCTGTGTTCTTATGAAGTGAGGCTGGCCCCACTCCACTCTCTTGCACGCCTCCTTCTCTTCCAACACATCTACTTCCCCTTGCACTTCCTGCTGAGTTGAAGCCTTGCAAGTCCCTCACCAGAAACCAAGCTGATGCCCTTGAATTTCCAGCCCCTACACCTGTGAGCTAAATAAATCTTAAAGTAACAGAAAACCGATTAAGACACTAGGTGTATGGAGAAAGCTTCCAGAGATAAGAAGTCTAACTTTCACCATCATTAGGAGAAATCCAAACAAGTCATGCTTGATTAAGTGGAGGTGAAATAGCTCATTATCCTAAATATCTACTACACAGGTCATCTCACTGAAAGGTCCTTTCTGATGTTAAAGTACTCCTACAATCTCTGAAGGCAGGTCCATATTTCTGCACCATTCATATCACATTAGCCTAGCGAGGTTATTTCTTCCCTGACATATTGTAAGACTAAGATTATGAAGCCTGAAAAGAAATGTATCTGAAAATTCTGTCAAACCTCATTAGCATCATGCAGTTTTTTAATCTAGGATTTGCTTCATAAAGACTAAATTAATTAATTAAAACTTGAAATTTAATATGACTTTATCAGAATTATTTTCTGTGTACTCAGTTTGGTAGGTACACCTATCGATGGCGACTGCCTTCAATCAACAAGCAGAATGTTTACTATCTCCCCATTGCCAACGCAGTGTCAGAACAGCTTGAGAGAGACAAATTCAACAATGATACATCAAGCTATACTATAATTAGCGTAGTGAATGTACATGGAACATTTATACACCCCATTCTCCTACACCCTCTGTTCTAGTAACTATAATTATGCAGTCTGAAAGGGAAATTATGCTGGAGATATGTGCAAGGACCTCAAGGGTAAGATAATTAAAGGACTAAGAAAGGAAAGTGAGCCCAATCATGTTTCATTCCACTGGGACCCAGCAAGGCTGATGTGTGCTAGAGGAATAAGATTTTGGAAATGGGCACGTCTTGCTCCTTACGTTCTAGCAATGACATTAATTAAAAGTTGAAAATTCCTTCCCTTTTTCTATGAGTTTGGGAAGGAGGCAGGAGGAAAGGGAAAGGCTGGAGGGTGAGGAGCTAGGAATGGCATTGCAATTCTAACAGTTCCAGCCACACTTCACTCATTGCTGGGAAGGTTACATTTCCCTTAAAGCAGACCTCTCCTGTGTCCTTTGCCAGGTTCTCCTGTCCCCACAAGGAAGGAGAAGGTCAGAAGTAGAGGGCTATTTGTAGAATGAGGAGCTGGGAGAGCCAGAACAGCAGATGGAGCAAAAGCTGGAGGTAGTGAGATCCAGGACAGGGATAGAGACAGATGGGCCAAGGCAGGGAAAACTCCAGAAGGAAGTGATGGATCTGAAGGTCAGAGCAAGGTCAAGGGCACTAAAAATATGCACTACAAAACTCAGCCCAGGAAGGCTCACCAACAGAATAAGAGAATGGAAAAAGTGCTCACACAGAATACTAAGAGTCAAGAACTATGTAGAAAAAGCAGAGGGGGCAAGATAACCAAAAGAATGTGCTGGCACATTGGTAACATGGAAGAAACTTGATAATTAAGACACTTAAGTTTACACCCAGGACTTGGATTTGGCGCCTCTTGATGCAAGAACTAAACTAACATGATGTATTTAAAAGCCTTGCAAACATACGTGGTCTTAGAAGCTCTTGTCCATAATGAAGTGCAGGTGGATGGGCAGAAATGAGACCTGATGAAAAGCAAATCCTAACACTTCTTTCTCCCTTTTCCTTTCCTGCCTTCATTCAAGAAATAATGGAATGGAAAGAGAGAAAGAAAAAAGGGCAAAAACTGAGAGCAAAACAATAGAAAGAATTATGTCAGTTCCATTTATCTCCCAGGGTAAGCATTTCTCAGTGACTATTTAAGGAAACTGAGATTTCCTGTGTCTGACTCTTCATTACTCACATTGTTGAGAACTGGACAAAAGATTTCCTGCTTTGTATGATTTTCCAAGAATCCAGGACTCATGATGATGGTGACACAGATAAACAGAATTCACCTAATGTTTTAGTACTTCATGAATAATTGGCTTCCAACTCCTGTATTTTCTCTATAATATTAGTGTATTTGAATAATGCTGAGTTATTTATCATGTAATTTTCCTGCTGGTCCAAAATAAAATCAGCATGAAATTCTATCAGCCTGTTTAAAGCACTGAAATAAATGATGAGATATGACCTCTTATTTTCCCATTATAAAACAAAAGACAGAGAGAATTTTTTTCTATCCTGTGAGATATTGATTTCTAATTTGTGGGTTTGTAAAATACTGGCTTTCAGAGTATAATCAATGTCACCATTTTAATGTGGATGAAGCAAATAAAATAAAATATAAAATCTCTTCACTTCCATTAAACCACAGTTCCTGTTAGTTTGTCCTTGAAATTATTCTTATAAAGATTTAAGTATGCAAATACCATGGATGAAGGTAGGTCATTGGATAATTATTATTAGCCAACAGATTTTGTTATTAGTCCAAGTAAGGAAATAAAAGTGAGCACATCTTCAAAGATCATGATATGCTACAACTTTTAAAAATTTTTTTTCAATACAGAACTCTCTAAAATTCTTTCATAGAAATAATAAGGATAATTATGACACCAGAAAGATTTTATAGATTCCTATGGATGGAAGAAATCTGGAAGAGTCATCTATACTTTCCTTGATAAGACTAGGCAAGTCTTATGCAGAGAAAAGGTAGTTTTACTAATTGTTAAGACTTCTGGAAAAAATATACTAAATATAAAAATATACTAATATACTTCACAGTAATCTGCCTCTAAGATGGTCAACGATCCCCACTTCTTGGCTTTCGTGTCCCTGTGGGGAACTCTCCCACAAAGAATAGGGCCAATTTATGTATTTAGGACATGACAGAAATGACTCTGAGATTTCCAAGGCCAATTCACAGAAAGCACACCACTTCTGTTTTAATCTCTTTGAATCACTTGCTCTGGGAAAAGTCAGTTGTTACATTTTGAGGAAACCCAAGAAGGCCTATGAAGAGGCCTGTGCAGTGAGGAACTGAGGCCTCCCGCCAATGGCCAGGTGAGTGAGCCAAACTGGAAGTGAATCCTCTAGCTCCACTCAAGTCTTCTTCATGTGCCTGCATCTCTGGCCAACACCTTGACTGCAACTTGTGAAAGACCTTAAGCCAGAGACACTCAGCCATGCCGTCCCCAAATTCCTGATCCATAGAAACTCTGAGAATATAAAATGTTTGCTGCTTTAAGTTGCTATGTGGTAAGATTTGCCTCTTAGATGAATTGCATAGATTCTGTCTTACTTCTCTCATCTACAGAATTAGAATAAGAAATTCATCTTGCATTAACTGAAATGATGTATAAAATTCCAAACACTCTCTGCCCCATGGTAAGGGTTAGATAACTGTAACATTACAGAAGTATCATTATTCGTGAATTTTCTTTTATTGATGTTTGTGCAAGTACACATAAGTGAGATTTGTTTCTCAAAGTCATGAAAAGCATCATAGTACTCACTGAGCAACCACAAGAGAATGCTTCTTCAGAGGGTTAAGATTTTACTTACCCTTCCTTTAAGAAAGAGAAAAACAAAAGTCCTTTAAACTTTTCTCCTGCATGCAGCTCCATTAACTTTTGAGAGTAAATCTCCTTTTTGCTCTTTCTTAGGTATATAATAAACACCAAAAACTCAAACAACTAATAGTCCTTAAGGTAAGTTTATCAGCTTGACTCCTTTCCATCAGCAATAAAATTAATGAAATCAGAAAATGTAGCTATTCAACTGGAAAAATGTGATTTGCCCTGATAAATGGTGGTTTGGAAAAGTACAAAAACCATAGTCTAGGCATATCAATCACCTATACCAGGGATTGGACTTAGCAGTGAGGGTCTGGCAGTAGCAGTATCTACCTTTACTTTATGAGATGACCTGAACCAGATCAGTAAAGGCCTTGGCTCTGTTCCCAGCTAAACATTGGGAACACACGGAGAGTGTACTCTTTTGATTTTCTCATACTACTTTGATCACTTCTCAGTATCTTCTGCTGATTTCTTTCCCTTTATCAGGGCTTGGTCTTGGCCATTATGCTATCCTCTCTCCCACACAATTTCAGGTGAAATTTTAATGGCTCCCATGTATATGGCCCACTCATCTCTTATCTGAGCCATAGACTCAGATATCCACATAGCAACAAGACAGCTCACATGACAACTCCACTTTGGACCCTCTCGAGCATCTCAAACTCAAGATGTCCTAAACTAAACCTCTGATCTCCCAAATCTCCACCTCCAGTATTGTCCATCTCAGAAAGTGGCACCTCCAACACCTGATTGTTCATGTTACAAACTCAGTAATCATCCTTGATGCCTTCTTATCTTTCACATCTACATTCAATCCAATATTTAATCCTGTCAATTGGACCCACAAAATACACTTATAATGTATCTGCTTCTCTTGGTCACCAATACCAACACTCCAGCCTGTTCTCCTTCACCTCAATTGTTGCAAAGGCCTCCTGGCTTGTCTCCATAATCACCACTTCCCTCCTACCCAACTGTCTCCACACAGTCAACTGACCTTTTGAAAAGCAACCAGGAACAACACTCCCCTGCTTAAAAATTCCATTGTGTTCCTATTATGTATAATAATAAAATCCGTAAGTCTAGCTTTCTAGATCACTGGACTTTGAGAGAATTAGAAAAGCTGCCCTTTCATTGCCATCTCTTAACTGAAATAGACCAAAAGTTTATGACTTTATGTGAATGGTACCCCGTGGAGTAATGCCATGGACAAGAGGGTGTGGGAGCCTCTGGGCCTTCTCTTGAGTCCCCAAAACTTCAAAGCTCTGCTCTGCATTCTTTCCCAGAAGTAGCTCTGCTTTTTCACAATAAAAACAATTCTAGTTTCTTTCTGAAGGTTTTTTTTTTTTTAGAACTAATACATGTTCACTGTTATAAATTCAAATAGTATAGGAAGAAAGAAAAAAATCAACTAAAATCCCACCACTTAAGATAAGCATGATAAATATTCTGGTGGTGTCTTTTCACACTTCTCGTTATACATGAAGATGAATATAAAAAATAATTTTATGTAAATGACATTTTTTGCATGAACTATTCTTTGTAGACATCATACTCTCAAATAACTATTATGAACACACCTTTCTGTAGTCTCTTTTTAAATAATCATATATAAACATATAATGTATTTATACATATACATATATAGGGCTATTATCATTGTTTATTTTATAAAAATAGAATTTAATTTTACATATTTGCAATACATCAGGGGGAAATCTCCCTATTCTGTGTTGTAAATAGAGAACAATTTATCCTAAAAATGTACATTTGCTTTGTTCACTATTTTTTTACTGTTTAAACAATACTATAATAAATATCACATATATATATATAATTTTCATTCCCATTAAAAATCCTTATAGGGAGTTTTTCAGAAAAAAAATTCTGCCTACAACAGATGCTATCATTTCGAATCAGTTTTTGCTGATGGATGAGAAGTTATACCAAGACCCAAGAGGAGGAGTAGTCCCTGTGCCGAGTACCCCATACTACATAGACAAGTCACCATTCATAGGGCATATACTTTTCCTAATGAATTACTGTAATTTTTGGTTACTCATGGAAAGTAATCTATCTAGTTTGTGGTTGGACTGTTCATCAAAAGTTCAGCAACAACATCAATAAGACATAACAATGGAAAATATGTGTGTTCCAAACAATGGAGCATCTATGTACAACAAACAAACCCTTCTCAATTTTAAGAATCAAATATACCACAACATAATAATACTGGGTGACTTTCACACACCTCTCTCACCACTGGATAGGTCTTCCAAACAAAAACTAAACAAAGAAACTATAGAACTAAATAATACAATCAATGATTTAGACTTAACAGACATATGTAGAGTATTTCATCCATCATTGAGTGAATATACTTTCTTATCAGCAACACACAGACCCTTCTCTAAAATAGAACATATGTTATGCCACAAAGCAACTCTCAGCAAATAAAAAATAAATAGAAATACTACCCTGCATTCTATCAGCTCATAACAGAATGAAACTAGAAATCAATGATAAAATAAAAAATAGAAGCTACTCCAACACCTGGAAATGAAATAGCATGCTATTGAATGATGAATGGATAGCAGAAGATATCAGGGAGGAAATAAAAAAAATACTTAGAGGTAAATGAGGACACTGATACAACACATCAAAATCTCTGGGACACTATGAAGGCAATGCTAAGAGGAAAGTTCATTGCATTGAGTTCATACATTAAAAGAATAAAAAGTCAACAAATAAATGACCTAACATTACATCTCAAAGTCCTAGAAAAAGAAGAACAAATCAACACCAAAAGCAGCAGAAGACAGGAAATAATTAAAATCAGAGCTGAAATCAATGCAATTGAAACAAAAGAAACAATTCCAAAAAATTGACAAAACGAAAAGTTGGTTCTTTGAAAAAATAAATAAAATTGATAAACCCTTAGCTACACTAATGAAAAGAGAGAGCAAACTCAAATTACTAAACTTTGTGATGTAAAAGGAAATATCATGACAGACACTACTGAAATACAGAAGATAATTAGAAAATATTTTGAAAATTTACGCTCAAATAAAATAGAAAATCTCGAAGACATAGACAAATTTCTAGAGACATATGATGTACCCAAAGTGAACCAGGAAGACATACACAATTTAAGTAGATCAATTTCAAGTCATGAAATAGAAGACAAAAGCCTATCAACCAAGAAAAGCCCAGGACCCGATGGAATCTCAGCCAAGTTCTATAGGACCTTCAAAGAAGAATTAACACCAATACTCCTCCAATTACTCCATGAAATAGAAAAAGAGGGAACCCTTCCAAACTCATTCTATGAGGCTAGTATCACTCTGATACCAAAATCAGACAAAGACACATCAAGGAAAGAAAACTTCAGACCAAAATCCCTGACGAACATAGATGCAAAAATTCTTAACAAAATTCTGGCAAATCGCATACAAAAACATATTAAAAATGCATTGGATTTATGAGCATTGATCTTGTAACCTGCTACTTTACTGAATTCACTTATGAGTTCTAAAAGTTTTCTGGTGGAATTTCCAGGTTCTTCTAAATATATAATCATGTCATCAGCGAACAGGGATAGTTTGAGTTCTTCTTTTCCTATTCGTATCCCTTTAATTTCTTTGGTTTGTCTGATTGCTCTGGCTAGAGTCTCAAGGACGATGTTGAATAGAAGCGGTGAAAGAGGGCATCCCTGCCTTGTTCCAGTTTTTAGGGGGAACGCTTTCAGTTTTTCACCATTTAGAATGATATTAGCCATGGGCTTAGCGTAGATTGCCTTTATAATGTTTAGGAATGTTCCCACTACCCCAATTTTTTCTAGTGTTTTGAGCATGAAGGGATGTTGTATTTTATCGAATGCTTTTTCTGCATCTATTGAAATAATCATGTGATTCTTAACTTTAAGTCTGTTGATATGGTGAATGACATTTATTGATTTCCAAATGTTGAACCAACCTTGCATCCCTGGGATAAAACCCACTTGATTGTGGTGCACTATCTTTTTAATATATATTTGTATGCGATTTGCTAAAATTTCGTTGAGAATTTTTGCATCGATGTTCATTAAGGATATTGGTCTGAAATTTTCTTTCCTCGATGTGTCTCTGTCTGCTTTAGGTATCAGGGTGATATTGGCTTCATAGAACGAGTTTGGTAGGGTTCCCTCCTCTTCTATTTCATGGAATAGTTTGAGGAGTATTGGAATGAGCTCTTCTTTAAAGGTTTTGTAGAACTCGCTGAGAACCCATCTGGTCCTGGACTTTTCTTTGTTGGTAGGCTTTTGATGACCTCTTCTATTTCATTGCTTGAAATTGGTTTATTTAAGATGAATCTTCAGAAAGAGAAATTAGGAAAACTACCCCATTCACAATATCATCGAAAAAAATAAAATACTTGGGAATCAATCTCACAAAAGAGGTGAAAGACCTCTACAATGAGAACTACAGAACACTAAAGAAAGAAATTCAAGAAAACCTTAGAAGATGGAAAGATCTCCCATGTTCCTGGATAGGCAGAATTAATATCGTCAAAATGGCTATACTACCTAAAGTGCTATACAGATTCAATGCAATTCCAATTAAAATCCCAATGATGTACCTTGCAGAAATAGAGCAAGCAATTATGAAATTCATCTGGAAGAATAAAAAACCTAGAATAGCTAAAGCAATCCTCAGTAGCAAGAGCGAAGCAGGGGGTATTGCAATACCAGATCTTCAACTCTACTACAAAGTAATAGTAACAAAAACGGCATGGTATTGGTACCAAAATAGACAGGTAGATCAATGGTACAGAATAGAGGACATGGACACAAACCCAAATAAATACAATTTTCTCATACTAGACAAAGGTTCCAATAATATGCAATGGAGAAAAGATAGCCTCTTCAACAAATGGTGCTGGGAAAACTGGAAAACCATATGCAATAGAATGAAATTAAACCCCTATCTCTCACCCTACACAAAACTCAACTCAAAATGGATCAAGGACCTCGGAATCAGACCAGAGACCCTGCATCTTATAGAAGAAAAAGTAGGTCCAAATCTTCAACTTGTTGGCTTAGGATCAGACTTCCTTAACAGGACACCCATAGCACAAGAAATAAAAGCAAGAATCAACAACTGGGATAGATTCAAACTTAAAAGCTTTCTCTCAGCAAAGGAAACTATCAGAAATGTGAAGAGAGAGCCTACAGAGTGGGAGAATATCTTTGCCAACCATACCTCAGATAGAGCGCTAATTTCCAGAATCTATAAAGAACTCAAAAAACTCTACACGAAGAATACAAATAATCCAATCAACAAATGGGCTAAGGAAATGAACAGACACTTCACAGAAGAAGATGTACAAGCAATCAACAGATATATGAAAAAATGTTTAACATCCCTAGTAATAAGGGAAATGCAAATCAAAACTACCCTAAGATTTCATCTCACCCCAATTAGAATGGCGATTATCAAGAATACAAGCAACAATAGGTGTTGGCGAGGATGTGGTGAAAAAGGAACACTCATACATTGCTGGTGGGGTTGCAAATTAGTGCAGCCACTCTGGAAAGCAGTATGGAGATTCCTCAGAAAGCTTGGAATGGAAACACCATTTGACCCAGCTATCCCACTCCTTGGCCTATACCCAAAGGACTTAAAATCAGCATACTACAGAGATACAGCCACATCAATGTTCATTGCTGCTCAATTCACCATAGCCAGATTGTGGAACCAACCTAGATGCCCTTCAGTTGATGAATGGATAAAGAAACTGTGGCATATTTATACAATGGAATATTACTCCGCAATGAAGAATGATAAAATTATGGCATTTGTAGGCAAATGGTCGAAATTGGAGAATATCATGCTAAGTGAGATAAGCCAATCTCAAAAAAACTAAAGGACGAATGATCTCGCTGATAAGCGGATGAGGACATATAATGGGGGGTGGGAGGGGCTAGCATTAGGTTTAGGGTTAGGTTTAGAGTTAGGCTAAGGAGAGCGGTAAGAATGAAGGAAAGAAGGACTGTGTAGAGGGAAAAGAGGGGTGGGAGGGGTGGGGGCGAGGGGAAAAATAAAATAAACATCATTACCCTATGTAAACGTAAAAAAAAAAAAAAATATTAAAAAGATAGGGCAAATGATCAAGTGGGATTCATCCCAGGGATGCAAGTTTGGTTCAACATACAGAAATCAATAAATGTAATTCATCATATCAATAGACTTAAAGACAAGACTCATGATTACCTTAATAGGTGCAAAAAAAGCATTTGACAAAATGTAGTACTTCTTCATGTTCAAACCCTAGAAAAACCAAGGATAGTAGGAACATACCTCAACATTGTAAAAGCTATCTATGCTAAGTCCACGGCCAACATCATTCTAAATGGAGAAAAACTTAAAGCATTCCCTCTAAAAACTGGAACAAGACAAAGATGCCCTCTTTCACCACTCCTTTTCAACATAGACCTATGAGAAAAATAAAAGAAATTAAAGGGAAAAGAAGAACTCAAACTATCACTCTTAGCTGGCAACATGATTCTATATTTAGAAAAGCCAAAAAATTCCACCAGAAAACTTCTAGAACTCATAAATGCAGTGTTACACAGATTCAATGCAATTTCTATTAAAATCTCAATGACATTCTTCATAGAACTAGAAAAAGCAATCATGAAATTCATTTGGAAAAATAAAAGAACCAGAATAGCCATAGCAATCCTTAGCAAGAAGAGTGAAGCAGTAGTATCACAATACCAGACCTTAACTATACTACAGAGCAATAGTAATAAAAACAGAATGGTATTGGCACCAAAACAGACATGTAGACCAATGGTACAAAATAGAAAACACAGAGAAAAACCCACATAAGTATACTTATCTCATACTAGACAAAGGCACCAAAAACATACATTGGAGAAAAGATAGCCTCTTCATAAGTGGTGCTGGGAAAACTGGAAATCCATATGTAACAAAATGAAAGTAAACCTCTATCTCTCACCCTGAACAAAAATCAAATCTAAGTGGATCAAAGTCTTAGGCACTAGAACAGAGACCCTGTGCCTAATAGAAGAAAAAGTAGGCCCAAATCTTCATAATGTCAGTTTAGGACCTGACTTCCTTTAGACTCCTAAAGCACAAGAAGTAAAATTAAGAATCAAGAAACGGGATAGATTCAAACTAAAAAACTTCTTAGCAAAGGAAACAATCAATAACGTGAAAAGAGAGCCTACAGAATGTGAGAAAAGCTTTACCATCCACACCTCAGATAGAACATTAATCTCCAGGACATATAAAGAACTCAGAAAACTTAACACCAAATATACAAATAACCCAATCAATAAACGGGCTAAGGAACTGAACAGGCACTTCACAGAAGAAATACAATCGATTAACAAACATATAAAAAAATGTTCATTGTCTCTAGCAATTAGAGAAATGCAAACCAAAACTAAGATTTCATCTCACTTCTACTCAGAATGACAATTATCAAGAATACAAGCAATAAGTGTTGGCGAGGATGTGAGGAAAAAGGTACATTCATACATTGCTAGTAGGATTGCAAATTGGTGCAGCCACTCTGAAAGCAGTATGGAGATTCCTCAGAAAACTTGGAATGGAACCACCATTTGACCTAGCTATCACACTCCTCAGTTTATACTTAAAGGACTTAAAATCAGCATACTACAGTGACGCATCTATGTCAATGTTTATAGCAGCTCAATTCACAATAGCTAAACTATGGAACCAACCTAGATGCCCTTCAACAGATGAATGGATAAAGAAAATGTGGTATATATACACAATGGAATATTACTCAGCCTTAAAGAAGAATGAAATTATGGCATTTGCAGGTAAATGAATAGAACTAGAGAATATCATGCTAAATGAAATAAGTCAATCCCAAAGAACCAAAGTTCAAATGTTTTCTCTGATAAGCAGATGCTAATCCATAGTGGGGATGGGGTGGTGGACAGGGAAGAATGAAAGAACTTTAGATTGTGCAGAGGGGAGTGAGAGAAGGGATGGAGGGGTGGGGATGGGAAGGATGGTAGAATGAGACAGACATTATTACCTTATACACATGTTATGATTACACTACTGGTTTGACTCAGTACCATGCACAGCCACAGAAATGAGAAGTTATGCTTCATTTGTGTACAATGTGTCAAAAGGCATTCTACTGTCATGTATAACTAATTAGAACAAACATTAAAAAAAAAAAAAAAAAAAACAAAGCTCAGTAACAGGTATAAATGGGTTAGCATGCTACCTTGGTGCTCAGTCTCCCAAATCATATTCCCTGTCTTTCTGGGGAAAAGAACTACCAAAAGTGTGTTAGCATGCACTGCCTAGAGTGCCTGCTTTACGGCACCCACAATGCAGAGAATGATCGAAGGAGGAAAAAGAGAAAAGTTACAATCCACAACAAACAAGTTCTCAAGATTGAGGTCACACCATGATCCAAGGACATGCAACCTGGGCAAGCTGGAGCAGGAGAGCAGATGATGCAATTGAGGGTGCAGGCTAAAGCAGAGATGGACAGGGATTTCTCACTATTCAGTCAAGGACATTGAGAGGGTGTGTGCTTCTAGAAAAGGGATGAGAGATTTCCAGCTGGAGTAAAGACAAGATCCCAGAGCTGTTTAAAGGCTATAAAACCCTTAGAAAAGGAGACCACACAGAAATATGCACCTTGTTTCAGCAGAGATTGTGGGGAGGGAGAAAGATTGCAAAGCTGTTCAATTCTGGGATTCCTGTCTCCACATGTACTTCTCTCTAAATCTAACATGCTAGCCAAGTGGAAGGTCCTCCCAACCCATAGGGAGATTCTATGGGTTTTTCAGAGCACAGGGCATATACAAGGGGGCCACTGCAGAGATCTAAGCACAACCAGAACCCCCCGTAGCAACTGAGCACATACATAAGCTATTCTTTCCTCTTTGTTCCTGTAACCTTTTCAAATGGCATTTGCTTGAAATCCATCTCTTTGATGGTTCTAAATCCATACAACACACAACAGCTATGATTATTAAAATCCATCATGCTCATTGAGGCTGCCTGGAGAAACTAGAAGCCAAGGGCGACTGAAAGAAGTCCCAAAGTTGCTGTCAGGATCAGCATCCAAAAAGGAACTCTGACCACTGACAGAGTGGTAAAATGCAAATTAAAATAAAAAGGAGAAGACATTTTCCATCATTGTTTGGCAAAAACAAAATAAAAATGAAAAGATCCAGGGTGAGCAAGCAGATTGTGATAGATATCTGAAAGTTAATCTGGTTCTATTTATTAAATATCTATATATCTTGAACAGCCCTTCTTTTGTGAGACTATCCTACAGTTTAAAAAAATCAATATATATAAGGCTGTATGCTCAAAGTGCTTGTTAAAGGATTGTTGACAGTGACCATCAACCTTTGTCCATCTTCAGAATGACTGCAGGTTTGTCCCCATGGGAACAGAGCACTGTGGGGAAGGTTATACCCCAGGCTGTCAATATTGATCACCTCAACTAAAGTGTAATCAGGAAAGGGCATAATAATAAACATGTGACTTAATCTGTTTCTAAACTAAAAACATGAAAGCAAAAATATGTCTGTTCACTCTCTCTCTCTCTCTCTCTCTCTCTCTCTCTCTCTCTCTCACACACACACACACACACACACACACACACACACCTCCACTTCTAGCCAATCTAGTATCAGACTGAAATGTCATCTGTAGAGGTTAATTTTTCTTCAAAGTCTGTTGATAAATACAAATAAGCCTGGAGTTGTTTTTTGGCGCTCAACAGCTGGCAGTAGAGGGAGATGATGTTTTGATTGCTTTCCAGCTGTAACAGCAAGCTGACAGAAATATCCTTAACTAAATAGGTGTTTGTGATGGGAATGATGGGAGGAAAGGCCAGCTCATGGCCTGACTGACAAGTGTCTTGCTGACACACCTCATCCGAGGACCTAATGAGAGGAAAGATTCTGGTGGAGAGAATGATGGGAGCAGACACTTCCTGCTGCCGTCTGCCTGAGGCCGGAGCTCCACAGGACACTGCTCAGGTTTCCCTTCTGGTCCTTGGGCTCAGCACAAGCATTGACTTGGCCCTCTGCCAGCAGGAAGGGCAGCCAACAGGGACCAATGAAGGGGTGGAAGACTTAGCTTTGGCTGAGAGTGTAGCCTTCCCAGCAGGATCGAAGGTGCCAGACATGGTTTCTTGCAATTCACCCAGGGAGCAAGATAAGTAATCAGTAAAGTGTGATTTTCCTTTGCTTCAATAAAATAAAAAAGCCTGCCCTTGTTATAAAGTGCCAGGAGAATCAATAAGGAAAACGTTTAAGGAGACATTGGCCTGCCCCACGGGCAAAGCAATGGAAACAAACTACCATTGCCTCCTCCACGATTAAACCTGAGGGCAAAGGCTCTTCTGCCTGGGTAGTATACAGTGCAACTCCCCTCCCCCCACGCTGTATGTGGAGCTATTTGTCCGGGTGGGGGTACCTGGAATATAAGCAGATTTAGCATGCTAATGTTCATGGTAATGAAACTACCAGGCATTTAGTGAGCACTTACCAACAGTGTAAATCTTACATGAGTCATATGATCTTTGCAAGAACTCCATGAAATATGTATTATTAACCCCCATTTTAAGGCCAGGGATATAGCTCAGTGGTATAGGGCTTGCCTAGCACTCATGTGGACCTACATTCAATTCCCAGCATTTAAAAAAAAATGCAGATCTAAGAAAAGAGCCATTTTACAGATTAGAAAACTGAGGCACTGAGATATTGAGTCATTTGTCCGCAGATATAGAAATAAGAAGCAGTCTAGCTCGCTCCAGAGCAGGGGCGGATGTAACATGGCACCACATGGCCTCCTCAGGAAGAGACAACACCTGATAGTTCAACCCCTGATGCTGAGCTCAAGGACCAAATGCTGTGTTGCAGGTAATCCTTCAGACTGTGGTGGGACGCATCTGTGCAAATACTAGATGTGAGTAAAGAAGCCATGAGAGCAGAAAGAATGCCAGAGTATGCCAGAGTTCCTGGGGAAGATATATACGAAGGACTTGGGAGCTTACAGAGGTCTGGGGTCAGATCTAGGAAAGCTCTGGAGAATGATGCAAGTACCTACAAGGAAAAGTGAGCCATCCTAGGAATGAATGGTGGACTTGAGATATACCCAGAAAGGACCAGAGATCATAAGTTGCTTCATAGACTGTCAAAAATTAAAATGAAAATAGCTACTTAAGGAGATCTATATGATCTAACTTGTTTTGACTACTTTCTCTGTTATAAAACATATATGCTTATTATCTTGACTTTATTAGCACTGTCCCCACACCACCTGAAATCCTGGTTACCTGACTTTACAGTCCTAATACGAAGACTTTAAAGAAGCCCCTCAGCCAAAGTTAACCCATCCTTCAGTCCCTGTCTCCTTTCTGGGCAGGGAGCAGGTGGAATCCTGCCCTGATAGGACAGACTTGCCCCTGCACTGGAAGCATATTAGAGGTTTTGGTGACCTTTTCCCTAACTTGTTATACTACCTAAGGCTTCAGCTGTCACACAAGGATGGGCAATAAATACTAATTGGGCAGTAGATTTTATCTTCTCTGTCTAGAACAACCCAACTTTGTACTTTTTTTTTCAGTACAGGGATTGAACCCTTGCACATGCCAGGCAAGCATTCTCCCACTAAGTTACATCCCCAGCCCTATTTTAATGTTTTCTTTTAAGACAAGGTTTCATTAAGTTGTCCAGACTGACCTTAACTTCTGATCCTCCTATCTAAGCCACCTGAGTATCTGGGATTAAGGCCAAACTTTGTATATATTCTTCAGAAATACCAGCATATTATAATTATAAAATTATATATGTAAATATATGCAAATCTATTTCTATACACTCCCAACTAGTTTTATTGCTTCTGGTGTGAATAATTCACAGAATTCAAATCACCAGGGTATCATAAGACTACTGGTATGAAGAAAACGCTAGGGTATTGCTGAAAACATATTATGATCATTTGGTCATTTTTCTGAATTTTAACTAAGAGTTATAAACTATCACCATTTGATATTAAACAGCTAATGAACTACATACAAGATCATAGCAAAGAAAAAACAACATATTCAGCAAACATTTATTGAGTTATCAGGCTCTGAGCAGGTTTACCAATAAACAAGAAAAAAACCTCAAGGAGTTGACAAATGAATGGGCATACAAGCAGATAAGTAGTTACCAAACATCTGTTGAGGCACTTGGGGAGCAGAGCAGAAAGAGGACCAAACTGACTGGGAGGGGACACATCAGCACCAGAAGAGGATATTCTTGGCCTGCATCTTGGGTAAAGGCTCAGGCAGACCCAGGGAGGGGCAGGACTAGAAGAGGAAGCACCCAGGCATGCAGGCAGGTTGAACAGCATGGCTAAAGCAATGGCAAGGTATTTAGCAAAGCCATAGGACAGGATGACTTTGGGAAAACAAAATTAGAGTCAGCAGATGAGGTGCCAATTAAAAAGTGACTCTGCTCTGTGTGCTAAGTGTCATTCATATCTGATGCTCCGTAAAACAGAAAAGGCAAAGGTGTCCATAAATGACATTGAATTCAAATTTTAATGCTGCTTTCTCAATTCTAAGATACTCCACTGACTTAAATAACCACTTGGTTGTAAAACATAACTCAGTTTAAGAAATGTTAGAATGTAAAAGGTATGCTAGCAACAGTTAGAATACCTTATCTAGGAGCATATAAACACAGACCAAATATAAGTGAGATTCTGCCTTGCTGCCCAATCCACATCAATATAAGTAAAAGGCTCTACTATATCCCACAGTTCTGGACATTGATTAAGCTAATTTAGAGTCATTTAAAGTAGAAATAGCTCTTTTCAGCTTAGGGTTGGAACAGAGGACCATTTGAGGGAAAATTGAAGCCTGTGTTAATTAGGCAGACAGCGGAAATTGGGAGCCACCTGGATTTTCTACTGCTGCTCAAACATGGCAGATAAAGAGTCTTCTACCCACACCTCTGCATCTCCAACAATAAAGGTAAAAAGACAGACCACAAAATAGGAGACAATATTTGCAAGGCATATATGAAAAGGACTTGTATCCACAACAAAGAACTCTTAATAATAAAAAGACAAACAGCCCAATTTCAAAAATGGACAAAGGATCTGAATACACATATCTCCAAAAAAGATATATGAATGGCCAATTAGCACATGGAAATACGCCTAACTACATTAGCCATGAGAAGAATGCAAATCTATAACCACAAAGAAATACCACTTCACACCCACTGGGATGTCTATACTCAGAAAGACGGATAATAACAAGTGTTGCTGAGCACGTGGTAAAACCATTACACTGACTGACTTTCTGCTTCCTCCTCCATCCTAAAAAGACTTTTGGACCACACTGGGCACTCCTGGATGGTTCAGAACTAACTGCTTATTTTAAGGTAAACTGATTAGCAACCTTAATTCCAAAACCTGCACCCTTCATTCCATGTTCAATTGTCTTGTGACATAAAATATTCACTGGTTCCAAGAACTGGGGCATCTTTAGAGAGCATAAGGCAGGGAGTATTTTCTGTGATAACATCCAGCAATTCCACTCCTGGTATGTACCTGTGAGAAATGAAGATGCGTCCATACAGAAACATGTACAAGTATGTTCATAGCAGTGTTATTCATAATAGCCAAAGTGGAAACAACCCAGCAGTTCATCAACTGATGAACAAAGAAAATGTAGTATAGTCATTCAACAGATTGTTATTTAGGTATAAAAGAAAATGAAGTACTGATACACACTATGACATAGGGGAACCTCAGAAACATTATGGTATGTGAAGAGTCATTAACAAAAGACCATATGCTATGCAATTCCATTTGTATATGTCCAGGATAAGCAAATCCTTAGAGACGGAAAATAGATTGGTGGTTGCCTAGGACTGTGGGGTAAAGAGACTGGGAGAAACGAAGATGCTAATGAGCATAGGGTTTTTCCCTAGAGAAATAAAAATGTTAAAATTGATTGTGGTAATGTGTTCACAACCCTGTGAATATGATAAATACCACTAAATTGTGCACTCTGGATGGTGAATCATATCTCAAGCAAATTATATTTCAACAACGTTGTTATTTTTAAAAAGGTGAATCAGTCGGTATATTTCCAAAAATGTAGGGCACAAAAAGAGGGAAGTCCTCATACTTATTCAATTACATTTCCCTTAAAGGTTGCTTTTAACAGACTGTTTTGCAAGGAATATAGTCTCCCAAATAAGTCAGAGTGTAAAGACAGCTGGCACAAAAATGTGTCTGGCCTCTCAGACACTAGCCCTAATTTCATGCACCAAAGGAATCTGACACCGTTCCTCTACTGGGAGATGCTGACTTCTCCCCAGGAAGCCACAAAACAGGGCAGCAATTAAACATATGCAGTGTTTGGGACTGAAGATTCTCTCTCTCTCTCTCTCTCTCTCTCTCTCTCTCTCTCTCTCTCTCTGCCTCCCTCCCTCCCTCCCTCCTCCCTCTCTCTCTCTCTCTCTCTCTCTCTCTCTCTCTCTCTCTCTCTCTCTCTCTCACACACACACACACACACACACACATAACGTTGATGAATCTCAAAAACATTAAGCTATGTAAAGAAGTCACTAACAAAATATCTCATATTGTACAATTCCATTTGTATATGTCCAGGAAAAAGCAAATCTTTAGAAAAAGATAGTAGATTAGTGGTTGGAGAGAGAGAGAGAGAGAGAGAGAGAGAGAGAGAGAGAGAGAGAGAGAGGACATCTTCTAGTAATTCTCCCCAAATGTAATAGAAGTACATTCTCTCTCTGTTTCCTCTGTTCACAGTTCAACAAACAGCTTATTCATTTTGCTTAGAGCAAGCTTACTGTAATCCACTGAAAACAACTCACAGGCATAAATAGAACCCTAAGTCTAGCATAGCCAGCTCTCTTAAGAAAGATCCTAGCTATGAGTATTTTTTTTCATAAAATAATCGTTTAAAGTTCTAGATCCACTGATTGACCAAAAGCAATAAAATTGAAGCAAGACAAAATTTTATACTCCACAAAGATTTATTAATCAAAAATATTTTCTTAAAAATAAAAATGATTATTTTGTCCTTAAGAATGAGCAAGTCCTATAATATGCTTCTAGTAGAGGTTATAAAAGTTCCCCTTCCTAAAAAGTCTTATCACTTAAGATGAGATGTGGCTAAATACAAAACAATGGTTTAAGCAAGATTAACATTTCTTTCTGTCTCATATAAAAATCCAAGAGTCAGACTGGCTTTGAGGACTCTGACCCAAAATCTTCAGTGTTTTTCTAACTTACTATTTTAACTTCCCAAATACTAATCTCCCTAATTGTTCCAGGTAGGAACTAGGGATCTAGAAAACACATGTGTATTTCAAGCTGCAGGGTGGAAAAAAAGATCAAGAAATTAGGGACAGCCAGTGTCAACTGTCTTTAAGGAAAAAATCCAAGAAGCTGTCATGTATCAGTCACATGACCACAATGCTTGCCATAAAATATATCTTTGTTCTGTGTCCATTTTAAAACTCAAGGTTTCTATTGTTCCTAGAAAAAGAAAAACAAGAATTTCTGACTTTTTAAATTCCTAAATGACTTCTTGATTCTTAATCAAGTCCAAAGAAAGGAAATATTCTTTCTTCAACTATAGAAACAGTTGGAGTTCACAGCAACAATCCAAAAGGAATTTGGTAAGGTAATTAACAGCATTTTAACGTTTTTCAAGAATTTCATATGCATCCTGTCATTTACTCTGTGGCAGTACTGTTGTTCTGAACGTGAGGCAGATACTCCCCCACCACCTCGATAAAACAGGAAAAGAAAAGTCACATGAATTGTGCACTGTGAGTCATGAAATCTGGACTTGAACCTGGGTCCTTTGGCTTAAAAGACCCCATTGTTTCTTCCAATTCTCTGCATCCCTGCTACCTGATCCACTCTGTAAAACCTCATTCGTACCTAACTACCTCTTAGCCCTGAAAGGAATTGCAGTTGAAACTTTAACACTTATACCCAGACTGTCAATGTGTTGCATCTGAATTATTCAAGAGTGAATTCAGGGTGCCTACCTGCTAGGTATCTGTTCCTCACCCATGGAAGTTTGACAACAATAATAACAACACAAAAACATACTGATAATTTCAAGGTGTGAGACGCTGTCCTAAGCATTTCATAGGCCATAACCTTATGTTATGGGTTGAATAGTGTCCCCACAAAAAGATGTATTGAAGCCCTGAGTATCTCAGCCTGATAGATGAAATGGAAAGGGACAGGAATCTGACTGTCACACAGGCATCCAGTCTTCTGAAAGCATGTATGAAATGCCCCATTCAAATCCAAGAAAAATGTGGGCTGGGGGAATTTGAAGAGTGCTGGTGCTCCATTAGTACAGCACAAAATGCAACACAAAATGTCTCAGTTGTATGTGTTTCAAAGGTGGATTTACAATTAAGAAGAAAAATGGGGTTCTAAATCATCTTTTCCATTATCTTTAGTTTGGGCCATTGTTAGACTAACCTAGGAACACAATGAAATTCTGAATATTAAAAGCCAGAACTACTATCCAACCCACTTATAACCCATATACCACCAGCCCATGAAAGTTGCTATCAACTGAAACAGAACCTTCAAAAGAG
This sequence comes from Sciurus carolinensis, assembly GCF_902686445.1. Classification (NCBI taxonomy): domain Eukaryota; kingdom Metazoa; phylum Chordata; class Mammalia; order Rodentia; family Sciuridae; genus Sciurus; species Sciurus carolinensis. The sequence goes on along the minus strand of NC_062214.1, from coordinate 112,477,510 downwards.
TCCCAATAATCCCGTGCTATAATCTGGATCTTGAATGTCACTCAACGGCCCATGTTTTAAAGGCTTTGTCCCTGGAGATGCTATTGGATGATGGCAGAATCTTTAAGAGATGGGGCCTAATGGAAGGTTCTTGGGTTACTGGAGACATGCCTTTGAAGGGGACTGTGACACTGTTCCTTCCTCTTTCTCTTGCACTCCCTGGCTCATGATAAGGTAAACAGTTTTTCTCTGCTAAGTGGTCTCACCATGATGTGCTACCTTGCCATAGGCCCAAAGCAATGGGCCAACTAATCATGAACTAGAACCTCCAAAAATGTGTGCCAGAATAAACTATTCCTCTTTATACATTGATTATCTCAGGTTATAGTGATGAGAGGCTAACAGAAGACTTGGTTTCAGTAACTCAAACACCACTCCTAGAAGCACATTTTGCAAATTATCCCACATTTGAAGTTTGAACACATTAGTTGATTGACAGATCAATAGTACTCTCTGCTAGTGCAAAACACTATCACATAAGCATAACTTTACCCGGGTAGGAAAGAAAGCCAAAATCCTAGGTAAAATGTCATTTGGACTTAAAATGTAATAAATATCTCTGTAGAATAGATACTATTTTTAAAACGTTGTATAGTATAGTTAATGGGGGGATTGACTTCAACAAGAAATATCTTAAATATCTCCTGGAACTTAAAGCACAGTTTCAGAACACAAGGCAGTCAGCACCATCTTCTACGTGACTTTGACTCATGTTCCTTATCTAATTTTCCCTTCAGTCCTAGGGGAGATTTTTAAAGCTGAAAGGAAAAGCTGATAACTGCTATGAAGATATTATCCTGTCACCACCGAAGTTCTCTCTTTCCATTGTTAAAGATAGAAAGAAAAGCATCCATACAGTGTAGGGAGGTTTGCTACTACTGTTCTAAATACCCAATCTTAATTCTACATAATTAGCAGAAATGATAATAAAGAATAAATTCCAAACAATTTTTTCATGGCTCTTCCAACAAAAATCAAAATCAGATGCTGATTTCCCCTGATATATCCTAGATGTCACCATCAGAACAGTGGTCCTCAAATATTAGGACTCATGAATGTTACATAAGCATTTATAAAAATGTAGTTTCTCTGTTTCTTCCCCAAACCTGCTGATTCAAAATCTATATTTAATAAGCCCCCAGGTGATCTTGAAAAAGGTAGTTGTCAGACTACACAGTGGGAAACACTGCTATAAAATGTGCATTTAATCTCAACCCACATTATACAACTGTCAGGTTAGCTATTCACCTACCCAGGATTAAAACATGGCAAAATCATGTTCCGCCCATGGTTATCACATAGTCACAGGACCATACAAGAGGACCAATGAAAAGAGATTTAAAACATCTTTCAAACTGCTCATGGTTACGCAATGGGAGACCTCTACCCCACCCACCCCCAATCCCCAACCCCCACTGGAAAAAAAGAAAAAAAAGAAGATAAGGTGAAACTGAGGCAAGAATCTATAGGATACATAGATCCAGACCCAGTAAGTACCATACTTTTTCCTTGGTTTACTGTCTTAAATATATATATATACTCTAACAGGGCCTTAATAGCAGGCTTTGAAGGTTCAAAACTTCTAAAGTCAAGCAATGATCCTGAACCACTTCAATGACCTTTCAACCTCTTCCTTCCCAAAATTCGACCAGGAAAAATGCTGAGTCAACTCTCAGACTCTCCTGGGGTCTGGGTTGGGGGGCAACCATCCTGGTTTGCCTAGGACTGAGGGAGTGTGTGAAATGCAGAACTTTCAGGGCTGAAACTGAGAAAAGTCTGGGCAAACTAAGATAAAATGTGCTCCTACTCTCTCCCAACACTAATCTGTGTCAGTCAGCTTTTATCACTGTGACAAAATACCTGAAATAAATCCTTTATAATGAGACACCTCATGGTTTCAGAAGTTTCAGTCCACACTTGGTTGTCTTCATTGTTTTTGGGCCTGTAGTAAGGCAAAACAACATGGTGGGAGGGCACAGTGGAGAAACTGCTTGCCTGTGCAGTTGAAGGCAAAGTGAGTGAGGAAGGGGACGGGTTCTGAGGACTAACTTCCAAGTGACCTAACTTCCCCTCACTAGCCCCCCCCCACTTAAAGGTTCCACCCCCTCCCAATAGTGCAGTAGGCTGGTGACCAAGCCTAACACATTGACTTGGTAGTGGGGAGGATATGTATCTAAACCATAGGTAACTATACCCCAAGGGCCAGTTCCTCAGAAAATGGGTGTTGCCAGCACCAGAGAGCAACACCACGAGGACCTCAGTAGAGGGAGACAGGCTTGGCCAGGCAAAAGGCTCTCAAAAGAGAAACTGGCCAGGACTCCACTCACTGAGGGTCCATTTCCAAGCCTGACCCAGGCCCACAAGTTCTGGTTTAAAAGTAGAAACTCAGAACTTCTGAGGTCTAAGAGCTCACAGAGATGAATTCACTGGAGTCCTTACTCTCATGTAAGTCTCAGACTCCAGAATTTGAGCAGAACTATTATTGCAGTAAGAAATTGAGTTTCCCACTCAAGGACTTTACACTCACTTTATCTACTAGATAAGATCTAGAAGACAGAGAAAATGAGCACATTAACAAGAGAAGAAGATAATTTCAGATAGTGATATGCAGTGCTAAAGAGAAGGAGGAGCTACTCTTAAATGACTCTTGAGCTTGCCTGTGTGCTGGAATCTCCTTGAAAGCTTTAAAAATGTTAATGCCTGGGCCATTTCAGAGGCTTCCATCCAAATAATCTGGGTGAAGTTGAGCTCTGGGATCTTTTAACACTGCTCTGGTGATTCCAATAGGCAGCCAAGTGGATCACTCCCACTTCAGGTAGGAAGGGAAGGTCTCTCTAGAAAGGAGACACTTGAGCTGGGACTTCGAAGACTGGGAGGGATAGTGTGTATCCCTGAGGCAGGAACCAAAGCAATGTAAATCAGCATCAGAAGTCAGAGACTTTGTGCCTATACTATACAGCACAGGGACTAGACCAGTGTCTGGGATATAAATAGCATTATATGTTTGTTGGGAAATTAATTTTTTAAAAGTTTAATATATCCTTTGCTGTGAAGCAAAGGATGGAAGAGCCAGCAGTACATGCTCATGGCCTGTGGCCATGAAGCCTCCACCTCAAGGAAGGGACACTACCACAGGGCTTCAAACAGAAGCATGACATGACTTAGGTTACTTTTCAAAAGATCACTCTGGACTTCAGCTTCTGAGAAGATGGAGATGTACTTGTCCCCATTAAGTAAAGTTTAAAACTCTGGACATTAAAAACAAAACAAACATAAGGAGACTTAAAAGTAGAGAGAAGGTGGTAGCCTAGCTAGGTACCTTGGGACCCAGGAAAAAATATAACAGCGAATTCTCTGAGTTTTCATTTGGCCTCAAGTATCCCAGACTTGTATCTGAAAAAGGACCAGGAAAGGAGCAGCCTAATTAAGACAGAAAATTCTTAAGCAATTACTCCAACCAAACAGCACAGAAAATAAAGGAGCCACCTATGCCCATGCCAAAAGAAGCCAAGTGGGGTACCCAGACTTCCAGCTGCACTGGAAGTAAGGCTGCAGTGAGTACCCCACCTCTCCCATCAGAGTGGTATGAGAGAAGACAGAGAATCAGGACTTTAACCACTGCCCTGTGGTAACAAGGCCAACACCTCCCTGTGGCAGTGGAGGTCACATAAGGAGCAATAATGTGGTATTTCTACCCCCCACACTCAGGAAAGGACCAGAAGAGGCCTAGTGGAGAGCTGGAATTGCCACCACTACCCAGCTTCCCTTCTGGGTATCAACAGAGGCTGTGGGGGGCTTAGAACTCTAGCCTACCCCACAGGAACAAAGCAGATGCACCACTCCTCTGTCATCATGGCATCAGAAAACACAAGCAGAAACAGAGGGTTTAAATAAGATCCACAGTAGCATACCACAATTCCCAAAATGTCCAGATTTCAGCCAAAAATCTACTCATCATACCAAGAACTACAAAAATCTGAAACTGAATTTAAAAAATTGATAGATGCCATTGTCAAGATGACAGATGTTAGAATTTGACAAGTGTTTTAAATAAACTATCATAAAAATGCTCCAATAAACAATTATGGACACTTCTGTGGTACTAGGGATTAAACTCAGGGCTTCACACGTGTTAGGCAAGTGTTCTATCACTGAGTTACATCCTCAGCTCCAATTTCAACATTTTAAAAAAATTTTTTAGATGTTGATGGACCTTTATTTTATTCATTTATTTTATGTGGTGCTGAGAATTGAACCCAGTGCTTCACACATGTTAGGCAAGCACTCTACCACTGAGCCACAACCCTAGCCCTCAACATTCTTGAAACAAATAATTCTATAGAAAAATCTCAGCAAAGAAATAAAAATACAGAAGAATAAAATGGAAATTTTGAACTTAAAAGTAAAATAATAAAAATAGAAACTCAATAATAGGTTCAATAGTATAATAGGACAGAGAAAAGAAACAGTGAATAGAAATATAGAATGGAAATTGCCCAATCTGAACATAGGAAAAAAATTAATTGAAGAGTTAACCAAGACTTGGGATCCTAGGGAACTATAATAAAAGATCCAACACTCGTGTCACTGAAATTGTGGAAATAGAGAAGAAAGATGGTGAGGCTGAAAAGGTATTCAAAAACACAAAGGCTGAAAATTTCCCAGAGTTGGCAAGACTTAATTAAATATACATATTCAAGAAGCAGAGTGAACACAAAACGGGATAAACTTAAAGAAATTCACACCAAGACATAGCATAATTGAACTTCCACAAACCAAAGACAAGAAAAAAATTATTGAAACTATTAAGCAAGAGAGAAATGACATATTACCAAAAAGAGAGAAACAATAAGAATGATAAGAGATTTTCACACCAAAAAGAAGTGGCATACATTTTTTGCATGTGTTGATAGTAAAGAGCTGTCAAATCAGAATTGTACATCAGGTGAAAATATTACAGAATGAAAGGGAAGCAAACTTACCCTTAAAGAATGACTGCAAAGAAGGTCTTAAACAAAAAAGGAAGTGATAAAAGGAAGAATCTTGGAATAGCAGAAAAAAAGGTAAATAAGAGAAATAGGAAAATACATTTTTCTTCCCTTGAGTTTCCAAGTTAGGTTTGATGATTGAAGATGATGAAGAAAAAATTATAACACTGTCTGAGAGAGTTCTAAATGTATTTGTTCAGAGGAGGTGTTTACAAAAACTACCCTATAAATGGGAATGAGCAAAGGCACATAAAGGTAGATACAGTTTCCCACTGGTAAATGATGGCACTAGTAGGTGGTGATAAATTATTATAGCATGTAACAGAGCAACACCATCAAAAAAGCATGGTTATATTAATATTAGATAAAGTGGACTTTAGGAAGAAATAAAACTACCAGAGGCAGATTAGGACTTTATATAATGATAAAAGGCTCAATCCAGCAAGAGGACATAGCAGTCCTCAATGTTATACAATGAAATACATAAATCAAAAACTGACTGACTTGAAAACAAAAATAGACAAGTCCGCAGTTAGTTGGAGACTTCAACACCTCTCTTTCAGCAACTGAGAGAACAGCTAGGTAGAAAATCTGCAAAGGAATAGAAGAATTCAATACCATCAACCAAAAGGATGTGGCACGAACTCCACCAAGCAACAGCACATTTTTTTCAAGTGCCCACAAAATGGATCAATATAAACTACACCATGACCGCAAAACAGCACTAATAAATTTTTAAAAACTGATATCATACAGAGTGTAGTCTTTGACCACAATGAAATCAAACCACAAATCAGAAGAAAGATCACCAAATACTTTTAATCTCCAAATAGCACGTTTCTAAATAATCCATGGGCTAAAGAGATAAATCAAAAGAATATACTGAACTGAATGAAAATGAAGATACAACATACCAAAATTTATTAGATACAACTGGAGAGGTGCTGACAGAGAAAAATGCACAATACTCAATGCTTACATTAGGAAAGAGGAAAAGTCTAGTATCAATAAACAAAGATCCCAACTCAAAAACCCAGGGAAACAAGAGAAAAATAAACCCAAAACAGGCAGAAAAAGGAACCAGTAAAGATAAGAGTAGAAATTAATGAAATTTAAGTCAGAAACACACTAGGGAAAATCAATGAAGTGAAAGTTGGTCTTTTGAAGAGATCAATAACATTAATAAACCTCTAGCAATATTGACAAAGACACAGTTACCAATGTCACAAATGAAGTGGGATATAAATACAGAGCCTGCAGACATCAAAACATAATAAGAAAATAATGCTATGCACATAAACCTGACAACTCAGATGAAGCAGACCAACTCAAAAAACACAAGCCTGAAGCTCACTTAATATAAAACAATTTGAACAATCTTATTACTATTTAATAAATTTAATTTATACTTTAAACTCTTCCCCAAAAGGAAATCTCCAGGTTCAGATAGTGTCATAAGAGAATTCTACCAAATATTTAAAGAAGAATTAATACCAATTGCACACAAACTAGTTCAGAAAATAGAAGAGGAAAGAACATTTCCCAATTCATTTAATTAAGCCAGTATTACCCTGATATCAAAATCAAAGAAAGGATAAAAAGAAAACTAAAGACCAATACACAAAAACCTTTAACAAAATATTTGCAAATAATACAATATGTAAAAAATAATTATACACCATTCCCAAGTCTGGTTTAACACTTGAAATTTGATCAATGATATACTATATTAACACACTAAAGAGAAAAATCATGATTATATCAACCAGTGCCCCTAAAAAATCATGTGACAATTACCACTCTCAGAAAATTAGGAATAGAGAGGAATTTCCTCTACTTAATAAAGAGCATGTATAAAAAGTCTACTGCTAACTTTACACACAATGGTGAAAGGCTAAATGCTTTTCCTCAGGACTGGGGATAATTCAAGAATGCCCACTGTGATGGTTAATCTTGGTTGTTAACCTCATTGGGTTGAAAGACACCTACATAATACACACACACACACACACACACACACACATGCACTTCTGGGTGTGTGTCTGTAAGAGTGTTTCCCAAGAAGATTGGCATGCGGGTTAGGTAATTCAGTGAGGAAGATCCACCTGGTATGTGGGTGGCATCATCCAATAGGCTGGGGCCAAGATGGAACAGAAAAAAGTGGAAGAAGGGAGAAGCTCATGTGCATACACACTCTACTCTATAGAGCAAGAGTGCTGCTGCCCTTGCCCATGAACATTAGACTCCAGATTCTTTGTCCCTTGAATGTGGATTTGTGATGGCAACTCTCCAGGGAGCCTCCAGGCCTTCAGCTTCTGCGGTTGTATCATTAATCCCTATTTTGCTAAGACTTCCATCTTCTTGGACTGTGCAGCTACTGGTCTTTCCAGCTCTCTAGCTTTCAGATAGCACTGGGGGACAATGCAGTCTCTGATGGTATAAGCCAATCCCCTCTGATAATCACATACATTCTATTGACATTGTTCCTCTGGAGAACTCTGACTAATACATCTATTATCACCACTCCTTTTCAAACCAACACTAGAAGTTTTAGACATACATATTATATGAGTACATCTATATAATATCCTTGAAAAAACAAGAATCACAAAAATAAAGAACATATACAGTGAAAAGAGCCCTTTCTTCTTATCTGTTTCTGTGAGCATGCTTTACATTAGAGACCCTGCACTGAGCAGCCATGTAGATTAGGAATTTTTTTAGAAGAGGAAAAAGTTCCAATGATAGAATGTGTCTAAGATGATGCCACATAATCTATAAGTGTTGTAAGAAACTGTGAAAAAAAAAAAGGACATATTAGTGGCTGCTAGGAGTAAAGGAGAGGGTGGTGTGGAAGGGAAGTAGGTGTATTTATAAAAGGGCAAAAGAGAGATCTTTTGGTGAGGGAAATGTTGTTTTGAGATGTATCAATATCAGTCTCCTGATTGTAACACTGTACTACAATCCTATAAGATGTTACCATTGGGGAAAACTGGGTTAAGAGTACATGGGACCTCTGTTTTTTGTTTTCTGTTTTGTTTTGTTTTATTTTGTTTTTTGAGACAGATTCTCACTAAGTTGCCTAGGCTGACCATGAACATGGGATCCTCCTGCCTTAGCCTCCCAAATTGCTGAGATTACAGGGTTATGCTACAATGCCAGCAAGACCTCTGAATTACTTCTTACAATTGCTTGTCAATCTACTGTTACTCAAAGTAAAATGTCTAATTTAGAAAGAATGATTATCCAGTTGTAGGGAGAATGAATGGTTTTAAAAAAAAAAAGTGGAAGAAAAGAGACCAGTTAGGAGAACACCCGGTCATCCAGGCAGAAATATCTGTTAGAACTAACAGGGTTGGATTCAAACTAGGGAGAACTAAATCAATTTGGGGCATTTGGTGAAAGCAGAATCAAGAGTATTTGTTGTCAATTAGCTGTGGGTAATGCAGGTAAAAATGACTCAGGTTTCTTACTTAACAACTAAACAGATAATGGCTCCACTTACCTAGAGAAACTTGAAATTTGAGGTCATTGTTCAATTAGTCTATCCTCTTCTTTAAAAGCATTCGGGGGCTGGGGAGATAGCTCAGTTGGTAGAGTGCTCGCCTCGCAAGCACAAGGCCCTGGGTTCAATCCCCAGCACCACAAAAAAAAAAAAAAAAAAAAAAAAAAAAAGGAATTAAATAACTGCCACCACATAAGAAGAGCTTCCAAGGTCTAACATAGGTTATGTTGCTTTGAATAAAATCAATGAAGAAAACATAAGCCTAAAAAGACCCAAAACAAGGAAGAACTGCTAAGTCAGAAACACTTGATTCCATCATTTTCCAAGAATTAAATACCAGAGCAACATAGGGTTCATTATCCTGAAGTTGTGCCCAAATAATCTACTGAAAATATTTTTTCACTTAAACTGATGTTCTTGTTTTGGTATTTCCTTCTTGATGTCCATCAAGGATGCTTCACCTAGTTAAAGGTAATTGAATGACATACCCCAAAAGGAAGATGAACATGGGGTATTAGAGAACCTCTTTCCTCTGAGACATAAGATGAGGGCTTGGCACTTAAATGAATGCATCCTAGTCTCAGACTTTTTCTTTAAGGCAATGCTTGGTTCTCATCCAACATCAAGTCTTATTTTCCTTATGAGCACGAGTCAGTGGGCTGCAGCCCCTGGTTGTCATGGCAACTGCAATTTCGCACACCAAAATGATTTTCTCAGAACACAGACTTAGAGTAGCACTTCTTTTTTTTTTTTTTTTTCTTTTGCATGTATTTTAGCACATAAAAGATTCAGTGCTACTTCCAGTCATCTCTTTTGTCTCAGATATGTTTTGGTTCTAAAATGTCACAGCGACTGAAGACCAAGACCCAAAAAAGATTTCTAGCTTTGTCCTTTAATTAAAGTTTTGATTGTAATTGTACCCTTGACTGCTTCTCTCTGCCCCTGAACTGTCTCTTTTTGGTGTTGTGGTCCAAGGGTATCATAAGGCCATGTAATCAGATTCAGACCTCTAGGCAATAATAATCCTCTGATGTATCTGAAAAGAAAGGACATACATATTTCTTTATTTTATGCTGTTCTCATTCTTCCGGTCTAGTGTTTCCTGATGGTCAAGAAAAGAAAAAGAAGAATGAGGTTGCTCAACCATTATATTGTAAGAAACTGGAAAAAGAGTCATGAAGGCAATGGTTTCTTGTTTGAGAAGTCCCCCAATGACACAGGAAGCACATAAAGCACATCTACTAAGACTCACCCTCTCTCACCTCCAGCAAACACTGAATGTCTATCACAGTCAGTTTTCCTTCTGAGCCCAATACAAGACCTCAGAATCATCCTCAACACCACATTCCAGGCAAAAGCACTGAGTCCTATTTTCCATCTGAGACCTGAGTCTTAGCCAAAGCCCAAAGTCAAGTCTAGCACGCTGACTGTAGGAATCTAGAAGTCATCCTAATACAAGAGCTAAAATTTTGCCAAACAATCTGAAAACTCATTGAGTAATGCACTTGCAAAGCACTAGTCCACACCTATCAATTCAGACAGTTAAAACATCTTGCTAACACAAAGTCATAGGGGAATCTCAGGTGGGCCTGTTGGCTTTTCCCTGTAGCCCAAACACAGACTCTACTCTTAACCCTAATAAGCTGTGCTATATTACACCATATCATATTTTTAAAATAGTATCAGTTACCAAAAGTAAACATGTGCATCAGCTTAAAATTATCAAGACCACCGGAAAAATAACTTAGACATATTTAAATAAGCACCTTTAAAGAATATAATTTGCACTTCTTCTCTACCACTTTACACTTGACATGTGGTAGGAACTAAAAAAATACCTGTTACACTAACATTCATTAGAATAACTACTATAAAAATAATAAGGGTTCCCAAATAGATATGAAAATATTTGAGGAGCTAAAATTCTAATTATCCTGATTTTATCATTATATGTTACATACATGTATCAAACTATAATACTGTACCCCATAAATAAGTACAAATATTATTTGTCAATTTAATGAGAAAAAAATAACGAAATGAGGATATGGAAAAATTGGAATCCTAGTACACTGTTGGCAGGAATGTAAAATGGTTCAAGCTTCTATGGAAAACAACATGGGGATTCCTCAAATGATTAAAAATAGAACTACAATATAATCCAGTAGTTCTACTTCTGGGAATATGTCCAAAAAAAAGGAAAAAAGAATCTCAAAGAGACATTGACACACCCATTCATGTTCAATGCACCTTTATTCACAGTAGCCAAAAGTGCAAGCCACCTAACTGTTCATTGGAATATTAATGGATAAAGAATATGTAATGTATATGTACAATGGACTATGCATCTGCCTTTAAAAGGATGAAATTCTTGTCACGTACTACCATATTGGTAAAGCTTGAGGACACTATGCCAAGTGAAACAAGGCAGTCGAAAAAACAAATACTGTATGATTCCATTTATATGAAGCATTTAAAGTAGTCAAATTCATTGACACAAGTAGATAGGTGGTTGCCAGGGGCTGGGGAAAGGGAGGGAAGAGGAGTTGTCAGTTAATGGGTATAGTTTCAGTATTGGAAGATGAAAAAGTACTGGAGATTGGTTGCACAACAAAATGAATATAATTAACACTAATGAACTATACGCTTTGGGGGACTTACCACCTGTCAGTGCCTAGGAAGCCTTATTGTTTCTGGGGATGGGACAAGGACTTGAAAGAATGTGCCGTCATGGGTAAGGAGAAGGGAAACTGGCCACTTCCCCCATCTCCAATCTTCAGGTGGCGATCAAAGCAGAGCGACCTCAATTGTGATGCAAAGGAATCCACTTGCACAGTAGGCACACAGACTATCCTGTGTATATTTCCCCTGATTGAAGGTGCAGTGCAGCCTCCACATTGTCCCTGCCTGCCACTGCTGAGGAAAATGTGAGCAAGAAAATGTCCAAACTTTCTCCAGAGTCTCCAAGTGCTTTCTTTGGGATCAATAAACACTTTGCTGGGGATTTCACAGCCCTGGTGTTGAACAACACTTAAAAATGATTTTGATGGAAAATACATAATATATGTTTTTTGCCATAATAAAAAGCCTTAAATTCCTCCAAAAGAGCTGTTGTTATTTTGCTAATTTCAGAAATGACCACTTTTATTAACCCCTTAAATCTTAGATTTCAAGTGGCACTTTTATGGATTTCTTGGCTCTTAGACTTCAAGTGATACTCCACTGAAAATGACACTAGAGTTAAAAAAAAAAAGGGAAAAGGAAAAAAGTCAACCCAAAAAGCCGAAGAAAGGATAGAGTAAGGAATGAACAATAGGACAAATACATGTTTTCATCGGGGAATGAGAAGATATACAATGCAAGGGATAGAGATAAGATTTTAAATAAAATCCTCAAGTGCTGGTCCAGGCAGGGTCTAGGCTGATGAGCTTCAGGCCAAGAAACTGCTTCTCCACCACTGGCACCACTGGACAAAACAGGCAAGCTCCTCCTCTGCCCTGAGTGCATTCTCCATGTCTCCTGCAAAGGAGAACAGAAGCAAGGACGGCTGCTTCCAGGGTCCAGGGAAGAAACTAAAAAGAGTTAATGGTCTCTTTGTATCACACACAGGGACAAGGCAAGCATTCCCAATTTTGCACTTTCTCCTCCAAATTCTCCTTCCTCTGTTAGCCATAATTTTAGAATGTTTGTTGAAAAAAATGACTTAGTTTATAAGCATTTTTCAGTCATTGACTATATCTCCTCTTGTCAGCTAAGAAAGGGCAATTTAAAAAGAAAGAGACCAGGGCTGGAGGTGTAGCCCAGTGGTAGAGAATTTTCCTAGCAATATCAAGGCCCTGGGTTTGATCCCAGCACACACACACACACAGAGTTTATAACATAAGCCTACTCTAGTATGAATAAGAAGCTGACTTAAGAATTGATGCACTGATGGGGATTACACAATGATATCACTGTGAGTCATGAAGACCCTGACTGACTCTGCTCTTTCATATTTACATTCTAGGTTTTACAGCTTTCCAATACTAATGCTACACCTGAAAATGGAGCACAAGTTCCATTCTTGATTATTATTGTGCTGGGCATCTTGGAATACCTTGTAACTGGCTCCATTTGTAAAGCAAGTTATCATGTGAATTAGTTAAAGAAATGAGCACCAGGTAACCCTAAAGAAGCTATTTCCCTTCAAAGGAGGTTTTGAGATAGTTCTGATTGCAAGCAGTCTGTTTATCATGGCCCCAATAGTTCCCTGAAATGTCCTAAGAATCCAATGTCTCCGCAAGTTGTGACTGAATAAAGTCAATCAACTCTAGCCAGAACACCTCCAGACAACCTCCACATTAGTGCAGCTAGCAAAGTTCATCAGCCACAATATAATGCGGCCATGCCAGTAAATATTTTCAGAAGCTAAACAGAATAGAGTTACTTTTCCTATAATGTCAAGAATGTTTGAAGTAATTTCATTATAAAATTATATTTTAGTGTTCATGTGACTAATGTGACTAAGAAAATGTATCTTAAAACTTTGTAAAAGAAATCTCTCATTTTTAAAGATTTGTGACATACTCGTTTAACATCATATACCCATTACAAGTCAGACAAATGGTGCACTTAGCACGAAATCTGACATCAGCTCACATCAAAGACACATCATCAGGCTCTCAACCAGAGTACTTCTAGAATTTCACTTAGGAAATTTCTCATTAAAAAAAAAAGTTAAAGATGGGCTGGGGATATAGCTCAGTTCGTAGAGTGCTTGCCTGTCAAGCACAAGGTCCTAGGTTCAAATCCCAGCATGGAAAAAAAAAAAGTTAAAGATATGTTTTACAAAGGAAACAGTACTTGAATGTTAGACCTTTAACAAGATTGGTCTCAGAGCTTGAGAACCAATGTTGAACAATCATCCCAAAACTTGTACCTTTTAAAAATATGATGTACTCAAAGACGACAATACCCGCTGTTCCAGGTCATTGTTTAAGGTTCTTTTTTCCTCGGGGGCTCTTGGGGAACTACCACTCCAGAAGCCACCTGCTTAGGACCATCAACCCTGTTGGTTTAGTCTCCATTTCTGACCTTGCCTTTGTTCTGGGAGTGAGAATCTGCTCTGCTGATTCTATTCACAGTGCTTGGATTGTCCTTGTCTGCTGTGTATAGCACATATTGCTCCTAGCTCTTTGGGTAACCCAAACCAGAGATCTAACAAATTTACATATGCATTTATCCTTGACCTAGAAATCCCACTTCTTTTGTTGTTGTTGTTCTAATGTCATGTTATACATGACAGTAGAATGCATTTTGACACATCATACATAAATGGAGTATCATTTCTCATTCTGGTTGTACATGATGTAGAATTACACCAGTCGTGTAATCATATATGCACATAGGGTTATAATGTCCAATTCGTTCTACTATCCTTCCTACCTCCTTACCCCCTCTTCCTAATCCAAAGTACTTCTACTCTTCCCTAGTCCCCCACCTTATTGTGAATTAGCATCCACATATGAGAGAAAACATTTGGTCTTTGGTTCTCTGGGATTGGCTTATTTCTCTTAGCATGATATTCTCTAGCTCCATGCATTTACCAGCAAATACCATAATTTCATTCTTATTTAAAGCTGAGTAATATTAAATTATATATATATATATACACATATATATACACATATATTTGTACTTAGTTTCAAAGTTCATATATATATACACACACATATATATTTGTGCCACATTTTCTTTATCCATTCATCTGATGAAGGGTGCCTAGATTGGTTCCATAGTTCAGCTATTGTGAGTTGAGCTGCTATAAATATTGATATAGCTGTGTCACTGAAGTATGCTGATTTTAAGTCCTTTGGGTATAGGATGAGGAGTGTGATAGTTAGGTCAAATGGTAGGAATCCCACATCTATGCATCCATCCAGAAGATACACTTCCACAAATATGAAACAACACATGAAACAGTCATTCATTGTAGCATTATCTATAAAGTTTGGAAAGAAGTGAATGCCCACCATTAGGGGAACAGCTGAATAACCATGTCCAACAGTGGAGTGCTGAGAATCACAAAAAGGAAAGACAGAAATTTCTCTGAGAAGATATGGGAAGTTTTTTTTTTCCCTGTGTATATTGTTAATGGAAAAGGCCAAGTGCAGAAGAATATATGGAGTGTGCTACTTTTTGTATAAGAAAGAATAGGAAATAAGAATGGATACACATTATTTGATTATGTTTGCAAAAGGGACACCACAAGTACAGTCAAAAACTTATGAAAACGGATCCCTTTGAGGAGTGGAGGGAATGGTGTGACAAGAACAGGTCTGGGCTTTTCCAATTATCCCTCTTCATATTTTACTCAAGTTTGAACAAGGTTAATGTTTAACATATTTAACAAATAACATTTGTTACAAATAAAAGTGTGAAAGTAGGCCTATAATTGAACAAAATAGAAACAAGTGAATACAATTGTGTCTCAAATAAATACCATAACCACACAGAGAAACTAATAATTTCAAGTAAATTTTGCACACAGTACTTATACATCTTCTTCAAGGACAAAATAACTGCAGGAAATCTCAACCTTCACTAGTTGAATGTTAGTAGGAACTTTGAAACTAAGTGCATCACAGGATTTTTTAAGAGTGAGTATATTGATGTAATTAGGAACCAAAATTAGATTCTGAATAAGAGAAAAATATACAGTAAAACAAAATTAATGAATCAGAACTTTGTGAGTCTTATTCAGTGATGCCATACGTATATCAAGAAATAAAGCATTGAGATTTTGAGGAAGGTGGATATCAGGAGCATTGATTTGAATCATGGTCTCTGATTGTCCTACAGCAGGAGCTGTGCCTGTATTGGGAACTTCCTGTGGAAAGACTACCCAGTTGCTATCATGATACAATGGAAGTTCTGTACTAGGCACAGAACTCTGACCCTGAGTTCAGACGCCAGCTTTCAGGGGTAGAGAATTATGAGCGAAAGTTGATAATTATAATTGGCTGCTAGTCTTTGACCTACAACACTGCATGCTTTGAAAAAACTTTCTGTTTTTAAATTTTTTAAATTTATTCTAATTAGTTATACATGAAAGTAGATTGCATACAGAAAATCTTTTTGATGATAAAAACCTATATAATAAAGTTGCTGAGCTAGCTTTGGGTCATTTTTCCTCCATCAGAGAATAATGTCCCACGTGGTCCCAGTTTTTTCTCTATGTCTTTGTCTTTTCTAATCTCCCATCTCCTTCACTGGTTTTCTGAAGTAATGGCTGTAGCATAGAGGCTGTGGCAGTTGGCACCTGAACAGGGACCAGATACAGGGGAACTTCAATGATTAGATCAGAGAACACTCCTGGGGATGTGTCAGACAACGGTAAGGAGGGTAGTATAGCTGGGTGTAAAATATGGGACATACAGGATCTAAAGCAAGGAATCTCTATGTTGCTGTGCTTAAGATTATGCTTAAATCAAGGAAGGCACAGTTGGCACAGTTTTTAGAATTTGTTATTGAAATCTACATCATGCACAACCATAGAAATGAAAAGATGTACCCCAATTGTGTACAATGAATCAAAATGCAGTTTGAAAAAATAAAAAAATTTAAAAAAAGAAATTTGCCATGGTTCCCTAAAGAGGGAGTGGTAAATGTAGAGACAAGGGCAATTGGCGCCCTACTTAAAGTAATGCTTAAATCAAAGAATAAAAAAGAAAAAAAGGGATTACCAGGGAAAACAGGCTATAGCATCACACTTTAAGAGAATAATTTTACAAAAGAGAAAATGGTTAAAATGTTCCATGCATGAGGTTTTGCCTCTCAAACTCAAAACGGCAGCTTTCCTTACTTCTCAGTTCCTGCTACATTTCTCTCTCTCCTGGGCTTGCATTAAAAATGTAAATTGCAAAGGCCTACAGAGCCTGAAAGATTTAGAAGACTTATAGAGAATCAGTTAAGACAAAAGGAAAAAAAGTGTCACTTTCAAGCTGCTTATGGCTTGGAAGGCTATCTTTTCTGCTGTCAGTCTACCACACTGTTTTCTTAACAACTTCCTCCCTCATGCTACCACACAGGGAGGGAAAATGGAAAGATCCCAAATGTGCAAGTTTTCTGTTTCTTAAAAACCTTTTCCTAAGGACTTCACAGCCTCACACATTCTTTAAATATCTGAACTGACTCAAGACTAAGCTAAAAGTGCATTCTGATCTGATAAAGATGGTCTACAAGCCCTTTTACTAAAAGTATTACAGCCATGTATTTTTTTTCCCTAGAACTCTTGTTTTAAAAAATATATATATTTTTGAGCTCATGGTTTTATTTAAATTCACATTTGATCTTGTGTGCCTAAATTAATATATTTTTCTGATCAGTCTCATTTTATTGATCACTGAACAGGTATCCCCAAGGTCAAGTCATTGTAGAGTGGACTCACTTGTTCCTTAAGTTACAATTACTAAAAAAAAAGGGAGGGGAGATAGAATTCCCACAAAATTGAATGAATAATTCTCTTTTTGTTTTAAATTTGTTTTGAATTATACTGCTGAAGGTTACACTGCTGCTGAGCAACACATCGCTCCCACTGCAGTAGGACAATGGAATGGACCAGATCCGGTGATAATGTAGGTAGAGGTCATGCTTATATCTTTCCAGAAGGTGCAGCTCATCCTATCAGGGTACCTGAGTGTGTTGCTTGTCATCACCATGGAGGATCTCAAGCCACAGTACAGACAATTGAAGAACCTGACACATCAGGTTGAGCAGATGGTCAAACAGCAGGGAGGTACTAAATCTCCAGCCACCATGTTTGTGACTATACTGGTTTTATTGAGCTGTCAGGTAAGTAGAGTTCATGGGGAAACTTATTGGAGTTATTTCCCAGATTCACCTTTAGTCAACCCAGCTGTGTGGACTGGAGAATTCATTGCAGTATTTACTAATAATACACACATGATGGGAGGTTTTTCAGATAAACATATTACCCCTATTCGTACAATTTGATTTAATCATACTGGATATAGTGGGAGTCTACCTATATGTTGGTCCCACATTGAAAATACTGGCTGTTTAAAAGTGGCCCAAGAAAAAAAGACAGTATATGGGGTGAGGGGGGCAGCCAGGGGAGACAATATCACTGGCCTCTGGGATTTAAAAATGTATGTCCAATTACAAAAATGGGACTCCCCAGGGACATAACTGTGTTTCCCACAGTGCAGGGCACCATCTAAGGCCAGCAAATAAAACCAGGCTTGGTCAAGCTATCAGACATGGAAATTTGGCTCTCAGGAACTGACAATCAAGACAGATTGTTCCAGATTGCCTGGATTATGTGGTTTCTGTGCAGTGGTTCACTACCAGAATTTGCAGACCCTGCTGGGATGACCTGCTAGAGCAAAATGGCTTGCTTAAATCCACCCCATACTGTTTCTCATGGAAGAATCTCCTCCTGGTCCCCCTTTGATCTCTACTGCTATAGTACAGCCCCCTCCAGTTTTGTTAGAGCCAGACCCTTATGAATAACTCAACCTATCACGCCCCCTTATTCAAAAGATAATTGTCTCCGGTTGTTTTTTTTTTTTTTTTTTTTTTTTTCTATTAAATAAATTTGTTAGAGATTAGTTCACAGCCAGCCCATCCCTCCAACAGGAACCCTTTCCCTAACCCATGAAGGATGTGTGGTAAGACCACAGAACATCCGCCAATACCTTACTACCCTAATCACACTATAATATAATTGGGTGCCTTTCCTAATTGGGTGGAGTGTGCTGATATCATGCCAGTGTGACATAGTGTCTCTGGCAGTAGGGGATATATTCTGGACTGGTCTCATAGATTTGATAAAAGGTACTCACATCAAAAATTTATGACTCCTGAAGGATTTCTTGGTAATATTCTGACCTTCAGTGATGGTGGCATACAGAGAGATCTGTGGAGTTTAATAGCTGCCTTAGGTTTCATCAATTATACTGGCAGCTCCCTAACTGATCTTGTGGACAAGAGCTGTAAAGTGGCTCCTTGCTGTGGCCTACAGGCCTGTGCTCAATCTCCTTGTGTTTTAATCTCTGGGAATATAAAAGTAAATAGAACTGGAAAAAAGTACAATGTAACTTATCAAAGTTGCAATGTGACTAATTGCATTACTAGGTATAATAGAGGACAGGAAGTACTTATGTTACTCCAACACTCCTTTGTTTTAATCCCAGTTAACATTTTAGAGCCCTGGTATTCTTCTGATGGAGTTCAAGTCTTACAAAAAAATTATATCCAACTGAAGAGACACTGGTGTGCTCTTCTTGGCCTCATCACATTTGGAATAGTTACTTTGATATCTGTTTTTGTCTTTACCTTGTCATCTATCCAAAAACATTAAAAATGCTCATTTTCTTAATGATTTGGCTCAGAATACTTCCAAAGCCCTATAGAATCAGGTATATATTAATGACAAGATAGAAACTAAATTAAATGCCCTGGAACATAAATATAGAAACTGAGCTTGCTGCTCTTAAATTCAGACAGCAACTTTGCTGCCATGCTAGCTACAAATTTGTTTTGTGTTACAGCAGCAAGATATAACACTTCTCAATGGGATTGGGAAAAAGTTAAAAATCACTTAATGGGCATTTGGCACAGAAATAGTGACAGTCTAGACCTTATGGAGTTAACATCATTGCACCCAGTATATTCAGGAGAGCAGAAATGATCTTGTGGATCCTGCATAACTTGTTAAACAAATACATAATGATTTGTGTTTTTAATCCCTGGACTATGTTAAAACATACAATATGGTACATTTTTTGAATTATGCATTTGTTAATAATACTCTTTTGTGTTATAACAATAGGATGCCACATCTTCCAAGAAGAAATCTGACAACTTCAAATAATAGCCCATCACTTGCACTTAAAAATTAAAAGGGGAAGATGTCAGGAGCAGTGATTTGAATCAGGGTCTCTGTCCTATAGCAGGAGCTGCGCCTGTGCTGGGAACTTCCTGTGCAAAGGTGCAGGTTAAGACTGCCCAGTTGCTATGGTGATGCAACTGCAGTTCTGTGCTAAGCACGGGACTATCAGTCTTGACCCTGAGTTCAGACACCAGCTGCCAGAGGTAGAGAATTAAGAGTGCAAGTTGATAATCATAATTGGCCACTAGTGTTTGACATTCAATCCTGCATGTTTTTGAAGAAACTTTCTCACAGAAAATCTTTTTGATAATAAACCTATAAATAAATGTGCTGAGCTTGCTCAGGGTCATTATTCCTCCATCAGAAAATAATGTCCCACCTGGTCCCAGCTCTCTCTCTATGTGTGTCTGTTTGTCTTTTCTTATCCCCCAACTCCCTTCACTGGTTTTCTGAATTAATGGTCACAGTACAGAGGCCTCAGCAAGTGAGAGGGACAGAAGTCAGAATGTAAATCTGTAAGATTTGGGGCAGCAGGTAGAAGTACCCAATTTCTAAAACTGAGAGAATAAGAAGGGACACCAGCATCAGGCAAAGGACACTGAGAGAAAAATATGAAAATCAGAGTGGGAAAAGGGAAAGAGAAGAGAACGAATGTGAGTATAAGCAAGACGTGGAATAGTCATAAGAGTCCAGAATTTAGGTAAAGGATTAATTTTAGGAAGACGATTCACAATGAGGTGAAGATATGAAGTACAGAACTTACTTGCATGTGTTCCTGCCATTGATTCCAATCATTCCCATAATAGATGGGCCAGATGTCTAATGAGGGCAAAAGCCAAGTGTACCTACTACCAGCATGCTGTGCGTTGTTTTAGAGCTCTGCTAGAAGATGCAACAGGGCCACAGGAAAAGGGCACTGAACTCAAGGGGTTCAGGTTCCAACTGTGAAAAATGAGAAAGAGTGAGACAGAAGGCTGCAGAGCATAAATAACACATACACAGACAGAGAAAGGCAAGGGTGGGAGTACTAAAATGCATGACCAGTCAGGAAACTGACCAGAGGCATAGGCTGGTCTGAGCAAAGGCTGAGGTGGCCCAGCTGTGAAAAGCCTCATAGGTCTTGGAGTCTGAAATTTATCCCGGAACCTACACAAGACCACTGAAGGATGTTAAGCAGCAAAGCAAAAATCACCAGATCTAGATTTTGGAACATTTGGAGGAGATACAGAAGCCTTGTTAGCATCCTACCATGAAGCAAGACTAAGCAGTGGAGAGAGAAAAGACCCTAAGGGTATAATCATTAGGTCAAATTAATGGAGGAAAGTCACAGGAGGAGTGGAAACAGGGCCAAGGCACAGAAGGAAACATGGACTGTCCCAAACACCATCCAGACTGCTCAGGACCATCTATGATAAGTGATGAGAATGGCAGCACCTTTTTTAGATATTTCTGGAATAAAAGACAATTTAATACTGCATGGTGGGGCAGGAGGGACAGGGGATGGATGACAAGATTTTTCATAAGCTTTGCAGTCTCTACCAATCTTAACATTAACTGGATTCTAGCTATTTACTCAGGTTTACCCAACCAAAATCTAGGTCACCCTCTGAGTCAATGAATGACATCTCACTAGAAAAGTAGATTGGGGTTGTGGGAACCTCTATCAGTATCAGATCACTAGTGAAAAGGGTCCTGGAACTTAAGGAAGTGAGGTTTACACGGGCCCAAGGAGAAGGCCGTTGTGGGAACATATCAGAGAATATAAGTCTAGGATAATGAACAGCCACCAACCAATTGGTGCTTTTCACACTCATGTAGTCTTTGTCACTTGTTTGACAAATTTGACTATTGGTTAAGACCAAAGTGATTGGTGAAGCAGTCAGAAGACAAGCTTTCAAGTGGTTTTCTAAGCAGAGACAACCCATAAACTAGCCTAAGATCAAGCAGGACCCCAGTGCATCCCAATGAAAGCAATATGGAAGGCTGAGGCAGGAGGTTTTAGTAGGCCATACAAATGAAAGAGAAAGCAGGAGTTAACAACTTGGGCACTTCTTTGCTGGAACTGGCACATTGCTAAGCATTTTATCTAGGGCAGTCAAGGAGGTCACTCAGAGCAATGCTTTATGCACATGATCGTTTTTAAATGAGAGGTTTGCTCTGATTTTTTAATTGGATTTTTATGAACTCTTAAAGCTTTATTTAAGATATTCTTAATTAATGTTAACATCAGCCTATTAACCCAACAGTTACAATTAAATGTGGGGATAGACCAAAATTTCACTAACCCTTCAGCTTGCTAGGCCTCCAAGTGGCCTATTAAATGCAGGGACTGCCTGAGCAGTGTGCCCACGGGAAGGAGCAGAAGGAGACAGGCCAGAATCTCTCCCTCTTCACCCACTTGGACTTCACCTGGGTGTCCTATCTTCAGCAAATAGGTTCAGCTTTAAAAAAGTGCCTGAGGTCACTGGAAATGGGGAGTGGGTTTGCTCTGAAGTGTTCCATAAAGTAGCACCTGAGTTCCTAAGGAAATTTTCTGAGATGGTTAAGGTTCCACACACACTGCACATACCCTCCCTCTGCATTCTGTCCAAGGGGCAACGTTGCCCTTCACACTGCACTTGTTCATTTTTGTAAAAAAATAAAAATAGAAAACATAAAATAATAATAATAATAAAAATAATCCATTGGTGAGCTTTTTATATTGCAGTATCAGGGTTCATAGTTTTACTTTAGAAAGGACTCTATCATGGGTATTTTGTAAAACATGTAGGTTTGGTGAAATTAAAATATGCACTGTATCTTTTCCTCCATAAAACTGTTTTATAGAGAAGGTGGAGATTCTTGGATCTGAAGTCCCAGACACAGCAGTTGAAGCCATGAGAGGCTGCGGCAAGCTGCTCATGTGACATCTTTGCTAGGCTGTAGAGGAGAAACAGCTCTGTCATGGTGTCGACCTCTGGCCAAGTCTCTGGCTCCAAGAGGTCCAGCCGGGAGTCATCAATCCTCCCAAACAGAAGCCACTTGTCACAAGTTGTTTACATAGCAAGTCTGCACAGCTGAATTGTATCTCTGGTTTCCTTCATTTTTTTTTTTTTCCTTTTAGCTTTCCTTCATTTGATTTCTTCCATCATTTCCCCCCTTTTTAATCCCTTCCTTCTTTTATTATTTCTTTTGACTCTTGTTTTCATTGTTTACTTTGAACGCTTATTCAAATACCTCCCTATAATAGTATGATATTAATCTTTTACCCTAATCACAATGGATTCTCAGAGATGTTCTTCATCTAGTTCTACCTTTTCCACATTTATCCCCAAAGTCTCAAGGCATTATTTTTAAAAATTTATACATCATAGATATGGAATAAGGATTTTCGATGGTATGTCCAGAATTATGTGCAGTTATTATTAGGAGGTGTACTAAATTTGTAGGGCTGTTATAACAAACTAATACCAATTTAGTGCCTTAGAACAACAGGAATTTATTCTCTTACAGTTCTGGAAGCCAAAATCAGTTTCATTGTACAAAGCAAAAGGGTCAGCAGTCTGTTTCCTTCCAAGGCCGTGGAGGAGAACCGCTTCCTCATCTTTCTAGCTCGGTGGGGTTGCCTGCATTCTTTTGCTCCTGTCCTGGTGTTTCCATTGTCACATCACCCCCTTCTGTAGTCAGACTTCTCTTTGCCTCTTTCTTGTAAGAGCACTGGTGATTACATTTAATCACCCAAATAATCCAGGAAGATACCTCCATCTCAAGATCCCTACACATCTGCAAAATCCCTTTTGCCAAATAAGGTAATACCTACAGGTTTCAAGAAAGGACAAGGATTTCTTGATGACCATTATTCAGCCACAAAAACCAAAGTAACTCCACCCATGAGATCCAATGAAGGGGAATTAAGCATTTCAGGGAAATTAAGTATCTTCTTTTATTAGAAGAAAACAGTAAATTCCAAAACTTTGTTGATAGCATATCATTTGTGACATCTCACAACTTACCTCAACTTATCAATGTGTCATTATACCTAAACTAGAAAACTAACAAAATGGACATTTGATGTAGTAGGCAGAATTCTAAGATGGCCCCAAGATCCCCAACACCTGTCTACATACCCTCTATGATTCTCTCCCCTTGTGTGTGAATGGGACCTGGAAATATGATGGGATGTCACTCTGTTGAGTTGCATAATATATGACACTCTGTCCCAGCAGATGGACTGCTTGTCCTGTTGTGCCATGTTGTGAAAGGGCCATGTCACTATGACCTAAAGACAGGTTCTTACTGACTGAGATAACTCCCAGGTAATAGCCAGCAAAAAAATAAGGATCCCTTTCCCAGAGCTGCAAGGAAATGAATTCTGCCAACAACCTGAAGGAGCTTGGAAGAGGACTTCAGATAAGATCATAGCTCCAGCTAACACCTTGATTTCCAGCTGGTGAGACGGTGAGCACAAGACCAGCTAACCCATGCCCATGAACACTGAGATAATACCTTTATGTTGTTTGAGCTACTGAGTATATGGTGATTTGCTAAGCAATAAGGAAAAACTTAGTTGGCAGGCATGAAATGCAAACAAAGAGTTACATCATTAAAACTTTGGGAGGGTCAATAAAAATTACATGAAAATTTTAGAATATCCATAAATATGCATTTAATTAAGGCATGGTCCATAACTTGTATCAGATACCCAACAGGTCAGTGGCCCATATAAGAAGAACACTAAATTAGGAGTCTAATGGAGCAGTCAAAAAATAACCTCTTGAGATGTTTCTTTTGAGGTCCCCATCCAGCATGATGTCAAAGAGTATGGAAATCTATAAAGAAAAAGCAGGGATGCATAAACCATTCTTTGTGAGTATCCTTCCATCTCTTAACACAGCATGGAGATGTACAGCATATTTCACTGCAAAGTATTTCGACAGAGAGCAATACAGTATGGCTTCCCTCCCTTAGAGCAGGTCTCAATGCTCAGAGAACTAGACACAACAGGCAGTGCCCACCTTCCTCAGTTGCATCTTTACCCCATGACCCATTCCCTAATACCATACTGTGGTTCCTCAGTGCTCGATGCATATATGCTTCAAAACTCTTTCCCAAGCTTTCCTGCATGAACTCAAAGTCCTCTCCCTTCATCTAAAAAGTATCTGCACAAATGCTTTTCCACACATGCAGATGACCAATGCCTGAAGGAGAGACATCTCTTTATTACGTGATTTCCTAGCAAACACAAGAGTCAACCTAAGAATCGAACAATTCAGATGCTGAATTCAAAGCATTCATCTAATGCCAACACTGTGCTATGTACTGATCCTTGCTGAGTGACCCAAAAGCTAAAATGGGAAGACATTTAGAAATAAGCCCTGGACTAATAAATGAGACTGCAGTTAAATGGGCAGGGGCTAATAAAACTAATTATTTTATCCAATTCAGCATTTATTCCCTGAACACTTGCAAATTTGCAACCTACTGAGGCACTACAGAAAACACAGAGATTGCTAAAATAAGCTTAGAATATGATAGTGGCAGAGGCAAGAAAACAACTCAGTAAACTTTTTTAAGGCAGAAAGCATTAAGTTGAGTCACAGAGATACCAATAACACTGTGGGAGAAAGGAGAAGGATGAAGTCTGATTTGGTGAGCCTTAAAGAATACATCAGTCGCGACAGATTAAGAATGTTCCTCCCAAATTTAAGGAGAATGCAGTCAAAGGCAGACAGAAAGCTGAAAGTTCATGATATGTACAGAAGGGTAAGAAATAGAAAATGGGGAGGCATAGGCAGATAATGGGGCACATAGAACATGAAGTTAAGGCAGGATGGAACCCAATTATAAAAGGTCCTAATAGACCAATAGAGCAATGCTATCCTATGAGTAATTAGATGCCAGGAAAGGGCTTTTGTTGTGTTGTGTTGCTGTTGGTAGTGCATGTGTGTGTGTGTGTGTGTGCACACGCACATGTGTATGTGTTCATATGTGTGTCAATCATGAGAGTAATAGATTTTAAACAGTGCTTCAGAAAATAACTCTAATAACAGTAGGGAAAATGGCTTATAGAAGCAAAAGACTAGAGAAATGAAAACCTGTTAGAGGTTCACTATAATAACTCAGGTTCTGATAGTTAACACTTACTGAACACTAAGCAAAATACTTCTGTAATCTCATTTCATCTTCAAGACAACCTCACAAAGTAGATACTATTACTAACCTCATTTTCTGAGTAGAATAAGTCTTAGAGAAGTTAAGGGCTAGTTCAAGGTCATATAGCTAGTGGATAGCTTACCAGGTTCACAAATCAAGTCAGACTCTTGAGCTCAGGTTTGTACTATACCCTAACTCAAGTGACATGGAATGGACAATGTCAAGAAGCTATGGGAAACATTTCAGGGATAGATTCAATTGATTCTAGTACAATCTGGACTGGTGCCAACTTAGATTTGGAAATGGGGAAGAAAGGAAAAATCAGTGACTGAAAGATTTCTGACTCAGGTGTCTGCTAGTGAGGATTCACAAGCCAAGATGACAGAACAGGACTGAAAACTCCAACACTGGTGGCAGCAAATGCAGAACTACTGAGTCTGTGAATTTCATGGCAGACCTCTGTCCATAAGTCAGTTCATCAAGAGTTGAACAAGCCCTGAGGAGTTTATGTCAGTTTATGTCAGTGATTCCTCACATGGATGATTTGCTGATGGAAACAGTCCATCCATTTCAACCAGACCAGCCCTGTCCTCATCTTCTAAATTAATATTAGGTGAATTAGCATCTTTGTTTATATTGACTTGTATTTCCAGAGTAACAAATTCCAATGTTTTTCCATTTTCTCTATCATTTTTTCTTTCCTTCTTGCTGTATATTGTTAACTGCATTAGGACAATAATTTGTACATGTTACATGATTTGCAGCTTGTCCTTCAGAAACACTTGGTGTCAAATGATTCATCTCTTGCATAATTGCAGAATTTATCATTGTTCTGTCCTCCTTTTACATCTTTATATTCTTAAAGACAAAATGAACTAGAGTAATTATTTCTTGTCATCATTTTCCATGAACAATACAAGAAGTTAAAATGTTTATAAAACTCCTCAAAACTAAGCAGCTCAATTCACAATAGCTAAACTATGGAACCAACCTAGATGCCCTTCAAAGGATGAATGGTTAAAGAAAATGTGGTACATATACACAATGGAATATTACTCAGCCTTAAAGAAGAATGAAATTATGGCATCTGCAGGTAAATGGATGGAACTAGAGAACAGTATGCTAAGTGAAATAAATCAATCCCAAAAAAACAAAGGCCAAATGTTTTCTCTGATAAGTGGACGCTGATCCATAGTGGGGTGGCATGGTTAGGGAAGAATGAAGGAACTTTGGATTGTGCAGAGGGGAGTGAGGGGAGGGGTGCAACAGTGGGAATGGGAAGGATGGTAGAACGAGACAGACATTATTACTCTATATACATGTATGATTATTCTACTGATGTGACTCAGCACCATGTACAGCCAGAAGAATGAGAAGTTATGCTCCATTTGTGTACAGTGTGTCAGAATGCATTCTACTGTCATGTATAACCAATCAGAACAAGTGAAAAAAAATGAACATCCCATTTAACAAAATTTCTCTTGGAAAGGAAAAAAAAGAACAGGGAGCTGAGGATGTGGCTCAGTGGTGGAGCACTTGCTTAGCATGCTCGAGGCCCTGGGTTCAATTCCCAATACTGCCAAAAAAAAAAAAAAAAACAAGGAAAGAAAAAAGAAAATTAAGAACAAGGACTCTGCCATAGACTACAGAAATAGCCACCATTACTCAACCGATACTGCCATCTGTTGGTGACAGGCAGAGTTGACTCACTCTGGTTTCCTAGTGTGGCATCAAAGTGAGTAGTTTTTAAATTTCTGTGTGGGAGTCAGTGCTCCATTTTTTTGAGCCTAAGAGTAAAAGCAACCATTTCTGAAAACATCTTAAATTTGCATGACAATACAACAAATGCCAATGTTGTTTCTTTAACTGCAAGGGTAGTCATAATTTGGTAACATTTGTTTGCAGAGAAATATTTATCTTTGCAGAATTCATGCTAGATGGACAAATATTTTCATATCACTCTTAGAGATGACCTTTTAAGTCATTCCTGGATAAATGTATCCGTTCTCATACACAAGCAAATTGATTCATTCATAAATAGAACTTTTAAAAGCAAAATATTTATAGACAATAGAGAGTGTTAGGAAGACCACTAGATGGAGAGTCAGCAACCAGATTCTCACCCAATTTGCCACTCATTAGTTCTATGAACGTGATCAAAATCTGATTCAATTTCTTCATATACAAAAATGGGATTATAATGCCAATTCTCTTTACCTATGGATTTGTTGCAAACAAGATAAGGTGAAAATGTTTGAAAACCATAAAATAAGAAATTTAAGAGTCTCACTGTCTTGCTTAACTCAAAGAAGTTTCTCATAAATACACATGCACTTATCATCAGCTAGTTTATATGGTGTGTATATATTTATTTTTGTAGATACTGGAATCTATTCTATATTCCTCTCAAAATTTTGACTTTTTTTCTTTTTTTCTTTTTCTTATTTCCTAATGGGTTCTTGCAATGTTGCCCAGGCTGACCTCAAATCCATGGGCTCAAGGGATTTTCCCTGCATTGGCCTCCTGAACAGTTGGGACTTCAGGTACGTGCCACCACACCCAGCTTGACTTTTTAAAAAGAGTATTTTAAAACATAATGATAAAAACAAAGAGTATTAATGGAATAAAAAATAAGTTCTTCTGCTTTCATACACCTATGATCTTTCATGGTCCTACTACCATGCATTTAAAAATTGATATTATACACCCAAAATGCCAAACTTCATTAAGAGGAAATTTCAGAAATCTCTTTTCCTGAAGTTAAGTTCCTTTTGGGGCTGGGGATATAGCTCAATTGGTAGAGTGCTTACCTCGCAAGCATAAGGCCCTGGGTTTGATTCCCCAGCACCACCAAAAAAAAAAAAAAAAAAAAAAAAAAAATTAAAAGAAGTTCCTTTTGGAATTAAGAAATCCCATTGCTGTCACTCTCTTGTGCACAGGGAATTCAGGCATAATGAAATTGGATTTACGTGTACCTTCACTCTCATCTTCTTAAATGCTAGGTCAGTTCTCAAAATGGTATTCTACCAATTGTTCCAATAAGAAAGGTATAATGTTGATGCTTACGTTTATGTTAAATGTTTATTCTTTAATTTCTATTGCTTTTACTATGGAATGGCTGGCTTATCCAGTATCTTATGAAAATCAGCATTTTTCTTAGCCTATTTTCTGGTGGGAAATTTTTGCAGCAGTCAGTAGATACTCTACGGATAGGTAGTATACAACATCTTTTGTTCCCTTGACATAATCTTAGAAATCAGGGAGTGGGGCAAAAATTACTTCTTCAACTTACAGAGACATCATTTTTAGTTCTATAATTTTGTTGCCTTATCTGTTTAATTTTACTTCATCCTGTTTTCTTAATAATGCAATTAAGAGTCTCATAAGAAAATCCAATTGCTGAGCCTAGCAGCTCTAAGGACACCTAACAGAAACACATGTTGTTCCCTGATGTTATTTATATTCTCTATTCTTTCATTCTTTCATTTGTTGTCTCATTAATCTTAGAGAGATCTCTTTTATCACAATTACTGTTGCCAGGAAACATAAGAACAAGATGGAGAACAAAAGCTAAGAGCAAAACAGGTTTATTTTCTCCCTTCCTCTCCATCAGACAGCTATTTCAAGTGGACACATTCATTTACAGTCATACTCACCCAGACTCACCCAAATCAAAATGCAGGCAAATAACAGATGCTCCATGAAATATAAGCATGGAATTTTCTAAATATTTTATTGTCCTTTATCAAACTAATCACAAGTGCACTAAGCCCAGATCCCAAGTCCATGCTCTTTCCATTACACATGCAGAATATCCTGGTAGGGATGATCTAAACAATGAGACAGTCACATTTTCCTACAATATAAGCACTTTTCCAGCTTTGTTGAAGTATAATTGAAGATAAAAGTTGTATATAAGGTGTACGACATGATGTTTTAATATATGTGTACATTATTAAATGATTACCATGACTAAGATAATATATCTATTGCCTCACATGGTTACATTTGTGTGTGTGTGTGTGTGTGTGTGTGTGTGCGCACGTGAGAGAGCGAGAGAGGACATTTAAGATATATTCTCCTAGGAAACTGTAAGTATACACTAAAGTATTATTAACTATAGTCACCATGCTTTATATTAGATCTCCAGAATTTGTTTATGCTACCTAATTGAGACTTTGTATCCTTTGACCATTATCTCTCCATCTCTCTCACCCACCCCACCCCTGCCAGCCCCTGGAAACCACTCTGATACTCTCTGCTTCTATGAGTTTAATTTCTTTAGATTACATGTAACTGATAGCATAGAGATGTTGTCCTTCTGTAACTGTCTTATTTCACATAGCATAGCATCCTCCAAGTTCATCTATGTTGTCCCAAATGGCAGGATTCCCTTTATTAAGGATAAACAATATTCAAGATTATACACATGTGTTTACATCTATGCATATATATATCATATATATATCATAGAACATATATCATATATATATATCATATATCACATTTTCTTTATCCATTCATCTGTCAGTAGACATCTAGGTTGATTTCATATCTTGGCTACTGCAAATAATGCTGCAATGAATGTGGGCATGCAGATAGCTGTTCAAAAGATAACTGGTATCATTTCCTTTGGGTATATACACCAAAGTGAGATTGCTGGATCACACACTATTTCTCTTTATAATTTTTTAAGAACTTCATGCTATTTTCCATGATGGCCATACTAATTAATTGATTTTCATACCAGTGTATAGGGATTCCTGCCTTTAACTATGAAATCACTTTAAAGCTCTTTGGATAATAACTCTCACTATTGTACAAAAAGAGAATGAAACACAAACTAAATGACTGGAATGATAATCAGGGAGAATTGGCTGGTCAAAGGGCCATCTTTTGAAGACACTTGTATGTCTGTAGGCACGGAAAACATGATCCTTCCTGAATGTCATGGACAGGGTAAGATGAGAGCAGGCATTCCTGGCTGTATGTGTGTGTGACTGGGCCTAGGTGGCCCATCTTGGGGGAGATTACAGTGAGAGGCTACTGAGTACTATAATGGTACCACAGTGGTATCAAAAACATCACATCTAGAGGAAGAAAGCTAAAGAACAAACAGGATCAACCTACCATTTCAGATACTAGCTGGTCTACTCCTTCCCTGTAAAAATTAAGAAACTGAAAACTTAAAACATTAAGTGATTTGTCCAAGTCCACAAAGCATGTTAAAGGCAAAGCTAGGACTAAAACCCAGTCCGAACTCTGTCCAGTGCTGAAGCCTTGAACATTAACAGCATTGCTTTATGGAAAAGCCCACCTAACCTCATTCTGCAATGTTGGTCATAGGAACTAAACATCCTTGACAGGAATGGGTCAGTAGTCAACAGCTGATTTTTGATGACTGTGAAACATCTAAAATAACTTTATCCTGAAGATCAAATTCTTGAGGCCAGTTCATCTCACTGCATTCCATCTCCTCATCATATAACCACAGTCACGCCCTCTTCTATGCTCATCCACACACGGCTCAGACCTTTCTCTTCCTGTACTGCTCCCCTTTACTCTCTTCCTTCTCGAGTCCTCCTTCTCGAGTCCTCCTTCTCGAGCCTTTGGAGCTCCTGCCCCATGATTAGCACTAACAGTTGACCCTATCCTGCCTACCTCACAGAATAATCCCTGCATCTCCGGACCTTAACTAAAACCCAAGGTCCATCTTCACAATGATGCTGCTCATTCTCCTAGGCACTCCACCGTGAAGTTGAGAATGGGGTCATGAGGTACCCCATCCTACACCAGGCAAATGCCCTTCTATATTTATATAAAACCCTCGCTTCTTTAAAGCTCATGTCATCTGGCTACATCTCCTCTACTCCTTCTGTGTTTCTATAATCTGCTAGCCTCCAGATAATTCCTTCTCATTTACTCAAAATTATAGTAACTGTCTCAGCCTTTGTTCTTCCTAGGACTTGCCAAGACCTCAGATAATTTCAGAGTCCCATGTGGGTGACCAGACCCCCAATTTCTGTACTAATCAACTCCAATGAACCTGACATTTTCTTCACTTTGCTCAACCACACAATGGACACCCTCAATCTTTTCAGCACTCCAAACTTCTCAGGTTAGGAAACCATAAATCCTCACACAATGACTTAAAAAGGAGAGACTCGCTAACTCTCTACTTGTCCACCTTCCACTCACTTCCAAAACCACAGCAATCTACCCCGCCATTCTTTTGAAACAGTCCTCTCCCTGCACTTAGGCATTCCTCTTTGTATCCAGTGGACACTGTCTAGTCTTCCTGCTGAGTTTGATGACTTGAATGCTCCTCAATGAACCTTCTCTGTTCCCTTTGCAAAAAAAGCACTCCACTACCACAGCTCTCCTGCCACCTCTTTGTCCCATTCTTTACTGTCTCCATGGGACTCGTCCGCTTCTGCCTGCAGTTTAAAATGCCCACTGAGGATTCTCTTAAGTGAACTAATCTTCTCTCATGGGTTGAGCTGCTACCTGTTCTGATGACTTCCATATTTATATCCTCAAGCTTTAGATTTTTATATCAGTCTGGATGTCCTGCTCATACCCAAAATTCAACTCCTACCAAACTTAATACCTAATCTCCTTTACACTGTGCTTTAGCCCACTTGCTTCTTTTGAACTCAATCTTTGTATTGAAAGCACCATCCATGAACCCATCTACAGAACTAAGCATCATCCTTGACTCCACCTTAACCAATCCTCCACCAACATATCAGGTCATTCACCAAGTATTGACAAGTTTGTCTTCTATACTTCTTAAATTTGTCACCAACTCTTCACCTCTATGGCCATGCACTTTTCTAAGCCCTCATGAGATCTTACCTAGAATTTACAACAGCCTCCTACTTGGTCTCCCTGTTTCTAAACTTTCCATCCAGCCCACCCTTCACACATCTAACAGAATGACCTTACTAAAATATAAACCTGCCTGTGATTCTGTCCTGTTTAAAACTTCTTCATGGCTCCCTAAGACCCAGAGGACAAATCCAAGCTTCCTAACCAGCCATGTTCAGCTTTGTGGGATCTGGCTTCTGCTCACCCCTCCATCTCCTCTGTCATTACTCTTACCCTTGTAATTGATGGTCCAGTCACTTGGAACTGCTTGTGATTTCCAGGTACCTGCTGTGCTCTCTCACAGGCATATCTCCAGCACTGAACTTAGCCTGATGAATTAGAACTACTTGTTCATGTTTCTGTCTTCCCAATAGATCATGGGCTGGCTCAGTAGGAGTATCTTATTGATCTTTGTATATCCATCCTCCAAATAAAATGTTTGTCATATAGTTAGTACTCAATGTTGATAATTGAGTAAACTTGAAATTTTCTTATTAAAAAGCATGACTTTATAACCTACTGTGTTGTTTTTTAAAGAACCTAACAGTATAAGGTTCTCAGGCAATCAATCAGTCAATGATCCCAGGGGAAGTTGGTAGTTTGGAAGAAATAATTTTATTCCTATATACTTTACACTTGAGAGACAAAACTGATTAGGATTTTTCACAACAATCCTACTATGTTCTTAATAATTGCCATACTCACCACACTCATAAAGGTGTGCTTGGTACAGATGGTCCCTGATAACATATTCCAACATTTGTATATATTACTTTGTTCATAAAACTTACATTTTCACAGTTACTGATGTGTTGTGTTTTATCCTTACTTCACACAAATGAATGGATGATTCAAAATGTTCATTATGATACAAACATACCACATTAATGAAAACAGAATAAAAATATTAGACCTCACAATAATATTTTAAGCAGAAATCTCAGTCAAGTACAAGTATAGAGTGTGAATGTACAACTGAGATGATTTCACAGTAGTGAAGGAAGTCCACTTGACTGTCAAAGAACATATTGGACAAATCTGGAAAATTTATTTCATTTGTCAGTGTATTTCTGTAATAAACTTTTATCAAAAAAGCAGCTTGAAGCAGTCAAAGCTTTCACATTATTTTAAAACTGCATTTCAAGAGTTGCACAGCAACCTCCCTATTCAACCTTCCGAGTTTTTCCAAAACAAGTACAAAATATTACTTAGGACAAAATAGACTCATTTTTCAATTAGGGGGAGAAAAGGGACCAAAACTACAGAAGCATTATTCAAAGTTAACATTCCTCCAACAAAACACATAAAGATTACTCTACTTCCAGGAAATTAAAAAGCACTTGCCTCAAGGCCAATAGCAATATGCTCAGAAAGAAAAAGAAAAAGAAAAATCATACTATACAAGTACACTGGCAAACTGGCAAAATTATCAATAGCTCTGTTGAACAGCACATATTGATAACATGCAGTGTGGGAGAAAAAAATTAAAATCACATGTGTATAGAAGCATGTCAATGATATACAGAGTAGGCATACCAGCTTATGAGTAGAACAGATCTGTAAGAGAATAACTTTAAAACTCTCGGTTCTATTGCCAAAAACCCAAGCTACAGAAGAAATTTTTCAATAGTTAACATTTATTTTGTAAGAAATAATATAAATTGGAAATGGTGCACTAAGATTAGTACTGATAGAATAACCAACCCAGTTTTGTTGGCAGTGAGGAAGAAGGATACTACACACACAAAAAAGAAGTTTTACCTTTATTCCAGGAACTGAAGAAATAGCTCCCTTTGGAGAGCGCTCACCTAGCATGTGCAAGGACCACGGTTCAAATCCCCAGCCTCTCAAATGAGAAAAAAAAAAAAAAAAACTACCTTTATTCCAGTTCTTTATTTCAAAACAAATGACAGGACTGGGGTTGTGGGTCAGTGGTGGAGTGCTTGCCTAGCATGTGTGAGGCAATGGGTTCAATTCTCAGCATCACATAAAAAATAAATAAAGATATCATGTCCATCTACAACTAAAAATATTTTTAAAAAATGACACAAAACAATAAAGATCCTACTGTCCATTCGAGGTTGTAGAAAATATTTTTAAGTGTGAATATAATCAAATCACAGTCAGTCTTCTCAGCATATTTGACAAAGAAATGGGCAGAGCATGTTAGATTAATTGTTCCCCCGAAGGACTGGCTGTCAAGGGTGCTCATGCAAACTTTTAGATGAGGAATGAGACTATCATTCCTATCAGTCCTATTCCATATAAATCTTGTCAGGAAGGAGAAGTTCCAGAGTTTCAAGAGGCAAATGTCAACAAATTAGTTAGCATCTTGTTTTTCCTGATCCTCTCATCCAAAACCAAAACATGTCTATGTTGAATATTGAGAATAAATGTAGAGAATCTTTGAGAACACTGAACAGCAAGTTAGAGGGAGATGTGCTTATACACTTGTAGACTTAGTATCTGGTAAAGCATGGACTCATCTTCAGGTGGAAATCCTGCCATCATTTCTAGATATAAGATCAATCTGAAGTATCCAAACTTCCCAAACTGATAGAGTCATCACACATTTACTGCCAATCCTGACAGATCCTA
Organism: Sciurus carolinensis; assembly: GCF_902686445.1. Taxonomy (NCBI): domain Eukaryota; kingdom Metazoa; phylum Chordata; class Mammalia; order Rodentia; family Sciuridae; genus Sciurus; species Sciurus carolinensis. Next base: position 112,442,484 of record NC_062214.1, on the reverse strand, counting down.
ATCATGAAGTATTTTTTATTTCAATGAAATGATGAGGAAGGGGGAAAAAACACTAGATGTAGAACAAATTATTTAGCTAACTATTAAGATATTTTATTTAGAATTTATAATTAACATCTTTCACTCATATAAGAAACATTTACTATTTTTTTTTTTATCTTTTAAAAAGAGACCATGGGGACAGTTTGCTTGCACAGGGGACCTAGGAAGTTTTTTTTCACCATGATCAGCCACCCAGGCACTCAAGGGCTGCCACAGCCAAGGTACCAGGAGGCTTGGCTACTGCTCAAGATGGCAGCAGACCTTGGCATCAACCACATGGTGCTGGTTCTTCAGGAATGTAGAATGTTGGGGTTAGGAGGTCATGAAGGATTCCACCAAGATTTTGAAGGAAGGCCTGGGAGGCCAGGGAAAGGGTAGCAGAGTTGGAATCCCTCCAGACATCCCCTGAAAGGGTGATTCATGAAAGTGTGAGAAGGAAGCTGAAGCTGTAGTGAAGACCTCTGAGATCAAGAGAAGTCAGTAACATGGAACATGTGCCAAGGAAAGTTGCAGGAATTGAGCAGAGACAAACCAAGAGAGAGGACCTGCGGGCTTCAACTAGAAAGCCATAGGGGCAAAGTTGTACAAACCTTTCCATGATATTCCAAATGCTGAATATGGAGCTATAGGACTTGTTTGCCCAGTTGGATTTAGGTCTTACTTTGGTCCTATCCCTTCTTTCTATGCCCCTATTTTTCCCTTTTGGAATGGAAATGTTTACTCTGTGACAATATATATGTATATATGTGTATATATGGATATTGGATATATTTATGTATGTATATATACATATATACTATATATGTATACACACAAACACTCTTATTGGAGATATATATATATATATATATATATATACACACACACACACATATATATGTAATGAAAATGTTTATTCTATGCCATTGTGTGTGTGTGTGTGTGTGTATATCCAATATAGATGGCACAAAGTAAACATTTCCATTACAAATGTATGTGTGTGTGTATATCTAATATATACGTGTATATATAATATATATGTGTGTGTATATACATATACACCTGGCTTTTGATCTTGACCAAGCTAAGAGTTTACCTTCAGTCTCAGATGAGATTTTGAACTTAGACTTTAGGCAATGTTTTAACTATTAAGACTATGGGGCACATCTCCCATGCCGAGATCCAGCCCAGCCACCGACCCAGCACCTGTGTGCCTCTCCCGTGCTGGCCCAGCACCAGCCATCTCCAGAGCTACACCCCAACCCACAGTCTAGTGCCTGCGCCGTGGCTGACCATCTGTCAATATGTAGGATTGCCTCTGCCCACTAGCATGGATTATTCCCAACCTGAAGGCCACCATCCCTAGTGGGGCAGCACCACTCTTGGGACACCGCATTATCAAGTTCCTCTCAGGCATCAGGCTGCTAAAGACTAGGAGGTTTGAACAGTACAGTATGGTTTTATTGTAGAATTTTTTTTAGTAGTAGTAGTATTATGATTATTCCTATTATACCTACTATTATTCCTACTATTCTTTTATTAATATTTTTCTCATAGTAGGTGATTTTAACACACCTCTCTCACCATTGGACAGATCTTCCAAACAAAAATTGAACAAAGAAACCATAGAACTCAATAACACAATCATTAATTTAGACTTAACAGACATATATAGAATATTCTATCCATCAATGAGCAAATACACTTTCTTCTCAGCAGCACATGAATCCTTCTCTAAAATAGAACATATGTTATGCCACAAAACCACTCTTAGCAAATGCAAAACAATAGAGATACTACCTTGTGTTCTATCAGATCATAATGGAGTAAAATTAGAAATCAATGATAAAATAAACAGAAACTACTCCAACACCTGGAGACTAATAATACACTGCTGAATGATGCATGGGTAACAGAAGACATCAGGGGGGAGATAAAAAGAATTCTTAGAGGTAAACGAGAACAAGGATACAACATATCAAAATCTCTGGGACACTATGAAAGCAGTACTAAGAGGAAAATCCATTGCATGGAGTGTATTCAATAAAAGAATAAAAAATCAACAACTAAATGACCTAACATTACAGCTCAAAGCCCTAGAAAAAGAAGAACAGATCAACACCAAAAGTAGAAGACAGGAAATAACTAAAATCAGAGCTGAAATCAATGAAATTGAAACAAAAGAAACAATTCAAAAAATTGACCAAACAAAAAGTTGGTTTGTGAAAAAATAAACAATATTGATAAACCCTTAGCTACACTAATGAAGAGAAGAAGAGAGAAAACTCAAATTACTAAAATTCATGATGAAAAAGGAAATATCATGACAGACACTATTGAAATACAAAACATAATTAGAAGCTATTTTGAAAATCTATACTCCAACAAAATAGAAAATCTCAAAGACATCTACAGGTTTCTGGAGACATATGATCTACCCAAACTGAATCTAGAGGACATATGCAATTTAAATAGATCAATTTCAAGCAATGAAATAGAAGAACTCATCAAAAGACTACCAATCAAGAAAAGTTTGCAACCACATGGATTCGCAGCTGAGTTCTATAAGACCTTCAAAGAAAAACTCATTCCAATACTCCTCAAAGTATTCCAGGAAACAGAAAAGGAGGGAACCCTTCCAAACTCCTTCAAGCTAATATCACCCTAATACCAAAACCAGACAAAGACATTGAGGAAAGAATACTTCAGACCAATATCCCTAATGAACATAGAGGCAAAAATTCTTTTTTTTTTTTTTGTGCTGGGGATTGAATCCAGGGCCTTGTGCTTGCAAGGCAAGCACTCTACCAACTGAGCTATATCCCCAGCCCGAGGCAAAAATTCTTAACAAAATTTTAGCAAATCACATACAAAAACATATTAAAAAGATAGTGCACCATGATCAAGTGGATTTTATCCCAGGGATGCAAGTTTGGTTCAACATCCAGAAATCAATAATTACATTCACCATATCAACAGGCTTAAAATTAAGAATCATATGATTATTTCAATAGATGCAAAAAAAAAAGCATTTCATAAAATATAGCACCCTTCATGCTCAAAAAACTAGAAAAAATAGGGATAGTAGGAACATACCTCAACACTGTAAAGGCTATCTATGCTAAGCGCACAGTCAACATCATTCTAAATGGAGAAAAACTGAAAGCATTCCCCCTAAAAACTGGAACAAGGCAGAGATTCCCTCTTTCACCACTTCTATTCAATATTGTCCTTGAAACTCTAGCCAGAGCAATTAGACAGACCAAAAAAATTAAAGGGATATGAATAGTAAAAGAAGAATTCAAACTATCACTATTTTCTTAATGACATGATTCTATACTTAGGGGAGCCAAAAAATTTCACCAGAAAACTTCTAGAACTAATAAATTAATTCAGAGAGAGAACTCTGCCAAAATATAAATCCCAAAGGTACACCAGTCCCACCCTACCTGCCTACAGTCACCACCTAGTCAATCCATATAAGTGGATTAATCCATTAATTAGGTTACAATTATCAAATCTCATAATTTCACCTTTGAACAGTCTTGCACTGTCTTATGCATGAGCTTTTGGGGGACCCTTAATACTCAAAGCATAACATTCTGCCCTGGCCCCCAAAAGCTCATTCACATTTCATAATGTGAAACACATTAGTTTATTTCTAAAAGTCCGCATAGTCTATGGGGGTCTTGTTAAGGAAGTCTGGCACTAAACCAATGTGATGGAGATTCAGGCCTACTTTTTCTTCTATTTGGTGAAGAGTCTCAGGTCTAATTCCTAGATCTATGATCCATTTTGAGTTGAGTTTTGTACAGGTGGGAGATAGGGGTTTAATTTAATTTATTGCATATGGATTTCCAGTTTTGCCAGCACCATTTGTTGAAGAGGCTATCTTTTCCCCATTGTATGTTTTTGGCACCTTTGTCTAGTATGAGATAACTGTATTTATGTGGCCTGTCTCTGTGTCATCTATTCTGTACCATTGGTCTACCTGTCTATTTTGGTGCCAATACCATGCCGTTTTTGTTACTATTGTTCTGTAGTATAGTTGAAGATCTGGAATTGTGATACCTCCTGCTTCACTCTTTCTCTCTCCAACTTCTGTTTGCTATGTCCTGAGCTACTTTCCTCTGCCACATCCTTCCACCATGATGTTCTGCCTCGCTTTGGATGCAGAGTTATGGAATCAGTTGAACATGGACTGAACCTCTGAAATTGTGAGCCAAAATTAACAAATTCTCTTCTTGTCAGGTCTTTTGTTCACAGCAACACAAAGATGACGAAAACAACTATACTCGCATACACCTTGTATGTGTTCATATGTATATATACGTGTGTGTATGTAATATACCACCTATCTAGTGGTCTCTGAATGTTACATTTGACTTTATGTATCCAGAATGACTTAAACCAATGAAGATTTTCTTAGATAAACCAAATTGCAGAAGAGGACTGGAACAGCTGCTCGAAGAAGTCATCAAGTCAAAGATCCAGATTTTTAACTTCCTACTATCATTCTCAGCACATGACTTGCATGCTCACGGCTGCAAGATGGTTATTCCATCCCTAGACATTACATCCACGTGCAAAGAAGCAAAGAAGAAGAAGGACCAACATCAAGGACAAAAGGCATCCCAGAGCACTACCCAATAAACTTCCACTCACAACTCATGGGTCAAAACCTGGGCAACCCAGTCACCCTACCTACAAAGGATCCTGGAAGGCATTTTTATCTGTTGCACGGTTTCCCTAAACAAAATCAGGGTCCCTTAAGTAACAAATACTAAGAAGATGGATCCTGAGTGGTCAATGATCAGTGGGTGCCACAAAATCAAGGACATTTTAACTTTATGCTCAAGTTCCACAAGTCAAAAATCATCAACTATCTCCTTATTTCAGTGTTTTTTTTTTCTTCCAAGAAGCAGTCTCTCATCCTTTACCATCAAACTTACTCTTTTTTTTTTTTTAATTTTTTTTTTATTTTTTATTTTTTATTATAAAATTGTAAACAAATGGGATACATGTTGTTTCTCTGTCTGTACATGGCGTAAAGGCATACCATTTGTGTAATCATAAATCTACATAGGGTAATGTTGTTTGATTCATTCTGCCATTTTTTCCCCTTCCCCCCCTCCCCTCCCACCCTTCCCCTCCATCTATACAGTCCTTCCTTCCTCCATTCCTGCCCCCCTCCCTAAACCCAACTCCAACCCCAACACTAACCCTTCCCACCCCCCATTATGTGTCATCATCCACTTATTAGCGATATCATTCTTCCTTTGGTTTTTTGAGATTGGCTTATCTCACTTAGCATGATATTCTCCAGTTTCATCCATTTGCCTGCAAATGCCATAATTTTATCGTTCTTTATGGCTGAGTAATATTCCATTGTATATATATACCACATTTTCTTTATCCATTCATCAATTGAAGGACATCTAGGTTGGTTCCACAATCTGGCTATTGTGAACTGAGCAGCTATGAACATTGATGTGGCTGTATCTCTGTAATATGCTGATTTTAAGTCCTTTGGGTATAGGCCAAGGAGTGGGATAGCTGGGTCAAATGGTGTTTCCATTCCAAGTTTTCTAAGGAATCTCCACACTGCTTTCCAGAGTGGCTGCACTAATTTGCAGCCCCACCAGCAATGTAAGAGTGTACCTTTCTCCCCACATCCTCGCCAACACCTGTTGTTGGTTGTATTCTTGATAATTGCCATTCTAATTGGGGTGAGATGGAATCTTAGGGTGGTTTTGATTTGCATTTCTCTTATTACTAGAGATGTTGAACATTTTTCCATATGTTTGTTGATTGCTTGTATATCTTCTTCTGTGAAGTGTCTATTCATTTCGTTAGCCCATTTGTCGATTGGATTATTTACATTCTTGGTGTAGAGTTTTTTGAGTTCTTTATAGATTCTGGAGATTAGCGCTCTATCTGAAGTATGATTGGCAAAGATTTTCTCCCACTCTGTAGGCTCTTTCTTTGCATTGCTGATAGTTTCCTTTGCTGAGAGAAAGCTTTTTAGTTTGAATCTATCCCAGTTATTAATTCTTGCTTTTATTTCTTGTGCTATGGGAGTCCTGTTGAGGAAGTCTGGTCCGAAGCCGACATGTTGAAGCTCTGGACCTACTTTTTCTTCTATAAGATGCAAGGTCTCTGGTCTGATTCCGAGATCCTTAATCCATTTTGAGTTTAGTTTCATGCATGGTGAGAGATATGGGTTTAGTTTCATTCTGTTGCATATGGATTTCCAATTCTCCCAGCACCATTTGTTGAAGAGGCTATCTTTTTTTGTTACCTCTACTCCCCTAAAAGGATCAACTAGGAAACATTACTTTAGCAACAATCACAAAGAACACCTGAAAGAAGACACAAAGACTCTCCAGCCCATCAGCATCCTCCAAGGGGATCAATCCAACACTGTAGCATTGCTCTGTTTCATAGAATGGTGTTTCCTGCTAACTCTACAGCAAGAATCTGCACTTTTTAAAAGCCAGAATGGTCTCCAACACATATCGTAAAAACTGGGAAAGAAGGAAGGAAGGTAATGCAAAATAAATATGAACCAGTCCCCAACTTCTTTGTGCCTAAGCAGCTGGTCCAGTCCATTAATTGAATTACCTGTAGTATCCAAAGTAAATTAGAGACAAATCTTCCAATTAATTAACTGTGGCACAGTTAGCACATGGCTTGATAATTACAGCACACCTGCTCTCAGAGGCGCTGAGAGCAGTCCCCTGGTCTCGATTATGTCAGCAATGCAGTGCCCCTCCTCTGAAGCAAGAGGCTCACTGATGTAGAACAGGACACAGAGAGAAGATGCAGTTTCTCCAAACCTCAGGCTGAATAGAAAATCTTTTGAGACTTCCCTACTTTCACAGGAGAACATTAAACAATATGTGTCTTCAGAAATGGGAAAGCTGGATTTTGTCTGCCAAGAACCATGAGACCCAGCAAAGGATTTACATGTCCCTCCTGTGGGAAGGCAGCCCAAGGAAGAAAAGACATTCACCTAGAAGTGGGAAGACTTCTTCCGGCCATGACATGCTTACAGAAAGAAGGTATCCGCCTCCCCTATCTTCACATCCATAAAATGGCAGCATCAGACTAAGCTAAAGATATTTGCATTGTTTCTGTGGAGTTGAAAGAATCCACATTTTGCACACAAATGCTAGTGTGACAAAGCACGAGCCGTGGCACAAAGTGTTACTCACACTGATCTTTTTGTCAATTCTTATGCAAATGAATGAGTTTTATAATATAAGGTTAGTAGACTTAAACTAACAGCTGAAAACAAAATAATTTTGTTCACCTTCAGCTGGAATGACAAATCAATTGAGTCTGATAGCAGCAAAGTGCCACATCATGGTGATCCTCGGGAAAAGGCTTTGTCCTTATGCCCGAAGATTCTGTGGGTATCCTAATTTAAATGAGAAAATGGGGCTACAAACCCTTCCTAGGCTTAAGTCTAGGGTCATGAAGCTGCATTTATTAGAATGGGGCACAGGTTAGACTCCTGGAACTCTGAGATTATTTTCTAGTACTCTATGAATATAAACCAGTGCTCCTCAAATGTAAGTGAGCCTATGAATTACCTGTGAAACTTCTTCAAGATGTAAATTCCTAAGCCCCACTCCAGAGGCTCTGAGGTTTGGAGTGCTTCATAGGTGATTCTGATGCAAACCAGAATTTGGAGTGATGCATAGGTGATTCTGTAATCCAAAACCCATATTCAGACACACACCAGTAATTTTAAAGCAGCTGGGAAAGATCCTCATACTGGAAAAGGGCCTGAGTTTTCTTCATTTGGTTAAATGCAGCACAGTTCACTATTAAATTCCAAACCAGCATGATGAATTTGTATGTCCAAGCAAGGTGTGGTGGTGCACAACTCTAATCCCAGTAACTCCGGAGGCTGAAAGAGGAGGATCACAAATTCAAAGCCAGTTTCAGCAACTTAGTGAGACCCTGTCTCAAAATAAAAAATAAAAAGGATGTGGCTCAGTGGTAAAGCACCCCTGGGTTCAATCCCAGTACCAAAAAAAGTTTGTCCTTGCTTTTAAAGAAGATCAAGAAGGCCTTGGCATGAATGGAGCAATGCATATTCCAGAAAATGCAAAGAGGTAAACAAATGCTGCGTGATCCAGCTTTGCAGGAGTGATCACGCAAAGTAAGGCAACAGCAGCATTCAATACTGTGTGAAATGAATCATTCATTCAACAAATAAAAGCAGTAGGGCAAAGGCTCAGGAGCCCTGCAATCCTGACCAAGATGTATGCAGCATCCAATAGTTAATAGCAAAAACAATTTGTCTCCTTTCTTTCTGCTTTTGTTCATCAAAAGATTTGAGTTTCCTGAGATCCTAACTTCATAGGGAAAAAACTCACTCCTCAGATCATATCACCTATCAACACACCTGGCCCAGTGATTTTCAACAGGAAGGATCTGATATTCTTCACTAGGAAGCCTAAATTCTCTTCCTAAGGAGTATGCTGAAGGGCAGCAGAATATGTGCCTTAAAATAGGCCACTTTTGTATAAGAATTATGTTGAGTTGAAGGCAGTTGAGAAGAATAAAACAAGAAAAGCTCTCTGCCCATCCTAAAAACAGGACATAAATTTACAATGGTGCTCCTCGCTCAAGCGTGCACACACCCATACACACACACCAGAAAGCACAAAGGCTGACTGCCATAGATGACTTTAGACCCTTGTCAGCCTGGAGAGGGCACCAGAGGAATTTACCTAACAAACTTTATTAACAAGTTTTAATCAACAGTGAGTTTCCCATACATAGCCATGCACTGCATGACTTTGGTCAACAATGGACTTCACATAGGACAGTGGTCTCATAAAATTAAAACGAAGCTGAAAAGTTCCTATTGCCCAGTTTTGTTGTTGGTTTGGTACTGAGGATTGAACTCAGGGGCACTTTACCACTGAGCTACAGTCCCTTTCTTTTTATTTTTTTACTTTGAGACAGGGTCTCACTAAATTGCTGAGGGTTTCGCTAAGTTACTGAGGCTGGTTGGAACTTGTGATCCTTCTGCCTCAGTTTCCCAAGCCACTGGGATTACAGGCATTTGCCACAGTGCCTGGCTTGCCCAGTATCTTTAATATATTTTTTCTAGGTCTAGATTTGTTCAGATACACAAATGCATTGTGTTACAACTACCTGCAGTGTTCAGTATAATAATATGCTGTATAAGTTTGTAGCTCAGAAGCTATAACATGTATATTCATATATATACCATATAGCCTAAGTGTGTGGAAAGCTCCACCTCCTAGGTTGATAGACGTACACTCTATGATGTTCACACCATAATGAAATGGCCATCAATGTATTTCTCAAAATACAACTCCATTGTTAAGTGACACATTACTAGAGTTTCCTTCCCACAACTTGCTACACCTAGAGACTCAGGGTCCTCTTCCTTTGTCTTGTCACTTCTCTAAAAATGTATTGTTCTTTGTTAAAGATGCTATAAAAGCCACAGTACCCAATTGCTTTGAGGTTTACCCTTTTCTCTGGGCATCTCCCACGTTTCACAGCTTGAATGTCTCTTTCAAAACTCATGTTGGTTAATTGCTATTGTGCCAATACTGGGAAATGGGACTTTTAAGAGGGAATGAGTCATGAGGGCCCTACTCTAATAAATGGATTAATGCCATTATCACAGGAGTTGGCTAGCTACTGAAACTGGACTTTCTTTGCTGGCCAGTGGGATCTATGTAAGCTGCAGACCTCTTCAGTCAAGAAAGCCTGTTTCTTCTCCACTACAATTGAGTGACAAGTTGCTGCTCTTAATAGCAGACCATGCCCTGCAGTGTTGCAGCAGACCCCAGCAGCTCACCACTAATTTTTTCTTTCTGGGTTCTTGTCTCACAAATTCAAAAAATGAAATCCACAGATGAGAATAAGTGAAAGAGTAAGATTTGAATTAAAGAAAGAAGAGTAAGATTTATTCAAGTGTGAATAGACACAGATGTGCTGCAGGATGAGAGAGACCCAGGAATTGCCCTTGGCTGTGCTAGTCTAGAGATTTATATAGCATTTGGGTCAACTATGCCAATTAGGATTTGGAAAAGTACTAAGGCTATCAGTTAACCCTTGAGTCTGAACTTCCATTCAGGTCTGCCCTTCTTTCATTTTCTCACTGCTCACTTGCAGTTCCAGTTTTCTAGGAGATTGAGGTCAGGAGACGGTGAATCCATGATGGTAGATGTGGTGCTGTGTGGAGCAGGCATCTGCATCTGGCCCAGGCCGGGTCATTGCAGTGTGACAGGTCAGTGCACCCTGGCTTGCCTCTGCCCTGGCCCAGGGCATCCCAGGCCCACTGCTGGCACAGCAGGCTCAACTGCAGCCATGTCTGTGCTCTCCGCCTGTACTCCAGCCTACCCCAGCTGCTGCTCCACAGCTCCAGGACAAGGACTAGGCTCCACAATCATGGGAGTGACTGGTAAAAAAATTGAGCTCTCTCTCAATATTTTTTCTTGCTCAATCCCTTCTTGCCATGTGATGCCTCTACCATGTTATAATGCAGCAAGAATGGCCCTCATCAGATACAGACATCTTGATAGTGGACTTCTTATTCTCCTGAACTTTGAGAAATAAATTTCTTTTATTATAATTACTAGACTGTGGCACTGTTATAACAGCAGAAAATGGACTGAGACATATGTATCTATGAGACATACCTGTTAATAAACTTCTGTTTGTTCTTGTTTATCTGTCTTTTGTGACAGATGAGTCCCAGCAGAGAACTCAGAAGGATAAAGGGAAAATCATCTTTCTCCCCTTCAAGGTATGTCATCCTTCTTTCTAGAATTCTGCGATCTCCAACCCCCATCCTATCCTTCTTGAAGATGTAGACCTTCCCAAGACTTAGACATGATTTCAACTTCCAGAAGCTTATCTACTCTAAGTTTCCAGCTGCCATAACTTTTAATGAAACAGGTAATGGTCTACAACCTACAGTCACCTCCTCTGAACTAGGAAACTAGAATTACAAGAAGATCCTTCTCTGCTTTTTAATTCCCATCCCCAGAGGCATAGTGTCAATACTCCTAGCACTTCAGGGCTTAGGTCTCTGCAACTCCAACATAGAGAGAGTTCAGAAAGCAATTCTACCTCCTCCTCCATAATCCCATCTTCGCATCCAGGAAAACTAAAATAAGGTCCTGCTGTTTTCTTCATTTAATGAATTCAAATGTTACAGGAACTTAAGTTTCTTCATTTAATAAAGTGTCTTGACTCAGATTGTTCCCAAATATGACAATGATAGGATCCCAAGAAGCTGAAATAGGAAATTTATGAATACCTTTCACTGGGATCCCTGCCATGAAGGAAGGGATTTCTTTTGATCTCCAACTATTCCTCATACCTAAATAAGGGCTCTAGAAGTGCTCAATAAATATTTGTAGAATAAATGAATGAACAGGTGACAACACTTAAAACAGCTATTCTGAACACTACCAAAGACTCCACAAGCTGGGTCTACGGCCTGTCCCTCACCTCCCTCTACCTTTGGAAACCAGGCTTCATGCAGAAGTGTGTGGGATGGAGTCTGTTCCTACTTCTAGCCAACTCCACTTCAGTAAAACCACACTAGTATCTTGAAATTGACCATGAAGGGAGTAATCTGCATTGTGAAAATCACAAATACTACAAATCAGGGGTTTTAATTTTAGAGTCGATGGTTAAACATTTACCAACACACCACTGCCCTTAAGACTCATAATGCCTCTTTTCTGCTAATACAGAAGCAAGAAAGGATTAAGCTCAGCTTTCGGCAGTTCCAATCCAGGAAATAAAATCATATTTGTCAACTCATTTTGTAAAAAAAAAATATAAATTCACACCAATTTTCTGGTCCAGATTTCTGTCAAGTCTCTATAAAAGAGACATCCCTGAACAGTGAAGAGGCTCCTTTCCCATTTGCAGAAAGTTACATTTAATTGTCATTAGTTAAATGAACAAAGATTGAAATCTAAATACAGGATGACTGGAAGACTGAGGAAAAGATGTGTGGTTCAGTCACAGAGCCTGCCAAGATACTGCCAGGGGCTTTTCTGAGCCTAATTCAACTATAAGTTACCATATTTCACCACACAGTTGGTGCCACTTCATTCACAAGTATTCTATGCATCCTAATCTTGCACCAAAGACAACGTAGTAAAATTTAAAAATGATTTTAAAGTAATTTTGGCACAATTTTTTAAACCTCTTAGGGACTAGGAAAAGCATGTGCTTATTAGCCCAGGGCTCAATCCCCAACACCAATAAAAGTAAAAAAAAAAAAAAAAAAAAAAAAAAAAAAAAACCAAGCTGGTTTCATTTATGTGTTTAGAAATGACATCACTGATAAGAAACTGTTTTCCAGACACTGAACTCAGTACTGACAATAAATAACAAACATTTCCTTCAGAGTGACTGATACTCCAGGAACATGTGCTTATGTTTATTTAAAGCCCAAATAAACTAGCTTCAGATTGAGACTAAAAGATAATACTGATAATACTGATATTCCAGGTAAAAATTTTAAAACGAAGAGAAAGCAATCATTTATTTGAATAATTTAAGCTATCAAGACAGATAGCTATCTAGAATCTCGGGATTCAAGCACATGAAATCATTATTAAACTTTTATTTCAATCTATGGTCTACATCTTTCTATTTTATCAGACAATTAATCAAAATATTTAGTGAGCACATGTTATGTATTAGCAATGGGCTAGCTGCTAGAGGGGAAAAAAAAAAAAAGGCAGCATAATCCCTGCCCTTAGGAAATAGGTTTACTAGGATGAAGGAAGAGAAGGCCTTCCTGCAGGGGTAACAGCACAAAGAGAGAAAAACATGCTCTAAGGTCAGAGAGAGCAATATTTTACAATCAGAAATGTCAGTTACCCTGATTTGATTATACCAATGTATCTATGTCAACACACCATGTTACCCCACAATATGTATGATTTTTATGTGTCAAAAATAATTTAATTAATTTTTAAAAATCAATGTGGATAGATAGGGTATAGCAAAGCAGAAAAACACACTAAACACAGTAGGCAATGGGAAGCCAGTGGTTAAGTAACACAACTTAAGAAGTTGAAGTTAAAGATGAGACAGCAGTGAATGCAGCAGGAAGGAGATCATGAGGTTCTACATGAAATTAGTGAATTTTCCATTTGGTGGGTTGAACTGTGCCCCTCCAAAAAAAATCATGTTCAAGTCCTAACTTCTTTCCCATCCCACCCTCTCTCCACAGTTGTTAATATGACTCTACTTAGAAATAGGGTATTTATATATGCAATCAAGATGAGGTAACAGTGGATTAGGATGGGCCCTAAATCCTATAACTGGTCTCCTTGTAAGAGAGAACACAGAGGCAGAAGAGGAACAGGGAAGGTCACATCACCACAGAGACAGAAACTGAAGTGATATAGCTACAAGTCAAGAAATGCTGGCGACCACCAATAACCAACAGAGAGGCAAGGAGAGACAGCATCCCCCTCAGAGCTTCCAGGAGGAACCAACCCTGCCTACACCTCTATTTCAGATTACTGGCTTCCTGAACTGCAAGAGAATAAGTTTCTGATGTTTTAAACCATTCGGTTTTGAGTGATTTGTCACCGCAGACCTAGAAAACTAATGCAGCCACAAAATATGCAATAGAATACGTGAAAATAGAAAAAAAATCAGGTATAACATTTCCTTATTGCCTAATTTATTTACTAAAATTACATTTTTTTTTTTTTTTTTTTTTTTTGGTACTGAGGATTAAACCCAGGGACACTAAACTACTGATTTACATCCCAGCCCTTTTTATTGTTTATTTTGAGACAGGGTCTTACTAAGTCACTTTGGGCCTCACTAAGTTACTGAGGCTGACCTCTAGCTTGCAATCCTCCTGCCTTAGCCTCCCAAGTTGCCAGGATTACAGATGTGCACCACCATGCCCAGACTAAAATTACCAGTTTATACCTTCTTTTGAGGTGGCTCACAGCTCTCATGTTTTATAAGTTAACACTGATAATTTGAGATATTGAGAATATTGACCCCCTCTCTGCCTTTCTTGCTTTTCCCATCAGCACCCATATATAACTGAAACATGTTAGAGTCAAGTAATTATAAGATACAAGCTCTGATATCATATTAATGAACAATTGGGTCAAATCTTATGGATTGCAATAATTCCCAGTCTGGTTTTTTGCTGTTGTTGTTATTTGTTTGTTTCTTTTCCTTTTCATTCAAAAGAAACACTTTTTAAATTTTAATGTTATTTATTTATTTTTGGTACTGGGGACTGAACCCAGAGATGCTCTACTACTGAGCTATATCCTCAGCCCTTTTTATTTTTTTTATTTTTGAGACAGGGTCTCACTAAATTGCTGAAGCTGGCCTTGAACTTGTGATTCTCTGACCTCAGCCTCCCCAGTAGCTGGGATTACAGGTTTGCACCACTGTGCCCTGCTCAAAATAAAAACTTTTAATAAATATGGTCTTTGTCCTTTACCTTTCACCTTCATAAGCATATTTTAACTCATCTCTCAAGACAATAACATTAGGTTAGATGTTCTCACAAATAAATTCTGTATCACAAGCACAATTCTGATTTATAACAAAAGTTTGTTTTCCTCTTTTCTCTTAGAGGATGGGTGGCAGAGCACTTAATGATATGGTATGGACAACGGACACAATAAAGCAGTCACTAAAAACATTAATCGTATTTGTTAGGTCATTGTTCCAGGTGCTTTATTTAGTCCAAATCCTCCTGATATTTTCTACAGATAGCCAAAAAAGGTGAAGATCTGTTAAATTACTTACTAGTTTGTTCTCATTCAATTTTTGATAAAAAATGTAAACTATCAAAGACTTTCTAAAAGTGTTCGGGTGTCAAGAGCTTCAAAAGCAAGTATTAAGAATGAACAAACAGGCAGAGATCCAAGATGGCAGACTAGAGGGAGGCTGCGTTCCTTGTGGCTCCATAACTCAGGTTTCAAGCAGAGGATATCTGTTTCTTGGTGAGGGAGTTTTTGCTGCTTATCAATCCCCTGCTGTTTACCCCATTTGTACACTGCAATCACCTGCAGTCTGCCACCATATCCACTACTTTTTGAGTGCAGATTGCTCACTGACTGGCGCCTATCATTCACCATTTGACCATTTGTCTGTCTCTTGCCTACCCATCACCTACCTTTTACCTACACATCACCCACCACCCAAAGTCCACCTGCAGATCGTCCACTGGTAGCCTGCAGACCAACTGCAGACTGCCAGCAGACTGCCAGCTGCCTGCTGTTGTCTGGAAGTCCACTGTCACAGTACCTGCAGGTTTGGTTACACACGGCTGCCATCATTTTGAGACAACAGCCAGGACCAGCAGGACACCCAGCCAGACTGACTGAGCCTCATCTCCAGAACCCCTCAGCCTGACCAACCACACCCTGCCTCCAGGACCCCCAGACCAACTGACCACGCCCCGCCACTAGGACCTGGACTGACTCTACCCTGCATCCAGGACCCTAAACCAGACTGACCACACTCTGTCTCCGGGACCCCTAACTGACCACACCCACACCCTGAGCTGCAGCTCCCCATTTGCCAACATATTTAGAAGCCAGTGTGGCCATCCTGGACAATCCTGGAATCAGAAGCTCCCATCTTTAGGTGAGGCAAATCCCATCCTGAGATGCCTGCCTGGAAGCTCATTGTCATGTACCTCTCATGCATCAGGCTACTGAAGAGTGGGAGGTTTGAATACCGTATGACTATTATAGTGTAGTGGGCTTTTTTTTTTTTTTTTTTTCACTTTTTCTCCTTTTTGAAAATGTTAAGTTTTTAATTCTTTACTTTTCTTGCTCCATTTTCCTTTTGTTTACCTGTTTTCTCAGAGTCTCTTTCTCCCTTTTCTCATGCTAACAACCAACTGCTTTTGATTACTCTTTCACTCTTTCTACCATCTAAAACTTCTATATACTCTTTTCTTATCCCATTAACAGTTACATCCTACACCCATCCCCATCCTCTTTGTCCTCCATTAGAAACTTCAGACCTTCTATTTATTATACTGTAGATAATAATTGAACTCATCCTCTCTTTTATTATGACAATAACTTTTTCATAGGGGCTATTTGGTTTAGGGCTGCATATTGTCTGTACTGGATGCTGGTAATATTGATCTCCCCCTTAAAGAAGAGGTTTTGGAAACCTATAGGGTCACTATCTGCCTATCAGGGGGAAACTACAATACCCCAGATCTACACTGCTAGAGGGGAAGATACATGAACAACATTTAAAAAAAAAAAAAAAGGGAAGAAAATGATCCAAACAAACCTAGGTTCTACATTAATAGAATCCAGTGACAGCATGGTAAAAGAAATGTCAGAAAAGGTGTTCAGAATATAAATAATTAAAATGATTCATAAAGCAAAGGATGAGATAAGAGAGCAAATGCAGGCAATGAATGATTACTCCAATAAGCAGTTGAAAGAGCAACTTCAGGAAGCAAAGATCATTTCAATAAAGAGAGATTCTGGAAAAACAAACAAACAGAAATCCTTGAAATGAAGGAAACAATGAACCAAATAAAAAACTCAATGGAAAGCATCACCAACAGACTAAATCACTTGGAAGACAGAATCTCAGCCAATGAAGACAAAATATTTAATCTTGAAAATAAGGTTGAACACACAGAGAAGATGGTAAGAAATCATGAATGAAATTTCCAAGAACTATGGGACATCATGAAAAGACCAAATTTAAGAATTATCAGGATTGAGGAAGGCACAGAGATACAAACCAAAGGAATGAACAACCTATTCAATGAAATATCAGAAAATTTCCCAAACCTGAAGAATGAAATGGAAAATCAAATACAAGAACACCAAATGTACAAAATCACAACAGATCCACAGCAAGGTACATTATAATGAAAACGCCTAACATACAAAATAAAGATAGGATTTTGTAGGCTGCGAGAGAAAAGTATCAGATTACATATAGGGGGAAACCAATATGGATATCAGCAGATTTCTCAGCCCAGACCCTAAAAGCTAGAAGGGCCTGGAACAACATATTTCAAGCTCTGAAAGAACATGGTTACCAACCAAGAATGTTATACCCAGCAAAACTAACCTTCAGATTTGAAGATGAAATAAAATTCTTCCATGTTAAACAAAAGTTAAAAGAATTTACAAATAGAATGCCTGCACTACAGAACATTCTAAGCAAAATATTCCATGAAGAGGAAATGAAAAACAAAAATGTAGGTCAGCAAAGGGAGGAACTACCTTAAAGGAAAAACCAATCAAAGGAGAAACCAAATCAAGTTAAAAACCAAAAATAAACCCAAATAACTGGGAATACAAATCATATCTCAATAATAACCCTGAATGTTAATGGCCTAAACTCATCAATCAAAAGACATAGTCAGGCAGATTGTACTAAAAAGAAAGACCCAACAATATGCTGCCTTCAAGAGACTCATCATAGAAAAAGACATCCACAGACTAAAGGTGAAAGGATGGGAAAAAAACATATCAAGCACATGGACTCAGTAAAAAAGCAGGGGTTTCCATACTTATATCAGATAAAGTGGAATTCAAGCCAAGTAGGCAGAAGGGATAAAGAAGGACATTTAATACTGCTTAAGGGCACCATAAACAGGAAGACATAGTGATCACAAATATTTATGCCCCAAACAATGGGACATCCATGTATGTCAAACAAATCCTTCTCAATTCCAAGAATCAAATAGACTACAACACAATAATTCCGGGTGACTTTAACATACCACGGTCACCACTGGATAGAACTTCCAAACAAAAACTACACAAAGAAACCACAGAACTCAATAACACAATCAATTACTTAGACTTAATAGACATATATAGATTATTCCATCCATCAATGAGCAAATATACTTTCTTCTCAGCAGCACATAGATCCTTCTCCAAAATAGACCATATGTTATGCCACAAAGCAGTCCTTAGTAAATGCAAAAAAAATAGAGATAACACCTTGTGTTCTATCAGATCATAATGGAATGAAATTAGAATCAGTGACAAAATAAAAAATAGAAATTACTTCAACACCTGGAGACTAAAAAATATGCTATTGAACAATGCATGAATAAAAGAAAACATCAGGGAGGAGATAAAAAAAATTCTTAGAGGTAAATGAGAATGATGATACAACATATCAAAATCTCTGGGACACTATGAAAGCAGTACTAAGAGGAAAATCCATTGCATGGAGTGCATTCAAGAAAAGAATAAAAAGTCAACAACTAAATGACCTAACAAATTACATCTCGAAGACCTAGAAAAAAGAAGAACAGAACAACACCAAAAGTAGTAAAAGACAGGAAATAACTAAAATCAATGAAATTGAAACAAAAGAAACAATTCAAAAAATTGACAAAACAAAAAGTTGACTCTTTGAAAAGTAAACAAAATACATAAACCTTAGCCACACTAACAAAGACAAGGAGAGAGAAAACTCAAATTACTAAAATTTGTGATGAAAAAGGAAATATCACTGACAGACACCACTGAAATATATAACATAATGAGAAGCTATTTTGAACATCTGTACTCCAACAAAATAGAAAATATCAAAGACATCAACAAATTTCTAGAGACATATGATCCTCCCCAACTGAACCAGGAGGACATACACAATTTAAACAGATCAATTTCAAGCAACGAAATAGAAAATGCCATCAAAAGTCTAACAACCAAGAAAAGCCCAGGACCAGGTGAATTCTCAGCCGAGTCCTACAAGACCATCAAAGAAAAACTCATTCCAATACTCCTCAAAGTATTCCAGGAAATAGAAAAGGAGTGAACCCTTCCAAACTCATTCTATGAAGCTAGAATCACTTTGATACCAAAACCAGACAAAGACACATCGAGGAAAGAAAATTTTAGATCGATATCTCTGATGAATATAGATGCAAAAATCCTTAACAAAATTTTGGCAAATTGCATACAAAAACATATTAAGAAGATAGCACCATGATCAAGTGAGGTTCATCCCAGGGATGCAAGTTTGGTTTAACATCCAGAAATCAAAAAATGTAATTCACCACATCAACAGACTTAAAGTTAAGAATCATATGATTATTTCAATAGATGCTGAGAAAGTGTATGACAAAATACAACACTCCTTCATGCACAAAACACTAGAAAAAATAGGGATAGTGGGAATATACCTCAACATTGTAAAGGCTATCTATGCTAAGCCCACAGCCAACATCATTCTTAATGGAGCCCTCTTTACCACTTCTATTCAACATCATATGTGAAATACTAGCCAGAGCAATTAGACCAAAGAAATTAAAGAGATATGAATAGGAAAAGAAGAACTCAAGCTGTCACCATTTCCTGATGACATGATTCTCTATTTGGAGGACCCAGAAAACTTCTAGATCTAATAAATGAATTCAGCAAAGTAGTAGGATATAAAATCAACACACATAAGTCTAAATTATTTTTATTCATAAGTGATGAAACAGCTACAAGGGAAATGAGGAAAACAACTCATTCACAATAGCCTCAAAAAATAAAATAAAATACTTGAGAATCAATCTAACCAAAGAGATGAAAGATCTCTATAATGAAAACTACAGAACATTAAAGAAAAAAACTGAAGAAGACCTTAGAAGATGGAAAGATTTCCCACGTTCTTAGATAGGCAGAATTAATATTATCAAAATGCTCATACTTCTAAAGGTGCTATACAGATTTAACACAATTCCAATTAAAATCCCTATGACATTTCTCATAGAAACAGAAAAAGCAATCATGAAATTCATCTGGATGAACAAAAGACCCAGAATAGTCAAAGCAATCCTGGGCAGAAGGAGTGATGTAGGAGGTATCACTATGCCAGGCCTTAAACTATACTATAGAGCAATAGTAACAAAAATGGCATGGTACTGGCACCAAAATAGACAGGTAGACCAATGGTACAGGATAGAAGACACAGAGACATACCCACATAAGTACAGTTATCTCATACTAGACAAAGGTGCCAAAAACTTACAATGGAGAAAAGATAACTTCTTCAACAAATGGTGCTGGCAAAACTGGAAATTCATATGCAGTAAAATGATATTAAACCCCTATCTCTCACCCTGTACAAAACTCAACTCAAAATGGATCAAGGATCTGGGAATTAAACCTGAGACCCTTCACCAAATAGAAGAAAAAGTAGGCCCGAATCTCCATCACGTTGGCTTAGGACCAGACTTCCTTAACAAGACCCCCATAGCACAAGAAATAAAAGCAAGAATCAATAAATGGAACAGATTCAAACTAAAAAGCTTTTTCTCAGAAAAGGAAACAATCAATAATGTGAAAAAAGAGCCCACAGAGTGGGAGAAAATCTTTTCCACATACACTTCAGACAGAGTACTCATCTCCAAAGTTTATAAAGAACTTAAAAAACTTCACACCAAAAACACAAAGAACCCAAGCAATAAATGGGTTAAGGAGCTTGGCAGACACTTCACAGAAGAAGATATACAGGTGATCAACAAATAAATGAAAAAGGGCTCATCATCCCTAGTAATTAGAGAAATATAAATTAAAACCACCCTAAGATTTCATCTAACTCCAATTAGAATGGCTATTATCAAGAACACAAGCAATAATAAGTGTTGGCATGGATGTGGGGGAAAAGGCACTTTCATACTTTGCTGTTGAAGTTGCAAATTGGTGCGGCTACTCTGGAAAACAGTATGGAGATTCCTCAGAAAACTTGAAATGGACCCACCATTTGACCCAGGTATCCCACTCCTCAGTTTATACCCAAAGGACTTAAAATCAGCATACTACAGTGATGCAGCCACATCAGTGTTCATAGAAGCTCAATTCACAATAGTTAGATTTTGGAACCAACCTAGATGCCCTTCAATTGACGAATAGATAAAGAAACTGTGGTATATTTACACAATGAAGTATTACTCAGTCATAAAGAAGAATAAAATTATGGCATTTGCTGGTAAATGGATGAAGTTGGAAAATATCATGCTAAGTGAAATAGGCCAAGCCCCAAAAAACCAAAGGCCGAATGTTTTCTCTGATAAGTGCATGACAATATATAACGAGGAGGGGTAAGGGGGGAGGAGATGAATGAAGGAACTTTGGATGGTGTAGAGTAAAATGGGGCGAGAAGGGGTGGGGGAAGGAAAGATAGTCAAATGAGACAGACAGTATTACCCTATATATATTTATGATTACATGAATGGTGTGAATCTACATTTTGTACAATCATAGAAATGGGAAGTTGTACCCCATATGTGTACAATGAATCAAAATCCAGTCTGTATAAATTTTTAAAAATTTAAATTAAAAAAAGGAATGAACAAACACCACCACAGTGAATTCTACCTTCATGTATATCTATAAAATGCCAATTAAAAATAAATAAATGAGTTTAAAAACAAAGAATGAACTAACAAAACTATATAACATCTTTTGTTATGGTTTGGATGTGAGGTGTCTCCCAAAAGCTCACCTGTGAGACAAAGCAAGAAGGATCAGAGGAGAAATGATTGGGTTGTGAGAGTCCTAACCCAATCAGTGAATTAATCCTCTGATAGGAATTAACTGGTAACTGAAGTGGTAGGGTGTGGCTGGCGGAGGTGGGAATTGGGGGTGTGGCTTTGGGGTATATATTTGTGTCTGGCAGGTGGAGCTCTCTCTCTTTGCTTTGTGATCATCATGTGAGTTGTTTCCCTCTGCCACACTCTTCCCCCATGATGTCCTGCCTCATCTCGAGCCTCAAGAAATGGAGCCTGATATCTATGAATTGAAACCTCTGAAACTGTGAGCCCCTAAATAAACTTTTTGTCCTCTCCAGTTGTTCTGGTTGGGTCCTTTTAGCCAAAGCAGCAAAAAAAAAAAAAAAAAGCTGACTAAAACAACTTTTCTAGGAAAGAAGCCCACTGAAAACAGAAACTGGAACACAGTTGTTTTTTTTTTTTTAATTAAAAGATATTCATCATAATAGTGTGAAAATTAAATAAAAGAGTCTTAAATTTTCTTAAAAAAGAGATATTCATCATAACACTATTATTGTGATTATTGTGTAACCTAGAGAAATGTTTAATGTCCAAAAAATTTAATGGTGAAATGACTGAATAATCAAATGCTATATAAAGTTTTGAAATGACACTGTCAAAGAATGCTTAGTGGTAAGAGGGAAAATGTTCATCTGTTAAGTGAACATTTATTCTTTTCTTCTTTGCAATTTTCTGTGTTTTCTAAATTCTTTACTATTTTATAATGAGTGAAACATTATTTTAAAATTATAAAAACTGGTCCAAGGACAAAATATTAGCAAGTGGCAGAACTCAGCACTATTTTAACTCAAGAACCCTGTGGCCCACTACCCTACAAGTGTCTTATGTAAAGTCCTATTTTTGTCCCGGGAACATTATTCTCAAAAGAAAAATAGCTCTGGCTACTCCTTTGGCTATACTTTGGTGAAGTTCTTTTTCACAGAACAGAATATTACAACTATGAACTTTCACAATTTGAAATATTGCCTCTAGCTCTGGTTGTGGTCCCTTCGTTTTCTAGTACAATCTATCAGGGGTTGGCTGAGTTCAGTCCAAATAGATGCATTATGCTGAAAGGCAACATAAACCAAGGGAGTCATTACCCAGAGATAGACTGGCCAGAAAATCAGTCAAAAGAAAAGAGGCCAGAGCTCCCACTCCAGGCATTTAGGCTAGACAATAATTCATCAAGAGTTCTATGTCCCAGGGAAAAAGAGATTATATCAATACATGTGATATCCTAATGAAGCTGACAATGCTTATTCTCTTCTCATGTCTTTCTCTACAGTCACAGAAATCTAGGTCACTATGAGATGCAGCAGGCAAATCTCTCCCCCAACATTACACAGAATAGTCCTTTAATAAAACAAAATTATTTCTTTCACTTAATTTTAAACATTTCACATAATTTATATTTATTCTATGCACATTTACAAAATACCTATTGTGTTCCAGGGATGGAGACGTAACTCTGAAATACACACATTAAAGCCACCTTGTTAATTAAGTTTTAAGTCTAGCAGCCCTTCAATCTCCACCTTCCCCAGCCCTTCTCTTCTCAGCAAGTGCCATAGCAACAATACATCCCATGGTGAATTGTATCATTGCCTGAGAGGTCATGAACACATCTATGGGAAATATTTTCAAATTTTATTAAATTTTTATTTTGCCATAGCCTAGATTCTTTTGGACTTATTTCAGGTCCTGAGTCTCTACAGCTTGAATTATCAGCTAATAATTCATCATCTGCACTTTTCAGTACCTCTTTGCCTTTATTTTCTATTACTGCTGAGAAAACCCCATTAGTTTAGTGATTTGCATGAAGCTATTCTATAAGTCAGCAAGTTACCCTGCCCATTACTGCCCACAGAGGTGGCCAATGCAAGAGGTTACCAAAGCTTTGAGTTATCATCTGAAAATACTACCATTCATTTCTATCTCTGTGAACATCAGTGAAAATGTTCTCATCTGATAAAATTGTTATCTTTTTTATTACTTCATTCCCACAAAACTATAATGTTGATGAAATTGCACAGGTAAGCTAGAGTAATTCACACAATGATAAATTAATTTTAAAATATTCTTCCTCTTCATTGACAGAGTGATGGTTAAGTCTTCCTTTTTTAAAAACATGTTTTATGGTGACTTTACTAAGTGATCTGGTATCCTCAAAACTTTCAGTAACACTTATCATTACCATGTGAGATAACATGCTCTTATGTAATTCTACTGTTATAGCTGTAGCCCAGAAAGGGAAAGCACTCTAACCTCTCCTTTTATTTGAAGAACAATGAAAGCCAAGGCAAGGAGAATAGAAAGAATGGTGTTCCCTAGGAACCAAATGTAGTACCAAAGTCCTGAAGTGTAAAGAGCAGCTGGAAAATGAAAGAGAAGCCCAATAAGGAATGGTACCACAAGGAGCTCGAAAGAATAGGGAACCTGGGAAGGCTTTCAAAGAGAGTGATGTAATTTGATTTGTTGATTAAGTAATAATCAGATAGCAACAAAATGGAAGTATGAAATGCAATTCTGTTCCTCCAAGAAGAATGACTGGGAATGGAAGAAGAAAGAAAGGCATGAAGGAGGTAGGGGTGGAGGAGCCAGTGTGAGTCAAAGACCCTAAAGATAAAAAAATGAGAGAGATAACTGTGAGAAGGTAAGTGTGCTAGTGAGTTTTAAGTGTGGAAATAAAAACTTAAGAGCATTGCCCACCAGAGACCTCCTTCCTGTTCTAGAGGAGCACTCAAATCTAAATCTCCTATCTAGAAAATGATCAAGTGGGGCTTGTCCCCAGAATGCAAGTTTGGTTTAACATCCGTAAATCAATAAATGTAATCCATCATGTCAATAGACTTAAAGATAAGAATCATATGGTTATTTCAATTGATGCAGAAAAAGTGTTTGACAAAATACAACACCCCATCATGCTCAAAACACTAGAAAAAATAGGGACAGTAGGAACATACCTGAACATTGTAAAGGCTATTTATGCTAAGCCCATGGCCAACATCATTCTTAATGGAGAAAAACTGAAACCATTCCCTTTAAAAACTGGAACAAGACAGCGATGCCCTCTTTCACCATTTCTATTCAACATCATACTTGAAACATTAGCCAGATAAATTAGAAAGACTAAAGAAATTAAAGGGATATGAATAGGAAAAGAAGAACTCAAGCTGTCACCATTTCCTGATGACATGATTCTCTATTTAGAGGATCTAAAAAACTCCTTCAGAAAACTTCTAGACCTAATAAATAAATTCAGCAAAGTTGCAGGATATAAAATCAACACACATAAGTCTAAAGCATTTTTATTCATAAGTGATGAAACAGCTACAAGGGAAATGAGGAAAACAACTCCATTCACAATAGTCTCAAAAAATAAAATAAAATACTTGAGAATCGATCTAACCAAAGAGGTGAAAGATCTCTATAATGAAAACTACAGAACATTAAAGAAAAAAATTGAAGACCTTAGAAGATGGAAAGATTTCCCACATTCTTAGATAGGCAGAATTAATATTATCAAAATGCTCATACTTCTAAAGGTGCTATACAGATTTAACACAATTCCAATTAAAATCCCTATGACATTTCTCATAGAAACAGAAAAAGCAATCATGAAATTCATCTGGATGAACAAAAGACCCAGAATAGCCAAAGCAATCCTGGGCAGAAGGAGTGATGCAGGAGGTATCACTATGCCAGGCCTTAAACTATACTATAGAGCAATAGTAACAAAAACGGCATGGTACTAAAACTTACAATGGAGAAAAGATAACCTCTTCAACAAATGTTGCTGGCAAAACTGGAAATCCATATGCAGTAAAATGAAATTAAACCCCTATTTCTCACCCTGTACAAACTCAACTCAAAATGGATCAAGGATCTGGGAATTAAACCTGAGACCCTTCACCAAATAGAAGAAAAAGTAGGCCCGAATCTCCAACACGTTGGCTTAGGACCAGACTTCCTTAACAAGACCCCCATAGCACAAGAAATAAAAGCAAGAATCAATAAATGGAACAGATTCAAACTAAAAAGCTTTTTTTCAGAAAAGGAAACAATCAATAATGTGAAAAAAGAGCCCACAGAGTGGGAGAAAATCTTTTCCACATACACTTCAGACAGAGTACTCATCTCCAAAGTTTATAAAGAACTTAAAAAACTTCACACCAAAAACACAAAGAACCCAAGCAATAAATGGGTTAAGGAGCTTGGCAGACACTTCACAGAAGAAGATATACAGGTGATCAACAAATAAATGAAAAAGGGCTCATCATCCCTAGTAATTAGAGAAATATAAATTAAAACCACCCTAAGATTTCATCTAACTCCAATTAGAATGGCTATTATCAAGAACACAAGCAATAATAAGTGTTGGCATGGATGTGGGGGAAAAGGCACTTTCATACTTTGCTGTTGAAGTTGCAAATTGGTGCGGCCACTCTGGAAAACAGTGTGGAGATTCCTCAGAAAACTTGGAATGGACCCACCATTTGACCCAGGTATCCCACTCCTCAGTTTATACCCAAAGGACTTAAAATCAGCATACTACAGTGATGCAGCCACATCAGTGTTCATAGAAGCTCAATTCACAATAGTTAGATTTTGGAACCAACCTAGATGCCCTTCAATTGACGAATAGATAAAGAAACTGTGGTATATTTACACAATGAAGTATTACTCAGTCATAAAGAAGAATAAAATTATGGCATTTGCTGGTAAATGGATGAAGTTGGAAAATATCATGCTAAGTGAAATAGGCCAAGCCCCAAAAAACCAAAGGCCGAATGTTTTCTCTGATAAGTGCATGATAATATATAATGAGGAGGGGTAATGGGGGGAGGAGATGAATGAAGGAATTTTGGATGGTGTAGAGGAAAAAGGGTTGGGAGGGGGTGAGGAAGGAAAAACAGTAGAATAAAAAAAAAAAATAGAACACCAAGTCTCTAGTCTTTGGCTACTCAAAATACAGTCTGTGGACCAACAGTGTCAACATCACCTAGAAGTTTACTGGAAATGCAGAATCTCTCCCCCCAGATCTCCTGAATCAGAACCTGAATTGTAACAAGACTGCTAGCAGATTCATTTACACACTGAAAAGTTTTTTTTTTTTAATTTTTATTTGTTCTTTTTAGTTACACGTGACAGTAGAGTGTATTTTGGCAAATTATACATACATACAGTATAACTTACACACTGAAATTTGAGGATCACTGTTCCAGATCAACTCTGGAGAACTTTAAGGAATTACAAAAAATAGGAACAAAAAGGCTAGAAACAGGGAAAAAAGTAAGAATAAAAATACAGCACAATTCATACTGGTCAACCTGACACTACAATGAATTATTGACAGAAAGGCAAAAGTAGCCATCAGGAGTCAACATGGATACACTAAGAATAAATCATATCCAATTCTTTTTATTTTCTTTCATCAGTAAGCCTAAGAGATACAGTATAATAGTGTACCTGTCTTTAAGTAAAGTCTCTGATAAGACATCTCAAAATATTTTCATAAACAAGATAAAGAATTTGGAGTAGATGATAGTTCTACTTAGTGCATTCATCATTGGAATTTATAATGCATTGTGAATTGGAATAATTCAGAATTATTCCAAAAAGGTTTTGACTAATGAATTAAAATCAACCTAGAGTAACAGGCCTCTAGTGGCAAGATCTCTCCCTGACCATTAAACTGTTGCTTTAAAATTAACTGTTTAAATGAAAATCTAAAAGATACACAGAAATTATCACTGAGAGCAATAGTGTTATATAGCATGATACAGTCTCCCTTGCCCCCACCTTCAAATTCACATGTTAATACAAAGAAAAAATTTTAGTTAAATTTAGAAAAATTAAAATGATAAAATTTGAGGAACTGAGATGATAAAATTAAAGTGCTAATCTGGGCTTCCAATTAAATAAACATAAGGACAGTGAAAAAGAAGCCTAACAAGAGCAGGTGAAATAAAGACTAAGGAGTTTTAGTAAATGTTCAACTCAATATGAGTCAATATATTGATGCTAACACAAAGTCAACAGGATAATATGTGAATTCAGCTAAACCTACATTCTTCACACCCTAAAAATACAGGACTCCTGTTGGGATTAAAAGTGGGCACTGGAGATTAGCTTCTGCATTCCAGTCTTGAGATAATACACAAAGGTCTCATAATCAAAATTAAAGATGCCTGATATGAACAATAAGAAATCCTAATAAGCCAACCAAATTGAAGTGGAGTGTGTTTTTAAAGCTGCCCACATGCCCCCTGGTTGTCCTATTACCAACAAAATTACATGCTAAATCCATTACAATTCACTCCAAAGTCCAATAGCTCTTAATTGGTCCTTCTACTCACCTTTCTGCCCCCTCTGTTCTCTCTTTTGTGCCCAAATGAAAACTACCTTTGACTACAGTCCCAAAAGATGAAACACAGAGTAATTAAATGGCTAAAGCAGAGGGGAGTCAAAATACTAACAGTGGTATTATATATATATATGACTAGTTCCCATGAAATGGTACACATTGTCTGAATTTCAAATTTCTGTATCAAAGAAAATTTTGTGGATTCTGCCAAGTAGAAAATTATTTTTATGTAGCCTAAGATAGTTCTACCATGTCTCTCATAGCTAAGAGCTCTGACTGATTGTCCATGCTGCGATATTAGGTTGTGAAGAAGGGCAGGAACCCCCAAAGATAATGGAGGAGTAGTCCCAGAGCTTCAAAAGGCAAATGTCAGAACTCTCCTCCTGGCTTTCTGAATAAGTAACTGAGTTATTACTTTCAGGACATGGATTGACTTGGAGGCAGAGGTAGGAAATTTGATCTCATTTTTAAAAATTTGAAGTGTCCTTAAGTCAGATTTCAGAAGGGGCCTTGCCTATTCATATTGGAATCTCTATTTTTTCCATATTGTCCTCAACCCATAAGCAATACTAATTACTAAGAGAAGGGGGGCTGTGAGAAATCATCCTTTATTTAGAAGAATCAGACTAGGTTGAGCCATGTGACGCAGAGGCCTGGCTTCTAGGAACCGCAGGGAAGCATGTGGGGCTGCGTGGGAGTGGTTCCTTGTCCCTTCTGGAATTCTCCCCCTAAGAGGATGGCTCCCCTAATTCCACCCTATCCTGTCCATCACAGAAGAAGCTCCTCCTGGTCCTGGCCCCCTTTACCCATATATTACAAATAAAGGAGAGTTGGGCAACTCCATGCTGTTGTTGTAAGAGGCCATAGCTGGTATGGCCAGACCCATCACATAAAAAGAGTATTGGCTCTTGTGTGTTGATTGAGTAGATAAGTTTTTTAGGTATTAGAAAAACCACCAACACCCTCCACTGGCAGTTAACCCTTTCCTCCTCCATGCAGGAAGTGGCAGATAGGACCTCCATAGGGGGCTGTAGATAAAGCTCAGTTAGTAGAGTGCTTGCCTCACAAGCACAAGGCCCTGGGTTCAATCTCCAGCAATGTAAAAAAAAAAAAAAATGGGTAAAACTAGTACCAACACTCCCAAAATCAAATCCCTACTTCCTCTCCATTCCAACCTTAACTCTGTAATAAGGTGACGGCAGACAATGCTATTACTACCCTAGGAAATAAAACAAAAAGTCTTTTAATAACCTCAGCACTTACCTTAAAATAACCAGCCCTCTCTTCCCATCCTCCTGACATTTGCTTACATCATTTGACTCCCAGGTTTGTAACCTGGGAGTGACCCTGATGCACACCTATCATCTCCATAGACACTGAGAAGTTGGTCAGGCATCCTTAGATTAATGTTAAAGTGTGAAGTACCTGCATCAAAATCACCTAGCATGTTCATTAAAAATATAGATGCTAGGACGCCACATCAAATCCACTAAAATAAAATTCCTGGTGGTAGAACTTGGGAACCTGCATTTTTAACTGGTGATTTTTATGCACACTAAGTTTAAGATTCTCTGCCTTACCATTACAATCACAAAGAGAGGCCAAGAAATTGACCAGTAGTTGACCCACTGCTCCGTAGCAGCAGAGCCAGACTTCATCCTTCCCTAGCACCTGTTGTGATCCTCGCCAGCTACAGTCCACTGATTTGTTACTAACAAGAAAAAATGATTTGGTGCACTTCAGAGAAAAGTCCCATCCAATCTTAACAAGGACAGAATCCCGCAGAGTAAAAGGCAGTTAACCCTGTAGTCCCTAACCCTGCCTTTCATGTGGCAGAGACAAAAAGCTTTATTGTAGGGCTTCTGATCATCTGCAGATTCATTGCTGCTAACGATTTGCAACCTTGGGAGCAGGACACAGAAACAACAGGACAAATACAAAAGGTGCTATTCTCATCAATCAATGGGAGGGTTTGGAAACCGAAATTTGATTATTTCATCTCTGCTTGAGTCTCTCTTGAACTCTGTGTTCCTGGAAATTAAATTCACACTCATGTTGACTTCAGAGAGTTATTCTTTCCTTTCCACTTAGCAGCCTCTGAAAGTGGTTCTTGTCCTTAGAAACCCAACAAAAAGTAGCTGTAATTAAAGGTGCAAACGAGTCCACATAGGGATGCCCACAGAACCAGAGAATAAATACACATGCCCTCTAATACAAGGCAGAGGTGTCCTTATACATGCTTGCTCAGAAAACACAGTCATTCTTAACACAAGGCCCTCTCTCAATTATTTTATTTGGAACAAGTAATACATTATTTGGAACTTTGGAGAAGGAACCATGACCTGAAATTCCCTCAGTCAGTACTACTTGGGTTTCCTGTAGACGTCATCTGATGGAATAAGTAAAAAAGGAGGCAAAATTATTCATCAGTCCCAGGCAAGTAAGTTCACAACTGCAAGTTTTTTATAAGCTCTCTTTAAAAAGCCATTTGTGATTGTTTCATGTAGTTTGTGAACGAAAACCAAACCAATTAGCAAAAGGAGAAAAAATTCCTGTTAAAAAAATCAGAATAGTTACTACTGGTTTAATATAAAATTACCAGTGGCCACATCATATATGAGTTTAAAAAAAAAGGGTGGTTTCCTACTCACACAGCTTGAAGCAATAATGATGGACCCTGAAAAACTGCATGAGACGGCTCCAAAATACTCCTGACAAGAACAGATGCTGATGTCAAAGAGGTTCATGGAACATTTTAACAAAATTGCTTCATAAACTTTTATGTAGGAAAGAAAGCATTTCTCAATTAATATAGTATGTCATCACTAGAAACAGAAACGTCGGGAACCAAGGTGCATTAGAGACAGCACCCCAAAGCAAGGTGTCAGACCAACATGTAAACTGCTCTAACTTATAGACAAGGGGTTATAAGACTCAAACTTCACAAGCCTGGAGTGTATACAAGAGCAGATGCACAATCATGGGCACACTGCAAGTTCTTTCCAGGAAGGAAAGGAAGGTGTTCCTGTCTCTCCCCTCAAGTCTAAGAAGGGGCTTTCAACAACCCATTCAGACAGCTTGATTTGTAGACCTTGCAACTGGGGTTCACAGTGTTTCTGTCTGAAAAACCTAAAGGACAAGAGAAGGGTTGATGAGCTACTCAAAGAAGAGGCTACAGTCGGCAGCTGAATTTCCAAAACTCATCAGGGGCAAAGGATGCATGCGTGTTTCCACATAATAGGCAAGGGTCAAGGTGTGAGAGAGAGAGAGGTGTAGGGTCACGTCTGTACTTGAGGCAAACAGGCCTCAGCAGAAAGAAGCTGGAGGTGTAATGGCACCTACAGGGGCTGAAGACAGAATCAGAAAGGGCGTCCCCACCATCAAGGAAACAGGTGATAGTCAAAGGAGTATGAAGCCACTTATCAGAGTATCAGTCGTGTAAGACATTTTCTGTATTTCCCTCCTCCACCCCCTATACCACCAACCCCAGCCCAGCTCCAGTCCTGGAGGGCTGAGAAAACTTGACCAGGAGCTTGAAGTAGGAAAGGAACAGACTAGACTCCTTTGCCCAACTTTAGCCTTCTTCCAGGCAACAGCCTAGATTAGGAATTTCAGCAAGGGTAGAACATATCATTTTAAATCAAGTTTGGTGCTTGGATTCTTTCAACTGACCACACATACTATGTTCTAAATTGAGAGTGCTTTGTGGCTTAAGAAAAATTAGGGAAGTTGTGCGGTTTCCATTCTTTCATTCAATATAGTCGTATAAATGGAATTAAAATTTAAAAAGGTGCAAAGTATTGATACATGCAACAAATTTGATTAATCTCCAGAGAGTTAAACTGAGTGAAAAAAACACAAAAGGTTACGTACCATAGTATTCCATTTATACAACATTATTGAAATGACAAAATTATAGACATTGGGAACCAATTGGCAGTTGTCAAGGATAAGAAGGAGTTAGAGCAGGAGAGAAGAATCCTTGTGGTGACAGAAATATCAGCAGCAATATCCTGGATGTGATACTTACACACAAACCACACACATGTGTACCATGTATTGAAGATGTCATTATTGGGGAAACCTTCCCAGAGAGGTGAAGGGGATGCTCCCATGACAGCTGACAGAAACTCAAGGGTCCCACTCTGATCCCACACATGTAGGGGCCACGTGTGTCAACATAGACAGTCAAATGTCACCTACAGTTCCCTGATGACAACAGTGCCTCTCAACCACTCTCCCAAAGTAAGGCTCATGTTCCACAGACTATGACTGGCATTACTTCTAACTTGTCTAGAATCCAAAAGGCTCCAAAATCTGTAGTGACATCCCCACATACATTATGCTACCTTATTCAAAATGCTGCCAGTCTTATTTCCTTATTAAACAGCTCTAATTTAAATCTGATTATAATTTTCTGTCCTTATGATTTCCTAACAAGAGACCAGCCTTTGTAAGCACTGCTCCAGTCCACTGGACATGGCTATGTGTGTTTGAATCCCCACTGTGGACAAAATTCATATTCATTTCCACAGGCCCTTAAGTCTCATGTAAATCAGGATCATAGTTATCTAATTAGCTGTCTTATTTGTCTCTAAGCTTTACATTTAATCAATCACTATTGGGCACCAATTTTGTGCTAGGCACATATTCTAGATGTTGGGGACACAGCAGTGCTTGAAACAAAGTCCCTGTCTTCACATGGAAAAGAAGAGATTGCTATGCCAACAAGATAATTTCCAGAGTTATAAAAGCAATAACCAGAGTGATATGTTGAAAGAGGTGGTTGGCAGGGGGGATACATTAGATAAATGTCAGGGAAACTTGAGCTACAATTCAAAGATGGACATAAGCCAGCCATGGAAAGCAAATAGGGAAGAACATTTCAGGGCAGAGAGAACAGCTGAGAAAGGTCAGTGGCCTTTTGTGGTACTGGGCTTGATGTGCTAAAGAAACTGAAAGATGGATGGGAGGTTGTGCAGGGTCTCTCTGCTTTGCCCCTCTCCACCTTTCACCACTTGGTCTATGCCTTCTGCCTTTGTTCTGTCTCTTTGGTTTGACAATGCCTTTGTGATTCTGGCACTTGATTCCCGGACTTTTCTGCACTTGAGGCCTGGACCTTATGGGAGCAAAGTTCTCAATCTCCCCTGCCATCCTTCAGCTCTGATCAGCTAAGGACACTCATCTCAGCCTCACAGAAGTGCTCTGCATTAACCATCCTGAGAGCTGGACACTGGTCATTTGAAGCAGAAAACACAGCCAGCCACTCATTCCCCCAACCAAACACCTGCCAGACATCCAGGGCTTCCTCCACACACCACGAACTAACTGACACCAGGGTTGTGTTTCTGAGGACTCACCCACAGTCTTACCCACTGATCAGAAGCACATGTAAGCACTCAGGAAAGCAGAAAGCAGCTGACGATCCAAGGACTATTAAGCTCGTCATCTTCTGGGCAGCGACACCTAATGATGACAACATTTTCCTTTTCTAACAGATTTTTTTCCCTTGCTATTATTTTATACTAATTTGCTACCAACAACTACTTATGTGGTAAATGCTCTTTGCTAAAAAGAGATGTTTAACTGAGAGATAAAAAGAACTAGAAGCTGAATGCTGATTTAGAACACTTGCCAAAATATTCCCTGGCCCGTTAGAATCTCCTCTGGACTTCTGCTGCTGCACAGCCACAGGCTTCTGACAACCCCACAGCTTCCAGCACCTTTACATTCCCGTGCTCATGACTCTTCGAGCCTGAGCACCACCTTCCACACCTGGACCTTAACCATCCTCCTCCATTCCTGTGAACTGGAACCAACTGCCACGCCATTTCTAGCACCTGCTCAATTCTCATGGCCTGGGTTTCAGTCATGGTTCTTCCTGGGCATCCAATTTCCATTGCATCAGGCCTTGCTGGCTATGAAAAATATGCTATTAAACAAGTTCCTAATCCTCTGACTTCTTTCATCCAAATGCAGAATATGTATTTATTACCAAAAACACTGTGTGTATCATACAGGATATTTCTGTTGTGTGTGACAGACATCCAACTCAAACAAGTTTAAGTTAAAAGGGAGATTTGGGTTTGGGGTTTATGTAATTAGAACACACGGGGATAGAACTGGGCTCAGGATACTGAGGAATCAAACAACAGCAGGATTCATTTACTCTGCCTCTCCTCTCTGCTATCCCTGTGTCTGTCTTTCATTTTCCCTTTTTCACTGTCTTACCCTCACCTCTGATTCTCTCCATCCTCATTCTCTCCGAAGCAGACAACTCCGGGTTTCTACTGTCCCTGCTTAGCAAACCCTTTGGAAGAAGAAGACTTCTCTACCAGCGTTGCTACATCAAGGACTTTGACTTGATGGATCAAGCTGGGATTCCATGACCAGCCCTGGCTTACTCACCATGGACAGGGAAACAGGATACTAGGATCAGCAAGGTCATGAGTGCACCCCTAAATCCCAAAATGGGAACGGGGCTAAACAAAGTACTATGAGGAGCAGTTTTGAAAGAATGATGTAAAGTAGAAAGTGGCAGACACTCCAATTTGGTCCATTCAATATTCCCTCTGTAATCCTTTCAACTCTCTACTAACCTCTGCTACACTGTTTGGAAAGCCAAAACTACCACTTTGCAGACAGCCTTGCAGTGAGGGTATAGGTTTATGATCCAAGTCCTACCCAAAAGATGTTCCCAAGGAAAGTGGGCAAGATGAACATGAGTGGGTGGGTGCACACTGTGTCCACAATCAGAAAAAAAGACACCTTTACCTGACTCCCAACCCCACCAAAATGAAACGCTTTAGAAAAAAAAAAAAAAAAAAAACTATTCTATCTCATCCTGTCCCCTAAAACAATGAAATCGTAAGCCTTTGACTCCTAATAATAACAACATTATTATTTTATAACTTTATTTGGCTTATGTTGGTATTTAAAGATGTGGTACAATTTTTGAGGTTATAACACTCATAGAGGGTAACTGCCCTTTTTTCACAATGAATATAGTAACTGTAAACTGGGTGATACTAAAGCTTTTTTTTTTTTTTTTTTTTTTTTTTTTTTTGCAGTACTGGGGATCGAACTCAGGGCCTTTGTGCTTGCAAGGCAAGCACTCTACCAGCTGAGCTATCTCCCCAACCCTAAAGTATTTTTCTTTTAAATACCTGTTCTATATTTAGAAGTCTGAACTCCCTTCTAAAGCCTGAACTCCCTTGTAATTCATCTTTGCAAGTGAAGTTTTTCTTTACTAAATGCTTTTGTAGCTCTATCTCTTTTGACAGTAAGATCTTACTGTAGTTTTGATCTACAGTGTCCCCCAAAGGCCCAAGTGTTGAAGACTTAGTCCCCAGCCTGTGGTGCTTTTAGGAGGTGGGCCTACTAGAAGGAAGTGAGGTCATGGGAGCATGCCCTTGGAGGGGATATTGAGATCCAGCCTCTTCCCCTCAACCTCTTTCCTGGTTGCCTGAAGTGAGTAGCTTTGCTCCACCAAATGCTCCCCCCAATGAATGTCCTACCTCTCTGCAGGCCAAAAAACAATGGAACTAACTGGTCATTTACTGAAACCTCTAAAACCATGAGCCAAATTAAATCTTTCCAACTTATAAACTGATAACTTTAGTTTTTGTCAGAGCAGCAGAAAGCTAACACAGCTCTGTTGTCTGCAACTAATACTGTATACTGCATTATTACTGCAGTATACAGATGAATGAATACTGCAGAGAAGAGTCACCAGTGGATATGCACCTGTTATTGGGAGAGAGCAGTGCTGTTAGGGGGAAAGAGCTTGGAAATAGAAAATGTCCCCTGCATCATTTTACAATGTTACTGTGAATGGGATGGATGGTGATGGAATGAAATAATGTGGTATAAACTGGAAAGCATAATTAAAAGTAAGGCTGTCACAGTCTTCTTGTTTGCTATTTATCACGCTGGCAGATAAGTTGAAGGTCAAATGCACCTAAATTACCAGAAAGCACTCCTGTCTCAATAGCAAAATGCTCCTTGACTGTCCTTATTAGAGACCCTCTAGAAATTTCTTAAACTCCACACATATATTGTTTCTAGACTACATGACATCATTTGGAAATTAACATTGTATATAGAATCAGTTATCCCTATTCTAGTCATTGACTAAGTTTTGACTGGTAAACTTCATCACAGGCAAGCAACAGGCAGAACTAACAAGACAAAAACATGAAGGAAGTTTTTACTGCACAACAGATCCAGCACGGCGACTGGTTCTGAAAGAGAAGGGATAGAACACATTGAGGAGAGGTGCAGGGATCAATCAATTATACCTGTAATTTTTCATAAATATGAAAACAAATATTTGTTACAAAGAGATTTTAAACAAATATATAAAATCTGTTATTTATGAGTGGTGGGTTTATGATGATTTGTTAATTTTTTTCTGCATTTTTGAAACCAATTAAAAGGAAAAAAGTGAGGGATCCAGGAAAGAAAGTTTGTCTCATGCTTTGCTGCTAACTCTTCTATTTTACTCACAGAAAGGAAAAACAAAACATAGCAAACACAAAATACCAAGCCGTAAGTTCCAAAATGGATAATAAATCATTGTTAGAAATTGATCTGAAGCGTCAAGGTGCCTGGCATTTGTGGCTTAGACTGAAAGTTTTTCGGTGTCTTAGATTTGGTGAAGCAAATTAATTTTGGGTACAGGTCAAAAGAACTGTTTCCCAGGATGCCTCAGAATCAA
Organism: Sciurus carolinensis; assembly: GCF_902686445.1. Taxonomy (NCBI): domain Eukaryota; kingdom Metazoa; phylum Chordata; class Mammalia; order Rodentia; family Sciuridae; genus Sciurus; species Sciurus carolinensis. The sequence goes on along the minus strand of NC_062214.1, from coordinate 112,405,806 downwards.
GTGTGGCCACCAATCAAAATATTGTTTGAGTAAGTATGAAGACATTTCTCCATAAATTGCTTGGACTGCAACAGCAAAAGAAAAAAACATTTCCTATGCAGAAGCATTTGAGTTTCCAGTACATAGCCATCAAAAGAAATCTTTGTGTGGGTTTGAGAGAGGGGTGTGGTTTCATTTTTTTTTATTGATACAGTAATAATTGGGAGAATTCAAGGTTATACTTGGCTTACAGAGTTTGAGCCATAACTTACAGTTTGAGAAGAGAGTCATTTATCATTTCCTTTTGTCAGTAATCCTTTATAATTCCCTAGCTTCATGATGAAATTTTAGTAGAATCAAACTTACACAAATCAAAGCTGTATCATTAAGTTCTACAATTACTGATTGATCTAAGTTTAGGAATGGAAGTCCCAGAATCAGCTATACAACAGGTATAGCACTAGTTCAAGTATAAAGGCTAAAAGATCGGGTTTAAAACTATTTTAGCTAAAAATCTCAAGTTTGCCCCCCTCCCAATTTTCAGGCTTGCTCTACTCCTCACTTGCAAAGTGAGTTTGCCTCACTTCAATAGGGGGCTCTGCACTGAACCTATGGGGCACATTTTCAGATATCCAGAAACTGTGTGATTAAAAGGAAATATAAATAATTTTAATGTTCTATGAGTGTAAAACAATAGGGAAATTTTTCTTACTCATCCATCAGTAAAATTTTTGAAGTTCCACATTATATATCAAAAACAAGTATTTAGATACAAATGGTTATTTTTTCCATATTTTTATTGATGCATTTTAGTTGTACACAATGAAGGGATTTGTTACATATTCATACATGCACATGATATAACAATATAATTTGGTCAATATCATTTCCCAATATTTTCCCTTTCTCTCTCTTCCTCCCTCCCCTTACTCCCTTTCCTCTACTCTACAGATCTTCCTTTGATTTTCATGAAATCCAGCCACCCCATCCACCCCATCACCTTTCTTTCCCTTTTTCCTTAGCTCTAGCTTCCACATAAGAAAGAACACATGACCCTTGACTTTCTGAGTTTGGCTTATTTTGCTTAACATAATGTCCTCAAGTTTCATCCATTTTCCTGCAAATTACATAATTTCCTTCTTCTTTATGGTTGAATAAAATTCCATTGTGTATATACACCACATTTTCTTTATCCATTCATCTGTTAATGGGCACCTTGGCTGGTCCCATAGTTTGACTACTGTGAACTGTGCTCTATGAACAGGGGTATGGCACATATCACTGAAGTACGACGACTTTAATTCCTTAAGATAAATACAAAGGAACAGTATAGCGGAGTCATATGGTAATTCCATTCCTAGTCTTTTGAGAAGCCTGTATACTGATTTCCATAGTGGTTATACTAATTTACAATTCCACCAACAGTGTAAGAGTGTTCCTTTTACTCCCCATACTCTCCAACATTTATTATTGTTTATTTTCTTGATGGCTACCATTGTAATTGGAGTGAGACAAAATCTCAAGTGTAGTTTTGATTTGCATTTCCCTAATTGCTAATCATGTTGAACATTTTTTCACTTAGTTGTTAGCCATTTGTACTTCTTCTTTTGAGACGTGTTTGCCCATTTATTAATTGGGTTCTTTGGGGTTTTTTTGGTGTAAAGTTTTTCAAGTTCTTTCTATATTCTGGATACTAATCCTCTGCCAGAAGAGTAGCTAGCAAAGATTTTCTCCCCTTTTATAGATGCTCTCTTCACATTCTTAATTATTTCCTTTGCTATTCAGAAGCTTCTGAATTTGATGCCATCCCATTTATTAACTCTTGGCATTATGTCCTAAACTTTAGGGATCCTATTGAGAAAGTCGTTGCCTGTGCTTATATATGTTGGCATGTTGGCCTACATTTTCTTCCAAGTGTTGCGTAGTTTCTGATATCATTTCTAGGTCTTTGATTCATGTTGAGTTGACTTTTGTTCAGAGTGAAACAAATGGGTTTGAATGTTTTCTTCTCAAAACTCTCACTGTACCTGAGATCACTTTAACTCCTTCCAGGTAAAAGTTCATTTCTTCACATCCAAACTCAAATTCGAATAGCACAAATATTCCAATATCCACCTTGAATTTTAAAATTCAGGTAATTCTCTCACAATTTTTAATAAGCCTCTATTAACCCTTATTTATTCCAGCACAAATGTCTGGTTTTTTAAAGCTAACATTAGTTTGAACCATATAAAATTACATTTTTATTTGGTTAAATGTCTTCTGGAATCCAGTCTAACAATCATTCCACTTTCTGCTTTTAATATTTGTTTTGCTTATTCTTCAACTTCTGATTGTGGCAACACAGCAGACTAAATTTTATGACTTTAGAACACAGCTACAAAGAGGTAAAATAGGTTGGGTGAAACAGAAGACATCTTTAAATTCATAGCTGAGCTTACCAGATATAAAAGGAAATTCCCCATTGCATGAAACAAAGAAAGGAATGCTTGTTTGGGGGTTTTATTTTTCAGCCCTTGAAAAGAGGCACTCAAGCTAACTTCAGGTTTCAACAACCATATAGGGACTGGATACTAGACCCTGAATACTAGATGCAGAGTTGGAGTAGAAATTCTTTTTTTTTTTTTTTTTTTTTTTTTTGGGTGCTGGGGATTGAACCCAGGGTCTTGTGCTTACAAGGCAAGCACTCTACCGACTGAGCTATCTCCCCAGCCCCAGAAATTCTTGCATAAACAAAATATTCAAGGGGTAGGCATCTCAATGAAAAAGAGGTTAAAAATTGTCCTCCACCTCAGAGAAGACAGGAAATGTACCTTTTCCTATGGCTGAGGTCTTTGGCTGGCAATTACCCTGAGATACCTGGCAAGAGCAAAAGTCAAACTATTCTGAAGACCACTTCTATGACCAAGATCTCAAAGAATGATTCAGAAAAAGATGAGCTCACAATCAAAAACTCAGAAAACACACAAAAATGATCCACCGTAGGTGAGAGTTGGTGGATGTAATAAGGGTCCCAAGGTAACGATCTGAAATGGTATATTTAAAATTATCAAGGGGACTGCTTTAAAATGTACCTGGGTTTAATTTAATTTATAGGTAAGACTGAGTGCCACTGAAGAGGCATGTTGCCAGTCCCCCAAAACAAGAGACATAATATGCCATATGCAGTGCCAGGTGAATTTACAACACACAGAGAACATGGGTAGGGGGTGGGAGGGAGACTGGGACAAAGCCTTCATTACCATGGAGTCAGGGAGCACCTACATGGCCCTGTTCCCAAATGGGTAAGGAGCAAAACACAAAGATTGGGGCAATGTGGTTGGAAGATTTGGAATATGGTTTTCACATACCAATGAAAGCTGGTGCACACAGAAGATGTAAACAATTTGGGGCATTGATTTAGTCCTGTGATTAACAGATGCAAAATTATCAATCAGAAAATCTATGAAAGTTGATTAGAGCAGAGATAAAAGAGGGAATTAAAACCATAAAGAACAAGATACTAGTATCAATCTGATACCTTCCTGCTTCTGTATAGATGTGTCTAAAACCCTCAGTTTTCTAAATGACTTACAGGCCATAGGTTTGCCCATAGGATGTGACTGGAGGTTTCTAAAAGATATATGCCACTCACTTCTCTATTGTTATCAAATAGATGAAATACTAAAGTTATTCACTCTTTCTGCTTAAGATAGTGAACTTCTTTATTTAAAAAGCAACTTTAAAAGTCAATACATTAACAGCTGTTAATGTCATAATTTAACATGGTTTCTTTCTATAGCATGCCACCATAAAAGTATGGAATACAGACACTGGAAGAGAGGATACTCATACACATAAGCAACTCAGAATAACATCACTTAGCATCCAAAAGGTTGAAAAAAAAGCCAGAGGTACTTAAGAAGTAAATTAAAAACTCTGAAAGTGAGGGTTGATATTTCTGAAGATATCAAAGGTGAAATTATTTTAAATATTTCTGGAGTTAGCTAATTTATATGACAGTGGTTCCTGTTAGAAACATTCTGAAGATACTAAAAAGCTATTATTGCTTTTTAGTGTTGCCTAGGGTAAATCCTTCCAAATTTTGCCCACAGTCACTCCCACCTTCCAGTCTAGGCAAAAACTCCTCTAAGTTTTTATGCTATATGTCAACTAACAATTTTCTGACCAGCTAACATGGAAGTTCCTTGACAATATAACAGTTTTCCCAATAGCTTCCAGTCACTCCTCAACTTAAATGGCTTATTCAGAAAAATGGTATGTGAGGAAAATCGTTGACAAATTCTGGAAGAAATACTTTCAGAGATTTAGACATCCCAGAGGAAAATACAGTCATGTCTGTTTCTTCTTATTTTGAGATAAATTTCCTCCCATTCTATAAAATCCAATAAAAAAGAAAAAGCATACTTTACTCACAGTAGGAATATTTGGAGATGATACTTTGGACCAAAAATAAAAATGGCTAAATTGAAAAATTCAGACAGTAAATTAGTTACTTTTATCTATCAATATCTCCTATGATAGATATAATAGTTACTTTTGTTTACCAATGTCTACCATTATACCTTAGCCATCAACATATAAAGGGATATTTTAACACCATATAGACACAGCTCTGATGGGGTTCTTGCAAAGGTTAAATTTCTAATCCTAAAGCAAAGAATGTGTGTATTTCAATAGTATAGAATCACAGATAGAGTAAGGTCCAGAACAAAATCGAACCATTAGAGAAAAATAAGACAATTGGCCACATTTTAAATAGATATGTCCTCCTGCTCCAATGAGCTTATTGCCACTGGAACATTTGTAAAGGTGACATTATTTTAAATGTTTCTGGAGTTAGCTAATTTATATGACAATGGTTCCTGTTAGAAACATTAATATAGCAGTTATGATACAGCCAGATAATTTATCAACATCCCATCAGTTACAAAAGACTGAGCTCTAACACAGACAAGATTTATTAGCACATATTAAATGAATCTTATCGCTCACTTAGGTTGAAGAATAGAAAAACAGAGGAAGTTATTACCTGATTCTATTACAAATAAGTCTCTATGAATATGCTATAGAATGTCATTAGTCTCCTCCATGACTCTGGGAAATTCTGTTTCTAGATCATGTTTCTAAAGAACACAAATTACCCAAGGGAAAAGAGATTTATTTTCCTCTTATTTATTCCTTGTCAAAGATTTACAATAATCCTTCAATAGGATGATGGCATAAAAATTTTTCACAAGATCCAGTAGAGAGCATCAAAACAATTGCCCGGGAAAAGAATTGTCTTTTCAACAAATGATGCTCAGACAACTGGATATCCACAAGCAAAGGAATGAATTTGGATTCCTGGCTCACACATATGCAAAAATAAACACACATATATCAAAGACCTAAATTAGATGAATCAAAGAGCTAAACTATAAATCTCTTACAAAAAGTTTAAAAGTACATCTTCATAACCTTAGATCAGGCAATGGTTTCTTAGATATGACATCAAGAGCACAAGCAACAACAACAAAAAATTAGGTAAGTTCAAAAAATTAGGTAAAATTCTTCTTTCAGAAGACATAACAAGACAATGAAAAAAACAACCCAATAAGTGGGAGAAATTAATTGCAAATCATATATCAGATAAGGTCTAGTATCCTGAATATATGAGGAACTCTGACAATCAACAATAAAAAGACAAATAACCCTGTTTACTTACTTATTTATATTTTTGTGGTACTAGGAATCAAACCCAAGGTCTCATTCAAGTACTCTGTCATTGAGCTAAATCTCCAGTCCTTTTTGTTTGTGTTTTGTCTTATATTGTTTTGTTTTGAGACAGGATCTCACTACGTTCCCCAAGCTGGTCTGAACCTTGCAATCCTCCTGCCTCAGTCTCCCACTAGCTGGGGTTACGGTTACATGCCACCATACCAGGTTTAAATGCCTCAATTTAAAATGGACAAAAGATCAGAAGAGATATTACTTCAAAGATACACAAGGTGAATAATAAGCACATGAAAAGGTACTGAACAACATTAGTCATTAGGGAAATATAAATCAAAACCACAATGATATACTACTTCGCATCCACTAGAATAGCTATACTCAGAAAGAAAAATAACAACAAATAGTGACAGGATTGTGAAAAAATCAGAAACCTCATGTACTGTCAGTGGAAATATAAAATTATGCCACCACTTTGGAAAACAGTCTGGCAGTTCCTAGAAAGGATAAACATAGAGTTACCATATGATCCAATAATTCTACTCCAATGTATATATACCCAAGAAAACTGAAAACATGTCTACATCAAAACATACATGTGAATATTCATAGCAACATTATTCATAATAGCCAAAAAGTGAAAATAACTCAAATGTCATCATATGATGGATGGATGCACAAAATGTAGTATATCCATACAATGAAGTATTATTCAGCAATAAAAAAGGAATGACATTCTGATACATGCTACAATATGGATGGAACCTAAAAATATGCTAAGTGAAAGAGGCCAGTCACAAAGATCACATATTGTATAACTCTAGCCATTTCCATATGAAATATCTAGAACAGGTAAATCCTTAGAGACAGAAAGTAGATTCAGCAGTTGCTTATGGTTCAGGGTATTGAGGGAAATGAAGGAGCAACTGCTAATGGGAATATGGTTTCTTCAGGGAATGATAAAAATGTTCTGGAATTCAATAATGGTGATGGTTTCAGAACTCTGTGAATATACTAAAAACTGCTGAGTAGTAGCCTTCATGTGAATTCTATAGTAAACAAATTTTATCAATAAACTTACATTTTTTAAAAGGTTTTTCAAACTCTTAAAGTTTTTTAAAAATTTAAATTCCAAGAAGAATTGGAAAGTAAAAAGATATGCATATAAAGGTCAAGAAAGGAGAAGCATATGGTCAGCAACCAGAATTTCATTCAGATGGAGGTCAGATTGATTTTCTCTGCCTAATATATTATAAAAGAATAGACTGGGGGCCAAGGATGTAACTCAGTTGGTAGAGTGCTTGCCTCGCAAACACAAGGCCCTGGGTTCAATCCCCAGCATCGCCAAAAAAAAAAAAAAAAAAAAAAGAATAGATTGGGAATACCTCCATCATATGGAAATCTAAGACAAAGTGAGGCAATTATATAAGGTTCATCTACCAGACTATCACCCTACCATTTCCTGACTCCTTAAGTTAATTTAGGATCCTTTATTCTTGATGTTGTCTACTAGGTTTGTAGGTGTGCCAAAAGAAACAGCATGTAGAAGTAAGGCTATTGGTATTACATTACTATTGGCTATAATTATGGCTAACTAAAAATCATTCTGTGTAATTTTGAATTACAAGTACAGGCTAATATTAACACATTTTCTGTTAAACATTTAAGTGAAGAATTCCAAGAATTATTCAGCTAGTATCTGTTTAGTATCAACTAGTATGAAAGGCACATGTATATTTATCAATCAAGTATCATGAACATTACTGGTGCCAGACAGGAATTTGCTGGAATACTAGTAAGTATAAGCAAAAATGGTGTTCATTTACTCAGTCATAAAGAAGAATGAAATTATGGCATTTGCCCAAAAATGGATGGAACTGGAGACTATCAAGCCAAGTGAAATAAGTCAATCCCAAAAAACCAAAGGCCAGATATGAGGATGCTGACACACAATAAGGAGGAAGAGGGGGAGAATAGAATTTGTTGGATTAGACAAAGAGGAATGAAGGGAAGGGAGTGGGGATGGGAGTAGGAAAAACAGTAGAATAAATCAGACATATCTTTCCTGTGTACATATATGAATTCATAACCAGTGTAATTCCACATCATGTTTAACCATGGATTTTAATTAGAATAAGTTATACTCTATGTATGTATGATAATTCAAAATACATTCTATTATCATGTGTATCTAAAAAGAATAAAAAATAAACAACACCAAGATAAAAACATTGCCCTTACAAAATTAAATTCTGTATCACAAGCTCTAAGTAAAATTTCAGGAAAGAAGTTATTAATAAAATTTATTCTTCATAAAAAATGGTATTTATTCATATCATCTATTGAACATATTCATCAAGTGAGTCCCCAATCTTTCCTTTAGTTTGTTTTTTTACAGTGCTGGGGAACAAACCCAAGGTCTCCCACATGCTAGAAAAGTGCTCTACCATAGAGTTACATCCGCAGCACCCCCATCTTCCCTTTGAAATGAATACTTTAATAACCACCACATGGAATCAAGTCCCAAATAAATTAGACCATTACTTGGGGTCATCAATCCTCATGCTGGCTCACTCTACATCTCTAAGTGTATTAGTGTGCTCAGGCTGATATAACAAAATACCATAATAGAAATGGCTTAAACAACATTTATTTCTAACAGTTCTGGAAGCTAAGAAGTACCAGATCAGGTACCGGCAGGGACAAGTTGTGGAGAGGACCTTCTTCTTGGCTTGTAGACAGCAGTCTTCTTGCTATATTCTCTCAGGATAGGAAGAGAACCAAGCAACTCTCTGGCACTGATCCTCATGAGGACCCCACCCTCGTGATCTCATCTAAACTTGATTAACTACCAAAGGCCTCACCTCTTAATGCCATCCATCGCACTGGATTCAGAACTTCAACATATGAATTGGGGGGTGCAAATATTCAGTTTACAAAAGTAAGGAAAGTAGATACAGCTTGAAAACAAGACCCATACATATAGTGGTTTGGCAGGAAGAAGGAAAGCTTATTTCTCTATTTTTAAATATTCTAAAATAAAATTTGGTGCAGGATACAGAAATGCTAGCTATTGTCCACAGGGATAATCTTCTTTAATTAACAGAAAATTCATTTATTTAAATATATACCCTATGCCTACAATGAAGATAGGCACAGATGACAAGCAATCTGTGCAGGAGTAGTTTAGAGGTAATGAGCTAGGTCATAAGTGCTGACCTTTTTAAAGGCAAAGCACCAAAGAGGAGCCCAGCTCTATAAGCACTTGAACTGAGAATCCATGGAGAGTGAGGGAAAAAAAAGTTAATCCTATGGAGTTCAATGTAAAGTATTTATTAGAAATGGTGACTCCAAATCTTGTCGAGTCTTTGATTTCATACTGTTGATAACTAAAATGGTGTGGGCCATCTATTTGCCAAAAGAGGATCTAAATTATTTTATTCTCTTTCAAGATCCTCTTCATATCTGAAGATATCCCAAGATGTTTCATAAAGAAATCTGATAAAAACGAGTTTACACAAATTCCCAAAATGTATATCATTTGAGTAATAACATATGTAACTCGTGAGTTCATTTTCAATGCAGCAAATAATGTTCCCAATGATTGGAATATTACAGTTATTCCAAATTTTTAGAGATTTTTCCTATTGCAGGGCACTAAAACAGTTTCCAAAAAGAGCTGCAAGACATCAATAGTACAAAGGAATTATTTTCACATAATAATGGGCCTCTGAAAAGCCTAACAAAAAAGAAATCTATTTTGAGAATATGGGAAATATATTTGAATTCATTTAAAGGGAAAAAATTAAGGAGAAACTCATTTGATTAAGTTTGGGGACAGAAGAAATAGGTAGACTAAACCAGTTATTTATTCTAGATACTATTCCATCCTCCCACAATTTAACCTTTCTCCTACTCCTAATCTATTATTTTTCTCTATTTGAGGGTTTTCAAACTAAGCTCCCAAGTTTCCTTGTCCTGCAGCTAACTGCACATGGCTCAGGAAGTAAGCTGTGGGCCTTAACTGGCATTACCAGAAGAATATGAATGTACATAGATATATTTGAAGGGATCAGCTCTTTAGAGAACAATGACTCAAGAATACCAATAAATAATAAATACACAGGGCAATATTACAATCCAGATAAGCTTTTAAGGAAACCAAAAATACTGTCTATATTTATATTTTCTGAAAATAGAAAGGAGCAAATGGAATCCTTCTTAGGAGGGCCCAAGTAATGTGAAAGGGGGCAAATATGTCCTCCTAGGTCAAGGCAGTCATATTAAGAGAAAATTAGTCTCTTTTTTTGAGAGATCCATGAAAGAAGTTTTTGCATGTCACTCAGAACTGCTATGTGGAAAAGAGCTGAAATAAAAGCATATTTATCTAGAAATTCCTAAATCCAATGCAAGCTAAAAAATGGAAAGGACATGGGAAGTAGAAGTAACTTATTAAATGTCCACTATTTGCTGTCTCTTACACACATGTTGTCTTCTACTTCAATAGTACTCAATTTTTTTTTTTAGTTGAATCATAACAAAACTCCCAAACACCATCTTTCTTCAAAGTTACCAATGGGGAAAATTACACACACTCTCACACACACACACACACACACACACACACGGACACAAATTTTATTTCTGCAGGGAAAAACCTGCAAAAACAAAATTTATAAACCTTTATTCTGCCTCCCCAGTAACCTACCCTGTTAGTGTGACAATACTGAAATTTAACTCCAAGTAGCATGCCCAGTATCTGTAAGTATTTGGTAAATGAATGTTGAAATTTTTCAGAACACGAGCTTTTGTTAATGTGCACTTAATATTCACTCATAAAAATGCATCTTAAAACACACACCATCTAGACATAGTCACAGTAATGTCTACTCCTAACAATGCACTCATGACAAAAAATGGAAGACAAATATTGCAAAAGAATGGACTGGAATGGAATGATGACAATTAGAGAAAATATGAAGGGAAATTCCAAACACTTAAAATTCTTCCAAATATGGTCTTTTTTAAATGTCAGTTACTTGTTTTCCATGGAAATTCACAAATACTGGGAAAAGTAACCTATCCGGACTTTGGAACTTTAACATTACTCTTGCATATATCACATATAATCATAAAGGATCTCTTTGCACCTTTCTAATTCACATCAGAGAATTTACACATATTTACAAATAGTGTGCACTATGTTGAACAAACCTCAACTGAAATGAATATTAATTGTATTATCTGTCATTTAAAGAGCTCTAAAAAGTAGTCTCGTTTAAGACTAGTGAAAAGTACAGGCAATTCTTACTAGTGGACGTAAGTTTTTACATAAATTCTTACTAGTGGACATCAGTTTTCCCTGAACAAGGGAAGAAATCTGTTGCACTTGGTTTGGGGTTTTTTGTTTTGTTCTGTTTTATGCTATCTTTGTTTTGTACTTCAAACAAAATATAAGTAGAGAAATAAGATGGGTTTTGTTTTATTTGGGGATTTTCAAAATAGCTGAAGGCAACATAAAGTTTAAATTCACAGGGTTGTTTATCAGAAGGTCAGTGTTCTGAAGAGGCAAGCCATAAAATACGCACAAATTAAGACTTACAAAAAAATATTTTATATAGGGAATAGATAGTAGCGCGAAATACATCTTTAACTGAAGGTAACATTCCTTCATCAGCAACAAAATCCCACAGAATCTTCTTATTTGTAAACAAGAGCTGGAGCTCACCGCTGCTCCCTGGTACCCTGGGGGTACGGAATGGGGTACACAGCGCTTCGCACACCCCAAAGCGTTCTGCGAGGAGGATGACCTCTGCCCAGATCTGGCACCAACCTTGGGCCAAGAGAAAGACCTGTCGGAACTGTTCTGCTTTCAGCTTATGGGTTGGGTTCGACCACTCCTGCTTAACTTCACTGCAGTTACCCCGGGATTCTTAAACCTCCTTCAACTATCGCACTTGGCCAAGCACCTGCAACCCACGAGGCTCGGGTTACCGCGGATGGCAGCTCCCGGAGCCTGTGCCCTCGGGGAAGCCCGGCCCGGAGGCAGCCCCGCAGGTGGCTTACCGAGCAGCGAGCCTATGAAGATGACGATCTGGACTGTGGTGGTGAACTGGCGGTACAGCTGCGCCTCGCCGAACTCCCCGAGCGCGCTGCGGTTAGTGCCCGCCGCCTCGGCGCCCGACGTGTTGCGCGGCTCGCTGGCGTTTCGAGAAATCCAGCTCGCGTTATGCCCCATGGTGAGGCTGGGGCTCGGATTCCGCTCACTGCCTGCGCGCCTCGGAGCCCCGCGTGGGTGCCTGACGGAGTCCTGGAGAGCCGGGGCAGCCGGCGGGTCCCCTCACGTCTCCACATCCTCAACCCCGCCGCCTGGGAGGCGGGGTGGGAGTGAAGCGAGGCCGCGCCCCATGCCTGTTCCCCCCTGGGTCCCTGTCAGCAGCCACATGAAAGCAGCAGGGTCAGAGCCCGCCAAACGTCGTCTGTCCCTCCTCCAGCGGGGTCAGCGCGGCCAAGCCCACTCAGCAGAGATGGAAACAGACAAGGGGGCATTTGATGGTCAAGGAGGGCTCTCTCCAACCCCTCCGCCCTCTGAGAGCCAGGTATCCCGCTCTAGTCCCCTTGGACTGACGGGCTCTGCCTCTCTCCTTAGAGGGAAGAGAACATTTGGCTAAAGCAATTTTTCAATTCTGCGGGCTCTGAGGCTGGATGGTGACGATGTGAAACCCACGAAATGCCCAAGCCGTGCCGGAGTTGACCCGATCGGCTCAGACCCCCAACACCCAGTGGGCTCCCCAGGCCTGTTTGGAATGCCCTGAGTCTCCTAAACAGCCTGGCCCTGCGCGGTTGGCTGTCCGCCAGGACGTCCCCGGCAGTCTCCTCCTCCCCTTGCTGGGGGCTCCGACCTCCCGCCTCGGCACGGCGGCAGGGACCCCGATCCGCAACCCCTCTTTGCCTCTGCACGGCCTGGCATCCTCTTTCTTAGACCCACTCGGGCCGGACGCCGCTGGGACAGACAGAGCTTGGAAAACCGGAGGGAACGCGGGTGGACGCCCCGTAAGGGGCATTGGCACCGCCCCCTCGGCCGCCCGGCTCCCAGCGCGTGCCTGGGGTAACCGGGGGCGCGCGGCCGGTGGGGGCGGTCACGTGACGCTCGGTCCCGCCCCTCACGCAGCCGAGGGAGGCGACGCCATCTTGGCCTCGCGGAGCGTGACTTCCTTACGGGAAGCGTGGGAGGTGTGGAATTTTGTGTCTGGCTTCTGTGGACACGCTTCCTACTCCTCCCGGACTTCGCTTCGTTTACGGCTGCCGTTGCTGCCCCAAGCTTGTCAGCCTGGACTGCCTGCAAGCCCTTAATTACACGTCTCTGCCACCTGGGCAGGGAGCCCAGTCTTCTGGCCTCTTGGTCAAACCTTAAGTGTAGCTGAAGCATTTAAGAAATACGGAACATAGGAATTCAGTGCGTGGTTTCCTAGACTCTTTTATTGGATCTCTTTTCTAAAACGTACACGGTATAATCCAAGCGTAGTGGATTCTGGCAATGAAGAGTTGGAAGGAAGTAGCTTCCTGTGGACTGATGCAAAGGTTGGGAAGCTGGGATAATCAAGTGAATAAGGAATGTTAAAGAGAAGCCAAATGGGAGAAAGGAACCTGTGCGGCCTCCAGAGATAGGATCTAGAGGAAGAAAAGTAGAAATGAGAAAGATTTTTCATAATTTCACTTCATGTTAACTGCTTTCTTTTGTAGTACATGAAGTACGTGGTAGAGGGCTCTGACATAGTGAATGACAGTTTTAACTCGAAGGACAATAACCCTTAAGAAGTGATTTAAATTAGTTATTTTTTGGTTGCCCTACGAATGATCCTGCTATAGTATGGCTATTTTACTCTTACTGGTCACCCTTCTTATTTATTGTTCTTTAGAGGGCAGAAATCTATGTTAGATACGTCTTTGGATTTTCACAATACCTGCATATCGTAATCCTCTTATGTAAACAGTTACATTAAACTTTTTGAAGACCAAAAAGTAGAGAGAAGTTAATAATTACACTAATTATACCCCCAAAATTGCCATTTCCAGTCATTAAAATTAGTTTTGAGAAGCTAAACATTTTTTTCAAGATGCAACCCCTGTCCATTTGAATTAATTACTGTCCATTTCAATTACAGGTATAGTCTTGGTTTATTGAGGCTGCTATAACAAAATGCCTTATTCTGAGAAGCTTATAAACAACAAAAATTTGTTTTACATAGTTCTTTAGACTGGATGTCCAAAATCAAGGCACCCACAGATTCAGTGTCTGCATTCTGGCTCACAATTTATGCCTCCTAGCTGTGTCCTCATATGCTTAGCAGAGTACCCTTTTATAAAGGTACTAATTACATTCATGAGGGTGAGCTCTTATCACATAATCACCTGCTACAGACGCCATCTCTTCATAACATAACACTGGTAATGAGGTTTCAACATAGAACTTATGAGGGGAAGAAACAACATTTATATTATAGCAGGTGTTATGTTGATATGAGTTGGCCAGGAAATAACACTTGGCAGCAATTAAGTACATGGCCAGAGCTAAGGACAGATGATTAGAACCACCAACCTACACAATTTGTGCTTGATAATTTTAGCCAAACCCTCTGAAGCTACAGTGAAGGCAGATCATGAACAATGGAGTAGAGTATTTTTTAAGGCAACATCTGATTCTAGCTCTAGATAATGCTATTACAAGAAATTTTTCTTTACATTCATCTCCCATAATGAATAGTCTAAGATGGCATCCTCCCTACTTAAAACCATTTTATGTTCCCAAAGTTTTGTGGTTAGTTGTTGTGATGGCTAATTTTATATGTTGACTTGACTGGGTTAAGAGATGCCCAGATAACTGGTAGAACATTACTTATGTGTCTGTGAGGGTGTTTCTGAGGGAGATTGATGTTTGAATCAGTAGCCTGAGTAAAGAAAATCCAACCTCACCAATGTGGGTAAACATCATCCAATTTGTTGAGGGTCTGAATAGAACAACAACAACAACAAAAGAACAAAAAGGCAGAGGAAGGGTGAATTTATTCTCTCTTACTGAGCTGGGACATCCTCCTTCTTCTGTCTTCAGACCTTAGTACTCACTGAATTATACTATCAGCTTTCCTTGGTCTCCATCTTGCAGATGGCAGATTGTGGAATTTCTCAGCCTCTGTAACTGCACCAGTCAATTCTCAATATCCTCTTTTGTTTATCATTGGTCCTATTTCTCTGGAGAACCCTGAAATCCTGATTAATATACTTGTTTCATAATTAATATACTTGATTAGCACCGAGGATCCATTTTTCCATAGAAATAATAAACATGGTGATAGAGTTTTCAGGAAAAGAGGAATACAAAAGAGGGAGTGAGAGGTTCTGAGGATTAAGTACCCCAAGGAAAGTTCTAGTCATTCTGTAGGTCTCCCTCCCTCTCCAAAGTTCTGCCTCCTTCAGTCTCCACAGCATTTAATGGAGTTACTCTTCTGCATGTGCCTGTAGTTCACTCATTTAATGCATGTTAAGGGTCTGTGTTAGGAATGCAGTATGTAGAAAACAACAGATTTTTACCAATTTCCCCTGTCATCTGTTCTGAAATTAATCTTATACATATTGAGACTTGCTTGTGGATTTTCCTTCTTGTACCATTGGAAAATAGATGTGATGGTCAATTTTATATGTCATGGGGTGCCTATACATTTAGTCAAGCATTATTCCAAGTGTCTATGGGGGTGTTTCTCGATGGGATTGATATGAATGAGTAGACTGAATAAAGCAGATTTTCCTCCACGGGGTGAGTGGATCTTGTCCAATCAATTGGAGGCTTGAAGAGAAAAATAAAGGAAAAATGTTACTCAGGTAACATTTCTTTTTGTTGAACTGCCTTTGAACTGAGACATTGGCCTTTTCCTGCCTGGACTCCAGCTGAAACACTGGCTCTTAAAAAAAAAAAAAAAAAAAAAAAAAAAAAAAAAAAAAAAATGTCTCTTGAGCCTGATGGCTTTTGAACTGAAACTCTACCATTGGTGTTCCTGTTCTCAGGTCTTTGGACTTGGGTGGTAACTACACCACCAGCGCTCCTGAGTTTCTTGTCTTGCTGACTGTAAATCTTGGAACTTGTTAGGCTCCATAATTGTGCCAGTCAATTCTTTATAATTAATCTCTTTCTATATGTATATTTAAACTGTTTGTTATGTCTCTTTAGAGAATCCTGATGCAATAAATAATTTTTTAAAAAATAACTCCTTTTTTACTTTTTCCCTTATTCTTAGGATTTAGAATAATTGCAAAGATCAATGTGGAGATGTGAGGTGGATCCAGTGGGTTTTATTTTCCCTTACTTCTTCCCTCCTATCTTTCATATGCCCCTCTGTGGTCTTTTACTAATGGCAGAAGAGAAAAACCAAAGAAATGTTAAGTATTTTTGTGTGGTAAGCCCAAACAGCAGCATACTGAGAGAAGTCTTTATGCACTTGGCACCCATTTGGAATAAGCAGTTCTATTTTCAAATGACTATTTCTATACCTACATGAAAGAATAGATATTGCAGGTTATTAGGTAGACATCACAAATGTTCAACAATATCTTATTGTCCTCTTCTTGCAGGCACACAGAAGACTATATTTTTCAGCTGCACTTGCAAGTGGGCAGGTTCATGTGACTATTATGACTAATGAAATATGAGCAGTTGCGAAGAGTCATTTGTAGGCTGAGACAGTGAAACACTATTTGTGATTCTCGGTTCTCTCTTGTGTCATTGTGATTGTGGAAGGGGCCTTGTGTTGAAATGGAAGAATCAACAGATGGAAGCAGCCTATGTCTCTGAATCACCATATAGGAGGGTACATGCCCTGGAGGGCCAACCAAATCCATGATAAATTTTGTATGATCAAGAAATGAATATTTACTGTACCAAGCAACCAAGATTTTTACAGTTGCTCACTATTACAGCATAACCCAGCCTATCCTGGCAGATATAGTTATGAAAATTGGGGACTAAATATTTAAAATCACAGTTTATTTTATTTCTAAGGAATGGAAGATATAGAGTCAGCATTTTAAAAATCTCTGTGAATATTGGTAGTGGCATTAAGGATCTCCTAGGTCCTCATAAAATGAAAGTGGTAGCTGATAATAGAGCCTCTGGGCATCTTCAATTGAACTATTGAGATTTTTCACATCCCAAAACATTCTGGTCTCTGATAAACTTGTGTTGTTTAAATGGATTTTTGGAGATCACTTAATCTTAATATAGGAGACAACCTATTTCTCTCTGGAAATCTAGGTTATAGTTTTACACAGGCAAAGCTACCCATTTTCTCAAGATTAAAGAGTTCAGTGTAGTGTGCACAGTGTTGGGGTGGCAGGAGCATGAATCTTGGTGTCTGTTGGCCCTGGGTTTGAATGCCTACTTCACTATTTCCAGTTGTGTTCAAATAACATTGGGTAGTTACTTCACCTCTCTAAATTCAGCTTCCTCCTCTACTGAACAGAGATAATAGTGCCTATTTTGTAAAGTTGTTTTGAGGGCAATAAAGCATTTAATTAATGAAAACCCTGACAATATCTGGCACACTGTAGAATAGTAATAAAAGGTAATTATGCAATTCCTGTTTATTGATGTTTAAAGAAAAAATATCAAAAGGGGAAAAAAGCATCGCCTTCCAAACCTTTAAAAAATTATCTGTCACTTGACTGTAGCTCAGTGGTATTAGTGGTAGAGTGCTTTCTGAGCATGTGCAAAGCCCTGAGTTAGAACCCCAGCACCAAAAAAAAATTAAAAACCTTTATTTTGAAGATTTCAAGAAAATATTACATAATATCCCCTATATTTCAAAAAATGAAAAAATCACTTATTATGCAATAAGCAAAGGACAGAGTAACTTTTCAGGAAATTTTGCTTGAAGATTTATTTAGAAGTTTGGAATTTTGCCTTTACACCATTGGGCTAAATATGTTTACATAGGTAGGGTATGACTGCAGGAAGTAGGTCAATAGGGGCATGTTTTTGGGGTATATATTTTGTCCTACTCTACCTGCCTTCAGTTACCACTCAACTAATCCCTACCAGGGACTTAATTCATTGATTGGTTAAGGCTCTCTTAACCCAGTCATTCCATCTTTATACCTTCTTGCATTGTCTCACACATGAACTTTGGGGGGATACCTAATCTAAATCATAGCATTATGTATTCCAAATTACCCCAATATATAGAACAGGAAATGGTTTCCTATGGATATGAGTTTCTAAGTCCTTGTACCTACAGATTTGCTATTAAATTCATCAAGTGCCAGGGAAGTGAAAGGTTGAACTCCCTTCCCTTCCCTGCCCTTCCCTCTCCAAGAAGCCTCAATACTCACACACAGACATATGCATGTGCACACAACATGTGCACAAACACTGCGATCATAAAGCAAATCAGACTTAAGTTTTTAATAGCAAATATGTCAAGCTAAAATATCCATCCTTGAGTATTGTCACCCTCAAAGGAGCCACCTTGAGAAGCTATTTGGTTGTAAAAGAGTATCATGATTTCTAAACCCCTTTAGGGTTAACTCCTCTTTTATAGTTAATTTCAGAAACTAGCATAACCCTTCCTATATTCCTGGTTCATAACAAATATGTCTGTCCTTTAAGAATAAATTTTATTCCTTTTTAATAAGAGTCAAAAGTTATCTAGGATCAATTCCGGGAGTCTAAGCCACTTCTGTTAGAGACTTGTTTCGTGAAAACTATCCATTCTGGTGCTATCATTCCAACCTGCGTAATTCGTGCGCCCACGTTCATGCAGTTACTTTGATTGTTTTCCTCCTGCAGGTTGTAAGCAAGGTTTTCTGCTTTTGGCCTGGGTTTCTCCAGCACAGAGTGTCCACGCGGAGCCCCGCCCCAATCCCGCCCCTGACGCGCAGTCCCGCCCTCGGGCCCGCCCCTGCTCGGGCCCGGCCCACAGGCCAGTCTCCTGCACGGGGCCCCGCCCCCGAGCCCGCCCAGGGCCCACCGCAGCCGCGGCAAGGCCGCCCTGCCTTGGCCGCCGCGTAGCTATGACTGGGGGTCGCGGGGCCCCCGGCCGCGGCCGAGATGAACCTCAGGAAAGCTACCCACAGCGGCAGGACCACGAGCTGCAGGCTCTGGAAGCCATATACGGAGCCGACTTCCAAGACCTGCGGCTGAACGCGTGCGGACCGGTAGGAACGTGGCGGGTCTGGCCTGAGCCGACCTGCCCTAGCCCTGGCCCGGAGCCCTGAGGCTTACAGATTGGGCGGACCCTTTAGGATTCTGCAGTTTTTTTCATTTCTACAATTCCACCCGCGCTCACACTGTGACCTCGAACCTTAACTGGTCTCCAAAACCCCTGCCTGGGCCGAATTCTCTTAGAGCGTTTTCCCCAAGCCCGCTCCGATTCTTACTTGGTACCGTTTCTTATTCCTGCTGACACCCCCGAACATCCCTGTCTTCTTCCAACTTTGCCGTCTCCCCTCCGTCCCCTGGGGCCTTCAAGGAGGATATAGCAGCACATTCATAGTCACCCACTGCTACTTTGGTCTGGGAAAGCTTTGAGGGCGCTGGCACAGGCCTTAGGCTCTCAATCAATTCCCAGGTCTCACCCATGTATTCAGAACTTTACATGTAATTCTCACCTCTCTGTTAGGCATCCTCATCGTGTTTTTTTGTATGGCAGATCTTTCTGTGCCTTCCTGTGAGGCATTTAGCTGAGAATACTGTAGAATGCATTCTGTTTACCCGTAGTGAAAAGTAGTAAACTGAGTCAAGACCTTTTAAAGTGGCATTTGGTTTAAAATATCATTTTCCTTTTTTCTGGAAGTTAAGATACACCAAAAGCTGCTGATACTGTATTCCCCATCCTTGAAGTGCTGATCTGCCAAATTAATACGTTTCTAAATATTGTCATTTTTAAAATACTACTTCCTTCATCTGCCTTTAATTCTAGCGTTTTATAGCCTCTGCCTCATCTACACACCTGACTTCTGTAAGGGCAGAAGATTCTCCTCCTAATCCAACGTGCTTCTAACTTGGTTTATTAAATACTGTTTTAGATAATGGGAATGCAGCTGGGACAAAACAGACAAAAATCCTGCCCTCAGGGAGCTTACTTCTCCAATGTTTAATTTCCAGAGTTATTTTTAACTGTGTATACTGCTTATACATGCTTATAGTAAAATAATAAAAGATAATTTACTGGTCATCTGGCAACTTCTCTATTACCAAACATTGAGAACCAGGAAGTAGGTCCATTAAGCAGTAAAAATTAGTGTCACACGCGTGCAGCCAACTCAATGCGAAATCCCTGAGACTTCATTCAGAGCCCGTTTACTTTATACAGAGGTTATTATCTACTCCTAATGCTCTAGAAAAATGGGCAGGAAGAAGCAGCCGCTTTGTGGTAGAGACACTAATAATCCAATGATTATTAGTGGGATGTCAGCCCAAGAATGACTTTTATAACAAGATATAAAAATGCACACAAAAAAAACCCCAAAACTATAAAAGGCAGTCAGACGTATTCAATAGCATCAGTGACCTGGAGCATAACGAATATCCTCTCCTGTATAGGCCTCAAAAGTAGTAATTGGTAGTCATAAGAATGAATCAGAGTTTACTCATTCAACAAGTACTTATTAGCACCTGCTGTTTGCCAGTCTTCAGAGAAGGATTATGCAGGTCCACAATCCTTTATCCCAAATGATTTAGTCCTGATGGACTCAATTCAGAATTGTTCCTGTTCACATTCATGGATGCATGCTCCACACTGCCTAATACCTTCCTCTATGTTTGGGTAGCATCTAAAAATCAGGCATGAATATTCAGCTTTCACACTAAACAAGAAAAAGACTATTAATAACCCAGTGTCCATTCAGGCCAGATTTGCTGCCAATAGCTTCAAATCAGATTTTTTAAAACTTTTGGAGGAGTGTTATAATAGAAATTCAATTTAGTGTGTGTAAACTATAAAGAAACATTTTGGGTCACATGCTAAAAATTATAAACAAAAAAGTTGGGAGACCACTAGTTTAAACTATAGCTTACAGTTTAAAGACTGTTATAAATTTTTATTGTTACTTATCTTGGCTAGCTTTCTATACCAGCAAAAGGACTGCTCCTTTATAATTTGATAGCTATTGCATCATGCCTCTAAAAAGCTTGCTTCTACCTCTCGGCCCACCAGAGTATATGAAGTTGCTTGTTTTCCTTCCCCTTCACTAACATTGTATATATCAGACTTTTCATCTTTGCCAGTAGGTCAATGAAACATTTTTTAATTTTTATTTCTTTGGTTATAAATTATGTAACTCACCTGTGTTTGTAAGCCATTGATCTTTTCTTTTCTATGAATTATTCATGTTCTTTTATTTTTCTTACTCTGCTGTGTATTTCCTTATTTGTAAGAGGTAGATATATGTGAAGAAAATTATCATTTTGAGTCATCATATATTAAAAATATGTACCCCTGATTAACCATGTGTATTTTGTATTTATGTAATTTATGCAATTAAACATCTTTAATGGAATCAAGATGAACTGTTTTTTGTATTGTCCATTTGGATTTTTTTTTCCCCCTAAAAACTTGTCTGCTCCAATGTTACCAAAACAATGAATTCTTTGAGGTTTCATTTTATTTTTCATGATTTAATTTTTAAATTCCCATCAAATAAATATAGAAATAACTGGGTGTAGCTAGGACTGCGCTGCATGTCTGTAATCTCAGCTACTCAGGAGACTGAGGCAGGAGGATCGCAAGTTCAAGGCCAGCCTAGGCAACTTAGACCATATCTCAAAATTAAAATTGTTAAAATCATTGGAGATGTAGCTCAGTGGTACAGCTATGTCTTGGGTTTAATCCCAAATACGACAAAAATAAATAAATATAGAAATAGCATTTTAAAAAAATACTCTACCTTAGCTCCATACAGGACTAGGTCACCCTCTTTGTGACACCCCCAGTTAGTCAGACAGTTGAGATTTTTAGTCTTTTTCACTACTAATTCGAAATGCCACCTTTATGTTATGTGAGACTACGAACTTCATGAGGACAGGGTATATTTGTTCACTTCTACATTCCCAGTGCTTGGTAAAAAGCTCTCAAAAATTGTTACTGAGTGAAATAATTCCCAAATGTATTTGCATCTATTTCTTGACGCTCTATTCTTTCTCATCAATCTACTTAAGCACAATTATCACACTGCTTTAATTATTGTACATTTATAGTAGTCTTAGTATTTAATGTGGTTGTATTTACTTTACAGATTTTTTTTTTCTTTTGTGATACTAGAGATCAAGGGATTTGAACCCAGAGCCTAATGTAGGCTAGGCAAGTGCTCTACCACTGAGCTATATCCCCAGCTATTAGGGGAAAAGACCTATGGTCTCACCAAGTTGCCCAGACTGACTTCAAACTTGTGATCCTCCTGCTTCAGTCTCCCAAGAAGCTAGGATTACAGGCATGCCCTGCTACTTTACAGAATTTTCCTGACTGGTTTTATTTTAGTTTTTCCATATGAATGTTAAAATCAGTTTGCCTGCTGTCTCGGTTCATTTTCTGTTGCTATAGTATAAGGCCACAGACTGGGAAATTTATAAAGAACAGAGATTGATTTATTACAGTTCTGGGTCCTGGAATGTCTAAGATCAAGGGCATCTGGTAAGGGCCTTCTTGCATCATAATGTGGTAGAAGGTATCACATGGCATGGTAGAACAGTTCTATTAAGCTTATGTCTCTCCTCCTTATTTTATAAAACTATTAATACCATCAGGGTGCCTTGCCTCCAAATACCATTGAAATATAAATTTGGAGATTAAATTTCCAACACAAGAACTTTGGGGAACACATTTCAACTATAATAACTGATCCAAAAAATTCTGTTGGCATTTTTATTGGAATAACATTACTTAAGTTTGTGGAAAATTGAAATTCTGAATATTTTAATGTTTATTTAAAATGGAGCTATAGGTCATTATTAAACTTTTAACCTTTTAAAATTTTTTACCAGTTTGATAAATAGGCAGATATTTGAGAACAGAACGTGAATGAATTTAGGGATTTTATAAGGTCAATTATAGATAGTATTCATTTTTAGAAAAGGAAGTATGGAGAAAATCAGTAATTAAGGTATTTAATATAAAATCTAGAGGAATATTATCTAATTTCCATTTTCTGAGCTTTTAACCATCATTTTTATTTTTGGCTTCTGCCAAAGACTTGGGCAAGCTATCTAGCCTTCCAGTGTTACAGACTGGGAAGAGAGAGATGAGAAGCCATGCTAAATACAGTCTTGCCATCAAATTCAAAGAGAATATGACAAACAGAAACCTAGGTAACAATTCCAGATCAGATACATGAAAATGACTTGAATGTATACCTTTTTTTTTTAATAATTGCAATTTTTAAAAAAACACTATAAAAGTTACCATCTTAACATTTTTAAGCATGCAGTTCAATAGTGTTAAGTATATTCACCCTTTTATATGATAGATGATCATTTAACAGTTTTAATTAATTTCTCAAACCCTATCCTCAAACCAGGTGTGGAGGTCCATGCCTGTAATCCTAGTGACTTGCATCTTAGCAAGGCCCTGTCTCAAAATAAAATTTTTTAAAGGACTGGGATGTAGCTCAGTGGTAAAGTGTCCCTGGGTTCAATTCCCATTACCCCACTCACCCCAAAGAAAAAGCAAAATCTCATCATCACTTTGTAACTTACTTTGTAAACCAGTGAAGATTAATCACAGGGCTGTCATTGACCCTCATGCTTTATACTTTGAATCTTGAGACCAGAAGATTTTTAGTTGTATGAAAAAACTTATAAAATTTTCAGGCTTTAATAGTCTTACCCTTCCCTCTAGTACTTCTTAGTTTTTCTTTACTTTTTTGCAGTGTTGGGAATTTTTCTTTATTTTCCAGTATCAAGAATCAAACCCAGGGCCTCATCCCCAGGGTCTTGCACATGCTAAGCAAGTGCCTTTCCTCTGAGTTTTTAAATTTTATTATGAAACAGGAGCTCATTAAGTTGCTCAAGCTTGCCTCAAATTCGGTGATCCTTCTGCCTCAGCCTAGGATTACAGGCATGTGCCACTGTGCACAGCTCTACTGGTACTTTTAACAGGAACAGACTTGTTCCTAACCAGTTGCTTTTGTTGAGCCTGAGTGTTAGGCAGTTTTCTATTTCTATAACAAAATATCTGAAATGATCAATTTAAAAGGAAGGAAAAAGGAGAAAAAGCTTATATTATCTAACAGTTTTGAAGATTTCCATACATGGTCATTTGGTTGTTGTTTTGGGACCTGTATGGAGGCAGTACATCAAGAACGTGACAGAGGGAGCCTGTTCACCTCAGGTTGACTGGAAGAGAATGAAAGGAAGAGGAAGGAGCTAGGATTCCATTATCCCCTTCAGGGGCATGCCCCCAATGAACTAAGGCCCTTCAAGGTCCTACCTCTTAAAGGTTCCACCACCTTTCAATAGCACCAAACTGGGGACTGAGCCTTTTACTCATAGGCCTTTGGGGGACATTTAATATCCAGACTATAGCAGAAGCACATTTGAACCGAGCGTCAGGGATTTCTGTGGTCTTGGTTGGGGGCTGTTCCCAGGAGAAGAGCATTGTGCTGAGAAGAGGGTCCCTAAAGTTTGTGTTATAATCCTTGGGATATTTTAGGTTCTTTGACTGTTTTTGTTTCTTGAAGAGCTTTGCCTCTTCTATGTTTTAGGACTGAATTTGCATCTCTTCTACTTTGCTTGAGGATTCGTTTAACTGTTTTGTAACAGATGAGGAGGGTATCAAATTTTATAATCCTTATGAGGAAGCAAATTTAATTCATATAGCAATGTATGATCTCTAAATGACTCTGTTTTCATGTCACCCGCATTTTTGGTGTTCAATTTTTTTTTCTCATTTATGATGTTATATATTTTACAAATGATACACCTGCACTGTTTTTCTTCTCCTTTAATGCTCTCAAAAGGTTTTGGTTACCCATTACTCTGTATTTGTTTGTCTGTAAATATTCCAGGAATGCATTATTTCTTGGTGCAAGTTAAGTCAACAGTTTTTTCAGCATTCTAATGACCATTTGTCTTCTATAGGCTCAAAGGAGGCCTCACCCTTGCCTACTCCCAGTACATCTGCATTATTTTTAGTCAAATTCTCTTCAACTAGAGTCCTTTAGTGCCCTAATATGAGCTGATTCTAGGTATCCTAAACACATCTTGCAAGATGTCTCTTCACATGCCGAGAAATTTTTCTGTTTGCTTGAGAAAAGCCTAGCAAATGTTCTGCTGTTATCTCTGAAAGCACTATTCCCTGAGTGGTTTGGGGGTTTTGTTTTTTGTTTTTCTTTCAAAGAGCCTGTAACAGGTAGGATTAAGTTTAGCCACATATGACAGTAAACTTACAAATTTTATATGTTTGCATGTACCAGTCTGGAGTCTAAGACCTCTTTTATTTTGCTGTTGTCCCATCATTGTTAATGTGCCCCTCCTGGTCTCAAATAACTGTCTGGGTTCTAGATTTCACACCTATATTCCAGCTGATTGAAAGGAGAATGGGATGGAAAAGGTGCATCCTTTTCTTTTGAGGTCACTTCCTATAAATTGCATATGACAGTTCTTTCATTTGACTGTCCAGAAATCAATCCAGTGGCCACATGTATCTGCAAAGGAGGCTGGGAAATGTATCCAACTGAAAAGTCAGAGGTTCTGTTATGGAGTAAAAGGGAGAATGGATATTGAGGATAATAGTCTTTGCTGAGGAAAACCCAAAATCTGTGACTTTTGGAGAGAAATGCCACTCTGGTCACTAAACCCTCTTGACCAAAATAAAGGCTTTAAAAGTAGCCTGTCAGCCCAAAAGCTTCAATGTCTTGCTCCTCTCACTTTGAGGTGGCCTTCATACTCAGTCCTGACAAGTTATTAGGTTTTTCTGTGCCATTCTTCACTGACCAGGATCTGTTCCTTCATCCACTGGATTCATGTGCCTTTTAAAGCTGACACTTTTATGCCTCATGAGTCCTTCACTTTTTATCAAAATTCTTTTCTCTTTTCTAAAAGTTTGTTTTGGTGTTATCTAGGCTTATTGCCATTTCCACTGTTGACCTGCTCATGTTGCTGTGCTACGGAAGTACCTGGGACACTAGACCTGCCTGATGTTCTATGACTGATCCAACCCAAGAGTGTTTACAGGATTCTGACTCTGCTTTTATAGACCCCAGGGTCCTGCACACCAATCCCCTCATTCCTACTTAGTGGTCTTAGGGCTGGCTGAGAAAGGCCTCTTTCCATGAGACTTGTCAACAATCCTTAACTCTATTTGTTGAATAGAGTATATTTAGTGAACATTCCATTTAGTAAAGAATATCTTAGAAATGTGTAGTCCTCCTTGTTTCCTTTTCCAGTACTTCAGCATAAAGTCATGACCTCCCCATGCTTTCTCCCAAGGTTTTACATTCAGGGATATTCTTTACTGCTTATATAAAGAAAAAAGGGAGGGTTGGGCTGGGCTGGGCTGACTTGGACTGACTTGACCTGACCTGGGCACCTAGAGCCAGGCTTAGCTCAGGAAACACTGAAAGCTGTTTTTTCTGATAACACTCTGAATATGTGATGCTTTTCTCCCTCTCTCTGGTCATGATCTGCTTCATCATGACCGCTTGCCTGGTACTAGGATGGTTTGGTTGTGATGGTCCAGTAATTCTGAGAAATTCAGTAGAGACCCAGTTCAGCACAACAGTTTTGACAAACCAGATAAGACAAGTCAATAATCCTTTTGGCTTTGAGATCACAAACCAGTACTCTAGTTTGGGTGCCTGTGTGATGGTTAAGTATTTTCAGCAATGCCCAGGGTATAGGCATTCATGCAGTATAAAAGGAATCTTTTATACTTTTCAGTCAAAAAGAATAAGATAAAGACAAACTGAAAACTCTTTAAAGATGATATAACTAAAAAGTACACTTTCTAAGACAGATATTTGTGTTCTTAGAATTTATCATAACATAGTATCTACAGTATTGACTATGAAAGAAAATTCTATTTTGACTTTATACAATACATGGATGCTGAAAATTGTTCTTTTCTACTCAGTATGGTAAACACTGAAATACCACTTGTGTTAACACATAAAAATTCATTCAATTCCTGGGGGAAAAAAGACAAAAAGGAAATGTTAAACCAGATTTGTTACTTTACATCTGTGGCAATAACACAATTCAAATGCTATCCATTTCTTGCAAGTTCTTTTTATCCTGGGTCCAAGAACCTGGTTTGCATTTGTAATTTCTGCTTATACATCTTGTTGATACTTAAGGATCTTCCTTCTTCCAATTATAAGGGACTACTTCAGTTTTCTTCCTTCAAAAGCAGAAGATAGACTTTTGCTCCTACATGGAAAGCTTGAGTTGTAACGTCTTTACTTAACTCCTCATTGGGCCTGCCAGTTCTCAACTATTTCACTTTACAAAGACCATCTGTATGGCATCTTCCCTTACTTTCCTAACTTATTAATTCATTTGCCTATGTTAAGCTTTATCAGTCAATATGAATTTAGAAAACTGTTCTCATTTACTTTTCTGAAATATTGTTTTCATTGATCAATAGCAAAATGAGAAAATGAAAGGCAGAATGTATGTAAGTGAATGTAGATTGGTAAAAGATAAATTGACCCTTCTTAGGACCCCACTCTGTTCTTAGATTTTTATACTTCTTTATAGATTTGGTATTAAAACTGTATTCTATACTTTCTAAAGTGATATATACAGGAAAAGATAGGAAAAAAGTATTTTCTTAACAAAGTATGAATTGGTGATCATGTTTTCTGAAATATGTAGCTAGTGAAATAAAAAAACCTGTAAAGATTTGACCTGCTAGAGAAAGCCACTGGAAAAATTCTGTCTAACCTTCCTCTGTTGTTTTTGCTTTTAACAAATGAGGCGATTTATTAACCTATGTGTTCTAATACTTCTTGTTGGCAGCTGCCACCAGACTGGTGATTCTATATAGATCTCTCTGCCCTTAAGGTGTCAGTTTACAGCCCCCAACTTGATCCTTTTCCACCATTATCAGCCCCTCCCGAGTTTGGAGGACTCTGTGAACCACACTCTTTGGAGCCTTAGCTGAAGTGACTGGGCATGACCTCTTCTCTTTGAGGTCCCCCATAGATCTTGGCCATGGAGCCAACTACAGCACCACTCTGGAGGTACAGGTACTATGCTGTGAAAGCTGCTTGTGTGTAGAACCAGTTCTACTCTTAGGGAGCAAGCTCTTTATTTTTGACCAGCTCGACTGCATCTACCCTTTGGAGACTTTCAACTTGTTGAGGACAGGTACCAGACTGAGAGATTCCTGCTGGTTTCCATCTTTCATAGTAACTCCAGGCATCCTGTGGCCTCCTGCTACCAGCCAATAGAAAAGGATCTCTGTATTGTTTTTGTTTTTTCAAAATGAACATATTTATAACCTCCCCTCTTCACTAGATTGTTAATATAAAAACAGTAATTCAGGAAAAGACTCATTCATAGGATTTACTTCAGAATAACCTAAGACAATGTTGTGGAGAGAAACAATCTATGATAAGTACTGGCTCAAAGATGGTAATTGTCAAAGCTGGATAGTCGGCATAGGGGGTTCATTATACCATTATTTCTGCTTTCTGTTTGAAAAATTCCTTAATAAAAAATTGGTTTTTTTTTTAAGTGAGGCTATTTAAGGAGCTGGTGAAGGCATAATTTTTTATGTCTTTTTAAGCACCTTTAGCAGCTAAAATGATTCCTATATTGAATTCTTCCTAAAATATAAAGCAGTAGAAACTGGGCTGCTGTGGTTTAAGAGGGAACAGGAGACCTGGAACCTATTTGGTCTCACCACTCACCCTTTGAGGCTCCTCTGAGGAAACCCACCAGCCTCTACTGTTTCCCTCCTATTTCTCTAGAAATGGAGCCCCTCCTCCCGTGAAAGTTCAACTGTCTTGTCATGCCCAGGATCCATTGGCTTCTGCCCTGTGAAGGGTTTTGCTGATTTAGGTCTTAATTTTGTATCTTTTCTGTTCTTCAAAAATATTGCCATCAGTGTCCTCACATGCTGTTGTATTTCCAACCTTTACAAAAACAGAACAAAAATTCCTCCATTAATTTCATATTCCCTCCATTCCCACCCAGTCTCTGGCCCCATTCACAATGCCCCTTAATACTCAAGCCTTGACAGAGTTGTCTGCACTTGCAGTTTCAACTTCCTTACCTAGCACTTCTCAACATTGTAGGATATGTGTTCAGTTCCCATGAGACCTGCCCTTGGCAAGGTGGTCCCCCTACTCCCCCAGCAGTGAATGCCTAGACCTATACCACCTCCGCATGGATCTGGGACAAGACTCTTTCCATTTGCTTCTCTCACAGCCTGATCTTTTTATCAGTTTTATCTCAAATTTACTTTTCTCTTTTCTCTCACCTTTGCTACCAACCACAAACTGCATTGTTATAATTGTGGGTTTTTGGTTTTTTACATGTGTGGTGCTTAGAATCAAAACCAGGACTTCCTGCATGCTAGGCAAATGCTTTTCCACTGAGCCACACTCTCAGGCCTGTTGAAATAGTTGTTTACTGCTGCTTTTATCATTCCTATTCATTCAGAAGCTAAAACCATCTTTTTAAATATATGAGAGAGCATATCATTCCTTCCTTAAAATCCCTCCAAATAATTTGCTTGACTGATGAGGCCCTGTGTGATCCATCCATTTTCTACCTCACCTGCTTTACCTGGTCTTCCCTTTCCTGGTGTGTTCCAAATATATCAGCCTCCTTTTCATTTTTGGCTTGCACCAATCTCATACTGACTTTTTAAAAAAATAACTTTATTTTATTTAGTTTGGGTATGTGGTGATGAGGATTGAACCCAGGGCCTCACGAATACTAGGGAAGTACTCCACCACAAGCCACAATCCCAGCCCCCATACTCACTTCTGACCCCTTTACATGTTCTTCCCTAGTCTGGAGGGCATGATCTTTGGGTAGTCTCATAGTTTAAATGCTACATCCTCAGGTGTTCCCAGGTGACCACATCTAAGCATGTTCCCTCACACCCACCTGTTCTGTACATAGTGCACTAACTTGCCTCTTCAACAGTGCTTTATAAACCTGAATTTTGTTTCCCCCATCAGATAGGAAGTTCCATGACAGATGGAACCACAACTGTGTTCTTAACCTCTGTGAACTGATTCAGCACAGTGCCTGACATAGAGTTGGTGCTGAGTAAGTGTGGGCAACTGATGCATGGAGGGGCATGAGTGAATGAAAGGCCTCTTGAGCCTTGGAATGCTGACCCCTCTTCAGAACCATATTCACCCTCGGGCTGTCCTGGAGGACCCACAGCTTTTTTCAAGGATTATTTAAAAACCATATAAAAATTGATTTTACAGATTTTGTACACATAGTTGATGAGAACATTGTTATATGATTCAGGGTACATACATAAGATTCACATTATAAATTTCTGTACCAGTTAGTGTTGCTAAGTACTTTGTTGCACCTGAAAGAATTTTTTCATCTTTCTCCTTTCTGATATGACCACATTTCTCTTTGCCATTTCTGCCTGGATGTTCAAAGAAAAAGTCAAGGCTCAATTACATCCACTCAGGATTGGCATTAAGGAAAGAGTGACTTGCTGGGCTTGGTGGCGCATGCCTGTAATTCCAGCAGCTCAGAGGCCGAGACAGGAAGATCTTGAGTTCAAAGCCAGCCTCAGCATTGGCGAGGCACTAAGCAACTCAGTGAGACCATGTCTCTAAATAAAATGCAGAATAGGCTGGGGATGTGGCTCAGCCATCAAGTGTCCCTGAGTTCAATCCCCCATACCCCCCCAAAAAAAAAAAAAAAGAGTGGCTTATGAGAGAGCCACAGATTATGGGGTCAAAGCAGGTTTTAGCTCTGTCACTGTATAGAAACTTAAACCCTGAGCTGCTATATCTGTACAGCATAGGGATGGCACCTGCCTTGCAGTTGCTAAAGTGCCTGGACGATAGGTGTGCTTAGTAGATATATTTTTCCTCAGTCTCCCCTTTTTCATTATATAAGTAAAACAAGTTGCCTCATCTTCTTTGGAAAATGTATGTCAGTAAATCAGAGTAGACTTTTTGGTAATTGGGTGAAGAGTAGTTGATTGAAAAAGCACATGCAATTTTAGAAGAGCTATCAGAACTCTTCAAGTCAGGTTTTTCCTGTGTTGATATCTCAGTATTCAAATCTCAATTCAAATACAGGTGGAGCATCCTTAATTTGAAAATCTGAATTTCAAAACTTTCCAAAGTCCACACTTTTTTTTTAAGTTTGTGCAAATATTCCAAAATCCAAAAGACTGAAATTTGAAGCACTTCTGGTCCCACACATTTTGGAAAATGATTATCCAACTTGTATATCCCTTTCTCACAAGAACTTCCCTGACCACCTGTTCAGATACCTTCTCTTCCCCTACCACTATGTCCTCTTACTCTGTCTTATTTTCTTTACAGCTCTTATCACTTTTAAAATTATTCACATGCCCTCTAATTTGTATCAGTTACTTAGGACTGTGTCTATCTAAATTTACTACTGTACTTCTAGCCTCTAGGACAATACCTTGCTTATAATCAGCATTCAGTGACATTTGAATGAACAGAAACTAAGGAGAATATTTCCTTTTAATCCTTTAATAAATTCAAAAAGGAAAATGCATTTTATCTGGCAAATATTTTATTTTTTAAACCATGGTTTTGGAAAATATGCCCTAATACATATGTAAAATATAATTACATATAATATTTTGGAAGTAGAACTTTTGAGCTAAGGTGATCATTATCTTAATGGTTAAGATTGACTCTCTCAGGAGAAAAAAATGTTTTTTCTCTTTTAGATCAAAGAGCCCCCTGAAATCAATTTAGTTCTGTACCCTCAGGGCCTAACTGGTGAAGAAGTTTATGTGAAAGTGGATTTGAGGGTTAAATGCCCACCAAACTATCCAGATGTGTAAGTACCCTTTATAAATAACTTTGATGTTGTTCTGATTTAAAGTCAATAGTATTTTTTCCCCTGCCATTGCACATAAAATTTCATTTCCTATCACCTGTATTTTAACAGAAGTGTATTGGCTATAGATATTGTCAGGAAATCTTTCATTTTAAGTCTGTTTATAGTTGTAGAATACACACTACAGATACTAATACTCAGTGACTTGTTTGTTTCTTCTGACCCATTGACATTATTTAATTCTTCATAAACTAGGAAAAGAACAAATCTTGAAGAAAAGGATAAAAGCTTAGCAACTACTTAAATCATTCATGTACTTAGTTTTCAAATGTGATTGACATTAGGAATTAGGTAGCCTTCTGTGCCTGACCTGAATTTCTACTGCCCTAAGAGTGTTTAGAGTTGTGGTACTTCTCAGTGTGACTGGTGAGTCATCATTGTGCAAGGCCATCCCCTGCGCTGCAGGACATTTAGCATCCCTGGTCCCTACCCAATAATGCCAGGAGTATTCACCAATCATTGAGACAACCACAAATCCCACATATTTTCACACTTTCCCTGAAAGCTGTATTACCTCTGGTTGAGAATCACTGGTTAGGGCAAAAGTATTAGCCATCAGGATTCAAGTGGTCTCATGTATCTGTCCCCAGACCTTCCACATAGAAAGACATTGACCTGGATGATATTAAGGGGGTTGAATTTACCACACAGAGAACCAGCTAAAGGTTTCTGAGAAGGCAAGTGGCAAATAAAAGATGGCAGTGCTTTCTACAGTGGGTAAAGAGGTGTGAAGTGATAAAGGATATTAAGAGACAGGTCAAAACTGAGCTCCTTCAAATCAATAACTTCTTTTGCCCACAACATTGTATTGAGTGTATACATAGTAGGTATATGAAAAGATTAATTAATGAAGAAAAGGAATTAAATTTATGAAAGAAAATTAGGACATTGCCTCTCTGGTTTTTGTTTTGTTTTGTTTTGTTTTCAGGGAGGCTGTTTCCTAACACCAAATACATGGTGTCTTATCTGATATCATCTGGGAGTCCAACTATTCAATTCTGACATTAGCTCTCCATGTTAGCACAGATCCATGGGTTAAGGGATCAGTCCTATAAAAATGCTCCCATTTCACAAGCCCACTGCAAATTGCAGTACTTCCTTTGACTTACAAATTTTGGCTATAAATTCATAGATTCCTACACCTTCCTCTTCATGTTTGATAATTTACTAGAATGACTTACAGAACTCAGGAAAATACATTTACCAGTTCATTGTAAAAGATTTGACTCTGAAATAACCAAATGAGAAAGACGCATAGGCGAGGCATGAGGGAGAGGCACTGAGCCGCCATGCCCTCCCCAGACCAGGCTTCCTCCTAGCCCCTCCATGTGTTCACCAACCCACCTGAACCCTGTCATTTAGGGATTTTTATGGAGATTTCATGCTATAAGCATGATCACTTTCTTATATCATTGGCCATTGGTGATTGAACTCTATCTCCAGCCCTGCTTTCCTCACCCTGGTCTGGATTAGGGTTGAAATTTCTCACTTATAGTCCAGATTTGGTTTTTCTGATAATCAGCCCCTATTTTGACACTGTGCAGGCACCCAACCAGAGTGAACCTCATCCACATAAACTCCAGTGTAGTTGAAAAGGTTTTTTATGAATAGCTCAAGATACCCTTCTTACATCTATCACTCAGGAGATTCTAAGAGTGATAGGGGCTCTGTGCCAGGAACTGGGGTCAAAGACTATATATATATATATATATATATATATATATATATATATATATATATTTTTTTTTTTTTTTACTATACCATGGACTCTCTCTCTCTCTCTCTCTTTTTTTTTTTTTTAATTATACCATAGACTTGAGAATTCAAAATGTTTACTCTTGAAAAATCAAAGAAAAACTTGGTTACTTAAGTGCTAAAATGTTAATTGTAGCATTATTTGTGAAAGTAAAGAAATTGGAATAGTCTAAGTTTTAAACACTAGAGCAGGCTTTCTCAGCCTTGGCACTGTTGACATGTCAGCAGGATAATTCTTTATTATGAGCACTGACCTATATATTGTAGGAGTTTAGTACATCCCTGACTTTTATCTGCTAGATACAGGGAGTACCTTCTTTTGATTGTGACAATCAAAAAAGTCTCCAGATGTTGACAGATGTCCACTTAGAGACAAAACTGCCCCTGGTTGAGAGTCACTATACTAGAGAACTTGTCAGATAAATCTTGATGTATCTATCCACTTGATAAAAATATTATGGGATAATATTTTAAAAACAAGGATGTGTTTATTAAAAATTAAGTATAGCACCAACTACATAAAATTATTAATCATGCAGCAAGGACATAAAACATTAGAAAGTTTCAGAGTTTAACTAGTATTAAAGATTACTTTTCTACCATTCTATTAATGTTGTTATACAAGGATTGCTTAATTTAAAAAAAGAATTATGTAAGGTTTGATTTGTGGGAATAGTGTCATCTTTTTGAAATGATATGGTAAAAGAAAACTTTCCTTTATGCAAAATAGTCCTTGAAGCCACTGTGAAAGAGAGAAATCCTGGCTAGAATGGACTATACATGGATCCAAGACTGTATGACATTTCTATGCTTTTTCTCAGACTACTTTTCCCAGATTTCCATCTCTCCAGGCAGATAATGATTATAGCAACCTATCATACTGAATGGAAGATAAGTATTGAGAGAAAGCATAGAAAGGTGAATAGGCAAGGCTTCAATAAGCTAAAATGCCAGAATTACTCGGAAATACTTAATAGGAAGTGATGAATCATCTCATCAGTAAAATTAAATAAATCCCTATTTAATCCTAGAGCATTATTATTGGATGTTTATTTATTGGGAATAAAAGGAAGCCCAAGTGCTGATTTTTTATATCCTTGAGTAGAAAATGTTGACTTAGATGAGCTCTGGGAAATGAAGAGGAGTATGAATTAGGTGTCCTTGGAATAGGCAGAGTTTGAAGAATGTACATGACTACATTTATTCATGAGCCAGTGAGCATGTCCTTGTTTACAACCAGAATGAGTGATTGGGGCACAGCCTAGTGTGGGAGTGCTACACCATGTCTCCATTTCACCTAGCATTCTTGTTCTGCTTTATTCCAGAGCATGCAAAAGAGTGCACAGCACTTGAGCTCTGAACACTGAGCTATCAGGTTTAGACTAATTGACATTGTATGCAACCAAGGGTACAAGATTTACCATACAGGAGAGTGCATGATGAAATTACTAGGCTGGAGTCAGTGAGAGCAGAATTGATTAGGTTTTTTAGACCGAAGAAACTCAGAGTTGGGGATCAAGGACAAATCAGAGGCAATCAGTAGTAACTGATTTGGGGACATTTTAATGTGAGTGGAAAATGGATAGCAGAGACAGTAGGTAAGTCAAGCTCAGTAAATCTGAGTCTCCTCAGGAAGTAGAGCACCTAACAACCCAGATTGAAGACTTTGGACAGCTTACTTCTCCACCAGGTTCAGCCAGTCCTTATTAAGCACTGTGTCAACTGGAGTTACTGAGATATGGTTGAAATCCTTTTAAGATGAAGGGAAATGGTGGTTACATGGAGAGGTTCAAATATACGGTCTGTGTAGAATCCTCAGGCCCTCAAGTGTGCTGGGAACTCAGAAAATGAGAATGTGAACAGGC
Source organism: Sciurus carolinensis (assembly GCF_902686445.1). NCBI lineage: Eukaryota > Metazoa > Chordata > Mammalia > Rodentia > Sciuridae > Sciurus > Sciurus carolinensis. The sequence continues at coordinate 112,370,415 of NC_062214.1, read as the reverse complement.
TATCCTTTCTAATATAACTCTTTTTTCCCCCGCTCCAGAGTTCCTGAAATAGAATTAAAGAATGCCAAAGGTCTGTCAAATGAAAGTGTTAATTTGTTAAAATCTCGCCTAGAGGAACTGGCCAAAAAACATTGCGGGGAGGTAAGACTTGTTAAACTGGTATTATAAGATGATAGTAACAGTCCCCATTGTGCTCACCAGCATTTGCCTCAGTGTTCAGACTTTGCCATTGCAGCTCAAATCCAGTTTTGACTGAAATGTTTTGTGTCAGCCTCACATCCATACAGGGAGACTTTATTATTTGTATTTGTTTAATTTACAGGATTTATGAATTGCAAGTTATAGAGTGAATACAGATGCTTCAGGATTTTTCTGAAAACCGCTGATGCAAACCTAGCCATCCTTTTTTACATACTTTGGACCTGGCATCATGACCAGGTCTTGACTTGAACTTTTCTATTATAAAATACAGAAAAGTGATTTCTGACCACACTCTGCCACCTCTCCCTTTACCATATTGGAAAAATTCTTCTTAATAATTAGTGACATACCCTATTCCTTCAGTATCTCTTCTGGACCTGAGCATTTACAGTGAGCTTAGTATTAATTTTTTTTTTATTTTTAGTATTAATTTTTTAATCCTTTGAATATCATATGGTTGATGCCTAGGGGAGAGAATTGCTGTGTTTTCCTCAGGCCAGGCCAATTCCATTTTGTTTTTGGTACTAGGAATTGAACCAGGGAACTTTACAACTGAGCCATATCCCCAGTCCTTTTTATTTTATATTTTGTATTTTAAGACAGAGTCTCACTAAGTTGCTTAAGCCCTCACTAAATTGCCCAGATTGGCCTCGAATTTGTGATCCTCCTGTCTCAACCTCCTGAGTCACTGGAATTACAGGTGTTTGCCACCAGGCCCAACCACAGCCAATTCCCTTTAAATGTAATGTATCTTTTCCTGACATTTGTATAAAATCACTGTTTTTGCAAGGTGTTTTGTCAACTGTATTTCACTATAACAAATACCTGACATAAATCAATTTATAAAGAAAAAAGGTTTATTTGGGTTCACAGTTCTAGAGTTTTAGTCCATGATAGATTGACCCTGTTGTTTTGAGTCTTGGCCAGGGTGCACATCATGGTAGACATGCATAGCAGAGCAAAACACTACTTATCTTATGGTAAGTCAAAGAGAGGAAGAGGAAGGGGCTGGGATCCCACTCTCCCCTTCCAGGGTACATCCCTGATAACCTGAAGACTCCCACTGATCCCCACCTCTTAAAGGTTCTACCACCTCCCAATAAAGCCAAATACATGGGTATGTGGAGAACACTCCAGATCCATACTGTTGCACTTAAGGCAGGTCATGCTTAATTATCCCCATCATATAAAAACTGACAGGAATTAATCAAGGACTAGTCCTAGGGCTCCAACTTTGTTCTAGGCCTCTGTTAAAGATAACCATAGGTAACATTCATCCCCTAGAAAGTGACTGGACAGATTTTCACTTGCATTCCATAATGCAGTGAGTCATAATACAGTCTATGAGGTACCGTTTGGCTATAAAAATTTTATCTACTTAAGTTGCTATTTTCAAGAACTTCAGTGATTGATAAGGTACAGAAAGCGATTACAGAATACCCTGGATCAAAAACTAGGCCTTGGGAATTATTCCAAAGTTCTTTCAAGTGTAAGGGAACTCTAGTATCTAATGGAAAAATGGTATGGAGTTATATTGAAAGTTCAGCTACAGATAATCCTCTGACTTATTGGTTTTGTGACTTGTAATTTTTAAAAAATTGCCTAAAAATGCCTAAGTTAACCTTTTAATATTGAGATAATTACAGATTTACATGCAGTTACAAGAAGTAATCTAGGAAGATCCTATGTATCCTCTACCTGCTTTGCCCCAGCGGTTACATTTTGTGACACTCTAGTACAGTATCATACCCAGGATTGTACCCAGGATATTGACATTGATACAGTCTGGAGGTAGAATAAGTCCATCTCCCCAAAGATCTTTCATGTTGCCAATTTGTACTTCCCCTATATCCCACTCACCCTCTCCTTCACTCCTGACCAGCCAATTTGATCTTTATTTCTATACTTTTGACATTTTAAGAATGTTACATATAATGTGTAACCTTTTGAGATTGGCTTTTTTCTCCTAGTACAATTCTCTGATGATCCATCCAGTTTGTTACATGTATCAGAAGCTGTTACTTTTTATTGCTGAGTAGTATTCCTTGGTAAGGATGTAGCACTTTCTTTAACCATTCACCAGATGAAAAACATCTGGATTCTTAACAGTTTTGAGCTACTGCAAATGAAGTTGCTATAAATATTCATATATAGATGCTCCTTAACATATGATGGGGTCCATCCTAATAAACTTATTGTTAAGTCAAAAATTCATTTAATATACCTAACCTACTGAACATCATAGTGTAGCAACACAGTATACTGTAGAGTATCCGTAGTTTTCCCTTCTCCCCCATCACGTAGCTTGGGAGCTACAACTGGCCATCACTGCCCAACATTACAAGAGAGTATCATACCATATATAGCCCAGGAGAAAGAAGATCAAAATGCATTAGAGTGTTATTCAGCTTAAAGAGGAAGAAAATTCTGACATTTGCTGTTAGCACAAAGTGAAGTAAGCTAGTCACAAGAAGACAAACTCTGTATGATTCTACTTATATGAGATTCTTAGATTTATAGAGACAGAAAGTGGTTGCTAGGGGTGGAAGGGAGGAAGAATTGGACGGTTGTTTAAGGGGTACAGAGTTTCAGTTTGGAAAGATGAAGTTTTGGAGATGGTTGTTGAAGATGGTAATACAACATTGTAAATGCACTTATTACTGAATGTACACTTAATGTTGCAGATGGTAAATATTATGTATATTTTGCCACAACTTAAAAAAACATCAGTACTCATCTGCAACTTCCTCATGTAATAAGATTGGAAAGGGCACTAAACATAGGAATGTATCCTGCAAATTGCTATTCTTGTTTGTCTAATGTTTGTTTCCATTGAATCTGAAGAACTGGGAAATCTAAAATGCACATAATTCTGAAGAAGTTGTTTTTATTTTCAAGTAAAATAAAGTATAATTAGGTATTAAAGTATGGCTTAGAGATTCATTGTGGTATGGCACTTGCTGATAACTAGCTATTAAAATAATGAGTCATTTAATTATGTGAATGGGAGGAATAGGCATTCCAAAACGTGTTTTTCAGCACCTCCAGTTTGCCTCTGAATCATTTTTAATCTATATAGCAGCTCTTTATTCATCCATCTTATAAAAGTAAATTTAAGTGTACCTTATTCTCTATTTTTTTAAGTAAGCAAAGTCAAATTCATTTTTTAAATTAATTCATGCAACAAATATTTATTACCTGTCTACCATGTGCCAGGCACCATCTCAGCTCTGAGAAAACACTTGGACACTCTGTGAGGGCAGCAGACAGAAAGCAATCTAATGACAGTGTAGTAAATCAGGTGACACTAAGTGCTATGGGGAAAAATTATGGTGAAGGGTCTGGAGCAGGATGGTGGAGTAGATAAAGTTTACAAAGGAGCAGTCCTTCAGGAGAGGCATCTGGGTTCCGGGCAGAGACCTGAGGCAAACCATGAACCATGTAGTGTGGAGGGAGTCAGAGTTTGGATAGTTATTTTCTTCCTGTCTTATAAACTTTATCAGAGCTATTTGTATAGAAAAAAGTGCTAGCAAATTAAATCAGTAAAAGAAAGACCCTCCAGGGTGTGACTCCTACTCCTTTCTGGTTTGAAAATGGTTTCTCTTTAATATAATAGACCTTCCTGGTTTTTCCAGCTTTCCTTGGAAGAACTTTCCTTAGAAGTACTTATCTCTTAGACCTTGGATGAGTTTTTCAACTCTATATCAATATATATCCAGTAAATACCACAACTTCTGATATAATAATAATAATAATAAAATGTGTTAACTTTACCCCACAGGAGCTATAGCTTCTTGGCATTCACTCCCTGAAAGAAAGGTAGAGTACTAAATGAACCCACTTTCTATTCTCATATACAGTAACTTCTGCTATTATTTACCACCATATTAGGTTCCTTTAGAAACTTTTTTATTATATGTTTTCAGCATATAATAAAACTTTAAAAATTATAAATTCTTTCATTGTAATTGAGAAATAAAAAATTTCATTGATGTGTTCCTCACCTGCAAAAGTTTGAAATTCTTTGCTCTGGGGCTGAAGAATCAGTGTAAGTTCTCAGAGCCCCAGAGTCTATCCATTTACCAACCTAGTATGATTATGACTTAGCCTAGAGGTGGGAGAGAAAGGCTTCTTGAGAATGTCCAGTGGAGAAGGATGGCTTTTTCTTCTTGACTATATCTGTGAATGATTCCCTAAGTGGGGATGAAATATTTTTTTTTTTAGTTGTATATGTACACAATGTCTTTATTTATTTATTTTTATGTGGTGCTGTGGATCCAACCCAGTGCCTCGCACATGCGAGGCAAGTGCTCTACCACTGAGGTACAGCCCCAGCCTAGATGAAACACTGTTTAAGTATTGACCTGATCCATTACAAGCAGGAAGATAGTGAACCCTTTAAATATTTGCCTCTGAGTGCAGCCATCTGGAAAGCAGTGTGGAGATTCCTTAGAAAACTTGGAATGGAACCACCATTTGACCCAGCTATCCCACTCCTTGGCCTATACCCAAAGGACTTAAAATCAGCATACTACAGAGATACAGCCACATCAATGTTCATAGCTGCTCAATTCACAATAGCCAGATTGTGGAACCAACCTAGATGTCCTTCAATTGATGAATGGATAAAGAAAATGTGGTATATATATACAATGGAATATTTACTCAGCCATAAAGAATGATAAAATTATGGCATTTGCAGGCAAATGGATGGAGAATATCATGCTAAGTGAGATAAGCCAATCTCAAAAAACCAAAGGACGAATGATCTCGCTGATAAGTGGATGATGACACATAATGGGGGGTGGGAGGGGTTAGTGTTGGGGTTAGAGTTAGGGTTAGGGAGGTGGGCAAGAATGGAGGAAGGAAGGACTGTATAGAGGGAAAAGAAGGGTGGGAGGAGTGGGGGGAAGGGAAAAAATAACAGAATGAATCAAACAACATTACCCTATGTAAATTTATGATTACACAAATGGTATGCCTTTACTCCATGTACAAACAGAAAAACAACATGTATCCCATTTGTTTACAATAAAAAAAAATATTTGCCTCTGTATACCCAATAGAATATCTTCAGTATGCTTTTACTTTCATGTAGTTTTAAATACATTATCTGATTTATTTGTACTGAAAAATATTTCATTGAACTTCTTATACAGAAAATGTCAATAAATTTCAGTAGGCCTACAAAAGAGAAAAGTTTTTTATCTAGTTGGTGATTGTCTTGATCACAACTCAATTCATTGAGCCCTTTTGAAGCTTGTCCTGCTGTGATCACATCAGACACCTAATTCAGAATGTGTGGTAGTGAACTGAATAACCATATCATTAGTGTGTCTCTGATTGCCAGCTTGGTTTGCTATTTGGTAGCCTGTCATTTTGGGGGACATTTTCCCCATGATTTGATCATTTGTGGATGCTTTTTGTTGACATGTTTAGGTGATGATATTTGAACTGGCTTACTATGTGCAGTCCTTTCTCAGTGAGCATAACAAGCCCCCTCCTAAGTCTTTCCATGAAGAAATGCTGGAAAGGCGGGCTCAGGAGGAGCAACAGAGGCTTTTGGAGGCCAAGCGGAAAGAGGAGCAAGAGGTAAGACCCTGTCCCCACCACTTTTGAGCACTGACCCCAGCCTGGAGGCCAGCAAGCTTCCTAGGTCTTTAGTCTGTCTCTACCTAAAAATGAATCTGTAAATTTTGCTCACTCTTTGACTCAAAAAACGTGGATTCCTGTGAGAGGAGGTCCTAAAAGTAACTGAGAAATACTCTGCATAAATTCTACCCTCAGAAACCTTAGTTCAGATCTAAAAAAGAAAAGGCTGAAAGAGGAAGGAGGCTGTTTAACTGGGTTTATTCTTGTGGTTTTCTGAGCTTGCCAAGATGTACAGAAATCCACCAAATTTGAGGCTGTTTTCCTCTTTCTTGTGAGAGACAATCTCTCATGCCCTGAGGAGTAGCAAAAGCCAGAAATGAAACTGTTTTTTGTGTTCATTAGCCATTTTTTATTTTCTTAAATCTATTTCCATGAGGTTATTAACTCACTGCTTACCTTAAAAAGTTTTTCAAGTCTAAGATGATATATGCCTCTAAATTTCCTTTTTGGATCGTGTAGAGGGAAATGAGGGGAGGGGAAGAGAAGGGCAGGGGAAAGGAAAGATGATGGAATGAGACTAACATTACCCTATGTACATATATGATTTACACGAATGGTGTGACTACTTGGTGTACAACTAGAGAAATGAAAAGTTGTACTCCATTTGTGTACAATGAGTCAAAATGCATTCTACTGTCATGTAGAACTAAATGAACAAACAATAAAAAAAAGAAAGAAGTTTTGAACCTCTACCCCAAATGATAAAGAAGATACAAGTTTTGGAGTAAACATAAAAAAATGGAAAAAAATTTTCCTTTTTGATTTTAACTCAATTTTTTTTTCTATTTAGCCCTTTGAACAATTTATTCAGAACTTATTTTGGTGCAGATTATAAAAAGGAGAGCCTGTTTATTTTTTTCCCGGATATTTTCTTAACACATTTATTGAATAATCATTCTTTATTAAGTGAGTCATAATTGCTCCTTGGTAGTTTAACTATTTATCTGTACTAGATTCTGTTGGTAAATTATCTATTTTGTTCGATCCATCTGTTTTGGTTTTTTTCCTGAGTCTTTACACACTCTAAGTTACTGTATCTGTTGAATGCTAGAATATCTTGACAAACCTGCCTATCCCTATCCATTTCATCTTCCATTATTCTTTTTTCTCAAACATTCTAACCCATCCATTTATTTATTTATTTGTTTGTTTGTTCATTTATTTATTTATTTATTTAACAGTACTGGGGATTGAACTTAGAGGTACTGTGTCACTGAACAACATCCTTGGCCCTTTACATTTTGTGACAAGGTCTTGCTAAGTTGCTAAAGCTGGCCTTGAATTTGGAATTCTCCTGCTTCATCCTCCCAAGTCTCTGGAATTACAGGCATGTGCTACCATACTGGTATTTCACCCATTTATTCTTTCAGATGAACTGTAGAATTGCTTTCTCAAAGTCAAAACAAAAGAAACCCTCTGGGATTTTGATTGAAATTGTGCTAAACTTACATATTTATCTAGGAAGAATTAACATCTTGACTATTTAGACTTCCCATCCAGAATTCCCATCTACATTTATTTTTATCTCTTGGTGAAGTGTTCTTGTTTTGTTCTTGTACCTAGTACTACTTACAGTTGCTTCTGTTGATTCTTGTGTCTAGGTGTTTTTTTTGTTTTTTTTCTGCTTCATTCTGTGCTTATGTTATCACTGTGTTTTTGTGGATTCCTCTATTTTGTTACTGATGATCTCCTATTAAATTGTGTAGTCTGGTCATCACTTAGAGTGTACAGTTTCATATTATTAGAGGATAATGGATATTTAGCTAACACGCTTGTTTTGGTATGTTACTGTAACTACCTATTAGTTTGAGGTATGTTCTTACATCTTATTGCGATTTTAGTTTCTGGTATCTTGGTACTTTTGATACTTTGGAATTTTAGGGAACTAATAAAAATGAGTGGATATCAAAGTACCACTTTTCATACCAAAAGACTTATGGAAAATGCAGGTGTGATACCTGGGCCATCATCACCCAGACCCAGGTGTTGAGCCCCAGACCCTAGGCAGAGACGCTATAGTTCTTATACCCTGCAGATAGGTGGATATCAGAGGAGGGGAGATGGGAGAATTCAGCAGTGTTGCCATAGTAAAAGTCCCTCTACATGAAGATGAAAAGAATGGAAAATAATGTTTTCCTCACAGTCTTAAAACCTCAGCTGGGAAGCTAACTGCTTAAGATCTCAGACAAAACTGATGGACCTGCATTTTGTACTAAGGTTCTCTATATTCAGATCTCTTAGAAGAAAAGGGCTTAAGTTACATTGAAATTCAAGCCAGAAATCTATAGTTTTAGAATTGACACATATTATGTATTTATTTGAAAGATTGACATCTGATGGTGGTTTGATTTGTTTCAGAAGCGTGAAATCCTTCATGAGATTCAGAGAAGGAAAGAAGAGATCAAAGAAGAGAAAAAAAGGAAAGAAATGGCTAAGCAGGTACTCTATCAATTCTGCTATACTAAGATAATTTACATTTTGTTAAACATAAAATGTGTTTATTTCCATTGATGTTATTTTTTCCTTCCATATTTCTATAAATAGTAAAGCTTAGAAAAAAAATCCCCAAAGTTAAATTTATTGTATATTTTAGATTCTCCAAATAGGTGCCAAAATTTAAAGTTATATCAGCTGTAGATGATTTAAGCTTTTAGAATTACAGTAAAGGACAAGGAGATTGAAGCTTTGTTAATTAACCCAAACTATGTTGTTCCCTGTTGGGCAACAAGGTCTGATGTACCTCCTCAGGGCCCGCCTGAGGAAAATACGGGGCGAGCAGGATGATGAGATGATGAGTGTCAGTGGCAAAGGAAACACACCAGAGCCCGGAGGTCTGTCAGCGCACTAGGCACAGCAGGAATCTCGTTTATTGAGGAAATCACAGAGCTTTTATGTAGGGCGGAGGCTAGGCGGGAACCAATCAGCTTAAAGGTCAGCAAGGCATGGGAGGTTCAAGCAGGTGAGAGTCCCATAGGACTATATGGCAAGCATGAGCTGATCACGTTAGCGGAACTGTTGTTAACCAATCCCTGACGGTGGTCCAGTTTATCGACATGAACCTTTGAAATCACCTTTGAGGCCTTGATCTTGCTCACTCGCCAGGGAGTAAGTCAGCCTGAGTTAGTTAACGTGTCATTAGTCCCAACAGAACTGGAATTCTTAATACCTAGAAAATATTTGTTCATACTGAAGAGTGAATGGAAACAATATGCATGTATTAGAGATTTCATTCAGTGGTGGAAAAGAATGATTGGCAGAACAGGTTTAAAAGTCAGTGGTGGAAAAGGATAAAGTGCTTTTTCTTTATTTTCCCTGATTCCAGCTCAGACCCAAAAAACAAGGTATACATGTTTAGAGAAATCCAGAGAAAATTTTGCTCATTTTTTCCTTTTTTTTTTTTTTTTTTAAGTACCAGAAAAATTGAACCCAGGGATGTTTAATAAACCCACTGAGCCACAAAGTCCCCAGCTCTTTTATACTGAGACAGGGCCTGGCTAAGTTGGTGAGGCTGACCTGGAAGTTGAGATACTCTTGCTTCAGCCTCCTGAGCTGCACCATCACGCCCAGCTGCTCATTGTCTTTCTTAGGAGTATGGCATTTAACTTAAGGGACACTGGGAAGAGGTACTAATATACTAATAAGCAACACCTGGTTCCAAGCTTTCACTGTCTTACAGCCTCCCTGCAACTTTCCTCATCTCTCACTCACTTTCCTTATCTCTTAAAAACAGGATTAGTAATGCCTTCCTTTCTGTCTCATGTGATTCTTCCCATAAACAGAGGTACTGTCCTATGTGAAAGTAGAAAGCTGAGCATAAGTCTAAGATGATTTCTGTTTTCCACCAACTCTCCCATCCGGTGTCTGATCTGCCTTCCTGCCAGCCACTCTTTGCATTATCTTTGAATCCCCTCTTCTTCTGTTCATCTCCTCTTGTTCCTCTTCCTAATTTTTTATGCTTATTCTAAAATTCTAAACATTTTCATTTATAAAATTCTCTTAAAACCATAACATGAACTTCAGTTCTTTACTCAATGCATGTTTGGGCTTTAAATTTTTAAAAGTTGAGTTCAGCTTTATTATACTTGTAAGCACTCAACTTAAATAAAATTTGCATTCCATACTGAATTGATAATGTCACACCATGCTTGTCTTCCATATATGATTTACATTTAAAATAGGTTATCTTTTCTTTTTTCTAGGAACGTTTGGAAATTGCTAATTTGTCAAACCAAGACCATACCTCTAAGAAAGACCCTGGAGGACACAGAACAGTCGCTGTGCTACATGGAGGCTCTCCCGATTTTGTAGGAAATGGTAAACACCGGACAAACTCTTCAGGAAGATCTAGGTAAATCCCTGAGATTTCTGATCTGGGAGGATGAAAGCTATAGGATTAAAACAACTTGTAGGGGCTGGGATTATGGCTCAGTGGTAGGTGCTTGCCTAGCGTGTGTGAGGCACTGGGTTCAATCCTCAGCACCATATTAAAAAAATAAAATAAAGGTATTGTGTCCATTTACAACTAAAAATTTTTTAAAAATAGGCCTGTATTAAAGAAAAGCTGATGGCCATTTTAGAATGTTTGGAGGAAAACAATACAAAGTTTGGATCCAAAGTGGCTTTGGATTGGGGGATTCTAGTTCTGGAAAGTGAGAGGGAGCCAGCCACACCAAGATCAGAGGGAAAACAGCTGATGTGACTTATCTGAGGCTGGCACAGGTCTGTCGTGCTCAAAGGTCATTAAGCAGGACAATAAGGTTAGAATTAGTGGGCATAGAGAGAGTAGTTCAGGAAGGGTCAGGCAGGCAGTTCACAGAGGGCTTTGTTGACCAGGTTGGGTCAAAAAAGATGTAATGAGCAGCTTTAGAGATTTTACTCAGGACTAAATACAGAGAAAATGGTTGTTATGGTTTGGATGTGAGTGTCCCCAAAAGCTCATGTGTGGGACAATACAAGAAGGTTTAGAGGAGAAATTATTGGGTTATGAGAGTCTTAACCCAGTCAGTGATTTAATCCCCTGATGGGATTAACTGTGTGGTGACTAAAGGCGGGTAGGGCATGGCTGGAGGAAGTGGGCATGGAGGCATGTCTGTGGGGTGTTTATTTTTTATCTGGCAAGTGGAGTCTCTCTCTCTCTGCTTCCTGATCATCATGTGAGCTGCTTCCCTCTGCCCTTCTCTTCTGCCATGATGTTCTGCCTCACCTTGAGCCCCAAGGAATGGAGCTGGCTGTCTATGGACTGAGACCACTGAAACTGTGAGCTCTCAAATAAACTGTTCCTTCTCTAAAATTGTTCTGGTCAGATCTTTTAGTTATGTCAGCAAAAAAAGCTGACTAAAACATTAGTATACTGTTCTTCCTGGCCACAAATGGAGAATGGACAGTAGGGAAACTGCAGTAAAGATGTGAGTGGTTTTAGCATCTGGTTTCCCACCACTCTTCCCTCCCTCGCCTCCCAGCATCTCTCCCTTGAGCAAACTCAGCACCTTCCCATCTCAGGGCCTCTGCCTGTCACTCTGCCTAGGACATTTCACTCTATCACTTTGCATGACTACTCCTTCTAATTCACTTCTTTCTTAAAATGTGACCTCCTCAGAGAAGCCTCCCCTGAGCTGCCCTCCCTATTTGGCACCTATTGTCTGCTTCTCTATTTAATTTAATTTTTCTTTCTTTCTTTTTTCTTTTTCTTTTTTTTTTTTTTTTTGTTTGTTTGTTTTGTTTGTTTTTCTGCTGTTGTTGGTTTTGGATTTGGTTTTGTGGTGAAAGGGATGGAACCCAGGGCCTTGTGCATGTTAAGCAAGCTCTCTACCACTGAGTCACACACCCAACCCCTGTTTAATTTTTCTGCTTACCACTTACACTAGATGAAATTCTCACTCATTTGTTTGCTTTTTGTATTGGAGAATATAAAGTTTATGAGAGCAAAGACCTCATCTGTCTTCCTCAGTGCCTGGTAGATACATAGTAGGTGTTCAATAAATAACCTGATAAAGGAAAGGAGGGCACACAAGAGAAGAACAACAGAAATAAAGGGAGAGACTGTGGTTTTTGTACCCTTAGTTTCTACAACCTCTTAACCAGAGCAAGTCAGCTTTTTTTTTTTTTTATCTGTGGGATATATCAAGAATCAGTTTTGCCAGGAATGGTGGCACATACCTGCAATCCCAGCAACTCAGGGGGCTTAGGCAGGAGTATCACAAATTCGAAGTCAGTCTCAGAAATTTAGCAAGGCCCAATCAATTTACCAAGACTTGTCTCAAAATAAAAAGGGTAAAGCATCCCTCGTTCAATCCCCAATACCAGTTGTTAAACAGAGGTTTCTACTTCTTAAAGCAAGAGAGAGTTTAAAAAAAAAAAAAAATGCATTACTCTGGTGACAAGAACTTAAAGGCCTGATGCTCAGGGCCCTGGCTCTTTGACCCAGCTTTTCATTGCTGAATCTTTGTCTTTGTTGAAGAATTTTATTTTCTGTGTCCTTCAAGTTGTGAAGGATTGCCAGATTTGCTTTTTTAAAAAAATTTAGGTAAAGGTTAAATAACATAAGATTAAGCATTTTGAAGTGGACAATACAGTGTCATTGTCTTTTATAAAGTGTAGACATAATCCTCCTCAGGCCCTGCCCCTATTTCCACCATCAAACAAGATCAGGTTATCTCCTACTTTTGTTTACCCTGTTCTCAAACCAATTATGGTAACTGCTAGTTATTCATTCATTCTGAGAGGAGACAACTAAGGGTATAAGACATGAGATTTCCTCCACTCTCCCCCAAAGGTTGGGAAACCACTAACATATAGGGAATGTGGATATGGCTGAGGGAATCCTTGGTACATCTCTCCAATCCTGTGTTCCTCCAGTGCTTACTGTTTCTCAAGTTGGTTCCCTGCAGACATAGACTGAATGACTTCAAACAATATCAGGAATTCTGTTTCCTCAAAACTGCCCCGAATAATAACTAGAGTTTTCTCTAGTATCTTAGTGAATTTGGCAGGAAGTTTAGACTACCGCAGTTCCACATGTCTGAGAGTTGATTCTCCATCCCATCCCAACCTCTCATGTTGTTAGCTTTCTGTTACTGGAGCAAAATTCCTAAGATAATCATCTTATAAGGAGGAAAGGTTTAATTTGGCTCAGTTTTGGAGGTTTCAGTCTACATTGGTTTGGGGCCTATGGAAAGGCAATACATCATGGCAAGGAGCATGTGGTGGAGCAGCTCATGGCTGGGACATAAAAGGAAAGGAAGGGGCCAAGTCCCCACTGTCCCCTTCAGTGACCTGAAGACCTCCTACTGGGCCCCACCTTAAAGGTTCTACCACCTCCCAAAAGCATCTATCTGGGGACCAAGCCACAGGGACCTTTGGGGGACATCTCAGATCCAAACTGTAGCACCTCCACACTTAAATTTTGTTGGTGGAGCAATCTCTTGGATGGCAGCCAGATTCTGAACAACTGGTACTTGACAAATTGCAGCTTCTCTTTTGGCTGCTTTTTTTCTTTTTAGTTTTTTGGGTTTTTTGTTGTCTTTTGTTTTTGTTATCAGGGTCCTTTATATTTAGTTTAGCCTTCTAAAATTTTAATTATGTCAACTTCTCTATCCTTTATAAGACATGTTTAGTATTATTTGGCAATTTTGTTTTAAACATTTTTTCCTTAGTACATTGGGTACTGCTGGTTGGTAAAGCTGATAACATGGGTGATATTTCTAGTCATATGGCAAATCCCATGACCATTCCATATCCAGAATAGACCACTGATGAGGACATCAGTGTCCTTGCTTCTAAACATCGTTTGTTTGCATTAGGGCAGTGATTTCTTCTGGAACTGAGAAGCCATTTTACTTGTGGATGCATTGGGTTCCAAAATGTTGTTTTAAACCTCATTCTTGATGAGTCTTAAGTAAACAGTAGAAGCATCCAACACATACAGAACTTTTTGAGTGAAAGCCTTCTTTCCAAACTCTGTGGATGTACTTTTTAACCTCCAGAATTATTCTTGTTGTCCATCTGTCTGATGTAGCATGTGCCACATTTGTCATTTTATTGATACTTCCGCTTTTTGAATTTTCCCTTAATCCTGATTATCTTTTTTAATAACACTTCTAACACTGTGTTTGTGTGAACCAGTTATAATAGAATGGTTAGTATTCTAAAGCACCTTAAAATCAAGTATTTACACACTGTCAACTAAAGGGCATTGAGATGACCTGGACTAAAATGGATCTTGTCACCATATGTTGGAGGGGACAGAGCTGACGCAGAGGGGCTTCTGGGTAATTTATGTAGTTTAGTATATCATTCTGAACGTTTGCATTTATTCTTTTCTCTATAAATGTCAGTGTGCTCCTGTTTGCACAAATAATTTCAAAAGCAGAAATTTAAACAATTACAGTGTGTTCTTATTCCCTGATACTTAGAATATAGGGCATAAAAGTCTTATATCACAATACATAATCTTATCACTAATGTGGGGGGTGGCTGGGGAAAAGATGTATAGGATTAGAAGCAGAGAGATGGGTAATACTGGAGTATTGCTTGTGTCCAGGAGAAAAATTGAAATGACCTGAATAGGGCAGGGGAAATGGAGAGGAGAGGATGGCACTTAGGATCTGTTAGATTCAAGAAATCTAGGAGACTAAGGAGGCTTACCCATTTCTGACCATGGAGACAGAATGAATGACTATGCCACCAACATAATCAAAGAACCAAGGAGAAAATAAAATCAGGTTGAGAGTGGGTGGGAAAAAGGTAGTAGTTTTATTGACATTGCAAGTGGCATAAGGAGTAAATAAAAGGTGCAAAAAGTGAAGATAGCAAGTGTAGAAGTTTAAATATGAAGAACAGGAGTGGGTGGATGGCAAGGATTGAGGGAAGGGAGCATGAGAATGGGAGGGGCAGTTCAGCCATACAGGAGAGAAGGGCTAACCGATGGACCAAGATCTCAGAGGAGACTGCGTTGTATGAAACTGAAGACATTCCCTACAGCCGTCAACCCAAAAAGAAAGAATGGTGTTGATACTAGGTTACTTTATAGTAACAGGAACAACAGGAATTGTGGATTTCACTCCTCACTGCATCAGGTTCTTAGTGAAAATAAAAGTCAAGATCATGTGAGAGTGATCTTTCTAGAGCTGCCTCCTTGTATTTCATCAAAGCATTGCTTATGTATCCAGTAGTGACTATCAAGAACTCTCTCCCTTACTTCTTCAATGAAACCTTCTCCCTCTTTTTTTTTTTTTTTTTTTTTTTTTTTTTTCATTTTAATGTAACTTCCCAGCTATTGCTCCTCATCTAGGGGAAAAAAAAAAAGTAGGAAAATAAGAACTAAAAAGGAGAGATTGAATTTTGAGTATTTTGGAGAAGTCATGGAAGGAAATGACAAGGAATATCTACCAAAGACAAATGAGAGAATGAATAAGCATTCAATGGTTGGGACCTAATAGGAAACCAGGAATATGCAAGGGCTCTAAAACCCCCTGTTTTGGAGCTTTCTCCAGATGTATAGGTACATGGGAATGAAGAGATGTGGGATTAATCTAAATCACTAGAAATATTATTTTTCTGTACCATCTGATATTGTAACCACTAGCCACATGTCATGATTGAGTACTTATATGCAGTTGCTACACTGAATTGAATTTTTATTTAATTTAAATTTAAATAGCCACATATTGGTCAGCACAAACAAAACAGAGCTGGACTCTCTAGAGTTCATGGGGAGAAGGCAATAGTGGGAAGTGGGCGAGTTGAACAGCTTGCCCATTAGCCTCTTCACCTCCATTCCCAAGACACAGATGTTGGACTGTGAATGTGCTAAAGCAGGAGAAAACAGAGGGCTAAGAGTTTCCTGTGTTAATCTTAATTTGAAGGAAAAAAATCATTGTCTAAATTTATTTTTAAGGCGAGAACGTCAGTACTCCATATGTAGTAGTGAAGATTCTCCTGGCTCTTGTGAAATCCTATACTTTTGCATGGGTAGTCCTGATCAGCTCATGGTACACAAAGGGAGATGTATTGGTAAGTAAACTAGCTAAATTAATTTAAATTATTGTTATGACAAAAGTTAATTGTGAGGAGACAGGTGGACTAGATACTGTTGTCTATACCAGCACAGTCCAAAGAAGGCTGTCAAGCAGGCAGTTGGTCATTCCAGCTTCTATTCCTCATAACTGAAATGAGAAGTTATTCAGGTTTCCCCTAACATAAGACGGAAGTAAAACTGTGCTATTGAAAATACTATTAGAATAAATAGAATTCTAAATTCGTCATAAATGGCTGGAGTTGTGGCTCAGTGGTAGAGCAATTGCCTAGCATGTGTGAGGCCCTGGGTTTGATCTTTTGTACCACATAAAAATAAATAAATAAAATAAAGGTATTATGTCTATAACTAAAATTTTTTTTTAATTAATTGGTCATACAGATAAATTTGTCACCATAATCATCTAAACTTTTTGAAAAAAAAGTTTGAAATATTGTCAATCAGAATTTTAAATCATGTGCATCCAATGCTAATAAAATATGTGTAACACAATGGTTCTAATGCCTCTGATATTTAATGACCAAATCTCATTTTCTTAAGTTGATATCCATCTACTTGGCATTTTCCTGCTTGGCATGTTGTACCTTGCCAGGAAAGCCACTTTATTTTTTATGTCTTATTTAGTATTTTTGTCTATGAATAACTTTTTGGAGTAAAGCTGGCTCTTCAATCCAGAATTTGAACTGCTTATATTAAAATCAAGTTTTGGGGATCTACTTCCTTTGCCCTAAATGTACATTGTCTTTTCTTAGCCATATAGATATAACTACTAATTGGCATAGGACTAGCTTGTGAATTTGACAGTTAACTTTGATTTTTAATCCCAGGAATACTCTTGCCAGAATTAAAAGGTAGCCATATTATCTAAATGGAATTTTCTTTCCTTCAGAGTCTTTATGCAATTTCCCTTTAAGGAGATACAAATAAGCAAGAGAATTGCCAGGGCACAGGCAGCAGGTAGAAGGAGAAGAAACCAAATATCTGAGTAATCTATGAACTGGATACTTAACCTTCACTGACTGAAAGCAGACTGGAGAGTATAGGGTTCTGCATACATGATACTCACACAGAGCAACTATTTGGGCAAATTAACACCATGGTAGAGATGAGACTGTCCTCGATTCAGAGACTTTTCAGATTCATGAACTGACAACACAAGCTCCCTACCTTTAATAACCGGGGGAAATCAGGAAGGCAAATTAACTTGGTCTCTTATTCTCGCTGGTATTCATTAGACAGATTCACCTCAGTTAATCCCTTCATTAGGAAGCATATTTACAACTAGAGAATTTTTTATTAAATCATCAAGTAGTGAATAATTTATTTTGTTTTCTCACAATGAGTCTAGTTTTTAAAATATGCCTAAATTTCCTACAAAGTGTCTTTATGAAAGATAAACTAATTCATTTTCAATTTTCAATGAAATATTTTTATTTAAAAAAACTAATTAGTATTTGTTTTTCAATTTAAAGTTGTTGGAACTAGAGAAAACTTCCTTACATATATGAATGTAGCACTATAGAACTATCTGTATAAATGATCATTGCCAGCATATAACAGAGTTTTAGTCAGAGTTCTTTTGTTTAACATTTTCCTTTAGCTCCAGAGCAGTGTGTTCTTCTGTTCCTTTTATTATCTCCATCATGGAAAAAGTGACAAGACAGTGGCAATAATAAAAATTGTAATTTTTAAAAAAATTACACAATTTCGAAATGCCTGCTTAGTCTCAATTGGGGAAATAAATATTACAAGACAGTGCACTATACAATATACACAAATTTGATTAGGCTTGCTATAGACCACATCATCCTCCATCTCATGAATGTTTAATGTTTTGTCTCCAGTAAACTGCATAGACCCATATTTCTCAGATTGCTTCCTTTGGCTAACAATTTTTCAAACATCAGTTTTTCTCTCTTAGGCTGGGACTTTCAGAAGTTCTTATAACTAGTACAATAGATCATTTTAATTAAAATCTCTAAATTATTAGCATTTCTCTAAAGTAAGAACTACGTCTAAGATTAAGAAATCTAGGTGAGGTAGTTTAGCCATATTTCTCCAAACTACTTTTGCTAAGATTACTTTATCTTGTACATACAGATTACTTCACTTTTCATCTTTAATGACAAACATAAATATTAAGTATTCTTAAAATTTTTTTCTTCATTATGAAGAAAGAGTAGCATTATGGAAAAGTAGTATTTCTATGCTAAGAGAAAAAGAATACTACATATCAGTGGTTCTCAACTGGGGACAGTTTATTAGCCAAGGGGACATTTGGTGATATCTGCAGTTTCTTTTGTTGTTGTATGTTTGTTTTGTTGTTGCAGTGCTGGGGATGAAACCCAGGGCCTCACACATGTGAAAGGCAAATGTTCTACCATTGAGCCGTATCCCAAGCCTTGCAGATAATTTTTGATGATTAAGTCTGTGGGGACAGGGATGGGTGCTTCTGGCATCTAGTGGGTGAAGGGCAGGCACAAGACAGCCTCCTACAACGAAGTATTGTCTGGTCCAGAATCAGTAATGCCAAGGGTGCTATATATGCTATGATTTGGTAAATTAGGAAACAAAACAGAATAACCAGGCACCATGGCACATGCCTGTAATCCTAGCTACCTGAGAGGCTGAGGCAGGATGATCACAAGTTTGAGGCCAGCCTCAGCAACATGGTAAAACCCTGCTAAAAAATAAATAAATAAAAATAAAAATAAAGAATGTTTTTCCTTTTCTCCAATATTGTGGTTGACTATTGACCAGTTTTTATTTACAGAGCATATTCAAAGTTTGTTTTTAGAAAGTTATTGGTGTATTCATATTTCCAAGTTACTAAAAGCTGGTTTTACTGTGCACATTAATCTCTACACTGATGGAATAATCTTTCTCTTCCCCCACCCTCAAACCCCCCACCAGCATGTTTGATTCCCACAACCATGTTGGGAATCAAACAGCTTCAAACATGCTAGGCAAGCACTTTACCACTGAGCTAATCCCCAGCCCACTGATGAGATAATCTTTTTTTTTTTTTCATATGACGGATTGAACCCAGGGATGTTAATCCCTGAGCCACATCTCCAGCCCTTGTTAATTTTTTGAGATAAGATCTTGCAAAGTTTTTCAGGGCCTCACTAAATTACTGCTAAAGCTGGTCTTGAACTTGAGATTCTTCTGCCTTAACCTCCTGAGCCACTGAGATGATTGCCATGTACCACCACGTCTGGCTTGATGAAATAATCTTGATGGAGGTTCTCTAATTCCAAATTCTTTCTGTCATCTGAGTTGGTGTTTACCTGTATGAGGTAGGCCAGTAGCATAGCCAGCAAAGGTGAGCTGGTTAGGAAAGTAAGTGGTAAATAATATCTAGCAGAATAAAACATTATTCTCTTTATTTGATCTGGTACTAGCATCTCATTGTTAATTCTTTTTCCTTTATAAAAATTAATATTTTAGGACGCTCAATACATTGTGAAATACAAAAAGTAGTTTACAAAGCACATTACATTAAATCATATTTTTCATACTTAGCACTTGGCATCTATTATTGAATAAATATACAGCCCCTCCCTTGTTTCCCTGCATAGAAAACATTCAGTGAGATTTAATTACCTTGTCTATTTCTTGTGCAGGCAGTGATGAACAGCTTGGAAAATTAGTTTACAATGCTTTGGAAACAGCCACTGGCAGCTTTGTCCTATTGTATGAGTGGGTCCTTCAGTGGCAGAAAAAAATGGGTCCTTTTCTTACCAGTCAAGAAAGGGAGAAGATTGACAAGTGCAAAAAGCAGGTAAGTATCTACCATGGCTGACTGAGCAAAAGGCCCAATCTGAAGCAATTGGAGATGATAGAACAAAATAGCTCTGTGAGTTGGTCCAGAGTGGGTGAGTTCTGTTTAACCAAGAGAGGACTAGAGGGGACCAGCATCTTCTTCAGAGTTTTCTTAGCCCCTTTTTCCCTCTTTGAGAACTTCACAGTATGGGCAAAATTTCTGCAACTGCCTTCTTGCTCTCCTTTCTCAGCCCTTGTGACATTAACAACCATCTTTCCCAACTATTTCAAAATTGTGCTTTTTGAAATTACATCTGTCTTCTCTACTCTTTAAAAATATTGCTTCAAAGCTGAATTTGGGGGAACTGCAGATTTTTTCTTTCTTTTTTTTTATTTTTACGATATTGGGGATTGAAAGAGAATTTTAATATTAATCTAGAAACAAGTAGATAAAGCTTGGTGTTTAGAATTGTGAGTCTAATGTGTAGAAAGAAACACTGGAAACAAACACAAAACTCACATTATTTTTGGATGGTGATAATATAGGTAATTTATGGATTCTTTTTACCTTTGTATTAATTAAAAAAAATTTTTTTCAGTGCTAGGAATTGAACCCCAGGTCTTATGCATGGTAGGTAAGCACCCTATCACCAAGCTACACTACCAGTTCCTAATTTTAAAAATTTTGACAGTGATTTTATTAAAATCTAAAAAAGCTATTTTAAAAGTAATGGGCTTCTCTTTTTATTTTTTCATGGCAGCTGTATCCCAAAAGAAGTTAATTTTAAAAACAATTCACTAATATTTGTAGTATTTATACGCTAAGTTTTGAAATTAAGAGTTGCAAATTGAATTTTTTGTATCTTTAGTCCATTCAGGGAATATTTGTTCTCTGCTCATGAAAGTGTATATTCTTTCAAATACTTCACTTTGGAAGTGAAACACCTATTAATGCTGACTTACCCAATGTTATCTTCTTTTTTCTTTTTTTTTCATTTAACCTTGTTAGATTCAAGGGGCAGAAACAGAATTCAGCTCACTGGTGAAATTGAGCCATCCAAATGTAGTACGCTACTTTGCAATGAATTTCAAAGAGCAAGACAACTCTATCACCGTGGACATTTTAGTGGAGCACATCAATGGGGTCTCTCTCGCTACACACCTGAGCCACTCAGGCCCCATCCCTGTGCATCAGCTTCGCAAGTATGCAACTCAGCTCTTGTCTGGCCTTGATTATCTTCACAGCAATTCTGTGGTGCACAAGGTCTTGAGTGCATCAACTGTCTTGGTAGATGCAGAGGGTACCATCAAGATTACAGACTACAGCATTTCTAAACGCCTTGCAGACATTTGTAAGGAGGATGTGTTTGAGCAAACTCGAGTGCGTTTTAGTGACAATGCCCTGCCTTATAAAACGGGGAAGAAAGGAGATGTTTGGCGTCTTGGCCTTTTGCTGCTGTCCCTCAGCCAAGGACAGGATTGTGAAGAGTACCCCGTGATCATCCCCAGTGATTTACCAGCTGACTTTCAAGATTTCCTCAAGAAGTGAGTGTCTTTGAAATTTTCTGACTGCACTTTACTCCTGCTCTTTTGATTGTGCAGGTCAAAGGCAAGGCCTCCTATTTACAAAACAGCTTCAGGGGTGATGCTGCCTCTTGTTCTCATTCTTTTTTGTCTCATTTAGCCAAGCCTTAAGATGCAAATGACTTCCTGACTCTAACCAGACTTTTCTCAGCACCTGTGAATTACAGGTGCACATTTATTTATAAAACCAAGTTTTATCTAGTTTAAGAGAATCCTTGACTGGGAGAGGCTTTCCTTGGACCCGAAGTCTTTGTCCAGGTCCTTCAATTCAGCATTTTCTACTTTCGCTCTATCTGTTCTCAATCCAAGCCAGAGCTTAAGTTTCCTTCAGTTTCTGTTAAGTAGGAAATAAGATCCTTTCTGTCTGGATTTTTTCAGATATTCCCCTGATCTAGCTTTTTTGCAGAATTGACCTAGACTGGTTTCTTCCCTCTGACCTTTCCCTTTCTGATACTGTCTTGTTTTTTACTTTCTTTTTCCCAGTCATTTGCTTTAATTCACTTCATCTACTCTCTACATTTCTTTTCTTTTACCTTTCACATTTCTTTCCCTATTCCCATCTTTATAAATTGCCATGTGACCTGATGTATGGTGTTATTCCCTGTCACTATCTTACCTGTTACAAATAGTACTTGTTCTTGTATAGTCATGTGCCACCTAACGGGTTCTTTAAACGATATACTGCACCTATGGTAATCCCATAAGATTGTGTCATCCAAAGACATGGTTTAGCTCATGTTCATTTCTGTAAACACACTCCTATGATATTCATACAATGACAAAATCATCTGATGACATGTTTCCAGAATGTATCCCTGCTGTTAACAACATATGACCATATTTAAGTAAGATAGTTTTTATGTACCACAAAATAGAAGTTGACACAATATACATACAGTTGTAGAAAGAAACCAACTTTGATTCTATTAACCAGATGCAGACTTTATGGATCAGCACAGCCTTTATTCAGTGTTGAAACCATGTATCTGGTGGACCCACTTTCCTCTTGGAAAATGAGCCACTGGCCAAAGTGGGAGTCCGTGCTTATATAGGTTACACTGAGAGGTGACTTAATTATTGACAGCGTGTCAGTTTGGGCACTCAAGAAACAGGTTTGTGAGAATTTGAAATTTGTTTTTACTGGGCAATATTTTTACTTGGGGAAGAATGGAGAGTCTGGGGTCAGTGTTCAGTGCTTATCTTTTCCCCTTCAGGGTCCCATTGTACAGTCTCTGGAGAAGGATCAATGCTTTGGCTTCCTCCCAGAGACTGCCATTCTAGGCTTGATAGATATCTCCTTCTCGGGATTGTCCTGTCATTAGGAAAGGATGTACTGGGAAAGGATCAATGTTATCAGTGTGTTGCCTTCTTTCTCACTCCCTCTTCCCAGGCCACACTATTTTGGGGTTTGTCATTTTCAATATTTTACAGATTCTGTATTCTGTATTCTTTCCATAAAGTATATAAAAATCTTAAGATTTTAAAGAAATAATTTGTGATTCCTTTTAAATGTGATAGAACTTTTAAAAAAAAAAAACTTATTTTAATGCACCCTAACTATAAGGTTGGTTGAAATGACAAATAGGGCAATGGAGTAGCTGATGAAAAAATTAGTTTTAGTCTTCAAAATGTCACTTTGAACTTTCTGTCCTTCTTGATTGGTCAAGAGTAATTAAGTAGAAGTTGACAATAGCATTGTGTATTTTTTTTTTAAACAGAACAGGAGGGTTTAAGTAGAAGGACTTTTTCACATTTAGTAGCAGAATGATAGTCTCAGGAATAAAATTTTCCTCATTCTTATCTTACAGAAATGGCTCACAAAGATTAGTTTGAGCTGGGGAGGTAGCCTAGCATGTGTAAGGTTCTTGGTTCAATCCCCACTACCACAAAAAAGAAAAAGAAAGAGAAAAAAATCGCTCTGTACTCCATCAGTTTTTAACTTGAGAGCAGCACTGTTTCTTATTCTCTTAACTTGGTTGTCCTTCAGAATATTGTGTCTGTTCCTCTCTCTTCCAAAAGTGCTTCAATAGACTGTTTGTTTAGGAAGGAGTTGCAGGTTACTATTTTACTACCCTTGCTGTCCCAACCCAGTTAACCAAAGAAAAAAAATCATCCACAAAGAAAAGCATGGCCACATTCCATCTGTAGCTACAGTTTTACTTATTGGTTCTGGGTAGGAGCTCAGAGTCTGGAACCAGGCAACTGGGTCAGGTCTCCTACCCCTTCCTGGCTGAGGTCTGAGACACCCTCGCCCTGAGTCTGGTTGAGAGTTAACACCTGTGAAGAGCTTCAAACCCTGCCTGGCACTTGGCTGTGCTGAGTCAGTGCTAGTTCTCAACGTCCACCTGGAGAGTGAGAACTGTGGAGAAATGTGGAACTTTCCATATTTCATCCTTTTTGTTCAAAGCTGGACCTAGCATTTGCCTTTTCTCCCTATGGCTACTGTGTTGCCAATTTCATCATTTTAAGTGAGATCTTGATGGTTACAAAATCTCATTTATTTATAAGAATACAACTTATTCTGGGCAGGCTTTAAATTTTTTCTGATCCAGTTCTGCTGTCATGTCACATTCATGTCACAGGTAAGTTGGAGTTGATATACTTCAGAAACCCAACAGGGCAAGTATAGGGGTGTTCATTGCAGCTTTTATGTTTGTGTGTGTGCATGCATGCACACATATACAAACACATATATATGAAATAATTGGAAATAATCTCAATAGTAGGTGAATGTATAAATTAATTCTAATAGGTCCATGCATCTACAGAAATTAAAAACAAGATCTTTAAGTACTGGCTTAGAAAGCTCTCTAAAACACATGGTTTAAAGAAAAAAGCAAGTTAGAGAATAATATGTATAGGATCATCTTGCCCAAAAATATCAATACATTAACTGGGCACGATAGAGCACACCTGTAATCCCAGCTCCTTGGGAGGCCAAGGAAGGAGGATCACCAGATGGAGTCTAGCCTGGGCAGCTTAGTGAGACCCTGTCTCAAAGTAAAATTGAAAGGGCTCTGATGTATCCCAGTGTAGAGTGACCCTGGCTTCAATCCCCAATACCACCCCCAAAATAAAAATAATTAATTAAATATAAATATGAAAAAAAGCCAATATTATTTTGGGTGGTTGTGTGTTTATATATATAAATGCATAGAAGATGTACACCAAGAGAAGGGAAGATATGGAGAGAAGAAGGAATTTGTTAAAGACTATCATTATAAATCATGTTTTAATATTTGCAAGGAGAAGATATTTATGTTTTACTAATATAATTAAAATTAATTTTAAATTTAGGGGAACATAAAGACTCTTACACAAACTGTTTTACTTTAATCTTGTCTTTTCCAGGTGTTTTCCTACCTTGAGTGTTTTGTTTTTTAGTGTGGTGACATAAAAAATAAAATGTCGCCTTTCATGATAGTTGTCACCACTTTATCGGTTTTAAGTCAAGTTCTGGGCTTAAGTATATTGTTTATAATTAGGGTCAAGTGCTACCAAGTGGTGCCACTAGGGTCATTGTTATGAATACCAAACAGTTTAGCTTAGCAAGAACAGGGGTTCTTAGGTTTTAACTTGCATTAAAACATCCTGGTTGGCTTGTGAAAGCATTGATTATTGTCCAGATCTCCAGAGCGGCTAACTAATTCAGTCTGGGTTGAAGGAGAATTTGTATTTGTAACAAATTCCAGGGTGGTACTAAAGCTGCTGGTCAGGGACCCTACTTTGTGAACCCCTGGACAACAAGCCATAAAAGTATGGCTTGTTTGTACTCATTTAAAAATTTAAAAATCATTTTTGTTTATTACAACATTAAATGATAAACTAGTAGATTCAAAGATTGAGGATTAAGAGAAAGTATATGGTAAGCCTGGATGGTGACACAGGCCTATAATCGAGGTACTGGGGAGGCTGAGGCAGGAGGGTCATGAGTTTATGGCCAGCCTGTGCTGGGGATGTAGCTCAGTGATAGAGTGCCCCTGGGTTCAATCCCCAGCACTGGGAAGGAAGGAAGGTTGTCAGGAGAGAGAGAGAGAGGAAGGAAAAGAAGGAAGGAAGGAAGGAAGGAAGGAAAGAAAGAAGGGAGGGAGGGATTTATGGGACTTTAAAAACATATTCCTAATTGTTACCAACTCACTTCATATGTATAGGCTTCATCTGAAGTTTATCAAACTGGTCCCCAACCCCATATCAGCTGATGTGCTTTACCTTTAGGCAGCTTTATTTATGACTAAACTTTAGAAAGAATTAAGCATGGCACATTATTAAATTGTTAATGAGACAGAAAATTCATAGCCTACTTATACTACTATCTGAAAATTTAAAAAATTGTTCCATGCCTTTAAAGAACCTGCACTTTTTTTTTTTTTTTTTCAAATTCTCCACTCGCACCCAGCCTAGTGCTCGATTGTAAATTCTGCAGGGATATTTGTTAATTTATATTCACTTACATATGCATGTTGGTCCATAAGTAACATGAATTCTCTAATGCATGTTTTTTTAGAATAAACTCATAACTAAGTTGGTGTTTATTTTGTGTGTTGCTGAGATTTTCCCTTCCCTCTCACTGAGGTGCGTTTGCTTGGATGACAAGGAAAGATGGAGCCCTCAGCAGCTGTTGAAACATGGCTTTATAAATCCTCAGCCAAAAATGCCTTTAGTGGAACAAAGTCCTGAAGGTGAGTCTCTTCCCATCCTTTTTTTTTTTTTTTTTAAGTAGTATATGGACACAATGGCTTTATTTATTTTTATGTGGCCTGAGGAGCAAACCCAGTGCCCCACATGTGCTAGGCAAGCGCTGTACCACTGAGCTACAACTCCAACCCCATTACCATCCTTCTTTGATACCCTGTTTAACATTAAATTATTTTGAAAGTATTCATAAACCTAAAACCAGAAGGGGCTGCATGGATTATCTGTTATATTTGGAACTACATATACATCTGTTCATTGATAAGCAGTCCCTATGTGCATGGGATTGTTGTCCCAGCCTGATTTTTCTAGTCCCTACTGATACAGTGTCTATTGGAATAGCCTCTTTGAGTGCTTAGTTATCCTTCTTGTTTTGTTACCCTTATTACTGTATAACTAGATTTTCTTGCTGACACTTAGGTAGCAG
The DNA here is from genome assembly GCF_902686445.1 of Sciurus carolinensis. Taxonomy (NCBI): domain Eukaryota; kingdom Metazoa; phylum Chordata; class Mammalia; order Rodentia; family Sciuridae; genus Sciurus; species Sciurus carolinensis. The sequence continues at coordinate 112,344,061 of NC_062214.1, read as the reverse complement.
ATTAAAGAACTTCAATAGACTGAGATGGAGCAGGAGACATGGGTTGTGGTCGGGCTCTCTAATTCCATCACTTACTCTCTGCCCCAATTATCCCTGCCCATAAAACGGGCTCATTATATTTTTCTACCTAACTTAAGGAAGACAAGGTAAGGGAAAGTATACAAGGTTCACTCAGGCAAGAAGTAGTTTTTCACACCCATGGTTGGGGCCCCTTCTGCCAGTGCTCGCATCCTCGTTGGATTCTCTAGCTCTTCCTGTATTTCTAATGCCTTTATTTTTTTCTCAGATTCTGGAGGACAAGATTATGTTGAGACTGTTATTCCTAGCAGCCAACTACCCAGTGCTGCATTCTTCAGTGAGACACAGAGACAGTTTTCCCGGTATTTCATTGAGTTTGAAGAATTACAGCTTCTCGGCAAAGGAGCTTTTGGAGCAGTCATCAAGGTGTGATACATAGTTGTCCTCAATCCCTTTTAGAATTTTTTCTCTTCCACTTCTACAGACTTACAGGCTTGACTTCTATTTTGAGGGTGGGGAGGGAAGCAAATGGGACTATTTGAAACTGTGATCACCTTTACCTTCCTGAAACTAAAGTTGCCCTAGGCACATTAAGAGCATCTTTCTCCTGTCCTTGCTTGGCCAAAGCATTAACGTGAAAAACACAGTGCTTCAAGTGGGAGCCAAGATCTCTATGTAAAGAACATTTTTGTGTGCTTTGGTTCAGGAAGAAAATTGTTCTCTTTTTCTCCCATTTGCTGTTAGAGTTGCTGTAGAGAAAAGGATTCCAAAGTTAGAACAGAGATGGGATTCATACTGGGATATGGCCCCAGATGGCCTTGATGGCTTTTATTTCCCAGCTGTTACTGAGATGGAAAATTAGCAACATGTTATTAAGGTATGCTGGTGTTAGGTCTTCCTTTCTTCATTTCAGTCTCTTTGGGTGACTTATTATTACCTGCCCCTGGTAGAAAGAGGTTTCAGTTATTTTTATATAATGTAAGGGTTTGTTTGTTTGTTTTTAACTTTGGAAAACACAGATTAATATTGTATTATAAAGTACATGTCATCTTTCTCATATGAGGATTATTCACCATTAGTGGATCATGTGTCTATTTAGGGTTCTCAGAATATTATGAGGAAGCATTACTCTTATTGTAAAAGGCCTCTTACACTGAAAAAATAATTGTTCTACAGTAAAGTAATTTTCCTACAGAAAAAGAAACAATCTTATTTAAATAAGTGTCCTGATCAGAAAGATCATGGTTTTTAGAGGATTTTAACTCACACTGTCATTTTGATCAAGTACTTCAGCTTCTTTATATTTTAGATTATTGAATTAAAATATTAACAAAATTCATTTCCATTTAAGTACTTAAAAAAGATAGTAACCTCATACAACAGGGCATCTTCATATTTTTAGCCCCACCTTTCTCCCGCAGTTTCTCCCTCAGAGAGCTCACACACCTCTGTATTTCCATCTCTCAGTAGAACAGTCTGCTCAGTCAGCTAGCATTTTGTTTGCAGTTGGACCCTTTACTGTTTCCACACCTTTTCAATTTAAATAAATGAATTCCTCCCGGTTTCCAGCAAGCCCCACACCTGAGTCCGTGACTCAGCATGTACCTGGTGTATACAAAGACATAAGATTGAAGACTTCCCGTCCTTTTCAGGGCTATTGTTTTTTTCAGAGCACATTCCACATTTCAGATTGCATGCCAGGTGGCTTTACAAACTCATCTTTTGATCACAAGACATTCTTATGGGATAGACGTAATCCCCATTTTCCAGTTGAGGGAACTGAGGCTCAGAGAATTTACATATTTTGCCTGAATTCATACATATCTACTAAGAGATGAAACCAGGCAGGAAGCAGAGAGAGACAGACAGAGAGAAGCCAGGGGACAAGATATATCATCCCCAAGGTCACACCCTCAGTGACCTACTTCCACTAGCCACACCCTACCTGCCTATAGTTGTTACTCAGTACAGCAGTCCTTTGAAATCATTAATCTGTCAAACAGATTAATCCACTAATTAGGTTATAACTCATAATCTGATCCTTTCACCTCTATTCATTCCTGCATTGTCACATAAGCCTTTTGGAGGGACACCTCAAATCAAAATTGTTAACACCTAACCTCTTCCTCCTAGGCAGTACTGGTACTTCCTGATAACAAAAATACTATTTTGTAAGTAAGATAATTGAGTCTTAAGGAAATTAAATAATTTTCTCAAATTGACACAGCTTTCTAAAGCTAAGAATTAGCCATTTGCTTTTCAGTCCGTTAAAATTTCTGGAGTTTACTTGGTCTTTAGTGACTCTTAAGTGTAAAAGTGCAGAAACTAAAATCATCATCTGAACTTATACTGGCTTTAGAAAATAATTTTTATTTTAAAACCAAAAATTCTTTAGAAATTTAGATAGTAGATAAGACATTGGAAAAACAAGGAACTAATTTTCAGTAAAATTACTGATTCAAATGGAGGTTTTGTTTTCCCCAGGGTCTTTTAGCATACTTGGTACTTTCTGATCTCTTTAAGATGTTACTAAATTCTGGTGTAAAAACTTTCTTCAGTGTAAGAGTTTCAACCTTATGGTTCTCAATTGTAGCTATTGGTTCTCCGAACTCCATTTTTTCCTCAGGAGGGAATGGGGCCGTGCCAGGTAAATGCCCGATTGTGCAAGGTTATGGGCAGCTGACCTTACCGGGGTCTCTTCCTCTTGCGCATGGTAGGTCCAAAACAAACTGGATGGCTGCTGCTATGCAGTGAAGCGCATCCCCATCAACCCAGCCAGCAGGCACTTCCGCAGGATCAAGGGTGAGGTGACACTGCTGTCACGCCTGCACCATGAGAACATAGTGCGCTACTACAATGCCTGGATTGAGCGACATGAGCGACCAGTGGGCCCAGGGACACCACCTCCAGATTCAAGACCTCTGGCCCAGGATGGACAAGTTGCACGTGGGCAGCCAGCAAGTGACACTGATGGGCTGGACAGTGTGGAGGCTGCCGCACCACCACCCATCCTCAGCAGCTCAGTGGAGTGGAGCACATCAGCCGAGCGCTCATCCAACGCCCGCTTCCCCGTAGCTGGCCCCGGCTCCAGCAGTGATGAAGATGACGATGAGGACGAACATGATGGTGTCTTCTCACAGTCCTTTCTGTAAGGGTCACAGGGCTTCCACTGCACAGGTGTGGGTACCAGCCAGGCAGCAGTGGATGTTCCCCCAGTCATTAATCCCCACCAAGCCCATGCCAGGGGAAAGGGCAATAATTTAGAAATCTGGAGTATTGACAATGTTAAGAAACAAACCCAGTAAGCCAAATGCAATCCAAAGGGATTTTTCCCACTATATTCAAAAGATCTCCAAAATCCAAGCCCTAGAGAAAGGAAAACAGAAATTACTTGGAACACTTAAAACATTTAAGAGAATTTCTTATAGGGCATTCCTTTAAACAGACTTCCAACTCTATGGAACATTTAAGAACTAATTTGGAAAAAAATGAATTTGGAATGGGCATAGTGGTGCAGGCCTGTAATCCCAGCTTTTCAGGTAGATGAGACAGGAGGATCACAAATTCCAGGCCAGCCTGAGCAATTTAGCCAGACCTTTTCTCACAAATAAAAATAAAAAGGGCTGAGGATGAAGCTCAGTGGTAAAGAACCTGCCTGATATAGGGAGGTCCTGGGTTCAATCTACAGTAACACATACAAAGAACTAATTTGAAGTCTTGATATAGTACCAATTGAAGTTCTCCAAAATGTACCAAATGAATAATTACAACCCTAAACTAAACTTTATGCATCTCAGAATACTAGTTATTGACCTTCATGGGTTTTTTTGTTTTTTTTTTTAACCTTCATGGTTTTATTTCATTGTATCCACTTGGATACAATTTATCATAACTCTTAGCTATGACATTTGTTTTAGGAAATTTAATTTAGCTAATTTTAAAGAGTTATATGTTTTGCATAATAGGGAAGTACAAATCAGCATGGTGGTGTGTACAGATTAACGGCATGGAGTCGTAGTATAGTGTCTCTAGCCTCTTTTGCTTTCTGTTAATTAGCAAGAAGTCAATTTTTAGAATCATTACAGGGATTTTGATTTCTTTAGCATTTCTCTGTTTCTCTTTTTAAGACCTGCTTCAGATTCTGAAAGTGATATCATCTTTGACCATGAAGATGAGAACAGTAAAAGTCAGAATCAGGTAAATATATAAATAGTGTACCATTTTATTCATCAGAGTGGGTGTGTAAGGAAACTATCATCTGATGTTATAAACCTCAGATAAAATATTAAAGCCTTGATCTGATATGTAAATACCAAATTTAAAAACTTTTCATACAAATATATTTTACTTGTGGGTTTTTTTGGGGTTTTTGTTTGTTTGTTTTGTTTTTTTGTACTAGGATTGAACTCAGAGGCACTCAACCCACTGAGCTACATCTCCAGCCCTATTTTGTATTTTATTTAAAAACAGGGTCTCACTGAGTTGCTTAGTGCCTCACCATTGCTGAGGCTGGTTTTGAACTCTCAATCCTCCTGCCTCAGCCTTCAAAGCTGCTGGGATTACAGGCATGCACCATCACACCCAGCTTACTTGTGTTTTTTATAAGTCTATATTTATATAATAAAGCATACTGACTTTTGGTAATGAGAAGTAAATCGAGACACTAACTTTTTGTGTGATAAAAAGTTTCCTATGTATGTGAGTTTGTCAGAATGAACACAACTACTGTGTATAACCATAAAGCTCTAATTTAAAAAAAAAGGGGTGGGGGGGAAGGGGAAAAAATAAACATCATTACCCTATGTAAACGTAAAAAAATAAAAAAAAATTTTTTTTTAAGTTTCCTAGAGGATATGAGAAAATTTTATATGGTTGGGGATGAGGATTGAATATAAATTAATTAAACAGTCTTATCATGGAGTTACCTTGATCTCTCCCACATCAATTACCCTTAATTTCTTATTTTCATACACTGTTTTCTAGTTATAACTCTGTAATGACCCTATAATGAGTTATAGTATCAATTTAGAATGTTATAACCAGACTTTTTAAAAATTTTTTTTTAGTTGTAGAGGGACACAATACCTTTATTGTATTTATTTTTATGTGGTGCTGAGGCTTGAACCCGGTGCCTCCCACATACTAGGCAAGCACTCTACCACTGAGCCACAACCCCAGCCCTCGACTTAATTTTAATGCTGTATAGAAGTAGAGAATACCAAGCTGTACGCTTCAAGTAAAAGTAAACTTCATTCCTGGAACTTGTCCTCATAAGTATGTGTACTGGGTGTGATGTAAAATATATTTCTTGATGTGGCTTATGGTTTTAAAAAATTTGAGAAACATTGCTGTGGGCCTTGGACCCCACCCAATTCTGTATCTTCCTGTGCCCTGCCAGCAGAGCCCTCCATGCTGTTGCCTGAGACACAGGGTCAACCTTTCCAACTACTAGGGCTGTCAGCTTGTTGCTGTAGAGAAACATTCTGCACCTAGCGTTGAATGTGATACTTTGTTACCAGGAATAATAAAAACATAATTGCCAGCAGTTATAAGAGTACATTCACACTGGATAAAGAAAAGTTTACATGTGGACTCTGTTAGATAAGCAGTTAAATTGACTTGGAGGTTGTTTGAATGCATTAGCTAGTGTTTTTTTTTTTTGTAAGTACTTTCCTTATCAAGTAAAATCACCTTAAGTTCCTCTCAGTTTAAATTTATGAACTGTAAATTTAACCAGGATAATAGCATAAACAGTCTAAACTACTGTAAAGCAAAGTTATTTGGCTTTAGTGGTATGCATTTAATTATTATGGGAGCACCAAATTTCTGCATACATTTATTATTACAATTTTATTATAAAAGACACAAATCAGAATCAGACATATAGGGCAAAGTCTGGAAGCATCTCAAATGCAAAGCTTCCCTGCCATGTCCTCATGTAATCAGGGCCCCTCATCCTCTCAGCCCAGCCATGTGCTCAACCTGGAAGCCCCACTGAGCCTCCATGTCTTAAGATATCTTATTGGAACTTCATTGTATAGGTAGAATTGATTAAATCATTGGCCACATGATTGAACTTGATCCCCAGGACCCCTGCCCTGCCCTCCCCTCCCCTCCCCTCCTTCCCTTCCCAGAAGTCAGCTGGCTCAAGTCCTCTCTCATCACATCCTGAGTCATCTCATCTCTTAGCACAAACTCAGGAGAACACCAAATTTATGATCCTGATTTTTCTTGGTTAAGGGCAATATCCCATGAGCAGTCTAATTTATGGGTAAGAGTTGCCAAGAGATTAATAATCTTCTATAGCTAATCCCCAGAGTATAGTAATGATTCAAGAGTGGAACGTGATTATTTCCAAAGCCAAGTAGAGCTCTTTTTTAATTCCCTTAAAAAATGAAAAATATATTGAAAAGTCCTTCCTCATAAAAAATATAATCAAATGGTCAGATCGTGACTAATGCCTTTTTCATACTTAGGGTTAAAAGTATTTAAAATAATACATCAATGAGAAGAAAAATACTTTTTTTAAAAAAAGGTATCATGTATTAGAAAGAAATTAGCTGTAGGTTGGCCCTGTGGAGACAAAACAAGATCATTTGTTGTAAGCGGCAGCTGAGTACTTGTTCTTTGAGGGCATAGGCCAGAGGGCAGTATGCTCTTTAATAGTCTGCTCACATTTAAATTGCTTTAGCTAATTCCCACCAAAGGAGGGCATTCCATTAGCACTGAAACTCTAAAATAAAAGCATATGTACATTCTGCCCTTCTTATCCATAGGGCATCAATAATAAAGAATTGGAAAATTGATTTGGCGAGGAATCTTTCTGTGGATTGCACAACTTTAAAACCTACTGGTTTCCATTTTCCCCATTGTCATTCTGTGTAGCAACAGACCTGGTTATAGCAAACTTTCCTTAAAATTACAGTAAGCTTCTACAGGGCATTGGTTGAGTTCTGCTCGCTGATGTCCGCCTAGGGCAGCAGGATGGCTTGGCAGGAGGGAAGAGGTACTTGATGATGGTGACGGTCCTGCTTAATTTCAGCCCCCAGTTTAAGTTCTCTTGTGTTTCTCTTGGTTTAGGATGAGGACCACAATGAAAATAACAGTTGCCATGAAAGTGAGCGATCGGTGACGACTGAGGCTGTGCACTACCTCTATATCCAGGTGAAGTCCCTATGACCCACAAGTCAAATCCAACTTATGCCTGTTTTTGTTTGGCCTGTAATCTGAGAATGGCTTTTACATTTCTGAGTGGTTATTTTAAAAAATCAAAAGGAGAATAATATTCTGTGACTTTTGTAATGTTTTGCTCTTTACTTGAAGGTTATGATATACAAATAAAAACTAATGACATCATTAGATTAATTACCCGTCTTGAAAATTTGAGTCTGCAGTCTTATAAAACAATAAATAAAATTTTACTGCAGAATCAACTTTCATATTATTTGTGATAAGAATTTAAGCAAGTAAAATTTTTTTAAATAACCACTTATATAACAAATAAATGTGGGAACTAGGAGTGTAAGCTTAGTAGTAGAGTACTCGCCTAGGACATACATTGGTTTTAGTGGTAAGCATTTAATTACTTCTGTGTTTACTCCTCAGCACAGCAAAAATAAATAAATAAGTAAAATTTTGGGGGGGATGCCAAGATTATGCATATTTGCTCCCAATGTTGTTTTTTGTTCATTTGCTTGCTTTTTATGTGTATGCTGGAGATGGAACCCAGGACCTAGTGTCTGCTAAAAATACACTCTACCACTGAGCTACATCTCTACTCCTCCAAAGTATTTTTTAAAGTATTTTTTAAAAATACTTTTGGTTTCTTTTTTCAGTGTAAAAAAATCAAGTCTTTCCCATCACTGTTTAGAATCCATATTATAAATTTTTAAGTGAATGATTATATTAATTGCAATTAACCTCCTTAATTTATACTTTGTAACCAAGTTCTTCTCGGTTTGTTCTCTTCTATAGATGGAGTACTGTGAAAAGAGTACTTTACGTGACACCATTGACCAGGGGTTGTACAGAGACACCATCAGACTCTGGAGACTTTTTCGAGAGATTCTGGATGGATTGGCTTACATCCATGAGAAAGTAAACTTTACAACATTCTGAATCCAAAACTTATGTTTACATAAATTTATGACTAAATAAAAAAATTCAAATGTGAAAATGGAGAAAAATATAAAAAACTGTAGGTATATTGAAATCTGTTTTGTAGGTAATAGGACAAAGATAAGAAAACAGTACCAGATATCAAAGTTTGAAGAAAACATTGAAGGTTAGGATAGGGATCAGCAAACTATGACTCACTTAACACCTGTTTTTCATTGTCCTATAACCTAAAACTGGCTTTTATATCTTTGAGTGGTTATTAAAAAATCAAAAGGAGAATAATATTTCATAACATAAAATTCAAATTTTGTTGTCCGTCAGTGAAGTTTCATTGGAACAAAGCCAGGCTCATTTGTTTACATATTGCCTGTGACTGTTTTGCTGTAACAGCAGATCTGAGTAATTACAACAAAGATTGTATAGTTTGAAATACCTAAAATTGACTATCTGGTCCTTTTCAGAAAGTTTGCCAACTCCTGGATGAGGAAAAAATATTTGATCACGTATGGAATATTGAAAATGATTCCTTGAGTGGTTTAGAATAATATATGAATGTGGTTATTATGTACCAAGATTTGATTCTAACAATTAGTCTTGCCCTCCCTGGGAATAAGGGGAAACTAGAAAGTCATCCAGCAAGAAGAGGAATAAGACTCTCTTAGTTGCTTAGCTTGCTATGTGTATGACATTTTTGTCATTCTAAAACTAGAAATTGCTATTATGATGTAAATGCTAAGGAGCCTTGCTTCAGACTGAAAAACTGCTTACATTTTTTAAAATGGGATTGTCTAATGCATTAGGTAGTGTAAATATTAATTTTTTCCTTTGCCTCAATTTTCATGAACCTCAAAATGTTTATACTATGCTGTATTTATACCAAGAAGTCAGGGCTGTAATTCATACATCTAACTTATAAATAATTTGTTGGAAGCAGAAATTTGTAAGGTTGGGAATAAAAATGAGCTCTAATGAAGGCCATTAGAACTCTATTCCTATGGTACCACCTGGGGTGTAGAACCACGCCCCACGTGCTTACTTCCTCTCCCTCTGATTGCTCAGTATTTATTGACCATTTTCTGGGCATCTAACACTGTGCCACACCTAGACATACAGAGGCACTAGTATGTGACAAACCCCATGATTGAGAGGGACTTCTTGTTTTTGGAAGAAGTCAGAATTCATCTTCATGTAGTAGTAAAAGAGCTCATACAATAAAGTATTTTATTTAATTATGTTTTGTATTATAAGACATGAAATAATAAGTATTTTGATAAACCATTAGGAAGAGAAGAAAACAGGATTCATTTAACATAATCACTGAGTATCTACTGTGTGTACTGGGGATGCAAAGTGAATTGTTAGAATTTCCGAATTACCAGGGAAGGTAATTGAATGAATTGGCACTTGTAAGTGTTGGTAAAATTCAAAATTATGGCATTTTCCAGTAAGTGGATAGAGCTAGAGAATATCATGCTAAGTGAAATAAAGCAATCCCAAAAAACCAAAGGCTGAATATTTTCTCTGATATGCAGATGCTAATTTACAATAAGGAGGAGGGTGGCTAGGGAAGAAAAGAGTTTCTTTAGGTAGAGGGGAGTGAAGGAAGTGGGTATGGGATTAGAAAGGATAGAATCAGACATTACCCTGCATGCATATATAACTGTACAACCAGTGGGATTCTACATCATGTACAACCAGAAGAATGAAAAATTATTCTATGTATGATGTATCAAAGTGCATTCTGTCATGTATAACTACTTGGAACAAATTGAAAAAATGTGAATGAGTGGAGAAAAGCAATAATGTTCTAGGCAGGGGAAATAGTACAAAGAAAGGAATTGGAAAGAAATGAAAGTGCTGTGTCTCCCTGACCAGAATCAGGGTTTTGTGATGCAGCAGAGGGAAAGATAATTTGATGAACCCAGTGGAAGGAACCTTGGGTGCCACAGGGAGCCATTTTAATTTCACCACATGTGAAAGAGAGATTGTAGAGAGGTTACCAGACAATTGAGAGACATTCCAGAGACCACATTCCTGGACTAGGGTGGTCTGGGAGAAGACCTCACCCAGTTTGCAAACTAGGCTGGCCTTTCAGATTAGGAAACAAGTATAACTATAAACTATGCATGGGAAGCAACCATTAGATTCTTCACTTTCTTCCAACAGGGAATGATTCACCGGGATTTGAAGCCTGTCAACATATTTTTGGATTCTGATGACCATGTAAAAATAGGTGATTTTGGCTTGGCAACAGATCATCTAGCCTTTGCTGTGAGTATTTTAAAAATTAGACTGTACCTGAAAGTAGACCCAAGTGCCTTGATAATCCTGAAAAATGTAAGAGGATAACAAGTTGCCTGAACCCTGCATGCAACCCTCAGGAATTTGGCAAGTCGGAAGGGATAATTGTGAATATGTTTTAATAAGTGCCTTTTGCTTTAAGGATACAAAATTATTGGCTTATGAATTATATTTAGGTTAAAGGCATACAGTACTTTATGAAATAATTTGGTATTTTGGTCTGCCATGCCAGGCACCCAGCAGGATGTTTTATACTTTAGTTTGGGGAAATGAGGCTCAGAAACATAAAACACTGGGATAACCCAGTCCTAAACACCATGTAACTCAAAAGGTATCTGTTCTTCATTACATCGTAGTGACTTAAAATACAAAACTAATTAATGTGAAATGAGAGAAGTAGTGATATAAGAGTCAAAGATAGGAGAAAATTAACATAGAATTGTGAGAATCAGGAAAGACTGTCAGCCGGGCGTGGTGGCGCTCATCTATAATCCCAGTGGCTTGGGAGGCTGAGTTCAAAGCCAGCCTCAGAAAAAGCAAAGCACTAAGCAACTCAGTGAGACTCTCCCTTTAAATAAAATACAAAATAGGACTGGGGATGTGGCTCAGTGGAAAAGAAAGACTGTCTAGGTAGCATGCAATAGTGTGTGCCTGTAGTCCCAACTGCTTGGGTGGCTAAGGTGAGAGGATTGCTTGAGCTCAGGAGTACAAGACCAGCCTAAGCAACCTAGTAAGACCCTGTAACCACCTCCCCTCAAGACTGTATAACAACATGGTGACATTTCAGATGGGCCCAGAGTATATGTGGGAGTCCATGTTGAAGGCAGGACCTAGTGACACCAGGGTAGGGTATTTCATCATAAGCCAAAGCTGTGGGTGAGCAGATGTGATTGTTTGAAGACCACATGTTCTGACTGGCTCAAACCGTAAGATGCAGTACAGAGTAGAAGAGAGCTAAAAGGTTCTCTGGCCTTCAGTGCCAGAGGTTTACTTAACATTAGCCAGAGGTATTGAGCTATCTTACCCCAAAAGATTAGTTGCCTTTTCATCACTGTGACCAAAATAACTGACAAAAACTACTTACAGGAGGAAAAGTTTTTTTTGCACTATGGTTTCAGAGGTTCAGTTCATGGTTGACTGGATTCCATTCCTCTGGACCTGAAGTTAGACAGAAGAACCTGGCAGAAGGACATAGTGGAGGAATGCTGCTCAGCCCATGACAAATAGGGAGTGGAAAGAGCAAGCAACACACCAGGGACAAATTATAACCCAAAGTCATATCCCCCAGTTACCTACTTCCTCCAGCCACACCCTACCTGCCTACAGTTAGTCCATTCAAATTATTAATCCAGGAAATGGATTAATCCACTGACTGAGTTACAGTTCTTATAGTTAATCATTTTGCCTCCTGCATTAATATAGGAGCTTTTGGGGGCTACATCATAGCCAAACATTAGAAGAACCAAGATCTTTAAAAATGCAGTTCATTCCAATGGTAGTCAGAGAAAAAAAATAGAATTTGGATTGATGGTAAAAATAGTCATAGGGGCTAAATAAGAAAGTAAGGTTAGAAGAAATGGAGAGGGCCAGGTGCAGTGGCACATACCTGTAATCCCAGTGACTCAGAATGTTGAGGCAGGAAGATTGAAAGTTCCAGGCCAGCATGAGCAACTCAGGGAGACCTTGTCCCAAAATAAAAAATAGGAAGGACTGGGATATAGCTCAGTGATAGAACATGTGCCTAGCATGCAGAAAGTCTGAGTTCAATCCCCTGTACTGCAAAAAAGAAGAAGAGGGAAGGGGAAGGAGAAAGAAGGACAGTAGAACAGGGAAGGGCAGGTGTTGAAAAATGCTAAGGCCAAGGAGGGGGGAATGATGGGATCTTGATCCTATACTGAAGAATATACCTCTATGTCTGGAGGTGTAGGGAGGTAGATGAGCAGAGACTCTGCAGTCTCACTGACCTGGACTAGAACTATATTATTGCCACTGCTTTGTGGTACAACCTTGGGCAAATTAGAAAGTCTCTCAGAACCTCTTCTGTATAGTGCACCTAACACTAGTTCCTGCCTCAAAGTATTTTCAGCAAAATAAAATCAGAAGGTAGGTAAAGCACCCAGAACAGGGTCTGGCACTACAAATGGTGAAGGGGCTGTTATTAATGATGGTCCTTGTAATAGGAATCAGTGGAGTGATGTCGTCACAGTAGCAATTAGAGTGTTGCGTGAGACAGCCCTTCAGAAAGATGTAGAAGAAGGTGAGGCCACTTAGGAGATGTCAGGAGTGAGTGACAGTGAAACAGATTTAGTGACCTGCCTCAACTGATCCTGAAAAAGTAGTAGCGGAGTAGCAGTGAGAAAATTAGAAAGTAGGTGTTTTGTTTTGCTTTGTTTTGTTTTGTAGTACTGGGCATTGAGCCCAGTGGCTCTGCCACGGAGCTATATCCCAGGCCCTTTTTGTTTTTTTGTTTTGAGATAGGGTCTCATTAAGTTGCTGAGGCTGGCCTGGAACTTTCCATCTCCTGCATCAGCATCCTGAGTAGCTGGGATTGCAGGCATGCACCTCCTCACCCAACCTATTGTTTTTAATACACTCTTACTCTTCCTAGTAAATAACTAAAACAAAAAGTTTAAACTCATAAAAAGCATTATTATAATTATTCTGATTTTCATGTAGTATTTTTCAGTGTATCTTCATTTAGAAATGGACAAGCCATTCCTATTGCTATAGCATTTGAATTTGCTAATCGGCTTACTTCTATTTTTAGGCTGATGGGAAACAAGATGATCAGGCAGGAGATCAATTGATAAAGTCAGACCCTTCAGGTAAATCCAGAAGACTATTTTTTATTCGTGTATTTGAAAGCAGACCACAAAATTTCTTAACCTGAAACATGTTTTTACTTGTAGAGACTTTATTCTAAAGCAAATTTTAATTACTCACTAAATTAACAAAATTATGAAAATGCCTTAATTTTTTTTTCCTTTTCGCTGTGTTAATTGTTCTTCAGAGCCCTAAGGGCTTCAGCTAATAGAATAATTGGCTCCCACATGCAAACAGCTCTTCTTTGTCCAACACTAGTGGTCATGTGAAGTTCTCCAAGACCTTGGTTGGTCTGGGGTCTTCTCTGTGGCCCTGTCTCCCCTTGGCAACAGACTGCTTTGTGCAGGACAGGGTGTTTGGCCATATGTGACTATGGTTATTGTATGATGCAGTTCACTGCTTTTTCCTTAAGTACTGCAGACAGTTATCAGATCAGGCCCCACTCGTAAGAAATATTCTTTTCTTTTTTCTTTCCTTTTTTTTTTTTTAATAATTTGCTTCATCTTTAAGTCCTAATACTAGAAAGCTTTCCCTCTGGTTTCCTCCACACAGGCCATTTGACTGGGATGGTTGGCACTGCTCTATACGTAAGCCCAGAGGTCCAAGGAAGCACCAAGTCTGCATACAACCAGGTACAGAACTTTTAGGAAAGGGAAAAGTCTCAGGAGTGAAATAATAGTAAGAACATCAGAATCACAGCATTAGTTACCAGCTGAAATAGCAGCAAATTCATGCTCCAGGCAGGACACATGGTGCCTGAGGGCAGGGACCAAAACAGTCACTGTTGATTCCGGGAGCTTGTAGTACATCCATCCATCCAAAGAAAATGTGAACTAACTCCTTTCCTGGGCAAGGTCCTAAGAACATAGGGGTCAAGGCAGTCAAGTGAATAAGACAGCTATGGCCCCAGCCCTCAGGGTGGGGCCAGATCTAGTGGTGACTGAAACAGACAATAAACATGTAAAAAAAAAAGAGAGAGAGAGAAAGAAAGAAAGAATCACGAATTGTAATAAGGGCTAAGAGAAAAAAATAGAGTCAAGTTACAAGACAATATCTTGTCTTTAGGGAGAGCATTTTCTCTAAATAAACTGACCAGGGAAGGCCTCCCTAAGAGAATGACATTTAGGATCATTTAGTTTATTTGAAGTGCACAGGAAGCCATTGAAGAATCTTGAGCAGAAAGTTCACTCCACCTGTACTCCAAGGGGAGGGCTGGTGACTGGCATTGAAATGGGAGCAGAAGAAATGAGAGATTTTGAGAGATTTTGCTGATGGATTAGATGTTAGAAGAGGGAAAGAAAGGGGGGAAAGTTGAGGTTCAGATTTCTGCCTGGAGAACCTGGATGGAAGCGTAGTTGACTAACATGAGGAAACATGGGGAAAGAGGTAGAGAAGGGGAAAAAGGTGGCAGAAAAATTCCGTATGAGGTATGTAAGTTAGAAATGCCTGATGAGGAATCCAATTAAGATGGCCAGAGGTTGTTAGACACCCAAGACTTAAGTTCAGAGAGAAGATCAAAGCCAGAGGTATAAATCTGAAAGTTGTCAGTACATAGATGGGATTTAAAGCCATGAGACTAAATGAGATCACCCAGGGCTAGAGTGTAAAGCTACATTCTAAAAATACATCAGGCAGGCAGTGTACATCAAACCAGATTATCAGGCTTGCATTGGAAATTCATTCCTGGGTTTTATGCTGACAGCAATGTTGTTTCATATAGTAAAAAATAACAGTGTCTAAAAATGGGGATCTATTTCTTTAACTATAAGACTTCATGTAATTGAATACTACCTGTCATTAGCAACATGTTTTAGAAATCCATTTTAGAAAAATGATAATAGTATTAAAAAATATTCTTACTCTATTAAGTGAATTAAAAAAAAAAACAGAATGTTCTAGTTCCATAGAGTGTACATATATGTATATTTAAAAACAAAAAGTGGGATTAAGGAAGATTGCTGTTTACCCTTGGCATTCTATAGCCAGACATGTAGGAAATAACAAATGGATATTTGTTTTTAAGACTTTGAAGGTGACTAGAGATAAGTCAAGAGGTCCTCCTACTCTTTTTTTTCTTTTCTTCTCCTCTTTTGGTACTGGCGATTGATCCCAGAGATTCTTAACTACTGAGCCACGTCTCCAGCCCTTGTTATTATTCTTTTATTTGAGACAGGGTCTCAGTAAGGAGTTAAGGCTGACCTCAAACTAGAAATCCTCAGCCTCCTAAGTCGCTGAGATTAGAGGTGAGTGCCATCCTGCTTGGCCTCCTACTCCTCTTTGAATCCACATTCATTTAAGAGTATTCCTTGAGAGTGGGCTCTGTCCTCCTGGCACTTCACAAGGAGCAGTCTTTGCAGGCCAATTGAAGCCGGCTTCCTTGGGCACATGCCATCCCACTCGGGTGCCCCTTGAGGCCCTGTATGGATTTTCAGTACACTGACTTGCCCTTTGCTTTTTTTTTTTTTTTTTTCCTTTTTATTATTGCCATTTGTTTTTTGTCTTTACTTATTCATTATTTAACAATTATCTTGAATTTATTCTTTTAGTTTCTTTGGGTTTATTCTGTTTTCTTTCTCAGGCCTTTTGTTGTTTATGTTGTTATTGTTTCCCAATTTTTTAAGGTATGAATGACAAATAAAAATTATATATATTTAAAGTATACAGTGTGATCTTTCGATATTCACATACATTGTGAAATTATTACAATCAAGCTAAACATCCATCTCCTCACCTAGTTACCATTTTTTCGTGGGGGCGGTGTCACAAACATTTGAGATCTACTCTCTTAGTAAATTTCAAAAATACAATACATTATAGTCACCATGCTGTATGTTAGAGCTCATTATAAGAATTTATTCATCTTATAACTGAAAACTTGTACCCTTTAATTAACATCTCCTTTTTTCCCCCAATCCACAACCAGTGGTAAACCACCATTCTACCTTGTTACTGTGAGTTGGATTTTTTTATGCATTGTCCTTAAATAAATGAGATCTTTCCGTATTTATCTTTCTGTTTTAGGCTTATTTTACTTAATGTAATATCCTCCAGGTTCATCATGTTATCACAAATGACAGGATTGCCTTCTTTTTCAATGCTATATAATATTCCATTATTTCTGTGTGTGTGGAGAGAGAGCACATTTTCTTTTTTTCATTCATCTGTTCACTGGCACAATGATACCAACTTGACTATAATGAATAATGTTGCAATGAACATAAGCATGCAGATATCTTTTAGATAGTGATATTCTTTCCTTTGGGTATATACCAGAAGTGGGGTTGCTGTATCACATGGAATCTCTCTTTTTAATGTTTTGAAGAGCCTCCATCCTGTTTTCCATATCAACTGTGTCTATTTACATTCCCAGCAACAGTGCACAAGGGCTCCCTTTTCTCCACATCCTCATGTTTGTTATCTTTCAACTTTTGTTTTGCTGTAGACTGACACAATACCTTTATTTTATTTATTTATATGTGGTGCTAAGGATCAAACCCAGTGCCTCACACATGCCAGTCAGGCACTCTACCACTGAACCACAATCCTAGCCCTCAACTTTTTTATATTAGCCATCCTAACAAGTGTGAGGTGATACCTCATTATGGTTTTCATTTTTATTTCCCTGGTGATGAGTGGTGATATGTGTCTTCTCATATATCTGTTGGCCATTTGTACATCTTTTTGGGAAGTTTTCTACTCAGAAAAAACATGTTTTGCTGAGTTGTATGTGTTCCTTATATATTTTGCATATTAGCCTCTTATCAGGTGTATGGTTTGCAAATATTTTTCCCATTATGCAGGTTGCCTTTTAATTTATTTTTCCTCTTTAATTGCACTTCCATATTTTTCTGGGATTAATCACATGATCTTTTAATTGTATCATTCTTCTATCCTCACTGGTATGGCTTTATAGTCGATAACTGACCTTTACTATCAGCAGCAGATTTTGGTCTATGTTTCACTTTTGAAATGATTAGTGAAAATACTAAATGAAGCAGATTCTTTTTTATGTGACAGTGCTGGGGATTGAGTCCAGAGTGAGGGGCATGTTGGGCAAATGTTCTGAGCTATATCCCCAGCCCAAAGCACATTCTTGTAGAAAGGCTTGGTTGTCTTTACCCTTTAGCCATTATTTTCAGTCTTTAGCCAGGAGTTTTATCTGTGTGTGTAGATAAGGTTACAGTTATTTTTCAAGGAAAATATTGAGCAAAATTATGCCAAATGTTTTACTGTAAACCAAATAGTCTTTATACCTACAATTGTCTAGAAAAATAGTCAAATTTCTCCAGTGTGACTTATTTTACGCTTAGGCAAACTTTATTTCAACTAACAGTCTGATCCTGTAATTCCCTGGTAAATTATACTTTCATGTAAAGGATCTCTAAATACAATTCTTTTTTTCCCCTCAGAAAGTGGATCTCTTCAGCCTGGGAATTATCTTCTTTGAGATGTCCTATCACCCCATGGTGACAGCCTCAGAAAGGATCTTTGTTCTCAACCAACTCAGAGATGTATGTATCGGGTGTTTGGTGCATAAATTTCTAGTAACCTCAGTCTTAGCATGGAGATTAGAATTTGAGGCAGGATATTTTCCTTGTATTTATAATATAGAAGAAGTCGTCCTACTATAATTGTAATGATTTACTTGCTGAGACATGCCAAACTAACCTGTTCTCCCTTTGCAGTGAAATGTTTTCTAAACAAGGGAAATTGCCAGTTTAAGTTGCTAAAATAGCAGTTTGTATAGCCAAAGACTGTCAGCACTTAAGAGGGTCTGTTGATCTGTCTTCTGTACTTCTAATAAGTAGAATCCACTCTGCTTACATGTCTCCAATAATGAGAAATTTCCCCTCGTGTTACTTGTTTTTGGAAATCTTGGAGAAATTGCTAGATTATTGTTATTTTTAAAAAATTAGTCTGAGAGATTTAATACTAAAACAAAAGATGAATCCAAAAGTTTTTGTATGATATCAGTGCAGTTATAGCATGGGAATGGGTTATAAGAATAAGGAACGTTTAGTTGTAGATTAGAAAGATTCATGCTGAGTGGACTTGGTACAGTGAGACCTAAAGAAAACCACCATAATCAGAAGTTAAAATGGTCTGTGAAAAATACCAGCCACTGAATTGTTTTCCCCAGTGAAATTCTCATTTGTCTTCTTGAGATTAATCCTTGCCTCTTTTACCAACTGAGCTAAAAAGGATTAACATTACAGTGTGTGAGGTCAAAGGTGCCCTTTAGAAAATGGCATTAAAGTGAAAGTGCAAAGTAAGGTTTGGGCAGTGGTAATTTAGATCCACATATCCATGAGCAAGAGATCCGGAGAGCCTTCCCCCTCCTTGTCAAGCAAAGCAAAGCAGAATATTCACTAAATTAAATGCCATATACTATAACTGAGAATACTCTTCTAGATATCTTGGAAAGTCATTACACTATCGCATTGTCAATGCAGTATGGACAGCTGTGATGTAGAAGTAGATAAAGTGCTTACTCTCACCTTGCCTTGATCAGAATGCTCTTAGCTAATTACGTCCTTGATGAAGTACCTTTCTTCAGTTTAAAATTCATGTTTTTTCCTTCATTTCAAGAATATCTAAACCATCAAATTAATATTATAATTGAGGTCCTATATACCAGAAAGGTGAGAACTTTTGGGGACACAATGGTTTTAGTATTGTTTTTTTCTTAACTTGTGTTGGCTGTTTGATAGGGGCTATTTGCCTTTGTTTCAGCTATTTGCTTAATAACTGCTCCTTTTTTCTCTGAAACCATTAGATCTTTAAATACTTTGTCCTTGGAGGAGGTGCTTTCTATAACTTAGGCTGTCATTTAGGTGAAGTTTGTATAAAGATAATGTGTATGTACATGAAAAAGTGAGCATCAGGCTTTAAGAAGGTGTCTCTTCAGTCTTTCCTTGTTAGCAGATTTTAATTTCTCTATTTGGTTTTCTTACTTATGGTGAATAAATGCTTTCACTGTGGCAGTTTGCCAAGCACTTGCTGATTTGAATATAATATTCTCGTAGCCCACTTCACCCAAGTTTCCAGAAGACTTCAGTGATGGAGAACATACAAAGCAGGTAATTTTCTGATGCTTTAATTGCTGTCTTCAGACTTCAGTTTTAATTACTGTTTTTCTTCTTTTTCAATTAGTAATCTTCTGCCACTCATTCTCTTGTGTCCTGGGAACAACGCCGGGGAAAGTATCAAAAGATGAAGCACTTACAGTGTTATTGTATTTGAAATACACTGTAAAAATTCCAAGGGCTGGCAGAGAAAATTAACAAACTACAGGGTTCTTTTGTGTGATTCATTGTGGTTCTGAAGTGCTTATTTGGCCCCTTAGCTTAGCTATTGGGGAGTGGTGGAGAAAATGCTTTTACAGCTCATTGTTTTAGATAAAACTTGGGACTTCAAGACAGAAATACAATTTAAAACTGTAATTTTGTTCTGTTGGTGAAGTAACAGATTGTGGGGGAAGGGTTGAATTTTCTTTCTTTTTTTATTTAAAAAAATTTTTTTCATACATGTATATAGGATAATAACGTCTGTCTCATTCTACAGTCCTTCCCATCCCCACCGCTCCACCCCTCCCTTCACTCCCCTCTGCACAATCCAAAGTAAGAGTTGCATTTTCTAGGCAATCTGATTTACAGAATTTTAAAGCAAAGCATAAATATCTCCCACAAAACATAAATATCTGAGTGTGTGGTGTTTTGTATTTCATGTCATAGGATAATATTGGCATCCAGCTAATATGAAAGAGTAGTAGCAAATTTATATATTATAATTCTGATATGCCTTTCTTCTTAGTGCCAGTTGGTTGTCCTGGTGGAACCTTCAGTGATTAATTCTGTCATATGGAAATTTGTCTCTTTTTTTTTTTTAATTTTTTTTTTATTGTAAACAAATGGGATACATGATGTTTCTCTGTTTGTACATGGCGTAAAGGCATACCATTTGTGTAATCATAAATTTACATAGGGTAATGTTTGATTTATTCTGTTATTTTTTTCCCTTCCCCCCCACCCCTCCCACCCCTCTTTTCCCTCTATACAGTCCTTCCTTGCCCCTCTCCCTAACCCTAACTCTAACCCTAACACTAACCCCTCCCACCCCCCATTATGTGTCATCATCCACTTATTAGCGATATCATTCGTCCATTGGTTTTTTGAGATTGGCTTATCTCACTTAGCATGATATTCTCCAATTTCATCCATTTGCCTGCAAATGCCATAATTTTATCATTCTTTATGGCTGAGTAATATTCCATTGTATATATATACCACATTTTCTTTATCCATTCATCAACTGAAGGACATCTAGGTTGGTTCCACAATCTGGCTATTGTGAACTGAGCAGCTATGAACATTGATGTGGCTGTATCTCTGTAATATGCTGATTTTAAGTCCTTTGGGTATAGGCCAAGGAGTGGGATAGCTGGGTCAAATGGTGGTTCCATTCCAAGTTTTCTAAGGAGTCTCCACACTGCTTTCCAGAGTGGCTGCACTAATTTGCAGCCCCACCAGCAATGTATGAGCGTACCTTTCTCCCCACATCCTCGCCAACACCTGTTGTTGCTTGTATTCTTGATAATCGCCATTCTAATTGGGGTGAGATGGAATCTTAGGGTGGTTTTGATTTGCATTTCTCTTATTACTAGAGATGTTGAACATTTTTCCATATGTTTGTTGATTGCTTGTAGATCTTCTTCTGTGAAGTGTCTATTCATTTCTTTAGCCCATTTGTCGATTGGATTATTTGCCTTCTTGGTGTAGAGTTTTTTGAGTTCTTTATAGATTCTGGAGATTAGCGCTCTATCTGAAGTATGATTGGCAAAGATTTTCTCCCACTCTGTAGGCTCTTTCTTCACATTGCTGATAGTTTCCTTTGCTGAGAGAAAGCTTTTTAGTTTGAATCTATCCCAGTTGTTAAGTCTTGCTTTTATTTCTTATGCTATGGGAGTCCTGTTGAGGAAGTCTGGTCCTAAGCCGACATGTTGAAGCTCTGGACCTACTTTTTCTTCTATAAGATGCAAGGTCTCTGGTCTGATTCCGAGATCCTTAATCCATTTTGAATTTAGTTTTGTGCATGGTGAGAGATATGGGTTTAGTTTCATTCTGTTGCATATGTATTTCCAATTCTCCCAGCACCATTTGTTGAAGAGGCTATCTTTTCTCCATTGCATATTTTTGGCCCCTTTGTCTAGTATGAGAAAATTGTATTTATTTGGGTTTGTGTCCGTGTCCTCTATTCTGTACCATTGATCCACCTTTCTATTTTGGTACCAATACCATGCCGTTTTTGTTACTATTGCTTTGTAGTAGAGTTGAAGATCTGGTATTGCGATACCCCCTGCTTCACTCTTTCTGCCAAGGATTGCTTTAGCTATTCTGGGTTTTTTATTCTTCCAGATGAATTTCATAATTTCTTGCTCTATTTCTGCAAGGTACATCATTGGGATTTTAATTGGAATTGCATTGAATCTGTATAGCACTTTTGGTAGTATGGCCATTTTGACAATATTAATTCTTCCTATCCAAGAACATGGGAGATCTTTCCATCTTCTAAGGTTTTCTTGAATTTCTTTCTTTAGTGTTCTGTAATTCTCATTGTAGAGGTCTTTCACCTGTTTTGTGAGATTGATTCCCAAGTATTTTATTTTTTTTGAAGCTATTGTGAATGGGGTAGTTTTCCTGATTTCTCTTTCTGAAGATTCATCGCTTATGTATAAAAATGCCTTAAATTTATGTGCATTGATCTTATATCCCGCTACTTTACTGAATTCACTTATGAGATCTAAAAGTTTTCTGGTGGAATTTCCTGGTTCCTCTAAGTATACAATCATATCATCAGCAAATAGGAATAGTTTGAGTTCTTCTTTTCCTATTCGTATCCCCTTAATTTCTTTGGTCTGTCTAATTGCTCTGGCTAGAGTTTCAAGGACGATATTGAATAGAAGTGGTGAAAGAGGACATCCCTGCCTTGTTCCAGTTTTTAGAGGGAATGCTTTCAGTTTTTCACCATTTAGAATGATATTAGCCATGGGCTTAGCGTAGATGGCCTTTACAATGTTAAGGAATGTTCCCACTATCCCAATTTTTTCTAGTGTTTTGAGCATGAAGGGGTGCTGTATTTTATCAAATGCTTTTTCTGCATCTATCGAAATAATCATGTGATTCTTGACTTTAAGTCTATTGATATGGTGAATGACATTTATTGATTTCCTGATGTTGAACCAACCTTGCATCCCTGGGATGAAACCCACTTGATCATGGTGCACTATCTTTTTAATATGTTTTTGTATGCGATTTGCTAAAATTTTGTTGAGAATTTTTGCATCGATGTTCATTAAGGATATTGGTCTGAAATTTTCTTTCCTCGATGTGTCTCTGTCTGGTTTAGGTATCAGGGTGATATTGGCTTCATAGAATGAGTTTGGGAGGGTTCCCTCCTCTTCTATTTTATGGAATACTTTGAGAAGTATTGGAATGAGCTCTTCTTTAAAGGTTTTGTAGAACTCGGCTGAGAACCCATCTGGTCCCGGACTTTTCTTTGTTGGTAGGCTATTGATGACTTCTTCTATTTCATTACTTGAAATTGGTCTATTTAAATTGTGTATGTCCTCCTCGTTCAGTTTAGGCAATTCATATGTCTCTAGAAACCTGTTGATGTCTTCGAAATTTTCTATTTTGTTGGAGTATAGATTTTCGAAATAGCTTCTAATTATGTTTTGTATTTCAGTCGTGTCTGTTGTGATATTTCCTTGTTTATTCCGAAATTTAGTGATTTGGGTTTTCTCTCGTCTTCTCTTTGTTAGTGTGGCTAAAGGTTTATCAATTTTGTTTATTTTTTCAAAGAACCAACTATTTATTTTGTCAATTTTTGTATTGTTTCTTTTGTTTCAATTTCATTGATTTCAGCTCTGAGTTTAACTATTTCCTGTCTTCTACTACTTTTGGTGTAGGTCTGTTCTTCTTTTTCTAGGGCTTTGAGCTGTAGTGTTAGGTCGTTTATTTTTTGAGTTACTTCTTTTATTAAATGTGCTCCATGAAATAAATCTTCCTCTAAGTACCGCTTTCATAGTGTCCCAGAGATTTTGATATGATGTTTCTTTGTTCTCGTTTACCTCTAAGAATTTTTTAATTTCCTTCCTAATATCTTCTGTTATCCATTCATCATATAATAGCATATTGTTTAATCTCCAGGTGTTGGAGTAGTTTCTGTTTTTTACTCTTTCATTTATTTCTAACTTCAATCCATTATGATCTGATAGAATACAAGGTAGTGTCTCTGTCTTCTTGTATTTGCTGACATTAGCTTTGTGGCATAATATATGGTCTATTTTAGACAAGGATCCATGTGCTGCTGAGAAGAAAGTGTATTCGCTCTTGGATGGTATATTCTATAAATGTCTGTTAAGTCTAAATTATTGATTGTGTTATTGAGATCTATGGTTTCTTTGTTCAATTTTTGTTTGGAAGATCTGTCCAATGGTGAGAGAGGCATGTTAAAATCACCTAGTATTATTGTGTTATGGTCTATTTGGTTTCTAAAATTGAGAAGGATTTGTTTAACATACATGGATGAGTCACTGTTTGGGGCATAGATGTTTATGATTGTTATATCTTGCTGATTTATGCTTCCCTTAAGCAGTATGAAATGTCCTTCTTTATCCCTTCTGACTAACATTGGCTTGAAGTCCACATTATCTGAAATGAGGATGGATACTCCAGCTTTTTTGCTGAGTCCATGTGCATGGTATGTTTTTCCCCATCCTTTCACCTTTAGTCTATGGGTATCTCTTTCTATGAGGTGAGTCTCTTGCAGGCAACATATTGTTGGATCTTTCTTTTTAATCCAATCTGCCAGTCTATGTCTTTTGATTGATGAATTCAGGCCATTAACATTCAGGGTTATTATTGAGATATGATTTGTATTCCTGGTCATTTGGTTCATATTTAAAATTTTATTTATTTATTTATTTATTTTTTGACACATCTTGGTGTTCCTCCTTTATTTGACAGTTCCTTTAGGGTAATTCCTCCCTTTGCTGATATGCTTCTTTGTTTTTTATCTCTTCCTCATGAAATATTTTGCTGAGAATGTTCTGTAATGCTGGCTTTCTTTTTGTAAATTCTTTTAGCTTTTGTTTATCATGGAATGATTTTATTTCATCGTCAAATTTGAAGGTAAGTTTTGCTGGGTATAAGATTCTTGGTTGGCATCCATTTTCTTTCAGAGCTTGAAAAATGTTGTTCCAGGCCCTTCTAGCTTTTAGGGTCTGGATTGAAAAATCTGCTGATATCCGTATTGGTTTCCTCCTGAATGTAATTTGGTTCTTTTCTCTCACAGCCTTTAAAATTCTGTCTTTATTTTGTATGTTCGGTATTTTCATTATAATGTGCCTTGGTGTGGGTCTGTTGTAATTTTGTGTATTTGGAGTCCTATAAGCCTCTTGGACTTGATTTTCCATTTCATTCTTCAGATTTGGGAAATTTTCTGATATTATTTCATTGAATAGATTATTCATTCCTTTGGTTTGTTTCTCTAAGCCTTCCTCGATCCCAATAATTCTCAAATTTGGCCTTTTCATGATATCCCATAGTTCTTGCAGATTCTGTTCATGATTTCTTACCATCTTCTCTGTTTGCTTTCGAGGTTAAATATTTTGTCTTCAATATTTGAAGTTCTGTCTTCCAGGTGTTCTATCCTATTGGTTATGCTTTCTATGGAGTTCTTAATTTGGTTTATTGTTTCCTTCATTTCAAGGATTTCTGTTTGGTTTTTTTCAATATCCCTAACTCTTTATTGAAATGATCTTTTGCTTCCTGAATTTGCTCTCTTAACTGTCGATTGGTGCTATCATTCAATGCCTGCATTTGTTCTTTCATCTCATCGTTTGCTTCCCTAATCATTTTAATTATGTACATTCTGAACTCCCTTTCTGTCATTTCTTCTGCCATACTGTCGTTGGATTTTATTGATGTAACATCTAGATTTGTTTGGGGCATTTTCTTCCCTTGTTTTCTCATATTGTTCAGGAATCAGTGGGTCATTAAGATATTGCAGATTTCCTCTATCGACTTATGATGTCCCAGAAGATTGCTAGTATATCCCCTCTTATCCTTCAGTAGCCTGAAGTCTTGGAGGAAGTTGATAATACGGAGCTCCACGAAGAAGTTGCCTCTCTAGGGGTGGTGACCCTCAGGTGGCGTATATTCCCTGCTAGTGGGCAGAGGTGCCTCCACTTGTTGACCAATGGTCATCCAACAGGGAACTAGGCTGCGGGCTGAGGCAAGTCCTGTTTGTGCCTGTGTCTCTGGTTTTACCGTCCCTGTGGGAAAACCTCCCCCGGCAGGGAAGACTCACTCGGTGGGGACGTCTTGCTGATCAGTTCCCCTCATAGAGGTTCCCCTCAATCTACAACTACTGCCTGGGCTGGGCTGTCTTCCTCTGCAATGTTCCCAGGGGCCTAGACCTACCTCCTGGGCCTGGGAGCCTCACCCTTCGCAGGTGAGTCTCCTTAGGCTGCCCCTCCTTAGAGAAGCTGCCCACGGTCCTGGAAACTTCACTCCGCCCCTAGGCTTGTCTCTGTGCGGCTCTTCCAGCAAGAAGCCACCTAGCTCCTGGGACCCTGCTCTGCACCTAATCGCCTGGCTATGCGGCCCCTCCTCTGAGCCGCCACCTGGAGCCCCATACAATAGCTCCGATACCCAGAGACCCTCCACACACCTCCTCCTCCGGACAGCGGCCGGGTTTCCGACGCAGTCACTAGGAGCCCAAGCAATTCACTTCGAGTCTCCTCCCGCCAACCGCCCGGAGCCCTAGGCAGTCACTCCAAGTCCAAGTGACCTGCCCTGTTCCTCCTCCTCCTCCTCGGGGTAGCCCCCCAGGTGTTCAGGAGTGGTGGCTCCGAAACCAAGTGACCCACCACTCTCCTCCTCCAGGCAGGCCACCGGTGTTCAGGAGCAGTCGCTTTTAGTCCAATCAACTCACCACTCGCCTCCTCCTCTGGCAACCGCCTGTGGCTCTGATGCAGTCACTCCTAGACCAAGCGACCCGCCGCGCTTCTCCTCTTCCTCCGGGCAACCCCCCGGTGTTCAGAAGCGGTCGTTCTGGGTCTCAACAGCTCGCCATGCAGCTCCTCCTCAGGCAGCCACCTGGAGCCCCAGTGGTTGCTCCGAGTCCAAGCACTGTGCTCGGAAATTTGTCTCTTAAACCGACTTTTATTGACAATTATAGTCAAGGCAAAATCCTTTAAATGATGAATATTGAGAACAAAAACATAAAATAGTGCAATAATTTGCTACTTCTTGCTTATTGATTATATGTCTAGATAGACTTGCTTCTTCTCTAGACTAATTTTTCTCATCTATAAAATAGAGATTCAGTGTGCTTTACTTATATTAACACTAACATTCTATAATTTGGTAATGTTTAACATGACATTTATTTATGGCTATAGGGACCCATTCTACCACCTCTGTTTAGTTAGTGAGGAACCATTAGAAAACACATTTTTTCTACTTCTTTCGTTAGCTGTTAGTAATTATTTGAGTTGAGTTACTTCCTTGTTTTCTGGGTATCATAATTAAATGTTTATTTCATAGTCTTTCCCTATGACATGATATTTTAGTCAACTATGTCTAAAGGACTCAACCGGAACAATTGTAGAGAAGAAAAAGTTTATTCAAGGGCTCACAGTTTCAGAGGTCTCCATCCATAGATAGCAGGCTTCACTTTGGGGGGTTCAAGGTGAGGCTGAAAATCATGGCAGAGTGTGTAGAAGAGGGAAACAGCTCAGATGGTGATCAGAAAGCAGAGAGAAGAGAGAGAGTTCACTCTCCTGACACAAAATATATACCACACAGCCATGGCCCAGTGAACCACTTCCTCCAGCCACACCCCACCTGCCACCAGTTACCACTCAGTTAATCCCATCACAAATTAATTCATCAATTAGGGTAAGGCTATAACCTAATCATGTCTCCTCTAAACTGTCTTGCATTGTCTCACACATAATCTTTTGGGGGATACCTCACATCCAAACCATAACACATGATCAGTCCTATTCTGTACTTTTTTAATTTTTTATTCTTTGGTACAGGAATTGAACCCATGGATACTTTAACACCGAGCCATATCCCTAGCCCCTTTGTGTGTGTGTGTTTGTGTGTGTGGTGCTGAGGATTGAACCCAGGGCCATGTGCATAAAAGGCAATACCTCTACCAGCTGAGCTATATTCCCAGCCCCCCAGCCCTTTTTTATATTTTATTTTGAGACAGTCTCACTGGGTTACTTAGGGCCTTGCTAAGTTGCTGAGGCTGGCTTTGAACTTGCAATTCTCCTGCCTCAGCCTCCTGAGCTGCTGTAATTACAGGCTTGTGCCACTGAATCCAGCTCCTTCAGTACTTTAACATGACAATAGCTATCATGGCCCAGGAACTTTATTAAACTACCAACATGAGAGCAGCCATGTAAACCATTTGTCATAATAAGGATTGTTGTCCTGTAATCAACTCTGTATTAGGTTACCTTGTGCCTTTGAGTTAGGCATGTATAAAAGTGGTACTAAAACAATGACAAAACCACCTTCCATGTCATGGTCAGTGCATTTTATCTGAAAGGAGGGAACACAGGGAATGCTGATAGACTAAGCATTACATAATTTTTGCCACACGCTTAGTAGTAAAATAGGGTCTATTGTGCTGAATGAGGTATTATTGTCTTTACCAGTTTAATTTAACATAACTTTCATAAAAGTTGAATCATGTCAGTTCCTTTCTTTATATCCTTTCTTTACATCACATGAAAAGTAGCTATCTGTGTTTTTATTCAAACTAAAACAGGAGTGGGGGGGAATTTATAAAAGATATATAATAAGAAAATGCTTAATAAAATACACCTAAAAATTAAGACTTTTCTTTTTTCTTTCTTTCTTTCTTTTTTTTTTTTTTAAGTACCAGGGATTGAACTCAGGGGCACTTAACCTCTGAACCACATCCCCAGTCCTTTTTTTATTTTATTTAGAGATAGGATCTCACTAAATTACTTAGGGCCTTGCTCCGTTGCTGAGGCTAACTCTAAACTTGAAATCCACCTGCCTCACCTCTAAACTTGAAATCCACCTGCCTCACCCTCGCAAGCCACTGGGATTACAAGCCTGCAGCACTACACCCAGCTAAAAATTGATACTTCTTTTTTTTGTTTGTTTTTTTTTTTTTTTTTTTTTACTTTCTTTTTTTTTTTTTTATTTATTTATTTATTTTTTTTACGTTTACATAGGGTAATGATGTTTATTATATTTTTCCCCTCCCCCCCACCCCTCCCACCCCTCCCACCCCTCCCACCCCTCTTTTCCCTCTACACAGTCCTTCTTTCCTTCATTCTTACTGCTCTCCTTAGCCTAACTCTAAACCTAACCCTAAACCTAATGCTAGCCCCTCCCACCCCCCATTATATGTCCTCATCCGCTTATCAGCGAGATCATTTGTCCTTTAGTTTTTTGAGATTGGCTTATCTCACTTAGCATGATATTCTCCAATTTCGACCATTTGCCTACAAATGCCATAATTTTATCATTCTTCATTGCGGAGTAATATTCCATTGTATAAATATGCCACAGTTTCTTTATCCATTCATCAACTGAAGGGCATCTAGGTTGGTTCCACAATCTGGCTATGGTGAATTGAGCAGCAGTGAACATTGATGTGGCTGTATCTCTGTAGTATGCTGATTTTAAGTCCTTTGGGTATAGGCCAAGGAGTGGGATAGCTGGGTCAAATGGTATTTCCATTCCAAGCTTTCTGAGGAATCTCCACACTGCTTTCCAGAGTGGTTGCACTAATTTGCAACCCCACCAGCAATGTATGAGTGTTCCTTTTTCACCACATCCTCGCCAACACCTATTGTTGCTTGTATTCTTGATAATCGCCATTCTAATTGGGGTGAGATGAAATCTTAGGGTGGTTTTGATTTGCATTTCCCTTATTACTAGGGATGTTGAACATTTTTTCATATATCTGGTGATTACTTGTACATCTTCTTCTGTGAAGTGTCTGTTCATTTCCTTAGCCCATTTGTTGATTGGATTATTTGTATTCTTCGTGTAGAGTTTTTTGAGTTCTTTATAGATTCTGGAAATTAGCGCTCTATCTGAGGTATGGTTGGCAAAGATATTCTCCCACTCTGTAGGCTCTCTCTTCAGATTTCTGATAGTTTCCTTTGCTGAGAGAAAGCTTTTTAGTTTGAATCTATCCCAGTTGTTTATTCTTGCTTTTATTTCTTGTGCTATGGGAGTCCTGTTAAGGAAATCTGATCCTGAGCCAACAAGTTGAAGATTTGGACCTACTTTTTCTTCTATAAGATGCAGGGTCTCTGGTCTGATTCCGAGGTCCTTGATCCATTTTGAGTTGAGTTTTGTGTAGGGTGAGAGATAGGGGTTTAGTTTCATTCTATTGCATATAGTTTTCCAGTTTTCCCAGCACCATTTGTTGAAGAGGCTATCTTTTCTCCATTGCATATTGTTGGAACCTTTGTCTAGTATGAGAAAATTGTATTTATTTGGGTTTGTGTCCATGTCCTCTATTCTGTACCATTGATCTACCTGTCTATTTGGTACCAATACCATGCCGTTTTTGTTACTATTGCTTTGTAGTAGAGTTGAAGATCTGGTATTGCAATACCCCCTGCTTCGCTCTTGCTACTGAGGATTGCTTTAGCTATTCTAGGTTTTTTATTCTTCCAGATGAATTTCATAATTGCTTGCTCTATTTCTGCGAGGTACATCATTGGGATTTTAATTGGAATTGCATTGAATCTGTATAGCACTTTAGGTAGTATAGCCATTTTGACGATATTAATTCTGCCTATCCAGGAACATGGGAGATCTTTCCATCTTCTAAGGTTTTCTTGAATTTCTTTCTTTAGTGTTCTGTAGTTCTCATTGTAGAGGTCTTTCACCTCTTTTGTGAGATTGATTCCCAAGTATTTTATTTTTTTCGATGCTATTGTGAATGGAGTAGTTTTCCTAATTTCTCTTTCTGAAGATTCATCACTTATGTATAAAAATGCATTGGATTTATGAGCATTGATCTTGTAACCTGCTACTTTACTGAATTCACTTATGAGTTCTAAAAGTTTTCTGGTGGAATTTCCAGGTTCCTCTAAATATATAATCATGTCATCAGCGAACAGGGATAGTTTGAGTTCTTCTTTTCCTATTCGTATCCCTTTAATTTCTTTGGTTTGTCTGATTGCTCTGGCTAGAGTCTCAAGGATGATGTTGAATAGAAGCGGTGAAAGAGGGCATCCCTGCCTTGTTCCAGTTTTTAGGGGGAACGCTTTCAGTTTTTCACCATTTAGAATGATATTAGCCATGGGCTTAGCGTAGATGGCCTTTATAATGTTAAGGAATGTTCCCATTACCCCAATTTTTTCTAGTGTTTTGAGCATGAAGGGATGCTGTATTTTATCAAATGCTTTTTCTGCATCTATTGAAATAATCATGTGATTCTTAACTTTAAGTCTGTTGATATGGTGAATGACATTTATTGATTTCCGAATGTTGAACCAACCTTGCATCCCTGGGATAAAACCCACTTGATCGTGGTGCACTATCTTTTTAATATATATTTGTATGCGATTTGCTAAAATTTTGTTGAGAATTTTTGCATCGATATTCATTAAGGATATTGGTCTGAAATTTTCTTTCCTTGATGTGTCTCTGTCTGGTTTAGGTATCAGGGTGATATTGGCTTCATAGAACGAGTTTGGTAGGGTTCCCTCCTCTTCTATTTCATGGAATAGTTTGAGGAGTATTGGAATGAGCTCTTCTTTAAAGGTTTTATAGAACTCGGCTGAGAACCCATCTGGTCCTGGACTTTTCTTTGTTGGTAGGCTTTTGATGACCTCTTCTATTTCATTGCTTGAAATTGGTTTATTTAAGTTGTGTATGTCCTCCTCGTTCAGTTTAGGTAGTTCATATGTCTCTAGAAATTTGTTGATGTCTTCAAGGTTTTCTGTTTTGTTGGAGTATAGATTTTCGAAATAGCTTCTAATTATGTTTTGTATTTCACTCGTGTCTGTTGTGATGTTTCCTTGTTCATTCCGAATTTTAGTAATTTGAGTTTTCTCCCTCTTTCTCTTTGTTAGTGTGGCTAAGGGTTTATCAATTTTATTTATTTTTTCAAAGAACCAACTATTTATTTTATTATTTTTTCCGATTGTTTCTTTTGTTTCGATTTCGTTGATTTCGGCTCTGATTTTAACTATTTCCTGTCTTCTACTACTTTTGGTATTGGTCTGCTCTTCTTTTTCTAGTGCTTTGAGCTGTAGTGTTAACTCGTTTATTTGTTGATTTCTACTTCTTTTTTTGAATGCACCCCATGAAATAAATCTTCCTCTAAGTACTGCTTTCATAGTGTCCCAGAGATTTTGATATGATGTGTCTTTGTTCTCGTTTACTTCTAAGAATTTTTTTATTTCCCTCCTGATGTCTTCTGTTATCCATTCATCATATAATAGTGTATTATTTAGTCTCCAGGTATTGGAGAAGTTTCTGTTTTTTATTCTGTCGTTTATTTCTAATTTCAATCCATTATGATCTGATAGAGTGCAAGGTAGTATCTCTATCTTCTTGTATTTACTAACAGTAGCTTTGTGGCATAAAATATGGTCTATTTTAGAGAAGGATCCATGTGCTGCTGAGAAGAAAGTGTATTCATTCTTTGTTGGATGGTATATTCTATATATGTCCGTTAAGTCTAAATTGCTGTTTGTGTTGTTGAGATCTATAGTTTCTTTATTCAATTTTTGTTTGGACGATCTAACCAGTGGTGAGAGAGGTGTGTTAAAATCGCCTAGTATTATTGTGTTGTGGTCTATTTGATTTCTGGAATTGAGAAGGATTTGTTTGACGTACGTGGATGAGCCAATGTTCGGGGCATAGATATTTATGATTGTTATGTCTTGCTGATTTATGCTTCCCTTAAGCAGCATGTAGTGTCCTTCTTTATCCCTTCTGACTAGTTTTGGTTTGAAGTCCACATTATCTGAGATGAGGATGGATACTCCAGCTTTTTTGCTGTGTCCGTGTGCATGGTATGTTTTTCCCCATCCTTTCACCTTTAGTCTATGGGTGTCTCTTTCTATGAGATGTGTCTCTTGCAGGCAGCATATTGTTGGATTTTTCTTTTTAATCCAATCTGCCAGTCTGTGTCTTTTGATTGATGAATTCAGGCCATTAACATTCAGGGTTATTATTGTGATATGATTTGTATTCCCAGTCAATTGACTCATATTTGTTTTTGACATGATTTGGTTTCTCCTTTATTTGGCTATTCCTTTAGGCTAGCGCCTCCTGTTGCTGATTTGCATCGTTGTTTTTCATCTCTTCCTCATGGAATATTTTGCTGAGAATGTTCTGTAATGCTGGCTTTCTTTTTGTAAATTCCTTTAGCTTTTGTTTATCATGGAAGGATCTTATTTCATTGTCAAATTTGAAGGTAAGTTTTGCTGGGTATAAGATTCTTGGTTGGCATCCATTTTCTTTCAGGGCTTGGTATATGTTGTTCCAGGCCCTTCTAGCTTTTAGGGTCTGGATTGAAAAATCTGCTGATATTCTTATTGGTTTCCCTCTGAATGTAATTTGATTCTTTTCTCTCGCGGCCTTTAAAATTCTGTCTTTATTTTGTATGTTAGGTATTTTCATAATAATGTGCCTTGGTGTGGGTCTGTTGTAATTTTGTATGTTTGGAGTTCTATAAGCCTCTTGTACTTGGTTTTCCATTTCGTTCTTCAGATTTGGGAAATTTTCTGTTATTATTTCATTGAATAGATTGTTCATTCCTTTGGTTTGTTTCTCTAAGCCTTCCTCAATCCCAATAATTCTCAAATTTGGCCTTTTCATGATATCCCATAGTTCTTGGAGATTCTGTTCATGATTTCTTACCATCTTCTCTGTTTGTTCCACTTTGTTTTCAAGGTTAAATATTTTGTCTTCAATGTCTGAGGTTCTGTCTTCCAGGTGTTCTATCCTATTGGTTATGCTTTCTATGGAGTTTTTAACTTGGTTTATTGTTTCCTTCATTTCAAGGATTTCAGTTTGGTTTTTTTTTCAGTATCTCTAACTCTTTATTGAAATGATCTCTTGCTTCCCGTATTTGGTCTTTTAACTGTTGATTGGTGCGATCATTTAATGCCTGCATTTGCTCTTTCATCTCCTCCTTCAATGCCTGCATTTGCTCTTTCATCTCCTCATTAGCTTCCCTGATCGTTTTAATTACGTACATTCTGAACTCCCTTTCTGACATTTCTTCTGCTCTGCTGTCATTGGGTTTTATTGATGTAGTATCTAGGTTTGTTTGGGACATTTTCTTCCCTTGTTTTCTCATAATGGTCAGTTGTCAGTGGGACCCTGAGATATTGCAGTTTTCCACTATTGGCTTATAGTGTCCCAGTAGATTTCCAGTGTATCACCTCCCAGCCTTCAGTAGCCTGATGTCTTGGAGGAATCTGATAAAGCAGCTCATTCGAAGAATACTGCCCCTAGCCCCCTACTGGTTCCACGTTTTGGAACTGGCTCTGTGCGGAAATGCTCTCACTGTGGGCCTGCACCGTGCAGCTGGCCGTGTGGGAAGAGCCCACTGCCGGAGTGTGGAAGACTACCTTGGGAAGACTCAAGCTGCCCTGCCCGGCTCTGCTAAGCCACCTCTATCTGGGCCTGCCACCCGGGCTGAGCTTTACCCAGTGGGCAGACTCACCCGTGGCTCCACTTCAGTCCGAGTCTCTCAATGCCTCCCCTTCTTAACTCCTGGGTTGTGGAGCGACCGGGGGTGCAGTCTCCCTCTAGGCCGCCATCTTGGATCGCCCCGTGAAGAGAGCCCGCAGCCGGAGTGGGCAGAGCCGCCTGAAGAGGTCTCCGGCTGCCCTGACCTTATCCCTGAGGCTGACTGCAGATCGAGGCTCTCCGCTGGTTCTTTGCAGGAGTACACTGCACTGCAGGGGCTCCGGGACTCGGAGCGTGCTCTGTTCAGACAGGCTCTCACTAGCGGGCCAGTTCCGTTCCGAGAACCTGGAGAAGCTGGCTGTGTGGGCGGGGCCCACCGCCGGAGTGCGCAGGACTGCCTGTGGATGACTCTAGCTGCCCTGCCCGGCTCCGATAAGCCACCTCTATCTGGGCCTGCCACCCGGGCCGAGCTTTACCCAGTGGGCAGACTCACCCGTGGCTCCACTTCAGTCCGAGTCTCTCAATGCCTCCCCTTCTTAACTCCTGGGTTCTGGAGCGACCGGGGGTGCAGTCTCCCTCTAGGCCGCCATCTTGGATCGCCCCGTGAAGAGAGCCCGCCGATACTTCTTGATCTCAAATATTCCTCTAACATTTTTTAATAAATCCTTGTTATGAACAAGAGGATTGAGAATCATTAAAGAATGTTTCCAAGTTTTAGATTGCCTTCAAGTGGCTGCCTACTATGGGAGTATAAGTAGCATAAATTGAGAGAATTCAAGGAAATGGTATCAGTACAAATAATACAAAGGGAGAAGAAACAATAAAAACAGGATGTTTCATATGCTTTAAGGATTCTAGCAACTAGTATCTTTGTAATATCACTAACATTGGGCATCTAGAGCTATTTGGTTTCTATGTTTATATCTTCTTTGCAATATTTTATGTGTAAGACATAAATTATACTTCTTTTTAAAAAAATTTTTTTAGTTGTAGGTGGACACAATATCTTTATTTTTATTTATTTATTTTTAGTCAGTGCTGAGGATCAAACCCAGTGCCTCACATGTGCTAGGCAAGCACTCTAACCACTGAGCCACAACTCCAACACTTAAGTTCTACTTCTGTTTGCTGAGTTGAGTTTTTTTTTTTTTTATTGTTTGTGACAAGAAATATTAAAAGGCTTCTACCTTTCAAGAAATACTACTATTAAATTGTTACATAACTCTGTGGCCATAACAAAGTTTAGGAGGGAAATGATATATTTAGAGATTTCAAAAAACCAATTAAAATGCACTAACTAAGTGCAAGAAATGTGTTACCTTTTCTTTGACCTGAATTGATGATTAGCTTGTTAGGATTCCTGAGCATCATCCACTGCATCCTCTCAGCTGCATTCCTGGATTTCATTATAGAAATCTGTTATCTCCTGGCTGTTAAACCATGATCCAGCAAAACGGCCCACAGCCATGGAACTGCTCAAGAGTGAGCTGCTTCCCCCACCCCAGATGGAGGAATCCGAGCTGCATGAAGTACTGCATCACACGCTGGCCAACGTGGATGGGAAAGCCTACCGCACCATGATGGCTCAGATCTTCTCCCAGCGCATCTCCCCTGCCATCGATTACACCTATGACAGTGACATACTGAAGGTGAGCTAAGCCACACAGCATAGAGTTTAACCTGGTCCATCAACAGATCAAGTCAGATTCTTATTTCTAATGCCTCCAAAACATTTTCTTTGCTGAGGTCCAAAAAACCCCAAATTGTACATGCAAAAAGTGTGAACATGCATTATTCTGGAAAGAAAAGTCACACTGTTAATCACTTACTTTAAAGAATTCTTGGTCCATCCCCTTCCATACTGTTCCCTGGCCCTGCTGCTTAGGGCCTAAAACATCCAAGCAGTCAGATCCAGATAAAGTAGTAGAGTGACTTCCAGTGGAGCTGCCTATCCAGATCACTTAGGAGGTTTTCTATCAACACAGATGACCAGGCTCCCTAGCACCTCTAGCTTGGTATCTCTCCAGGTATGAGGCACTTTAAGAGTCTCTTTAAGGATCTGGGTACAGTGGTGCACACCCATAGTCCCAGCTGCTGGGGATACTGAGGCAGGAGGATTGCTTAAGTTCAAAACCAACCTGGGCAACATAGCAAGATGCCATCTTCAAAAAAGAAAGAAGTATGGGTCTGGTGTGGGGGAAGGAAGGAAGAAAGGAAAGAAAGAAAAAAGAATCTCTTTAAGGGACTAGGTGTAGCTCAGTGGTAGAATGTATGTTTGGTATATGCTAGACCCTAAGTTCAATCCCTAGCACCAAAAAAAAAAAAAAAAAAACATTTCTTTTAAAGCTGCCAAGGTGACTGCTGAAGTGTAGCTGAGTTGCTAGTTTGGGGTGTCTTTAACTCTTTATGCTTTAAAATGTCTGAAGTGAAATAAGCTAATCCCAAAAAAACCTAAGTTTGAATGTTTTCTCTGATACACAGATGCTAATACATAATAAGGTGGGGGAATAAAAGTTCATTGGATTAGACAAAGGGGAATGAAGGGAAGGGAGGTGGATGGGAATAGGAAAGACAGAATGAATAGGACATAACTTTCTTATGTTCATATATGAATACAGGACCAGTGTAACTCCACATCATGTTCAACCACAAGAATGGGATCCTAATTAGAATAAGTTATACTCCATGTATGTATACTATGTCAAAATATACTCTACTGTCATGTATATCTAAAAAGAACAAATTTTTTAAAATTTTAAAAAAGAAAAAAGTCAATATAGCAAAATGTTAAAATTTGATAAGTTTAGCCGAGTAGATAACAGGGATTGGTTATATT
This sequence comes from Sciurus carolinensis, assembly GCF_902686445.1. Lineage (NCBI taxonomy): Eukaryota > Metazoa > Chordata > Mammalia > Rodentia > Sciuridae > Sciurus > Sciurus carolinensis. The sequence goes on along the minus strand of NC_062214.1, from coordinate 112,307,233 downwards.
CTGTATAATTAACATGATGTAATTTTAAAAGATCAATAAAGGAAGTACTGGTAAAATTTGTGGAGAATCAATATAGATTTTAAGAATCAGTTTTTGCTGTTTGGCGGTATTATAAACTTATTTGCAGGGGTATTGGTGACTTTTTTATTTGTGTCTTTTTGCTTATCTATTGTTTCTCAATTTTCTTTTTGGTACCAGGGATTAAACCCAGGGGCACTTAACCACTGAGCCACATCCCCAGCCTGGTTTTTTTTGTTTTTTTTTTTTTTTTTTTTTTGAGACAGGGTTTCTAGGGCATCTCTTTAATTAGGCTTTGGTGATGACATTTTAATTGTTCCCATTTTAGGGCAACTTCTCAATCCGTACAGCCAAGATACAGCAACATGTATGTGAAACCATCATCCGCATCTTTAAAAGACATGGTATGTCCTTTTTTAAAAATCATATTTTTTTCTCATAAGACTTTGTCATTAATAAGTGCTATTAGAGGATTTTGGTACAACCATGTATTAAAATTCAGTTACAAGCAATTAACATCATTAAATTTAGGCTTATTTTTATAGCTTAGCTTGTCAAGGAAAAACTAATTTGAATATTGTAAACTTGCTCCTAAAATACAGTTGCCTTGTGCAGTCAGAACTATAACAGAATTAACAAATTTAACCCTAGATGAGTTCTTCGATTGTAAATTTAGAGAACTGAAGAAAAGCTAACTGAGTTCAATGGTCCCAGTAGCAAGTTATTTAGTTGTCAGATTTTTGTTTATTTTAAGTTGCCTCCTAGGGAGAATAAGAACCCAATAATTAGTGATTTTTTTTCTAATTTGGTTAGGAGCTGTTCAGTTGTGTACCCCACTACTGCTTCCCCGAAATAAACAAATATATGAGCACAATGAAGCTGCTGTGTTCATGGATCACAGTGGGATGTTGGTGATGCTTCCTTTTGACTTGCGGGTAAGACTTGGAACGCTCTGCTGACAGTCTGGGTTCTGTGTCTGCTTACAGGAGTGGCTTATCTGTTAATTGTCCCTACTAGACCTTTTCCCTCCAGACTTATATTCTAAATGTCACTTTAAGGAAATATATTCTTACAAGAGTTATCAAGGTTAAGAGTATTACTGGAGTTTAGTAAATGTTTGACCCTGAATGCCATCCACCTTGCTAATAGCTCAATTGTTTATGACTCTAGGAATCAGAACCCTACATTGCAGGTGCCACATGTGCACCTCAGTGTTCAGCTCTGCTGAGTGACCATAGCAGGTTAACCTGGTCAACTCAAACAAATAAACATAGGGTATTTTCTACTTTCCATCTAGATCTTCAATAAAATTTTAATATGTTAACATTCCAAACCAATTAAATTCTTGTAACAAGTGTTTCTGCTAGTTGGATGTGCTGATTTTTTGCCCATACTTGCTCTCTTCTGACCCCCAGGTCTCCCTCTGACAGTAGCAGTCTTACCAGTCATTCACTTACATGGTGCTGGCTACTATCAAGTCCATCTGTGGCACCATGAGATAGTGCCACAACAGCTCAGAGGAAAACATGAATGCATATGACAGGCAAGGATTTAATCCCTAATGTAAAGAAGGCACTTATAAATAGAGATATGATTGGCAGATTGAATGCTTAGAATAAGCAAGTCCCTGGGCAAGCACTCTACCATTCCACCACACTACATCCTCAGCCTGTCCTTCCATGTTCTCAGCCTCTGTTTTCCTTTTCTATACATAAACCTATGTACATACAGGTTTGTTTATTTTTTTTTTTACTTTGTTTTCTTTATAGCAAAAATGGAATATTCAAGATCTGTTGAAACCTACATTTTCTTTTAATCTAACAATACACCATAGACATTCCTATAGATCAAATATAGATAATGGATGTATCTCAATGTATATGCATTTTCATCTTATACACATATACATATTTGATCTATAGAAAAATATAAATCTAAGCTTTATTTTTAATAGCTCCTTAATATTCCATAATATTGATGGCAAATTATTCAACTATTTTACTGTTTATGGACATGCAGACAGGTTTCAGTTTGTTTGTTTTTTGCAGTGCTGGGGATTGAACCCAGGGCCTTCTCCTTGATAGGCAAGCACTCTACAAACTGAACTATATTCCCTACCCCAGATTTCAGTTTTGAGCCACCACAATAATATGGAAGTGAACATCCTTTTACATTCATACACAAATGCATTTTTTAAAATAAATTCTTCAAAATGGGATTGCTAGTTCAAGTATAATATATGCATTATATTGTTTAAAATTTTATTGTACAGTTTCAGGTTACATTTCTGAAGGTTTAGCAATTCACACTTTTATCAGCTGTGTATGAAAATGCCTCTTTTCCTATACCATGCATAATATTAATTATCTGGATAATATTAATTTAGATATCCAGTCTGATTAGGGAAATTGAGATAGCTCTGCATTTCCAGTGAGATTGAACATCTTTTTGGGAAGTTTATTAGCCATGTGCATTTTCTTTTTTGAGAACTGCCTGATTATATCCTTTGCTTATATATGTGTGTATTGTAAGGAAAATAGTTGGGGATTGTTTGGGGTAGAGACAAATCTCATAGTAGACATTTGGGCTCTATTAAAAAGAAGTACAGTTACATAGTTATACTTAAAACTGGCTTCTTATTCTCTAAATACTGATAGTTGAGTAAGATTTTTAAGCATATGTTCCCTGTGAGTTGATATTCAACTGCAAAAAATAAAAAGTGATTGCTTTTTGCTGGGTATGGTGGTGCACACCTATAATCCCAGTGACTTGGGAAACTGAGGCAGGAGAATCACAAGTTTAAGGCCAGCCTCAGGGACTTAGCAAGACCATGTCTCAAAATAATAAATAACAAGAGCTAGAGATGTAACTCAGGTAGAGAGCCCCTGATTTCAATCCCCAGTATTGGGTGGGGGAAAGCTGTTGTTCTTTGAGAATTTGATCCACTAATGATACTGTGTTAGAATTCTTGGGGCAATCAGTGGTTTTGTTATTTGTGGGTGGTTATTAAGAATATCTTGGACTGGGGGCATAGCCCAGCAGTAGAGCATTTGCCTCACATGTGTAAGGCCCTTAGTTCAATCCCAGCACTTTTGGTAGAAAAATCAGGAAATTCACCATGAGATAATATCCATTTTGATTACATCAATATTTTTCAAAATTCACAGATAACCAAATACTTGCACAGATTTTAATTTGGCCTAATAAAAATTTGTAGGGTTGTGCACACCTATAATCCCAGCAACTCGGCAGGCTGAGGCAGGAGGATCACAAGTTAGAGGATCAGCAATATAGTGAGGCAGTATCTCAAAACAACAACAAAAAAGGACTTGGGGTGTAGTTCAGTGGCAAAGTGCCCCAATTAAAAAAATAAATAAAAATAAATAAATCAATATGTGTGTGTTTGTGTGTGTGTATACGTGTGTATATGTGTATGTGTGTGTGTGCGTGTGTGTATATATATATATATATATATATATATATATATATATGGCAGAATATATTCAACTAAAAGTGAATTTTTCTCAAGCTTAAATAACCTAGGAAATGCCTCACTGACAGAGATTGGTTGTGTCTAGCAGTGGAGTGTACTGCTGACTAAAGTACTAAACATTTCAGGGAGTATGAGAGGTGCACAGTTCTGACTACCTTCATGTGTCACTTAATGAGGGGGATAAATTTTGAAAAATGCATTATTAAGTGAGTTTGTCATTGTATAGACATCTTAAAGTGTACTTTTTACATAAACTAAGGTGGCTACAGCATCATTATATGATAAAATGTTATGGGGCCACTGTCATATTTACTTCCCATCATTAACCTAATCATGATTTGTGTTGCTTGGCTATAATAAAACCACTAAATCCTACACTTTAAAAGGATAAACTCTATGGTATGTAGGTTATATTTCAATAAAGTTGATATTTTTAAAACTGAAAAAAACATAGTTCTTAGCACAGAATGACATTGATCTTTAAAATTTTGTTTACTTCTCAGGTCCCTTTTGCAAGATATGTGGCAAGAAATAATATATTAAATTTAAAACGGTAAGAAACAGTAGAGGCTTCCTTCATTTGGTTGCTGTGGGAAGGAAACCAGGAAGAATATTTTATATTCCATGATTTCTATACAGTGAAGAATTCTGAGTTCAAAGTATTGAGCTTGAAATGTGATTAGAAAGCCCAACCCCAGAGCTCCTTTCTCTCAGGGAACTAAGAGTTCAGCCCCCTCTGTAGAAGGAATGTAGCATTTAAGTGACCTGGCATCTATTCTGTGCCTTTTTCATGTCTCCAGGCAATGTAGCTTATTATTTTCACAAATGGTTGCTTGAAGAGAAAAAAAAAAATCTGACTATTCTTGATCACAGATGGCCCCATTTAAAATTTAATTGGAGGGACAAATGACCAGTGGTCTCTGTGTGAAAACTGCCTACATAGGTAACTGAACAAAAGCTGCTTATAGAGAAATGGAGTCAACCCAGCAGGAATGCTGAGCATTGAGCAGCTCCTGGCACTTAGCATTTGAGGACAGGTTCTCTGTACATTCAGATACCACAGGGGTCAAACACCAAGATCTTCATAAATTGGAGTGGTATTGTTGTCAATGAGGCACCCTACCTTCCAGCTCCTTTCTTCAAATGAAAGCTCTCCATGTGCTTTTATTCTAGCTTCAAGTGAGCAATTAGAGTCAGTCCTAAGGTGTGGGTGTCTGTGTAGAAAGCCAACACTTAAGGTAAAATTGTTTTTGTGTGTAATTTCATCTCTATTTCTATTTTATTTAAAAAAAAAAAAAAAAAAACCTAAGTTTCATAGTTTGATAGTGCAAAACTGGAAATTGGAACCCAGATCACAGAGCAAGACATTCTAGGGCAAATCTGTCTCTAAGCCCTCTTAATCCCTCTGATAGATTTTCTTCCATCTCTATTTCTTTTATCTTGTTCATGCGTATTTATTTCTAATAAGCAATGACCTTGGAAATCTGGGTTTCTCTTCAGATACTGCATAGAACGTGTCTTCAGACCCCGCAAGTTAGATCGATTTCATCCCAAAGAACTTCTAGAATGTGCATTTGACATCATCACGTCTACTACCAACAGCTCTCTGCCCACTGTTGAAACCATCTATACCATCTATGAAATTATCCAAGAGTTTCCAGCACTTCAGGTTCTTTCCAAATCTTAACATTTTGAGATTACCCCTGCTAGTGTCATTCACTAAGTGTCAACAGTCACAGACTATGTCTCAGTTTCTGCAGGCAATGAATGACACCTTTCCCAAAGTAGCTTCAAAGGTTTTATCATGTTGCTTTTGAAGTTCATCTTGGGCTCTCACTTCCACCTTGACAGGAACTGGTTTTGTTTAGGAGGACAATGTTGTTTCTCTGCACATTCTTGCAAAATGCAAGAAATCAGAACCCTTAGTGGCTCCTCCCTTATCTGCTCTCTTAACTCCCCATACCTTTTCATCATGTCCACACACTACCTTGTCATGGGTACTGCTGCCAGCTGTCCTCTGGCCTCCCTTCCTGCTCCTCACACATGCCTTGTATTACCACCACTGCCAGTCACAGGTGTTCCCTTGTCCAAAAAGCCTTTCTTCATCCAGCCATGGTTTGGGCCCTTTTCTCCCCAGGAAACCCGACTGCTACCTTTTCTTAACGTTCATGACTCTTGACATGAGGCATCTACATATTCCCTTGAGTTGTGGTATTTGCTCCAAATAGATTGCATACTCTGTCAAGACAGAGCCCATGATTCTACTTTCCTTATGCCGCATTGCCCCAACTCAGCACCCAGCTGAGCATTCTGAACACTCACTAATTGACTGATGTAGACAAAAGTAACAATAATTATTCCACCAGCCTGTACTTATAAGTCAGCTATTATTGAACCATATCTTTCTTTGAAATTTGTGTGGATTTGGGCTTTTTAACATAGCTAAAGACCAGCCAGAGTATTATGATGCATATAATAAAAATGTTAAATTATATCATATTCTTCAACTATAGCAAAGTAAAAAGAATTCATATGAAAGAATAAACTAGAAGGAAAGATGCTGAAATTCAGTATTTCTGTGGTTTTAGGATAATAAATTCATGGTGAGGTTCTAGATTTGACCATGTACCTGTATTGTTTGTATAAGGAAAATAATAGTAACTTTTCTCTGTATCCCAGGAAAGAAATTACAGTATTTACTTGAACCATACAATGTTATTGAAAGCAATACTCTTACACTGTGGGATCCCAGAAGACAAACTCAGTCAAGTCTATGTTATTCTATATGATGCTGTGGTAAGCATATAATTACTTTGACTCGATGTTGAAGGATAATAATAATAGTCTATGATTATTTTCTTATTAATGCAACCATAAAACTAAATTGGGAGTTGTATCTCCTTTCTTTATTGCTCTAAGGTGAAGGAACCAATGAACTTTAATTATATCAACAGTTAACAAGGATTGGTTGAGGTTTTGTCCTATACTAAGCCCTGTACTACTTGTAACCTCCAGGGTGTTTGTTTTTTTAAAGAGTAAGTTCTAACTTTAAAAGTTGAAAAAAAATTTTTTTCAGTTGTAAATGGATACAATGCCTTTATTTTATTTATTTATTTTTATGTGGTGCTAAGGATCAAACCCAGTGCCTCACACATGCTAGGCAAGTGCTCTACCACTGAGCCACAACCTCAGCCCCTAAAAGGTGAAATTTTTAAAGAATAAAGTTCTCCAAGTTAGGCTCAGTGGCACATGCCTGTAATCCCAGTGGCTCACGAGGTTGAGGCAGGAGAATTGTTAGTTTAAGGCCAGCCTCAGCAACTTGGGGAGATCCTAAGCAACTCAGCATGACCCTGTCTCTAAATAAACAAGGAAAGAAAAGGAAGGAAGGAAGGAAGGAAGGAAGGAAGGAAGGAAGGAAGGAAGGAAGGAAGGAAGGAAGATAGGGAGGGAGAGAGGGAAAGAGAAAGAAAGAAAGAAAGAGAGAGAGAGAGAGAGAGAGAGAGGAGAGAGAGGAGAGAGAGAGAGAGAGAGAGAAAGAAAGAAAGAAAGAAAGAAAGAAAGAAAGAAAGAAAGAAAGAAAGAAAGAAAGAAAGAAAGAAAGAAAGAAAGAAAGAAAGAAAGAAAGAAAGAAAAGAAAAGAAAAGAAAGAAAGAAGGGTGGGGGAGAGAAGAAGGGAGGGAGGAAGGAAGGAAGGAAGGAGAGAAGGAGAGAGAAAAAAGAAGAAAGTAACTTAACTTCTTGAAGTAAGAAATCACCAACTAACTGGTTTAGGTACTTGCCAGTATTCATTTTTAAAATAGTTAACCTTTACTGAGCACCTATCTGGATGCCAAAATTGTTCGAAGTTCTTTATGTGCATTAACCTACTTCATTGTCTTAATGGTGCTGCTACTATCCTTGCTTTATGGATGCCAAGAAAGGGAGTGTTGGTGTTGGGAATAAAAGACCTATGCCTTGCCCTTTGTTCTTTTAGCCTGCTTGTGCTTATCAGTTAAGTCATTTATAGATTCACATTGATTTGAATTAGGGGTCAGTGGCCCAGACATCTGATACGGCCTCATTTACCCGCTCTTTTCCTATGGAACAAGGGCTGTGGCACCTCCAGTTGCTCTTCCTTGATTTAACCATATCGTAGTACTCCTTACTTTATACTATGGATGTTCCTGCAGAGCCTGGAAGGAAAACATTGAAAAAATAAGTTAGTGTTATATTGTGGTGTTGGGAGGGAGGTGAATATTTATATTTTCTAATTTCTTTTCATGAGTTTTTTCATAGTAAATTAGAGACATCCAGGAGACTGATGCCAATCTATGATTAATGCAGAATTAATAGTGGAAGTCCATAATGGCTTGTGTTTTAATATATATATATATACCAAAAGACTTGACAAGCTTTTCTTTCATCTGTCTGGTCTTTAGTACTGCTTGCTTTTTTTTTGAGACAGGATATCACTAAGTTGTTTAGTATCTTACCAAATTACTGAGGCTGGCCTCGAACTGGAGATCCTCCTGCCTGAGCCTTCCCAGTCACTGAGATTTACAGGCATGCACCACACACCTAGGTACTGTTTGTTTCTTAATGGTTCTCTCCTCTCCTCAAAGTGCCACCACTGTTTGGCAGTGACAGATTCAATATTATGTCAGCTGGGCACTAGCAGAAGCCTTGGGGATTGTACAAAAGGACTGCAGTTCATTCTTGCTCATATCCCATGGCCACAGCTGGCATGGGATGAAATGCTTAGACCTGAGCTTTTATTAGGGGAACACAGATCAAAATGACTCCTTCCCCACCTAAACAGAAATGCCTGGGTAAAGCCTGTCAAGAGCTGGGTCCCCACCCTATTCTGCAAGTACAAGTTTCCTTTTAAAAATAATTTTTAAGTAGTGTGGGCTATGGTTTATGTAAATTGAGGGGGGAATTCTTTATTCACAGAATAAATGCATCCTTTACTTTTAGGAATAGTTTGTCCAAAATGAAGGATATGATTGTCAGAATTCACCTGGAAATGCTATCTTGTTCAGTGAGGTGACTCTTATTGTTCTTTTTCTTTTCTGCATTAGACAGAAAAGCTGACAAGAAGAGAAGTGGAAGCTAAGTTTTGTAATCTGTCTTTGTCTTCTAATAGTGTAAGTACTTTCTGATGGTGTTCTTATAGCTCTCTCTGTAATTTTATGATGCCAGAAAATGTCACCAAATTCTTGTAGCAGTGAGGTAGCAGTACTTCCTGCTGCCTCGCAGACAGAGTTTTCTCCTGAGTGTTAGGTACCATGGCAACCTCTGGAATTAGAGGAGAGAAACTAATGCTGTGATCAAAAAATGTCTCTCCATGCATCTTTTTGATGTGCTGTAATCATCCTGCTCCTTCTGGATCACTATATCCTTTCTGATCCCCCCTCACACAGCCCATGCTTACCAGAGTCTCCTGCTGAGCAGATGTAGTGCCAGTTGTCCTCTTCTGAAATGGACCATATGGGATCAGAAAGAGGCACAGAGCCCTGCAAATACAACTGGGGCCCTCCACCCCATCCCAGTCTTGTAACTCCTTAGAGTTGAATTACAGCTTTTGCTTTCATGGAAATTTTTCTACTTCTAAAATATTATATTTAATTCTAACAGCAATAAGAAAATCTTATGGGATAAACAGATTGGTCATGTTCTGTCTACAGGCATCAGATTAACCCCAGATCTTTAGCATAGTAACCCACACCTAATCAAGTGGCTGCATGGCAGAAGACAGCAGACTTTTGTACATTTTCCTGAATATTTACATAAGAAGAGTTTTAACCTTCCTCAAAGCCTTCTAGCCTCTGGTTTGACACTTTATTACATGATCCTGTGGTTTAATCTTTCACATGTGGGATAGATTAAAATGATTGTATACAGGCTGGGCAAAGCCCCTCAATCTTTTAGATACCTACGGTGGAGCAGACATAGTGCTGCAGCATAAGAGGAAAGGTTCACAGTCTCAGTTCAACTTCTTAATTCACACCGGCCTTTAAAGAGCCACAAGGGATGTGTGCAGCATTAATCTGCTCTCAAATCTTTAAAATGACTTTCACAGGGGACACATAAACCCAATTTCAGGTAGAGAAGGTAAATGAGATGCATAGCACTAGGAGTTCTGAAAATTGAGCCAGTTTAAACCTTAAATATTTAATATTAGAGGAGATATAAGTGATAAGCAAATTGACACAATAGCTTGCTGTTCAGGTGTGAAGAATAGTATCTACATGTACTCTACACATGCAGAAATAGTCCATGTATAAGTGTACCAAGAATCTGGTCGTTAAGAGATTGTTCACTTAAGTGATTCCATACACAAAAGTTTCTTTGAATCAATGCTGTACTTCAAAAAGATTCACAAATAACACACACTTGCACATGATAGCTGCATTGATTGCTAAATGTTGGCGTGTTTCTTTTTGCTAAATCTGTACCCACTGGTCATTTGATGATGCTAAGCATTAGAAGTTATATATTTGTGTACAATGAATCAAAATGCAGTCTGTAAAAAATTAAAAGCTAAATAAAAATAATTTTTAAAAATCATAAGAAGTTATATATTTGAGTAGTTTTAAAATGGAAAAATTTTATCGATAAAGGCATCAGGTATTTTATTTTAAAATGGAACTCTTAAGGATGTTAGTTAGAAAAGAGCCAGGCATGGTGGCACACACCTGTAGTCCTAGCAGCTTGGGAGTCTAAGGTAGGAACATCTTGCACAAGTTCAAAGCCAGCCTCAGTAATTTAGTGAGACCCTAAGAAACTTAGTGAGACCCTATCTCAAATTTAAAAGGTCTAGGGATGTGTTTCAGTGGTTAAGCGCCCTGGGTTCATGCCCCATTTCAAAAAAAAAAAAAAAAACGGAAAACAGAAATATTGCAAAAGAGTTTTGAGTATCTGGCCCAGTCTTATTTTACATATAAGGTACCTGAAGCCCAAAAAGATGTGATTTGTCCAAAGTCACATGGAGTTAGTTAATGATGGGATGAAGACCAAAATCTGGAGGTATTGACTTCTAGTAGTTCATTAATGGGGTAATTTAACATTAAAATGTATTGAAAAGACATTGTTTTTTTTTATTAAGAAGAAAAATTTTTTTTCTTTTTTTTTTTTTTGACCCCCTGCAGTACTAAGGATCAAATTTAAATAGCTCTTCCACTGAACTATTTCCCCAGCCCTAGAAAACAAATATAAATCAGACTTATGATTTTATATTTAAAACTTTAGCAAACAGATCATAAAAGATTTTAACACTTTATTTTTAAAAAATTTAAGCAATTTATGATAAATTTGGTTATGTTAAGCTGAATGTTCATTCAACTGCTAGCTTTTGTGTGCCAATTTATAGATGAACCAGATTCTATCTACAGTCTGAAAAATAGCTATAATTTTGTTCCTTAGTAATTTCCAGTTTAGCTTCTGGGATTTTTCTCTCTAGCTGTATGTCCACAACTCCTTCCTCTTCCTTCTATGTGTGCCAGGAACTGTGCTTGACCCACAGCTAAATTATTTCTAGCACTGCCCTCTGGTGAGGCAGGTAGAATAACAACCAGCTGGGCAAAGCCCAGATCTGGAATCCTGTTCTGACACAGGGGAATGAAGGACCCAGGGGCTGCCTGCAGGAAGGAGACTTCCCAAGGCACCAAATAGGAATTATTCAAGCAAAGGAAGGCAAGCAGCTTTCTCACTAATTCTGAGTATTAGACCAAGTCAGACTCTGCCTTCTTGTCTCTCCATTTGTGTGCCTATGGTGATGGGAATTCATGAGAATGAGAAAGGTTAAGAGCAGCAATATTGGCTAAAGATATACAATAGAGGCTCTGCTAGTGCCAGGCTCTGCTTTGCTGGAGTCATTTTCAGCTTTTTTTTTTTTCAGCATTTTTTTTTTTTTTTTTTTTTTATTCACAAGGCCTTGTGAATAAAAGTGGGATATATGTGTCAGAAGCACTTCTGTGAGGTGCTTTAGCGTTTGGTAGTAAGGATGATCCTCCGGATTACAGCAAAGTCTTAAATTACCATTGATCCCAAAGTCAGCCTTCCTGGAAGTGTACAAACTCCCTGTGTATGAAGCGCGTGAACAAAGAGTCTTCCCCTGCCGTGGACTGACAGCTAACTGTGCCTATTGCTTTCCAGCTCTGTCGACTCTACAAGTTTATCGAGCAGAAGGGGGAACTGCAAGACTTAACACCAACAATAAATTCATTAATAAAACAGAAAACAGGTGTTGCCCAGTTGGTGAAGTATGGCTTAAAAGATCTAGAGGAGGTTGTTGGACTGTTGAAGAAACTTGGCATCAAGTTACAGGTTTGGCAACTGATAGTAGCAGTAAAAATTTGTAGCATTAATAACAGCTCAAAGGGGAAGGATTTTATTTCCTTAATGCTAGTGTTTTATTTTAATAGAAAAAGCTCTGCTTTCTATGTTTTGGAGCATTTGATACTTACTAATAATTTTGGCTTAAATTAGAATTTCTTTGCAAGCATCTCAGTTCCTATCATGCAGCAGTTTTTCTTTCTTTCTTTCTTTCTTTTTTTTTTTAAGTGCTGGGAATCAAATTTAGGGCTTCATGTCATCTAACCCTGAGCTACATCCCCAGCCCTCCTACTGCAATTCTGACTGTGTTAGCCTCAGAGTGGTGTTTATTCTTAAAGAGAATACATTTTCTCTTGCTTGGCAGGCTACAGTTAAACAGACTTCATGCCAGATCTTGCTCAATATTTTGTTTATGCTAAATGGATTGTTCTGATACTGTTGATGGAAAACAACATTTTCAGTGTTGTATTCTCTATTCTTAATCTCAAGCCCTTGACACATTTGTATGGCATTTTACTCTATAGGTGTTGATCAACTTGGGCTTGGTTTATAAGGTGCAGCAGCACAACGGAATCATCTTCCAGTTTGTGGCATTTATCAGACGGAGGCAGAGAGCTGTACCTGAAATCCTTGCAGCTGGTGGCAGATATGACCTACTGGTGAGGCCTTACCGTGTGTTTATTAGTTCTGGCTTAATTTTATTTCTTCCTGAGCTTATTATTTTGAAAATTTCCAAGCATACACAAAAAGTTAAACCAGTAATATAATTGATACCTCTGTATCATTCTAGAAATGCAAATGTAATATGAACCACATTTGTAATTTTTTAAACTTTAAAAAAATAATTAGAGGTTCATAAGAAGTTGCAAAGATAGTATAGAGAGGTCTGAAGTATGCTTTACCCAATTTCCTCCAGCGATTACACCTTCGTTAACTACTATAAAATATCAGAAGCAGAAGGTTGACATTGGTACAAGTATCTGCATAGTTCTGTGCCATTTTATCAAATGTGTGGATTCCTGTAAGTACTGCCACAATCCAGACAGCTGTTCCATCACCACAGATCTCCTGGCATCAGCACTTATCAGTGAAGCCCAAAAACCTCCCTTTCAAAAAAACCTTCCTCCCTTTGCATCTCTTTACCTGTGGCCCGTTTATGATCTAATTACCCTCAGTATTTGCTCTACACCATTGAGATCCACATCAAACAATGTTAAACTTTTGCTCTGTCAAACACAATTTAGAAAATTCAAGAGAAAAAAAGCTGTTAAACTTGCCTCAAATTTGTAGTTTCTTGATTAAAAATCCTCTGTAATTTGAATTACTTTTCCCCCTCTGGGAAATATGTGTCTCTCTCGATACTTTCAGGATTTTTTTTGTCTTGAGTTTGAAATTATAATATGTCTTGGCATGAATTTCTTCAGATTTATCCTGCTGTATCATTTCTTAGGTTCTTTCTTAAATCCCCAAGTTTGTCTTTTGCCAACCCTGGGAATTTTTCAGGCATTCTTTGGAGAGAGAGAGAGATTCTGTCTGGTTTGTGTCTCTCTGTCCTTGGGCTTCTGGCACATTTTACTTCACAGTCTCTGTTCTTTCTCTTCAGATTGAGTGATGTCAGCTGTTTTAATTTAATGTCACTGTTTCTTTCCTCTTGTCTGTTATTCAGCCTATTCAGTGAGATTTTTGTCTTTTTTTTTTTTTTTTTTTTTTAATCTTCTCACTTGCTGAGATGCATTCCAATTTTTTGTTTCTTTGTTTGTAAGCCTGTTCAGGACATGTGTTATGGCATTTTTATGCTGGTTGCTTTAAAATCCTTACCAGGTAATTCCAACAGGTGTGTGGCTTGGTGTTAGTGAGTGTTGACTGTTGCCCTGTCAGTATGGGATCTCAGTTCTTGGTAGGATATGTGTGTCCTGGACATCTGCAGTCCCATGTTATGAGACTATGGAGCTTATCTGGGTCTTCTACTTTAGCAGGCCACCTCTGATGTCACATGGTATGGGCATGGAGTGTCACCTTGTGCTGTCAGTTGGGGGGTGAAGATCCAGGTTCCTCACTCAGCCTTCATCTGCACCCCTAGGTGGAAGGGCACCATGTAACTGCTTCCCACAAGCCTCCACCTGTCCATGGTAGGGGTAGAAAACTGGCAGGAGGCCAGTGATAATTACATCTTCCCTCTCGGCTTCCTCTGGTCCCACCCAGGTAGGGAGTGATACTTTCTTGCTGCCTGGTGTGAAGGCAGAATCCAGGATCCTGGGAATCTTGGCCTCCACTGGCACTGTGTGGGGAGGTGGTAGGCATTACCCCCAGATATGAAAGTCCTAGCTCCCCACTTGCTCTCCTCTGAGGGCACCTTACCAGGGCAAGAGTGTCTCTGCACTCTGCACTCAGCCTTCACTGGTGGGAGTGGGCCTGGGCTTTATTTCATGATGTTTGGCTGGAGCAGGGAAATTACTGTACAAAAGTTGTCTGCCTTTCTGGGTTTCCCCTTTCTTGTTCCTCTTGGCATTTCTGGGTTCCCTTTTTTTCTAGGACCTAATCCGTGATGTATGAAGCAAAGAGCAGACCTGGGAATTCACCATGGGTCATTCTTCACATCCTGCAGTCCCTAGACAGTCTGCCTTCTCTCCACATGCAGAGTCATCTTGTTTGTTTTATATGTAACATCCAGGATTTTTTAACTATACTTAGGAAGAGCAGGGAGAAATGTACCTATTCTGTCTTGATTTGGAACATACATATATAATTTTAGATTATCTAATAATAATAAGTAAGTAAAAAGTAAAATTTTAGTGCTATGTTTTATTTAACCTAGTTATATCCAAAATATTATTTCAACATTTACTTAAACTTCCAAAAATTATTAATGAGCTATTTTACATTCTTTTTTCACTTTGAGTCTTTGCAGCTGGTGTGCACTTTACTTGTGTAGCACATGTCAGTTCAGATTTGCCATATTGAACTGTGCAGATCTAGATTTAATATTTGTTGATATTTTCCTAAATTTGTACACAAAGTTGCTTCTCTCTCTCTCAAAACACACACCCATGCACACATACACACTTCGTTGAACCCTTTGCTGGAGATCTTGCTCTTTAATTGCTGCTTTCCCGATAATCAGTTTGTTCTGTATTTCATAACCAGAACTGTTTGTCTGTCCACAGATTCCCCAGTTTAGAGGTCCACAGGCTCTGGGGCCAGTCCCCACTGCCATTGGTGTCAGTATAGCAATAGACAAGATATTTGCTGCTGTCCTCAACATGGAAGAACCTGTAAGTCCCAGCTTGACTTTCTAGCATCCTTTGTAATATCTTTCATTCCTAAAAGTATTATTTGAGTTTTGTAATTGAGAGGGGAAAAAATAAATTTCTTTTCTCCTATTGTACTGTCACACATCAAGGAAGCAGTGCTGAAGCAGCAGACTCCAGCTGAGTGATCTCCCAAGTCAGTTCAGTTTGTCCACTCTTCCTCCTAACTGCAGATAGTGTCATATCCACAGGCTGAGGGCTCTGTTCCCAAGACTGCCCACTCCCCCACTTCCGATGTCACTTGCAAACCCAGGTTGTTTTATCTGCACTTCTGACTGACCAGTAATAAATCGACATTCCCCTCACCTCCTCAGATTTGATTAATTTGCCAAAGCAGTTCACAGTATGCAGGTAAACATTCACTTACATTTACTGGTGTTTTAGAAAAGGCTTTATTCAGAATAAAGATGAAGAAATGCACTGAGCTTCCATACCTCCTTAGGACATGCCACCTTCTAGAAACTGCCACAGGTTCAGTTATTCAGAAGCTCTCTGAACCCTGCCGTTTGGTTTTTTGTGGAACTGCAGTACATAGGCTTGACTGATTACATCCTAGGCCATTGGTAGTCAACTTAACCTTCAGCTCCTTTCCCCTTCCCAGAAGTTGTAGGATATGACTGAAAGTCCCAACTCTTATCCTGTGTTAGTCTTTTCATTGACCAGTCCCCATGTCAGTCACTTCATTGGCATTGAAAAAATCACCACTTCAAAGATTCCAGGGATTTTAGGAAATGTATGCTAGGAAATGGGAACAAAGATCACATACCTATCTCACCAATGTAGCAGCTATATACTGAGGATTTTGGAAATGATCTTTCACATGATAGACAAGCCTAAAGATAGTCAATCCTTGCAATTTAGTCCTTGTCTTCTGCTCTAGCAAGGGGACCTTAGATGGTTCATTTGTCCTCATCTTCTCTAACCTCACGTTCTTCATCTGTCATGCTCTATGTAAATGCGACATCTGCATTGTCACCCTTTAAGTGTAACCACTGTTTCTGCTCCAGGTTACAATAAGTTCCTGTGACCTCCTGGTTGTAAGTGTCGGCCAGATGTCCATGTCCAGGGCTATTAACCTAACCCAAAAACTCTGGACAGCAGGAATCACGGCAGAAATCCTGTACGACTGGTCACAGGTAATGGGACAGAAATCACCTATGAGTGAAGTACAAAGAGTTACAGCTTGGATAACAAATCATCCTCTACTTCTTAGATTCTGTCCAACTCTGCTTATCCCTGTGGTTGGAGTTGCTTCGAATGTTAGTCTGGTTGCTGCAGTAACAAACTTAGTGGCTTAAAACAACACATATTTGCTATCGTACATTTCAGTCTGAAGTCTGAAATCAGTTTGACTGGGTTAAAATCCAGGTGTTGGCAGACCTTACTCCTTCTGGAGTCTCCAGGGAGAATCTTGTCTTGCCAATTCCAGCTCTGAAGAGGCCTCCTTCAGTCCTTGCCTCATGACCCTTTCCTTTACCTTTAAACTCAGCAGTGTACAATCTTCTTCCCTCTTTAATCCAGGCTTCTGTCCATACATCTTCTCTAACTCTGCTATGCCTGCTACCTCTTTTGAGGACCTTTGTGATTACCTTGGGCCCACGCAGATAAACCAGGGTAGTCACTCACAGGTTCTAGGGCTTAGAATATAAACACCTTTGCATGGCCACAATCTAGCCTACACCTTTTTTTTTTTTTTTTTTTTTTTTTTTTTTTTTTTTTTGAGGCAGTGCTGGGAATTGAACCAGGGATGCTCTACGCTTGAGCTACATCCTCCCAGCCCTTTTTATTTTTTATTTTGAGATAATCTTGTTAAATTGCCTGGACTAGCCTCCAAGTGGCAATCCTCCTATATTAGCCTCCCCAGAAGCTGAGATTATAGGCATGCACCACCACCCCTGGCTAACCTACCATACTTCTGAAAGTATTCTGGGTTTAATGTATTCATGACTTTGTATCCTCAGCCTTACTGCCAGCATAAGATCTGATACCTGTGCTGGGTGCAAAGGTGACAAAAGTGGCACACTTGGATACCTTCTAATCCTTCAGAATTGGTGATAGTGGGGCTATAGATAAATAGCATCTGTGCTGTCACAAACAGATCACAGAAGGGGTGTGCTCCCCGGAAATCATCCAGGATCTTCAGTGCACACTCACCCACACTGAAGGTGCCCCAGGGCTTAGTGATGACCAGGGACACCAACCTGTCACCCTCCTGCTCCATTCACATCAGCTACCAAGAGGCTTCTATAACTGCTGTGTTCTACTTCAAAATTCATATCTGAAGAGTGCTGACCATCAGTTTTTAATCATTTGACAGCAATATCCTCTTCACCTGAGATTGTTAGAGAAATGAATCTTACAGTGAAATATAAATCCACGACCAGTGATGTCAGCCCTGCACAGTGGCATCCCCCACAGGCTTCTCTGACCTGGTGCTTATTTGCTTTGTGCTTCAGTTCTGCTTTTCACCTTCCAGTATTCCTTTTGGTTCCTTTGCTTTCCTCAAAGACTTTTTCACTGTATGTGCTTGTGTGCACATACATTGTATAATTCTTGACACCATTCATTAAGACTTGAAGTTCTTGAAAGGCTAAGGGTGTAGCTCAGTGGTAGAGCACTTGCCTAGCATGTGCAAGGCCCCAGGTTCAATCTCCGGCTCCACACACACACAAAAGGACTTGAAGCTTTTGAAAACCTCTTACTATGCCTTGCCACACTGATTGTTCAGGGCCCCTTAGAATAATCAGGAAAATAAGGAAGGCAAAAAATTCTTGTTCCTGTTCTCTTCTTGCTTAATATTTATATCCCCTGAAGTCAACATATTTAGTATTTCACTTTGGGAATACAAAGACAGTTATTTTCATTCTCTTTAATTACTTGAAGTGGTTCCAGGTGCTCTGTGTTTATTGAGTACACTGTGTTTATTTGTTTCAGTCCCAAGAGGAATTACAAGAGTACTGCAGACACCATGAAATCACCTACGTGGCCCTTGTCTCGGATAAAGAAGGAAGCCATGTCAAGGTAAAGACTGCAGGAAAATTTCCCAAGCTACATGTTCCTTGTGGAGCAGTGGCCTCGCCACTGTGGCCCGCCTTGTATGGAGTGGAAATCCATTACTGCAGCTCTCCCTTTGAGTTGCTGGGCTTCTTCTTGAAAAAATGTATAAAATAAGGAAGAGGGAATCATTCGGAGCATATTTCTACTCCCCACCACCCCATTTATTCTCTTTCTCCATCTTAAAAAAGTAATAATAGTAATAATAAATAGAGCTAATACTGGCTAACTGGGTATATCTTCTGACTGCTTCCTAATCAATTTAACTTTTTTATTTAACTAAAAATATTCATAAATATAACACCACACACAATAAAAATTCTTTCTCATTTTTAAAGGAAAAAAATCAACTTTTTTTCACCATTTTCCCTCTTTTTGTGGTGTTGTCTGGTTTGGAGAGCAGGATAATGTTGGCCTGATAAAATGAATTGGACCTTGTTCTCTTTTGTTGCTTATAAGGTTTTGTGTGCAGTCAGTCTTAGACTTGCACCCTCAAATATTTGGTAGAATTCTCCTGTAAAGCCACATGGACCTAAATGTAGAACTATTAAGGTGCCTCTTTGTTTTTAGATGAACTTTGGTAGTTTGCATCTTTCCCAGAATTTTTCCTTTTCATCTAATCTTTCAGATGTTTTCTTTTTATTTTTTTACTATCTCTAGGATCTGTGATGATGTCCCCTCTTTTATTCCTGATGTCTGTAACTTGTGTCTTCCTTCTCTTCTTTCTGATAAATGTGGCTAGAGGTAATTAATTTTGTCTTTTCAGAGAACCAGCTTTTGGAATTGTTTGCCTATTCTTTATCATTTGTTTTCTATTTTACTGATCTTCATTATCATTTTTTTCCTTCTGCTTATTTTGGATTTATTCTCTTTGTAGTTTCTTCATGTAGAACTTTAGATCAGGACTTGACAAATAACAGCTTGGCCCAAATCCAGCTCACATCCTTTTTTTTTTTTAATTATTTATTCATTTATTTATTAATATGTTGTCAGATTTCACATCCTATTTTTATATGATCCATGAACTAGAAGTCCTTTATTTATTTGTTTATAAAAGAAAAAAAAGTATCTAAAGAGACTGTGTATAACCTGCAAAACTTGAAATATTTATTATTTGGTCCTTTAAAGAAAAAAAAAATGTTTACCAGCAACTGGCTTAAGTCACTGCTTTTAGATCTTTTTCTTTTCTAAGTGTAAGTACTTAGTGCTATAAATTTCACTCTAAATACCACATTAGTTAGATTCCCACACATTTTTTTTAATATTCACACTAACTAGTTCTGGTTCTGCCCTCTAGCATAGTCAAAATAACAAGTCAAATTCTTTTTTTTTTTTTTTTGTGGTGCTGGGGATCGAACCCAGGGCCTTGTGCTTGCAAGACAAGCACTCTACCAACTGAGCTATCTCCCCAGCCCACAAGTCAAATTCTTCCTCTTTCTCTGAAATAAATTTTAAGGGACAGCTGCCATGTCACATGTAGGATCCTCTTTTCTGATTTAGATATTCCAGTTACTTAAACTATTTCTTATGGCATAGTTTCCAAATCCTTGACCCTCCTAGCTAACCTCCTCTAGACTCATATTATTTTTGTCAGTATCTGTCTTTAAATGTGACACTGGAATTCTAGAGTGCTCTAAGCATGTTCCTACTAAATGGGAAGGGTCTCTAACCTCCCATGATCCAGCTACCATACTTGTCCTAACAGCCTGTGAGTAAACTAATGCTTAGCAACCTTGTGCTGTTTTTGGTTCATACTGAAATTGTCTCAATAAAACCCATTTACCTTCCCACAGTTATCACCATATCTGCCTGGCCTTTCATAACAAGAGTTCTAATTACAGGACTTTATTTATCTTTGTTAAATGTGATCTTATTTCAGTACACCATCCCAGCCTGTCAAGCTCTTTTGAATCTTGCTCCTGTCAGTAGCATCTTCTTCTTATTTGAGAAACAAGACATCACTTTGTTTGTCCATTCAGCAAATGTATTTTAAGCATTCACAATGTGGATAGGATTGAACTTAGGACCAGGCAGGGTACAGAGACATTTAAGCCACAGGTCTTGCTGTCAAGGATTTTATTATCCAGTAAGGAACATAAGACATTTGTGCATGATTAAGAGCTAGAAAATGCTGAATGCCATCAAAGTCCTATGGATTAAGTTCCTTGAGACCTGGGAGACCACATCAGAGGCAGCAGGGAAGTCTTCAGGGTGGCAGTGGTGGTATTATCCCAGACCCTGGGGAATGGACAGGATATAGATAGGTGCAGAAAGAGCCTTTTAAGCAGAGGGAATAGCAAAGGTCATGGTAGTCTTTTCCAATTGGTTGTCTCAAAGATAAGAACAGGCAGGAGAGAATAATTCTGGTGCTAACCTGAGTAATATATTTTGGGTGAAGTAGAAACATTGTAAAAAATGATACTTCAGCAGAATAATGGTTATAGCTAGATCATGGGCAATCCAAATGCCCAACCAAGGAGATGGGATTTTATTTAGCAACCAGTAGGGAACCAGTGAATGTTTTGGACAAAAGGGAACATCAGAGTTGTATTTGAGAAAAATTAATCTGCAGGGATGTGTAGCATGGAATGGAGTAACTGTGGGAATATTCTAAGATCGAGAAGGCAGTGAGAAGAGTGTCAGGCTAACCCAGGCCACGGCTGGATGCTGACCATGAGAGTGAAGGTTAAAAGGCAAGTACCATAAATGGTATGGCAGAGTTTGGGTTTGTACAGAAGAGGGAGGAATTATAGAATTTGCTAAGGTATGAGAAACCTTGGTGACTCATCAAGAGTGTTTAAAGGAGAAGAAAATATAAATGAACTTAATTAAATTGGAGCTGGTTCATCATGGCTTTTATTTTTATTTTTTTAATTCTGTCATATATGATGAACCAGTTCTAGACCAGGGTTCTTAGCAGCAGCACTTTTAATGTTTTGGGACAGATAATTATTTGTTGTAGAAGTCTGCCCTAATGCCAGAAGCACCCCCCGCCCCCATAGGGACATTCAAAAATGTCTCCAACTGCCAAATGTCCCCTAAGGAGCAAAATCACTGCTAGTTAAGAACCACTGACTTAAACTGTTTATTTAATAGTCTTTCTATGAGCCACCCTTTGGCTTCAAAACCTCCAAATGATGAATCCGTCTCATTCTTTTTAGGTTAAGTCTTTTGAGAAGGAAAGGCAAACAGAGAAGCGTGTGCTGGAGTTCGATCTTATAGATCATGTTGTGCAGAAACTGAGGACTAAAGTCAATGATGAAAAGAATACCAGGTAACTTAGTAAACAAAAGCCCAGAAGCCTGTCTGCAATTACCTACATAGAACCTAGGTAAATTTATTTTAAAAGTTAATTTGATCCTTTAGGGAAATATAGATAGGCCAGGATTACTTTAAATGAACCATTCTGTTGCTTCTAAACAATTCAGTTAGCAATTTAATTACAACCCTTGTTTATGGTCATATCTTGCTTTCAGCATTTGATTATCAGAACTGTTTTAGTCTGTTTTGTTTTATAAAGCACCTGAGGCTGGGTACTTTTTAAAGAAAGAAGGTTTGTTTAGCTCATGGTTTGGGAAGCTGAAAATCCCAAGACTGAGCAATCTATTCATTGAGTCTCTGATTAGGGCCCCCTTGACTGTGTCACAACATAGGAGAGATGTGGAAAAGGGAAATAGTCACAAGCAGAAGAAGACAAGCATGTGAGGTAGCCTTACTTTATCACATCCCACTCTGAGAACCAGCTTACTCTGTAAGACCAATATTAGTCTCTTTGGAGACTGTGCCTCAATGACCTAATTATTTTCCACTAGTCACCACTTCTTAAAGCTTCCATCACCTCTCAGTGTTGCCACATTGGGGACCAAGCTTCCAGCACATGAACCTCTAGGACACAAACTATATTCAAATCATAGCAATGATATTTCCAAGAATTATTTTTCTTATCATTTTAAAAGGCCTAAGAAGCCAAAATCTGTCTGCCATTTTCTTATTTAGTCTTTTAATCAGGGAATTTCAGTCATATTTTATCCATGTTATTTGAAAGATATAATATGTTCTGGGAAAAAATGTCATATCCTCATGACGAGAAAGAAATTGGCTCAGCCATCTGGATACAAAATTGGCAAAGTAAGATTAAAAACATTAAAACTACAATTTTTTTAAAAAATTGACTAGGAAATTCAGAAATTTATAGTAAAATTTTTTCCATCAGGGCATGAATAAAGATGTCTATTGACATTTTGGAAAGGTAGAATTCTAGGGATAAAAGTCAGTGGTTGCCAGAGAGCAAGAGAGGTGGAGGGCCACATAAGGAAATATTTAGGATGATGGAACTGTTCATAAAGCACTGTGATGGTTGCATTTTTTGTAAACTCATCAAATCATACACCACCAAAACAACAAAATAGGAAAAAAAAGATATCTATCAAGACATCCTTTATAATAGCAGTTCAAACTTCTTGCTCTCAGAACCTCTTTATATGCTTAAAAATTATTTGAGAATCACAAAGAACTTTTGTTTATGTGGATTTTATCTATCAACATTAAAATTTAAACGTTTAAAAATATTTATTCAGTTTTAAATAACAATAGTAACCCCATTTCATGCTAACCTAAGTAACATTTTTAATGAAAAATAGCTATTTTTAAAAACAAAACAAATTTAGTACAAAAAGTGGCATTATTTCTCTTCAGACAAATTTCTTTAAGACCTTGTTGTACATTCCTGTCATCTCTTTAAAGCTTTCTTGGAAGAGACCATTCTCAGATCTGCTTCTGCAGTCTGTTGTGTTACCACACATCATGTAGTCTGGAGAACTCCACTTCATGTTGTGGGAGGATGGGAACAAAAAGACAACTAACATCTTGGGATTATTGTGAAAATTGTTTTGACCTTGCAGAGCCCCTGAAAACACCTCAGGGACCTCCAAGGATCCCTGAACCCTACTTTGAGAATTTATCATTTATTATATCAAAATATGGGGTCTGGGGATATGGCACTTGCCTGACATGGGCAAGGCTCTGGGTTTGATCCCCAACCCAATAATAATAATATCAAAATATGCATTGGTAGAAGATTGTTTGAATTATGAAAATGCAACAAAATACTGTACAGCCTTTTTAAATGGTGATTTTTAAAGAATTTAATCTTTATTTTATTTGTTTTTATATGGTGCTGAGGATTGAACCAAGTGCCTTGCATGTGGTGCTGAGGATTGAACCCAGTGCCTTGCATATGCTAGGTAATAAATCTGGTTTATCGATTTAGAAGGATATCCACCCATAGGATGACTAATATAATCCAATTTTTATTTTAACCAAAATATGCAACCTATACATAGAAAAATGTCTGGGAGAATGTACCAGATATTTAACTGTTAGTGGGATTACAGCAAATCTTAATTTCTTTGTTAAGTTTCCCTAAATATTTATAACTCACATATATGCTGATAATCAGAAAATACAACACTCTAATTTTTTTCTTTCTTTTTCTTTACATCATTGATTCTCAGTCAGTAGCAATCTTGTCCCCAGGGAACATCTGGTAATGTTTGGAGACGTTTTTGGTTGTCACAATGGTGGTGGTATCTAATAGAAGCCAGGGATACTGCTAAAACATCCTACAGTACACAAGACTGGCCTCCCACCTCCAACAAAAATTTACTGGCCCAAAATGTCAATAGTGCCAAGACTGAGAAATCCTGGCTTATAGGAAGAAACTTCCTTGCTCTGTTCTTTCTCCTGTAGCCCCACCTCTTCCCATATGCACCAGGCTTTGATAAATTCACTGGCTTTTCTGAGGCAATGTAATATTCTTGAAGTCACCAGGTATTAGAATTATGATCCAAACCGAAGACAGACTTTTAAAAGCAAAGCAAAAGCAGAAAGTAACTAACTAGTGGGGGTGTAGCTTGGTGGTAGAGAATGTACTTAGCATGCTCAAGGCCCTGGATTCAATCCCCAATACAAAAAAAAAAAAGAGCCAACTTCATAATAGTAATGACAGGTGACTACTATTAAGACATTTAAAAAATTGGAACATTTCAAAACCCTTTTTCCCTGCAAACAATTATTTCCCTGTTTTCCCAAGATAAAGTGCTATTGTGTCTCACAAAGGCTATAAGTTAATTCACAGCATTTGAAAGAACATCCATTTACAGGTTTTGAAAGAATATCCTTATTTACCAAATGTTCTCCTGTGGGTGGTCACCAAGGCTTCTGTCATATGAAGACAGGGCATGCTGTTGCTAATGTTTCCTTGTATTATGAGGGGAGCAGAAAGAACACCCATTATGTTTCATTGAAATGAGCTGCTTGTATGGAACCAGGATTTCCAGCTGAATAAATCAGAATGTTTTCTTTAGACATTTATTAACTTGAAATGACATCCTTTATAATTTTTTTTTACTTACTCTTGACCAAAAGCATAACTAAGTGCAATTTTTTGTTGTTTTTATTTTTCTTCCCACTAATAACCAATAGGAATGTGTTTTTATATTCAGTAGAAAAAAGTGGCTCACCCTAAGTGTAGCTCACTGTGAGTTATCTGTGTTGCTTCTGTCTTATTGACTGTTTTCCTAATTGTTTTTGTTTGCTTGTTTTTAGAGAAGCTTCCGATAATCTTGCAGTGCAAAATCTGAAGGGGTCATTTTCTAATGCTTCAGGTATAATTACTAATTACAGTTGAATATAATATTGCTTGTATGTATGTTTGCTCAAAGCACTTATGACTGTGGCTAACTCTGTGACACTGGAAATGTCTTTTTAAAGTAACATGTATACAACAAATTGTACCACATGGAATTCATACCTATGCTTTGGCCACATTCTAGAAAAAGATAAAAATGGTATTTAGGTGATTCTTCTGATCTGCTGTATCTTTGTCTCACTGCCTTATTTTTACAAGTTGTTTAATCTTCCTTAGACTGAGTTTATTGTATAGATTAAATGTGGATCATTTTCCTGAAAATTTTCCTTATCAGAGGATTGGAGAAAGGTATTTTGAAATTCCTTGGAGATAAGTCATTTATGTACATTTTTGGTTTCCATGAAATCAAAGAGAGTTATGGCTTTAGTCTCATCACCTCTAACAACCTTTCTGGTTAAGCCCATGAGAAGGCATATTGGCTTTTAACAGAATTGGGTCTTTCCTTTTATTTCTGTTAGGAGTGACTTTGTGTCACCACCACATTTCAATACTTTGAGGAATTTTTTTTTTTTTTTTTTTGGCCGTGCTAGGGATTGAACCCAGGGCCTTGTGTTTGCAAGGCAAACACTCTACCAACTGAGCTATATCCCCAGCCCTACTTCGATGAATTTAAAGAGGTATTGGGCTGGGTGTGTTGGTGCATATCTATTATCCCAGCTACTCAGGAGACAGGACAGAAGGATTGCAAGTTTGAGGCCATCCTCAGCAACTTAGCAAGACCCTGTCTCAAAATAAAAATAGCTGGAGATGTAGCTTGGTGGCAGAGTGCTTGCCTAGCATGTGTGAGGCCCTGGGTTCAATACCCAGCACCACAAAAAAATAAAAGTAAAAAAGAAGTAATAGTAGTACAAGAGTTTTATTTTCTGAGGTTCATGAAGTTTTGGTGACTCATGTTGTCTCCTGTGCCTTGGCATCTTTCTACCCAAGAAGAGAGGCATCAAACTGGGGTGCTGTAGTTCTGGGCTCCTCCCAGGTCAAGTGTAGCTAGTTGCACAGATAGAAAACAAAGCCCAGACAGGCTCTAGCCCTTAGAATCACAAGAGAGCTGCTAATAAATGCACATAATTTCTGTGGTGTTTTAGAAACTGGGTAGATTGTGCCATAAATTCTGAAACTCTCTGTCTCAGGTTTGTTCGAAATTCATGGAGCAACAGTTGTTCCCATTGTGAGTGTGATAGCCCCTGAGAAGCTGTCAGCCAGCACAAGGAGGCGGTATGAAACTCAGGTACACCTGGTCAAAGTTTCTTTGGCTTTCTAATGTGAGCAGCAGAGAAGAAAGCAAGCAGGAAAGCAAAATAAGAAACATGAAATTTCTTGAAAGTATCTTTCTACCCACTTCTCTGATCTGATAGCTTCTGAAGATTTCACCAACACAAAGCATCTCTGGTGCCAGAATTCAGCCCCATCTGTCCTCGAGAGAGGTGTTAATGTACACTGAGAGAAGCAGCTATTGTCAGAATGATCACATCTAAACAAAACTTTCTAATCTGCCTCTCGTGGCAGCTAGTTTTTATTCTAAGGAACAAAGCAGTAGGAGTCAATCATAAGACTTAAAGCAGGTTTCTCATTCCTTACATGGTTTTGGTGTGTGCTGTATGTCTGATGCTCTGCTGATGGCTATGTAAAATATAAGACACTACCAGGTCCCATTCATCAAAGAGCTTATAACCTTGGAAGCAAACATATGCACAATATAGTTAGCGAACAATAGAAGAAAATAACTAATAAAATGCCAAGCTAAATATTTGGAATATGAGTGTTAGAATGTGCCGTGGACATATGGAAAATGGTGTTAGGAGAGCATGCATTATATAGAAATGAAATTAAGGACTGAATGTGTAGCCCAGTGGGAGAGCATTTGCCTAGCATGCATGAAGCCCTAGGTTTGATCACCAGCACCACAAAAAAAAAAAAAGAAAGAAATTAAGACTGAAATAGAAAAAACCAGATGCCTCATTTTTGAGAATTTTTTTGCTTATGTATGGGTGGACACCCATTTTTCCCTGTGTTCCATGTTTTATTGCTGTTACTCTTCCCTCTCCCCTTTGGCTTAATCCTAAAATCTCTCCGCCTCCACGTGTACTATTATTTCATTATACTGAGTCTTTATTTGGCATCATTTTTTAATTAAAAAGAAATAAGCCGGGCTGGGGATATAGCTCAGTTGGTAGAGTGCTTGCCTTGCAAGCACAAGGCCCTGGGTTCAATCCCTAGCACCGCAAAAAAAAAAAAAGAAAAAAAAGAAATAAGCCACAGGGACTATTAAAGCAATCAAGGGAAGTTATAAAATTTATTTTCCATTTTTTCTGAGGTAGAGTAAAAGCAAATCTTTACACACTGGAAACTTTTATAGGCCTTGGTTTGTCACCTTGTGATGTTTTTCTGGAATAGGAATTAAGATGGCTTTGTTTAACACATTCTGAATTCCATTTTCTTCTTACTAGGTACAAACCCGACTTCAGACTACTCTTGCCAATTTACATCAGAAAAGCAGTGAAATTGAAATTTTGGCTGTAAGTCACTTTCTTGAATATTTTGAAGATGGTTTCTGTCTGTAACGTCAGAGTGTGACATCAGAGTTCAGGGCTTTTTGGCTCAGTGTTGCAAGTATCTGGATGTAGACCTTGTTGTTACTGATGTGAACACATCTAAACCTGTAAAGCACTGGGGAGAAAACTGAAGGTTTGTTTTTGTCTCTCCTGTCTTCCTCTGAAAGATGGAGGAAGGGAGGGAATGAAAACTAGAATCAGTTTTCTGTTTCAGGGCTTTGCTTTACTAAGCCTACATCAAACAGTGTCACCAAAGCACCTATGCACCAAACCTATGCACCAAAGTGTGGTGCACTGCTTGTTACTTGACCGGTGCTGAGATCTTATCACTGCACAGATCATCAAGTCTGCTGTATAAAGTACAGTGGCATTTCACACTCTGCCAGCCCTGTTCATCTTGTCTATCCAGAGTGACACTAAAGTCCCAAGTCAATATGTGCTGCCTAGAGTTCTCATAGATGATGTTCATTTCTGTGAATTAACAGGTGGATCTACCCAAAGAAACAATCTTACAGTTTTTATCATTAGAGGTAAGCAATATGAACTCTTCTGTACTGTGTTAATTTACCAAAAGAAAATTAAAATCAGCATTACATTTTCGTAGTATCAGAAAATACTGGCAACACCAGGAATTTAGTAACATTGGCCTTTTTTTTTTGGAGGGGGCATGGTGTTGGGAATTGAACTAGAGCACTCAACTACTGAGCATGTGGCCTATTTTTGTATTTTATTTAGACAGGGTCTCACACTAAGTTGCTTAGTGCCTCGCTTTTGCTGAGGCTGGCTTTGAACTCAAGATCTCCTGTCTCAGCCTCCCAAGCTGCTGTGATTACAGGTGTGAGCCACTGTGCCCAGCTAACATTGGCCCTTTTATGTGTTTTATGTATTCCTAAATCAAGGTCACCCACCTAATATGTAGCTCAGCCAGGATTTAGATGTAGGCAAACTAGCAGAATCATGTTCTTTCTCTTGTGGTACTAGGGATTGAACCCAGGGGTGCTTAACCACTGAGCCACATCCCCAGCCCGTTTTTGTATTATATTTAGAAATAGGGTCTCACTGAGTTGCTTAGGGTCTCACTAAGTTACTAAGGCTAGCTTTGAATTTGCGATCCTCCAGCTTCAACCTCCCAAGCCACTAGGATTACAGGCATGCACCACCACACCTGGCAGAATCTATGTTGATTCTTGACCATTGTACGTGCTGTCTCTCAAATCCCAGCTAGGGAAGGTCATTTGCAGACTAGAACTATTCAGAAGATTCTTTTGTAAAAATTAAAATCAATTTAGATCCTTTTTTGTTTTTTTTGTAGGTACGTACCTTTATTATCAGATAGCCTAAATAAGAACTTTAAAATTTTTGAGTAGTTACTAGTGAGAATACTTAATGAAAGCTAAAAGTGATTTTTGCAACATATCAAAGAATACTTTGTCTACCCAGTGTTTAGTCACAGATTAAATTAAAAATGAATTTTTCAGGGGGGCTGGGGAGATAGCTCAGCCGGTAGAGTGCTTGCCTTGCAAGCACAAGATCCTGGGTTCGATCCCCAGCACCCAAAAAACAAAAAATGAATTTTTCCCCAAAACTATTATTTATTACATTTTCTGTTGCTCTTACAAATAAAATATATACTACACATACACCTATGGCAATTTACTGATTTATGATCCAGTCAAATGGAGACACATCAAAGAAAATATCTCCATTTTACACAAAGTAAACAGTAGGCAGAATTAATTGATCTAAGTCATAGCACACTGGGACAGGACATTAGCACATCACGACTGTGGCATCTAGAGTCTACTTAGATACATAAAGTTTTAAAGAAGATTGATGCTTGAAAGGAAGAACCCCAGCAGTCTCCCAGCTGGCTCTATACTACATTCTTAGAATGAATTCTTCTGGTGTACTTGAAGAGAACAGTGGCATTTCAGTACT
Source organism: Sciurus carolinensis (assembly GCF_902686445.1). Lineage (NCBI taxonomy): Eukaryota > Metazoa > Chordata > Mammalia > Rodentia > Sciuridae > Sciurus > Sciurus carolinensis. Next base: position 112,277,848 of record NC_062214.1, on the reverse strand, counting down.
GACCGAGAAGCCAAGTAATAAACCCTCTGCCCTGTTATGTCTTATCTATTTTTTCCCCAGTGGGATGCTGATGAACAGGCATTTAACACAACTGTGAAGCAGCTGCTGTCACGCCTGCCAAAGCAAAGATACCTCAAATTAGTCTGTGACGAAATTTATAACATCAAAGTTGAAAAAAAGTAAGTTATCATTTTGGCCTAGCAGGTTTTATTCACATGGTTAAAATTCAGGGAGAACTTTTAGAATGACATATTTTATTCTTGTTGAGCTTTGAGGGTTGAAGAGACAAGCTATTAGGACTGCCCATGGCAACCCATGAATCTTACCCAGACTCTAAATTATAGTCATGATCTTGTCAATAATAAAACACAGCAGAGCTGGGAGTAGGTATCCCAGTTATCATTTTGTTCATCCAAATAACTTCTTTAATGAAGTTTAAATAAAAGAAAGTATGACTGCTTTATATCCGTATGTCAGAATGTCACTTATTCATGTTAACATTCCATTTAAAGGGAAACAAGGAAGGCAGTGAGGTAAATGGTGATCTCCTTATGTAGGGCCTTTTACTACTGTCACAGCTTCTGTAAAACTTACATAATTTTTAGTGACTAGGCTTCCATCTTGTTTTTAATTAAAGCTAACTTTAAATTTCCTAAAAGTATTTAATATTATTCTTCACCCCCTAAACTGTCATTATAATCTGCTTTTCCCTTCTTTTGCAGGGTATCTGTGCTGTTTCTATATAGCTACAGAGATGACTACTATAGAATCTTATTTTAACCCTGAAGAACTCATTGCATTGTTCAAACAGGGGCTTATACTGGATTAATGGAATGTTATACATTGTCATTTTAAATTCTAAGAAGCTGTCCTACTGAACTTTGTCAGTTTTTCATGTGTAATATATTCTAAATTTATCTTTTTGGATATAATAAATGCTTTCTCATATGTGCAGCTTTTTAATTGCAAATCTATTAACACTTAAGGTTTTATAGAACATAAGAAAGCAGCCTTGTTCTTCCCTTAATCCTAATGACTAAGCACATGAAAATGTCCTAACTAAAAGGTATAAAGACACCAAAAGTCATTACCTTTTTTTATTCTTGATGATTTTGTAATGTTTATCCTAATGTGGTTAAGCAAATTTTCATTTGGCTATGAGAACTCTTCCAAACTTGCTTAAGAAATTATGATGATAAAAGTATACAACCTGGTAGAATGTTTATGAGATAACACAACTTCTATAAAATTGTCAGTTTTCAATTAGAATAATCTAGAAAGTAGGGCTAAAATATTCAGTAATCACATCATTCCAGAATTAGTTACTGCCAAACTATCAAACTATTAAAATAAGGGGATGTAGCTCAGTAGTAGTAGAGTAGTTGCATAGCATGTGTGAGGCCCTGGATTCGATCCCCAGCAACCACCAAAAAAAAGCAGAGGGGTAAGAAAAGGAATACATAAGCGACAGTGCTGATAAACAGGTGTTTAATGATATGTTGCTCTTCACAGAGATGACTACAGAAACTTTTTTAAACTATAATTTAGGACTATATAACCATGCACCACAGATATGAAATAAACTAGTTTCTTACCACAACTACCTTACAAACACTGCAACCTTTCTTCTCTCCAAAATAATGCTAATATCGCATGAAACCAGTTATCAATGGGGGAGCCAGAAACCTAGATTTATGGAAAAAACTATAAACAAAAGGAAAAATAGTAGTTCAGTGGTTTGGTAAAAGCAGGGAATTCAGTGCCCTTCACTGCGCTGTTTTGCTCTTCTTACTCTTGCTCTTTTTGTCTCTCTTCTTCAGCCCATCCATGTTAGCTCTCAATAGGTTTGAATAAGCCTGAAAAACACACAGCATGACCTTTTTATCAGGAGGTACAAACTGGTGGAGAGTTGCCCTACTTCACAACAGACTCAGGGTAGCCAAAATCAGAAAGCCTTCCTAATAAAGACTATAGCACCATGGGACACTTATACTGGGAAATGGTATGTGTGTAAAACAGTCTCACATTATAGCAGCTTTTGCACAGGGAGTTGCATCTTTTTTACTTTCTTTTTAAGCAAAAAGAAGAAAAGGCAGGCAACTTCTTGTTCAACTGTACTATACACAGAGCATATCTAAAGTCTAAGACAACAAAATCTAGTTCAAAAACCAGAAAGGAAAGTAATATTTGTGTTGAAATTCCCAGCCTGACATCTTGTACTTGAAAAATACTAGTAAAACATTACAGGACAGCAATGAACCCAATATCAATCTCCCCCTGGCCCTGCCCAGTACTAAGGATGGAATCTAGGGTCTTGCACTTCTGAGGTGAGTGCTCTACCACTGAGGTACATCCCTGGCACTTTTTTTTCACTTTATTTTGAGGCAGGGTCTAGCTAAGTTGGTGTCAAACTTGAGATCCTCCTGCCTCAGCCTTCCAAGTAGTTGGGATTACAGGTATGTAACACCATGCCCAGCTCCCCAAATATCAATCATAACCCAGTGTTCACCATTATGCTGTCTTGCCCTGAGAAGGGGAACATGGGTAACACTAAGAACTCACCATCTGAAACTTATTCACTTCTTTGGAGCTCACCTGGAAAAACAGGAAAAAAGATGTCACCCCTATTTATCCAAACAGGTATCATCTGATCCACTCCAGATAGTAGTATCTCAAAAGACTAATGAAGACAACATCCTAAGTTCTTCCCAACTTCTGAAGTTGTACTAAAGGCTATTTTTCTACCCCACTTCCTCTGCCTCAGGAACAAGCAAAGTACCTCTGCCTTTTTCCACATCAGAACTGCACCAAGATGTGACAGGCAGAAGTGAGCTCCTATGGAAGATCTATTCCATCTCTGTTGAAATACCTTACACACATGGCCCTAAGTTTTCTCCCTGGTTTCTGAGGGATGTCAAATGACATCTCAGGATTAATTTCTAGTGCAACACACACAAAAACTACTCCCTCCTCATCCTCATTTATTCAGGCCAATATTAAGCACAACACAAGCTACTGCAAGAGAAATGCTATCTCTAGAGAAGAATCTCAGGTTTTCCTATTTCATGATATTCAATTTTATTTTTAAAGATCACATAAGCTTGCTTTACTATAAAGGTCTACTCAAGATAACTTGTAACGGGAGAATTATCAACTAATTCTTCTCTATGTTCTCATGAATATTCTATATTACTGTGATTAGAGGGTAGTCTGGATCTGCCCCAAGAGAATACTCACTCAGAATCCAGAGGGTCTTTTGCTTTGCCATACTTAACCTCCACCATGAAAAGAAAGACTAGAGCTCTTAACTAAATGTATACTCTCTTACACACCAAGTCTAACATATATGTTTGCTATGCTGACCACAAAGACAAAGGAATAATGCAGCTTAAGAAATAAAACAATCAGAGCTTAGGTTGTAGCTCAATGGAGTGGTTGCCTCATACACATGAGGCACTGGGTTCAATCCTCAGCACCACACAAAAAATAAAGTAAGGTATCCATCTACAATTAAAATATTTTTTAAAGTAAAACAATCATGATACCAAGAAATTACTTACTGAAGGCCCAGCACAGTAAGGAGATAAGGAAATAAGTATGCCAAGCACTCCTTCCAGCATTAACTATATGCTAACTGTTTCCACAAAAAGTTTAGTATAACAAGTGTTTGACCTCTACCGTCTTCATTTTAATTTTATTGAGATTTCTACTACTAAAGTGGTAAAGGAAAGTCCCCATCCGAAAATAGCTTGGGAGGTACATATTTGCTACCCTTTACCTAAAAAAAAGTAAAATAAAAAGCCTAGTTCAGATGTGAATCATCCTCAGTTAAGTTCTAGACTTTATTATAAACTCCAAAATGTACCATCAAGAATCCAGCTCACCACTGTGCTGATCTTCTTTTTCCCATCCGTTGCTCTCAACAGACATTTGTTGTCTGAGGGCTCAACGCCCTCCACAGAACCCTTCCTCGGTGCGGGTTTAGTTCGACCATCATCTGCACGAAAAATACATCCTAGTGAACACAGCCACATACGTTACTGACAGGTAGATCGAAGTTAAAATAGGAGAGAGGGGATCTAAACAGGTGACCTAATCCATTGTCACTGCTCCAGTTCTGTTTAACTACATATCCGCTACGGAAGTTTGGCCAACCCTTGGAGAAACTACCACTCCACAACAGAAACGCTGTAAGGTAAAGGAATATTAAACCTCACTAATCGTGGTTGGGTTTGGTATCCCTGACAAAACGAGGACCTCTGACATGCTTGGGGCCCACGGTAGACAAGACTGACCTCCACGACAAAACGCTGGGGGGAGGAGGGGGCACCAACCGCAATTCCCAATATCCGGGGCCCAAGTGCCTAGTGCAGGGTGAAGTTAGGGAGGGGACTCTGGTGGCTCCCAGACACTGGGAACCCAGGCCTGGCATCGCTCAGCTTCCAGGGTTCCCTCTCCCCGCTTCCTTCGTCCCTGCCGCGGCGGCTGCTTACACTTCTTCAAAGTGATGTACACGCTGCCCGACAACCGACACTTCTGGAAGAGCCTGGTCAGCTCCGTCAGGAACTGGAACGTAAGAAGCCCGACCCCGTTAGGCAGCCTCAAGTCCTCGCACCGCCGCGTCAAGTAAGTCCCCGTCCCTCCCGCAAGACAAGACAGAAGTCTCGAGCTAAACCCCGAACCTGCATCCGCCCCTGGGCCGGCTAGGCCTGGCTGTACCTGCTCGCTCTCCAGCAGCACCATCGCAGCGCTGCGGGACCCTCCCAGTCAGTCTAAGCCCAGAGCAGTTGGAGCCGGAAGTCTCCCTGCGTGGGGCGGGACTTCCGCAGTTAGGCTTCGAGTCTCTCTCACCAATCCTTGCCCGCGCCCCGCCTTCCCCGCGCCTGCGTCCGAGGACGCCCCCGCCCCTCCCGGGGAGATTGGACCTCCAGCGGCTGGGCTGTTCGGGCACTTCCGATCAGAAATCTTCCCACCTTTATCAGTATGAAGGAGTGAGAACCACGGAAAGATTTAGGAGAAACATGTAGTTGTGTATATTCAGCTGTATGTCGGGCAAGTTGCCTGACAGTTCATTGTCTCAGTTTCCTAGTCTTTAATGCGAGGATTGACAGTGTCTGCTTCACAGTGGTTGTGAAAAGTAAATACAATTGTCTTAACACATAGAATTAAGTGTTAATTGTGGTACTTAGAAACTGCTCGATAACGCACTAACCATTGTTGTAATAATTCCCGTGGAGGTCCTTTTAACTCCTCTTACCAGGGTGGTCCTGAAGAACCACCCAGAGCCCTAGAAAGAGGTTCAAGCCCTAGAACTGGAGCCCAGTCATAGTTCTACTTCTGGATTTGGTCAAGCGATACGGGTTCTAGGCCCTACTGGGCTAGTAGCCAACTTGAACCCTGAGCCCTCTGTAAAGTCAAACATTCCATCCTGCAACAGGTTTTTGCTGAGCGCTGCTGAGCCTGTGCCAGGCACTATTTTAGGTGTTGAACATACAGCGAACACAAGACAAGCTAAGTTCCTGGTTTCCTGGAACTTGGGTCAAAAGTGTAGAGAGGAAATAATCAACAAACAAAACAAGTGAGTAGTATAGCTTCAGATAATGATGAATGCTGTGAAGACAACAAGGTGATAAGATGCTAGTGACAAGTAGCTGCTTTAGGATGGGCAAGGAGAGTTTTCCTTGAAGAGAATTTTAAACTAAAAGCTAAAAGGACCAGTCATCTAAAGTTTTAGGAACACAGTGTTTTAGACAAAGGGATTGACTAGAGCTAAGACTCCCAAAGAGAAAAGCAGCTACCCTGAGTCAGCAAGGCTGGGAGGTGGGGGTGGGCGGAGAGGGCCTGAGGAAGGAGTAAAGGAGTATGGAGAGGTAGCTGGTGACCAGATCGTGTAGGGCCTATGACCATCATTTGGATTTTGTTCCAGGTACAAAGAGAAGATTCTTGCTAAGGAAGTTTTTAAACAGCACAGTGACAATCTGATTTCTATTTTTAAAAGATCCCTCTGTGGTGTGGAGAATGCACTCTAGAGAGAGAAGGCAGGAACTGGGGAGACCAGTTCAGTAATTGTATTAGCTTCCAGTTACTACTATAACAAACCACCACAAACAGTGAGTTGAGGCAGGATGGATTTATTCTTTTACATGTCTGGAGGTCAGAATTCTTAAAATCAGTGTTTCTGTAGGCCTCCATGTGAGAAATAGAAAACCCAGTCCATTTTAGAATACAGCTTTAATTGGATCCAACTATAGCTATTTGAATTATAACCCTTCCCGTTGTCTGCCCCAATTTTAAAATAGCCAGTCCCATAGATCATAAAACCCTGAACAGCGCTATGTTAGGTTAGAGATATAAGCAGGTGGACTGCCTGCCCAGGGGAGCTTGCTAGCCAGGTTCCTGTAGCATGCCCTTCTGACAGGAGTAAGTTTGCTTTGCCCACCCACTTTCAAGCACATGTCTGATTCCCCCCCACTTCCATATTTCTAACATACATTCCATCTGGATGTTTCCAGGAAGAATTTGTTTCCTAATCTTCTGGAAAGTACCTGCATTCCTTGACTTTCAAACCACTACAAGCTCTTTCTTCTATTGTACTACCACCACCACTACCACCACCATTACCATTACTACTGGCTCTGATGTTCCTGCCTTCCTTGGATGAGGATCTTTCCAGTTATCCTTGGGTCTACCAGATAATCTAGGACAATCTATCACAAGATTCTTAATTTGATTACATCTGCAAAGTTCTTTAATCTCGTAGAATAACATATTCACAAGTTCCAGATATGAAGGCAGAGACATCGTGGGGGCATCCAGCCTACCACTGAGCTTACTGCAGGTGCTAGCCTGTTTGCAGTGAGAACAATTCACATGGAATTGAATGTGAACATCAACAGGAAAAGAGGAATGGAAATGACTCATGAATCATGCTACTATATGTATTTTAAAAGCAAGACTTTTGTTGGGCATGGTGGCTCATGCTATAATCCCAGTCACTTGGGAGGCTCAGGCAGGAGGGTCAGAAGTTGCAGGCAAGCCTCAGCAGCTTAGCAAGAATTTGTCTCCAAATTTAAAAGTGGTTTGGGGATATAGCTCACTGACAGAACCCCTGGGGTTTAATCCTCCATACCAAAAAAAAACAAAAACAAAAACAAAAACAAAGAGAGTAAGACATTTAGGTTTGCTCTTATATGGGTGATACAAATATTTAAATTTAAATGAATTCAAATTAAATGTCTTGAATTCCTCAGTCACATTAGCCACATTTCGAAGATTTTGTAGCCACAAGTGGGTTGGACAGTATAGAGATTTCATTGGACAATCAATAGCAATGAGCCTGGCATGTAATAAATGCTCAATAAACAGCATCGAACAGTGTTAGTATTTATAGACTACACAACTTCCATCATTTGGATATCACTAACCTGATTTCTACCAATATTCTAATACCACCTGTACTGTTAGTGAATATTTTTTTAAGTTGACTCATTTTATGCTTACATATGTTTAATATCATTATCATAAATGGAAAATCAGTATCATTTTTCCATAAATAAATCACAAAAATAACTACCATGAAATGATGTTGCTAAATTTAAAAATGTTTAGATTTAAATGTTTAGGGCTGGGGTTGTGGCTCAGTGGTAGAGTGCTTGCCTAGCACGTGTGAGGCTCTGGGTTTGATCCTCAGCACCACATAAAAATAAATAAAATAAATAAAGGTATTGTGTCCATCTAAAATTTAAAAATTTGTTTAAATTCTTAAAGCAATGAATAAAATGGAGCTAATTGATTTATCAGTTTATATCTGAGAATAAATTTCCCAGTGAGAAATGGTATTTTAAAAAATTTTTTTAGTTGTAGATGGACACAATGCCTTTATTTTATTTTATTTTTTTATGTGGTGCTGAGAATCAAACCCAGTGCCTCATACATGCTAGGCAAGCTTTCTACAACTGAGCCAAAACCCAGCCCTGAAAATGGTGTTTTTTATGGTCATAAAAGAAGGTAGTTTAGGGTGCAAAGAAATTAAGTTTATATCAACAAGTCATGGTTACATTTTGATGTTATCTAAACACCAAAATTCTAACTTGCAATTATGTGTGGTTATAGTAATATATTATTAATCAAATTATAATTTAAATATGTAATAAAGGTTATGACTTTTAGCCCTTTGAACAAAGAAGAATGCACGTGAGGCAGAGAGCTGAGTCACCTTGTCCCTCTCCCTCGCTCCAGGAGAACCTGAGATGGAAATGACTCCCAAATCCCCTTCTGCATCATGAGGACTTCAGCTCAGTCTGGGTAGCATCAAGGGTAGAATGGAGCCCCTTAGCACACAACTGTGGCACCTGCTTTGCCTGGCATTGGCTCCCTCCCCATGGGCAGCGCTACTACAGGTAGACCAGGGAGAGAAAAATACCCCCTGCTCCCTGGTGGCCTAAGGGACCCAAGGGACGTGGATGAATATGCCTGCTTGTACCACCAAAAGTCATCTCTCCAAAAATGTTGGTGGTCACATGTCTTTTCCACAAACAGAACACAATTTAATTTATTAGGTTTTAATTAGTGTTAGATTTTAATTAGGGTCAGGAATTAGGTTAGGGCTTGACTATGGTTAAGGGTCTTGTTGAGGTTAGAGCTGATGAATTTACTGTTACAGTTACTTTAATGCAACTATACTTTGCAGTGCTTGAGAAGTGTGATGGTCAAAAACAGCCACTAGTTCCTTCCTGCCTGAGTTTGAATTCCAGTTCTACTTCTTCTTGTCTAAGTGACCAGAGGTAAATTATAGGATCCCTATTAAAAGATAATTTTTAATAGGCAAAATTATGACTCATAGACATATGAAGTATAAATGTTTAAATGATTGCTATAAGGGAACTAGGTAGATGTTACAACTCATCATTCTTCAAAGGAGAACACAAAGAACAGATGCATTTATAGATCAGGAATTCTGAAATGAATTTGTAAATACAAGAAAAACTGAATCTCCCACAGAAGGGGCCCAGGGTTGTCCTTCTACTGAACAGAGGTGGAACCATTTGCACTGTCATGGGTTCTCTATAACCCACAGAGAGGAAATAAAGAGCTAGAATCAGCTAATCCAAAATGGCAAGATCTAAACAATGTATAATTTTCCATTGGAAATATCCACCAATCCTTGTTTTGTTGTGGTGGTGTTTCCCCACCACCCCCCTCTCTCTCTCTTTTACTTTTGTTTCCACTAATCTTTTTTGCTTACTTCAAATTTACTTAAATCCCTCTGTACCTCAATCTTCTCATCTGTAAAATTGGCAAGTCATTAAAGTGCCTACCTCCCTGATAGGTGGAAGAGTAAAGGTTCTAGTCTGTGCATTTTTGCATCCCAGTCACATAGATTGGAGTTGACCATTCCCATTTCCTCCTTGCCCAAGTGGATTCGTCCTACAGAAGTAGATCACAAGAAGCAGGAATTATTGTCAGTCTTATCAGTAAGGCAAACCTTACAGAGACTGTCCTCTGGGCTACTTTGTTTTCAGTTTCACTTTGAAGAGAACCACACTTGGGTTCTGAGCTGCCTCACCAGTGACCCAGTGTGCTAACTTTAGGGTCACCTCCCTATTAAGGAAGGAGAGTGCCACTGAAATGCAGCAGGAATTGGCACTGGTTGGATTTGGGTTCAAGGTGACAGAGTAAGGTCCTAAGGCTTAGAGACCTCCTGAGTCAGTGGGAGGTGGTTAACTCTGGTGGAGGCAACTCAAGGAAGAGAACTGGGTGCCCCCAGAAGAGAGTAACTGCCATGAAACCATGTCACCACGTTCCCCTGACTGAATCCACTCTGACACTCATAGGTACCATTTCCTTTACTCTTTTCTTCAGTCAACAAGTGTCTGTTGGGAGTCTCAGAGCTCCAGGGACTTCTGCTCCCATCGCTATCCCCATCTCCAGATAAAGTCTTGGATTTAAATTCTAGCCCCGGTGCCCCAGAGAGACAGCATTGAAAGGCCTGAACTGACTTGGAATCAGCAGGCCTGGGTTTTCCCCATTCCCTCACTTTGTGGAACCTGGGACAAAGTACTTACCTGTACCTTATCCTCCGCATAGTACCTACCCCAAGGGTTGATTTGGGGTTTCAAGGAGGTAATCCACGCAAAGTGTTCATAGTAAGCACCCAACTGATTGACTTTTTTCCCACCATTATGTTGAGGACTTAAATTACTAAGGTCACCTCCATTCCAACATTCTGCAAACTACTGCTTTTCTCCCCCCTGGCCCTTCTAGAGGCCCCAAGGAAATTTCGAGAGCCTACAGATGTCAGTGATTTGCTCTGGCTGCTTGCTCATGGCTTCCCTTGGCCTCTCTAGGCAATATCCCCCAGCAGCAGCGCCCCCCTGGGCTCAACTGCAGCGCTCCTCGAAGCCGGCAGGGGACGCCCTAGCCTCACTGGACAAGAGCAGTAGCAAGCAGCTCCAGCATTGCCCCATCATTTGCCTAAGACTAACCAGAAGAATTTGTGGTCATTATCCTTCAATATTATTTTGGGGGAGACAAGCTTTCTTTGTAACAGGGATATATCATACATTCATTGAGCAAGGACTAAACGAGCATCCACTCCTGCCAAGCACTGTTTTAGGTCCTGGAAACCAACTGAGTTCCTTATCACTCACCTATATTTATTGAGAAGTTACTCAATGTCAGGCTCATTTCTAGATGCTTTACATATATTTTCTCTTCAATCCTCACAACAAGCCTGAGAGGTGAGTGTGGTCTTATGTTCATTTTCTGACTGGAGACACTGAGGCACTGAAGGGAAATGTCAGGTCTCAAGTCACAGCTGGTAAGAAAAAGGTGGAATGGAGCTTTGAACCTGGAGGGCTGACTTGGGGGCCACTCATCATGCTGTGCTGTGTTTCAGGAAGGAACATGCCAACAAGCACAGTCTAAGGACAAGCCTGGCAGGGGACAGGGCCTTTCAGATGTCCAAAGCAGTGGTGGCAAGTGAGGAGAGGTGATTGATTGAAGGGAGGGAAGGCAGATAAAAAAAGAAAGGTCTGACCAAAGTAGAAAATCCCGTGTTCTACTCTCCACCCCTCAACTTTCTTCCTCCCTTAGTGTGGATGTCTATCTCAAGCCTCTATCCTTCCCCCTTCAGAGTCAGAGTCCTCAATCTGTGCATTCTAGGCACAAATGACACTTTCTGACTATGTTTTTGAAGGAAATTCACTTTTATTTCCATGAGTCTCCACCTCCTTAACTATAAAACAGGAATTTTTTTCTCACACTGCTCAGATGAGTCAAGTGTGATAATGTAGATAGAAACATTTTATAGATGAAACCTGATGCCACAAAAGTTAGGTTTCAGTGTTCTTTTCCTCTTCTACTCAAGCAGTACTTTGGGGCACAAAGAATTAGTACACCTGCTCACCCCTACCCCAACCTTAGGCCCTCACTAACCTTAATGAGCTGAGTAGAGGAAACACATCATCTAGTGACTACACCACCCTAACATGTTCATCACAAATATCTCACACATTCCATTTGGGAAGAAAATCGAGGAAGTGTTGAACTAAAGAAAAACTCTAATGGAGGGATTTCAGGTGCTCGGGCTTTGGGGAAATGCGTAGGAATTCCCAGAATCCCACATACTATGCCTCATGAACAGTCTCTGGCCCCATGTGCCTAGGTCAGCCCTATACAGAATCAGGTGGTGTCATGAAATGCCTGTGAGCTTTTACCATGTGGTCCTCATCCCATCCATGATTGTCTTCCTTGTTGAACCTCAAGAAGTGGGGTCAGCACATTCCTTGTTGTATGAGAGGAAACTGAGGCCAAGCCAGTCAGGACTGGTTATGTGCTCAAACAGTTCCAGTCACGTGGGAGGTCAGGAGAATGACAGACATTGTCTTCTTCCTGCCATCCTCTTCCTTCCACATTCATAGCTTTAGGGTAGAAAGAGGGGCCACTTTGTTCATGATAATCAGGGGGGGGTCTCAAATTTAAAATTTTTCTACCTAGAAATGAAGGACAGCAAATTATATAACCAGAGTTTCTACACAAATTACCCAGGTGTCCTAACTCCCAAAAGCAACAGATGCTATTCATTTCTCCATGTCATCATTTATCCTTGATTGTCCAGGGAAGGCCTCTCCACCTCTGACAGACCAACAGGGATAGATTTATTTGGGGAAACTTAGACATAATGGACAGACTCCCCATCTGATCAAGCCAAGTTCTGACTAATGAGTCACAGCATTGAGCTGGAAGAGGCCTCCCAAGATATTTCTACCCAATTTTTTACCTTAGATTTATTCACAAGTAAGAAAACTGGGGTGCAGAAAGGAAAAGCAACTTAACCAAGATCACAAAACTTGGCAATGGCCAGGTGCAGTGGCTCACACCTGTAATCCCCAACAACTCAGGAGGCTGAGGCAGGAGGATTGCAAGTTCCAGGCCAGCTTCAGCAACTTAGCGAGGCCCCCAACAACTTAGCAAGACCCTGTCTCAAAAAATAAAAACCGTCTGGGGATGTGGCTCAGTGGTTAAGCACTCCTGGGTTCAATCCCTGGTACAAAAAATTTTACGAAATAATTAAAAAAAAAAAAAAAACTTGGTAATGACAAAGTAGAGGCAGGCAGCCCTGAGCCCCAGGTCCTTGCACTTTCCACTGCCCTCACAGGCCTCTGAATGCCCCCACCTGGCCGAGACACAGAGCAGGAGGGAGCACAGAGACCGCCCCCCTTGATTAGCCAAGAGCAACTCAAGTTGTCTTCCAGCAGGTGAACTCCATGTGTTGGTTAGGGTTAGGGTTAGGCCATCCCTGGGGAAGGAAAGAGCCTGAGGCGTCCTCACACCTCAGGCGCCAGGCCTCGGATTAGAGGCGACTTCCTCCTTGGCCCTCATCCAAGGCCATTTCACAATGGGGGGAAGAGTGCTGGGTTGAGAAAAGCTGGTTACTGCTCTTTCCACCCCCACTCCAGCCCCTCTCAGACCCTCTGGGGAGAACAAGCCAGACCCTGCCTGAGGTTTGGGGTGAAGAGAGCTGCAAGAAAGGAGACAAAGGCTGGATGCCCCCTGCCAGTGATATTCTCGGAGAGGTGTTCCTGGAGTTGGACAAGGGGGCAGGCTGGTATGTGCCACAACCCACCTCCTTCCCCAACTGTCCACCTGCAAGTGCTTACACTGGAGGGATTCTTCTGAGAGTTGAGGTGCTCAATTCAGGTTAGCCCAGGACACTCTTGTTATTAATCAAAGGGGAGCCTGGAAGTTGAGAGGTCCACAGGCTTGAAGAGGAGCAGGGCCTTGGTCAGCTTCCCATGCACAGATGTGACTGCCAGGCAGAACATCCTAGGGAGGGAAGCCCAAGTCACCCTTCCCTTTCTCTTCCCAACAAGCCACAGTGTCTGGGGCAAACTATGGCTTAGCAGACAGAAATTCAGGCAGGAACCAAAAGAGAGACACTGGGACATTTGCTGAGTATTGATTTTGCCCTTGTAATGGGTCAACACTGAGCTAGCTCTGAAAGGGATCTTGTTTGAAGTAGGAGGTAAAGGTTAAAGACTGTCTGAAAGTCTTAAAGAGGAGACAGAACAAACCTAGGTGAAATGTCAAACCACAAGACAAATCAGTGGGAGATGAGGGCCTACATTCTCATGCCTGATGGTCTGGTATTCTAGGTTTGGGGAGGGGACACTGTGGAAAAATCCTAAGGGAAGAGAAGGAACAGAGGGGCCCAGAGAATGGGATAAATTTGGCTCTGCAGAGAAAAGGAAAAGCTCTTCAACACAGGAAGAGGAAAATGAAATGGGAATGAGAAGACACACTGAAGGACAGGACCCCTTTGCATAGAGAATGGTGAGCCTGGAGACTGGAAATGTGCCTGACCAGGAGACACCTCCTCACTGAGCTGCTGCTCTTGCATACCATTCTCTGTCTGTATCCATGGGAAGTTTCTGGACTACTGAGGCAGAATACCATATGGAGGGCTAGGCAGGGAGTGGCAGTGCCATGGAGCTCACCCCTCTATCGTGGAGGGGCCCTCTAACAACAGGAAGCAGCTGCAAGAGGCTCCAGGGCTGTACTGGTGTCTGTCACTCTCCTACCCCAGTTGCACCCCTGCAGAACAAATTGTTCTTCAAGAAGCTCTGGGACAGAGGGCCCACACCTGCTCCCAGGTCGGTTTGGATGAGCCCCCATCAGCTCAGGCTGGGAGCCCAGCAGGGCCAGGGTGAGGTTCTACAGCCTTCCTCCCCATCACCCCTCCTCCCTACCCCCTGCGGCAGTTTACTAGAGCAATGAAACACAAAATGAGAGCACTGGGGGAAATGGGAACTGACTCTTCATAAATACCTCATTCTGGAACTTCCAACAATGTCCCCAAAAATAAGACCTAAGCTCCAGGTCCCAAACTCTGCATTGTTCATTAGTAAACCTACAGAAACTAGATTGGAAGTCAGAGCACTAACTGACCAGCTATAAGGCCTTGGACAAATCACTTCCTTTAGTTGAAATTCAGTTTCTTCCTCTATAACATGGGGGGTTGGAACTGATGAGCTGTAAGGTCCCTTCCAGTTTTGTGAGACTGATGTTCTGAGGTAACTTTAAGGTTACCATAGTAGCTAAGTTGTAAAGCAGTTGTCTAGCATACAAGAGACCTTTGGTTCAATCCCTGAACTGAAAAATAAAGGGAAAAAAAAGGTCACCATAGTGACTCTTTGGGGCTATGATAGGGAGAAATTAGGATGAGAATCCAACTAAGATCAAATAAAGTGGAATTGGATTCAATTTAGGACCTGAGATTTCCAGAATGGGCTTTTGTTTCTTCCTGATTGTCATGATAAAGAGATTTGGGTCTTTCGGACTGAGAATATCTCAAGAAGAGCTAATTTCACAGAAGATTCCCCATCACTTGGTGGGGGAAGAGCTAGAATCCTTCCAGATAACTTGAGGTCATTCCTTAGTCACATACACCCCCATTTGGAGTGGGCTGGGGAGGGAGACACACTGGAGAGCAGGTAGTGGGGTACAGTAATAACTGGGAGAGACAAATCCCATCCATCCTAACTCTATGTTCCACTTAAGCTGCTCCTTAAAATTCCTGGGGACTAAATTTTCATTCCAGCATAGGGAAGGAAAAATTTTCCCTCTACCTTCCAAGGGTTTGATCACTGAGTCTGTAAAATAAACTGACAGCAGACAGATTAATAGAGAAAAGGCATAGAAATTTATTACATGTATGGGAGCATCACAGGAGAAAAAAGTGAATGCCCAATAACCCAGGAAGATCTAGTTTATACATCCTCTTCATGTCAAGGGGTCGGGGGATGCAGGCAACTTAGGAGAGAGAAGTGATTTGGAGGGATGATGAATGGACCCTCAGAATAAGTGATATAGCCTGTGACAGAGATTGTCTGGGCATAGTGTCATCTCCAATAGGACTCCTCCTAGAAGATCTATCTTTAGACAAATAAGTGAAGTTCAAACAAAGTCCTTGAATTTGCTTTTCCCCGGGTGCCATTGGTTTAAAGTAATCAGCACATCAAAGTGGCAATTAGGGGTTCCATCCCCTGAGCTTCTTCACCAGTTACAGTTAAATTTTGACACAACCATTCAAATTTCCCATGAAGGTATAAATGACTAATATTATATCCTTCTAGGACCCAAGGTGTGCTGAGAGGCCTTAAGAGGGGGTGGGAACTGAAAAAAGGAAAGAAGGAAAACACCCAAAGATCACAGGAACCATGCTTTTTCTGAAGCCAGATCTAGGGCTAGCAGTTCAGAGTAGTCCCCTATCACAGTAATGTGGAAGAAGGTCCAGGACCCCCTACATGCCCTCTGGTTGACTTCTGAAACCCTCCACAATTACCTCTGAGGCCCCAGCAGACCCTGGAAAGTATAACCCAGCCTAGCTCCCACCTGTCTACTGCCTACTCTTTTTCCAGTGTTTTAGAAGGACAAAGTCACACTGCTCTCTGACCTCCCACCAGACTACCCAGGTGACTTAAGTCAAAAGGACTCATCTGAGCTATTTCAAAAGGGGCCACAATCCTAGAATCTTGGAGGTGGCTTCAGGGCAGGGTGGTTGTGTGAGGTGGAAGGATGGGCAAGAGGGTGTAGAAGAAGGGAACATGCTGTTCCCTACTGGCCTTTGGTCTGCAGGGCTGCACTCTGCCAAGTCCAATGTTGGCAAAAAACAAAGGGAGAGAAGCAGAACAAGGCCAGACTAGGCCCACGTGTGGTGATTCTCAATTGCTCTCTAAAACAAGGCCAACCTGGGGTTTGGCATGGTCCTGCCTCTGCGTGTGTACGTGCGCATGCGTGTGTGCATGTGCACACAAGAGGGTGTGGGTTGCTTGGCCTGGGTGAGTGCTGGCAATCACAGTAGAGAAGATGCCAAAACTCTATTTACTGTCAAGGCCATTGGTGCTGGGATCTACAGAGCCAGGGCCCTCCCGCCCCTGTGCCTGCCCCTGTGCCTGCCCCTGCCCACACCAAGGCACTGCCTCTCACAACAAACAAAGGAAGCAGAGAGGTGAAGAGGCCGGAAGGAGAGGCTTCGCCTTCAAGGGGTGCTCACCAGGCCAGCAGCATTCCTCCCTGCAATGCAGACTTCCCCTTCAATCTGCAAGGAGGCTTCCCTTTGTGAGCAACTTCTTTGCCTTAGTGCACTCCATAAGTCCCCAACTCCCTCTTCTCCAAAAACATACACTGTCTGGCAGTAGGTGCAGAATAAGGAAGGGCTTCAGGACAAGACCACTGGACTGGGGCTGTAGCTCAGCGGTAGAGCATTTGCTTAGCATGTGTGAATTCCCAGGTTCAATTCCCACTACCACACACACAGAGAAAGAGAGAGAGAGAGAGAGAGAGAGGAAGAGAGAGAAGTACAGAATCACTGGTATCAAGCTGTAAAGAGAGGAAGGGACTTGGAAAAACTGAAACTAGTGGGTATGGGAGATGAGAGAGATGTTTCACACCGGAAAAGGATTAGGAATGACTTATGACTTAGAGGGAAGGTTATAAAGAGGTCTCTGGTCATATATTTTGACATCAGTTCTCTGACACCAACTGGGCATCCTGCAATTCAATTCAGGGTCATTTCTGACACTAACCAGAGATAGCATCAGATCCCACAAGCTAAAGGACAAAGTCCCCAAGAAGATTGCTCTTCCTTCAGTAGTCAGAACTTTCTTTTCAACTTGGCTACACATTTGGGGACACTTGTCAACCCCCTAAGATTTAATAATTCACTAGAATGACTCACAGAATTCACTAAAAGCACAATATTTATAGTTTTCTTATAAAATATGACTCAAGTACTACAAAAGGAAGCCAGAAGCAGGGGTGCACACCTGTAATCCCAGCAACTTGGGAGACCGAGGCAGGAGGATCACAGGTTCAAGGTCAGACCCAGCAACTCAGTGAGACCCAGTCTCAAAATAAAAAAATAAAAAGGGTTGGGAATGTGGTTCAGTGGTAGAGCACCCTTGGGTTCTATCCCCCATGCCAAAAAAAAAAAAAAAAGAGCTTAAAAGGAGAGGGTCAAGGAGGGAGGGTTACAGAGCTGATGTCCTCTGCTGTGGAATCTAGAACCCAGAACGTCACCTTACCAGCAAGCACACACTGTGTTTACTAACAAGAAATTTGTCCCAGTTTCCAGGTCCAGAGTTTCTATATGGGATTTCAGTCCATGGGCATGACTGAGTAAACCATTGACCATATGAAGAACATGATCTATAGTCCTCTTCCCTCTCCAGAGGTTGGGGTGCAGTGAAGTGGGGTGTGGTGATGACATTTCTCACTCTCTGATCACATGCTTGGTCTTTCTGGCATGGCCAGTTCTTCCCTTAAAACAGCCTAGGGGCCTACCAAGAGTCACCTCATTAGCATAAACTCAGGAATGGTGGAAAGGGGCTCAGTATAAATAAGAGTTACTCTATCACTTAGGAAATGCCCAGGGACTTTGGAAGTTATATGCCAGGAAAGGAGGATAAAAACTGAGTGCATTTTTAAAATTATACCACAGATCAAAATAGACAGTTGTTATTGGGAAAATAATGGGAGCTGATGATGGAAATGTAGGATACTACTGACTTATAAGGTCAGAAATTGATGATATTGGTGCTCAGAAAATGACACCCCCAAATATGACCCTTGACATGCTAACAAACTCAAGCTGCAGTCTCCAGGTCTGTCTGACCTTCCCTGCCCCCAACTCCATCTTTTCTCTCAGTCCTGCCTCTTTCAAAGCACAGGGAGGGACTTTCTCTGAAGTTGCTTTATCTACCTGAAGACCCTATCCACTAAAGAACAATTGCTTTCAATCTTTTTGCTGAAATTCCATTAACCAAGGAAAATTAAACTCATAGCACAGGGGAAGAGACTGAAAATCAGATACTGCCCCTAGGCCCTAGAGGAAATTGGTCCCAGATCACTGTCTATTCTTCAGCCTATCTATCTCCTCTAAAAACTTTTACTCCCCTAAATTGGCTACAGTGCTCCACTCTACCACAACCCTCTCCCCTGCAGAGGATGGCTAAGCCTCAACCATTTGGCCCTTCTTTGAGTTATATATTTTGTGTGGTTCCTATGTGTATGTGCGCATTAAAAATCTGTATGCTTTTTCTCCTGCTAATCTGCCCATTGTCAGTTTATTTTAGCAGACCCAATTATAGAAACTTCAGAGGGAGAGTTTTAACTTCCCAGACATGGGTAAGAGGAAAAGTCACTCCCCTCCTGAGGAAGTGGAAGCAGAGGAAAAGCAATAGAGACAACTCCCTCAAGTCACCATCTTAATAGAATCTTCGGCTCCTTTTATAGGTTTCACCCACACACACACACTTGCCCAGAAGGGAGGAGGTTTGCCCTAGTCTCTGCTTCAACCTGGAGTTCCCCACCAAAACTGTCTTCCTTCAACTCTGCCTAGTGACATTCCTCCCAATTCCAATGCCTTCTCCTCATCTAGAAGCCTCCCTTGGTTACCCCAGTGTGAAGTGACCCTGCCTTAAATTCTGAAAGCCTTTTGAATCAGTCCCCTACTGCCCTTAGAAACAATGAGACAGCCATATTGTGATTCACATTCTTATCTCCCCAATTTGATCCTAAACACCTTGGCTGAGTGCCCCTTTGTGCTTCATTCCAAACATCCAGCACTGTGTGTTTTGTGTAACATTTCCAGGCCTGTGCGGACATCCTTTGGCATCTTCAGCCCTTCCTCTGCCCCTGAAGAACTCGGTGCCTTCCCTCACTGAGTCTGAATCTCTCTGGAGACAGTGTGAATGCTGCCCTGCCAGACTGCGAGCTCCTCCAGGGCAAGGACATGTGCCTACTTTCCAAGCCTGACAAGTAGTGCATGCCCAACATGTGTGCAGAACGAACACAGCTCCTCCCAGAGAGTGTCACCTTTCTCACATTTAGGAAAAATAAAGAGAGTGGGGGATGAATTATACTGAGAAAAATGAAAAGGAAGTGGCAGGAGGGCAGGGGAGGACTAAATAAGGGCAAGACTGGCTTTTCCCATAGGACCCTGGGTCTCCTGGCCCTCTTGCCAAAAGACTCTACTCTTGGTAGTGCTGTTCTGGTAGGCAGGTGAACTGGCAGGATGAGAAGTCAGACCAGCATGAACAGGCAGGCAGGCAGCTGGGCAGCATTAAGCATCACACTAGCCTCTGGGGACAGAATAGCTGAAAAGAGCTGTTCTGGAGATTGTGTGAAAGCTTTCCCCTTGAATGGCTTCCAGCCCTTTTGACAACCCCAGAGCATGTCCAAGCCCTAGTGAGCTGAGGTTTACTCACTCACACTAATGGTTACTACCCGGAGGCCCCAGGCTGAGTGGGAACATCCTGCTCAGCCACCAGCTGCTCCCGTGAGGCTGGGCCCATTGCCCCTGCGGGAGCCACTGCAGGTCTTCGATGGCCAACCTGGGGTTGCAGGGGGCTTCTTTAGGCCTCCCCCCAGGCACAGTGCCATGACTTAGAAGGAATCAATTGCTTAGGAGAGCAGTAGCTAGACATGAACAGGGACTCCATGCCAAGGTTTTTTGGTGGCCCAAAAACTGCCCAGTTCATGACAGTGCTTTGACCTCTCCAGGTTTTAGGGCATCTGAGGCAGGGGTTTGTCTCTTACCTCTGATTCCCAAGTCCTCTGACTTTTCTGTGGCCTGCTACCCTCCCCACACTTGGTTAAGCATGCTACCCAGCATCCTGGGGAAGTCACAGTTTGGGAATAGAAGGACCGGAGAAGGCTTGCTCCCAAGAAATAGTTAATCCTCTCCCCTTCCCCCAGGCCCCTTGCACCTGCAAGCTGTGGTGTGTGGTTTCCCACAGCTGCAGCTGGCTCCTCAGCAGCCCTCTCCCTCAGAGGGAACCTGAGAGGCCCCAGGCCTGAGGCGCCTGGGAGGGGCTCCTCACCCTGCAGCCAGTTGCTGGGGGTGGCATGGAAGGGTCTTGTAGTCCTCTAGCCTAGCCTAGACCTGCCACAAGGAGTCCTTTGGTGGAGTGACCAATCTGGAGTTCTAGTTTTGAAGCCAAAGGCAGAGATTCTAGTGGGAAAGTTGGGAGAGGTTTACTGAGAAGGGAAACTAGCCACAGGCCCTTACCACAGGGCCCCTCACTTGTCCCAACTCTACTGACTTCTGGAAGAAGCTAACTGGCCTCTTTAGCTTAGGGTTGGTGTCCCTCAAGATGGGACATAGAACTCCAGAGGGAGAGGGTGAAATGAGCACTTGAGCTGAGTTGGAAGGACAGGAAGAAAGAGAAGGAAGTGAGATTCAGGGGCCAGGTCTCTGCTGGTCAAGACAGCCTTGTACACACGATGCTATGACCCAGGCAGGGCCTGTTCTTGATCTGTCCTACAAAAGGCAGCTTGCCACAAAGCCGTAGGCAGATACTCAGCTGCATTTTGGGTGAGTCACACGTGCTCCAGGGACACCTCTAGAAACTGCTCATGCTAAGGCAATGAGGCCAGTGCTAGGAGCTGCCCTGCTAGGACATTTCCCCAAGACAGCATTAGCAGGGTTCAGAGGCTCATCCTGCTCTGACAGCCTGCCCATCCTCCACCCCTGGGCCACCAGACACATGCTCAAATCCCAGAGGGACATCTGGCTCATGATGTCCAGGGTGCTCCTCCCAGGTCACAGTCAAAGGGTGCTTACAGTCAAGAGGTCCAGAGCCAAGGCCTAGGGTTATGGAGGAATAGGAAGTTAGGAATCTGACATGCACAGGCTTGACAGATTCCAGGACTCTGGCTTATCTCACATTCAGCTCCAGGCAAACTACTTCTGTCCCTGCCTCAGGCTTGGGGCTTCAGTGGCCTCTAGTCTGCAGAAAAGCCCCATCACCTCCTCAGAGATAATTCCAGACTCAGTGTAGGAAGAGGGAGGGCCACTTGGCAAAGGAGGCTTGAGAGGAAATGGAACGACCCAGCTACAGGGACCCCTGGATCAGATGTGGAAAAGAGAAAGAAGGGGCCCAGAAGAAGCTACAGTTGGGTCTGCATTTTTTGGCTTCAGGAAGAGACTGACTGCAAGGTGGCAGCCAGGCCCCAGAGGAGGTAAGGGTACATGCTGGGCTGGCACTGCGCAAGCTTCAGTCTTGGCCCCCACAGAACCTGACACTCCTGTCAGGGTATAACTGATGCCAAACACTAGGGCCAGAGCCAGGAGTCCACTGTGTGTTCCAGACGGTGCTTGGCCCATTCACAGCAGTGCCACACGACCAGCCTGTAGTGCAGAGTTCTGGCTGGGAGCCGGAGGCTGATTTACAGTTTGCCTGAGTGTGTATAAAAGCAAAACCCTGTGAGGGTTTTTGAGTTCCTAAGAAATTGGGGTTAGATAAAAAAAAAGCCCATGATAAGGTGATTCTGCCCACGCTGAGTTTTTTGCTGCCTCATTTTTATGACACTATACTCATATTTACTCATTATGGCTGTCTAGAACCCATGTGTCAAGAAAAATCACAGGAAATCTGTTGTTCGAAGGGGATGGCCCACATCTGCAGGGCACCTTCTGACCTTCACAAACAGCATTGTCAGTTTCCTTCTTGTTCACCCATATTTGATTTTTTTTTTTTTATTAGTATGGGCCCTTTGCCAGTGCTGACATTACTGAGTTAAGAATCTTTCCACCCATTACTGAGTTAAGAATCTTTCCACCCATTACTGAGTTAAGAATCTTTCCATTATAGGCGTACGCCTATAATCCCAGTGACTCCGGAGGCTGAAGCTGGAGGAGTACAGGTTCAAGACCAGCCTCAGCAACTTGGTGAGTAACTTACCCCTAAGTAACTTAGCGAGACCCTGTCTCAAAATAAAAAAGGTTAGGGATTTGGCTCGGTGTTTAAGTGCCCCTGGATTCAATCTTGGTAAACCCTTCCCATTCCACCCCCCAAAAATCTTTTTGCTCTTACTTTTATCTTGTATTTCATTCAACTGACATTAAGGGAGTACCTACTATGTGTCATCTATTGTGATGGTGATAGAGACTCATTGATCAATAAAACTAAGCCCCTATCCTTGGTGAGCTAACAGGTCACACCCCAAACATCACAGCTGGCATCATAGGGGGGTAATTCTCTGCACCCAACCATGACTATTGAACACTTTAAGTTTCTGGAAAGAAAGATTTTAAAGTCCACAAAAGTTGAGAATCCTCTGAAAAGAATGGTGAATTTTTCATTTTGTTTTTAAATATTTACAGCAGTAACACAGTCCAAACATAAAATGGAATAAAAAGTTAAATGAGAAAATTTCCTCCTAATTTTCTTTAACATTCCCAACACCTCACAGTTTTTTGTTTATTTGTTTTGCAATGCTGAGGATTAAACTCAAGGCCTCACAAATACTAGGCAAGTCCTCTACCACTGAGCAACATGTCCAACCCGGTTCTCAACTTCTGAGATAAAAAGTTTTTATATTCTTCTAGGACTTCTTTATGTAAATGTATTTAATTTCCCTCTTTATTGTTCAAAAAGATAGTTTACTATAATCATGGTTTTTCTTACTAACATGCCCTGGAGATTGTTCCATATTTGGACATAGAATGTTCCCTATACAGCAGCAAAGTGTTCCTTGTTCTAAACCACACAGTCCTATGTATGTGGTAGTAGGTAGGGGCTCTCCAGTCCTCTGCTACTAGATATATGTGTCCCTTCAGATGTGTGCAGGCCCCTGTAGGATGAATTCAGGGTCTGCGCATTTTAACTTAACAGATGGATTAGGGGTGATTAGAGAACACTTGACCAGCATGTGAAGGGCCCTGGGTTCAATCTCCAGTACCACTAAAAATATTTCCTGATTTTTTATATACATATATATAATATTAATATTATATTAATTTAGACATTGATATATATGTATAATTAATATTATATTAATTTAATTTAGACATTGCAAACTGTCTTCATAAAGGTTGTGCCGCCTTTCATTCTCACAAGCAATGTATGAAAAAGCCTATTGTCCCACCAGGATGATATTTTTGTTGTTCAGGATCTTTTATTTGTTTTGAAATGGGGGTCTCACTATGTTGCCCAGGGTGTTCTTGAACTCCTGGGCTCAAGTGATCCTCCTCCTTTAGCCTCCCAAGTAACTGGGACTACAGGCATGTGCCACCATGAACAGCCAGGCTGATGTTTTTAAAGAGAAAGGAGGGGGTCAATATCGGGGCCCTACAGAAGAGGTAGGAAGAAGGCAAATTCCAGAACAGAAGTCCAGAGCTCTCAGGACCACTGCTGACCATGCCCCTGGTTGCCTGCAGCTCCGCTCACGATGATACAGGCAGTTGAGGACTGGGAATCTTCAGGCCATGGTGTATTATCTGTATTTGGAGTAGTAACCCTCCCAACTGATAAATGAATTATTTCCCTGAGGGAGCAAGAGACTCAAGAAAGAGAAACTTCAAAGGAAGCCTAAAGAAAGAGCTTAGCTGGTATAAGGGGATGTGAGGCAGTGTCTCAGTCTATCTGGGCTGCTGTAACAGCATAACATAGCCTGGGTGGCTTATAAACAGCAGAATTTTATTTCTCACAGTTTGAGAGGTTGGAAAGTCCAGGATCAAGGCACCAGCAGATTTGGTGTCTGGAGGGGGCCAGTTCCTGGATCTTGCTGCATCCTCACCTGGTGGAAGGGTGCCTCCTTTTTTACTCTTTGACCAGGACACTCATCCCATCCATGAGGGCTTTACCCCCACTTGACCTAATCACCTCCTAAATGTTCTACATCCAAGGAAGGAGGAGCACCTGAGTGTAAGGATTTCAAAAGGTGACTTTGGGAGTGGGATGGAGACACAAACATGGCAGGGTGGTATAAAAGACTCCAGATCACAATGGCTCTGGCAAAATAAGTAAATAAATAAATAAAGTAAATATAAGCTATGCGGCATGGTGGGTTTTCATCAGACCTAGGGAAGAACATGTGAAAGATATCTTGTGCTGTTTTAGGGGTGGAAGGAAGTGTGGGAACTCCTCAACTGGATGTCCAAAAGTATTACCCCATAATTCTTGCAGCAGATGCCAAATATCAGCTAGGTGCCAGGCACCAGTGTGAGTGCTAGGGACACAAAAGTGGGCAGAACAAAAGCCCTGTTCTTGTAGAGGTTTTAAGGAAGAAACAGTAAAGTAAGTGCACCAATAAATAAATATTTCTGATGGCAAAGAGAAGGGATAGGATTTTATTTTAGGAATAATGGGAAAAAGAGACCACATATTACATGATTCCATTTATATGAAATGTCCAAAATAGGCAAATCCATAGAGACAGAAAGTAGATTAGTGGTTGTCAAGAGCTGGGGGGTTGGAAAGAAGGGGGGAAAGTTGCTAATGGATAGTGAGTTTCTTTGAAGGAATGATGAAAATGTCCTAAAATTGATTGTGGTGATGTTTGCACAACCCTTTGACTACACTAAAAAGGCATTGAATTGTATACTTTAAATGGGTGAATTATATGGTTCATGAATTGTATCTCAATAAAGCTGTTATTTTAAAAAAAGGATAATAGGAAGCTGTTAGATGGTTGCTTTAATCACTCTGACTGTTGTGGGAGGCAAAGGGGAAGCAGGAGACAGTTGGAAGGCTGCAACAAAGGCCAGGCAAGGGGTGATGGGGACTTGGCCTGGAGTGGTCACTTTGCAGTGGAAATGAGTGAGAAGGCCAGGCTGGGTTATATTTTGAAGTCAGAGTTTGATAATGAACTGGATTCAAGGGATGGAAGAGAGATGAATCCAGGTCATTTAACTACAATGGAAAAGACTGGAGTAAGAGTTGGGTGAGGGGAGGGATGGGGAATTAGAGTTCTGCTTTGAACATGATAGGCCTCCAGACAGGTCTACTAGGCAGGGAGGATGTCAGGGTAGGGATCATCACTATGTAGATGGTCATTTGCTAAACACTGGGCACTCTTTTAAATACTTACATGCAATAAATCATTTAATCCTTTTGGTAGTCCTGTGGTGGCAAGCACTATAGTTATCCCCATCTCTCCTCGCACATCTTATGTACCACTTCAAATGCCTTTGGTCTCACCTCTTGCTCCAGCCCCTGCTGCAGTGACAAGTTTTGCACAGGTCTTGACAAGTGTCATGTAAATGTAACTTGATGGTACCTCTACAAATGCCTCTTACCTCCTGGCCCAGTGATGGTGGGGGACACTCATGGAACTTGACAGGAACTTGGCATTGAGTCACTGAGAAGTGTGGGAAAGTTAATATTCATTGACTTGATGGGAGCCAAGGGGAAAGCACTCCCACTTCTTCAGGCAGGTTCTGAAATACATTTCATACTGCTTCTGAGAAGGATCCAGCAATAGTCACCCAGAGGTGGCCAGCTTCTTAGCACACCTTTGTTTTGGTTCCCTTCTGTCAGTTTCACAATTCCTCTCCCTAACTCCTGCCCTCTGGGATCATTAAATTACTCATATTTAGACCTTTGTCTCAAACTCTGCTCTGGGGAGACCTCATGTACACCACCATCTTACCAAGGCAGGAAGGATTATTAATAACAATGCCACACAGCTCCTCGGGAGCAGAGCAGGGGTTGCCACCCAGGTAGGCATTCCAAAATCCTTTGCTTCATTCTCTACTCTCTTCCAAGTCGCTTCTCAGAGTCCAACCTCTAAATGGCATTTAAAGGCACAGGCCTAGATGGAATCTAACCAGGGAGAGACATTAAATAAGGAAAATTCCCCATACCATGCTCACATTTAGAGATCCAAAAGAGGAGAAGACAGTGAAGGAACCAAAGAGGTAGGTAGGAGGTAGGAAGAAACCAGACCTGTGTGGGGTCCTGGACTCCAGGAGAAGACCACACTCTAGGGAGGAGCTAGTACTTTTCTGGGCAAGTGCTGTAGAGCTGTTGGTGTGATGAAGAAAGGAAACTGGAACTTATGTGCCAACAAGGAGGTCACCGATGACTTGAACAAGTGCATTTTCAATGTTGCAGAAGAGACAAAAGTTTTGTTGAAGCAGGCTAAGAGGGAACAGGGGTGAGGAGGTAGAGAGGCAGCCATTGGGGCCACCAATGTAAGGAGTTATGCTGAAAGTGGAGGAAGTGGAAAGGGAGCTCAAGTGGGGGTCAAGGCAGAGTTGCTCTTTGGGATGAGAGAGATTGCAGGACATTTATGTGTTGGAGGGAATGATCTGGTAAAGAGAATAAGAGTGCAGGGGAAGAAGGATGATTTCACGTAAAATCCTTGAGTAAGAAAAGGGCTTGGGAAGTGGCACACAGGCGCAATGGTTGGCTTGGAATTAAGAGGAGGCCATGCAGGTATGCATCCACCCAGCATGAGAAAGGAGAGCAGCAGCTAGGGCAGAGAGGCAAGCACCTTGGAAGATCTGGTGCTGAGAAAGCAGGTAATTTGCATCTATTTTCTCAGCTATATAATAAAGCAAAGTCATTGCTTTATTCCTAATTACAAAGAACAAAGGGGAGATGCAGGGATGGAAATGTGAAACAATCATCAGGAAGGTGGAATGGTGAATTCAGCAGAAGAATAGCAGAATAACTGGGCAAGCTGAGTGCCTTTGTGGTCAGAAATGTAAAGTGCAGCTAGTCAAAACGCCTGTGAATTTCCCCCAACAATGTTCAGCTTCTCGGGGCAGGTGCAGAGTAGGTAGGGCGCTGAGTGGAGGTTGTGTCAGGGCAGGCCAACTGAAGGAAAAGGGGCAAGAGAGAAGAGGGCTTGGGCAAAAGGCGATGACTGTCATGGACCACATAATCCAGCTGGAGGAAGAGGTTAAAAGGGCTCCTGGAGATGGGCACGGTGGCGCACACCTGTAATCCCAGTGGCTCAGGAAGCTGAGACAGGAGGATGGTGAATTCAGTCAGCCTCGGCAACTTAGTGAGGCCCTAAGCAACTTAGTGGGACCCTGTCTCGAGATAAAATACAAAAAAAGGACTGGGGATGTGGCTTGATGGTTAAGTGCCCCTAGGTTCAATTCCCGGTACCAAAAAAAGCGGGAGAGGGGGCTCATGAGAGTGAAATGGGGCAAGTTCAGTGGCATAGAGGGATGAAAGAGGACAAAGAATAGAGTGGAGGTAGTCCCTCTCCTGTCTGAGAGGACCCACTCTCTCCCTTGAGAGTGTCCTCTCTTCTCCTTTTCCACTCCTTCTAATAAACTCATCATGCCTGTTACCCCAGGGGTGGGGAAAGAATAGAGTGGAGGTGACAGAGTAAATAAGCTAAAAATACAGAAAGTGGCGGTTACAGAAGTGGGGGTTGGAAATGCCAAGTTATAAGCTATGGCCATGAGAGTGGGTGGCAGCCGTGGCAGAAGAGTGGTGGTCAACGCCCACGAGTAGCAGGTGCTGGGCGGGTCACCCACGTAGATTACCTTCCCTATCCACCATCTCCAAAACAGCTCTCCCGACCCCTCTACCACCGCCTCATCTGTCTTTCCCCTTTGATAGAATCTCTGCCTACCATTATCCATGAAGGACTCATTTCTTTATTCATTTCTCTCATTAGAACAAAAGCCCCTGAGGGATAAGGAATTTTCTCTCTAATTTTTTCCTTAAGCTTCAATTCTAAGAATGGTATCTGGCACACAATAAGTGCTCAAAAATATTTGTTGGTTGGGTGTGGTGGCACAGGATTGCATTCCCAGAGACTCGGGAGGCTGAGAGAGGAGGATCACAAGTTGGAGGCCAGCCTGGACAATTTAGTGAGCTCTGTCTCAGAATTAAAAATAAAGAGCTGGGGCTGTAGCTCAGTGGTAGACCACTTGCCTAGCACATATGAAGCACTGAGTTTGATCTCCAGCACCATATAAAAAAACAAAAACAAAACAACAACAACAACAAAACCACAGAACATTAAATAAACAAAATAAAGGTATTTTTAAGTACATTTAATAAATGTATAAATAAATAAAAAGACTGGGGATGTAGCACAATGGGTTAGGGTCAATCTCCAGTACTACAAAAAATAAAAAATAAAAATAAATTGGATGAAAGAATTAATGAATGTTAAGCCCCCCCCCCAAAAAAAAAAAAATGAAGCAATGGTGGAGAGGAGGACCGTAAGTCAGATACTAAAGTCTGTGAATAACAGGAAGGGATGATGACTGGTTTGGTCTGATGGCAGAGCTGAGTGTAACTCAGTGGTAGAGTTACTTGCCTAGAATGTGCCAGGTCCTGTGTTCAACCTCCCACACCACAAAAAGAGAAAAAAGAAAAAGAATTCAGTTTTAGGGTGAAAAAGAAAGAGGAAGAAACTTGGAAATAGTCTTAAGAGCAAGGAGACAGCTCCCCATCTCCAGGCACATTGATATGAGGAGTTGCTATATAGGCTCCCAACACAGAGCCAACCCTTCTCACTTCAGGGACACCAAAGTGAGAACTGGAAAGATACTGGAGTAGGTGTGGGGAGGCAGGGGTCTAATGACTGGGGAGCAAATCTTTTTGCAAGTCAAGTGGCTTCTGGGTCTCTGCTTTTAACAAAATTGAAGTAGACACTAATCAAATTGTCAGAAGGTCATTAAAAAAATGATAGTGTTATGAAGCATGTAACTTAGAAGAAATTTAAAGAATTGAATGACATTCCTATAAAAAATTTGTTGATTTCCATCTATTTATTTATTTATTTATTTAGACAATGTTCCTCAATATTTATAAAGACAAAATACGAAAATGAAATTGATGTTGGGGTTGGGATATGGCTGTTATAGAGCACTTTCCTAGCATGCATGAGGCCCTGGGTTTAATGTCCAGCAGAATAGAAGGAAAGAAGGAATGACCTCATGACTTACAAGGAGAATGATATTGATGTTGAGCCTGTGTCAGCCTAGCAAAAAGTCAGTCACCCACATATATATGCTCTAAGTAGAAAGAAAATTGCCCCAATCATCTCATTAAGGAGACCTATTTATGAAAAAAATTCACACCCACCCCCAAGTCTGTACTGGGGACTCAACCCAGGGGTGCTCTACCCTGAGCTACATCCCCAGTCTTTTTTTTTTTTTTTTAATTTTTATTATGAGACCATCTTGCTTAATTGCCCGGGCTGACCTCCAACTTGCCGTTCTCCTACCTCAGTGTCCAGAGTACCTGGGATTATAGGCATGCACAGTGCACATGGCAAAAATCTTATTATTTTATGTTTAATAGTTGCTTATAAAATTTTATAAATTATTAATGTTGTTATGATCAATTGAATATTAACTATCTTAACAACTGAAAATGCAATAAAAATTTCTAACACTCAGAATTTTATGAACAAAGGAATTTTTCAATGCAAGCATAAAATCACATTACATTAGCACCTGTAATCCCAGGAACTCAGGAGCCTAAGGCAGAAAGATCATAAGTTCCAGGTCAGTATGGCCAACTTAGTGAAAGCTTGCCTCAAAAAAAAAAAAAAAACTTAAAAGGGCTGAGGATGTAGCTTAGTGGTAAAGTGCCCTTGACTTCAATCCACAGTACAAAAAAAAAGAAAGAAAAATTACATTAGTATAAAATCTATGACAGAAGTGAAATGGAAAGTTCATGGAGGGAAAGGAACAAAGTTCATGGAGGGAAAGGAACAACATAAACTTTCCCACTGTTAAATAATTAGTTTGTATACCTATTCTTTTTTAAATGGATAGTGAAGGATGTAGAATTGCTATGGTATTTAGATTCCATTGGTTATTTAAAATAAATCTGCCAATATTTTATTTTTAAATGTCACTATTAATTTTTCTTTGAATTTTGATAATGACTGCCATAGATAGAAAAGGGATGTATTCATAAGGATATTCTTTGGAACTATGTAAACTTGTGTTGAAAATTTTAAATGCCAACTTAAAAAATACAATAGAGTATTTAATGGAAAAAATCTTTAAGGGAATTTGAAGGTGTCTGGCTGGGGAGTTAAGAACCTCGAGTCTCCAGTGCCTGACCCCACCCCTAAGGCCTCTGGAGGGGCATCTGCTTGTACAGGGAATCTTTGATGTGGCTAAAACAAAAAACAAAAAAACAACCCTCAGCAGTGTGTCCTGCCCTCAGGCTCTGAAAGCCACAGTCCTGCCCGCCCCAGTCCTAGCCTGGTCGGCTCTCCACCCCCTCCCCAGGCCTCAGCCTCCCTCTCCATCCTCTCTAACCACCCCCTTCTCTCCCCCACCCCCAACCCCTCCCACTTGCCTGAGTCCTGATGGCCCGCCACCTCCCAGCCCCAGCCTGTCCAGCCCTGGAGTAAATAAACCACCGGGCAGGGACCCAGACAATGGGCCTTGGCAAGGAGTTAATGGGCTGGGCCTCTCGCGTTAGCCGAGTGTGACCGGAGCTGGCAGGGGGCCTGGCCTGGCGCCAGCATCGATTACGACTAGACGGAGCCAGGACAGACTTGGCAAGGACAGGCCCCACAGCTGGCATATTCAGTCACCCTGGCCTAGAGGGCATGAGGCCTACCCTGGGCACCCACTGCCACCCACTGGCTGTGTTCCTGCTGCCACCATTACTGCCAGTGAGGAGGGGCTCCCTACTGGGTCCCCAGGCCCTGGGCCCTGACTTTGGGCCAGTCCCGGGAACTGTCTCCGATCAGGCCTCTTCCTGTCCCAGGCTGTTTGGAGGCCACTCTGTGGCCCCATAGGCAGAGAGTGGGGGATGGGCAGTGGCCTGCAGTGAGGACGGAGGGAGTCTGCAGGGCTTGGCTGGTGTCTGTCAGCAGGAAGAACAGGTGAAGCACCCTGCACTTCTGGTCTCCAGATTGAGGATGAGGTGGGGAAGGGGGCTTTATTTTTCAGTCCCTCAAAAGTTCTTCTAGGCCTTTAGGTTGTACTCCACTCAGCAACTTCACCCTGAAGAGGAATTGGGAGGGGTGGCCTGGTGCCAAGGAGGCTCTTCTAAACTGTGTTTCAGAGATGCTTGCTGTTCAGGTGGCAGTTTACAGTGGGACTTGCCAGGGGCAAGGGCTCCTTGGCTTTGGAGTTTATTACTAGCTCCCAGCATCTCCATGGCCTCCCAGTCTTGCAAAGCAAAGATCTTGCTTCTTTGGCTTAACATCAGGGAGACAGATCATTCCACTGGGCAATCTCTCTATATCATGGGAGATGGTTCTAAGAGGTTCAGAAACCACCACTGAAGGGAGAAAACAGTAGCTTTCTGAGGTCACAGGTGGAGAGGGTACTCAGGCCCAGAGTGGCTGCTAGACTTGATCCTCTGGGCCTGATTATCCTACCTCTTCAGAGCTGCAGAAGGAGAGATGCACCCCCTCCCAGCAAGTTATTCCCCTCTCCCACTTTCTTTACCCTGAGAGGGGAATGAGACAGCGGAGGAATGGCAGCTACCTCTCCTACAAGCCACAGGCCCCCTCTCACCCTTGATCCCCCTTCTTCCATCCTCTACCTTTTACTTCTTTTGTGAGCTCTGTTCTTAGAAGGAGTATTGACTAACTGGCTGAGGGAGGGTTGGGCTTAGAGTGGGTAGGGAAAATGTGTAGCCCAAATGACACCAACTCTAATAACCAGAGAGTCATGGCCTCCAGAGTGTGAAAACCAAACCAGTGGCAAGTAAGACTAGGAATGCGAACTGTCCAGGCATTTTGAACAGGTAGGAAGGACGAAGCTTCTATAAAATAAATATTGACATTTGATGGAGAAGTAGAAATACAAGCAATTCTTTCTTTTCTCACAATACTTACTTTTTTAGTGTCCTTGAAGGACCTACAAAAATCACTTTGGTCGTCTAGGAACATAAAACGTGCTATGCATAACTTGACTCATAAAATTGTCACCTTTGTTATATAGTTTCAGAGATGTGAAGTCCTGTCTGAAAATTAAAAATGTGCTTTTTATAGACAGTCTTTTATTTTTCTCCAATACCTTTAAACACCAAAAGACCCTTCGGGGAGTCTGATCGCCCCTCTCCTCGACCTTCACATCTAGTCTGGACTCATCCTTTAGATGTCTTTTTACACAGGACTCTCCTCACTAGATCAGCTCACACCCTAACCTGTGTGGTCACTCACACAGGGCCCTTGTGAACACTGGGTTTGTTTTAATACTCGGTTGTTGTCACCTTAAAACTCCTCATACTTTTTTTTTTTTTTCAATTTGCTTGAATCCCACGAGTCAGGTAGCTGGTTCTGCTCACAGCCCTGCCTGAGGCCAATGTTGTCCTTCCCCAGTCCTTTGGGCCAGGGTTAGGCCTCACCAGTGCCATCTCTCCAGTATCCAGGATGCCCTTGCCCTTGGGTAACTCCTGCTTCTCCCTGCAGGGCTGGTGGGGAAGGGCGGGGTGTGGGGGTGGGGGTGGGGGAGGCTGCCCATGACAGCTCATCTGGTCTGCTTCTTACTTTCCCCTCCCCTGCCTATGTTGACTGCTGAGAGCAAGACAGCAAACAGTGCGGCTTTGGGTGTGAGAGGAAGGCTTGCTTCTCACCCCAGCTGCAGCTCCCTACAGAATCGTGCATACCTCATGAAGGGCAGAGCGGGAAGCCTTCAAAGGAGCCAGTCCTTCCTGGCTGCTCCCTTCGCATCCTGACCCAGTCTAATGGTGTTTTTGCAATTTTCCTGTCAGCTTGGTGGGAGAAGTTCAAAGAGCCTGTCTTCCTTTCTGACTTCCTCTCCAGACATGCAGCTTTCTCTGCTGCTCCCTTGCCCCAGGTCTCTCGAGGAAACTGATCTCTTTCCTCCCCTTCCCACCCCCCAGAAAGGTCTGTTCTTGGGTGTATGTATCCTGAAAGCCAGTGAAGTGGGGGGGTCATCTGAAACACATGGTAGGTGGGGAGGCTACCAAAGCCTCTGTGGGGTTGGACCCTCAGAGGTTTGGGGAAGGAAAGAGAACTTCTGGAGTGGGAATGGTCACTAATCCCGAAAGAAGCTGATGGATCATTCATGATTTACTCTCTGGGACATGCTTCCTAGTGGCCAGTGACAAAAGAGAATTTGTCCCCAAGGCTGCCTCCCTGATGAGGAAGCTTAGTTGCTGAGACTGTTCACTGGGAAGAGTCTTGGATCCCAGGGCTTTCTGAACAGACCTCAGAAACAAGAATGTGTGGCAATCACTTTTGTCAAGGCCATCGTTCTCTCAGATTGGAGTTTTTTAGTTTTCCCAAGGCATGAAGTGTCGCTCAGTACCATGCTCCCTCAATCCTAAGTACCCCAGGAACTCCAGCAGAGTGTTCAGGGAACTATACTCCTTCAGTTAAGAGCTCTCCTCCATCCTGCTCTCTTTCCTCTATTAAACAGGCCCACAGGACCTGGAGGTAGAGGGGCCTTTCCTGCTGCCCCCATGCCAGGCCTCCATACCCACTGGGTGGAGTCTGCCAGGCCCAGGGAGAAGCAGGGCTCCAAGTCCACCCTTCCAGAGATGGAACTAACTAGGTAGAGACAGGACTAACTATAAGCAGGCCAGGAGACCAGGTGCATAGTGGCCCCCAGAGTTAGCCTGAATATGATCTGAAAAACCTAAATCCCTCAAGAGTAGAGGGGCTGGTTTCCAGAGAAGCCCCAACTATAAGCCTTGTGGACAAGACTCAGAAGGCAGAATAATAATCTGTTTGGGCTGCAGAGAAAGGGGGCTCAGGACTGCCAGGCAGAAAAAAGGGCAGAGGACAAATGAGTCAGCAAAATTACTTCTCATCCCCCTCCCCAAAGGAAAGAGGAGGGAGAATGGAAATTTCCATCAAGAAAGACTGGCAGGATGCTGGGTAAAAGTTGAAAGGCCAAGAGATACACAGGGCAGGAAAATAACATCATCCAATCTAAGTGATTCACCTTGAGACTAGTGATAAAAGAAGGAAGGGAAGTGAGTAAGTGCTGGAATTTTAGTCACCCATGTGACCCACCAATGCAGGGGACTTCCCTCACAGAATTAGTACAAATGGACTCAGAGGTATATGTTATTTTAGAGGGAGCACTAAGTGAGAAATAGAAAAGACCAGGGAAGTGGTTAATGACCTCATGTTCATTTGACCAAAGGGCTACTGAAGGAGATCTAACTCCTGGCTTGGTTAACATCCATATTTCTGATATTTTAGATCACAAAGCAGGATAGTGATTGTTATGTGTAACTGGCTACCTTTTGTGTGGGGTGGATTTAAAGTAGTTCCTTACCTCAAATACATAACAGAATGAGTGCCAGTTAGACTAAATAATTATTTTTGAAGGGAAGCAATTCAAAAATAAGAAAAACAAGAAGACTATATAGAAGGATATTTGATTGTGTGTGTGTGTGTGTGTGTGTGTGTGGTGGTGGTGGTGGTGCTAAGGACTGAACCCAGGGCCTCAGTTTCCTGAGTTACTGGGATTATAGGTATGAACTACCATTCTGGGCATGTGAAAAGTTTCATAAGCATAAAAGCAATAGGAGTTGCTTGATTAACTTGACTATATTTTTAAAAAATTTTGTGCCAGGCATGGTGGCACACACCTGTAATCCCAGCAACTCAGGAAACTGAGGCAGAAGGACTGCAAGTTCAAAGTCAGCCTCAGCAATTTAGTGAGACTCTAAGCAACTTAGTGAGACCCTGTCTCAAAATAATATAAAAAGGACTGGAAATGTGACTCAGAGGTTAAGCATCCCTGGATTCAATTCCTAATAAAAATTTTTAAAAATATACTGGACACAGTGGCACATACCCATAATCCCAGCTATTCAGGAGGCTGAGGCAGAAGAATCAGAAGTTCAAGGTCAGCCTGGGTAACAATAAGACCCTGTTTCAAAATAAAAAATTTTAAAAGGGCAGGAATGTAGTTCAGTGGTAGAGCACCCCTGGGTTCAATTCCTAGTACCACACACACACACACACACACACAAATTACAACTCATATAAATGAAATTATAAGACAACAGAAAAATTATACAAAACCCACAAGTTAAAAGCACCAAGTATAAGAAAGAGGCAATTTACAGAAGAAACTATGGTGATCAAGTTTTTAACAATTTCTCATTCTTTTGAAAAATAATAAAGTGTGAACTAAGCAATAAAATGTCTGCTTTCATTCAAAATAAGCAAAATAAAAATGTTTCAAATAATAAAATTACGTTCTCCAGGTAAGTCACTGTAAATGAAAGCATATCCTGGGACAGACTTTCTAAAAGACAATTTGGGGACAGGCATCAAAGACCTTTGAGAAATTCATTCTGTTTTTGACCAGTGACAGTAGCTATCCACTGATTATGTTCCCTTACACAGTGTACAGGCAGTTCTAGGAAGTGGCTACCCAGTCAAGAACTATATTCCCCAGGTCCGCTTGAGGTAAGCACCACACCATGTTACTAGCCCTCACTGATGAAAGATGAGTGGTGTGTGTCACTTATAAGACAAATGGTTAGGAAGCAGATGTACTTGGTCAAGCATGGTGACTCACACTGTAATCCCAGCAACTCAGGAGGTTGAAGCAGAAAGATTGCAAGTTTGAGGCTAGCCTCAGCAATTTAGCAAGACATTGTCTCAAAAATAATAAATAAATAATGAATGAATGAATGAATGAATGAAAAATAATGAATAAAAAGGGCTGGGGAAATAGGAAACAGCTTGTTGGTATAGTGCCCCTGGATTTAATGTCCAGTACCATAAAAAAGAAGAAGGAGAAGGAGGAGAAAGGAAGAAGCAGCTTTTCCATCCTTTGTTTTCCTATTTATAGTGGTACATGCTGATGATGGCAAAGTAATAAGCTAGATGGAACCTGGGTTCCTGAATGACCATGTTGAAGTCAACCCACCACACTCTTGTTAGACAACTGAATGAGAAACAAAGTTTTATAGAGTTAAGTCTGTGTGATTTGGGGCTTTATCTATTACAGCAGTTAATATTCTTTACATCTACTACCCAGAAATCGCCCTTATAGGAATATTTCCTAAAGAAATAATCAGAGATGCAAAGAAGATAAGACCCAAGAACAATGAATGAAGCCTAAATGTTTATAATCACAGGGCATGCTGCAGAGAACTCTGGAACATGGGAATGAGAAGTGGCCAACTGAGGACAGATAATAAATGGGGCAACTTCTCAGTAGTACACATACTAATAATTGTGATGGGAATAAGGAAGAAGGGCAAATGAGAAGAAAAGGGGAAAAGAACTGGTCAGCAAGCCCTGAGTTCAATGTGCATAAACTGAACCATTTGTACAAACATTTTAAAACAGGATGGTGAAGGATACTGGCATGGAAATATTTTGTTAATTGTAATAAGCATTTTTTCCTAAGAAATATTTTGACATACTACTAAATTTCCAAGGTCTCTCTTACCTTTTAAATCTCCAGCCCAAGTCCCCTAACACTTTTATTTTCATAATTATAAAGTTTTTCTTCTCCTCATTGTTACTGATTCTTCTCACCATTTTCTCCAAGGTGGTAACAGGCGGTGATGGTCATACTAGTAGGGTAGGTACCACTTTGGAGGTATGTTAAATGTATTGCTGGACATAGTAGTGCACATCTGTAATGCTAGCAACTCAGGAGGCCTCAGCAACTTAGCAAGACCTTGTCTCAAAATAAAAAATAAAAAGTACTAAGGATATAGCTCAGTGGTAGAGTACCCTGAATTTAATCCCCAGTACCACAAATATATATATATACACATATATATGTATTTTTTTATACTGCCTATACTTTCACATGTATTTCCACTTTTCTACGTAAAATAATCCTTACTTCAAGCAACTTTGTCTGAACTGTCAAGTCTTCTATATACATACCAGAGATGATTTTCAGGGTTATATCATTTCATTTATTGAAATAGCAATAAACTATATTAGTCAGGACAGGCTAGGGTATGCTTCTGTAATAAATAACTCTCAAATTCTAGGGGACACACAAAAGATTTCTTTCTCTCATGTGCTACATCATGTTCATGCCAGGTTGGCTAGGGGCTCTCCTCTACATAGTCCTTCAAGGACCTAGGGTGACAGAGTTACATCTTTTTTCCCCTCTCTGGTGCTGGGGATCAAATCCAGGCCTCAGGCATGATAGACATGCACTTTACCCCTGAGTTACATCTCCAGCCCTGGTTACACCCTTTTGCAAATGCACTATTAAAAGAAGAGGTCTCTTAATCACTGAAACAAAAAAAGAGAACTTAAAAAAGGGAATCCAGGTATTTTCTGCCTTAAGCAGAAATGACAACATAATTTCTGCTTAATTTCATTGCTTAGAACTTGTCACATGGTTTACCTAATAGGCAGGACTACAATTTTTAGTGAGCACCACTGTCTCTGCCTTAATTACCACTGCTTCTATCATCCTGTCTATCATTTCCCCTCTGGCACTGCCTGTTTTCTACTTATCTTTGCACAAACGAGAATCTGTCTTTCTGAGATTGTGCTAGGATAAATATTGCTGTTCTGCCCTCCTCCTGTGCCCATTGGACCTTGCTTGTTGACCATGGTACTCTTTTCTGCTTAACCTGGAAGCAGCAACAGAATCCTTTTCAACACAGGTAGCTGCAGTTTGTCAATGCCATCACTAGAGGTGAAACTTGTTTGTCTTTCTCCACCTGAGGATTTTCTCTGGACATGGAACTGGAACTGGTTTCCTTGGTTCCATCTTCACTATTCCAATACTGTGTTCAAGATGGATGTGAGACCTGTAGGCACTTGCTCATTTTTGTTGTCTGTATTGTTCATGAATTGTACCTAATCTGGGAACTCCAATGCTAACAACATTTTTGGGTTCTGGTATTTTCCCTTCAACTTCTACCACTTTGATCAGGGTAAGAACAATCAAAGGAAACTTGACTTCCTTCATAGCTAACATGGTCTACTACCCATAAACTGAAAGAAAAGGAATCTTTTAGGTACAAACAGAAACATAAATGCCTCTCAAACAGAACTTTGAAACAACAACCCAGCTTCTCTAGAAGTCTCCATGGTTTCAAGAGCACTCCTCTATGCCAACGAAGGAAAGGAAGCCATTCTTTCCTACCCCCGTGTGACATAGAACAAAGAGAATATCCCTCATTAAAAAAAAAAAAAAAAGAGGTTCCTGCTGTGCAAGGTGGTTCACACCTGTAATCCTAGCAGCTCCGGAGGTTGATACAGGAGGATTACAAATTTGAGGCCAGTCTCAGCAACTTAAAAAGGCTCTATGCAACTTAGTGAGACGCTGTTTCAAAATTTTAAAAAAAATAATAAAAAGGGCTGGGGATGTGGCTCAGTGGGTTCAATCCTCAATACCAAAAAGACGACAGAAAGAGAGAGAGAGAGAGAGAGAGAGAGAGAGGAGAGAGAGAGAGAGAGAGAGAGACCGAGGGATTCCTCTTTTCTTTAAAAAGAAAGAATCACTTTCTTTATGGGTTAAAGAAAGTAGAATCTCCTAAGGAAAATCCAGAATGTTCTGCCTCTCAGCTGTTAAAACTCTGTTCACCATTTTGTTTCTCACAAGTTTTTTACTGAGCCCCTGGGGTCTCTGGTAAGAGATACTTCAGAAAATAGAGAAGTCAGGGCAGGCTGCTGGTTTCCTTGTATTTTTTTTCCTCTAAACCATTTCCCCAAACTCCTCAAAGTCCTCACATTATACAAAGTGAAGATTTGTTCTCTCTACACCAATGGTCAAGAAGTCTCTCCTGACAGAAGTTTTCACTACTGTTGCTGTTTGGAATTGGCTCCACAGACGTAAACAGGGTCATCTGGGGCCAAAGAGGGTGGGTGTTTAGTTTTAAAGCTCTGGGGTTAAGAGTGAAAGCATGTGACTTCAGCTCCGCCAGAAACAGAGAAGCCTTTGTGTGCAGAGAGCAAGCAGCAGTCCTGAGGCTAAACACAGGGGGAGCGGGAAAGAGAACGCTGACACAGGTTCCAGGGGCTGGTAGGACACCAGAGAGAGAGGTTAACTCTTTGTTTCAGGCTCCCAGGCTTCTATGGGGAGAGCTTCTGTTTGTGGTTCATGGTAGAGCAAAGCCCTTAAAAAAAAAAAAAAAAAAAGAGCTTGCAAAGGGACATACATATTCCTGCAGCAAACCTTGAGATGAGAGTCACACCAAAGCACTGGAAGCAAGAGCAATGTCCAGGGCTCCCTTGTGTAAGATTTTCCACAGTACTTCCTTAGGGTCCCCACATCTAAACACTGCAGGCTGGTCCTGTTCCCAGTGCTCCCCCGACTCATCCCCCTCCCCTCCT
Source organism: Sciurus carolinensis (assembly GCF_902686445.1). Classification (NCBI taxonomy): domain Eukaryota; kingdom Metazoa; phylum Chordata; class Mammalia; order Rodentia; family Sciuridae; genus Sciurus; species Sciurus carolinensis. Next base: position 112,238,350 of record NC_062214.1, on the reverse strand, counting down.
GTGTGACTGGGTGAACTGGAGAGCAGAGCAGTCAGAACCACACACCCCCCTTGTCCCTCCCTCTCAGGAGCGGGAGGGAGGTGGTTGGCAAGCGTTGCCAGAGGGAAGTCAGTAGGCTGCTGACGCAGCCTGCCTAGGTGCTTGGCCACAGGGACACTTGGTGAGCTTGGGCTCTGTTCACTGCCCACACAAAGCAAGGCAGGGGGCCCACCATCCAGCACATCTCAAAGCTTATCTGCCCCAGTGCCAGCATGCCCTTTCCCCAATCCCACCTCAACCCAGAAATTCCTACATGAAGACTTAATGAAGTGAGCAAGTCAAATTTCCTAAAAGTTTGCAGAATCTGACCTTTAGACTTTGGAGGCAGGAGAAAAGAAAACAAGGCTCATTTCACCACTCAAAGCCTGGGCACACCTTGCTGGACATTTTGCCATCAGCAGTCTTCCCTCATGACTCCTTACTTCTTTCCAAAGACTTCTGAGTCCCTCGGCAGAGTCAGGTTCTTTGCTGGATAGTTTTTCTCTGTGGTGGTGAATCTGACAGACCAGTCACTGCCCACCACGGACCTTCAGTCTGTCCAAACCGAAAGCAGAGAGCTACTCACACGACTATGTTCATTGGTGGTCAAGAAAATGGTGACCATTTGTTGTGAAAGAGAAAAGTAATATTTGCTGGTCCTTAATGGTACAAAATCTAGTCATACAGGTGGCTTTCAGTTTCCCCGGTTGACGAGCTCTTCTCTACATTTCAGGAAGGGATCATCAAAATTATGCATCTGCAATGGCTATATGCTGCAAATACTGGGTTAGTACTGAGAGTCTCACAACTCTGATCCTACCAGATTCAGGGTCTAATGGGTTTTTCTGGGGCTGCTATTTAGAACAGTACCCAGCCCACTTGAGAGAGAGAGAGAGAAAGAGGGTTTCCAGTACCTTTGCAATTGGTGCCTGGGGCTTGAGGGCATTTGGCAAATGTAATGATGTGTTAGCAATGAGGTTGCCACTAGGCACTGAACCCTCTCCACTTCAAAGATAGAATCATGGGTCAGAGCCTTGGGTTTACTCAGGTGAAAAACGAGAAGTTTTTATCAGGATTGTGCAGATCTCCTGGGCCTCTGCTCTGGGTCTCGCATGGCTACTGACCACGTTCTCCTACACCTCCAAGGTCTAATTGCTTCCACCAGCTCATTCAGCACAAACCTCAAGAATCTTTGATCAGAGAAATCCCCTGCAGAGTTTGTGGAAAGGCACCCAGGTTCCATGCTCTCTTGAAGCTAAGATAGAAGGGCTACAAAGAAAACAGTGGACACAAATACCCTGTTTGCATTGGGGCTGTGGCCTCCAAAAGAACCAGACCATTGTCACAACTTTCGTCTCTGAGTGTGCTGATGAGAAGCATGGATCTCTGAAATCAAGAATACAGTATGATAAACACAAGTCTCCAGAGATTATACCATTCTCCCTCACGGGACACAGAGGCAGCTCCTTACAGTATGAAAGAAAGCTTGCTTAGGTTTCTAAGTTTATTTCAGTGCTTATTCTTTCTCTTGTTGCTTTGCATAAAACCAATAGTCATTAAATTTTATGACCATGTGACAGATTCAGACATTCAATTAATTGCCTGAAATCTTACACACAAATTCTTAAATCTGTGCATATTCTGTACCTTTTCCCAAGGAAAGGATTGACATATTATTTCAGCAGAAGCAAAAGAGTTCAAGACTGAAAAAAGAAACTGCTGTGTAAAATGGTGGACAGATATGCAGTCTGGTCCTACCCCACTGACAGATGAGGACATCCAGGACCAGAGAGGTAAAGTCACTTCTTTGCCCCAAGTCATTCAACCAGTCAGTCGTAGAGTCAGTGTAAGTACTCAGTCTCCTTCGTCCTGGCGAGGCAGGTTTTCCAGACGCTGAGGCCTGTTTCTTTTGAATCTTTGCACTGGGTTTAGGGTGGCTTGCCCCACAGCCAGTGCTATTGACTCATTCAGTGGACCTCGTCTTCTCAGGCAGAGTTGGCATTCATTCAACTGCAGGGTGGCATGAAGCCAGGGGGCCTTTGAATGGCACCAGACAGGCCATCGCTAACATCACTTACTCTCACCCTTCCTCTAGGGCAATTCCAATTCTAATTCCACACTGAGCCTTCGCAGTTGGGAGGGCAAACATATCTCCTAGGAAGCAGGGGATTAAGGGCAGAGTGGTTGGGGTTAGTGGTCCAAAGGAGTCTCATTTTACACAGGGATTGGTTCCAAGACCTCCTATGAGGCAGAAATCACACAAAGTGAAAATTGTCCTTGAAAATCCTTTAGAGCACCCATGAAGTTCAACAAGCAGACACGATAATTTCTCAGGACATCCCAGCCCAGCCACTTTTCCTTCTGTTGCCTCAGTTGAGCAGCAGAGGAAAACACTGGCTTGCATTGAAACTTTACTGGAGTAGAGAAACCTATCTTTGAGTGTGATCAGATGCTGGTGTGCTGTGAGGCCAGGGAAGGGCTGTCATGCGTGTTCCCATATCACACTCCCTCCAGGCACCAGCTGCTTATGGAATGAAGGACGGGAGTGCTGCATTGCATCACTATGTATCAATCTCTCTTCCTCCTCTCTCTCAGCTGAAGTGTACAGTTGACTTCATGCAAAGTAAATGGGTGCTTCAGGAACTACTTATTTATTTATTGATTGATTCATTCATTCATTCATTTATTTTACTAGGGATTGAACCCATGCATCCTAGGCAAGCATTCTGCCACTGAGCTACTCTCCAGCCCAGGAATCTCCACCCTCAACAATAGCATCTCATCATGCTGCAGCCTTGCCTGAATTCCTGACCCACAGAAACTATGAGACAATAGATGTCTGTTATTTTTTTATACCTTTATTTTATTTATTTATTTTTATGTGATGCTGTGGATCAAACCCAGTGCCTCACATGTGCTAGGCAAATGCTCCACTGCTGAGCTACAACCCCAGCCCAGATGTCTATTATTTTAAGGTGCTAAATTGGGGGTAATTTGTTGTATAGGACACACATACAGAATTCTAATACGATGGGTAGGTGCCTAGAGCAGCAGGCTAAGGAATAATCTGGTAAATCAAGTTTTCTAGTGGGTCTGATGGAATCAGAGTTGTCTTTAGAACCTCCTGCTGCCCCCAGAGCAGAGAAGTGGCAGGTGAGCAAGTGGCACAGTAGAAGGGGCAAGGCTGACAAGAGATCAGTTAGGAGGCTTTGCAGGTGTCCAGACAAGAGGATTTACATTAAGACAATACAACTGGATGTGGTGGTGCACACCTATAATCCCAGTGACTCAGGAGGCTAAGGCAGGAGGATCACAAATTGAAGAGCAGCTTGGACAATTTAGCAAGACCCTGTCTTGAAATAAAAATAAACAGGGTTGGGCATGTAGTTCAGTGTTAGAGCACTAGTGTTCCATCCCTAGTACAAAAAAAAAAAAAAAAAAAAAAATGTCAATGCGGTAGAGAAGAGGGAAGATAGGTGCTAGAGACATTTCCAAGTAAGAATAGTCACAACCTATTGATTCATTGCTTATTGCTTACAAACAATAATAAAAGTAATATTATTAATAACCAACATTTATTGAAAACTTAGTTCACATATTTAACCCTCATAATGACCCTATGTCTAGGTCCTCTTACGTCACAGTGGAAGAAACCAAGGCACAGGAAAATTATGTGACCTGTCCAATGCCACACAACTGGGGAGCAGCACAGTCTGGTTCAAACTTGGGCCACTATGCCCTCACTTCCACACTGTGCTTCCTCTGGAGGGGTCAGAGAAAGGAAGGGAGAAAGGGTGGGACAAGGGTGAGTTCTCAGGTTGCTACTTAAAGTAGGAACAGATGTATTAAAGACCTGACCATCACCCAGTCACCTACTGATGTCCTGTGTACCTAGGAGGAGCTGCTCAATGGACCCAACTACAACCCAGCATGTGAAACACAGAATAACATCCGGATGTGGCACCAGGCCCCACTTCTGCCACACTCCAGTAAAAACAAACCTCACTATCCAAATATAGAGTGACTAGATGTGCCATGTTTTACAGGAGAAGAGGCAGTTATTTGGCATTAAAAATAGACAAGTTTGGCTTCCTCAAAGAGCTGAGCAAGAGCAGTGCAATTTCCAAATTGCACAGATGGATGGGCTGAGAACCCTCAGCCTAAGTTAACTATTGATTGATTGGGGTACTGGGGATTGATCCCAGGGGCTCTCTACCACTGAGCTATATCCCAACCTTTTTATTTTTTATTTTGAGATAGGGTCTCACTAGGTTTCCCGAGCTGGCCTGGAATTTGTGATCCTCCTGCCTCAGTTTCCAGAAAAGCTGATATTACAGGCTGTGCCACAGCCCCCTGACTGACTCAGCTATTTAGAGTCCAGGGTTAGGGGTGTAGTTCAGCAGTAGAGCATTTGCCTATCATACATGCGGTCATGGGATCAATCCTAAGCACTGCCAAAAAATAAAATAAATAGAGATCAAATATGACTGGGTAGATAGCTCAGTGGTAGAGTGCATGCCTAACATACCCGAGGCCTTGGGTTCTATCCCCGGTATCAATAAATAAATAGCACAGACAAAAAATTACAATGCTTTCCTGGGCCTCAGTTTACTCATCTGTAAAACAAGAGGTTAGACAATATGATCCAGGCTGCAACCATCTGTGGAGGTAGGAGCTGGAGTCCTAGAATGGCCCTCTTGCTCACAGCCTACTGCTGATAGGACCAGGAATACTTTTTCCCAAGGATTTATAGAACTCTGTCAAGAGCTTTAAATTGTCCTTTTGAGCACACACTTTGTTAATCCACAGAGAAATGCAAGCCAGGAAGTCCCCTACATCTGAGATGCTACATGGAGAAAGGGAAACCAAAGCTCAGTTTGAAGGAGGGTAGGTGGGCATGGAAAGGGTGCTGGAGGTCCTTTCCACCATTGAGGCTGCCGTTGTTGAGTGCCAGCAGTGGGCAGATCCTTTGACACATCCCCTTTAATCCTGCAAGGCAGGCACAGCTGGATTTTACACATGGAAGAACTGAAGGCCCAGAGGTTACAATTTGCCCAAGATCATTCAGCTGGTGGAGGCTGGAACCCAACCGGGATCCAAATACAGGTTTGATGAAAGCTGCCTGTTTCCATCTTATGGGGTCTCTGTAGTGCTGCTTTCTGTGCAGTCAGACTTTGCTCTTCTCAATTCCAAAAGGGAAAAGGAAGTCATGACAAAAACCCAGAGTCTTTGGGTAACTCAGGATGCAGTTGAGAAATCAGTCAGTAGTCTTTAATTCTCCAATGATCCCCTTGCATTTTGCGGGGGAGAGTACCAGGGATTGAACCCAGAGGTGCTTAACCACTAAGCCATATACCCAGCACCCCCTCCTTTTTTTGAGACAGGGCATCACTAAGTTGCTAAGGCTGGCTTTGAATTTGTGATCCTTCTGCCTCAGTCTCCTGAGTCTCTGGGATTACAGGCATGCGCCACCACACCTGGCATCCCCTTGCATCTTATCACATCTCAAAAAAGAAAGACCAGCCTTGCTTTAAATGGTTTTATTAAAAATTGTACCAATTGATGGGGGAAAAAGATATACACACATACACATATATGCATGTGAAGAACAGAAAGTCAGATGCTCTGTACAGGTTAAAAAATAACAGGATGCCCTTTCTTTTCCCTTCCCCAGGGTAGAATGCCCAGATCCCAGGGCAACTACCTGGGCATGAATAAAATGCTACATCTCACTGGGTCTCCCCAACAGTCCCTGTGGATCCAGGGATGGGGTGGACCCCTAGGCAATGCTCTCAGATCAGGGAAAGGCACTTCATCTGCACACTGAGAGGGTCCAGCCAGGGCCCAACATATGCACAGCACCTTTGGAGGAGGCTGGCCCAGGTATTGCGGAGCTCAGCTTTCTCCGCTGTTCCCTCAAGGCTCAGTCCCCATGGTAATTCCAGGGAGCTTGGAAGGCTAATGGGTTAACCCCTTCCTGCCAGGGTGTCTGGTCAGAATGGCCTGCCTCTAAGGGTCCTCATCTTCACACAGAGAGACCCTGCAGCTTTCTCCAACCAGGGCTGGCTGCAGTAGCACTAATCTGCAGAAGCCCAGCAGAGCTGCGGTGACAGGTCTTCTGCTACTCTGTAGTCTCCCTTCCCCATCTCCCCATCAAGCCCCCAGAAAAGCTCTCATTGGGGTAGTATGCTCCTTGCTGGCCGGAGAGTGACAGTGGCTTCGTTTTCTTGAAAGCTTTGGGCTGACAGGGTCCCTGGCTGGATCATCCTAAATAACCCGCTCCCTGTCATGCCCAGGCACCAGCTGAAATGCCAGGGGCAACAAGACAAGTCAACCCTCCAAATAAGCCTGTTGCGTAGCTCTGGGCACCAACCCACTCCCCTGGGGGGCGAAGGAGGTCACTGACAGGTGATCTTTCCACCTCAGATTGAGCAAGAAAAGCCACAACGGGCAGCTCTGCGGCAGCCCAATCTTTGAAGCAGGCAAGGCAATCCAGGCTGAGTCCTGCAACCTCACCCCGGGAGTTAGTGTCTGGCCTCCCCCATCCCTATCTGTATACTGCCTTCTAGAAATTCCTATGGGGTTCTGAATTAGAGGGGCTGTTTGGACCCTGAACATCAGACTTCCCTTCCTCCAGGGCATTTCCACACTCAGAAGGTTTCCAGTCCCTCTCCCACCCCCACCTTCAGCACTCCACAAAAGCCCCACTGGCCTTCAGCTGGTTACAGGTCAGGACCCAGGTCAGACTCTCCCTCCCTCTAAATTTGAATCTCCACCCCCTCACTAGAGAAAGCCAGGCTCCTGGGGTGGGGGATGGAGTCGGAGGGGCCCAGGCAAGGGGCATCTCCTGAGGCTGGACTTGGGGAATATAAAGTCAATTCACTAGGAGAGGGAAAGAGGCCAGCCTGGATTACTAGGTCCATTAAACCAGTCAGCCAGGAGGAACCTCTCCCTCCTGGGGCTGCATTGCTGGGTCCCTTCTGGAGGTATGTGTGTGTGTGTGTGCGTGTGCGTGTGGGTGTGCGTGTGTATAGATATATTTTATTTATTTATTTATTTATTTATTTATTTATTTATTTTCTTCTTCGGTGCTGGGGACCTAACTCAGGGCCTCCATCTCACTGAGTCACATCCCCATTCTGGTTTGGGATTTTTTTGAGAGGCAGGGGAAATAAAAGGGGGTTTAAATTTTGCCCTGCCTGGCCTAAGATAGTGAGGGTGTTCCTGGCTTGGCTTAAGATGGAGATGGTACAGTGAGACCAGCTGCCACCTGGCTTAATCAGTTTAGGTGGACTTGTCAAACTGCACTCAGTTCTCAGGACAGGCCAACAGGCATCCAGCCTGGACCTGGCAAAGTCTGAAGCCGATGGTCTGGCCTCAACACCAAGGTCAAGCCCACTGTTTCTCTCAGCTCAGGTGGAAAGTCTGCCAAGAGGGGTTAAAAGTGGCTGGTGTAAATAATCCTGTGTGTGTGTGTACCACTCAAGCATACACCAGCAGCCTGACTGTCACAGCCTTGATCCAGGAGGGGAAAACAACGTATGTCCTATACATGTCACAAAACAGTATGGAGACATGCAGTGAAGGCTAGATTTCACAATGGCCAGCCTGTCCCAGAGCCAGTCTTCTTACCCATTCCCTGGGCTTCTGTAAGCAGGAACCCATCTTCTTAGCAGACACACCATGGTACAGACCCTGAGAAAATGATTCTGGCCAAGAAGAGGTAATATCTCCAGATCGTCTGAGCAGAACAGAAGAGAGGCTTACACGCACCGTCAGGAGGTCCCTCTCAGGACCACTGTGAGTGCATCCGGTACCTTTGTGCAAATAGGAAGGGCACCCCTAACTCTGAGCAGATGCAGCCCCACATCAGAGCACACAGGTTAGAGAGCAGAGTAACGGCTGGATTTCAGCCTCCATTAGCTCCCTCTGCAGGTGCCCTTGCACAGTGAACAACTTGCCCAACTGTACATCCAGAAGATCAGTTGTCCTTCAACAGTACTGAAGATCTCTTCTCTGCAGAACTAGAGGAGCTTGGGCTTGTTCGGATTCAAGAGTCTACTTTGGACTCCTCCAGTATCCTTGAGTTGTCCCAGGATCTTCTATGCCCGGGGGAAGTCATCCTTTCTTTGGGCCTTGCTTTATCTTTAGCACCAATGTTGTCTTTTCTTACATATGCAAAAATTATAATTTAATTTCTAAGTGTCTGGTTAACAGATTCCCTGTGTCTGATATCAAAGCTGCCAGACCAGCTGCTTTAAATTCCCTCCATTAGTGCCACAGCAGGGAGAGAAGGGAAGAAGTTCAGAGGCAGCTGTGATCCTGCTGAGTTCCAGAGCTTGCCCTCCTGGCTTGGCTGGAAGCTGAAGGAAGACAGGAAATGTGTACCCAGCTTTGATGGTTCCACACTCTGATCACTGTCTATGACTCTAAAAGTCACTTTTCAGCTGACAAAGCCCCTTGTTCTGGCTTTTTCCTCTATCCCACTAGGTGTGAAAAAGGAATGGGGGTGAGGGGGAGGAGGTATGTCGTTTCCAAGGAAACCAAGGGGTCTGGGGCCTCTGGGGCTGACTTTTATCTGTGGGATGGCTGCCACATTTCCTAGCCCCACTGCAAACCTGCCCCTTTTTGTGCCACAGTGCTGATATTGGGTGGAATGCAGTCCAGTTGGCAGGATCTTTGGAAAACAGAGTTGACAAAGGCACAGGCTGCTGGGCATAGCAAGTTGACTGGCTGCCGGGCCTATCTGTGGCTGACACCCAGTTGGTCCCAGGCAGCAGAAGTAGCAGTGCTTCTGTGCCTTAGACCAATCCCAGAGCCTCCAAGTGGGATTAAATCAGATTTGAGGTCTACCGGAATGCTTGGTTCATTCTGCAGCACTTTCGAGGGGTCCTTGGAGAAGCCCAGCCCTCCCTGAGTTGGCTGGAGGTGACAGTTCTGGGGTAAGAATCCCTGAGCCCTCAGGGTGGGCACTGGTTGGGCCCAATAAGAACCCAGATGTGGAGCTGGCTGACCGGCCTAGTGATGCTGCCATCTGTAGCTGGAAAGGTTCTGGCCAAGGCCCTGTTTGGTTAGAGCAGTATGACCATGAGGATCAAGGCCCCTCTTGCATGATGGGAGGATGATAGGTTTGGTGGGACTGGAGGTCTAATCCAGTCTCCTATTTCTTAACTGAGTTTCTGTAGAATAACTATAGTCCACTTCCTGGAGAATATCACTAACTGGTCATCTTTGACAGCTCTGACTGAAGAACCTACTTGTCAGAGCCCTTGGGAGTTCCCAGCATCACAGACCCATGAGCCTCTCCATCAACAGTGTTTGACAAAGTCCCCAATTCAAGGTCAAGTCCCTGAACAGGGAAAGAAGGTCCGGATGGGGTATGTCATATGTACACACAAAGGAAAAACTTAAAAATAACAAAAACGACTTCCCAAGACACAGTGTTGGTCCTCCTGGACAACTCCAGACTGCGTTCCTGGTGCCCCAAGTGAAGCAGGCAGCCCAGCCTCACCTAGGACCTGCCCCATCCCTGTTCTCATCTCCATTTAAAGCCAGGTTGTGCAGGAAGAGGAGAATCTGCCACCACACACGATTTCGGTTCTGCTGGTGCTGAAAGAGAAAAAAAAAAAAAATCACCATAACTGCCAAACACCACCTAGACCATTTCCAATAAAAGTTCAAATCTCCATGCCTCAGGGCCGCACTTTAATCCCAACAGTCCAGCAAACTGGGGGGAGCTGGGGGGGTGGGCAGGCAACAGACAGGGGATGAGGAGGAGATGGTTGGGTTCTCCAAAAACAATTACAGTTTTAACATTCAAAAGAAAAGACTGGTTCTATGTGCACCGTGCATGAGAGGATTAGACTTTTTCCCCTGCTCGCAGGATTTTCCAGAGTTTAGCCAAGTGCTGCTTTTAATCAGATTGGCTCCTGAGCCCCCCAAACCTCAGCTGCATGAACAACAAACTTGCTTCAGAGAGAAAGAGAAGAAGTCCCCCCTCCCCCTACTCTAAAGTAACAGAGAACAAGGGGAGAAAGAAGGGGGAGCCTCCATCTGCAAGTGATTTGACACTGTGAAGGTCAAAGGGTTAATCTTCAATTTAAACCACACTGCTGAGGCAGCAAAAATCTGATTTCATCCAGTGCAAACACGCACACACACAGACACACACACAGACACACACACTTGCGCGTCCGCCCTCTCCCCCTTCCCAGCATCTCCAGCTCCGTGCTGCCCTTTTTATAGCTGCTCTTGACAGTAAGCCATAAATAATCCCTCTTGGAGCGCCTTCCTACTGACTGGAGCCAATTAAACATTAAGCAAGAACATGCTTGAAAACAAAACAAAAACAAAGAATGCACACCACGCTCTGGAGGTTATCCCAGGTCCTACTGTCAGGCTGAGAAGCTGGGAGCAAAGTTCAAGGGTCAGTGGCTCACAGGTTTGTGCTTAGTGTGCTACCCAAACAGGTACCACTTCCCAGGGGCCAGCAGAGGCCCGGAGGGGATGAGGGGGTGCTGGAAGAGGCAGTCTTTGTTCTCTTCTTGTCTACTAGGGGAGGAGGACTGGGCTGGGGCCTCTCCACAGGGTTCTCAGTGGACAGGGGAATAAAAACCTAGTGTGCAGAAAGGGGCCAGCACAGGCCAGCCTTGGATTCCTTCGATGACCCAGTCTGCAAGCAAGTTTATGTGATGTGTCCAGGGGAGCTGGAGCCCTCCCTTAGACAATCTTTAGCCACAGCTACCCTGGTTCCCCACCAGGCAACTTCTGGTCAGATGGGAAAAGGATAGAAGAAGCCAGTGAAATAACTGAAATGTGAACCCAAGTTTCCTAGACTCCCAGAGTCTGAGGTTATGTCCAGTCCCAGCCTCCCTGACCTTTCCCCAGGGAACCATGCAGAGGTTCCCCTTCCCTTCTGCTCAGCCACAGATAAAAGTGGTGTCCCCTGAGGCTAACCTCAGGGCTCTGACAACCCAGGTGAACACAGAACACCCCACATCCACGGCAAGAACATTCCTCTTTCCCCTGCTGAAAAGACACTAGAAAACGATCCAGCAAGTGGAGGCACAGTGCCTGCTCACAGGGGAAGGGAAGTGGGGTGTGCCACAGAGAGGCCTGGCAGGCGGCTGGGAGACTGATGGCTTCCTCGTGTTTTGTAAACAAAGATGAGTAAAAAGAGGAAACACACCCGGCTTAACCAAATCTGGTTAGAGTAAAGCAGCGTAAAAATGGACTCAGCTGCAAACCTGGAACTCGGGACTGCAGCAGCTGGCCAGACGACCCCTCCTCCTGCAACCCCTCCCCAGCTGCTGCCCAGGACAGGTGCAAAGGTCATGTGGTGGAACAGAAGGAGAATCCAGGAAAAGAGAGCTCCCTGGAGAGGCCAGTCTGCTGGCATTCTCACTCCTCAGGTGCCTGTCTGAAAAGGCCGAGTGGCAAGGGCAACCATGACTGTAACTGTAACAGTGTCATGGACTATATGCCAGGCTTTGCACTGAGTCATCCTTGCTTCCCAAAGTGTGGTTCATCATCAGCCATGGTGAGCCTGTGACTCAGGAGGCTGAGGCAGAAGGATTCCAAATTCAAGACCAGCCTTAGAATTTAGCAAGACTGTCTCAGAATAAAAAACAGAAAAGCACTGGAGGTATAGCTCGGTGACAGAGCACTCTAGGCTCAGTCCCCAGTACCGGGGCAGTGCGGGGAAGTGGTCTACGGTCCATGGGCCAGCAGCCTTGGCAATATCTGGAAGCTGACTAGAAACGCGGGCCCACTGAATCAGTATGTGCATTTTTAACAAGACCCCCACGTATTCTCAGGCACACTATAGTATGAGAAATACTCCTCTCTGTACACATCTGGTCCTATCAAGACCTGATGAAATTGATATATATTACCAGCCATTACAGATGAGATAACCAGAGACATAACTTAAACACCCCATACCTAGTAAGTGGCAGGGACAGGACTGAATCCAGACCATCCATCCCGAGAGCAATATCCCTACCTATTATCACTCTGCTCCAGGTACTACCATCTATTTAAGACCTCTATCCTTTCCTTCACTGGATCATCTCAAAACAGCAGAATAGCCAAGGGAAAGAGATTTGGACAAATCCCATCTCTATGTGCCTCAGTTTCTCCCATATTCCACTAATGGAGGCCACCTGCTAACTAGGTAACTTCCTAGGTCTCGAGGTCTCTGGGAATGAGACAAGTCAACCCTCACCTCCATTGTTTGAAGGTGTTTAGAGACCCAGAAGCAACTGTGGGCCAGTAAGTAATGTCAGACAGTAGGCTGAGGTTTGTGGGGACACTAGAAGGCAGAGATATAGGAACTGGGCACACAGGCCAGCCTTTGGGAAGACCTTGCTTCCACATCTCTACCTGTTGACAATCCTCAGAACTCAGGAACTGGAGGAAGTCACTATGGGTACTGGCTAGATCCTCAGGCAAGGAATCAGGGAACCTGGCTTTAGGTTGGGATCTCCCACTGACTTATTTGTGAGAACTCACTTGACTCAGAAGGAAAATGCAGGTATTCTGTAAGATTCATGGTTTCCAAACTCAACTATCACAAAATCAGCTGAGGTGCTATTGAAGGCCCCACCCAGATCACTAGGGTTAGAATCTCCAGGAAAGGGGCCCAGGAATTTGGACATTGAACAAACTCCCTGAGTGACATTTTAAAAATCAGAAATAATATCAGGTATGGTGGCACACATCTGTAATCCCAGGAACTCTGCAGGCAGGAGGATCATAAGTTTGAGGTCAGCCTGGCCAAATTAGCAAGAGACTCTCAGCAACTTAGTGAGACCCTGTCTCAAAATAAAAAATACAAAGAGCTGGGGATGTACCTCAGTAGTAAAGTGACCCTGGGTTCAATCTCCAGTGCCAAAAAGATTTAAAAATTAAAAAAAAAAAAAACAAAGCAAAACAGAAGTAACATTTATTGCACATTTTAATTCATAAAAGAAATACATGCTGATGGTAGAAAAACTGGAAAATACAGAAAACTAGAAAGGGAGATAAAATTGCTCATGATCCTACAGCCTAGAAGAAAACATTTCATAATTGAGCATCTTCTTCAGTCCCTTTCAAATCTTTCCAGCAAAGTAATGCCTTGTTCTGGTGACAAAGCTGGATCTGAGTCCTACACGGAGGTGGCTTTGCCAGCCAGGCCACAGTCAGGCTTTTGGAAACCACTGAGGTGTTTTCCAACCCTAAGGAATTTGTCATCATGATTACCTTCAGGATTACAATGCAGAGTGCCAATGAATGGATCCTATTGGCCTGGTCGGGCCTGGGTGGGCCTGGAGACCAGCGGGGGAGGGCTGGGAACCCATCCACAGGCCCAGGAGCCTCCCTGGGCATAAGCAATGAAGTGCATACCCCTCTTGACTCTCTCCTGCCTCAGGGCAGCCCCCAAAAGGAAACCAAGCTGACTCACACCAAAAGAATCAAAGAATGCCCTGATGACAAACAACAAAAATAAATATTTTCTAAAAGTTGAACAAAAGAACCTGACTAGAAAAGAAAGAAAAAGGATTTGAAGGGAGGCCAGAGAGAAAAACAGTAAGGAGGAAGGAAATCAGCCTAACAGGATGAAGGATACAAAGATACCAAAACACCAGAATGAGTCTTTCCAGAGGAGTTCGCGGAGGAGAAGGGAAAACGAAAAGGGAACCAGGAAAGAGTAAGCCCGGTCTCTGACTCTTGGGTACCTGGCATAGCCTAGCACACAATCTGAGATCAATGAGAACAAACACGTGGAGAAGTTCTGACTCTTCCAAATCAGCATGAGTACCCCTCACAGAAGAGGGTTCCCAGTCAGGGTGGCTCAGAGGCAGCAGGTTGAGCACAGGAGACAGAAAACTTCCTCAGAGTCCTCACAAATCATACAGAGCCCAAGACCAAGGCATAGAGGGAAAGAATATAAAGAATGTCCCAGGAAAGAAGCCTTATCATGGGGGTTAAAATAGTTCTCCTCAAGCCAGGTGTGATGGTGCACACCTGCAATCTCAACTACCCCAGAGACTGAAGCAGGAGCACTCCAAGTTGGAGGTCAGCCTGGGAAACTTAGCGAGACCCTGTCTCAAAATAAAAAAGGGATGGGGATGTTGCTTGTCTAGCATGTGAGAGGTCCTGAGTTCCATCTCCAGTACCACAAACATACAAAGTGTGTTATCCTCAGCTGAGAAAACCTGAGCAGGTACCAAAGACCCACAGGTCTTCTCTGGCTCAGTTTCACTTTCCTGCTGCAGTCAGGGGTTGTAGGCATCCATTGACAAGTGTTTAAATCCCCACTCTGTGCCAAGCATTACAACCGAACGCTCCATCTTTCACCCCATTTAGAGGGAACATGGAGGGCATGTAGTAGGTACTCAACAAAGTACATGCTGCACTGACTGCAGAAGAGTTGGCCCTGCAGGATAACCAACTTGTGTGAGGCCAGGAACAACTGATGTCTGACCAGGTCAAAAGATGAACTTTATGTGATAGCCATGGCCTCTCGCCTGGTAGAGGCCCTCTAGTAAAAGGATGTCGGGGGTTGAAGGGGAGAAAGCTGGCTATGGTATCTGACAAGGTTGGACTACACAAATCAACCTCTGTTCATCCCACACAGCCTGTGCACTTAGCACAAAGCATGACCCTGGGCTGCTCTGGATAAGAATCTTCTCTGCCTCTCCCATTCAGATCCAATTCACACCCTCTGGGGGCTTCATGTGTCACCGTGTTCCAGATGCTCCAGCAGAGCTAAGTCACCCAACGAATTAGAGGAAAAAGCACATCCAAGCTGCACACAGCTTTAAAAGGACCTAACAAACAAAATGCAAATTTATCAAACAGCAATTTATACCATCTTAGGACAGAGTGTTTCCTATGTTCTCATTTGATCCCCACAAGGATCTGGGTCATAGGAAGGGCAGGTAGTATTGACCCCATTTTACAGATGGATAAGCAAAGGCTCAAAAATTACCCCACATGGGTTAGGTAGGTTATTCAAACCCCTGATTTCCGACTCTAAAACCATGCTCTTTCACTAAAATACTACAGTTATTTATTCACATCATGAATACAGTATTACCTTTTCAAGGAGAATCATTCCTGAATTGCTCCCCCTGGTATGTTTAAAGACATCCTTTACAGACCATTAACTATTTAGAAAGGATGCTGTAGACCATAAAAAATAAAGCTTTCCGAGGCAGAGCTAGCTGAAGATCAAACAGAAATAAAGCAAGACTGGTGTGAAATCAGAACTCCAGACTGTGTTCTGAAACCACCCTCATTTTCTTCAAAATGCAGAACTGGACATACTCTCCTTCACAGGGGGATCCACACTCTATGAAGTCAAGTTTTCCTACCCCTTCCCTTTCCCCTGTCATACCCTAAACCCCTCCAGGCCAAGGCTGAAGGAAAGAGCCTTGCAGCTGACAACAGGAACAGGATAAGGGCAACTCTGGGAAAATTCCACTTGGGAGAAGTTGGGAAGATGTTTTTGTTCAGTCTAGCAGGCTTTGATCAAGCACCCAACTGAGCTAAGAGCTATGAGGGATACAGATAATTCAGATATAAATCTCGTTCTCAATTATTTTACAATCAGATGGGGAGGAAAGCAAGAACACAGAACTAGGTATCATATGAGGGAGGACAGCTTGGGGCAATAAATGAGAGCTCCATTGTATTCTTGCTTCCTGGCACAATTGGCTGAGAAGTAGGTACGGAGAGGTGGGAAGATCATGGTTTTAGAATCAATCAAATCTGTATGGCTCCTGGCTCAGTGACTTACAGTGTAACTTAGGCATATTACTTCACTTCTCTGAGCTTCAGTTTCCTATAAAATAGGAATAATGGGGTCTAGAAGTACAAAGTTGCTCTGGTGATTACAGAGAAAATATTAAGTGAGGCCCTGGGCAGAGTGCCTTTCCCTGGTGAGCTCAAGGAAAACCTGGCACCCACTTCACCTTGCCAAGCACTTCCCTGGACACACTCTGCTCACAGGGCCAGTGCCAAGAGCACCACCTTCCAAAGAGAAGGGAGATCCAGGACTTACCACTCAGAATGGCCACAGTAGCCAGAGGCAATTAGGCTCTGAATCCCAGGCTGCCATGCTGAACCAGGACTTCTGACAACCAGGGGGCAACCTGTGGGCCCAATGGGCACTCTGCTCCAGACTGCCTCTGACCTAGACACCCAAGTACCTGGCAATGTGGTGAAAAGGAAAAGAAAAAAAAAAATCTACTCCTTGCCAAGAGCTTCCTCAGCCCAGCCAGCAGTGCTAACAAGGTATTGAAGCCACCATCGCAATGCCAATCATTTCTCCAAGGAAGAAAGGCCAGCCTGGGGCCCCTGTTCTAGTTGGAGACAGCAGGCCTTTCTCAAACATCACTGGAGAGGACTGGTTCCAGCTACTGGGGGCTGAGGGAAGGATTGGGGGACAGGGCTATGTGACATCACCCTGGTCCCTAGACCCTTGTTTTGGACCTCCATAGTTTGGATGTAGGAAGTATTGAGACCCTTATCCAGTTCTCCCAAGTACAGCCTTGTGTTTCGGTTTCCCTCAATCTCAGAGCAGCACTATCAGAAGATTGGGCAACTTCAGGAGAAATAAGAGCTCAGGAGAAGCATTGTTGCATGCCCTGGTCAAAGAGGAGGGCAAGTTGACTACCAACTTGGAGCCTTGGCAGCTGGCTGTTCTCATTCTATCTAGGGTCAGTTCACTAGACAGGACAAGGCAAACTGGTGCAGATAAAGGTTGGAACCTCCCCTCAGCACACAGGCTGACTGTTCTTGTGCTGGTCATGGAACATGACCTCTTGGCTGCCAGACATGGATCAAAAAGCAAACCAGATACTCTTCTTTATTCTTCTTTGTGCTTTCCCCAATCCCCTCCTCCTACAAAAAAAAAAAAAAAAAAAAAAAAAAGCCAACTCGCAATGCCATGGTCTGCCCTGGTGGGCAGAGACGGATGAACTGTCCGGAACTATAAGGCCTTTCTCCTGGAAGGGAGAACAGTCAGGTGCAGAATGTGTGGGGAACTCAGCCTCTAGTCTGCCACGCTGATGACTCAGACGCTAAATATAGCGAGTGATATAAACAGAGCCAGCCACAGAGCAAACAGGGCCCCCAAGCCCCAGCAGCAGCTCTCACGCAGGCCCGCTCTCCATACCCTGCCCCAGCTTCACTGTACCTTGGCACGACCCAGGGTAGACCTCACACTCCTGAGGCTGGTTTCCTAAGGGAACTTCTTATTCTAAGACAAATCTTTTGGGCTCCAGTCCAGACTGTCCCATCTCGAGCCCCAGCAACCTCCTTAGCCATGGTCTCAGCCCCATAAAATCACTTACCAACATGAAGAACATCCAGTCAGGGCTCCCTGAACAAAGAATGAAGGCTGCTAGGTAGAGATGCTGTCAGTTAATGAACCATGCAAACACCAACTTGGGTAACAACATCCAAGACAGTTTCCAAGAACTATAAAGTCGGGTCCAAGTAAAATCCCAAACTCATCTTTTAACATAATTCCAAGTGGTCAACTTGTCCATTCTTTACTAGTTTGTTGTTGCTGTTATTCCTTGAAGTGCTGGGGATTGAACCCAGGCTCCCACACATACTTAGGCAGGTGCTCTACCAAATGAGCTACATCCCCAGCCCCAGTCATTTGCATTACAATTCCAAAAGACCTTTCACAGCAACGTTGCAAGGTAATTGTTGGCACCCAAGGTTTGAAGGAGTTAAGTGATTTGCCTGTGAAGACAGAATGTTTAAGTGGCAGAACTGGGATTTTAGCCCAGATCTAGCTCTGCCTATAAATCCTGGATCCCTCCTGTGATATCACAACTGAAGATGGTTTCAACTGAGTGGCTGAAAGTTTTCTCAGATTTCATTTTCCAAAAACTCTAATTACTATTTGGGGAATTTCCGAATCTGATTTTTCTGAATGGAGTCACTCCTGGTCCAAGTGAAAAAGTCATTTCCAGTCTGAATAATTCCAATCCTCTTGTAGTTTTACTCACTCACTGACCTAACTCAGCTACTTTATTGAGGGTTCTTGTCCTCTTAACATTGCCCAGAAATATCACCATAGATTTCAAGATGGGCCACTGGGACAGGAAACTCTCCCAAAGGGAGAGAAATCATTTCCTGTCTCTCTCTAGACCCATGCTAGAGATCACAGGATGGAGAATGGAAAGAAGTTGAGGCTCAGACTTTCTAGCCAGGGAAGTCTGTCAGCTCTTAGGAAGTGAATCTCTGCTTCCATCTTCCATGCAAAAACTGGATGAACACAAGAACACTCAGATGCCACATTCCCAGAACCCAGGTGGAAGTACATAACTGTCAGCAGAACTCCAGAGATCTTTGCTGTAGCCATCAGCCCAAGAGGAACAAATAGGGGAACCTTCCTCCTGATGCAGCCAGAGGAAGCAGGATATGTGGCAAGGTTGGAAAAATGTGGACCTCCATATATATTGCCTCTAATTCTCTCGCTGCTTCAGAAACCCTAAGGTCTAACAATGAGCACCCACTGACTCTGATTTTTGCCTCTAGATTCTTGCTTGTGGGTCTCTTGGGTAAACCAGGCTAGCCTTCCACGAAGAACATTCCTCAGGAAATATGCCTAGAAGTTACATGGCATGCATAAACTGACACCCTGGGGAATCTGGAAACGGTTACATCTAGGATCAGGTTGATACACTCAATTTGCCATAATGCCCACCTTCCTCATCATCATGCTCCCTTCCTCTGCTCCCTATCTCCAAGGGGGGTTTTCCCTTGGTGCAGGCAAAAAAGAATAACTGAGGTCTGTAACCAGAGACAAAATAGGGGAGCTCACTCTTCCTAAAAGACTGATGTCCAATGGCCACTATCTGGCCCCAGGACACCGTCCCAGATCTGGGGGGAAAGAAGGTGGTCAGGTCTCCTCAGCCTCCTCGCTACCTCTCTCAGGTCTTTAAATTCAGTCCACAATGATAGGGAACAACTCTCATTCTCAGAAGAGAAATGGATAAGACCAAGGTCCATAACCAAGCGGCTTGGACACTGATTTCTCTGGACAGGGCAGGTGAAGGTGGTGGTGTTAAGGGAGGGCAGCTCTGCTCAGGGATCAGCTTCGCATGTAGAGGGGGAAATGAATTGTGAATCAACAAGAACAAATGTGGGGGATGATCAGGACTATAGTCAGAAGGAAACAAACAATTCAAGGACATCTACTATGTGCCCAGAACTTTCATAGGGTGTTTTCTCACTTAATCTTCAATAAAATTCTGTGGTTTTAGCTCTAATTCACAGAAAAGGAAATTGGCTTGGCAAGGCCAAGGGACTTCCGGATGGCTAGTAGATAGCAGAGCTGTTATTTAAACCTGGGCCTTCTGACTCTGTACCTGAAGCCTAGAGAGTTAATCTTCAACAACTTCCTTCCCAGTGCCTCAGTGTCTCTGCCTGCAAAAATGAGGAAAGGAAATAGGGAAAAAAGATAAAGGATCAAAATGTAGGAGTAATTAACAATACTTTCTAGATGTGAAATATTAGACCACAGTTTACACAAGAATCAAGTTCAGAAAATGATTAACTTAAAAGGGCCCAGCTGCTAAGAGGTCCCAGAGTGCTAGTGCTCCACCTGCCTGTAGCAATCACCCTGGCGCCACCTTACTGGGAAGGAGGGAGTTAAAAGCAAGAGGACTAGAGAGAATTCTCCTGGAGAGGTCAAAAGTCTATCTCTTTGTACTGGAAAATTTGGGGAAACCAGGTCTTTGGCCTAGAAAGGCCTTACTGGCCAGCCTTGAGGCTCAGACTTTCTGGCAAGATCAGTCCACAGATAGAAGTAGGGATATGAGGAACTTGAGAGCCAGTGTGAGGTGAGGTACAGGGCAGGGGAAACCCTCATGCAGTTCTTCACCACTTTTCCTTCTCCCCAGCTGGGATGATTCTGGCTGAGAGGATAGCACCCTTTCTAGAACTGACCTATGCCCTCAAAGAGGCAGCCCTTCCAGTTGGAAGAAACAATGCCAGCAAAGAGCAGGGTCAGACCTCAAGATAAGGGCCTCCTTTTCCTGCCTGGGTCCAGCTGGGCAAGAGAGACCTACCAGCCCACTCCTAAGGCTATCAAGGCTCACCAGTGGATGAGAGAATATTCTGGAAAACAACTGTTGAGAGAGGTCAGATTATTGTGAATCAGAGGAGCTGCCTTCTAGATATCCTTTAGCTAAGGCTAGGGACCCAAGGCCACCATGTCCTCCTACTGGCACTGGTACCAGGACCAGATGCTGTGAGCTAGGTTCAGCTGTGTAGGCCTGTACAACCAGGGTGGAGTGAATGGGCAGGAAGAAGGCCAAGAAACTAAAAGCAAGAATCAGAGGGAGTCCATACATAGACTGAAGGGGAAATTCTAAGCCAAGTTTCCACAAAACAATCAAAGAAGGGAATAGGGACTGGAGCTAGGGCCGGAGGAGGCAGCCAGGCTGCCTTATAATCTAAGCACAGGTCTGCCCTTGCTTCCTGAACACTAAGAGCTGAGATAACCTACCGATACTAGGTCTAGCCCCAAATTTCCCTCAGAACTCCTTGGCACACCTGTAATCCCAGCTACTTAGGAGGCAGAAGCAGGAGGATCACAAGTTCAAAGTTAGCCTAGGCAACTTAGGAAGACCCCATCTTAAAACAAAAAAAACTTTTGAAGGGGTAGAAACAGGGCATGATGATGCACACCTATAAATCCTAGCTACTCTTGAGGCAGAGGCTGACCTCCCAAATTTGAGGTCATCCTGGGCAACTTGGCAAGACCTTGTATCAAACAAACAAACAAACAAACAAACAAACAAACAAACAAAACACCTGGGGGTATAGCTCAGTGGTACAGTGTGCCTGGATTCAATCCCCAGTACCCCAGTACTCCTCCAAAAAAGGTGTGGGGGTGGTCCTTAGACAGAGTGCCTGCTTAGCATGATGAGCACCTGCGTTCAATCCTTAGTACCAAACCAAACCAAACAAACAAACAAACAAAAAAACCAGCACTCCTTGGCAGAAGGCATCTAACACCCAATAGCCTGTTCTCAGGAAACCCAACTTAATTCCTTTTCCCCCTGCTACTGGCAATGGTTTGGCCCTTAAGTCAAACTTACTACTACCAATAATTCTTCTGATCACCTGAAGTTACCCATCTAATCTCAGGATCTGCCCAGTCATGGTAGCGATTTATTTTCTTGATTTCCAGACAGACACACGGCCACAGGCATACAGACAGACAGACAGACACATACACACATAACACACACACACAGCCTTCTGGGACAAGGACACAGTCCCAGAGATAGGGAATGTATTCATTTACAGGTAGTGTAGCTTTGTTTCAGCATTGGCTGTACCAACAGGGATCCAGCCTTGGGCTCCTCTCTCTGTCTTGGCAGCCACCCAAAAGCCAGACTGGAGAGGAAGGGTTAAGTGCTTGCGGACCCAGTGCAGACAGTGGCTGCTGAGCAGGGCAGCCTCCAGTTCATGGCACGGAGGGCTCTTCCAGCACGAGCCTGCCAGCCGCCGCCTTTGTTGATGGACTCTGCCACATGCTCGGCTGACACGCGATGCTCCGCCCTGGCGGGGCTGGTGCCAGGCTGCCGGCCAAGCACACGGCAGAGAGCCCGGCCGGCCGCCAGTCTGGGGAGACTCTCCGAGGTACACTCTCCAGAGTCCCAGGCCTTGGGTTCCCAGACACAGACAGTGAGGAGTGGCTCCCCAGCTGGAAAGTGTCAGGTTTCAACCGGTTCCACTGCTTTCCCCCACTCAGGCCCCATCCCCTGGCCTGATTAGCCATTTCCCTCTGTGCCTCAGTCAGGCATACCCCCCCCAACAGTCCAGTTTTACTGCAGCACCCTGAAAATCTTTCCCTCGGGTCTATAAGAGACAAGCCCCCAACACTCCCTGGAGAAGAGATAGTCTGTCAAGTCACACTGCAGAAAGCCATCCCATTGGCAGGAATGGATCACAAGCACCTTGCTTCTCTTATGGAGCATGCAAGAGCTGGAGTAGGCAGATAACCAACTTGGAGCTCAGAGATGAGGGCAAGAGAGCTCATCCAGTCAGGCCCACCCAGTTTATAGGAATGACAATGGTCAAGGCCAAAACTCTGGAACATATCCTCAAGGCCTGGCAGAGACCAAGTTGCTGACAAGAGAACAGGCAAGCACTGGCCCAAGCCCCAGCAGACTCAACCCCCCTCGCCAGAGCCCCCATGCCTACTTGCTGCATATGAAGCCGGTGGAACTGGTCTGCAATGCACTGAAGTTTTCGGGCGATCTGTACCTCTGCTCGATGTTGCCACTGCCCTTCAGGGGGCTGCTCTCCGAGGGGCAAGCCTGCAGGGAAACTGGCAGGGAGAGGAAGCCGGTAGCCAGCATTGCCTGCAAAGACAGAGGACTCACATCTCAGCATTCTCCACCATTGTCCCATCCTTCCCAGGCCTGCCTTTTCTGGCCAAGACCTGGGCTGAGGGTAAACCCTAGGATGAGAATGGAGAAGAACTGCCTGCCTTCATCAGGGCACTCTGCCAAGCTTGGACAGCCTGCCTTGCCTGCTGCCCAAGCACAGAAAAGTGATGCAGGGACTGGGGGTATATTTCAGCTGTTCTTAGCACGTGGGAGGCCCTGGTTCAATCCCCTGCATGCACACACACAATATGTTGATGCCAGGAGAAGAAAAAGGAATGGTCCCAGTCTTCACTTTAGTTCTCCACTCCCTGTAAATGCCATGACATAGGGCAGGGTGGTAACCTGTGTGAGTGAACATGCCAACCTTCTGTCCTTATTTATCAAGCTATGCTTGACCACAATTTATTAGTCATGTAGTAGCAGGTTGAAGCTCTTCTCTGGAAAAGCACAGGCAGCAGCTCTCCAGAGTTCCTGGGCTGAGCAAAGCAAGATACAGAGAGAAACAAAAAAACAAAAAGTATTTTGCTTTTTTTCTTCATTTGTTTAGTATACTAGAGGAAACTCAGCTCAGCACCTGAAGCACTGGGTGGTGATACAAAGTGAGTCAGAGAAAACTCCTGAGGCCCATAGAAGAGCCAAGTTCCTCTCTAGAAACAGCCTCAGGAGAGCCCTCTAGGCCAGAGCACAACACTCACCAAGTGCTGGCACTAGAGCCTCCACTAGGGGCGCCAGCCCAACTGCCTCCTCCCTCTTCTCCCTCTTCCCCAGTCACTGGCCTGGTCCGACTTCTCAGGCTTCCTCCAGAACTGCTTTGCCAGGGCAGCTCCCTCTGGGAATAACTGCAGAGCCTCCTTAATCTGCTTGGGCAGACACAGCAGGATGGCCTCTGAACCTTTACCCTCCCTCCACAAGCCAGTGTGCTAAAAGAAGAAAAAAGACTGAATAGTAATCCTGCCCTTTTGCCAGAGGAGGGCACAGTCCTCATAAAACAAACCATTTAGGCCCACAAATGAAGGGGTCTTGTCTGAGTTAGCCTTGGAAACAGCCCCTCTGCTGGCATTGAGCCCAGGCAGGCCCAACCTCTTTCTCCAGTCCCCCTCCCAAGCACAGAAAGTCCCAAGTGACAACTGGGGGCCACCTTCTGCCTTCTCAAGAACCTTCCCTACCAGAACTGGCTGGGTTTTTCCTTGTGTGTCAACAGCAAATCACAGATCTCCCAACCTTCTCTAGGGCAACATTAGCCACTTTAGGGAAGGTAAATCACTATCAAGATATAAAAGACTGTCACTCAGTGGCACAGGATATAAAAAGAGATAGCACAAAAGAGCCAAAAAAAGGGCAAAGCAATTTGCTTTTGGTGGGGCATGAACACAGGAGAGAAGCAATAACAAGCAGCAAGATGGAAGGTTGAAAGTCGAGGAATCAACAACCCCCTCTCATCAATTTGGGGAAGGAAATAGCAGAGGCCACCTTTGGGGAGGGAAAGTCCCCTCTTTTCCCCCAATCTCTATGGGAGGAGCCCTGAGGCTAAAAGTACTTACCGTAAAAGAGTCGCTGGGGTTCTTCAGTCACTCCACAAGGCAGCATGACACCCTGGCTTGGGGAGGCTGGGCTGAGGGTCTGAGTGGCCTTGTCTTCCTGACTGGTGGGTCGAAGCCCAGGGCCACAGCAGTGGGTGAGAGGGAAGAGCTGAAGCCGGCTGAGGGGCAGTCCAGTTGGCTCTGGGCAAAGGGGTCAGCAGAGAGCAAGCTCCCGGGCTGAGTCCCTGGCTCCCCATCCTCTGGTTGGAACACATCATCCTCCAGTTCCTCCACACACTGAGGCGGCTCCATCTCCCCTGTCAGGGAGCAAGGTAGGCATGTGAGATGCTGCCCCATCCAGTCCACATCTGAAAGGGCTCCCTCCCCTTCTTCTTTTCCTGCTTCCCTTTCTTATTTAGGGAGTTGGGTCAGATATTGATGACATACAACCCTGGTATTAAAGCATTGCCAAGAGTGACCCCCCACCCCTTCATGTGAACTGCTTCAATGTTAGGGACTGCCAGAGTCACCATTCCCCCAAACACTTCTGACCTAGGCTGGTCATAAAATTTGACTCTGAGGGTTGTAAGCAATAGCAGAGATAGGATCAAGTATTACCAGCATGCAGAATGCATGGGAAAACATAGGTAACACTAGTTTCTATAAGTGACTATGGGAGCATATAAGGGGCCATGACTGACCATACAAATAGGGCTCACAACACACACACACAACTACCCTAAAGAGTAACCTCTAAGTTCTCATTTTAGTCTGAGTTGAGCTCCAAGCTCAGCAGCAAAAACAAAAGCCAGCAATCCTGAGGCAGCCAGGTTCCCTCCAAACCTGCTAAGCCCCGCCCTACTGCCCATCCACAAGTCTCCACCCCCTGCTTGCACAACACAACAAACAGGCTCTGCTGTGTGGTGAGTGTCCTGGGAGAGGGGATAAAGACTCAAGTTAGTCACTGCAGCTGCCTTCCCAGCTCTCCTGGAACAGAGGAGAGGCATCTGCCCACCTCTAGGTTGTCCTCTAGGTTGGGTCCAGCCTCGGTCAAACTGTCCTGTCTCCCCAAGCTTAGTCTACTCACTAGTCTCTGCAACTTCAAATCCTCATCCCCTACAACCTCCCATTCCTGCCTGTACTGAACCTGAGATTGATGCAACGTGTTTCACAGAAGGAAGTGAAATTCAGCCCTCACTCTGTGACTTCACTCGCTGCCTACACTATTTGGGTTGTTGATGTGAGTTTCTTGGTGATAAAGAAGTTCCTCTTGCTCCACCTGATGGCTCAAGGAAGTCTGCCACTGAGCAGCTTGAAATTCAGACATAGCCCTACACTCTCTCTCTCTCTCTCTCTCTCTCTCTCCTTCTCTCTCTATCTCTCGCACACGCCCACTAGGGGCCTTAGGGCAGTCAGCAGCAACCACCTGAATGTTAAGAGGTGGTGAGACCAAGTTTGTCCTTGTCCTTGTCAATCGATATTAGAGTTCTGCCCCCCGCCCCTGTCTTGCCTTTGAAGAACAAGCTAAATGATCTATGAGTTGGTGACGTTCTTAAAGGAATCTCAGTAGAATTCAGAAATCCTGCCTTTCCCAAGTGCAAGCTCTCTAAGGTGCTTGTTCCAAGTCTCCCTTTACCCCATCTAGTCCCTGAGCTATCTATGGTCCTGTCTCTGTCCTCTTCCCTAGAGGCATGACTGCTAGAATGACAAAGCTGGCATCTTTGGACATTGTTTCCCAAGGTGGGGGCGGGGGTGGGGAGTGGTGGGTGTCCAGTTTATCAGTAACAGGAAACAAAATTCCCGGATGAAAGGACCTAGTGCTGTCACCTGGCAGGGGCTCCCCTCCTGTCCTTCAACCTCCTCTCTGAGGGCTGGCAATCCCAACCTAAGAAGGGACCCTCCAGAGCCAATCACAAGCAAGAGTCATTGTCTTGGTGTTTCCTTTGAAGCCTGTCACCTCCCCTCCCCCTCCCAGCAAAGCCCCAAAGTTCAACCCATGCCTAGACTGGACAGTGGGGGAGGTGCAGCCAGAGGGTGTGACTCCGCAAGCCCCCAGGGACCCCTCCCACTCTCCATAAGAACTGCAGGTGGCTCTCCTGTCCATGGGAATCTCCAGAAGGGTGCTTAGCAAGGTCAAGTGCAAACTGGGAAAGAGTAAAGAGCCCCTCTCCTACCTCTTTCCTGAGTTGAAGTAATGATGTCCAGACTGGTAGGAGGAGGGCACTTCCTCAGAACACTGGAAAAGCTTTATTCCTAGCAAAGGGAACTAAACCCCGTTGGAGCCATCCCAGTGCCTAAGGGCTCGAACAGGGATGCTGAACTTAGACTCCTCCTCCTCTTAGGAGAAGGCAGTAGCCAGACACCCTGAGCCTCAACAGTAGCTAAGTCCTCAGAACAAACGAATACACACACACACACACACACACACACACACACACACACACACACCTGGGTGACTCCAGGAGAGAGTCTCGGCCTCCGAGTCGTGATGCCAGGGCTCTGCGCCAGGGTCCAGCGTGACGAGCACTTGGGGGCTTGGCGCCCAGACTCGTTTGGGAAGGAGGGGAAAAGCCCAGCTGTTAAGAAGAGGAGCCTTCAGACTCCGCAGGGAGGTAGGACGCCCCACAACTCCCTGCCCTACCCTAAAGTCAGACCCAGAGGCTGGTCGTTCTTAGGCGCCCAGGTCTACTTAGTAGGGCACCCAAGGATCCCCTGCTCACCTGGACCCAACTCCTTCGAGTTCCAAATGCAAACCCCAAATTCCCTCTTGGAGCAGTGAACCCAGATGTGGGTTCTGCACCTCATTCCCGCACCCCAGCGCCCCAGTTCCTCATGGTCACCCGAGTTGCCCACAGTCCAATCCTTCCCGGGCCCCCCACGCGCAGCGCGACTCGGCTCCCACCTCCCCGAGGAGGTGCGATCCAACTCTGCCCAGCCCCCGGCAGCCCGGGCGCTCACCGGGCTCTGGAACGAGGCGGGAGGCGCTGGCAGGGGCGGCTGCGGCTGCGGGCGCGGGCGGGCGCAGGAGGAGGCCACTGCGCACCGCGCGGTATTGTTTCCAAAATACGCCCGCTCTGGGCATCCCGCAAACAGCTGATGAGGCCCCGCCTCCCAGCGCGTCACGCCGAGCTCTGGCCAATGCAGAGTGGAGCCCCAAGTCCCGGGCTGGGAGGCTGCCAGGGACAGCCACAAATGTGGAACCTTGCCTTGGAAACATTGTAAGGGGCCAAACAAATTTCTGACCGCCGCCAGAAGCGCAGTTGAAGCGCCGTCGCTCTTGTGGATTCCGTTCCAAATGCAGGCTAGAGAAGCGTTAGAGAGTCCCTGAGTTCTCTTGGGTGGGGAGAGGGGGCGCCAAAGTGACTTTTGTCTTCTTTTAGCGAAAGAACTGAATAATTGCGGCACCTCTAGAAAGGGAGATGAGGAGGCAGGGAGCTCTGAGACACGACCGGCAGTGTCCAGTGGGTACAAGTTGCGGGTCTTGGTGGATCCCGAGCAGCTGGAAAAGCGCCCTCCCGCTTTTCAGGCGGTTCAGAAGAAAACTCCAACCCCAAAGCCTGAGAACACGTGTATCTGTGGCGTTGTTACTGAATGACATTCGGATCAAGCTCAGGCCCCTCTGTCCTCATTTTTACCGGGTGAGAACACAGGCGAAATAAGTATCTGGCAGAGGAGATGCGCGATCAAGGCCGGTGCTCCTTGGGCTGTCGACACACATCCCTATTCATGGCGGCATCTAAAGATAGTATTAGTGCTGCCAGGAGAGCAAAACGTTCCGCAGATCGATGGAGCACTATCTGCAGGGGAGTCTATGGACTACGGCACATTTATTGAGCACCAACTCTGTGCCAGGTACTGAATTAAGTGCCTGCCCTGAGGAAATTTACAATCCACCTGGAAATAATGGGAAGCAGCATGAGTTGTGTTCATTCCAGGCACAATGACTGCTGAGGGATGCAGAAAAGGTCAGAATGCAAAGACTGGGGACAGCTTCAGGGCTTTTGAGTTGGGCCTTGAAGATGGGGAAATTTTTCGATAAGGAAAACCAGATCAAACAGCCCAGGCCCGTGCAGTGGTGCACACACCTGTAATCCCAATTAAGTGGGGAGGCTGAGGCAGGAGGATTACAAGTTCCAGGCCAGTATGGGCAACTTAGTGAGACCTTGTCTCAAAATAAAATTTACAGAAGGACTGGGGGTGGGGAGTGTAGATCAGTGGTAGAATGCTTGTGTATCCTGTGCAAGGCCCCCAGTTCAATCCCCGGTACCAAAACAAAACAAAACAAAACAAAACAAAATCAGACAGAATAAAGTCCTGAACAGGAGATCCTGTGCAGAAAGCAGAGGCAGGTTTGATGACTGAATCATCAGATGCACAGTGATTTAGGAAGAATGGGTATGGGCAGGTAGGTTCAAGTTAGATTACAGAGGTATCCCTGGAATACCAAGATGAGGAATCTATATTATATAATGGAGAGACAGCATAGATTTTATAGAAGATAAGTGATTTGACCAACCCAGAATTTCAGGCAAGATAAATGAAGAGCAGAAATCAGTGAGGTGAAACCAGATATAGGGTGCATGCCATCAGCTATTCAGGAGACTGAGACAGGAGGATTCCAAGTTCAAGGCCAGCCTGGGCAACTTAGTGAAATCCTGTCTCAAAATAAACATAATAAGACCTGGGGGTATAGCTTAGAAGTAGGGCGCTTGCCTAGCATATGTGAGGCCCTCAAGAAAAGAAATCAATGAGGAGAATCAATCTTTGCAACAGCCTAGATGAGCCATGATAAGGACCTGACCCACAGGGGCACTGGGGTTAGGAAGTGATCTGACCACCAAGCTGCTCTCTCTGGGTTATAAACTCAGACAGATTTAAATTTGGTGGATCCAGGACTATCAGCCCAATGGTACCTGAAGTCTCCTTGTACAGTTTTCCAATCCATTCTTTCCCCAGTTCCTTCAGAATGCACCTGATAAAGAATGAAGCAGGTATACTAAGGGGGTGGTTGCTAGAGTAGGAAAATAATGACCCCAAAGGTCAGAGAAGAGAGTAAAGGGAAATGGGGAGAGTCAAGGCTGGCTAGCTGCCCAGACCGCCCTGGAGTTGATAGATATCCAGTAAGTGGTGTTAGAGCCAAAAGGAGGTACATTATTCTACCAGGAATCTTGGCTAAGAGGGAGTATCAGAGCTGGTCATGGTGACCTTGCACTCATGCCACATGTGGGGAGATGAGAAGACCAAGTCCAGCTGCTGAGAAAGGTACTAGGTACCCACCACTATTTCCCTTCCTTCCCTTCATCCTTCTCATTGACTTTCTACCTGGGTCAATGCCTCAGGTTGGCCAGTGGTGTCCATGAGCATTCCTTGGGGTCAAGAGTGGAAGTGATGGACAAAGTGGCTTCAAACCTGCCCTCTGAGTCAGCTCAGACCTGAGAGGTAAGGCTCATGCTAGCTTTCCTGATCCACCTGATGCTAAAGTCCTTTGTTTCACCACAGTCATGTATGATCGAACTGGGTCACAAGGAAAGGAAGCGGGGAGGGCAGGGTTTTTAATTGGCATCCACATCCACAAACTCAGTAGGCTCACCAGAGTTCTGAGATTCAGGGTCTCTAAACCCCTGAAAATGGCTAAACTGTGTTTGTGAGTGCACACAAATATAATTTACACCAATTTCCCTGAGGCCTCATAAAAGTTTAAAAATCAGCTGGACTTGGTGGCACAGGCCTATAATCCCAGCTAGTTGGGAGGCTGAGACAGGAGGATCACAAGTTCCAGGCCAGCCTGAGCAATTTAGTAAGACCCTGTGTCAATAAAAAAAAAAATTTTTTTAAAGGACTGTGAGTGTAACTCAGTGGTAGAGCATTTAACTCCCATGCTCAAGACCCTAGGTTCAATCCCCAGAAACACACATACACAAAGTTAAAAATCATCATTTTAGGGGAAGGGGACCTGGGAAGCAGGAAGAGGTCATCCTAGTGGGCCTGGGAAGTTTGGAAGATGGGGGTAGAGTCACACTGGCTAGGATCTTGCTTTTAAGACCTCTCTCCTATGCCTTCCCAGCCTGCTCCCTCGGGCTGGTTCTGAAGGACACCTGTGGCTTGGCCTCCTGTGCTCTCTGCCTCTTAGGTCAAGCAGCAGGAGGCCCAGGCTTCTGAGCTGGAGGGAGCAGAGAAGGGCTGTCAGAGAAGGGATAAAGGGGTCAGGAAGGTCAGGAGACTCACCCTCACCTCTCATCAGTGTCAAAGCAGGGCCCTCCCCCTCTGTGCCCTTTCTCTTCTTCCAACACAGGGGCTCAGCAGTGTCAGAACCTACTGACTAGATAACTGAGCTCCAAACCCTCTGACCAACAGCAGCATTCTGCAAATAGATGAACCCCGACTTTCAAATGGGAATGGAGCAAATGACCGTTACAGCCACAACAACCTCTATTTTGGAGAATTTCCCCTTTCTCTTGTCACCCCTTACTTTAATATGTTTTCTCTCTTGACCAATGCCAGCTCTACAAGGAAGGCCCCCAGAGAAAGGCAAAGTTGCTCTAAAAGACAGCAGCATGGAGAGTGAGATTGGTGGTCCTTCCGAACAATCTGAGAGGTGTGTAAAGAGTTAAGGGCAGGTAGCTCCCAACCAAAGAGAAAAGCCAGCTCCCTGTAGAAAACAGGCAGGAGCCTTCTCCATTGTTTCACCTGGCTATAGGATTTCTCTCAGAGAAAAGGAATAGGCTCTGAAACTCCAGTAACTGGATCACTAAGAAGGGTGGTTTTTTAAAAACCCAGCTGACAGCTGAATAATACGAATTACCAGGCAGGCTGCCCTGGGGTTACTGAGGTTTGTAACCCAATCCCCAGGGAGGGGATGGATTGGAAACTGATTTATGGGTAAGGTGGGGGTCTTGGAGAGTCCACAGTGCTTGACCCTCTTACCTCTTAACTCCCCCTAGGAGGGACCATGTATGTAAGAAAGACTGGGAACCTAGAAGGTGTGGTGTCCTTCCCTCAATGGACTTGCCCTAGCACAGGGAATTTATCTCTGCATCATTCCATCTGTCTGCAAAAGATAGTTCCTCTTTTCTGAATTGCACAGTGTGTGTGAGAGTGAGACAGACAGCTGGACGTACAGACAGAAATAATAGAGTAGAACAGAAGACAGTTTGGCTTCCACTAATTGGGTAAGTGGGGAGACCCGATCTTCCAGATAATAAGGTCTCTATGTGCCAATCGCCAAGTCAGTGGGATTCAAATAGAAAAAACAGGTACTAAGCAGAACAACTGGGATCCAGAAACTAAGGACTAAGGCTGCCAGGCTAGAGCCCAGATCAGTCTGAAAGACAAGGGTGAAGTTCAGGATTCTATGGATTATGACATGCAGCATACATTCAGTTTTATTTTGGGGACCACTCAGTAAATATTTGCTGAGTGAGTGAACAAATATCCATTTTTACACTTCAAAAGTACAGTTAGCAAGGCACTAAACAACTCAGTGAGACCCAGTCTCTAAATAAAATACAAAATAGGGCTGGGGATGTTGCTCAGTGGTCAAGTGCCCCTGAGTTCAATCCCCGGGTAAACACCCCCCGCCCCAACACCACACACAAAAAAGTACAATTAGCCCTGTGTTGCAAAGTGGGAAGAAAGCTGCAGTGGGGGATTTCCAATAAATATCCTGTCTCTACCTTGTGTTTGCCCCTCAGGATGCCTGGTCTACCTTAGTTCCTTGTCACCAGCAGAGAGAATCTTCCTAAGAGGTAAGAGTGATGCCACCTACTCCTGGTACCCTCAGACCACTCCTCCTGCCTTGTCACATGACACTCATTAAATCTGTGAAGACAAATTTACAGAAAAACTCCAAGCCAGGCTGTCTGAGCAGTATCCTTGGCTCCCCTCCCACCCACTGCCCAGTTCATGGAAAAGAAGTTGGCTTCATCCTGCCAAGGGACAGAAAAATCCAATTGACATCTGCTTCCTTTCACTCTGTTACCACCAAGATGGCAGCTTTTTTCCTGGACAAAGGTACAGTATTATGAAATCTCAGTTTCCAGTTGAGGCCAGAGAATGATTGATTGTTATCAAGGAAACCTGCCACCCAGAAGAGTTGGGGCCAGTCCCTTCCTGGCTTAAATTCTCCCAGGTTTTGAAGTTGGTGCTCAAAAGACCCTGAACTGAGAAGGCAAATTAGATCAGCTGCTTCCCAGCCAGCCCCTTTCCCCACTCTCCTAGAGTGGGAAAGGGTCTCTCTCTGGTAATGAGGGAGGGGCTCAATCACTCAGCTGAGAGTCTACCAACATATGCCTCTGTATTAGGTATAGGTATAATATACCGTGTATTAGGTTCCACACCAGGACTGGAGGTATACATACAACCCCTGGGGAGACCTTTGAGCATGTCAGCAGCCTTCCTCCCAAACATGAATTCTCACATGTACACTATAAACTCAAAAAGACACTGGGTTAAGGAAGAAAGAGCTAGACCTGGGCAAGCAAAGGAAAAATAACCTTCCCAAGAAGGGTGAGTCTCCTCCCAGATGGTCTTGCCTCTTCTTGTATGGAGTGATCTAGAAATATCTGATGCTCCACTTCTTCCCTGCTGTCAAAGCCCACCTATCATTAGAGTAGAAAGAGCTCCAGGTGGGGTGTCAGGAGATCTGGGTTCAGTTTCCAGCTCTGCCAACAACAGATGGTCTTCCACACTCACTCTTACTCACACTTATATTGTTACCCCTATGGACTCAGAGGTGGCAGAACTTGGATAAATGGTGAGGTTCAACAGATTTAGGGTTTGAGACTGACACCAGCCTCTTATCCCAATCCTACCCAGGTCCCAATTCCCACCTGTTGAACACCTACTAAGTGCCAGACGCAGTGTTATGAAATGTGTCTCATGCCATCTTTGACAACCTAAGATGGAGCTACTACCATTAGTTTACATTTAAGGAAACTAAGGTCACTTCTCCAAGGACAGGAAAACAGCAACAGAACTACAACTTGAAGCATGGAAACTGGTGCTGGCATCCCCTGGATCCACTGCCTTAAAGTCACACCCAGTTCCTCCCCACAGACCGGGTTCTCTCCCTTTCCCTCATCCGTAACACACTGTCTTCACTGCCCCCAGAACAGGAAGGTCAAACCTGAGGCAGCTCTGTTGAGGTAAATTCCAGTCTTTCAGTCGCAAACACTCCCACCACTGCCACCACGACACCACCTGTGGCAGAAGCTCTTGCATCACCCACAGGAAGCAGCCCGTGGCCCAGCATCAGCAGGGGTACATTTTCAGTTCCTACTTCCATCCCTTCCTCCATTCAGCACACTGCCCTATCTTCTGGTCTCTGCCCTGCCCCCGTGGGTTTGGGTTAATATCTGTCACCCACATAGAATTTGTATAGATACTTCATTTCTTTTCTGAACTCTGCCAGATGGTGGAGGGGGATCTGGCTAAAGGGGCTTTCCCCACTAAGGATCTAGGGATCCTGTGCGCTCAGAGAAAAGGCCTCTTGGGTACAGGAAATAAGCAAGGAAGAGAGTCCCAGGCAGCCACCGTTACCTCACATCTACCTTTCAAGGATGAGTGCCCCCATGTCTGGCTCAGGTCTGGCTGTCAGGTGAACCAGCAAGGGGAAGGCCCCCAAGAGCTGGCAACAGAGCCAGGACGTTTCTGGTGGTGTCTGAGCAGGGTAGATTGGCAGACATGCAGCACTGGGCTTTGCTTTCCTCCCTATACTGCCATGGAATCTGCTGGACAGAGGATTAGATTAGATCCTCTACCCTATAGTTATGCCCATCCTGGACTTTCCCTCTTTGCCAACTTCCTTCTCTCTTTCCCCCATGCATCTCTCTCTGTATCTTTTAATCTCTCTTTCTACCCTGGTTTCCTCCTGCGTCTATCACCTCTCTCTGCCCACACCTTGGTCCACAGCAACAACAGTCAGCCCTTTATCGACTCAAAATACTTCACATTGTAGTGGAAGTCATCCCAGGTGGAGAGTCTGCTTCTTTGTGTGTGTTTTGGGTGGGGGTGGGGAGTATACTGGGATTGAACCCAGAGATGCTTTCCACTGAACTACATTTTCAATCTTTTTTATTTTTTATTTTGAGACAGGGTCTCACTAAATTGCTAAGGCTAGCCTCAAACCTGTAATCCTCCTGCCTCTGCCTCTGGAGTTACTGGATTACAGGCATGTGCCACCACAGCTGTCTGAGAGCTGCTTCTTGTAATATTATCATCTCTATTTCAGAATGGTTTTCTTGAGTACAAGAGACATTTTAAGTGGTTGTACAAGTGGAGTTATCACTATCCTTCACCCTGTGAAGGATCTACACTAAACCAAAGATTGTTATACGGGAACCTCCCAGCTCTCTGATTGCTCTTGGCATACTCAGCCTGATTTACTCCATGACAGGGGTTAGAGTGCCCAGATCAGTGATTTGAGCAAGTATCAAGTGTTCTTTTAGAACCAGTCCAGCCTTAAATTATCGATACAGTTTTACTTTGTTTAAAGAATGTCCAACTAGATAATGATAGGCTTAATTGTTTCATTTGTTGCTATGCTGGGGACCAAACCTAGGCTATTTCAGGCTCTCTCCTAAGGCCTTGATGTTTTTAAGCCTGTTCTAGATGTACTAAACCTCTAAAAAATGGAGATCTCAAGGACTCTGAATCCCCCCCCCCCACCCAGAAGAAGTTGAGGCTATTTCAGGTTTCATGGACTCCTACACATCATCTGATGCTATGTGACCTCAAAATAAAGAAGCTAAATGTCAAGATCAATCCTGGATTTCACAACTGGAGAAAACTGACAAAAAATGTTGCAGAATTGAATAGATTATTTTCAATCCTGACTCCTCTTACAATGAGGGTATAAAATATAGAAAACTGACACTGAATGGGGCACACTGGCACATACCTGTACCGCTCAGGAGGCTGAGATAGGAGGATGGCAAGTTCAAAGCCAAACTTGACAATTTATGGAGGCCCTAAGCAACTCAGTGAGATCCTGTCTCTAAATAAAATACAAAAAAGGACTGGGGATGTGGCTTAGTGGTTAAGTGCCCCTGAGTTCAATCCCAGGAACAAAACAAAAACAAAACAAAAACAAAAAACACTTTGGGACTTTGGGAAGAAACTACTCCTCCAGTTTATATCAACTCCAAAACATGTCATAGAATATGCCCTTTACAGTGGCTTTGAACTAGGAAAAGTTCTCAGAAGTGAGAAGAAAAGAATCTTGATGTTGCTTTGGAATTAGTTTTTTGGAAAGCATCCTTGGAGTTTATAAATTTCCTTGTCTACAGGAAGTCTTTGCTTAATTGTTTAATTTGTTGCTGTGCTGGGGATCAAACCCAGGGTCTCATGCATGCTTTTCAGGCAAGTGCTCTACTACTAAACTACATCCCCACCACCTTTTTTTTATTGCACTTTTGGGAATTCAACCCAGTGCTTCAAGAATGTTAGGCAATGCTCTATCACTGAGCTACACCCCCAGTCCATTTCTTTGTTACTTACAACACAGTTTTTGCTTCTGTCTTTGAAATTCGATTTTTAAAAAACATTTTAGTCTCTTTTTTTTTGGGGGGGGGAAGGAATCTTGTTTCATTTTATCTCTTTTCATTCCTTGCCAACAGAGTTCCTTCCTAGTTCTACGCACTTCCAATGGTTAACTGAAATAATTACTACTTTCCTCTTTCTTTACATTAAGTCTTTATTGAGGACCTACTATGTGCCACAGACCACATAAGGAGGATTGGGTAGGCCAGAGGTAAGTGTGACACATTTCCTGCCTGCCTTCCCAGTTGCCTGTCCCAGCCTTCCTCCACTCTACGCCCAGGGGCCACTGAAAAAGAAGCCAGGACTCCTTGGATGACTTCCTTAGGAGGCCACAGATAACTGTGAGATAATGATGTGACTCAGTTAAGAAGCCAGTACAACAGGGTAAGAACAAGACTTTGGAGTCAGACAAAGAGAGGTTCAATTTCTAGCATACGCACCTGCTGGTGATTTGGGTATAGTAAATTAACCTCTCTGAATTTAATTACATCACCTATCAGGTGGAAATAATCATAGCATCCTCAAAATATGATTGCTGGGAAGTAGACAATGTAATAAAGTATACAAAATACCTAGTAGTGTGCCTTTGTACATAATAGATGCTCAACAAATGGTTGCTATTACTATGTGTTCAACACTGTGTGACAACCATAAGATAGGGAAAGAAAGTCCACAAGAAGAATGAAAAAAAACCAAAACATTGACCTTGTTTCCAGAAGATATGTGTTTTAGTTGGGGAGACAAACGCAGCACATACAAGATAAACTTTTTGAGCTGGGTGCAGTGGCGCAGGCCTGTAATCCCAGCTTCTCAGGAAGCTGAGGTGGGAGGATGGCAAATTCTAGGCCAGCCTGGGGAGCTCAGTGTAGATCCTGTTTTAAAATAAAATAGGGCTGGGCAGTGAGCCCTTGCTTAGCTTGTTTGGAGCCCTGGGTTTGATGCCCAGTATTGCAGAAATAAACAAACAAACAAACAAACAAACAAACAGTAGAAGCTTCAAACTTTAAAGTTAGTAAGCTTTCTAATGCAGGATACAGAAGAGGCCCTAAAATACCCCTTTCCCATCATGTCCTCCTCCAAATCTACCTGTTTTAGTCAGCTTTTTCACTGCTGTGAGCAAAAGACCTGACAAAAAAAATATTAGAGGAAAAGTTTATTTTGGGGCTCTCAGTTTCAGAGGTCTTAGTCCACAGACTGCCGGCTCCATTCCTCCGGGCTTGAGGTGATGCTGAACATCATGCAGAAGGGTGTGGTGGAGGGAAACAGCTCAAGACATCACACCAGGAAGCAGAGAGGTCTGCTCAACAAGGACAAAGTATATATCCCTGAAAGCCCACCCCCAGGAACCCACCTCCTCCCTCCACACCCTACCTGCCTGCGGGTTACCGCCTAGTTAATCCCTATCAGGGGATTAATGCGCTGATTAGGGTGAACCTTTTATAACCCAATCATTTCATCCCTAAACTTTCTTGCATTGTCTCACACATGAGCTTTTGGGGGACATCTAATAACTAAACCATAATACTATTTTACTAGAAGAGAGACCCAGGAGGAAAACAGAGCCTCTTCCTTACCTGACTTTGAGCCAAGGGTCTTAGAACAATGCACCCTGTTCCCACCCCTTAGACACTGCCATGTCCTGCCATCCCAGAGAAAAGACACTGAGAGCTTGTGCCTGGTGTTCATTTGTAATTACTCCATGATTAGTTCCCTCTTTAGGACAAGAGAGTCTTGTGTCACCCAAATCCTTTACTTATTCGTGAAACAAGGAAGA
This sequence comes from Sciurus carolinensis, assembly GCF_902686445.1. Lineage (NCBI taxonomy): Eukaryota > Metazoa > Chordata > Mammalia > Rodentia > Sciuridae > Sciurus > Sciurus carolinensis. The sequence continues at coordinate 112,201,085 of NC_062214.1, read as the reverse complement.
TTCTTTATCAGCCCAACTGTGCACCCCAGGAGCTTGAACCAGATTGCCCAAGATGCTGCCAATCCTTTACCATTCCCCAGTCCTAGCCACACACCCTGCCCAACCTGGTATATCCTGGTGCCTCCAAAATCCAGATTAGTTTCTCAAAAAGAAAGAGAACCTGAGGTGGAGTTCAGCAGAGTTATGAAAGTGACATGGAAGCTGGGATAACATAGAGCCTGTGTGCCATCCTATGTAAATGCAAGATTTAGTCTTTGGAAACCATGGATTTTCACCTGCAGACTCACCCACAATGAGAAGGAATGGCCATGGGCTTGTCAGAAAAGGTGAAGCGTTCGACTGCCAGACACTTTTTTGAAAAGTAGCTAGTCATGAATGGATTTGGAATCCTCAGACACAGATGGACATCCTCCGTGCATCTTCTAATTTACTTAACTTTTTAGAGTTCTAGTTTCTTTTTCTTTTAATATAAAAGATGAGGGGAAAGGATTAAGTTGGGTGCAGTGGTACACACCTGTAATCCCAGCAATTTGCAAGGCTAAGGCAGGAGGATCGTAAGTTCAAGACCAACCTCAGCAATTTAGTGAGACCCTGTCTCAAAATAAAATGTTTTTAAAAAGACTGGGAACATAGCTCAAAGGTAGAATGTTGCTGGGTTCAATCCCCTGTACTAGAAGAAAATATTAAAAAAGAAAGATAGAAAGAAAGAAAGAAAGAAAGAGAGAGAGAGAGAGAAAGAGAGAGAGAGAGAAAGAAAGAAAGTGAGGTGGGTGTGGAATAAACAAGATTACAAATGTAAAGTCCTTAGCATGGTGCCAACCATGTAGATGCTTAGGATCTATTAGTTTCCCTTCCCTTTCTCAAAAAAGGAAGGAGGGCATGATCAGCCAGCTGCCCTAGCCTCTGTTGTGAACTCCCAGAGTCGCCAGTGTCTCTGAAACTCAATGTATATATCTTTTAGAACTATTGCTAATTAAAAACACGATAACATTTACATATTAACTACTTCTCTGAGAATTCCCCAGCCAGGGCTGCAGTAAATTTATGGTTTAATTACAATCTGTATTCTCAGTACATAACTTAGAAACTCAAATAGTAGAATATAAAGTTGACTTTTTAAAAGTTGATTTTAATTCTTGTAAAAGGACAAAATTACAACAAATTCAGTCACAGAGCTAGCTGGCTTTTATTTGTGTTTCATGAATTCTACAAACTAGAATGAGAGCTCCCACTGGACAATAGCAGAATAGCAGGTTTTATAAGGTGGGAACAATGAAACAAAAGGAAAAAACCTGATTGGCTAACATCAGATTACTTCAGGTTACTTTTTCTGCAAGGGTTAAAGCAGGGGGGACTTCATTATCAGCTGATTCAGGTACACTGCAATCTCCTGTTTTCAGGAAGTACTGGTCTGTTTTGTGGTCTGTTTCCTTAAGGCTGCAGTTTGATTAACATGAGAAACTCCGTTTTGGTTTTGTCTGTCTTGCAGGGGCATAGTACAGGAGTCCAGTCCAAAATAATGGCCTTCCAGTATTTTTGAATAGCATTCTGAAATTGTTATTGTAAAAACTAATATGACAATTCCATGACCCCTGTCTCACAGGCTGTACCCATTCCCATGAAGGCTTGGGACTTTCTTCTAAGCTTTCATTTTTATTTTGTTTTGTTTTATTTTATTTTATTTTATTTTGTACTGGAGATTGAACCCAGGAGCACTTAAGCCACTGAGTCACATCCCCAGTTCTTTTTTTTATTTTTTATTTTGAAACAGGGTTTTGCTAAATTGCTTAGGGCCTTACTAAATTGCTGAGGCTGGCCCTGAACTTGCAATCCTCCTGCCTCAACCTTCCCAGCTGCTGGGATTACAGGCCTGCACCACATACCCAGCTAGGCTTTCATTTTTTAATCTGAGTTCACATTTCTGCATTTTCTTACTTGGTCTAGGCCTGAATATCTAAAAGAAGAGAGGGAAGTAGAGGAAAAGTAGACTGTGGTCTTTAAAAAGCAAATGGTTACATCCTTTTAAAGCCCCTAGACCTCTGGAATGTCCACAAAAATCCCCAAATTCTCAGTCTGGGAATCGGAATAAAAATAACACCAGGCCTCTTGGGATAGCCACAGATGGTGTGCTTATTTGCATACATTTGCATACACTCAGAAGAAAACATGATCAATGAATCATTTAGGGCATCCAGTAAATGACTGCAATCAACTCCAATATTACAAGCTGGCCTGTGGAAAGCAGATGGCAGGATGGCAGGGCAAGGCAGGGCAGGGCTGCAGTCCAGAAGCAGCTACTGCTCTGAGAGCTTCCTGAAATGCAGGCCAGAGCCCCAGTGCTTCAGAGACCTGATATACTCCCCTTATCTCTGCTCTCGCAACTCCTGCTTCTTCACCCTCTAGATCCAGGAGAGACTCTCTGCCTGAGACCCAGAGGATCCTCAGGCTGCAGAGCTCCCTAAGCCTGGGAAGAGTTCCTCAAGCTTGGTAAGCTGGGTGCATACACCTTTAGCAGTTGCCCCCCCCCACCCCTGCTTCCCCCAAGAGTATCTGCACAGCAGCTACGGTAGGGCAGATATGCAGGGGCATGCCAGCAGTGAGGAGCCTTTTAAGGAAATCCCCAAGAGGGTAGGCAGAGGGGGAGACCTGGTGGTGTGGGGGAACTTGGCCCTCATCCATTACACCTGCTTTTAAAGTATGTCATCAAAGTTTCATGCTGTTTTCTTCCCATGTCTGCAGAGCTCTTTGTTCTCTAGCCATTGCTGACCAGCCTGGCTCTTGGACAAAACTAGGGGAATTGTTCTGAAGTTTGGATTTTCACTGGCTCTCTGAATCTAATGAGCTGTCACTCAGAGCTCTGTCCCAGAAGCCAAGCAGTGCGTGGAGGAAATGGTAGGGGACAGTATGCATGACAGCATCCACAGCTGGGCCTAAGCCTTGCTAAGTTAAAGGGAAGTCTGGACTGCTCTGACCTCTGGCCTCATATTCCACTCTCATGGAGCTCTTTAGCCTTTGAATTGTCTAGACTCCTGAGGGTAGAGTCTAACTGTTAGAGTCCAACTATCAGCAAGGTCTGGATCCTGTGTGATCCTCAGATCAGAGCCACACTGCAATGTTACAATTACTGTCTGTCTTCACAGGATTGTCCATTGGAATGGCTTGAAAAGGGGCCCCAAACCTCTGCACTCACATGGTCTGTGCTAAAGTCCTGCAGATCCCGTAACTGAAGTCCCGTCTTTGGAGTATCTGGAAGGCCCTCTTAAGACACAGCTGTTGCCAGAGGAAAGCCCTGGAGAAAGAGGCTATGGCATTCCCTATCGTTCCAGCTTCTCTGGAATCATGTTCAGCTGCATCCTTCCCCAAGGATCTAGGGGTGTTTCCTCCTGTGACCAAAGCCATGGGCCAAAACCTCTCCCTTTTACTTCCCTCCATTTTCTTCTTCTATGGGAGGGGCTTCACATGATACATGTTTGGTGGAACCATTATGGGACAAAGGGCTGTAGATCAGTGTCTCATAAGGGATTTTTTTTTTGGGGGGGGGTACCAGGGATGAACCCAGGGGCACCCAACCACTGAGCCATATCTTTAGCCCTTTTAATATTTTATTCAGAGACAGGGTCTTACTAAATTGCTTAGGGCCTCACTAAATTACTGAGACTGGCTTTGAACTCGCAATCCTCCTGCCTCTGCCTTCCAAGCCACTGGGATTATAGGTGTGTGCCATTGTGCCCAGCTCATAAGAGATTAAGTAGAATCAGTGAGCAAGGTACAAAACTTTCTGAGGTGGACAGTTGCAGTCATGAGGATGAGAATTGCAAATGTTTGCCCACAATCCCTTATTCACAATTCTGAAATTCCAAAGCTCTGAAAATAAAACAACATGCACACTTGCATAACACATTAAAGCCTACTTAAAATGATGTGAAACTTAAAAAAAATAGGTAAAACTATTCATAGTCTCTATCCCATTTAGGGTGATTATTCCTATTATTTACTATCTATTTTTTCTATTCTAGTAGAATATTGTTCTACTGCCGGGCACAGTGGTGCACGCCTATAATCCCATCAGCCCAGGAAGCTGATATAGGAGGAACACAAGTTTAAAGCCACAGTCAGCAACTTAGCAATGCCCTAAGCAACTTATTGAGACCCTGTCTCAAAATAAAAAAATAAAAAGAACTGGGGATGTGGTTCAGCAAACCTGGGTTCAATCCTCAGTACCAAAAAAGAATATTTTTCTATTATATCTCTATTTTTATGCCAAATTAGTATTTATTTATGGAGTGGTGTTCCAGACCCTGAAGTGCATAGTAGCAAAAGACATGGCATGTGACCATATGTGTTGATCAGCTTTTTGTTGCTTTGACAAAATACCTGAGAAAAACAATTTAAAGGAGATTTATTTTGGTTCATGGTTGCAGGTTTTGGTCCATGATCATCTGGCTCTATTGCTTTGGGCCTGAGGTGAGGTAGAACATCATGAAGAAGGCCATGGTGGAGGAAAACCGTTTACCTCCTGGCAGTTGGGAAGCAGAGAGAGAGAGAAAAAAAAAGAGGAAAGGGACAGGGACAAGATATAGTCCCCAAGAGTGCACCTCCAAGGATCCACTCCCTCCAACTAGGTCCTACTTTCTACAGTGTCCACCATCTCCCCAATAGTCCATTCAGATTATGAATCCATCAATAAAATAATCCACTAATGAGGTTAGAGTTCTCATAAAGTCCCATCTCTAAATATTGCTGCACTGGAGACCAAGCCTTCAGGACATGAGCCTTGGTTCTAATGGTTCAGATAAGAGATTATAACTATGCATAGTATGCTGTTTTATGTGGAAGATAAACTATACCAAGGTAGAAATGCCATTACTTAAGAGACCATATAGAATATGGTTAATAAAGTAGACTCTAAATTAGATCTGCTTAATTCAAATCCTGATTCCACCATTTACTAACTGTGAGACCTGATGACCATTTCCTAATCTCTCTATACCTCTGGTTATATATTGAATGTGTCCTACCCCTTTCATATGTTGAAGCCCTAACCCCCAGTATCTCAGAATGTGACCATATTTGGATATAGATCCTTTAAAGAGGTAATTAAATTTAAATTAAAATGAGTTCATATGGACCGGCCCTGATTTAATGTGACTGATATCCTTGCAAAAAGAAAATTAGGCCAAGCATGGTAGTCCATACCTGTAGTCCTAGCTACTTGGGAGGCTGAGGCAGAAGGAGTTCCAAATGGGCTGGAACTCCATCTCGAAAAATAAAATAATATAAATAAATAATGAAAGGCCATTTTCTTTCTTCTTTTTTCTTTTTTATTATTTTTCTTTAGTGTTGGGGCTCAAACCCAGGGCCTTGCATATGAAAACACACTCATTTCCAGTGGACTATGTCCCCATCTCCTGATTTTATTGATTTATTAAAAAATACAACTGGCCTTTTAAAACATAAATAGTTACCATGTGTGGGGCTTATTACATATATGTAAAAGTAAAACAGGTAACAGCAATAGTCAAAAGATGGGAAAAGGTAAATTAAAGTAAAATGTTGCTTACATTGTTTGTTAAGTAGTATAATGTACATTCAAAATAAATGGTAACAAGTTAAAGAGTCAAATTGCAGCCCTAAAATTAAAACAAAGAAATATAACTAAATAGTCAATAGTGGGTCTGGGGTTATAGCTCAGTGGTAAGAGTGCTTGCCTAGCATAGGTAAGGCACTGGGTTTGATCCTCAACACACGTGGGTGGAAGGAAGGAAGGAAGGAAGGAAGGAAGGAAGGAAGGAAGGAAGGAAGGAAGGAAGGAAGGAAGGTTAAATTCTTTAAAAAAAAAAAAGCCAATGGTCGACCAGGCATGGTGGTACACACCTGTAATCCCAGCAGCTAAGGAGACTGAGGCAGGAAGACAGCAAGTTCAAAGCCAGCCTCAGCAATTCAGCAAGACCCTGTCTCAAAATAAAAAATAAAAAAGGATGGTGAATGTGGCTCAGTGGTTAAGTGCCCCTGGATTCAATCCCTCGTACAAAAAAAAAAAAAAAAAAGAAAGAAAGAAAAGAAAAATAAAAAGAAAATACATGAAGCAAATGTTGACAGAACTAAAAGGAGAAATAAATCCACATTATAGATGGATATTTTAATATTCTTCTCAGTATTGGAAGAAGCAGTAGACAAAAAGTAGTAAGGATATTGAAGATTTGAACAACACTATCAGCCAACCGATCTAATTGACATTTATTGATCACTATGCCAACAATTGCAAAAAGTATATTCTTTTCATGGATCATGAAAACGTTCATCATATGCTGGGCCTCCAATAACTGGACATACTCCTACCACCTTTGTACTTGTTGTTCCCTATCTCCCTGGAATAATTTTCTCTTAGCTATTCACATGGTTATTTCCTTGGCACCTTTATGTCTTTTCACAAATGTCACCTCCAGGAGACCTTCCCTGACTCATACTTTGGTTTGTACCTCCTCTCCAGAGCATATCCCTATTTTACTTTCTGCCGCTTTCAGGGCATTGGCTATCTTTAGAGTACCAGATTTGGATATGCTTCAGCCTGAGGCCTGAGACCTTTGAAATGAAATTGCTCAAACACTGCAGCTTGTCATGAGTAGTAACAGAACCGGGTGCCAGATGCCTTATCTTTGCCCTTTATGTTTACTAGAAAGCCACAGCTGGTGTGGAACGTGTAATGAAGGGCTCAGGTGTCCCTGAGGCCTTGGCCATGCCACTCAGGAGGACCTAAGGGTGAAAGAGGATAAGGTGACTGTGGACTGGGACTAGGAAGAGACAGGAAAGGAACTACCATTGCTGAAAATAATTTTGTTTCCATGTGAACGAAATTAAAGTCAAAACTGCAGTTTAGATTATCATAAATACACTTCCTGTGCTGAGGTCCCTTTTTCCTGGGGACTGCTAATCCCCCATGCAACCTGCATCTCTCTCTTTCTCTGCTGACTTCCATTCATCAGAGATAAAATTCAAAGGGACTGAGCCGGGTGAGGTAGCACACCCCTGTAATTCCAGCGGCTTGGGAGGCTGAGGCAGGAGGATGGCAAGTTCAAAGCCAGCCTCAGCAACTTAGAGAGGCACTAAACAACTCAGGGAGACCCTGTCTCTAAATAAACTATTAAAAAGGGCACCTGGGTTCAATCCCCAGTACAAGGGGAAAAAAAAAAAAAAAGAATTCAAGGTGACTGGGATCAGAGATTCCCAGGGGAACATGCCAGGCCTTGCCCTCCACAAGCAGTAGCAATTGACTGGGGAACAGGGGAGATGTGTGTTACATCCATGTAGTCCCTACCCCAAGAAGCTTTTGGTTTAACAAGGACAGTAAAAATCAACCTACAAAATGCATCAATTCAATAGTGCATCGCCTCTAACCATCTGCTTTGCTGCAACCAGGCCCCCTTCCCTGGCTCCTAGAACACTTAAAGAGCACAGTACTGAGCCGCTCAAGTCTTAGTGAATCACCTTGAGATTTTGTTACAATGCAAACCACATTTTGATTAACAAGGCTGTCAGGGATTCCAAGATGACCAAGATTAGATGCCTGTCTTGGTTTTGCTTAAAATCCAGACAATAAAGCATGAGGGAGAAAGTGAGAAGTTCCCTAAAGTTGTGGATAGACAACAGTGAATGAATTTCACTGGTTTCAGTCAAAAAGTGCATAATTTTGATAAATTCAAATCTCAAGATTTATTGTCTTGAGACAAATTTATTGTCTAATGTTATTTGACAAAAGAGAGAGCTGGGGAACACAAAAACTCAGAGAAGTGTAGATGAAACCAGTGTCCATGCGACCCAGGTGTCTGTGCTATTGTGGTCTTCCCTTTTCTTCTCTCCATTCTCATGGGAATTGCTGAGGGGAAGAGACCTCAGTCTTAGCACAGCCAATGTGGACACTTTCCTGTGGGTGAGAGAGACCCAGGACTGGCTATGGGGAGCCTCAGAGAAATGAGTACATCAGAGGGAGGTGCACGAGAATCACTTCAGTGTGGACCCTCTTGGAACTGGTTACTCACTTCAGGTGTGGACCCTCTTGGAACTGGTTACGCGAGCAGAGAGTGCCAAGCAGCAAGTGAGAGCATGACTCACTAGTCTCAAATTCTTGTCATTCTAAGCATGGGACCCTGCTTGCTTCATTTAAACAAGGACTGCTTTGGTGGGTACAGATTTTGGTACAACTTTAAATCTAACACTCTCCCGATGCAGGGCTAAATCAGGCTCAGTACCTACCTGGCAGAAATCATAAGGGATTTCAGAACTGGAAGGCCTTACTTTTCTTTTCCTTCTTTTTCTTTTCTTTGGCACTGGGGATGGAATCCAAGGACTTGCATATTTGAGGCAAGCATTCTACCACTGAGCTGCATCCCCAGGTCCTTCCCCCCAGCTTTTTTAAGACAAGTTCTAACTAAGTTGCCCAGGCTGGCCTTGAACTTGTGATACTTCTGCCTCAGCCTCCGAAGTAGCTAGAACTACAGATATGTGACACCATGCCTTGCTGGAAGGGCTTTCTTGTGACCAACACATCTTTTCTTTTCTCTCTCTCTTTCTTTCTTTCCGTCCTTTTTTTTTTTTTCACCGGTGGTACTAGAGATTGAACCCAGGGATGTTTTGCCATTGAGCTTTATCTTTTTTTAATTTTTAATTTTTATTTTCATTTTGAGACAGGGTCTCACTAAGTTGCCAACTCTGGCCTCAAACTCACAATCCTTCTGCCTTAACCTCCCGAGTAGCTGGGATTACAGTTGTGTGCTAGTACTCCCAGCAACACCTTCTTTTTATGGTAGGAAAACATACTAAGCTCAAACTCTAGCCCTGTGCTCTCTGAAATACCCCATAGTGCTCTCCTTGCCCTGAACTCGAGATTCCGTAATAATGATTGCTTCTTAGTCCTTATAGAACCCTGCTTGTAATCCTTCAGCAAGTATATTTGTCAACTTTCCATCACTGTAACAAAATACCTGAGAGAATGAAGTTAGAGAAAGTGTACTGGGCATGGTGGCACATGTCTGTGATCCCAGCTACTTAAAATGCTGAGGGAGAAGGATCACAAGTTGAAGACTGGCCTGGGCAACTAAGCAAGACGTTAAATTAAAAAAATTAAAAGTTCTGGGGATATTTCTCAGTGGTAAAGTACTTCTTGGTTCCATCCCCAGTATCAGGGGAAAAGAGAGTGTGTGTGTAAGAGAGAAAGAAAGAGAGAAAGAAAGAAAGTTTATTATGGTTTATAGTTTTAGATTGGTCCCATTGCTTTTGGTCTGTGGTGGGGCAGCACATCATGATGGGAGCACATGGTGGAGTAAAACTGTTCACCTCATCATCTAGGAAGCCAAAGGGAACAAAGAAGGGTCTGTGATCTCACAATCCACTTTGAGGGCATTCTCCTAATGACCTAAAGGCCTCATACTAGGCCCCTCCTCCTAAAGATTCTACCACCTCCTAATAGTGCCAAGCCTCTAACATCTGGACTTTGGGGGACACATCCAAACCATAGCATGAAAAAAGGCAGGGATAAAGGAAAGGGAAGCACATCCCCTGCCTGCGGTAGAGTATGGGTGTAAGGAAGACTTCTCCATCAGCTTTTGAGACACCCTCAGAGACCAGGAGGCAGGGCTGGGTGCCTGGTGATTCAGTCCCTAAGAAGCAGACCAAGAAGGAAGGCTAGCTCACTTGGCTGCTAAGAATAGTGGAAGTTAGCTTGGAGCATGACCCCTCCCCTCAGAGTGATGGAAGGCCAGCAGAAGTGGGGTCCAGTGGGCACCACGCCCAAAGTTAAAATGCCCACATGACTGGGTTTGCCTGACGCTGTTCCTTATGTAATACATATAAGTGGGGCATGTAATCCCTGTGGTGCCATGCTTGCCAGTGGCTGCATTCCTGACACAGCTCTTGTCAGGCTCTGTCTTTGCTATAGTTTCTCGATGACTTCCAGGAAAACTACTCTCTTCTCTCAACCATCAGAGCTGGGGGCAACAGCTTCCCACTACAGCTGGTCCCAAGGTACTTCACAATCCATGTTTGTTCCCTTTAACCCGACTCCTACCATTGTAAATTATCCCTTCATTTAGCTCACTTACAGTGAATCATTAGTCCCTGTTAGGACCCTGAGTGATATAGATGGTATTTCCATTAGCAATGAATTTGCTTCAGTAACAGAAAGCCTAACACATACTGGGTTAAACAAATAGGCTATTTTCCCCCTTATAATGAGATGTTAGGGGATAGTGGTTCCAGGCTGGTTCTACCTTTCCATTCTGCTTTTCCTTTGTATATTGACTTTTGTCTTCCTGCTTTTACCCCATGATCAGAAGATGTGGCCCACTTCCAGATACCACACCCATTTCCAAGATAGGATGCATGTAAAATAGTCATGTAACCTCTCCATACTTCTATTTGGGTCATAACAGAATCATAGAGCTACTCCTAGATGTACCAGAAACTGAGAAATTGAGGAACAGAATTGTCATGACTGAGGCTGAGATCATGGCTCAGTAGAGCACTTGCCTCACACTGGGTTTGACCCTCAGCGCCACATAAAATGAATAAAATAAAATAAAGGTATTGTGTCCATCTACAATTAATAAAAATTAAAAAAAAAAAGAATTGTCATGACTGGATTGGGTACACTATGATTCATTGCTTGGGAAAGGAACATGGACACCACAAACAACCATCCTGTTAACAAAGGAGAGCAGGGGAATTGGTCGAGAGTAGGCTATGAATATCAACAACTGTGAAGCTTCCTAGGATTGGGGATGCAACCTGTGCCCAACATGATAGTGAACAGGTAACTGAGACAAGATGATAGAGAGGAGTGACTTCAGTCAATGATAGGTTTTGAGATCTACTGTCTCTACAACTGCTTTATGACCAGTTTCCCACTTTGGAAACACTTATCCAGTTCACAGGTATAGAGACAAACCCTAGACACAATCAGAAGGCTCTTCTGTGAAGTCTTCCACAGCAGAGAAGAATTCAATCCACATCAATTACCTTTCCACACTATCCTGCCTTCTCCCCCTAAACTAGGATGTACTTGAGGCCAAGAATCTTTTTTAAAAAAGCATTGTTATTACTGCATTATAATTATACATAATAGTGTGGTTCTTTGTGAAATGTTCATATATGCACATAATTTACTCCTATTCATTTCCCAGTACTTCCCTTTCCCTCCCTGCCTCCCTCACCCTATTCCCTAACCTTTGTTCTTCTGGTCTTCCTATTTACTCACATGTATTTTTTTTCATTGGTGCATTATCATCATACATAAAAGTGGGATTCATTGTGGTATATTTATACGTGCTTATAGCAAAACTTGGTTGCTATTTTTCCCCAGGGTTGCCCTTTTCTTTTTTCCTCTCTCCCCCTTGATAACCTACCTCTTCTCTACTGATCTCCTTTCTATTTTTAGGAGATCATCCCTTTTTTATTCCCCTTTTCTCTCTAGCTAAGTACAAGAATCTTGTATTTGTGACCCCTTCCCAGTTAGTGCATGACATACAATAACGAAATGTTCAATAAGGGTTTGATGACTGAGTGACTGATTGACTAAATAAAGCAATGGGAGTTGTGTTGTGCTGCCCCAATATACTGTGTGACCTTGCATAAGTAACTTCTCTGAACCCCAGTCCTGTCAATTGGGAAGTTGTACCAGAAGGGTCTCCAAGATCCATTCTTACTCTGACATTTTGGTGATTTTTAACGCCCCATAAATGACAGAACTCCCAATCTCTGGGCTTATTTATTTAGATTGAGGCACTAGCTATAGAGATTTCCCCTGCTATAATGTACATACCATACAAGAAAATTCATCTGCCTCACAGAGGAGATATCTCTGATGTTTTTTATTATCTGTTTTCAGAGAGAAGTGTCTTCAGGGGGTGGAGCATAGGTAAGTTTTGATGTGGGCAGGAAAAAAGAAAGTCTGAAACAAGGTGTATGAGTTGAGATTCTTCAGGAAAAGAGAGTTCAATTCCAGGTAGGAAAGAAAGAAAGAAAGAAAGAAAGAAAGAAAGAAAGAAAGAAAGAAAGAAAGAAAGAAAGAAAGAAAGGAAGGAAGGAAGGAAGGAAGGAAGGAAGGAAGGAAGGAAGAGAGAGAGAGAAACTGAAAGAAAGAAAGAAAGAAAGAAAGAAAGAAAGAAAGAAAGAAAGAGAGAGAAACTGCTATCAGCATGTTTATGTAGCAAAATCACTGAACATGGATGTCACAGGTCATGTGTTGCAGAGGGGCAGGAGGCCAAGTATGGAACAAGACTGATGCCTTGCTTCAAGTGGATTAGCCAAAGGACCTGATCAGAGACCCTCTGAGCAGCAGGTTGTCAAGGTGTGGCCTGCAGCCATCAGCCTCCACTGTGATACTCAATGGGAAGTCCTCAAATTCCCTGCATGGTTAAAACTAAGTTGAAAAGTGAAGAGCCTCTCCCCCATGCCTTCAAGATCCCCTTCCACCATGGCACTCAGAAGGAAAAAAATCTTACCCAAGGCAAGTGTCATTCTTCCCTAGGTGCCCACTTTTGTCTTTTTATACAACCTGTCATGTTCTTTCCCCTCACGGACATTTTTTGCCATGAGTATATAGTATTAATTTATTACTAGTCACTTGTCATGGGCAATTCACTTGTTTTTAGGACTCCAAGTACATTAGATTAATGACAATCTTTGGTCTATACCCCGTCTTTTCATTGTCGTAGGCATGGTCCACCTTTGTGTTCATATCTACATCAACAAAAAGAGAGATGCCAAAACTAAAAACATGGACCGTACCTCCATCTGCTATGTGCTACCCATCCTATCCTCCTACATGCTACCCTGCTACCTCACAGATTTTCTTAAAAATTTGCTCTTAAATTGTGTGAGGTAAGCAGGTGTGAGGCTTATGAAGTACCACATCTTGCTATGATTTGAGTGCAATTTGTCTTCTCTGAAAATTCATGTTGAAATTTGATTGCCCTTATGGCAGTGTTGGGAAGTAGGGCTTTAAAGAGGTAATTAGATTGTTAATCTAATTGTTGTTAAGAGGAATTAATGCCTTTCTTGCAGGACTGGGTTAATTCTCAAGGCAGTGAGTTCTCACTCCCAGTGTGCCAGTTACAGCAAGGACATGCTGCAGGTCACACCTTGACAACCTACTGCTCAAAGGGTCTCTCATCAGGTCCTTTGGCTAATTCCACTTGAAGCAAGGCATCAGCCTTGTTCCATGCTTGGCCTCCTGCCCCTCTGCAGCACATGACCTGTGACATTCATGTTCTCCCTAAAAGATTACATGCATATCTGGGCCCACGGAGCCTAGCTCTGCAAAGTGTGGTCCTCAAACTAGCACACTGAACAATACCAGCAAGCCTGTAGCAATATGGAATCTCGAATCCTACCCTGCCAGGAATCAAGATCTGCATTTTTAAAAGATCCCTAGGTAATTCATCTACACAATCAAGTTTTTGAGAAGCACAGTTGTAGAACTTACACAAATTATACTTCCTTGAATAAAGTGGGCCCAGATGTCAGGGGAGGGTTTACCACCAATTTGTTGTATGGGGATGTCCCCCACTTTTTAGGATCCTGTTCCATCCCTATGAGTTCCCCAGTGTCCAAAACAACCAGAAATACCCTCTAATGCCCTCTGGGGAGCAAAATTATGTTGGGGTGCCTTAGGGTATGAACCCTGGAGAGAAGTGTTCTTTGCAATGAGGAGTGTCCCTCCACTCATAAGACCTTGGTAAATGCCTGACAGTAGGGCTGCCTGTCTGCAGATGGGTCCAGGAGGTGAAGAAGGATGCAGAAGTTAAAGCATTACAGCACTTCTTCATGACGCTCAAGGGGCAGAGTGCAGAAAGGTGCCAGGTGAAGAGCACTGTTCAGGAGGAGACAGGCAAGGAGCTGGGCACACCCCAGCCAATGTCCACAAGCAGAGAAAGAGGGGAGACACAGGAGCCCTCCAGGAGAGGCAGGGGCTGCGTGAGTGCTGCAGTCCAACCAGTCAGACCAGCTGGGCCGGTTCTCCCTGGTCCTGGCAGCCTCCGTGGCCTAGTCAGGATAAAGCAAATAAATGAAAACAATTTGGCTTCCAAGAGCTGTGTCTGGGGTGAGGAAGGGAACGCATCCAGGTGGGATGGTGCCCATTCTCTGCCCTGCCCTCTTCTCATCTGAGGCAGGAGGGAGGAATCTGTATGCCCATCCCAGAAGTAGAAGAAATAGGTGTCTCCAAACTCAGACAACTTGAAAGCTCAGCAGGAGGAGCCCAGCTTCCAGATTACAGCTGGACTGCCACCCCAGACAGACCAGAAGGGGCTGGGTTTGCCCTCCCACTTTGTGGGCAGCTCCAGGGGCAGCTCCTGCCACGTCCCCACAACTCCTGGAGACTCCTACCGGCTACCGACTACCCACACTTCACCAGAAACCTGGTGCATTCTCATTGCCTCTCCTTTAAGTAACTCCTACTTGTTTTCCAAGACCCCTCTTGGCAGCACTTTCTGACCTCCCCTTCTCTTGGGCCCGCAGGCACAGTTGGGGGAGGGGCCACATCCTCTTTAGAGCTCCAGGCACACTGGAAGTGTACAGCTCCTAAGCTAAGTTACAGATTTTCTTGGACATAGGACTTGTGCTTTTTTTTCACATTTATGTCCCTGGTGCCTGACATAGTTCTTGACACAAAACATTCAAGAAATGTTTGTTGAATTAATGAAGGGCATCCTTGTGTGATCGCTCTAACAAGGTCACTTGTTTCCTATTCTTCTGTATTCACTTCTGTTAGTCAGTTAACCAGTATTTGTTGAGCTCCTGCCTTGGGGCAGGTGCTGGGAATTTGATGAAGAACAAAAACTGACACACCCTGCTGATACATTTCAGTGAGGGAAATTTGGGTCCTGGAAGAGCCAGGGCTCCTGGACCTAGTTCCTTTGGCAGTTAGGAGTTCAGCTAATCCAATTCCTCTGTTTTTTTTTTTTTTTTTTTTTTTTTAAATAGTTGAGGAGGAAACTTCAGCCAGTGGATGAGAGGGATGAACCTCTCCTGCTTCTCTGTGCAATAGGGTCTTCTCTGTGCCACAGGTAGTGGTGTTCAATGGTGGATCTGCTCTGGGCACACATCTCTCTGTTGGCCCAAGTCAGCCTGTCAGTTCCATAGCTCCCCTGCTGAAAACACAGGGGTCCAAAACTAGTCCAAAACTGTCTCTCTCTTGGAATGCCCACCACCTTATATAACTCCTTAAAAGGGGACTGAATGGAAAATCAGAAACAGGCCCAGAATGATCCAGAGAGGTCTGCCGTCCTCTCTTTTGTCTTTGGCTGTTAAGAGATGACATTTTTCTGAGATAACTGATGATAATGATAATAATTTTTCTGATGATAATTTTTCCTGACTGCCTAGCTCTGGATTCTTTTCTCCTTGCTTTGACCTGGGAGCCTGTGTTGGAAGAAAGGCACTGACACTCCCCAGAGGCAACATGTCCTGAAGACCCCCGTGGAGAAGAAGGGAAGCTTGTGTGATTCTGTCCTGGTTCAAGAGACTGAGGTTCTTGTCTGTGGCATGCTCAAGCCCTGAAGTGGTCCAGGGATTCTGAAACATGAGGAGTTCCTCCCGAATTGTTCTTGAAGGGGGTCTTGAGCTCTTCCCATGGTCCTCAGTCTCCCAAGCTTGTTTTGTAAAGGAAGAATGGTGACCAGTTTCATCTGGAAACTAAACCTTCAGGTTGTTTCTTTCCTAGAAAAGGACAGTATTTAGGGACGAGGGCAGAGGTGGGAACAAAGGTGAAATAGTTTGTCACCTCACTTTCCCCGAATCATCTTACATAAAGCTGTGGCCAGTTTAACTACAATACTCAGCCAAACTAAGTTGTTTGTAATCATCTGGCCCTCTCCCAGCCTGGAGGCCTCTGATCTCTGGTCTTTCCTTGGAAAAACAACTCAGGGCTCAAATCTGCAAGTATGCCTCTTGCAGCTGGACCCCTCAATGTCAGAAGCCAACTTTGTACAGTCTATACCAAACCCCAGGAGGCAATGTCTGAGCCAGGGAGCCAGAAAGCCTGCCTGACAGAAATGCAATGGGATCCTGAACAGATCCACCCCTCAGGCACTCCATCCTCCCATCAACTTCCCACACTGGTTGCCTCTTCCAGGAGCTATCCCCACAACCTCTTCAACAAGGACAGAGCAGTAGGTGACTGGTTTCTTCAGGCCTCAGAGCTATGGAGTCACATGAGTACTAGTAATGAAAATTCACCAGCTCTTCCACAGGGCCTTCAGTCCCAGGGCCACAACTGGCACACACAGTGCTTCATATGAATTAGACACGAAGCTTCTCTGGGCAGATAAAGGTGTCCCCTATGAATGGAAAAAGGAACATGTCCCCACTTATATCTTTGGTCAGGCAATCTTGGGTGCCGGAAAATTTGTACAACTATATGTGTGGCCCTGAATGAGACCCCTTTCTTACCCTTCTCAAGGGCTCTGGGTGTTTTCCAGAGCTTCTGCCTTGTGATTTCTTCCTGTTCTAGCCCCCTAGTTGGGTTGTCTCTTCTGGTCCTAGGCACTGCCCCCTCATCCCCAATTATGTCCCCTTTGAGGCCCATGGAGAATATTTCACCTCTATTGGTACCTGCTGTGGAGCGCTCATGTCCTGCCCCAGAAGTGACCTCCCAGTGCTCTCAGAATGACCAGTCCTTGAGATATCATGCCCTTAGCACCTGGGCATGAAGTCAGTGCTGTTGGAGGCCACATCATACATAACTGATTCCTATGACAGTTGCCTGTAGGCCTCTTTCCACAAGGCAACACATCCTTGGGACCAGACCAAGGAAGCTCACTGTCCAAGGGGAATATCATGTGGCCCTCCCCATTCCAGCTCCCCACAAACCTATGGGCAAATCCTCCTACCTTCACCATTCTTCTTCCTCAAAGATAAACAAAATTGCCTGCTAAGGCCCCACCTATAAGTGTGTTGGTCACACCTTACACATGGGAATTCTGGTTGAATTCCTTAATTTAGAACTGAGGTTGCCGGTGCCCAGAGTAATGGACTTGCAGCAAGAAGCTGGCAGCATCCAGAGCCTATTCTTCTTCCTCCAGAGATGATTCTTACTGCCACTTTGTCTCTTTGAGCTTGGAACACCTCAGGTGTAAAATGAGCACAATCACTTATAGTGGGGTACTAAGATTCTCCAAGATCTGCCTAGAATGCAATACTAGCTGGGGTAATGCTAAGGTAAAACAGACTAATTTTGCACTTCTGTTACCTAGATAACTTATTTAACTCTGCATCTTGCCTTGTTTCTCAACAACCCTGCCATATGACTACTTATGTTCTCAGCTTATGGTCTATTCTGACCTTTTGCTTCTTTTCTGCCAGATGCAGAAAAATTGATAACTGGTAAGTCCTCATTCAGTCTGTATATTTATTGCATGTATCAGTGTGAAAATTCTGGGTGGGGCTATTTCCAGTGTTTTTAGAAGACCATCAAAAGTAGGGTACTTCTGCAGAAAAGAAGCAGTATGTAGTCCAGAAAGGAGTTTCCATTGAACTGGAAAGAGAGAAACCCAGGTCCTCGGAGAGTTCCCTAGTACCCTGTTAGCAACAGCTACTGTGAGATGCAACTAGGTGGCAACCAGCAGCCCCTAGTCCTGGGCTAATGCTTCTTTTAACCCTCTTCTTCCCTTCCTCTTGGTAACACAAGTTGGCTTGGCTAATTATACTTCCTTCTTATTGGTTCTTCAATCTCAAGACACCTAATCATTGGTAAATTCAACATGTAGCTACTGTTCTGATTAGCCAACCTGTTCCTGAGGTTTAGCCAGCATGGTGATGCTGCTTTCCCAGATTTAGTATCCTTTTGGTCCTAGGCACAGGCCCCTCATCCCCAATTCTGTCCCCCTTGAGCTTCGTCCTATCCCCGGAGAGTTCCTCCTTCTTCTGTGGTTGCACAGTAAATAAGCAGTCAATCCAAGTGTTCCCTGGAGACCCAGAGGTTTTCATTTCTGGAGTGTCCGGCCTGCTAAAGCTGGATTTTTATACAATCCATGAAGATAAAAGTAGAGAAATCAGCCTTTGTACAACCCAGAATACACATATCTCCAAAAGACAAAGCATGAGATCATAGACTTTCTGACAGCTAGATCCATCTAAGAGTCACTGATACAGATAGATATGGATATTTTTTGTACTTTTTAAAAATTGGTGTATTATAATAATACAGAACAGTGGAATTTGTTGCTACAAATTTGTTCATGCATACAATATAACAATATAATTTGGTCAATATCATTCTCCAATACCACCTGGATATAACTTTGGTTGTGGGGTATACTAGAAATTGAACCCAGGGGCACTTAACCACTGAGCCACATCTTCAGCCCATTTTATCTTTTGAAACAAAAGTTCTCACTAAATCGCTTAGGATGTTGCTTAGTTGCTGAGACTGATCTTGAACTTGTAAACCTCCTGCCTTAGCCTCTGGTGTCGCTGGGATTACAGGCATGCACCACCATGCCTGGCCTAGATACAGCTCTGCTGTAAAGTTAATGCATGAAATTAAGGGGTTCACTAGAATGGTTCCATTTTGCTACCAGTCGCCAGTGTGCTTGAAATTCCATCATTAAAATTTGTTCCTTTATGCAGGGCTTCATGGAGCATGCTGGTAATCCTAGCAACTGGGATCAAACCCAGAATCTCATACATGCTAGGTAAGCACTCTACCACTTACCTACATTTCCAGGTCTAGCATCACTAGCATTAGGTTAACATAAGTGAACAGTGATGCTATCCTAATTAGTTGTCACTTTTAATAGCCCCAATTAAATATAGTCACAGAATCCTAGAATTAAAAGTCATTTTAGCCATGCTTGGTGGCACCCACTTAATTTCAGTGACTCTGGAGGCTGAGGCAAGAGGATCACAAGTTGGAGGCCAGCCTCAGCAATTTAGCAAAGTCCTAAGCAACTTGATGGGATCCTGAATCAAAATAATAAAAAATACAAAGGGATGAGGATATAGCTCAGTGGTAAAGTGCCCCGGGTTCAATCCCTAGCACCAAAAAAATAAATAAATAAATAAAAATTAATCCTTTTATAGAGAGAGGCATACTCCTTTAAGCCGAATTACTCTGGAGACTGAGATAGAAGGATTCCAGTTCAAGATCAGTCTGGGAAACAGCCAGACCCTGTCTCAAAATAACATAAATAGCACTGGAGATATCTCAGTGGTAGAGCACACACACACACACACACACACACACACACACACAAGAAAGAAAAGAAGAGAAAAATATATTCCTTTATAAATTTACTTCCTCTGGAAGCCTCCTATTAAAACACAAAGAGATCTGGAAGGGCAATATGTTGAGTAATATCCCAAAATCTGTTCTGAAAGAAGCTGTGTGGAAAGATTTCTTTATGGTCAAGTAAATTTAGAGATACCAGCATATTTTGTCACTCTGTAGTAGGCAGAAAAATGGTTCCCAAAATGTCCATGTCCTAATTCATGGAACCAGTAAATCTCTTACCTTATGTGGCAAGGACCTGTCAGATGGGGTTAAGGTCCAGGACCTGAACTTGGAAAGGTTATCCTATATTATCTGGGTAAGTCCAATCTAATCATACAAGTCCTTAAAAAGCAAAGAAATTTTCCTGACTGTGGTCAGAGAGAGGTGTGACAACAAAAACCAGGCTGGAGTGATGTATATCCCTAGCTCTGAAGGTGGAAGAAGGGGACCATGAGACAGGACACCAGGGAATCCCTTCAGAAACTGGAAACAAACAAACTGCGCATGGTGGCACACACTCGTGATCCCAGTGGCTCAGGGGTCTACCGCAGAAGGATCACAAATTCAAAGTCAGCCTAAGTGACTTATCAAGGCCCTAAGCAACTTAGTGAGGCCCTGTCTTAAAATAAAAAATAAAAAGGGCTGGGGATATGGCTCAGTGATCAAATGCCTCCAGGTTTAATCCCTGGTACCAAAAAACAAATAAAAAAAACTGGAAACAAACAAACAAAAAACCAATTTCCCCAAAAGACCTCCAGAAAAGGAAGACAGCTTTCCCCCCGCTTGGTTGGCCCAATGAGACCTGTGTCAAATTTTGGATCCATTAAAATATAAGATAATAAATTTGCATTATTTTCAACTATTAAGTTTGTGTTGTGATAGCAACAATAGGAAGCTGATATATTCTTTCCTTGGAGATTCATGGTGCACTTTGGCATATTAAGGGCTCTGGGAGCTGCTCATTTAATCAAACATTACAGAAACAATTGAATACAAAGCCCTTATTCTCCTGTAATATCTCTTGGCATCTTAGAACATTATGTGGAAAATACCACACAATAGCATTAACTGTTAGTAACATTTCAGCATGATTTAGTTTCTATGTTTCAATATGATGTTTAAGTGAGAGACCCAGGGCAGGTAAGTTTTGATGGGCTTGTATAGAGTTCCAAAGAGATAAGTAAGACCTAGGGTGGGGAAACTCACTGGACAGTGGTAAATACAGAGGAGGTAGATAGGTACTGTAGATATGCTTCACGACCTATGTAATTATTCTCAATACTTTGTGCCAAGTCTTCTTTGCTCTTGAAGTTTGCTATCTTCTCCAGAAAACTCCCCCTGACTTCATTTTCTTTCCCAGGACCTGGATTGGAAGCTCATCCCTTATGGTTCCATGGTCTCTGAGTTTATCTCTAGCTGTAGCAAAAATATATGAAATTGACTGTCTCTCTCATCAGTCTAAATTTCCCAGAGGGCAAGAATTGTGTCTAGTTCACAGTTCATGTCCTCTGTGACCCACTCAGGCTTTGTCTCACGTGGTCTTTCCACTATAAATGTGTATGAACTTACTCCTGACTTTGTGGATATAACTGAAACCTGTAATACCACCTGGACCCCATGATGGTCTTCTAGCCACAGAGCACCCTATGCCTGTCTGGCTCTCTTTCTTACCTACTTCCATTTTCCCCTAAACAACAAGCAAGGGATTTATTCTGATTTATGCTCTGTTGTATCACTGTTTATGGAACTTATAGCTAGGCTACAAGAAAGACTGAAATCAAAAGAACAAATGGTATTCTTCCAAGGTAGTTTAGAAGAGGTCCAAATTGAGTTATAGAGATAAACAGGGCTCTCTAGGGGAAGGAAATATAGTGCTAAGGCAGTATTAGTGTAAGGTAAAAAAATAGAATGAGCTCTTGCACCACAGTATTAGAGAACTAAGATCCTGCACCTGAGAGTATGGCCAAGTGCATTTACTCACAGACACGTATCTACACAGAAAACACCAAGGAATTCTGGTGCTTAAAATCCCTCACTAGTGGGCTGAGGGGCCTGGGGGCCTGGGGAGATAGCTCAGTTGGTAAAGTGCTTGCCTTGCAAGTACAAGGGCCCTGGGTTCGAACCCCAGCACCGCTAAATAAATAAATAAATAAATCCCTCACTAGGTTCAGAGGTCCACCTTAGAGCCTGGATGCAGAGATCACCTGAAAGAAGCCCTAGTGCCTAAGCCTGCGGCACCTCACCTGTGCGGCCACGGATCCCGGGAACTACGACTCCCATTGTGCACTGCGACCGTGCGGGTTATACCTGGGATGAACTACAAGTTCCGTAATGCCTTGGGAGAGAGGCGCGAGCTGGGAGGAGCGGAGGGGCGTGTCCGCGTCAGCCGCGCGGGACCGTTAAATTTGAAACTTGGCGGCTAGGAATGAGGACGTGAGGCGGCTGGTTTGTGAGAGAGTAGGGTGAATACTTTTGTCCTGGAGCACCCCTGATCCCTTTGGTAGCTCTCAGGGCAGGTTGCCGAAGGAAGCCCAGACGGTTGGCGGTCCTGAGGAAAGACCCGCAGCAGGACGAGAGCATGAACCGGGAACGCCGAATGGCGGCGATGAAGGAGGGGGCTGCTCTAAGGTAGGTACGGGAGAAAAGCTGCTGGGAGCTGTGTCTGCGAGATCCGAAGGTGCCTGGCAGGCGCAGAGGACCCACGCGGTCAATGAAGAGCAGGCCTCACGGAGCAGCCTTCCTGTTGGATTCGGCGCTGTCGGCGGCGAAGCGGTGGTCCCAGCGCACGTGAGAGTCCTTTGCGTCCAGCTTCAAAGCAAAGGAGTGTGTGCGACCTCAGTTGAGTCCACACAAGAACAAGAGCTTGGGATTTGTAGTGTCGTCGGTGTATCTCAACTTGGCCATTCGCCAGCTGCTTGTCCTCGGACACGTCTTATATATGGAAAATGCTCATATTAATGCTACCTTACAGGGTCCTGGGAAGACTCAAAAGTATTCGTAAAGTAATTGCTTTCAAATAAGTGCTACACTAATGCTAGATGTTATCATTATGCCAATCGCATAGAGATCTAAAAAGCCCTTTCCTGCACATTTGTTGCTTTTCCTTGTATAAGAAAATACAGCAGTTCTAGGTTGGGATTAAGTTTGCGTTTTCATTATGGAATCCACAATACCTGGATAAGTGCCATGTCCAGGGTTCTTAACCGCATCGAATGTTTATTGACCACTTACTAAGCACTGGGTGCAGCCAATAAACAAAAGAGATAAAAATCTCAACCCTCAGGAATGGGTAGGGATGATGGTGGCCAGACAGACAATAAACAAGACAAATTAAAAATAAAGTGGTGGTCAGTACTAAGAAGTGGGAGACAGGGAGTGTTGGGGGTGGGAGTTAGTGAAATTAAATAGGCTTGAAACCAAGCCTAATTTGGGTGAAGAGTTGAAGGAAATTCAAGAACTAGTCATGCCTATATCTGGGCAAAGTACAGAGGCCCCAGATGAGGGTTGGGGGACGAAGCTGCCCTTGGCATGTACAAGGCCAGTGTCAACTGGAGCACAGTAAACCAGAATAGTAGAGAAGGAAATCAACCCAAAAATGTGAGTATGTAGGCATTGTAAAGGCTTGGATTTTGCTCTGATTCTAATAGAAAATCATTGGAAGGTTGGTTTTGTTTTTTGTTTTTGTTTTTTCCTTCCCTCCTTCCTATACTGGGGATTGAACCCAGAGGTGCTCTACCACCCAGCCCTTTTTATTTTTTAATTAGTTAAGTAATGTAAGACAGGTTCTTGCTAAGTTGCTGAGGGTCTCACTAAGTTGCTGAGGCTGGCCACGAACTCTATATCCTTCTGCCTCAGTCTCCCAGGTTGCTGGGATTACAGGTGTTTCTAAGAGGGTTGTTAAAATTTAAAATGCTGGGCTGGGGATATAGCTCAGTTGGTAGAGTTCTTGCCGCGCAAGCATAAGGCCCTGCGTTCAATCCCCAGCACCGCAAAAAAAAAAAAAAAATTTAAAATGCTAAAATTTAGTTAAGTCACAAAGATACTAATTTCACCAGATTTTTATCAGCATTAGAAACTAAAGACAGTTTCTAATTTCATATAAAAATGGTGTTTTGGGTTGGGGTTGTGGCTCAGTGGTAAAGCGCTTGCCTAGCATGTGTGAGGTACTGGGTTTGATTCTCAGCACCACATATAAATAAATGAATAAAATAAAGGTCTATTCACATCTAAAAAAATATTTTTTAAAAAATGGTATTTTAAGCTGGGTGTGGTGGCACACACCTATAAACCTAGCTACTCAGGAGACTGAGGCAGGAGAATTCTGAGTTAGAGGTCACCCTGGGAAACTTAGTGAGAAACTGTCTCAAAATAAAAGGACCAAGAGTTGGGCATGGTGGTATACACCGGTAATCCCACCTACTCAGGAGCTGAGGCAGTTAGCTGGACCCTTTTCTCAAATTTTTAAAAAATTTAAAAAGGGCAGGTAATGCAGCTCATTGGTAGAGTGCTTGCCTCACAGCATCAGGCTCATTGGAAGGTTTCGAGCTTGGTTTTGACTTGGGTTTAGATGGAACAACTTTGGCTGCAGTGTTGAATAGACAAGGCAGAAAAGATGGAAACAGGGAGAATTAAGACCTTGTTGGAATAATCCTGGGATGAGAATAGGATGACTTGAGCAAGACTGAAAACTGGAGATGTTAAGAAGTGGTTGATTTCTGGATTTATTTTGAAGGTAGAGACTACAGGATTTTACTGATTGACTGTTACTGATTGACTGATAGCTGTGAGCCAGGGCAACAAGGCTGGTACTAATTTTTGGCTTAAGCAACTGGAAGAATGGAATTGTCATTTGTTTGAGATGAGGGAAGACTATGGGAAGAACAGGTCTTGGAAGAAACAGGACAAGGGAGGGGACAGGCCTAGCTCAGTTTGGGACATTGAGATAGAATAATTTTTTTTGGTAGTACTGGGGAATGAACTCAGGGCTTTGTGTGTGCTAGGCAAGCTCTGCCACTAAGACCCCACATTCCTCCCCTCGCCCCCCAGTACTGGGCATTGAACTCAAGTCTTCATTTATGTTAGGCAAGCACTGTACCACTGAGCTACATTCCCATCCCTTTTTTATTTTGAGACAGGATCTTCCTGAGTTGCTCAGGCTCACCTCAAACTTGTGATCCTCCTGCCTTAGCCACCACTGGTATTACAAGTTAGTGCCCTTGTGCCCATATAACCTTTATTCTTATAGTACTGTCCACAGAACCCTTGCCAAATTCTCTCTTCCATTAGGCAGTACTATGACCATAAATTTGGAAACCAGGTGACAGGCTCAGAAGCTTAGAAGTATGACACTACTCATTATGTTCAACCCAAAGATCATGAATAATCACCTATCTGAAAACATTTATAATCTAGTGCTATAATAAATCAGTGTTGGTTTCAGATTTATTTTTGTTTCCTCCTTAGTGAAGCCATGTCCCTGGAGGGAGATGAATGGGAGCTGAGTAAAGAAAATGTACAACCCTTAAGGCAGGGACGTATTATGTCCACTCTTCAGGAAGCTCTGGCACAGCAAGAATCTGCCTGTAACACAACTCTTCAGCAGCAGAAACGGTATGTAAAATGGGTTTGGGCTCAATCTGTCATTATTCATTCCTAACTGCTAACTGACACGTGTCATGCAGGATGGCATAAGGAGTAGTTTTTAAAATTTGGTATTTTGAGAATCTGTTCTTCACTAACTTTCTTAATGCACAGTAGCTCTTAGAAGAGCTTCTCAAGGACTATTAAGAAAAAGGCTAGAGAATTCCATTTGATTGTAGAGCAACCAAACTCTGTTATCAACAAAAATAACATTTACACAGGAGGCAATGATAAACATAAAGTAAGCAAAATATTACAAGGTAAAAAAAAGTATTATATCATTCTGGACTCTTAAACAGAATTAATTCTTTGATAGTAATCAATTAGAGAGATTCCCTCCTTGGATTCTGAGTACCAAGTGATAGTGAATCTACTTTTTTTTTTTTTTTTTTTTTTTTTTTGGTAGTGCTGTAGATACAACCAGGAATTCCAACATGTTAAGTTTTCTACCATGAGTTGAGCCTCGAGCCTGAATCTCTCTCCTTTTTTTCGTACTGGGTTTTGAACCCAGGTGTGCTTCACTACAAACCACATCTCTAGCCCTTTTTATTTTTTGAGACAGTGGCTCACAAAGGCTCTTGCTGAGGGTCTTGCTCAGTTTCCCAGGCGGGCCTTGAACTTGAGATCTTGT
The DNA here is from genome assembly GCF_902686445.1 of Sciurus carolinensis. Lineage (NCBI taxonomy): Eukaryota > Metazoa > Chordata > Mammalia > Rodentia > Sciuridae > Sciurus > Sciurus carolinensis. Next base: position 112,175,550 of record NC_062214.1, on the reverse strand, counting down.
CTCTAGATTCACTGGAATTACAGGCATGCACTACCACACGTGGCTTGAATCTGCTATTTTTTATATGTAACTCATTATTAACTTGCTTAGAAAGTATTTTTGAGAATGTGGAAAGATAATACTGATCTCCAAGGATCATGTAAACCTCAAAGAAACTGGATTTATATTAGAAAGTTTCTCAAGAATGACAAACTCTGGAAAAATAAAAGCCGAAAAATACTCTTACATTATTCAAAAAGGGCTATGGATTTTTCTTTCCTCTCCTAATATATGCTTCAATAAATATTTTTTTTGTTTGTTTGTTTTTTAAAGTTGAACTAGAGTATCAGTTTTTACCCAGTTCTGCCAACACAGACAAATTAGAATTTTGGGTATAATGTAGTGAGCATCCTTATTCATTTCACTGGTCTTTTTGTTTGTTTGAAATGGGGGTTTTCCTATTGCCCAGGCTGGCCTTGAACACATTCTCCTGCCTCATTGGCCCTAGTCACTGGGATCATAGGCCAGGCAATATAATCCCTGGCTTTCATTGGATCTTTAAAAGCATTATATTTTATGATTTTTGTTTCAAAGATGGTGGTATTCTATTCTCTATGCTCCTTCCTAGTTTCTGTGATATGATCCTAGTTTTTCCACTTCTCTAACAAATCTCCCTTTTTTCTTACAGGCTTCCAACTGTTTTTCCACCTAAGTCTCTGTCATTTGCACTCTGTTCTCATATTCATATCTTCTGTGATTGCTTAACTACCACTGACAATTCTTACTTGTCTTCTGAATATCCTTTTATCTGTCTGTAACATAAACAGATGGTCCCTTCTGACTTCTCTGGTTTGACTTAGGATTGGTGTGAAAACAAAGTGTTCAGTTGAAACCATATTTTGAATTTTGATATTTTCATGGACTCAGTATATGCAGTACAACTGTTTTCTGATGATGGGCAGCAATAGTGAACTGCAGCTCCCAGTCTATCACAACCCGTACTCTATAGTGCATTGTGTTGCTAAGCTTTGATACTTGGTAGATCAGGTATCTTTTTTTTTTTTTTTTTAAGTCATAGATGGACATAATATCTTTACTTTTATGTGGTGCTGAGATCGAACCCAGTGCCCTGTACATGTGAGGCAAGCACTCTACCACTGGGCCAAAGCCCCAGCCCTGATCTATGGATCAGGTATCTTAAATGGATTTTCATTTTCAGGTGCTTTCAACTCATGACATGTCCATTGGGATGTAAGTCAAGGATCATTGGTAATTAGATAAATGTCTCACTTAATGTATGAAGTACTAGATCTCTTTTTCATAAGTGACCTTCCTTTTTTTCTTCTCCATTTTGCTTAATGGTACCAAAACTCACCTAAATGGTTTAGCTCATTGTTCTCTCATCCTAATTTTATTTAGTTGGTCATTATGGACTGGTGATTCTTTTAATTATATCTTTGGGGATTGTTGAACTCGGGACCTTCTGAATGCTAAGCATGTGCTCTACCACTGAACCATAATACCAGCCCTGGAGATTTTCTTTCTTTCTTTTTTTTTTTTTTTTTTTTTTTTTTGTGGTACCTGGGATTGAACCCAGGGGTGCCTTACCATTGACCTACATCCCCAACCCTCAGCCCTTTTTTACATTTTATTTAGAGACAGGGTCACACTGAGTTGCTTAGGACCTCACTAAGTTGCTGAGGCTGGCTTTGAATTTGTAATCCTCCTGCCTTAGCCTCCCTAGCTGAGCCACGGGATTACAGGTATGCACCACCATGCCTGGCTGGAGATTTCTTTTAAGTATAATGTACATGCAGTGAAATGCTCAGATTTTCATTTATTTATGTATTAGCTTTTTTTTTTTATTATTATTGTAAACAAATGGGATACATGTTGTTTCTCTGTTTGTACATGGCGTAAAGGCATACCATTTGTGTAATTCCACAAATTGTGTAATGTTGTTTGATTCATTCTGTTATTTTTTCCCCCTTCCCCCCACCCCTCCCACCCCTCTTTTCCCTCTATACAGTCCTTCCTTCCTCCATTCTTGCCCCCCTCCCTAACCCTAACTCTAACCCTAACACTAACCCCTCCCACCCCCCATTATGTGTCATCATCCACTTATTAGCGATATCATTCGTCCATTGGTTTTTTGAGATTGGCTTATCTCACTTAGCATGATATTCTCCAGTTTCATCCATTTGCCTGCAAATGCCATAATTTTATCATTCTTTATGGCTGAGTAATATTCCATTGTATATATATACCACATTTTCTTTATCCATTCATCAATTGAAGGACATCTAGGTTGGTTCCACAATCTGGCTATTGTGAACTGAGCAGCTATGAACATTGATGTGGCTGTATCTGTGTAATATGCTGATTTTAAGTCCTTTGGGTATAGGCCAAGGAGTGGGATAGCTGGGTCAAATGGTGGTTCCATTCCAAGTTTTCTAAGGAGTCTCCACACTGCTTTCCAGAGTGGCTGCACTAATTTGCAGCCCCACCAGCAATGTAAGAGTGTACCTTTCTCCCCACATCCTCGCCAACACCTGTTGTTGCTTGTATTCTTGATAATCGCCATTCTAATTGGGGTGAGATGGAATCTTAGGGTGGTTTTGATTTGCATTTCTCTTATTACTAGAGATGTTGAACATTTTTCCATATGTTTGTTGATTGCTTGTAGATCTTCTTCTGTGAAGTGTCTATTCATTTCCTTAGCCCATTTGTCGATTGGATTATTTGCATTCTTGGTGTAGAGTTTTTTGAGTTCTTTATAGATTCCGGAGATTAGTGCTCTATCTGAAGTATGATTGGCAAAGATTTTCTCCCACTCTGTAGGCTCTTTCTTCGCATTGCTGATAGTTTCCTTTGCTGAGAGAAAGCTTTTTAGTTTGAATCTATCCCAGTTCTTAATTCTTGCTTTTATTTCTTGTGCTATGGGAGTCTTGTTGAGGAAGTCTGGTCCTAAGCCAACATGTTGAAGCTCTGGACCTACTTTTTCTTCTATAAGATGCAAGGTCTCTGGTCTGATTCCGAGATCCTTAATCCATTTTGAGTTTAGTTTTGTGCATGGTGAGAGATATGGGTTTAGTTTCATTCTGTTGCATATGTATTTCCAATTCTCCCAGCACCATTTGTTGAAGAGGCTTTCTTTTCTCCATTGCATATTTTTGACCCCTTTATCTAGTATGAGAAAATTGTATTTATTTGGGTTTGTGTCCGTGCCCTCTATTCTGTACCATTGATCCACCTTTCTATTTTGGTACCAATACCATGCCGTTTTTGTTACTATTGCTTTGTAGTAGAGTTGAAGATCTGGTATTGCGATACCCCCTGCTTCACTCTTTCTGCCAAGGATTGCTTTAGCTATTCTGGGTTTTTTATTCTTCCAGATGAATTTCATAATTTCTTGCTCTATTTCTATAAGGTACATCATTGGGATTTTAATTGGAATTGCATTGAATCTGTATAGCACTTTTGGTAGTATGGCCATTTTGACAATATTAATTCTTCCTATCCAAGAACATGGGAGATCTTTCCATCTTCTAAGGTTTTCTTTAATTTCTTTCTTTAGTGTTCTGTAGTTCTCATTGTAGAGGTCTTTCACCTCTTTTGTGAGATTGATTCCCAAGTATTTTATTTTTTTCCAAGCTATTGTGAATGGGGTAGTTTTCCTGATTTCTCTTTCTGAAGATTCATCGCTTATGTATAAAAATGCCTTAGATTTATGTGCATTGATCTTATATCCCGCTACTTTACTGAATTCACTTATGAGATCTAAAAGTTTTCTGGTGGAATTTCCTGGTTCCTCTAAGTATACCATCATATCATCAGCAAATAGGGATAGTTTGAGTTCTTCTTTTCCTATTCGTATCCCTTTAATTTCTTTGGTCTGTCTAATTGCTCTGGCTAGAGTTTCAAGGACGATATTGAATAGAAGTGGTGAAAGAGGGCATCCCTGCCTTGTTCCAGTTCTTAGAGGGAATGCTTTCAGTTTTTCGCCATTTAGAATGATATTAGCCATGGGCTTAGCGTAGATGGCCTTTACAATGTTAAGGAATGTTCCCTCTATCCCAATTTTTTCTAGTGTTTTGAGCATGAAGGGGTGCTGTATTTTATCAAATGCTTTTTCTGCATCTCTTGAAATAATCATGTGATTCTTGACTTTAAGTCTATTGATATGGTGAATGACATTTATTGATTTCCTGATGTTGAACCAACCTTGCATCCCTGGGATGAAACCCACTTGATCATGGTGCACTATCTTTTTAATATGTTTTTGTATGCGATTTGCTAAAATTTTGTTGAGAATTTTTGCATCGATGTTCATTAAGGATATTGGTCTGAAATTTTCTTTCCTTGATGTGTCTCTGTCTGGTTTAGGTATCAGGGTAATATTGGCTTCATAGAATGAGTTTGGAAGGGTTTCCTCTTCTTCTATTTTATGGAATACTTTGAGAAGTATTGGAATGAACTCTTCTTTAAAGGTTTTGTAGAACTCGGCTGAGAACCCATCTGGTCCTGGACTTTTCTTTGTTGGTAGGCTATTGATGACTTCTTCTATTTCATTACTTGAAATTGGTCTATTTAAATTGTGTATGTCCTCCTCGTTCAGTTTAGGCAATTCATATGTCTCTAGAAACCTGTTGATGTCTTCGAAATTTTCTATTTTGTTGGAGTATAGATTTTCGAAATAGCTTCTAATTATGTTTTGTATTTCAGTCGTGTCTGTTGTGATATTTCCTTGTTCATTCCGAATTTTAGTGATTTGGGTTTTCTCTCGTCTTCTCTTTGTTAGTGTGGCTAAAGGTTTATCAATTTTGTTTATTTTTTCGAAGAACCAACTATTTATTTTGTCAATTTTTTGTATTGTTTCTTTTGTTTCAATTTCATTGATTTCAGCTCTGAGTTTAACTATTTCCTGTCTTCTACTACTTTTGGTGTTGGTCTGTTCTTCTTTTTCTAGGACTTTGAGCTATAGTGTTAGGTCGTTTATTTTTTGAGTTTTACTTCTTTTATTAAATGCGCTCCATGAAATAAATCTTCCTCTTAGTACTGCTTTCATAGTGTCCCAGAGATTTTGATATGATGTTTCTTTGTTCTCGTTTACCTCTAAGAATTTTTTGATTTCCTTCCTAATATCTTCTGTTATCCATTCATCATATAATAGCATATTGTTTAATCTCCAGGTGTTGGAGTAGTTTCTGTTTTTTACTCTTTCATTTATTTCTAACTTCAATCCATTATGATCTGATAGAATACAAGGTAGTGTCTCTATCTTCTTGTATTTGCTGACATTAGCTCTGTGGCATATTATGTGGTCTATTTTAGAGAAGGATCCATGTGCTGCTGAGAAGAAAGTGTATTCGCTCTTGGTTGGATGGTATATTCTATAAATGTCTGTTAAGTCTAAATTATTGATTGTGTTATTAAGATCTATGGTTTCTTTGTTCAATTTTTGTTTGGAAGATCTGTCCAGTGGTGAGAGAGGCGTGTTAAAATCACCTAGTATTATTGTGTTATGGTCTATTTGGTTTCTAAAATTGAGAAGGATTTGTTTAACATACATGGATGAGCCACTGTTTGGGGCATAGATGTTTATGATTGTTATATCTTGCTGATTTATGCTTCCCTTAAGCAGTATGAAATGTCCTTCTTTATCCCTTCTGACTAACATTGGCTTGAAGTCCACATTATCTAAAATGAGGATGGATACTCCAGCTTTTTTGCTGAGTCCATGTGCATGGTATGTTTTTCCCCATCCTTTCACCTTTAGTCTATGGGTATCTCTTTCTATGAGGTGAGTCTCTTGCAGGCAACATATTGTTGGATCTTTCTTTTTAATCCAATCTGCCAGTCTATGTCTTTTGATTGATGAATTCAGGCCATTAACATTCAGGGTTATTATTGAGATATGATTTGTATTCCCGGTCATTTGGTTCATATTTAAAATTTTATTTATTTATTTATTTCTTTTTTGACACATCTTGGTGTTCCTCCTTTATTTGACAGTTCCTTTAGGGTAATTCCTCCCTTTGCTGATATGCTTCTTTGTTTTTTATCTCTTCCTCATGAAATATTTTGCTGAGAATGTTCTGTAATGCTGGCTTTCTTTTTGTAAATTCTTTTAGCTTTTGTTTATCATGGAATGATTTTATTTCATCGTCAAATTTGAAGGTAAGTTTTGCTGGGTATAAGATTCTTGGTTGGCATCCATTTTCTTTCAGAGCTTGAAAAATGTTGTTCCAGGCCCTTCTAGCTTTTAGGGTCTGGATTGAAAAATCTGCTGATATCCGTATTGGTTTCCCCCTGAATGTAATTTGGTTCTTTTCTCTCACAGCCTTTAAAATTCTGTCTTTATTTTGTATGTTCGGTATTTTCATTATAATGTGCCTTGGTGTGGGTCTGTTGTAATTTTGTGTATTTGGAGTCCTATAAGCCTCTTGGACTTGATTTTCCATTTCATTCTTCAGATTTGGGAAATTTTCTGATATTATTTCATTGAATAGATTATTCATTCCTTTAGTTTGTTTCTCTAAGCCTTCCTCGATCCCAATAATTCTCAAATTTGGCCTTTTCATGATATCCCATAGTTCTTGCAGATTCTGTTCATGATTTCTTACCATCTTCTCTGTTTGTTCAACTTTGCTTTCGAGATTAAATATTTTGTCTTCAATATCTGAAGTTCTGTCTTCCAGGTGTTCTATCCTATTGGTTATGCTTTCTATGGAATTCTTAATTTGGTTTATTGTTTCCTTCATTTCAAGGATTTCTGTTTGGTTTTTTTTCAATATCCCTAACTCTTTATTGAAATGATCTTTTGCTTCCTGTATTTGCTCTTTTAACTGTCGATTGGTGCTATCATTCAATGCCTGCATTTGCTCTTTCATCTCATCATTCAATGCCTGCATTTGCTCTTTCATCTCATCATTCAATGCCTGCATTTGTTCTTTCATCTCATCGTTTGCTTCCCTAATCATTTTAATTATGTACATTCTTATGTACTCCCTTTCTGTCATTTCTTCTGCCATGCTGTCGTTGGATTTTATTGATGTAACATCTAGATTTGTTTGGGGCATTTTCTTCCCTTGTTTTCTCATATTGTTCAGGAATCAGTGGATCATTAATATATTGCAGATTTCCTCTATCGACTTATAATGTCCCTGAAGATTGCTAGTATATCCCCTCTTATCCTTCAGTAGCCTGAAGTCTTGGAGGAAGTTGATAATGCGGAGCTCCAGGAAGAAGCTGCCTCTCTAGGGGTGGTGACCCTCAGGTGGCTATGCTCCCTGCTAGTGGGCAGAGGTGCCTCCATTTGTTGACCAATGGTCATCCAACGGGGAACTAGGCTGCGGGCTGAGGCAAGTCCTGTTTGTGCCTGTGTCTCTGGTTTTACCGTCCCTGTGGGAAAACCTCCCCCAGCAGGGAAGACTCACTTGGTGGGGACGTCTTGCTGATCAGTTCCCCTCCTAGAGGTTCCCCTCAATCTACAACTACCGCCTGGGCTGGGCTGTCTTCCTCTGCAACGTTCCCAGGGGCCTGGACCTACCTCCTGGGCCTGGGAGCCTCACCCTTCGCAGGCGAATCTCCTTAGGCTGCCTCTCCCAGAGAATCTGCCCGCAGTCCTGGAAACTTCGCTCCGCCCCTAGGCGTGTCTCTGTGCGGCTCTTCCAGCAAGAAGCCACCTAGCTCCTGGGACCCTGCTCTGCACCTATTCGCCTGGCTATGCGGCCCCTCCTCTGAGCCGCCACCTGGAGCCCGGTACAATAGCTCCGATACCCAGAGACCCGCCACACACCTCCTCCTCCGGACAGCGGCTGGGTTTCCGACACAGTCACTAGGAGCCCAAGCAATTCACTTCGAGTCTCCTCCTCCCGCCAACCGCCCAGAGCCCTAGGCAGTCACTCCAAGTCCAAGTGACCTGCCCTGTTCCTCCTCCTCCCCCTTGGGGTACCCCCCCGGGTGTTCAGGAGCGGTCGCTTGGAGACCAAGTGACCCACCACTCTCCTCCTCCAGGCAGGCCACCAGTGTTCAGGAGCGGTCGCTTTTAGTCCAATCAACTCACCACTAGCCTCCTCCTCTGGCAACCGCCTGTGGCTCTGATGCAGTCACTCCTAGACCAAGCGACCCGCCGCACTTCTCCTCTTCCTCCGGGCAACCCCCCAGTGTTCAGAAGCGGTCGTTCTGGGTCTAAACAGCTCGCCCCGCAGCTCCTCCTCAGGCAGCCGCCCGGAGCCCCTGTGGTTGCTCCGAGTCCAAGCGCTGTGCTGAGCCGCCTCCTCTACGATGATCCCAGTTGTCCGTGTTTACTGCTCCAGTGGGGGGAGGGGTGTCTCGCCGAAAGCAACTCTGCTTCACAAAGTTCCCTGCATTCCGGGGCTACCGCCCCATCCGGGACGCCTCCCCAATGGGAGAGACTCACCCAGCGGCTTTGAGTTGGTCCCAAGTGTCTCACTATCTCCTCTTTTGAATCTTGCGTCCTGGAGCAATGTGAAATGCAGCGGCCCCCTAGTCCGCCATCTTGAAACTCCTGTATTTGCTTTTTGTATTAGGAATTAAATCCAGGGGCACTGTACCATTGAGCTACATCCCTAGCCATTATTTAGTGTTATTAATCTTTAATCTTAGCCATCCTAGTTATATGTAGTATCTCACTAGTTATATGTAGTATCTCACTATGTCATTTCCCTGATGACTAGTGTTGGTGAGTCTGTTCACCATCTGTTCAGACATTTGCCCATTTTTTAATTTAGGAGAGGGGTACTGGAGATTGAACCCAGGAGTGCTTTACCACTGAGCTACATTCTCAGTCTTCTATATTTTTTATTTTGAAACAGGGTCTCACTGAGTTCTAGAGGCTTATCTCAAATTTATCTCAGACTCCTAAGTAATGGAGTTCTTTGTATACTCGATACAAGTCCTTTATCAAATATGTGTTACAGATATTTTTTCCTAGTTCTAAGTTGTCTGTTCATATAACCACAAAATTTTTAATTTGGATGAAGTGTAATTTGTGTTTTTCTTTTATGACTTGTGCTTTTTGTGTCATCTGCTGTTATAATTCAAAGTCATAATTATTAGCCTTATTCCATAGTCTTAACTTTTATGTTTAGTTGTATGATTCATGCTAAATTTCTCCCTGTATATGATGTAAGGTTGGAGTAAAAGTTCTTTTTGTCCTGGTGTGGAAGCTGTCTGGTTGTTCTGCCTCTGTTTGTTGGAGAAAGTTTTTTTTCCTTTCCTCATTGAATTGCTTTGGGGACCTTGTCAAAAATCGTTTGAATGGGGCTGGGGTTGTCACTCAGTGGTAGAGCACTTTACTAGCACTTGTGAGACACTGGGTTCAATCCTCAGCACCACATAAAAATAAATAAATAAAATAAAGGTATTGTGTCCATTTACAACTAAAACTTAAAAAAAATCATTTGAGGAATGAGGATATAGCTCAGTGGTGGAGTGCTTGCCTAGTATGTGCAAGGCCCTGAGTTCAATCCCCAGCACTTGGAGGGGGCAGGGGAACACACTGACCACAGATATGTAGGTTGTTTCTGAACTCTGTTATGTTGCATTGATGTTGCCTTTCTAGCTTTTCACAAATATTATTTATTTATCTATTTATGTATTTATTGCAGCACTGGGGATTGAACCCAGGGATACTTTCCTACTATGCTACATTGATAGCCCCCTCTCCCTGACTTTTCTTTTTTGAGACTGTACTGGCTCACTAAGTTTTAGCCCAGGTAGGTCTCAAACTTGTGCTTCTCCTGCCTCAGTCTCCCAAATCACTGGGATTACAGGTGTGCTTCACTTTGCCTGACTTTTGCAAATTTTAAAATTATTTTGTCAATTTCTAGTGAAGAGTCTGTTGAGATTTTGCTAGATTGCCTTGAATCCATAAATGACTTTGGAGAATTTCTGATTTGTTTTGTTTTTTGTGGTACTGGTGATTGAACCCAGGGACAGGGTACCACTGAACTACATCTCCAGGCCTTTAAAAAATTTTTTTTTATTATATAGAGATAGGGTCTCATTAAGAATGGCATCGAGTTTACAATCCTCATGTCTCAGCCTCCCGAGTCTCTGGGATTAAAGGTGTGTGCCATTGTGCCTGGTTAGGATTTCTGATTTTTATCAGTAATGTCTTGGATTTTATTTTTTCACTGTTTATGTGGATAATCATGTTATTTCATACTTAAGTTGCCTCATTTAGTTCATAATCATGCATTCTTTTAATGTCTCCTATTCTTACAATGTTGCTTGATTAATCTTTTTGAGATCTTAACATATACAGGATAGCATCAATTAACTCAATAGTGGCCTGAGCAGATGGAATTCCAATGTCTTTCAACTTACATTTAAAGCATATCCTTTTTACCTTTCTTTCTAGATGTTTTGATTATTCATAACACTGACTTTGTTATAGTTTAGGTCCACTAAGTTTCCTCTGGATAAGCTCTCCCACCTTTACAACTTTATTTAATATTAGTTTCCCTCTTGGAAAATTCCACTTCTATCCCCCTACATTTTGTGTGTGTACTTGAAATTGAACCCACGGCCTTGTGCAAGCTAGGCAAGCCCTGTTGGAAAACTCCCCTTTTTTTTTTCAGGACCTATGATTGCTTCAGTTTCACTTTCTGAGCCTGTTTCAATGATAACCTCTTTTGATTTCTCAAAGCCTTTACTATCTTTTTTATAATTGTTATTTATTACTATGCTGCTTTGTTTTGTTAACTTATTAGTGTACTTTGTCCTATTAGAGTATAAATTCCTCTGTCAGGGACTTTTATTTTTATTTTTGGTATCAAACATAGCCCCTTATATGACAGTTTGTTAAGTAATCATTTATCTGATTGTGATTTATTACCTAATACTTCCCCTTTGTTCTCACTGCAATATTTTGGGGTGGGTGGGTGTCTCACTATTTACTTATGACAAATATTCTGTATCTTTTCAGTCGAAAATTCTTTAACACAATGCCATGTACCTTGGCCAATCGGAGAATGGAGTCATCTGACTCACCCATCCTGCTAATGTTCCCACAGATAACACAGGTTTTAAACTGACCATTAAACCTGATTAGGACCTTGTCAACATTGACCAAGTTCATCTGGATGAACTCATAGTTCTTGGCACCAATGATGAGGTTGCTGGTGGAACATTTCTGTGGCACATAACAGGTCCATGAACTTGCCAGCATCATTCTGCATTTCGAAGAATGCCTTCTGCCTCTACCACGAGCAAGAATGCAGAAAGGAACCTTACTGGTTAATCTTAACTTAGTCTTGGCTATCTGCTTCTCCCAGATTTTTTTTTTGGTACCAGAGATTGAACTCAGAGGCACTTGATCATTGAACCACATTCCCAGCCCTATTTTGTATTTTATTTAGAGACAGGGTCTCACTGAGTTGCTTAGCACCTTGCTTTTACTAAGGCTGACTTTGAGCTCGCCATCCTCCTCTCCCAGCTTCCTGAGCTGCTGGGATTATAGGCCTGCCACCCTCGCAGATCTTTGTAATCCTATTTTATACTTTGAGTTACTCCCCAAATTGTATGTGGTATTCTCTGACCTCTGTTACAGGTAGAATTTTTCATTAACTTTAAGATTCTTACTATATTTATATATGTATGTGTAGTTTGTTTATTACTATCATTATATTAAAAAGTCATTTATTGAGTATGTGGTAAGTCTAAACACTTTATACTTAAGACTAATAAATGGAATAAAATAAGAAATATTTTTATTCCCATTTTACAGATGAAGAAACTGAAAACAGAGTTTAAGTAGCTATCCAGTGTTACTCATCTAGTGATTGGTGGAGATGGATTTGAATCTGGAGAGTCGTGTTCCAGAGATTTTAATTGCTATATAGAACTACCTTTCTAAATGTTGTCTTGAAATTTGTTCTTTCTTTTTTTCCCCTCTGTAGTACTATGGATTGAACCCATTGAACTACATCCCCAGCCCTTTTTATATTTTATTTTGAGACAGGGTCTCTTAACTTGCCCAGACTGGCCTTCAATTTGAAATTCTCCTGCTTCGGCCTCCCTAGTCACTAGAATTAAAAGCATATGCCACTGTGCCTGACTCATTTCCCAAATTTCTACATAATTTGTCTCTCTTGTTATTTGTCATTCCCTTAATTATTTCTATTCTTTTTCTTTCTGTTTAACAAATCCTCATACTTTAGTAAAGTTATCTAGATCATGGAGTTGATACTTGTTCATTGTCTGTTATGTGTATTGCACATGTTAACATGTTTTGCTTACATTTCAGGGCATTTGAATCTGAAATTCGATTTTATACTGGAAATGACCCTCTGGATGTTTGGGATAGGTGGGTACTTTTATTTTTATTTTTTAAAAATATTTTTATTAGTTGCTGATGAACATTTGTTTGTTTGTATGTGGTGCTGCAAATCAAACCTAGTGCCTCACATGTGCTAAGCAAGTGCTCTACCACTGAACCACAATCCCAGCCCCATTCCCATGGGTAATTTTATTTAAAAGGGCAACAGAAACATTAACAGATGAAGTTCTTATGGCTATGTTTCTTAAATTGTATAAGGAGTGGAAAGTGAGAGTAGTCAGAGTAGAAAGTAGTGTCTTGGGGACTCGGAGATCCAGAATAGTCATAAGTGTGTCTTCCTCAGGGGTTTTGTTTGTTTGTTTGTTTATTGGTGCTGGGAGTAGAACCCAGGTCTTCACACATGTTAGGCAGGTGCTCTACCACTGAGCTACACACCCCCAGACCCCTAAAGTATTTAAGATTGAGGAAATGTACAGTGTAGGATAGGCAACTTAGAGCTACACTTTCTGTCCCTATCCCCAGTATTTCCCAGAAGCACATATTAGGGATACTTAGGGAAAATTTGAGAGATGTAGTTTTAGGTTGTGTCTTTGAGGATCTCTCAAGAAGCATACTTTTAACATTTTAGATACTTAAAGAAATCAAGATTTAGTCTTGGAGCCAGAACAAAAGTATACATTCAACTTAAAATATGTTCTTTTCCTTTCCTTTCTATTCAGGTATATTAACTGGACAGAGCAAAACTATCCTCAAGGGGGTAAGGAGAGTAACATGTCAACATTATTAGAAAGAGCTATAGAAGCACTACAAGGAGAAAAACGTTATTATAGTGATCCTCGATTTCTCAATCTCTGGCTTAAATTGGTAAGTCGTAATCAGCACTGAATTTAAAATATTAAACCAAGAGATTTTCTCTAGAGGTATGTAGTATACAAAACCAGTGGTAAAAAATGAACCATTTAGGAGATAATAAACATTTAATAAATACCTAGTCTTTGTTAAATTGACTTAAATATAGCATAATGAGGTTTTGCATCCCTGATCACACCCCTCCTTTTTGTTGTTAGCTGTAGCTAAATATAATAACTTTATTTTATTTATTTGTATGTGGTGCTCTGAGGATCAAATGCAGTACCTCATATGAGCTAGGCAAGTGCTCTACCACTGAACCACAACCCCAGTCTTGATCACTCCCTTTTAAGACTGATCATAAAGTATATAGATCTCTCTATAGATTTGGGTCATTTGCTTATTTATTCTAAAGAAAATTGGGCCATGCAGCTGTACTGGAGGAGGATATGCAGGAAACACCTGGCAGTACAGTTATTTGGGAAAAAGCTTCCTTAGTGATTGTTGTATCCTTTCTCTCCTTTGAGAATCATTACCATTAAAAAAGTGATGTTTTAGTGTTTTGTTGGTTTTTGGACTTTTGCCTAGTATATTGCTATAGCCAAAAATGTCTGCCTGACCACATTGTATCTTACTTGAAGTATAGTTCTTCTATTTCTAGAATACTCTTAAGATAATGCCCAAGTTTTCTTAGACATTGATTTCATTGCTTTTATCCTAAAACAAATTAGAAAAAAGAAAGCAATAAATATTTAGAATATTCACAACTACTGTAATATAATAAAATATTGATATTTGAAACTCATAAAATTTCTGACTAAAATCTTTTTTGTGTGTGTGTGTGATATTGGGGATTGAACCTAGGGTCTCTTACATGCTAGACAAGTGCTCTATCTGTGAACTATATCCTAAGCCCTTTATTTTTTATTTGAGACAGGATCTTGCTAAGTTGCCCAGTCTGGCTTTGTACTTGAATTTCTCATGTATTAGCCTGCTGAGTAACTAGAATTTCAAGCTTGCGCCATGGCATCCAGCTTAAAATATCTCTTTTTTGAGGAGTATTATTTAAATTTTCAAAATTACAAGTATAGGAAATTAAGTGAATCCTGAAGGCATAATATATCTTGATTTCTGCAGGACATTGACAAGTATTTTGATACCCTAGTGACAGGTAGGAGAAATTAACTTAGGAATGTTAGTTACAGGAATTATTTATTTTTATTTATTTATTTTTTGGTGATATTGCAGATTAAAACCAGGGGTACTTTACCACCAATTTTCCAGACTGGCCATTGCAGTGTTTGCTTTTAGGAAATCCAGACTTGCAGTAGTGCTTCTCTTCTTTTCTGGTAGTGCATGCTCAAACTATGACTTAGGAGACTATTTTCTAATTGTTTAGTGTAATGACAAATTGTGTCTATATGATATTAGGCAAATAGGCAATTCTGAATGCAAATCTGCTATTTATAAATATTGTCTATGTAAAGTGATATTGAACTTATTGCCAAAAAAAAATCAGATTAGGGCTGAGGAGACAGCTCAGTTGGTAGAGTGCTTACCTCACAAGCACAAGGCCCTGAGTTCAATCCCCAGTACCGCAAAAAAAAAAAAAAAAAAAAAAAAAAGAGTGGCCAGGTATGGTGGCACACACCTGTAACCCCAATGACTCGGGAGGCTGAGGCAGGAGGATTGAGAGTTCAAAGCCAGCCTCTGCAAAAGCAAGGTGGTAATCAACTCAGTGAGACCCTGTCTCTAAATAAAATACAAAATAGGACTGGGGATGAGGTTCTGTGTTCGAGTGCCCCTGAATTCAATTCCTGGTACCCCCCAAAAAGGAAAAGAATGGTGCAATGTTAAGTGGAATTAAATAAAATTTTATTATGATCAAAACTTTATAAAATATTTGTTAAAATGGAATATAAAAATGTTTATAGTGTGGAGTTCTTATTTTTCCTCTTTGCTACTAGAATTGTATCTGGTCTTACAAAGTTCTTTTTTCTTTCCTTTTTTTTCATTTGATGGTATTGAACTTGAATCCAAGACCTCTCTAGGCAAGTGCTCTACCATTGAGCTGCATCCCCAGGCTTTGTTATTTTATTTTGAGATAGTCAAAGTTGTCCAGACTGGTCTGGAACTTGCTATCCTTTTGCCTCAGCCTCTCAACTAGCTGGGGTGACAGGTATAGGCCACCTTGCCTCACACAGAATACTTTCTTAAATACAGATTTGACCAAATCATTCCTTTGCTTACAAGCTTGTAGTCTTTTTTTTGTATTGAGGATTGAACCCTGAGATACTTTATCACTGAGCCACATCCAATGCCCTTTTTATTTTTTATTTTGAGACAGGGTCTCACCAAGTTGCTGAGGCAGGCTTTGACTTGTGATCCTTCTACCTCGGCCTCCTGAGTCACCATACCAGACCTAAATGTCACCCCTTCTGAAAGCCGTTCCTCCCCATTCCTTTTTATTAAAAATTAATCTTTTGTCTCTTTTGGGGCCTTCAAGTATGGTCCTTATCACATTTATTTTGTAATAAATGTATTTCTTCAATGCAGGAATTCACAGTTTTTCCAGCAATTGGCACATAACAGGCATTTCATAAAGGGAAAGAAATTAGTTAATTGTTAACACTTTTAATTTGTTACAGGGGCATTTATGCAATGAACCTTTGGATATGTATAGTTATTTGCACAACCAAGGGATTGGCATTTCACTTGCTCAGTTCTATATTTCATGGGCTGAAGAATACGAAGCTAGAGAAAACTTTAAGAAAGCAGATGCAATATTTCAGGAAGGCATTCAACGGAAGGCTGAACCATTAGAAAGACTGCAGTCCCAGCACAGGTAAACTGCTTCTCTGCAGCTTGTCTTAACTCTTTTTTGGTGGGGTTGGGCGGGGTAACCATGGATTGAACTCAGGGGCACTTTACCACTGAGCCACATCCCCAGCCCTATTTTGTATTTTATTTAGAGACAGGGTCTCACTGAGTTGCTTAACACTTTGATTTTGCTGAGGCTGGCTTTGGATTCAATATCTTCCTGCCTCAACCTCCCAAGCCACTGGGATTACAGGTGTGCGCCACCACGCCCAGTTCCCTATTAGAATCCTTGCAGCTTTGAGGCTTCCGTCCTGCTCCTGACTTTGTGTTTCCTTTTAGATCAAAGCCACAGAGATGATAATCTTATTTTTTTAGTTCAGCACTATCATTCCTTTTGATTCTGAGTGATATTTCATTGTATGGATGTGCTACATTTTGTATATCCATTCATTAGTCAGTGGGCATTTATTTTTGACTGTTAGGAAATAATGCTTTTATGAACGTTTGTGCCATAGGTTTTTGTATGACTTTCCTTTTATTTTTAACTTGTCTGTGTCTTTGTTTTAAATGGTTTCTTATGTAGAGAAAATAGTTGTCTTATTTTCTCCTCATCTCAAAATCTCTCTCTCTTTTGGTTATGAATAGTATTGGATTTAGGTCTACTATTTTCTTATTCATTGTGTTGTTTCCTCCATAGATTTTTTTTCCTACCTTCTTTTGGATTATTTGAATATTTTTTAGTATTTAATTTTACTTTATTGACCTTTTGTCTGTTACTATTTATTTATTTTGGTATTAGGGAATCCTGGATTGAACCCAGGGTGAGCCACATATTTTTATTTCTTATTTTTAAAATAATTTATTTATGTACCAGGAATTGAATCTGGGGATGCTTAACCACTAAGCCATACCCCTAGCCCTTTTTACATTTTACTTTGAGTCAGGGTCTTACTAGATTGTTTAGGGTCTTGCTAAGTTGCTGAGGCTGGTTTTGAACTTGGAATCTTACCTCAGCCTCTCAAGCCACTGGGATTATGCATCATCACATATGCAGGCATGCATCACTGTGCCTGGCTCAACCATTATTTTAAAAAATATTTTTCTTTACTTCTCCTTGAACTTCAATTACAAAAAGCTTGATTTTACCCACATACCACTCCACAAATACTGGGAATTGAACCCAGGGCCTCATGCATGCTAGGCAAATGCTCTACCTCTGAGCTACACCACCAGCCTTTTTTATATTTTTAAAAGTTTTGAAACACAGGGTTTCACTAAATTACCTGGGATGCCCTCCAACTTGTGATCCTCTTGCCTCTTCCAAGTACCAGCCTTTTTATTTCCTTTCTTTTCATTTTGCAATACTGGGTATTGAATGCAAGGTACTCTACCACTGAATTATATCCCCAGCCTGGCACAGGATCTCACTAAATTGCCAAAGCTTGCCTCAAACTTGTGATCTTCTGCCTCAGCCTCTTGAGTAGCTGGAATTACTGTCATATGCCACTACATCCTGTTCTTTTGTAGTTTCTTTTTTGAGAGTTTTGTGTTTTCATTCATTTCAAATGTTAGACTTTATCTCATGGAGCATAGTTACTACTTTAAAATTTCTGGAAACACCAACATGTGGGTCATCTCCATGTTGGTATTTGTTATTTGTCTTTTCCTTTGAGAACTGGCCACAATTTCCTGGTTCTTCATGTGTCAAATAATTATGGATCATGTCCTGGACATTTATTTTGATGCTGTGTTATGAGACTGAGTCTTGTTGATTGATAGTCTCTGAAGGATTTTTGTCTTAGTAGGAAACCAAACTTCAGATTTCAAAAGTTCTTTCTCACCTTATGTCAGTGGTGGTTGAGATGTCAGTTCAGTTTTCAAAACCTTTGTTAGAATGTTTTGGTTCTATCCCATGTCCTGCTCAGGGGTTAGTATGAGACTTGGGCAGTGGTTTTATATTATAGTTCAGTTCTCAGAGCCTTTTCTGTGCATTTAGGGTATGAGCCCAGGGCTTGTGCCAATTCATGTACTGAGTTAGGGAATCCCCTTCTTTTGCTTATTCCTCTTTACTATTCTTCCTGTGCTTTTTGGTCCTCAGAGTCCCTTTTTCTCACTCTTCTACCCAGAAAGATGGGTTTTTTCCTAGGAGTTTTAGATTCCCACACCATCACTGCAACAGTTCTAAACTGCGAGAGAAAACGGAACTAAAAAAAAAAAAAAAAAAAAAAAAAAAAAAACTGGAAAAAAAACCTGCGTAGGTTGTTGTTTCAGTTTTTGATTCCACAGTCCACTTGCTTTTGTTTACTTTTCAGAGTCCTCAGTTAGTTGCTCTTTTTCTATGTTGTCTACAGTTTTCATTCTAATAATGTGAAAGAAAGAGGCTATAGTGAGCTTATTTATCCCAGCCAGCACTTGCAAGCTATTCTTTGTTTGTTTGTTTACCTTTCTGATAATACTTAAATGGCAACAGCACAGGATGTTTAATTTTCAATCTTCTGCTAGCTTTACTAAAGTAAATAATTTTTAAAATTGTTATAATAAAAATTTGATGTGAAACTTTGATCTTTATGATTTTTATTGTCACCCTAATCTGATCCTCAGATCAATCTATGATGATGATTTTTGGAATATTTTTAATTATTCAAACTTAGAATTATATATTTTTATTTTTTAAATTAATTTTCACAGTGTTGGGCATTAAACCCAGGTCCTTGCCTATGCTAGGCAAGTGCTCTACTACTGAACTATATTCCCAGCTCTTTTTATGTTAAAACAGGATTTTGCTAAGTTGCCTGGGCTGACTTGGAACTTTGAATCCTCCTGCCTTAGCCTCTTGAGCAATTGGAATTACAAGCATTCACCACCACATGTGGCTGAAATGTGGACTTTTAAAGGGGGGTCTAAATCATTCTAGCCAAAATCTTTGATCTCAAAGTAGTTCTCTTTATTCCTGAGAGAATAAATACTTTCTTTGGAATATTTCTCTATTTCTTACCCCACATTTTTTTCTTTTCCAGTGATGACATCTACTAAAAGATAATTGTTCTTTCTCTTACTTTAGGCAATTCCAAGCTCGAGTATCACGACAAACTCTTTTGGCACTTGAGAAAGAAGAGGAAGAGGAAGTTTTTGAATCTTCTGTACCACAGCGAAGCACACTAGCTGAACTAAAGAGCAAAGGGAAAAAGATAGCAAGA
This sequence comes from Sciurus carolinensis, assembly GCF_902686445.1. Lineage (NCBI taxonomy): Eukaryota > Metazoa > Chordata > Mammalia > Rodentia > Sciuridae > Sciurus > Sciurus carolinensis. Next base: position 112,156,395 of record NC_062214.1, on the reverse strand, counting down.
GCTCCAATCAACCGTGTAGGAGGTGCTCTCAAGGGTAAGTTTGTTAAATGTTATTTTGGAAAACCTTTAGTCTCTTGTGGTAGGCAAATTAGGTAAGAAGATAATGCATAATTATACATGCATACACTGTCCTAGTTTTCTGAGTACTGGGTAGCAGATAGCAGGAAGTCAAAGGAGAGCTAATATTATGGTGCACAATATTATGGTGCATTTTTGTGTATCAGTGAAGTTCTGATATTTAGGAAGCATCATTTTCTGAGTAAGAGTTGTTAGTCAAAAGAAGTTAAGTAGTAATAGAGCAAATGTTGTCAAAGTAAAGCTTACATGCACCAAAACCTCAGAGGATGATATTAACATGATTAAGAATCCTATCTTTTAGGTCAGAAATTGAACACTTTTTATATACCCAAAGATGATCAGCAAATTTTTTTGCTTCCTTTTTAATCAACAGTGACTTTTTTAGAGCAGTTTTAAAAGACACAACAAATTGACCAGAAAGTACTGAGAATAAGCTTTTAAAGTTAAATTTATAAGTTAGACATGTAGACAAGACTATTTTTTGGTCCCTAATCCCATTCCTGGTATCAATTTATCAATAATCAGAATGTTGGTCAGATATGTTGTAGGATACAGAGGGTGCCAAAATATATTTCATCAAGATCATGGTGAAATTATAGTGTACCAATTTAAAAAAAAAAAATTGAGGAAATAAAAAGATCATGGTGAAGCTTAAAGTAATAACCAGTCTCACAATAGAGACCTCAATAAATGAGCTGGATTTGTGTTCTCTAGTACACGTTGGCTGAGTTTCACTGAGGGAAAATGGAGAGCCAAAAAATGAAGAATTGGAATAGTTTTTGATAAAACTAGACAGTGTTCTAATGATGACTAAAAGAAAATGTAGCTAAAATAATTACTGCATCTGGCTAAAAGAATTACTTTTTAAAAAAATTTTCCTTTTGATTCTGACAGTGGAAGTATTTTCGTTGATTTGGGAAAGAATTGGTGTACCTTACCTTGTAGCTAAGCTGATAATTAATGACTCTGTGAACTTTTTCTATTTTTCTCCTAGCTCCAAGCCAGAACAGAGGACTTCAAACTCCAGTTCCTCAGCAGATGCAAAATAATTGTAGAATTACTGTTTTTGATGAAAATGCTGATCAGCCTTCTAGAGCAGAGTTCTTTAAACCCATGGTCCAGCCATGGATGGCACCACCTGTCCCTGGGGCTAAAGAGAATGAGCTATGTGCCGGCCCTTGGAACACAGACAGGCCCTTGGAATATAGGGTAAGGACTCATAGATCTAATGTATTTACTAACATAACGTAGACTTCAGGATTGGAATGGAGGACTATTTTTAGCATCTCTTAATTCCTCTTCAGTATTTAGGTAGAATGTGCATAATTTGTGGCAGAATGTAAAAGGTGTGGTAATTTTAGTTTTCTTCTTCATCTTCAGCCTCATGGTAATATTGCTTCTGTGACAGCTGTACCCCCTGTGCGTCCCAGTTTTACTCCATATGTGGAAGAGACTGCACAACAGCCAGTTATGTGAGTTTGGTTTCCAGATACTTTGAAGTGGAAATTATTAAGGGTGGGCAGAGGCACCTATCCTAGTTCAAATCCTCAGCATTTTCTTTGTGGAAATGAAAATAGTCAGACAAAGTTTTGTATATACCTTTTGTTTCTATTACCTTGAGTATGTTTAGGGCTAAGAACTCTTTTGGTAATATTTTTATTAGGGTATAAATATCAGGTCAGTTTATATTTACATTGTTATAATGAGGATAATCACTGTTATTTTAGTGAGATGTACTACTATTTTTATTGATAGTAATTAGAAATTGGGGTAGTTGTTTTATCCTACTTTTTTCTTCTGAACATATTTTTCCCCTTCCTAACTCTTAGCATTTGTTTTATTTATTTATTTATTTTGTAGGAAGAAACATGATAGGTGGTTGATAATATAATCAAGTCAGTCTAAGATTTAGTCCAATACTTACCATTATTGGTAAGTATTACCATTATTCTAATGCTAGGTTCAATTCTGTGTCTCAGTGTAAAAGCTTCCTTATAACTAATTTATAAATATACTTATATACTAGGTACCATAGGAATGTAGAAATAAGAGTTTTGAGCCAAATTCTACCTGATTAAAAGTTCATGACACAGGAAACTTTTTAAGAAATTCATGAGGTTTTTTTTTTTTAATTTTTAGTTTCCACCACTGAGCTACAGCCCCAGTCCTCATATGAGCTCTTATAGAAATTGATGACATATATTTTTGGATGTTTAATTTTATTTATTTTTTTATTTTTAGAGTTTTCATGAGTATTCAATACTTGATGTGTTTCATATTTTTTCTTTTTTTAAGCTTTTAGTTATTTGAATGTTTAATTTTTTTGCTTTGAAGAAACTTGAATTATGCCAAAATTAATATGGTATAGAAAATGTTAAACTTCATTTAAATTCTCTTTCTTTGGTGTCTTATTGGACCTTACTACACATTTTTATTTTTTCTTATTTTTTTTTTCCCACATTTTTCTTTAGATTGTTTGTGTGTGTGGTACTGGGGATCACACCCATACTAGGCAAGCATTCTGCCACTGAGCTGCATACACAGCCCTTTTTAAGTATTTATTTTGAGTTAGGTTCTTGCTAAGTTACTGAGATTAGCCTAAATTTATGATCCTCCTTCCTCAGTCCCCCAAGTATCTGGGATTAGATGTGCATCACCATGCCCATTTATTTGTGTGTGTGTGTGTGTGTGTGTGTGTTACTGAGGATTAAATCCAGGGGCACTTAACCACAGAACCACATCCCTAGTCCTTTTTTTACTTTGAGACAGCGTTTTGCCAAGTTACTGAGGGTCTCCCTAAGTTGCTAAGGCTGGCCTCTTATAATCCTCCTGTCTCAGCCTCCCAAGACTCTGGACTTACAGACCTATACAATCATACCCAGCTATTTTTAATTCTTATACATTCAAGTTTAGCAATCTTCTTTACTGCTTTTGTGTCCTTATCATTCTTTACTGGAATTCTGCAACTTAACTGTGTTAACTTTCTATTACTGTAGCATACATGGAGATAATGAGCTTATAAAAAGAAAAGGTTTATTTTGGCTCACAGTTTTGGAAGTTTCTGTCCATAACTGATTGGTGCTGGTGCTTTGGGCCCATTGCAAATCAGCACATTATGGTGTAAGAGTGTGGCAGAACACATCTCTCATCTCATGACCAGAGAGGAAGGGACTGGAATCTCATTATCCCCATCAAGGGCACCCTTCTGATGACCTAAAGATTTCCCACTAGGCCACACCTCTTAAAGATTCTACCACCTCTCAATAGTTCCACGAACTGGGGATCAAGCTTTCAACACACAAGCTTTTCGGAGACACTTATCTAAATCATAGCAGTAACTAGAATCCCAATCTTCAGTCTATTCCTCTCCATCCATTCTCCCTATGCTGCTAAAGTTCTACAGTGTATATTTGATCATGTTGTTTCTCAGATCAGAATCTCGTACTAACTCCCCACAACTTTTAGGATGAAACCCAAAATCAGCATTTATTATGTAATTACAAACAAACCTCACAATGGTTTTGTGTGATAATAACTTCTTATATAATGGTTTATATGTTTTCTAAACTGAAATATAACTGTACAAAAATGAGTTGATATCATATGAACTTTGAAATCATGTGACATCAGAGAACTTTTTAGATAAAATAAGATTCGAATTTGGTTTGGAACGATTTAAGTTCTTTATTTTTCAATTTATGCTTTTAAAAATTTTTAAAGCCTCATTTATAAAACCTTCATGATTTAATCTCTGCTAGCATCTCCAGTTTTCCCCTCCTATATGTGGTCACACTAGACTGTACACTTCAGAACTTGTAGAACTCTTACCCCTCTCCCATGTTACTAATTCTTTTTCCTCCTAGGACTGTGCTCAGATGTCATACCCTTCAGGAAAACTCTAGTGAAGCATTTCCTTTCATCTAAATTTTATTGACTGGTTGGATGTATGAAGTTACAAAACAGTACTTTAGGAAATACATTTTATATAATTCAGTTCTAGAGTTCATTTAAATAAAAGAATTACTTAGATACCAAGATCTGTTTTATTTTCCTTAATTTTCAAGTTTCTCCTGCTATCTTCTCTTTCTTGAGAATAGGTCCTTCTGCCTCAGCCTCCCAAGCCTCTGGGATTATGAATTTTTTCTTTTAATAAACTTTTACTTTTGGAATGACTTTAGATTTAAAGAAAGGAGCAAAGATAATGCAGAAAGTTTCTGTATTGCGTTCATGTAATTTTCCCTGCTACTAAGCATTTTACATAGCTATGGTTTGTTAGAAATAAGAAATTGACATTGACATGATACTATTAGAAAAGTCTTTAGATCTTGCTAGTTTTTTTTTCCTACTAACGTCCTTTTTCTCTTTCTGATACCAATCCAGGATACCACATTGCATTTAGGAAGCTGACTTTTCTTTGACTATTATTCCTCTTAATTTTTTATTGTATGAATTGAAAAACACAATTTGATTTAAAAAAAATCTGTTTTATCTAAAAGGTGTTCTGGGTACCTTTAAAATTTATATAATGTCTGTTCTTTTTGTATAACTATTGCAGTTTAGGAAACATATAAACCACTTATATAAGACATTGTTATTAAACAGAAAACAGTTGTTTTTTTTTTTATTTTTATTTTTACAGACTGCAATTTGATTCATTGTACACAAATGGGGTACAACTTTTCATTTCTATGGTTGTACACAATGTAGATTCATACCATTCATGTAATCATACATGTACATAGAGTAATATTGTCTGTTTCAGTCCACTATCTTTCCTTCCTCCACCTCCTCCCACCCCATTTCCCTCTACACAGTCCAAAGTTCCTCCATTCTTCTCTTGCCCACTCCCCCTGCCAGACACCCCCACCTTGTTATTTATCATCATCTACTTGTCAGAGAAAACTTGCAGCCTTTGGTTTTTTGGGCTTGGCTTATTTCACTTAGCATGATATTCTCTAACTCCATCCATTTACCAGCAAATGCCATAATTTTATTCTTCTTTATGACTGTGTGTATATACCACAGTTTATCTGTTCATCAGTTGAAGGGCATCTAGGTTGGTTCCACAATCTAGTGATTGTGAATTGAACAGCTATGAACATTGATGTGGCTGCATCACTATAGCATGCTGATTTTAAGTCCTTTGGGTATAGGCCAAGGAGTGGGATAGCTGGGTCAAATGGTGATTCCATTCCAAATGGTGATTCCTTAGAAATCTCCACATTGCTTTCCAGAGTGGCTGCACCAATTTGCAACTCCACCAGCAAAGTATGAAAGTGCCTTTTCCCCCACATCCATGCCAACACTTATTATTGCTTGTGTTCTTATTAATAGCCATTCTAATTGGAGTTAGATGAAATCTTAGGGTGGTTTTAATTTGTATTTCTCTAATTACTGGAGATGATAAGCACTTTTTTATATATTTGTTGATCACTTGATATCATCTTCTGTGAAGCGTCTGCCCAGTTCCTTAGCCCATTTATTGATTGAGTTCTTTATAGTTTTAGTGTAAAGTTTTTTAAGTTCTTTATAAATTTTGGAGATTAGTGCTCTGTGTGAAATGTGCATGGAAAAGATTTTCTCCCACTCTGTAGGTTCTCTTTTCACATTATTGATTATTTCCTTTGCTGAGAAAAAACTTTTTACTTTGAATCCATCCCATTTATTGATTCTTGCTTTTATTTCTTGTGCTCTGGGGGTCTTGTTAAGAAGTCTGGTCCTAAGCTAACATGATGGAGATTCGGGCCTACTTTTTCTTCTATTTGGTGAAGGGTCTCAGATCTAATTCCTAGGTCCTTGATCCATTTTGAGTTGAATTTTGTACAGGGTGAGAGATAGGGGTTTAATTTCATTTTATTGCGTATGGATTTCCAGTTTTGCCTGCACCATTTGTTGAAGAGGCTATCATTTCTCTACTTATGTTTTTGACACCTTGGTCTAGTATGAGATAACTGTACTTATATGGGTTTGTCTCTGTGTCTTCTATCCTGTACCATTGGTCTACCTGTCTGTCATGGTGCCAATACCATGCCATTTTTGTTAATATGTTAGAGTTTAAGGTCTGGTATTGTGATACCTCCAGCATCACTCTTCCTGCCCAGGATTGCTTTGGCTATTCTGGGTCTTTTGTTCTTCCAGATGAATTTCACAATTGCGTTCTCTATTTCTATGAGGAATGGCATTGGGATTTTAATTGGAATTGTGTTAATCTGTGTAGTGCCTTTGGAAATATGGCCATTTTGATAATATTAATTCACAGGAGATCTTTCCATCTTCGAAGGTTTTCTTTAATTTCTTTCTTTAGTGTTCTGTAGTTTTCATTGTAGAAGTCTTTCACCTCTTTTGTTAGATTGATTCCCAAGTATTTGTTTTTTTCCTGAGACTATTGTGAATGGAGTAGTTTTCCTAATTTCTCTTTCAGAGGAGTCATTGCTTATGAATAGAAATGCATTAGATTTATGTGCGTTGATTTTTATATCCTGCTATTTTGCTGAATTCATTTATTAGGTCTAGAAGTTTTCTGGTGGAGTTTTTTTGGGTCCTCTAAATACAGAATCATGTCGTCAGTAGATAGTGATAGCTTGAATTCTTCTTTTCCTGTTTGTATCCTTTTAATTTCTTTGGTCTGACTCATTGCTCTGGCTAGTATTTCAAGGAAGATGTTGAATAGAAGTGCTGAAAGAGGGCATCCATGTCTTGTTCCAGTTTTTAGAGGGAATGCTTTCAGTCCATTAAGAATGATGTTGACCATGGGCTTAGCATAAATAGCCTTTACAATGTTGAGGTATGTTCCTACTATCCCTATTTTTTCTAGTGTTTTGAGCATGAAGGGTGTTGTATTTTTTCAAACACATTCTCTGCATCTATTGAAATGATCATGTGATTCTTAACCTTAAGTCTATTGATGTGATGAGTTACCTTTATTGATTTCCAGAGGTTGAACCAATCTTGCATCCCCAGGATGAACCCCACTTGATCGTGGTGCACTATCTTCTTACTACATTTTTGTATGCAATTTGCCAGAATTTTGTTAAGGATTTTTGTGGCTATGTTCATCAGAGATATTGGTCTGAAGTTTTCTTTCCTTGATGCATCTTTAGTTTTGGTATCAGAGATACTAGCGTCGTAGAATGAATCTGGAAGGATTCCCTCCTTTTCTATTTCCTGGAATACTTTGAGGAGTATTGTATAAGTTCTTCCTTGAAGGTCTTGTGGAACTCAGCTGGGAATCTGTCTGGTCCTGGGCTTTTCTTGGATGATAGGCTTTTGATGGCTTCTATTTCATTGCTTTGAAATTGATCTGTTTAAATTGTGTATGTCTTCCTGATTCAGTTTGGAAGAATCACATGTCTCTAGAAATTTGTCAATATCTTCAATATTTTATATTTTGTCAGAGTATAGATTTTCAAAGTAGCTTCTAATTATGTATTTCAGTGGTGTCTGTTGTGATATTTCCTTTTTCATCATGAATTTTAGTAACTTGAGTTTTCACTCTCCTCTTTGTTAGTGTGGGTAAGGGTTTATTTTGTTTACTTTTTCAAAGAACAACATTTTGTTTTGTCAATTTTTTTAATTGTTTCTTTTGTTTCAATTTCATTGATTTCAGCTCTGGTTTAATTATTTCCTGTCTTCTACTTTTGGTGTTGTTTTGTTTTTCTTTTTCTAGGGCTTTGAGATGTAATGTTAGGTCATTTAGTTGTTGACTTTTTATTCTTTTCTTGGATGTGCTCCATGCAATGAATTTTCCTCTTAGTACTGTTTTCATAGTGTCCCAGAGATTTTGATATGTTGTGTCATTGTTCTCATTTACCTCTAAGAATTTTTTTTATCTCCTCCCTGATGTTTTCCATTATCCATGCTTCATTCAGTAGCATATTTAGTCTACAGGTGTTGGAGTAGTTTGTTTTTTACTTTATCATTGATTTCTAATTTCATCCATTATGATCTGATAGAATATAAGGTAGTATCTATTTTTTTGTATTTGCTGAAGACTGCTTTGCGGCATGACATGGACTATTTTAGAGAAGGACCCCATGTGCTGCTGAGAAGAAAGTATTTGCTCATTGATAGATGGAGTAGTCTATAGATGTCTGTTTAGTCTAAGTTATTGATTGTGGTTTTGAGTTCTGTGGTTTCTTTGTGTAGTTTTCGTTTGGAAGATCTATCCAGTGACAACAGTGGTGTGTTAAAGTCACCCAGAATTATTGTGTTGTGGTCCATTTGATTCCTGAAATTGAGAAGCATTTGTTTGACGTACACGTACGTGGATGAGCCACTGTTTGGGGCTTTTTAATCTAATCTGCCAGTCTATGTCTTTTGATTGAAGACTGTAGGTCATTAACTTTCAGGGTTATTACTGAGATATGATTTGTATTCCCAGTCATTTTGGCTTATTTTTGGTTTTTAACTTGGTTTCTCCTTTGATTGGCTTGTCCTTTAGGGTAGTTCCTCCCTTTGCTGACCTACATTGTTGTTTTTCATTTCTTCCTCATGGAATATTTTGCTGAGAATGTTCTATAACGCAGGCTTTCTATTTGTAAATTCTTTTAACTTTTATCATGGAAGGATTTTATTTCATCTCCAATTCTGAAGGTTAGTTTTGCTGGGTATAAGATTCTTGGTTGGCAACCATGTTTTCTTAAAGCTTGAAATATGTTGTTCCAGACCCTTCTAGCTTTTAGGGTCTGGGCTGAGAAATCTTCTGATATTCATATTGGTTTTTCCCTAATATCATCTGATGCTTTTCTCTCGCAGCCTTTAAAATTCTATCTTTATTTTGGATGTTAGGCATTTTCATTACAATGTGCCTTGGTGTGGATCTATTGTAATTTTGTACATTTGGTGTTCTGTAAGCCTCTTGTATTTGATTTTTCCATTTCATTTTTCAGGTTTGAGAAATTTTCTGATACTTCATTAAATAGGTTGTTCATTCCTTTGGTTTGTATCTCTGTGCCTTCCTCAATCCCAATAATTCTTAAATTTGGTCTTTTCATGATGTCCTATAGTTCTTGGATGTTCCATTCATGATTTCTTACCATCTTCTCTGTTTGGTCAGATTTATTTTCAGTATTAAATATTTTGTCTTCATTGTCAGAGTTTCTGTCTTCCAAGTGATCTAGTCTGTTGGTGATGCTTTCCATTGAGTTTTTTATTTGGTTTATTGCTTCCTTCATTTTAAGGATTTGTTTGTTTTTTGTTGTTGTTTTTTTCTCCAGAATCTCTCTCTGTTGGAGCGGAAGAAATTAGCTCGTGTCAGAGAGCGCTCACCTAGCATGTGCAAGGGACCCCAGTTTGGATCCCTGGCCCCTCAGGGGACAAAAGAAAAAAAAAAAAAAAAACACAGAATCTCTCTTTGTTGAAATTTTTTTTGCTTCTTGCAGTTGCTCTTTCAACTGTTTATTGGGGTGATCGTTCATTGCCTGCATTTACTCTCTAATCTCATCCTTTGCTTCACGAATCATTTTAATTATGGATATTCTGAACACCTTTTCTGATGTTTCCCCCATAGGCTTATAGTGACCCTGCAGGTTTCCAAAACCTCTTCTTTAAGGGGCAGATCAATATTAGCAGCACTCGGTACAGACAATATGTGGCCCTAAACTGAATAGCCCCTATGAAGACGTTGACAGTATTGTCATAATAAACAGAGAGGATGAGTTTGTTTATTATCTACAGTATAACAAATAGATTTGCAATAAGGTCTTCAGTTTCTAATGGAGGACAAAGAGGATGGGGAGGGGTGTAGGATGTAACTGTTAATGGAATAAGAAAAGAGTATATAGAAGTTCTAGATGGTAGAGAGAGTGAAAGTGTAATCAAAAGCAGTTGGTTGTTAGCATGAGAAAAGGGAGAAAGAGACTGAGGATACAGTTAAACAAAAGGAGAACGGAGCAAGAAAAGTAAAGAAATAAAAACTTAACATTTTCAAAAAGGAGAAAAAAATGGAAGAAAAAAAAAACTACACTATAATAGTCACATAGTATTCAAACCTCCCAGTCTTTAGTAGCCTGATGCATGAGAGGTACATGACAATGAGCTTCCATGCAGGCATCTTAGGATGGGATTTGCCCCACCTAAGGATGGCAGCTTCCGCTTCAGGATAAACCAAGCTGACTGTACTGGCTTCCAAACGTGTTGGCAAACAGGGAGCTGTAACATGAGACGTGGGTTCTGAGTTCCTGTAAGGCACAGTAGTTTGGGCCGGGGGTCCTGGAGGTAGGGCACAGTCATTTGGGTTAGGGGGTGTCCTGGAGGCAGGGTGCAGTCAGTCGGGTGGGGTGGGGAAGGTCCTGGAGGTGGAGCAGGATCAGTCAGGCTAAGGATCCTGCAGGTTTGGGCTGTTGTCCCAAAATGGTGGCAACCACGAGTAACCAAACCTGAGGATACTGTGACAGTGAATTTCCAGGCAACAGTGAGCAGCAGGCGATCCACTGGTGCTCTGCAGGTGGTCTTCAGGCTACTGACTGACGATTGGCAGGTGCATCTCAGGTGTAGGGTGATGGGTAGGTGAAAGGCAGATGATGGGCAGGCAGGAGGCAGGCAAATGGGCAAATGGCAGGTGATAGGCAGCAGTCATTGAGCAGTCTGAACTCCTACTAAAGTAGGTGATAGGCTGGCAGACTGCAGGTGATCAGGGTGGACAAATGGGGTGAACAGCAGGGGATCGATGAGCAGGAAGGACTGCCTCACAGATAAACAGATTTTCCTCTGCTTAAAACCGGAGTTACTGAGTGACAAAGGAACACAGCCTCCCTCTAGTCTGCCATCTTGAATATCCAGTTGTGTGGTTTTTACTAATAAATTATGTAACCAGTTTTTAAATCACAGTTATATTTTGGCAGATCCATGTTTCCTGACTGCCAGTTCTTTAGAACTACATATTCTTTTCAATATTCTGTATCCTACATAAAGCTTCTAGTCTGATTCCCTACTCCTTTAAATTTTTACTTTATTTTTAAAATTTTTTATTTTTTTATTTTTTGGTACTGGGGATTGAGTCACATCTCCAGCCATTTTTTATATTTTATTTGGAGACAGGGTCTCCCTAAGTTGCTGAGGCTCTCTTTGGAACTTGGAATCCTCCTGCCTCAGCCTCCTGAGCACTAGAATTAGTCATGAGTCACTGTGCCTGGCTTATACTTTATTTTAATTAGTATCTAATTTATTCTTTTTTTTTTTTTTTTTCCAGGGCTGGGGATTAAAGGGCCTTGCACATGCTAAGCACAGATTTTACCAGAGCTAAACCTCCAACTTCTTTGTATTTTAATCCTGTGAATAGACTATGTGACATAAAAGGAACAAAGATAACCAAAATTGTAATGTGTGACTACAAAATAATGAATAGGACCTCTATGAATATCCAATTACTTTATCTTGCCTTTTTTTTTTCTTTTTGACTCTGGGCATCAAACCCAGTCCTCACTCATGATAGGCAAGCATTCTACCACTGACTTATGCCTGAGTCCCCATCTCACCTTGGGGATTCTGTGCTGGGGATTGGACCCAGAGCCTCTTGAATGCCAGGCAAGTGCTCTCCTACTGAGCTATATCCCCAGCCATTTTTCTCTTTACTTTTGTTTTGAAACAGGGTCTCACTAAGTTACCCAGGCTGGCCTGATACTTGTGGTCCTCCTACCTCAGTTTCTTGAGTAGCTGGGATTACAGACCTCTGCCATCAAACTCAGTCAGCTCACCTTTTTAGTGGCCTTTTTCTCCTTTTTAATTTTCTCTCTACCCCTATTCTTCTGTATCATTCATTTGCAACTTTAACTATACATTTACCATCACCTGGAAAGCTTGTTTTTTAAAACATTTTTTTAAAAAGCTTGAGATATAATTTACCTACCATATAATTTGCCCTTTCAAAGTATACGGTCCTATGAGTCTTAGTATATTCAGAGTTGTGCAACCCTCTCACAATACATTTAAGAGCATTTTCATCACTTTAAAAAAAACCCTATTCCCCATTCACCAACACCACCCTAGCCACCCCACTCTCAGCCCTAGCAACCCCTCTAATCTATTTTCTGTGTCTATAGATTTGTCAATTCTGGACATTTTATCTAAATTGAATCATAAGATATGTGATCTTTTGTAACTAGTGTTTTTTACTCAGTGTAGTGTTTTTAAGGTATCAAAACATTCATTTTTTAATGCTAAGCAATATTCTATAGTATGGATATATAGCATTTTTATTCAATCATCAGTTTAATGGACGTTTGGGTTGTTTTCATATTTTGGCTGTTAAGCATAATGTTGCAGCTGTGTGTAATGGCACACACCTGTCTTCCCAGCAACTCTGAAGGTTGAAGCAGGAGGATTCCAAGTTTGAGGTTGGCTATAGTAACTTATTGAGGCCCTAAGCAGCTTAGTGAAGCTTGTTTCAAAATAAAAAATGAAAAGGGTGGTAAAGAAATCATCCCTGGGTTTAATACCCAATACCAAATAGGAAAAAAAGGAAAGGTTTTAAAAAAAAAAAAAAGAAGAAGAAACGAATAATGTTGCTATGAATATTTGTGTGTGCATCATTATACGGCCATGTTTTCATTTCTCTTGAGTATATACTGAGGAAAGGAATTCCTGGATAATATGTTAACTGCATTTGTTCTTTTTTTAATGTTTACCTTCTTTATTCCATTAGGTGTAGCTATTTTGTAGGTATAGAGAATCAGAAAAGATCTGTTGAAAAAGGTGTGCTATCCAGTCTTTTAAGGTGGGCCTCTGATCCTAAACGTAGAGATGTAGTTTGGGTTCACATTAGCAAGTGGGAAGTTCTTAAGACATGGCAAAGATGCAAGGGAATACTGACCTATACCAACAAGAGATGGTCTGGGACCACTGTCTGCAGTCATGTGATGTCTCTGACATCATGTCACTCTCATTCATTTTAATATCAAAGGTTTCTTCCAAGGAAGGTCTGGAATCCAGAGTTTTCCTGGAGTTTTCCAGTGATACAATCCCCAATTCTTCTGCAGTCCATTTTTCTACTTTAAATTCCCAACATAAGCTTCAAAATCACCAATGTACATTTCTATGCAATGACCAAGCATTGTAACAGAAAACATGTCATCTTTCCTAAGACCAAGGGCTATTTGGAAATAGTCCACAGCATTTTCAAAGTTGCCCATCAGACTATGGATATAGCCTATGGCATAGTAGGTAGATAGATGCATTTTGGGGAATTAGCACCAGTGCCTGCTGGTGGTAATCTAATGCCTCTACTTTTTTTTTTTTTTTTTTTTTTGTGGTGCTGGGAATTGAATCCAGGGCCTTGTGCATGCAAGGCAAGCACTGTACCAACTGAGCTATATCCCCAGCCCTCTACATATTTTTTTAAGTTTCCTGCAGACATGCCCCAAGTTGTTCGACAAAGATTCCTATTTGTCAACTGTCACCTCATTCCCAAATACTTTTTTTCCAAAGCATCCAGAAACCATTTTTCTGCTGTTTTCCATTCTCCATTCTGAAATGCAACCACCCCAACCTTATGGATGACAAAAGGGTCTTCTGGTGCAATGTTGAGAGCTTGGCTAAAGAATCTTTCAGCCAGTGGTAACTGCATTTTTAATATTTTGAGCAACTGTCACTGTTTTCCAAAGAAACTGCATGATTTTACATACCCACAGTCCCATAATGTGTGAGCATTTTGATTCCTCTACATCCTTGCAAATATTTGTTATCTTTATCTTTTGAATAATTATTCTTATTAATTTATTTATTTTGGTGCCAGGGATTGAACTCAGGGTTACTTAACTGCTGAGCCACATCCCCAATCCTTTTTTTTTTATTTTTTGAGACAGGATCTCACTAAGTCCTTAGGACTTCTTTAAGTTGCTGAGGTTGGCTTTGAACTTGCAATCCTGTGCCTCAGCCTCCTGGGATTAGAGGACTGCACCCAGCACTCCAAAGTTTTTTATTGTTGTTTGTTTTTTGATAAAATGTATTTTGTCTCTTTGAACTTTTGGTGTCATGTCTAAGATGGCTTTGCCTAATCCGAGATCATGAAGATTTGCTCCTATATTTTCTTCTAAGAGCTTTACTGTTTTAGCTCTTACATTTAGGTCTGTGGACCTTACCTAATTTTTGTATAGTATAAGGAAGGAGTCCAGCTTTATTCTTCTACATGTAGATATCCAGTTATCCCTGTAACCATTTGTTGAAAAGATTAGTTGTCGTCTTCATTGAATGGTCTTGGTTTCCTTGCTGAAAATCAGCTATAATGTATGGGTTTATTTCTAAACTTTTTTTTTTTTTTTTTTTTAATTGTTTCTGGTACTGGGGATTGAACCCAGTGTGCTTAACCACTGGGCTATATCCCCAGCCCTTTTAATTTTTTATTTTGAGACAGGGTTTCAATAAATTGCTCAGACCTCGCTGAGTTGCTGAAGGTGGCTTTGAACTTGTGATCTTCCTGTCTTGGTCTCCAGAGTCACTGGGATTACAGGCATGCACCACCACATACAACTGATAGACTTTATTTTTTATAGCAGTTTTAAGTTTATAGAAAAATTGAGTAGAAAGTACAGAGTTCCCATATATTTATCCCCACTCAAACCTTATACAGTTTTCTCTCTTATTAACATCTTGCATTAGTGTCATATATTTGTTTTAGTTATTGATTAGAGCAAATCGTTTACATTAAGATTGATTCTAGCCAGGTGCAGTAGTGCTTGCCTGTAATCCCAGCGGCTCAGGAGGCTGAGGCAGGAGGATCTTAAGTTCAAAGCCAACCTCAGCAAATTAGCAAGACCCTAAGCAACTCAGTGAGACTGCATCTCTAAATAAAATACAAAATAGGGCTGAGGATGTGGCTCAATGGTTGAGTGCCCCTGAGTGCAATCCCTGGTACCAAAAAAAAGAAAGGAAAAATGATTCATTCTAATATGTTTCAAACTTACTATGAGATTTTTCTTTTTTCTTTTTTTTTTTTTTGCGGTGCTGGGGATTGAACCAAGGGCTTTGTGCTTGCTAGGCAAGGACTCTGCCAACTGAGCTATCCCCCAGCCCACTTACTATAGATTTTTAAAAAATATTTTTAGTTGTATATGGGCACAATACCTTTATTTAATTAATTTATTTTTATGTGGTGCTGAGGATCGAACCTAGTACCTTATACATGCTAGGCAGGTGCTCTACCACTGAGCCACAATCCCAGCCCTTATATGAGTTTTGACACGTGCCTAATGTCACGTATCCATCGTTGTCGTGTATACAAAATGGTTTCATTGCCATCAGAATCCCTTGAACACCATCTTCATTTCTTCCCTGAACCAATGTGAAGTACTGATCTTTTTATTGTCTTTATAGTTTTGCCTTTTCCAGGAAGTCATATAGATGGAATCATATAGTATTTACCCTTTTCAGTCTGGCTTCCTTCACTTAACAATATTAATTTAAGGTTTCTCCATGTTATTCTGTGGCTCAATAGTTCATTTATTTTTAGTGCTGAATGATATTCCATTGTATGAATGTACTGCAGTTTGTTTGTTCATTCATCTACTGGAGGACATCTTGTTGTTTCCAAGTTTTAGAAGTTATAAATAGGTTGCTTAAACATTCTTATGCAGGTTTTTGTGTAAACATGTTTTCAATTCATTTATCTGGATTGTATAATAAGACTAACTTTAACTTTGTTAGAAAGTGCCAAACTATTCCAAAGTGGACGTGGAAAATACATCATTTTGCATTTCTACTAGTAACAAATGACATGTATATCCTGACAGCATTCAGTTTTGTCAATAGTTTAGATTTTAGCTATTCTAATAGATGTGTAGTGGCATCTCATTAATGTTTTAATTTGAAATTTCCTAATTTATTATGCTGAGCAGCTTTTCATATGCTTATTTACCATCTCTGTTTTCTTTGGTGACATGTCTGTTCACACTTTTTAAAATTTATTCTGAGGTTTTATTCTTTATGAAGTTGTTATAAGTAGAATTGTTAATTTCATTTTCAGGTGGTTTATTGCAAGTATATAAAATACTTACGATGTTTTTAATTTAATTTTATTTTTTGGCATATAGGGAGGTAGAGACAGTCTTGCTACCTTGCCCAGGGTGGTCTTAAACTCTTGAGCTCAAGTAGTCTTCCTGCCTCAGCTTCCCTAATAGATGAATAACTAGGACTATAGTTGCAATACAATTGATTTTTTGCAGATCTGTGTCCTCTGATTTTAATGGAATCACTTATTATGAAATAGATTTTTAGTGGATCCTTAGGATTGTCTGTATGTAAGATCAGGTCATCTGCAAATATAGTTTTGTTCTTCCTTTCCTATCTAGGCTCCTTTTATTTCTTTTTCTTGCCTGATTGCCTTGGTTAGAAATTCTGGTACAATGTTGAAGTGGCAAGAATGAACATCCTTGTCTTGTTTGTGATGTGACAGTAAAAGCATTCTGTCTTTTTTTTTTTTTTTCCAGTATTAGGAATTGAGCCCTGGGCATAATGCATGCTATGTAAGCATTCTACCACTGAGTTACACCCCCAGCTATTTTAAAATTTTATTTATTTTTATTTTTAGACAAGGTCTTGCTAAGTTGCCCAGCCTTGTGGTCCTCCTGCCTCAGCCTCCCAAGTAACTGGAAATGTGTTATTAGTTTGAGTTTTTCATAGAAGTTCTTTATCAGGTTGCACAAATTA
Organism: Sciurus carolinensis; assembly: GCF_902686445.1. NCBI lineage: Eukaryota > Metazoa > Chordata > Mammalia > Rodentia > Sciuridae > Sciurus > Sciurus carolinensis. The sequence goes on along the minus strand of NC_062214.1, from coordinate 112,139,679 downwards.
GAGAAGCTCTTAAAACGTGTAGATGCTTAGACTCTATCACTATAGGTTATAATTCAGTGGCTCTAGGAAGGACCAGATATTTTTAGTTGTAAAAAAGTTTATTAGAAAGTAAAAGATATAAGTGATTCTGATCAATGGCCAGGGTTGAGAACATCTGTCTGCTAACCTGAATGAGGTATAATTATATTTCATTTTATTCAAACCTATCCTGCCTTTCTCATTCTTCTCCTTCAGCTGACAACCTTCAATTTTACATCATCAGTAAATGCTATATTCCTAACTCTGATTCTTTTGAGTGTGAAACTGAAAAATGACTACCTTGCAGAGATTAACTTTATATCCACCAGGTTTGAATAACATGTGATATTAAATTTTATTTTTACCTATAAGCAATATAAGGTGTTTGACAACCCTAACTCTACTACTGATTTCCTTCCTCATAGCAGAGTTAGTTCTCAGAACATAATTTTAATTTTTTCCTGGTATTAGGGATTGAACCAAGCACCTTACACATGCTAAGCAGGTGTTCTACCACTGAGCTATATATATCCCAGGCCCAGAACATAATTACTAATGATTTTTATAAGTTATTTTTAGCCTCCTTTTTCCATCTTATTATTTGTGTTTTGAAATAACTCCTATATAGTCTTGCAGTTGACATATGCTTGGTTAAAATTTATAAGAAATAATTTATTTTGACTGATTAATAAAATTATTTTGCTTCTTTAGGACACCATGTAAAATTGAACCCAGTATAAACCATATTCTAAGCACCAGAAAGCCTGGAAAGGAAGAAGGAGATCCCCTGCAAAGAGTTCAAAGCCATCAGCAAGAGTCTGAGGAGAAGAAAGAGAAGATGATGTATTGTAAGGAGAAGATTTATGCAGGAGTTGGGGAATTCTCCTTTGAAGAAATTCGGGCTGAAGTTTTTCGGAAGAAATTGAAAGAGCGAAGGGAAGGTGTGTGTGTTGAACCAAGTCAAATTTGTGAAAAAAATTTATTTGTAGGAGAGTTTAACTGATTTATTAAATCTGAGGAAAATTGCCCATTTTGTAGTTTTATGTGCTATTTCTGTGGTTGTACTGTTTCTCTCTATATATGTGCTCTACTTCCGTTGTTGCCTGTCACAAACACACAATGGGAAAACTGTGTCTGCTCAGGAATAAAGAAGCAGGTCTGATATGCAGGAACAATTCATGTTCTCCAATAAAATTAGTAGACAGCTATGATCCCTTACCTACATACATGTACATGTCATGCCTTCCCATTAAGTACTTTTCTTAATGCTGCCTGAAATTTTTCACTGTACTCTTGATACTCCAAGGACATTTTTTAATTTTCCTTTAACTCTCCTGAAACATTTTTAAAAATTTTTCCACGTATTTTAATTGATATATTAGAGTTGTACATAACAATGGGATTTGTTGTTGCATATTTGTATATACACATATATAATTTGGCCAGTATCATTCCTCAGCACTTCCCCCTTCCTCCCTATCTCCCATCCCTTGTTCCCTTTCCTTTATTGATTTCCCTTTGATTTGCATGAGATCTACCCCAACATTTCTTTTTCTTCTCTAGCTACCACATATGAGAGAAAAAGTATGTCCTTGGACCTTCTGAGTTATTTTGCTTAACATAATGGTCTCTAGTTCCATCCATTTTCCTGCAAATGACATAATTTTATTTTTCTTTATGGCTGAATAAAACTCCATTGTGGATGTACACCACATTATCTTTATCCATTTATCCATTGATGGACACCTAGGCTGATACCACAGTTTGGCTATTGTGAACAGGACTGCTGTAAATATGGATATGCATGTATCATTGTAATATAATGATTTTAATTTATGATAAATATCGAGTGGTATAGCTGGGTCATATGGTGTTTCCATGCCTCGTCTTGAGGAACCTCCATACTAATTTCCATACTAATTTACAATCCCACTAACAGTGTAAAGTGTTCGTTTTTCACTTAATTCTCTCCAGCATTTGTTATTTGTATTCTTGATGAATGCCATTCTGACTGCTGTGAGATGAAATCTCAGTGTAGTTTTGATGGTGAACATTTTTTCATATATTTGTTGGCCATTTGTATATTTTCTTTTGAGAAGTGTGTTTAATTCATTTGCCCATTTATTTATTTTTTTTTGGGGGGGTGTAAAGTTTATATATTCTGGATACTAATCATCTATCAGAAGAGTAGCTAGCAAAGATTTTCTCCCATTCTGTACATTCTCTGTTCACATTTCTAATTATTTCCTGTGCTGTGCAGAAAGCGTTTTAATTTGATGACATACCATTTATTAACTCTCGGCATCATTTCCTCAGTTTTAGGGACCCTATGCAGAAAGACAGTGCCTGTGCCTATATACTAGACTGTTGACCCTACATTTTCTTCTAGATGTTGCATAGTTTCTGGTCTAATTCCTAGGTCTTTAATTCATTTTGAGTTAGTTTTTATGTGCGATGAGAGATAAGGGACTAGTTTCATTCTTCATATGGATAACCAGTTTTCCTAGCACCATTTGTTAAAGAGGCTGTTGTCTTTTCTCCAATGTATGTTTTTGGCACCTTTGTCGAGCATCAGGTGACTATAGACGTGTAGGTTTCTCTCTGTCATCTTTTCTGTATTTTTACAGAAAATTACATGGTCTGGAATTTTTATGCCAGTACCATGCAGTTTTTGCTACTATAACTCTGTAGTGTAATATGAAATCAGGTAATGTGATGCCTCCAGCATTGTTTTTTGTTTTTTGGGTTTTTTTGTTTGTTTGTTTGTTTGTTTTTTGGCTTAGAATTGCCTTGTCTATTCTGAGTCTTTTATTCTTCCAAATGAATTTAGAGCTGTTTTTTTTTTTGTTGTTTTGTTTTCATTTTCTAGTTCTATGAAGAATGTCATTGATATTCTGATGGGGATTGCTTTGAATCTATTATATTGCTCTTGGTCGTATGGCCATTTTAACATTATTAATTCTGCCTATCCATGAACATGGGAAGGTCTTTCCTTCTTCTGAGGCTTTCTTCAAATTTTTCTTCAGTGTTCTATAGTTTTCATTACAGTTATCTTTTACCTCCTTCTCCAAGGATTTATTTAGATTAACATGTTTAGTCATACCTCAGTCACTTAGAATAGTTTTGTTTCTTAAAGATTCTTACTAAATTGAGGGAGTCTTAATTATAAATTGAGAAGGTGGGAATTTTAGAAATGGAAAGCACTTCCTATTCTGAAACTTGTAGTATTTGGAGGTAAGAAATAGGGCAGACTAGTTCTGGGGGCCTATCCCACCCTACCTCCAATGAAAAGGAAAAGAAAAAAAGATAGGCCAGAATAGAACATGAGGGAGAGTAAAAGGGATATAGAAAAGGAGATGGGAGGAGGTCCAAAAATAAATGTCATCTATATAGATAGGTTTTTTTGTTTGTTTTTTGGTAACAGGGATTGAACCCAGGGTCACTCAACCACTGAGCCATATCCCCCATCCCTTTTTGTTTTTTTATTTTGAGACAGGGTCTCACTAAATTATTTAGGACCTTGCTAAGTTGCTGACTTTAAATTTGCGATCCTCCTGCCTCAGCCTTCTAAGCTGGCTTTCAATTTGCGATCCACCTGCCCCCATCCTATCACTTATAATTTGAGGAAAAAGCTTTCTGAATTTCAGGTAACAAGTTAGAAACAAAATGCTATAAAGGAGACTGTTAGTATGCTCAGAATTACCTTCATTTATTACATTTCCTAGTGCATTCCAAGATTAACAAAAGTGCTCTGGTTCAAATAGTATATTGAAAAATGGAACCTATGTGCCTAGGTAGGAAGGGGAGATGATTGCAAAACAAGCTAGCTGAGTAAGGCTTTTTATAAATAGGAATAGAGGGGCTGGGGTTGTAGCTCAGTGGTAGAACGTTTGCCTAGCATGTATGAGGCACTGGGTTCGATCCTCAGCACCACATAAAAATAAATAAAGTTATTGTGTCCATAAAATATTTAAAATAGGAATAGAGCTAGATTTGTAGCTCAGTGGTAGAGAGAGCTTGCTTAGCAATTACAAGGCCATGGACTTGATCCACATCACCTTAAAAGGAAAAAAGAAACCATCCCAACAAAGAAATAGGGTAGTAGGGTATCTAAATATGAACTGGAAAAAGAAATCAGTATCTAAACACAATTGGCTTTATCTTAATGGAAATACCTAGTTCATACCAGATATATAGAAGTAAGGTGAAAGTTCATTTCTCAGCTAGCTAAAAATGGACCTATGCTGATATTAGGTGGGATTTGGGTAGGTAAAAGGTTTTAATATCCATTTCCTTGGCTGGCCTCTGAATCTAGTTCTTGAATTTATAATTTCTCATCTGTGTATATAGTGCATACCCTTATAAAAACCTCTTGTCTGTGAATATGAATTCTTGTTACTTTTGAAACAGGATTGACATCAAAGACTTGCTGGCTATTTACTGTAATATAGGTATGTGATAAAAGAGGTAACTACAGCCAAGGCCTAGAAAGGTTGTTCTTATCATGGCTACTTACAGACCATTTTCCCCTTTCAAAAACTCCACCTTTTTCACTGGGCATCACATGCCTGTAATCCCATTGATTTGAGAGGCTGAGGCAGGAGGATCAAAGTTTGAGGCCAGCCTGTTAGTAGACCCTGTCTTAAATAAAAAGGGCTGGGAATATGGCTTAGTGGTAAAGCACCCCTGTGTTCAATCCCCAGTACCAAAAGAAAAGAAGTTTCTACTTTATCATGTCACTTTATCAGAATGTTCTTCCTTAATCACAGGTCTTAAGTAGCCACTGACCTTTAGCCCTTTATTCACACATTCTCACATCACCCCCACCTGCTTTTTTCTTTTTTCTTTTCTTTTTGGTTACCAAGGACTGAACCCAGGATTGTTTAACCACTGAGCCACATCCCCAAATCTTTTTATTTTTTATTTTGGGACAGAGTCTCACTAAGTTACTTAGGGCCTCACTAAATTGCTGAGGCTGGCTTTGAAATTGCAATCCTCCTGCCTCAGTCTCCTGAGTTGCTGAAATTACAGGCATGCACCACCAAACCCAGCACTCTTTTTTTTTTTTTAAACACTGATTTTCATTTGTGCGTTTTATCTCAAATTTGAATGTTAGTATCACATAACCAAGGACCGTATTATTCACCACCAAAACCTAAGTTTTCAAGTTGTACTTAAAATATAGTAGGCATTTTCTTTTATTGACTATAGAAATAAAATAATCCACTTATATAATTTTCATCTGTATTATCATATATATTGAGAACATGAGCCCCAAAGGGAGTTTTTGACAGAATAAATTGCTATGAGGAGTAATGCCTCAGCCAACTTCACTGTTTGTAGCTGAGCTGTTGACCAGTGCAGAGAAGAGAGCTGAAATGCAGAAACAGATTGAAGAGATGGAGAAGAAGCTAAAAGAAATCCAAACTACTCAGCAAGAAAGAGCAGGTGATCAGGTAATATCCTTTTTTTAATACACAAAACTAATACTTTTAAAAATAAATTTAGCCTTTTTTTTAATTTCCCTCCCAAAGTGCTATGGATTGGACCCAGGGCCTAGCATGTGCTAGACAAGTGCCCTACCACTGAAGTACATGTCCATCCTGAAATAAATCTAAACAATACAGAAATATAGAAGATTTTTAAGTCCTCCCTTCCCTATTCAGTTTTTGGTGGTTTCTTAGTTATTAGTAGCAGCAAAGTTGAGCAGGAAAGTAATTGAACAGGTGACTTCAAATGGGATTTTTGACATGAAATAAATTATGTGACTTATATGCTAAATAATTATTTTGTTAATTTTGATTTTAACTTTTTACTCCAGTCATGTTTCATTAAAATGGGGTTAACAAATTTAGTGTATTCTTGGCACTGCTCAGTTGAGTGCAACAACACAAGTTTATACTATAAACATAAATTATTGGAAAGAACTTTTGTGATACATTTCATGTGGTTAGTGCGTATCTATGGGAAGAGCGTGTAAAGTTAATGTTGGACTAGAGCTTGAAAAAAGGTGTTTTCTGGATAAGAGAGTTACTGATTTTTGTTTATTTTAATACAAATAGCAAGAAGATAAGGTACCTACAAAGAAGGAAGTCAAACTGAAAATTGCTTCCCAGTCTCAGGAAATACCAAGAATGGTTTTATGCAGTTCTGTTTGTCCTCAAAACTCTTGTCCTAGGTAAGACCATATTGGTGAAAGTAATAATACTTATAGGAGAGCTCTTTTTGTTTTTGTTTTTCCTTTTCTTTTTGTGACACTGGGGTTTGAACCCAGGCTTTGCATATGCTAGACAAAACAATCTACAACTAAGCTACACTCCTAGCCCTTAAGGGAGGATTAGAACCAACCTTTGACTCGCTAGTGACTTTAAGTTTCCTTAACTTACAGCTTTGGGTCATGATTTCTGTAAGTTTGTCTCAACATAAGCTTTGAGGCTGAGGGATGATTGGTACTAACTTGTTTCCATAGAAAAATACATGTTTCTTATAGAAACATAATTTTTTTGATCACTCATTTCTACCAACAAAAGAATTATTGCTAACCCTGGTATGTCTCTCCTCATGTGCTTTATTTTTGTTTTATTTTATAAAAATAATAGCTATTTGTGATCTGCTTTACTATTAGTGTAACTTAACATCTATTATCAAGTATACTTTCATAACATTTCTAATGACTTCAAGAGAATTTGGATTGACAATGGCAGAATTTTTTTTATCTTATAGTGAAGAGGATCATATTTAATGGAAAAGCCTCAGACATTTAAAAAGTTAAATAGTTCTTACTGTGGGTATTGAGCACATTTTTAAAACAAATTTCTTCATAGGGAAACTTCACTTGCAGAAAACATTTGGCAAGAACAACCTCACTCTAAAGGTGAGTTATATTTGACAGCCTCATGAAGATGTTGTTGATAACAAATAGATTATGTGAAAAAAATGTAAATTTTTAAAAATTATGATAAAGGAGTTGAAAGAAGGTAGGAGGAATAGAGTATTATTATTTTGAATCATAGAATTTGACTTAAATATAATTTTATATTAGTATAAAATAAGTTTCTGCTTAAGCTTAGTTCAGTATACACTAACTTATCAGAAGTATCTAGCAGCCAAGACTGTAAGGACAGTGTTTTTTGGGAGGAAAAAAGTTTAAGACTATTTCATATTCAAATTGGTTCTCTTTTCTATTTAGAAACATGTTAAATATGGTAGCAACATGAATATCCATTTGTGAGTAGTTTTTACAAAAAATAAAAAGTAAACCAAATCTAATTGAACCTCTAATTCTAACCACCAATTTATAGGAAATACAAAGCATAGAGGAGCATGTTAAATAACAGTGAAATATAATTTGCAAAATCCAGCATCATGTGGCAAACAAGCCAATTTCTTTAACAAAAGAAGAATCCTATATAATAAATGAGATTTAAGAGGCACTAGTCATAGTTTATGAATCTTAATCTGCATTCTCAATTAAAACACATTTTAAAATTTTTTAAAAATTTAAAATTTTAATGGATAAAATATAGATTTTCAAACTAGATATTGAATATTCAAAAATTATTATATAATTAGCATATCTTGAGATTAGGCTTTTTTTTTAAAGAGTCTTTTTTAGAAAAACTGTACTGTAATGATTTACGTATGAAATGATATGATATCTTGAATTTGCTTCAAAATCATCCTGTTGGGAAATAGATGAATCAAGATCATCTGTATCTTGATAATAAATTATTAAATGATCTTCTCTTTTATATGATTAAAGTTTAACAACACAAAATATTAATTCAGCTAGTTGTCTTGAAGAGTAAAGCATTTACTCCTAAGAGTATATATCTAGTCTCTTTTTCTATAGGTCCCAGTATACCTTTCTCCATTTTTGACGAGTTTCCTCTTTCAGAAAAAAAGAATGAAAGGTTTGTTGCTTTTTGTTGTTGTTTTTAGCTTAAGCTTTTTGTTATTGTAAATGAGGATGGATTAGTGGTTACTGTTGTCTGTGTAAACAAACCAAAACAAAAAATTGTTAAATGGAATGTCTTTTTCTAGTGTTCCTGAAGATCCCCCACTGGGCTTAGCCCAGCGAAGACCCCTCGCAAATCTCAAAACTTCAGAAAGCATCACCTTAAATGAGGATGTCTCTCCAGATGTTTGTGTAAGAAGTATTCCTCAGTTAATATAAATGAACTAGTGGATTGTTTCATTCAAATATTTCAAAAGTTTGGGTTAAATTTAAAATCACTAGCTTGAACTAAGTACATGAAAAGATGCTGAGCATCATTAGTCCCAGGGAAATGCAAATCAAAACCACAGTGAGGAACTATTAAACACTCACTAAGATGGCTATAAATAAAATACAAAAACAAAAACAGATAATAAAAGTGTTCTGGAGCAAGGATGTATAGAAATCAGAACCTTCATATGTTGTTGGTGGGAATGGAAAACTGGCAGTTCCTCAAAATGATAAACAGTTAACCATAAGACCTAGCAACTCCCCTCCTAAATATATATCCATGAAAATAAAAAATGTATATTGACACAAAAAACTTGTACACAAATGTTCATAGAAACATTACTCATGATAGTAGAAACAGCTTAAATGTCCATTAATTGATGAATGAATAAACAATATATACAGCGAAATACTATTTGCTAATAAAAGGTAATGGTGTACTGATACATACCACAAGAAGGATGAACTTTGAAAACATGGTTGGTGGATTCCTGTAATCCCAGAGGCTCAGGAGGCTGAGGCAGGAGGATCACAGGTTCAAAGCCAGCCTCAGCAGCATATCAAAGCTCTAAGCAACCCAGTTACGACCCTCTTTCTAAATAAAAAATAAAAAGGGCTGGGGATGTGACTGAGTGGTTAAGCACCCTTGGGTTCAATCCCTGTTACCAAACAAAACAAAACAAAACAAAAACATATGCTAAAGGAAGTCAGGCATAAAGAAAACCACATATTAAATGATTGTGTTTACATGAAATGTCTAGAATAGGTAAAAGTAGATTGGGGATTTTTAGGGAATTAGAGAGAGGGTGATAGTGACTGTTAATAGATACGGGGTTTCTTTTTGAGGGATGAAAATGTTCTGGAGTTAGATGGTGGTGATGGTTATACAACCTGTCAGTATACTAAAACCTTTGAAATATATACTATAAAAGGGTGAGTTTTCTGGATGTGAATTATATCTCAAAATTTTAAAGTGGGAAAATTTAATTGGTTTGAGAGCCTTTTTATACTTTTAATTTTTTTATCCAACATAGCAAAGGATGTTTGTTCTTTTTTATATAAAATGAGCTGGGCACTGTGGCACTTGCCTGTAATCCCAGTAATCTGGGAAGCTGAGGCAGGAATATCTCAAGTTCAAGGGCAACCTCAGCAACTTAGCAAGACCCTGTCTCAAAAAGAAACTGGGATGTAGCTCAATGGTAAAGCACCTCTGGGTTTAATCCCCAGAACTGAAAGTAAAACAAAGTGCATTTTATGGCAATGGAAAAGTTATGTAGGCCAGTCATTTTGCTTTTGTAATATTTATGGGCTTATGACATAATTTTTGGGGAAAGACCTTTTTGGGATTGGGGTTGTAGCTCTGGGCACTTGCTTAGTGTGTGTGAGGCACTTGGTTCGATCCTCAGCACCACATAAAAATAAATAAAAGTATTGTGTTCTTAAAAGAAAAAAAAAGAAGACTCTAAATCAAAGTAAATGGCATTTCAGTGCTATTTTAAGGAAGAAAACTAATCCTCTTCAAACCAGCATCTGGAAACTTGTTATAAGCTTGAAGGGAATTGAATATGTTTAATCTGAAGACTTTTACTAGGAGATGTTATCAGTAGCTTTAGTGATTTAAAGCAGTATATTGTGTACAACCAAGAGAATGAAACACTTGGAGAATTTTTTTAAGCATGATTTTATTTACTTCTATACTGAAGTATAGTTTATACCCAGTTAAAGTGCATAAATATTAATTGTCCAGCTAGATGAATTTTTATACCCAAGATATAGAATATTTTCAGCAATACAGAAAAGCCTAGGGAGATTTTATGACAAAAGATATTCAGGTCCCATTTCAACTATATGAAATTGAAATTTCCAGGAAAGAAGTCTAAGCATGTATATTTCTGTATTTTAAATACTTTCCCAGATAATTCTTATACAGTTCCTTGACTGCTATGACTGCTATGAAAGAAACAATGATGCCAGAGAGTAATTAATTATATACTGTGTCTTGGAGAATACCACTGGAGAATGTGATGCTTGAACTGGATTTAGGTTCAGTGGTTCTAGCATCAACTGTTCAGGATAGATTGAATTATTAAAGGAGTCCAAAAAATAAAAAAAGAGTCCAACAGTCCTCATCTTGCTTTTGTGTCTTACAATCTTGTACTTGAATTTTTTAATAGGTACCTACCAGAAGTTTTATTCCCTTAAACAGTCATACTTAAAGTGTCTAACAGGATTATAAGTAGTATTTGCATAAAATATATCTTTAGACTATAGACATCTATTTTGCCTCTAATTTCTTCCCTCCCCCCCTGGGGGGGGAGGGGCAGTGCTAGGTTTGAACTGAGGGTTCCTCCAACACAGAGCCACATCCCCGGCCCTATTTTGTATTTTATTTAGGTACAGGGTCTTACTGAGTTGCTTAGCACCTTGCTTTTGCTGAGACTGGCTTTGAACTTGAAATTCTCCTGTCTTAGCCTCCTGAGCCGCTGGAATTACAGGTGTGCACCACTGTGCCCTGCTTCAAGATGTATCTTCTACCTCTACTTACTTAACTTCAAGTTAGAAATTCAAAGAATATGTCAAAATGGTAATGATGTAGAAAATTAGGGCTGGGGATATAGCTTAGTTGGTAGAGTGCTTGCCTCACAAGTACAAGGTCCTGGGTTCAATCCCCAGCACCACAAAAAAAAAAAAAAAAAGTGAAAATTAATATCTAGTATCCACAAGGGTTAAACAAAATAGGTACTTTTTATATATGGTAGATAAATATATAAAGTAGTATAATCTCTCTCAGGACAGCTAAACAATATGTGTAAAGAACCTTAAGTGTTTATAAACTTTTGTCCTACTAATTCTTTTAGGAATCAATCCTATGAATATTAAGACATTTATAAAGATTTATGTATAGGAATATTTGAAAATAGTTTTATACTAGTCGAAAATAGGAAATAACCTGAAGACCTCAGTTAATTTCTAATAGTCCTACAGTGTGACCATCATGTTTTTAAAGAATTTTTAATAGCATAGAAAAAATGCAAATAATTCTGAGACAGAACAATGCATAATAGTATATATACTGCAATTTTTTTACAACTCCTTTTGTAAATGCAAAGAATATGCTTCTGGATATACACTACTCGATATGTATGGTAATAGTGGTTGCCTCTAGGGAATGGGAATAGGTTGGACAGGTGGTTGCATGTAGGAGGGAGACTTTTTCATTCAGTATCCTTTTAAACTAGTTGCTATTTAAAACCACGTGTTTTAAAAGACAAAGGTGTATTTTAATTGTATATAAAAATATTAGTTTGAATAATAATATTTCTGGTGATTCATTATGATACTTTGTTTTTCATATTTTCTATCAAAATCATGAATTACCTTTCAGAAATAAAAATTAAATACTTGGCATAGAGAAAGACAATGTTTGCTCTCTTAAAAACTAGGAGGACAGCAGAATATTTTCTAAGTGAATGACAGAAGAAAAATATTAGTGCTTTTATTAAGTGAAATTTGTTGGGAGAAAAATTGGCCAATATTTTTTCTTATATGGAGAATCCTCACAGTATATTTTTTGATTAAGTATAATTTTTTGTTTGTGATTCAAAATCATTTTCCTCAAAAGCCATCATATGCTTTTATTGTCTTTACATAGAATCCTGATATGCTACTTGTATATCCTTTGTCAATAATTGTTGGCCATTTTTATGTTTGTTGAAATATTTCAGCTAAACTATATGGTTTTTATTTCAGGATGAACTTACCGGAATTGAGCCCTTGAGTGAAGATGCCATTATCACAGGTTTCAGGAATGTAACTCTTTGTCCTAACCCAGAAGATACTTGTGACTTTGCTAGAGCTGCTCGTTTTGCATCCACTCCTTTTCATGAGATAATGTCTTTGAAGGATCTCCCTTCTGATCCTGAGAGACTATTGCAGGAAGAGGATCTAGATGCAAAGACTTCTGAGGAGCAGCAGACTGCATGTGGTACCATCTACAATCAAACCCTCAGCATCAAGAAGCTGAGGTGATTGGTGATTATGGGTTTTACAAACCAGAATGTTTGCTTTCTTATTCTATGAGTGCTTGTCAGTTACAGTGATGAATATCACATTCTTACTATCTGCCAGGTACTTAATTGCCAAATGCTTTATATGAGAATAAGTCTTCTCTAGATAAATTGTCAACTTAGTGATTAGTTTGGATATGAGGGTTAAAGGAAGTAAATTTTGATATTATGAGACTAAACGATTTAGGAGGATTAAGGTACCTTTGGGGAAACTCAACAATTTATGTATATGATTAAAAAAGAGGAGACATTTAATTTTTTCTTAATTGAATTTAAAATAATGATAGAATAATGTCAATTTCAGGTAGTCAACTAGAGATGTTTTAAAGAAAAAGGTTGTTTGTTTTGCTTTGTTCTTGTGTTTTGGTACTAGGGATTGAACCCAGGGGCACTTAACTGAGTCACATCCCTAATCCTTTTTTTATTTTTTATTTTGAGACAGTTTTACTAAGTTGCTTAGAACCTCACTAAGTTGCTGAGGCTGACCTTCTGTTTTTCTACCTTTTTGTGTCTAACTACAAAAGCCATGTTTGTTCTTTTGCATCACACCACTCCTTTAGGAAATGATATACATGATATTAGTTCACGTCAGAATTGTATTGATTCTACAGGTGTCTGACTGGGACTTCAAATTTTTCATGTTTTGGTTTGAACATTAGGTTGTCAGTTAATGGCAACCAGTTAATAAAAAATTTCCCCAAGTCTATATGGAAATAGATTAGATACAGGTAGGTACCTCTTAACCAGAAATATTGTTTAAATTGTAAATGTCATTCTTTCACATGCTCTCTTAAATAGGAGTCAAATTTGGCCCTGTGTCTTTGTCCAATAGCTTTTAGGAGTGAGGAATGTTGTTTTGCCTGGACATTGGCTCTCTGAGTGTAGGCTGGTAGTGCTGACCACTTTGCAAGAACCCTCTGACTTACTGGACTAATACTATTTTCTTGGGGGTTTTTTGTTTGTTTTGTTCTTTTTAGATATACATAACATATATTTTGAGATGAGGCTGACTTTAAACTTGTGATCTCCTGCCTAAGCCTCCTGGGCTGCTGTGATTTTAGGCATGTACCACTATGCCCATCAAGAAAAAGTATTTTTTGATAGGTAAAATGAATTGGGGAGTAGATATGAGAGAATAGTGCACAGAGCCAGGGACTGAGCCTTATGATCCATCTGTCTTTAAAAGTCAGCTAATTTAGACAAATGAATTCCAGCTTTAGGAATATTCTTAAATTTGCCAATCTATGCTTTTAAAACTGCATTTTCAGGCTTTTCCCCTGACAGATTTTAATCATATTTGTAATCATGTGTTCATATTGTGTGAGTTGAGTTTCCTTTTTCTTTTCCTGACCTCCTCTTATTAAAGACTAAAGAATCCAGAGAAGGGATGAAGAGGAATAAAGTTAGTGTTGGTATTGGTCAATATTTCTCAGTAGTATAGAATAGAAGTAGAATAGACTCTTTAATTTTTTAAATTTGTTTTAATTAGTTATATATGACAGTAGAATGTACTTTGATACATCATGTAATGGAGTATAATTGCTCATTCTTCTGCTTATACATGATGTAGAATCCTACTGGTCGTACAGTTATGTATGTACATAGGGTAATAATGTCTGATTTATTCTACTCTCTTTCCAATCCCTATACACACTGCCTCCCTTCAATCCCCTCTTATAGAACAAACTCTTTAACTATAGATTTGGTAAATAAAGTATAAATCCAGAAATGTAATCCTGGGCCTTGCTTATCAACTAGGTGAAAGGAAGTTACCTAGATTCTGATTATGCATCTTTTTAAAAAAAATTTGAGAGAATAATGGACTTTAAAAATGGGACTAACCAGACTGGGATTATGGCTCAGTGGTAGAACTCTTCTTGCCTAGCATGAGTGAGGCACTGGTTCAATTCTAGGCACTGTAAACAAATAAATAAAGATTCATCGACCACTAATAAAAATATTTCTTAAAAAATGGGACTAACAAAATTATAACATTATAAATCATTTTAGTTGATCAGAAATAGGTAGAACAGAATCAACAAAAGTAAGTTGGTATATATTATACCTAAGAGAATTGGTATCAACCAAATCACCTGTGATTCTTTCAGTCCAATTATTGAAGATAGTCGTGAAGTCACTCATTCCTCTGGCTTCTCTGGATCTTCTGCCTCAGTTACAAGCACCTCCTCTATCAAAAGTCTTCCAATTCCTGAGAAACTGGAACTTACTAGTGAGACTACAGGTAGTATCATATAATTTTATGAGCAGATGTCCAGATCCATGTCTAATGAACACTTATTTTTCTCAGCAAACTGAACTGTACTTTCTTCTCTAGAGAAGTTGCTATCAATTGTGATATTTCTAGAATAAGCACTACCTGAACAGTTCCATAAAGATCTGAGGAAAATGAATACAGTCAGATTGGCAGTATTGATTTTATAATGTTTTTCCCCCTCCTCTGTTATAATATCCGTTTTAAGCATTAGGTATTTTAGGTGATTTTTTTCAACTTTTTCTTGCCACAGAAAACCCTGTTCAGTCACCCTGGTGTTCTCAGTATCGAAGACAATTACTAAAATCCCTACCAGAGTTAAGTGCTTCTGCAGAGTTTTTTGTAGAAGACAGACCAATGCCTAAGTTGGAAATAGAGAAGGAAATTGAATTAGGTAAGTATCATTGAATGCATATTTTTTGCATATGACAGTATACAAATAAGTGATTATTTGTAGCTGACCTTGATGCTTGAGTACTATAAATGTTCCTATATTAGAAGAAATAATATTATAGATATTGGCACATTACACAGTAATTTTTAAATGGAATTAATCCTTCTCAACAGGTAATGAGGATTACTGTATTAAACAAGAATACCTTATATGTGAAGATTATAAGTTATTCTGGGTGGTGCCAAGAAACTCTGCAGAGCTAACCATAATAAAGGTGGGACTGATTCTTGTAATTTCAGTTATCTTGCAGATAATGTAGTTTAAAGCAATAACTCTGTTCCCATAGTACATTCGAATCTTTCTAATAGTCTTGGGTTTCTTACTGGAAAATCAGTGAGTCATTAAGAATTCAATCACCATTATGGACCAGGATCAGATACTAGAAATGAGAGACTATTGTATAAATCTCTCAATGTGTCCAAATGTGTTAAGAATTCTCTCAATTTTATCTTTTTGAGGAAATCTATCCTGAAATTTTTTTACCTTTTCCAATCTGGACACATAACAGAATCACCTTAATTTTCATTCACTACCATCCTAGGTAGTCATATTACCTTTTTCTTATATTGGATACCCAGTTTCTTGGATCCTGCTTTTTATTCTTAGTTTAACTTATATTTTGGAGGAGCATATCCTTTAATATCTTCCTGAATAAGATGGATTATATAGTTTTTGAAACCTTATGTTAGGAATTCCTTAATTAGCCTCTTTCCTTGACTGATAATTTGGCCAGATGTTGAATCCTATGTTAAAAATTTTTTTCCCCTCAAAATTTTGAAGAAGAGCTCCATAACCTTTTGGCATCTAGCCTAGCTTTAGAAGTCTTTTGCTCATCTACACTCTTGAAATTTTGTGTGAAACTAATTTTCCTTCTCTCTGGATCCTGATAGAATCTTACGTTTTTCTCCAGTATTCTGAAATGTCAAAATTATATACTTTGGTATAAGTCTCTTGTCACTTATGCACTAGACACTCAGTGGCTATTTCAATCTGAAAATTCCTTCAGTTCTGAGAAATTTTCTTTTTTTTTTTTTTTTTTTTCTTTTTTTTTTTTGGGGTGCTGGGGATCGAACCCAGGGCCTTGTGCTTACAAGGCAAGCACTCTACCAACTGAGCTATCTCCCCAGCCCCAGAAATTTTCTTCAATGAAAATAAAATTATTTCTTCCCCTCATTCTCTGTTCTCTCAATGTAGAGAAATAAAAGAATTTTCAGTAATTTCTTTTATAAGGATATAGAGTCTCCTGTATAGGACCTCTAAAAAAATTTTTTTTTCCCTCCTATTTTCTATCTCTCTATCCTTTGGCTTTACTTTTTTATTTGGTAACAGTAGCTGAACTCATGCTTTTAATCACTGAACTACATTCCCAGTCCTTTCTATTATTTGTTTATTTATTTTGAGACAAGACTTTTGCTTAGTTACTTAGGGACTCACCAAGTTGCTGAGGCTGGCTTTGAACTTGCAATCCTCCTGTCTCAGCCTCCTGATTCACTGGGATTATAGGCATGCCCCATCACTCCTGGAATTGGTTTACTTTCTATAGTGTAATTGTCCCTTGGTATCTGTGGAAGATTGGTTCCATGACCCCCCACAGATACCAAAATCTGAGGATGCTCGGGTCCCTTATATAAAATGGTGTAGTGGTTGCATATAACCTATGCATAGCCTCCAGTATATTTTAAGTTGTCTCTAGATTACTTATAATACCTAACACAATATAAATGCTATGTGCATAGTTGTTCTACTATGTTTACAGAATAACAAGGAAAAAAGTTTGTAAATGCTCAGTGAAAGTGCAATTTTTCTCCCCAATATTTTCTATTCATGTTTAGTCAATTTTCCAATGTAGAACCTGCAAATACAGAGTTTCAACTGTATTTTTATCAACTTTGTTTTCAGTCTTTTCACTGTTTTTTGTTTTGTTTGGTGGGTGGTACAGAGAATTGAACCCAGGGGCATTATACCATTGAGCTACATCCCAGTCCTTTTTTATTTTTATTTTTATTTTTTAATTTTTGTTTTTTGGGTACCAGACATTGTACTCTGGGCACAGGGTCTCACTGAGTTGTTTAATACCTTGCGTTGCTGAGACTGGCTTTAAACTCGCAGTCCTCCTGCCTCCGTCTCCCGAGCCACTGGGATTACAGGTCTGTTCCACCCCACCACACCTGACCCAATCCTTTTTATATTTTGAGACAGGGTCTTGCAAAGTTGCTAAGAGTCTTCTAAGGCTGACCTTTAACTTGAGATCCTCCTACCACAGCTTCCCAGGTTACTGGGATTACAGGTGTGTGCCACCAAGCTGGTTTGTTTTTCATTTACCAGAGTTCTTTTTTTGTCCCTAGAATTTTCTTTGTAGCATTCTGTTCTTCATTTCAACAATAGATGGACTACTCATCTCTTTGTGATATTAGTGCTACTTCAAATGTTTTTTTCTCCCTGCATCATGTTTCCCTTCTGTTTTTGTCTTTTACATTTCTGTCTTTCATATTAGAGGCTTTCTCTGAGACTTTGGCTCTCTATTCAGATTTTAGTGTGGAACACTAAAAACTAATGGAAAGCTCTATAAATGTAGGGGAACGTTAATAGCTATATACCTCACTATGGGATGATGTAGGTTGGTCATTTTATTGGAAAACCCTTCAAGTTTTAGATCTTTTCTTATTGAGCCAATCAGATTCTCCTAAGAACACTTCTAATTTTCTGTTTAGAGCATAAAGCCTGTCTGCTAGCTTTCTGAAAGCCCAACAAGGAAATTAGTTTGGAGAATGGTAGGGTAGGGAGTTACATCTTGACATTCATATATAAACTTTTTCCTGGTTTCCTAATTCCATCTTTACTGGTACCTAGTGTCCTCTAGTCCAAAGCTCCATTATTTGATATTTTCTATGAAACATACTTCTAGTCTTCTGGTAAGGGATTGGGCGTTGTGGGGAGGCAGTTGCTAGGCTAGACCATAGAAGCAAGAGGGGAATCCATGGTCTAACTTCCTCTTAAATGGAGTTCAATCACTATTTTAGCTCTACCCTTAGCCTTACTTCCATAAGTAGTTGTTGCCACCAGTTATATACTATAGGGATCTGGTCTACAAGAGCAACTGGTTGCTCTTTAGTTTTCTTTACTACTCGTATCTGCTTTCCTTGGCTCATCTAACTTAATTGTTAACCTCTTATACTCTTTCTAGCTTTCAGAATCATCTTGTTATTTTGTCCATTATTGTAGTTTTATGCCTTTTAAGATGTTCCTTTAAGGGGAAAAATGAAAAGTTTCTTTATTATTATTTGTGTTGGATTTTCAGAAAGATTAGAAAGAATGTGTTTTTGGTTTGCTAAACATAACCACAGATTATAGTTGCTCTTATTTTTAAAATGTCTTACAGGTATCTTCTCAGTCTGTCCCATGGGACTTTTATATCAACCTCAAGTTAAAGGAACGTTTAAATGAGGAGTGTGATCAACTTTGCAGCTATTATCAATATGAAGATGGCTGTATTGTTTGGTACCAATATATAAACTGCTCCACCCTGCAGGTTTGCATTAATACTAAATACATAATTCACAGTTCTTAAGTAGTTAAGCTCCACTGAGCAAAAGAATGTAGTACAATATTCCTGCCATTGTTCTAGCAGATTAATTTAAAGTTTAAAGAATTAATCATTTTCTTTTCACAGGTTGTTTTTTTTTTTTTAACTTTTTATTTTAACCAAAAAAGAAGATAGAATTATAACTCCCATGAGCCAATCATCTAACTAGGATAGTTATCATCTCATAGACACTCTTGTTTTATATATAGCACACCCATCCCCCAGGATTTTGGTGGAGGGGACTATTGAACCCTGGGATATTTTACCACTGAGCTACATTCCCAGCCCTTTTTATTTTTTATTTTGAGACAGGGTCTCACTAAGTTGCTTAGGGCTGGCTAAGTTGTTGAGACTGGCCTTGAACTTGTAATTCTCTTGCCTCAGTTTCCCAAGTCACTGGGCATGTACCACTGTAATATTCCTAGGATTATTTTTAAAACCCAAACACAGGCTGGGGAGATAGCTCAGTTGGTAAAGTGCTTGCCTTGCAAGCACAAGACCCTGGGTTCAATCCCCAGCACCACACACACAAAAAAGCCCAAGCACAACGTACAATTTTATTCTTTGGCTCCCCCAACCCCCACCCCATTGCTAGGGACTCAGAGCCTTGCACATGTTAGGCAAGTGCTCTGCCACCCAGCCAGACCCCCCAGCCCTGGCATGTTCTCAAGAAATTTTTGTGGAGGATTTTGATAGTAATATGAATTCTTTAAAATGGTTGGAATGAAATTATTTTAAAACACCTTACAGAACACCTATTATGGATGAGACTCATCCTTGATACTTTTTCCTTTATCTCGTTAAATCCTTACAATATTATGGGAGATCATAGTGTTGTTAAAACTGGGACATAGGCCCAGTAAGCATTCTAGTAGAGAACAAAAAGGAAGCAGCAGTTATCAAGGTATTAAGTGTAACTGTAACTGCCCCAACTGGAGAAATTGCAAGTTTTCTCTTCTACTTCCAGGATCTTCTCCAGCACAGTGAATTTATTACCCATGAAATAACAATGTTGATTATTTATAACCTTTTGACAATAGTGGAAAAGCTACACAAAGCAGAAATAGTCCATGGAGACTTGAGTCCAAGGAGTCTGATTCTAAGAAACAGGTTGGTCTCTTTTATTCTAATTATCAGCTTTCTCTTTAAACGTGGGTAATTGCCTTTTTGTGTGTATGCTTTTTGATGAATGCCATATCAGTGAACACATTTTATTAAGAGAATATTTGCTACCTAAAAGTCAGTAATCATTAGAAATAACTTAAAAGAACTTGAAGAAAAAACACATTGAAGGCTTGTGTTGTAGCTCAGTGTCAGAGTGCATGGCTAACATGTGTGAGGCACTGTGTTCGATCCTCAGCACCTCATGAAAATAAAGAAAATAAAGATATTGTGTCCATCTACTAAAAAAGAAAAGAAAAAACACATTGAAGAAATATATTAATTCAGATAAAAGAATTAACTGTTGGTTTATCTCATGAAGAGATATAAAGTATAAATATTTTGAGAAATGTAACTTACATTGTATAGTAATTATTTTGAGTGGGGAAAATGCAGATACAGCAGCAATAGAGGCACTGCTCAGTTTCAAAGACCAAAACTTAAGTCAGGCTAAACTGAGATAATAGCCAAAAGAAGTTAGTAGAACCAGAATGCAAATATAAACCAAGTAAAAGGACTTAGTCTTCAAATTTAACCCAGGTTAGCCATAAGATTTAGGGGGTGAGCAAAGAGCAAGAGAAAAGAAATGAAGCCAAAATAATTAGAACTGAAAAAATATAGAGAATGTTGAGTCACATACAAGGAAAAGATGGCCCAAGATCTTTGTTTTATGAAAAGGATTAGAGAACCAGTACACCCTTTTAGTGATTATTGATTTCATGGTATTTGAGTAGTGACCTAATTTAAAGATGCTTTGTCTCCCTCAATCCTGTGTCTTGGGTAAGCAGTTAACTTTCTAAGGTCATTAATATACACTAAGATCTAGAATCCCTGCCCACCACCACTTCAGTAGTGGGGATTGAACCCAGGGGCACTATACCACCTATTTTGAGACAGTGTCTGAGTTGCCAAGGCTGGCCTTGAACTTGAATCCTACTGCAGGCATGTGCCACCACACATAGCCACGAAATCTTTATTTTGCTTTTCTGACTATTTAACCTGTAAGAAGAGGCTGAATTAGATGCAAACATAGTTGGCATCAAAATGAAAGGAACCTTCAATGTATTTTTGCAATTATAACCAAAAGAACTAGAGAATCCCACCTTTTCTCCTGAGATAGCAGTCTTTAACCTCCCTACAGTAGTAGTTATTGAACCCTGGGTCTAGCACATACTAGGCACTGAGTAATGCCCCCAATCAACCCTTTTTAGTTTTTATTCTTGGAACAGGATCTTGCTGTGTTGCCCAGACCAGCCTCAAACTTAAAATCCTGCTTCAGCCTCCTGCATAGCTGGGATTGCAGGCATACACCATGCCTGGTTAAGATAGTAATCTTCCCCCGCACCCCCCACCCCGCCCTTTTGGTACTGGTGATTGAACCTAGGGGTGCTCAACCACTGAGCAATATCCCCAACCCTTTTTGGTTTATTTTGAGACAGGGTCTTGCTAAATTAGGGCCTCACTAAGTTCCTGAGGCTGGCTTTGAACTTGTGATCCTCCTGCCTCAGCGCCTGGGCCACTGGAATTACAGGCATGCACCATCTCACCCAGCAAGATAGTAGTCTTAATGATTTGCCCAGACATAATGTAGCAGCATTTCTTATCAAGAGCACCATAGGTATTTTGGATGAGATAATTCTTTGTGCAGGTCTGTTCCAAGCATTGCAGGATGTTTTATATCCCTATTCCCCATAAATCCCCCATCCACCCAATTAAGTGCAAGTAACATTCCCCCAGCCATTTTGACCACCAAATACTCTGTTTTTATTGTGACCCTACTTCACAACACTTAAAGTTCAAAGGACTGTTACAGAGTTCTCCAGGCTCTGAAAATTGGAATCAGAAGTATTTTCTAAGTCTTTTCAGAACTGGGCATTTGTAGTCCATGTATTCAGATAGCCCTTCTCTCAGCCACCAGAGACTCCAGGAAAACACATATTGTGTCAAAGGGATGTTACCTTCTATGTTGTCATTACTTAACAAATTTGGCAAGAAATTTGATGTAGATTCACAAAATAAAGAACCTATTAAAATCACTTAGTTCAATGTCTACATATTTTGGAGGGGTAATAAAAATTAGATCCCAAAAAACCAAAGTTTTGCCCATGGTAATGAGTTAGTAGCTGCTTAGAGGGCTTGTGAACTTATGCTTCTTTTTGTTCATCTAGGAAACATTTTTTCTACCTCTCCAAAGTTTAAAAATAAAGTGTTTTCAAATGATCATAGTTTTACTGTGGTCAAAAATAAGTTGAATGTAGGACCAAGGAAAAGTAGGAGAGTTGTAAATTTTAAAGTAAAATCATTCTGTGCCATAGATTAGATTAGTTAAAGCTTGTATTTAGGAATAAAAGACCTTTATCTATATTAGTCAGGAGTTTGAGAAATACAGAAGGAACACATGAAAATAATCTATTCTTTTTCTCTCAAATAGTTCCTGTGTCTCCTCAGAATAGCTTTATTACATGAAATAGAATTAATTGGTAGTGAATTTGTGTTATGAATTATTTTCTTAGGAAATAAGAGCTGTAAAGTGGCAATTAGTTCGGCCTGTAGAGCGCTTGCCAAGCGTGTGCACGTGCCGGGGTTCAAATCCCCAGCACCTCAGAAGAAAGTAAAAAATGAAAAGGAAGTAAGAGCTGTAAATGCATAGAAGTAAGGTAGAATATGGTGTTAGTCTAATAGAAACATGAAATTTTATAATATAGGCAAGACTGCCAAAAAATAACCTTATTTTGTTTTGTTTTTATTGAACTCTGGAAGGAAGAATCTATTAGGAAAGCCCATCTATAGTAGTAAACAAGAAAGGCTGTGAGACCTATAAAAGCTTAATTTCGGCTGGGGAGATAGCTCAGCTGGTAGAGTGCTTGCCTTGCAAGGACAAGGCCCTGAGTTTGATCCCCAGTACCGCAAAAAAAAAAAAAAAAAACTTAATTTCTCCATCATAATTCCTGTTAGTGTATAAATCTTTGCTACTGTATGGTTTTTTGTTGTTGTTTTTTGTTTGTTTTGTTTGTTTGTTTTTTGTTTTTTCTGGTACTAAGGATTGAACTCAAGCGTACTATACCGCTGAGCTACATCTACAACCTCCCCCGGCCCCTGTTTTTGTTTTTGTTTTTCAAGACAGGATTTTACTGTTTCTCAAGCTGGGCTTGAACTTGCTTTCCTTCTGCCTTAGTCTCCTGAGTAGCTGGGATTGTAGGGATGTGCCACCACACTGCTATTGTATATTTTGATTTGTACAGTATAAGGAAGAAACCTGCTCTCTTCTTCCAGTACTTACTATATAATATGAAAGCTTGATAACTATTCTGTAGTGGCCATGCACTGTTATTAGATACACATAGTGTCATCAAAGAGATCTTAACATTCCCCACTAGGATCCACAAGGGTGGACACTACCCTTGTTCCTTTGTGTGCATTTTCATTGCTGACCACTGGAGGGAGCTGTTGGCATGGCTAATACATACCTGCATTTTTTTTTTTTTTTTTTTTTTTTTTTAATAAAGATCAGCTATGCAGCTTCTTTCATGGCCTATTTTTATTATCTCTTTCTCTTAAATCTGGGCTTAGAATCCACGATCCCTATGATTATAATAAGAACAGTCAAGCTTTGAAGATAGTGGACTTTTCATACAGTGTTGACCTTAGAGTGCAGCTAGACGTTTTTACCCTCAGCGGCTTTCGGACTATTCAGATCCTAGAAGGACAAAAGATCCTGGCTAACTGTTCTTCTCCCTACCAGGTAAGTGTAAAACAAGCCTGAGGAAATATGGAGAGGGTTTCATAATCTCTTCTTTATCTAGATAAACTATAAAAGCTAGTATTTACTACTATGGACTCTCTTAGAATAGATGACCTAGTTTTCAAATACTGTATCACCAAGTCAAGGAAAATGTATCATTTTCCTGTCACAGCACTGTAGAATTTACACATACACATGGCTAACTTAGTAACCTAAGTGTTAGGACCATGTCTGCTATTTACCATCCATGTGATATTTTATAAATCATTTTCTATGATCTTCTCTATAAAATAAGGATAATAGTCTCTGTTCTTCACACATTAGAATTATTATATGGATCAAATGCAATAATGTATATAAAAAGAAAATTAGGACAAATGTGTTTTATATGTTGGCATTATATGCAAAAATCTTTTCTGATTGAGCTCTAGACACAAGGCATTTGCTGACTGAAGTAGCCTGAATCTAAAGTAGTCATGTGGGCCACATTTAGATCACAACTGGAATCCATGTAAATTTAGTAGGTCTACACATTTGATAGTCCAGATAGTTGGTCATCTTTTTTTCTTAAGGATCATCCATAGAGTTGATCACTTCTTTGGGGAGCTTCTCTCTTTCCTATAGGGTGAGGAATAGTCTACTAAAATGTATGTCATGAAATAAACTTAGTTAAGCTCTGTAATACCTTTCAACTTCTTTCCTAAATAAACTGCTGTGATGAGGCAGAGTTTTTTTTAGCTGATGGTGCTTTTTGTGATTTCAGGTAGACCTGTTTGGTATAGCAGATTTAGCACATTTACTATTGTTCAAGGAGCACCTACAGGTCTTCTGGGATGGGTCCCTCTGGAAACTTAGCCAAAATACTTCTGAGTAAGTATTGGTGATTTCAGGGTCTTTGCCTGTGAAAATAATTTTCTCTCTTGGGTGCTCTGTCTGCTTTGGTAATCTTAGTTTTCTTAAACCAAATGCCATGATTCCAGTATTTTAGCTCATTTTTAGTAGAGCAGTGGTGTAGGATAAAGGATTTGCTAATTAAAAATAAGACTCAGGGACTGGGGTCATACTACAGTGATAGAGCACTTGCCTAGCATGTGTGAGGCACTGCGTTCAATTCTCAGCACTGTATATAAATAAATAAAGGTATGAATATATATATATATTTCAAAACAAACAGTCATACTATTCAGACTTCAGTACGTTCTGAACCTGAGCTTATCAATATTGATGATTAGTATGGAAGCTTCTCAGTTTAAAAGTGTTAATAGAAGCTTTTTGCGGAATAATTTTCTAACCAATTGGCGTTAGTCACAAACCCCTTTTTAACACCCATTCTATCAAAAGTTAATAAGCATCTCTTGAAGGTTTCTAAATTATATACCGATTTTAGTCTATTTATTTAATTAGGGGGTAGAACCAAACCAGAGAATTCAATCTCGTGGTGAAGAAATAAATGATCTCTTAGTAATAGCTGCTTAGAATGAGCTAAACAGACATTTATCCAAAAGAAAAAATACAAATGGCTGATAGATATATGAAAAAAATGTCTTTAATATCTTTAGCAGTCAGGGAAATACAAATCAAAACTACACTGAGATTTCATCTCACTCCAGTTAGAATGACAGTCATCAAGAATACAAATAATAGGGCTGGGGATGTAGCTCAGTGGTGTATAGCTTGTTTGTCTAGCATGCACAAGACCCTGGTTTTGATCCTCACATGGAAAAAAATAATAATAATGCTAAATGTTGGTGAGAACGTGGGGAAAAAGGAATACTTTTACATGTTTGATGGGGTTATAAATTAGTACAACCATTATGGAAATTAGTATGGAGATTTCTTAAAAGACTAGGAATGAAACCATCCCATGACCCCAACTATATCACTCAGTATTTACCCCAAAGAATTAAAGTTAGCATATTATAGCAATACATGCATATCTGCTTATAGCAGTATAATTCACAATAACTGAAGTATGGAACCAGCCTAGGTATCCATCAAGCCAATGAAGGATAAAGAAAATGTGAGATACACACACACACACACACAGAGTGGAGTTTTACTCAACCGTAAAGAATTAAATTATGTCATTTGCTGTAAAATATATGGAACTTGAAAACATTATTTTGAGCAAAATAAGCCAAACTCAGAAATTCAAGGGTCATATATTTTCTTTCATGTGGAAGCTAGAAAGAAAAAGGAAAGATAAGGAGGTTGGGTCTCATGAAAAGAGAAAGGAGACCAGTAGAATAGAGGAAGGAGGTGAGGGAAAGGAGAGGAACTTGGGGAATGAAATTGATCAAATTGTCATGAACAAGTACAAATATGTAGCAACAAATCCCAATAATTATGTATAATTATAATTCACCAATAAATTTTTGTTTTTTGGTACCAGGGATTCAACCCAGGGGTCCTTAACCATTGACCACATTCCCCAGTCTTTTTAAAATATTTTATTTAGAGACAGGGTCTCACTGAGTTGCTTAGGGCCTTGCTAAATTGCTGAGGCTGGCTTTGAACTCTCGATCCTCCTGCCTCAGCCTCTTGAGCTGCTGGATTACAGATGTGCCACCACCATGCCCAGCTCAAAAATAAATATCATATGTATGCACACAAAAAAAGGGCTTCTTGGTCTCAGAATCTTAGTTCTTCAAACCTACTCGTAAAACTTATTAAATGTGTTGTATTCCACCTTTGTTTATCTTAGTTAACTTTTCAGCATACACTTACCAGTTTATGACTTATTGGTACATTCTTTGGTTCAGACAAAAAAAAAATCACTGTTGAAGATTTCACACCCCTTTTCTACTTTCCCCTCTAAAAACCATCGAATTTATTTTTCTCTTTATTTAATTCAGAACTTTACCCATCATATTTGTCTCTTCCATGTATTTTGTGTGTGAGTGTGCATGGTGCTAGGGATTGAACTCAGGGCCTTGAACATGCCAGGGCAAGCATTCTCCTCCTGAGCTACATCCCCAAACCTCTCATATCTATTTTAGAAATAGACTTGGAACATAGTGTCAGTATAGAGAATAGTCAGGCATAGCCAGTCAGAAGGCTGTGGCCCAGACAGATCTGACTGACACAAGCAGAAATAGATGGGATATAGCCCTGCCCTATACAATGATAGAAGTTTTCTGTTAAAAATAATAGTAAGCAGAGTTACAAACATCATAGGTTTAAGCAGATTTCTTCAGACAAATTTAATGTTCTCAGAATTGTGAGAATGATAAACCACTGCGTGGGGAGCTGTAGTCTTTTTAATGACTTGACTCAAGGAAAGTTAGAGGAACCAAAATTTTTTCTATTTGTGGAGAAAAGTATATCTTAGTATACAGATAAAATATATAGATTTGAATGAGAATTGGTTTCCTTTCATGTGCATTGAATTACAGCTTTTCCGTCAATGGTAGGCTCTTTTTGTGGTTCCTCCCTGGGCTTTCAAAGAGCTCTCTGAATAATCCCTAACACTAGATTTCTATTTATTACCTGAAATTATTTTGGTGCATAAATGTACCTCTGAGCTGATCATAGAAAGAATTCTAATTTTTATGTGCCTAATCTTGATGGAAATGGTTTTATATATTTTAGGCTAAAGGATGGTCAACTGTGGAATAAGTTCTTTGTGCGGATTCTGAATGCCAGTGATGAGTCCACAGTGTCTATTCTGAGGGAACTTGCAGCAGAAATGAATGGGGTTTTTGATACCACATTCCAAAGTCACCTGAACAAAGCCTTATGGAAGGTAGGGAAGTTAATTAGTCCTGGGGCTTTGCTCTTTCAGCAAGATAGGCAGTCAAGTCTCTCACAGATTCCTGCCTAAAATCAATGGTTGTATTGTGGAACCCTGGATCTGTATATGCTGTAATTTAACTTAGGACACATTTAGAAGTACTACCAATACTTCTCTACTTTTTAGTAGAGGTATATTTCTAAGTAACTGGCATTTTTAACACAGTAGTGGACCTACTCTCAGCCTTATCTAACGGTAACAAAGAGCTGTTTTATTCTACATCGATTCCATATGAATGGATATTCTGTTGTCATTTAACCCTTTTGCCTCTACTTTATCCTGTACTTTTTTTCCCTTTAGAAATTTGTAACATGTGCTCTTATGGTCACCTTGTATTTTATAAATAATAAAATAGTATTTGTTAAATTTGTGCTTCTAATATTTCATCTAAACATTAAACTAAATAAATGGTTTAATTTTTTTGCAAACTAAATAAATGGTTTAATTTTATAGAAAGGAGCTATATGACTGGAAATTTACATATCCCAGATCTGTAACACTTATGGTAGGATTATAATAGGACAGAATTGCCAACCATTTCTTTAGGTATTTCTGGCTTTCCAGTAAGTGATCTAAATTGAAAAGTAAGTAAAGCACCAAATTGTCTTAAATTTCAAGTGACAAAATTGTATTTTGTATATATGGCTTGTATTTCAATGTTTTTACTTTATCTATCAACTCTTGGTATTTATACAATCTAGTAGTGCTACTGCTGCTGGGTCTCTTGATTTAGGAATGTGGCTGTTAGAAAGGGAAAGAAAAGATTTTGAACAGGGTTTAGCAACCTTTCATAAAAGGAAGAGTCACCATTTTATTATTACATGCAGAATGAATTAGAGCAAGAAAGGATTAGTGAAGGGATAAAAGGAAATTTTTGTTTAGAAGATTTAAGGAATCAGGAGTTCAGAATAAAAAGATAATTTTAAAGCATGGGAGAGACTAGGTCTCAATGAAGCATTGGCTATCCAATCCAAGTGTAAGCATAAGTTATACCTGACCTTGGGGATATGGAAGAAAATTGGAGAAAGGAGGAATGAAAACTGCCTAATTGTCTATTTCATTTTGAAATATCGACATTATCTAATGTTACATGCTGTTGTCTGATTTTTTTTTTTCATTCTCGTCACTGTTACTGTTCTAAAATTGCCAAAAAGAAGGATATCCTAAGTATATCTCAACTAAAAATATTTAAACATACTGTATATAGTTGAAGCAGTGAAATGACTTGGATCTGAAAGATAATCAACTTAGAAATATTTGCTCTTAACCAAAAGACAGCTCTTTAAACATTCTCACATTTGCTTCTCATACTGATTATGTAAAATGATACATGTATATCTTTTCTGTAATCAAACCCCCCCTTTCCTCTCTGCTCTGCTCACTTCATTTCTCAATTCACTGTGTTGACACACAATCATTACTCTGAGACTGGACAGTAAATGTACATTCATATTCATTCTCTTTTTCTCCCTTCCCCCACCTCCCTCTTAGGATTGAACAATTCAGGAATACTTTGCCACTGAGCTAATTTCCAGCCCTTTGTATTTTGAGACAGGGGCTTGCTCAATTGCTGAGGCTGGCCTCAATGATACTCCTGCCTCAATCTCTTGAGTCACTGGAATTATAAGTGTGTACCACTGTGCCTAGCTGACCTTAACGGGGTCCTTGGTTCCACCAAAGACATAAAACCTATGAATATTATTAGGATAAAGGTGGAATTTTATCTCATGTGGATTTTTGTTCATCCTCGACTCCACTTCACTCTGACCTGGAGTTCATTCTTCCTGGCTCTGGGGTGTCATCCTAGCCCAACTCAGGGACCACATTCAGGCTCATCTCAAGCACCCAATAGCCTGAGAAGGTAAACTAAAGAAAAGCATAAAAAAATCAGGAAGCCCATTTATAATCCAGTGTTTTTTAAAATTGTGTTTAGTTTGTACATATTTGTATTAAACACAAGTTGAGAAAAATTAGAAGAAATAAACAGCCAACAATTAAGGTTTTATTCATTCATAATCCCACCATCTGTGGTCACCACTGTTGATATTTTGCCTATATATCTGTGTGAGTTTGTTAGGGCAAACAAAACACTACAAACTGGCAGCTTAAACCACAGAAATGTGTTATCTCACAGTCCACAAAGATGGAATTCCCAAAATCAAGTCCAGCCTGTCCAGTTTCTTCTGAGTCCTCATTCCATGACTAATGTGGCCGCTGCTTCCCAGGTCCTTTCTTTGCAGTCTTGTGGCATCTCTTAATAGTGACATTTTTAAATCAGTATGGGAAACAGTGGATCATTCAATAACTGATATTGAAATAATAGATTAGAGCTTGAACTCTTTGCAGTGCAAGATCTTGTGCTTTCGATGCAAGCACTCTACCAACTGAGCTTTATCCCCAGCCCCAAGCTTGAACTCATCTCCAGTACCACCCCTAGTTCACACAGCACCTTTGTGGAAGTTAAAGACTCCTTCCTTCAGCGGATTCAGTACCTTCCAGTGCACCAGAGCTTGACTAAATTTCACTCCCTTTCCCACTCAGTCCAGTATCCTTATGCAGTGAATAAATTGCACAGCCATATGCAGTGGACTTGCTTGTTTCACTGCTTACTCACAAAACCATTTTGGATAATTCAAATATTTTAATGGAAAAATATGAAGTACTAGGTGATTTTGTAATCTTTATCATTGACATAAAACCAAGATATAAATAAGAAAATTGCTATTACTGTAGTAGATAAAATTCAATTTAGCTAGGCACATCTCAGGTCTATAATCCTAGCAAACCAAAATAAATAATAAAAAGGGCTGGGGATATGGCTCAGTGGTGAAGCACCCCTAGGTTCAATTCACAGTACCAAAAACAAAACAATTCAATTTAACATGACTTCCTGTTGTCCTCCAAAAAAATAAAAACACTATAAACTCTATCTAGTTAGTTCTTTATCCCTCAGTATCCTCAGGATTGGTTCCAGGACTCCCACCCTCACCCCATGGATTCTAAAATCCACAGTTGCTCAAACGCTTATATAAAACTGTGTAGTAGTTTTTCATATACTATGTACATTCTCCCGTGTACTTTAAATCATCTCTAAATTACTTGTAATACCTATTACAACAGAAATGCTATGAAAATAGTTGTAAAAATTTTTTAGAGAATAGAAAAAAATTTGTACATGTTCACTACATATGCAATTTTTTCAAATAAAATTTCAAACAAGGGTTAAGTGACAATGTGGAAAGCCAGTGGTACTTGCAGCAAATATTTACATCATTTTTCATCTGCATTATCTCAAGTTCTTAAGAGTTTACTTTTCCCATAGCCTGTTCAAGGCAAATCAGAACCTCCAGTGATTTCCCATCTTAAGTGACCCAAAATCCAAAGAATTTATTATGGTCTACAAAATACTATTTGCTCTAATTCCTGCTAGTTCTTTGACCTCTTCCCAGACCCCTTTTCTTAGCTAATTCCATTGTAGTCTGTCTGCTTCCTTAATGTTCCTTAAACATGCCTGCTTGTTTTCCTCTTTATGGCCTTTTTCTTGCCATCTCTTCTGCCTGGAATTGTTTTCCACTGATCTTCATATGGATGACTCCCTTATCCACATGATTATCCCTTCATGTAGATGCCTTCCCTGACCAGTGTGTACACATAGCATCCCACACATTCACTATTACTTTCTGTCCCTTTTTTATCTGTCTTTATTTCTGTAGCACCTATCACCATGTGTGTATGTGTGTGTGTGTGTGTGTACATACACTTCTTTTTTTCTGATCCCACTATCAGAATTTAAGTTCCTTAAGGGCAGAGATTTACTGTTTCCTACTTTAATCCTAATGCCTAGAACAACGCCTCAATGAATAAAACTATTTACCTTAAAGGAGAAAAAAAAAAGCATTAGACAAAAGACATTAACAATCCACTAACACCCCTTGGTCCTTCAAGGGGAAATCCAAGTGACAACCTGGGAAAGTAGCACTGGAATTAATACAGAGGTACAGACAATTTTATAGGCTTTAGAGCACCTTGCTGTGAGCATTTTTTTTTTTTTTTTTTTTTTTTTTTTTTTGGTACGAGGGATTGAACCCAGGGTTACTCTACCACTAAGCTACATCCCCAGCCCTTCTTTTTGTTGTTTTTTTGAGACAGGGTCTCACTAAGTTGCCCAGGCTGGCCTTGAATTCATGTTCCTCCTGAGTTACTGGGATTATAGAAATGTACCACCATTCCTGGCTATTGATTTTATACACAGTATTCTTGGAATCAACACATAGTTCTCAGAAATAAGGAGTGACTTGAAATATTATAAAAGAGCGACCACAAGTTTAGAAACTTGTTATATTGGACCTTTGGTCAGGGGGAGAAATCTATTCTAGGTGCTAGATGTGGCTAGAATCACAATGTTTCATTTTTAACATACCACTATTTCTTTAATATGTTGTAACTGATGTGTTGACTTTACATTGAAGTATACTTCATTGTCTTTACACCTTTCAAAATTAAATGTTATTTTCACAGGTATATTCTACCGTAATGTATACTTTATTTCCTGTGTATGTTTGATTCAGGCTAACGTTTAATTGAAATAGGTGAATCAATCAATGTATGCTGCAATTTCAAAGTAGTTTTATTTTACTGGGCTGTTCATATGATGTATTTTATGTAATTGCTTCTGTATGAAATTAGTAAAGTGAAGATGGCATTTCATAAAAACCAATTAAAATTTGTGGACAAAAAGATTTTATATATATTCATATATTTACATATTTGTTTGCCTTTGCATTTAAAAAAAATGAAAAAAATCTGGTATTGTTAAACTAAAAGCTGAAAAAGATGACATGGTGTTTCACTGAGCTATATCATTCAAGGACATGATAGCTAAGAGCAAGTGAGTATGTTGTCCAGTGAATCGAGGTGTCCCAGCAAGCAGAGGGTGTAAGGTTGGCAGAAATATGAGTTAGACAGAGGAAACACAACTATCATTGTTAGAAGGGATCTTCCATATCAAGGCTACCCATCACCAGATGAGAAGGCTGTCACGCAGGACTCGGGAACTCAGACAGGCATGGTCCTATGTCCTAGAACATGGGTAGTGACTGAGATTCCATGGTGTAGGAAGGTACATGTAGACCTCCCCATGGCTCTTGCCTGTATCATTCTTCTGCTGTGTTATGTGAGTAGTTGCCTTGGCCTTGCACATTTATATGCCTCACCTTTCCAACTTCCATAAGCTCTTTGCAAGTTGTCTGTCTTTGTATAACCTGGTTTAGGATTTGCATGAAGCATTTACATTATAGGTGGTCAATTTTACTTAGAACCTCTTCAGTATTGAGGTGGCTCCCTCCTGTAGTGTCAAACCAAACACTAGCACAGTAGTTAGAAATGCTGCCTTTGAAGCCAGAATGCTTGGATTTGAATCCTAGTTGTGTATTATTGAATAAACTCTCTGAGCCATCCTCTAAAATGAGGATAACCCAAGTGCCCACTTTACAGAGGACTGAAAACTAAAGCTTTTAGCACGGATACTTGTAGATGCCATTATTGATTTAATTCTAATTTTTAATGGTCTAAGGTTCTCTGGAAACTTCTCAAGTAGATTGGGAGCCTAGCTATTTGATTGGAAGCTTACTAACTTTTTGGTTTTTTTGGTTTTTTTGGAATGCCAAATGTCTTCTGTACTTTATTATCATTATGTTCTTTGTATCAAGATACCTATTAGCAATGGTAGCAGTTTTTTTTTTTTTATTTGTACTTGTAAATAGCATGCCTTTATTTTTTATTTATTTTTATGTGATGCTAAGGATTGAATCCAGTACTTCACACATGCTAGGCAAGTGCTCTACCACTGAGCTACAGCCCCAGCCCAGCAGGTTTCTTTTTAAAGCTTAGTAATGAGCATCAGATATCTTTCTCCACTTTGTGTTTCTTGTTTTTGGAATGTTGGGGATTGAACCCAGGGCCTCAAATATACTAGGCAAGCGCCCTACCATTGAGCTACATCCCCATCCCCCTCCATTTATGCTTACATCCCTTTACCAAGAAGAAAAAATTAAAACTCAAGTTGTCTGAAGCCTGGACACATTTCCATGATTAGCTAGGCAATAAAAAAGTTGGTGGCTTTATTCTTCCTGCTGTGTAAGCAGGTCCAGGCCCTAGAAAGATGGGACTAGATTATAATTGTTTTTGAAAAGTGTTCTAGGGCTGGGATATAGCTTAGTTGGTAGCGTGCTTGCCTTGCAAACACAAAGCCCTGGGTTCAATCCCCAGCACCACCAAAAAAGAAAAAAAAAAAAGTGTTCTACAAAAATGGATGGCCTGTTACATGTCATATTACAAAGTGAAGATGAAGGTAAGGAAGGTACATTTTCTTCCAAGAAGAAACAATTTCTGAAGAGTCCCAGTTCATATTTTCCAAAAAGAGTTGGAGGAGGGGATAAAATTTCAACCGAATGCCAAAGGGCTGTCTCTGAGTGGCCAGTAGTTGTCTTGACAAGGAAGGTGAATGCTGAGGATGAGGATAGCTAAGGTCGACCATCCCCACCCTCCCCAGCCAGGGGGAATGGAAATGGAAAGTTTTTTGCCCAGTGTCTATGAAAGTGAGTAATGAGCACAACACCACTCAGACCTAGTCTCAGCAGTACTCCTGTTCTTGTCTGCTGGTGCCTTGTCTGCCAGTGCTTAAGAATGCTAAATCAATGCCAGAGGGATGCAGAAATGCCCAGGACACAGATGATGGAGAGTTAGGTCAGTCCACACTGTGAGAAGCAGTAGAAGATGTAGTAGAGCCACCCCTGGCTCCCCATAATAAGTAGAGCAGTCTCGCAAGATCTGGTTTTGACAAAAGATGATGTTGGAAGAGCCAGGAAAAGGTGAGGCAGATCACTGCACTCAAAAAAAGCATCACCCAAGCTGCCTTCTGAAGAGTAGCCATGAAATACATATTTGATCTGAGTGTGGTTAAGATTCCCCCCAAAAGGTAAAAGCAGATGAGTCCCAAAGTTGCAAGTTTCTGTGCAAATGCAGAAGATGATCTTGAAGCAAACCTGAGAGGAGAGCACACATGATCTATGGCCATGAGCAGGTAGGTAATCATTGCCCTTCAGCCAGTCAGGGATCACATCATATGGAATGACCCTACCACATCCTTACCAGACCTCATACACCAACTCCCCCATCTCCTTGGCACAGTGCACTTGCTAGGAAAGTGGCAGTACCATACAACCTCCTCCTCTTCCCCATCTTTGATTGGTTTGACGATTATCAGTTCGCCCTTCTCTTGTAGCACAGGTTCCAGGTTAGCCAGTTCCATCATCAATTTCCCTGTTATTGACAGGAACCCCATTGCCTGGTGCCACCATAGATTCTTTATGGGAAGACATTTGACTGGTACCTCAATGCCTTGTAGCTTCAACTTGAAGATAGTTTGGGGTCTCTCAGCCTTAGGGGGCAGATCTCCCTGGGATGGTGGGCAGGTAAGCTCTTTTGGGGGCCACTGTCCTCTTTTGAGAGTCACAAATATTTATCCTTGAAACAGTCTCAGGATCAGTTACACATCAAGGTTTCAAGAAGGTTATCTGGTCGGGTTTTTAGTCCACACTTCAATCTGAAGGGTCTCTAGTTCATAACCATGCTGCTTCTATGCCATAGGCAGAATGCAGGAAACTTTCTCTCCAGTTCCATTTGTTCTGACCTACCAGGCAGTATCTTGCTGCCCAATAATCAAGTCACCTAGAGTTGCATCTTGCTCCTGTTACTGTCTTTCTCTTCCTCTCCCTGGCCAGAAGACACAGCTTTCTAGCTTTGAAGCAGAACCTACTGACCTTCTTTGAAGCCAAGACATTTAGTCTCTTCCTGAGACTCTTCCTGCTTGAGCTTAGGCTTTCGGAACTATTTCTATTTTATGCTTTGCTACTTTCCTCTCCTGAGCCACAGAGTGAAAGGTAATCACTTGATTAGTCAGAATAAGGAAAGGAGAAATGTAGGGAACCCTAGGAGCTCAATTCAGGAACTGGAAAACTTGGGCCCAAAACATCAGTTCTGCTGGTTAACAGCTGCCTATCTAAGTAGGTCTGCCATTGCTGTCCCTCTGTAAACTTGTGCTGACACCTCTTACTCCAAAGGGATGTTGTGAGAGTTAAAGAGTTGAAGTAGACATGAAAGTCCCTGGGCTTGGATCAAACAGTGGATTAGCCTCTGCTGCCCAGCACCCAGCCCAGAGAGGTATATAGGCAGCAGCTGGAGCTGGTCTACCCTGATGTTGAATGGAAGCCAGGGTTGAGTGAGATGCCTGAGATTCTTATTCACTTAGGCCTCCAGCTGCAACCCGTTGACTCCTATCTTACTCTTTATTGAAACATGTTTATCCCCTCCAGGGCAGCAAATATATCTTGGAATGTGGCAAAAAAAAGATTAGCCAATAAATATTTATTAAGCTCTACTATGGGCTTCACGTTGCTGACAGGATATAAAGAAATGTAAAGCATGCTTTCTCCCTTCAGGGAGTTTACAATTTAGTTAGAGATACAAGATATAACAGCTTAAAAACTGAGAGAATATATGAGAAAAATAAGCTAGTCAAAAGTAGACTCCTCAAGGAAAGCCATGAACAAGGAAAGCCAAAGGAGTGGAGTAGATAATCTAAGAATACTCAGAGGAAGTAAGAGCCAGAGTGGGGCAGTGTGTCCTGGACGCTGTCAACCCTGGAGCCCAGTGGTTCATGTGGAACTCAAGTTGTTTGTACCTTTGTCTTGCCATTCTCAGCATGTTGGCTTTTGTCCTTAGGCTGGTCCCCAAAGGGGACCCAGTTGACTACCCCAGTTTCAGAGCAACTTGAAGCTACCAAAAATCAAATAAAAAAGCTCCCCCAAACCTCCCATCCAATTTCCTCTCATGTCTCTGGCCAAATTGTCACATATTTGGGGCCTAAGCCAGTGGGAAGGGAGTTACCAAGATTGATTTATACTAATCAAGATTCACCTCTAGGGCTGGAGCTGGGGAGGAATTTTTTCCTGAGCTCACAGGTAGAAACTGGGTTTCAATTGGCAAGTGAGAAGGGAGATGGGATGGATTTTAGAAAGGCAACCAGCAGTATCTGCCACATGGTTAGTGCTGGGAAGAAAAAGAATGATTTGGTAGCACAAGAGCCTCCTAGACTCTGAAACAGATTGCCTAACTTCAAACCTCTGCTCTGTCACTTAGTGACCTGATCATGAGACCTTAAGTTCCTCATCTCCGAAATGTAACAGTAATAGTTCCTACAAAGATTGCAAATTCCTTGGAGTAGGGACTTGTTCACTGAGTTACCCTCAACACCTAGCAGGTACTCAATAGGTATTTGTTGAATGGATTAATTAGCTGGACTTTTGTGATAATTAAATGAGTTAATGTATAGTAAGGGCTTGGCAAAGTGCATAATCTACAGTATATGTGAAAGAAAGGTCCCTTTTAGCTGTAGCCATTGTAGAGACATGGGGAGCCCTCTGCACATGTCCTCTAGCTGCTTTGCGTCCCCTGTGCTGCAGGTTTATCAGCCCTTGCTCATTGCAGAAATTGAGACTAAAGAAGGCTGCTCTGGTAGACTGGGGCTGAGGCTGAGACTGCAAAGGCTCAACACATTCCTTATTGGGAAGAGTACATTTGCAAGTCAGACTTGGGGTCTCCAGTTTGTAATTTTGCCCTGACTGGCTTCTGAGCAGCTTCTCACATTGCTGTTAAAGCCTCAGAGTTGACTCCAGATACCTCCTTTCTAAGGTTACCTGGTCAGAATCTAGAGGGGTGCCCATTTCACTAACAAAAGACTTTTCTTTTTCACCCTGTTCCTCGTGACGTTATAGTCAATTTTTGGTAGTCCCCCTTTTCTCTGCTCTGACAGGTGAGCCAATCCCTCCTTGTAGGGGCTGCTTCCAGGAAAGACTCATCCATAGCATAGGCCTCTGCAGGATCTGCTGCCAGCCACTGACCTGCTAGGGAATGAGAGCTGACTCACACCTGATGTTTAAGACCTGGCCTTCCCGTCCCACAGAGATGACATCTCCAGCCAGAGGCAGGCACTTCCCTTCCAGTGGCACTCACAGCCCCTATCACAGTAGATTGTGACCAGACTAGCTAAGTGGCTCTCTTTGAGTCATTTGTGCAGTGTCACCCTGGAAAGTCAAAGTTCTTGCCTTTACCATTAAGTATCACAATGAAAACCAGGGCTTCAACCCCAAATCCTGACTTTGACATGTCCTGACTGATTAGGGGCAAGTTCTTTAGATACTGCCTCAAACTCCTCCTCTGTACATTTTGTGATAATAATACCCACCTCATGGTGCTTTGAGGATCCAGTGAAATAACAGGTGGAAAGAGGCCAGCCACACTGAGCCTGACATACATTGGATATTTCACAAAAGAGTTTTCTCTGTTGCCATCTCTATCTCATGCAAAACCAAGTGTTTTCACAATTCTACATACCTGGTCCTGAAAAAAATTCCATTTCCTGTTCACTTGCTTGAAAAATACCATTTCTCCAGAAGGAAAACTCTTTAGGAAGTCACAGGAGAGTCCCT
The DNA here is from genome assembly GCF_902686445.1 of Sciurus carolinensis. Lineage (NCBI taxonomy): Eukaryota > Metazoa > Chordata > Mammalia > Rodentia > Sciuridae > Sciurus > Sciurus carolinensis. The sequence continues at coordinate 112,101,815 of NC_062214.1, read as the reverse complement.
TGCCAGTATCACTCCTAATCCTGGTGATATTCTGACCCATGCTTCCTTCTGTTTTCCTCATAGCATTGTGACCAGAGATTGGGCAAGAAGGAAAGAACTTACAACATGGTGCCCACCTGCTGCCATCTTTGCTGGGTTTGTCTTCTCAGGACTATGCCCTATCTTTCTTCCCCCAGTTGCCCCAGAGGCAGAGGCATTGTTGAGGTAGAGGCATGAGGATATTGACCAGCTTCTCAGGGAATTGTCTATTTTCCCTTAGGTCCCTTGTGTTTCCTTGCCTCCTCCCTTCCCCTACTTATTGTCAGCCATGAAGGTCTGCAGCCCAGACCAGGCTACTGGAAGGCTTCACCTTGCATACTTTGTTTTTAGGCAGAGGGCCAACACTGGGCCTTCTGATCAAGGCTAAAGGGGCAGTGGCCAGGAAACAAGCTTCTGCTGGTCAGCAGCAGTAGTCAGTTCTCCTGGACTCTTCTTCCACTGTGTTACCTTTGTTGGGACAAAAGTTCTTGCAGGCATTCTTCCATGGAACACGATGGCAAGAACACCACCAGTCACACACTTCACCTGCCAGCCAGGTGCTTACAGGGAAGAGGAGAAGCCGGACAGGAGACAGCATGCAGGAAACCTAGAGTGTCCCCACTGACAAGGCCCTTGAGACTCCTTCCCTCTGAGGACCCCAGAAACTAACCTGGTCTTCCTCTCCTTTGCTGCCTACACCCTAGAGGAGAGCAGGTACCCTGGAGTCAGGTTTCCTAGCTGCCTCTGGCCTACCGCAGTTCTGGAGCTCAGGATACATAGGCCTCCAGTGGCAACACCTGCTCATTAATCCAAGCCCTTCCTTTCAGGAGCCTGCCCTAGCTTGGGATAGTGGGGGATGAGGCAGGCACCTCCCTTCCTGGCCCTGTGGTAAGGCTCTGAGGAGTGTGGGGCAGGTGGAGACAGGCCCAGCGCAGCCATCAGAAAGGCCTGCATAAGGGGTTAGGAAGTGTGGGGGAAAAGCTAAAGATCTAGAAAATTTTGTCAGTAAAAGGGGATTTTTTTTTTTTTTTTTTTTTTCTGGCACACTGGGCCTTCCATTTTGTTTCTAAACATTTTTATTCTTTGGGAAAACTTGGGAAGCATTTGGTTTATGCAAATTTTAGGATTTCATTGTTAACATTGTTCATGGCCTTTCCAAACACATCCCCAAAAGATTTTTAAAAACCATGCCATGGGACAGTGAGCCTGACTCACCAAAATGGTTCAGTTAAGACAAGTTACTTTTTGAGTCTGCAAGTGTATGTCCATTCACAAAAGCAGAAGAAAGTAAAGCAAAAGAACATTGAGAAATTGTGAGAACACTGCTGTGGCTGACTCACACTACTGCAGATCCCTGGGAGCCAAAATTCAAAGGCAGAAATGTCGGTGGTGACAGCACGGCCGCTGCCTCTGCCTGAATTACAGATACATTACACCCAAGGCTGCTGTTAGAATGGGCCTGCATGGGCAGTAAGAGGATCAGTTGGGGTCTGTGAGAAGGCAAAGCTGAGTTCCAGTCCTGACTGCCTCTAATTTTCTCTGCGGCTTTGCTGAGTCACTTAATCTCTTGAGACTGCATATGGCATCTGTAGAGAGAGGGGTGTGGCTGATGATCCGAGAGTCCCTTTCAGCTCTGTGATTCATGGGTTCTAATTAAAAATGTCTGGAGCATAAAACATCTTCCAATGTTCATTCATTCATTCAACAAAGTTTACATGAGCTCCTGCTTTATGCCAAAGCACCATGCTGGTTTTCCTGCCCCAGAGAGCTCAGAGGCTTCTGGGGTTAGCAGAAGTGACTGTTGGAAGAGAGAGCACAGGGTACACTACTAACCCAGGACCACAGTTACCTGAGAACTTGCACCTGCATCCGAGTTTCTTCCTATGACTGGGAGATTCCCCTCTTAATACAACTTATGACAAAAACAGATTCAAATTTGCAGACACTCTTACCACAGTACAAAACCATGCAACACGATAGAGGAATCATTCTCAGTTTGCACAGACCATTAGTTTTCAGAAGTCCATAAAAAACAAAAGAAATTGAAGAATCAACAATTACTGATTATCATACTCAAATTGAAATTTATTAGAAGTGGTTAAGAGGCTGTGGTGTGCTAGACAGATGCAGCAGGTGGATGGTGGTGTGAGCACCGTCTGTCCAGTCTCTGTGGAGACTGAAGTCAGTCCAGATGCTTAGAGGCTGCCCTAGCTTCTGTCCTGGGCTTGCTTCTCCAGACTGGCAGTTAGAGAAGCTGATAGATACAGAGCCGGGGAAGTGGTCCATTTTGTTCTCAGTTCCTTTTATGCATTGGCTATTATCTCTTTGTGCTAGATACTGCAGCAGAAACCTGGAAAACACATGATTTTTTTTGATTTGTGACATTGTTGATAGTTTCTTTGAGAATTTCTACCTGCTTTCTAAAACTGGCAGAAACTTAGAAATGTTATATTTCTGAAAGAGAATAATTGTAATTATTATCTGAGTAAATTATTGTTCCAAATTTAATGTAAATAAACTGTGTGCCTGCCACAGTAGGTCCTTCACACTTTCATATTTTCCTTTTCTCTAACATATACCATTTCTGAAATTTGGAAGGCAAGAGGAAAGAAAAAGCGTTATTCATATCCCTGCATTTGCCTTAAAGTGGAATTTGTGGGGGAAAATGTTCAAATATACAAGTTTTAAGTACTCTTCACAGATCTTCGGTTTCTATATTAATTTTGTATTTTTAACTCTTACTTATTTTAAGTTTTGTATTTTATAAACAGAAAAACATTCACTGAAAAATTTGAACAACACAAAAGATTCCTTTCATTTTTTTCTAGTCCCAGGGGTAACTACCATGAACAGTTTGTTGTTAAACTTACATATCTATAAATATATTTTATTTTTAACAAATATATGGTTATGCCATCACATTGTTCAGCAACATGATATTTTCTCTCAATTATGATGGTTATTGGTGGCACATTTTGGTGACTTCCAGTTTTTTAAGAGTTAAAAATATTGCTACAATGAATATTTTCTTACAGGTATCTTTGAGACCTTGTACAATTCTTTCTTAATATGGATTCCTAGAAGTGCATTTACTGGATCAAGTGGATGCACATTTTAAATTTTTATCAAAATTGTAAAATGCCCTCCAAGTAATTATACCAATTTACTGTCTCACCTATTGAATTTTTTTCTCCATATAATGGGGGGTTGGTAGTTTCCTTCTGTCTTAATTTGCATTTCTTGAAACATTAGTGAGATACAGCAGAAGTGGATAATTTATAATTAAGTTTACTCACAAAGTCTTGTTGAGATACACCAAGAAGAGAAATAGAGTCCTCCAAAAGGAAGTGATAGACTAATTAAAGGAAAAATATTTCATGGAGCCACTAACTGAAATTTTTACATTTAATGCCATGATATCCAACACTGTGCAATTTACCCAAAATGTCTTATGTCTGCAGCTTGAGACCTTTGTATAGGAGGTGACTGGGGTTATGATTTTGGTAGACTGACTGCCACTGGTTGGTGGGTAGATAAGAATGAGCAATAAATGGCACAGTCAGGCCAGCAGAAAAGAAAATTAATGTTCTTTGAGCTCTCAGGGTGAGCAGTTCCTGTACCAGGAGCTTTGTTCATTTAATTCCCACAATCCTGTGAGACAGGTGAAATCATCCCCATTTTATGGATGAGGAAATTGTGGTTCAGTTGGTTGATGAGCATGCCAAAGTTCACTTGACTGGTAAGGGTGTGAACTTAATACTGTGAAAACATGGATTCTATGCTCTTGACCAAATATCATATCACTTCAGTACAGAAAAAATTTAAGAAATGGTTTTCAAAAATAAGTTGTATAAACTAATACCAGCTTGTATGTCAGGGTTTGGGGCTAGGAAAAATAAAGAAGAGTCACTGACTTTCCACCTGGCTGTCAACAGAAGTGGGCTCTGGGCACAACCCACCCAGGTAGCACCTGCAGTGGGGCAGCAGTGACATAGGCCTGGGTGAGCATTTGCCAGATTGATGATTGAAAAGGACAGAGAAGAAGTGTTTCAACAGGAGTGGTGGGTGAGTGCAGGGGTTAGATGAGTAGGGGGTCAGGACTGAAGCTTGGGCACCCCACAATTAGGCAGGTGGAAAAGAAAAGAACCAATGGAGGGGACTCAAGGTTCAGGGACAAGGAGGGCATAATAAAGGCCACACTTCTCCTGGTGCTCTTGAGGAAGCTGACAGGTACCCATACCCAGAAGCTCAAGCCACCTTGCCAACAAAAAATCCTCTTTCCTGATGGGGGCGCTGGAAATGGCTGCCTCTGGTCCCTGCCAACCCAGGACACTGGTTTCCACCCTGCCTTCTCCTCCCCCACCCACCTTCCCCTCCCTGACCCCACCAACTTGGGCCTCACTGTTCTTCACAGCAAAATTGGAGGTCCCTGCAGCTTGAGAGGCTGAGGCAAGAGGATTGCAAGTTCAAAGCCAGCCTCACCTCAGCAAGAGAGGCACTAAGCAACTCAGTGAGACCCTGTCTCTAGATAAAATACAAAATAGGGCTGGGATATGGCTCAGTGTTTTGAATCCCGGGGAACCAAAAAAAAAAAAAAAAAAAATGGGGGAGACCTTGAGAAGAGAGCTCAACCCAGCTGTGCCCAGCATCTTCCAGCAGCTCTGAATCTTGGGGGGCTGGAGGTGAGTCATAAGGGTCCAACATTTCGGGGGAAGGTTAGGGTAGACCACAAGAGGCTCCCACTGATCCTAGCTGGCAGCCCTTCCTCTCCCTCCCCCTCAGTAAAGGAAGGCGGAGAAAAAAACGCGTTTTTATAAATAGCTCCAGCCCCAGCTGATTTGTAAATTCAGTGGGTTTTTTGTGTCAATGACATCACCCTCCTCCCCATGGCAACCCCCGACGATATCAAAATTGCCAAGCAACGTTGAAGCAGCTCTCGCCCCAAACGAGCAGGTCGCTGCCTGGGGATTTAATGGAGAAATCCCAAAGTGAGCTGGGGTGCACGGTGGAGGAGGGGCATGCTGCGACCAGGGCTGCCGGGCCCTGAGCAAGGCGGGAGCTGCCGGCTGCTTGCCAGGCAGCCTGGACACGCCAGGGCTCCACAGCCAGCTCTCTTTAACAGCAGCTGCTGTCCACAGCAGGTGGGGGAGGGCACTGCTCCCCTCCTGACGTGCCAGGAGCCACAAGCAACCATTCAGGTGACTAAGCCAGCCCACCGCCACTGAGTCACCCACCCGCCAGAGCTTTTCTTCCTTCCCTTTTGCATTTGATTATTTTGGGAGCTGAAAACTTGGAGCTGCACCTGAGTCCCGCCCCTTCAATCTCTCCCCTCCCTACCTTGGCTTGGAGGAAGATGGGACTTGCTGTGAATCTGCCGCCACTCCCTAAGGATATAGAAGGCATGGTGCGGGCCAGAGGTGCCCGCGGAGAGATTGCAGCTGGCAGAGTGCAATAGCAGACATGGTGAACAGGCTGCCTGTGTGTCCTCTGGAGGTGTCAAGAGAGGAAGGGGAGTATTATCCACACCGATTGGAGTCCTCTTGGGCTGGCTTTGAACTCACCTCATGGGATGTTTCTGTAAATGAATGACTCCAAGGGTCACAGTGGCATTTGGAGAGTGAGGCTGGATTGGTTTAGGCAGGCCTGTGCAGGTAGGTGGCTCTGTGCTGGGTGTGGGCCCACGTGTGTGAGAGAGTGAGTGCTGTGTGGCAGAGTGTGTGCTGTCTGCCTGCTCAGGACAGAAGCTATGTCCAGCAGAGAGCTAAGAATGGGGACTTGACAGCAGTTCATCCTGATGCTGGGTGGGCCCAGGCTCTGATGGTGCTGGGAAGAAGGGACCCCAAGCACATGACCTGAGCAAGCTGAGGAGCAAATACCAGCTGGATAGGCCCTGGCCCTCTCTGGATCCACAGGATAGAGACCCAGTAATATGCCAAGGTAGGTAGTGGTCCAACAGGGCTGGCCGAGGATGGAGCCAAACCCACCAGGGGCCTGGATAGTGCTTTAGTTGCCTCCTCTTCCTGACAGCCCTGGGCACCAAGGAAACAGTTTCCTATCAAGAATCCTGTCATTATTCCATGTAGGGCTGATCAGTACCTTATATGTCCCCTGCTGGTCTTATAGGCACTTTCACTGAGAAGGGTGCTGGCCAGGGTACATCTGGGAGCCAGCCTTGAGCCCCTGGCCCCCACAGGCATGCCCCAGTGTGTGTCAGGCAGAGGGGCGTGGGCCCCCACGTCCCCCACACAGCTGGCAGCCTCTCGGGCATACCGGTGAGTAAGCTGCCAGAGGGAGGGAGGGAGGCTGTGTGCCCACAGAGGCAGGACGACACCAACAAGGAGCCTTCGGGAGAACAGGCTGGAAAAGAAAAGCACTGAGGTTTTCTTTTTCTTTCCTTTTTTTTTTTTTTTTTTTCTCTTCTGCCTAAAGGGAGTGCCACTTCCTGGGCTCAAGACAAGTGCCAGCCTGCAGTGGGAGAGAGTGAGGCCCAGCTACCCGAAGGAGCAGTCAAGGTAAGGTTCCTGCTGCTGCTGTAGGCTCTGGTTTCCAGGACTGGGGACTGAGGCATTAAGGTCATTCCAGCTGGGACAGGAGGCTAAATCCATGTTCCTGAAGAAGCTATGGGTCCTTGGGCTAAGGAGTCCCATACCCTGTCCAGCCTGCCACCCTTCTCCAGGTGGATTTTGAAACAGCCCCAATCCAAGCCGGCCTCTGGCCCCTTGACCAGGAGAAAGACTTGTTTCCATAGTGCCTGCATTTACTTCCTGTTCCTGCTGGGCCAAGCCAGTACCACCAGGATGTCCCTATAGGAGGCCCCTCTCATCTCACCCCTCATGTATTCATTCCACAAATATTTATGGAGCGTCCGTCCGCTGGGTCCCAGGCTCTGAGTCACAGTCTTTCACTGAGCTTGACCTGGCACAGATTCTGACACTGAGACTCAGTGTCAGGCCAGGGTCAGGGGGCCACCTGGCTGAGTGCACTCCCTCCTCACAGACCTCAGGCTCCCCACCTCTCCTATAAGCTTACTGGCTGGGTGGGCTCCAGGAACATAAGGCTCAGTGAGGTGGGGATTATAAAGTATGGGTTCCCCCAGAGCTGCAGAGCTAATGCAGTGCAGTCTCCCATTTGCTCTTTCCCTGGCATTATATGACAAGGTCAGAGCTTCCTGCATTTCTGCTTAGGGTCTTCCTTGAGCTGGTCCCGATGGGAAATGGGCTCCAGGAGTAGACAACCAGTTCAAGGCTCAGTGGTCCCTAGGCCTGTGGACCTAGGATCTAACCTAGGGGGCACTGAGGCCTGTGGGCTAACCAGGGGACCCCTTTCCAGGCAGGCTTCCCTGCAATGGTCCTGGTATTAGGGTCTGGAATCTAGTGACAAGAGGAAAAGGAAAGGAAAGGGTTGGCACCAGGAGAAAGCCTTTCTGGAAACACTGATTTGTAAAAGCTTCACACCCCTGAGGGTGGTGGCAGGGTAGGAGTGTTGGGACTGCATAGTCCATCCAGTCCTCAAGAATGGATTGATTCTTTGTGAGTTTTCTGAGCTCTCTGGGACAGGCCAGCCAATGCAGAGCACACTCTTCACTATTCACTCCTAAGGATAACCACCAATGTCCCCTGTCCTGGGAGAATACATGGGATAAGTTCAGGAGGAGCCCATAAGTATTTCCCACACCTGGCTCCAGGATGAGGAAAATGACCCAGCTGTGGGAGTATTTCCTGCTTCCTCTTAAAAGGTGACTCTAAACTTGGGAGGCCTCCAGGTATGTGGAACTGCACAGTGGTGGTGCCTAGCTGGTGGGCCCAATGGCAGAGGCTAGTGAGGAGCGGGCAAATAACAAGCCAGCAGGGTGGCAGCTGGTGGTCCAGGAGGGAGCAGAGGGCTTTGGCCTGCTCTGTGGAAACCCCACTCTTTGCAGGGTTCCAGGGTGAGCTGTCCACCTGGTCCTAGAGGCCTGTACCTTATGAGGACACACCCTCTACCCTCATGGGAGTTCAGTCTCAGAGCCCAGAGGAGGCTAAACTGAGAAGTGAGAGATATGAGGTGAAGGGAATCTTATCTTTCCTGGTGTCTTGGTCTGTTGTGCTGCTATAACAACATGTGAGACTGGGTAATTTATATATAACATAACTTTATTTGGGTCAAAGTTCTGGAGATTAGAAAGTCCAAGACTGAGATGCTCACATCTGGCAAGGCCTCTTGCTGTATCATCCCATGGCAGAAGGCTGAAGGGCAAGAGAGAGTAAGAGAGGGCCTAACTCTCCAGGAGTGGTGGCTCATGCCTATAATCCCAGCAGCTCCCAAGGCTGAGGCAGGAAGATCACAAGTTCAAGGCCAGCCTTAGCAACTTAGGCCCTAAACAACTTAGCCAGACTCTGTCTCAAAATAAAAATAAAAAGGAGCTGGGGGTATAGCTCAGTGGTTAAGTGCCCCTGGGTTCAGTCCCCACTACCCTCTCCCAAATAAGAGAGAGGGCCTAACTCACTTTTGTAATAAACTCTTATGCTGGAGACATTAATTCATTTGTGAGGGCCCTCAAGACCCAAACACTTCTTGAAGTTCCCACCTCTTCAGTCTTATTGCATTGGGGAGTAAGTTTCTAACACATGAACTTTGGGGTACACATTCAGACCACAGCATCTGTCAAGATGTGGGATCCAGGCAGTGCTTTTTCTGGCTACCTGACTTGAGGCAGGTGGTAGGGATTGTGTGCTTACTAAGTACAAAACACTGGTGGCCAGAAGATGGGTGGGGAAAAGTGCTGATAGATAAATGGGACAGAACCCTTGCCTTGGGGAAGCTTATAACCCTTTGATAGACAATGTAAAGGAAAGCTGAGCATGGGGTCAACCCCGCCAGAAACAAGCTGATCTCAGAGCCACAGTCAGCACCTGGGTGGTTTTGTCCTTCCGCCCACTCTGGGCCCCAGACTCATCGCTGAAATTGTCAGCCATGACTCATCCAGTCCAGATAATTTATAAAATTAAACCAATACTAGAAGATGATTCTTAACATAGACTTTATACAGATGGACCAAAGGGAAAAAAAGATAAGAATGAAAAAACACTTGTGGAAGAAGCTTCAAGCTTCAGGTCTCTGCAAAAGATGGGTGCTCAGGGAGATACCTAAGTGTAGCAAGACACAGGATGACAGGGTTAACAGTGCAGAGTCAGCAGGGTGAGTGTCAAGCCTGGTGTTGCCTCTTCCTGGTGACTTGGATAAGTTACTTCATGTCTCTAGGTCTTGATTTCATCTCCTGTTCAACAGAGATAATTATAGTACCTATGAGATATGGTTGTTGAGAGAGCATTAAATAAAACAATATGGGAACTGCTAAGATTACTGAGGTGCCATGAGGAAGAGACCACACCTTGTTTAGGCTTTCTGGAGGAGGTGGCTGTGGAAGAACCCTCCCCTGAAGAGAAGCAAAGCTCTCAGCATGCTGGTAGATCTATGCCCATCTACGCTAGGAAGAATTGCAACACTAGGTCGATTTATTCCCCCAATAGCAAATTGTTTGCCCACTGAGGTTCTTTCAGGAATTAATTGAGACTTTCCCCCCCTTTTTCTAGAACTAGGGATTGAACCCAGGCTCACTCTACCTTGAGTCATATCCCCAGTTTCCCTGCTTTTTTTTTTTTTAGATGGGGGTTTCACTAAGTTGCCCAGGCTGACCTTGAACTTGCAATCCTCCTGTCTCAGCCTCCCAAGTAGCTGGGATTTTAGATATGTGCCACTGTGCCTGGCTACTTGAGACTATTAACAGTTCCTTCTGCAGTCTGTAATTGAAGTATAGAGATCTTGGAGTTGGCTGCACAAAGCAATCAAGAGGCTGGATATGGCCTTGGTCCCATTCCTCTTCAGGCCTGGAATATTTTGTCACATGGTGTCCACAGTTCCTTGAGGAACCATATACTAATGACCACCCATCTAAAGCACAAAATTGGGAGGTGTTGCATGTGAAAGAAGTGGACTGGAAACCACAGGGAGCTCTTTGACCACTCTGGCAAGTGACTTGGAAATGCCTGGTAATCATAAGGCTCAGTCTGAGACATTTCTGCTATTCTTACCAAATGTTTATCTGTCCTATGAATTTAAAAAAGGTAATCCCACATTCTATTCACCTCAAAAAAAAAAAAAAAAAAACACCCTTATAACTACATAAGAGGCCAAATGGGCCTCATCCCTACAAAGGAACACCCATGCCGGCCAGCATTTTCTATAAAACGTCATTATGATACATCAGGCAGTGCAGAGACCCAAGTATTTACAGAGAAACACTGATGACTACTTTTGCACACCTGTGGGTTCTCTGTGGCAACCAATTCTGCCAAAGTGGTGCCTTCATCAGCAAATCCAGGCGTCTCTGCCCTGGTCATAATCTGCTTGGGCTCTGGTTGGCCCACAGCTTCTGTGCATTCAGGCCAAGTAGGTGGAAGTAGAGTTTTGTCCTTCATTACATACTCAGGCTGCCCAGGACCTGGGGAGGGCCCCTTTGGGTGCTCAGAGAAGCAGGTGCAGAAAGTGCAGGTAGGTGGTGCATTTGTTCTGGCCTCTGATCCCAGTGCAGCAGGACCCAGTCCACTCTCCCCAGGGCAAATAGCAACAAACCAGTCACCTTGCTCAAGGTGTTCTGCTGCCTGCCTGCCTGCCTGCCTGCCTGGTGAAGGGGCTCCTGAAGGTTAAGGCAGCAGTAGAGTTAAAACCGGGAGGACTGGTTCTGTGGTTCAGCTTGCTGGCCTGGAGCATCTCCAGCTCCATTTTGTTTCTTCAGCTTCAAATGAGGCTCCGTATGGAATTATGCAAAGGAACAGGGGAAGAGGGAGATAGGGGACCAGTTACACCAGAGTCTCCTTGCATGGCTAGAGCACAGTCCCAGGTCAGCAAGGAGGAGCTCAGAGGAGGAAAGAGTACCATAAGGGAACTGGTCATCTCAGATTGCTACACCACATTCAAGTCACAGGGAGTCCTCTGAGAATGTCTAGTCCAAACCGCATCGTTTTCCCCCAGGGAAACAGCACAAATAAAGAATGTCCTGAGATCACACTGCTAACTCGGGGAAAGAGTTAGTTTCAGGCCCAGGGGTTCCAATTCCTGCCCAGTACTTTTCTACTGCCCAGGCTGCCTGTCCATCTTACAGCAGCATCAACAGGGCCCCCCACAGGAGCAGATAAGAACTGCTGGGTAGCTTGAAGGCTTGAGAGCATCTGTGCTGCCTGCCTTTGCAGGGGCAAATGGACCCTGCCCTCCCATCCTGCATCCTATCCTGCTCAACACAGAGTCCCAGCCCAGCCCATGCTTGTTAACCAAGGGCTCCCCAAGGACAGACTTGTTCCCCAGTACCAGGTCACTTTCTGATAAAGAGATCTAACTGATTTGTAAATGAATCAACTCGAGTTCTGTGACCCAGGTAGCATCTTACACTTTAACCATAGGCTGATATGCCTTAAACCCAAGAAGGGAGTAATAACAGCGTCTAGACATGAGAGAGTCTGGCAGAGGGTGGTCTTCTCCTGGTATATACTTTCAACCAAAGGCAGGAATTTAAATGTGTAATAGCCACCATCAGAGGTCAGTTTCCAAAAGGAGGAGGGCAATTACCTATCACTCTGTCACCAGGTTCAGGCTGGATAAGAAGACTTTTATAATCCACTGGAGTGGATCTTGCTGGAGGAGGATGTGTCTGGGATCTGGAAAGGTGGGAAGAGGTGCAACTCTCAGTCCTGGGGAGGTTTGGAGACAGGCCCAGGAGCAGGAACACCAGGCATGGTGAAGCAGATGCTCAGGGCTCCTATGGAGGAAAAGGGCAGGGTGGTGGGGAGGAGCTGCCCTCAGACATCCACCAACCCTATAAAGGCTGTTGTACTGGCCACTAGGGAGGGTGTGACAGTGGTATGACCATGACCTGCCATGTCAGCTTTCACAGGAATGTCCCAACAGCTACCTCTGTCGCAGTCCAGGGCTCTGTGAGGTGTATGCACCAGAGCTAGGGAAGGAAAGAAAGACTCAGAGAGCAGATAGCAGCCTAGCACAGACTAAGTGACAGACAGACCATGCCTTCTAACACTGATCCAGGGCAGATGCAGAGTGGTCAGTGCTCCCTGGAGGCCACACAGCTCACAGCTGCAGCCTATGTGCAATTAGAGCTAAGATGTGCTGCCCACTGGGTTGGGGATGGGGCTTGGGCAGTTAGCAGGCTTCCTCAGACTCTTGCCTTCCTTGAGACTTGGGTCTTGGCCCTCACCTGGTCAGGCACAGGTTTTCTGCTCCCCTAATACTCTCCTGTCCTCCCTCAAAGTCAGGCCCTGGGCTCCATGGCACAGCCCTGCCCCAACATCAGACCTGGAGTGGCCACTGGAGGCTCAGGAGAGAGGAGGACAATGAAGAGTTTCCTTTCAAGGAGGCTTCCAGCTGTCAGTTCTGCCAGCAATAATGCCAGCCAGAGAGCTAAAATGCTAGCAAGACATTTGGTAGAACTTTAGAGGCCATTAAGAGCAGGGGCTGCAAATGAGTTGTAGTGAGAAGATATTAAATGAATCTATCATGTCTCCAGAATGAGTGTCCTCAGTGCAGAAGTGGCTCATTCTGTTCCCCAACCCTTCTCAGGGCAGCTCAGCATGTACCCCAAGTACCTGGGAAGGGTGATCCCTGCATCTGAGCAGCTCATCCCAAGTTACCAGGTCTCTTTGGCACTGTCAGACAAGCTTGATCCCCGATACCAGTTTGTGTTGTGGGGGGTAGTCCTATATATTTCCACTGGCATAGAGAGTCTAGTACAGTTCAGAACTTGAGAGACAGGCAAAGAGAGGCTTGAGGTTCTGGGTATGATAGTTTCTCTCTGTTGAGGTTCAGGATATGAGCAGGACACATCTGTCCAGCAGCCAGACAGGAACCCATGGATTTTCCCCAAACACTTAGCTGGGCCCCAGACAGGGCTGGGGTTCTCTCTCTGGGATCCAAAGTGGATTGACCTGTTGGGTCAGTTTAGCAAGTGGTAGCCTTGTCTTCTGGAAGAATCCTGGGATTGTGTTCTGTAGTACACCAAACTGGGTTCGATTCCTCCCTGTGGCACGTGCGTGTGTGTGTGTGTGTGTGTGTGTGTGTGTGTTTGTGTTTGTTCATGTGTGTGCCCAGGTGGAGGAGGGGAGCTTTCTCTTTGACTTCAGCAGCTATGCTTGCCCTGTTAGGAGCCACTGGTCCTCAGGATCCCTGTACCCTACTGCTCTGGACTTCATCACTCCACCACCTTCCCAGGGGAGGAGAGCACTCTTTCCCATTATCCATGTCAAGAAATTGAGGTTCCGGACATGCTATAAATTTAAAGAGGCAAAAGGGACTGCAGTCTCGACACTACCTCTCTCCTGCCCAAGGGCACCATGGGCCTGGCACTTGCTCCCTCAGCTTATGCTGCCAGGCCCTTGGAGCTTTGCACCTGCCTTTTAGCCCCACTAACAGAAAGATATGGGTGGTCTCATCAGCATGAGAACAATGCTCCAGGCCAACTCCAGAGCAGGAAGGATCAGGTACTGTAAGGCAGCTTGGAAGAGAGGAGGGGGAAGGGATCTCCTCCAAAAACTGCCTCTCTCCTAGGGCTGGAGGCTCCAGGTGAGTGGCATTTACTTCTCCTGGAGCCCAGGTTCCAGAGCATCCTCTGGCCATGCAGTGAGCAGATGCTTCAGACCCCATCTCCTTAGCAGTCCCTGCATGTGGGTCTGATGTTGGCCCCATTTTGGATCTGCGAAGGGCAGATGGTTTGATACAGGAACTTCAGGCAGATGCTGGCTCATGATAGGAAAACCCTGCACATGGTTCCTAGCAGAGAACTCAGTGACACCTCTGCCTCTCACACCTGGCCCTGTGAGTGGGATCCTCATGCCCTGCTCAGAAGTGAGGGAGGAGCATTCCCCACATTCCTCTGTATCTCACCTGAATCCCCCTTCCCTGGGCAATAGTCAGTTGGCCTCTCTCCACCAACTGTTTGGATTATCCTTGGGACCAAGCACTTCTGAGCAGCACAGAGTTAAGAGAATAGGCTTTGGTTCAGATGTACTTTCGTTCAAATTCTACCTTAGTCCATTTGGGCTGCTGTAACAGAATACCATAGACTGGTGCCAGAAATTTTTCTTACAGTTCTGGAAGCTGGAAAGTCCATAATCAAGGTGCTGGCAGATTTGGTATCTGGTAAAGGTCCACTTCCTCGTTCATAAATGGCTCTTTTCACTATAACCTCACATGGCTGAAGGAGCCAGAGACCTTTCTGGGGCTGCTTTCATAATAATGCTAACCCCATTCATGAGCATTCTGCCTTCATGAGCTAATCACCCCTAAAGGCCCTACCTCCTAATACCCTCATATTGGTGATTAAATTTCAACATAAGAATTTGGAAGGGGCACAAGCATTTTGTAAATAGCAGTAATTATGGGATCTTAAGCTAGTTCCTTAGCCACTCTGTGCCTTAGTTTCTTCATCTGTAAAATGAGAATAATGATAGTATAATGCTTACATCCAAGGATCATTGTGAAGACTGAGTGAGATAATATGTGCAAACCGTTTAGCACAGGGCCGAGTCCATCAGGCCCATCAGAAGCATTCAGTAATTGACAGGCATTATTGTTACTATTATCAGAGAAGAGCAGAGGCATTCAGAGGAAGGAGCCCTGCAAGCTTGTTAGCAGGTTCCTGATCCCCAGGAAGCTTTTCAAGTCATGAGCAGAAAGGTGCAGAGAAAGGATAATGTGTTTGTATTTCTAAACCACAAGTCGATTCATATCTTTCCTCTTTGGCCCTAACCTGGGCTCTCAGCCCTGGCTGCTGATGCTCAGATGTTACAACATTTCTGACAACCACAGTATGAGAGCGCTGGGAAGTGGCTGCCCCACCCTGTGCCTGCCCTGAGGCCCTTGTAGACCATGCTGACCAGCTAATACCCCAGAGCAGGCAAGGCTCCAAAAACCCCTTTCTATGTGAAATGTCTGTTTTGGGTGCCTGTGTCTAGGGCTCCAGGCCATTATAGAATGGCAGTGCCTGGACAACTCCCTCAGCCAGCAGCCAAGGCTCTTCAGAGGGGCCTGTGCCTATGCTCAGCATAGTAACCTGGGAAGGGGGCCAGAGAGAGGCATGGGGACACTGGAGGAGATGCTGTCCCCCAGACTGCTCCTGACACTTACCACACTTCTGCCTTCTCCTCCTGGGCAGAGCTGAGCTGTATACGGATCAGAGGAGGACAGAAGAGGGAGAGTCACAAATAGGAATTAATCACTCAGAACCCATCCTGCATGTCCCAGTCATCCCAATGTGCAGGGCAACATCCAACCCCTTGCACCTGAACCACATGTAGAAGAAGCTGGAAGTTCAGAAATGTGGTACTATGGTGGCCCAGGAGTCCTCTGGTCTAGTCTCATATTTAGTATGGCAATTTTTTTCTCTGGCATATCTATTATTCTCTATTAATCGCCTCCACTGTCATTACCTCCTTAGTCTTATTTAGGACTCTGCCTCTCTAAAAACTCAAGCCCCACTGCCTCTCCCAAGGGTGAGAAGAACCTAGGAGTTCTGGGATTTATTCCATGTAAGGTGAAGATAGGACTTAGCTAGTAGCTATTCTGGGATACCCAATCCTGGATTCAAATAAATTAAATACTAGTTCATTTTTAATAATTTTGACACTTACTATATTTTAACAGTTCAAAGGTACTTCTTGGGACTGTGGTTTTGGTACATAGTATTTATATTAAAAGAAAATAATTCACATGTGCATTGATGAGTCACTATAAAGTAATTTAGGGTGTTGCTTCTAAGTTCAATCAATAATGCATTTCATTCTAGCTTTGGTTGGTGGTTCATTTCGAATTCTTACCAACTAATCTCTACTTCCTCCCTCTATATAGCACACCCATCTTATAGCCAGTATCAGGCCACTGCACTCATGTTCCTGGATAACTAATCTGTGGGGAAAGCCATACTTGTGCCTTGCATGGTCCCATCCTTGCATGGTCCCATCCTTAACTCAGTAGTCAGCTTCCTGGGCAGCCACTGGAGGTCACTTTGTCTAACAGAGTAAGGCCAACAGTGTCCAGTCAGAGGAAAGACAAAGAATCACCTGGAAAAGACACAAAGAAGAGGAGGGGGAGATAGAGTAAGGAAAGGAGAATGGAAACTAAATAAATGTCCATCTGTGTGTTGGGAAGCCTTCCCGTAGCACACAGGGCCAGTCAATGCTACCTGGCACAATGTCTTCCCTGGAGAAGCTGAGGGCATCAGAGCTTCTGGTGCAGACAGATACAGGGTCTGCAACAGTCCCCTAGATGGTTTGGGGACTGGTGAATTCCCATGGATCAACTTCTATTTGGTGAGAGTCTTAAAGTATGTATAGCAACAGAGTCCACAGTGTAATGACTTATCCACAAATAGCACTGTTATAATCAAAGAATCAGTGAATAAAACTATGTGGGAATAGTGACCTCAAGAATTGAAATTTGAGGTACCCAATTAGGGTTAAAAAAAAAATCACTGGGCACATTGGTGCATGCCTGTAATCCCAGCTACTCAGGAGGCTGAAGCAGGAGACTCCCAAGTTTAATGTCAGCCACAGCTATTTACAGAGGCCCTAAGCATACCCTGTCTCAAAATTTAAAAAATAAATAAATAAAATAAAAGGGGACTGGGGATATAGCTTGGTGGTTAAGCACCCCTGGGTTCAATCCCAACTACCAAAAAAAAAAAAATCCCCACACTGACACTGGCAGTTACCCAGCCACCACTTAAAGGCAGCCATTTGGGGTCCAGATGTACTGCATTTCCAAGCCAGAATCCCCTCAGCACTCAGCCAGCACCCAGCCCTCTCTGGAGACCCAAGTCAAGGACAAGAGTCTTCTCACTTCCTTGTTGGAGAAGACACAGACAGGTGGTCCCAGCCCCTCCACTTAACATAAAATCTGTCCTCTGTCCCAAAAGAAACAGAGCAAACCTGTCCCAACCTACTCCAAATGGGAAGCCAGGAATGAACCACTGGAAATGCCATCCTGATCTTATACCAGGTCACTGCTGGGTACAACCAGGGGATGCTGGCTCTCGAAAAGAAACAGAACTTTTGTATGGACCTTCTCCTTTGTTCCAGGATGCTGTACTCCTCAAAAGTCCCCTACCCTGGAATCCAAGGGCCAGAGCATTGTCAGGACTAAGCAAGGTGTGATGGGGAATTGTAATCCCTTTAAATCCTGCTCTCCTGCCTGTACAAGGCGACTACCCCCAGGAGAATTTTGGGATGGGACAGGCAGGCCAAAGTGCCAGGTTTTAGGATTCCAGCTTGGGCTCTCCAGGATGTGTGGGTGGCACCCCGGCACCTCTTAGGTCCCACAGAGTGGGCCTGCGGCTCCATAGCGTGCATCTGCCAGGCAAATTAATGAGTTAATTACCAGCCAGTGCTCAGCGGATAATCCAGGTCGGGTCTTTGCTTGGCGGGCGGACAGCTGCGGGAGTGGCAGCGTCAGGGCTCCAAGGCTACTCGAGCATTGGAGGGAAAGCGCTGGGCAGGGGTCGTCTCTCTGGCAGCGGGGCTCCTTGTCGCGCGGCCTCTGCACCCCTGGGCGATTTTTCCCAGGCTCTGCTTTCGCTATGTCCTACCTGAGGCCACACCCTGAAATCAAACTCGCGGCCAGGTGAAGCGGCGCTGCACAAACATGTAAGCGCGGCCCCTCCTCGCCGTTCCTCGCGCCGAGGTCCCTCCCGCGGAGGGCGGGCCCGGTTCCCGCGGCCTCTCGGAGCGCTCACGGGCTTCCCGCTCGGCAGGTGGGTGTTCGGC
Source organism: Sciurus carolinensis (assembly GCF_902686445.1). NCBI lineage: Eukaryota > Metazoa > Chordata > Mammalia > Rodentia > Sciuridae > Sciurus > Sciurus carolinensis. The sequence goes on along the minus strand of NC_062214.1, from coordinate 112,083,996 downwards.
CGCTGCCAAAGGCCGGCGATCCCCCTCTCGGCCGGGGCCGCGAAGAGGGGACAGGCCTTCCCTCCCGCGTGCTCCCTTACCCCGGCTTTCAGTCCCCGAAGTTCGAGGCTGGCCGGCGCGGGACAGAGGGGCCTTGCGCGCAGGCACAGCGGGCTCGGCGCCCCTGGAGCGCAACCTATTCGGTGTGTGCACCACCTCTGCGCAGGGAGGCCGTGACCGCGCCAGCTCCGAGCGCGGCGGGGAAAGGGGCCACCCCGGAAGCTGCGCTGTGCCCACCCCCGCCTCCTGCCGGAGCCCGGCTGGGAACCGGTCGCCGCCTCTGGCACCTGATATCACTCAGCTGGGAGGCTGGCGTGGGGCAACTCCCAACGTCCTAGACTCCAACCAGTCACAAAATCTGAGGGACACTTACTACATTTGTCACAATGTTATTTCTTAGGTGCTTCTGTTTAGGCCTGCGGTGGACTGGCCCGGAAAGGTCCTTGGTCTTCGCTCAGTGCCCAAGAGAGCTGACTGCTGAAGGGTGAGGAGACCCAAAGAAGAGGAGACCGGGAAGGCCGCCCAGAGGAGGTGAGTGAAGAACCTGTAGCCCTAGAGCCTTCTCCATAGCTTCCTCAGAGGAAAACCAGGTGGGACAGTGGGCAGGCTCCCTCCTGTTAGGCAGTGGCTTAGACCCTGCTAGGAGTGATTTTTCAGTCCTTAGTGGCTGCATATTGTCACTCATACCACCTTACCCCATCATAGGTCATGAAGACTTCAAATGACTTGCCCTGGCCCTGGCCCAGCTTCTGATTGTCATCAGGTCTGATGCCTGTCTAGGGTGAGGCAGTGTCAGCCAGGCCAGTTGCATTGAATGCACGCTTGCAGAAGAGGCTTCCAAATAGGAAGGGAGGTAGCAGCCCCAGCATCTGTGCTGAGCAGGGCAGGAGTTGGGGACTCCAGGAGTCCCAGGCAGAGATGCTCTAGCTCTGCACATCCCAGCCTGCCAGCTGGTTCCCCAGATCCCCAGACTTGCTAAAATTGCCTCAGCTCTTCACATAGACAGGGAGTAGCTTTGCCTATGAGGTGTAGATGCTGCTAGGAACACCAAGGGCCAAGATACTAGAGTTCCCGAGATTTAGGTTGCATTCTCTGTATCTTCCTGTGTTCTGGTGTTTGCTAGCCTCCTTTGGTTTGTTTTACTAGGTGGTGGGCAAAGTGGGGTCTCCAGTCTGTTTATTTTTGTGTCTGGTTTAACATATATTGCAATGCTGTGAATTATTCTCTTGCCAAACAGGGCAGTGACTGAGAACACAACATTTTTAATCAAAAGAACTGGGTTTGAATTCTGACTGCCTGTGACTCCTTTGGCACATTGTTTTATTTCCCTCCAAACTTTTTAATGTCCTCAACTGTAAAATGGGGGGGGGGGGATTGCATTCTCACAGGATAGTTGTGAGGAGTAACTATAATGATAAATGTCCTTCAGCCCCAGAGGCAACCTCACTGGCCTCTAATTGGAAAAGTTTAAACAACCCTGAGCCCTCCTCTCTTAGAGGACTTTGAGAATGGTCTGGCTATTTGGCAAGACACTGTTGCAGGGTGTTAGAACAAAGCAATAGGAATAAAGTAAAGGCAGAGTGTTCATGGAAGGCAAATAGTGTGGGAGACCCTAATTCAGGATCTCTGGCTCAAGGAAGGGGCCATTTCTGGAAGGAGATCTGACTTTAGTGGGAGAAGCAGCAACACCCTCAGTACATGTCACATGTGTTCACATGTTCATGGGTGACCCTGACTGTACCATTACCATGGGTGCTGTCTGGGTTAGAGGGAGCATTCAGCTCAAGGATTCTGGTTTCATCTCTGCTCTAAATAGCTGTGTGATCCAGGACAGGTCATTTGCCTTCTCTGGGCACTTGGTATGGTGAATGAACTTGGAGTCAGACTTTGCATCCCAGTTCCACACTGACCATCTTAGTCAATTGCTTTTCTCTGAGCCTTGATTTCTTCATTTATACAACAGATCTTATAATATCTACATTAACCATTACATGTACTAATAAGAAGAACCTAGCACTGTATCTGGCATGTGACAGGCACTTTCTGTGTGTATATTCCCATTCTTGTCTCCTCCTTCTTCCTAGCCACCTTCCATCTTTACAATGGGCCCAGTAAAATAGGTTCAGCTTATCTCAGTGGTTTCATGAGCATAAAGTAAGGAGGCAAGCAAAATAGAGATATGGAAAGTTAAGGACTGCCAAAACACAAGAGAGTCTTGCAGTTAGGGACTGTGGAAAATCTTTATGGCAAGATATTAAGGTCTTGAGTCTCTGCATGTGGAAACTGTTGAAATCTGAGATGGTAAGGAGGTCCCGGGTCTGAAACCCTCCAAGGAATGTCATTCTTCAGGTGTTCCTTTGGAGACAACCCCAAGCCCAGAAAGCCCAGTGCTGTGCACCCAGAGATGGGCACAGGTTGGGATTCAAGGCACAGTAAATAGAGTCAGAGGGCTGGTCTGGCCTGAGCCACTGCTGGACCGCAGCCCCGAGGGGTTGGAGCTGGACGGAGAGGCAGCCTGAGTCAATATTGACCTTCCTCAGCTGGCCAGCCTGGCTCTTTGGCCTGTCATTCAGCTGAAGTGTTGACAAAAGCCACTGAATGAGCTTCATCATTGTATTTTTACAATTTTGAACAACACCCCATTATCTCTTCCCTGGTGATTCACTGGGGCCTGTGGTATGGGAATCATAGCAAGGGCAGGGAACCCAGACATTTTGACTGATTATATGTGCAGCACCTACTACCCTGGCACAAGTTTCATTCTTCCTGGGTCACTTGAGTGGGACAGCAGAACCTCTGGATACTGCCCAGTCTGCTGGGGACTTCTAACACTTCAGTGCACTGGCCCTGTGAAAGTCTACAAAGCCTGTGGGTGATGAGGCAGAGGCCATGGCCCCAACCTAAGATCTTCTACCCTGCATGTGGCAAGCTGGCAGAAAAGCCAAGGAAATTTCCTTCCCTGTGATGTATCTTTTGGAGCCAGGATAGGGTGCTGGATGCTGTCCTTCCTGCCTCTCATGTCACATGAAGAGGAACAGATGGCATACCTGGACCAGGGGAAGCTGAGGAGAGACAGAGTTCAACTCCACACAAAGGAAAAGCAGTGAGGGGACAGAAGCAGGGGCCTTGGGAAGGGACAAGAACTCTCTATTGATGAACACATTCAAGCAGGGTATGGGTAGGCTCTGTGGGAATGCCACAGAGGGACAGAAATTTGGGCAGGGTAAAGGGGCCAGTCAGAGGATGAAGTTTGCACTGCCATCTCTTCAGGTGGCACTGGCTAGCCTATAGCAACATCAATGTGAGAGAAGCAAACCAAACCTGCCCAAGAGCAAGGATTTTGTCTTGTTTACCATGGCCCCCAGAGCCTGGAGTAGAGCAGGTACATAATAATTTGTGTGTGTGTGTGTGTGGTACTGGGGATTGAACCCAGTGTCTCACGCATGCTAAGCAAGCACTCCCCTTTTTATTTTGTTTTGTGACAGGGTCTCACTAAGTTACTGAGTCTGGTCTTGAACTTATGGTCCTCCTGCCTCAGCTTCCTGAGTAGCTAGAATTACAGGTGTGCACCACTGTCCCCAACCACAATAAATACTTTATGAGTAAAGGAATTAATAATGTAATTTTATATTTTAAAAAATTCTAGAGGGCTGATGTTGTAGATTAGTGGTAGAGTGCTTACCTAGCATGTGTGAGGTACTGGATTTGATCCTCAGCACCACATATAAATAAATAAATTAAATAAAGGCCCATGGACAACAAAAACAACAACAACAACAACAACAACAACAAATTCCAGAAAGTAAAGGTTGAGGAAAAGGAGAATCTCCTTGATTAATGAGACTATTTCTGTGAATGGCTATCTTCTGTTCAAGGGGGCTGGGTGAGGCCCATCCCTCCTCATAGGAAGGAGAGTGACAATTCTGAAGGCCAGTTAAAAGAGGTCAAGCAACCCTGCTATAGATCTCAGGTGAAGAGACCCAGCACTGGAAGGGGCAGACTTTTCTGCAGGCATTCTGGGACTGGATGGTTGTGGTAACAGGGATACTTTTCTAAGTTCTGTTGAAGCCAGGAGGTGCTTTCCTCTGTCTTGGGGCTATGATTCTAGGATAGATGCTTCCCCAGGGTGTCTTAGATGGGCCTGAGAATGACACAGGGTGGGGGTAGTGGGTGCTGATGGCTAACTGCAGTCAAAATCACCTCAGGGCCTGGGTCAGAATCTGTCCCTTCCTTGCTGCTGTACTTGGATAAATTACTCGGTCTCTATGGCTTTCGGGTTCCTTCCCTGTGTGATAGATATAGTAGCAGTGCTCCCTCATAGCTTTGTGGTCAGAGATCACATTCAACACTCTCAGTTCAGAGCCTGGGTCTTGCTCTAGGCTCTCCCTGAGGGGTGATTATTAAAAATACCCAGATCTGCTCCTTGAGCTAGAAGCTATTTCTCCCCCTCACTGCCTGGAAAAGCTGGCAGAGGGGAATGAGTCCATTCTCTTGTCATTAGTGGAAATGCTGAGGTCTAGAGAAGAAGGAAAATAGACCAACAGCCCCAAGGTCCCAGGTTGAGCCTCATAGTCCTGAATATGAGCTCTGATAAAATGCCCTGAGCCTCTCCCACTCTCACTCACTGGCATCTTGAGCTGGGTGTCCTCTGCTGTTCTGGGAACCAGGAACCAGCCCTGTTGGCAGCTGCTGCTTCTCTTCTCGCTTGCCGGAAATGGTGGGAAATCCCACCAGCCTCACTCATAGCAGACACTTTACCAACATCCCAGACCTTACACAAGAGACCAAATCTTACCCCTTCAGAGAAGCTACAAAATTGTCTACAGTCATTTTTCTGGAAGGAACTTTCCCAGCCCTTTTTATTTATTTTTTTAATACTAGGGATTGAATCCACGGGTGCTTTAACACTGAGCTACACCTCCAGCCATTTTTTATTTTTTATTTTGAGACAGGGTCTTACTAAGTTGCTTAGAGCCTCACTAAGTTTGCTGAGGCTAGTCTCGAACTTGCAATCCTCCTGCCTCCATCTCCTGAGTTGCTGGGATTACAGGCGAGCTCCACCATACCTAGCATTCTTGTGACTCCCTTCAGTGAGCCAAACGTCCTTTCCATGAAAGGGATTCAATGTGTGGAAACAGCCCAAACTCATTCAAAGTCAGGCCTAGACGCTGCCACTTCTGGGAAAAACCCAGATGAGGGGTTAAGAGAATTGCTGACATTGATTCAAGACAGGCCCCAAAGATGGTTCCCAAAGAGGAATTCTAGGAATACCAGAGCATGTTTGGAACAGAGAGATGCATTCCCAAAAGGTCTGCCTCAAATGGCAAGGCTCATTTGAATGTCCAAGCTACTATAGGTTTAAATATGAACTTAAGGGGCTGGGATTGTGGCTCAGTGGTTGAGTGCTTACCTAACATGTGTGAGGCAGTGGATTTGATTCTCAGTATTGCATATAAATAAATGAATAAAATAAAGGTCCATCAACAACTAAAAAAATATTTTTAAAAAATGAACTTAAGTCTCTGTAGCTCTGCCCTAGGTCTGTGAACCCCACAGCTCTGGAAGCCTTAGCAATCCAGGCCCCAACACATGGATATCTTCTGGAAGGAGGAGAAGCAATCTGAGAGGGTGACCCACACACACTGCAGCTGCTTTCTCAACCCTGTCATGTCATGGATGCTTGAACAGCCACACCAGGCTCTCCCTTGTCACTATGGAATGTAGCATCAGCCACTGAATCCTGCCTGGTCCATTCTGAGACCTTCCAGAAGGCCTCTGCTTTTCACATATGCCAGGCCCTGACCTCCACAACCCCTGACACTACCTCTTTAGAACATTTTTAGGACAAAATGTAGGACAAAAAAATCCCTGGTTCCATACAAAGGGTCAGCCTTCAAGTTAAGAGAGCCCCAGACTCCCCTGGGCTCTGCCTCACAATTGAACCTGGAAAGAACTGGGCAGGCTGGTGGAGGAGCAGCCTGTCTTCCCATTGCTCAAGTGAATGAGTGCATCAGGCTGTCATCCTCTCCTGGCTCATGAAGACCTCCAGGAAAAGAGATCAACAGCAGCCCAACTACTTCCAGCATTGGCATAAATATGGCAGGACCCTTGGAATCAGATCTGGATTCAGGCCCCTTGCTCAGTCATGTCCTGGTTCTGTGATCTTGGGCAAGTTATCTGGCCTCTGTGAGTCGTATCTGGATTCATGGATAATAATTCCCACCTCTCAGGGCTGCTAACCCTCAGAAAGGACCTAGTACATAAGAAGAGCTCTTACCCTTTTTGTCTGTTGCTCCCCAGCCCCACCACCCCAAACCACAGTCTCCAGAACTGTGACTCCTGAACTCTCCCCCCAGCTCTGCCCTTGGCTCACTGGGTGTGGCAGTATTTCCTCCAGAAAGCCTCTGCAAGGAACTGCCTGACTCTCCTCTGCCAACTTCAGCTGAAGGAAGAAGCCACAGCAGAGCTTGTGCCTGGGGAGTTTACTTCACAAACTGGTTTGGGCTGGACCCTTCCTGCTCAGCATTGAGCATCTCCCTCTAACCCAGTCATGGGTAAGCCAGCCAGCCAGAAGATATGTCTACAAACCGCAGAAGAGGAAAGTTCAAAGCATTCCTCAAATACAATAGAGCATTCCTAGCCCAAGGTCCAATCCTGGAAGCTGTCTTCCTCCCCTGGGTTAGAGCAAGGTATCAGACAGGAGCAGCAAGGCCACCCAAGCCTGAGCTGGCCCCTGCCTCTGCTCATTCCTACCTTAGTCTGAGGCCTACATCATTTTTTTTTTTTTCAGGCTAGGCAGAAGGAAAGGCAGGGAGGCAGTGTGTGGAAAGTACCTTCTCTCTTCCTCCTCAGTGGTATCTTCTTTGACAGCTCCTCTGCTGGATGGAGTGAGGATGCAGAGCATCAGTGGTACCTCAGTGGTATCTTCTTTGACAGCTCCTCTGCTGGATGGAGAGACGAAGGGTAACAGTCACAGGCTGACGTGAGGCCTGATTTGATGAGGCCATGACCTAATAGTGAATGCAGCAACTGCCTCACTCAGGACCCCCACTGCCCTTGGAAACTGAGTTAGAAAAGGGAACCTCAAAATGGCCAGTCGAAGGCCTCTGAGCAGCTGGATGTGTGCTGAGCTACTGGGGATGTTTGTATCCCAAGTGTTTTGTTGGCAGTAACTGGGCAACACCAGGGTTAAGCATCTCTTAGGTACTCAATCTTCACAAATCATTTTTCTCTGTTAAAATATTTTTGTTTTCTTTAGAAAAGTAATCCATCGTATTTTCGGAAAATCTAGAAGAGTAAAAAGATGGGGAAGGAGGAAATCATCTGTAGCCCCACCAGCCAAACATGACAGCAATTATTTCGATATATTTCCTACAAATATTTATTGTATTCCTATGCACTGAGAAATTAGTATGGGTAAAATCTTCAGTAATAATCCCTTACTCCTATGCCATCAAGAATTCTGCTCTGAGCTGGGCGTGGTGGCACATACCTATAATCCCAGTTGCTTAAGAGCATAAGGCAGGAAGATCACAAGTTCAAAGCCAGCCTCAGCAACTTAGCAAGACCCTGTCTCAAAATAAAACATAAAAAGGGCTGGGGATGTAGCTCAGTGGTTGAGTGCCCTAGGTTCAATCCCTGGTACAAAAAAAAAAAAAAAAAAAAAAAAAAAAAACATGAATTCTGCTTTCAACAAAGAAAACCTTGGTAGTTTAATTTGTCTCTGGGACCCATGGGTATGGACAGATTTGGGTTCCAGCAGGTCAGGGGTCTGGGAAAGCCTACCAAACTTAGGCCCAGTGGAATCAATCACACCAGGCTGAGGGGAGGGAACAGCCAGGCTATGCCCCCCTCCTGCTACCAGCTTTATTATTTTACCTTTCACACATAGGTCTATGATCCATCTGCAGTTAATTTGAGAATATGATATGAACTCATTTTTCTCCACATGGACATCTAATTGCTTCAGCTACTTTTATTGAAAAGACCATCCATTCTCCACCATATTGCAATGTCACCTTCATTATAAATCAAGTGACCTCATATGAATGGATCTATTTCTGGATTTTTCTCTTCATTTCCATTAGTCTTTTTGTCAATCCTTATGCCAATTCTACACTATATTAATTATGGTAGCTTTATAATAAATCTTGGTATATATTTAGTATAATCCTCCAACTCTCTTCTCTAAGATTGCCTTGGCTATTCCTGGTTCTCTGTTGCTCTGTACATTTTAGAATCAGTGTGTCAATTTCTGCCAAAAAAAATCTGTTGAGACCGAAATAAATCTGTAGGTTAATTTGGGAGTAATTGACACATCTTCACAGTGTTGAATCTTCCAGAGTACAAACATTCTTTAATATCTTTAATCTTTGTATTTTTCAATGTAAAGACCTTACATGTCTTTCATTAGATTTATTCCTATGTGTTTTATATTTTTAATATAAAATAGTAAATGGTATCTTTTTATTTCATTTTCTGTATTTTCGTTACTGGTATGTAGAAATTCAATTGACTTTTTTAATGTTAATCTTGAATTGAGAACCTTCCAAATTCACTTGTTTAATCCCAATAATTCATATGTAGAATCTTCTGGATGTTCTACTTACACAATCATGTTGTCTCAGTGGTGTTGTTCTTACCACTTTTCAAATGGGTTCTAGCAGCCTCCCTTTAGGTTGCTGATTTCACATTAGCTAATGACTGCTGGTTTCTAAATTTCCATCCATTCCCACAAAGCCTGAGCTCAATGACTGCTTCTGTCACCTGTACTACCATAAGCCCTGAACCTAGGACTCTGGGTTGTTCTTTCTCCTCAGGTCTTTCCTACTGACTCTGGGGGAGATTTTGTTCTGAAATGGCTATTAGAGTGAATTCAAGAGGGGGATCCCACGTTACTTAGAATACTTGCTCAAGATGGTTTCCCCATGAGTTCCTACAGAAAGAGCCAAGTACTTGGTTGGGGGTAGGTAGATGAGAAGGTTGTTCTGGGGTAAAAGTCTCGGCCAGATTTTCTTCAACTCTAGGTGTGTCTTCGCACCTCCAGAAGGCTTCACAGAGGTAAGGAGGAGGAAAAAAGTTCAGCTAACTAATCCAGGGATAGAGGGTCTGCCCAAGAGGCTGAAAGAATAGACCTACTGATGAAGACCCTTCTGTAAAAGGCAAAGGCTGGAAGGGAGGCATTCAGATTTTACCAAATCATGAAGAGTCTGAATAATGGAGATATGGTGAGGACTCCAGATCCCCAAACCCAGAAATCAAGCATGACCCTTTGAGAGGTAAATCGGAGAGGAGAGGCATTTGGCATCATTTTCAAGTGGTGGTATCCAGAGGCCTTGAGCTTAAAGACAGGCATGTAAAGAGAGGCAACATAGCAAGAGAACACAATCTACCAGGACTCTACTTACTTCATACTCCCTGTGCGTTGTCTTCCATGAACTCCGTTGATAGATGAAGAATACTGAGATTCAAATTGTCTAACTTGTTCTTAGTGTCTTCAAATTCATGGGATATTCCCTTCAACTCAAACAGGTACATTTCATTCTGAAGTCCTCCATCTATAGGGGCTTCGCATCTATGGCTCTGCCTTTAGAGTGTGTTAGGGAGATGCATGAACCTCAAAGTCCAGAGAAGTGACTGACATTCCAAGAGGTGTTCAATGGGTCCAGGCTGACTCATGTATGGTGGGCTCCTAGTGGGGAAGTGGTGGGCTCTTCAGGTTCCCTGCCTTTCAGAGTGGGCACCAGCAACCTCCAGGACCTGTGATCCTCTAGAATCTGTGAAAATGACCAGGGAAATGCTGTTTCCAGAACAGGAGCCAAAAGAGAATGTGATGGCCCCACACTTAAGATCTTTGTATAGATAAGTAATCCAGACATTCAAATTCAGAAACATGTTAAGCTGATGAGGTGCAATACACTCATAATCCCGGCTACTCAGAGGCTGAAGTAGAAGGATCACTTGATCCCAGGAGTTTGAGTTCAGCCTGGGCAACATAGTTAGGCCCCATCTCTCTCTCTCCCCAACCACCCACCTTTCTCTCACACATACACACATACAAATGGAAACATGCTTCATTTTTTCTTAAAACCTGGAAGTGACCTTTCATGGTGACATACAATCCACTATGCTCTTTTGAGTCACTTGAGATCCAAAAGCATTCAAGTAGGCACCCTGACCCTGTCTTCATCAGTATGTGGTTCTCTGTCCAGGGCTCTCCTGATGGCGAGGCTAGAGCCCTTTTGAAGTCACTTTCCCACCCAGGTTTCCAGTTTCCCTCTCTCAGAGCTAGTCACATTATTCTTTGCAAGCTCAGTAGGACCTGAAACAAACACCAGATCAGCAAGATGAGGGATGTAGGCTTGACACCAAGGGAGATTTTGTGCAGTCCGAGTTCTGGGACCAGAGAATAATCCCAAGAGGAGTGGGCTGTGTGCCTTCCCAGGAGAACTTTATCCTAAGATGGCTGCCCCTCACCCATCCCAGGCTGTCGCCTTGGCTCAGGGCCTTTCTGGAGTTGAGACAAAGTACCTGGTAAGTATGAGAGCCCTTTCTGGGTTCCCTGATCCTATGATGCATGGTCCCAGCCTGGGTATTATGACTGTGGATTGGTTGGTTCTTTTTATTAATGCTGTATATTCCATTAACAGGTTTTCTATTGTTAAACCATCCTGGGACAAACCCAGATTGATTGTGATAAACAAAAACTTAAACACACAGTTGAATTCAATTTGCTAGTTTTGTTTAGGATTTTCACATTTATGTTCATAAGTAAGATTGATTCAAATTTTCCTTTTCTCCCATCCTTCTTATCTGGTTGAAGAATCAAGGTCATACTTGCTTCTTAAAATGAATCTACTAGCTTTCCTCCCTCTTTCCCCTCTTTTCAATTCTTTGACAGTAGAACAATATTTGTAATGGGCTTTGGACTTTATAAAAACACACCCTCAGAGTCTGCCTTCTCAGCAGGAGACTTGGCACAGATCAACAGACAGACACCTCTTTCCCTTGTTCCTAGTCTGGGTTGGCTTATTTATGGCCCTTTTGTGGTTTCTGAGACTGTTCTGCTGGGAGCCAGCCATTTCCCTAAGGAGGTAGAGATGAGAGCAAAGGGAATCCCTAGACCAGAGCAGATGGGCTCTGCTTGGGGAATAGGAGAGAGCTCTATGCCTGGCACCCCAACCCCCACTGCAGCCACCCTATGCTTCCTGGGCCAAAGCTCAATTTGACCCTCTCTTTGCAGGCACCATGTTCCGCAAGAAAAAGAAGAAACGCCCTGAGATCTCTGCCCCACAGAACTTCCAACATCGTGTCCACACCTCCTTCGATCCCAAAGAGGGCAAGTTTGTGGGCCTCCCCCCACAATGGCAGAACATCCTGGACACACTGAGGCGCCCCAAGCCCGTGGTAGACCCTTCACGCATCACACGAGTACAGCTCCAGCCCATGAAGGTAAACGGGGTGGGCGTGAACTGCGACCAAGTTCATCCTCTCCCACTCTCAAGAAACAACTGGTAAAACCCCAGATGCACCTGGAGGACCCACCTAGTTATCAGCGTGGATGATCCAGCTGTCTTAATTTCCTGCTAATCAGTCTCTATCCCTGGGGACCCAGGGAGGTGACATCCAGGGAGTCCTTTGCATGGTGGTAGGGATGCCAGATTTAGCAAATAAAAGTACAAGATGGCCAATTAAATTTGAATTTTAGATAAAAGTTTTTAGTACAAATATGTTCCATATAGTATTTGGACCTGTAACCTCAAAGGGGCTGGGGCCTTCACAGACTGGGGGAATTTAGTTGTGCAGGTCCAGATGGGTATATCTAATAGCCTAGTTGGGGTCTGGGTCAAGGACCCTGTCAGAGTTTAGAAGCCATGAAGCCGGAGTGTGTGGAGAGGGCACCTGGACTGGTCCTGGCTTCCTCAGGTGGTTTCACAGGCCACAGGTAGAACTAGAAAATGGCACTCCCTCCCACTGTGCTCCTCAGCTCCCCACTCGCAGCAGGCCACACCATTTGGCATGCTGGACTGTAACCCCATGGTTACAAGGACCTGATGACAAGGACCTTCTCCCTGTACCCTTACACATTGCATCAGCACAGGCCTGACCCATTTGGGGTCCTGGTAAATGACTGAAAAGTCAGTGAATGAGTAGATGACACAGCAAGGGAGACCATAGGAATTCCTCTCCAAGGCCCCAGAGCAGGCTGTGACCCTGGTCTCCAGGCTAGTCCTTCCTGCCATGAAGGGACTGCTCTCACTATTTTTTATTTTTAATTTAGCTGTAGATGGACACAATACCTTTTAATTTTATTTATTTTTACATCATGCTGAGGATCAAACCCAGTGCCTCCTACCTGCTAGGCAAGTGCTCTACCACTGAGCCACAGCCCCTGCCCTGCTCACACTCTTTTCTCTTCATCCTGCAGACAGTGGTGCGGGGCAGCTCAGTGCCCACAGATGGCTACATCTCAGGGCTGCTCAATGACATCCAGAAGTTGTCAGTCATCAGCTCCAATACCCTGCGTGGTCGCAGTCCCACCAACCGGCGGCGGGCACAGTCTTTGGGGCTGCTAGGGGATGAGCACTGGACCACTGATCCAGACATGTACCTCCAGAGCCCCGAGTTGGAGCGCACTGACCCCCAGAGCCTCTACCTCAGCTGCAACGGGGGCACACCAGCAGGTCACAGGCAGATGCCATGGCCTGAACCACAGAGCCCACGGGTCCTGCCCAATGGGTTGGCCACCAAGGCACAGTCCCTGGGCCCTGCTGAGTTCCAGGGTGCCTCACAGCGATGCCTGCAGCTGGGTGCCTGCTTGCAGAGCTCCCCACCTGGCACCTCACCCCCCATGGCTACAGGGAGACGGGGCATGAAGACTACCAAGCATGGCTCTGAAGAAGCCCGGCCACAGTCCTGCCTAGTGGGCTCAGCCACAGGGAGGCCAGGCGGTGAAGGCAGCCCTAGCCCTAAGGCCCAAGAGAGTAGCCTCAAGCGCAGGTTGTTTCGAAGTATGTTCCTCTCCACTTCTGCCACGGCACCTCCAAGCAGCAGCAAGCCAGGCCCTCCAGCACAGAGCAAGGTAGGTCAAGTGGGGCTTCCTTCTGGGGTCACTCAGGAACACAAGGAACCTGGACTGGCAAGCAGCCACAGGGAATGGTTGTCAGGAACACAAGACCTGCCTGGCCTTCCCTACTCTCTGGGTCAGGGTTAGGAATAATATGATGAACCAAATGGTCAACAAACTAGCTCAACCTCAGCTGATGATTGTACCCTAAACCAACTGAGCCCTTGTCCCCCAAAGGCTTAGTATATGTGAGTCAGAGGTTGTAAGCCATGTCCTCTAACACGGGTCGTGGCAGGCTGATATTCCTGTACTGTGGGGTCTGGGTGTACCACTCCAGGAGGCAGACAATCCCCTGACAAAACAGCATCTTTAACCACAAACCCAAAGCAGACCATCTTGGCCTGCGATGGCCAGCAAGCGCCCAGGCTCCAGCAGAGATGTGTGCTTCTACCCCATCTGCCATCTTTTCAAGACTTTCCCAGCGCTCCCCCAAGACCTGCAGAGGGGCTTCCTGGCTGCATCTCCCTCAGGTGGCAGAAGTGTGCATAGTAACACCTCCAGTGAGGGCTCCTGCCCCCGACCTTGCATTCCTTTTTCTTTTCTTTTTGGCGGGAGTTGTTTTGTTTCACATTTCTGTAGTTATTTCTTCTCTAGTGTGTATGCTACATGAAAAGCCAGAGAACTGAATTTTCCCAGACCTGGAAACAGCAGAACTGACTCGTGGCACTCATGATGGCCTTAAACACACCTTTTTCTTGTGAGAGAGGAAAGAATGAGGGAGCCCAGTGGTGACTGGTTGGCAGGCAAATTGGAGCATGTTTTTGCTTCTTACCTGCCCTATGTGGCATCTTGTCCACAGAGACGATAATTTATTTTCCCATCTGGCAGATAAGAGGACCTACTCAGTGCCTTCAGTAAGTCAAAGAAGAAAGCAGAGAGGGCACTTGCTCAGGACTGACCATGCTGTCCTGAGCCCTCTGGATTCCTGACTCTTGATTACAAAGCTTTACAACCATTGGTAGCCAGTTGTCTTCTAGCTCCTAAGCATCAGGCAGAAGTGAGCTGTGGCTGCAGCAACAGGGTTTTCAGTCAGGCTAAAGAAACAGTTGCTGATGGTGGTGTGAGTGATAAGAGTCTCCCCTGCCTCTTAGGAGGACTTTGGGAACAAGTCCCTGCTTCCCATGTTGGCCATGGTATGAGGGTATTCCAGCCTGAATGGAGGTGGGAAGTTTGGCAGATGGCCAGGAACCACAGACTTTCTAGTTTGCTGCCAGCTGAGGCACCCAGGGAAGGTTCTGGGCTTCATGCACTCCAGTCCCTGTCCCACTGGGACAAAGGGCAGTGGGCTGGGTTCTGCATAGGGCATGGTTTGATGTGTCCATTTGAGACCCCTGTGAACTTAAGGGTCTCTGGAAGGCTATGCCCCCGGGGAGACATCTCCCCTCTCCAAACTAAGGTGGGAGCAGGGTAGTGCACTCCACTAGGGAGGTGAGAATCAGAGCTTGATCCCTCTCTGGTTTTGTGGGAGTCCTGCTGGATGGGCTTCAGGGATTTGAAGAAAAGGAGGGCTGACACTGAACTGGACACTGACCTGCATCTGTCTGGGCTGCAACCAACACCCCATAGCCAGGCACAGGCCTGTTTGTCCCTGCATGCTTAGAACTACCATGGGCCACTGCCGCTGAGTATACTGGGTGCTTCCACAGTGGAAGCTGGTAGTGGTCATCTTGGGCCTGGGGATAGTGCAGTTCCAAATCCAGGGGAGTGTTTCCTTCTGGGTGCCTTGGGCTTCCCTGTCTAGATATGTGCTCTCAAGCCAGACCTCTGAGTTTTCTAGAAGCACTGGTGATGTTTAGATCAGATAGTCCTTAGTTGTGGAGGCTGTCCTGTGCTTTGTAGCAGCATCCCTAGCTGGAACCCGCTAGATGATAGTACCACTCCCGCTTGGGACAACCAAACATGCCCCCAGATACTACCAAATGTCCCTTGAACAGAAAAATCAGACACACATACTCTCTCTCTCCCTGGTTGAGAAACACTGCTTTGAGCAAATTGCAACACAGATGGGAAACATCAAGCTCCCTCATCCACCCCAGGCCACCAGCCCTTTGCACTGGCACATCCAGGAACTGGCTCTGGACATTCATGGTGGTTCCCACAGTGGCAGCCAGGTCTGGGTGCCCTGGGCTGTCAGGCTACTAAGGCCCAGTGTGCCAGGCATGGCTGAGGGGAGGTCTGAGTACAGCCCCAGGGCTTTTGTTCTGAGGTCCTGGCAGCGCAGCCTGTAATAACTCACTGTGGGGCTGGGGATACAGCTCAGTTGGTAGCGTACTTGCCTTGCATGCACAAGGCCCTGGGTTCAATCCCCACAAAAACAAACAAACAAACAAACAAAAACCAAACTTCACTGTGGCTAAAGAAAAATGTGGGCAGGACAAACAGTGGGTTAGGAGCTTTGGGTATGTAGAAGTGGTTCCACTTAGAAGGGCAAACATTGATTAAGCACCTGCTGTGTACCATGTTCATGGCAAGGAGACATGACAACAACAGGGCCACAGCATAGAAGATCACACAATAGAGAGGTCCCATGGTTATGAGAATTAAATGAGATCACACATTAAAGGCAAAGTGATAAGCCCTCCATGAATGGCTTTATTACTTTTTAAAATGGTTATGATACAGCCTCTGCCTTTAGGGCACTTATGGTACAGCCCCCTCAGCCAGCAGTGGGAGACCCCTTTCCAAGTGGCTTCCTTTTCACAAGGTTGCAGTCACACTAGAAACCATCAATCCAGAGCCCATAAAAATTAATTCCATCATTGTTTCCCCCTTTTCCTTTCTTGGAATGGTTTAATTAGTTTCATCTGGACCTTGCTTGTAGTTACATTAAGTAAAAGTTTCCTCCTTTGGGGACAGAAAACTAGGCCAATGAAGGGATGTATGAAGAGCCATCCAGCCCTACCTCCATAGCCCAAACCATGTTGGTATTGGGCTCCTGACTACACCACCCCACCCCTGGCCCCAAGATGCAGGCTCTGTCCCTGAACTCAGTCAGCACCTGAAGCAGCATCACCACAGGGGCATTGACAGTGAAGAGAAGGAGGGAACCCTTTCCCTAGTTCCTCTAAAAAGGCTCTGGCCAGGTGTGGTAGGGCCGGAAACTTAGATTTGTACACAAGCAAGCAGCCCAGCACAAGCTGACTGCTCAAGAAGATTCCTTATGAGTCATTTCAGTTCTGAGGTTAGGCCCAGGACCCTGGTCATTCAGACAACTGTCTGTGATTTTTAGAGAAGTTCCAAGTAGGCCTCTCTATAGTCCCTGCAGGGTCCCTTTCTCCAGGCACCCTTTAAAAACACACAATTCTTGGGAGGTATCTTGGTACACATCACCAACTCCTTAAAGAAAACTGAAGGATGAGTTCCTTTCCCACAGGGGTGGCAGGGAGGTCTCGGGCCCAGAAAGGCAAGGAGCCTCACAAGCTTCTAGGCCTGGGGTTGGGGGTAGCAGGCTGCTCCTCCATCTTCCCTTTCTCCTTATCAGAGCCTGTGAGGATAGACTCCTGCCTTCCTGCCCTTTCTGAGGCTCCTTAGCTAGAAGTTTGGTGCCTGAAAGAAAGTAGAGGGGCTGCTCTGGGCAGTCCTTGAGACACCCCACCCTTGGATTCGAAGCTTAGGTTGACCAGATCCCTAGCCCAGAGTGGACACCTGAGACTCCCCAGATAGTAACATAGCTCTGTGGTCCTGTTTGAATCATAACCTCACGGCACAACATGCAGACTCCCTCCTACAGGCACAAGCAGAATTGTCAGACACCAGCTGTGTCTCCTTGCCCTGGTTCTGGGAGCCAAGGCACAGCTGGCCCACTGCTTCTGCCCAGGACCTCTTCCACCCACATGGGGAACCTCAACCCAGCTTCTCAGAGTAGCTCCACAGCACAGAGGCAGGACTGTGCCTCACAGTAGCCTCCCTGGGGCCCCGCTGTCATTTACCTAGGAAGAAATACCCAGCTGGAGGACACCCCAGGGACTCGGATTCTCTGTCTTCCCAGGAGCAGAAGAATGAATATAAAGAGGGCCGTTCAGCCTGCTTGCTTGGGAGTGTGGCAGGGATGGGGCTGTAGCTTCCCGAGCAGGACTGTGGTTGGACTTCAGCTTCATTTGAAAATATTTGCTCTCTCTTCAATTTGTTCCGAGGCTCTGCCTGATCCTTCCAGGATCCAGAGGTCACAGTGGCCACCCCTTTCTTCTGGGAAACTTGCTCTAAAATCTCCCATAGCCACACCCCTACCTATTTATTTCCTTATCTTTGCAGCCCAACTCTGCTTTCCGACCGCCACAGAAAGACTCCCCTCCAAGCCTGGTGGCCAAAGCCCAATCCTTACCCTCAGAACAGCCCATGGGGACCTTCAGTCCTCTGACCACCTCGGACACCAGCAGCCCCCAGAAGTCTCTCCGCACAGCCCCAGCCACTGGCCCACTTCCAGGCCGGTCTTCCCCAGCGGGCTCCCCTCGCACTCGGCACGCCCAGATCAGCACCAGCAATCTGTACCTGCCCCAGGACCCCACAGTGGCCAAGGGTGCCCTGGCTAGTGAGGACACAGGCATTGTGACACACGAGCAGTTCAAGGCTGCGCTCAGGATGGTGGTGGACCAGGGTGACCCCCGGCTACTGCTGGACAGCTACATGAAGATTGGCGAGGGCTCCACAGGCATCGTTTGCCTGGCCCGGGAGAAGCACTCTGGCCGCCAGGTGGCCGTCAAGATGATGGACCTCAGGAAGCAGCAGCGCAGGGAGCTGCTCTTTAATGAGGTGGGAGGACAGGATGGGACATGGGTGGGGGCAACTGGGAGGGAAGCGAGCACACAACCAGGCTAGACATCTGCCTGCCTGGGTGGTCAGGTGGTCCTGCCTCAGGGGCACTGTACCAGCTCTCAGGTTCCCCTCTCTTCCCAGGTGGTGATCATGCGGGACTACCAGCACCTCAATGTGGTGGAGATGTACAAGAGTTACCTGGTGGGCGAGGAGCTGTGGGTGCTAATGGAGTTCCTGCAGGGCGGGGCCCTCACAGACATCATCTCCCATGTCAGGTGGGCAGCGAGGAGGCTGGGGCCCTGAGGGAAGCTCTCCCCACCATTCCCTTGGCAGGGGGTTTGGGTTGCCCATCACATTATTTGAGGGACCCTCTGCCTGGTTGGGGTAACTGAGACCCAGAGATTTCAAGGGAGTGAGGAAGAGAAAAGTAGCCCAGGATGAGGGCCTGATGGGACTGCTAGACACACTGCCTGGGAGCTGTGGGGCCCTATGCCAGGGACTCCCTTCTGCCCAGCCCAGATGCCCTGCTCAAGTTATCATTGTCTTCCATCGGGTGGCCCCACCCACCCTGTCCAGGCTGAACGAGGAGCAGATCGCCACTGTGTGTGAGGCTGTGCTGCAGGCCCTGGCTTACCTGCATGCCCAAGGTGTCATCCACCGGGACATCAAGAGTGATTCCATCCTACTGACACTCGATGGCAGGGTAGGCCCTCCCTGATAACTTCCAGCTCTTCCCTAGCATCTCTCCTCCTGGTCCTCCATCTACTCCCCTTTTGACTTCCCCAGGTGAAGCTCTCAGACTTTGGATTCTGTGCTCAAATCAGCAAAGATGTCCCTAAGAGGAAGTCCCTGGTGGGAACCCCCTACTGGATGGCTCCTGAAGTGATCTCAAGGTCTCTGTATGCCACCGAGGTAACCATTCCCTCCACCAGAGAGGCCTCTCCAAAGAGGTTTGGAAACATGCAACTCTTCTGCTTGTAGCCCCTTCCAGAGTCCCTGCCACAATAGCCCTGGTTCTCAGGTGCCCTCTCAGTCAGTACCTGGTGCCCTTTTTGATGGGGTGCTCTAACCTAGACTTCACTGCTGGGAGTGGGTCCTGCAACTGTTCCCCCTCCATCAGCTCAACAGCACAGTGGGGTGTGACCAGGCTTCCCCACGCATGATGGCCTCTCTCAGGGACTGGCTGACAGCTCAGTCCCTATGGTCTCTGGCCACTAATGCAGGAAATAATAAACCACTGAGTAGCTGACCAGAGGAGGGAGACAGGCACCAAGACACCAAGGACAGCTGGGACCAGCTGGTTCCTTCCCCTCCAGTACACTGCTACCAAGGGCCAGACTCCAGCAGTATCTTCAGGGATATTCTTCCCCTGCAGGTGGATATCTGGTCTCTTGGCATCATGGTAATTGAGATGGTGGATGGGGAGCCCCCCTACTTCAGTGACTCTCCAGTGCAAGCCATGAAAAGGCTCCGGGACAACCCCCCACCCAAGCTGAAAAACTCTCACAAGGTAGGTTGGTGTACAACATGTGACCCCACAGACCCCATTCCTCCTGTGGTGAGAGGACCAGAGCCTGTGCTCCCAGCAGGCCCATCATCTCCCTCCACCAAAGCCAGAGGGTTCAGTGTCTTTCTGACACAAAACCTGCACCTGGCTGCAGAGCCACATTTTTGCAAACTCCCATGTTAATTCCACTTTCCCAGTTGCAGCAGGGATGCCCTGCAGCAGGCACTTGACAGCTACCCAGAGACACCTATAAGCAGAGAAAACAAGGACATCAGGAGTCTCTTCTGTCCCAGGGCAGGGAGTTGAGGGAACCAGAGAAGTCTAATTGAGCACCAACCCCTCTACCCCACTTGTCAGGGGATCCACACCATGATACAGTGTTCACAGAAAATGGCTTGTCCTGACCACAGCCAGCTTTCCCCTGAGAACCGGTATATATGTGTATTATATTTAAGCCTTTCCTGCCAAACCCACCCCAAACCTGCAGACTTCACCTGTGGTCACCCTCTGCTGGCAGTTCAACTCAGGACTGCTAAATGACACTGCCATCTGGTGGTTAGAGCAAGAAGTGTCTGAGAGGGTTAAAGCTCAGTCACTGACCCACAAGTTATGTGGCCCCTAAGGCAGTTGGCTGGGAGGACCAACAGGAAACGTCTTCCAAGACAACTGGAACCTGCACTGGTAACCCCAGAATGAGCATGTAGAGACCTCTACATCTAATTCCCAGAGGAGGTAGCCTTCAGTAGCAGCCTAAGACATCCCCAGATCAGTTAAAAATGAACCAAGCCCTGTTTTAGACTCTGAGGCTTAAAACAACAAAGAAATCTCCCTTTTCCACTTGTACTTTTCTATTTTTCAAGTACTTCCTAATCACTGATCTCTTTTTTATCTTCACTAAAGCCTCATGTGGCAGAAGAGGCATACTTCATCATTAGCACATTTTGCCGATAAGAAAACTAAGGCCTGGAGAAACCTGCAATCTTGCCTGAGATCAGGAATAGACCCAGGACTGCATTATTGATGCCAGTTCCCTGCCCCTTCCACAGAGCCACAGGGCCTGAATGCTGAGTGCCTTGTGAAGCCAGTAGGTGGAGTGGGCTATAGGTGGACTCAGCTCCTCAGTCCCAGCATCTCAATTCCATTGCTTGGGAGCTCCCATTATGGGTGAACTGGTCACAGTTCCAGGGCTGATGCATCCCCGTTTACCTATCTGATAATCAAACAAGCTCTGAGCCTGGGAGGAACCAGGAAGTAAGCAACCAGAGAATTTGAGACTTTCAGACAGTGATAGGCCAGGCAGTCAGGTCACTCCAAAGTGATAGCAAACCATGACTTCCTCTCACTACCCTATCTCCACAGGTATCCCCAGTGCTGCGAGACTTCCTGGAGCGGATGCTGGTGCGGGATCCCCAAGAGAGAGCCACGGCCCAGGAGCTCCTGGACCACCCTTTCCTGCTGCAGACAGGGCTGCCTGAGTGCCTGGTGCCCCTGATCCAGCTCTACCGCAAGCAGACCTCCACCTGCTGAGCCCACTCTCAGACTGCACCTGCCATCTGTGCCCACAGGCAGGGGACACTGGGCAGCCAGCCCTCCAGCAGGGCTTGTCTGCCTCATTCTCTCAGTATTCTCTCCAAAGATTGAATGTGAAGTCCCACCCCTATCCTACTGCCCCTTTGCCCACTGGGCCAGGCCGGACCTGCCCCCTTGGTCTCTCTCCCTCCCCAAAGAATCCCCAGTTGCCTTTGGGATGATGGAGACCCCTTCTGCAGGATTACCCTTTGTTATTTGCACAGGGATATTTCTAAGAAACACAGAGACCAGCACTCCTAGGCTCTGTGGTCAGCACAGCAGAAAAGGCTGCTGCAGACTTTTTAAAGGTAGTTGTATACTAGCATCTCAAGTCACCCAAGAGGGCTGACTGCCCATCTTCACATGGATACTTGTTCTCAGCTCCACCTTCAAGCCTTGGGGTCTCAGAGGGCCATAGGGAAGGTTTTTATTACCTGAACCCTACTTCCTCCCTTGGTCTAACTTCCTGAAGGCACAGTCCTGCCTGTACCTGCTCCCTGCCCTGCCTGTACTGCCTCTCCCCACACAGCCTCTCAGAACTGTGAAAGACCTGCTCCTAGGCCATGGGAGGGGCAAGAGGGCATTGTCTGAGTGAAAGAGAAAGAATGGGGTTGGTGGTAAAAGTGGCCTCACTACAGGATGGAGAGAACATCATGTGTGTGTGAGTGTGTGTATGTGTAAGGGGAGGAAGGACCCAATGGCCTGGGTCCCTTCAGTCACCCACAGCCAGCTTCAGGAGGGCTACCTGAACCTCTTCTCCCACTCGGCTCAACTCTGAAGGGACCTCCTTCCTCAGCCTGGCTCCCTACCTCTCAAGTTCCATGTTTCTTTCCAACCAGTGAATTGAGTCCACCAACACTGGGGACTCAAAAGATTCCTGAGTTTCTTCCATACTGTGGAGTCTGAGAGCCAGAGACAGGAATAGTAAGGAAATAAACTTAATTTTCCTGTCAGCTTCATCTCAATAGCCAGGTCATCAGGGACCCGTCCTCTTCAGACCTTGGGCTGGGACAAAAGGTGTACCCCCTCTGGGGGTCCATTACATCAGAGGGGGCACCCTCTGCTGCCCCAGCTGCCTCTGCAGACACTTGCCCCCTTATCCTCCTTCCCTTTCCACCTTCTAGGCTGTTGTGAGACAGGGAAGGCCAGGGAAAAACTCCAGGTGTCTGGACCCTTTCCAGATAATATTTTTAGATCCCTCTGTTCCCTAGTGGCCAGCTTTAGGGCAAAGAAATTGCAAGGACTTTTTTTTTAAGGGTCAGAGTTTTAAAAACAAAAGCATCTTCCCTAGAAATTTTTGTGAATTGTTTGCACTTGTGCCTGTTTTAAATTAAACTGAGTGTTTAAACCGCTGAGCTTCCTGCTGTCTAGTACTGGAGCCAGGTTGTCAAGGAACTGGACGCCCTGGAGTGGGTATCTGGTGGGTTCCCCAGCAGTCACTTGAGTCCACAGGACACCCAATTTCCCTGTTGACCTATGGGCTCTGAAAATAAAGGCAGAGTAGGGAAACGGGAAGTGAAATGTTCTTGGAACTGAAACACCTAAGAAATAGGGTTCCTTTCCAGGAGAAGAGCCCAGGAAAGCCAGGACCCTGTGCTGTGCTTTCTAGGCCACAGGGGGTGACACAAGAGCTGATGATCCTTTCAGCATCAGGTTGTCCCTTCCCCTGTCCTAGAGCTCAAGCTGTTCATAGAAAGTGGTCTGAAACTGCTGCCAGTGAGAAAGCAGTCCTGTTTCGTTTCTCAGAACAAAGAAGACACTGCAGAGAAGTGGCTGGAAACCAAGAAACTGGGGTCCAGTCCTGAGTGGGAGGTTGGTAAAATTACCTTTCAACTTCTGGCTTTGACACTGATTCCAGTCCTTCCTTCTGGAGATTATACCCAACCCAGTGTTCACTGAAACTCCTTAGCCAGGAGCAAGGGGCCATGCAGACCATCTTCCACTCCCCACAACATTCACACCCAGACTGTGACCCCCGGACCACTAGCTTAGTTGAAAGAAGCCCCTGTGACCAAAGAAGCCCACCACAGAATGAGCAGGGGTGGGGGCTGATGAAGGCAGGAGCCTCCAGTGGAAGCAAGTGTACCTTTCCATCCCTTCCAAGGGAGTCAAGAGTCAGGAGCGGGTGGTAAGGCAATGAGAGGCCAGTTCTCACAATGGAATAACACTGGGTTTATTAACTATTCTTTTGAGTTCCACTGGTCCTCCTGCCACACAGTATCACTGCAAAAAGGTGTGCAAATGTCTTTTAGCTCCCACACTGACCAGTACTGAGTTCTAGTGGCCTGGGTGACACTTCACAGAGATGAAAGCAACAAGAACAGGGAAAGCAAAATACTTAGCAAAGTCTCTTCTACAGTGGCAAGAGCTAGAGAGGACCCCAACCTCAATGGTTCCAGGCTGACAACGAGAGGAAGTCGACGGGGCTTAGTGTGGTGAGACATGGAAATTCTGCACAGAACCGGGCCTGGTAAGGAGTCTGCAAAGACAGCAAGGCAGGCAGACACAACTCAGTTGGGACAGGGAGGATCTGCTGTGGCTTTTTAGAAACATCATTTTCACACCAAGCTCTTGGCTACTCCACAGAGAGAAACCCTCATGGTTGTTTACCCGATAAAGAGGAACTGAGGTGACAATTCACCCAGAAAATCACATCTCAGCAGCACTAAAAAGAAGTCAGTATCTCCGATACAATGTGTGACCCTGCCCTCTTGCTGTTTTTAAGTCAAAACACTTGTATTCTTACACCACTGAAAACTTCATTAAAATTAACACAGTTGAAAAGGGAGTAATTGAGCAAGCAAAGATCAGAAAGAAGCAGTTTACACTTGGGTGTCCAATTATCCCCACCCCATCCATGACTCTCTCTCAGGCTTTTTGGACACTCTGGTATTGTTCACTCACTACCCAGATAAGGGGACTGAGAAGAGGCATATCATAAGAGTGCATAATTGGCAGGCCCCAAGGTTCAGAAACCATAAGGGAAAGGTTGGTAGCTCCAGTTCTTTTGGAAGAGGACAGGAACTCTTAAGACAGGAAGCCTTAACTTGGAGGATTAACGTGGGGGTCTTAGTGAAGGGTCTGGGCGCATGCTACAGTGTGAGGTTATTTTTCCCCATTGTCCCTCACTTCACTGCTCTGAAGTAACTTCAAGTATCCGGATTTAATATTCTAAAAGAGGAAGAGGATTCCATGGGTGAATGCCCACAAAGGGAGAAGTACACAGCGCTGATCCCAAATAAAATGAGAAGTCTGAGCCCCCAGCCAGGATGCAGTGAGGCAGAGCTGCCACCAGGGGGCACCAGGGATCACGTCCAGTGTATCGGCTCGCGCGGCCTCGTAGATGCCTGGAGGGTGGGGTAGGTGTAAGGATTGGACAGATGTATAACACCTGCTCAAGGCCCGCTCCTGACCCGCTTCCCACCCCTCAATCGCAGACCCAGTTTTTCAGCTCATTATCACTCTGGCCGGTTCCTTTGGTGAGAAACCTTCCGTTCCGCAAAGACATCTTGGAAAAAACCCACCAGACAGGTGAAGGGCCTCGCGCTCTGCCATCGGGGTTCACAAAAAGAGTCCCACCTGCCGCCACCCCGAGGGCTGGGCGCACTGCACCTTTGCTAGCGCTTCCTCATTGTGCTAGGGCCCAGAAATGTTCCAGACCCCCTCCTCCCGCCCCTCCCTAGGCGGGTACAAAGAGTAGGAGGACGGAGGCAGAGAGCGAGGGGACAAAGGACCAGACCAGGAAAGGGCCTTTAACCATTTCTCCACGGTGGCCTCTGACTCACTAATCTGCTCAGTAATAAAAACTGGAAGCTGCGCCGGGCCTGCATCCCACGCGGTGGGGCAGAGGTAGGGGTCCTTGGTCTCGACCTCTAGCATCCATCATCGGCCCGGCCCTCCATTAACAGCCCAGCGAGAAGCAGGAGACGTTTAACAAGCTCCTTCCAGCTCTCCCCCGAGTTTGGTGTAATTTAAACCCGGACCTGCGGCTCGTGTGGGCTCCCGACTCCCGCGCGCAGCCGTTTAATGTCGCAAACACTTCAGTCAATTATCCCCCTCGCGGAGCTTCTATTTAAAGAGATATTGTCAGGTTCTTAAGCCTCAGATCAGACCTGCTGCTTTCTCCTTCATATACAAAGACTCAAAACAAGAGTTCTTTGAGGGTTGGAAAAAATGCAATTAAGCAAAGCCTTCGCAACCCGTTCTACCCTGCCGGGGCACCCACGTGCGGATCGTGGGAGCTGGAAAGCGGTGGAGGCGGGGAAGTACTAAGTCCTTTCCATTTGGAGCCTCTGGGAGTGAATGGATATAAGGGTTGGCCAGTAGAAGTGAGGACTTGAACTTCAAAGATGAAATTTAAATGCATCTGAACCTGAGGAGCCAGAGTTGAGCTGGGTAGGAGTTTTGGGGGGGGCAGTTACCCCACAACGTGAACGAAGTTGAGTTCCAGGTCTTCTTGGGACAGAGGCAGAGGGAGTTTGTTACCTCAGGAGACAAGTGGTGACCAACACCAGAGATACTGTCTCTCCAATCCCTCCCCCGACCAAATGCTTTGTAATGAAGCAGGAGTTTCTATTCCAAAAAAACTTACAGAGCCAGATTGCTTCCTAATCAGCCTTGTGACCCTAAAGACTCTGGGGCCCCTGGGTCCTCCCGTTCTCCAACTTGGGAGGAAGGGAGACTTTGGTAGTTTGCACATTATCCTCAGCATCAGTAGGCTTTGAAGAACCAACTTTGATGTTTGCCTGGTTGCCAGAGTATTGAGAAACTAAGCAAGGGGAAAAAGACCCGGCAGAAACCTAAGCAGACTGAGCCTTTGGGCTGAGAGTGAGGGTTCACCTTCCTGGATGGAAGGCTGAAGCCTATAGAACCAGTCTTCCATATCTCACCTTCTGATAATAGAAAAGGCAAGTAGTAGGAAAGGTGAGATATCTAGACAGGGAATACCAAAGAGCACAAAAATGGGTTCCTTTCTTCTGGTGGAGGTCTTGCTTTGGCAGTGGGGACAGGTTTTCAGATGGGAAGGGACTCCAGGAAGCGACTTTCCGGAAAAGTGAGGGACCTGGAAGAAAGGGAGAAAAAATCCCACTGGAGCAGAGACAAGAGGTTAGGGGAGCAGGGCTTAGTCCTTCACCTTTACCGCTGAGCCTGCAGCACCACAGCCTCCGTGCCCCCTTGCCAAGGCTTAGACCCGGGCACCGAGAGGGGCAGAGCATTGGCCTCTAATTCCGGGCCGCTATCAGGCCCCGAAGCCTCCCCGATCAGACTGGGGATGTCTGGAGCTGTGGAACGTCGGCGCAAACCCAAGCGGCCAGAGCCGGTGCCGCCCTCCGGGTGGGGGCTAAGGCCAATGGGGGCTTGCACTAAGGATGGGGGCGCTCCCTCCAGCACCTCATGTGAGCGCCACCGCCCAGCCCCCGAAGACTGGGGTGAGTTTGGTAGGGCCATCAGGGCCCCCGCCCGTAGACGTGCTGCCTCCTCCTCTGTCATGGCACCCAGGGCCAGGCTCATGCTCCGGCCCAGCTCCGGCCGCTCGCTGCCCTGTGCCCGGTGCCGACCCGAGCCCTTGCCCGCTGAGCCGGCCTCACCACCATGGCCGTGGCCGTGGCCGTGGCCATGGCCACCCGCCGCTCTCGCAAACCGCGCCAGGAGAGGCCGCGGTAGGCGGCGGGGGCTGGGTCGTCGACGCTCCGGGCTGGGTTCGGGGGCCGGGCGGCCAGGGGGACTGTCGGAGTTGGAGCCCCGTGCTGCTGCGGCGGCTGCGGCTCGGCCCCAGGGCCCGGTGAGGGCCTGCACACAGGTCCCATGGCCACGGGCTGCGGCCAGCTGCAGGGCCGTGAGGCCCGCACGATTGGTGCGGTCTAAACGAAGGCCGAGGCGGCGGAAGGAGCGCACCAGGAACTCCAGCACAGCCCCGTGGCCGCACGCCGCCGCCCACATCACAGGGCTGTTGCCCGCGGAGTCGGCAGCTTCGGGGTCGCCGCTGAACTGTACCAGCAGCTGCACGGCGTCCAGGTGGCCTCGCTCGCATGCCAGGCTGAGTGCCGTGCGCCCGCGCTCATCCCGTAGGTTCACGGCCGCACCCTGCTCAAGCAGTAGTCGCACGAAGCGCGCGCGCATCGCGGGGTCTGGCAGCCCCACGGCCACCATAAGCGGCGTGCGACCCTGTTCTGCGCGGCAGTCGATGATGCTGCGATCCAGTGCATCCAGCACGAAACGGGCCAAGTGTACTTTGCCCGCCTGCATGGCCTCCAGGAAGGTGCGCGTACCCGCTCGGGGGCATAAGTCCTTGGGCTTAAGCATGGTCTCCACCGCCGCGCCGGGGCGGCCCGGCAAGTCCGCACGGGGGCGCCCCTGTTCCTGCACCCGGGGGGTGGGGTGCAACCCCAGCCCGCGCTCCCGTACCGCTTCCTCCGCGCGTGGGCAGCTGCGGCCGAGGTCCAGAGGTTCCTATCCCGGTAGATGAACGTCTCCAGCAGCTCCTGGGCCGAACGCCTGGCGTCTCGCCGCTTCCTCCTCAGGTTTTCCCCCCTGTAGATCTGGGTTGCTTCGCTACTCTGGGGTCCTCTCCAGACCCGCCACTAGACAAGAGCCCAAGCTCCGCACCCTCCTGAGTTTCCTGCCGTTTTTCCGGTGTCCGACACCCCTCGGTCTCTTGTGGCTTGAAGCCGCGCCACTCACCCGCACACGGGGCAGCCCCCGCTCCCCTGCTGAGACGGTGGCGCCCGCCGTGCGTGCCTGCCTCCAACCCAGGCGGGGCGCGCCGCTCCTCAAGCTGCTGGCGCCGTTCCTCCGCCTCCTCCCCTCTTGCGGGGGCCGGGCCACGCCGGGGCGCTTGCTTCTTACTTAGGGGGTTCAACGGCGCGGGAGCTGCGGGCCGCCTGGCTACCTGGCTTTATATTCTCGGGGGTCTCCATGGCAATGGCTGCCCTAGAAGCGTGCTGCGCCGTCAGGGCAAACACAGACCGGGCGCGGGAGACCGCCCCTGACCTCCACCCCTTTGTGGGCCGTAAAGTTAGGGAGCGGCTCCTCCTCCGCGCTCCCCTGGGAATGCGGCGGTGGTTGCGGGGACTGGGGCGGGGGCTGTTCGCTGGGGGCCATATGCACCTGGCCGGGCCAATCCCAAAGTCTCAGTCTTCTTTCCCCGCCCTCCGCCTCTGCTCGAGTCGGTGCCCTAGGCTCCTTAAAAACTGTCGGGATAGCGGGTTCGTCGGGGAAAACCGAGAGCTGCCTCAAGCGGTCCTGAGTGAAAGGAAATGGTACCACAACAGGGCAGAACTGGACCATGCACGATCTGGGGGCGGCGGCGAAGGGCAGATGAGGAGAATTTGGGAAAAGACACTTGTACTGCAGCGGGGGATGGGAGAGCTCAGTGTGGCTGGGAACTGCCACCCGAAGTGCAGCGGATCACGCTGTCACACACAATTGTGCCTCCCGCACAGACACTTGGAGCAGGGAGGGGGGGCGCGCTCTCCAATTTCAGACGTCTCCAACCCTGACAACGCTCCCGCGTGCCAGCTCCGGGCGGCTGCTGTGGAGCAGGCATGGCGTAGACTCCGCGGCCGCGGAGACCCAGGGCGTATGCCCTAGGACCAGAGAGTGTTGCAGACGCTTTAGGACTCCCTGGCACTACCTCCCAGCTCCTCCAGGACCCGCCGCCACCCGCAGAGAGCGAGTAACACAAGCACAGGGCTCAGGCCCTGACCCTAACTGACCTCTAAGGAGAGGAGGAGATCACAGGATCCATCTTCCATTAGATGTGCGGAAAAACCACCCCGTGTCCTCTCACTCTGCCCACTACTGCTCATCCCCAGGGAGCAGGAAAGTGGGGAACACCACAGGCATAGGTAGGGTGTCTCATAGCCCTGGGGTGTGTGGAGAGGGTGAGTAGGGTTGGAATGAATAGCTCCAAAGTAAGAGTGCTCAGGGCATCAACTACGGAATTTACTGAGGCTTCATGAACAGGGCATTGTGTTCCTGGCAGTGGGAAATATAGAGGCAAAAGTTGGGTCCTGGAAGAAAGAGAAAAGTGGAAGACAATGCCGGGATATAACAAGTGTCTTTTATCACCTGAGGGTTGAATACATCTTCCAAATACAAAACCAAGACAGTCTGGAGGGAAAGGTGGAGTAGTGGGGAGGGGAGAGTTCTGGGGTCTTCTAAAGATAGGGGGCAGAATTGGTCCTTGGCTAGTAAGAAATGAGGGAGATAGTTCTGACAGGCGACTACAGAGGCAAAGGCACTGAAACGGGAAAACACCTGTAGGGGGCAGTGTTGAGAGCTGCTTTAAGATGTCCTGTCCCATAAGAGACAAGAAATTCAGGGAAGAATGAAGGCTGCCTAAGCGCGGCAATGGTAAGATACTGTGCAGGAGGTGTGCTGAGAAAGTTGTGAGGTGAGGACAGCAGGTGCTGCTGGGAAATAGTGGGCCCATGAACCTCTCTGCACTCCCAGGTTTCATGGATGCTCACCTTGGACTCCAGCTGTGCCCTACAGTAGGGGTTTTTCCACTCCCCTCTGCCATGTGGGGAGCATGTAATGTATACCTGCACACACTAGAAGCACCTTTTCTCTTTTTGCATTTTTAAAAAAGCCCTTGGCCAGGTGTCTGCCAGTTTGATTTAACAATGTTGTAGAAGGGGCACAGTATTTGATATCAAAGTTAAGTTCCAGCCTAGAGGAATGTACTAGCAGGGTAGCCCCAGGCCTACACGTTTTCATTTGCAAGAGGATGCTAATACTAACCCTACCTGCTCCACACAAGAGCTGGGGAGAAGTATGTGTAAAAGCACTGCATGGTTATTCGGAGGGAAACCCTTAAAGCCCAGTACTCCCTCAACCCCAGATCTGAGGCAAGACTCTCCAGCACCAGTAAGGGGGCAGGGATGCTTTCCCTCTTTACTTAGCAGTGGAAAAAGATTCCCCCCTCTTTAGGACTCAGTTTCCCTTTTCAACAGCATGAAGCAGACCCTTTCTGTCTGCTTCCAGGGTCAGGGGAAGGGGTACCTCTGGAATCTATGTGTGATAGGCCAGGCTGTGCACCCCCACACACACACAGGTGGATGAGAGAAGCAGGAGAAACCCTGCACCAAGCAGGTGCACTGGGCCCTAAAGAACCAGACCCCATCCTTTCTGAGCCTCCTTGGGCCAACTCAGCTTCTTCTATGCCTCTGTTCCCTGTGCTGATGGAGACAGCTCTGGGGAAAAGGAAGAGCTGCAGCAAGGCCCCTTTCGGGTCTCATCCTTGCCTATGCTGGTTCTCTTTGGAAGGTACAGCCAGTTCCATTGGCCCCAGATGGCATGCCTGACCTGGCCAAGCTACAGTGGGATATGTTGTGGTGCCAGGTCTCAGGCCCTGGAGCCTTTGCTCTGACTTCCTTCCCTATGGGCTCAGTATGTTCTGAACAGAAAAGAAATAGCAAAGCTGAAAAAAGCTGAGACTTTGCTGCAGAGCACAAAGGCACCAACAGCCAGAATTAGAAGCTGTCGCTTAGGGAGCTGAAGCCTGACAGAAGAAGGAGCTGAGGCAGGCAGGGGGCAGGCAGGCGCTCACACACCTCCTTCCCTCCCACTTGCCCAACCTCTCCGCTGTCAGACCCCAGGCTGGCAAAAGGCTTCCTCCCAGAGGTACCTCAGTCTGCAAGCCTGTCACTCTGTCTGCAACTGCCCTCTCTCCCAGGCCCCTTCTTTCCTTCTCAGGTGTCACCAGCCCCCTCACCCTGTCACGTTGCACTAGCTTGGCAGGGTTGGGCCTGGTGGCACGTGTCTGGGAGATCCAGAGAATTGCCAGAGGTACAGGGGGTGGGTGAGTCAGCAGGGGATCTGGCACTGAGTCAGCAATGGAATTGGGCAATAGGTAGGGACCCTTTTCTTTGTACAGAAGGTGAGATAGACAAGTAGAAAGGGAACCTGACCCTGGCCTCACAGGTGTACAGCAGGGATGGAACCCAGGTGCCCTTCACCTGGCTCCAGTGCTGGAGGGAGGGCATCAACTCTTCCTTTGCACATCCCCTGATACTAAAGGTTAATTTGTCTCTAGGATCCAAAATGGCATTTGCCCAGGATGTTCAGCCTGCCCTGTTTCCTGCCCTGCTTCGTGCCATTTTTTCAGAGTATAGAAATCAGGGAGGTGGGTATCCAGGTCTGGCTTTATGAGAAGCAGTGCAGAGACCTCTCCAGGAGGGAAGATTGCATTCCCTTCCCCATTCTTGGGTTGCCAAGCTCCAGTGGGAGCACAGACAGCCTAGCCTGGCCTGGAGGCAAGGGGGCACCAGCTTCTCCTTTTCCTGAGCAGTCAACCGCAATTGCTGAAACTATTGCTGTGTTGGCTCTGGCTCTGGCTTATGCTCATGTGCATGGTTCCATGAGTTCCTCTAGACCTGGGTCCTCATCCAGAGGTTCTACCCCAAGGGATGAGAGGAGAGGAAATATGGGGTGGCTGGCTGCCTGCCTGGAGGGTTGAAGTCAGGACTTTGCCCTGGGGTGTAGGTGTCTACCCCAGTGGTGCCCAGTGTGTCTGCAGGGTGGGGGGCAGGTTCATTAATGCCAGGCCTTCTGTGAATGAGCAGTCCTCCATCCTTACCCTGCAGCCAGGATAGGTGGGACCCCAGAGGCAAGGCCCTTAGAGAGATGGGAAGGGGGAGGGTGTCCCTGTTTACTTTCCAGAGACACAGGTGCTCACAACTAATGGCACTGCTGTAACTCTCTGATAAGAAAACAACCTCTTCCCAGCATCACCCCCACCCTGCTTCTCCCAAGCCAGGGCCTGTCCCACTTGGGATTTGGGACTGTGCTATAGGTAGAGTAGCTGCCCACAGCCCCGCTACAGCAATTTTTTGGTCAAACACAGCTACCACAGGGGGCTGTGCATCTGGCCACTCTAGGCTTTCCCAAAGAGGTTCAGGCACCAAAGTTTAGGCACCTTTGCACTAGGCCCTTATGCTCTAGTCCTGAGTGTGGAGATAAGAAGGGCCACATCTGTGTGGGGGTAAAAAGGGAGTGACATCATTTTCCAGTGGTTGTGGTATTAGGCAAGCAGAAGGGGAAGTTACTCCTCTTTAAGCCCAGAGGCAGGACCATTCCACTGGACTCTGGAAGGGACCTCACCCTGGGTTAAGTTCCCAAGAATTTTTTTCCCCAGCCAGCTTCATTTCAGGAGTACTCCACTCCACTGTTCCCCATTTCCTAATTGTAGAATAGAGGACAGCCTTAGGCAGGAAATACTGGGTCACGGTTCTTTAGTAGGAGTAGGAAGGAGAAAAATAAATAAACTTCACAAATTCAGGAGGGAAAATGATGCTGACCTTGTCAGGCAATCCTTAGTAGAATGCATGATAGGAAGTACCCACCCTAGGCCTAGGAAAAGGGGTGAACTAGGTTCAGTGTGGGAGAGTGCCCAGGAGGCAGACCTCTGCCCTCACCACCAGCCCCACATATCTCAGCAGCTGAGGGCCAGTCTGCTGAGGTAATTTTTCCATATCCGCCTCCTATTTGACAAAGCAGGAATGAGGGCAGGGACTTTCTGGGAGCACTTGTCCTCAGGGAATTTTAAGGCAGTGCCAGGCTTTATCTCATGGAACTGATAACACTACCTACTCAGGGAAGACTGGAGATGTGGCCTAAAAGCCCTGTGCCCACATTGTGGCAGGAGGGGCTGGAGTTTGGTCCTGCTTGAACCATAGGTGCAAGAATAGAGGTTCCAGGTGGGAGGTCCAACCCTCCAAGAAAGGAAACTGAACTCCAAGTGGGGTAGCACAAGTTTCACACTAGGAAAGGCAGAGTGTGGCCAGGGCTCCATTTCCTGTCTCCTGGTCCATAGTCTTTTGCCCTCAACAAATATATAACACTCATCCAGAAGTGAGGGAAAGGATAACAGTAGGAAATCAGCTTGGAGAAGACTTCTAGGCCTCAGATGGGCCCCTGCCCTGATGGAACCTCATTTCTGCCTCTCCTCTAGCCTGGCTATTGAGGAACAGTCTCAGATGTTGGAGCTCTTTCCTCCCCAGGGGATGGACCCATGTCCTACAGAAGGGTCTGAACATCCTTGCTAAATGTCCCAAAGGAATGGGGCATCAGAGGCGGCTCTCCTGGGTGTCTTCCATAGTTGTGAGTGGGTTCTGGTCACATGGCTCCTTGGAGGCCTCACAGGCTCTCTCAGACTT
Source organism: Sciurus carolinensis (assembly GCF_902686445.1). Classification (NCBI taxonomy): domain Eukaryota; kingdom Metazoa; phylum Chordata; class Mammalia; order Rodentia; family Sciuridae; genus Sciurus; species Sciurus carolinensis. Next base: position 112,050,842 of record NC_062214.1, on the reverse strand, counting down.
GTCCTCAGCCTCAGAGGGTATGCAGGCCCTGAGGCAGGCCCTCACTGACTCCTTCACCTCAGCCTCCAGGCCCTTCATCCTGGCCTCATACTCTGCCAGGGCCTCCTGCTGGAACTGTGGAGACAGCAAGGATCACTGCCTGGCTCAGGAAGGAGCCCCTGTCCACTCTCCTTCCTATGGACAGTGGAATAAGGAGATGCCTGGTCTGTTCAGAGCTCCCAGAAGACTAGGTTGGGAGTTGGGGGAGGAGGTAGTGGAGCCTATCAGGGAGTCTCTCAGGAAAGGGATCAAGCAAAGAGATTTGCAGAGGTGCCTCATTTGAAAGCACTTTGAGATCCCCTATGACAATCAGTGACCTATTGGTAAGGAACCACAGCCCCCTTTCCTGAACTCGTCCAGACTTTTCTTCAGGAACAGGGCCCCTTCCCACCCTGGAGCTTATCCATCCCTGCTGAGACCAGGCCAGTGGTCCTGTTACCCGTTTTTCCATATCCTGGATCTGTTCCAAGCAGGCTGCCTGCTTTTCCTCCAGCTTCTCCTGGTGCCGCTCCAGGGTATCTGTCATCTGGGTAGTAGCAAGAGGCAGGGAATCAGGGTGCCACAAACTGGCAACCTGGGCTAGAATCCAGCTCTAACCTCAGCTAACTAACTGTAAGAGACTTGAGACAAGTTGCTTAAACTTTGGGCACTTTTGTCAATTTGTAAAATGAGATCACAGCACCTGGTTCATGGAATTGTGAAGTGTGGTGCCTGGTACAAGGTCAGGACACAGTACATGGTTGCTCTGTCACTGTGGTCAGCAATCCCCAGGGAAGCTTTAGGTACAGTCTCAGCAGGTCTTTCCTTCCTCTTTCCTCTTCTGGTATCTCAGGAGGTCCCCCTCACACACCTCCAATCCCTTCCTGCCCTGGTCAGCTAGCCTATGCAGTCTCCACCTAGAGAAGCTGGCCAGAGACAGATCCCTTGAGCCTCCACACACAAGCCAGATGGGATGCCCCTCACATCCCTGGTTGCATGGACAGTTGTGGGTGATGCATATCCTAAGGGCAAAGGAAAGACCTGGGGTTACCCCTTCTCACCTATCAAGAGAGTGTTTGAGGAAGACACAACCCTTACACACCTGCTTGATGGCCTGCACCACTTCCTGGATGTGGGAGTTGTTAATCTCTCTCTTCATCCTGTTAGTATAATGGAAATTTTAGAAAGGGCAGGAGGCCCCTGTGGAGAGTCAGGTGGGATGAACTCTCAGGTATAGGCAATGAGAACTTCAGAGCGCCAGGAAAAAGCAGAGAAGCAAGCTTGGGAACCCGAGGAAGATGGAGGGAGTCACTGGAGCCCTAGGGCCCTCTGACAGGACAGCTTCCTCACTAGAACATAGTGTCTTCAGTACATCCATAGGGAGCACAGGTGGGGAGCAGAGCTGCCAGAATGGACAGGCTGATGTCCCAAGGCTTCACCTCCCTCTCTGCATGCTAGATTCTACCTCTGGTGTTCCTCTCTACTCAAGTAGTGTTGGCATCTGTGTTTTGCCTAAGGAGGACACTTTCTGATTAGAGGTGAAAGAGGTGGGATCTTCTTCAGGAGCCAAAGAAGGCTCTGAGAAGTGAGTTAGGATCCACTTGTAGGGAGTTTTTGTTTGTTTGTTTGTTTGTTTGTTTTTCCCCCTACTTGGAGTGGGATCTGCTTAGAGCTGGGCATCCCCTCCAAGGTTCACCTCTCCTGGGCCATCTTGTCTGAGGCAACTTTGGTCATGGCCTGGATTCGCTCCAGCCTCTTGGCCTCCAGTTTTTTCTTCATCTCTTTGGTGTCACTGCAGGAAGACAGGCATGAGGGACATGCTCTGCAGCCCAGCCCTTGCTGGGCAGCAGGGAGGGGTGTGCAAAGGAGGCAGTCATACATCTCTGAGGTCTCTTTGAGGGTCTTCAGCTCTGCAGCGTGTTTCTCTCTGGCCAGCTCTATCATCTTAGCCATTTGCTGCGTGGGAGGAAGGATGTGCTTAGTGAGAAACCCTTAGTTGTGGGGAAGGGGTGGGGTTGCTTGGAGTGTGCTCTGTCCCCAGCCTGGCACCTCAGCCACATGCTGCTCCTTGCGTTTCAGAATGCACCGGTACTGCTCCTCGCCCTGCTGCTGTAGTTCCTGCTCCAACCTGTCCTTCAGCTCCCGCACAAGCGCATCTGCACCCTCAGTGCCCTCGCCCCGGGCGACGCCACCAGCCTCCTCGCAGGGCAGGATCCTGCGGAGGCCACGTGGGAACAGGCCCTGAATCCGAGGTGGTGGCGCCCGGAGAGAGGGGTGCCCCCGCAGCACTTACCTCTTCTTGCGGGAGCCCTTGCCGGGGAGGAGTTTGCTCCTGGTGCTGGGAGGCTCGAGCTCGGCCAGCTGCGCAGCGCCGCGCTGCAACAGCTCCTCCCAGCGCCGGGCGCCTCGCCGTTCCAGCTCCCGCAGCTCCTTCTCGTGGCGCCGCTGCAGCTTCACGATGCCCTTCAGCTCTCGCAGCTCCTCGGGGCTGGTGGTCCGCGGCTCTGCGGGGGCCCCCGATGAGGCGTGCTGTCACCCAGATCGTCCTCCCTGACCTGCTGAGCCCCCAAGGGGCCCCAAGTTCTTCCCGGGTTCATACCCAAGAACACAGAGCTCAGCAGGTCTTACCCACAACTTCTTTCGGGGCCTCATCCCTGGCCCTGGCCACGGCTTCTGCAAGAGCACAGGATGGACTGGCAGATGCCCTGGGCACCCCTTGGCTCAATTGGGCTCCTCCCTGCTCCCTGAGGGTTGCAGTAGGGGCACCCCTGCAATGCACTTTCCCAGTCTTGAGGCTTCAGCCCTGCCCTTCCCAGATGAAAGTCTTCATCTTTTGGGGCCTTTGGGTGCAGTCTGAGAAGTGGAGGCTCCTCTATTAGGTAAGCAGACCCCAGAGTGCCTACCTGCCGATCCGTTGCTTGCTGGGGCAGATGGTCCATTTATCTGTCGACCAACTGGACTCATGGGTGGAAAGGGCTTCTGCATAGGAAGAGTGAGTTAGAAAGGTGGCGTCAACAGCCCTCTTTTCTGAGCAGGTACTCTAGCCTTACCCCAGCCTCCCAAAGAGAGAGCAAAGTTCCTGGGGTCCCTGGCAGTGGTCCAGGTGATACAGACCTCTGGCAAACCTCCCATGGCCTCCTTGAGCTTCACAGACTTCTTATCATGGGCATTGAAGAACTTGATGGGGTTGGCAAGAGCCACAGTGAGATCTAGCAACATAGGGCATTACCAACATGATGTGTGTGAAAATGGACCTGGAAGCCCCTGCTGTCCTCACTCTGGAGGCTGGCTTCATGGGAGGAAAAGGGAATGGATAGTCTGGGGGTCCTAGCAGACCACGGACCTCTTACCTGCCCAGGTGTCAGGTACATAGTCCTTCATTTCCAGGAAGACAAACAGCGCAGGCATGGTCAGGGGCATGTTGCTCTCACTGTGCAGGCACAGATGATGGTATCCTATTGGATACAGTGGGGTGGGGGTGGACAGTGAGCCAGAGCCCATTCCTGCCCAGCACTGCACACAAACAGTCCAGCACTCAAGACTTCTGGCTTTAGGATCAGAGAGACAGGTCTGAATCTGGTGCTGCACCTCCCTGACTGTGCAACCATTGGCAGGTTACTTAACTCTCTGAGCCTTTCTTCATCTATGAAATGGGAATAATATTGTCTGCTTCATGTGGTTATTATAAGGATTGAATGAGAATGTGTTATAAGCCCTTAGCACATTTTAAGTCCCCATAAGTGTCAGATGCTCAGAAAACTATGCCAGTAGCTCCAGAAAATCATGAACATTCTGTTAGGTGGCAGAGTTTCCACCTGTAAGCTTCCTGGGGAGGTACCATTCCTGTCCCACTCCTTAAAGCTGATAACATGAGGAGGATAGGTGAGGTCTCAGGGCCTCCTCCCTGAAGTTATCCCACCTGTGGGTAGGCCCCTGATGCTGGCCTTTCCCTCGGACGCCTGCGAAGGGTGAAAAAAGAACGCTTTCCTTACCAGAATTCAGGGCGTTGATGGGGATGATGCGGTGGCCAAGAAATTTGTTGCCCTCCTCCATCACAGCCACCCTGAGGGAGGCCAGCTCAGGCATTAAGATCTGGGGAGGGTTTGGGACAGGTCAGGATTGGAGGGGGCAGAGGAGTCAAGCTGGCCCCCTCCCTGGCTCCAGCGGTTTTAGTGTCAATGTGAGAACACGGCAGGTGTTACCAGATTTGGTGATGACAGACAGAGAACACACCCTCAGTCATGTACATGATATCCTCACAGTTCTTGTCATGACTGGTCTCACATAGTGAAGGACTGGAGATGCAGCCCAGAGCTGTGGGCGCCTGGGGCAGAAAATCCTTAGCAACTTTGACAGTCGGTATTCAACAGGAGCAAGAGACTCCCAGGATCCCATGGGTCCCTGAGCCCCAAACTGGGAGTTTACATTTTTGTCTCTAATCCCAGCATATGCACATGAATACCCCTCCACACACACACATGTACACATACAACTGACAACCAAGCAAACTTCTGTAAACCTGTGTTCAGGATTCTTGAAACTCAGGAGGGTACAGGTGAGGGGCAGGGAGAGGAGGAGAAAGATCAAGGAGGCCCCTGTATTTCCTCTTATTTGTAAACAGAAGCCAAGGACTAGGGGAAGACCCCAGTCCCTGCCCTACCCTACCCCCACCTTCTCAAAGACAAAGGGCTCCTCCTTCCACACAGGATTGATGGAGTTGGGACTGGGTGACAACTTGGTACGATAGCGCCTCTTGGGGTCCCCTGGAAGACCAAACAGCTCCACTTCCACATAGGTGCGCACACTGCGTTCTGACAGGAACTGCCCAGAGATGACCTGGGAATGCGATTCCACGGAAGGCCAGCATCAGATCCCCCACCCAGGCTCTTCCCTAAGTACCCAGGCTTCTGGCTCCCTACACTGAAGAATTTCTTTTTGTGAAGAGCCCCATTCAGCTCTGGCTACTGAGTAGAGGCCATGTGGATCAAGGGTTACAGCTGAGCTCTGAGAACCAAGGTGCTCCCAGCATTCAGGGAAGAGGCTTGCTGCCCCACCTCCCCTTGGGCTCTTGCCCTCCCCTCCCCCACCCCAGCCTCAGCCCTTCCCCTTGGTTTCCATGGGGACCAAGAGGCAGCCTCCAGTGCTGAGAAGGAGGCAGTTTCCAAGGCAACTTGCTACTGCAAGAACTGGCTGAGTTGAAGTCTTCAGGATATCAGGGGAGGGGTCTGGGAATAGAGAGGTGGGATCCTGGGCCTTTCTCCTGGAGACACCCGCACTCCCAGCCACTTGTTCACCTCAGGACTTGCCGTAATAGAAAGGGTGGTAGCTACCACCACATCAATTCGGTCCACAGAGAAGGGATTGAACTGCTTGTCCAGTCGGCGCATGAACTCGTGCTTGAGGAGGTAGCCACTCTGTCCATTGAACTCGAACAGTGCCATGTTCTGCTGCATGGGCAGATCTGGTGGGGGGAGTGAAGGGACACGGTGAGGAAGGACTGGCCCTGGACCTGTGCCCTGTATCCTCACTCTCTATCCCTTCTTGTCTTGAGAATGGGGAGATTCATTGTGTTACAGACTAGTTCCTTGGGTTGTCTCTTTTCTCAGAAAGGGTCCACAACCTGGGATCAGCAAGGCTGCAAGCTCACAGTGGGAGCTGGGACGGGTGAAGCGGGTGTTCCCACATACACACCAGGCAGAGTGGCCAGAACCCATGGCAGCCCCTTGGTTTCTTCACATACTTGTTCCCACATGACAACTGTACAGGAATGAGCCAATGCATTCACACCCCGAGTGCTCTGGCATGCTCCCATAGGCAAAACAAACAGCAGGGTACACAATCTTTTCCAAAGACCCTCCCAGGGAGGGGTGAAGGTGAACTAGGCGGGGCCCGGGAGAGGGTTCTCAGGGGTTGAGAGTGCCCTCACCCATCGTCTGGAAGTTGAGGGCAACCATCTGGCATCCAGCATTCCAGAACATCTGGGGCATGTAGTTGGAGGAGTCCATGCGGGTGCCCTTGGGGTAAATGCGACTCATCTGGCGCTTGTTGTAACTGCCTCTGAGTATAGGAGCCCAGCCAAGGCTGCCTGCACAGGAGGACCCAACAGCCTACCCAGAGAGTCCTGTTCCCAATCCTTCCCCCAGTGCCCCACACCAGCTTATTGAAGCCTCAAGGATACTCCACAAACTGCACCGAGGCCTTGGAGAGCAGGTCATAAGCCTTGAGCTCCGTGAAGGAGGAGATGACATAACTTCGGTTCTTCTCTATGCAGAGGAGAAAGGGAGAGAGGAATCTATGTTTGTCTGTCCCCTTCATATAGAGAGGCCTCCAACCCAGCATTTCCACGAAAACCTGAGGGTTTAGGGGCTGACCTTTGGAAGAAATGTGTAAGGAACCGTGTGTTGGGGTAAAAGGTATTCACGGTGAACAAGCATAGGGATGGGACAGGTGTCATGGTCCTGGAGAAAGAGGGCTGCATGCTGAGAATGCAGGAGGCTGTGGGAAATGTATTGGTCTGAGCCTAGTTGTCAGGAGCATGCTTGAGCATGTTGTGTGCACAAACACGTCTGTGCACATGCAGAATATGAGAACGTGCCATGATATTCACAGGGAGTGAGGCATGTAGACAATGGCTGAACACATGGAAGGAGAGGTGTTCACCATGGTGTATGCATGGGTGTGCCTGGATGGGGGTGCAGGCTATGTAATCGGGGTGAGGAGTCAATGTTGAAGAGCTCCAACTGTGCACAGAAGTACTTAGATGGATGCTTGTGTTGGGGGCATGCATAGAGGGCAAGAGGCACACACTGGGCATGCGCCCCAAGAAGATCATGGCAAACAGTTGGGGAACGTGCAAAGTGGGAAGAGTACACAAGGCAGATGTGAACTGGCAGCTTTCTCTACTTTTTGCCCACTCCCGGGGTTGTCTCATCCCCCAGGGCCAGGGTTTCTGGATGTGGGCCAGCCCTAGCTGAAGTTCAACCCTGGAGCCACAGAACCCAGGAAGGTTGCAGGAGCCCTAGGCAGGCCTGACTGAGGTGACCTGTCATAACGACCTGCCTGCCACCAACACACTCCAGAACATTCTGGTTGTTGCCAAGTTCCTCTCTACAGTCCCGGGAGACTGGGAGACACTGCCACTTAAACAAGCCCTTTGCCTGACTCTTTGGCTAGGTATTTATAGACAGGGCCCTAAGTCCAAGAAAGGGGGAGATCTCCCTTCTTCAAAACCCCACCCATCAAGCCACTCTGATCTGAGGACCATCTTCTCCTGAACCTAGCCTATCCTCCACTCACCCCCAGCCCCATGCTAACGTACGGGCAGAGAACTCGAAGGAGATGAACTTGGTGGGCTGGATGTAATTAACTAGGCTGGACATCTCTTCATAAGCCGTCACCTCCAGGCCGGCAGTGCCCTAGGGAGTAGAGGGGAGTGTGGAAAGAGGATGGTACAGAACCCAGATTGCAGCTCTGTGCTCCACCAGAGGGCTTTGCAGCAGAAGATTGCAGAGGGGCTTGGGACCATCCCCACACACCTCATCGGACTGCATCTTCTTCATCTCTTCTTCATCCAGGCTTCCCGACTCTTCCTCCTCTTCTACTTCCACCTCCTCCTCCTCCTCCAGCTCAGACCCTTCCTCACCAGCCCACACTGCCACACACAGCTGTGTCAGCACCAGCCTGCAGGGCTTCTCCAGGTCCTGCCCATGTCCTAGTCCAGATGCCCAGACCCCCCTCGGCTTCTTTCACCTAACTTACCTGTGTCCTCGCCTATTGGGGCCATGGGCGGGTCACTGCCCTCAGCCTCCCCACCAGCATCTTCGCTGGGGGTTGCTGGACCAGAAAACTGGTTTTTCTTGTTCTTGATGAGGATCTTGCCCCGGAGGTCCTCAGGACTGGGCAGAGGGATGCCTGGCTTCAGCTGTGGAGAGGATGCCTGGTTTTACCTGCAGGATATTTCCTGAGCTCCCAAATGTGACTTCCTCTAGGAAACCTTCTCTAATCCCCTTGACCAGAGCAGGAACTCCCCAGGCACCCCCATAGCAACTACTGGTGTGATGGCCTGGTTGCTCATCCATCCCTTCACTAAAGGGTAAAAAAACCTGGTCAATAATATACCCCAGAGTCTAGCACAGTGCCTGAAACTTGGCAAATGATAGGATCCCAGCCTCATAATCCAGCCAAATGAACCCTAATGTCTTTGGAAACACCCTTTCCCTAACCTGGCACCCATCTGTCCCAAGGCCCAGATGCCAAACAGCAGACTTCACTCACTGGGAATTTTTCCAAGGGCTCTGTGAGCAGCATGTCCCCAAACATCGTCCTGCAGTACTCAGCCATCTTAGCCTGTTGGCGGGGTCTGCAAGGAGCAGAAGTGGGAATGGGAGTTCAACAGCTCAGCCCCAACCCTCTTGTCCATCCTCTTCTGCCCCAGACAACCCAGTTCAGGGGCCCAGGAAGTGAGGGAGGCAGGGACAAGGGCAGGGACAAGGACTGAGATTCCCAAGAGACTGTTTGAGACATGGGAGAGAGCCAGACTGACGGCCAGAGGCTGGACACAGCTGGGGAGGCTGTTGCAAGCAGAGATTGGGAACCAGGTAGAGAATGAGGCTGAATGGGCCTAGATACGCACGAGTCCACATGGTTTTCAAATGACAGGATGACAGGATAGGGAGAGGTCTTAAAGGCACTTTCTGCAATTGCTTCAATAGCTTCCTGGAGGAGAAGGGGACTCGGCAGAGAGGCCAGTGTTCTGGCTGCCCCTCCCTGTAGCACCTTTCCCCACTCTCCCCGCAGCTCAATACATACACAAGACTGATGGCCTCTCCTGACCCCCCCACTCCCTCTGTCCCTGTAGTCCTCACACTGGTCTGAAGCTTTCCAGAATTCCTCCTGTCTAGCTTTACTCTCCCAGCCTCAACAAGGCCACTGCCACCACCTCCACCCAGAGCCTCACCTTGAACAAGATGTCTGTGGTCATGGTGAAGCCATGGGTAATAATGGGTTCCTCGTCAGGGGGCTTCCCCTTCCAGCAGTCCAGCTCCACACAGCGGCAGCCAGACAGCAGCACCTGGCGGTACATCTCAGCCGAGGAAAGGCCTGAGAACTGGCCGGCTGAGCCAGGACGGGGAAGGGGCAAGAGCATCATTCAAGGGCAGGTAAGCGCCCCCTCCCATCACAGTCTCTTATTGGCAGGGTAAGTGGCATGTGGATGACATCTGCAGATAATCTGGGGAATGGGAGCAGCCCTGTCAAAGGAGAGGTCAGCAACGGGTTGCCAAGGCCCACCTGTCAAGTAGGTATTATGTGAGGAGTTGATGAAGTAATGATTGAGTGGCTGTGTCATGTCATGGTGGAGCAGCAGCTTGTCCTGAGCCAGCACACTGTTCTCTGGACCGCAGAGAAACCAGACCATGCCCTCAGGCGACAGCTGGCCTGGGAACAAGGGATAGCTATCAGGGCTTCAACCTGGCTGCCAGGGAAGGGCAAATGCCCGGGCTCAGTCCAGCTGCCAGAGGAGGCAGGCCCTTAGTCCTCACCCCTCTGCACGTTGATGCCACTGGGCTCATACTTGTCAATGAGGCCCTGCACCTGCTCAGGCCTTGCTGGTGGGAACAGCAAGGAGTTGAGCCGAGAGTCACGCTGTTTCTGGTTGATGAATTTAGTCAGGTGCTCCTTGGTCATATAGGGTTTGGCCTTAGCATGGCTGCAGACCAGAGAGAAGAGCACACACAAGTCCATATTTCTTGGACCTGGAGGTTTAGATAACCTTCTCCAGTGAAGTTTCCTGATTTCCAAAAGGGCAATTGGGAGGAAGGGATTGCCAGCCACCGCCTCTCCCCAAGCCGAGCCCAACCCAAGAAGCTCACTAGGAAGTGAAGATCTCATCTATTTCTGGCCGAGGACAGAGGTTCATGAGAAAACTCTTGTAGACGGATTCTGGGAAGTCCTCAGGATTGATAGCATCATTCTGAGGAAACAGACACTTTGTCACTTCTGTCCCCACCTACTCAGAGCAAAGACCCACAACCTAATCCCAGCTCTGGGCAAGGGTGCTTGATCAGAGAAGGTGCTCAAAGCAGACAGAGGACTGACACACTCAACACCTTTGAGAAAAGCCCTGATTGCTGATCAGACAGCATGTTTAACTAGTTTACTTTAACTCCGGTTGGACAGTGGCTAGTCCACTGGCTAGAACAGGATTGGAACTAAGAATGACTAGAACAAGGAGGAGGAGAGATGAGAAGCGAGTGTTGCTGTTTTCCACAGCAGGGGGCTACATTTTTTCTTTTTAAAAAAGTAAAGTAAATTTTTTCAAAATGAAGTAGTTTGAATATAAACATGTATGTACCTAACAATAGAGCCCTGAAATATAAGAAGCAAAAACTGACAGAACTGAAGGGAGAAATAGATAATTCAACAAAAGCTGGAAACACCAAAAGCATAGGGACTAAAAAAAAAAAGAGAATTGGACTTCATCAAAATTTAAAACTTTCATGCTCCAAAGAACACCATTAAGAAAGTGAAAAGAAAATCCATAGAATGGGATAAAAAAAAAAAGCTGCAAGACGAATATCTGATAAGAGATAACAACAAAGACAACCCAATTGAAAGATGGACACTGAATTTGAATAGATCTTTCTGCAAAGAAGATATAAAAATGACCAATAAGCACATGAAAAGATGCTCAACATCATTAGTCATTGGAGAAATGCAAATGAAAACCACAATGAGATACACTTCACTCCCACCAGGATGGCTGAAATAAAAGACAGTAACAGCGTTGGTGGAATGTGGGAAAAATGGAACCCTCGTACAATGCTGGTGGGATTGTAAAATGGTGCAGCTACTTTAGATAACAGTCTGGCAGTTCCTCAAAATGCTAAATATAGAGTTACCATATGACCCAACAATTTCGCCCATATGTAAATAGCCAAGAGAACTGAAAACAAATCCACGCAAAACCGTGTACACAAGTGTTTATAGCAGCATTATTCATAATAGCTCCAAAGTGGAAAAAAACCAAATGTCCATCAACTCGTGAATAGAAAAATAAAATGTGTCATATCCATCCAATGGAATACACTTCCATAAAAAAAAAGTAATGAAGTATTGACACATGGTACAACATGGATGAACCTGGAAAACCTTATGCTAAGTGAATATAGCCCAGTGTCAAAGACCACATATCACATGAAATGTCCAGAATAAGCAAATAAGCAAATGTATAGAAGTAGAAGCAGAAAGTAAATTAGTAGTAATTGGGGATTCCATGTCTTTCTATTCTGTCCCCTTTCCTCTCCAAGAACAACATCAAAAAAAAAAAAAAAAAAAAAAAAAAAAAATTAAGTGTCTTTCAGGATCACACTGGAAAGTCAATATTGGTCTTAGTTTGGAGCAGAAGGTCTGGTCAGAGAGCCTGAATAGATCTCCCCAAGCTCATCTCTGCCTCTGGAGCAGCAGTTCCAAACCAAGATGAATCAGTAGCCTCAACTGGGACCCAAGGAGAGCAGATAAATAAGGAGTACATAGGTAAGGCAGGAATTCTGGAAGCAAGAAGAAAAGGAGAATGGATGAGTTGATCAGCCACAGGCAAGCGGTGGAGGCTGTAAGGACTACTGCTCCCCCACCCCATGCTGGAATCCAGTGTGACTGACTGCACTTGGGTGTCACCAACTCCATAAAGCTGTGACTGTAGGGAAAAAGTTCTTCCTGGATTCATAATGACGTGAACTAGCAGTCTTTGTTTTATTCATTTATAATGTTCCAAATTCTTACTAAGAGAAAATTCTCCATGGAGTGCAGGTTCTGACCTACACAAGGGTATTGGTCAAGGGTGACAGGGGACTGAGAACTACTCCCCTGTCCAGGCTTGAATCCTGACTCAGAGCCATAACTGCTTGGAGGGATCCCTTTTGGTAATTTTCATAAGGCACCTCATGGGGTGACTCTGCTTGCAGCTTAAAATTAAAAATTAATTACATAATGAAAAAGAAAGGAGAAAATTCATCTCTATCTTGGCAACTCCACCTTGGTTCTGGTCCTCTCTGGAATTCTGCAGAACTCTTCTCTTCCTGAGCTGTCAGATAGCCACAGGCAGCCTCCTGACCCTGCTGACCCTATCTCACTGAAAACATTCATTTTCAACTTCCAACTCCAGTGCTAGAATGGGAAAACACTGCCCATTTCTGCTGCTAGCCCTGAACACAGTCCATCAACTGCTGCTTCCCCAACTGTACCACCCAGGGATGTGGGATGCAGACCTGCTCAGAACCCAACATCTTGCCCTGGTCCCACCTCTGTGTCTAGTATCAGTAACCAATGGCTTTAGGGTTTTTTGTTTGTTTGTTTGTTTGTTTGTTTGTGGTGCTGGGGATTGAACCCAGGGCCTTGTGCATGCGAGGCAAGCACTCTACCAACTGAGCTATGTCCCCTTTTTTGGGTTATTGATGGAACTGCAAGGTCATTTCTACCCTCTCCATTCTCCACCATTCTTACCTAAGTTGTTCTCTGGTGAGAATTTGGTGAATGGGCTGAAGTTGGAGAACTACTCACCTTGCCCTTTGCCAGATGACAGGCACTGAGAGCAGCTTCTACCCGCTTGCGGTCAGCAGGAAACATCTGGAAAAAACTGAAGAAGCAAAGAAAGGCACCAGGCAAAGAGGAGTCATGCCTGGAGAGAGGAGGCCTGGGGGACTAGGTAGAAGTATGGGGAGGGAGTTGGGGAGACTCACTTCTTCACAGGAATCTTCCCTTCAGGGTTCAATTGCATCTTGAGCTTTACCAGGCTGGAGGAATGAAAAGTGGCCCATCAGGGTGGGGGGCAGACATGCCTAGCCCTGTGGCTAAGGCCAGGCGGGCAGGCACTTACATCTTGTCCAGGAAGGTGCTGCGGGGAGCGTTGGCTGTCAGTGGGTGCTTGGCCAGAGCTAGCACATCTTCAGCCCAGTCCTGTAGGACCACAGAGCCCAGGAGTCAGGCCCATGACCACGTGGGTGCCCCTGACCACCCCATAACCTGTGTCTCTCAGGAAGTTCAGGCTATCCCAGGTGTCAAGACCCAGCCAGGTGCTCCTTGTGCACCTTGCCCACGTTTTCCTTGTAGGAGACAAAGTTGTGGAAGGTGAGCTCCACCATGTCAGGCCCGGATACCACTGTGAGTGTCTTCAGCAGGAAGTGGTTATCTGGAAAGTCCAAGTTGAAAACATCCCGGAGCTTCTGGCTCTGTTACAAGTGACATGGTAAATGAGGGTTGGAGGCATGCTTTCATCCCTGTCCCGCCCCATCATCCACTCAAACTATAGCCCACTAGAGCAGAATCCCACCCTGTCCTAGGAACTGGGCCTCAGCATCTCCCGATGCCTGGCTCTACTGGGGTAGAAATGAGAGGCCCACAGGAAGAGACTAGCTCAGGTGGTGGGAGTCCTGTGTTTTGTTTGCCACTTTAGTTTGAAGATGAATTTTTAGCTTCCAGAGAGGGAATCCTGCTTCCCACTAATCCCTTCCTCCAATTTTCCTACCAGCATTAGGCAAATACAGGCAAATCAGTAGAGGGCAAGGGTGTAAGCAATACTTCCCAGGCAGTCTGGGGTGCTTTAGGAGCAGGAGCCAGCCCCTCTTCCTACACCCTTCCTTGGCTCTGCCTGGGTCTTTGCTGCCCAGCCCAGGAACTATTGCCCAGAACTATTGCTCCAGAGATCAGACTTGACTCCTGACTGTGCCCCATGGATCTGGCAGCCGTGCTGAGCCTAGGCTGCTCTGGGACCACCTACCTTGGGCATCTTGGCAAACTTCCCAAAGCGGGTGTCCCGGATGCTAGTGATATCCAGAAACTCCATCTCCTGGAAGGGAGCTCCCAGAAAGAGCAAAGAAGGAATGTGGGGCAAAAAGGTGAGGTCACAAATGAAGAACAGAACCAGGAGTTCTACACCCCTTCAAATCTTGGCCAACTACCCTCTCTGTATGCCAAGGCTTCTTAGAGACACCTGAACCCCAACCTTCTCTTCCCACTAATTAGGTTTTCCTATATATGAAGACCCTCCTCCCTTCTTCTCAGTTTATCCCTTCCCTGGCACAGAAGCTATGATCTGAAACTTCTCCTTCAGCATCCTGATATCTCCCCAGGCTCCTGTCCCTTTCTTCTGCCTGATTACCAAGGGTTTTCTCTGATCTCTGAGCTTTCAAGTAATCCAGAATCATGGGCAAAGCATTGCCCCTGAGCATCAGCTCTTTATCCTTTCCCTCTCTCTCCAGGGGATGTTAAGACTGGAGCAACTGGGCTACAGGCAGCCATAGTTTGGAGTGACTACATTCTCTCTCCCAGAGTAAACAGCTCTGCCTGTAGAGAACCCCTCAGAACCACCCTTTCAGGACTCCCCAGCATTCATGCCTCTACCCCATACTTATCAGGAGTCTGGTTGGTCTCATTGGATGAGTTAGGAGCTCAGGGGCTTGATAAGTAGGGGTGGCCTCACCTTACTCTGATAGGTCCAGTATAAGTAATACCCCTTGGGATCCACACGGAGGATAACTGGGGAGGCTACTGCAGTTTCCTGCAGAGAGAAGGGGTCTGTTCTGAGAACTCAGGCCAAGCTTCCCTGGCCCAGGCCAAGGGTTTCAGAGTTCATCTTCCTAGAAGGTGCTCATCCCAGGAATCTGAAGGCATTTCCTCAAGAGCTGGGAGGGGTTGAGGACTGGAGATAGCATTTCTGGAAAAGAAGAGGCTTTCCCTCTAAATTCCAAATAGAAGTGTTCCCTCTAGAGCCCAAACAAGGTCTTTGTCCCCACCTAATCATGTTCTCAAGGGTCATGGTTAGAGTAAAGGGATAGAATGCCTGTTCCCAAGACTCCCTACTCCCACCTAGGAGAACTCAACACAGCAAGAATTAAGGTCCCTAATTTCTGAACCCATTGCCAAGGCCTTGCACAATCCAGCTGCTGCCTAACTCCTCACATATACATCCTCCCTCCATGCTGTCCCCATTCAACTGTCCCATAGTCACCAAGTGCCTTCCCACCTCCAAACTGAAGCACCTCAGTCTGAAATACTTTCAAGTTCCAGCCCACACCTCACCCCTCAGAAAAGTCTCTGAAGTGTGCTGTAACAATCAGAGTATTCATAGACCTAAAAGCAGATCCAGGGAAATCCCTGGAATTCATGAACTCCAGGGCAATAAGCCTGAGCTAGACCATGAGCTTGGTGCTCAGTGCTTGAGCTTGGGGTTTGCCAAATGAGTAAGTGAATGATCTCACCTTCTAAGTCCCTGTTATACTCACAGATCACATAGGCTACCTTTTAGTAGACTGTGCATGTATATACAACAATATATTAAAATTGAAGTTTCCAACAAGGCATGATAGTTGCTACAGACCAAATGCAGAATTTACAAAGGAAATGATCAAAGAAATGTTCTCAGATGAGAGTTGTTGAGAGTCTGGGGAAAGATTTTTGAGGAAGGCTATTTTGGAGGAAACAGTGCTGTGAGCTCCATTCTCTTCCCTCTCCCAGGGAAGGGTTTGAGGGTTGAGGTACCTGAGTCCTCACCTCAAACCTAGGGAGGGGTTTCAGCTCTCATTGGAGAGCTCTTGTGACCCCTGCAGCTATGGGGTATAATGGACTGGACCGGCCTCCTGCCCAGGAAAGCAAGTAGATGACGTGCACTGACTCTGTGCAAGGCAGATCAGAGAGATGCTTGTGTGTCAGATGAGTTGTAATCCCACAGCATGTTGCTGGGGTCCAGAGTGGGTCCATGGGGGATAGAGGGGGAAAGGGCCCAAAGCCCCAAGAAGCTGAAAATGGTAACAAAGGGCTAAAGAAGTAATTGCCTAAAATAGACATGTCAGGGGACCCAAGCAAGAGAGCCCCAGTTCAGGATTGAGGGTCTCGCAAGAATCATTAAAAGGATCCAATAGGAAAAAAAAAAAATGCTTTAAGCCTCTGCTGGGCACAGAAAGCCTGAGCCAGTTTATGCTAGTAGCCAGTACTATTCAAGAAAGAACTTGATTACCCCTTCCCCCACCTGGTCCTGGAGGAAGAAGAGGAGGAGGGATTCTCACCACTTGCCCTATCTACAGGCTGTGCCGTTACCCCACCCATGCCCCAAACCATTTCTGGAGGGCCCGATGCAATGCTAAAACAAGGTCTGAGTTTTGATGCTAAGTACTTTCTGAAATAGGACTGAGTTTTGTAATGACCATTGAACTACTCCCCAAAGGTAAAAGTAACTTGGCTAGCTGAGTTTGTTTCCACAGCAAGGAGAGCTTGTCCCTCCAATGTGTCTAGAGGGACTGTGAGAGACTAGAAAGGAGAGACTAGAGTCGGGGTTTGATTATGCCAGGCATTGTGCTTATTCAACATGGCACAACAAACCCTTACCATCTGCTAACTGGGCTGAAAATAGTCTGGGAAACAGGGGCCTGTCTCACAGGGACATGTGCCCTGTGGCTAGGCTTGGAACTTCTTGCTCATACAAGTCTGAATCCAAGGAATAAATAGTGGCTCCACCCTTGAGAGGGGAAGGAGCCAACCAGGTACAAGTTGGGGAGAAGGCCACATAGCATATCCCCACCTGTGGTGACCCGCTTCCCACTCAGGTTATATTCAGTGCCCAGAGGAACTGAGAGAAGCCACGTCACTTTTCATTCTGAGCCACTTCCCTCATTCCAAAGACTCCTGGGACATGCCATCTCCATGCTACCACCATGCCACATCAACCACAACACTCCTAGAGAAATTGAAAGCGTCTCACCATAGGGCTTCTCCCCATAGCCATGACAATCAGGTTTCTCAGCCTAGCCCAGTCATGAAGGGCCTACACCCAGACCCACTGATCTCACCCATAAGCTGGACAAGTCAGCCCTAAAGCCCTCTCCTCCCATCATCAACTATCATTTCTTTTCCTGAGAACATCACTCTCTTAGCCCAGTAGCCAGCTTCCTTTCCCTAAAGGAAAGTCTTCACATTGCTGTCCTCTCTGGTCCAAGAGAATCCCTGACCAAAGGGCAATGCTTTTAGGGTCTAGGAAGACCAGAGGCTGGCAAGCAGGCCCCGGTTTTTGGAAGGAGCAGATACAGTGGAAGCAGGGGTACAGATCAACAGCACCTTCCCCTTCCCCTGCAGACAGGCTGCTGGCGTCATGGAGCAAGGCTGAGCTGATGAGAGGAAGCAGAAGTCAATCAGTTCCCTCCTAGGCCCCTGGGAGAAGGAGCCTCCAGTTCTCACTTGGGTCCAGGGGATTTTTATGGCTGCCTCACAGCAGCTCAAGGGAGAGCAAGGCTCCCCTGGGACAGGGCCAGTACATTCCATAGAGAGGGTTTAAAAAGACAGGTCTGGGGCTCTGGGCCCCTGTTGGAGCAAAAGCAGGGTGTCTATGCTGGGGTTGGTGCTGGCTCACCTTCTTTTCTGTCCTTGTCTAAGCTCTGGGGTACACTTTCCTCCTATTGATTCTGAAGCCAGGAACAACAAGCCCTGTTCTTCTTGGGGCAGGGAAGTGGGGTCAAGCTTTGGGAAAGACAGATCTAAAGCCAAAGAAACCACCTCCATGAGCCCCAGGCAGCCCACCTCTTTCTCACTCCCAGACACAGAACCTTGGCCCAGCTGCCAGGGCCATACACCCTCACCTCCAGGCTTGTTTATCCAGGCAGTTGTGTCAGCTGCCTGGCCAAGCCACATAGGCGCCTGGGTCCTAGCAGACATAAACCAACCCTCTACTCCAGGCAGAGTCCCCTAGCAACCAGGCCCCCACCACCCTGTGCCCCAGCAGAGCGAGGCCCCTGCCTACTCACATCGTCCCATTTGATGAAGCGCTCCCCTTGGCTCAGATAGGCCTTCACCTTGGGGGGCAGCAGGACAGGATTGAGCAGAGACATGATGTCAAGCGTCCCTCTTTGGAGAGGCTGGGCAGACACAGGCAGGCAGAAGAAGAAAAGGAGGGCCAATAGGAAGGGGAGCCAGGCTAGGCTTACATGGCACCCACCCAGAGCTGGTCTGGATGTCTGGGTGCTCTTATAGCCCACAGGGTGGCAGTGGCTGAGTGCAGGGCTCAAAGCTCCGGTCAGAGGCCCATCTGCTTTGTAAATCAGCCTCCTCCCACCCTGCCTGCAGCCGGGGACTGCAGGCACTGCTCCTGCCCAGGGAGGCTGGGCTCCCCTCCTGGAAGCCCCCGCCCTCACCCTGTGCCTCAGCACTTCCTGCTTAGGGCTTCCTTCTCTCTGCTGCTCAGAACTCAAAGGCAGGTCATGCGGTCTGGTCGCCTTGGAGCCAGGGCCTCTCAGTTCCAGTAGTAGTCCTTTGGTAGATTTGACCAAAGGGACTGGGAAAAAAAGCAATGTGGAGACCTGGAGGGGAGAGTGTTAGCCAGTCTTGGACTGAAGGGAGGGTGCAAAGAGCTCATAGGGGAAGCTCCAACAGGGTTCTGTCCCTAGAGGGTGGGACCACCCTGGAGGTGGGTGGTGGGGATGGGGACAGGGTCCAGCTGGGATTCAGCATTTTGAATAAGCAAAGTTAGCAGAACATTAAGCAAAATTAACAGAACACCCAACTCTCCTTTCTCAATGCTTCCTCTCCATGAAATGAGGGCCAGGTGAGGTAATCATGCCCCTCACACATGACTTCCCCGCGGGCCTTGTGAGGCCTGGAGCTGTCACTGACCAGCCACCAACCACCATCCCACACAGCTTGGAACAGCCCTTTGCTACCAGCTTCCATTGAGCACTCCTCCCAGGTGCCCTTCCTCTGCAGCATAGCGAGAGGCCTGGGTGAGAGCTCCTGTGGCAGGATGGCTCCTCCAGGTTGGAGAGGCTCTGCTCTGGGCCTTATTTAGGGTGCATGACTCTCTCACTGTCCCTGTCCTGGGGAGTTCAGTCCCAGCCCCAATCAGCCCAGCCCACTTCCTCTTGCCTAACCTACTCCTCTTATCACCCTATGGGTAGGCAAGGAGCACTACCCATGACTTCCTTCCTCTCTGGGCCTTGCTTTCTGCCTTAGGTTCCATCAGTGACCTTTATGCTACTCCTTACAACTATGAGACCCTTGCCCTGCCCAGAAACTACCTCTGCAGGTCAGCACCATCATAGAAGGGGTGGTGCGGGTGAGGGATAGCGGGAGGACAGTTGAAGGAGAATTAAGAAGTAGAAAATCTCTTAGTACTAAGGGGATTCCTAACATGGGAATAATCCTCAGAAAAGCAATTCTGAGACCAGACGGATGAAGCTGGAGAAAGGCTCAACCGAGCCTCCTGGAAAACAGCTGGGAAACTCCTGCAGACGATGACGATGACAGGAGCTCTAACCCTTCAAGGTCTCCCCTCGCTCCCTCCCTCCAGAACCACATGTTCTGGTTCTCTCCCTGGAATCAGGTTCCTTCTCTCTTTGAATGAGTTTTGCAAGGGAAATCCCTGCCTTTTCCCAAAGCCCCTGCACCTGTCACCTGCAGCGGATCTGGCCCCAGCACAAAGTCCCTCCCTCTTTGCCCTGCTGCCATCAGCCTGCTCTCCTTTTTCATCTAGAAAGACAGTCCCTCCCTCTCCCTCAGGCTGGGGGAATGAGGGACAGCTACTCTCCTCATTTCAAACATTTTGGAACTTCTCACTCAGGTTCTTTCAGTTTCAGGTCCTGACTTCACAGAAAAAGCCTCACACATCTTTACCCATTCATGGTGCTGCCTGGACCATTCTTAAGACCCCAACTGTAACTTCCAAGGGGGGCGGGCTGTCTTCTCCTACCCACATCTGACCTCCTGCAAAGCCAGAGGGAGTGTGGGAAGTCCAGGCAGCAAGCAGAGCCAGCTCAGAAGACCTTTATCAAGGAAGGCTTTTTTCTTTTAAAAATACACTTAAGTTACCTGACTTGACGCACACCTGTAGTTCCAACTACTCAGGAGGTTGAAGCAGTAGGATCACTTGAATTCAGGATTTTGAGGCTAGCCTGGGCAACAAAGATTGTCTCGAAAAGGAACAAAAAATAAAAAGATTTATGTGAGTTGACAAAGAAAAATATGTAAATAATAGAGTAGATATGGAGAAAATCAGGAAGTCACACAAATACCCAACTTAGGAAACTGGCCTTAGTCTCCTGGGCTAAGCTGGGTGAAGCCCTCTTCAGGCAATGGGCCAATCTGGCCCCCAGGGTGGACAGTGGAAGGGCAAGGATGCCCCCTGCTGGGCACACTGGGGTGGAGGGGTGACTCCTGGGGAAAAGTGGGCGGGCTCAGGGAAGCTGATCTTCTGAGAAGTTGCTGGAAGATCTGTGTCATTTGTGATCCATGGAGACACACATGCTGCAGAGTTTGGCATGGGAGCCTTGGGCCACAGAAGGTCATAAGAACTTATATTCAACAACTGCCTCCCTGGAACAGGTCCCAAGTTCTCCTTCTCACTGTCAGTGTTGTGCAGGAACTCCAGGCATTGCTTTCCCAGAAAAGGGAAGTTTAGTGCTGAAAGTTGAACTCAGATCTCCAGATACCAGTTACCAACCAAAAAAAGGAGTCCCATTAGGCTGTTTTTCTCTGTAATACCCACAACTGACCTGAGGACAGTGGGATTCAGGAGTATGGAGCCTGTTATGTGTGCCTGTGCATGGCTAGCTTCTCTTCTGAGGTACAGATGGCTTAGTTGTTGCATCCTCTGGGGTCTGTTTCCCAGCCTGGAATAGGGAGCTACACTCACAACTCTTCGGACCCCATCACTTACTAGCTGGTTTATCTTGTGATACTGAAACTTTCTACGCCCTGTCATTCTCATCTGCAAAATCAGGTTAATAATGCCTCATGGGGGAGTTGAAAGGATTAAATAATATAAGAAATATAAAGTACTTAACACAGTGCCTGCATGTTATTATTTTGAATATTTGTTTACTTACATATATTTTAAGGACTTCTGGGGATTGAACCCAGGTGTACTTAACCACTGAGTCACACCCCCAACCCTTTTTATTTTTTATTTTGAGACTGGGTCTTTCTAAGTTGCTTAGGGCCTTGCTAAATAGCTGAGGCTGTCTTTGAACTTGCGATCCTCCTGTCTCAGCCTCCTAGGATTACAGGTGTGCACCACTGCGCCCAGTTTGTTCACCTGTATGTTTATTAGCAGACACTGGCAGGAGAGGTGCAGTTTCTTATTACTTCTTCCCTGATATAATCTGTCCTTCGAATCTGTGGATTTTGCATGTGTGGATTCAACCAACCACAGATAAAAATAATATTGTGGAAAAAATTGCATCTGAACTAAACATGTACAGACGTTTTTTGCTTGTCATTATTCCCTAAACAATGCAGCATAATGACGATTTATGTGGCATTTATGTTGTATTAGGTATCATCAGTAATCTAGAAATGCTTTGAAGCACAAGGGAGGATATGCCATATTATAAGCAAATACATAAGGAACTTGAGTGTCTGTGGATTTTGGTATCCACAGAGAGCCCTGGAGCCAATACCCCATAGACACCAAGAGGCAATTATTCTTATTTATTATTTTTGTGGTGCTGGGGATCAAACCTAGGGTCTTGTGAATGCTAGGGAAGTGCTCTACCACTGAGCTGCATCCCCAGCCATGGGGCAACTTTATGCTGTTCTTTCTCCAAGTATCTTCACTGACTTGTTCTTCGATTTTGTTTTTCTCCTACCAGAAGTTTGTCTGGATCAGGGATTAGACCCACTTTCTTATGGCAGGTCTTTAAGTCCCAGCCGCAGACTTGCAAACAACTGTCCCCAAGGAGCATGAAGTCATGAACATAGGGACCAGTGAGTCGTGAGCTCCTACCAGCTTCCCACCAGTTTCACACCATCTCAGCCTCCACAGCAAACAAGAGGATGGAGCTGTTCGTTGATATGTCCAACTGGGGATCCCAGTGCCATCTGCAATGCTGAGAGCTGAGAGAGAGTGCAGGCAGGGACAAAGCTGGGTAGCAGGCCGGAGAGAAGGAACAACCAAGGGTTTTTTGTAGAGACTCAGGAGGAAGATATTCCTTGTCCTCCCATCCCAACCCCTCTAGGAGCACGCCTGGAACCATGTAGAACTTCAAAGTGGAGAAGAATCAGTCCTGTGTATGTTTCTGGTGAAGTGCCATTTTGGACCCAAAATACCTGGAGGTGTAGCTGAGTGAACTCTGAATCCATCCTCAAGTTACCCAGATTGTAGTCTCAACTGGAGCTAAGGTTTACTGTGTGATCTTGGCAAATTGCCAATGCTCTCTGACCTGATAAACTTTTCATCAATTTCCAGATTTCTTCTAGCTTTTAATATCTCTCTCTCCAGCCTATAGGGCCAAGCTTATCACCTTAATCTCCTTTCTTACCTCTGAAAGATGATCAACATAGAGATGAGAGTTGTAGAGGCAGGAAAGGCATGACACCTAACCCAGCATGGTATTCTTGGATATTCTGTGCCTCTGCTTCTCCATCTGTGAAATGGACCATTTTATACACATATTGGAAATAAGTTAGATGATGTCCTTCTTCAGGTGGGCACAGTTCATATCACATAGGAAGTGTCCTCAGTATTGATCAACTAATTCAGTTCTTACTCCTATCTTGGTCCACCTTTCTATCTGGACCTGGGCAAAGACTCAGAAGACAAGTCCCTTGACTTTGTGTATAACTTTGTGTATAACAGGAATGTCGGGGTATAGACTCAAGACCAAAGCAGCAACAGCCCAAACCTCACTAGGTAAAAGGCTTCACTGAAAGATCCGGGCTTGGCTCCAAGGCACCAACTGTACAAGGACAGGGTGGGGAAGTGGCGGCTTAGCAAAAGCATGTGTGAATAAAACTGAGGGTTTTCTCTGACAGCCAGCTCCATCTGACTCAAATGACAAAGCTGCCAATAAAATCAGACAGACTCCCAGGTTGCTGGATTGAAGTTGATACCAAGCCTAGTGATTCTTCATCTTAATATCATATCATAGGGGTTGGGGATTTATGTCAGTAGCAGAGCACTTGCCTAGCACACTCAAGTCCCTGAGTTCGGTCCTCAACCCAGAAAAAAAAAGAAAAAGAAAAAAAATCATATCATAATCTCCTGCAAATCTCAATAACACTGCATAAGCCTTGCTGCATCCAAACCCTCCAAACTGGGATTTGGAATGAGGGTGGGAAAAGGGAAAGAAGATAAGGAGTCTGGATTTCTATAGATTTTCACCCTAGGTGCCAGGTGTGGCCAGCCCTCTAGAACCATTCTCATTCTCGGCCTGCCGACCACACCCAAAATCCTTGGAGAGTTCTGTTTAGGTTGCTTTACTTCAGTAAGCACACAAACTAGAGGACATTTGATGGACAGCATCCAGGATGCAGGATGTACATAACATTCTTCTGGATCAGAGGAGGGACCACAGCATAGAAAGAAGACACAGGTGGCCAGGAGGTCACCTTCAGAGGAATGAGACTGTTCTCTGGGTCCCAAAGATTAGACTCTTAGGTGACTTGGTCACATTTCTCAAAGAGCATCCTGAGACAGAGATTTGCTTGCAGGAAGTTTCTTGGGGAGTGCTTTCAGAGAAAACACATCTGATGTAGGAAAAGTCAAGGTTGAGCAGAGGGAGAAATTGATCAAGCACACAGTCACAGACACAGCACCTCCACAGGGAGCAACAGGGTTGGGATGACACTTAGTCCTGGAGCTGGGGTTGTGGCTCAGTGGCAGAGTGCTTGCCTAGCATGTGTGAGGCATTGGATTCGATACTCAGCCCCACATAAAAATAATAAAATAAAGGTCCATCAACATCTAAAAAAAATATTTTAAAAGAAGAAGTAGCCCCAACTGAGGAAAAGGGCTGGACCTTTGAATGCCAAATTGATCAGGCATACTACCCCTAGTAAAGGTTCACAAAGTCAGGCAAGGAAGCTCCCTTTGGCATTTGAAGGAAATGCCCAGTGAGAGAGTCCTGGAAACTTGGGGGTAAGTTCCTTGGTTCTAAAGGCAGGATCAAGGATCTATCTTAGGTGCCCCTTTGCACAGCTTGGACCTATCATTTCATAGAGTGAGTTCACTCTGCTTGGGAATAGTTCCTCAAGAACGCTGGTGGTCTTTCTTTGGGAAACTTAAGAATTAAGTGGAATGAACCATAGTGCATACTGCTACAGCCAGTCTTCATGTCGCAATAGATATTCATCATTCCCTTCCTCTGTTACCCATTCTGGATTTTCTTTACCTTCAACTAGTCCCTCTGCTGATCTAAGTGACTCACTTGGTGGGGATACTGATTTCCTAATCCCCATGCCCTTTCAAACTATACTGCTGTATGTGTCTACTTTCCATCAAAATTGCACAAGTGTACAAGGAGAGACCCCCCAGTGGAATCCCTGGGTCCCAAACATAGTCTTTCCAGAGCCTGTTATGTAATAGCAGCCCTGTCTCTTCCAAAGAACCAGGATCAATTACCCCTGTCAGGAAGTGATTCCTTTTCTTGCCTGCTGGTCTCTTGGCACAAGGAGTCTGAGGGACAGAAAGCAGTCACACCTCAAATTATGAGGTTCTTTTTTTTTTTTTTTAATTTGGTCTTTTTAGTTATATGGGACAGAATACTGTCATATCATACATGTGACAGAAAACTGATATATCATACATGCATAGAGTATAACTTCCCATTTGTATGGTTGTATATGATGTGAAGTTACACTAGTTGTGTATTCATATTTGAACACAGGAAAGCTATGCCTGATTCGTTCTACTGTCTTTCCCATTCCCATCCACCTATTAGGTTCTTGCTGGGTGTGGTGGTGCATGTCTAAAATCCCAGTGATTCAGGAAGTTGAGACAAGAGGAACACAAGTTTAAAGTTAACCTGCAACTTAGCAAGACTTTGTCTCAAAATAAAAATAAAAAAGAACTGAGGGTGTAGCTCAGTGGTAAAGTGCCCCTGGATTAAATCATCCCTAGTACTCCCCTCACCACACACAGAGATTATGAAGTTCTTGCTCTGCTCCCTGGTGGAAGTGTTCCCCCTCTGGGAATCACACTCTCTGAACCTATAGAACCTATAGGGCCTGGAACTATAGAAACACAGGCAGTGATGGTAAGTGGGGTCATTCCTATTTCCACCTCTTGTTTCCTGAACCTCAGTATTCCACTTGTTGGGGTGCAGCA
Organism: Sciurus carolinensis; assembly: GCF_902686445.1. NCBI lineage: Eukaryota > Metazoa > Chordata > Mammalia > Rodentia > Sciuridae > Sciurus > Sciurus carolinensis. Next base: position 112,025,749 of record NC_062214.1, on the reverse strand, counting down.
TCATATAATAATTAAGTAGGATACATACTTAATTCTGGAGCCTGGTATCACATCACTTCTGAAAGTTGCTTCAGCTGCACCTCTGAAAGGCTATTTTATCACTCTGCCAGCTCCATTCAGTCAGTGCCTTCTGGTTGGTCAAGTATACAATAGGCCTGGAAGATACTGATCATCCATATATCCACTCTTTGCTATAAAGTAAGACTCTTGGTCTTACGCAGTGTTATGTGAGATCCCATGTCAGTGAGTAAAACACTATTTAAGCCCCCATTGAGTAGCCTTTGTACAGGAAAGAAAAATCCATAGCCACAGTATATACCAGTTCAAGGAAGGATGAGTATTCAATAACCTTTCAAGAGTAACCCAGGTGCTACTGAGTGGCAGACTGGTCATTAGTTGTTGGCAGTTGGGATATCTGGCAGTGACAAGGTATTGTGATTTCTTTTTTTACAAGAGCAACTGTCATCAAGTTCTTATCTTTCATCCTTGATTTGTTTTCATTGTACAACTCTGCACTTCTCATTGTGTGATCTACAGACCCCTGGGGCGTCCCTGAGACCATCTGGGGAGTTTCACAAGGTCAAAGTTATTTTCATAATATTACTAAAATGTTATTTGCCCTATTAACCTAGTGGTGCAAAGGCAATGGTGAATGAAACTCCTGGCATCTTGACAAACCGAGGCTACGGCACTAAACTGAACTAATAGTTCAAAGAAGGAAGAGGAGGAGAGGAAACATCAGTTTCATTTAAGAGTATTCTGAACCAAGCAATAAAAATTGTTAAATGCTATTAAACCATGACCCTTAAATACATCTCTTTTTAATATGCTGCTTGATTAAATGTGAAGTACTCTATTGCACACAGAAGTATAATTGCTCTCTTGGGGAATTGCTTGTGTGATTGAGTTATGAGCTGCACTAGCCACTTTTTCCACAGAACACCATTCTTGAAAGAATAACTTACATAAACTAAATGATAGTTATGCTGACTTCACTATTTGGCAGATACTTTCTCAAATTTGAACCAAATAATACTTGGTTCAAAATACTGATAGTATTTACTGCTAATGGTAAAACTTGAGTCTTCAAGTGAAAATCAGAATTTGAGAAAGCCAGATTGTACTATCATGAGCTTGAAAGACTCCTAATCCTTAAACTTTTTCTGATATTACCAAATGTGACTTTTATGTTATAGAATGCAATGTATCAATATTTGAAAGATCTGAATAATTCAGTGAACCAATATTTCCAAAGGACCAAGGCAGAATGTTACAAAATCATGCATAGATAAACGTGCCATTCGAAGGGCTAGGTAGATTGATGACTTTAAAGTAATTCAATCTAAACATTTCATTAATGTAACCAGGCATAATGGTGCATGCCTATAATCCTAGCAACTTGGGAGGCTGAGGCAAGAAGATCACAAGTTCAAAGCCAACCTCAGGAACTTAGTGAGCCCCCCAGCAACTTAGGGAGAACTTTATAAAAAAATAAAAAGGGTTGGGGATGTGGCTCAGAGGTTAAGTGCCCCTGGGTTCAATACCCAGTACCAAAAGAAAAAAAAAAGTCATTGACATTGTAATGTTGTTTCAAAATCTACATTACAATCATTGTTTAAGAAAATACTACTTGCTGAATTGTGATATAGTATCAAAGAAAAAGAGCCATAATTATCTGAAAGTCCATTAAAATACTCCTCTCTTTTCCAACTACAAATCTATGTGAAGTCAGAATTTCTTCATACATTTTAACCAAAGGAACATACTGCCAGCAGATTGAATGTAGAAGCAGATATGGGAATCCACCTGTCTTCCAAAAAGCCACATACAAGAGATTTTAAAAAATATGACACCAAGTCACTCTTTTTGCTATTTTTTTATTTAGAACATATACATTTTTATAAAAATATGTTATTTGTTAACATGTAATGGGATTATTATTTCAAAATGGATTAATATTTTACAAATTTCTCAGTCTGATTTCTAATGTGGCAAGTATTGATAGGTATAATCCCCATAAACAAAATTCATTGTAGACCTCAATTTTTGTTTGTTTTTTAGATGGGGTCTTGTTGGTTTGCTAGTCTCAAATTTCAGGGCTGAAACAATACTTCTTTCTTTCTTTCTTTTTTTTTTTTTTTGCTGTGCTGGGTATTGAACCCAGGGCCTCATACTTGTGAGACAAGCACTCTACCTGTTAAACTATATCCCCAGCCCTGAAGCGATACTTCTATCTCAATCTCCCAAGTGAACCACAGAGGTACACCACCATAACTCGTTTTGGAGACCTCAATTTTTAAGAGTGTAAAGTGATCCTAAAAGCAAAATGTTTGAGAAACCCTGGTATAGGTTGAGCAGTACCATTACTGGCTGCCCTTCAAGTTTGCCCCAGAGATGCTAGGCTATTAGTCATCTCCATAGCTCTACCATTCCCAAGATCCCCCAATGCCACTCCAACTTGCTGCTCATTACAATAGTTATGTCAACACCCGGCTTCTATTATTTCATAGTCCTATCGTTCCCATTGCTATCAGGGAGCCTGTTCTGGAAGGGCTTCTTACTGGCCCACAGAGGACAGCCCAAACTGAGCTTCTCAGTGATGCTGGTATCCCTCTCATAGTCTCTCCCTTGTTATACCATAGTTATACCATAGTTATAGTATCCACTGGGCTCTGCTGCAAGACTGAAGCGGGTTTCTCACTGAATGTGGAATACCCACCATAGCAAGACCACTCTGAGCTTTCCAAGCTCTTCTTCCACCTTCTGTCATGATAGTTCTGGCATTTCATTGTACTGTGACAGACCATTGCCTTTCTCCTGTCTCCAAGGATCCTTATCAGGGTATTAAATCCTGCTTCCCATAGCAGTAGAAGAAAGTCTCCCTAACTCAACTTAATGTTCAGCCCCAACTCTACATCCTCTCCTGGCTCCTGCTACTCCATGTTAGTTACTTCAGGCCATAGTCTTTTTCCTTCCCAGCAGGATCCTGCACCTTTCCAGCAGGGTTTTGTTACAACTTGGCTCTATTTATTAGTCTTAGAAATGAGGAGAGAGACAGACAAATCCTTTGATGCTTAAGGGAAAGTTCCAGGGACAGTCTCAGCTAGGAACCATCAGTAGCTGACACAGCCAGCAGCTAGGGAATGAGTATCTCCATCCTGAGGGTAACCTGGATGGTACATCATAGCATCCACTACAAAGACAAAGTTCAGCTGCACTTATGAGACAGAGTAGAGCAGGGATCAAAAACCTAATGCCCTGGAATTAGACTTAAATTCTCTTGATCTTGGGTAAGTTCCTGAGCCTTTTGAAGCAGATTCTTTTACCAAATGAAGACAAATAAAAACTACCCGATGGGTTGCTATGAAATCTCGAAACAAGAAATGCAGGTCTTGGTATAGTGCCTAGCGCATACTAAGGGCATGGTTCTTGCTGCTGTTATAATTGGTCAGAACTTTCTAAGGCCTGAAACAGCTGTCTCAGGGAGCAGACAACAAGGTACACCATCATAGATGGTCATTTAGCCAACACTGGAGAGTGCTGTATGGGAATATTGTGGAGAAAGCTCTCAGGTCCCTGGGGGAAGTCACAAAAATGGCCTTTTGGGCCCATTCTGTCCTCAAGTTGCCTTGATTCTCTGATATATGCCTACCCTTTGTGGGGGAGAGGCACTTAGAGAAGCATATTCACTTTCAGGCCACTAGGGGGCCATTTAGTTGCCTGCAACAGGAATACACTAATGGTTTCTTAATGGCTCAAACACCAGGGAGATCAAGCTCAATTATATCTGAAAGCATTCTGAGTTCCAGGGGTAAAAGACACTGTGTAAATCCAAATAATAAATAGGGAATATTGATGACAGGTTAAAGAATCTGGCACTGTTTAGTTTGGAGAAGAATAGAGTAAGAGGAATTGAATAAGAGCTTCAAATATATTATTCTTCAGTATAGAAGAGTGACATGCTGTTTTCCTACTCTGCTGGGAACGAAGCAAGAAAAATGAAGTTTGATTTGTACCAGAAATATGTAGAAGCAATATGGAGTATATTCCAGAAAGGGGATCAAAGGAAACTTTGTATTGACCTTTCCTGGAATCTTTAAAAAATAATTCGCCTTAGGATAGTTGTATGATCAGTTCTGCCAGGAAAGTCAGAGATCAGGGGAGAGAAGAGAGGACAACTTCCACAGACAATTAATGGATTTTAACTTAGGGATTTTTAACTCAACAGGCTGCTTTCAACACCAGCTTAGCTTGACCTGGCAACAGGTTAGGAAAGGAGTGGGTTATTTTCTCCCCATCAGCCCACAGAAGGCAATAAACACTTCTAACTCCCATTGTCCTTGAAATTTCTCAGAAAGTAAACAGGAAGCTTTTTCCTTGAAATAGCACCCAGCTGGCCATTGCTAGTGGTAGAACCACCCTCCAGCACTGACCAATGGGCCCAGAAAGAGGTTCAGTCCATCAGCACACTCAACTCCCCTAGCTGTTTGACTTCTGTGGGAAGAAGTGGCAGGACAGTAGTAATAGAGAGAAACTCAGGGGTCTGGGTCCTGGAAGAGGATGGGAAGTGGAAAGGAAAGAGGGGACCCTGCCCCACAAAGTCAGAAGCCAGGTCAGACTCACACTTGCAGAGGCTACAGTGAGGGTTCTCTACAGACCCCCATCAGGACTACAGTCCTCTTTCACATACACACTCACATTGGCACAACCTCCTTCTATATTCAGATATTCAGGAGGCAGTCCACACAGTCAGTTCTGGGAACACAGGAAATAGGATTTAAGGAGGGAGGAACCAGAAATTCTAGAAAGCCTTGTAGAAAGGAAATAGGGAGGGGGAAGGAAAAGAGACAGAGGGTGGAAGGATAGAGGGAAGCACTTGGAAAGTGGCTACGGAGAGTCCAAGCTTGGAGAAAGGTCATAACTCAAGGGGTCCAAAGAGCAAGTACAAAGCCCACTGCCTGGTCTCTGACCTGGAACCAGGGAGGACAAACCTCATACGGGAAGGGTACAAGGAAAAGGATAACCACCCAGGCTCTGAGACCAAAAGAGGATTACGGAGGGGAAAACCTGGAAGCCAAGCTCCACCAGTTCAGTGAAGCCTCTTGGGTCCAAATCAAGTCTGGATATCTGAAGACCAAAAAGCGGGACCTGGGACCTGTTAAGAACTTCAGGACTAAGGTGAAAAACAAACAGTCTGGAGGCTTGGGGAAGTCTGGGCAACTTGACTTCAGAGATCTAAGAGGACAGAAAATTGGGAAGTTACCAGCAGAATCCCCAAGCCCAGTCTGACCCCAGGAGAAGGAGCGCGACCAGCGGTGGCCTCAGTGAGTGCTCCAAGTTTCTTGACTACCTATCCCAGACGTGAACCATATATTCTTTAGGTATGAAGGGTCCTGGGAGACCAGTACGGAGGTTCGTGGAGACATGCGCGAGCCTCGAGCACGAACGTGGTGTGACCTGCGCGTCGCAGGAATAAGCTGAGGCCTGGGGCTCGAAACCCGGTCGCTAATCCACCTGTCATTTCGGAGCCCGGGGCGGAGCGGGGAGGTGCTAGAGTTGACAGTTCCGCGCTCCGACCGCCCCTCCCCGCCCCTCTCCCAGTTCCGCACTCCGCCCTGAACAGCGTCGTTCCCCTTTTAAAGAGGCGCTACGAACTCAGGTCCTCCCTGCACCAGCCCGCGCGGGGCCGCCGCGACGTCGCTGCTTTAAGAACCAGCCTCCCTTAACTCTCTCTTAACTGGGCGTCCCCGCGGGGCTCGCGGCGCCCGATCGCAGCCCGCCTCCCCGCGCGGCATTTCCGGACCCCAGCGTCGCCCTTTTAAGAGGCAGCCCCCAGCAGCGCTCTCCCCCGCCCTCTGTTGTCGGCGCGCGAGGCGGGGGAGCCGGGCTGTAGCCGAGCGCGCTGTCCGCGCGGCCACTGGAGACCGGGCGGCCGGCGGCCGGGCAGGCGGCAGCGGCGGAGCGCGCGGCGGCAGCGGATGGGGACGCGGAGCCAGGCGGTTGTGGCGGCTGTGGCTGTGGCGGCGGCGGGGAAGCAGCTGACGGGCCGGCGGCGGCGGCGGCGCTGGCGGCGGTGACTGGCCCAGGCCCCGGCGGCGGCTGCAGCGACGCGGTGGCGGGCTGCGGGCGGGCGGCGTGAGGAGCGGCGGCGGAGCGCGGAGCCGCCGGGAACCGAGGGCGCCGGGCCGCCCCCTGCTCAGTCCTCGCAGGCCGCCAGGCCCCCTCCAGCCGGGGCCGTGGAGCACCGGGGCAAAGGCCGGGGCCCCCCCATGAAGGAGCGCGACGCGGCCCCGGCCGAGCGGGGCAAGCCGGCCACCTACACCGGGGACAAGAAGGCGAAGATGGCGGCCAAGACCAACAAGAAGTGGGTCCGGCTCGCCACCGTGTTCGCCTACGTGCTCTCCGTGTCGCTGGCCGCCATCGTGCTCGCCGTCTACTACAGCCTCATCTGGCAGCCAGTGGGTGCCGGGACCTCAGGGGGAGCTGCCGGCCAGCCTCCGGGCGGCTCCAACGCCACCGGCCCGTCCGGGACTTCGGGGGCGGCGGCCGCGGGGCCAAACAACACCAGGTCGTCCCGCCGCGAGGCGCCACGCGACGCGCCCCCGCTGCAGGCGGCGCGACTTGCGCCCCCGGACCCACCTGCAGACAGCCCCCTAGCCCGGCCACTCGAGCGGCCGCGGGGGCCGGACGAGGATGAGGAGGAATCTGCAGCGGTGGCCGGGAGTCGTTGAACCTCTCCGTGCCAGGGGCTGTCGGGAACCATCCTCCCCAAGCCCAGAGGCTGGACTTTCCTGCAGGTCGGGGCAGGGAGCCCTCGGGAGTGACCCCTACGGGAGCGAACGCCCCCTGCATCCCGATGATCGCCAGCTTGCCCCGGGAACGGGTGACCCGCAGCCAATGGACCAAGATTTGCCTATTCGCCGAATCGCCGGGGACTCGGGGTTTGATCTTCCCAGGACCCGGTGCTGCGCCAGGGCCCTGAGCCATAAGGGGGATGGGGGGAGGGTGGGGAGATCCTAGCACCGAACCCTTCTGCGCCGCTAGCTCTGGTGTAGCCTACATGCAGGGTTACTCGGGCTTCCCCGCACCCCTAGACCCAGGGGAAGGAGGGAGCTAGCTGTAGGGGCTCTTTTTTGATAAGCTGAAGCTCTCGAAAGGAAGAGGGCACCAAAAGTAGTGGAGCTCAGGTACGTCAACCTAGTTGCAGTGGCCAGACATGCATTTTATTTATAGATCCCTGTATATAGTTGTTGACATATGCACTAGAAACTATAATCACATAGAATTCTATGTATCCTCCCACACCCTGGGTAGCTACTGACTGATGGGGTCCAGCAAGGGCTATTTGCTGGCCCCCAAAGTGCACCTAGCCAGAAAGGCACAAACAGCTTTTTTCATCACCCATTCTTTCCCCTGTTCCCCTCCTATTTCAGAAGGATAGGTTTATGGCATTCTTAGACTGTTGACATGACAGTGGAAAACCTTAGAAGTGGAAGCAGTTTAGGAAGGGTGAAGAATGTACTGACCCCCTCCTCTTCCCACCCTAATGCCCCCACCAAAGTGGCTTCCTGTTGAAGCTATGAGAGTTTCTGGATGTGGGCCAGGGACAATGGAAGGGAAAGAGCAGTGCCATTGTGCTTTAATCCTTGCCTTCCCCACCCCTTCTTTTTGAAAGAACAAGTTGTAAGTAGAATGGCAGAAGTTTTATTTATTTATTTATTCCTGCTCCTCAAGATCTTCTCTTGTTCACCTTTGCCTTCCCTCTTTCCTGAGCCTATAGCAACACAACTGCTCCGCAGATGGGACAAAATCTTGTGAAACCAGAGCTTTGATCATGTTTTCTGGTTTTCAGTTAGACTACAGAATCAGAAAGGTGGGCTTCAAACTCAGGATTGTGCTTACTTACTGTGCTTAAGAATTGTGTTTTGATGGTCAACTAAGAGACCAGCTGTGGAAAGGTTGAATTGACTTACCTTTCCTGATAAACCCCATTTAATTTTATAGAGGAGGTGACAAACATCCAGGGAAATGACATACATATAGCTCTGGGACAGCAAGAATTATACTTCCTCAATTTGGATTCCATTTCCTTCTGCCACTTGCTTTTAGGCAATTGAGTGTGGGTAGTGACAAGATATCAAACCCCTAGTGTTTCCATTTTGGGAAATGAGGCACTTAAAAAAAAAAAAGAAAGAAAAGAAAACTTATCCACCTGAGTCCTGAAACAGTTTGTCTTTCCTTTTTTCCGGCCTACAGCCTAGTTAGCTGTGATCCAAGTTTACAGGACAACAGCCTTGTTTAAGCCATGTCCTGTTGTGGGCAAGAAAATAGCAACTGAGCTATCACAGCCTACTGGCAGGCTGGTACCACCCTGCTGGTAACAGCCTGGGCTTAGAGGAGGTTTCTTAGCAGCCAACTAGGACTTCAGTCATGAGGAAGCCTATGAGGCCTTTTTAAATTTTTGGTGAGAGACTGGGGTAAGAAACATAAAATGCCACTTTATAACTTCAATAATAGCCTGTAATTTATATTTACTGTGTGAATTTTTAGTCCTATATTTTAATAATTTGTAAATTGATCTCTTAATCCAAGAATCTTTTGAACTCTCAGAAGAAATATCTGGGAGTCCAGTCCTCTGTCCCCTTCCTGATCCTGCTTTCTGGACTGTTTAAATCCACTTTGGGATGGATCAGAGAGTCCAGTGAGACCACTAGTGGGTCCAGCTGGCCTCCTGACTCTTTAAAGCCTTCACTGGAATTGGGACATTTGCTCCAGCCCTAGCTGTGAACATGACCAGAGACGTTATTTATAATTCAGCCATTCAAGATATACCTGTACTCAAAAAGTCCTGTATATTTTTTAAAAGTTTTATTTTTCAGGTGAACAAAAATACATTCTAAAAACTCTGCCTAAACCTGTGTAAATCAATCAATTTTCTTATTGACTTTGTGGGAAAGAGTGGAAGTGATCTGAGGTGTGGTGGATGAGTGGTGATAAATAGGTTTAGGAGAAAAAAAGCAATTGCCTTGCTGTGCTGGATGCCCGATGGCTTGACTGAATTGATTCGTGAAGGGTGGCAGAATCCATCTTAGTCGAGAAGCGATCATTGAGTCAGAAGAACAGTGATATCTAGCTCAACCACCTTTTGTTAACCTTAAAAAGGATGAAAAAAATTCTACTTTACAGTACTCAGAGCAGATGCCTATCTGACGAAACTAAAGGACCAGTAAGCATGAATATTAAGATTTATTGCAAACATTTATCGAACTGAGTACTGAGGTGAGGATAAGCTGCCTGATGGCTTCGCTGTTCTCACTGGTAAACCCCTAGACCCCAGGTAACTCAGTCAGGAAGTGCTAACACTAGGAAAGATAAACTGATGATGCTTCACTACTTTGTCAGAGCTTTGTCTACCACTGAGCCCAGCAGCTGAGAGGTGTAGGTTGCTTCAAAGGTGAGGTTTTTCCTCCCCTTAAAAGCAAACAAAAAAGACGTGGGTGAAAAGCACAAATATAAGGGATTAGTTATGCTGAAAAATACATGGTAAGCAATTGAGCTTAGCTCGTTATTAGACAATGCTACCCAGTACAAATCCAAAGTGAGAAGCCAGTGTTGGTGGGGCCCCCTGAGGCCTGTACTTCACCAGAGCGGTTAGGGGGTAGCCACTATGCTTTTACATCACCTTCTAGTCTGCAGGGAGGCATGGAAAAAGTCCGCCCTTCCTTTATTTCCCTCTTCAGCCTACACAATGGCTTTCTGTAAGAGGGCTTGGTAAGGCAGAGCAGAAGGGGAGTGAAAGAGTTTTCAGACTCTTTTGAGTCAGCCCCTCCTTTCTGCAGATGGTGACATGTGGCTTCTGCAGCTGCACTCAGCTTCACACATTGGGCACAGACAGCAGTAGGTAGAGCAGAAATCTACTGACAGATTAGGAGAGGGCCTGGTTGACTGGGAGCAGTGGTCATAACAGTTTTTGCTTTGCAAGAAATAGAAATGAACTACAAAATTGTTCATTAGATTTTAAGCCAAGAAGGAAAGATCTGTGCAAATGGGGCTATTTTCCTTCCACTCCTTGCACTAGGGCTACCAGGACCATTTCTAGGTATTTGCTTATTATTATTTCCTGGCAGCCTAAATTTGAAAGAAGAGAGAATCCTTTTATGAAAGTGAAGTTGTAGAAGGTAAAGGGTCAGAAAACCCTTTGGACTGATCTTGTGAGGGTATTTTTTTCCCCTCTATCAATACGCAGGTGGAAAAAAGTGTTTCTCTGAAGTTTTAAGTATAAGAAATATTTCTTTTCCTAGTAACTGAAGATTTCTACATGGTATGAGACCATGGTTTTGAAAGTTTTTCTGTCTACCTTGTTTTTCAGTTTTCACTGGGGAATTCTAAGATAGTGTATTTTTTTTTTTAGTTGAGTATTTATATCCTGTTTTGAAATGCTCAATGCAGAGCATCTACTTGTTCCTACATGTTTCTTTAAGGAGAACTGAAAGGTCAGGTCCCAAGCTTTAGGGCTACCACAGCTATTTAAAAGGGTAATAATTGTCCTCCCCTTCCTGTCTACAGAGAATGTAGATATTTCTGGAATTGCAATTCAGTAACAAAAGGGCCACAGCTGTACTTTTTTTTTTCTTTCTCTGTGGAGGAAGGGACTATAATGACTTTGCTCCTTTATTATTACTAGTACTAACTTAGTTCCTAGCACAGAACAATAGGTACTTAGAGTTTAATGAACACCTGATTGATCCATGTGTTTGATGGAAGTAGTCCTAATGTCATTGTGGTATCCGTGTCATAATCCACTTGGGTGCAAGGGGACCCCTGCAAATTTTAGCCTTACTGACCTCTCTGGCCTCAGTTTATTTCCAAGTCAAGGTTCTCAGACTTGGCCTTCCTATTCTTTCCTGGTGCCAGAAGTCTACCACTATATTCTATGTGATACTTAGTGGACACAACATAGGCTATATGACCTATCCATTGTTTCCTCTGTCCTAGTCCTAATGTAGAGCTCTAAAAATAGCTGCTCTGTTGGCAGTTTTTTGTTTGTTTTTGTTTGTTTTTGGTCACATCTGTATCACTGGCCTATGTAGCCTGTGGTTTGAGATTATCAGAAAGCCTGTGTTGTGCTTTTTGTTCCCTCCAATAGCTAATTAAGCAGAAGCTTCCCTGTGCCACACACCCAGACTCTAAAAGGCTATCTGTCCTCTGTCAGAAACTGTCCTAGCTCCCTGTGGTCCACTGTGCATGTAAACCCCCTGGTTAGTAAGGAACACTCTGCCCAAGCCAGTTTTCCTATGCCTCATTCAGTTCTAGAAATATTGGTTAAGCTACTAAGAAGGGACCAGAAAATTACCACAGAGTTTATAATCATGTTCACAAGCATCTCCCCTTGCTAATCATCTCCCTGATTTCTTAATTTCAATAATGTGTTTTTGCAATAGTTTTTCAGTTAAATAGCAATAAGATTCAAACTAAGGGGCTGGCGTTGTGGCTCAGTGGTAGAGTGCTTCTCTACCATGTGTGGGGCCCAGGGTTTAATCCTCAGCACCACATAAAAAATAAATAAATAAATAAAGATTCAAACTAATATCTTAGGAATATTTTTCATAAACCACTATTATCAAATCAAGAACTATTTAGTTTATACAGTGTGCCAAGTGAGCCTCAAAAACGCTGAAAAAAAAAAAAGGAAACATATCAATAAAAGCAGTTGTGTTAATCACCAAGGATTTCCTTTTAAATACACTTTTCTCTGCTCCCTCAATGTTCCTAGTTATTAGTTAAGGTCTCCCTGAAGCCACCAGCCCTCTCAGCTTCCTCCTAGTATCCTCAGTGTTGAGTCATAGCAGCCAGTCTCTGAACTGTAGGCAGCTCATGGCATCACTAGGACCTGAGTTGGGAGGCAGTGTGTTCTTGGGCAGGACGCATGAACAAGAAGATAGGAAACCTGAGGACTCAACAGTGGCATTGGTCAAGGCCTTTGACCACTCTTTTCTGCCAGCCAAAGGGAACCTCATGAGAGCAAATGGAAGTCACAGATGTAAAAAGGGCTTTGACACCTTGGAATAAAAGAATAGTGTATACAAATGAAGTAATATGTTTTCAAAGTAATGTCTGTCCCTCTGGGTAAAAATGATGCATGGAAAAAAATGTGAAGGGGTAGGTAGTAAACTGTGCTGAGACCAACTACATCACCTGAGAACTTGGTAGAAGTACGACACCTCAGGTCCCATCCCAGACCAGCTGAATGAGCAACTGAGGAAGTAGATCCCAGCCTTCTGGTGTTTTTGGTTTTATTTGTTTTGGTACTGGAGATTGAACCTAGAGACACCCTACCACTGAGCTCCATCCCTAACCCTTTAAACTTTTTTTTTTTTTTTCCAGGCAGGATCTCACTAAGTTACCCAGGCTGGCCTCAAACTTGTGATCCTCCTGCCTCAGCATTCCAAGTTGCTGGGATTATAGACATGTACCACTGCACCTGGCCAGTCTTCTGTTTTAAGCAGTCTTCCAAGTGCTTCTGATGCACACTGAAGTTGGAGAACTGCTAACCCAGTCTTTTCCTCTGATTCTGTAACCTAGGGTTAGGATATTTCTATTTTGACAGCTGTTCATCAAGGTGACTTTTGACCCTTTTGCTTTGTTGAAGCCAGTTGCCCTGCTGGGGCAAGAGGAAATACTGTTTCCTTTGAGTTTGTAAGGAAAGGGATAAGAGCCTACACCCTCCATTATGTTTGACAGTTGCAGGAGAACTTGCCCTGGAGAGCTTATTAAGAAGAAGGCAGGCCTGAGCGTCCCCCGCCCTCTCCCTCAGAGGTACTGATGTGTTTGCCTCACCTCCTGCTCTAGGGCCTGCTGCTTTTCAAGCCAGTCCTTAAAAGGAGCAGTAGGTGCCACATTTGTTCTTTCTGTGCCAGGTCTGTGCTATTTCACCTCCCTGGCGTCAAGTGGATGCTTAATGAGAGCTGTGACGTAGGGCCAGCAGACTTGTTGAGAGAAAGCAGCTTCACCCCATGCCTTCTGCTGGCTCCTCTCATTGCCTTTCCCAGCCTGGAGTTCACCCCTGCAGGGAGGAGTGGTCATCCATCACCCCTTCCTCATAAACCCTGATAACTAATCCTGGTGCAGAAGGAGATGGTGGTGGAACTGTAGACACTGACAAATGACATAAGAGAAAGAAGTAAAATGGTGTCTTTAGTTTTTCCTATTACCTTGTCCCCAACCCCCATCCCCAATTTAATCTACAAAAGCAAAAGAAACAGCCGGGCAGAGATTCTGCCATTTCCTTTCTTGCTTTGTTGTTGCTTTCATGGGAACTAGTGTCATCTTTCCTTTTGTTCCTGACCCTGAGGTGTGGAGTTGACAGGTAGTCAGACCTCCCAGACTTGTACCTTGTTAGATAGCTGGGAATCTCCTGCTTGTAGGGATCCCCAATTACCTGTCCCTTGACCATAAGAAAATAGAGTCATACTGCTCCCTTGGGTGGAAAATTTTAACTCTGGAAGGCACAGAATACACTCCACAAAGGGGTTTGTTTCTGGGGAAAATATTAAGGAAATAAAAACTGAAGAATTTGTGAGGTTGTTCCTGATATACACAGCAGAGGAACCACTGTGGGCCGGAGAGACTATTTGCAAAGTTAAGGGGGAAAGTGGTAGAGCCAGTCCATGAAGACAAAAGCAGGGACTTTTGGTGATACTTTTAACTCTACCAGACAACCCAGAGGGGGTTAAAAAAAGCAAACTGTCCTAGAGGACTGGATAAATGTTACAAACCACACCTCCTTTGTCTGAGAATTCATTGGTTCCCAGTAAGGAGGAGGATAAAAGAGAAGGTTAAAGGAAAGAAGGGAACAAAGTAGACAGAGATCACTCCAAATAGCCATTTTGTTTATTCAGCATATTCACTGCATGTCTTGTGTGTGCCAGGCCACTGGTGCTTGAGTAGCTCCTGCATGCCAAGTATATTTTGCATGCTCTCATCTTTAATTTTCTCAACAAACCCTTCAAGGTAGGTATTACTAGTCTCATTTTTCAGATAAGGAGACTGAGGCTGTTAGAAGTTACAATTGGCCAAGGTCACCCATCTGACAGATGGCAAGCCTAGGGTTCAGATTCAGTCTGTTGCATGGCAAGCCTGTGCTTGTTCCACTCCATCGTACTGCCTGTCATCAAAACATGTACCTTTCCCACAGTCTGGTCTACTGTGTTCCCCTTTTGTCAAAGTGAGATAGGCCTCAGACAATGAGGCCTCATCCTCTCCTCCCCTCCTTGTGAGGCCTCTCACTGCCAGCTCATTCTTACTCCCGTATGTCTTCTTGTTCAACTCTTCTAGCTCTCTTCCCCTGCTTCCTGATAGCCTTTTTTCTCTTTTGGTTGAACCCAGGGCCTTAAGCATGTTAGGCATGCCCTCAACCACTAAGTTACATCTCCAGACACTGATGGACTTCCACTTTTGAAGACTAGTTTTATCTGGTGGTTGGAGAGGAAAAGGGTATCCCAAATGAAGGCCCCATCCGCCAAGCCTTTAAACAAAGGAGCTAGGAAGAGATACTGCCAGCTCTCCAAGGCCCCAGGGTCTATCAGGCTTACTTCCCTCCTGCTCCATAGCTAGTCCTATCCTAGAGCAGGAGGGATGGCTGCCATAGCTGTCACTCTCTTTGGCACAAAGAAGAGCTTTCCCTTTTCAGGAAAGGTTCAGTCATTTTTTCCTGCACTGTCTTCTGCAGTGAAGACATCCTGCACTAGTCTCCATTTTCTCCACCCACTAGGACCTTCTTCCTCTAATAGTCTTCTGGACATTACCCTGTGGAGAGAAGTCCCATGTCCTATAGCCCATCTGCCAAGCTTTCTCTCCTGCTTAAGCACATTTATAAGACTGAACCAGAGCTCTGCCCAATTTCAACATCCTCATCCCATGGTCAAACATGCCTTGGTCTATATCTGAACAGGCACTGGGGCTTGGGAACAAATTGTGAATCTTAGAATTCAAATTCTCTCTCTTGCTTTCTTTCTCTCTCTCTCTGCCTCATTCTCTCCCTCTCTTTGTTGTGTTGGGGCTTGAATACAGGGTTTCATGCATGTTAAGCATACTCTGTACCCCTGAGCTATGTCCTCAGTCCAGAAAGCAAAATTGAGGGTGGGTAACAGGGATTGAACTCAGGGGCATGTGACCACATCCCCAGCTCTATTTTGTATTTTATTTAGAGACAAGGTCTCACTGAGTTGCTTAGCACCTTGCTTTTGCTCATGCTGGCTTTGAACTCTCCATTCTCCTGCCTCAGCCACTGGAGCCACTGGGATTACAGGCATGTGCCACCACACCCGGTCTGAATCAAATTATTTCTTTTCTTTTTTAAAATTTTTTTAGTTGTCAACGAACCTTTATTTTATTTATATGTGGTGCTGAGAATCAAACCCAGTGCCTCACACATGCTAGGCAAGTGCTCTACCACTGAGGCACAACCCCAGTCCCTGAAATCAAATTCTTAACTGCAATAGTTTTCAGAAACATCTGGATTCAAGGGCTCTGTCTAAACCTGCTCTACCCCAGTCCCATCCTCTGGGAGTCATGGGCTCCAGGACTTATGCCACACTCCAAACTCATATACTTGTGACTAGGAAAGCAAGAGGAAAACTTGAGTTTGGAGTCTTCACCCTGGTGTAGGTATATCCCACATGCATAGGAATGTTTCCAAGCCTTTCAAATTTCCATTGATCAACCCCACACCAATCCTTTCCACCCGCTTCACCCCATCACATTCCTGACCAGCTTCTTCTCAGTGTACTTCAGGGATTTGACACTTACTGCCCTCTAAAGCATCTTCCTAGGAGCCTGTGCTTCCCATCCTACTCTGAAGCCAGGAAGCCCCCTCCACCTGATAGGGGTAGCACTTCCCCAATCCCTTCAAAGCCAGTAACACATCCTTAGAATCTAGAGGTAGCTTTGGCCCCCAGTCCTCAACATATTCTAGTCCAGATCTTTACCACTCAAAAGGTGTGGTCCAGAAGCCAACAGCAGAGGCCTCACCTGGGGCCTATTAAACGTGCAAGCTCTCAGGTCCTCCCCAGACCTAGAACTATTCACATGAGAGTGTGAGAAGAGTTTTTAAACAGGAAAAGATACCCCTTCTTGAATAGATGGGCTGGGAGTGGAGCCAAGAACTAGTGAAGAAGCCCAAGCTGGGACCCTCAGTTCAGGCCTCACATATAATGTCGGAGACATCCTGGGTATGATCAGTAGTCTCCTTAGAGCCTCAGAGGGACATGAGAGGCCCTCAACTCTCCAGAGAGGAATAACTATGTAGGATCAGAGAGGAAGGAAGCAGAAGGGGCTGCAGTGAGATCCAGGCATGAACTCGAGAGTAAATGGCACGCATCACATAAAAAGAGAGGAACACCTGCCTCTGCCAAGCATAGATGGGATGGTTCCCTTTGAGCTCCTACCACCATTCTGTCCCCAGCACTGTCAGGCACCTGCAGCCAAGAACAGCTCCTGCTGTTCAGCCTAGAGCTGCCGGATGACTGAGTTTCTTCCCTCCCTCTTGCTGGCAGTCACGGTCGCCCACCGGGTAGATTACTGGTAGAGGGTGCTCAGGAAATGTTCACTGAATTGAAAGGAAGCCACAGCTTGTGCAGAGCCTGGATAATTCACCAGACGTGGGCTTCAAGGGAGGGGCAGGAATAGAGATTAAATCAGAAAGACAAGTCCTAATGTCCGTACTTAGCTGGAATCCTGTTCTTCCATCTTTCAAGTCTCTGTATGTCTGAGTCTATGTCCTTGGTGTGGAGAGGTGCAGGGGAAGAGAAAAAGGAAGAGAAGGCAAGAAAGGACCCAAGCTGTGGGGCTAGGCCCTTGCCTCCATCCAGATGCATTTGTCTGACCTGAGTGTGAGAGAGGGGAGTGCCTACTAGTGAGCTTTCCCAACTGCTGTGGGCACAGGAGGTGGTCCCTTCCCCAGCATTCCACCTCAGAGAGAAGGCCTTTCCAGATACCCTCCTTTCACAGAGAAGCCCTGAGCTTCACTATTCTCTTCCCAATCCAATCCCTGCCAGCTATAAGACCTCCCTCTCTTTGGGTCTCATCCCCCTTTTCAGGAGAAGCAGAAGACTGGCAGAAGGTTCTCCTGGTTTAGCCATCCTAGGGGTCTGGAGCTTGGGTCACCTGGGTGAAAGGCAGGGGCATGGAAAGGGTGTGAACCTGAGTTGGCCATGGCAGCTTTGAGGATACCTGGACCTGAGGAGACAAAAGCCTGCAGCTGGAGAGAACAGCCAGGCCCTAAGGGATCATGGGGAATAGGAGAGTCAGGCACTGGGTGCTATTAAGCTTTACTCTATTGCCAAGGTAGGAAAGGCTGTGGCTTGGGCAGCAGTAGGCCCAGGTCAGTGGTACCAGCCTTGGACACCAGGCACCAGCTTGGGAATACACCAGGGGTTGTGCCTGCACGCGAAAACTCGTGTGCACAGAGATGTCCACATGAGGTGCAGGGAAGGAGGCAACTCCTTGCCTTCACAAGGTGGCTCTGCCACAGAGTTTGCCACACTGCTGAGTCAGACTGGCACAAGCTCACTGGCAATTAGATGCCCATGATGCAGAAGACTCTCAACTGAGTTCTTCCCTTCTTTTCTCCCCAACCTGGCTCCCCATCTCTCATAAACTTTGCTCAGCATCTTCCTGAAGGGCCAGGACCTCCTGTCCTGCTCCTCACACCTGAACCTCTCCCCCTTTGGCTGGTTCCCCTAGGAGGCCTGTTCCTTGGTACCAGTCTCTGCTGGGCACCAGTCTTGCTAGGCTTGTCCTCTCTGGGCTCTAAAACCCCTGCTCCTTTCTGTGACTCAGAGCAAGTCTGGACTTCTAGCCCAGACTGGTGGTCATTCCACCCCAGGGGCTGCTGCTCAGAACCATCCGGCCAGGACACAGAGCTCTCCTGGGCTCCAGGCCCTGGACTGAGCACACAAGTGCTCTCTCCAGGCCTAGGACTGCTGGCTCCTCCTAGAGAGAGGTCAAGGGGAGCCAAGTCAGATTCTTCCGGAGAGCAAGGGACTGAACTGGCTGTCGAGACTCCTGACTCCCCTTGTGGCCCCTCTGGGGATGGCAGGGTTGGACTAGTTGCAAGAGTTCTCTCTAGTCTGCCTGGCTCTGTCTCGCTCTGCTTCTGTTCATGTTCCTCCTCTGCACTTGACGTCTTTCTGGGGCTCTGGCCTCCCTGAAACAAGAGAATAGCCTGGCTGGCTGGCAAACTCAGGGATCATGTCCCCAGCCTGCCCCATCCAATCTCCCAGTACCCACCTCATGACTCTGCAGCTCCTCTTTATCTTCCTTCATGTCCCACCTGTAGGAATCGAACATGTGTTTGACCCTGTGCCTACCCTCACCCCACTTCATGTCACCCCTCCACAGCCAGTGCCCATGTCCCCCAGGAAGAAGCTAAAGCCCAATGTTCTCAGAGGAGAATCAGAGCCAGAATAAGATTCTAGAATGCTTCCCTCCCAGTTTGACTTTGTTCCCCAATTCCAACCATTTCCTCTGAATGCAACCCACCTTGACCCCATCCTGGGTCCCCAGCTGCTGTTTATGGCCAAACCTGCTGCACCTTGAGTTGCACACCTTGAGTTCCTGTGGGGACTCCAGGCATGTCCCTGCCTGCACTGCCTGAGAAAGGCACTCCTCACTTCCCAGGGGAAGGGAGCTGCTGTAATTACTGTGGCCTCCCTGGGCACCAGGCTCTGTTGCTGCTGCCTCTGCTGATGGTCTCTCCTGGTATCTCATTAACCTGCAGCAACAGCAGCCAGCAAGGAGGCAGGGACCCAGGGGACAGAGCAGGCACCTGGATCCAGCCCTGTTCAAGTACTCAGGACAACTAGATGCCTGCTTTGATTTTGTCCCCTGCCACCTGTTACCTTCGGGCTCTGCCAGTCAGCCTTTCTGTTCCTCGGGCTTTGCTGCCCGTGGCTATCGCCCCTGAGGGTCTGCCAGGTTGTCCACCCCAACCTGCAGGAGAGAGTCCACAAATCAAGGAGAGAAGGCTGAGGCAGCCAGCATCTTACCAGCTGATGGGATCCTGCTCCTTCTTCCCCAACTCACCTTTTCCATCAGGGGGCAATGATGGGGGCTGTATCTTCCAGTGGGTCCTGGGTCCTAAAGAGAGACAAAGGAAATAGGAAAAGGGTGGGGTGACTAATGATCCAAAGCAGAAACACTGGTTCTTCCAGTACCAGGAATTCACCAGTCCTGATCCAGTTGTGGGTTTTCTGCTTCCTCAGAAAAGCCCCACCCTGGCCTTCTGTGCTAGTTTTGCCACATCCTGGCTAGATGACCTGACCACCCAGCCGGGGCCCCAGCTCCCTCGTATGTAGAATGAGGGTGCCAGAAACCCACAGGCTATTTCTGCAACAGGCCAGGGGAGGGCCAGTAGGACTTTCACCCAATATGGACTGAGACCTTGAAAGACCCCAGTGGAGGCAAGCTTCCACTGAACCTCCTCCAGGGACATTTTTGGGGTCAGAACCAGCAAGAGCTGTGGGATCAGAGGACCATCAGTGGTGCAGGAGAAGAGGAAGGGAAGGAAGATGTCTTCCCATGCTTCCTTTTAGCTCTGAAATGAAGTAGGAAACCAAGAGACAGAGAAAGGGAGGAGAGTGAGAAATGCCAAGGTACAGGGGATGAGGTGGGTGTTGGCTCACCCCTTCTGCCTCCCGCCCTGGCCGAGCCCTCTTCCCTAGGCTTGCTGCAGTCCTGTAGCCTGTGTAGACAGAGGAGGGAGTCAGGTTGCTGGTGGCTGGGTAGACTGAAGCTACTGCAGGCCCCACACTAACACAGCCTCCCCCAGCCCCAGCCCCAGAACTGAAGGTGGCAGGAGATGAAGGGCCCAAGAAAGAGGTGGGGGAACCCAGTACCCACATAAACCCTGAGCCCAGGGCCTTACCAGAAGGCCCAAGCAGGATCTCTCCCTCCAAGCAGCACCCACACGTAGCCCTACCCGAGCCCCATAAGCATGTCAGCCCAGCAAGTTGTGCAGCCCTGCCACCCACGTGGGCTTGGTCTTGTCCAGGTCCCACGGGCGGCGCCAGTCACCCTGTGCATCTCTGTGCCGGACAAGGCGCGCCAGGTCAATCTGCTCCCGCTCCTGCTTCCACTGTGCATAGTCCCAGCCCACCTCTGAGGGTTCCCCAACTGGCCTTCTGGGAGCTGGGCCTGGGACCGTGCTGGGACTCTGGGGTTCTCGAACATCCTGCAAGAAGAAGACGCTCAGCCCCAGTGGGGGGAGGAGAAGAAGATTGAAGGGTTATCCTGAGGGTCCACTAACCCCTTCTTTTCTCAAGTTTTCCATGTCCCCATCTAAAAATTAGGTCTGTTCTATTGTGCTGTTTTTGCCATGGGCATGATTTCCATCCACATGTTAACTATGTGTTTGGGGAAAGTAACTCAACTTCTCTGTATCAGTTCCTCATCTACAAAATGAAGCTAACAATAGCACCTATGCACAGGGTCCTTGGAGAGACCAGCCCAAGGTGGGAGGGACATCCAGAGGCTGTGAGCAAGTGAGGACTAGGGGCTGCTGCCACCTAGAGGTCACGGCTGGCACATGGCCAGTCTTCCACACCCTGTCTTCCCCTCCCCATCTAGCTGCCACCACCCAGGCTAGATAGGGAGGACGGCTGGATCACATCTCTGACTTCAACTGTCTCTCATTGCAAAGTCCACCCAAAGTGAAAATTGACCAGAGAAAGAATGGAGGGGCAGAAATTCTCACAGGTGCGACCTAGGTCGTGTCCTGCTGATGAGGGATCTGACTCAGCTTCTTTACCTCCCCTAAGTGGGGACTATGACATTCATGACCCTGTCCCTTTTTGAAAATGTACCTTCCGTGAAGAATCTGAGCTGGACGCTATCTGCATGGAGGGGCTCTGGCCCCGGACCCCTCCAAGTGGCTGATCTGTCCCCTGGTTCCTTGCTCTGGCAGGCTTTTCACTTACGATCCGTTTAGCCTGGGGAAGGTAAAGATGGACAGCATGGCAGGGCCAGGGAGAAAAGATTGCCCCCACTCCAACTTCTGGATGCTCCCCCACCCACGCCAGCTCACCTTGGCTTTATTTTCCATGGTCACAGCCAGCTCCACTCGTTCCCCCAAACAGAAAGTACCTGTTTGGTTCTCATCATCTTCATCCTCAAGCATCTCATGGGCCACTCCAGGTTTGAGGGGGCTCCTTGCCCAATTTCTGCTGACCACCCGCTTCTCCTGCAGAATCAGGTGTCCATGCCTTCAGATCACATGAGCAGTTCTGGGCAGGACCTGGGTGCTGGGTTCTTTGGGTATTTCCCAGGCCTGAGTTTTAGCCTGGGCCCTCCCTGGAATGCCCACAGAGAAGCTGGCTCTATGGGGAGTTCGCATGCCAACAGCATTAGGTTATCCAGGGCCCAGGGCCACCCAGGGCCCAAGATGCCACAATGGTCCGTCATCTTTGAGCTGGGAAATCCGGAGTACTGAGACAAAGCAGCTTTGTCCTTCAGACACTGTTCCTGGCTTTCATCCCCAACTTCTCTGTCCCCTACTTCCTGCAGAGATTTTAGACCTGGCTCTGAGGATTAGGAGAAGCCAGTGCTTTAAGGCAAAGATGGAGGCTACGGGGCTGGGAAACACCATAGGGATACTTCTATTAGGTGGCCTTTTAGCTGTGACCTGGACAGCATGAGGCTGGGAGTTACTGGGTACATCCAGAATGGTAAGTAGGAGAAAAAGACAGAGTCCTCCCCTGGCATGGGCTGGACCTCCCCCCTTGCCACCCTGCCCTATCTCCCAGGTGAGGCTTACACCAGGAATCTGGCTGATGGTGATGGTGAGGCCATCAGGTCGGAGGAGCCCTGGCGTGGTCACAGCCATACCCCCCTGTTCCGCCTGCCGACGGTCTTCCTGGATCTCCTGTGGGAGGGCCGGGGGTCAGCACAGGCCACGGCCCCCAGATGGACAGAGACACAGACGTTGACAGGCCTACACGAAGAGACACCAGTGGGACACCAGGGGGCAGAGACCACCACATCACAAGTCCCTGAGACCCTGACCAAGCTTCTGAAAGGGAACATGTTCACCGCAACCCTGGTCCTGGCCCTACAGACACATTCCAGCACACAGAGAGAGCCCGTCATACAGGTAGGCATCTTTTGGTCAGCCAGGGGCATCAGCCAAGTTGGTCCTCCCACCCTGTTGCAGCCCACTCACCTGGTACCTACGTAGTAAGGCCTGGTTCTTCTTGCGCAGGGCAACTATCCTGCGATCCAGCTCTGCATCCTTCTCTTCCTGTTTGCTCATCAGGGACTGGGCTCCGTGAGGCCCCTACAGAAGGCAGGGAACCCACACTCCTAACTGCTGGGCCTACCCCACCTGTTCCCCACCTTCCACATTTACCCATCCAGTCTTATTCTTATGACCTAGGAACCAGGTCCCAGACTCAAGTTCAGGTCACACAGGAGGGAAGGAATTACTCAGGAACTAGTAACTCCTAGAAGTCCCCAAGCCCCCATCCCAGTGCCTCCCAGGCTCAGGTGAGGGTCTAATACTCATGACCACAGTACCCAGCAGCAGCTGCCCCTCCCCCTGACTCTCCAGGGAGCTCACTGCCGAGCAGAGCCTGGAATAGGAGTTATAAATGGCTCTGGCAGTGGAACCTGCCGTGACTGGGAAGCTGCCAGGAGATTTGGGAGGTCGAGGGGGGAGCTGCTTGCCTTCCAATCCAAAACCACAGATAAAAAAGAGTCCTCAGCTTGGTCCTGGGCTCTCAGGCCCTGAACCCCACTCTCCGAACCTAAGCCCAGCTGGTAGGAAAGAACTGCTCCCACGGGCCCAACCCTCCAGGCCTGAGCCGCTGGCAGACAAGGCAAAAAGGGGCATCTCTGTTGCAGCCAGGGAGCGCTCTAGGGCAAACCGTGTCCCCTCATCAAGATCCTGGGTTCCTCCTTGCCTAGCTCCACGGTCTCTGTTGTAGCCCTGGCCAGCCCTCCACCCGCCTCAATTCGGCCCTCTTCCTTCCAGGCCCAACTGTCCCCAGCCACCCCTGCAATGTAGCTACCTGGCATCTCAGCCCTCCCCAGCCCTAAGAAGCCCCCGCCAAAAAGGCGAGGTGCCACTCACAGCTGAGTGCATGGCAACAGCAAGCACCAAGAGAATTCCAGAACAGCCCCGGGGGAACCAGAGCAGGAGGGAAGCTGGAGCCACCGGAGCCGGGCCTCTGCTGGCCTCTCCCTGCCGGCTTCGCTGCTCAGCACACGAGATCATGTTGTGATTACAAAAGACTCCTCTGGGCTCCCAGCCAGGAACGCTGCAGCCGCCACCCCCACCCTTCCACTCTCAGAGGGCGAGGACCAGGGCACCGGCAGCCAGCTGGTCCTGCCCAGCACCTCTCCCCGCCCTGCCCCTGTGTCCCCAGACGGACTGGCGGAGACTTCTTCCTGGTGGGTCGAGCCCACACAGGAAGCCTGGTCCCCCAGGCCCTGCCTTCACCTGAGGTCCTGTGCTCTAACGGGACCCCAGCCTGGACCTGCCTACAGATAAGACAGGCAGAAAGCATAGGCCTTTGTCCCTCACATTAGTAAAAGAGGCCTACAGGACACAGCCTAGTCCATCAGGCTCTGTGGTTGAGTCCTCCTTCAGTACCTCCCCTTTCTCTGGTCACTCAGGCCAGCGCATACTACACATACCTAAAATGCCACCACTAGTCATTGGTCCCTTTAGGTTGAACATTGTCTTCTCTGTATTTCCCAGAACAGCTACTCTTACAGGCTCAGCTGTTAGAGTTTCTAGACCTTAGGTAGGACAATTCAGGCCTTTCTCCAGGGCCCTTAGCCTTCCTTTCTATAGCTCCTCACACCCAGCCCTTCGTGGTCTTGCTCTCCAATGCTGACCATTTCAGTTTCTCTGACTCTGTAGAAGAACATGGGCCTTCTCAGGAAAGCCTCTCCCAAATCATCCTCACAGCCTAAGCCAGTGTCCCTGTCCAGGGTCCAGCCTGATGAGCAGTCCTATCCTGGGAGCACAAGGCTTGAAGTGCTGGGGAGAGGAGTGCTCTCTATCTTAGGAGTGCCTGGTGTCTCATTCAGTATCAGTAGTTACAAGGTCCTAACATCCAGGCCCTGAAGTGAGTGTCAGAAACCTCAGCATTTTCCACATTCCTGATTGGCCTCAGTTTCCCTAAACTCGCACCACAACTCGTCCCTTCTGTGTCTGGAACCGAAAGCACCATTGCCTTCCTTCTCCTCCCAGATCAGCCCAGGCAGCTGGAGGCCCAACCTCTCCTCCCCTAGAACCACACTTTCAGCCCACCCCACTTCCCCATCACACTCAGCCCTTTCCTGTTCAGGCTTTCACCAGCCCCACCCCATTCCTGCAGCCTCAGAGTTCCCATCCTGCTTGCAAATGCCACTGTGCTCTCTCCTTCTTTCCTGCCGGATGTTCCCACTGAGTCAGACTCATCTACTTTCCCAGCAACAGTGACGCACCCAGACTCCTCACTCACCCTAGTGCGTCTCTCTCTCTCTCTCTCTCTCTCTCTCTCTCTCTCTCTCTCTCTCTCACACACACACACACACACACACACACACACACACACACTTCTTCTCCCACCCTCTCTGTGTTCTGTCTCACACGGGCTGAGTTCCAACCCAGGCTCAGAAGTCTTCAGAAGCCTCAACTTCCCATTACCTGCCCTACACTGGGAGCTGGGAGGCCCCCAGAGCCTGGCCTTGGAGGGAGACCTAATGCTCACCACACTCTTTGGAATGCAGGCCCCCAGAGCAGGTTTGGAGAGAAGAGAATTGGACAGAGGAGGATGCAGAGACAGGCAAGGTCTTTATTCTCCCTGCATCCATTCCTGTCTAGAGTGGGTCAGGGGAACAGTGGGCACAGGTAGAAATCCAGTTGTCCTACTGGAAGGGTGACCTAGCTCTTCTGGAAGTGCCTGCAAGGAGACAACTCCCTAACTTAGAAGCAAAGACTTAGTAGCCCATCAGGCTGGAGACCCATGTGTCCAAGCAAACCCACAGTCAGTCAGAGACCTGCTGTTGCTGGCCACGTGCTTTCAAGTGTTACTCATACAATATGGCATGCCTCTGAGCATCCCCCACATTCTACCACTTTCTCTAGAACCTGCAGTTTTACTATCTGCTATCCCATTGGAAAGAGGTTGTCTGAGGGCAAGAATAGTGTGCCAAGTCCTCAGGATCCCTAGGGCCTGGCACAGTGCCCCCTGCATGCTGCAGTCTTCGTCAGCGCCGGCAGAGTGAATTAACCTGTGCTGTCCCATGCATTGCCGTGGCCGTGCTGTGCATAGGTTGTGACTGTCTTTCTGTCCACGCAGAATGCACGCAGCTCTGAGAGCCAGTGGGTGTCAAAGCCCACTAAGAGTGCTCGCCCTCTCTCCTGGGGAGAAGTCCACAGGAAACAGGGGGAGGCAGGAGAATGACCAATGTGATATTCCCAAAAGACCAGGTTTCTGTTCCTCTCTGCCACCACTAGGGGGAAGCAGCATTACAAAGCCTGACTGCTGAGGGAGCCGGGTGTCCTCCCCATTACTCCCCAGCATCTCTCAAGTCTCAGTCACCCCCAGCCCACCTCACAACTCCAATCAGACCAGAGAGCCCGTCCAGTTGTAGAAGTCTCATTTATTCACAAGGAAATAGGCCCAGGGCAATGTAGCCATCTGCCAGGACCGCAAGGCCTGTTTTTGTTGCAGATGAGCCTGGAAGTCAGGACTGCTGCCGCCCTGCCCAGGGCTCCTTTCCCTGAAGGCCCTGCAATGCTGTTTTGGCTTAGACCTCACTCTTTGTTCTCCCTCTCTCCATGGGACTGGGCTGGTCATCCCAGGATCTTGGCGCACAGCACGAAACTGCATCCCAGCATCTGGGGCACAGTACAGGTCTCCGGGTCACAGCTCTTTCCTGGTCAGTTCCCCACCTCCCAGACCACCTGCCAGCTCAGGCAACAGCCCCACCCCAGTGGCACAGGGCATTTGGATCTTATTCATGGTATTTAGAACACAGTCATAGAGCCAACCTGGAGACAAAATGACTGTGAACTGGCTTCTCTCTGAGAAAAGGGGAGAGAGGCCTACTGGGGGAAAAAACCTAAAAGACATGGGAGCACAGGCCTGGCAGGTGACAGGGCTACAGTGGACAGGGCTACTTGGTCCACATAGATCCAGAATGGCTATCCCTGTGAATAGCTGAACAATAAAATATCAGCATTCTAGTCCTTGCCCTTCTTAGCCTTGTCCTAGGATGAGACAGGATGACGTTGAGTTCAATCCCTTCCCTCCTTACTGACACCGTCTCTTATCTCTCTGATCCTCCTCTATAAAATGAAGTGCACATTCCTCATTGAGTTATTTGGAGACAAAATGAAATAACATGGGTGACATCTATATCTGGAACAGTCTTGACTAATGGTCTGTGTGACAAGCCAGAACTAGCCCTGTGTGGAGAGATCTCAGAGTGCATGAGGTGGGGCTGGAGGGACTGGCCCTGGGTAGGCTCCAGCTGCCAGGACAAAGTTTGGGCCCCGCCTTTCCAAGAACACACATGCCAGAGTAGGGTGGCATCTGAAGGCAGGAGGCAGATTGCACTGGGAGACACTCCATTTTGCTCTGCAGGACACACCCAGGGTTGGACTACCATGTGTTCTCCAGTCCTTGACCCAGGGGTAAGAGGTGAATCCTGGTGTGAACCCTGGTGTGAATCCCATAGGGTCTCCCTTGTTCAGGCCTCTGTTCTCAGTGCAAAGGGGGCTCATGGTGTTTTCTCAGAACACTGCACTATGACTCACCATCCCAGAGTTGCTCCCAAAGATCCGATGCTGTGCCTTTCAGGCCTTGTCAACCACATGCCATTGGGAGGTTACCTGAAGTGGATAGCTCTGAAATTCCTATGCTGGAAATATAGTTCTAGGGACAGATGTTACAGGGAAGGAGGACGTTGAGGGAGGGATGACCCTGGAGGGCATGTCTCAGGAGCCCATCATGAAATACTGATGGATACCAGAGGCCAAAGGTAGTGACATATACAGAAGGCAGATGCCCAGTTCACAGAAAGGGAAGAAATGATTGGGACAGAGAGTCAAATAGACCACCAATGCTTACACAGGTCAGAATTACACCTTGCACTCACAGCTAACATGGGCAAAGCCCTCATGCCTATGATGTCATTTGATAACTTCTAGCTCTGAAATCTAGCCAAGGCAGGTGTTATTGGAGATCAGGGTCAGCAACCTGCCCAAGAGTCTCTGTGGGTCCTTCCCCACTGTGCCTGAACCACTGACATGAAGGCCCATCCAGCAGCACTGTCTCCAGCCCAGAGCCAGCCAACCACCTTTGCCTTCATGCCATTAGAAACCTATTAACTACAGCTGTCCCTCTCCTTGGTCTATACCCAAAGGACTTAAAATCAGCATACTACAACGACGCAGCCACATCAGTGTTCATAGCTGCTCAATTCACAATAGCTAGATTGTGGAATCAACCTAGGTGCCCTTCAATTGATGAAAGAAACTGTGGTATATATACACAATGGAATATTACTCAGCCATAAAGAAGAATAAAATTATGGCATTTGCTGGTAAATGGATGAAGTTGGAAAATATCATGCTAAGTGAAATAGGCCAAGCCCAAAGAACCAAAGGCAGAATGTTTTCTCTGATAAGTGGATGACGATATATAACGAGGAGGGGTGGCAGGGGGAAGGGAAGAATGAAGGAAATTTGGAAGGTGTAGAGGAAAATGGGGTGGGAGGGGGTGGGGGACAGAAAGATAGTAGAATGAAACAGACAGTATTACCCTATGTATATGTATGATTACATGAATGGTGTGAATCTACATTGTGTACAATCATAGAAATGAAAAGTTGTACCCCATTTGTGTACAATGAATCAAAATGCAGCCTGTAAAAATTTTAAAAAATTTAAATAATAAATTAATGAATAAACAACAATAACAAAAAAAGAAACCTATTCACCAAACCAGGCAAAGGCACCTGGCCATTTAGCTTCTTCCCTGCTCTGCAAGGCAGCCGGGGAGGCAGATGGTCTCAGAGAAGATCATCACAGGGAAGATCAATATCCTGCCTTCAGGCTTTCACTGCATGTCCTCACCCTCCCAAAGACCCCCACCCACCACCTCTACTGACCAGGAGACTTTCCGTCTCTTCCTGTCCTTGTCTCTCCTCTCCCTCATCCCAACTCCTCACCCCAAGAATGGTTTCTCATACTCCACCCAGTTCCCTTCGCCATTCTGTGACTTTCTGGCAGGCAGGTGCCACCTCTCTCTGCTAGGCAATAAGTCTAAGCACATGGTGAGCACTTACTATCTGGAAGGGTCAGGGCCAAAGGGAGAGGGGACACATGCATGGATGAAGCTCTGCTGGCCCTCAAAATCCTAGGGCTGGGGAGGGGAACGAGGCCATGAAGGTACCAGGGCGCCTCTGATGTGCCCACCACTGCTCCCGCTCCTCCTCTCCTCTTGCAGGCCTCCTGCCCCCAGGCCACTCACACTGCCCTTTCTTCTCCATATGCAAGGTAGGGCTTGCCTCCTCCACCCAAGGTCTCAGTCCCTCCACCGCTCACCACCCACCCCCGCATGACCTTGCGGTGGAGCTCAAGCCCTGACTCCCGAGTTGGCAGGAACTGAAGTCTGAGGTCCTAATCATCTCCCTTCACACACACACACACACACATCTCCTTCTTATAGGCCCATGAGAACATAGGCCTCTCTTTTTAGCTTCCTGTCAGAGGCCTGGGGTGGAAAGGTCATGGTCTCAAGGTCCCTAAAGGGGAAAAGGAGGAATCCCAGAAGAGGAGGGCTTGGAGTACTGGTGAGGGTTGGGTGTGGGAAGACGTGAGAATTGCCCCCCACCCAGCATGGGCTGGACTGTGGGAGCCTAGAGGACACCACACCTTTGTAAACTTCCCCTGGGACTCTGCACCTCTCCAGCAGCCCGCCTGCTGTCCCTGCCCTGGCTCCTGACAGAAGAGCAATGAATTGTGCCAAATGGAGTAATTGTGCCCCACCTAGTCATAAACCAAAGTCCTCTGCCTGGGATTTTACCAAGGCAGGCTGGAGTTTTTCAGAAGAAAATCCCTAAAAGGGGAGATAAGCTAATGTGAAGAAGAGCCCAGGGTCTAGATTCACACAGTCCCTAGCTAGAGTTAACTTCACAATGGCTAGGTGACCTCAAGTGTCTTACCATCTCTAACTTTTTTTAAGTTGTAGATGGACAGAATGCCCTTATTTTTTATTTGTTTATTTTTTATGTGGTGCTAAGGATCAAACCCAGTGCCTCACATGTGCTAGGCAAGCGCTCTGCCACTGAGCTACAGTCCTAGCCCCTGGCTTTTTTTTTTATTATTTATTTTTATTGTAAACAAATGAGATACATGTTGTTTCTGTTTGTACATGGAGTAAAGGCATACCCTTTGTGTAATCATACATTTAAATAGGGTAATGGTGTTTGATTCATTGTTATTTTTTCCTTCCCCCCCATCCCTCCCACCCCTCTTTTCCCTCTATACAGTCCCTCCTTCCTCCATTCTGCCCCCCTCCCACCCCTCATTATGTGTCATCATCTGTTCGTCTTTCCCTGGCTTTTTAAAAATAAGTCAAAGAGGGGAACATCGTAACCCTTCCAAGAGCTGATATGAGATCATTGATATGTAGTATCAATGGATACTACAGAAGAGCTTGGCATGCAGATATTTTCCTTTCCACCATGGAGAAAAAGAATCACTCTTTGTTCCTCTCTATCTTACAAGTGTTTTTCTAATGATGGTTATGGTACTTTTGATTTATGGCTCCAATTTAAGTCACATATTGAAAGGTGCAATTCCATGTTTTGCCATATGAATGCTCCTTTAAATATTCAACAGGCAAGATAATGAATATAACTACCATCCCCAAAGTTTCTTCATGTCCTTTTCTAATGTCTCCTTTCACTACCTCCTCATCTACCCTATTCCTAGGCAATCACTTTGCTGTCACTATCAATGAGTTTACATTTTCTAGAATTTTATAGACAAATGTATGCAATATGCATTCCTCATGTCTGGCTTCTTTTGCTCAGCACAATTACTTTGATTTTCCATCACATTTTAGCCTGAATCAATAACTTGTCCTTTCTTATTATTGAACAGTATTCCATTGAATGAATGGGCTGTGATTTGTTTATTCATTCCCTTAGTGCTGAACATTTGTGAGGTTCTGAGTCTTCAGCTATTCCAAAAGATTCTATGAATATTCAGTACAACTCTTTATGAGGACCTACGTTTTCATTTCTCTGGGCATGTGTTCCTTTTGGTTTGTTTTATTTTTGTTTTCAGTAGTGGGAATCAAACCCAGGGCCTCACACATGCTAGGCGAGCATTCTACCATTGAGCTACATCCTTAGCTTTTTAAAAAAATTAATCTAGCTAGGCATAGTGGCTCATGACTGTAATCCCAGCAACTGGGAGGCTGAGGCAGGATTGCAAGTTAAAGGCCAGCCTCAGCAATTTAGTGAGGCCCTAAACAACTTAGAGCTTGTCTCAAAATAAAAAAATAAAAGAAAGCAGGGGATGTAGCACAAAGGCAAAGTGTCACTGGGTCTAACCCCCAATACCCAAAACCAGACAAACAAATAAATAAACAACAAATCTAATGTATTTTAATGCAGCTAGATCATGAAGTTTTTTACAGCAAATCTGAAAACAATGGCTTCTTTAACTTCCTGCTTCTGATCTCACATGACTTTTGTCCTCTTTGATTAAAACAGGGGGCTAGCCAAGCCCCTTTGCCTTGCTGAGGATGGAGTCTTTGATATTCCCTGTTTTGTACAACATTGTGAGATGGGAAGGGCACTTCCTTCTTCTTCCAGAAAAAAAATTAAATATGTAAACAAAGGAGAAAAATAAACACAAGTATAAAGCACAGAAAAGGAAGCCAGATATTACCCAGCAATAACTAACTCCAACCCTTCATGCATTTACCAAATATTTATTGAGCACCTGCTAATGCCAGGAGAATTGCTAATCCCTAGGAAATACAAAGCAGACTAAGAGAGCCACAGCTGTCCTTGCATTTGAGGATCACAGAGGCCAGTGGGAGCAAGACACATTAGAAGAAAGGATCCAGGGAAATAGGAGAGCTTGTAGCAGGGGCCACTGGTCTGTCTTTCAGAGCAAGGGGTTGTGGCACACAGTAGATGCCATAAGGATCCTTGGGGATCAGTTCACAAGGGGCTTGCATAGTGTAGAGAAATCAGACTGCCTGGGTTCCAAACTCCTGGGTCCCTTCCCAATTTGTCCAGATTCCATCCTGAAAGTCCCATTTTCTGTATATCTACTGTTCTCTGGCCTGAGCAACATTTGAGAACTTGGGTCCTCCACTAGGGTTACTATTTCCTCCTCTACCTGCTGGAGGGAGATGATCATCCTGTCTAGTTTGTAGAAGTCAGTGGGTTAACTACGGAGTGTGAAGCACTCATGCATGGCCTGACATTTAGTGGGAGCTCCACAAATGTTTAGAGCCAGCACTGGGTGCGAAACAGCTTTTCCAGGGTTGGGAACCCCTACCTTGGTTCTATGGCATCTCATTAACAGACCAGTCTGGTAATGGGTTGTCCCTCACTCTCCCCTTCTGTTCCCCCTTCCCCTGCCCACATACATCCTGCTTCCAGCTGCTCTTTGCCCAGAGTAGCCCATCCCTTCTCATTCACCTACCCTCTGCCCATGACCCTCCCAGTGCACCTGACCCATTCCAGCCCCTCCCTATCCTATACAAATACACCTGAGCACGGACAGAGTCTCAGACATCCTGCTCTTGCTCTGCACTCTCGGGTAAGGACCTAGTTCTGTTTGCTGGGGTGGGAGTCAGGGGTGGGGAGTGGTTCTCTGTGAGAGGACTTCATGTGCCTGTGTGTTTGTGGTCTCTCGGGGTAGATATGTTTGTGCATTGAACTAATACCTTTGCCTCTATGTCTTTGTGAGGGTGTTGTACATCTGTGTGTGCTCTCTGTCTCTCATGTGTGCAACATGTGTCTGTGTGCTGTGTGACTGTGTACATTCCATCATGTCTCCCCATCTGCCCTGTCCCACTCCTAGGCAGAGCCCTTGCACTTCCACTCTGTACTTGAGTGCCATGCCAGGAACAGGGGCTTAGCTGAGCATCAAAGGGTTGTATTAGGTCCCTTCCAGAGTTGCCAACTCAAATAGCTGGGCCTGAATTTGGGAGATATATCCCAAGGACTATCTTTTCTCCTTATTCTAACCCAGATCCTAACTGGCTGTAAGGTTTTTGCTATTCCTCCCTCTCACAAGTTCAGCTCCCTGAGTCTTTTCCAGCTTCATCACTAACTAAGCAAAAATATGAGACAGTAAGAACAATCATGGGCAATAAAAATGGGCAGTTCAACAGGGTTGGGGGGGGTAGCTCAGTAATACAGCACCTGCTTTGCATGTGTGATGCAAATGATCCCCAACACACAAAAATACCCAAAACAGTGGCTCAAAAAATGTAGGGGACTGCTGGGCCTGGTGGCGCACACCTGAAATTCTAGTGGCTTGAGAGGCTGAGACAGGAGGATTGAGAGTTCAAAGCCAGTATCAGCAAAAGCAAGGTGCTAAGCAACTCAGTAAGATCCTGTCTCTAAATAAAATACAAAAATAGGGCTGGGGACATGGCTCAGTGGTCGAGTGCCCCTGAGTTCAATTCCTGGTACCCCCACCAAAATGTAGGAGACTGTCTTACAAGGGGTCAGCACTGTTATATTAGGGGTGTGTGTGTATATGTGTGTGTGTGACAATTTGCTCAAAATATAACAAATATTCTCAACAACCATATGCATACCAGAGAGCCCTGATGCCAAGTATTTGATCCTTAAGTGTACTATATGTGCATTGGGTCCATCCGGGAGTTGTCCATTGTGACTTGCATGCCAGCCCCAAAGAAGAGGCCAGATCTCAGCAGCTCCTCTAATGACAGCATAGCTTGTTGGTGAATGACAAATTGGCTTAGACCTCGAACTTGCCATCCCCTTCCAATTCTGGTGGGAGGAAACAGTAATAAGCAGCTAGGAACCTGGAAAGCTTTCCACTCCCTTGTGCTGTAGGGTATGGATCATAGGGTCCTCTGGATCCCCCGAAGGTCCCTACCCACCAACCCCTCCTGCCCTTTATATTTCTTCCAATCTTATGCCCAGTGTTTACACAGGGACCTCTAGAGACAGAGGCACTGTGACCTGGCACATAGCAGGCACTCAACATGTATTAACATGATCAAAGGTGACCCGAGTGGAATTGAACTAATACATGATTGTGAGTCTGGGTGTGGATCTTGGGGTGCAGTGAGGTGCGGATCTAAGGAACCAGTATATCCCATATGGATTGACCCCCTCTATCCAATCAATGCCTGTATCAACACCCAGAGTGAAGTGTCCACATTCGGTGTCATGCTAGGTCAGGTGGAGCAGTCTTACACCTTTCATCCTTTAAAAGGGCTATTTGTGTGCATCTTTGAGAAGAAGGAAGGAAAGAGTTTAAGATTTAGATTACCATAACTAAAACTTTATTATCTGTCAAACCACAGGTGTTTCTTGTGTCACTCCCTGCTCTCACTCCATAAAGATGGATCCAGGTAAGCAACATGGGTGGGAGGCTATGGGGTGGAAGAAGGAAGAGAGAAAAAAGGAGAGTGGAGAAGGCAGGGCCAATCAGTCAGTCATATCTACTGCTTGCCAAAAAAAAAAAAAGTGTGTGTGTATGTGTGTGTATGTGTAGGTGGTACTAGGGTTCCAAAATGCAAACAAGCCCTTATATTCAGTAGAGCACTTCACAGTTTAAGAAAAATGTTCACACATCCTTCATCTCACCAGATCTTCAACCTCAGGAGGAAAACAGGCAAGTGCTTTTCCTATTGTACACATAAGGCCCAGGGAAGGTAAGGGTCTTGCTCAGGGTGAAACCACAGAAAGCTCAATTTGGAGCCCAGAAAACAGCTCTGAGCAGCTGTGCCACTGGCTCCCCTCAAAAGACACAAAAAAATAGTAGGTGATTCCTTCCAAAGGAGGGCTTCAGAGCACTGGGGACCATTCAGGTGGCTATGCAGAATGAGACCACTGGACCTACAGAGCAAAGTGAATTTCCTGCAGAAAAACAAGGCAGAATTGAGCGAGAGAGATTTCCAAGTGGCAGGAGGCATGAGCAAAGGTCCAGATGTAAGAACAGAAAGTTATAAGCAGGAGTCAACCAATAACTCTGAGGGGCTGAGCACAGACTGGGTGAGAGAAATGAGATGTGGGGAACTAATGTTTAGATTGGGTGGGGGCCTCGCAAAGGTGGAAGAGGAAGAATCAGGGTTTGCCACAGTGGCGCGTTTCCCTCATGCCATGATGTTTGGCCAAGGTTAGGAGGACCGATAGTTGACAGAGTGCGGACAAGAACCCACACCTAGGGGCTGGGGAGATAGCTCAGTTGGTAAAGTGCTTGCCTTGCAAGCACAGATCCCTGGGTTCGATTCCCCAGCACCGCAAAAAAAAAAAAAAAAAACAAGAACCCACACCTCCTAATTGGCCCTGTGCCACCTGGGAGGACTCCACCAGCTCTGGAGTCCAGGGACTCCACAATGGAACTTTGTATTGACTTTCAATATGAATCTGTGGTTGAGTGGATGAATGGAGGAATGATTGTCAGGCAAATGACCAAGTCTGAAGAGCCTAGTTGTGGGTTGGGGTATGGACACCAGATCAGTGCCAGGGAGAAGACAGGGTTTTCACTGCAGAACCAAATGACCCAAGTTGCTCCTTTTTCTTTCTTTTTTTTTTTTTTTCTTCTTCTCCCACAGGTCCAA
This sequence comes from Sciurus carolinensis, assembly GCF_902686445.1. Lineage (NCBI taxonomy): Eukaryota > Metazoa > Chordata > Mammalia > Rodentia > Sciuridae > Sciurus > Sciurus carolinensis. The sequence continues at coordinate 111,990,899 of NC_062214.1, read as the reverse complement.
AGGTAGGAAAGTTCCCCAACCCTTTCCCTTTTTTCTTCCCCACTACCATGCCCTCCAGACCTTCCTAGACCCCCCCTTTCCACAAATGAAAGACAGGAGCAGGATCAGGCAGCAGCTCCATGGGGTGAGGCATTGCGGCATTCACCCAGCCCCTGCTGGCAACAGTCTCCTTCCTTGGCAATCTCTCCTCTGTTTTCCCATCTGTCTCTCTCCTTTCCTCACTTCCCCTCCCTGCCCCAGCAGTCCATCTTCTCTCCTGCTGCTTCCCCACCTGTTTTACACTGCTCTGCTTTCCTGGCTACCCCCACAGCCTTGCTGGATGGCTGGCTTGCTCCCAAGCCCCAGCCACACTGCAGATCCCCAGGACAGGCTTCTGCCAAGAAAGGAAGTTGGCCTGCCCTCATCCTCTCCAGCTACCACCCCGCATCAGCTACCACCAGCACCAGTTTCTGGTCTGGATCTGTGGTCCCACCACAAAAAGAGCTATAGAAGGAAAATCAAGTAGGGTGAGCAGTGGCTGTTTCCAGGCATCACTGAGCCTGGATGGAGCAGAAGCTTCTCTAACATAGTCACAGGAAGGCCCCGAGCCCTGGTGCCTAGATCTTCCCTACTTGTACCAAGCCCTAATCATGCCCTATGAGGCAGAAGCAGAGCAGGGAATTAGCCTATCCCTGGAATGGGGGCATATCCTCACCCCTGCTCCAGAGGGCCCCAGACTCCCAGTGCCATCTAGCACAGAAGCAAGATGGGGTCTCTCTCTCCTTCCCTGGGCCTGTGGTAAGAAACAAAGAAATTCCCTGACCTTAGGGCCTCATAGGTAGTTGTAGTCAAAACAGAAGGTTAAACTGCACTTTTTTCCAGTCCTCTTCTGTCTGGTTAAGGAGTAAAACTTTGACTTTATTTTCTAGTCTTCCTGATATCTTGGGCTTGGCACCCTGCTCAGGGATGCCATAGGCTCACACACACACCCATTCTCATGAACACACACGGTATACTCCATGAATGTATCTGTGTGCACAGCAGGCAGGTATGTGCACTCACCCATGTACATGTACCCAAACACAGCTATATGCATGTAAATGCAGCACATGGCCTGTTCATACACAAGGACCCCTACCTATGTAGAGAACAGGCACATCTTCATCTGCCACTTCCTCCTCTTGGTGTCCCCCACCCTCCAGCTGCCCTACCCCTTCTCCTTCTCGGCTCCCATCTCCCCTTGGCCCTCAGCTCTTCTACAGACGCCCTGAGACTTGCCCTTGCTCCTAAGTACAATAAGCCTACAGTTCTAGTATGGAAAATCCTCTAGAATCACCCTGCAAGGGTCCCTCAGAGAAGATGAGATAATTTTGCTTCTTAGTTACAGATAAAATGAATCAAAGTTCAAAGAGTGGGATCATAGCTCAGGTCAAGAATGAAAACCAGGGGCGGGGGTTGTGGCTCAGTGGTAGAGTGCTTGCCTAGCATGCATGAAGCATGGGTTCGATCCTCAGCACCACAAAAAAATAAAATAAAGATCCATCAAAAACTAAAAAAAGAAAAATTTTAAAAAAAGAATGAAAACCAATAAATCTAGGTCCCTCCCCTTTGTCTGCTCAGTGTTCAAGGGGCTTCATCAAGGCTACCCTTACCACCCAGTCCTCCACTATAACTCCTTGCTAGTGCCCAGGAATCCAGACTCCCTGGGGAAGTGGAGTGAGGAGGAGTTGATTACAGGCTGGCATTAACCTCAGATTCTGACATTGGTCATTTGGCTTTCCACAGGGGCACTCTCATGGCGGCCATCCTCCAGGACCTGGTGGTCCCCACCCTGATCATGGTCCAGGACACGGTCCTGTGGGAGGCCACCCCCCAGGACCTGGTGGGCACCCCCCTGGTCATGGTCCAGGACACGGTCCTGTGGGAGGCCACCCCCCAGGACCTGGTGGGCACCCCCCAGGCCATGGCCCAGGGCATCCCCCTGGTCCACACCACTGAAGAAACAAAAAAAAAAAACAAGACACAAGATGAGGAACCTGAGAGAGGTGCCTTCCTTACCTGGTCCTGGAGCTGAACCAGAATCTTCTCTTCCTAATAAACAGCCCCCTGAAAACCAAAGTTTATTCTTATGAGTCTGTCTTCCTTCACATCTGTTATGGTTTGAATATGAGGCATCTTCCAATCAGCTCATGTGATAGACAAAGCAGGAATGCTAAAAAATGAAACGATTAGATTATGAGAGCTGTAAAATTGGTGGACTAATCCACCAATAATTTAATAATTAATAATCTGAATGAATTACTGGGTCGTAATTGTAGGCAGGTGAGGTGTGGCTGGAAGAGGCCAGTCACTGGGAGCCTGCCCTTGGGGCTTATACATCTTGTCTCTGGCTCCTCTCTCTCTTTGCTTCCCAGCTGCCATGAGATGAACAGCTTTCTTCCACCAGGCTCTTCTGCTGTGATGTTCTGCCTCAACTCATGGAGATGATGGCCAACCACAGACTGCATCTCTGAAACCATAAGCCCAAAGTAAACTTCCTCATCCAAGATGTTCTTGTTGGTATTTTGGTCACTGTGATGAAAATGTAACTAACACAACATTCAAACTGGCACTCAAAGGGTCTGGTTGTTTCTGAGTTTCCATGTTGTGAAAACAGGATAACCAGTCTGTCCTTCACCAGAGTTTGGCTCAGTGGTACCCACGGCATGTATAAGGTCACCCTCCTTTCTTTTCCCTACTTCTCCCTACCATAAAGGGTCCTCCATGTGGCCCCATCACCTCTATCCTGTCCTGTATGCCCAGATCTGGTGGGCTTCCAGGATTCTAGCTTGCACACCTCATTCTACACAGCCAAAGTCTTCAAAGGTTCCCTATTAACCAGGTGAATTTCTTACTATTCCCTGAAAATACACGGAGTTTCCCAACCTCCTGAATTTTAGGAGTTCTCTGTCTCCTATCCCAGAACAGGCATGCCCTCCCTGTCTCCTACCTCCACATTTTCAGAGCCTTCCAAGCCAGCCGAAGTCCCACCATCTCCAGGAAGTTTTCCCTAAGGCCTATTAGGAAGAGCGTCTTCCCTCCTCTGCACATTGCTCCTTCTCTATCACAAGCTGAAGAGAAGAGATGTTAATAGCATCTCATGGGTTCTGACTCTCTCTGAGCCCCATGCTTCCAGCATCAGAGCCAGGAAATGGACAGCCTGCCTGCTGTGAAACCCTTTCTGTCTATTCAAATCCCACATCCAGGACCCTCTCCACTTCCCAGCCTCCAGGCTTCTCATATTGCTAATATCTATTCTAGTTTTGCTACATCCCTCTAGCCAGGCCTGTCTCAAGTCCATCACCTCCAAATTTGCTCTTCTCCTCTGTCCCTCAGAGCTATTCCCTATGGGATAGCAGACAAGTGTTCCGGAGTGAGTGGCTATCGGGTCCCACCCAGGCTGAGGTGGGAAGTAGTGGTGATTGTAGGAAAGGGAGCTGAGCATTCTGGGCGTTTCTCTTCTCCCTCCCTCCTCCCCGTATTGCGCACTTTAATAACCGAATCCGGGTTCCATAGCTGAGGGGCACAGACCCAGGTCCAGGTCTAAATCGACAGGAAGGGAGACCCAAATTTTAAGCAGACGTTTAGCCTTACTGGGGAGGAGAGGAGGGGGCTAAGCGGATCCGAAAAGAATGCGGACTCTAGTCCACTCGGGGTTCTGCGCTGCGAAACGCGGAGGTGGAAGCCTGCGTTTCAAGTGGGGATCTCTGCATGTGTAGCGCTCCTTGGTTCCTTATGAGAAGTCCGAGGTCCCCAGAAAGGGCCAGACCACCAGACTCCTAAAATCACTTAGACTTGGACTGGGTAGATGGGCCTACACCCTGGCCCCACCGCCATTCTGCAAGACAACCCCCACCCCCACCCCAGGTCCCCATTGCGGCGGCGCCGCGGGAAGCCTCTGTCCCTGAACCCCCCAGGCCCGCGCCCATTGGCTGGGCTCCTCCTCGGCCCCGCCCAGCGACTGGTCTGCGGTCGCTGACGCATGCGCACCAGCCCGCCGCTGCCGCTGCTTCAGCACCAGCTCTCGGACAGCGGCGCCGCCCACGGGCATGGACGGTGGCAGCAGCCGCAGCGGCTGCAGCAGTCTGTCTCCTGGCCCGTGTCCGAAAGGGGAGCAGAGGCCCGAAGGGGATCCCTTGTCCCCAAAAGGCAGCTCCTCGGACAGGTAGGGAGGAACAGCTCTGCAGATCCGGCTCGAAGATCTTCTCAGCACCTCTGCTCCAGGTATCCATTTGTTGCCCTATTCATTGCCCATCCCTTCCCTTTTGCCCCTTTTGGGGGGGAGGGGTCAATATGCCCTTATCCTGCCAGGTAAATTTACTCGCTTTCTGACACCCCCCATTATCATCCCCCATCACCCTCACTGTCTGGGGGACCTGCCCCACCCACTGTTCTTACCCTTCCTCTAAGGCCACGGTTTCCCACTTTCCCCTGGCCTCCCTAACCCCTCCCTTTAGGCACTACCTCTGCGTCTTCGCAAAAGGCCTCAAGTCCGCAGCCATGTCAACCTGGGATCCAGCTTGTCAGTGTGCATGGGGGTGCGCATGTACCGTGGATAACAGGCTTACCAAGGCTAGTGTCCTGGGGAGGGCAGACATTCGGCAGCTACGTCAGTGACTGTCTTTGTCTGTCACCGTCATTTGCTTGCCTGTTTATCACTGTCAGTCGCTTGCCTGCCCTGCATGGTCCCCAGCTGTGCACATATCTGTGTGAGTTCTTGCCTGTGGCAGCCACTGGCTTTCACTGGAGTCACTAAGGCTCTCAGATTCAGGTGGTCTGGATGACCACTGAAGCAGCCCCAGACTGGTGGGACAGGAAGGATACCTTCCTGCTGAGGATCTATCCCAGATCTGAGTGCCTTTCCTCTGCCTTCCTCCACCATATGTGTAATGGAACAGCCCAGACAGGTAGCAAGATGGCGCAATTTCTGTGCCCTGTCTGGCTCTGCTGCCCCCAGAATCTCTCCTCTGACGTGGCACTGTCTCTCTCTCTCTCCCGCCTAGACTGAAATAAAAAACATTCTTTGGGAGCAAAAGCAGAGATGGACACATTGTCTCCAGACTGCACCAGTTAAAATTCACATTCTGTATCTCATAGGGAAGAGAAAGCCCCACAAGTGGTGACAAACCTGTTTTCCCCTCTATTATTAATATATCAGTCTAGAAGGCACAGAACCTTCTTCAAGAGAGTGAGACACAAGATGGATGTGTTTCCAGTATCGGGGGCCTACTTGTAGCTATGGCTTAACCAAAAAAAGGGGAAAAGCAATGATAGGGCAGAACAGGACCCTAGAGCCAGAAGTATTTGTAGAAGGGGCAGGAGAGATATTTGCCATCTGGTATAATTTGCCAAGGCTCAGCCCTGTCTGATGCGTTCATTTCCCCCGGGGCATAAGAATCTCTTGCTGTCTTCCAGCAATTCCCAGAGACCTCTGACCCCTCTCTGCATTTCCCTGAGATCATGGATACGATGCAGGCATAGAGACTCAATTCAATTCAATAAATACAAATATGATTGGTGCAGTGGCTCACATCTGTAATCCCAGCAATTCAGAAAACTGAGGCAGAAGGATCACAACAGCCTGAGAGACCCTGTCTCAAAATTTAAAATATAAAATAAAGGGCTAGGGATAGATCTCAGTGATAAAGCACCTCTGGGCTCAATCCCCAGTACTGCAAAATAAATAAATAAATAAATAAGAAGGTAGGCTGGGGAGATAGCTCAGTTGGTAGAGTACTTGCCTTGCGAGCACAAGGCCCTGGGTTCAATCCCCAGCACTGCAAAAAAAAAAAAAAAAAAAAAAAAAAAAAAAAAAGAAGGAAGAAGAGGAGGAGAAGGAGAAGAGGAAGAGGAAGAAGAAGAAGAAATACAAATATGTTCCTGCTGAGCTAAGTAGAACTCCAGAGATGGATACATGATAAATAAGACATACCCACACACACACAAACAGGGAGACAGCACGATTTTTTTTAAGCAGTATTGGGGATTGAACCCAGGGATTCCCACATGCCAAATGCTATACTATACTACAGCCCCAGTCCCTCCCCTGATTTATTTATTTATTTATTTATTTCTTTTTAAGATGGGATCTTGCTTTTTGGCACAGGCTGTCCTGAAACTCCTGGGCTCAAGGGATCCTCATTCTTTAGCCTCCCCAGTAAATTAAATTACAGGTGTGTGCTACTGCACCCAGCCACCCCACAGTTGTTTTTATTTTTAATTATTTTTAAATTTTTTTTTTTTTTTTTTTTTTTTTTTTTGCAGTGCTAGGGATGGAACCCAGGGCCTTGTACATGCAAGGCAAGCTCTCTACCACTGAGCCACGCCCCCAGCCACACCCCACAATTTTTAACAAATTGACTATAGGAATTTAATTTTTTGTGTTTTTAAAATTGCTTTTTTAGCTGGATGTGGTGGCACATGACTATAATCCCAGCAATTTGGGGGACTAAGGCAGGAGGATCACAAGTTTGAGGCCAGTCTTGGCAATTTAGGGAGATTTGTCTTAAAATAAAATAAAAAGAGCTGGAGATGTAGCTCAGTGGTAAAGCACTCCTAGGTTCAATCCCCAGTACCATAGAAAATAATAATAAGCAACTTAGTGAGACCCTGTCTCAAAAGAAAAAATAAAAAGTACTGGAGATGTGGCTCAGTGGTTAAGTACCCCTGGGCTCAATCCCCAGAACCAAATAATAATAATAACAATAATTAATATAAAAAAATAATAATAAAATTACCTTTTCATTTTCCTTGTGATGTGAGCTACTCCCTCATCTGTTCTGGCCACTCTGTGGGATCACATGGATGTCCAGGTGGTTGTGTTCTGTGGGCTTGGGAATGACAGCCTGTGCAAAAAGGCAAGATCCCATCTAAAAAAAAAAAGAAAGAAAGATAAAGAAAAGAAATCAGGGGAGGGACACATATACATTTGCTCCTCATGGGGCTCCCAACTTGGGGCTCTGTGTCTAGGTCTCTGTCAGCAAGGCCCTGATTGCTGTGATGTTGGCCTCCTGAGTGAAATGAGTATTCCCCTTCCTGCCTGCCTGTCTCAGTCATTTATAGGTCAGAGGGCCTGGGCAGGCCTTCCAGGAGATTATTCATCCCAGTTAGAGTCTCAGAACCAAGAGGGTGAGAATGAAAATCCCCTGGGGATGCAAGGACGAGAGTACTTAATTCCTATAAGATTACTGGGTCTCCTGAGAGCAGAGGACAGCAGGTACTGGCAGAAGAAAGATTTCATTCCAAGAAGAGTGGAGTGTGGCTCATTTCATGGGGAGTCCTGGGGCAAAGGCTCAGCTCTACAGCAGTTAGAATGTGGAGGATTTCAAATTCTGCCATATTGATAAGGGTAGGCACTGTTGAGAAGAGTATGATTGGGGGCAGCTGATCCTGGGTCCCTGGAGAAGAATAGAACGGGTTGAAGGGAATGAGCTGGGGCCAGGAAACCCCCAGTGGAAGCAAACTGAGGAGGAGAAAGGATCCTAGATCCCTCTTGAACATGAACCAACTTAGGAAGGGGATAAGTTTAGAAGGTTTGGCAGGAAGGGGGCTTCAATTCTCCTCCAACACCTCTAGTATGCGGGCTTCCTCTAATGTAAAAATACTGACACTCTAAGTGGAGGCCTGGCTCCTAGAACAAGCCCAGTGCTTAGTGCTCTAAGGGGTGGGCAACTGAAACAGGTCCCTCATTTCTACACTGGCTATCCCACCCCACTGTCCTCTCTAAGACAGGCCCCGCTCTGAAGAGGGAGACCAAGGCTAATGTGTCATCTTCATGCCTTCAGGATCCAAGCACAGGGGTGAGCACATGATAGGTGCTCAAAACAGAAAGCCATAGAATTAAAAGTCTTTAATTAGTAAATATCACCATTTATAACCCAGGCCATTTACCCACGTTCTCTTTGTCCCACAGAGATTGACCTACAGGGTCTTCCATCTGCCAGGACACTGGTTGTTTATGCCATTAGTTTCATGGAGTCATCCAAGTTCTTGCTTTAGAACAACTTTAGTCAAATTCTTATTCTTACCTGGCACAGTGGCACACACCTATAATTCCAGCAACTCAGGAGGCTGAGGCAGGAGGATCGTGAGTTCAAAGCCAGCTTCAGCAACTTAATGAGACCCTAAGCAACTTAGTGAGACCCTGTCTCTAAATAAAACATAAAAAAGGACTGGGAATATGGCTCAGTGGTTAAGGATCCCTGGGTTCAATCCCTGGTGCAAAAAAAAAAAAAAAAAATCTTATTCTTCTAAATGCTGAGCTACTAAAAAATAAGTAGTAATGATTTAACTCATGAGATCAAATTAAGCAGCTTTTGGATAACAAGAAAGTATTTATAATTACATATGAGATCCTCAAGTGTGAGAAGTTCTGACATGGAAATATATTAGCTGAGATGCAAAAGAGGACAAATTAAAAATATAAACACAATTTTTTTCTTTTGATATATTGTACACAAATAGGGTACAACTTTCGTTTCTCTGGTTGTACACAAAGTAGAGTCACACCGTTTGCGTAATCATACATGTACATAGGATAATAACGTTTGTCTCATTCTATTATTTTTTCTTTCCCCACTCCCTCCCCACCCCTCATTTTCCTCTATACAATCCATCATTCCTCCATTTAAACATATTCTTAAAGCACTTGATCCTTGCAGTACTGAGTGTAGGAAAGGGCAAGAAAGTAAATGTGTCTTCTACATGCTAAGCTCCATGCTGGGTACCTCACATTTATTGAATCACATATCAAAATTGAAAGGTGGATGTTTTCATCATATCCTCAACAGACAAGGATGCCAATGCTCCAGTGATTGTGAGCATTTCCTGAAACCACAGAGCTCAGGAAAGCAGTCAGAAGTAGAGCCAGGAGCCCACCTCCACTATTCTCCCATTTTACCCTGAGCATAAGGGTCATTATCTCCCAGACTGCCAGGCCAGCCAGCATCATTCTGGAAAAAGAAGCAGTGCTTGCTTATTTTTTCCAATTCCTCTACTTAGTCTCTGGGCAACACTCAGCCTCCATGGGCAATATCCACCTGCCACTGTGGCCAGGACTCTGGCCCACTGCCTCTTCGGCAGTGCAGCAGGTAGGACTGGAAGCCAAGATTGGCTCAGCATAGACCTGGCTGTCTCATGTGAGCCATGCAAGCTCTGGCGGGCTGAGTAAGCCAGGCAGGATAGGCTCTGCCAAAGTGCCCAACCCTGAATCCCCTGGGAACCATCATGGCCTTCAAGCAGCTTGCTCTCCTGCCATCTTTTCCTGTTCTGGGTCTGGCAGTCCTGTCACTGGGGAGGGACTCTGTCTCCCTGTGGACCCAAGGAGTAGGGTGCTAAATCCATGCACAGAGCATTGCCCAAGAAGTAATTTTGGAAGAAAGAATCTATCACTGACTCCCTGCCACATTCTTCCAACTGTGCACACCCTTGCAGATCAAACCTTCTGCTTTCTGCATGGCCCATTACAGTGTTTTCCTTTCTCATACAAACCAATATGTTGGACTGTCTGCTGTGAGTGCCTAGAGGGCAAGGGCTGGGACTTATTCATCCTAGCAGCACTCTTAGTAGCCAGGCACCTTCTGTATGCAATGCACTGTTCAAGGCACTAGAGATATGGAGATGAGCCAAACCAGGTCCCTATTTTTCCTAGCCCTCACATTGCACATGAGAGACAGGCAAGAAATACAATTCTATAATATCCAATTGCAGTGAATGCTATGAAGAAATATGATGATGGAAAAAAAAAAGATTTACGATGGTGGGTAACTACTCTAGAAAGAGTAGTCAGGAAGACTTCTCTGAGGAGGTAACAGATCAGAAATTTTAGAAAAAGGATGAGTTTCTCTCTCTCTCTCTCTCTCTCAAACACACACACACACACACACACACACACACACACACACACACACACAGAGACCAGGCAATTGGGGGGGGGGGGGTGGGGGACAAAGCAGAAAGAAGAGAAGGTTCCAAGGCTCTAAGATGGGAACAAGAGTGCTACAGTACTGCAGATGCTCAGTAGATACCTATCAAGTGAATGAGCAGGCGAGTACAGCAGGAAGAACACAGGGCTACAAGTCAGAAGAAGCAGCTTCAAGCTCCAGGTCTTCAACTCGCATGGAACCTGCTTTCAAATCTATAAAAGAAGTAAATGCTTCCCTTATGAGATTTTTATAAGGAGAAGATCATGTATACAAGCTGAGCTCCGTCATGTGCACCTGTAATCCCAACTACTTGGGAGAATGAGGCAGAATGATGTTCAGTTTGAGGTCAACATTGGCAACACAGTAGGACCCTATCTCAAAAAATATATATATTATATATGTAACACCACATTCAGTGTCTGGCATGTGGCAGGCTGCTGACAATGTCTTTAAAATTCATGGATGCATGAGTGAATGAGAGAGCAGACCCTAAGAAGAAGGTTGGGGATGCAGACTTTGAGCCTCCACCCTTCTCACCACTGCCCAGGACTAGTAAATAAAACAACCCTGGGCCCTGGCTACTTGTCTTCCCTTGCTGAACAATTCTTACTGAACATAGAATGACCTGCCACCATCCTCCACCCCTATCTTTTCTGCCTGCTCTCTTCCCAGGTCCCAGACCAAGGCCATGGCTCCTGAGGCTAGCCCAGAGAGAAGCTGTTCCCTCCACAGCTGTCCTCTTGAGGACCCTTCCAGCTCTTCGGGACCCCCACCACCAACTTCCACCCTTCAGGCTCTAGATCCGACCGGCGCCTTAGCCCCTGGTCATTTCACCTATTCGCGGCAACCGCAAGAATATCAAGAAGGCAGTTCTCTACTAGGGCCTGGAGACCAGGCAGCTTTATGCTCCCATGGCTCCAACATCAATGCTTCTCCAGTCCCCTCACAGCGTGATGGGGTCTGGAAGCCGCCTTCTGTGCAACACCATGTGGTCAGCGTCAGGTAAGGAGGGGTCCAGCAGCCTGTCAGCTACCACTGAAAGGTAGAACAGGGTTTTAAAATGGAACAGACTGCTGGGGGTCTGAATTCCTTTCTTAGAAGGCAGCCTGGATGTCTCTTTCCTCTGATGGAAGTAGGAAGAAAGGGTTAGAGCTTGGGAGTGGGAAAGCTCTAAAAGGATTAATGCCATCTTCCTTTATGCCCCACCCTCTATTCTTTCATACCCTCCCACCCCACCTCTGTCCCACATATACCCCACAAAAAGACTCTGGCAAACAAGTGTCTTTTCTTCTTTTCCCGCAGGCAGGAACGGTCCTTCCGGATGCCAAAGAGGTAGGCCTGGGCCTCCCCTGGATTCCTAGAGGTGACCAGGCTGGTGCCCAGTTTAACCCTGTTCCATGTGCTTTCTGCTCTACCACCACTTCTTGGTGGATTCTAAGCTCACATCCACTTATTACCACACCCAACACCAACTCATATGGTTCCCTCCTTCTTTCCCAGCTATTCCCAGCTGATTGCTGAGTGGCCAGTGGCCGTGCTGCTAGTGTGTTTAGCTTTCATCCTCCTCTGCACCCTGGCTGGACTACTGGGAAGCCAGCTGCCTGACTTCTCCAACCCTTTACTGGTGAGAAGTCAAGAGGAGGGAGGGGGGCCCCAGGCCTGGCCACTGCAGCTCAGTCTGGGGACAAAGTTGACCCAGCTTGGGTAGGGAAGGAATGGTTGGGTCTTGACCTCCAGAGAGAGCTACAGAGATATCACAGAGGTTATACGTCTACAACTGCACAAGTAGTCTGGCCCTTCCTGCTCCAGGGAACCAAAGGGGCAGAGCTGGGAACAGCCCAGATGGAGAACTCCTCTCCACCTCCCTGCAGGGCTTTGAACCTCGGGATACAGACATTGGACGAAAGCTAGAAGTGTGGAAAGCACTGCAGGCTCTCACAGGCCCCAGGAACCTGCTTTCCCTTTCCCCAGACATGGATCTGAACAGGTAACAGATTCCCATCTTTCCACTGAGGGTGGGAAAGGGAGGAAGAACATGGTCTCTAGGGAGGGAACATCGAGTGACCTCCTCAAAGGCAGGTCAGAGGAGCTTGCTGGAACTCCCTGGGGAGTGATCTCTGGTCTCTGTGAGCTTCCACTCTTAATGGTACCTGGTACAGAAATTCTCTCTTCCTCAGCTTGAACTCCCATAGCACTCTGAATCCTATACACTGGGACAAGGCTCAGGAGAGTGTGGTCCGGGCCCGGAGAATGGTGGAGCCCCCTGAGGAAAGAGGGCAGGAGAACTTCTTCTGTGGCCCCCCTGGTAAGCAATAGGTTGGCCAGCCCTGGTATCCATGGTGGTCCCTTCCCTACCTAGTAGGATGGGCAGGCCCAGAACAAATGTGGGCAGACAGAAAGAGAAGGCAGCCAGCTGGCCACATTCAAGTCAATGTGTTGTGTTACAGCTGGGAGAATGAAGCAGATCCCAGATACTCCAAGCCAGTGGGATCAAGCTGGGTGGGGGTGGGGCACAGGGGCAGGATCAGGGAGTCAGGAATGGGTTTCAGGCTCCTGGGACTCTACCCCTCTGGTGGCCCTGGGTAAGCATCTTCCCTTTGGTGGTGGGCCCAAAACCTGGGCTGAGCTCCAAGGGGGTGTGTTACAGAGAAGAGCAACGCAAAGCTGGTGTTCATGTCCACCACTGTGGGCAGCCTGTGGAACCTGCATGCCATCCATTCTATGTGTCGCATGGAACAGGAGCAGGTGAGCTGGCTGGGGAGGTGCCAGGGGTATTGGGGGAAACTAAGCACATAAGGGGCCTGATCCCAAGAATAAGCTGAGCCAAAATTGCCATGGTAGAGTAGGGAAGAGCATTCCACATTTAGAAAATCATTCAACTCTTCAGAGAGACTCCCATTTGGGGTGGGATAAAAAGAGTTGACTGCTTTTAGGAAAGTCAAACTACAGTTGCCACAAGAAAACCTGAGCAAAGCCTGGGTTTTTAGAGTCCTGAGAAAGTACCTCAAGTGCTATTGAGGAGGCTCTGGCCTAGGGGACTGAGACTGTGAGATTTAAGGTCCCAGCCCTCATCAACTCAAGCCAATCCAATTATGCTAACTGGAGAACCATATATGATAACATCTGTAGAAAGGCTCGCTGCTAAAAACAGTGTGAAAACCATTCAGGAGCCTATGCCCCTTGCCTCACATCAGGATATCTAGAGTACCAAAAGACACGGGTTAAGAACATGTTCTGGAGTCAGATGCTTGAGTTCAAGATGAACTCCAAAGCTCCCTTGGTGCATGACTTAACCTCTCAGTGCCTCAGTCTCTATATATGTTGTTGTTTTCTTTTTGTGGTGCTGGGGATCAACCCCAGGGCCTCATACATGCTAAGCACACACTCTACCACTAGCTACACCCTCAGCCCCCATATAAGTTAAATGTGGATAATAACAATACCTCCTTCTTAGGTATGTTGGGACAATTAAACAAAATAGAATTCAGGAAAATACAGCATAATGACTGGCAACAGAAATTGTTCAGTAAACATTACCATTGTCATCACTGTGATCTCAGGCCTAGGGCCACACAGACTGTTAGTGGCAGAGTAAGGTCCCTGACTCCCAGGCTGGAGCTCTCTGTACTATATACCAGCTGTTGTGATGTCAATAACAGAGTGGAAGAGGTAAGGAGGAATGAAGAAGAAACAGCTCTGACCCTAAGAGGAATTAAGCAGACCAGGGAGAGAGGTAGTGGGGTGGGGTTTGGCAGTGACCCTGATCCTGGAATGTTCAGGTCTCTACTTTTTCCATTGCTCGCTTCCAGCCCCCTAGTCTCTTGATCCTGTTCCATAATATGGTTGCCACCTCCACTCCCACTCATGGCCCAGGCGGTGCAGAGTTGGGATATGTGACTTTTGGGGATCCCTAGGGGTGGCTTCTCAGTTGAGGCCTCAGGCAGCATCCCTGAGGCTCCTCTTTGATGAATCCAAGATACAGCTCCTGGCTCAGTGCCAGAAGCTAAAAGCAACTCTGAGACAAGCCAATTCTGTTGGGCTGTAAAGATATTTCTTTGTCTCTGCCCTGTAACCTGAAAGGTGAGAGGATTAGGACAGGGCTGGGAAAACCTGGGCTCCTGGACTGCCCCTGAGCTCTCTTCTGCTGTGTGCCCCACAGATCCGCTCCCATCCCCGCTTTGGGGCTCTATGTCAGCGTACAGCAGCCAACCAGTGCTGCCCCAGCTGGTCGCTGGGCAACTATCTGGCTATGCTCTCCAACCGCTCCTCCTGCCTGGACACTACCCAAGCTGATGCAGCCCGCATACTGGCCCTGCTGCGGGCCTGCGCCCCCTATTACCATCGTGGTGTCCTGGTACCCTCTTGTCTGGGACCTGGGCATGACAAATCCCCACACTGTGCCCAGATTCCCACCAAGTGCTCCCGGAGCAGTGCCATCTACCAACTCCTTCACTTTCTGCTAGATAGGGACTTTCTGAGTCCCCAGACTGCTGACTACCAGGTGCCCTCCCTCAAATATAGCCTGCTCTTCCTGCCCACCCTAAAGGGTGCCTCCATGATGGACATCTACCTAGATGGCCTAGTCAACCCCTGGGACCTCTCTGACAACTATACGTCCATTACCGGCATGGACCTGGGCATCAAGCAGGAGCTGCTGAAGCACTATCTGGCCCTGGATACGGTGTACCCCTTGCTGGCCCTGGTTGCCATCTTCTTCAGCATTGCTCTCTACCTGCGCTCACTCTTCATCACGCTCATGGTTATGCTGGGGGTGCTGGGCTCCCTACTGGTGGCCTTCTTTCTTTACCACGTTGCCTTCCGCATGGCCTACTTCCCTTTTGTAAATCTGGCAGCCCTCATCCTGCTTAGCGGTGTCTGCGTCAACCACACACTCATCTTCTACGACCTATGGCGCCTCAGCAAAAGCCAGGTGCCCTCTGGGGGCCTGGCGCAGCGCGTGGGCCGCACGATGCACCACTTTGGCTACCTGCTGCTGGTCTCCGGCCTCACCACCGGCGCGGCTTTCTACGGCAGCTACCTGAGCCGCTTGCCCGCGGTGCGCTGCTTCGCCCTCTTCATGGGCACCGCTGTGCTAGTGCACATGGCGCTCACACTGGTCTGGCTGCCCGCCTCCGCGGTACTCCATGAGCGCTACCTGGCGCGCGGCTGTGTGCCCCGGGCGCAGGGCCCAAGGGGCGGCAGCGACCCCTGGCGGCTGTTGCTAGCGTTGCACCGGCGGTTCCGTGGCTTTCGGAGGGCCATTGCCATCCTCTCGCGCCTGCTCTTTCAGCGTCTGCTGCCCTGTGGCGTCATCAAGTTCCGCTACATCTGGATCTGCTGGTTCGCGGCGCTGGCGGCAGGGGGAGCCTACATCGGCGGCGTAAGTCCCCGCCTGCAACTCCCCATTCTGCTGCCGGCTGGCGGTCAGGTCTTCAGGCCTAGTCACCCCTTCGAGCGCTTCGATGCAGAGTATCGGCAGCAGTTCCTGTTTGAGCAGCTGCCTGCGGACGAGGGCGGCCAATTGCCCGTGGTTTTGGTGTGGGGAATCCTGCCGGTGGACACTAGCGACCCCCTGGACCCTCGCAGCAACAGCTCACTAGTGACCGACCCTGACTTCTCAGCCAGTAGTCCAGAAGCCCAGCGCTGGCTTCTGACACTCTGTCACCGAGCCCGGAATCAGAGCTTCTTTGGCACCCAGCCAGAAGGCTGGCCCACACTGTGTTTCATGGAGGCCCTCCAACACTGGATAGAGAGCCCGGCCTGTGCCCGCCTAGGACCTAACGTCTGCTGTGGTCAGTCAGACTTTCCCTGGGCCCCCCAGCTTTTCCTGCATTGCCTCAAGATGATGGCTCAGGAGCAAAGCCCTGATGGCACCCGTGACTTGGGACTCCGTTTTGATGCCCATGGCAACCTGGCTGCCCTGGTCTTGCAGTTCCAGACCAACTTCCCGTACAGTCCAGACTACAACCAGGTCCACCACTTCTACAATGAGATCAGCCGCTGGCTGGCAGCAGAACTGGGCAGGTCACCTCCCAGCCTCCGCCGTGGTTGGTTCACCAGTCGCCTAGAGCTGTACAGCCTGCAACACAGTCTGAGCACAGAACCTGCTGTGGTGCTGGGCCTGGCTCTGGCACTGGCCTTTGCCACTCTGCTGCTGGGCACCTGGAATGTTCCACTCAGTCTGTTCTCTGTGGCAGCTGTGGCAGGCACTGTACTGCTCACTGTAGGACTTCTGGTTCTACTTGAGTGGCAGCTCAACACTGCTGAGGCTCTCTTTCTCTCTGCCTCTGTGGGCCTCTCAGTAGATTTCACTATCAACTATTGCATCTCCTATCACCTGTGCCCACATCCTGACCGCCTGAGCCGCGTGGCCTTCTCGCTGCGCCAGACCAGCCGTGCCACAGCAGTAGGAACCGCTGCTCTGTTCGCATCTGGCGTGCTCATGCTGCCTGCCACAGTGCTGCTCTATCGCAAGCTGGGCATCATCCTCATGATGGTCAAGTTCGTCAGCTGTGGCTTTGCCAGCTTCTTCTTCCAATCTCTGTGCTGTTTCTTCGGGCCAGAGAAGAACTGTGGACAGATCCTCTGGCCCTGTGCCCACCTGCCATGGGATGCTGGAAGTGGGGAGCCTGATGAAGAAAAGTCACGACCAATAGGAGGGGTACCTGGATCTTGCTCCGAGCATTATGAGCTTCAGCCCCTGGCACGGCGCCGGAGCCCCAGCTTTGACACTAGCACAGCCACCAGCAAGCTATCCCACCGGCCCTCGGTACTCTCAGAGGATCTGCAGCTTCATGACGGCAACTGCTGTTCCCGAGCACCACCAGCCCCTGCCTCCCCAAGGGATCTGCTCCTGGACCACCAGGCAGTCTTCAGTCAGTGCCCAGCCCTGCAGACCTCCTCTCCCTATAAACAGGCTGGCCCCAGCCCTAAAACTGGGGCCAGGCAGGACTCCCAAGGGCAGAAGGCTGAGCCCTTGCAGGCCTCACTAGAAACCCCGGCTCACTGCCCCAGGCTCAAGGCTGAAGATCTTCCTGATGGCTTCTGCTCCTCAGCCAGCACCCTGGAGGGGCTCAGCGTCTCAGATGACACCTGCCTTAGCACCTCTGAGCCCAGTGCCCGTGTACCAGATTCCATGGGTGCCTCTCCAGAAGACCTAGATGACACTGACCAGCCAATACTTGAGCGGGGCCAGCTGAATGGGAAGCGAGACACTCTGTGGCTGGCGCTGAAGGAGACGGTGTATGACCCATCACTGCCCAACTCCCACCAGAGCAGCTCCTCCTGGAAGGGCCGTGGCGGGCCCGGGGATGGCAGCCCTGTGATGCTGCCCAACAGCCAGCCAGATCTGCCAGATGTTTGGCTCCGCAGACCCAGCACCCACACTTCTGGCTACAGTAGCTAAGGAAGATCAGGGAAAGCCAGACCTGGGTGCAGAACCTTGTCAGTGATGATAAGGCAGGAGCAGCACCAGGCTGGAGCCTGAAAGTATTCTCCAAATCAACATGGATTTAAAACTCTGCCAGATGTTCCAGCCTTGATCTGTCTGCGACTTACCCCCTATATCTGGAGGATTCAACAGGGAGTGCCTTTGGAAGGGAATACAGGCTCTCCTTGTGACCTGCTGAGGGCTCATCTGCTCCCACAGTGCCAACAATGATCCCTCCTCTGGAAAGGGAGAGGCCAGCTGTGCAGTTCTGAGTATCAGGGGAGACCAACCTGACCCTTTCCCAGCTGACAAGATATTCAGTGACATTATGGAACCTGGTCTTTGGAATCCTTTTGGGGTACCTTGCTGACCAGAAGAGCCCTTGGGAACCTCCATAACCTCCTAGATCTCACCCCTCTCACTGACTTTTCATCAGGACACTTCTCACTTTTGGGGGAGCTTCTCCGGGCCAGAATTGGGCTGAGGCCTCTGTCTGAAACCGCTCTGCTCTACTTGCATTCTCAGTTTCACCAAAAGTTCTTCAAGGGCAGAGATGGCTGCTGAGAATGAAGCAGGAGAAGGCGGGATGATCAGTCTCTGAGCATTCTTAAATTGCAAGACCCCCTCTTCAGAAGCAGGTTCCAGTGCTCTCCCCTATTAAAAAAAAAAAAAAACGATAATAATTCTTTCCATCCCCACACCTCTTAGTCTCCTTGGACTCTCACTACTTTACTACAGCATGATCTGCAGTTGGTTAGGTTTTTACCCCCAATTTGCAGGTAAAGACATTGAGACTAAGTAAGGTTAATTGATTTACCCAAAGTCATGTCACCTGTCAATGGCAGAGCAGTATGCTGACTCATTCTGCTACCATAACTCCAACTCTCCACCCAGCTACCTGCTTCGGGGACATTGGCCCCTTGGCTGTCTTGATCCCTTGCTTCTAGCACACTCCTCCAACCTGCCTTCTGTGACGTCTCTATGTAAACCCTGCCTCCCCTTTGGGCCTCCATCTCCAGAGAAAGCTGTACTCTGAACAGACCCCACAGTTCC
Organism: Sciurus carolinensis; assembly: GCF_902686445.1. Taxonomy (NCBI): domain Eukaryota; kingdom Metazoa; phylum Chordata; class Mammalia; order Rodentia; family Sciuridae; genus Sciurus; species Sciurus carolinensis. The sequence goes on along the minus strand of NC_062214.1, from coordinate 111,972,476 downwards.
TCCTTGTCTCCCTTGTGCTTCCCTCTGAAACCTTCTGAGATGTCTTTCAGGCTTGTGGCATAATGGCTGATCTGATTCTGAGGCTCCCGAGGCATGTCTCTTCCATGGCCATAGTGTACAGAGTGGCCTCACCAGAAGAGGTTCTGAAGGGTGGAAGAGGTTGAGCAGAATTCAGTTAAGGCAGGAACTCAGACCTGCCCTTTTGTGTGTGTGGCGGGGGAAGGGGGTGGTGAAACTGAAGCTGCTCCCCACCTAGGTCAGGTCCCATACTTTTGAAGGATGAGTTTCTCTAGGGAGCACTCAGCAGACCAAATCCTGGCTCTCCCTACCCAAAGCAGAGTCTGTCCTAAGGTTTCATCCCTGTTAAAGCTCATAACACTAGGGAACATCAGCAAGTTTATGGAACATCTGTTTTGCACATGATATTACAAAGAATATAGGTATGGAAGGAAAATTGAGTACCTACCTTTGATGAGCTCACATTTTGGATGAGGAAGCAGCTTACATGATTCATGAAAACTATTGATCTAGGCCATTTTACAAATGAGTATCAGAAATAGGAAGGAATTTTTCCTGAGCAAAACAGTCTGTGACAGAACTGAAGGCAAACCAGAAGATGTTTTTGTTTAATATTGTTGTGTTCCTGTTATTAAGACCTACCTCCGATCCCAAATAGCTCATGTCAAGTGGAGCAGAAATTCAAATGAGACATAAGGGTTATGGAAGAAAGAGAAGACAGTACAGTTGTCCCTCAGTATCCACCCTCAGTATCCATGGAGAATTGGTTCCTGGACCCCAAGGATACCAAAATCCAAGGATGCTCAAGTCCCTTGTGTAAAATGGTGTAGTATCTGCATATAATCTGCGTATATCCTCTCATATACTTTAAATTGTCTCTAGATTACTTAAAATATCTAATACAATGTATATGCTGTGTAAATCGTTGTTACACTGTGTTGAACAAAGAAAAAAGTCTGTGTTCAGTTCTGATGTGGTTTTTTTTCATTCTGAATATTTTCAGTCTGTGGTTGATTGAATGTATAAATGCAGAACCCACAAACATGGAGGGCTGACCACATAAGTTAGTTGTCTTCTTGCAAAACAAATAAATCAAGATAAATCCTGACCAGGAACAGTGGTACACCTATTCCAACTACTCAGGAGGCTGAGGCAGGAGGATCACTTGTGTCCAGGAGTTCAGTTCAAGGCCAACCTGGGCAACATAGCAAGACCTTGTCCAAAACAGAAGAGGAAGAAGAAAAAGAAAGTAACTCCTGCTACCAGGAAGAGGAGGCAATGACTAGCACCTAATTTGGGTCTGTCCCCCTAAGGAACCTCTCTCTTTATGTCCAAGTAGCTTTCAACCAGATGTTCTACATCTATCTGCTCATCAGGGTTCTTTCTCTGCACCATGGACTATGTCCCTCTGTTATCACACAACCAGGCTGAGAGACCCCTGATCTTATCTGGGATAATAGGCCACAGGGAAGACATGGTGATCCATCTTCATAAGTACAAACACATGAGTAGTTCTGCCTTAGGCTGGCAGGGTAGCTCAGTGCTATATAGCACATGTATAGCATGTATGAAGCCCTGGATTCAATTTCTAGCACATACACACACACCAAAAAAAAAGAAGAGAGAGAGAGAGAGAAGAATAAAAAAGAAAGGGCGACTTTAAATACATCCACGTACCAATAATTTCCAAAAGTAGTCATTCCTTGGTATCCAAAGGGGTTTGGTTCCAGGAACCTCCAATTACCAAGATCCAAGAATGCTCAAGTCCTTTATTTAAAAAAAAAAAAAAAGGCTTAATATTTACATATAACCTATGCAATTCTCCCATATACTTTATAGAATCTCTAGATTACTTACAATGCCTAATAAAGTGTAAATGTTATATTTAATCACTGTATATCTACAACCCAGAATCTCCTCTGAGCTCAAGGCTTATCTCTCCAACTGCCTACCTGACCACTACTCTAGAATGTCTCAAAGGTATTTAGAATTTTCCATGTTCAGAACTAAACTCTTACTTCCCTCCCACATAATAGTGACTCTATCCACACAATTTTTCAGGCCTGGGAGTTATCCTCAGCATCTTCCTCTTTTCTCCCTCCCTTCCCTAAATCTAGCCTGAGACTCTACCTCCCAAAATTGTTGCACATGTGTCTGCTCCATCTCCACCACCAAGACCTAGTGGCCATCATCTCTCACTGAACCATAGCAATATCCTCCCAATTGTCTTCAGACCATTCTCCAGAATGGACTCCATTGAAAGCCAGAGTAAGCTTTTAAAAATATAATTTGGATGATACTCTTCTGCCATAATGCTTCAGTGGCTTCCCTCATTACTCTTAAAATATTTAATCTCCTTATCGTGGTCTATAAATGTTGCCATTCGACATCTCAAGGTTTTTTGTTTTTGTTTTTGTTTATCTGTACTGTTGTTCTGTCTTTTGGAGAATATCTTTTCTCCAGTCCTACAGGAGAAAAACCCATTTTGCCTTGGGACTTTGCACTTCTTCCCATTACCCAATGGCCATGTGATTAACTCCCTCTCATTCTTCCTGAGTTAAACACGACCAGAATCTTCCTTGATTCCCCAATTTACACTAAGCTTCCCTGCTTTTCTCTCATAAAATCTTATACTTTTCCTTCATAGTTTAATCACAATTAAATAAACTCCAAAAGGGCAAAGTCAAGGTCAGTCTGGATATTTGCTCTCCGTCACCCCCAGCAACCCACTTAGAAGAGTGCTCAGTGAATATTTGTCCAAAGAAATGAATGCATGAGCGAGTTTCTTGAATGAGAACTCGGCCCTGATTAGAAGTGACTTTGAATCTCTACTTAAATAAGGATAAGTGCTGATATATTTAGGAGTCCAACTAGGTGCCTTAGGTATTGCTGCCCACAGGCCTTTAGTTTTCATCCAAATAACCTGTGCTCCTGGCGGTAACCCTAACGACCCTAGACCAAATAAATAGGTTTGTGACGTGGACATTAAACGTGGTCACGTTTGCACCTCCTGCCGGGAACCACACCTTGGCTCATTAGCTCCATTCAGGCCTGCCAAGTGCACCCACTTCCCCGCTAGATCCGGGGCTTCCACACCTGTGCTCGAACCTTCCGTACAGCATGGCGGCTCCCAAAGCCGCGGCGCGGGGCAAACTCTTCCGCACAACAGGGTCGCCTACGGAACGTGACCCGCAACCCCGCCCTCCCAGCTCCCGGAAGTTTCCATTTGAAACCGAGGCGGCAGATAAAACCCACTGCGCGGCGGTTGCTGCCGAGCCTCTTCTGGACGACAGCGGACAGGACTACGAGCGGGAGCGGCGGGCGTCTGAGTTCGTCTTTCCCGGGGCTGGGTGTGGGGGCTGATGGGCTGGCGCGGGGTGGAGGCGCTTCTTCCCAGATCCCGAGCCTGGGCTGACCGGGTCGCGCTTTCCCCCCGCTCTCCACCTGCTGGGGCTGGGACCCGGCGCTGGATAATATTCACCTTGCACCTTCCAGGGCCCAGCCGTGCCGCCTCGTTACGATGACCAGTGTGGTTAAGACAGTGTACAGCGCGCAGCCCCCCTCCGTGCCGAGCGGCGGCCTGCCGGCAGGTGGGTATGCACACCATCCCCAACCCTGGTACCGCGGACCCGCCATGGAAGTCCGGCCGGTAGTACAGGGATCTAATTGGTGGTTAGTGATGTGGGGCGCGGAACGGGGAGGCCCTTCAGTCGGCTAGCCCCCTAGATCCAGGTTGTCTGGGTTTATGATGAGAGAGGAAGAACCATGTGGTAGGACCGGTACCCCACCACCACCACCGGTGCTGCTTTCACCAATTAGATTGAAGTTGCTGGTCGTGGTACAATATTGTCATTAAACTAGGATTTAGCTAGGGTATCTTGTTTACATTGATATCTGCACAGTGACTTTCATTAGCCATTTTCAATAAATGTTGAGTGAAGCGAGAGAGAGGGGTCAGGCTTAGCCAGAGTATTTGAGAACCTTGGGAGAAGAGAAAGACATGACTAAAAACATTGTTTTAATTGCTTTCCTGTCTTGCTCTATGTTGTTTTGTTTGTGGTTGAAAGTTATCTCAGGGTCTTCAGTGGTTGAGCTGCCTAATATAGAGATGGTAGCATAGAATAAGCTCCAGACACCAGAAAACCGTTGTGGGAGATTATGATCCCTTCCCAGATGATTCCATGCAGCTGGTTGATAAGCAGTGGCAAGATTGATGTCTGAAGTGAATAGGCTTTTCTCCAAGACTTAAAGGGTTGTTCTCTTTGTCTTGCCTGCTTCAACACCTGAATGATAATCCTGGCATCAACAGGGGCTAGACTTTGCTGGAGGATTGGTCTCCCCACACAGCCCTGCTGTCTTTGGTACAGTGCTGCAGTCTCTGGCCATTTTCCAGACAAGATGCAAATGTTCATTGCTTTCCCTTCCTATTTACATGGAATCGATTTGTTATTATTTCTAACTTATTAATACTTGAGAAGGATAAAATAAATGTTGCCTCAAACCCATTTAATATTTGTTTGTGTTATAAGTATGAAAAATAGAGCTGGAAAAATTAAAAAAAAAAAACAAGACTATAGAGCTGGGCACATGTCTGTAATCCCCGTTACTCAGGAGGCTAGATAGAAGGATCATAAGTTCAAGGGCAGCCTGGACAACTTTGAGAGACCCTATCTCAAAGTAAAAAATTTAAAAAGGCTGTGTATGTAGTTCAGCAGTAGGGTATCCTTGAGTTCAAAACCACATTTGGGTTTGATCCTCAGTACCACAGGAAAAAAAAGAAAAATGAAGTGCGGGTTAGGTGAACATAAAAATATACCCTTAAATGATGTGTTAACCTGAGAAATCATATTTATTCTAAACTGTCAGGCAGCCAGAGTTATTCAGTTTAAATCTTTGTTGTATACAAATAAAAATTTTCCTAAACTCTGCAAACTAGCACTTTGTACTTCATTTCTTCAACCTTACTTAATTGTTGTTATGGCTCTTAACTTAGGTAAAGTTTAAAGGGAACATGTTATAGGGAACAAAATGAAGTTAGTATAATTTAGAAAAGACAGGACTGGGGTATATAGCTTAGTGATAGAGTGCTTTCCCAGCCTGGGCAAGGCTCTGGGTTCACTCCCCAACACCTAAAAAGAAAGGGGTGGTGGGGAGAAGGAAAGGAAAGCCTGTGTGTGTATGTTGTGTGTGTGTGTCAGGGGGGGAGTCTTAAATAAGTTAGTTGAATTTGCTATGGAATATAAATTATAGATAATGTGTGGTGAAGGACTGGCTTAAGGCAATGGGGAATATTCTCTCCTTTGGGAAACAGGTATCTCATGGCGGGACCATATCATGGTTATTTCAACCATGGCCCAGCAAAGAGATCAAAAAGAATCCAAATAGAAGCTGGGCACTGTGGTGCACACCTTTAATCCCAGCAGCTTAGGAGGCTGAGGCAGGTAGATCTCGAGTTCAAAACAGCCTCAGCAAAATCAAAGTGTTAAGCAACTCAGTGAGACCCTGTCTCTAAATAAAATACAAAATAGGGCTGGGGATTTGGCTCAGTGGTTGAGTGCCCCTGAGTTCAATTGCCAGCACCAAAAAAAAAAAAAAAAAAAAAAAAAAAAAAAAATGGGAAACCTCTAAACTTAATAGGATAAACAAAGTAAAAGGGCTGGTAATAGAGATGTCAGCCTGGAAGAAGGAAAGAAGACAGGTGATAGTTTAGAGGTGAAGGGCTATGAAATAGCCCATGAAACTGAAAGTATTTCATTTATACCAACAATAGTACATCTTTTCATACGTGAGATACTCTACTAGACTCAGAGGACACAGAGGTGACTTTTAGGGCAGTTAGGAAAACTTTCTGATGAAAATAAGCAACAGTTAATAGAAAAAGCCATTGGAGTGTTGCTGTAGGAAAATGTGCAGAGTGCTCTAGGAACTGAACAATATGGGACAACCTCATAAGTGTTTGATGACTTCCCAGTGGGATTTTTGCCCTGCTAACTGTGCCTTTCATTTAGCCCACACTTGTGTCAATCTCCACATTAACGTTTATTCCCTTTAACCATTCAGTTTGATGTGTTAAATACACTAAATTATCACATTTAAAGAATTTTAGTTTCTATTGCAAACTAGTCTAGAAGACTTATTCTTTGAAATTAGTCTTCACAAACAAGATTGGCCAGTACTTGGGATGGAATTGTGTGTTATAGGGTTGTAGCTGGTGGGTCATGGTGCTTTGGTTTCTCTCTCTTGTATTTCCTTGCAGATACACAAACTCGACCCACTTCTAAGAGTCTGTTACCTGTTAAGTCCAAAGAAGTCGATGTTTCCAGACATTTTCATTCAGGAGGTTCAGACAATGATATAAAAATCACCAAAGCAAAACGAGAGAATGGGTGAGAGCCGATCATTGATATCCAGGAAAAACCTTTGCCTGTCATGCACAAGGCCCAAGTTTCAATCCCCATAACCGCAAAAGACAAAACAATAAAAAAAAAAAAACCTTGCTGGAAATTGCTCAATACCAAGAATTTAAAAGTAGGGGTTCAGAAGCACCAGGCTCCTGAATGATAACCTGTGGCCAGGGATTCATGTACCCTGAAGCAACACTGACCTATTTGTCAGGGCTCTCTGTGTCAATCTGTTCTGAAGGGAGATAGCAAGAATTATGGAAAGAGGTATTCTTTCCTCTCTCACACTTGCTCTGTGAATACAAATGGTAGTGCCATGGCCAAGCACCAGCCCCGTAGGGCCTATTAGCCCAGGTTGCTGGTCTGAGCAAAGTCCAGCCCCATTGTAGGATGTATATGTGTCCCCTAGCCAGTGTTCTTTCCCTGATTGAGTTCAGTTGACATGAGATAGCCACACTATCTGGAGCATGAGCAGGTCTGTCAGGTTGTTGGGGTAAGCAGGAAGGCAACCTTTCCCTATTGATAATAAATCTTTCTCAATGTGCAACCAAAGGACATAGGCACTTAGGCTCTCAAACCTGACTGTTTGCCTTTGACATAATCTCTGATTCTTTCTTCAGAAACTCAAGCTCTTTGTTCTGACTTGTTTACAACACAGTACAACAGTACTGATTCTCTGATTAATTTCTTTGTTTTTGCTTCTCTAGGCAGATGAAGCCTGCAGAAACTGCCGTCAAGAGGAACATCAGAAAGAGGTGAGCCTCAGGGTAAATGAACCTGGCCATCATTTTAGGGTAATGGGTCACATTCCCAGTTGTATGTCAGAATCACTCATGGGACTTGTTTAATGTATTATGGTCTGGGTAACTGAGAGGAGTTTTCAGGGATAAGACACAGCCAGCTGTGAGAACCATTGTTAGTGTAAGAATCAGTGGTGCTACCATCTTGAGTCTCAGATAAGAGCTTTCTGTGCTCCATGCCGGGACCACTGCTGATGGCCCACCAACAGGAGTTTGGAATAGGTGTGTTTAGTGGCAGTGAAATAATTGTTCAGTGGTGGAAGTAGATGTGGTGGTAAAATCCTGGACCTGTCTCTGTTTCAGTATAGTTTGAAAGTTTTGCAGTCTTGAAAACAGAGATAATAATAAGCTGAAAAGCCCATGCACCTAGGTTCTATTTTTTATCTATTAGGTGGGCATGTCTTTAAAGTTTTGAAGACAAAATACTAGTAAGCAAGAATTTCAAAATAAAGGATTAATATTGATAATGATAACAATGGCTATTAAATGTTTTAATAGCTGGGTTAAACATTATATATAGGTTTTCTTTTTTTATTCACAATAAGATTATGACATGTGAGTGTAATCTTCACTCTAGAAATGAGTACACAGCCTCGGAGGTTATGCAGGTTATATCACTGAGGGTCATATAACACTATGTAATGAAAATGGTTCATACTTGTTTGAGTAACTCTGTAGCCCATACTCAACCCCTTTACATCTTCATATAAGTACAACTGTTGTTGCAGCTACAAACCATTGAGTAAGCAAAAATCAGAGGAAGAGCTCAAGGATAAAAACCAGCTCTTAGAGGCTGTCAACAAGCAGCTGCACCAGAAGTTGACTGAAACTCAGGTAAGAGACCCACCAGATCTCTGTCATCAGCTGCCACTGGGCTATGCATGTGGAATCCTTATGGGTGGGAGCAAGCTTCTGAAGGGCAGAAAGAAGAAGCATAAGCTTTCTTGCCCATGAACCTCAGGCAAAGACCTACCAGAGGACAGTTCCTAATCTATGTGACACTCCAATAGGGAGAGCTGAAGGACCTGACTCAGAAGGTGGAGCTGCTGGAGAAGTTTCAGGACAATTGCTTAGCAATTTTGGAGAGCAAGGGCCTCAACCCAGGTAAGAGACAGCACCTACATGCCTCCCAGTGAGGCAGCACAGGTGCCCTTTGTGAATGGACTTTGGCAGCACAGCATCAGCTGACCCAACTGGTTCAGGAGTTGCTTAGCGAAGCCCTAAAGATTTGTGAGAGCTTCTATTATTATCTGATGTTGATTTTTGCCTGACCAATAGATTTTCACAGGACCATAGAGAGAAGTTTATTTCTCATATCTGAACACTCTGCTATTCATTTGGTGCCAACAGGTATGACCTCACAAACAGACTGAAAAATCATGTTTCTTTGAAGAGAGGTAGAACTTAACTGATGCCTTTATCAGGGGGGAAGTGGGAGAGAGAGAGAATAGTGACTCAAGGGTTCCTAAATCTGGCTAATCAGCAATATAATGGTGATTAATGTGATGCTGACTGATGGGTGTAGGACAGTAGTAGAGCACATGCTTAGGATGTAGGAAGCCTTGGGTTTAATCCCAATACCCCCCAAAAAAGTGACTCCTATTCAGATCCTGTCCCTCGAGTAACAAAGACCAGCCCAGAATCTGCAGCAGAGAAGAGAGTGAAAGAAGGAATTCCCCAAAGACTATAGGATGGCCAGCACAATAGTACATGCCTGTAACCCCTGCTACTCAAGAGGCTAAGAAAAGGACCTGGCATGGTCATGTGCGCCTGTAATCCCAGCGGCTTGGGAGGCTGAGACAGGAGACCTCAGCAACTTAGCAAGGCACTTAGCAACTCAGACCCTATCTCTAAATAAAATATTTTTAAAAGGGCTGGGGAATGTGGCTCAATGGTTAGGTGCCCCTGGGTTCAATCCCTGGTACCAAAAAGAAAGAGGCTAAGACAGAAGGATTGAAAGTTCATTGTCAGCCTGGGCAATTTAGTAAGACTATAGCCGAAAAAAATTTTTATAAAGACTGTAAGACAACCTCAGGCTGAGTTGAGGAGCCAGGAAATACCAGGAAAGGGGCCTTGGCCTCCTTGAACTAAGAAAGGCTAACTTTGAATGGGACTGGTTAAGTTAACCTGTGGGTAGCAGTTCTGGTTTTTTGTTTTGTTTTGGTACTAGGCATTGAACTGAGGGCCTAGGGATTGCTAAGCACATGCTCTACCACTGAGCTACGTCCCAGTTCCATTTAGATAATCTTTATCGTTACCATAAACCTTTTGTATATTTCAAACAGGTGCATGCACTATTGCCAAAAATAATAATTTTTTTAAGACTTGAAAAACTTTTAAGAATAGTTTTTGTGTTGTAAACAAAGCAAAAATCCCATGTACACATTTTTTCTGGTCAAATTTTCCACTGAGTTAAGAAGCATAGAATGAATTTTTGGCTTTTCTCTTTATACAGACCTAAAGGGAAAAGAGGTAAAATACAGCTCTGAAGGGCAGGTATGGGTGACCCTGCCCAAGTGAAAACTCAGGGCAGAAAGTCTAAGAACAGCTACTTAAAGTTCCCTTGGAAATACTCCTCTACTTGTCCATGGAGGGATTTTTGTTTTGTTCCGTTTAAGGTGCAGTTCCCAGGTGTGGCTGACTTTGTTGTATACCATCCCTTTTAGGCAGTGAGACCCTTGCGTCACAGCAGGAACCTACTATGGATCACACGGACTCTATGGTGAGGGCATGAGTGTGAATGGGCAGGGCCATATGACTTTGGGGCCCTGTAGATCTCAGAGGGTCTCTAATATATGCTCAGCAAACCCCAAAAGCAGCCTTCGGTTATCCACAATAATAAAAGAGAGCAATAGAATGTATACTCGGTAGTGTATTTTACCTGAAAGGTAGCTTTGTGCTTACAAATATAAGAAAGTCTGAATTGAAAAGGTATTACTTTAAAACACATAATAGGTTGAACCCATATAGAGAGCTTTCTGATCTCTCTAGTGTACACTTCATCATATTTCTCCCCACTAGTCCTTTACTGAGAACTGTGATTCAGAGGTCCAACCTGCTAAATTTGAACTTGCAGTTTCTTTTTGGTTCTCTCCTTGGAAAAAGAAGGTAATACATTTGAACTTAAAGCCTCTCTACATGCATGATATTTCTCCTGGAAGATCAATTGTCATCTTAGACTCATAGAATATTAGCTGTAGAAGCCTTCCTCAGCTCCTTCAGGCTATTAGTCACCCCTTCTGTGGCTGCCATATTTTGTTGCTAAGGCCTGTGTAGCACAGAGCCCATCACAGAGGAGTAATCTGTATGGTAGACTGAGTTCCTCAGGATCACCCAAGTAGAGAGCTAGGCAGGTGCATTCAGTGCTTAGCAGTTGACAAATGAATGGAAGGGATATTAACCACCATCTAATTCATGTGGAGATTTGTTTATTACATTGTACTTTCCTCTTAGTTGCTGTTAGAAACTTTACAAGATGAATTGAAACTTTTTAATGAAACTGCCAAGAAGCAGATGGAGGAGTTACAGGTGAGGGCAGACATCACCTTGAAGCAGGTGCAGATTGTGTTTTTGTTGTTTTTGTGGTACTGGGAATTGAACCTAGGGGCATTCTATCTCTGGGCTATATTCCCAGCCCCTTTTTAATTTTATTTTGAGATAGGGTCTTACTAAGCTGCTCAGGCTGACCTTAAGCTTGTGATCCTCCTGCTTTCAGCCTCCCAAATTGCTGGAATTACAGATACACACTACTGCCTGTCTTTATTTTAATAAACTATTTTGAAATAATTTTAGATTTTCAGAAAAGTTGGAAACATATTTTGGAAAACTCAATTCCCCTAATAGTAACAGCTTATATCATCATCATACATTTGTCAAAACTAAGAAACCAGCATTGGTAATTCCAGCTACTCAGGAGGCTAAGCCAGGAGGATCACAAATTCAAGGCCAGCCTCTGCAACACAGTGCAAACCTGTCTCAAAATGAAGGCGTAGGGGGAAGGGCTAGAGTGTAGAGTGTAGCTCAGAGGTAGAACACTACTGGGTTCAATTCCCAGTACTTGGCAGGTATCAGGGGGCGGTTGTAAAAAGAAACCAACACTGATAAATAACTGTTAACTACATTCCAAGACTTATTTGGATTTCCTCATTTTTTTTCCCCCACAACTTTCTTTTTCTGTTCCTGTGGATGCTTAAAAATATTCACATCTCCAGGGCATGAGGCAGTGGGCAGCACAGTTAGTTGTTCAAAGTAGACAATTGAGGACCTATGTGAAATCCATGCTCTGAAATTTTGATATCTCAAGAAAGAGACTGGTAGTAAGAAATCCAGACTCTTGGGTCTAGATTGCTTCAGATTGCTTGGGTGAATCTTGGGTTATTACATGAAACTTAGAGAATTTCATTGCTCCAGTTTATATACAGGAGTCTGTAATATAGAGAACAGTTGCTAAAACCAACTCAGATAAACAAAATCCAAGATAGAAAATGCAACATTTGTTGGTCTTCTTCAATGGAATAGAAGTATAATGTTCTGGTGTGGGTATTGTCTTTCCTGTGAGTCAAGAGTTTTAAGTGTGTGTTTTCTTTTGGAATGCCTTTCCTTGCAGGCCTTAAAGGTAAAGTTGAAGATGAAAGAAGAAGAAAGGGTTCGATTCCTAGAACAGCAAACTTTATGTAATGGTCAAGTCAATGATTTTACAACAGCCCTGGAGGAAATGGAGCAGCTATTAGAAATGTAATAAAAGACAAGTGGCCAGATGGCTCCCTGTTGGGGATAAAATTCTCAGAGGAAGTCACTTAAGACATCTTGGCCATGATCTTCTAAGACTTACCATCCCCAAAGTGAAAACAGTTTCTGCAGTAGGATTAAGGGCAGTTTATGCTGGAATAGAGGTTCATCCTTTAAACAGCTTTCCCCACCTTCAGATTGGTCAACTCCCCTGAGTATCACATGTAGATAATGGAGGCCTATAAGAGCAGACCTGGAAGCTTGATTCAACCTTGTAGGCAACAAAGCATTACACCTTTAGAATCAGGAGACTTAAGCAGCTACAGCCAGAGACTAGAAGGTCACATTCAGGTTACAGGAAGAAACCCTTATTTACAGTAGAGCACAGGAGCTCCCTGAGACATCATTAAGGAACTGTGCTGTCCCCTTCTAACTTAGAACACACACTGTCCCATCCTGGTTGGGCTTTTATACATCATTGTAAACTCATGAACTTGAAGTTTCTGGCTTAACAAATGGGGCGGAGGTATAGATAATAATAACACCTGAAACAATACATCTTGGAGCTTTTAATCTAAATCACATCTGTTTTTTTTTTTTGTTTTTTTTTTTAAGTACTACTTTTGAAATAAATATTTATACCAATATTCTGAGGAATGAAAGTAGCTTTGACCTAAATATGTCAACTGAACATTATTATAATAAGTTCAAGATATTTTGATTTACCCAGAATATTTTTCTTCCACTCATTGAGCATTCACTAGCCCTCTGCCTTCCAGGATCCTTGGGTGGTTCCTCCATTTGTAGCAGGGGTGCCAGGCTCCATTCACCTGGCTTGTGGCCGGTCACTGTCAATGTTCTCCTTATATACCTACTTCTTGCCTAGCACAGCTAACCCTGGGCCCAGTCCCTATCCCACATATCATATAGTCCATTGCCCTGAAGTCCACAATAGACTCCCCTCAAGTTTACCAAAGGCACAGTCAAATTTCCTGCTTAATCAAAGTAGGCAGACTTTTTCTTTCAGCCATCTCCTATTCTTTCTGCATCTCCCAATTTCATCCCCCAAATACTCCACTCTTAAGCATCTTTTAAGACTTCCCAGAGCCCCCCAATAAAACCAAGTAAAACTCCACCCTGGCTTAAAGGACTACAATTGCTTGCCCTCACATAGTTGGTTATGTCTCAAATATTTTGAAGAGGGGAATCCATCAATGAGAAAGGCTAAATATTTCCTTCTACCCACTTTCAGGATATTCATAATTTAAAGGATTAGTTACCCACATTTGTAATTGGTATTTCTGACCAAAGAGAGCTTCTTAGTTGAAAGGGGAGGGTGGGACATTCACTTGTGCTATCCTCACTACTTCTTGCCAGGCCTTGCTAGTTTACTCCTAGGAATTTAATTATCTGTATGTTTATCCTGACAAATCCTTCCCAATGTAGAGAACCCTGTTTGCTCATGACCTGATCTCACAAAGGGCTTTGGTCCCAGGCTTCCACTTAGCACTCCTGGCCAGCATTTGTACCTTCTTTCCTTTTCTCCTGTTACCTCTGATCTCTACAAAAGAGGTGTTCTGAGTGCTTAATCTGATCTGGAGCCCATAACTATGCATTACATAAATTTGGCATTTTATTTTGGTGGTACTGGGGATGAAACCAGGGCCTTCCGTATTCTAGGCAAGTGCTCCACCACTGAACTACATCCCCAGCCCCAAATTTAGCAAATGTTGATCTGTACCTTCTATGTTAGATGCTGTGGGAAACAAATGTAGCATCATGTTCCTAACTTCAAAAACCTTTACAGTAGTCTATTTGGGGAAACAAAATATGCAGGTGATACAGGCTATATTACAAAAGGCAATACTTAAATATGGAATTGCGGTGGTGTTGGATCTGATAGTTAACTACAGACTAGTTTGGGGAAGGTTCAATGGAAGAGGTGGACTATGGCTCAACAGAGAATAACATTTGGAGACCAAAAAATTAAGGGGATATCCAGGTGAGTCTTGGGAAACTGGGCAAGAATACAGGTTGGGCTTGTCCAGAGGGTTCTAAATAAGAGGGGATTTTGTCAACCACTTAATTGAGTACTTGCCATATGTGGTACTTGTGTGTGTTCTTTATGTAATACTCATTACACAATACAAGCTAAGTGCTATTAGCCTTTTTATAGTTGAGAATAGGTTCAGATAATTGCCCATGGTCAACCAACAAGTATCAGAACAGGATTTGAGTGCCAGTAGTGGCACACACCTGTAATCCCAGGTATTCAGGAACCTGAGGCAGGAGGATCTAAGTTCAAAGTCAGCCTCAGCAACTTAGCAAGGCCCTGTCTCAAAAAATAAAAAGGGCTGGGAATATACCTCAGTGGTTAAATGCCCCTGGGTTTAATCCCCATCATTAAAAAAAAAAAAAAAATTTAAAAAAAGGGAATAATGGGGATGGGAAGTATGTATTTATGCCAGAAGTTTTGAAGAACCTTGAATGCCAGCTAAGTGAATTTTTATCATCTAGGCCAGAGGTTTCTAGACTAATTAGATCATGGTGCCTTTGGTATCTCCATGATTTTTTATTTGTATATATTTACCTATTTAATTTTTTGCAATACTGGAGATTAAACTTGGCCTCACACATGCTAGGCAAGCACTGAGCTACATCTTCATCCCCAAATTTTGAGACGGATCTTGCTAAATTGCTCAGGTTGGACTCAAACTTGTGATCTTCCTGCCTCAGCCTCCTGAGCCATTGGGATTATAGGTTTGCACCACTGTGCCTGGCTGGCTCTATTCTCTTAATCCTGCTATCATCCACCTTTAACATCAATGCCAGATTCACATTTCTAAAACACTCATGGTATTTGCCTGTTGCTTCTAATTGTGGTTCCAAGACCATGAGCCAGGCGCCCTGGAACATGGCTGCATACTCTCAGAATGCAATAAGATATTCTAATGTTTTGAGTTGCACACAGAGATACTTGACATCTGTTAAGCCCCTGTGAACTATCAACTCAAAGTAGATCAGTAACAATATAAGAGACCATGCTCAATTCCTTTGAACACAAATTAGGAAATGAGGGTGTCCATTCAGCAGTGTCCATCCAGCTTGATTCCAGGGTTTGAGAAATCGAGCAGTGCCCAACATCTATCTAGTAAGTAATTGTAGTTATTTAAAAATGAAGATATATATTTTCTTTAGATTTATGTATATTTTCAAACCGCTACTAAATTTTTAGCAAATACTTATTGTTTGACCTAATCACTTTACACAACTAGTCCAGGCCTAGTAAAGTACTAGGGATGTAGCTCAGTGGTTGAGTGTCCCTAGGTTCAATCCCCAGTACCAAAAAATTCAAAGTAGAACCAGACTTAAAGGAAAAACTAAAACCAGGAGATCAAAAGTGTAGCGCCATGATTGCAAAGGTGTAAAGCAAGTGGAAACAAAAACGGAATTAATTGATGGCATGGGATGTTGAGGGAATTGAATCATTATGTAAAAGTGGGTTTTTTTTGTTGTTTTCCTGGCACTGGAGATTGAACCCAGGGATACTCAACCATTGAGCCCCATATCCAGCCCTTTTTTTTTTTTTTTTTTTTTTTTTTTTTTTGTAATTTTGATACAATCTTGCTAAGCTGCTTAGGTCCTCACTAAACTGTTGAGGCTAGCTTTGAACTTGTTATCCTCCTACCTTAGCTTCCCAAATGGCCAGGATTACAGGCATGTGCCACTGCATCCAGCTATGTAGAAGTTTTGAGTAAGCGTGACAGGAAGAATTGGTTATTAAAATTAGGATGATTTTGCCAGACATGGTGATGCATATTTGTAATCCCAGCTGCTCAAGGGGATCACAAGTTTAATGCTAGCCTGGGTGACTTAGACTGTCTCAAAAATAAAAAAGCCTGGGAATGTAGTTCATTGGTAGGGTGCCCCTGAGTTCAATCTCCAGTGCCACATTAAAAAAAAAAAAAAAAAAAAGTTTCAGTTTGCAACCCATTCCCAGCAGGTGGATCTGGGTTGGAATCCCAGCCTACCTTCTAAACTGGCCTTTGGAGAGTCATTTCTCTCACTCTTAATTAGTTACTAGTAAAGAGAAAATACCTGTCTTGCTGGTTTGTATTATTCCAGGGCCCAGAAAAGATACTCAGATTTTGGTGGTGATACTATTCCAGTTGGGAGCTTAATGTTGGCAAAAGTTTGATTCCCTTTGTAATCGTGTTTTCAATTTTCCCAGCATCCCTTTTCACCCAAAACATACTGCCCTCATTTTTACCATGCCACTGCAAGCATTCAGTTTCCCTCTGAACTGGGAACTATCAACTTTGACTCTTATGTTCATGTTACAGCCACCATTAACATGAACAAGTCGCCCAGGCAAGGTGGCTCATGCCTGTAATCCCTGCCTTAGGAGGCTGAGGCAGGAGGTTCACAAGTTTGAGTCCAGCCTGTGCGACTTAGACCCTGTCTCAAAATAAATGGCTTGGGATGTAACTCAGTGGTAGAGTACTCTGAGTTCAATCCCCAGTACCATCTCTCCCGCCCACAACGACATCAACAAAAGAGCCACCTTTGTATTTGGCAGTGTAAGTCAGCAACAAAGCACTTGCCAAGCTTGCTGGAGATCATGGGTTGATCCACAGCACTGAGGGAACAAAAAAAATTACAGTGCCCCAATTTTTTCCCCCTTGTACTGGGAATTGAACCCAGGGGTACTGTACCACTGAGCTCCATCCTCAGTCCTTTGCATTTTTGATTTTGAGAAAGGGTTTCACTAAATTGCAGTCCTGCTTCAGCCTCGCAAGTTATTGGGATTACACATGGCCACAGTACTTGGGCAATGGCACCTTTTATATATTATTACAGGTTTTTAAAAGAAAAGGCCAGGTACAGTGGTACATACTTATAATCCCAGCACTCAGAAAGCTGAAGCTGGAGAATCACTTGATCCAGGATTTCAGGTCCAGCCTGGGTAACAGAGTAAGACTTCCTCAAAAAAAAAAAAAAAAACAAGAAAAGAAAAGAAATGTACTTAACAAAGTGCATCAACCTTAAGTGCACAGATTGACAAGTTACTGCCCTTGCTTTAGAGACAATCACTGTTCTGACAAATCATTATCCATTATTGCCTTTTCATGAATTTCATCTGTACTAGTCAGCTTTTCATCGCTATAACAAAATAGTTACAGAGGCCTAGCAGGTGTCAAGTATCCCTGTATGTATTCTCAAAAGTTTAGAATATCCCATGGCATCCTGTAAATATACAGCCAGCCACAATGCAGGGTACTTTGGCTCACAGTCTAGGAAACAAAGATGTAAGCAATTGGCATTACTGACATCTTGAGCAGGCAGCCACCATGTTAAGTGGTTAGGCTATTAACTTAGAAAAGGTATATTTTGACTTATGATTCTGGATGTTCCAGTCCAACATCATGTGGCCTCTTCACTTTGGACCTCTGCAAGAATGATGCATAATGACAGGAATAAATGTCACAGCAAAGAGCTCACCTCATGAGCCAGAGGGAAGTAGAAAAGAAAGATCACGAAACCTGGGCCTGACAATCCCTATTGAGAACACATCCCCAGTGATCTAAGGACCCTCTGTAAACCCTCATTTCCTAAATAGTGGTACACTGAGACACACTGGACCTTTCAAGGTCACTCATCCAAACCATAGCATCATAAATGGACTCATACGGTATATACTGGTGTTTGGTTTCTTTAAACTGCATGAATCAATCTATTCTCCAGCTGGTAGATTAATAATGATGTTTCTAAGTTTAGTCTGCCTTGATTTCTTTTGAGACCAAACATGAGCAGAACTGCTCAATCATAATGTAGGTAATTCAAGAAAGTTCCAAAATAAACGTACCTTTTACACCACCCCATCAATGTATGACAGTTGAAGTTTTCATAAATAGATGATAGGATAAATATATGAAAAAAAAATGTTTCCCCTAATGTAACATCTTACATTACTATAGTATCTTTGTAAAAACAAGAAATCAGGTGGCATATCCTGTAATCCCAGCTATTCAGGAGGCTGAAGTAAGATTGCAAATTCAAGGCCAACCTCAGCAATTTCGAATTTAGGAAGACCCTGACTTCCTAAGTTCAGTGGTGAAGTGTGAAGAAAAAAGGAAAAAAATACAATGAGATCACTGGGGCAAACTAGTGTCCAGAAATAATAGACTAACACAGAGTCACTTGATCTATGGCAGTCTCCATTATAATTCAGAAAGGAATTTTTGTTTTTAATTTCTTTTAGTTCCAGGGTCCTCGCACACACATGCTAGATGAGTACTCTACTATTGAGCTCTATCCCAGTCCCTCATTCCTTAGTTGTTTTTCTTTTTCTTTTTTTTTTTTTTTTTTTTCTTGTCGGTTCTTGTCCCTGATGCCAATCCAATAATGAGGACAAGGTTTTGAGAAGAAGAAAAAAGTTTTATTGCTTTGCTAGCAAAGGAGAAACAGTGAACTCCTGTCCCAGAGGCAGTGGGCTTTTAAAGAAGGGATACAAAGATTACACTCCAGCTGTGCCCTGTCAGGAGTTATAATTCATTTGTAGCCTTGAGAGAGAGCCATTTCTTGAATCTGCAGGTGCCAGCCCTGAAGTCTGGATACCTTCATTCTTGTGGTCTCTGAGCCAGAGGACAGATAACTGGGAAGAAAGTTAATCTTGTTTCCCCTGTGGTTAGGGAGGGGGAGAGGAAGAGAAGAAGGAAAAAAAGATGTCAGTTTTAAAAGAAGTCACAGCAGAGCAGCAAGAGTTATATTCAAATATTCAAAGTGGGCCAGTTACACTTTTTTCCTTTTTTTTGTTGTTGTTTTTGCAGGACTGAAGACTGAACCCTGGACCTTGCACTCACACATTAGGAAACATTCTACTGCTGATCTACCCTCCCAGCCCTTTTACAATATTTTATTTTGAGACAGGATCTCGTTAAATTGCTCAGGCTGGCCTCACACTTGAGATTCTCCTGCCTCAGTTTCCTGAGTAATTGGGATTACAGGTGTATGCCTCAAGCTGGAATTTTTTTGTCCATAGTTAACTTGCTTTATTCTGATATACTACTGGAGCCTTTTTATAAGCAACTATAACCCTAAATTGTTTGTTTTCAGGGAGGTTCATGGAGATGATGGGAAGGGGAGGCTCTGACAAATACAGGTTTCTAATAACTGTATTTCAACTGGGTAAGAATTTTCCAAAACTCTTGGGATGAAACTGGTGGTTTTATGAAGGTTTATCTCATCCACAAGCCCAGATTTGCCAGAGCAACAGGGTAGATTGCCAACAGGTTAAAAAAAAAGTGCACAGAGACAGCATGTAAGACTTGTGATTTATTGGGGAGAGTTTACGAGAGATGGGTGACTGCTCCAAGAGTTCAGTAGTGATAGGCTGAGCAGGTAGCACCTCCACCCCTCAGGGACAGCCCCAGTTCACTGTATCTGTCAGGCATCCTTTCCAGAGCACCCTCAGTTTTCTGCCTGTACCTCCTCACAGAAGAGTTTTATATTTAGGTTGCAGTAGCAGATCAACATTAGCACGCTTGTATGACCAACATGCCAAGGAGCAACTGTCCTGATACAAATGCAAGAAAGTTGTTTTCTACAGATAACACCAATTTGCCCTAGTTCCTAGTGTCCATAAGAGAAAGCCAGTGTCCTTTAAGGTTATATGTATCTGAACTTTTCAGCCCAGGCTTACTATCTTAACTTGGCTAGATTTTGGGGGGGAACAAAAAGGAAGCATTCAGATATGGTGTTTTACTATCCCCCTTTTCTTTGGGGATGATACAATGTCTAACCAAGATCAGACAGGACAAGAATTTGTTACATGATGCTGAAGGAACTGATGAAAAAAGTATAGATTATTATGACTTTTTATTTGAAACATTGTGGATTCTTTAATGTCTTGGGTTTTTTATTTGTCTGTTTTTGTGGTACCTGCAATTGAACCCAGGGGTACTCTACTACTGAGTTACATCCCCAGCCTTTTTTATTTTGAGACAGGGTCTCATGAGGTTGCTGAGGCTGACCTGGAATTTACAATCCTCCTGCCTTAGCTTCCTGAGTCACTTGGATTATAGGCTTTTGTTTTTAGCAGTGCTGGGAATCAAACCCAGGGCTTCATGCATATTAGTCTAGCACTCTAACACTCAGGTACATCCCCAACCCCCTTTTAATGTTTTATTTTCCAAACTTAAGGAAATGTTTTTCTTTTAAGTTATTTATATAGCAATCTGATAAAGTATTTTTTGTAAACAAATTTTGAAACATTTACTTTTCTTCTACCTGGTACCTCTAGAATTTGGAAACTATTAGTGAATAATCTTATTTTTATGGCAATTATGTTATTTTCATAAGTTCAATACGAAGGATATAATTGGAAATATTGAGCATTTTACCAAGACTTTGACTAGAATGTTATCTGAAGTCAGCCTCAGTTTGGCTTCCTATCTTTGAAGTTTTATAAAAGGTCAATCTGAGATTCCTTGTCAAATTTCAAAAAAAAATAAAACAAATTTGAAAAGAGCCTGTATAGTTATTATGGCTGCACTTATGCAAATAATCAGGAGACTAGACCTATTTTGCAAACAAATTGATCTTACTACAAT
This sequence comes from Sciurus carolinensis, assembly GCF_902686445.1. NCBI lineage: Eukaryota > Metazoa > Chordata > Mammalia > Rodentia > Sciuridae > Sciurus > Sciurus carolinensis. Next base: position 111,951,917 of record NC_062214.1, on the reverse strand, counting down.
TATCGTGATGGAAATGGAAGTGATTATAGAGAGGAAAAAAATCACATTTCAGAAGAAGATTGTCATATACCTGTTATTATATTGTAACCCTGGTCATTGCTTTTGAGTTTTTATGATGTACCTGTAGATTGGATTGGATTCTGAATTCTAGTTTTCTGTAATATCTGGTTACAACTCTCCAACTAAGAATAAAAACCCAATAAGACAAAACTGGACAATTCCATGTAAATTTCAAGAGACAGCCTGTTGTGTTTTGGATATATGGTATCCCCGAAAACCTTCTCTTAATGCAAGAACATTCAAAGGTGAAATGATTAGATTACATGAGCTGTGATCTTATCATTCCATCTTAGTTTGAATGAACTAACTGGACGGTAACTGTAGGCAGGTGGGTGTGACTGGAGGAAATGGGTCACTGGTGCGTGCCCTGGAAGAGCGCAACTTCCCTTTGGCCCCCTTCTCCCTTCCTTCTCCCTGAACCACCCTTCCCTGAGCTAAGCAGCTTTCCCCAAGATGTGCTACCTCACCTTAGGCCCAGAGCAATGGAATTGGTCTTCTAAACTGTAAATCCTAAATAGACTTTCCCTTGTCTTAAGTACTTATCTTGATCACAGAAACAAAAAGCTAACTAAAACAAGCTTTGTCTGATGTGATCACCAGAACACCCAATGCCATAAGCAGAAACAGATGAAAAGCCAGAACGAGAAGTTGACAACTTCACACTGTAGGCAGCTTTTCCCAAGATTTTCACAGTAAGACTCCCTCTCTAGCGCCTCTTGTAATAAGATTCATGTTTATGCTTCCCTCTGTATTTGACAGGATAATACTATGACCAGAATTTCACAAGCAATAGTTTCTATTGGTCACTTACCCGTGTTATCTTCGTTATGTCAAACCCAAATATTTATAGGCCCTAAGTGATCTTTTAATCTACCTAGTATGTGATCTTAGTGACATCCCTGTTGTAACTGTTCAAACTGTACTAGGGGTTTCTTTTACAGAGTTAGTACTCTGTGGTTTAATTTAACCAAGTCCTTGAGTGCTAGATGATACTGTTACTTGCCACCTAAACTAAAGGAATTTGGTAGTTGCTGGTACTTCTTGTTGCACATAAATAAGTACATCAAGTTTGGTGGAGACTTGTGTAAAATTGATGGACAGGTTACTTGGTTAAAACAGGTAGACTCCTTATCTGTTTTATTTCCTGATCTACTTGATTTAAGTTGGTTAGATTCACAGGCACCTTTGCTAAGGAGCTGTGCTAGTAACCTTGCCATTACTATGAAAAAATATCTGAGATGGTAACTTGAAAGAAAGGAAGCTTACTTTGACTCATGGTTCCAGAGGTTTTAGTCCTTGTTTTCTTGGCTTTATTGCTTTGGGCCTGTGGTGGCATAGTACACCACAGCAGGATTTTGTGACAGAGAAGTCCTGTTCACTTCATGGCATTTAACACATGGGCCTTTAGGGAATTTTCAAGATCCAAACTATAGCAAGAGCATACTCCATACTCTTGGTGTCATCCTTGTGACCGTCATAATAGTACTCTTCCTGGTATACTGTTACCCCCTCCAAAATTTTAAATGTTTGCATACAGCCATCTGTTAAAGCAAATGATCTCTCTTCAGTGGGCATGACAAAAACTCAAAGAAATACATAATTATGAGGACACCATCATCCATAAGTGACATGTTGAGACAAGAAGCTTGAAATGATGGTAACTGAGCGTAGTGCTAATGCCCTAAGTCAGGGAATTCTTTTTTTTTTTTTTTTCTTTAGTTGTAGATGGACACAATACCTTTATTTTATTTACTTATTTTTATGTGGTGCTGAGGATCAAACCCAGTGCCTCACGTGTGCTAGGCAAGTGCTCTACCACTGAGTCCCAGCCCCAGCCCAGGGAATTCTTAAACAAAAATTATAAGATCAAATTTGATGGTACAATCCAGTAATCCCAACTACTTGGGAAGCTGAAGCAGGAGGATTATAAATTGGGGCCTGGGCAACTTAGTGAGACCCTGTCTCAAAATTAAAAAAAAAAAAAAAAAAAAAGACTGGGAAATAACTCAGTGGTAGGTGTCATGGTTTCAGTATAAATGACCTTTTGTTGGTTTTGTTTGCAATTGTTAACTGATTAACTAATATCTTTTCCTCTTACACCCTCTGACCTTTGAAATTAAATTTGGACATCTCAAAATGCAGAGAAGATTGCATTTTTGTATAACTTTGGATTAAATTTTCTTTTTTTTTTTTTTTTTTTTAAGTACTTTTGTGTCTATGAGAAATACCAGCCTACAATTTTTACTTGTAATGTTTCTTGTCAGATTTTGGCATATGGGTACTGTTGACCTCATAAAATTAGTTGGCATTATTTCTTCTTTAACTATTTGGAAGAATTTACTAGCCACATAGACCTGGAGTTTCATGGGGTTTTTTGTTTGTTTATTTTATTTTGGGTACCAGGGATTGAACCCAGGGGAACTTAAACCACTGAGCCACATCCCCAGCCCTTTTTAGTTTTTATTTTGTGACAGTCTTACTAAGTCTCACTAAGTTCCTTAGGGCCTCACTAATTTGTTGAGGCTGGCCTCAAATTTGCAATCCTCCTGCCTCAGCCTCCTGAGTTATTGGATTGCAAACATGCACCACTCCACCTAGTCCCAGGAGGAGGGGAGGTTTTTAATTGTGGATTTCAACTTCTTTATATATAGAACTATTCAAATTTTCTTATTGTGTCAATTTTTAGTCTGGTTTGGTACTGGGGATTGAACCCAGGGTCACTCTTATCACCAAGGCCACATCCCTAGCCTTTTTTATTTTTATTTTGAGACAGGTTCTCTCCCTAATTACCCAGACTGACCTCAAACTTGTAATCTTCCGGTCTCAGTCCTCCCACTGAGATTACAGGTGTGTGCCACCACACCTGGCTTTATGTTGTTTTTTTGTTTTTGTTTTTTTTTAAACTGAGGATTGGACCCAGGGGCACTTAACCACTGAGCCACATCCCAACCCTATTTTGTATTTTATTTACAGACAGGGTTTCACTGAGTTGCTTAGTGCCTCACTAAGTTGCTGAGGCTGGCTTTGAACTCTTGATCCTCCTGCCTCAGCCTTCCAAGCTGCTGGGATTACAGGTGTGTACCATCATGCCCAGCTGGAATATAGATTTTTTTTTTTTTTTGGTTGTAGATGGACACAATACATTTATAGTATTTATTTATTTATATGTGGTGCTGAGAATTGAACCCAGTGCCTCACATGTGCTAGGCAAGCACTCTACCACTGAGCCACAACCCCAGCCCCCATGTCAGTTTTTGATAAACTATTTTTGGAGAAATTTGTCCATTTCATCTACATTGTCAAATTTATTGCATATTTTGCTCAAAATATCTTTGTTATCTTTTTCCTATCTATAGGATCTGAGAACTGTTCCCCTTTTTCATTCTGTGTGTGTGTGTGTGTGTGTGTGTGTGTGTGTGTGTTGCCAAGGCTCTAACTCCAGGCTTCACACTTGCTAGGCAAGCACTGAGCTACATTCCCAGTCCCACTTTTCATTCTTGATATCAGTCATTTGCAATTTCTCATTTTTTCCCCTTGATCACTCTTGTCAGTGGTTCATCAATTTTAGTAATTTTAGACAATGTTTTGTTTGAGATAGAGTCTCAGCTGTCCTTGGCTTTTGTTTTGTTTTGTTTTCTTTCCTTTGTGCAAGGGGGCTTGACTTTTTTTAAAAATTATTTTTGTAGTTGTATGTGGAGCATGCCCTTATTTATTTTTATGTGGTGCCTTACAACGTGCTAGCAAGCACTCTGCCACTGAGCTACAGCCCCAGCCCCCAGGGCTTGACTTTTTAGTCCTCCTATCTCAGCTTCTCAAGTAGCAGCGATTACAGGCCTATACCACCATGACCAGCCATATTTTTATTTTTCTGTTCGAAATATTCTTTAATTCCCATTACAATTTCTTCTTTTACCTGTGGATAATCTGGCTTCTTGTTTCATTATTCTACCAAAAAAGTTCTTCCAAAAGTCACCAATTATTTTCCTATGGGTAAATTCCCTTGGACTTTTCCAGTCTACATTGATCTTTAATTAGCTAAGGATACTGATAACTAACTACCATCTTGAAAAATCACCTTTTCCTTTGGCATTCATGATGTTATGGAGTACAACTTAAGAACAAACTGATCACCACTAAGAAGTCCAAATTTGAGAGTCTTTATTAAGCCGGCTGGTTGACTGTCTCACACAATGGCCCAAAAAATGGCTATTGGGAGAACAGCCCTGACCACAGGGTTGCAGAGGTTCTTATACCAAAATCACATCAATCATAAGTGTCTGTTGCTATGATTTGAAATTACAAACTAACATCATGGGGTCTGAAATCATTAGTAGAGGGGGAAGTGGGTCAAAATGACCTTACTTAGGTACAAACTAAAGAATGGTTACTAAAATCTAAACAATCACTGTTGACATCATTGTTAATATGGTACATTGTTTAGGAAACTAGGAATCAAACAGAGCAAAATTTTTTCATTATACAAGAATTGCCATTTTGTCATTTTGTCTTGCCAAACAAGTCATGCTAAGCAACTGTTGATGGGTACAAAGGTGGGGTGTTCCCGTGGGAGAAGCATTTCCCACATAACATGGAGTCTCAAGGTAAAATGGAGTCTGTTTAGTCATTGCCCAGTTAGCCTGGCCTATACTATTTCCACGGAGTCAAATCTGTCAGCCCGTCACAATGATACAACAGAGCCATGGTTTCCTACCATCCACAGACTATGCTGTTGTTATTTTCTATAGGTTCATCCTTTTCTACCTGTCTACTAAGTGTTGATGCTCATCAAGACGAGGATGTAGCTCAGTTGTAGAGCACTTGCCTAGCAGGTGTAAGGCCCTGGATTCAATCTATAGCACCATAAAAAATTTAAAAAATAAAAAAAAAAGATTTAGAGCTAAGTCCTCCTGGGCTTATTGTTTGCCCTAAACCCTCTATCCACACCTTCAATTACTGTTTATTAGAAATTTTTATTTTCAGTGCAGGACTTTTCCTCAAGACTCATCCAACCACCTTTAACTTCACACTACTTATTAAGATGACTCAAGCACTTACAACACAATAGATTTTCCCTATCAGATCTGACTGTCTTCCAATGAAATTGTTTCCAAATGATAACACTCCTTTAATGTAAGTTTGGGTTAGGAAAAATGTCAACAATGCAATGGGGAGACAGGCAAAGGACAGGTCATACAAAAATAAGGGATTTCATATGTATGAAAAGATTCTCCGAGCTGGCATGGTGCATGCCTGTAATCCCAGCCACTGGGGAGGCTGAGGCAGGATAGCAAATTCAAGGCCAACCTCAGCAACTTAGTGAGACCCTGTCTCAAAATAAAATAAAAGGTTCTTGGGCTGGGGAGATAGCTCAGTTGGTAGAGTGCTTGCCTCGCAAGCACTAGACCTTGGGTTCAATCCCCAGCACCGCAAAAAAAAAAAAAAAAATGGTTCTAAAGATGTAGCTCAGGGATAGAACACTCATCTACCATATACATGTCCCTGGACTTGATCCCCAGCACTGAAAAAAAAAAAAATTGCTGTAGGGAGTACAAAATAGTACAATTCTATGATAGGGAATTTATCAACATGGAAATTACAAATGCATTTGCCCTTTGACCCAGAAAATCTTTTTTTCTTCTTCTTTTTCTCCAATGCTGGGGATTAAACCCAGGGCCTCTGACATGCAAGTATTCTATCTCTGAGCTACATCTGAGTTCCCTAACCCTTCCCAGCAATTATATTTCTGGCAATTTGTTCTACAGGTACATAAAAGGTAATTCATTGTAGCATTGTTGATATTTCAAGTGTCCCTACAAGAATGTTGGATAAAGTATGGCATATCCATACAATGGACTAATCTTAAAATGGAAGGAAGGGAGGAAAAAAGGGAAAGCTCTTAACTGTAATTTACAAAGATGTCCATGATGTATGCTAAGTGTAAGAAGTGGGAAGATAAGCATATATACTCATAATTGCTTGTACCTATATTTTAATACTGGAATATTAAAGAAATTAATAAAGGTATTACTTATAGGGGAAAAAGAACAGAGGAAACAAAGAGGATGCTGGAAAGACTTTTTACAGTTTTTTTGAGCACATGAATGTTTTGTCACTTTTTTAAAATAAAACTTGAATGGACATGTGGAAGCTATTGAATTGGGATTGGCCTAGATTCTCATCTTTTACTAGCAATATTCATAGATATTTGAGCTTCTCATCCCTATTTCCTACAAAATGATGCTAACATTGTGCAGGTATTAATGGCGAAGACTCAGGTTTGCTCATTTTGTAGGTTTTTTGTTTTGTTTTGTTTTGGTTTTTTGTCTGTTTTTGGTTCTGGGGATTAAACCCAGGAGTGCTTAACCACTTAGCCACATCCCCAGCCCTTTTTATTTTTTATTTTGAGACAGGGTCTCACTAAGTTGCTTAGGGGCCTCACTAAGTTGCCAAAGCTGGCTTTGAACTTGCAATCCTCCTGCCTCACTGGGATTACAGGCGAGTGCCACCACACCTGGCCAATTTGCTTGTTTTTGCAGAAGGAAGTCTTACAAAAAGCCACCAAATAGCCAGGTGTGGTGGTGCATGCCTGTAATCCCACTACTCTGGAGATTGAGGCAGAAGGATCACAAATTCAAGACTAGCCCTGGTAATGTAATGAAACACTGTCTTGAAAAAAATTAAAAGTTCTGAGGATGTGAATGTAGTTCAGTGGTAGAATGCCCCTGGGTTCAATCCCCAGTAAAACACACACACAAGGAAAAGCTGCCAAGACTCTTAGCTGTATAATCGTAGCTTTTGTACACACTCCCTGGGCTCTCAAGACATTAAGGACAAACTCAAAACAGCTAAATAATTTCAATCAGAATTTGAAAAAAGGAGATGCAATGCTGTGTGATTGGTCATTTTGGTCATTGACATCTCACTATGAAGTCTCAGAATGTAAGACTCAAGTTGTGAGGAGAGGGTAAATTAGAAGCTAGGGAATGGGTGTGGGGGGAGTCAGGTGTGGGGAAAATGAGAAGTTGTGCTAAGTACTAGGCTGAATGATTGAGTATGCAATCTTATTTATTTGGGGGACTGGAGAATGAACCCAGGGCCTCAAGCATACTAAGCACATGCTTTGTCACTGAACTACTCCCTCAGCCCGAGTATGCAATCTATTATTCTTCATAATAGCTTGGAAGTGGTTGATATTGTTTTATTTTACAGATGATAAGAGACTGAAAAGATCCAAGAAAATTGTCCAAAGTCCCACAACTAGGTAACCAGACTGTAAAGTCCCATTCTTGAACTCAGGGTGCTACACCACCTGCGATGGCATTGACCCGACACAGAGGAGGAAAAGCTGCAAAGGGGGGAAAGAGGATAAGAGGCTGAATTCCTTCAACACCATTCTTCCCTTCTTGCCCTCCCACCCCCATTATAAAAAAAAAAAGTCCCGCCTGACGTTCTTACACCACATTATATAATTTGAAGGACAGTTATTCCTTAATAACCTCTTTCCCATAAAACACGAATCAAAAGCAACAAATCCTGCTATATAATAAAGCAAATTTTACCAAATTAATCAATGTGCATACTAGAACAAGGGCTACTTTAAAAATCTTAACTATCCCAGGTTTGCTTGACAAATTTATTCCCAAATATTGACATTTGGGCAGTTTTCTGTTTTAAATGCTTGCTTTCCCCACAGAGATTTTTGCAATTGGGGTTTGCTATTTCAACGCAAGGAGACCGACTCAAAAGAAAGGACAATTTCTTTGCTCTTCTGCCCACCTCCTCCCCACCCCCTCCCCCCGAAAACAAATTAAAAAAAAAAAAAAAAAAAACAAAACAGGTAAGATCCAGCAGCAGATCCCGCGCCACCCGCTTGCCCACTCGCGGGGCGGTGGAGGGTTAGGAGAGTGCGGCCCTCAGAGGGCGGGTGAAGGTGATTGGCTGCTGGAGACCCATCCCTCGCCGATTGGATGGGGCAGTGATGCCCTATTGGTAGAGCCGGAAGAGATTCTTCAATTGCTCTGGATCCTGGTTCTGGAAGAGATGGCGACTGCGGCTCGGCTGCTGGTACGGCATGTGTGGAGCTGGAGGCTGCGGCCGTCGCTGTCGCCCCTGGCCGGCCTCGTTTCCCAGCGTGCCCACTCGCTGTTGCCTGTGGACGATGTGATCAACGGGCTAAGCGAAGAGCAGAAGCAGGTAGGGAGACTGACTCTTCCCAGCCGCAAGGCCTGTCCAGCGCCAGCGCAGACGCGGCTCGCGCCGGCTGGGCGATGGGAACGTCACTTGGGAGCGAGGACGGGAAGCTGACCCTCTCCCTTTGGGCCCTGTCCTCTAGTCTCATCTTCACCTCTGTGGAGGGAAGATTTGAGACAGCAAAGCAGGGCTGCCAGAGGGATATAAGGGAGTTAAGGAAGAAAGCTCCTGGGAGAATGGTGGTGTTTTGGTGGATCGAATGGAACTACCGCTTGTGGCAAAAGGGTCCTGCACTTGCATGTAGTTCATTTATGCTTGAATCTTGTCTTAGGCTGTGATTCTTTAACCTGGTTGATCATCATAATCACCAGGGGAATCTCTTTTTTGAATAAACAAGGAATTTTGAAGTGCCAGTGAGGTTTGCTGTCATTTTCAATTGATTAGAGCCAAAACACAGAGAACTCGAAAAATGTGATTACAAATGGGACTAGACCAGAGACTTTCTTGCAGGAAGGAAACTGTGGCTCACTTGGAGGCTAGCTGGAGTGCCAGGGAATGTGATTCTCCAGGGGCCCTAGACGGTTGAGAGCTTCTCTGAAGACTTGGATCCTAAGTGTCAAACTTTCCTACCAAGGGAAGTTTCTAATCCCCTTCAGTAATCTCGTCTGGCCAAAGATTCAGGGGCAGTAAAAAGCCTGACACGTGCCAAGAACTGAAGTGGGTGTGACTGGAGCATAGTGAGTGGGGGAAGGAAAAATATTGGGGAAGGTTGGAAGGCCAGCTGGTACAGTTTATGCAGGACCTGTAGGCCTGGGTAAGGAGCCTGTGCTTTATTCTGACTATAATGGAAAGGCATGGAATGATTTTATGTAGGGGAGCAGCATTTTAAAAAAGTTCTCTTCAAGCTGGGTACAGTGGTGCATGCCTATAATCTCAGTGGCTCTGGAGGTTGAGGCAGGAGGATCAAAGTTCAAAGCCAGCCTCTGCAACTTAGCAAAGCCCTGTAATACTTGGAAAACTGAGGCAGGTAGATCACTTGAACCCAGGAGTTCAAGGTCAGCAGGGCAACATAGCAAAACCCAGTCTCAGAAATAAATTAAAAAGCTAGGTATGGTGGTACATCCTTGTAATCCCAGCTACTCGGAAACTAAGGCAGAAGATGACAAGTTCCAGGTAAACCCGTACAACTTAGTGAGACCTTCTCTCAAAATACAAAATAAAATGGGCTGAGGGTGTAGCTCAGTGACAAAGTGCTTGCCTAGCATGTGCAAAGCCCAGGGTTTGCTCTCCAGTACCACCACTACCATCATCATCATCATCATCATCATCATCATCATAATGTAAACAAAATAAATCAAAATAAAAATAAGATAATAAAAAATAATAATCATCTAAAAGCTGTCTAAACTGAGAATCTTTTTTTGTTCTCTGATAGTACATTTTTTTTTGAAATTTTTTCTATGGTTGTACACAATGTAGATTCACACCATTCATGTAATCATACATATACATAGGGTAATACTGTCTGTTTCATTCTACTATCTTTCTGTCCTCCACCCCCTTCCACCCCATTTTCCTCTACACCTTCCAGAGTTCCTTCATTCTTCTTTTCCCGCTGCCACCCTCACCTCATTATATATTGTCATGCACTTATCAGAGAAAACATTCGGCCTTTGGTTCTTTGGGCTTGGCCTATTTCACTTAGCATGATATTTTCCAACTTCATCCATTTACCAACAAATGCCATAATTTTATTCTTCTTTATGACTGAGCAATATTCCATTGTGTCTATATACCACAGTTTCTTTATCCATTCATTAATTGAAGGGCACCTAGGTTGGTTCCACAATCTGCTATTGTGAATTGAGCAGCTATGAACATTGATGTGGTTGCATCACTGTAATATGCTGATTTTAAGTCCTTGGGTATAACGGAGGAGTGGGATAGCTGGGTCAAAAGGTGAATCCATTCCAAGTTTTCTGAGGAATCTCCATACTGCTTTCCAGAGTGCCTGCACCAATTTGCAACTCCACCAACAATGCATGAGTGTGCCTTTTCCCCCACATCCTCGCCAACACTTATTATAGCTTGTGTTCTTGACAGCCATTCTAATTGGAGTTAGATGAAATCTTAGGGTGGTTTTAATTTGCATTTCTCTAATTACTAGAGATGATGAGCACTTTTTCACATATTTGTTGATCACCTGTATATCTTCTGTGAAGTGTCTGTCCTGTTCCTTAGCCCATTTATTGATTAGGTTCTTTGTATTTTTGGTGTAAAGTTTTTTAAGTTCTTTATAAACTTTGGAGATTAGTTCTCTGTCTGAGGTGTGTGTGGAGAAGATTTAAACTGAGGATCTTAAGATTGAAGATCATCTCTGAAGAAAATTAACTAGTGAGGCCTCTAAGTTTCAATCTAATGTTATTGGGTGAGGTTACTTGTGGCCTGGTTCTCAGAATGTGCTCTCAATACTGGAGAAGCTGCTTTCACGGCAATAATATCTTGGTTTCAGCACCATCTGTCCTCTTTTCTCCCTCTAGCTTCGTCAGACTATGGCTAAGTTTCTTCAGGAGCACCTGGCTCCCAAGGCCCAGGAAATTGATCATAGCAACGAGTTCAAGAACCTTCGAGTGAGTCATAAGGTTGGGACAGAGGGCAGTTGGGAGTGTGGCTAGGTTGCACTGCTGCCTGGAAGGGCTCACAACCATCTCCTAGTAAAAGAAGCCTCCTAAGAATGTAGCTTCTGTCTCTGAAGCATTTGGTCTTGTTGTTGCAGCCACAGATGGCTAGCTGCCTTCTCACAATTCTGTACTCGGTTCTATTGACAGGAGTTTTGGAAACAGCTGGTAACCTGGGAGTATTGGGCATAACAGTCCCTGGTGAGTATAACTTCTTTCCCTAAAGAGAACTTTCCATGAGTGCCTATTCACTCAATTCCCAAAAGAAACAGGAAGGAGGGAAAGACTGCCCAAAGACACCTAGAACTTTTTTTTTTCCCCAAAATTCTCTGAGTCAAGCAGTTGTCCTAGTGTCTCTGTTTTACTACCATAATTTCTAAGGTCTATTCAAAGAGTGGCTTCTAGGCAGGAACAGTTAGTTAGGGCAGATATAACCCTGTAGGGACTGCCTGAGTCTTGTCCCTGGAAATCATTGGGGATGAGAGGGATGTCTTTTTGGGCCTTTAGGTGAGATGGCCAGGTGATGTGTTTAATAGGCTCTCTAGGGGCTGACCACTGCCCCCTGTGGATCTTACTACTCATTTTCATGGGGAGAGGATAGGGAGTTAATGGAACCCTGGTTCAAGTATTGGCTTCTAAAGGAGAGGCCCAACCTGACTTGCAGTGCCCTGTAAAGAACTGAGCCTTGGACTCCCCAACCAAACCTGGAGAGCCCACCCTACTCGGGCCTGTATTTACTCTGGGTATGAGAATAAGGGTGGAACATGATACAGTCAACGTTTTTCTTCTCATTAGTCCCTAAACAACAAAGAATAACAACTATATGTATAAGAAATCTAGAGATGATTTAAAGGATATGGGAGGATGTACATAGGTTTTATGCAAATATGACAACATATTACATAAGACACTTAAGCATCCTCAGATTTGGGTATCTAAGATAGGTCCTGAACCAATCCCCTGATATGGAGGATCAACTATATATTTCACCTTGTCTCTTCTTCAGCACTCAGAGTAGGTTAATTCCTGGAATTTGAGCTGAAATAGAAAGTTAGAAAGTTACAACATGGACTGAGTGTGGTGGCACAAGCCTGTAATCCCAGTGGTTCAGGAGGCTGAGGCAGGAGGATCATGAGTTCAAAGCCAGCCTCAGCAACTTAGTGAGTCGAGTCCCTAAGCAACTTAGCAAGACCCTGTCTCTAAATAAAATATTAAAATGCTGGGGTTGTGGCTCAGTGTTTAAGTGCCCCTGGGTTCAATTCCCAGTACCAAAAAATAAACAAATAAAAGTTACAACATGAATAATGATAAAATGAAACCACTTAAATATTTACACCATCTTAATGCAAAATAGTTGGAGGGAAGTCTGCTGGGGACTTCTGAAAAAGACTCTTCCATTATGTTTTGGGAATTTATGAACCCTACTCACCCACTCCAGAAATATGTGAATCAGATTGGATTTAAAGGAAAAAAGAGGCAATTAGAAATCATGAGCTGGGGTGTAGCTCAATGGTAGAGTGTGTGTTTAACATTCATGAGGCCCTGGGTTTGATCCCCAGCACCACATTTAAAAGAAAAGAAAGGTTGGGCATCGTGGCTCACTCCTATAATCCCAGAGACAAAAGAGGCAGAGACAGGAGGATCACAAGTTCGAGGCCCACCTCAGCAACTTAGCAAGACCCTCAGCGACTTAGCAAATCTCTCTCTGAAAATGAAAAAGTCTAGAGAAATAGCTCAGTGATGAAGTACCCCTGGGTTCAATCCCCATTAACAAAGGTGGGAGAAAAAAAGAAAGAGACAGAAAGAAATCAGATAAAATCCTTTCAGCAGGACAGTATTTATTTATTTATATTACCAGAGATTGAACCGGAGGCAGTCTACCACTGAACTTCACCCACAGCCTTTTTTATTTTGATGATGGGTCTCACTAAGTCACCAAGGCTGGTTTTGAATTTGGTATCTTCCTACCTCAGCCTCTGACTCAGGCACGCACTACCACACTCAGCTTCAAGGGAAAACTTTTAAGAGAAAGCTAGGGCTGGGGCTGTAGGTTAGTGGTAGAGTACTTATCTAGCATGCATAAGGCCTCTGGATTCCTTTTTGCTTTTCTTCACAGAGTTGTGATCAGGCCAAGCTTTTCCTACAGCCTTTCCATGATTTCTTAGTCATAGTGAACATTTGCACAGAGCTTTGCCAGGCTTTACCTAAACAGTGGGGTTAGGGCATAGTACTAGATGACCTTGCCTCTTTGATTTGGGATTTTCTATCAAAGACAAACCTCATTTTTATAGACAGTTCTGAAATTTCCTGCTCGTATCTTTTTTTCCTCTGCCTCATAGTTTACCTCCAGATTTCCTCTCAGGCTTTGGCTCCCCTGGCTGTTTCTAGTCCTACTTCTTTGGGTCCAAACCTACACCATTAAATATTACTTTCTTGAGGCGGTTACACAGACAGCCTTTGTTTTATATCTGGTTTTGGTGCTTTGGACACAGTCTTTTGCTCATTTTGTTTTCATTAGACTCCAGACTCTCTTTCTTCATTCATTTATTTGCCTCTGTCTTTCTGTAACTTTTTTTTTTTTTTTTTTTTTTTTTTTTTTTTTTGCGGTACTGGGGATCGAACTCAGGGCCTTGTGCTTGCAAGGCAAGCACTCTACCAGCTGAGCTATCTCCCAGCCCTTTCTGTAACTTTTGTAATAGTGAGTGCTTGGATTTTTTGCTTGTCTCCACATAGTGTCTGGGATAAAGACAGTTTTGGCAATGATTTGTCTTCTGAACCACAACTCGGCCATCCAGCAACAGCAAGCTGAACAAATTCTGTGAGTCCATGATATCAACCTATTAACCTTGCTAGGGCAACTTGGAATCAGTGCTACAAGGGTCTCTTTTCTACCAATTAATTTTAGATTTCTGTCAATGTCCCAATTTTACCTTGCCGCCTTTCTACTCCCCTGCACTGTCCCTCTCCCAGTTCAGTATGGTGGCTCTGGCCTGGGCTACCTGGAACATGTGCTGGTGATGGAGGAGATATCCCGAGCTTCTGGAGCAGTGGGTCTCAGCTATGGTGCCCATTCCAACCTGTGCATCAACCAGATTGTGCGCAACGGGAATGAGGCCCAGAAGGAGAAATATCTCCCCAAGGTAAGGAAATGGGATTGAAGAAAGCCATGTTGATTTCACTGCAATCAGCTACCACCAGGGACCCTCTCCCATTGGTAGGGGCCAGTTAGACTTGCTTTCTGTGGTATGCTTCCACAAATACAGTTAGGAAGAAGCCCAGGGTTGTTTTAAAATACTTGCATCAAAAATTGAAAATAGAGTCAGGATTCCTGATTGGATGAAAGACTGATAGCATTCAAAGACCACTTTAAGAAACAGAAAACCAGAGTCGTGGTGGCATGTGCCTTGCCTGTGGTACCAGCTGCTGAGGAGGCACCTAGAGGCAGGAGTCTCATTTGAACCTAGGTGTTTGAGATCAGCCTTGGCAACATGGCAAAACCCCCATCTAAGAGAGAGAGAGAACTGTGCTGTAGTCTTTCAATCCCAGCTACTGGGGAAGCTGAGCCTGAGGCAGATGGATGGCAAGTTTGAGGCCAATCTGGACAAAATAATGAGACCCTGTCTCAAAATTAAAATAAAAAGGACTGAAGATGTTGCTCAATGGTGAAGCACTTGCTGAGCATACACAAATCCCTGGAAAAGACATAAAGAAGAAAGGGGAGTAGAAGAGACATTTTCAACCTTATGTGTATTGAGCTTCCCTTCTGGAACTTTACCAATACCCTGCTCTGAAAAAGAAGTTTGAAAGGGCATACCATGAACAGGAAGAGGCAGACCAGTACTGTAGGGTGCTTGTGAGGTCATAACAAGGCCTGCTGGGTTTTCCTTGCAGCTCATCAGCGGTGAGTACATTGGAGCCCTGGCCATGAGTGAGCCCAATGCTGGCTCAGATGTTGTCTCCATGAAGCTAAAGGCAGAAAAGAAAGGTGAGAGCATTCTCAACTATGGAGCTTAAATGGGCAGAATGAGGGAGCAGTAGCTGGGAGTGGCTCCAGAATTGTTTTTCAACTGCTCAGTGATTCTGTAGACTGACAGGCTAAGAAAAGCCAAGCCGGCTTGAGCAAGTAAGCAATATGCTGCCCTTAGGAGATTACTACATCCTGAATGGCAACAAGTTCTGGATTACCAACGGCCCCGATGCTGATGTTCTCATTGTCTACGCCAAGACAGATCTAGCTGCTGTGCCAGCTTCTCGGGGCATCACAGCCTTCATCGTGGAGAAGGTACGGAGTCGGAGAGGCTTCTGTCTCCTGACAGTGGTCCCAAAGGCTGCTTTTTTCTGCTGATCATGTATGATGCTCTGCTTTCAGGGGTCGGGGGAGACAGAGTAAACTGAAAAAGACTGACAGGAGGGTAGCCAAAAAGTTGAGTCCAGGGAGGATGGGTCAAGTCTGAAGATGAAGCTGTGCACAGAGCCTGATCATACAAAGAGGTTCAGGAAGAGGAGGACTGAAAGGAGGCCACTAGATCTGATGGTCAGGATGTCCTTGGTGAGCTGGGCAAGAACAGCAGGGGAGGCTGAGGTATAGGTGGGAATACAAGTGGAGAAGATTTCACCTCCAGCAGTCTTGATATGAAAGCAAAAGGGAATTAGATCAGGAGTATGAAATAAAATTTGGGAGTCTGGGTTTGTTTTTTAGGAAGGGGGCTGGGGTTGTGGCTCAGTGGTAGAGCGCTTGCCTAGCATGTGTGAGGCACTGAGTTTGATTCTCAGTACCACATATAAAATAACTAAAAAAAAATAAAGGTCCATCAACAACTAAAAAAAATATTGAAAAAAAAAAAGAGGGGATGGCTGGGTATGTAGCTCTAAGTGGGAAGATTGACTGAAATTTTCAGTAAAGAGAAAGGACAGTTGGAGAGGGAGATATTGAGATGTGTGGGGTGAATGAGCAAAACACAATGGCTTTTTGGGTAGAAGGAAGGATGGGTTACAGGTAGTGGTGGATGAACCATCTGCCTGATGACTGTAGGAGGCCAGGTGCATGTGGGGCACCTGTAAGGGCTGGGGACCACAGCTGTGGGGGAGACGGTAGAAAATTTAACAAATGAGACCTGCAAAGGTTTACAGTAGCCTCCACAGAGAAAGAGGGAAAGGAGATACTAGAATTGGAGCAAACAGGGCCTGGCTAAGATTGGAAACGTCCAGGTTGTAAAACACCCTCTTACCAGCCAGGAGGGGAGTGGAGGGGTGCGACACATGCTTGTGCTCTACTGGGCACTTGCCAGTACATACGCAGCTGAGTAGTCCAGGTCAAAGCTCACAGTTGGTTGCATTCATCCCAGGTGAGACTCCATGAAGGATGGATGGCAAAAGAACAAAGAAATTGAGTGGGCTGTTAAGAGTATCTCAGGAGTTATGTCCCCAGGGGAAGGGAAGCACAGCCAAGAAGAGTCAGGATGGTTCAGGACTGGACATTTCACCAGGAAAGAACTGCTCCCATGAGAACTGGGGAGAACACAACTGGCAACAGTAGAGGCTGGGAACAGGGCAGGGTGTCAAGATAGAACAGTCTCACATCCAGAGCTGGTATGCCAGGCAGGTACAGGGACCTGATACTAAGGTGGGTCTTCCCTTTACCAGCCCCCTTGGGGCATTTCTAACCAGAGCCTTCTTTTGTTTCCTGAAAAGGGTATGCCTGGCTTCAGCACCTCCAAGAAGTTGGACAAGCTGGGGATGAGGGGCTCTAATACCTGTGAGCTAATCTTTGAAGACTGCAAAGTTCCTGGTAAGTGTCTCTGAGAATGAGGGAACTCCTGCCCTGACCCCCTCACAAGTTATTCTGGCTGTTCCCAAGCTGAGAGAGAGACTCACATTATAAGCTCCTTCATGACATGCATCTTCATAACTGTGGGCCTGGGGCAGCTGGACAGCTGTCCCTCCTGGCCACAGTCCCTGCAGCTGTATGCCTGACTGGCTGAGATGAAGGGTGGTGCTGCTTCTGTGTATAATACATTCTGCTTGGACTTTGTTTCCAGTAGCTGAAGGTGAGAGGTAAGACCTCCCCAGCTCACTGTTGTCCTTCAGATGCCCTGTACATTTGCCTGAATAACCCGTGTGAGTTACTCATTAAAGATGCTAAAAAAAAAAAAAAAAGCCAGACTCTGATGGAAGCCAGACTCAGTGAAGTGGAAGTGATTTGGTTTCAGCAGGAGTATTTTTTCCCCTGAGTTGCAGCTGAAAATTTGACACCACACAGCACTGGGGTAGTGCCAGCACCCCTATCATGTGCTGATAGGACCAGAGGCATAGATCTGCTCACCAGTTAGGCTGTCTCTATGTCTGAGCACAGACCATTCCTCTCCCCCCCATCCCAGAAAAGTATGTGGTTAGAAGGAGCTTCTAGAAAGAGGGATTCATGCAGATCCTTCTTTGTGCACAGGAAATAAATTCAGTCAGGAATGGTGGCACATACCTATAATCCCAGCAACTGGGGAGACTGAGGCAGGAGGATCACAAGTTTGAGGTCAGCCTCAGCAGCTCAGTAAGACCCTAGCAACTTAGCAAGACCCTGACTCAAATAAAAAATAAAAAGGACTGAGGATGTGGCTCAGAGATAAAGCACCCCTAGATTCAGTCCCTGATTTAAAAAAAAAAAAAAAAGTTTCAGCCAGCATTAAAGGCAAATCATTTGTGTCAAATTTTTATACTCAGTTTCCTGCCTATAGGTCCCAAGGCCATCCATTGTCCTAGCTTAGTACAATAGGCACTTAGCAGCTTTTCCCACCAGCAATGAATGGCCCATCTCTTGGACAGAGCAGCTTTCATGGACCAAATGCAGGGAGGTAACCCTGGAATAGAGCAGACAAGCTGGGGGAGGGTAATTCTCTGATTCCTATGTAGGTACAGATGTGGAAAGAACCAGGAAGAGGTGGATGACTTCTAGATAGACCAATTAACTTTTCTTCTTTCCCATCCAAGTGGCTCCAGAGAGGGAAGGGAAAGACCCAATAACTCAAGGCTTTCTGTCTAGTGTGGATGGTGTTGGGGTCCTGGAAGCTCCATTTCTGACTGGAAGTGGTAAAGCCAGTCCTTATCTCTCACCTGGACCCCTAGTTGAACCTCAAGTAACGTATTTCAGTGCCTTATATGAGAGCTTGTTATCACCTAGTACCCTTTATAAAAGTGAAGAGGCCTTGGACAGCCTCTCCCTCTGACTAGCATTTATCCTGGCAGCTGCCAACATCCTGGGGCATGAGAGCAAGGGTGTCTACGTGCTGATGAGCGGGCTGGACCTGGAGCGCCTGGTGCTGGCGGGTGGGCCCCTCGGGTAAGTGAGGCTCCTGGGGACCTGTGTTCTTTTAGCCTCTGAGTGGCAGATGGATCTATCCTAGCAGCAGCAGCCTTCCCACAGGGGGACCAAAGGGAGCTGCTTCCTGGCTCCTGTGATCTCTCTTAGAGACAAAAAGAACTTACTCCTCCTGCATTTGGTTTTTTTCATACAAAAGGAAAATGTCATTAGGTGGATAGACAGAGGCCTGAGGAGCAACTCTGCTTAGGTAGTGTGGATATGAAACGGGAGGCCCTGGCTGGGATGCCTCCTACTGCAGAGGTGCAGCCACTCCCACCTCTGGCTTTAGAGTTGGGGCACAAGTGCTCTCTAGTTGGTGTTGTAACTGCCTCAGGGTAACAAGAGTTTCTCAAGCTCCTTTTCTTCCTACCTGAGATTCCAGATCCATATCTTGCCAAGCTTTCCCTTCGGGCCTTTCCCTCTGTCATTCTGCCACCCACTTAGCAGGAGTGGGACCATGGGACACCTCCACAGTGTCTTTCTCTTTCCTGGCAGGCTCATGCAGGCAGTCCTTGATCACACCATCCCCTACCTGCATGTGAGGGAAGCCTTTGGCCAGAAAATCGGCCACTTCCAGGTGAGTGGAGTGTTTTGATGAAATGTACTTTTATTGGGTTCATGTTTTTTGTGATGAGTGAGGAAGCAGGCCATGCACTGTGGGACATTGACTATCATCTAGAAAAATGAACTTGATCTAGGCAAGGTGGTTCATGCCTGTAATCCCAGTAGCTCGAGAGGCTGAGAAAGGAAGATCGCAAGTTCAAAGCCAGCCTCAGCAAAAGTGAGGTGCTAAGCAAATCAGTGAGACTGTCTCTAAATGAAATACAAAATAGGGATGTGGCTCAGTGGTTGAGTGCCTCTGAGTTCAGTCCCTGGTACCCACCCCTCACACATACACACAAAATGAGCTTGAATGCTTGGAATGTGGGCTGCTTTAGCATGTAGTATGGCTTTGAAAATTTTTAGTAAATCCAGCACATTGTCCCATCCATTTCTGTTTGAGGTGAATACAACTGAAGAGTGAAGCTCAAAGGTTGTGGAGAGCTATAGGAAAAGGGAAAAAACCTTCTGGTTTAAAGAAGCTGTGGGAGGTTGATGAAGGTTGTCGCAGGCAGTGCCTGGGGAAAAGTGCCTCTCAGACACAGCAAGGGCCATTCCAAGGTGCAGTGTCCAATAGCAGCTCTAGATTAACCCCTTATCCCCTAGATCCACTTCCATCTCTGTCATTCTAGACAAGTCCCATCTCTTCTCTGTGCCTTTGCTTCCCCACTCCTGGCTGTCAGGTTGCCACTGATGCTGATCTGCTTTGATGACTGGGAAGAGTAACCCAGCATGTTGACTATGACCTCCCTTTGTTCCCAGCTGATGCAGGGGAAGATGGCAGACATGTACACCCGCCTCATGGCATGTCGACAGTATGTCTACAACGTTGCCAAGGCCTGCGATGAGGGCCACTGCACTGCCAAGGTGAGAGCCAGCTCCTAAGGAGGAAGAGGCTGGGGTAGAGGGTCATCTGCTGGGACCGGCTCCTGCATGCCTGGCAGGGCCCTGCTGACCATAACCTCCTCCCACAGGACTGTGCCGGTGTGATTCTTTACGCAGCTGAGTGCGCCACACAGGTAGCCCTGGATGGCATTCAGTGTTTTGGTGAGTGGCCTCCACTCTCCCTCCCAGGGATGTTCTCCTTCCAGGAGCCTGGCGCTGACTGGAAAGGTTTCCTCTCCACTTCTCATTCTGTGCTTAAGTGAGCAACAGTTGAGCTACCCCCTCTAGGCTCTGCCCCCTTTAGAAGGAAGTGGAAAAGCAGATGAGAAAAGTGCTGGAGGCCACAAGTTGCTACTTCCTTCAGCAGTGCCCCCCTCAACCACCCACCTGCTCTTGTGGATACTAGGAAATGGGGAAAGAGACGCTGCAGGTAGAACATCCTCATTTCAGTGCTCCCCCCCTCAACCCCCACCATTAAGGGCATAGACTTGAGCCTCATGGCTTAGGTTTGAATCCTAGTGCTGCCGTCCCTGTCTCTTCTTGCTCACTCCGCCCTTTTTTTTTTTTTTTTTTTTTTTTGTGGTACCAGGGATTGAACCTAGATCCTCCTAACCATTGAGCCACATACCAATCCCTTTTTTATATTTTATTTAGAGACAGGGTCTTGCTGAGTTGCTTAGGGCCTCACTAAGTTGCTGAGTCTGGCTTTGAACTCTTGATCCTCCTGCCTCAGCCTCCTGAGCTCCTAGGATAACAGGCATGTGCCACCACACCATACTCTTGTCTCCCTTTTGCCATGTCTGCCAGTGGTTCTCCACTTTTCTTTGCCTGGTGCCCTCAGCACTCTGAGTGGCCTTCCAGCTCTATCCCTTTGCCCACCCTATCCACACCAAGGTACTCTCCAAGCTGTTCCCTTTCATTGCCTTTCACTGCTTCTCTTTAGTCACCTCCATTGCTTGTTTCTCTGTATAGTCTGCCCTCAATATCCATGGATTTCATGGATTCCAACCAAGCTTAGATAGAAAATATTCAGGAAAAAAAATTGCATTGGGCTGGGGTTGGGCTCAGTGATAGAGCACTCGCCTAGCATTTGTGAGGCACTGGGTTCGATCCTCAGCACCATATAAAAATAAATAAATAAAATAAAAGTATTGTGTCCATCTATAACTAAAAAAATTGCATCTATGTTGAACATGGGTTTCTTGTTATTTCATAAATAATACAGTGTAATAACTATCTAAATGGCATTTACATTGCATTAGATATTATAAATAATACAGAGATGATTTAAAATATATGGGATGATGTGCTTAGGTAATATGGAAATACTTTGTCATTTTGTATAAGGGACTTGAAGCATCCAGTTTTGGTATCCATATGGGTTCCAGAAACCAATCCCCACAGATACTGAGAGCTGACTGTACTTGGCTTTCTTTTTGCTATCCTTGCTTTGCTGCACTGCCCATTGCTTCTGTTGTCCTTTCTTCTCTTCCCAAACTCTGTTGCAGGTGGCAATGGTTACATCAATGACTTTCCCATGGGCCGCTTTCTTCGAGATGCTAAGCTGTATGAGATTGGGGCTGGCACCAGTGAGGTGAGACGGTTGGTCATTGGCAGAGCCTTCAACGCAGATTTCCACTAGTCCCAAGATCCACCACCCCTTTGGTCCAGCACCTAGAGGCCTTTGGAAGCAGAGATCAGGTAGCCCTCCTAGCTGCCTGAAGCAGGCCCTGCTGCTCACCTTCCCTTCTGGTTCCATCCCTCAAGCCGCTGCAAGAGGTGGAGCCTTTTACACTGGCTGCCAAGCACTGTGGGCCAACCAGCCAGGAAAGTTTAAAATGGACTCAGCAGGAAGCATATTGTCTTTTCTGAGAGCAGCTAAGAGGGCTTTGGTGACTCTGTGCCCTTGCTCTCTGCTTTTCAACTTCAAAGCCCGATGCTCCCACCTCCTGGGGTGACCTGGGAGCAGGCAGATATCCACCCCTTCTTTTGGATGAACCTCTGGCAGGGAGCCCTCTCTGCTCAAGTATAGCAGAATCATTGCCCCTCTCCATTTACTCAAACTTGGTGGTCTCTTTTCTGGGGAAAAAGAAAAGCCAAAAACTCACCCTTGTTTGCTGGCTTTTTGAGTCATCAGTTCCCAACCATTTTGGAACACCTGCAGAGTCTGCATGGGGGACAAAAGATGGCTTGTGGAGAATTAGCTCATGCTGGCCCCTTTGGCAGCCCATCTGAGCTGTTCTGCACTGCTCTGCCACAGGAACCAGTGGGTCCTGGTCATGTAACCTTCCACAGGCACAAGCCCTGCCCAAGCAGGCCTGTGTTGCCTGGCTCAACTCCAGCAGAGGCTGTCTGTGTACATTTCTCAAGACACCCCATGTACACTGCCTGTGTACATTTCTCAAGCCTAATTTTGTTACAACTGCACAGTGGCTGCTGCCATTTTGTATTAAACATATTGTGAAGCAAACCCATCTGTTTCTAAACCGGTGTTTTGGAGGAGAAACAATCTACTACTCCTGACTTCTGTCTAGATACAGCACATGTCCTTGGAGAATGGCTGGCCCAAGTCCTATTTTTGCCCTCCAGCCTGCTCCCAGTGATTTGGTTTTGTGTGTGTGCACGCACGTGTATTTGTTTTGTTTGTGGTGCTGGGGATTGAACCCAGGACCTTGCACATGTGAGGCGAGCACTCTACCACTGTGCTACTACCCTAGCCCTTCAGTGGTTTTTTTTAAAGGAAAGAGGGACCCCAAAGTGGTAAGATCTTGGAGCTGTAAAGTACCTTATAAATTTCTGAAAACCATCCTTGAGGTATTTTGGTTTTGGGTTCATTTGTTAAGATCAAGACAATTTAACTCTTTCAAGGTCAGAACTAGAGCTAAACTCCAGATTTGCTAGCAGCAATAATGGGAGTATTCTGAGAATTCCAGCCTGGGACCCTACTACACAGCATCCTAGATGGAACATGGTCTGAGAGGACTGGATCTGTTATTCCACTCCCTCTAAGTCCCCAGAAGAGGAAATGATTTTCTTGGCTCCCAGCCTGGCAACACCTGTTCCTGGTGTTTGGTCCTGGTCTCCAGACAAGTGATGCTCTCAGCCTGAGGCTTGAGAGTGGGTTTAGCAACCCCAATCTAACCCTATCTTGAGGGGAATATCCAGAGCTTGTGGCTGTCCCTTAACTTCCCAGTTCTATCTTGTGCTATATTGATGAATTTAGCTAAAATGGTGAATGATCAGCTAAAAACAGGTAGCCACGATAATCAGCCTAAAGACATTTAAAATGGCAGAATGTGATGTGTGGTCCAGTTAGTGTTGGGTAGAGCCCCCCCAAGTTGGGGTTTGTCCCCCAGAAGTTAGAATCTTAATCCCCAAAGTCACATGCCAATTATATCTGGAGGTAGGACCCTCATTGGCTTTAGTGGCTTCATGAGAGGGTGCCCCATACTAGCATACTTGTTCTGTCATGTGAGATCCTCCACCATGTTTCAATGCAGCAAGAAGGCCCTCACCAGATGTCAGTGCCATGTTCTTGGACTTGTAGCCTCCAGAACAGTGAGCTAGATAAAGCTCTATAAATTACCCCATCTGTGGCATTCAGTTATAGCATCAGAAAACCAAGACAGAATGCAGTTATTCTCCTGATCCTTTATGCGAAACAAGAGGAATGTTTAAAAACGAAAACAAAACAAACTGCATAGACTGAGACAAAAATGGGAGATCAGTGGGCACTTTGTTTCTGGTGGGCGTTTCAGGTTCTCTGCACGCACCGCGCAGCTCTACCGCACCTGTTAACAGGCACCTTTCCTTCCTGAGGCTGCCTCTGATTCTATTCCAGATTTAGGCCACCACACCATCAGCGCAGCGCCTCCTCCACATGGCCTGTCCTGGGGGAGGTCAACAGAAGGTAACAGAATGTTTAAGTGATGTGGGCACACCCATATCAGAACTTGGGAACCGGTAAACTAAGACGTCTGCATCTCTACCCAGACTAATCACATCTCTGGGAGTTACAGCAACCCATCAGGGTTAGAGGGGCTTCTCTAGAGACCGAAGACCTAATTCTTGGCCCTCTAATCCAAGGATATTACCCCTTCCGTATGTAACTATCTCAAATTTCGTTTCACACACCGGTTCCTTGGGTGCGGAAGGCAAGGAGCGACCCCTTCAAGATGGTCGGCAAGGTGAGTTGTCCCGGGGTGAAGGAACCAAGCGCCGGCTGAGAGGCCGGCCACGCCCAGACGCTGGAGACCCGGGGTGGAGCCCCAGCTGGTGTAAAGTGGCTGCGTGCGGGCCAGGACCTCCCTGGTGGGAGCTGAAACGCAAGATTCCAGTTGCGGTTGGACTCGCAACCTAGATCAGGTCCAGGATCTTCCCTGTGTGCCCCTCCGCCGAGACGGAGCGCTGCCCTGGCTCTCGGGACTAGCTCTGGTGCAGCGTGGAGCTCGCCTGACCCCTGCTGGCTGCCTGCGGGGTCGCAGTCGCGCAGAGCCTGCTGCTCTCTGCCCTTCGCTAGCGTGCCTTGGATGCGAGGATTCCAGTTCAGGAATTTCAGGACTCAGGAATATTTTATTATATTAAACGAGAACATTAAAGGGGAGATAAGTGGCTGTCCTCTATTACCATCGTTTTATACAAGAAAGGCAACATGTAACAATTAAAAAGTAGAAAGAACAAGAACTCAGAACAAAGGCCAGGGTTGTATTAAGATTTTCATATATGCTTTCTGTTCATAGTTTCAAAACACTATATACTGCGAAGGATTTTTTTTTTTTTAAAGACTGCCTCCTTTCCCTCCCTCCCACCCCCATTCCCAGGACAAAACCACTTTGAGGCTTCGGGGGCTTCTTTTGGTAATTCGTGCCTCTAAGTGATAGGCTTATTGATTGATTGATTGAATTGGATATACTTGTAAGGATAGTTCTTCAAGGTGCCTACATTTGACTTTTGACGATCTCACTACATGCTCATTCCTTCCCTCCCCGCCCCCTTTCTGGGACCAGCCCTGTTCACCAGCAGGCATTTGGAAGTCCTGGGATCAAATGGTTCAGAACTCTGCCAATATTCCTGACTGCCCCTGCTCCTGCCCACATTCAGCTGCTCAGTGCCCAGAGCCACACTAGTATAGGTTGAGGGTTTTCACCTCCCAGCTCCACCTGGTTATTCTAGCAAGGAATATTCTGAAATTTGGCCTCTCCTGCACCCACCACTCTCCCACTCTCTGGCAGAGGCTAGCCTGGTATTTCTTAAATATTGCTTGGATCCACAACAATCTGCCAACTTGCCTGCCTACCTCTAGTCTATACTCCTCAACCTAAAAAAGTAAATCCATATATCCTTCAGTAGCTCCCAGCACTTTTAAGATCTAAGATTTTAAGTTAGGCACGGTAATCATGCCTGTAATCTAGCTACTCAGGAAGCTAAAGCAGGAGAATTGCTTGAGGCCAAGAGTTCAAGGCCCCCTGGGCAATATGGCAAGACCCACTCTCTTTAAAAAACAAAAACAACCCTAAGGTTTTGCAAGGCAAATATGGCTCTGACCTTCCCCTCCTGTTACTTCCCTCCCTCCCTGCTGAGCACTTGTGTTCTTTTTGCAAGTCTTCCTCCTTGCCATATTTCCTTAGCTTGTGCCCTAACTGGTCCTTCTGCCAAGAAGTCCTTTCTGTTCTTCCCTATGGTCTTGCTTCCTTGTCCCTAAAGCCTCTATCCAGGGCTTGCCTCCTTCAGGAAGACCTCTCTTCCCTAGCCTTTTCCCATTCCTGTCCCCACCTCGCCCATCCTCCCTCAGTATATCTGCATCATTGAGCTTGCCACACAGTTGTACTTATTTCATGTGTCTGTTTCCCCTGCATTGGGCTATGAACTTGGGGACCGAGTCTGATTTCACCATCCAATACAGTTCTTTGTGCTCAAACTCTTTCAAATGTTTATTGAAAGAGTAGACAGGTAGTCATGTAACAATTGTCTCACAATTTGCTGGTACCATAGTTCCTTGGGTGTGTGGTCACCTCTAGTGTATTAAGATCTTTGAGGTCAAAGACCATCTCCTGCTTCTCTGAATCCTTCAGCAGCACCCAGTGCTTTCAGTGAGTATTCTGTCGCTATGTTCATGCTGAATGAGTGAAACAACAGGTGGGCCAGAGCCCTGGCCTAATCCCAGAGTTGGCACAAACAGCAGGGCCAGCCGGCTTTGCCTGGCCCTGCTCTCCTCAGGCCTTCCCACCCTGGAGTAGTTAGGGCCCAGCTGCAGAAAAGAGGCCCTCATTCCCCATATTCCTCTGACCCACTCAGAAACTAAAGAAAGAAGCTGTTATAAGGTACTCTGACTCCTCCTCTGCCAGCTGGGGACAGAATGGGGGCTGAATGGAAAAGGGGGGCAGAGTTGGGCTATTGTGTAAAATGTAGAGTATATGTGAAAGAGTATGAAACATGCATATAGGCAGGGTAAAATATAATAAATTTCCTGTGTACCAAGTACCCAGGTCAATGAAGAAAAAACATTCCAAGTACCTTTGAAGCCTGTGTGCCCTCCTTTTTTTTTTTTTTTTTTTTTTTTTGGTACTGGGGATAGAACCCAAGGCCTTATATATGCTAGACAAGCACCCTACCACTGAGTTACTACACTTCCAGTCCCCAATTTTTTGTTATTGTTTGAGACAGGGTCTCAATATGTTGCTCAAGCTGGTCTTGAACTCCTGGACTCAAATGATTCTTCTGCCTCAACTTCCCAAGTAGCTGGGACTACAAGTGTGTTACTGCACCTGGCACATCTCCTTACCTTTCTTTATGGCTTCCTACCTTTCTATGTGTTTCTAAACAATATTGTTTAAGTTGCTTGTTTTTAAACATTCTACAGTTGGGCTCTTACTATATATTTTCTTGCCTGCTATATGTGTCTAGCTTCTTTGGCTCATCATTGTACAGTTTTTTAAAAAATGCATTCCAGTTAATGAGCCTAACTATAATCTGTTTAATTTCTTCTTGTATAGTACTCTATTATATGGAAATACTACAATTTAATTTTCTACTACTGATGAACAGTGGGTGGTTTCCAATTTGGGGCTACTCTTGAATGCTCCTAATATGTACCCTCTGGTACCTGTGTGCAAAAATTTCTCTCGATTCATTCCAAGGAACTGGATTTCTCTGTTGTAGAGTGTGCACCTGACCAACTTGAGGAGGAAATTCAAAACTGTTTCCCAAAGTAATGCTGTATCTAATTTGAGTGATGCCACCAGAAATGAGGCAGGCAAGGGTGGCATGCCAGCTCCAGAGCCGACCCCTTGAGTTTGAGTGTGCATCACTGCTTCCCTGGCCAAGCCTTGCCACACCTTCAGTGAACCTTTATGGACAAGCAACTAAGAGCCAGACACTGGACTAAGGACTAGGGGACAGTGAATAGTTAGCTCAGATCAACCTCAAAGAGGGACAGTTATGTTTCTATATATTCTGCCAGTCAGCCTGACACTTCAGCTTTGTCCTGGAAGACACAGGGGAGAATAAGGATTGGATGGGTACACAGGAATTTTCTTGAAAAGAAGAAATCCATTCTGGGCCAAGGGATATCTTAGCACAGGCAATAGTTACATCCCTCCTGGAAAGTGGACTATTCATCAGAAGGAAGTATGGGGGACTGTCCTTGCCAGTAGTAGAGGGAGGGTAGGAAGAAAAACAAGACTAAGTCTACACCAGTGCCGACAGAGATGGACACAACTGCAGATCCATCCAAGCATATTTTGTGTCTTGCACCTGTCCAGGAGCAGCCACGGGTAAGCACACACATGGACATGCATTTACCACTGCACATACTGAGAGAAGATGTCAGATACGCTGCAGGAGCAAAGGCAAGGAGCGTGAACACTTAGCTGCCAGTGGGAGATAAGCCCGGGACCAGACACCACCTGCCTAACCTGTGTGGAGAGTCACCTACTGCATCTGCCTGGGCTCCCAAGAGACAGTCTCTGCAAAGCTCTGGGTTTTCAGGAAAACCTGGGCACCTCCCGTAGCCCCAAGTGCTTATTTTATTTCCGGAAATGGGATAGCAAAGTCTCTTAATTCAACTTGGGCCCTGGCTGATGCTGCCAGGTTAGGCAGGATTGGGTACACAGTAGGTTCCTTCAGTTGAATTAAAATTATTTGATGAAATTTACTATAAGGTGAATTAAGATTTAAAAGACGGGGAAGGAGGACTCTAAACAAAGAACAGGGTAGTGAGTGAGACTTGATGTCCTTCAGAATTAGCCTGCAGCCTGCCCAGCCCCTCTTTTCTTTCCAGACTCCCACCTCTGGCCCAAAGTGGAAGGGTAGGGGTTGGGACCATTGCAAGATTGCTAATTAAGACTGGACATATGTCAGTTTTATAAAGCTGCAGTTGTTTGGGAAAGCTGAGCTCTGCTCCTCAATCTTGAGACCATTTCCAAGGCCTTAAGCGGGCCACAGTTCAAGAATCACCACCCATAATTAGAACAAATTAAAAAAAAAAAAATCACCACCCAGACAGACCCAGCTTCTCTTAACATCCCCCACCTGCCAGATGTCCCTGGGAAGAATACATCCTGCAGTCCTTTGAAGCTGGAGAAGAATGGGAAGCAGGCTGGCTTTTGGTCTCCTGTTCCTCCGGGAGGTTTCCTGGTTCCAGCGAAAGAAAGGGAAGCGTTCACTGGAAAGTGAGCGTGAGCGAGGCCCCTCCTGGTCTTCTACTGTGACCAAGATGTGCAGGTGCTAGAACTCTGCCTGTTATTCCTTCGCCCCATTCACTGACCAGAGGGTTCTTAGAGACCTTCAAGATGAGGTTTTTCTGGTTTCCCCACCTGGTCACCCATGCCTCCAAGGATTCGAACCTCCTGTTCTGGACTCCTGAGTCTGGGGAGAGGCCAAAGGTGTGCAGCAAGAATCTTGGACATGCCTAAAGAGTGTGGAGCCTGTCGCCTGCCAAGAGGCAACAAGACCACCTATCTGTAGGAGAGGTTGTCAGGCCTCCCCAAAGAAGGGCCACAAAACACAGGTTCTTCAAGCCTGCCTGGGCATCTGTAGCTGCCTGACAGCTACCATTCTATAAATCCCGACAGCATTTCCCTCAAGGGTAGGTACCTCTTTCCTGTCCCATGCTCTGCATTCTCCTTCTTCCGCAAGGTTAGAACCCTAGTGGTTACTCCTGTGGGCTCAGCCATCTTAAGCTTCCCCCAAGGCCCTCTGAGAAGCCCACTTTCACCAGGAACAGCCACCCAATCCATTTCACTGAACCTCAGAAAGTCTGCTGTGCTCCCTGTGCCCACAACACCAACCCATCCCCCTGCCAGTAGAAGCACCTACTTGGACAGTCTCTTGCCTCGGCACCCTGCCCTACCCCACCCCCAGCACACCCAGGTTCAGCCCACTTAAGTGATGGGCCCCAACCTCCGCCAATCCTCTGCCCAGTTAAAAACAACTGGCATTTGCTGAGTGGCCACTATGCACCAGGGATTCAAAGCAAGTAACAGTTATCAGGTCAATGGAGTTTACAAGTTAAGGAGAGAGAGATATAAAAACAGATCATTTCAATCACCCCAACCTATTTTATTTTATTTTTCCCAGTTCTGGGAATTGAACCTAGGACCTTTGTACATGCTAGGCAAGCACTACCACTGAGCTACATGCCCAGCCTTTTTATTTTTTATTTTGAGACAGGGTCAAGTTGCTGGGGTTGACTTTGAACTTGCAGTCCCCTCCTGCCTCAGCCTCATGTGCTACTGCTGCCCGGCTTGTTATCCATTTTTTTTCTTCTTTTGCGGTGCTGGGGATCAAACCCAGGGCCTTGTGCTTGCCAGGCAAGTACTCTACCAAGTGAGCTATCTCCCCAGCCCTTGTTATCCATTCTTTAAGACCCATCTTGAACCTGGCATGGTGGCATATACCTGTAATCCCAAAGATTCGGGAAGTTGGAGGAAAATCACAAGCTTGAGGTCAGCTTGGGCAATTTAGCAAGATCCTGTCTCAAAGGTTTAATCCTAGTGCAACAAAAAGAAAACAAAACAAAACCAGCATGAGCATTATTCCAAACACCCATATGCCTGGTTTACTGTTGTATCCCCAGCACCTTGTACCTGGCTTAATAGAGGTGCCTACTCCCAAAATTCTTGCATAATAAATGCCTGCCCTGGGGGTTCTGTGAGAGGACCACTTCTCTTCAGGCTGGTCTTCCACCTAACTTATCTAAATGAAATCAGATTGAACTGAAACATCAAGGGTAGCCTTGAAAGGGGGAGGGGAGGGTAAGCAGGGGAAATCTCAAGGCTTTGCCTTGAACTAAATTCTCCCATCTCCTCAGAAGCAGCTAAAAGAATAGAGTCCTGGAACTAATGCCTCTAACTTGGGGGAAGCCATCTGGACTGCAAGAGTCAGATCTATAACCTCAGGGCCTCAAGCATGCTAAGCACATGCTCAACCACTGAGCTAAATCCCAGCCCCCAAACCATAACTGTTATGCCTTCATTTTTCAATGACTCTACCGTGTTGAACCCGTAACCATTGTAATCCAGTCACTGAGTAAAACAAGTCCATAAACTTATAGCAGAAATACACATGAATCACAAAAAGTACCAATACTGGAGATGTAGAGGCCAAAATAATGTCATAATTTCTGCTGAAAACAGGCTTAGGAGGAGTGAGTCTAAGGAGAGTGGGCAGGGCCTGCCACACAGTGTGGCTGTACAAGGTAGTTTCTAAGCTAATACAAAAGTCCAACACTATAAGCTTAGTTTCTCTGCTAGTCATTCACCACTAATTTAATAGTTACCCATCATGCTCAGGTGCCCTGCAAGCTGAGGAAAAATGGCAGACATGATCCTCACTCTAGCCTAGGTGAGGAGACCTAGGCATCCAGAAGCCAGGACTAGTCTGACTTGTGGGGAGGGAGCATGATAAGTTTAGGAGTGTGGCTGAGATCAGACAGCCTCCTGCTGTGGAGCCATAGTGGTCAGCTCCAGAGATTTGGATCTGTTATCCTATTACCCTGGGAGTGAGCTGGAGCCATGGAAGGGTTTAAGCAGGAGAATGAGATGATGTGTTCTGTTTTGGAAAGATCCTGCTGACTGAGATCCTTCTTAACTAAGACAGAGGGAATGAAGGTCAGGGCTGTGGTTAGTCACTGGGGCAGGTGGGGGGAGGTGCAGCTGATTCATTGAGGTAGATGACAGAAAGCCAAGGTGTAGACATGAGTGTCCGCTGGTGAAGGAGAGGGAAGAACCAAGGATAACTGGAAGGTTCTTGACTTTCAAAACTGGGTGGGATGTGGTGCCTTCCCCCAAATCAAAACAGCAGGAGAGTACTAGTGTGCCTGCAGTTGGGAGTCATTTGAAGTGTTTCTGACGCTCCTGAGTCAGTGTCAAAAAGTACAGAGGGTGAAGAAAGTGTACTTTTGATGAGGCTTTGCCCAAGGAATGGTTTTTGATAAAGAAATATGACAACCCACTTGTAACATTTTGCCCCCAATCTAACAGTGAGATGAATGTTGCTCACAGCAACTTCATGTGTAAAATTCAAATGAGTTGCTAACATACATTTGAAAAACATAAGAATAGAGAATTGTTTGGGGAAGCTTATTTAGAGACAAGTGATGGAGGAATAATGAAAAGTGACAAGACTGGTATCTGAACTTTGACTCCACTACTTATTAGTCACACTACTATGTGACTTTGGGCAAGTTGCCAAACCTCTTTATGGCTCAGTTTCCTCATCAGTAAAATAGGAAAAATAACTGTATCTATTTCATAAAACTGGTTGAGAATTTAAAGAGAATATATAAAGACCCTAACACAGTGCTTCCCTCATGGAATTTCTCCAGAAATGTTTCCTATCACTACAAAATACACCCTGATACAGAGAAATAACAAAAAGAACTGTTAGCTTTTTCACAATGCTTTCTTAATAAAGAAGAGGTGGAACCAGGCATGGTGGCATACACCTGTAATCCCAGCAGTTTAGGAGGCTGAGGCAGGAGGATCTGGAGCTCAAATCTAGCCTCAGCAATTTAGCAACCCGTAAGCAACTCAGTGAGACCCTGTCTCTAAATAAAATATATTTAAAAAGAACTGGGGATGTGACTCAGTGGTTAAGTGCCCCTGTGTTCAAGCCCCTGTAGGAATAAGAGGAGGAGGAGGAGAAGGAGAAGAAAGGAGGGAGGAATGAAGGGAGGGAGGGACAGGGGTAAGGGCTCAGTCTATTGGTAAAGCCCTAAGCTACCATGCTTGAGAACCTGGGTTCAATCCTTAGCACCAAAAATAAAAGAAAGAATAGTAGAAGAGTTGTTGCCTATATAAATATAATTTTGATTTTCACAAATGCTTTTGTTTTTAAAAAGTAAAATAATATTCACAAATCAGGAAGAAAATTTGTCAAATCTTATGTCCAAGTCTCATGTTACCTATACCACTATTTATTGTTTGGCCCAGTCCTGCCTGGAACATATACTTTTAATGAGTTCTTGAGTTACTTTTCTGCTGGAGAGGTGGAAGTTCCCAAAGTCAGAAGCAATGCTGTCTGCATGGCCTCCCAGGTCTCCATGGTACCTGAACAGTGCTGAGCAGGATTGGCACCATGGTTGATTAGCACCATACTTGTGGCCCAGACTGTAGTGTGTACACTGGAAAGGGTTGGTCCTGGCACTTACTATAGTTTCATTGAAGTTGAGGGAAGATGGCAAAAGAGCCATAGGTGACTCTCCTTCTCTGGGTTTTGGAGAACTACGGAAGTTGGTAACCATGGCAGGACATCTGTAGGAGAGGGAACCACTTTGCCTTGGGGAATGTGATAAGGGATGCCACCAAGAATCCTCTCAAATGAAGAGGAAAATGTCTGAGAACAGAGAGACAGCCCTGGTGTTGGAGGGTGAAGTAGAGAAAAGGGGCTAGCATTTTCCCTAGAACCAGCAAAGGAAGTCATCCAGTCTGACTGAAGCCCAAGTACAGCATGTTGCCTCTGGTGAACAGAAAACAGTCACAGTCACCATATAGTTGAGGATCTATGGGAGAGAGGGTGTGCAAACAAGGTCTCAGGACTAGATTCTATGAAAACAGGGCAAGCCTCAGGCATGGCTAGATTGGAGTATGACAAAGTAGATTCACAATTGCTAATGCTTCCAGGACACTTGGCGCACTTGGCATTTGGATTAGGCACTATTCTAAGTAATTTTAATGCTTTAAGAAGCTGAAGAACCAGGACCCCCACTCAGTAAGAGCTTGCATTCTTAACCACTACACTGTATGAAATGTAGAAAGAATAGAGATTTCAGACCTACAAAGTGTTAGACCTCTGCTTAACCTTTATACTAAATGCCATATGACAAAAAGCAAAAATTTTGGAACCAGTCCAACCCCGTGATCTTGAGTAGTTACTTAGACATTCTAGGTCTGTTTCTGCACTCATTTGTAAATTTGAGAATAATACTTGCCTACTAGTGTAGTTGAGGATATGAAACCTTTTCAGTGCTTATCTATGCCTTCTGGAGGATTTCTGGTTTTGGAGGCTCTCAAGACACAGCCTGTTCCAGATCTGAATTTTCTAATCATCCCAGGTCTGGACTCACAGGACCCAGGGCTTCCATTTGACTGTCTTCTCCAGGGAGAAATCCCACTTTACCTACTCCACTGTGATATCTGAGCAGACAAGTGTCCTGATAACAGAGAAGAAGCAGACCCTGAGGAGGCTGAGATCCCAAGCAACCCTGGGTTTTGGAGAACTACGGATCATCACAGACATTTCATGCTTCTTGGAATGGCCCTCCTCCTCCATGAATTTATTCATTCGATTGCTATTTACCAATCACTTACAATTCAGTTCACCAAACTTTATTAGGCACCTACTATTTTCTAAGTCACCTGGAAGCACCCACAAACCCTGATCATGTTTAATTTCTTTTTTAATCTGCAGCCTGGTTCCTGGGTCTTGGAGGGAGTAAACACCTGCTTCTGGGGCAATAATGAAGGTACTAAAGATGAGCATGAAAAGGCACAAGGTTTTCCAAGTAGATCCAAGGGAGGTGGACACTTTAAACACCTAGACCATGATAGTCATCCATGACTCTGTGGCAAGGATCATAAACTTGAAAACGTTTAGGGCTCAAGAAGATCTCATAAGTGCCCCAAGTGAGGAAGGTGGGACCATGACAAACTAGAGAATGACTGCCCCATAAAGATAGCATTTTCTACTTGGTACCAGCCCATGGTACCAAGTGAAAATGTGGGCCAAAGGTAGCAGATCTTATGATTTCTCAAGAGAAATTGGAACTCTGAATTTTCATTTAAAATCTCCCAAAATTTCAGCATTGACTCCTAAACTTAGTCTTTTTTTTTTTTTTTTTTTTTAAGTCTTATGAGAATCAAATAGAACTTATTTGCCTGCTGAGTTTTGCTCAGAGGCTGCCATTCAGAGATCCCCAAGTGAGTCTATGTAAGGAGAGGTGGTCTGTTTGTCCTAAGAACAATATTGGAGGGACCTGAAATATCCTGCCTTGGAGCCAGGACTGTGCTAGTCCACAGGAAACCACAAAGATATGGAGCCATAGTCCTGAGCTCCAGGGGTTTATAGTCACATTAGAGAGATCTAGGCAAAGCAGCAGATGACCAGGAAGGCAAGTGCAGGAGACAGTGTGTAGTCCCCAAACTCAGGGCGACATGAACTCGGGTGAATCTGAGCTTCAGGAGAACTTTCCAGAAAGTCAGGTTTGACTCTGAAGATGACGATTCCAGAGGCAGAGTCCTGGGAGTTCTAGGAACAAATATGAATAGGCATGACCTATGCTGGAGACCCCAGAGAAAAACCCCAGAAAAACTGCTTCCATGTGTCACAGGAAAAGACCCACTGGAAAGGGAAGGGCAATATAGAACAAGGTTTCACTGATGCCCTGAACCCCTGTCGCGTTGAATCTGGTGATTCCAGGCTAAGGGGGGAGCAGAGAAAGGCCATCCAAGCTCAAAGAAGGCAGTTCTGCATGCTGGGTGAGTGGCATGATTCCATGTGGGGTTGAGCCCTTATCTGGGAGTCAAGCAGGTTGGGCTATAAATCCCCCTGGGTAACTAGGGATAGGTGTTAATTGCTCTAAGCCTCAATTTCTCAATCTGTGAAATAGGACAGTAATTGTGCATATCAGCTGGGATTGGGTGAGAACAAGAAACCAACTCCTGAAGTCATTTGCCAGCATTTCTATATGGTTTTTTATCAGCAGTGTCCACCGCCTGAGAGTTTTAACCTTAAGTCAAGTGGAGAAAAAGCACATGGAGGATGAAGCTGGTCCCCACATTTGCCTGCATCTCTCTTGTGTCTGCTCCAGGAAACATTGGTTTTGGGTGGGCAGGGCTGCCTATTCATCTGAGAAGGCTGAAGGTGCAGACTTTGGACCCTCCTCATCCCTTTCCCGGTGGGGGTGGGGAGGAGAAGATAGAATCCCTGCTTCTTGGAAAGCAGGAGCTGCTAGGGTGGCAGCAGCGCCGAGAAGATTCTTTCCCCCAGGACGATCCCTTTCCACTCAATTCCCTCCTGAGTGGAAGGGTAAGATCTAAGGTTGAATGTCCTGGACTGGGCTGGGAGGAAACTGTGGTGCAACACCCCTCCTCTCCTGCATGAACGCACATCCCGCCGCTCCCCCAATTTGTCCTTGAGGATTTCAGACCAGTAGTTTCCTTCCCTTAAAATCTTCCGAAGTGCCGAAGTGCCCCAACACCTCAGGGGTAGAGCTCCAGCCTCAAGTCCTACTTCAACATCTAACCGATTCAAAGCTCTGAGCTTTGCTAAAGCAGGTACCCCTGCAGAAGGTACCCCATCTCTCCCCTATCTGAAGGTCTGTCTGAAGAATGCCTTCTTCAGAAGGTCTGCCCACCGCTTAGACCCTTCTCTGAACGCTCCGCACCTAACCGCAGCCCCACACCCAGGCAGACCTTGGCAGCCTTGTCCCCTCCCCAGCAGCCATTACGCGGTGCTGTCATAAAGTGATCATACTATTTTCTGTCTCCTTGTCCCTTTACCCACAACCCATTCTAGCCCCCGACTGGAAGCTTCTTGAAAGTAGGAAGTCTGGTTCGTAGCGGGAACCCTAGGGCTAGCCCTCAGCCAGGGGCAGTCTTGTCACTCCGCAAGGGCTGGAGAGCGGGGCGGGGGCGCGGGCGAGTGCGAGGCTGGAGGGCAGAACTAGAGCGGAGGATGGGGTTGCTTTTCCAGAACCTTGGGGGTGGGGGTGGGGTTGGGTTAGTACTTCGCTCTTTCCTTCAAGCTACGGCCGAAACCAGCCCACCCAGCCCAGCCTCCACTCCCTGAGCCGTGCCCACCCCGCCAGGTGATCTCGAACCTTCTCCCTCTCACACCCCAACAACAAACAACCCTCAGCGCTCTCCCAGTGGAGAAAGGAGGTGGAGCCTGACCTCAGCCGGAGGCTGCCGCAGCTGCCGGGGGGAGGGGGGGGGGCTCGTTGCTCTGGTCCTGGGGGACTCTCTCCTTCAGGGAGTGGCAGGGCAGGGGACTTGGTGGTACCCCAGAGCCAGGGAAGCTCTCCCCAAGAGGCCTTGATCCTCCACCGGCGAAGGGAGGGGGTACAGCTGGGGTGGCTTCAGTAAGTGCTCGCTTCCGACTTTGTCCCTCTCCCAGGCTGGAGTACCCTCGGACCCCTCCCCGCCACTTATACCCACTCCCTCCAGGAACCCTGCAGCTCCTAGGACTGGGTGAGACTAGGTGCCTATTAAGGGGTGGGGAGAGGATGCAACTCTGCCGGACTCTTGGAAGCCGAGGTGTGCCCATCCCCCACCCCCTTGACAGCTGCGGGAGGCGGGTATACTGCTGGGCGGCTGAGACAGACCCTTGAGGGTGGGCACTAGGGCAGGAAGAAGCCTGAAATGGGGTGTAGTCAGCAGTAGTTGGGGTTGCAGTGGAAGCAACTTAGGTGAGGGGTAGTGGGTGCACCTTAAGGGAAGGCCTGGGGCCCCAAAGAGGGCATCAGGGGAAGGGAAGGAGAAAGCAGAAATAGTCTTTGCTGGGAGAGGCAGCCTGCAAAGACTTCCCCAGGCCAGCAATACGGACAGATGGGGTTTTGAATACAGCACTACAGTATGCATTCCCCAAAGTCTAATGCCTGCAGACCCCTTGTTGCTTTTTGTTGTAGAGACTGAGTCCAACACAAACCCCCACCTCACCTTGATTCCCCAGCCCCTTCCTGTGGCAGTGTGTGCCCTTAGTAGAGGGAGAGGTCCTGTTCTGGGCACTCAAGAGCTGGCTCCTTGGTGGCAGGAGGGAACCTTGTTCCTCTGAGTCACAGGGGAGCATTTCTTCCTCCCCCATCCCTAGGGAAGGGGGCCCACCAGGTAAAGAATGGACTTCCACACTTGGATTTGCTTGGGGGCAAATAATTTCTAGAGATCCCTTTAAGAAGGGGTGATCTGATCCCTTTAAGAGGGAGTGGGTCACAGAAAAAGGACTATAAAAGTTCAGCTTTCTTTATTCCCCCACCCCTGGGGGCTTCCTATGATGGGGGAGGGGGCAAGTGCTGCAACCAAATTTAATTGGTGGCCTTGCATCCCTCCCCCAGAGAACTGTGCCCTTCAGCTAGTCCAGTAGGGCTGAGGGGCCAAGGTGGTTCAGTAAGTGTTCCTGGGACCTAGAATTCAGGCACTCGGGTGGGAAGTAGGGGAGAAGCTGCCCATTCCCAGGAGGGAAGGTGGGATCTTGTCACAGAATGGAGGGAAGAGAAAGTGGTCACTGCCACCACCACCGGGACTACACTGCCTGCAGGGGTGTCTTGTCCAGTGCCAGGTGGCTGGTTCTGAGGACAGGCGGTCTGCAGGGACTGCAGCGGGTGGTGGGGGGAGGTGCCTGGCGGCTGGACTGAGGATGACGGAGCAGCCAGTCTGTCCCTGCTGTCGGTCTGGTTGTACATGGTGGGGGAGGGGTGTGCAGCGTGTTCTCTCTGGCCCTGGATGTTTTCCTCTCAGCATCGCCCTCTCTCTGCTGTCCTGCTCCAAGCCAGTTAACCCTTCCTGATGGTTCTGGAGGTGACTTGGGAAAGAGAGCCCCTGCCTGGCTGCAGGGAGGGGCTGCCCCTGGAGACTGATAGATCCTTTCCTCTTTCCAGACAGGGCTGCTGGACCACCTGAAGAGGAGAGGTGGTGGGCCCCAGGTACTGGCATTGCTGCTGGTGGAGTGGAGTGGGGGTTAGCACCCACTCAGGAAAGGCCGGAGAAGATGAGGGAAGCAGGAAGAGGTGGAGCCCTTTCCACATGTGAAGGGCTCTGGACAGGGAAGGAAGGAGGCCCAGGTGCAAGAGGTCCCTATAAGTGAGGTGAAAGGACAGGAGAGGCTTATGGTCCCTCTGAGGGATAGGCAAGCTTCGTAGCGCCTGGCCTCTTGTTTGCTGGTTTGCTGACCAGATTTAAAAACAAGATGGAGAGAAAACTGGGCCTAGGGGTGGATCAGTTGGCTGACATAGGAGGAACACCAAGTGCCTTTAGCCAGCCAGTGTCCCCAAACCATAGCCCACTGAGCCAAAGCCTCCTGGGGCAAAGGAGACAGCCACCCACATGGGAGGCTCTGAGTGTAGAGTTCCTCTGGCTGCTTAGCAGGCTGAGTGGCAACAGTGGGCTCTGCCTCCTCTCAAGACAGGATTCCACCCGCCTTGTACCCCAAATAACACCACTCTTTTCCTCCCACCCCAGGGCCACTGGATCTTTACCTCCGGATGTCATGGAGAAGTCCACTCTTGCAACCTCACCCTGCCCTTTCCCAAGCTGAGCATGTGCTTTCCGTTACTTGCATCTCCTTCCCGGTGACCAGGTACAATTCTCTTCTGACCCTCTTAGCCTCAATGCTGGCCCCTTGTCAGGGTTGAAACAGCTGTCAAGGTCAAAGGCTGGGTTGCTGATAGGAGCCACGTTCCTTCGCGTTGGCCTGTGGTATGGCTCAGCTTCAGTGGCCGCTGCTGTTACCCTCTACCATCAATCTCTGGGGATAGGTGTTACTACAGGATATGGTGATAGACTGAGGCAGAAGGAAGGTGAAGTTTGTGAGGTGGGGAATAGGGCTGCTTGTTATATGTGCTGGGGGAGGTGGGTGCTGGAAATCTTTGTCCTGGGAGGCTAAGAAAAGGGAGAAATCCTTTAGTGTTCTACTTTCATAGGTTTGGGGATTGTGCTTTTAAGGATAGGAGATGGAAGTAAGGGCAGTTGTCCCAGGAGAACCTGACCCTTTGAGAAGTTTCTGTACCACAGTTTTAATGGACCTTTCCTTTAAACATGTCCCCCTAAACACTTAATGCCATCTGGGTCCCCTTGACACTCTGGAAGCAGATAGGAACTTTTTTGGGGCGATTTGTTTCT
The DNA here is from genome assembly GCF_902686445.1 of Sciurus carolinensis. Taxonomy (NCBI): domain Eukaryota; kingdom Metazoa; phylum Chordata; class Mammalia; order Rodentia; family Sciuridae; genus Sciurus; species Sciurus carolinensis. The sequence goes on along the minus strand of NC_062214.1, from coordinate 111,912,822 downwards.
CAGCCATAGTGGCTGACTGCCCATTGTCTTAATCAGTCTAGGGGAGAGTCTGAGTCCCAAGGTTTAGGAAAGGCTGGGCACTGTGTAGTGCAAGGAGGAGCCTCTCAGGGGAAGCCCCTCAGCCACACTCCAGGGCTGGGTTTCTCCTACTTGCCCAGGCAACCTCAGCACTCTGGGCACTTCTCTTCTCTGCCCAAGGTGTTCCTGGGCCCAGCTATTCCCGGGTTGCTCCCACTGTTTGGGTGACTTGACACTACCCTTTCTGCTGCTGTTCCTTTTACCTCCCAAAGTTCCCCTCCCCCGCCTGAATTAGGAATGAGGCTTTGTTCATGGGTGGACCCAGCATTTCTCAAGAACCTACTGTGTGCATATCCACTGCCTGATGAAGTGAAGTCCAGTGTGGGCTGTGGGCTACAAGGTGCCCAGGACTCAGGCCCTTCCCGCACCTCACAGGGACCTCCCACTCCTCTGTCTGACCTCAGCCTGCTGTGCCCACCCACCCTGCTGACCCCTCGAGCGTGCTCAGGCTTGGAAAGGCACGTCTGTGGGTGTGAGAGACGAAGCCACAGCATTTGGTGACTGTGGGGAAGCCAGGTAAGTGTCTGCATTTGGTCCTATCCCGGCTTGGGGACGCGAAGGAGGGAGTCCAGCCGCGCCTGTCAGGCTGCCCGCCCCCTTCCCCCTCCCCGGGAGAGCTCTGATGTTCCCCGCGGTGGTGGAAGAGGGTGTGTGGGTGTCAAGGACTCACAGCCCGGGTTCTGCTGTCAGCTGGAAATGGACGAGGGTTCCACATTCGGTTTCTAAAGAGGGTGAATTGCGAGCTCGGTTGGGGGGCGGGAGGTGAAGGGGAGAAAGAGGAAAAAGAGATGCGGGTGAGGGGTTACCGAGCCAGGACCGACCTTGCTTGAAAGGAAAGGAGACGTGGCAGGCAGGGAAGTCGGAAAGATGAGGCAAGGGCGGGAGGGGCTTCTCAGCAGTCGGGGCCCTTTCACTGGAGTCTGGGGCCCTTTCTGCAGGAAAGGGGGTTTGTTCTCATTTGATTTTCGGCCGGTCTTCCGAAGCTTTGCCCTGGGGGCAGCAGCCTCCGATGAGGGTGGGGTATTTCTCCGCCCGCAGTTTTCTCCAGTGGGTGCTGGAGAGAAGGATAAGAAGGAAGAGGGATGTAGAGGGGATACGGTCGGGCTGGGGGTGCGCGAGATAAGATTTCTCCCGGGGTGGGGGGCTGCAGCTGGGCGTTTGGGGTTCCAGGGTCGGGTCACCATGGGATACGGGCTCGGGCTCTGGAGACGAAGAGAAAAATCCAAGAAGCCGGCAAAGAAAATCACCCCCCCGCCACCACCCTTGGCACCGTACCCCTCCCCCCAGGCCCCACCACTCCCCGCACCGCCTCCCCCGGCCGCCTCGTGCTGCCCCCTGCGTTGGGACGACCGACCCACGGCTCTGATTGGTCGGAGACCGGGAGGGGGAGCCGAGGGCCGGATTGGCTGGCGGGGCCAGCGCAGGGCGGGGCGGCTGATTGGCGGAGCTGGCCGAGGGGCGCGCCGCTGATTGGCTGGGGACGAGGAAGCAGGAAGGAGGGCGGCGGAGGCTCCGCTCTCGGGGAGTTTGTGGGGGAACCGCGAGCGGCGTAGCGGATCCCGGAGCCCGGCCCCCGCCGCCAGCCCGTCCGGCTGCCTGCCCCGCCCGTCCGGCCTCCGCCGTCCGCCCGCCCCGGCCAGGCGCGCCCGCCCCCCCGACGGCCCCGCCCGGCCGCGGCCCCCGCTCCGCCCGCTCGGCCCCGGCCCCCAGGAGGAGGCGCTGACGCAGCAGCGTGGAGCCCGGGAATTGAGCGCCCCGGGGGGTTCCAGCCGCCGGATTCTAGCCCGGCCGGGGCCTGCGGGCGCCCAGAACCGCGCCGTCCGCGCCGCCCGTCCTGGTGAGCTAGGGGCCGGGGTCGAGGAGGGGGAAGGGGCGAGCGGGCGGGAGCGAGCGAACAAGGTAGGCGGACAAGCGAAGGGGAGAGGACCGGCCGCCCGTCAGCGCGCCCCACCGAGCGCGCCGCGCCGCCGCCCCCGCCAGCCCGGGAAGGGACGGACCGACGGACGACGCGAAGCAGGTGCGGCCGCCCGCCCTCTTGCGCCACCTCCCTCCCCTGGGTCCGGCGCCACGGTCCGCCATCGGGGAGCGCGGCGCGCCTCGAGGTGACAGCCCTGGGGGCCGCCCGCCTCGCAGGCCGGGGGCGGGGTGGGTGGTGGCCGCAGGGTGGCAGCTCGGCCGTGCGCCGGCGGCGCGGGCGTCCCGGACTGCGGAGGGCGGGAGGAGGACGCCGGTCGTTTGCTCGCCGCGGCGGAGCCGGGTTGCCTCGGTGTGCGCGGGCGGCGAGGCCCCCGCCGCGCCCCCTCCCCCATCGCGGTCCCCGAGGCAAGGGGCCGCGGCCGGGGGCGGCGCCGCGGGATCGCTCGCTCAGGGTGGGGGGCGCCCTTCCTCGCTGGTAGCTGACCGGTTATTGCCGGAGGGGGGCAGAGAATGGGGGCTCTGCCGGGAGGGGGGCGATAGTGTAGACCCGATCCGATCCGGCTGGAAGGAAGGGAGGCGCCGAAGACGGAAGGGGACCGGTTCGAACAGCGAGTGTGGGCCGCGGGAGGCCCGGCGGGGACCGCGCGGGGCGGCGGCCGAGTCCGAGGCGGGGCGGGGGGAATCGAAGTTGTCAGACCGCCTCCAAGTGACAGCGGGACCCTGTGCTCGCGGCCCAGCCTGGCCATGCCCTGCCCGCCCCGCCGCCTCTCCTCCGGGGCCGGGGGCCGGGTCAGGTCGGGCCCGAGGGGCCCGCTTGGCAGTAAAGCGCCGGACAAAGGCGGCGCCCGAGCGGGCGCAGGTAGTGGCGTCGGGGAGGGGAGCATGTCGGGGGCACCCACCCCGTGAGGCGGGCGACATGACCGGACTCTGTCCGGGGGACTGCGGGGGCCAGGGCTCCCACCTGGAGGAGCTGCGGCACTGGCTCTAGGCTCCAGCGGCTGATCTCCTCAAGGCTCTGGGAGGAGTGGGGTCGACTCGGCCAAGACGGAGGGGCTGGGGTGGGAGTGTGCGCACCGAGCGCCCTGGCCGGTGGTGACCCGGCTGGGGGACACCCAGGCGACAGTCCGATGAGACGCTCTAGAGCCTGCCAGCTATGAGGAATTTTCAGCCAGCCAAGTGTGCCTATGGGGCACACTCTATGGGCAGAGGTTTAACTCCACCTGGGATGTCTCCCAGTTGTCCATTTGTCGGCAGTTTTAAGAGCTCAGAAGCCTACTTGGATTGAGACTAGGACTGGAACTAGTGCGCCGGTGATTCCTCCACAACTGCCTTCAGCACTTTTCTTAAGCCAAGAAGGCACCCACTTAGGGAAATGAGGAGCTGAGCTTATAAATCGAGACAGAAATTTAAAGATAAAATAAAATAAGGTTTCCATTTCTTCTTTTTGCCACCTGAAAACATCCCCCCTCCCCCTCCCCGTCTTTCCACAAAAAAGGAGAAAAGGGCCTCAGAGGGACACCACAGTCCTTGGCCAGCTGGATGATACTTGGGAACCACTGACTTGAGCTGTGAGTGCCTCTAACCCCACCAGTGACCAACTAGGCTGGATCCTGTTTATTCCTTTGTGAAAATCTACTCAGAGCTCATGTGACCCCACACCTAAAGGTCTGGGAATTTGGGATTGCAATGACAGGGACACTCATGCAGTTTACAACAGGCACTTTTGCTGAGAATGTGTGTTCACAGTTGTACCTCTGTGGGACTAGTTAGGAGCTGTTCTCATCTGTGGTTGGCTGTAAGTGCACCCTGAGAAAGCTACCTGTCAGCTGTGCCAGAGCGGTAGTAGGGCATAAAGTTAATGCATGACTACCCCATCCTCCCCCAGGAGGGTCTAAACCCTAGTCTGGGCAGAGTTGATACTTGTGGGAAAGGGAGATAATACTTCATGCAGGAGACTAAAGTTTGTCCAGAGAATTTAATTGTATGTCTAAAACCCAGAGAAGGTTGGAGAATCTCAAGTCCTGTGTGCCTTCTCTGGGCTATGTCTGATTTCTTTTGGTACCAGTCAGAAAGGGTGAGCTGGTCTGGCTGCTGGAATGTGAAGGGAAGTTGCCAAAATAGAAAAATAGCATTTCTCTCATTGATGAGGCACTTACCTGGTAGGAGACTCATACTAGTCAGATCAGTGCCTAGGAGGGCTGGCTGTGGAGACTTGAGCCAGCAATGAAGTTCTCTTTTTGATATCTTATTCCTGTCCTTTCTGCATCCTGGCTGTCCTCATGTCAGGCCTTTTGTTGTCAAGGCTTCCTTTTCCCTCCTGCTTCCATTGACACTTCTAATCCAGTCTGTACCCAGCTACCAGATCTTTCTTCCTAAAGCATCCCTTTCTTATGTCACTTCATTAGCCACAAAATTTGCCATGACTCTCCTTTACCTGCAGTCTGATCCTAGACACTGTCCTTAAAACTCTTCCCTAACCGTGCCATGTACCTTTCAGTCCCTGCACCTTTGCTCCTTCATCTCCCACCCTCTTCTTTCCTCCCACTTGTCTATAGTCTTGCTCTTGCTCAGGCCAAAGTAGTCATCTGCTCAGAGGATTTTCTAACATGGTATCTTCTTGAGTGGTTTTATAGGTTGAAAGTTTAAGGACAGGAACAACATGAGTATTAAACCTTTCTGTGTATGTGTGTGAATATTCCAGTGTTTCGCACAGGATGCTGTGCACATCATTTTTGTTGAATGAATAAGTGCAGTTGGCTGCCGAATTGAGAACAGAAGGGAAACCTTCCCTCCACTTTCTCAAGAAATGTTCAATATGGAGTCCTTGGGGGGGTTTCTGATCTTTTCTGTGAAAGGAAAATAGATAGGGCATGTTTAGGGGGCTCTAGCATGGGAAATTTATCTGCTGTTTCTGGTATTTCTGCAAGTGAAGAGTCAGTCCTGTGGATTGCTCACATGACACCATATAGACATGAATTGGAAAAGATCCGTAATCCTATTTTCCTCCTACCCCAACAGACAGTTGTCTGTACTCGGCTTTGCTGTTCTTATGCAATTTTCCTTGTTGTCCATGCTAAACGAATCCATATGTTTTATCTCTTCTCAATCCGGGTGTAAATGAGAAAACACAATTTGAGAACAAAAAAGAAAAGTAATCCTGGCTCTGGCTCATGGATGGGACTTCTAGGGTTCGTTTTGTAGAAGGTGTTTTGGGGGTTATCACTGACTGGAGGCATGATCAACCCCATCTTAGACCTGTCAGAAAGGAAAGTTGTGGTCCCAGCTCTCTCAGAACTTCATTTGTGTTCACCATCAATTCTGGTGGACTATGGAGGAAATGGAAAAAAGGTCTGGTGACTTTTTTTGGTACTGGGAATTGAACCCAGAGGTACTTAACCACGGAGCTACATCCCTAGCCTTTTTAAAAAATTTTAGAGACAGGGTCTCACTGAGTTGTTGAGGCTGTCTTTGAACTTGTAGTCCTCCTGCCTCATCCTCCCAAGCTGCTAGGATTACAGGTGTGTACCACTGGGCCCAGTTGGTGACTTGTTTGAGGTTAGACAGTAAAAAAACATTTGCATTCATCCCTTTTCCCCAAATCTCCCTTTTGTGCCCCAGTTTGATGATGAACGGATCAGCATTTCCCTTCTAAGTGGGAAGCCCAACCCCTTATAGTTGCTATGACAATGCAGACCTGCTCCCTGTTAATTAAAAAACAACAACAAAAATCCTACTACTTCTCTCCCTTCTACCATAACAGGAGAAAGCCTACCTCACAAGGCCTCTCCCGTTGGGCATTCTCCTCAGCAGCTCAAGCTATTTTCTGTGTCCTTTCCTCTCTTCTTGGGGATTGTCTGAGTTTCTTCATCCTGAGCAAATTGTGCCCCTTTTGGAGGCAGCAGCTCCTGGAGCACTTCTGTCCAGAAGGAGTGAAAATTCTTGTTCAGTTATTCATTTGTAATGCCAATTAAAACCAGCAATTAAACCCTCCTCTCTTTTTTCCACTTGGGTTCGAAATAGTGCCCTCCACGCCTTCTCTTATAATCAGAGGTATGAGTTGGGGAGCATTTGCCATCCATTAAGGAAATTTCAGTAGACCTGGAAGGGATTCAACCTTGTAGCAGAAATACTTCAAATTGGAGTTCTGTGGGGATTTGCAAATTATTTATTTTCATTTCTCACCACCTCTCTGTCCCAGCATCCAAGAGGACTTACGTGTGTTCATTTTATCTATTCTTATTCCTCTTGGCCTTGCTTCAGCAACATCTGGCCTCAGCACCCTGTCTCAAGGTGAGTCATTAAGGAAAAAAAATCCTAAGGAAAAATGAATCTGTGGAGTTGAGAAGTAGCCTGGGTTGAACTAAGGCTGCCAGCTGAAGCTGCTGGGTTTATGGAGCATTATATGAACAGGCTGGACATTAAAGGGCCTTCTTTTTATGAATGGGATGTGAAGAATGTAAATAAAGCAGCATCTCTCAATGGGGAAGCATTTTCCATAAGCAGTACTACCCCTGCCCAAGTATTTATGGGAATTTGCTAGCATAGTCTGGCAAGGATCACTTCCTTTGTGAACTTGTCATTGTGCTGGGGACTTTGGAGGGACAAGGAGAGAGTGCTTTGGTTCTGAGGGCAGCCCTAGCACTCCTGCTCTGCAGGTCTCCTGCCTTGACTTGATAGGTCAGCTAAGGGCTGAAGTGCCTTTTAATGCTGAAGAAGTGGAAACTACCATGTGTAGTCAAGAGTGCACAAAGATTAGAAGCATAGATGCCTGATGTGCCTGGGGCCCACACTTCTGTAACTCCTTAGGCCTCTCCAGGACAGGGCATGGGAGGTCCTAGATGATGAAATCCTGCCTTATTTTATGGGAGGCATCTAACTGGAGTGAAATGTACTGGTTTGAATTTCAGCCCCTTTATGGTTCCCTAGCCCACCTTCTGGTACTGCCACTAATGAGCAGTAAAATGAGTAAAAGTGAGATGAGGAAGAGAGCAGCTGTAGACTGCAGACAACATACTCAGGGCCAGCCAGTTTCAGGCTCTTCATACCACCAAGTACTGTCCTGCCCTCGGGTTCCAATGGGGAGTGTGGGTGTCTTGCCCCTGGTGACTTGGTCCAAAAACAGGGGACCAAGGCCTGTGGGTTTGGATGTGCTATCACATCCAGGCCTTGGTGTTGTGTCCTGGGAGGTGCTCATCAGATTCCCTTTCCCCAGTGGAATATATCTGCAAGGATGGTTATTCACCCAGCTCAGTGTCCTGCGCACAAAAATAGCATTGTCCTTGAGATTCTCTACCAGAGTTTGTCTCGGCCTGGCTGATGTGAATTTGAAACTTATTTCTAAGGAACCATGACCAACTTACCTAATGAAAAAACAGATGACTTTTCTTAGTCAACGGTTATCACCGCCAGGTAGGGACTTGAGTCTAATTCCTCTTGCCCCAGTTCCTTTTCCAATAGGTTGGGGAGGGGAGATGTTTGATCTCCGCAGGCCTTGGGAATCAGATCCAGTGTCTTTCTACCTTTCTTCTGACCCCAAAGATCTCACAGACTCCCTGCCTCCATCCACACAACTCTTTCACTTCACTACTCCTGCAGAGAAGAGGGATGACCCACACTTAGACCCTCTCCAGCGGTAGCTACTTGACTGAAGTTTGGGGGTGACTTGGTTTGTTAATTACATTCCCTTGTGGCCATGTGGTTTAGAAGTGAATTCTTGGTTTTTAGAGGATCTTTGTAGGAATCATGAGAAAGTTATTAGAATGCTATTTAATGCCAAGGGATCCTGACAAGTGTGGTAGACTAAAGGATGGAGTCATGTTTCTACTATGGTTAGGGTTGGCTGGGCCCTCCTCAGTAGTGAGAAGTGTCCCCTGCTTTGTACCTGAAGGGACTCACAGTTTGGACAGAATGTAGAAAAGATACTAAAAATGGTGAAATGGCTACAAGAGGTGATCTTTAGGGAAAATTCAAAGTATTGGAATTAATTTGTCCCACAGAGGTAGCTAACATGCAGTGACTGTGACTCTGTACATTAAAGTGGCTGTCTAGAGTATGATGACCAGTTTTTAAGTCTTAATTGTAGTCTGGAGGAAGAGGATTTCATCTGGTGCAAGAGACATGCATAGATGCTTTGGGGAAGTTCATAGACTCATGTCTTTGGAGCCATTACTGCTTTTTAGGACGTAAAATTGGCTAAAAGCGCATGTAAGAGTTCATTGGGAACTTTGGGCCAATTTTTCTGTAGAAACAATTTTTAAAATTATGTTCCCTGGCCAGCCCACAGGTGACCTTTAAATGGAATACACCTTCAATCTCTTGCTGAAAACTCAGGAAAAATTAACAATATGTTGTAATGGCAGTAATTAAAGCAAGAGAGGCAAAAAAAAGTTGACTGTGTAAGTTATCTTGAATGTTGGTAAGCCACACAGCATCTATCCTGTGAGGCTCTAAATAGAGGCAGCAAGTAGGAGTGTGGGCTTTGGAACAGACAACTACCTGGAGGTCCCACCTCTGCCCTCCTTCACCATGGCAGTTGTGGCAAGTTCTTCTAATTCTTTGTACCTGTTTCTTCGACTTGAGGACCAGATGGTTAAAATCTATGTCACAAGGCTCTCATGAGCATGGATGAGTCTTTTTTCCCCTCTTTTGTGGTACTGGGGATTGAACCCAGGGCCTCAGCACATGCTAGGCAAACACTTTACCACTGAGCTACATCCCCAGCGTAGAGGAAATGGTGAATGCAATGTGCTGAGGGTGGTGCTGGGTACATAGCAAGTATGTGACGAGTTAGTTGTCCAGTTACAATAGACTGTTCTGCACACTTAGGGGACTTGGGGCTGATAGCACTAACTCTGGTTCTTTGCTGATGATTTCACCTTCACATGTGTAACATTGTCTAGGCACAAGTGTGCCTAGCACTATACTCACTCATTTAATGGTTTGGGATAACAAATGGAACATTTTCCTGAGTACCTGGGCAAGTTCAGAGAGAGAAAAGGATGGGAGGAAAGTTGTGCTGTGTAAATAAGAACTTTCCCAAAAGTAACCCTATTGTATTAAGGTACCCTTAATGGATTAGGTTGAAGAGGCACAGTGGACTCCTGGGATGGGGATTAAGGGACTCTTGTCCTGGACTCCAAGTAGTACCATTATTCTAGTTTAGAAATGTTACACAGCTTGAGCATCCCTGATGCAAAAATTTGAAATTCTCAGGTTGTACTCCAGTTTTAGATTTGGGAGTATTTTAGAGTTTGAATTTTCAGATTAGGGATGATCAACTGGTAAAGTCTATGCACAGGTTTAAAAAAATAACTCAGAAATCTGAAGCACTTGTATTTCTAAGGAATTCTGAACTTGGGGGCAGGAGAAGGTGGGCAGCCAGATCTTCATCCATGCAACAAGCTCTTATTAAGCCTGTGGATGGAATTTAGTGGCAAGGAGGGCAGAACTGACCGTCTTCAGTTTGCATCTTGTTGCAAGTGGTACTAGTAAATTAAGTAAGAGGTAATCATATTAGGTCAGCTCACTTTGGTGGGGTCTTCCTTGTGATTTGCTCCTGCCAGTGAAGTGTGAAGTCCTGATCTTGGATCTTGTTCCTCATGGTTGACTCATTCAGGAGGTTAGTATTCTGTTGGGAAGATCTAAGGGAGAGCCCCCATCTTGGGCTGGGCAGCCAGTTTTTCTGTTTAGGAATAAAGATAGCATTTTCAGTCTCAGCAGGCCATCTTAGAAAACTAAGCTTTTGGTTTCTGGAGTGTCCTGGTGATTGTGGTGTTTTTGTGTGTGTTTTATGGTGCTGGGGATTGAACCCAGGGCCTCACACATGCTAGGGAAGTGTTTTGCCAAAGAACTACACATCCCCAGAACTGTCCTGGTGGTTGAATCAATGCACGAATCTTTTTGCTGCTCCTGGGCAAGTTCATAGAGCAAGTTGGTGAGCTGTTGGCAGGTTTTTTTGAAGGATGGTGTATTGGTAGCATGAGGTTTCCCCCTGTTTTGCTGAGAGCATAATGCTGAACTTTAGGGTGCTCTATCCTCATTCCTTTTTTATTTCTCCCACACTATTAACTGCTCAGAGCAAATGGGTCCTGTTCCAAGTGTTGCTTCTGGGCCCAGCCTGGACAGTGTGGCATCTGGATGGAAGGGTCTGAAAGAGCCTTAGCCTGGAATTCCTGTGCCCTCAGCTTAGAATAATTCTCCATGGAGAGGAAGGATGGATTGTATAGAGGAAAATGAGGGGTGGGGAGGGGGTGGGGGGAAGGAAAGATAATAGAATGAGGCAAACATCATTACCCTATGTACATGTATGATTACACAAACGGTGTGACTTTACCTCCTGTACAACCAGAGAAATGAAAGTTGTACCCCATTTGTGTACAATGAATCAAAATAGTAATAAAAGAATAATTCTCCATGGAGGGGTGAGGCTGGGGAAAGCTGCATTTATCTGCTGCTGCAAGACTTCAGCCTTTGTCTGTTGCCCCTTCCTCTATCCTGCTGGGCTTTTGTCCCATAGTACACCTGGCTTGAGGTAGCCCCTCGGTGAACATTTGAATGAAATCCATGTACAGATGTTCCCCCTGCAAAACTCTTGATCAAGCTGTGAACCCTCCATCACAGCCTTGTCACAGTACACTGTCTTGCCCTATCTTCTATCAGCCCATGCTTCAGTTTCTCAGTTTTTTTTTTTTTTTTTTAATTAGCCCTTAGCCTAGTACATGTAGGGGAAGCAAGGAAAAGAATGGCTCGAATTGAGCACCTACTGTATACTAGGCACTCTGCACACATTCTGATTTAACTTAATCATCACAACAGTCTTGGTGTGTGGACAAGAAAACCGAGGCTCAGAATTCAAGCCCTTGACCAAGCTGAGTGGCTTCTAATCTAGTATGGGTATCACCTCTATTTGGGGGCCAGCCAGATGTTGACTGAATAGGCAAAGGTCACAAGAGGTGCTGGGTCTTGGGAATGAGTTGGGGATGCTCTGGCTTAGCTGAGCTAGTGCCTGCAGATATCGTCAACCTCATGATCATAGGAGCTGTATACTGGGAAGAGATAGGGGAAGGCAGATTGCCTGAGGTAGGAACTTAGACCTTAAAAGAAAATTCCTGAAGACTAGTTTGTATTACACATGATTACCTTCCAATTTGTCAGAGTTTCTTAAAGGGGAACACTGGTATGACTAAAATACAGTGCTCTCTCTATACTGCCCTGGCTCAGGGATCTCAGGATCAATATGTAAACCCAAGGGGTGCCCTCTTGTCTCTACATCCTCAGTCCCTCTGTAGGAAGGGTCCTGAGTCAAGAATAGGGCATTGGCAATTCATAACCCTGTGAAACAATTCTATCAACTCTGCTGTTGGTACCTTCCTAATCTTTGTTTTCTAACATACAGCGAGGGATCTATAGCCTAAGTTAGAACTCTCCCTCCCTACTGGGATCTGGTTGCCTTTATGGTGACAGGATGTGAAATATCTGTCTTTAGCTCTGGATCTTGAAGTGGAGGTTCTGGACATTTGGGTGCAACCCTGAGCCTCTGTGCCTGGTCTCTCTTGCTGGGCTGGCCAAGAGTGGACATAGACCTTGCCTTTATGAGATGGGACTGAACCTTCCCAGCATGGCTGCTCCTGCTTCTCTATGACATGTGAGGAGCAGGTCGTCTGACAGACCATAAACAGAATTGGCACCTTCGCACATTGTGGGGGTAAGCCCTGCTCCTTAGATGGTCACCAGACCTGAAGGCACTTAAAAACAAGCCTGTGCAGGCTGAGGATATAGTTTATTATTGAGAGCACTTGCGTAGCATGTGGGAGACCCTAGGTTCAATCCCTAGCCTGTGTCAAGATGAGCCAAGCCAGTTCCCTTTGATTGTATATCATGCTTCCTGTTTCTAGGATCCAGCATGGTTGCAGGGTGAATTGAGGACCTACAGCAAGTGAAGCTGAGTAGATACCAAGGAGGTGGGGCTGGTGGCCAAGGTCACTGCTTTCAGGAGCTCTGTACTGCTAAAGCTGGGCAGTTGCACTTGAAGCCTTAGTCAGATGCTGGAGCAGGCAAAAATACATATCCTTTAACCCCAAACTGGCTTTGGTCTTGCCCTTGCCCTTACTCTCTGAGGAATTCACGTTCTGAGTGGAACTGTTGTTCAGGATCTGCTCCTGCCCCTCTTCTGCGTTATAAACCAAGACCCCACCCCCCAACCCCCAATACGGGCTCTGCAAGGAAAAAAAGCAGTGTCATCATCTTACCTCTGGTTGGATACTTGGGTTTTCCTGTTGGAATAGTAGCAGAGCAAATTTCAGGTGCAGACTGGGTTTTGGGGTTTTAGTGGCACGAGGGGCTGGCTTCCCTGTTGATGCTACTCTGGGCTCCTGCTAACTCCTCCTCTCTGCTAGGCTTCTACAGTGACTCACCATCCTCACTACCATCCTGCAGGTTGGTGTGTATCCATTTTAGCTGAGGAACCTGAAGTTCAGAGAAGTGAAGTTAAGTTGATCATGAAGGGAAGAGTAAGGATTTATTTTTATGTTTGTATTTTTACCATGCTGGGGATGAATCCCAGAGCCTTGCGCGTACTAGGCAAGCACTCTACCACTGAGCCACACCTCCAGCCCCAGAGCCAGCCTTTAAATCCATATCTGCCTACCTCAGTGCTTTGGTTCTTTTGTTTTTTACTTTCAAGAGACTCAAGGGAAACCAACACCTTTACCTGGCTTTAATAAGAACAGCAGCTCCTACTGTTTTTTCCATGAAGTAATATCTACTAAAATGCCTCCCTTTGTGCTCTTACTGCTTTTCTTTTCTGATAGAAGATTCAAGAAACTCGGTACTTCTGACGAGTGTTACTCCTTTCACAGTGGGAGAGGTTATGCCAAGAGTGAACGTGGAGGAGGGTAATGCTTAACTCACCTCAGTTAGCTTCAGCTCTAATTGGAGGGAGGTATCTGCGGCAGTGCCATTCCTGGTCTCACCAAGGTGATATCTGGTCTGTTCTTACTCAAGGCCCATGAACACTCACTCTCCATTAAAAACAAAGCAGAATTTTAAGTGTGGTAGGAAAGATCCCCAGTCTTGAGACCCTGAAGATGGGGGTACCAGGTGTAGCCAAAGCTGAGTGTATAAGGGGAGAGTAGGGACCAAGGCTAAGGGCCTTGGCCTTCCCTGTGTAGCTTCTGCTTGTGGGGGGTGATCTGTGTTCTGACCTTTCCTTAGGCCTCTACCCTCATTTTCTCCTCAGCAGTGCCTTCAGACCTCTGAGTTCCCTTGTTTGAGCCTTCAGCTGGTCACACAGCTTCTTGCCCATGTTCTACCTGCACTGGTAGCAGTGGTATATGGTGCTGTGCAGCTTGAAGACAAGAAACAGGACATCTCACCTGTTCTTCCTCTGTGGGGATGACCTCTTCCAGCCCTGGACAGCTTAGGCAGTACTGGGGCCCAAACTTCACATGACACTTAACTAAACCTTATCTTGTTATAGATTTTGAAACTAGTGCACCTCAGGTGGAGATGACCTGTTTGTTGACTTCCAAGTATACTTGTGGGGATTTTGGATTCAACCTGTGGTTCTCTTGAGTTTTGGGCCTGGAGACTGACTAGCCAGCCACTGTTCTTCATAGCAGCTGTTCAGAACTTAGGACAGTCATACTGGTTTTCTCTAATGAGAGCTTGCACCATCTAAGTGAGAAGTGGTACACCCTAGGGAGTCCCTTATAGGAGCCTTCCTCAAAGGGGCCTGGATTACCTGTGCCTAGGAGGATAGGAATCCCAGAAAGGAGGAGGGCAGTGGTAGAAAATTCCTGGATGAGCTAGACGTAGTAGGGGCAGCAGGAGAGTTCATAGGACTAGAATGGGATCCGATCCTACTGCTTTCCCGGGATTATCTTCCCCCATCAAGCCCAGTTGAGCTATCCCTTACATGTTAGAGGGGCCCTGACAAGTTCAGAGCCCCTCCACCCAGCCCCACCCTCGGGAAAAGCTGCAGCTGAGATTCTCACAGGCGCATCAAAGCATGACTCACACCTGCCCTCTTCTTCCCTTTCCTGGTATTGGAGTGCATCAGAGGCAGGCAGCAGAGACCCCAGCCTCTCTTCAGGATAGTGACTCGCCTGCCCTGAGGCACCACATGAAAGTTGGGAGTTGTTTTGCAATGTGCTTTAATGGCGGGCTGTTTTCACCCATGACTACATGATGAGCATTCAGATTCAGAGGAGGCTAGCAAGAGACTCCTGTGCTTGATTTGGAAATGGGACTTGTACCCTGTGATTTAGAGGCTTCCCAGATGTCTGCCCCCTGGGTTGTCCCTCAGGGACTGGAGAATTGAATGGGAAGTTAAAGAGCAATGTTCTCTACAGGGAACACATTCTCAGGAGACAGGCTCTTGAAAATGGAATAATTTATAGTCAGGGCACTGTCTCTCCTTCCCACCTCTCCCTGCTTGGAACCTTTTGTATGCTGACAGGAAGCCTCCCAGAGACGGGACAGGTATTCCTGGACCTGGTGACCATACACCCAGCAAACTGCTGAGGAACAGGCCAGTCAGTCCTTCCCTGCTAAGAGTTCTTCCACAAGCCTGGCCTGTACTGACTCTTTCTCCCACCTACCCACTCCTTGCTCTGTACTTGGTGTCCATGTCCTCAAAGGCCACAGGCCCAAGTGACCTCAACCTTGGCTCCCAGCCATTTTTAGGCCCAGCCCCTTTGGAAATAGGACCTGTTGAAGGACTTTAGCCCCTGCTCCACTGCATTTTCTGTTCACTCAACCTCCATCTTCAGGCCCCTTGCAGGTAAGAGGCTAGACCTGGGCTTTCCTGGAAAATAAGATCTGCTGCTGCTGTTGCTTGCTTCTCACCTCTAGCACCAGGTGTCCTCTTTTGAGAAAAGGCCCACGGGTCTTAAGCAACTGGGGTGCTTTGAGAGTGAAAGGAGGCATTGCTAATAAGTGTCCTGAGCAGTCAGGGGCAGTGGTCACTCTGATAACAGGAAAGAGTCTTATTGAGTCTAGGAGATGCTGAGGATTTTTAGGAACTTGCTTTTTCTGTATCTCAGGAATGAATGAATTTTCCTCCTGTGACTCTCTTTTGCCTGGGGCCCAAACTCTGGACAGTGGCAGATCCGCACACATGGCCAGAGCAAAACCTGTGCCTCTCCTTTCCAGTTTTCCAAGTCCTTTCTCAGAGGTGAGGGTTGCCCATGCTGCTTTCAGCTGTGTTTTCTGAGTACCCTTTCTCAATTAGTTCAGCATGTCTCTGGAGAGAAGGTGCCCCCCACCATTGGCGCAAGGCCTCAGCAGTGAGGTGGGAAGGACTCGTCTCCAGACTTGGGACTTTCAGGGTTAAATCCCAGCCCAGCAGGGACTGCTCCCAGCTCTGAGTTAGTGTGAATAACAATAGCAATTGGGAGACTAAGCTGAAAAGCCCAGGCCTGCTGGGTGGGGAGGGGTCAAGGGGTGCCTAGTGAGTGGGGAGCATTGTCTGGCACCTCACTTGGCAGCCTCGGTGCTTTGGGTTGGAAAGTAGATAGGAAGTGAACAGCAGTAGTCTCTGACCACCAGCTCCCA
This sequence comes from Sciurus carolinensis, assembly GCF_902686445.1. Lineage (NCBI taxonomy): Eukaryota > Metazoa > Chordata > Mammalia > Rodentia > Sciuridae > Sciurus > Sciurus carolinensis. The sequence continues at coordinate 111,897,273 of NC_062214.1, read as the reverse complement.
ACCCCCTGCGGTTCTGAGGGTCTGCGTTGCCTTCTTTATAAGCCCCCTCTGGGTTTTTTACTCAGAACTGGGACTCAGGCTACCCCAAGTGTATGATGTCGGGGAGTGTTTTGCCAAGCTGTGAAGTTATGGGATTATACCTGGTTGTGGGCATCTCTCTGGAGCCCTGAGATTCCACCTCCCCCATCCTGCCTGTGGTCTGACTGATTGCCTACCAAGAGGGAGAACCAAGGGACAAGGCAATCCTGCTTTGTCTCCTGTGTTAATTGTTCTCCCCAAGGAGTGTGCTGATCCTAGCCTTGATGACACTCTTCCTCTGTCAGGATTCATTTTGGGTTGCCTTTCCCTGCAATCTGAACTGAAGTGGTGTTGGCTTCTTCTAAGACTGACTGAGACCTCCCAGTTATGGGCTCCTCAAAGCCAGGCCTCACCCTTCTTCAGGCTTTTCTAGCAAGATCCAATTATGGCATTCCTAACTTATATATCAGAATCCTCAGGGGCTGGACTTGGCCTCCTTTATGCTACAACCCAGTTCCTCTCTCATCTCTTCATTGTCCCTCTCTTTATCCTCCTGTGAGTTGGGGGAGTGGCCGATAATGCTTTGGTAATACTTGAAGGAATAGGTGGGCTCCTATCCTGCAGTGAGTATCTGGTGGGAGGAGAGCATATAGAGAGGTCAGACACTTTGCCTCTGTTTCCTCCTGTCCAATGGTTCTGGGGTCTGTGGTGTATCTTGGGTTCTCCAGGGCCTTAGTTTATAGGGAACCTGGATTGAAAGTGAAGTGGAAAAACCAGTCCTTGCACAGCTGTTGTTCGCTTGTTCCACTGGACCTTTGTACACTGGAAGTGGGGGGGTGGGGCAGGTTCTAGGAAAATCCAGCCTGGAGACAGAGTAGGGGTGGGCCAGAGTTACCACAGGTGAATCTGGATGGGCTGCAGTGGGAGAGAAAGAAGGCAGGGGCAGGCCAGGGCAGGCTCCTCTCATTGCCTGCCTTATGTCCTGCAGGTTGGAGGGACTCCATGACACATACTCGAAGGAAGTCCCTTCCTGTGCTGAGTTCAGGCCCCACTGGGCACCAGGAGCCCCTGCAGATGGAAGACAACAGTATGGAACAAGGGGCTGAGGGTGCGGAGCCAGGCATGCCTGAGAGTCCTGGGCACCTCACCGGGCGCCGCAAGAACTACCCACTGCGTAAGCGCTCATTGGTTCCCGAGAAGCCCAAGGCCTGCAAAGTATTACTGACGCGCCTGGAAAATGTGGCTGGTCCACGAAGTGCAGATGAGGCTGATGATCTACCCCCTGACCTGCCCAAGCCCCCCAGCCCTGCCCCATCCAGTGAGGACACTGGTCTTGCACAACCCCGCAAGAGGCGTCTGGCCTCCCTTAATGCGGAGGCCCTCAATAACCTGCTGTTGGAGCGAGAGGACACCAGTAGCCTGGCCAATGCCCGCCGCAGTCGAGGGGGAGATCCCCACCGAAGCCGGGACCGTGATCGAGCCACTGGGCCTGGTCCTCCTCCAAGAAGCGGCCTCGGCTGGGAGATGTAGGAGAGGGAAGTCCAGACTTGTCCCCAGAGCCAGCACCAGATGAAAGTGCCCGCAGAGATGGAGATTCAGCTCCCAAGAGACTGGCTAGCTTGAATGCGGCCGCTTTCCTGAAGTTGAGCCAGGAGCGGGAGCTACCCCTTCGACCTCCTCGTGCCCATGCAGAAGCAGATGGGCGTTCCGCTGAGCCCCTGGCACCCAAGGTCCTACGACCAAAGTGGACCAAGGTCAATGGCAAAAATTATCCCAAACCCCGGCAGGGGCCCAGCTCTGGGGAGCCTGCAGCCCCACCTGGCTGGCAGGAATGCCCTGATGAGCCATGGTCATCTGCCACTCCTCGTGGGCCATCCGTCCAGCCACCTCATCAGCCCCTGAGCAAGGCTCTGGAGAGCCCCATGGGGCTGCGCTCCCACCTGCCTCTGCTGATGGGGGGTCAGGCTGCCCTGAAGCCAGAACCTGGGCGTCCAGGCGAGGAGTCACCTGCCCCCAAGCAGGAACTGCATCAGCCCTCTTTCCCTGCACCTCAGCTGTCCCCTCTGCCAATGCCTGGCAACCCTGCCGACTATAATGGCTTATGTGGAGGACCCGAGCTCACTGCACTAGGCAGCTTCTACTTGTACTGTGGCCAAGATGGACTACAGTGTGGGAGCTACTCTGCCTGCCCCATGCTCCCTGAAGGCAAGCTCTCTCCAGTGGCTGCCCCTAATGAGGGGCTTCTCTTGGCCCCTAGCTCAGTGCCCTCAGGCACCCCTTTCCAGCACCCTCCCTGGAGCTCATCTCGATACTGCTCCAGTGAGGACACTGGAGTGAATGGCTACAGCGTTTGTGGAGTGTTGCCCCTGTCTCTTACCCACATTGGCACTACCTGTGGTGGCTGCCCCTACAAAATGCCTTTTGCAGCAGGTAAGCCCTTTGGGAGATGGGATATGCTGGGCAGTCTTTTGGATATGGCATCCCAGGAGGCTGAGTGGTGGTTCCAGGCAGGGGCTTCTTTGGGTCTAACTATTACCGAGAAGGTAGAAGGCTTTGAAAAAGGAGGACTTAACTAGTCTGCCTCAAGCCTAGGAGCATTCCCACAAAAAGAACCCCATATTTAGCTCTTGTGGACTACTCCGTCCAGGCTGTTAATGGAGATATCTTGACCTGACAGATAGCATTACATTGGTGGAGGGTACAGGAGGGCCTGTCCTCCTTCCTCTTTGGGATTTCCATTATTAGACTCTTAGGTATTAAAATTAGGGTTTACCAAGTTGTTCCCAGGTCTTTTTCCCCCACCTCCCCTTGAGGAAAGCTAGAATTACTTTCTAGGAGTCCAGACCATCTTCACACTGACTGAATCCAACATTCATGGGAAAGTTAGTGGGTTCTAGGCTCAGGAGGAATTTGTGCTAGTTGTGGTAGGACAGCTTTGTCCTGGCCATACAGACCTTGAAATAGAAGAGGTGCCCAGACATGACATTACCTTGCTAGATGTGAACAGGATAGGCACACCCCAAGAACAGATGAGCACTTTCCCTGGCATGGTTGGGATATTATCAGGGCCCACCAGTGTCTGCCTTCCTAGCTAGACCCAGGTACCTTAGAGGCTCATGCCCCAGCTGATGAGATACCGCCAGACTAGTGGAGGTATTACCATCTGCCTCTCCAGACTGCCTCTCCAGTTCCTGGGTAGAAGTGAAGTGACTGGAGCCATCCTGGTCAGCCAGTCTGCCCAGCTGCTAGGGAGGTGAGGGCTGGATCTTAGAGCTCCCCCCACCACGCCCCTTCTTGCAGGGGTCTATAAAACAACTTTATAGACCACTTGGCTCTGACCAGACTGGTTGTATCAGGTTCTGGCATGAGTAGGAGTGCTAAGAAATGAAAGCAGCCTGCTTGGTCTTTTCCTTCTCTTTCATGCCATTCCCCAAATCTAGACCCTTACCCTTCACCCTAATATCAAGGCCTCCAGTAAATACCATGTACCAGCTGCCATTCTAAGTGCTTTACATATAGGAGTTCTTGTGACATATAATTGGGCACAGATTCTGGAGCCAGACTGCCTGGAGTTAAATGTTCTCCCCCACATTCTTTTCACGTGACCATGGGACAAGTTAGTAACTACTCTGTCTATTCCCTTAAATGTAAAGTGGGAGTAATAGAACCTACCATAGGATTGTTGTAAGGGTGAAATGAGCTAATACATTCATAAGAGAAACAGCCAGAAAATGCTTTATGATATTCATAACTACTGCTAACATTGCAGTGAAGGACAGAGTGACTTGCCTGAGGTCACATGACTGGTTAAGTGGCAGGTGTGGGACTCATATCCCAGCCTGTCTGACTCCAGAAATGCTGCTCCTGAGCACTGTGGAGCCCTAGAGAAGATCAAGCCAGAGCCAAGGAAGCCATTTCTACTGCCTCTCCTTCTAGCTTGAGGGGAAATAGGAATGTCTGCTGGCCAGTCTCTAAGGTCAAGAAACCCCCTTTTACTTTGATCAGTCATTCTGACAAGCACCCTGTAAAGAGCTGTGTTCCACCTGCCCACTCAGTGGTCTTTGGGGGCACACTTAAAACTAAGACAGGAGCAGGCTCCAAAAGCAGATAAGCAAGAGGGGTTACAGCTTGTCCTTACCTGCCCTGATCCACTCTCTCCTTTTTTTAGAAGGCTGCAGGTCCCTGGGCCAGCTGGAGTTTCCTCTCCCAGAAGCTGGCCACCCAGCCTCACCTGCCCACCCGCTTCTGGGATGCCCTGTGCCCAGTGTGCCACCTGCAGCAGAGCCTGTTCCCCATCTTCAGACACCCACATCGGAGCCCCAAACTGTAGCCCGTGCGTGCCCTCAAAGCGCCAAGCCTCCTAGTGGTTCCAAGTCAGGTCTGCGCACAGGTTCTGGTTGCAGGCACACTGTGAGGAGCAAGGCTGCCCGCAGGCCCAGCCACCCAAAGCAGCCTCGTGCCCAGCGCCCACGCCCTCGCCGCCGCCGCCGCCGCCGCACTAATGGCTGGGTGCCTGTTGGGGCTGCCTGTGAAAAAGCTGTCTATGTCTTGGTGAGTGTCAAGTCTTAGCTGATGGGGAAGGAGAGGGTGACAGTGGGGACACAAGACCTGCAGTGAGTTGGTGACAAGGGGCTCCAGTTCACTTGCACCTCAGGAACCAATCATGCTACCCTGCCCATTTCCCCAGCCTTTACCAATCCTGCATCACATGCCTTGGGGAGACTGGGGGATGCAGTCAGGCATACCAGTAGTTGGTGCAGCCACCTGAGTATCTTTACCTCTCTTCCCTGCTTACTTTGTTCCTTCTGTCCTGAACAGTAAGATGGAAGATTTTCTGGAGATTTTTGGGATAAGTGTGTAAAGGGGTAATTGGGATGGTCAGGGGAAATTGGTGATACAAGAACATTTGAGATAGTGTAAAGAATGTCAACTAAAATATATTGGGCAGTTGTTAAATTTGATACCGGAATGGAGCTAAGTATTTTGTATGTGTTATTCTCTTTAATCCTCACCACTACCCTATGTGGTGTAACTTCATGGTCCTCTAATTATCTCCATTTTATAGATGAGGAAATGTAGCCTTAGCATTTTGCCCATAGCACCATCACTTAAAATGATGGTTAAGGGTCCAATTCAGACTGTGCCATGCTGAGGGTCTTGCAGAAAGACCCAACTGTCAGAGGCAGGGTGGTCTAAACACGGCCCCGAAGACTTCAGGCCACTTTCCCACCCCTGTCCGTTGTCCCTTCTGCTCTCTAGGCATGCTAATTCTCTACTCCCTTTCTGTCCCTGAAAGCCAACTCAGAGAGAAGCACTCAGTGTGTAAACATGGTTTGACTACCCTATGGAAATTGTAGAGAGGATGTCATTCTCTTCCTCCTGTCTTTACTCTCAAGTGTTGCCCTGAAAGCCTGTTTGTGTCATTGGTTTGTTGCCTAGGATGAGCCGGAACCAGCCATCCGAAAGAGCTATCAGGCGGTAGAACGGCATGGAGAGACAATCCGGGTCCGGGACACTGTCCTCCTCAAGTCAGGCCCAAGAAAGACATCTACACCTTATGTGGCCAAGATCTCTGCCCTCTGGGAGAACCCGGAGTCAGGTACCCCTCAGGCTAGGGACCCTGCCTTTACCAGGACTGTAGGTACCCAGTCAGCCCCTGCCTAGAGTTTGGCCTGGCAGAAGTCTCTTCCATTCCTGGCATAGAGACTGACTTCATTTAGCTGGGGTCTATCTGCTGCCGAGGCTGCAGCAGTCTTGTGACATGGGTTGGATCAGTGTATTAAATTGGCCAGTCACCAGAGCCTGGACACCTGTCTCCCTGCCTCACCTGTCAGTGCCTTCTCCCCCTTCTCCTTCCATGCCCAACAGCATTCCAGGCCACTGAATGCTTGGCCTTGGGGGTGGAGGGGGGGGCTGGTGGAGCCTGAAGGATTGGACCAGGCGTTAAGGTTGGACAAGCCTCTAGGGCAGGCAGTCAGCCTTTCTGCCTATTCAAGTAATCAGGATTACTAGCTCCAGCCATGACCTCTCCTGTTGTTCCCCCAGGAGAACTGATGATGAGCCTTCTGTGGTATTACAGACCTGAGCACTTACAGGGAGGTCGCAGCCCCAGCATGCACGAGGTGAGCTGACTGGCAGGGTTGGGGATGGTGAGGTTGAGGCAGAGTGAGAGGTTGTGATACCATTAAGACATAGTTTGGGAAGACCAGCTATGAACAAGCAAGAGTCTGGGCTTACCACTTCGGATTCTAGAGAACCTGGGGAAGGACCTGGGGTTTTTAAGCCTCTTCCCAACACTGCTATAATTCATGATTCAGGGGAATAACAGAAAGGGAGTTCTTTAAGGGAAAGGGGTGCCAAAATGGGAGCAGGTGAATGGGTCCTGGTAACAGGAAAAGTGAGGTGGAGCTGCACACCATCCCTAGTATTGCCTGCATTGTGAGAAAGAGGAGAGGCAAGACTCTTCCCAGCACTGCCTCCATCTCCACAAAACTGTCTGTGAAGAGAGGTGATTTGAAGCAGGGAGTTTGTACAAGCTCACCTTTATTTCCTTTCCCTTTGCAGGATGCTTAACCACTGAGCCACATTCATAGCCTTATCTATTTTTTAAGATAGGGTCTTACTAAGTTGCTTAGTAAGTTGTTGAGGCTGGCCTTGAACTTCCATTCCTCCTTGCAGGAATTTTTTATCAAACTGAAAAGATGGGGACCAATTCCACTTGCCTCTCTGGGCATGGGATGAGTGGTCAGGGATCAAGATGTCAGTGATAGGGGCTGGAGCAGATACCTGGCTATTCCTGAGTAGAATGAAACTTAGAAGGAATACAGGAGGAATGCCTAGGGGTGGTAGGCAAGGCACATTTAGACTGAATATCCAGGGAAGCCCCCTGCCTTGCTGGAGTTTGTTCAGGTCAGCAGTCCTAGCAGAGTGGTAATGCCAGCCTTGCTCCTAAAGTTAGGTGCTTTCCAACCTTGGTAACCAACCTCCTCCTGTCTCTCCTTGAGCCTTTGCAGAATGAAGTTTTTGCATCGCGACATCAGGACCAGAACAGTGTAGCCTGCATTGAAGAGAAGTGCTATGTGCTGACCTTTGCTGAGTACTGCAGGTGGGTGGTGCCCTGTACCCTCTGGTTGGTCTCTCCCTTCAGACTTCTCAGGGCAATTTGAGTAGCCAGATGGGATCCCCAAGGAGATTGCATTCTGTTCTGAGCCCACCCTCACTTACTGGGCCTGATCTCCCAGAACTTTCTTCCTTAGAACCCACCTCCACCACCTGATTTTTTTGGAGGAAATAAAAATTCTTGCCCCACTGAGATAAAATGATTGGAGCAGAGGTGTGGAGTGTCAGCACTGCTCTTAAAGAAAATCTACAATTGGCAGGAGATTGGGAGGGAAGCCCTGACAGGTTTGGCTCCCCAGAAGTAAAGAAGACGAACCGGCAGTGGCAAAATGGGTGGAGGCAGCACCACCCCTTGACAGGCAGGAAAGGCCTATCCTGGCTCTCTGGGCAGGGAGGGGAAGGAATTGGTCTCCTGTGAAGGTGACTGTGGTAAAGACAGCAAATGGTCTATAACTGCAGATTCTGTGCCATGGCCAAGCGACGAGGCGAGGGCCTCCCCAGCCGAAAGACAGCACTGGTGCCCCCGTCTGCAGACTACTCCACCCCACCACACCGCACAGTGCCGGAGGACACGGACCCTGAGCTGGTGTTCCTTTGCCGCCATGTCTATGACTTCCGTCATGGCCGCATCCTCAAGAACCCCCAGTAGCCTCCTTGTGCCCATACTGGGGCTGCCCATGGGCAAGTGGGGCTCAGGGCAGGGAGCACTGCTTGAAGCACAGCACTTGGTTAAGGGGATACAGGGGCCTCTGATTGATTCTCTTTGGGCGGGGGAGGGCAGGGGCCCCTGTGGGTTCTGGGCCCCATGGGAGGGAAGGGGAGGCCAGGGTATAAGAAAAGCATCAGAGCCCTCATCTTGGCCCAGGTACCTATCTATGGTCCCTTGGGTGGAGACTCACAAAAGGAGCAGTCTTCCCTGAGACCAGACCAAACCTGAGGGACCTGGGCCAAATAGGGGTTGGGGCAAGGAGAAGGTGGAATGTCCTTTGGAAACCAGGCCCAGCAGGCCCTTCTGTAGCCTCCCCTGGGCCCTCCAAGGGGGAGCAGGAGCCAGCTTTACCTCACCCACTGTGACCCGCTTCTTCCCTATCAGCCTGGGACCAGGCTCTCCCAGATTCTAGCATGGCTCTGAGCTTGTTCTTTTGAGGCATAAAGAGCCAGAGTCTGGCTTTCAGAGCATTGACTTCCTCTTCTTGGACTTGGGGCCTTTCCCTGGCTTTTCTCCTTTGCCCCTGCAGTAGCCACTGGTGCTGGGACAAGCTAACCCAGCCCTTGCATTCATGGATGTGGTCCACTTGTGGGAGTCATCCTCCTGTCCCTCTCCCTTGAGGCCACCCAGTAGGTCTGGCTTCCCAGAAAGTTAACTGATCAATGTGGCTTGTCATGTCTGGGAGGGCAGATGGGTCCTGGGAGAGGGTTGGGGGCAGGGGGCAAGAAAAATTGCTACCTGATTTGTTGAAGATTTTTCCTCTTGCCTTATACTTGGAGGTTCTGGGAAACCTCTTGCAGAACTTCACACATGACTCTTCAAGCCACACCCACCTGAAATCAAACCAAAGGAGTGCTGTGGCTCCCCTTGCCCTGCCACCCCTTTACCCTAGTCTTTTTGTAGATTGCACTAATTTACATCCCAGCGAGAATCAACACTGTATCAGTCCACAGACCTGCTGAGCTGCAGCCACTCACCCTAGGAATTAAGCACCTGCATTTTTAGTTTGTTCCTATTGCCCAGAGGCCCTGTTCTCACTCATGCTGCTCTCTAGAGTAGATTGATTAGGAGGCTCGGCTCCCTGTTGTCTTTTCCTGGACTCGGCCAGACTGTGGCACTGGGCTCTCTTTGAGGGGGCTGGAGGCCCAGTTACTTAATATTTGTACCAAAGAGGAGCACGGTGGGGAAAGGGAATGAGGTGCAGTGTGGCTTGGGCCTGGTGCTGGCAACCTACTGGCTGAGCACTTCCATGAGGGCAAGGAAGGTAGCCCCAGGTCCTTTCCCAGGAAAGGACAGACACAGGCCCAGCAAGCTGAGAAGGTAGCACTGGGGGAGGACAGATGTTGACAGGTGCTGCAGGGGGAGGTGGAAGTGAATTCTGAGGGCACCCTTGGCAACCCCTGGGGGCCCTCTCCTGATCTTAGAAGACAGGTTGCTCCTGACTGGTCATTGGGCTGGGTGTGGCCTGGAGGCTTCAGAGGTGAATTTTTGCTTGGGAAGCTGATCCCAAACCTGAAGGGAAGGGACTTGGGTCTCCTTATATTGAATAAGCTGTTTGGAGGAAGGTGTTGGTCTAGGAAGGTGGGGTAGTAAAAGAGGTTGGCAGAGTGGCAGCGGGGACCCTGGAGAGCCAGCCTTGGAGTCTGCCCATTCCCAGGGTGCTGCCAAGGAGCCCAGCCTCACCTATAGGAGAGGAGATCAGGGCCCCTCCTCCCAAAAGGCAGGGTCTGCTGCCCAAAACTTAAATGCTTTTGAAATCTCTTAGATGTGGAAATATTTTTTCGAACCTGAAAATGCAGCTGGTAGAATTTCAATGGAAACATAATCCATGTAAAATATATTTTAGTTGATATTTTGTAAAATGCACTTTTTGTGTGTGTCGATCCTGGTTTCCCAGATCTGTATTTCAGTGTTTACAAGGGAGGTGGGGACATTTCCTCACCTCCCTTTTGACAGAGATTAGAAGTACTTCTTTAAGAAAAAAATAAATAAATTTGAGAAATTGTATTGATTTAGAAAAGGATAATTTCCTGTGTGTCCTGTCATTTTTTGGTGGGTAAATATGGAGGGACTCACTATTCTTATTTTGGGAGCCCTGCTTAATTACCCTTTGCAGCATGTATGCTCACTGAGGCTAGTAAGCAAGAAGGGCAGGAAATTAGGGGGTAGAGAGATGTGGAGAGGAGACAGGAATAGGAACTTGAAGTTGACTTCTTGACTCATGGTCTGTGTGAAATCCTTGGGTAACCAACCCTTACCTGGCCAATGACATGGGAGCTGTTCATCACCTTGGGTGACTGGCTAGCAGAAACCGACCTAGGACCTCAGTGTCTTGCAGCCAGCATGACTTGCTTGCTGAGGGAATAAAGGCCACATTATGGGTCCAAGGGTTTGTGACTTGTTGGACCCCTGATTCAGCCCAGTCACTGCCCTGATGCCTTAGTGTTGGCTCAAGGTGGGGCAGTTGTAGTACTGTGGGGATTCCTGGTTGGCAGAGGCTGTCCAACCCTGGATCTCTCTTAAAGGTTATTAGTGGCATGGATACCACTATGGACTGGCTGCAGCACTACCATCAGTATGCTGCCCACAAGAGTCCCTTGAGATGGGTGTTAGCCTATCCTCATTTTACAGGCAGGAAACTGGTGCAGAGATAAGCACCTTGCCCAAAGACTCCCCCCAGAGTAAATAAGACTGCTTCACTGACTGCTAAAGCAGAAAACTGCCCTCTAAACACAGAAGTCAGCACGTGCAGCCAAACTGACAAAGACTCTTTAAAGGCCTTTTTTCTCCTAGTATAAAAGATGTACTTATTTGGGGGGGGGGGGGGGGGCCGGATTGATTGCAGTAGAAAATAATCCTACCACCAGAATTCTATACCTTTAATGCCATTGGAAACCAGAAGCAGGGTGGTAAAGACTTAAAGGTGACCAGAGGGTGCACCCCAGCATTCAGACTGGTGGGTAGGGAGTCTGCTCTAGGCTTCTCAGACCTTCCCTTCACTTGTTGAATTCTTGCTCTTCTGGCTCTCACGTTGCTAGGATTGAGTGGCTCTCCATGCGCTCTCTAGTTCTCCTTCAGAACCCCCTCATCCAACTGACCAATGGTAGCTTCATTCCTCTGTGCTCCGTCTTCTGTGCCTTTTCCATCAACACCCCACTGCCTTGCCCCTACAGCCTGTCCTCAGGTCAGCTCCTAACCCCTCCCACCCAGTCCATGTTGTGTTCCATTAATCTCTGAAGGCTCATAATTTAGGAATTAAGGTTTTAGAATAAGACCAACTTGGTTGAGTCTCAACTTCCCTGAGCCTGTTTGTTACTTTTGCTATACAAGAGAATGCCCATGTACCCACCTGCCAGGCTGGCTGTGACAACTAGAGATAATGAATACAATGCACTTAGCCGGCACTTGCCTCACTACACCTGGGCTGTAATTGTATTACTACAGGACCTTGCTGGTGCCCCATAGGTAGGATAGTCAAGTGGGCATATTTAATTTCCCAATTCAGATCGGGACAGGCTGGCTACTGACATCCACTGCACTCCAGGATCTGTCTCTAATCCACAGGACTAGCCTGGTGCCATTAAGCTGCTTGCTGTTTCCCTCCTTCTCTGTGCCCTCCAGCTCACGGTTCAGATCATACTGTACTGGTCATACTAGGGATCCAGGGGCATCAATTAGTCATTAGCCTCTGCCCAGAGTATCCCAGTTATCCCCCTGCTTCAAACTTGAAGGAGGGGTTCATTCCAGTCATTTTAGCATTACTCAGTGGATAAACACTCAAGTCCCCAGGTATTGCTAAACCCAAGGGTCACCATGGAGACGTTGACCAGTGCCTGACAGCCTTGCTCTTCTTTTCTTGAGTGGTCAGGACCTGAGGGACGTGAGGACGAATGGGGAAGTAAGACTGCTTCCAGCCAGAAAGACAGGCCTCCCTCCTGTATAGACTCTCAGAAAGTGCTTCGGGTCTCTCTGCCTCCAGAACCACTGTTGGAGGAGGGCCTCCGCTAGGCCAGGGTTTGAGGCGGGGTGTTGCCGTCCTGGATCCAGTGCCCTGGGGACACGCGCTGCGGGATGGTACCCCGGCCTGGCTCTTTTCCGCCCTCAGGGTTTCTTCAAGCTTTTGTCCCTCAGCCCCAGGGGAGCTGGGGCGACCCTGGCCCAGGCGCCCTCTCCCTGGTGGGGGTCCACGAGCACCCTCCCCAGCCTGCTACCCTACCCGCAGGGGCATCGGCCCTTGTCCCCGCCCCTGGCGTGGGCCCGCCCTCGCGCCCGTGTCGCCACGGGCCGGGGGGCGGAGAGCAGCCGGGCGGGACATCCGGCCCTGGTCCCTTGCCGCGCCCGCCCGCCGCCCGCTCCGGCGCCGCAGCCCGGGAGCCGGCACCCCGGTGCGCCGGGGCCGCCCATAACCCCTCCTCTTCCCCGGCCCTCGGGTCTCTGAGGCCCAAACCTTCTTCCTACCCCTAACTCCAGCTCATCTCCCTGGCAGCGCTCGGGTTGGCCCGGCCTTCGCAGGCCCCCTACGCCGGGAGCACCATGTTCCCCCGCCCGCTGACCCCGCTGGCGGCCCCAAATGGCGCCGAGCCCCTGGGCCGGGCGCTGAGGAGGGCCCCCTTGGGCAGAGGCCGGGCCGGGTTGGGGGGACCGCCCCTGCTACTGCCGTCCATGCTGATGTTCGGCGTGATCGTGGCCTCCAGCGGGCTGCTGCTTATGATCGAGCGGGGTATCTTGGCGGAGATGAAACCCCTTCCCCTGCACCCTCCCAGCCGCGAGGGCGCGGCCTGGCGCGAGACAGCCCCCAAGCCTGGGGGACTGTCCCTGGATTCTGGGGACTCGGACTTGCAAGTGCGGCAGGATGTCCGGAATCGGACCTTGCGGGCGGTGTGTGGACAGCCTGGCATGCCCCAGGACCCCTGGGACTTGCCGGTGGGGCAGCGGCGCACCCTGCTGCGTCACATTCTCGTAAGTGACCGCTACCGTTTCCTTTACTGCTATGTCCCTAAAGTGGCCTGCTCTAACTGGAAGCGGGTGCTGAAGGTGCTGGCAGGCGTCCTGGACAGCGTGGACGTCCGCCTCAAGATGGACCACCACAATGACCTGGTGTTCCTGGCAGATCTGCGACCTGAGGAGATTCGATACCGTCTGCAGCACTACTTCAAGTTCCTATTTGTGCGGGACCCCTTGGAACGCCTCCTATCTGCCTACCGCAACAAGTTTGGCGAGATCCGAGAGTACCAGCAACGGTATGGGGCCGAGATCGTGAGGCGGTACAGGGCTGGAGCTGGACCCAGCCCTGCAGGCGATGATGTCACCTTCCCCGAATTCCTGAGATACCTGGTGGATGAGGATCCTGAGCGCATGAATGAGCATTGGATGCCTGTGTACCACCTGTGCCAACCTTGTGCAGTGCATTACGACTTTGTGGGCTCTTATGAGAGGCTGGAGGCGGATGCCAACCAGGTGCTGGAGTGGGTGCGGGCACCACCCCATGTCCGGTTCCCAGCTCGCCAGGCCTGGTACCGGCCTGCCAGCCCTGAAAGCCTGCACTACCACCTGTGCAGTGCCCCACGGGCCCTGCTGCAAGATGTGCTGCCTAAGTATATCTTGGATTTCTCTCTCTTTGCCTATCCACTGCCTAATGTCACCAGGGAAGCCTGTCGCCAGTGACATTGGGTACAGGGCCAGCAGCTTTTGAGGGCTGATATTAATTCCAGCTTCTTGTGCTTCTGCTTGCCTTTCCGAAAAACATTGTTTCTGGGTCTTGGGACTTCTCTAGATGCCTGGATGGCAGGGGCTGCTCTCAGGAGTTCTTTGCCCAGAGTGGGTGCCTAAGAAGTGACATAGTGACTATAAGTTCTATAGTGACTAAGAAGGCAGATTTAAACAGGAAGCCTCCTTCTTCCCATTGGGGGATCTCTTGGAGGCCAATATGATCCTTACTTTGGCAGGGCCAGACACCAATTTGCTCATGAAGAAATACACCTGAACCAAATAGTGACTCCAGGCCTCTGGCTATAGGAATTGTACAGTTCCTGGTCCACCTTAATTTTACCTGTGGTGGGATATGACATTAGCCAGGAGCATGATCAGAGTCAGGGTCTCTGTGACTCTGACCCCCACACTGGTCCACCTCATGTGCCTCAAGACTGAAGTGAGCAGTTGTGCCTTATAAATGACTTCTGTGCCTTTTTGCTCCAAACCCAGAAGTTCCTACACCTGCCAGATTCTTTTCATTTTTCTAAGGAAAGGCAAACTGAAGCAGACCTTTGCTAGTAGCTCCAGGACCAGGCCCTGGAGGCATCCAAAGACCCCTGTGCCTAGCCTCTTCCAAGGGTCCTGGGAACCTCCTCTGTAATCCTCCCCTCCCTGCAAGGCCTTTGGTTTGTGACTGGCTGACATATCTGGCTGCCACGTTTCTGATGAATTTATTTAAAATTTGTACTTTTATAGAATTTTTGTAAGCCTCCCCCCACCCCTCAATAGCTGAATTTTAATAAAACTGTTTTGTATACAAAGTGAGCTTCTCTGTGATTTCCCCTTCTGAGCTCCTGTGAGTCCAGCAGGTCTCCTAGATATCTGTCTTCCCAGGTCAGAATAGAGAGCTTGTAGGCAGAGACAGTAAGACAAGGAGTAACTTGCTTGGGCTGGTCCAGTGGACCATTGCCACATCATGGAGCCATTGGAGACTTCCAACAGTCACCATAGGGTAAATCCAGTTAGGAATAGCCCCAAGTACAGAGTATACCTGCCCGGATTCTTCCTGGAAGAAGAGGGTGGGTAGGAGACATGGAGTCCACCTCCTCTTAGGCAAAAATACTTCAATACTTATTTTTTTATTATTTTGAGACAATGTCTTGCTAAGTTGACCAGGCTGACCTCAAGCTTACTATTCTCCTGCCTCAGCTTCCAGAGTAGCTGGAACTATAGTTATGTGTCACTATGTCTGGTTCACAAATACTTTTTGAGTAAGGAGGGTCCTAAAACATTTTCAACAAAAAAGGGATTGCTGTGTGAGTAAAAAGAGGTTATTTGTTAGGTACAGTGATGCATACCTACAATCCTAGTGTCTTGGGAGGCTGAGGCAGGAGGATGGCAAGTTCAAAGCCAGCCTCAGCAACTTAGTGAAGTCCTAAGCAACTTAGCAAGACCCTGTCTCAAAACAAAATATAAGCAAGGGATGGGGTTATGGCTCAGTGGTTAAGCACCCCTGGGTTCAATCCCTGGTATCAAAAAATAAATAAATAAATAAGTGGCTATTTGTTGGCATTGAGAATAACAAGGAAGGGATTGGAGTTTAGCACTATGGTAAAGCACTTGCCTAGCACGTGGGAGACTCTTGAGTTCAATTCCCAGCACTAAAAATAATTGATAGAAAGGCAAGGAGATGATTTAGGTTCAGAGGATGTTGTGGGCATGTACAAGAATACAGTTGGAGATGGAGAGGGTACCTCTCCATCTGGCCTCAGTCTGGCCTGTTCCTCCTCTGCCCTGGAGAAATCCCAGGCCCTTCAGGAAGGAAGAACGGGAGGCTGGGCTTTCAGAGTCCAAGCAAGAGGTGCAAAGTAAGTCAGAGCTGGATCTTTCCTGTTGGTCCTGTTTCATGCACTCCCCCAATTCCCTCACCCCCTATGGGGATTGCTGTACTTTGGGACCACCCTGTTATGAGAGGTGGAACTGGAGGGAGAGAGGGAGGTGGGGAGGGCACCCTTGTTGATGTCATCTGTACCTAGCCTTGTTGTTGACCTGGTTTTGGAGAGGAACTCTAACCCCATTCCCCAAATTTAGAGGTGGGAGTATCTATGGGCACTCTGCCATGACTCACCTGGAGAGCTTACCTGATTCCCTTTCTGGGTCAGATGTCCTTCTCCAAGGTCCCCTTGGCTCTAAGGACTTAACCTACACTGATTGAGTCCCAGCTTCACTCCTTAACATCTGCCTACTTTTCTGAGTTCCCATTTCTTCTACTGCATTATGGGAATAACTGTTATCTTATGATGATTGCTGGGGGAATTAAGAGACAAAATGAGTAAAAGGGCCCATCCCAGACCTGGCTCAGTGTGTTCCAGTTGAACAACTGATTCCTCAGAGACCTGTGGGGAGCAGGTAGAAGCCAGGGCACTGTCCTGTATGGCACCAGAGATAGGTGCTGCTTCTGAACAGAGCCCCTTTTGACCTCTGGGTTGATTTTCTTTGCCAGTGCATGAGTTTGTGCCCTCAGGAGTCTTCTGCCACATCCCACTTCCTGCTCCTTTCTCCTTGCCTGGGAACTATAGCAACTCCAGATCCACAGCTGTCAATCAGGCCCTTCACAAGGGCCTCAGTGGGGAACCTGCCTCAACCCCTTTAATCTTCAGAAAAGCCAATACCTCCAGTGTTATGCTGTTTTGTAATGTGGAAACTGGCACAGAGGGTAAATAACCTGCCCAAAACGTCCAACCCAGTTGTGTGTGCCCCCAAATAGGAGGTAGGGAGGAAGGGAGAGACAGACAGACACACAGATAAACAGACACTGAGAGAGCTAGAGAGTTTGTGGAAGGTAGGAGAGTTAAGGGACTAGGAAGGTGAAATTAGATGAAGGGTAGATAGGGTTATAGGAGGGGCATTGACAAACCTCCTTCCGCTATTTTTTCATTTGCAAAGAATTCAATCCAACCCAGCTGACTGACTGGTTCTTGCCATGGGAGTAGAAGACAAATGAAGTCCCTTGATGGAATTAGTTTATTGGTTACTCTTCCCCAGGCGGAAAAGTGGTGATGGTCAGAGTATCCAGATGGCCAGTACCTCTGATATGGGCAGGAGGGTTTCAAGTAAGAGGAAAGGAGTGGGACTGGCAAGACAAACTGCCACCTACAGGGACATTGTTTTTACCCCGAGTCAGCCGCTGAAGAACCAAGGAGGTGGCAGAGAGTAGTGAGGTCCAGCTGAACCTGCCTTAGACTGGGCAACCAGGCCAGAGCTGGAAGGCTCTGGGCTATAGGGGCTTCTCAGGGCTGGACACTGGAACTGTTTCTCCTGGAATTCCTCCTTGTCACTGAGTGTTCTGATCCCTATGTGGAATCAAATCCTTATGCTATAGGCTGGCCCCTCAGAGCACAGGGTGCCCATTTAGAAGTCACTCCATCCTGGACAGTCCTGTTCCCCTGGGCACAGGGGAATAAGGTCAGTGCCTTACTCAACTTCTCTCAAGGCTTCAGGGCCTTGAACAAGGGAAAGGAGGGGAGCCCCTAGAGGCCCCTCCACTTCCAGACTCAAATTCTGGTTCATTTCCCATTATGTTTGTAGTTAGTGCTCCTTAAATTCTGAGGTCCTTTCCTCTTCTGCCTCTGGCCCTTCCCTCAGGAGGTCACACCTCAGCTTACTGGTACTGGAAGGAAGTCATAAGGGCAGAGGAGCAGCCGCCCCACCTGGTGAAGGAAGAACCCTCACCTTCTACAATTCAGAGACCCATCGCCAGAGGGGGCCAGGCTCCCAACTCCTCCCAGGATGACTCAGTGCCCTTCTTTTCCAACCAGCCATTTCTTGACTTCAAGCAAGGAGATGGTGTCCTTTCTGTTCCCAAAAGGAAACATTAATAACCAACAAGAGTTACTCTGAATTGAGAGCCCTGTGCCAGTGCTTTATATCCATTATCCTCTCCATTCTTGCAACGAGCACAGTAAGTAAAGTTATTCCAATTTTATAGGTGAGAAAATTAAACCTAAGTGATTTTCCGAAAGACATGGTGGGTTCAGGATTAAAACCCAGTCCTGTGTGGTACTCCCCCCAAAAGTGAACATGCATGATAGGTTACCCAGCTTGCTGCATTTGCTGATGAGCATTCTGTTCGTTTTCTCTGATTTTTGCATGTCTCCAGCCTCCTTCTTAACGCAGTACAAGTGATTCTATCCAGAGGACTCCCCAGGTTTAGGGGATGTGGCTCAGTGGTTGAACACCCTTGGGTTCAACCTGGTACCAAAAAAAAAAAAAAAAAAAAAAAAAAAAGTTCCTCAGGTTTACCCACTACAAGGATCAACTCTTTGGTATTTCTGGACCTAGACCATGAATATATTAGATTATCAGTTTGGGTCCTTAGAAAAGCAGATGTGAACACAATTATACATGCAAGAAGTAGAGTGGAGAAAATACCTGTTAAAGACATAGGGGAAAGAAGCAGGGGGAGGCAGGAAGAGCCTACACCTGGGAAAGAAGAGACGGATGGAACAATCAGGCAGGAAAAGCCTCAAATGACAGTGGACCTCTAAGAAAGTCTCAGCCAGGCTAGTGGGGAATCCCACAAAATATAGTCTAGTCTATTAGAAGGCTATCTTCATGGGCAGAAATGGTCTAGCCCAGCCATGCTCTCTCGTTGTCTGGAAGTGACCAGGGAAACATGAACACTGAGGCAGAAAGAAAAGCGCAGTTGCGGGGATGCTTTCAGTCCACTGCATTGTCCCAGCAGGTTGTCTTGGAGAGAGATCTGAGCAGCATACCTTCAGGGCTACCACACAGACCCAAGGTGCTGCTGACTTACGATCATTGACCTCCTTGGGTTCTGTTGACATAATGACCTGAGCAATCAGAAAACAGCTGTTGACCTTGCAAGAGCCTCTAGATGTCTGAGGGATCCTGAAATAAACTTTTCCATGACCATCTCCTGGTTTTATAGCTGGATTGTCCCCAGGATGCCCATGTGATATTTCAAGGTGTTTTCTCTACAAGTTTATCCAATTCACTGCAGGTTTTAGTTAGGTTTGACTTCTGTCTTTGTCATTAATTTGTCAATATTAATGATGGCCTTCATCTAGCTTCCCTCTCTCATAGGCTCACAGTCTTTCAGCTGGAGTGGGAGGGCAGATTCACCAAGAGGTTGAGTCTAGATGCTGGTGCAGTGGACCTCCCTGGGGACATAGTCCAGGCTTCCTCCCAACATGATCCTCCAGCTTGACTGAAACTCCAGGGGAACCTGAGAGGGAAGGGAATTTCCCCAAAGGGAGTTCCCAGGAATATGTGTACACAGGAGAGCAAGAGTCAGATCCTCTGTGGTATCCCCCTACCAGCCCTACAGCTGCTTACTGTCTGATCCTGCAGAGGAGTACCCACACATATAGAGAATCACAGTCCCAATTTTGCCATTGAGGGTTTAAAGAAGACGAACTTCAGACCAGGTCACTCACTGTCCTCCAACCCTCAGCAGGAGAGCTGAGCCATCTTGGCCTTGGGGTGGATCGTTGGGGGACAGAAAGAGATGAGAAGCTTTTGTGATGCCATTACTGCCAATGAACTGACAGTGCCCCCAGACCTGTTGGGTTACTGCCTCACTGCCAGCTTGGAGATGGAGGGAACCAGATGTTAACCTCCCAACAGCCCAAGGAGCAGGAAGCCATCAAGCATCCATCTACCTTATTTATTTCTCTGTTCTCAGCCCTGGAACCCAGGGGAAGCATGGCCTTACTAGTCCAAGTATTGCAGCCGGGGAGGCCATCAGAGCAGATGAATCCATGTGAGCTGGAGATCAGGCTGGCCCCTGAACATGCTGCTTGCAAGGCCGAAGGTTGCCTGGAAGAAGGCACTTGAAACAGGTCCAAGGAGTGGAGGGTGCGGCAAGGCTTTCTGGCTGAGGGGCTAAGAGTAGTGTTGGAGGTCAGATGACCCCTGGCAGTACAGGTGTGGGTCCCCTATCTACACATCCCTGATAAGAAGTTCTAATGAGAATCTTCCACAGAAGCTGCTGGACACAGTGGCAGGCCAGTCCCCTGGAAGATCTCCTGCAGTCTGGGTACAAGTGTCCAATAATAAAAAGAGAGGAGAGCTGTTTTTGTTTTTTGTTTTTTTAACCTTTATTTTTTTGTTTGTTTGTTTGTTTATATGTAGTGCTGAGAATCGGACCTAGTGCCTCACACATGCCAGGTAAGCACTCTAAGCCACAACCCCAGCCCAAGAGATCTGTTTTGACAGATGAAAGAGAGAGAGAGCTGGTCTAATTAAGGCAGAAAATCCAGGAGGGAAAATCCAGCCCCTGTGTAACTTTCGGGGAGGCATCTTTGATTTTCGTCCAGAGACTACCTTCAGCCCAGGCATCCACAGACAAAAAAGTGACTAGATAGAGGGAGGATTGGGGGATTGATGGTCACAAAGTAGGAACAGAAAAGGAAGAAGACTCATAGTCATAGCTCAGATACTAACCCTCCCTGAGGCCCTTCTTAGCTACTGACCAGTTAGCCCTTTCTTCCTCTGAAGTCCTGTGGTTCCTACTAAATACATACTTCTAGAACTTTCAACTCACAGTAATACTTGTCTGTCTCTGCCTTGTAGGCTAGAAATTGCCCAAAGGCAAGAGTTAGGCCTTATTTCTCTTTGTATTTGGTTCACCATAAGTGCTCAATAAAGATTCAATCAGTAGAATACTGGGCGGATGGATGGATGGATGTCTGGCTATATGGTAGATGGTTGGATGGATGGGTAGATAGTAAGATAAATAGAGGAAGAGGAACTTCTGCAAAAAGAGAATCAGGAGTCACAATGGAATCTGGTAGTTGGCATATTGCCTCTTGAAAGGAAGCAACCAGTGAAGGAAGAAAATGTTCCACTAAAGCAAGAACATGGACTTGGGGTCTGAGATGCAGGAAGCTGTCTGGGTCCTGGCCTTGCTGAGATATAAGAGGGAAAGGATAACACCTGGACTCTCAGGAACATAGCTAGGGAAAAGACAGATGTCATGAGTGGTGGAATCAAAAGAGGAATCCAGGAGTCAAGAGATGACCACAGGAATTCCCCAAGGGAGCACCTTCCACAATCAAGGGGCTTCCCTAAAGAAGTAAAAGAGAGCTACCTCATTTGTTCATAATCCATCCAGTCTTCCTACAAGAGTATAGTTATCCCAATCTCTGATGATCATAAATGAGGGAGTTTCTTTGATGATCATAAGTTCCTTCTCTCAGTCTTTTTATCTGTCACCTTCATCATTTTAGGGGGCTTGCATACCACATACGGGAGGGAGTTGTATAGTAGCAAATTGCACAAATAGTAGATGGAGTTCTCAGTGGTATGAGAGTTCCGGAGTCAGGAAGTCCTGGATTCAGATTCTAACATATTGCTCAGGTACTTAACTGAGCTGCTAAACCTTTCCAAGCCTGTTTCCCCACAAGTGAAATGAACAAACTGATATCCATCTTGAAGAGTTGTAAGGTTTCAAAAACGAGTCACTGAAAGTGCCTAACATTCAATAAATAGGAGGCAATATTGCATAGAAGAAATTAATCAGGGCCTCTATGGCAGCTGGGTATCTATTGCAGATGGGTGGCTGGTATCAGGACAGAGGCTGTCTCTGCAAGAGGAATGGGTACCTCCTTCCCATTCTCACAGAGGTACCATTTGCTCTCTAAGTTCCCCACTGGGGTCTGCCTCCAGCAAGCCCAGGAACTCAAATGTCCTTTCTGGCTCTAACCTCTCATCTTCAATGAAGTCTGAATGCCAGACTGTGGATCTGGCTGATGAGTTGAGCCAAGTGGGCCGACACAGTGAGAAGAGCATGATGCTGCCATCGGTGAGGACCGGGTTCTCTGTGTTCAGGAGCATTGTTCACACCCCTCGAAGGACCAGTGAGAGTGGGAGAAGCTCCAGCATCCTCAGTCTATGCCAAAAGTCAGTCATTCCACTATTCTACAGCCTTGTTCTCTTAGTTTAAGAAATCGTCCCCATGTGGACACACAAGTCAACTAACATAATAAGGAGCCACTATCTACTGACTGCTCCTTTGTGCCAGGCCCTGTGCTAAGCAATATCTGTGTACCCTTTTTCCTATTTTTTTTTTTTTTTATTTTGGAAGTGTTCAAACCTACATAAAAGTTATAAAAATAGTACAATGAACACCCATGACCTAGATTCCCCAGTTAACATTTGCCACATTTGTTTCCTCTCCCTGAATATGTATGTTTTGTTAAACTATTTAGGAATAGATTAGAGACATTGTGATTCTTCACCCCAAAAAACTTCCACATGCTCCTAGGGAAAAGGACATTCTGTTATGCAACCTAGCACCATCATCAAAAGTAAGACATTTTACTTAATACAATAGTACTTTACAAGTCCACATTCAAATTTTTCCAATTGTCTGAATAATGTCCTTTTTTTAAAACAAAAAATTTTTGATTGTCAATGGACACAATTCCTTTATTTTATTTATTTATTTTTATATGGTGCTGAGGATGGAACCCAGTGCCTTGTACATGCTAGGCAAGCAAGTGCTCTAACACTGAGCCACAACTGCAGCCCCTGAATAATGTTCTTTATGATAAAAAAAAAAAAAAAAAAAGAATTCCAGGATTTAATCAAGTGCAATCATGCACTACATTTTGATTGTCATGGATTCTTAGTCTCCTTTAATTTAATGCAATTCTAAACCAGATGCAGTGGTATACACCTGTAATCCCATTGACTCAGGAGGTTGAAGCAGGAAAATCACAAGTTCAAGGTCAGTCTTGGCAACTTAGTGAGACCCTTCCTCAAAATAAAATAAAAAGGACTGGGGATGTAACTTTATGGCAAAGTGCCCCTGGATTCAATCCCCCCAAGTCAAAAAAAAAAAAAAAAAGAACTACTTTTTTGAAGGGGGTGGGAGTGGTTTCAAGTCAGTGACATTTTGAAGTATTCAAGTCAGTTGCTTTGCAGAATATTCCTCAGTTTAGATTTTCTGCTGGTTTCCTCATGTTAAATTCAGGTTGACCTACACGATTAATGCTCATAGTGACTCTGACGGATTTTATTACTTAATTTGGGAGAGGTGTAGCCCGAGTCTCAGGGAGGCCTGTCACATAGCTACTCAGAATCTGCCCTGGGGCTGGATGCAGAGCGCTTGGTTCTTAAGTCTGTGCTCATACCCCACAGTGCAGGGGCAGCTGTGAAATCTTATCAGTTGGTTTCTTCTTATGAAGGATTCTTTTATCAACCTCTTTTAGCAAGATGGCCAAAATGAAAAGCAGATTTTGACAGGTCCTGGAGTAGTAAGGAGAGGGCTGTCCAGTGCAGAGGACACCTTCAACCTTCTCTCTGCAGTGAACCCTGGCTTCCAGTGTCAGCCCCATCTGACTCCTTTAGACCACTCTAGAAATTTGATTTTTCTTCCCCCTTCTAGACCTCCAAGGGAAATGATGTGTCAGATCATTCTCTCTCTCTCTCTCTCTCTCTCTCTCTCTCTCTCTCTCTCTCTCTTTCTCTCTCTCTCTCTCACACACACACACACACACACCACATGCCACACACTATTGAGGGTGTAACAATCCTCTGGGTACAGTCATCACTGAATTCTGTCCCGTTGCCTAGCAACTCTAGGACATTTCAGCCCTTTCCAGGCAGAGGGTGGGCGGAGGGGGCAACCAGATGACTGACTGGGTCCTTCTTGTTCTGGGAGTCTCCTCATGCCCTAACAACCTTAGCTCCTTGCACTCTGGGCAGTCCCTCTCCTCCTCACAGGGGATGAACAATTTCTTTAGGGCCCTTCCTCCTGGCCTGGGAGCCACACAAATGCTCTCTGGAACGTGGAGTTCCTCCCAGGGAGGAGTGATTAAATGCTGAGGAGAGGACCCATGCTGCCCTCTGCAGTGACGGTGAAGAGAAAAGAAAAGGAAGATCCACCGCAGCGCCCATAATCCCAGCAATTTGGGATGCTGAGGCAGGATGATCATGACTTCAAAGCCAGCCTCAGGGGATGAGGTTGTGGCTCAGTGGTAGAGAGCTTGCCTAGCACATGTGAGGCACTGGGTTCGATCCTCAGCACCACATTAAAAAATCAATAAAATAAAGTTATTAAGCCGGGCGTGGTGTCACATGCCTGTAATCCCTCCAATCCCTCCAGAGGCTGAGGCATGAGGATCATGAGTTCAAAGCCAGCCTCTGCAAAAGCAAGTTGCTAAGCAACTCAGTGAGACCCTGTCTAAATAAAATACAAATTAGGGCTGGGGATGTGGCTCAGTGGTCAAGTGATCCTGAGTTCGATCCCCAGTACCCAAAAATAAAATAAGTTTATTTAAAAAAGACTCTCACTTAAAAATAAAATACAGTAAAATAAAAAGCCAGCACTCAGCAACTTAGTGAGACCCTGCCTCAAAATAAAAAATATAAAAAAGGGCAGATGATGTGGCTCAGTGGTTAAGCGCCCTGGTACTAAAAAAAGATTCAGAGAACTGCTGGCCAAGTGTGCTGGGTTTGGGTCTTGTCCATACTTCTTTATGTAAGACCTAGAAAACTCTTTAATCATCCAAGCCTGATGTTCTAATCATCCAAGCTGTTAAGAACAGATACTACCCTTGATCTTAGCCCAAAGGCCAAAAATCTATTAATCCTGAATGCATGTATATAACTTTAACCATTTCACTTAGATTAGGTTAGGTCAATGGTTCTTACCTAGGGTCCTCAGAACCTCTTAGGGGGTCTGTGGATAAAATTCAGGAAAAGTTACATCACTTTCACTAATCTCTCCTGAAATTTATGAAATATTTTATATTTTAGTAAATATGTGGTTTTACGTAATATAAGTAAAATCCGTGACTTTGTAGAAATAGCAGATATTTCAACAACTGTAAAGTGATATAAAAATGCCGGTTTTTTTTTTTTTTTTTTTTTTTTTTTTTTTTTGAAATGCTGAACTTCTTGACTCAAAGCTTTGTACATGCTAGGCCAGCGCCCTACCACCTCTACCCAGAAATTATGGGAGTTATCATACCTGTTGCTAGATCCTAACCTGTTCAGAAGGGAGTACATAACAATATCACATTTCTGTTTTTTTAACTTTTGGGGGGAGGTGTACCAGGGATTGAACTCAGGAGCACTCAACCACTGAGCCACATCCCCAGCCTTATTTTGTATTTTATTTAGAGACAGGGTCTCACTGGGTTGATTAGCACCTCACTTTTGCTGAAACTGGCTTTGGATTCAAGATCCTCCTGCCTCAGCCTCCCAAGCTGCTGGGATTACAGGCGTGTGCCACCACGCTTGGATTGCTTTTTAATATTTTGATAACTAAATTCACTATAAGTGAGTTTCTTTCAGTATTATGCTTGCTTGCTTGCTTTTTTCTTTTCTTTTTCTTTTTGTACTGGAGATTAAATTGAGGTGTGCTTTGCCACTGAGATATGTCCCCAATCCCTACTGACGATATCTAAACAAATTATTATATAATAGTCCTAGGAGTCTGAACAACTTATAACTGAGTACTGCCACACCATTTCAGTCAAGCAGCCCCACCAGAATTGCTCAATTTTGGTTAGAAAAAAAAGAGAGGGAAACCTAACATGAAATGACAATGATACTGAAAAAAAAAATGATGGAGAAGTTGAGTCATTGATGCCTAAACTCAAAGAATCTGTACCCTTGTCGTTGGCACCACAGTCAGGTGGGCAGAATTCATTGGCAGCAAACATGATATTGTGTGTCACATAAAAATGATGATGTTAATTTAAGTGGGTTTTATTATGATTTTGTTTGGATTTGTAAATTTGTTTTCATTTTACTATAGTATAATAACTATTAGCATAAGTATCCTCAGCTTCATGTCTGTACTTATTTGAGTAACAAGGCAACACAAGAGATTTGGATTTTTTTCCCTTTGATCAGGGAACATCGCTCAAGAGTGAGAAATGCTGGGCTCTAGTATTTACTGATAACTTCATATTTCCTTCTGTAGCTCATCCCTTTTTTATTTTTTAATCTTAAAAAAAATTAAATTTTTGTTTAAGAGACAGGGTCTTAAGATGCTGCCCAGCTGGATTCCTGGGTTTGAGCGCTCCTCCCACGTTGGCTTTCTGAGTAGCTGGGACTACAGGTACCCTCCACCAAGCCTGGTTCTCTTCTTTTGAAAAATGATTGAATTAGGGTCTCAAGCATTAGATGACTTCAGAGCTTTCCCAGGATTTACAGACTTTATAGGATCAAGTAGCAAATTTCCTGATAATTTCTGATGACGTCAAGTGTGTAGTCCTCTGGTTTGTTCAAAGTCACTTTCCCACATTATAAAGACCATAGTATGTTGGGTGACTTTTTGGTGGTGAGCATCACTGGTTTGTTTGATTTTCTCTGGATATGGCTAATCATGAGGTGGGGGAATCATACTACCCTGAAGTCAAGGGGTTGGTCCAGGCTGAAAGTAGTGGACACAAAATATTCCCCTTTCCTAATCCACTTCTGGAAAGCATTCAAGTCATATTTACTATAGTTACATAGTCATCTTAAAGTTTTAATCTGTAGAAGGGCCTGTAATTTGTTAGAATGAAAATTTAAAAACTTACAATGCATTAGAGGGTTTAACTTTAAAGTCTGTTTCAAAGAAGTTGAAAAGTGGTGTTTAACTTTGATTCTCTTGAGGATCAAATATCAAAAATTTGCCAGTGTTGGTGTTTTAAAATGGTGCAGCCTGGTTGGACTCTCCATCCCATTCACTGTGGTAACATCATTTCCAGAACTTCATACTCTTCTTTTTCTGGTCTTTCAATAGTCTCAGCTGTTCACATTATCCTTCTGCTCACTGTGTGGGGTTTTCCATTTGTCCTGGGACCTCACTGTGTGTTTCCATGCTACTCAACAGCCTGCAAGGTGGCAGCAAGCCTTGGACAGTGCCATGGCCCCATGACTGTGTCCTATTTTGGGGGTAGCTTTCTCCCCCCACCCAGCAATGATTCTGAAAAACTCAACCTTGAACACTAAAGATCAAAACCCTGAAAATTATCATCCCCAAAGATTAAAATCCAGAATGTTGAAATTCTCAAAGGTAAAATTCCTAAAACTGCAATTTCCATTGGAAAATAAAGGGAAGAAGATATAAGAGGAGTAGAAAGCCAAACTCTGGTGAGAGATTAGTTCATCTTCTATTTTGTGCAGGATAATTTCCAAGACTCAGGAGTGTACTACTTCTGTCCCTTCACACAGAGGGCTATGTTTACCATCAAAAAATGCCCTTCTTTAGAGAATAAAAAAAATTTGACAAATTCTGAGACCTTTTGAACCAAAGACACTTGCTGACATAGAGGTCCCTCCAGTGTTATCAAAGTGCATTAAATGGTTCTTGATTAGGAATTTGACTGGCAAAGACTATTTACCTCTAAATCAAACAGAAGAAAGTAGCTCATGTTTCATTTTGGCTAATGGACGGCACTTTCAAAACTGTCCCCACTGCTTTTTTTCAAATATGTATATGTATAATTCAAGCTGCTATTGAATCTGAAAACTCTAGAACTTATCATCTTATTTGTGTATTAATGACTGGAAAAAGCAAAGCATTTGTAAATGCTTACTTGAAGACTTGGTGGACTTTGCAGAAGAAAATGGATTTCAGTTGAATCCTCAAATCATAGCAGGTTTGGAATTAGTTGTAATCAAGTTTTCTAAAAGTGAATTTCTGGGGGTCCAGTGAAGTTTGTTTTTTCAATTTATCCCAATGCACTTGAGAAATTCTGATGAGTGGACTGGCCAAATGATAAGGCAGCAAGAAAAATCTCAGTTTAAAAATACATTATATATTTTTGTGACTGGGCATGGTGGCACACACCTGTAATCTCAGCAGCTCTGGAGGTTGAAGCAAATGGATTGCAAGTTCAAAGCCAACCTCAGCAACCTGGGGAGGCCCTAAGCAACTCAGTGAGACCCTGTCTCTAAGTAAATTAAAAAAGGTAAAAAAAAGATTGGGGATGCTGTTCAGTGGTTAAACACCCTTAGGTTCAATCCCTGGTACCAAAAAACTTTTTTAAAAAATTTTAATTCATATTTTCGCATTGGCATTCCTTCCAGCAAGTGAAATTCCAGGTTATTTTGTTTTGCAGTATTGAGGATGGAACCCAGGGCCTCACTGTGCTAGACAAGGGCTCTACCACTGAGTTGCAGCTCCAGTCCCAGGGGCTTTTAATGAATTAAAGCCACATTTGCCTGAAGAAGCCAGCAACGTTACTGAATGGTTTGAAAATAATTATGTACACACTAGGATAAGAAGACACTTAGGCAATGGTGTTGTAGTTCCATTTCCAGTATTGTTTCCACCAAATGTGTGGTCTGTATACGAGTACATGCGGAATGAATTTTCACAGACCCAAAACAACATAGAAGCATGAGAGAAGATGGGGAAATTTAATAGGGAATGCTCACATCAGTGTATATCAAATCAGAAAAATTTCAAAAAGAGCAGTAGCACATGGAAAATGAATGTATTCTCCAAGGAAAACCATGCCTTACAAGTGAAAAAAAAAAAAAAAAAGCAGCTATTCCATTATGATACAAGATTTCAAAATATAGTTGATCATTGTGCAAGTCAGCCAGCTTTTATGGACTACCTCCATGTAATCACTCATTATCTATCCCCATAATATACTTTTTTATATATATATTTTTTTAGCTTTTTTTTTCTTATCTTCATTTTTTAGTTTTTTTCTCCACTATTTTAAATTGTCTGCATCATTTTTACAATTCTCTATTGTTATGGTTTGGATCTTAAATGTCCCTCAAAAGTTCATGTGTGGAAGTCTTGGTCCCCAGGTGATGGTTCTATTGGGAGATGTTGGAAACTTCAGTAGGAGGTCCGGGCTAGTAGGATAAAATAGAACATTGGGAATATGCTCTTGAAGAGTATATTGGGACCTTAACACTTCTCTCTCTCTTTTCTCTTTTTCTCTCTACTTCTCAGTGATCATGAGGTAAGCAGCTTTGCTCCACTATGCATTCCCTACCCTGATGTTCTATTTCTCCACATGCCCAAAATAATGGAACCAAGAGACCACAGACTGAAACTTCTCAAACCATGAACCAAAATAAACATTTCTCATTTTAAATATTACCTCAGATATCGTGTCACAGTGACTGAAAGCTGACTAACACAGTTATGTCATATTTTTCATTTTTACATCGTTTCCATTATTGGGGGCATAAATTGTGTAAAGACTTGCAGAGCAGGTTTTGTTTGTTTTTGTTTAATCAGAACTGGGGACTTTACTGAAAAAGTGCATTATCACAATGTTGATTTTGAAAATTTTGTGAGTTTACATAAAGACTTCCTCAATAAATGAAGAGATGTCCTTTTTGTTAAAACATCTGCATTTGTGAAAGATAAAATTTCTTGAAATTTCTGCTTTTTTGGGTGACTGTGTATGCATTGGTGACCCTTTTTTTTTTTTTTTGCGGTGGTGGGGTTTGAACCCAGAGGGCTTGTGCTTCCAAGGCAAGCTCTCTACCAACTGAGCTATGTCCACAGCCCTTCCATTGTAAATTTTGATTGACCCTGTCAAAAGACTCAGGTTGACCAGAAGTGACAGCACACCTCTGTAATACCAGTCAAGGCAGGAGGATTGCAAGTTCAAGGTCAGTTTTGGCAACTTAGTGAGACCCTGTCTGAAAATAAAAAAGGAAATGTAAAAAGGGCTAGGAATGTGACTCAGTGGTAGAGCACTTGCCTAGCATTGGTAAGGCCTTGGGTTCAATGACCAGTACCTTCAAAAAAAGACCTGGATTGCTTCTCACAGTTATAAAGCTGGGTGCACATGATTACCAACCATAGTAGTATGTATTTATTCAGTTTGCTTTTTTTATCTATTTCCTTATGAATATGGTTTGTTTTCTCATTATCCATAAGGCCATCATTAGCTTAACTGAGTGTTGAACAAAATATGCATGCTATTATTGCCTGTTTTGTTGTGTAAAGTGCCCTCTGTGGTGTTCTGTTGTATTTTGTATGTTTCTCAAGTAAATTCCTCTTTAAAATACAAACAAATGTTTCTTAAAAGAAATTTTAAAATTATCTTTTCCAGAATTGTATTTTCTAGATATTGATCTTCTGGGATTTCAACATTCAGTTGTTGAAATCTTCAGGTGTTGAAGATTGTTTTTCAGAAGTCTGGCTCAAATCCCTCCTGACGGCACTTCCTCCCACCCTGCTGGGCGTGTGTTCTCTCCCCATCTTCTACCACTGTGCTGTGGCATCCTTACTTGCAAATGCAAGTCCCTGATTCACCATGCCTGAATCCCTGGAGTCAGATGGACTTTCTCTGTCATTCAGTTCCTGAAGAATCAAGAAGGCTCTTTTACATTCCTTTTCTAGAATGAATTTGGAAAAGAAATCTCCTGGGGCCTGGATGGAGAATACTGCTTGAGGAACATCATCCAGAAGAGCATCCAGGCAGTTTCTAGAGCAGGGATCAGATCCTTAAAAAAAAAAAAATTATGATCCAATTACAAACATTTACAGTACAGTATTGTTAACTATATACACCTCCTTCTTGTATAGTAGATCTCCATAACTTTTTCATTTTGCTTGACTGAGATTCTGTTCCCATTGAACATCTTCCTATTGCCCCCTCTCTACAACTCCTGGCAACCACCATTATATTTTATGAGTTCGATTCCCTTAGATACCTTCGATAAATGAAATCATGCAGCATTTGTGACTGGCTTATTTTCTTCAGCATAAGGTCTTCAAGGTTCATCCATACTGACATTTGACAGTATTTCCTTCTTTTTTTAAGGCTGAGTAATCTTCCATTGTATGTACATACCATATTTCCTTTATCCATTCACCCAACACTGGGCACTTAGATTGTTTCCGCATCTTGACTACTGTGAATCATACAGCAATGAATGTGGGTGTGCAAAATACTTCAGGTCCTGATTTAAATTCTTTTAGATATACACCCAGAAGTGAGATTACTGGATCATAGGGTAGCTCTATTTTTAATCTTTTGAGGTAACTTCATAGTGTTACTTATAGTGGCTGTATCATTTTACAATCCTACCAATTGTGCACAAAGGTTTCTGATCTCTCCACATCCTCACCAACACTTGTTTTTTGCCTCTTTGATAGTAACCATCTTAATGGATGTGAGGTGATATCTCATTGTGGTTTAGATTTCCATATTTCTGTTGATAAGTAATATTAAACATCTTTTCATGTGCTCATTGAACCATTTGTATATCTTCTTAGGAAAAATGTCTATTCATATCTCTTTTTTTGTCACAAATCTGAATCTTTATTGTTCTGAAATAAATGTTAAAAACATAACTTGAGGGCTGGGGATAAAACTCAGTTGATAGAGTACTTGTCTCACAAGCACGAGGACCTAGGTTTAGTCCCCAGCACCGCAAAAAAAAAAAAAAAAAAAAAAAAGAGTGTTTAAAAATATTTTCTGGATATTACTTCATTATCCATTATGTGCTTTGCAAATATTTTCTCCCATTCCACAGGCTGTCTTTTCACTCTCGCCATTGCTTCCTCTGCTGTATAGAAGCTTTCAAGTCTGATACCGTTTCACTTGTTTATTTTTGCTTTTCCATGCTTTTGGTGTTATATTCAAGAAAAAGTACTGCCCACTCTGGTGTTCTGAAGTTTTTTTCTCTGTTGTCTTCTAGGGATTTTATGACTTCGGTTTTTACATTCAGGCCTGTAATCCATTTTTTTAAGGATTTTTTAAAAATTTAATTTTAATTTTAATGTAATTTAATTTTGGGGGTACCAGACATTGAACCCAGGGGAGCTTAACCACTGAGTCATATCCCCAGCCTTTTTAAAAAAATATTTTATACAGAGACAGGGTCTCGCTAAGTTGCTCAGTGCCTCACTAATTTGCTGAGCTTGGGATCTTTCTGCCTCAGCCTCCTGAGCCACTGGGATTACAGATGTGCACTACCATGTCTGGCTGTAATCCATTTTTTTTTTTTTTTTTTAATAATTTTTAGTTGACAATAGACCTTTAATTAATTTATTTATATGCAGTGCTGAGGATCAAATCCAGGGCCTCACACATGCCAGGCAAGCCCCAGCCCCTGTAATGCATTTTAAATTTGCTTTTGTATATGATGTACAGTAAGTGTCCATGTTCATTCTTTTGTATGTGGGTATCCAGTTGTGCCAACACCATTTGTTGAAATGACTATTCTTTACCCATTATTTAGTCTCATTGTCTTTGTAGAGGATTATTTAGCTATATATGTGAGGGCTTATATATAGGCTATTTTGTTCCCTTGGTCTATAAGTCTGACTTTAGATCAATAACATACTGTTTTGATTATTGCAGTCTTATAATATGTTTTGAAATGAGGAAGTGTGAAACCTCTAGTTTTCTTCATCTTTCTCAAGATGGTTCTTGGTTATTCAGGGTTCTTTGAGATTTCATATGAATTTTAGGATTTTTTTTTCTATTTCTGCAAAGCATACCATTAGCAGACTAGGGTTTCTTAACATAATAGTCTTAAAATCCTTGGATGGCATTTAGTGTGCTGAGGACTCCCTGAAACTGTGATTGTCTGCCTTTCAGCATTTTGCATTTTATCTGCTCCCTGCTTAGACATGAGGGTTCTTAAAAGACTGCAAATGAGGCTCCTGATCACAAGTTCCACAAAAGTCAAGACTGATGGCCACGTGCCATTGATTTGTCATGACACAAGGGGAAATCATGGATAGGCATAAAATCCAAAGGAGCTCATGGAATACAAATTGGGCTTTATTGTTACTTAATATTGCTGTGGTTGGATTTTTCAGTTAGCATCATTGATACCTTGGGGAATATATTTCTGTCTTAATCTGTACCTTTGTACAAGACTTTGCCATATAGAGAGTATTTACTGAATATTGCAATAGCAGTGTTTTGCCCTAAATGTCTGCTTTCATCAAAACCTGTTCTCCTTTTCTGTTTGAGTCTCTAGTGTTATATTATCCTGGATGATCAGTACCTCAGGAGTAGAAAGATATCATTTTTAACTGCTCTGCCTTTATTGCATTAGGTGTGGGATTCTGGTGATGAATTATTTTTCCTACATTTTCCCTGGTGGTATCCAAGTGGGCTGGGAGCAGCTTCACAATTTGCTGACACATTTTCCTTGGAATTTTGTGGTTTTGTTTGTTTGTTTTTGTTTTATGTTTTTGGTATAGGGGATAGAACCTAGGGCCTTGTGCATGCTAGACAAGAACTCTGCCACTGAGCTACATTCCCAACCCTTCAGCATCTTGAATTTTTAAACTGCAAATGGGACTACAGACTTCTAAAAAATAATTGTTAGGAAAAGGCAGGCATATTGGCACACACCTGTAATCCCAGCTACTCAGGAGGATTGCAAACAGCCTCAGCAACTTTTCAAGACCTTGTCTCAAAATAAAAGATTCAAAAAGGGGGACACCCCTACAGATATAGCTCAGTGGTAGGGCATCCCTGATTTCAATACCTAGTCCCACAAAAAATAATAATAATAATAATAATAATTAGGGACTAGGGATGCAGCTCTGTGGTGGTGGTTGCCTAGCATATGCAAGGCCCTGGCTTGGTCCCCTGCACTGCAAGAACAACAATAAAAAAGAGACAACTGAGGTCTTGCTATATTGCTCTGGCTGACCTCAAACTCCTGGGATCAAGTAATCCTCTGCCTCAGTCTCCTAAATAACTGGTTAACTATGGTATTTGTCACCATGCCCCACTTATCATTTGGGTATGGTAAACACTTTCAGAATCCTTTCTTCTGGCTCTTTGAAATGTACAGTACCTTATGGATTATCTACAATCACCCTACTGTGAATAGTACACCAAAATTTCTTTCTTCTATTTAACAGCAATTTATTACCCACTGATCAATCTTTCCCTATCTCTTCCTCTCTCCCCCTGTGCATGGGTGCATGCTCACACACACACACACACACACACACACACACCTCTCCACGTGTATTTTTTGTTTGTTTGTTTGTTTGTTTTTGATTTTTTTGTTTTGTTTTTTCTGTTACTGGGAATTGAACCCAGGGCTTTACACATGCCGGGCAAGTGCTCTACCACTGAAGTACATCCCAAGCCCTTTCTACTTTATTTTGAAACAGGGTCTCACTAAGCTGTTCAGGCTAGCCATGAATTTGTGATCTTCTTGCCTCAGCCTCACAAGTAGTTGGGATTACAGACCCAGTTTGTTTGTTTTAAGATAAATGGGGTCTTGCTATGTTGCCCAGGCTGTCCTTGAACTCCTGGGCTCAAGGGATCTTCCTGCCTCAGCCTCCTGAATAGTTAGGATTAGAGGCACACACCTCTATGCCTGACTTTGTGCAAGTACTTCATATATACTGTTTTGTGTGAATAGTTTTTTCTGCTGTTTTTCTCTTGCTTTAATACTATGAACCAAAGCTTTTATAATTTATATATCATTATTTGTTGATTCTATAAATGGAGAAACGTGATTCCTAAGTTTTAAAATATATTAAAGTCTAAAAATTAATTTTTATTTATTTAAAAATATTTAAAATATGTTTTAGTTGACAATGAACCTTTAATTAATTCATTAATTAAATTTTTTTTTTCCCTCTACCAAAGTATACCTAGAGGGATTTTGAGGCTTGGAATGCCTGTAAATATCACTCAGTTGAGTTGTGTGCCACAGAGTAGAAAACTTCATCCTTTGTCCTTGTAAGTCTGTGTTCTCTCCAGGATTTCTTTTTTTTTTTTCTTTTAGTAGTAGGGATTGAACCCAGGGGCGCTTAACCACTAAGCTGCATTCTCAGCCAATTTTTACGTTCTATTTAGAGACAGGGTCATGCTAAGTTGCTTAGGACTTCACTAAGTTGCTGAGACTGGCTCTGGGCTTGCAATCCTCCTCCCTCAGCTTCCCCAGCCACAAGCCATGGGAATTACAGGACTGCATCACCACACCTGGCTCTCCAGGATTTCTGTGAGCAGTTAAGAGTGCAAGGTGAGAAACTGAGCAGATTTGTATTCACATCCCCAATGCCTTATTCGTCTGCATGGGTTGGGTAATTCATTTCTTGCAACCTCAGTTTCTGGATCTGTAGAATGGAATTCTAATTAAAATAAGTTATACTCCATGTATGCATGTCAAAATATACTCTACTGTCATGTATTTCTTAAAAGAACAGGAAAAAAACACACACACACACACACAACTGGAAAAAAAAAAAAAGGAAACTGTCTCAAAAGAAAATTAAAAGGTCTGGGGATGTAGTTCAGTGGTAGCACTTGCATAGCATGCAAGAGCCCTGGGTTCATTCCCTGGCACCACAAAAACAAGATAACCAAGATGACTAGAGAAACATCAACCTAAGGACTGGTTGTGAGCATCAAAAATACAATTACTCTGAACTAAGACTGAGTGAGGTTAAAAAAAAGAAAAGAAAGAAATTTAGTGTGTAAAGGCCATATGTTTATATAGTATAACTATAAAAATGCAGGAGAATAGGGGAAGCATATGAAAGAAATAATTTTAACTGCTCTCAGAAAATGTGATGGTGGTTTGGCATTAATCTTAGACTATTTTATGTGCGAAATGGGATAAAGTAGATTATTAACAATGGGATGTTCTAACAGGTCTTGGTGGTGTATGCCTATAATCTCAGGTATTTGGAGAAGAGAGTACTGAGGCAGGAGGATTGCAAGTTCAAAGCCATTTTTGCAATTTAGCCAGACCATGTCTCAAGAGGACAGAAAAAACAAATTCAAGAAGTGCTAGGATGTGGCTCAGTGGTGGAGTACCCACAAGTTCCATCCTGAGTAATGCAAAACAAAACAAAAATACAAAAAAACAAAAAAGTGACCTTCTAGCCAGGCACACCTGTAATCCCAGCTACACAGGAGGTTGAAGCAGGAGGATGACAAGTTTGAGGTCAACCTGGACAATTTAGCAAAACCCTGTCTCAAAATAATTTTTTTTTTCTTTTTCTTTCTTTTTGGTGCAGGGGATTGAACCCAGGGCCTCATGCATATGAGGCAAACACTCTACCAACTGAGATATATCCCCAGCCCTTGAAATATTTTTTTTAAAGAGCTAGGGAGACAGCTCAGTGATAGAGCACTTGCCTAGTGTGTAAGAGGCCCTGGGTTCAGTCCCAAGTACCACCCCCCCCCACATACACATACACCAAGTGTGATGTTCTGATTTTATCCTCCCCTGTGCCCCAAGTTGAGAACCAGGTGTTTGGGGAGCATAAGAAAAAAGATGTAAGCCAGGTATGGTGGCCCACACACCTGTAATTCCAGTGACTCTGGAGGCTGAGGCAGGAGGATCTCAAGTTTGAAAGCAGTCTCAGCAACTTAGCAAGGCTCTAAGCAACTTAGTGAAATCCTGTCTCCAAATAAAAAAGCAAAAAGGACTGGGGATGCAGCTTAGTGGTAAAGCAACCCTGGGTTAAATCTCCAGTACCAGTAAAAGAAAAGAGATAGAGGTTAAGTGAAACCCCTTGAGTCCTTCATTCTTCTCACAAACCATGGCTGCCTTCCTCAGTCCCCACACAGGGAAGCCTTTATGCTCTCACACCCAGAATGCTATGACTCCAATTTATTAAGATTTCCTTGTAGGATTTCCCTTTCTTTTCACTCTCCAGTTCTCACCCGAGTAGCCATGTTTCTGCCTGGTAGAGAAGGGTTGCAGTAACTCTTGACAACCTTCTAGCCCCTGATTCCACTTCCATCTCGTGGCCTGACTGCATTCTGTATGTGACTCTGTGTGTCTTTATATGAAATTTCCCTTGTCTGCTTAGGCTAACTTGAAAACTTGTTTCTCAAGTCAATTTTTTGGAGGGTGCTGGGAGTCAAACCCAGGTCCTTGCTCATGTCATGCAAATACTTGATCCTTGTGCTATAGTCCCAGCTCTTCACCTGTTAATTTAGAAAGGATCTGACTGATTCTTACTGAAGTACAAACATAGCTAACAAAACTTCCTAAGATTAACAACCCCAACAAATACAGAAACCTCCTTTAATCCTGATTTTGAATTAGAAGCATCAGTAGGAACTCAGAAAATATTTTGTATGTACCAATTGATCAGTTGATGTATAGAACTATCTGTCCATCCTAGTTATGTCAAATAAAGATGACACAGAAACAATGACAAAACCAATAGCAAGTAAAGTACCCAAATTGTAGTCTTGAAATTCCATTTCCTAGAAAAGAACTCAGAGCTTCTTAGAGAAATGGCTGACTCCATGTTTCCGGAGGAAGTGTAGAAGGTAAGCTGGGACACCTTGTTTTATCAGATAGCAAAGAAATGTTCAGCCACCATGGGGTCATGTCAAAGACTCTGAAGCCAACTTTAAAAGGTTCCACCAGCCAAAGACGGGATTATTGTAACTTCAAAAAGGACAATAACTGATTAAAACCATTAGCTGCATTCAAATCTGAGTCCACATTGTTTTAAAAAGTCATCTTCAGAAAATGATAGTCATTGTAAATCAGTAAATGAAGGAAAGAATCAAGCATTTGTCTTTCTGTTGAACTTTACCTCTAGGTAACCAAATAGAAGATTTTAAATAAAGTATCCCAATTAATTAAAAAAAGAAGATAGGGACTGGGGGTGTAGCTCAGTGGTAGAGCCCTTGCCTAGCATGCATGCCCTGACTTCAAGTCTCAGTATGGTTAAAAAAAGAAAGAAGGAACGAAAGAAAGAAGGCAGAAAGAAAGAATAGAATATCACTATTTGTAAGACCAGTGAATTAATCTAGGAATTGAGCATCGACAGCTACTGACATCATAAGACCTGAGATAACCAGTTTTTATGTTCCTCCACATCACCACCTGAAGCTTCAAGGAGCTGCCAATTTGTAGGAGAGGCAGAAGACAGACATGCATTTAAGAGAGCTGGGAAGATGTGAGAAGTAAAACCCTGGAACACCAGCGGAAGCAGCCCTCATTTATTTAGTGTTAATACATACCAGACATGTCCTGGCTTTTCATGTAGATCTCCCTTCATTTTCATAACAACCCCATGAAGGAGGTACAATTATCATGTTTATTTTACAGATAAGGAAAGTGAGGCACAGAAGGGGTGAGTAATTGTCCAAATACA
Organism: Sciurus carolinensis; assembly: GCF_902686445.1. NCBI lineage: Eukaryota > Metazoa > Chordata > Mammalia > Rodentia > Sciuridae > Sciurus > Sciurus carolinensis. The sequence goes on along the minus strand of NC_062214.1, from coordinate 111,859,666 downwards.
CACAGTAAAATTCTGGCCACTGCCTCCAGGACCTCTCCCTTAAACTGGAGATTATGTTACCTCTCATTTAAAAAGCTGTATGCTTGCCTGGCGTTGGGAGGCTAAGGCAGGAGTTTCACAAATTTGAAACCACCCTCAGCAATTTAGCAAGGCCCTGAGCAACTTAGCGAGACCCTGACTTAAAATAAAAAATAAAAATAAAAATAAAAATAAAATAAAAGGACTGGGAATGTGACTCATTGGCTAAGTGCCCCTGGGTTCAATCCCTGGTACCAAAAAAAAAAAAAAAAAAAAAAAAAAAATTGTGTGCTTTAAAAAAATAACATAAGATCTAAGATAAAAATAGCAAGTGTTCTCATACACAAACACAAATTCTTAAAGTCCTAAATGTTGTTTAAGATGATATGTGCAAATGCTATTTCCCAATATTAAAACTGGGTTAGGGCTGGGGTTGTAGCTCAGTGGTGGAGTGCTTGTCTGGCATGGACAAGACTCTGAGTTTGACCACAGAACTGGAAAGAAAAAAAAAATAAAGTGGTGGGGGAAAGGTGAAATGGGACAGAAGAATTCAGTGGGATCCTGCCTCTAAATTTGGTTTGGTCCCCACCAACTACCACTCTTATTTCTTCTGAAAATGAAGGTGTTGTGAACAGAATCAATACTCCTTAGCATATGCCCCATAAAGGTGTCTTGTTAGGAATCATAAGGTCCTGTGTTGACGTGGAAGTTGTTAAGATAAAGAAAAACTCTGGAGGAAGCTTTGTGAAAACCAATGCAGGAAACTTGTGGGGTAGGGTACCTTTTCGCCATTTCTTTTTTTTAAGCTAGGGATTGAACCCAGGGGTGCTTTAACCACTGAGCCACATCCCCGGCATTTTAAAAAATATTTTTATTTAGAGACAGGGTCTTGCTGAGTTGCTTTAGTACCTCGCTAAGTTGCTGAGGCTGGCTTTGAACTCACAATTCTCCTACTTCAGCTTCCTGAGCTGCTGGGATTACAAGTGTGCACCACCCTGCCCATGTGCACCATCTGGTACAGGGTTTTGAACCCAGATGCACCTTGCCACTGAGCTACATCCCCAACACTTTTTATTTTGAGACAGGGTCTCACTAAGTCGTTGACGGTGGCCTTGAACTTGGAATCCTCCTCTCTTCAGCCTAGAGTCACTTGGGTTGCAGATGTGGGCCACCGCGCCCATGGGCGTGTCTGTTTTCCGGCAACCCAACCAAGCAAACCCTATTACCCAGCACCTTGCTCAGGCTCCTGAGAGTGGGAAGAGCCCACTCTCACCTCACAGTCTCTCTCCCTCTCCTTCCTTTTCAGACCCAGCCCTGAGCTAAAGCCACAAAATGTGGATTCTGTCTGCATGGGCCCCTGCTCTGGCAGCACCCCTTGTCCTCCTGAGGTCTTTCTCTCTCCTTCAATCCCAATCAGGTTTCCGGAAGCATTTTCTATACCTGAGAGTGAATTAAATCTCCCAATTGCCTCTGGAAGGGCTATGAGCATTTACATTTATCTCCAATTCCAGTTAGAGAGATTCCTGATTTGCACTTGGAGAGTTTTGTGATTGTAATTTCTCACTGCCCCACCTCCCTGTTAGAGGATCCTTTCTGCAAGTCTCCATTCATCCCAGGCGGGAGGCTGTGGTCTGCTCCTGTTAATGAGTGTCATCTGGTCTGGTCCACAGGCATATCCTGCCTTGGCCCACCTGCCCTGTTAGTGGGAGATATTGGTAATCTCTGCCACCAGCTTTATTGAAACATAGTTGACAAATTAAAACTATATATGTACAACATGATTTTGTTTCATTTTGTTTTGCGGTGCTGGGAATTGAACTCAGGGGGGCTGTACCACTGAGCTACACCCCAACTCTTTTAATTATTTTGTTGTGGTTGTTTTGAGACAAGGACTCGCTAAGATGCAGAGGCTGGCCTTGAACGTGTGATTCTCTTTTCTCAACCTCCTAAGTTGCAGACTTTACAGGCATACACAAGCACCACCCCGCCCGACCAATGTGTTTTGAGGTACATATGTCTAACCTTATACATTTATACACTGTGATTACCACAATCAAGCTAATTAACATATCCATCACCATATAGTTAACGTGTGTGGGGTAAGAACATTTCAGATTTGCTCTCTTAGCAAATTTCAAGTGTACAATATGTTATTATTAACTATAGTTACTGTGCTGTATGTTAGAGACATAGGTATTTATTAGAGTGACTCCGTGGCAGATATTTTGGCAGCCCCGGTGTCTTTCTTAAACCCAACAAGGAGCTCATGAGTGGGAAGAAGCAAGCACCAGATGTCTGAACATAGATAACTGTCACTGTCAACCATCTCTGCAAACGCTTCCCTTTAACATATGCGCGGTCTAGGAATAAACCGATTTCAAGTGTGCCCGAAGCCGTTTTTAAGAAAGTACCAATGTTCTCCTTGTGCAGCATCTCTGCTGTCAGCATGACGTGCCGTCCAGGTACTTGCCTTAATGAACACCAATTTGAAACTTTCAAACACTCTCTATTCTCCTGACACATATTTCAACTTTTCAGGACTTGCTTCTTTCCAGGTAAAAAGGGTAAAATAGGAGAAGGGGAACCTGCCACTAAGACGGAGTTTATATGCATAAACTTCAGAAAAATGTGCTGACTTCCAGTAAGTACCAAGTGAATGTTGTCAATGTCTTCAGTTGGGTCAAAATGTCTGAAGTTCGAGATCCAGAATGACTGAAATGAAACCCTGCTTCTGACATTGGGCATCAAAGCTGTAGGTTTTAGTGTGTTCAGTCCCCACTCCCTGCTTCCCCTGCGTTTCCATTTGTCCACTGCATGAAAGCCACATGCCTGTGTTTCCATGGCAGACCTTTCCTCTTGGCCTTAAGGTGGCCTCAGTGCTTGCTGTTCGCAGTGCTACAGCTATGGTGGTGAGATCTGGGGGCTGATTCATGCTGTGAGTCAGGAATGCATACACCCCTCACTGTGGTGAGACCCTTTCTGCCACTTCCTGCTCCTAGAAGATCCATGGGCTTAAAAACCCCCCACCCCGTAATTGTCTACTCAACCATCAGCACAAACAGATCATGCTGTTTAGGTTTACAGGTGCATACCCAAAATGAAGAACATTTGTCTCCTTGCAGCCGTGATGTATGCAACAATCCCTCCAGAATCAGTGCGCCACGGATTCATTAAGGGGATACCAATTCTGTTTTAGTAGGTGGGTTTCCCGTTGACAAATGATGGCTCTCTTTTCATTGAAATATGACACTTGCTTCAGTGAATTCTAATGCAAAGGTTTCAGCATCACAATTGCCTACTCTAACAGAATAACCAAAGCTTCCAGAAAGAGTTGTTTATACTCATTGTCCCCACTTCTGAACTTCCTATTCATTCTTTGACATCAGCCCCATCGCTCCTAGAAAAATCTTTCCCTGTGGTCATCAATGACCTGTGGCTCACTAGATCCTGTGGGCACCTGCATGCTTCCCTCAAACTCCCATATACACATAATTCTGTGGACCACACACTTTGCTGAATCATCCACCTCTCTTAGCTTTCTGAACAGCCCCCTCTACTGGTGTTCCCTCTCACTCTGACCCCTACTCCTTTGGCTTTTTTCTGGGGCTCACCTGGGTTACTACTGGATGTTAGGGCAGAAGATTTTTCCTTGGAGCCGGCATGGCGGCGCATGCCTGTAGTCCCAGAGTCAAAATAAAATAAAAATTTTTAAAAAGGCTGGGGATGTAACTCAGTGGCAAAGTGTCCCTGGGTTCTATCTGTTCTATCCCCAGTACCAAAAAAAAAAAAAAAAAAAAAAAAATCTTTGCTGGGCCCCTTTCTCTTCTTGCAGTGCTCGCAGTCTCATTCACGCCTCCTGCTTCAAGTACATATATGCCAATGATCTCAACACAGATCTCAAGCCCAGGCCTCTTCCTCCAAGTAGATTCATGTATCCAACTGCTAATTAACTCACCATTTAGAGGTCTCAAAGGTACTTCTACCTCAACATGTTTCAAACTCATTGCTTTTCCCCAAGGAAAAGAAGGAGTGGGAAAAGGAAGAAAAGGAAAGAAGAAAAGGAAAGAAGGGGGTGAGGAGGGATGCAGGGAAACAGAAAATAAAACAAGGAACAAACTTTGCTTTTTTTTTTTTTTTCTGGGAATTGAACCCAGGAGCACTTAAACACTGAGCCACATCCCCAGCCCTTTATATTTTTTTATTTTGAGACAGTGTCTCACTAAGTTGCTTAGGGCCTCACTAAGTTGCTGAGGTTGGTTTTAAACTTATGTTCCTCCTGCCTCAACCTTCCAAGCCACTGGGATTACAGGTGTGCGCCACCGTACCTGGCAAGCTTTGCCTTTTGTGCTGTGTGTCAGAGTAAAACTGACCATCACTTGTACAGTCCCATAGGCCGCAGACTTCTGAATCTTGCCTAACTCCTTTTTCTCCAGGCAATCATTGATCTTTTTGTTTTGCCTCCAAAATGCCTCCACTTCCCTATCTCCACTCCATCCCCCAAGTGCCACACAGTGGAGGTGATGACTAAGGTCATCTATCTGAACACTCCAGTAGCCTTCTTTCTATCTCCCTAAATCTCCATTGTACACATTCCAACCCAACTCTCTTACCTCTTTCAACAGTTTCCCTCCTGCCTTGGGATAAAGACCTGCATACTCAGGTTTTTACCATGCCATAAAGACTCAGGTCTTTATAATGACAAAGCCATAGACCCTCATGGTTCAGTACATCTTCCTCTCCATCCTCCATTTTCTTGAATACTTTCTGCAGTCATGTAGGACTTCCGGTCCTCAGTTACCCCTGCTTCACTGCTGCTCCCCCTGTCTGAAATGCTCTCTCTCCCATCTCTCCTCATTTTGCCTAGTTAACACCTTCTTGCTTTTTAGAGCTCTCACCTGTTATTTTCTCAGGGAGACTCCCTGTCCTTTTATAGTAAGTCCATGTATTAGCCTGTCATAAGCTCTCGTGATGAGATATACCCCATTTTTATGGCTCCCTGCCTGTGAGCTATTACATATCTTCAGTATAATTATTTAATGCTGTTTCTCCATTATCCAACAAGTTTCATGAGGATAGGAACTATAACCTGGCACAATGGTGCACTCCTATAATCCTAGCTACTGGGGAGGTTGAAATAGGAGGATCACAAGTTTGAGGCTAGCCTCTGCAATTTAGTGAGACTCTGTCTCAAAATAATAATAATAATGACAATAATAATAATAATAACTGAGAATGTGGTTCAGTTGTAGAATGCTCCTGGCTTTAAACACCAGTGTCTAATTCTGCCTACCCTTTTTTATACTTAGTTTAGTTAGGGAGACTTAGCTATTGCAAATACTAAAATGTTACCTGTTAACAATAGGGGTGACTTCAAAATTTTTCTTTAAAATGGTTCTATTTATCTATTATTATTATTATTATTTTGTTTATTTATTTATTTAATTTTGCAGTACTGGGGATTGAACTCGGGGCCTTGCCCATGTTAGGCAAGCCTTTACTACTGAGCTTTTTTTAAACTTTATTTTCAAACAGGGTCTCACTAAGTTGCCAAGGCTGACATTGAACTTGAGATCCTCTTGATCCTCTTGCTTCAGTCACCCCATCCAGATACACGTGACTTCTCATGTTCTTTCTCTCTCTCTCTCTCTCTCTTTTTTTTTTTTTTTTTTTTTTTGGTACCAAGGATTGAACCTAGAGGTGCTCAACCACTGAGCCACATACTCAGCCCTTTTTTATATTTTATTTAGAGATAGGGTCTCACTGAGTTGCGTAGGGCCTTGCTAAGTTGCTGAGGCTGGCTTTGAACTTGGATTCCTCCTGCCTCAGCTTCCCGAGCTGCTGGTATTACAGGCATGCACCACCACGCCCAGCTTCTCATGCTCTTTTGACAGATGTTTCATTAGAGAGTAGATCTATAGAAGGATGGGACTGGTGGGGACCCAAAAAGTTGGAGCCCACAGTAAGTGATGCTTCTGAAGTTCAACATATTATTTATGTCATGATTGTGCTTAGTGGTGATTATACTTGTTATTCGTGTGTGCTGCTGAAAATGTCCCTTAAGAGCCTGCCACTTGTTAGAGAGGATTGGGAGCCATGTTGACCACGTATACCTCCCAATCTGGACACTTTTCAATATGTCTCATCGTGTTTTCAGAACCTGAAAACCTGGAGGTGAGTTATTCAGCATGACACATGGCAGCGATCTCTAATGACAAGCCCCCAACACATTGGAGTCACTGGGTGAGACCTCAGCCCCCAAGCCATTTCTGCCACTAGGTTGACTCCACTTACTGTCAGTCGAAGCTGCTCTTCCTTCTACCACTCTCTGTAGCTGACATTTTCTTACTGCTGTAGCCACTCACTGCCAAAAAGAAACCAGGGTCACTGCCCTGACTCTTGTGACATTCAACTGCAGCTGCCATCCTTGTCAGTGCAAGGAAAGGGAGGGATGGCTCCTCCACTGTCAACAAGCCAGCTCTTTTGAATCTGGGCCAAGCAGGAACAGTGTAGCCTGTGAGCTGAACATTAGGGAGTCCCTGTGGAGAGTGTTCCACTGCCCAACCCTCCTCTGCCCTAGGAGGCCCTATTGCCCACCCAGCTTGTTTCTCTCAGTTTAGGGTGGCACTTTTCTACCTTAATAAAGGAGAGTTGTTTTGGACTCCTCACAGACCAACCTCAAATCCCAGCACCCACTCCTCCATCTCCCCAGGTCACACAGTGGAATGTCTTTTAAAGGATATTCTTGAGTGAGGGGTACAGCTCAGGGCAGAGTGCTTGCCTGACATGCATGAGGCCCTGGCTTCAATTCCCAGCCCCACAAAACTCAAGTGTTCTTGATGGCTAGCTCCATCGTCTCGGACCCTGGAGTGACCCTGTCATGATCCCTCTGCCGAGACTTCTCCCCTGTCCACCAATCTGTCACGTAAATGCGCGCCTCCTCAGCTCTGCTGTTACTCTCTCAGGGCAGCCTCCTCTGACCTGCAGCCAGATCAGATCTTTCTTCGGTTTGCTGCCTGATCACTATGTCCCTCTTCTCTGTAGCTCTTACTACAGTTTGTAATTCTATATTTGATTTATATCTACATCCCCCTCTAGAAGATAAGGTCAGGGAAGGCAGCAATTCTGTTTTCTTGTTTTTGTTATTTTGTTTTCCTTGCAATCCCAGCACCCTGCACAACATCTGGTCCAATAGATATTTGTTGAATGACTGAATGAACTATGATTCACTTCACTCTGCGACAATCTTTTGAGAACTTGTCTTTGGGTAAGCCCATTTCTCTACAAAGACAAGTAAAACACTTTGGGGGACAGACAGTCACTAACCAGTGGTCATCGTACCTGTGAGCATCATAGTATTTCTACTTGGGGGTTCGATACTGCAACCACATATTTTATTAAAGTATTTCTCCTTCAAAGTGGTAAAAAACACTCTGTTACTGGCTCGTGGGCAGTCAAACCTGGCTCTGAGGGAAGAGATCATGTTACAACACTACAGATAAGTGAGGACGCCAGTCAGGGAGGAGGCTTGAGGACACCCAGCTCTTGCTTGGGGGGACATCCTACTTTCTCCCCTTCAGTTTGGCAGACTGCAGAGGGCTTGAAGAAGAGAGGCGAACAGAGGCAGGACCCATTGGCAATCCCTGAGGTCATGAGGTGACTCTTTGAAGGTGTCTCAGAATGGGACTATGTGGTTTGACTTCTAACATTTCCGGGTTTGCTTTGTGGTTTGTTATGTCATCACACCCTGTGCTGTTGAAAGATGACAATAATATGCTGGGTCAAAAGATGAATCGACACAACTGTGATGTGGAGGGATGACTTGGACTTGGAACAATCATCCAGGTCACTGGTTCTTAGTAAAAGTCACACATCAAGAATGGACCTCAGGCTGGAGCTGTAGTTTAGTGGCAGAGTGCTTGCCTGGCACGTGTGAGGCACTGGGTTCGATCCTCAGCACCACATAAAAATAACAAATAAAATAAAGGCATGCTGTCCTTCTACAACTACACAGAAAAAAAGAATAGGAAAAAATAAAAAAAAAAGAATGAACTTCATGGGTTTGGTTGTGGCTCAGTGGTAGAGTCACCTAGCATGTGTGAGGCACAATAAAGATATTGTGTCTACCTACAGCTAAAATTATTTAAAAAAAAAAGAATGAACCTCATGCAGTGGAAGAAGGAATGGATTCCTGGGAAGCAAAGCAGGAAGGTGAAAAGAGCATGGACTAGTTGTCCAGATAAGGACCATTTCCTCCTGGGGGGGGGTTCCATCTCCCGCATAAATGAGGGGAAGTTTCTGTCAGAAGATGATGGTGCCGGTTACAAATCGAATAATTATTAATTAACTTATGTAATCAATAAACACACAAGATCCAATACTCTTCAAATCGAAGCAGGTATGGCGGATCGGAATACCAGATCTGGCCTCCAATAACAAAATGGAGAAGCCCACCTTCACCTTTATTTATAGTAACACAGGTAAAGGGACCCCGGCCAGGAAGGGCTTCTTCTGTGAGGAACAGGATGGGGTGGAGTTAGGGAAGTCATTTGCTTAGAGAATTAACATATCCTCAAGGGTGAGCCACTCTGTACAGGGCCACTTACTCCTCTGCTGTCTGAAACAGTCTCCCATGACTGCCAGTTCCTGGGAGTCAGACCTCTGTATCCCGTGCCTGATTCTGCTAGACGTGGATGGTTCCCCACACACTCCAGTGGAACACTTGCCATCAGTGGGTGCTGTACTGAGCTCTTTGCAGTATCACCTCACCTAATCCCACAGTAGCCCATGAGCGTTCTTATTATCACCAGTTTTCAGATCATGAAACCAAGTATCAGTGTACCAAATGTGCCCAGGTAACACTGCTAATAAATATCAGAGCCAGGATTTGAAGCCAGTTCCGTTTGACTCCACATGGACCCACTTAACTCTGGCATATACTGGCCATCAGGAAAGTTGGGTTTAAGCTCTGACTCTTCCATTGCAGCTGTATGTCTTGGGGTCACTTGTATAAAAATTTTATTACCTGTCAAATGTGACTTTATAATACCAATGGCGGAGGGTTTCTATGAAGATACAATGAGACCATGTGGATGAAGTTTCTAGAACTGTGTTGTCTAATGCAGCAGTCACTGACCACAGGTACCCACTGTACTTGGAATGTGGTCGGTTTGAATAAGATGTGCTATAGGTGCAAAATATGAACTGGATTTTTGAAGCCTGAGAATGAAAAAGGAATGTAAAATATCAATATTTTTTCATATTGAATATACGTTGAAATGATAATAGTTTTGGTATATTGGATTAAATAAGATATATGACTAAAATTAATTTCATGTGTTTCTCCTTTACTTTTTTAACATGGCTATTGGAAATTTAAGATTACATATGTGACATTATATTTGTATTGCACAGCACTGCCCTAGAGGACTATAAACATGATTTATTATTGTTATGGTAATTTCATTCAGAACAGTATTCCATTTTGCCTCCGAGGTCAGCACCTAGACAGAGTCTGACATAAAATGAGTCTCCATTTTTCTATAAATATGAATTTTAATGAATTTTTCAAAAAACTGTAGGTTTTCATCTTTTGAATCTATTCTTTCTGATTTGTGTTTTATTGTTGTTTTTCAAAAAGAAGTAAAGGGAAGTTTCTATGTCTGGAGAAATTAACCCACTATAAATATATACATGACAATTGAAAACATTCTGACCCAAGTAGTTTTTTTCTGTTTAAGACAAGCCATGTTGCTCAGGCTACACTCAAGCAGATCCTTCTGGTTCAGTCTTCCAAGACTACAGGTGCACACCGCCGCAGCTTCTTTTCATTTTTGCAATGCTGGGCCTCACACCCAGGGCCTCACACGTGGGAGGCAAGTGCTCTACCACTGAGCTACATCCCCAGCCCTGACCCAGATGCCTTATTATGTTAATTAGAGAGTGAGCTGCATCCCACAGAGCATTGCAATCACTTTTCCCTTATACATGGTGGAAAAATCCCTTTGTGCCCCTTCAATTACTTATCAAATGTTACATTTCAATTCATAATCATGTCTAGATCATTGCAATTGTTTCAAACCACTGTCTATGAAAGCATATCATTTTAACACTTGCCTAAATTTCATGTTCATTTTTTTTTTCTTTATTTTCTTCAACTTGTTACTTTTGAGCCATCATTGTAGCCTAGATTATTTGGGATCTTGATTTTCTCATTGAATCTCATGCTATCCCTTTTAGCTTTGAGTTTGTCTGCAAATTCCTCTTTAGACCCTATTGTTCATTCAGGTTATTAAATACTAAAAGAATGCATGACTAAAAACAGAGCAGTCAACTAAATTATAACCTCTGTAAGGGCAGAAGGATCAAACTTATATAGCTGAACTAGAGGACTGATCTCTTTTTCACACTGAAGTTATATTCCAGAAAAATCCAAGTCATGAAAGGATTTTTGTTTTAGTTAGGGTAGCACTAATCATTATAACACACAGACCCCAGAGATTTTTCACAGTGAAATTTTATTTCTCCTTCCCATAAGAGTTCCTTGCTAATGTTCCTCGTCAGTAGGTCAGTAGGTCTTCCCTCCTTCTAGTAAATCAGGCTTAGATGATTCCTCCATCACGGGACTCTGCCATCTCCTAAGGCTTTGTCATCCTCTGGAGTCAACCAGCAAAGAGAGCACTTGAAGAAGGCACCCACCTTTTTTGAACTGGCCTGAAAAACTACACCATTAGTTATACTTACATTCCATCAATATGTATTTGTTGCACAAATGAACCTAGACATAAGAGAAGCTGCAAATACAGTTGCTGGATGAGAAGCCTGTTCCCAGCAACACACGCTACTGTGAAAGGGGAGCAAGTGACCTGATACATAGCTCTCCACCTCTGCTACAACAAATAAATGGAAATTATTTTCATAAGGATGAAGGCAAAATGTTGGGATGTGTTACCAGACTTTGCCATCTAACACTACCCATTATCACTACTCCCAAAATAGCAAGCACTAAAGAGTTCGGGTCATGCATAACTCATTGGTAAAGAATGTGCTTTGCATGCATGAGGCCCTGGATTCAATCCCCAGTACTTAAACAAGTAAATAGCACTAAAAATACATTGCATACAATAAGATTTGGGTAATCACTTATTTTGCAGCAGAGGCAATAATAAGAAAAGTCTACCCTCAAGATGGAGTAAGTTGGGCAAAGGGAGATGAAGAGGGAGAGCCAAGAGGGCCAATATCCATCTCTGCTCACTCCACTAGTGGGGCAGATGGAGGAAGAGGGCATGGTGATTCAGTGTTGGGGTGGCTGTAGTCTAGTCTCCTTCACATTGTTCTTCAAGTTCTCAAAGTGAAGTGTCAACTATTTTCCTTTTTTTTTTCTGTACTGCAGATTGAACTCAGAGCCTGTGCGTACTAAGCAAATGCTCTACTACTGAGCCATATCCTCAGTCCTACTCTTTTAATTTTTTTTCCTCTCTTTTAATTTTATTAACAAAAATCATATGGTTACTCATATTGCTCTCCCTCAAAGTTTTCAGTTGACTTACCAGCTAAATACCTTGGATAAATGGTCTAGTACCCAAGTTATGCTATAAATATGTGCAACATTATGTAAAATGTTAAAGGGTAAACACAAATAATGACCCCTCAATTTCTTTATATTCCTCACAGTGGCTGGCAATGCCCTGCCACCGTAGGCACCTGCTAAATATGCATTGATTTTTGATGGATTAAGGTGAATCTGGAATTTGTTATGATTGTGCCTTACCTGAATATTATGTTCTAAAATATTTATTTTAATAGCCTTATATATATTATAAGCATCAATCCTTTTCAAGGATGTTCTTTCTTTGATGTGAAAGATGTACATTCTACAAAAATGTACCCTAGGATGAGAATTCCCCATGTCTTTAGTGCTAGAGCTGCTATTCAGTTCTAAACACAGTTATTAGTCAAAGAACTAAATTTCTGTTCTTTGTGTTAATTAGAACATAATTAATAAAAGTGTCTAAAAATATCTGAATATGGACATTTATTTGATTAAAAGAACAGTAGTTTTTACCAGGCACTGTGGCACATGCCTGTAATCCCAGCTACTCAGTAGGTTGAAGCAGGAAGATCAAGGCCAGCCTCGGCAATTTAGCAAAATCCTGTCTCAAAATTAAAAAATTTAAAAGGTTGGAGATATATTTAGTAGTAGAGGGTCCCTGGGTTCAATTCCCAGGGGGAAAAAAAAACAACCATTTTGATCATATAACACTTATTTATATTGTGCATTAATTGGGGCATCAGCATCACATAATTAATGCCTTGTTTTTGTAGTCTTATCAAAATATGTTCTGGGGCTGGGAATGGAGCACAGTGGTTCAGCACTTGCCTAATATGCATGAGGCCCTGGGTTCAACCCCAAGTACTGAAAAAAAAAAAAAAAAGCAAATTCTGTTGTTTTTATAAGCTCAATTTCCTCCCTCCAAATGGGGAGATCTTTCTATCTATAACTAAATTCCAGCAGACACAGAAGAAAAGAATAATATGCTTAACCATATTTAAAAAAATTCCTAGATAGCAAGAATACTGAAAACAAAATCAAAAGACAATGTAAAATTTGGGGAAATATTTGTAACTGTCACAGAAAGCTAACCTGTTTAAATGGAGAATTCTTAGAAATAAACAAAACTAAACCCCAAAATTGATAGCACAATTTAAAAAAATGAGCAAAGGCTCTAAAAGATCAGGCATAGAAAAGAAGTGCAATGAGCTTTAAATATATGAAAAATTGTCCAACCTCATTTACAAGATAAACATAAATGAAAACTACACCAAAAATATTTTTCACTAAGAGTTTGGCGAAAACCTAAATCTTTGATAACACTCCTTTGGCTAGAGTATGAGGAAAAATAGGAGGGTAATATGGGACAACCTCTGCAAAGAGTAATTTGACAGTATCTGTCAAAAGTGAAAACACACGTCCTACCCAGCATATTCCACTTCTAGGAATTTACCTTAAGGATATAATTTGCTTGCAAAATAACATGTATAATAGGTTATTCATTGCATTATGGTTTATAATAGCAAAAACATTGGAAACAATCTAAATGTCCATAGAAAAGAGACTGGATAATTAATTTATGGTTCATTCATAAATTAGAAAGCTCTCTGTGAGCTGATATGGAAGGATCTACAAGATATATTAAGAGCAGCACAGAGCTGTATGCCTTTGTCTCAGTAACTTGGGAGACTGAGGCAGGAGGATCTCAGGTTGCAGACCAGCCTCAGTGTGTTAGCAGGACCTTTGGCAACTTATTGAGACCCTGTCTCAAAATAAAATTTTGAAAAGGGCCTGTGGCATAGCTCAGTGGTAGAGGGATTGCCTAGCATGTGTGAGGCCTTGGGTCCATTCTCAGTATCCAAAATTAAAATAAAATAAAAGGAAAAAGGGGAGATCAGTCCTTCATACACACTTGTTGGTGCATGAAGAAAGTCTAAGTTCACACTACTAACAGAGGAGGAAAGCAGATGGGAACCTGTGACTGAGAGGTTGCTTTAGGAGGGAGACTTGTGAAAATGCTTCATATATTTTCTCTTTCAACCTTGTTACTTATTGTCTATTCAAACAGGTAAAAAAAAATTTTTTTTTTTGGCTGTGCTGGTGATTGAACCCAAGGCTTGAGGCAAGTGCTCTACCAACTGAGCCATATCCCCAGCCCCAAATGGGTAAATTTCTGAACTTTTAATTCAGCTTCCACAGGATGATGATGGTCTTAGGAAAGTGAGTTTACATGACCAGTGATATAATTGCATGCCACAGATGGTCTCCTTAGGGAACACTAATAATTTTTTGTGTCTGTCCTGTCTCCTCAGTGAAATTGCCAGCCTTGGCTTCTTTTGGAGCTTCAACAGAGTTTAATTTGGGAACCCAGTGGCTACCTGAGTCCAACTGGTGGATTGACTAGATTTCCCAGGTTTTCATCCCCTTTTACCATGAGCGCTTATTATTTCCACTACTTCCTTTCAAGAAATAAAAAATATTAGAGCAAAAGGACAAGTAAGATAGAAAGTCACAAGGTTGTTAGGTAAATTGGACCTCCTAAGAGTGTATATCTTCAGGTTTTTAAAACAGGCAGTTTCCAGTTTCCATCTTATTGATGAAAATGTGTTTGTTTCCTATTCAATTTCCCATTGTATGTTAGATGGTATTTTCTGATTCAAATGGTTGTCTGTGTAAAATACTAACATTTAAAAAAATATATTCCTTCATTCCTGTTTCAACGTGGACGAGTCTATGGTTAGAATCTGCGAGTTGGTGCCATACATTGGAACCAAAGGATACTTCACAGCAAAAATGTGATCTTGTTTCTCCATGTGAGCAGCTTCCTAAAAAAAGCACTAAGGAGAAAAAAGAAAAAGACTGTAAGAGTCCGGTGCGTGCCATTGTTATTCGCTGGGATCTGTCGCAGGCAGTAGGCGTCTGAGCCACTCCCGCCAAGGCCAGAGCCCCCACTTCCTCGTCTCCCAACCAAGAGATGCAAACCAGCCTCTGAGACTGGGAGTGGGTCCCCCTGCAGGATCCGCAGAGAACTGCTCTGGACAAAGCTTTCCAGCCGCGTGTTTCCAGGGAGCCAGGAGTAAAGGGCAACTTACTAAGACGCCCTCCTGCTCGCCGCTTCTTGATGCAGAAGTCTGGGTTTCTAAGAGTGGCAGGCCAGGGGTCTTCAGCGAGCAGGGGCTCAGCCTGAACAACGCTGTGTCCTTATTGCATATGGGGCTCCTCCCCTAGGACAAGTTTGGCTACCCTGGGTTTAGCATCTCTTCCTTTCCACCTAGCAGCGTCCCCTCTTTCTAATTTATTCCCACCTAAAGAGACTTGAGGACACATGTGCTTGGGCAAATTATTCCGCGGCAATCAATTAACCTGGCTAGGTCTCCGTTTCTCCTTTTGAATAATAATACTATGCTTAATAATCCCTTTGGAAAAGTATTTGGTAGTATCTTATGAAGTTAAATATATACCTACTCTATGCCTGGAAATTCGACTTCTAAATATTTACCCAAAAGAAATTAAAATCTACATCCACCAAAATAATTGATACCCAAAATAACCAAAGACAAGAAACAACCCAGTTCGTCGTGTAAGGAATAACACGTTATGATATAGTCAAACAATGGAAAGCTACTCAGCAGTAAGAGGGAAAAAATTACTGATACATACTACAGAATAAGTCAATCTCAAAAGCCTTATACTAAAGAATGCTAGTCTACAATTTTTCTAGAAAAAAGAAAAACTAAGTCATCAGAAATCAGAACAGTGGTTTCTTTAGATGAACTTTCTGGAGTGATGGAAAAGTTCTGTATCTTGGTCGTGGTGGTTAGTTTTATTACATACATTTACCAAAACTCATAAAAGTGTACTTTAACATTTTTATGTATAGCCATGGTGACACACGCCTGAAATTCCAGCAACTCGGCAGGCAGAGGCAGGCGAATTGCAATTTCCAGGCTAGCCTCAGCAACTTAGCAAGTCTCTGACTCAAAATAAAAAATAAAAAAGTCTGGAAAAGTAGATCAGAGGTAGAGCACACCTAGGTTCAATTCCCAGTATCACACACACAAAATATGTACATGTATATTAAATCTCAATTTTAAAATATCTTTGAAAAATAATAGTACCTACTTCATAGGTTGTTGTAATCATCGAGTTAATAAATAAAGTATTTAGAGCAGTGCCTGCCACGTGGATACTGCAAGTATTTTATAGCACTCTAAGAAGATACATATAGTATTTTTATAGCTCTTATATGTCTGTATATATAATAATATTTATAATTAGTCCAACATCTGAGGGAAAGACTCATATTAAAGTACTATATGTCTGAATTTTCCATAAAGGGGATTTACAATGGGGAAGGAGAAATCACTGTACCACTGTCCCACCCTCATAGGGGATTGTGAAGTTCAAATGGGGTCATACACCTCAGCTATGTATGTTTGATTAATGCAACATAATACAAGTTGGATAGTTGTCATATGATTTAACTTCCTGACAAACATTGCTATAGCTGAGAAACATTGCTTAAGGTCCAAATGCCAAAGAAGCACAGAATGTAGCAAGGGACATCACACATTCATGGGACCTAGAAGCCATATATGCAACAATTCTCTCATAAATACTCATAGACATCACAACAGATGTGGTTCTTCAAACTGGTCCTCTGCAAGGTAACTTAAAAAAAAAAGAGAGAGAGCTTGACTGCCTGGGTTTGAATGCTGGTTCTGTCAATTATTACATGTGATGTTGAAGAAGTTACTTAACCTTTGTAAGCTGTTTCCTCATCTGAAAAATGGGACTAATGTCTACCTCATGAAGACTTATGGAGGATTTGGACAAGAGATGGTGTACGTTTCAGAAATAAAAGCTTACACGACTGGAGATAAAGGGTAGAGTGCTTGCCTAGTATGTGGGACAGCCTGGGTTCAATTCGAAGCACAACAACAACAACAATGACCAAAAAAAGAGAAAGAAAGAAAGAAAGAAAGAAAGAAAGAAAGAAAGAAAGAAAGAAAGAAAGAAAGAAAGAAAGAAAGAAAGAAAGAAAAGAAAAGAAGAAAAGAAAAGAAGAAATAGAAATAAATAAAAAGTTATCAGTTTTGTAAAGGCAGGATAATCTGGAGGCCCAGAGGAAGATCCTGGAGGGAATGCCTAAGGCTGGGCAAGATTCAGAGGCTGCTCAGAGGAAGGATTCATGAGAAACAGCCAAAAAGGCAAAAGGGGAAAATATAGGATGTCTAGCACAATGAAATGCTGCAGCCTGTACTGCATGTTTAAAATCTCCTCTTCCTTTGTTCTTCTGTATAAGCCTTCAATAAAATCCACATGATTCACTAAAGCTCTTGTGTAAGTAGTTTTTGATAGGAATGGGAGAATTGCTAAGTCCTACTTCCAGGGGGCAAAGGCAGGTTGCAAACACCCACATCTGGCTTACCTATGAATGTCCTGGGCTTAGGGTATGTGCTTAATAAATGACAGACGTTTTATGTCGTGTTAGGTGTGCAGACATTCTGGCAAAGGAACCCGCCTCATTCCAGCTATGGGCTCATGTCAGTAACCCAGCACAAGTGTTTCTATAACAACAAGGCGGCCTTTGCCGCCTTCGTGTGGTTGCTCGTGAGGTGGTTATGGTGGGTTCCAGTTCTGCCTTGCCTGTGGACCCACAAATCTTCCTCTTTTGGACGTAAATGGTTCCCTCCCACTCTCCACTCAGTTTTATGCTGTCTTAGGCGCTGGGCAGTGAGCAGCGTCTCAGTTGTTCCGCCCAGTGGCGGCCTGGTGTGAATCTCTCGCGTGCGTCCTCGCCCACGCCACGCAGGTCGAGGGCTCGCCTCTGGGGATCTGGCCACAGTGGCCTATAGCCCAGCGGGTGACAAGACCTGGGCTCTCCGCTTGACTTCGGCACTAACCCGAGCTCATAGGTGGCCCGGAGTCTTTCCTCACTGCGTGCCCTCTGTGCGCGTTTCTGGCTTCACGCCAGCCAGCAGCCCTGTACAAGCCGCAGAGTGCACAAGGGCCCAGCGCTCTCTCCAGGGACCGGTTCAGGGTCAAGGTCTCGGCTCTGTGGACTCGCTGCGCCGCCCCCTGGCGCTGAGCCTGCGGGAACGTGCGGGCCTCTCAAGTGCGAATCTCGCGCAGCCGGTTCCGCCAACGATGACAGGGCGGAGACTGGGCGCCGGGTGTGGACCTCCCGGCCGGGAGAGGCTGAGACCCGCGGGCTGGGCGGCCTCCCAGGTCTGCTCCCCGCGCACCGGCCGTACGTGCGGTCAGTCACTGCCCATGGGGCCTGAGCTCAGCCGGATCGGAACGGAACGTTTTAGATGGAATTTTAAGTTGACATTCCCGATGGTGTCCGCATTGGGACAGGCACGTGCAAGAACAGGGTCACAGACTCTTTGCGTTAGGTTGGTGATCTTACGCTGGAAGGGAGCCAAGCTCTCAGGTAGGCAAGGACCTGGAGGGCAGCACTCCAAATCCGCCGTCAAGCGCGTTTCTGACCTCTCCCCAAGAGTACATACCACCCGCCCCTGTTCCCCGTCCCCGGCTTCCTAAACCTCTATTCTGGGGATAAGCAAGAACCCTCCCTGGCTCTGACACCCACGCCTGCTGCGGGTCCGTCTGGACAGATCTGGGGTTGCTCTACACATGTTCTGACTCTCTCTTTTTAGGCCTCTAGCTTTATCAGTAGACATTGCCCTGCGTCTTCCTTCTTCTTTCCTGTGATCCAGTCTCCCCTAGACCCTTCACCAGCCCCATCGCTGCCGCCTGATGCTAGCCACAGTTCAGCTTGCCTAGCTCCTTCAGCTCTAACCCTAGCATTCAACTCTTCTCATTCTCATCAGTTTCCCAGTGGTCACAGTTTTGTGGCTCTCATCCCCCACCCTCACTAATCTCCATCCTTAACATCCTCAACTGCTGCCCTCCTGACTATCATCACGGTCTCTAACTCTGGCCCCATCCTCCCTCCAATCTGGGATCATTGTCTAAGCTCAGGGCAGAACCTTCTCCTGATAGAGTCTGATGGAGTTTGTGTGTTCTGCTAGTGTCCTCATAGTGAGACCTCAGGCCCCAGCACCCCGACCTTGTGTACTGTCAGTGGAGTCCAGAGGTTTGGCAGGATCCACTTCCAGTACAGCAGGTTTGCAACTCTCCACAGAGCAAGTTCAGGCTCCTGCTTCTGCCCAAGGGATTTGAGTCAAGTTTCTTAATCTCACCTGCCATTTAGAGTCCTGCATCCTCTTCAGAGGCTACACTAGTCTTCATGGTGAAGGAGGGAAGCTCACCTCATCCTACATTATAGCACACCCAAGGATTCCATTGGATCATTTAAACATTTCCACCAAGAAACAATGACTAATTTGATTCTCAGAGTGGAAACTAACTGTTTCCTGAAGTTGACAGCAACAACATCATCACTTTTTGAATACCTTCTGGGTGTATTAAGGATTCCCCAGAAGAAAAGATCGTCATCCTTTCCTCTGGCTTAGCTAAATCCTACTCCTTCCATCAAGGCCCAAGTCCTACACAGCTGAGAGCTTAATTAGAGCCTGTCTTTATCACTTGCTGTGGTTTTCTCACCCTGTCATTGCTGTTTCCAGAAAGAGACAGTGATGTCAACTCTGTCCTTCTGGTTGCCTCTGGAGCACCCACCATGTCTTAGGCCAGACAACCAATCACATGCCAAGAGAGATTGGGCTCACTTTTCCAGGGTACTCAGATATACACTATGGATGGAAGCCCAGAAGATGTGAGCTTATAGGTCCCTGCTGTCCCTTGAGGCCTCCACAGAACTGTTCTTGGGCCATTTTGAGGATGAAGGCAGGAGTTCATACTTTCAGGGATATACACTTGAAATTGTGCTTACTGCATTTTAGGATTTCTTGCACTGGGAAAAACATTAAAGGAGGGGCCAACAGGGTGGTTATGTTTTTAGTTTGCCAAGTGAGTTCATTGAGCTACCATTTATAATCATCATCGCTGCATTTTATAAACAAACTTTTTAATTCCAAAAATATGGGAATGACATCATTTCATGATTAATAGCAAACTTTGGCTTCTTGTTTTTCCCCCTCTTTGTTTTGGAATTATTTCAAACTTATAGAAAGTTTGTGAGGAAATAAAAATGAACTCCTATATACTCTTAACTAAGATTTACCAACACTAGCATTTTGCTATATTTGGCTTATGATTTCCCCCACCCATGCGTACACACACACACACACACACACACACACACAGAATGCATACAAGAATAGTCTCTATATACATCATTATTATTTTTAGATGGAATCTTGCTATGTTGCCCAGGTTGGCATCAAACTCCTGGGTTCAAGAGATCCTCCTGTATCATTTTCAGGAAAATGGATGGAACTGGAGAGTATCCTGTTAAACAAAATGAGCCAGACTCAGAAATACAAGTATCATATGTTTTCTCTCATACATAGAAGCTGGAGTGGGGTGGATGGGGAAGGATGTCATGAAAGCACAAGGGAGAGGAAGAAAGGGGTGGGGGAGGGAGGGAGGAGTTAAGGGGAGGTATTGGGGAGTAAAACTGATTAAATTATGCTATATGTAGGTATGAATATGCCACAATGAAACCCACTATTCTCTATAATTTTATATACCAATTTAAAACAGAGAGATCCGAGACTACAGGCATGCTTCACCACATCCAGGACTACATAGAATTCTGTAATAAATCACTTGAGATTTAATTGTAGACACTGTGCCTCTTTACCCGGAAGTACTACAGTACTATCATCAAAATCAGGATATTATATATTGTGAGGAAAGAAAAATGAACTCCTATATACTCTTAACTCAGATTTACCAACACTAGCATTTTGCTATATTTGGCTTATGATTTCCCCCCAATATTATAATATATGTACCATATTAACATTTTGCTAACTGTCCCAATAATGTCCACTCTTCCTCCTCCTGCCTGGTCTTCTCTCATCTCTCCCCTCCTCCCTTCTCTCCTCCTCTCTTCCTCTTTCTCTTTGTGTGTGTGTGTGTGTGTGTGTGTGTGTGTGCTGAGAATTGAATCCAGGGTATCATATATGGCATGCACTCTACCACTGAGCCACAATCCAAGCCCTCTTCCTCTTCCTCATCTTCTGCCTTCTCCTCCTCTTTTCTTCCTCTCCCAGCTGTTGTTTTCTCTGATACATTATTCACTCCGGGATCACACTTTGCTTTTAGTTGTTGTG
The DNA here is from genome assembly GCF_902686445.1 of Sciurus carolinensis. Lineage (NCBI taxonomy): Eukaryota > Metazoa > Chordata > Mammalia > Rodentia > Sciuridae > Sciurus > Sciurus carolinensis. The sequence goes on along the minus strand of NC_062214.1, from coordinate 111,838,891 downwards.
TCTCTTTAGTCTCCATCAATCCGGAACAGTTCTGCCTTTCTTTATCTTTCATGACATTGACGTGTGTGTGTGTGTGTGTGTGTGTGTGTGTGTGTGTGTATGAGTGTGAAAAATACAGGCTGGTTATGAAGCTGAATGTCCCCCCTTTTGGAGTTTGTCAGATGTTTTCTCGTGATTATATTTGGGTAATGCATTTTTGCCAAAAATACCACAAAAATGATATGTCCTTTCTTAGTGCCTAACATAAGAAGGTTCAGGACATTGTTTTGTCCTATTTTAAGACAATTTGATCAAGTTGTGGTTAACTTTGATCATGTGGTTAAAATGGTGGCTACCAGTTTTCTCCATTGTTAAATTACCATTTTTTCCTTTGGAATTAGTAAATAATTTGTCAAGTGAATTAACAATTTTTTTTTTTTAAATTACTGGATATTGAATCCAGGGCCTGGTGCTTGTGCATGCTAGACATGCACTCTACCACTGAGCTACATCTCCAACCCTTCTTATTTTTTATTTTGAGACAGGTTCTCACTAAGTTGCCCAGGCTGGCCTTGAACTTGCAATCCTCCTGCTTCTGCCTCCTGAGTAGCTAGGGTTACAGGTGTATGCTCCCTACCCAGACTTAAAACTCTTTAAAACTGAAAAAAGTTGAGTCTGAAAAATTCACTATGCAATCCTTATTTTCCTCATCCTGCTCTTATGCAGTGGAAATATCTATAAGACCATCAACAAGCCATAGACTGGCCCTTGATAATCCCTACACAAAGTTGCAAACAAGTCACTCATTTATCTAACAAAATACTGGAGTACTATGTGTATCAGGCACTGTTTCAAACTCCATCTTCTCCATCTAACCTCCTTAGTCGACCTGGACAGACTGGTCTGGGCTCAGACCCCCAAAGACATTTCTTGAGGTGTTTGAGGGCAGGTTTGGATATAGGGACACACATTTGGTGTGAATCTAGAGGACCCAGATGTTAGAGTCCTGTCCTCAAATCCATGGATGTCACAAGGATTTCCTGTGATGAAATAAATAGCAGTGCTCATACATGTTTACATTTTAATTAGCTTTCCCTAATTATATAATAAACACACCAAAGGGTTATTTCTCAAGCACATTGTATGTCAGCTGTGGTCACTGGTGGTTCTGCTCTGCATTACAATCACCATGGGAATCAAGGCAGAAGACACAGCCTCCATCTGGAACATGTCAACCTCATGGTAGGGGAAAAACAAAGTGATGGCCGCCCACCGCAACTCTTAGGTCTCTACAGGGAAAAACAGAGTCATCTCCACTCACATTTCAGTGGCCAAAGCATGAAGTCATATGGCAGTGCTTGCTTCATGGAGCAAAGAAGTTTATTTCCTCTGCAGAAAGAAGTTCCGAAAGTCAAATAGCAGAGGATGGGGATGTATAATCACCTGAAAGGAAAGGCTAGGATATAATCAGGACCAATAACACTACCAACTACAATACAACACTTTTATAGAGGCCTCTGGACTACGTCTCACTTTATAGAAAACACCAGGGAGGGTGGAGAAGAACAAGTTTCCAAGAGGAAACAATCGCAAAATCCACCATGAGGATCAGTCTATAAGAAAACTGGCCTAGAGTCCTGAAAAAGACAATGTCATAGAAAAAGAAAGGAGTGACTACTCCAGATGAAAAGACACAACTCATGATTCTTGATTGAATCTGATTTTTTTTTTAAAGAAGCTACGATTGGGGACAACTGGGAAAAATACATGATAGTCTAGGATTATTGTTAACCTTAGGTGTGATAATTGTTTTATAGTTATGTAAGGGAAGTTCTTCTAGGAGATACAGTTAGAGGTGAAAGAACATGATGTTTGATGTTTGTAATTTATTTTCAAAAGATTCAACAAAAAAATGTACATATATATATATATATATATATACACACACATAGAATGTGAGAGAAAAAAGTAGTAAAATATTAAAATGTTGAAGCTTTGTGGTAAATGTGAGTGCTCATAATAGTATTCTTTCAATTTTTCTGCTTTTGACATTTTTAAAATTTAAAACCAAAGAGTTTTAAATTAAAAATTGGAAGGAGGGGCCAAGGATATAGCTCCAGTAGATTTGGTAGAATTCCTGCCTAGCATGCACAAGGCCCTGGGTTCAATCCCCAGCACCAACGCCCCCCTCAAAAAAAAGGGAAGGAAAAGCATAAGGGCGTAGTTGTGACTAATAAAAATAAAATTTACTTTAAAATGTTTATGAATTACTAATTTGATTTCTTTCTTTCTTTGCCCTTTTTTTTTTTTTTTTTTTGTACCAGGCATTGAACCCAGAGGCACTTAACCACTGAGTTACATCCCCAGTTCTTTTTATATTTTATTTAGCTACAAAGTCCGGATGAGTTGCTTTAGGACCTCAGCTAAGTTGCTGAGTCTGGCTTTGAACTCCCAATTCTCCTGTCTCAGCCTCCTGAGCCACCACACCATGATTTCTTTTTATCATTGTTAAGTTTTCTATCAGTTTCTCTTCATTATCATGGGAAAACGGTTCTTAATTCTTTTACATTTAGGAAGACTCCTAATTGGGCTGGGTGGCATGCTTGTAATCACAGCTATTTGGAAGATCAAAAGGAGATCCTGTCTCCAAAAACAACAAAAACTCCTAATTTGGCCTTTCTGAAATGTGCTATTCATATATGTTGTATGCAAAACCTTATAAATTTTGTACCCACTTTGTTTTAGGAATTAAACCAAGCAAATAACTATGAATTTCTGTAAAAAAAAGATTCAGCTGCAAGAATGTTCATCCTAACATTGCTTACCTCAGTTCAAAAAAAAAGGCATCATTTAAATGCTAAGTTATAGTTGATTAAATGAACTATAGCTTATTTACTCAAAGAAAGGAAAACAATGCAGCCATCAAAAATGAGGTGGTATCAGCTCTGTGTTATTAATAGTCAAGGCCAGATGATTTGTAGACAAAAGTCCTTCATACCAGACTGTCTGCTTTTGTATGTTTTTCAAATTTTCTTTGATTAAAAAAAGATGTTGCAGAACAAAGTTTAACAAGTGGGGAGACATTTATACAATATATTTAGTTTATGAAAAAACAATGTTTACTGTATAATACCATTTTTGTAAAAAAGAAAAAACTTAGGAAAAAGACTGGAAAAATATACACTCAACTGCCTAACCTTGGCTGTCTCTGGGATTTGGATTCACAGGCAATTTTTCTTATTTTCTTTTTCCTTATTCATCCTTTCTAAGTTTTATAAAGTGAAGATGAATTATTTTGTGTGTGTGTGAGTCACACTAGGGATTGAACTGGGAGCCTTCCACATGCTAAGCAAGCACTTAACTATATTCTCCTCCTTTTTGTCTACTACTGTGTTTTATTTTGAGACAGGGTCTCACTAAATCAGGCTGACCTCCAACTCGCAATCTTCCTGCCTCGGTCTCCTGAGTAGCTAGGATTATGTGCATACTTCACCGTGCCCAGATAAGTTACTTTTATATTAAGGACAAAATGATAAAAATAATATTTAAAAGAATGCTACTGAATTACCTAAAGTTTCTTCCAAGAAAGAAGGGGCTCCACTGAGGGTCACTGGGGCCTTAGACAGAGGTGAGACCATCCCTAGCCACAAGGTGGCGGTGCTGCTTGCAGAGGCTGCCCTCTGGGCTCAGTTCCCTGTGCCACACTCCTGAGTGTTCTTCCCCAGGAAGCCTCCTACCCCAACACACAGAGACACAAGACAACCTGGTGCACACAGCATCTCTGACTCCTCTGCACCTGGGTTGAGGGTGCAGATGGTTCAGGGGAATGGAGATGGCGAATCAAGAAATGTCCCTTTTCTTGGAGGAAACAGGAAGGCTTCCCCCAACAACTGTCTCTATATGTTCCATCAATTGCCAGATTGTGTGTGTGTGTGTGTGTGTGTGTGTGTGTACGCGTGTGCATACATGTGCTTTGAGGAATGTATTCTGTATTTTTTACTAATTGTATCATTTTCATCAGTTTTTTAAAAAATGTGTTGATGTTTAGAATGTTCTTTTATTTTAGAACAATTGTGGACAGAATGCTGACGAAAACACATTTACTTCATTCCCAATTCTGTGCAGATTTTATTCTGCTTTTCCATCCATACATTGTTCCTCATATTGGAAATTCTTTCTATCCCTGCCTTTGAAGCAGGATCAATGTAGCTCACTGATTTAATTTCAGCAAATAACTCAACAACCAATATGAAGCATATTGCATAAATGGCATCTTTTTGCATTCTGCTCTGTGGACTTGAAACAAAACTACTTAGTCTATAAAAATGCTGTAACCATATTTATAAAGTCATTTGCCAATTAAGAAAATGTTTAATAAACTCTAAAACTGGGCATTCGCACAATCTTTTAAAAGAGACTAATAGTTGAGAGTATAAAATTCAATATTTTTAGTATTTTCACAAAGTTTTACACATTGTAAATGTCTTTATCACCCTCCCCACAAAAGAAACCCTGTATCCATTAGCAGTCACCCCTTATTTCACCCTAGACCCTTTATCCAGACCTAAGCAAACACAAATTTTCTGTGCCTATACATTTAACATTCTGGACATTGCATGTAAATGGAATTGTACAATATGCGGTCTTTCGTGACTGGCTTCTTTCAGCTGGTATAATGTTTTCAGGGTTCGTCCTTGTAGCATATATCAATCAGTATTCTCTTCCTTTCTATTGCTAAATAATATTCCATTGTATGTATTTTAGTAGATATTTGAGTTGTTTCCTCTTTAGACTATTATGAATAATACAATGAATGTTCATGTACAAGTTTCTCTGTGAACACAGGTTTTCATTTCTCTTGGATGCTATAGATTTGATGTTGAATATTCCCTACCCTGCATTAAAGGCTTGGTTCGCAGTGTGGTGCTATTCAGAAGTGCTATGAGCCTTAAGGAAGTGGTGCCTTCTGGGAGGTCTTCAAGGAATTGTGATGGTCTCTGCCCTTTCTCTTTCTCGCCACTTGCTGGCCAATGAAGTGGGTCATGTGCTCTAGCCATGATGTGCTGCCTCACCAGAGGCCCAAAGCCATGGGGCCACTTAATCATAGACTTGAATCTCCAAAACCATGAGCCAAAATAAACCATTTCTCTTTATAAGTTAACTGTCTTGGGTATTTTGGTATAGAGATAGAACAGTAATAACACTGGGGGGAATTATCCCTGAGGGGAATTACTGGTTCACACAGTAACTTTACGTTTAACCTTTTGAGGAACTGCCAGGCTATTTTCCAAAGCAACTACACCATTTTACATTTTCACTAACAATGTATTAAAGGTGCCAATTTCTCCACATTTTAGCCAACACTTGTTATTATCTGTCTTTTTGATCATGGTTATCCTGTGAGTGTAAAGGAATTTTTCTTTATAGTTTTGGTTTGCATTTCTCTGATAATTAGTGGCAATTTTCATATCTTCTTTGCAGAAATGTCTTTTCAGATTCTTTGCCAAATTTAATAGGTAATTCCTTATTTTATTATTGAATTGTAAGAGTTCTTTACATATTGTATGTAGGAGTTCATTGTCAGCTATCTGATTCACAAACATGTTTATCATTCCACAAGTTGTCTTCTCACTTTCTTGGTGGTATCCTTAGAGGTACAAAAGTTTTTAATTTTTATGCAATCCAATTTACCCATTTTTTTCTTTAGTATTTTTTCTTTAGTGCTTTTATCCATTGCAAGGTCATGAATATTTATTATTTCATTTTCTTCCCAGATTTATTCTATGACATATATGGTATATATATATGATGTGAAGTAGGGGTTCAACATTTTTCCTTTACAACTGGGTATTCAGTTGACTAAATGCCATTTGTTGAAAAGTCTAATTTTTCCTCCATTGAATTGTCTTGGCACTTTGGTTGAAAATCAATTGATGATAAATATAAGGATTTATTTCTTGACTCTCAATTCTATTCTGTTGCCCTTATGCCAGCACTACATTGTGTTGATTACTATGGCTTTACTTATGGTAGTAAGTTTTGACATTGGGAATTGTGAGCCCTCCAACTTTGCTCTTCTCTTTTGAGATTGTTTTCACTCTTTTGGGTCCCTGGAATTTCTATATAGCTTTTATAATCAGTTTGTCCATCTCTATTTTTAAAATTCCAGTTGTGATTTCTGCTCTGAATTATATTGAATATGTAGATCAGTTTAGGGAGGATTGGCATCCTAACCATATTAAGTCTTCTGATCCATGAACATGAGATATCTTTCCATTAATTTAGGTACATGTCTGCTTTTTAAAATTTACTTTTATTGATCAGGATACTAAGATGCAGATGAGTCTGGTTCATTCTCAAATATCTGGGTATCTTGAATAAAACCCAGTTGGATATGTAGATTTGGATATGTAGATGTTACTCAGCATAGCTTAAGGGTGAGAGTCCACCCTTAGTAGTGCAGACAGTTACTCAGAATAACTTGGAGTTGCTGTCACAAACTGCTGGTTGTTTTTTTTACTGGGAATCGAACTCAGAGCTTTGTGCTTGTAAGGTAAGCACTCTACCAGCTGAGCTATCTCCCCAGCCCCTGCTGGTTCTTTATTGTAAGAAAAGTTGTGTATTCTTCTCTTCTGGATTTACTTTTCTTTCTCATATAAATGGGAGGAAAAAAACCTGTAATTATCTCAATTACCTCAGTAAAAATGTGTTGAATGAAATTTTTAATATAAAAAATTTAAGTATAAAAATGAATACATGGGGGCTGTATTGTGGCTCAGTGGCAGAGCGCTGGCCTAGCACATGCGAGGCACTGGGTTCAATTCTCAGCACCACATATGAATAAATAAAATAAAGGTCCATTGCCAACTAAAAAATTTTTTTTAAATATTTTTTAGGGGCTGGGGAGATAGCTCAGTTGGTAGAGTGCTTGCCTTGTAAGCACAAGGCCCTGGGTTCGATCCCCAGCACCCAAAAAAAAAAAAAGAAAAATATTTTTTAAAATGAAGCAAATGAATACACGTAAAATTTGAACAGATAGTTTATTAAAGATGATATGCAAATGGTCAATAAACAAATGAAAATATGTAAAATAATATTAGCCAACCGAGAAATGCAAATTGAAACCACGTTGACACATACACACCAGGATGACTAAAATTAAAAAGACTGAAAATATCAAGTACTGATGGAGATGTGGCATAATTGGAACTCCTATTCACTGCTGGTGGTACAATTACTTTAGAAGACAGAATGGCAGTTTTGGATTGTTTTGGTTTGTTTTTGCAATACTAAGGGTCAAACCCAGGGCCTTGTGCATGCTAAGCAAGTACTGTACCATGAAATACAACCTCAGCCCTTTTTAAATCTTTATTTTAAGACAGGGTTTCACTTAAGTTGTCCAGGCTGCTCTGGAGCTAGTAATCCTTGTGTCTCAGCTTCTAGAGTAGCTGGGATTACAGGCATGTATCACTGTATCTGGAAGATTGGCAGATTCTTACAATGTTAACATGCATTACATAACAATAGTTCTACTTTGTTATTTACTCAAGGAAAAGGAAAACGTATATTCACAGAAAATTTTGAACTGAATGTTTATAACACTTTTATTCACAATAGCCCCAAACTGGAAACAATTCAAATATCCATTGACAAGAGAATGGAAAAATAAATTATGGTGTATCCAAAATAATTAAAGACAAGTCAATAATTAAAAGAACAAATTACTGATACTCACAATTGTGTGAATCTTAAAAACATCACAGTGAGTGAAAAGAAACCAGACACAAAACAATATGTACTGTATGATTTCATTTACATGAAATTGTAGAACAGACAAAAGTAAGCTATATAGTGACAGCAGATCAGTGCTTGCTGAGGCCAGCGTGGGTGGGAGAATTGAGTACAGAGTGGCAGAAGGGGATTTTCTAGGATGATGGAAAAGCTGTCTTCTTTAGGATGGTGGTTGCAAGGAGGTATACCTTTGGAAATACTCACCAGGCTGCTCTTAATGTTCTCGATGCACATTAATCTTAATGTACTTAAACTGGATACATTTATGATAAAATAAAATTAATGTACAATAGCTCCTCTACTTAAGATGGGGTTCTGTCCTGATGAACCCAAGTAAACTGGAAATACTGTAAGCTGACAATTCATGTAATATACCCAATCCACAAAACATCATAGCTTAGCAACACAGTACATTGCAGTGTATTGGTTGTTTGCCTTCATTATCTTAGAGTTGACCGGAAGTTGGAGCTCACAGTGCAGGAGAGCAATGTACTGCATATCATTTGGGAGGCAAGGGGATAATAAGTTTCAGCCTCAGTCATTTAGTGAGGTCCTAAGAAATTTAGTGAGACCCTGTCCCAAAATAAAAATAAAAGGGACTGGGGATGGGGTTTCCAAGGTGAAAATAAAAACACTGATCAATGAATCAATAAATACCCTTCTCAGAACCGTTGTGAGGACCAAATGTAATACCATCTGAACTTGTGCGATTGTGATGGGCTTTACAAAGAACTCTTGGCTCCTAAGTCAGAGATGCCCCAGGCTTCCATCGTTCCAGCCTCCCTACCATCCTGACCTAATCTCCTGAGCTGTCCTACTGGCAGTCCCCTGCCAGGGTCTTGGCTTATTGTAGTCACCTCCAGGCCTTACCTTCTAAAAGTGATCCCTTGGAGCAGGATGGGGACCCGTTGGGATCTGTCTTGCCTCTGAAAGCCTGGAGGGGTTGACACTGACCTTTGCCTCTTCCCCATCACCCCGCACACAGGGTGTCTGACTGACCTAGGAGTATGTATGCTGTCTTGACTACACTACAGTCTCACAGATCTCATTCTGGCAAATGACAGGTGATTTGAGGCATTCTAAAGCAGATCTCCTACGTTTTGAAAAATTCCTTGTGGATATTCCAAAGCCACACTTCTTTGTACCCATTTTCAAAATCTCAGGGAGGCCTGCCAGTCCTCCTCAGCTGCTATAACTGACTTTGTTATTTTTAAGTGACCTCTCATTGAGACCTCAGTGTTCCTCTGACCTCACCCTGGCAGGCCGCTGGGGCCTCACAAAGTCCTCAGAGGTAACCTTTTCTGACATCAGGCTTTTTCTCCTCAAGCTTTGAGCACAGTCCTGGGGATTTCAGGACTCAGCTGCTGGACCACAACTGACGAACTCAGAGAATACTGTCTAGCTCCAGCCTTGAAACCACCAAAGTCTGGCCTGCTGCCCAAGGCCCAGGTCCTGGGAGCTCACACGGTGGTATCTCTTCTTAGGTAATAATTAGTGTCCTTGAGAATTGCACATCTTGCCCTTGACTTTCTCTGACCCTGAAAGTTACCTTGACTGGTGGTTGGGGAGATTTGGGCTTTACTGTGCTCTCCCAATGAGGGAGCAGAAGACCCTCCAACACCTCCTGTGAGCTGCCTGGTGCAGCCTCCCCTCACACAGTGTGTGTTATGTAGACCAGAGCCAGGCAAATCTAGAACTGTGCATGTGTCAGAGGTGAGCACAGTGGCCACTGCCCTTCCAGAACTTTTTCTAGATACAAGAAAATTAGGGACTTGTTCGTAAGTCTATATGCAGTGGTATTTTAAAAAACAAGCTGGGTTCATACTCTTTCAACTGAAGTTGTTGATAACCTAATATATGCCAGGAACTGTTTTAGATCATTGAAAAGAATTTTTCTACTTGCTGTTTTTGCTTAAAACCATAAAATATTTCCATGTTGGTATTTAACAGTCTCCATCATCATTATTTTTGACAGTTACATGGTATCCAGTAGCACTCACATCATGACCTCACAATTTCTTTAACTAATACCCTAATTCTAGACATTCTTTTTTCTCTCTTGTTTTCTTTTTTAAAATATTCTTAGTTGTAGATGGATGCAATAAACTTACTTTTATTTACTTATTTTTATGTGGTGCTGAGGATCGAACCCAGTGCCTCACATGTGTGAGACAATTGCTCCACCACTGAGCCACAACCCTGGCCCTCTCTTCTCTTTTTGAAGTAGGGTCTCACTAAGTTGTCCAAGGCTGGCCTCAAACTTGAGATCCTCCTGCCTCAGCCTCCCAAGTAGCTAGGCCTATAGGCAGGCACCACCATACCCAGTTACTTCTAGGTAGATCATCTGCTCGTACTTTTCTATTACAAATAATGCTACAATGAATGCTTTTATCATAGACCTTGTGTATATTTATGAATATTCCTACTGCTCCTCCTCCTCCTCCTCCTCCTCCTCCTTCTTCCTCTTCTTCTTCTTCCTCTCTCTCTCTCTCTTTTTTGGTGATACTGGGGATTGGACACAGGGACAATTTACCACTGAGTTACACCCCCATTCCTTTTTTATTTTTATTTTGAGACAGAATTTTATTAACTTTCCCGGGCTGGCTGCAAACTTATGATCCTCCTGCTTCAGCCTCTTGAATCTCTGGGATTACAGGCACATGCTACCACATCTGACTTTGTGGTTATCACTAATAAACTATTACAAGGGAAACTGTTTAATCAAAGCAAGAGTCCTGACTATTCTTGACTATTCTTGTTGCATCCAGGTATCAAGATTGTACCCATTTACTCCACTTCTGCTAGTGCATGAGAGGGACTTGCCCTTCATTCCCTGAGGTCTATCTTTGGTAATTTTGTTAATCTGATAGGTGAAAATGGGAAACAAACTTTTCAACAGAAATCAGCCTCTGCAGTCAGTATTGATTGAATAGCTTATGATTTCCAGCCCAGGGTACTTCTAAAAGTACGAATAAAGAGAGGTAAAACTTTGGCTTCTGTTGGTGAGATTCAGACTTGTCTCTCTTCGGTGTGGGTAATTTTGTATTTTCATATGCAAGGTCTCTTTTCTCCCTCACTGCCACCTCTCAAGGTAAATGTCATTCAAATGTCATTCTCTCTCTCTCTATGTATTTATTTTTTTAGGACCTCGCTAAGTTGCTGAGGCTGGTTTTGAACTTGTGATTCTCCTGCCTCAGCCTCCTGAGCTGCTGGAATTACCGGCATGCACCACCATGCCCAGCTTCATTAGCTCATTTTTATAAAGAGGATGACTCCTCCAAATCACAAAGTCAAGAAGTAACAGCCCAGGAGGAAGGGGAGTCCAGTGTGAGGGGAAAAGTAGCAAGGGCAAGGCCATCTCTAACCCTGGGTCTTGAATGGGCCCATAACTGGATCTCAAGGCCAGTGGGGGAAGAAGATGACTTGAAATTCCTTCCCACAGGCTGCAGCATGTGGAATCTGTTCTGTCCTCAGGGTCTGTTCTGGTCAGCCCCAGATAAGAGTAGAGAAGTGACCTGGGTCTGCTATCTCAGAAGGACAGAGGGAAGAGTGAGAGGGCTGTTACCCTGGTGATTGTGGAGGGGGTATGAGTTGGTTATATGCCCCCGGGGCCTTGTCCACAAGCTAATGGGAAATTCTTTCATGCTCCCAACTGGCTACTACTGTCACAGTTACTACCCAGGGCCCCCAGCACACACATGTCCCCCTCACAATAAATAAAGCATCCGCACAAACAATCCCTGTGTAACAGTGACTCTAAGCCTAAAAGTTCCCACAATAGAGTCTTGTTTAACCACCTCAGAGCTCTGAAAGATCATTTTAAACAGACTTGGGGTGGGAAGCCAGGAGGCAGTGAGGTGCCTTCCCGTGAGTTTGTTCCCCAGGTAAACTCAACTCATGGAGACAGGCTTCCAGAGTTATGGTCGGTTCAGTGGACTTGCGCATGCAGGATTTCAGTCCGGAGGTAGAAGCGGCTGCCCCTCAGGGGTGCCTCCATCTCACCCACTTTCCCACACAATCTTAGGGAACAATATACTACTTCCCCTGTCCAGATGTTTTAAGGAAGGCTGTCCACTGGCAACATGCCTGGGTGGGTGGTTTGTCAGTGTTTTCAGATGTAAGAGGACTAAAGAATGAAGAAAAGAGAGAGAACAAAACCAAATATGGTAACCTTGATTAATCTGTCTCAAAGTGTGCAACTTTTACGTAAGTTTGAAATTGTATCAAAATAAAATGTGACCAAAAAAAATTTACAAAAATTAAAGAATTTAGATATATCAATCCTCATTCCCATCTGACTAACCTAAGAATGGATGTAATTTTTGTATAGACTTTTTTTTAATAAGAAAAGGCATTTTATTATTTTTACCTTACAGTTTAACATGTTAGTGAATACACGTGATTGCAATATATTCAATGGCAAGGAAGGCACAAGATAAAATTTCTCTCTTTTTTTTTTTTTTTTTGCGGTGCTGGGGATTGAACCCGAGGCCCTGAGCTTGCAAGGCAAGCACTTTACCAACTGAGCTATCTCCCCAGCCCAATATTTCTCTTTGATTCCTCAAGAACCTCAGTATTATCTGTCTGTTGGAGAATCTGGTTTCCTAATAACATCTGTGATACTGTCCAGGAGGATACCAATGGAGCTTAATAGTGAAGAATATTTACTAAATTGTCCAATCATGGGTCCTTGCTCAAAGTGCTTGCCTTTTTCTTCTGATCTGTTTTTCAGCAGTTGATAGTGTATTTCTTTATTATGATGCAGAGGATCTGGTCAAGAGATAGGTTCCATGTGTCCATATGAAATGTTCACAGAAGGGTAGTGACACACTGTTATCTTGCCATCAGATGTCAAAGCAAGCTCTACTGTGCAATGATAGTAATCTGGAAGAGAACATGTAGACTTATTGCAGACACAGTATAAAGAAAGCTTTGTTTTGGCCAGGCACAGTGGCATACACCTGTTATAGTTTGGATCTGAAATGTTCCCCAAAAGCTCATGTGGAGAAAGCTTGGTTCCCAATGCAGCAATGCCCAGAGATAGGCTTTTAGGAAATGATTGGATCATGCAAACTCTGTCCTTAGCAGTGGATGGATCTATTTGATGGATTAATAATTTGAATGACCTACTGGGAAGTGGTGGAATTGTAGACAGGGGCATGCCCATGGGGGGATAATATTTTGTTCATGTTCCTGATATCCACCCCCCACCCCTGCCTCTCTCTCTCTCTCGCTCTCTCTCCTTCCTAGCTGCCATGAACTCAATAGCCATGCTCTTCTACCATGATGTTCTGCCTCCATTGCTCTGGACCCAATGAAGTCAATTAAACAGGAGCTAAAACTTCTGGAACCATGAACTGAAATAAATCTTTCTTCCTATGAGATATTTATATCAGTATTTTGGTCACAGCAAGGAAAAGCTAACACACACACACACACACACACACACCTGTAATCCTAATTACTTGGGAAGTTGAGGAGCAGGATTGAAAGTTTGAATTATTCAGTGAGATCCTGTTTCAAAAAAAAAAAAAAAGTACTGGGGGTGTAGCTCAGTGGTACACAATCCCTGGGTTGAATCCCCAGCACTGAAAAAAAAAAAAAAAAGTTTTGTTTTGAGTCAGAAGGAAGTGTTTCAAGATAATTCTCTTTGCTATCACCCATTTTACTGCCATTGTGTAGCAAGGTACTTATCAAGTGGTATAGAAAAAGAAAAATGTTTTGAATAGAAACTGTTCTTAAAATCCACTTCTAGGTGCACCGGTTTTCCTCCCTGCTTAACAGCTCCTCACTCTAAGCCTACCATCTTGTTTCCCACTTTTTGTATAGAGTTTGAGTTATTTTTATCCAGTTTTAATCACAGGCAGTTTTGTAGTCTGCCTTTTTGCACTTAGTTATTAGATGTTTTCCATGCTGCTCATTCTTTGTAATTATAACTTTAATTATTTCTAATATTCTATTATCTATCATAATTTATGTTCTGTTGATTGACATTTAGATGAGGAAGGGGATTGCTACTAGTTCATCATAAACTCTGTAGCAGGTGCTGCCCACCACAGGCTATGTACAGGCACTTTTTTGACCCTCATGATCCTGCTATGCCCCAGAAACTTGGGAAATCATCAGCAAATTAACAAAGTGGAGCTTACATTCTAGTAGTGTACAATAAAAATATACACAATAAATTAAAAGTATATTTTATGTTAGAAGGTGCCAAGTAATATGAAAAAGTGGAACAGGATAAGAAGACTAAAGGGGTGCAGGAGGAGGGGATGTTTCCATTTTCCATAGAGTAGTCAGAGAAGAAGGTATTAACTTTTGAGCAAAGCATTGGAGGAGAGTGAGTCATGAGTAACACATAAACAACTAAAATGACTTTGATGATACACTTCAACTCTGTCATTAAAAGGCATGAGAAGGGCAAAGTCCCCAAATTTTAAAAGATACTTCCAAGAGAAAATAAGATCAGAATTTAGAAAATCATCCAAAGTGCAGATGGGGTGCTAGAAATGCACATGAAGGGGGCTGGGGAGATAGCTCAGTGGGTTGAGTGTTTGCCTTGCAAGCACAAGGCCCTGGGTTCGATCCCCAGCAGCCAAAAAAAAAAAAAAAAAAAAAAAAAGAAATGCACATGAAGGTTTATATATTCCTAGAACATCTCTGGAAAGACACATAAGGAATTGGTAATAGCATCTGTCTCCAGGGGAGGAAATAAGGTAACTGAAAGACAAGAAAAACGGGAAACATTGTATTCACCTTCTACCCTTTTATCTCTTTTGACTTTTGTAAAGCATACATTACTTAGTCAAAAAATAAGCTATTGAGCTGGGCATGATGGTGCACTCCTGTAATCCCAGCGTCCCAGGAGGCTGAGGAAGGAAGATCGCGAGTTCAAAACCAGCCTCGGCAATTTAGTGAGGCCCAAAGCAATTTTAGCGAGATCCTGTGTCAAAATAAAAAATAAAAAGGGCTGGAGATGTGGCTCAGTGGCTAAGCACCCCTGGATTCAATACCCAGTACCAAAAAATAAAATAAAATATTGCCAGGCATGTGGTATGCACCTGTAAACCTAGCTACTCAGGAGACTTAGGCAGGAAGATGACAAGTTGGGTTCCATGCTGGACAACTTAGCAGACTTGTCTCAATAAATAAAAAGGGCTGGGGATGTAGCTCTGTGGTAGAGAAATCCTGGGTTCAATTCCCCAAACCATTAAATAAATAAATAAGATAGAAATAAGTAAAATATTTTTAAACACAAGGTAAGAAAACAAACAATTGGGGGCTGGGGAGATAGCTCAGTCAGTAGAGTGCTTGCTTTGTAAGCACAAGGCCCTGGGTTCAATCCCCAGCACCCAAAAAAAAAAAAAAAAAAAAAAAAAAAAAAGATTGATGTTTCAGTATAAACAACTATGAAATTAAGTAACAAATACTAATGTTAGGAAATATTGACAGGGTCAAGGAATACATTGTGTGAGTCTAGGTGCTTTCCTCCAAAGTTCTTCCTTTAAGTCTAAACTAGTATTTTAAGTTAGTTGACCTCATTATTTTTGTTTTATTTCTTGCAGTGCTGGGGATTGAACCCAGGACCTTATACATGCTAGGCTAGCACTCTACCACTTAGCTACACCCCCAACTGACTTTATTCTTTTTCAAGAGTTACCCTGAGATAGAGTTTTTATATAGGACTTTATCAGACAGGGATCTTTGCTCTGATTTGAGTCCACTGTCTCGGTTCTTCAAGGTTGCCTTTTCTTTTTTAAAAATTGAAGCTTCTGAAATATTTGCAATTATTATTAGAGATATAAATACAAAATTTATACAAGGCACACAAGAGTATATTCACACGAGAGTATTCTCAAGCATGGAAAATATTCCACCTTGATAGTCAGAGAAATTTGAATGAAAACAGAAAAATCTTATTCAATTAGCAATTTGTTCAAAGGTAAACTTTAGTGGAGAGGAGGGTCTATATCTAGGTCTGTATCTATATACATCACTGGCTAAAATATTAACCAACTCAGTCCTTTTGTGAAGCATTATGTCAATTCACAAAACCATAAAAAATATTAATGTCTTAGTCTGGCATAGTCACATAAGTCTGTAATCTCGGCTGCTTGGGAGGCTGAGGCAGGAGGATCACAAGTTTGAGGCCAGCCTTGACAATTTAGTGAGACACAGTCTCAAAAAATAAAATGAAAAGGGCTCAGTGGTGAGAGCCCCTGGGTTTGATCCTCAGTATAAAAAAAATTAATATCTTTAGACTAGGTAATCCCACTCCTGGGAAATTTGTCCTCAGGAAAATTTCCCCAAAGAAGAGGAAAAGGTCTCTGGAAGATCTTTGTTGCATCTGTAGCCATCTGTCTTAGTCCATTCAGATGGCTATAATAATACCATAAACTGAATGACTTAAACAAAAAGCAATTACCTCTCAGTTCTGGAAGTTGGAAGTTCTAGATTAGGGGTGCAGTGGGGTCAGGTTCCAGGGAAGGCTCTCTTCTAGGTTTCACACACTGTCAGTTTCTCATTGCATCCTTACACAGTGGAGGGAAAACTATCTGGCTTTCTAGGCTCTTGGTTTTTTGTACTGGGGATTGCACCCAGGAGTGCTTAGCTGCTGAGCCACATCCCCAGTCATATAATATATATATATTGCTTTGGGTCTTGCTAAGTTGCTGAGGCTGGCCTTGAACTTGTGATCCTCCTGCCTCAGCCTCCAGAGCCGGAGGGTTTACAGGTGTGTACCATTACCTCTGGCATTCCAGCCTTTTCTTATAAGAGCTCCACTCTCATTTAGCTCTAAATATCATCATATGGGAATTATCATTTCAACACATGAATTTTTATGTGGGGGTAGGACACAAAGATTCAGTCCTTTTCAAAATCAAGGTGAGAGAGTGAATTAGAAAGAGCGATGGTCTTGGAATCAAGCATCCAGGTGTGAGGGCTTGACTTGAGAATCTGCCACTTGGTATCTGCGTGGTCTTGTGGATTTGATCTTCCTGAACCCATTTCTGTCCGGATGGAAGGAGGGAAATAAGGCTGTGAAAGTGCTGTGGGACTAGATCATGGAGGATCTTATCTGCTAAGCAAAGGACTCCAGGCTCCATGCAGTCAGCAAGAGAAACTGCAGGTATATGTTCAAAGCTGTGCATCAGGAATATTAACCCAGCAGTGCCATGTACAATGAGGGGAGCTGGAGAGAAAGCGGAGGTGGGGAAGCCACTTAGAAGGCTTTTGCTGTAGACTACAGGAGATGCAATGACTAATTAAATGAAACAGCTCAAATTGTGTGAGTACCTTGTGGGTGATGAGCCATTATCATAAATCTCCAGCCTCCCTGTAGCATCTGCTTTATAGTCTGCACTGAGCAGAAATATTACAGAATAACACCTTATATTTCCAAAGTCCTTTACAGTTCAAAAAGTGCTTTCAAGTGCAATATCTCATTTGATCTTCCAGGGTGTTTACAAGTTGATATTTTGAAGGAGGTTTGCTAGATACTGAAATCAGAACTGTGAGTGTATCATTTCTAGGGCCCACCTTTCCCTGCTCCTCCACGCAGCTTCCTTTTTTTGGTCTTCAGGTACTTCATGGCTCCTTATTCCATTTCACTACGGGGGGAAAAACTGCTGAACAGCACACCAGTCTTGTTGCTTAAGTCCCTCCAAAGACAGGTACGTCGTCAGTGTGCTGGTTTAGCTGCATTTCGTTTATTTAATCATTTGTTCATCTTTCTCTGATCACAGTGGAGTTTCACATGTTCCACCATATGCTGTCCCTGAGATGCTCTGTACACACTAGTGACAGCACATGAGGGGGCCTAGGCTTCCCTCTTTCCCTACAACTCTATCCCTGCCCCATCCCCGGAGTGATGTCTCCCTGTGGAAGCCCAAAAAGGGACCCAAAGTCACACAGACCCAAACCACCAGACATGCAGCTAGCAGACCCAGGAGGCTTGTGGCCCTGGTCTCTGCCGTGATGGCTTCTCTGACTTTCAGAGGCACTAATGAGCAGGGCTGAGCAGTAATTAAGACTGTGCTCAGTTCCACATCATGCAGCACAGCTGCAGCAGGCCAGGAGGAGGGGAGGGAGGGAAGACAGGAAGGATGCCCTCAGCCTTCTCTTCCCACTCTGAGCCTGCTCTTCAGGGCTCTCTTCAGTGCAGTGACGGGTATTGGTAAAGCTGTGGAATGAGGGAACAACTACAGAAGATGGCTGCCCAGGGTTTGGTCATGCAGAAGCCAGTCAAGTGTTGTTGTTCCACCCTCTGTCCCAGGTGGGATGCCAGTGGTTTCCTTAGAGGTGTGTATGTAGTGAGTCTCCTGTCTTACAACCAACTTGGCACTGGGTGGGACTGTGGGATGGACTGTGATCTGACAAAGAAAGGGCACATGCCACATGCCACCCATTCCTCACTGCCATGCTGGTGTGCCAGTTTTCTCTGGGGAGTGTGGGACCCTCTTTGGCTCATACCTCAAACCCAAGGGCCTCTCTTGCTGAGATGTACTCAGTGAGCAACATCTGCAGGTCAGCACAACCTGGTCCCTTCTGGTTGGCACACACTCCAGTGGGGAGGCAGATGTGCAAATAAAGACTGGTATGGTAGTGAAAAGAAAAAGTTCTATTAAAAAAATAGAAAAATTTCTATGGAACTACAGATTCTCCTAGGGTGGGTTGAAGAAAGTTTCATTCATAGGGTGGCATTCACATTGAGGCTTGAAGTAGAAGAGGAGTTTGCCAGGAAAAGTGTTTGGGGCAAAGGTAATAGAATGAGTTGGGCACAGTGGTGCTTGCCTGTAATCCCAGTGACTCCGAGGCTGAAGCAGAAGAATTACAAGTTCAAGGTCAGTCAAGCAACTTAGTTAGACCCTTAGCTTGTCTTAAGATAAAAAAAATTTAAAAGGACTAATAATGTAGCTCAGTGATAAAGCACCCCTGGGTTCAATCACCAGTACCAAAAAAAAAAAAAAAGGTGGGGATAGACAGGGGATAGAATGAGCAAAGTCATGGGGCAAACATTACCCTATGTAAATTTATGATTACACAAATGGTATGCCTTTACGCCATGTACAAATAGAGAAACAACATGTATACCATTTGTGTACAATAATAAAAAAAAAATAAATAATAAAAAAAAAAAAAGAAAAAAAAAAAAAAAAAACCTGCTAACAAGGGCTCGAGGCCTCTTAGCGTCACCGGTTAAGGACACAGAGGACCAGGCTCGAGCTTGCTAATAAATGACTCTTTGTTGCTTGCAAAAAAAAAAAAAAAGACATGGGGCATGAAATAGTGGGTGACCTATCCTAGCTCAATAAGCAGCCAGCAGATGTGATGCCTTGGACCAAAGAATGCATAGAGAAGGGTAGATTCTAACAAAACCATCCAAGGTCAAGTCTTGGCAGGAGCAATTGCCAGGATAACCCACATTTCTGGTTTACCCCACTTTCAGTGCCAGGCAGCTGCTCCTCAACTTTATGGAAAATCCCTGGGGAAGCAGGGCACAGTGATGCATTCCTGCAACTTTAGCAACTCAAAAGTTTGAGGCAGAAGAACTGCAAGTCTGATCCCCAGCCTCAACAATTTAATAAGACCCGGTCTCATCATTAAAAAATTTTAAAAGGATGGGGGATGTAGACCAGTGATAGAGTGCCCCTGTGTTCAATCCCCAGTACAAAAAAAAAAAAAAAAAAAAAAGAAAGAAAGAAAGAAAAAGAAAAAGAGAAAAAAGAAAGAAACACAAAAAAACCACCGGGGAGCTATCTAGCCCCAGGTGCTGAGCTGGAGGAAAGGATCAGAAATGAATCAAGGAACTGACAGAAAAAAGACAAAGTTGGGGGAAGGGGCTTAGAACAAAATAGGAAAAAATTAAGCATTCAGCTCAAGTGTGCTTCTGAGTCAACTGCGGGGAAGTAACTGATGAATGGTATAATACATGTCCTAAGACCCAGGCAGAAGGCCCGGGGAGGAGCCTGGGCCTTGTGTGTGCATATCAAAGCACCAGTAGCCCTATCCTCTGCACACTGCTTTGGTGGGCACATGTACCTAAAGGTTTTCAGAACTTAGGGAAGAAAACTGTGGCGTGATCACCATCAACTCCCAGAGGGAGTTGTTATGTGTTGTTATGTGTTATGTGACACATAAACTGTGATTCATAACCTAGAGTCAAAAAGGCTGGATCATCAGCAATCTGGGACCACTTTCAAATCTATGCAAGCAGTTCTCAGTTCAAATTGCTGTTGGGGGTAGGGTAGGAAGCCATCCTTATTTAGCAGAATCAGAGTAGGTTGAGCCATGTGACCCAAAGTCCTGGATTCTAGGAACTGCTGGGAAGTACATAGCTCTGCGTGGGAGTGGTTCCCTGTTTCCTCCTGGAATTTTCGCCCTTAGAGGATGGCTCCCCTATCCTATCCATTACAGAAGAAGCTCCTCTCGGTCCTGGCCCCCTTTTACCTGCATATTATAAATAAAGGAGAGTTGGGTAACTCGGTTGTTGTAAAGAGGCCGGAGCTGGTATGGCCAGACCTGTCACATTTCGTCTCGTGTGTTCATTGCGTAGATAAGTTTTTTGGGTAATAGAAAAACCACCAACATCCTCCTCCACACGGGAGGTGGCAGAGAGGACCCGACGTGTGTGTGTGTGTGTGTGTGTGTGTGTGTGTGTGTGTGCGTGCGCGCGCGCTAGGGATAGAACCCAGGGCCTGCACGTGCT
Organism: Sciurus carolinensis; assembly: GCF_902686445.1. Classification (NCBI taxonomy): domain Eukaryota; kingdom Metazoa; phylum Chordata; class Mammalia; order Rodentia; family Sciuridae; genus Sciurus; species Sciurus carolinensis. The sequence goes on along the minus strand of NC_062214.1, from coordinate 111,818,412 downwards.
TGGCAAGTTCTCTATCACTAAGCTAGACCCTTAGCCCTTCAAATTACTTTTTGAAGTGCGCTAACTTAGGACCACAGGCTTTACTGTCCCCTGTTCTGCCAATGATCCCCTTTGAGTGGCATGAAGGCAGTTCCCTGAGGGAATTTTGGGTTGTTCTCCTGTATAAAAGAAATCTCGTAATGCTAGTATGTTGTCACACACCTCTGTACTGGTGAGTACTCCCCTTCATGTCTTTTCTGAACATAGATATTTCAGTAAATCACAGACCTTATTTTCTATTCTGAGTCTGTGGTCTTGTTTTCCATAGCAGTGTGACCCAGAAAGCTTGATATCTCTTGCATAACTGTGATTGACAGTCTGAAAATGAGCTCCACAAGTAAACTGTGTTCTCCATAGAGCTAGCCTGAGGTTGCCCTGAACCCTTTGCTTCTCCCTCAAGTAGTCCTAGGAACCTGTGGGCATTTTTTTTTTTTTTTTTCTGATCCAGAATCGTGGCCCCAAAGGGAAAGAGAAAGAGAAAAAAGAAAAGAAGAGTGAAGAGAATGAGTTCCTCATTGGTGGATCTGGAGGAGGGACTGGGAGTTCAAAGCCCCTTCACATTCAACTAACAACCAATAAGACTTCCTGTCTTGTGCCCTTGTCAGAGAAGTGGACACTGGACCCAGGCTTGCCCCTCTCCCCTGACTTGGAAGGCATAAGAAGCAACCAGGAGGAACCGTCTTCAGAGTTGGGGGATGCCGGGGGAGGATTGGAATGCCTTTTATTTTGAGTAGACTTTTGCATTTATAAGATTCCCTTTTTAAAAGAATTATTTGGTTCTTTTTATTTTAGTATATTTTCCTTCTAGCAATAAAGCTTTTTGCAATATGGAAAAAGTGACATTTGATCTGAAAGAGTCTGGGGGAGCTCTGAGTGTGGGGAACTGACCTTTAGTACCCACTCACCAGAGCTGCAGCTGGCAAGGCGCAAGTTGAGCCTCCAGGAATGATGTCTCCCGCCCTCCACAGGTCAGTTCACAGCAGGAGTCTGTCGGTGAAACCCCAGGAGCACATGTATGTGTGCGAAAGTGCACGCCTGTGCTCCTGCCTGCTCTTTACCCGTTCTTTCCGTAGGTGGCTATGGCTAAGCCTGCCTCTGTCTCCACTCTCTTGTCAACTGTCCCAGTTCTCAGTTCCTCCCTCCCTCCTTTCAGTCACACCCAGAAGCCCTGCCAGGCTTCGCCAGAGGGAAGCAGTTGTTGGTGTTTTTCCCCAGCTCCCGCTCAAACCTGACACCCACAGAAAGGTCAGCCCACGTGGTTGCGTACATCCCTTGCCCGGCCCGCCCTGACTGTTACCATGACGACTGCTGGGCTGGAAATGTCCTGAGCCCCCTCTACTTAGCACATCAGTGGCTGTCCCAAGCTCCGTTCTCAGAAAAGCCACTCCTGCCAGGGACTCTGGAGTCCCAGAGCCTCTGGGAATACAGATGCACATTCAGAGACAGACAAATAGACAAATCTGGTCAGAGGCATACTCACTGACAGAGTCACAGAGAAACAAGCATACTTAAGAGGCACAGAGAATATAAATATGCAAGAAAGTGAGGTGGTGGCAGAGCCTCAGCCATGCAGGACTGAGGGATGAATAAAGCAGAACATCTAAGATGGAAATAAGAAAAAGAGACAAAGGAAGGCCCCGAGAACCCATGACAACCTAAGGAGAGAGCCGAGGACTCAAAGACTAATGGAGAGGGAGCGAGGGAGGAAGCAGGGAGAGGCGGAGATCAGGAGGTATGAGGGAAGCCACACACACACACACACACACACACACACACACACACACACAATCTCCTTGCCCTAGGGAGAACCTTGATTCCATTTCACCCCAAATTCATTGTAAATGTCTACTCTCAGCCTCACCTTTCCCCAGAGGTGAAATGGGCATCAGGAACAGTGATGGTAGAAAAGAAAGCCCCTGCTCCCATCCCAGTAAATTACCTTGTTCAGTAGGTTTCTCTTTATCTTATCCTCTTTGATGTCTCAGTAGTATCTGAGATGATTTGCTGCTTAAGCTCGTCCTCTGGCTGGACATTTTGCCACTTTAAGAGGGGATGTTCTTTAAGCTAATAATAGTAAAACTGAACCCCATTTTAACACACACACACAGACACACAGACACATACACACACACACACATCCTCGATTCCATTTCACCTCAAATTCATTTTGAATACCTACTCTCAGCCTTACCTTGCCCAGGAGGTGAAATGGGAATCAGAACACTGAGCAGGGATGAATTTAAAAAAAAAAAAAAAAAAAAAAGGCAAATTTAAGAGTAATGAATGTGAACTTCGGAAGTGAGGAAGTCCCTGGAGGTAATTAACATGAAAGGAAAGGTGAGACAGCTGGACAAGCAGTGAATACCAGGCAGGAGTGTGGGATTACAGGGTGAGAGGAAAGGAGGAAGAAAGACAATTTAGAGCTCTGACCAAAGCAGCCCAGAGGAGAAGTAACGGTGTGGTGGGCCAGTTGGATTGGTTTTCAGGCCTGGCTATGAATTCTGTCTCCAAAATTAATGCCATGATTTCTCAGCCTTGCAGTGTCTCTGAGATTTGAGTGAGGTTTCTCAGGGTCTTTGAATTCTTGATTGTTCTTAGCATTTTCTTCTTAGAAAATAATTAGGCTTTTGGGGCCTGTCCAGCTTTTGACATGCCTCACCTTGAGTATAGCAAAGAAGGGACAAGGGAGTCAGTGTCCCTAAAGTTACCATGTTCCAAGGTCACGCGGGCACTGAGTTGAACAGGTCCTGCCTGGACCTTCTACTTCCCTCGTGCCCTCAACCCAGAGAGCCTGGTGGGGAACAGGGCCCTCATTTGCAAGAGAGTTGTGGGTAGACAGAGTAGGCTGAGTTGAACCAGCCAACCTAGGAAAACCACACTACCCACTGGGCCACAGGGGCTGGAATGTGAAAATCAAAGGTCACACAGAGCCTTGGAAGGTGGATCCTAGACTGGGTGGGAAAGGGACTGAAGCAGTTGATACCCCACATCCCTGAAGCTCACCTCTGCATCCAAATGCAGTTGTGGTGGTACACACTCATAGAACAGCTTCCTACCTCTTTTTTCTTCCTGAGTCCCTCCTGTGTGGTACTAGGGATTTAACCCAGATTTGCTCTACCCCAAAACTGTCTCCCCAGCCAGCCCTTATCACTTCTTATTTCAAGACTGGATCTGGCTAAGTTGCTGAGGCTGGCCTTGAACTTGCCATCCTCCTACCTCAGTCTCCCAGGTAGCTAGGATTACAAGTGTGTGCCACAGTGCTTGGCTATTTGAGGTATTTTTTCCCATCCCTTATAGGTCAGCCTGGAAGTGGCAGGAGCTTAACATCCCCAAGGGGCAAACTTCAATGAAGGATAGGCATCGAGGGAATTACATCCATATTTCTCCATTGCTCATGGGGAAATTCTGAACTGCAACCTTTATGGAGCCTCAGAGTGATCCCAGCAGGACTGACTCCTCTTTACCCACTTGATGCACACTTCCTTGTTTCATATTCCTTGCTCTCTCATTCCTGCTCACCCCATAAAATGAACTGCTTACATCCAATTTCTTGTCTCATGTATGCATTTGGAGACCATAAAATAGCACAAGAGCAAACTTTTTAGGACCTTCACATAAGTGTTGGAAGGCTCCGCATCTGACTGCTGGTTTATACATGATCGCATGTTTTTGGGAAGCGGTTATCATCATCTAGGAAGAGGAAAGGAGAGCTCTCAGCTCTCCTTCCTAAACACTGGGGAGGCCAGGGCTGGCAAGCCCCCATAGGTCTCTAGTGGGCAACACTAGTATTTCATAACTGGAAAGAACCTTAGGGATAACCTGATCCAACATTTTACCCAATGCAAGAATTTCCTTTACAACTTCTCTGACACTTGCTTAAACACCTCCAGTGACAAGGAACTCCCTGTTTTATGAGGCAGCACTGTCCAGTGTTGAATCCTATTAGAGTTCTTACCACTGAATGGTAATTGGTCTCCCAGAAACTTGTCCTAGTTTGTCCTTTATACTTCAGGGTCTCAGCTTTCCACCCAAGACTCCTCTAAATATTCCAAAGCCAACTAACTCACTATTATATCTTTCCTTCTCCAGGCAAAACAAAACAATTTAATTGCCTTGTCCTATTTCTTTTTCTTTCTATCTTTCTTTCTTTCTTTCTTTCTTTCTTTCTTTCTTTCTTTCTTTCTTTCTTTCTTTCTTTCTTTCTTTCTTTTTTTTTTGTACTGGGGATTGAACCCAGGGGTACTTAACCACTAAACCACATCCCCAGCACTTACTAGTTTTTATTTTGAGACAGTGTCTCAATAAGTTGCTTTGGGCCTCACTAATTTGCTAAGGCTGACTTTGAACTTGCAATCTTCCTGAGTTGCTGGAATTACAGGTGTGTAGCACCACTACACCTGGCTGCCTTGTCCTTCCTTTGAATTACTTAATCTTTTGAGGCTCCTTACACTGGACCTCTTCTCCAGGGAGGACTGTGCTTGTCAACATTCCTCTTACTGTATGGTGTCCAGATGATGTTTTTCAGAGTGGTGTGACCAGTACAGAATATATTTTTACCTTACTATGGCCCCAAGTGCATTTCCATTCTTGATTCTTAGCAATGTAACTTTTTTGGCAATCACATAACACTGCTAACTCGATTGGACAGTGAAGACACTGAACATCTGTTGTTTGGGCTTTTCAGCACCTACTTTTACTGTATGTGTGTGTGTGTGTATATATATATATATATATATTTATATTTATATTTATTTATTTATTTATATACATATGAACCCAGGGGTCCTTAACCTTTTTTTATATTTATTTTGAGATAGGGTCTCACTAAGTTGTTAAGGGTCTCACTAAGTTTTTTAGGGCCTCGCTAAGTTGATGAAACTAGCTTCAAACTTGTGCTCCTCCTCCTCAGCGTCCCACGTCACTGGGATTCCAGGAGTGCACCACTGTAGGCGTCCATTTTCGCTTTCTTCAGGTAATAGTAACCCTCTTCCACTTCCCATTCTCAAGTGGTTTTGGCAGGACTGTTAATCACAATATCCTCTACCCCTAGCCATGGGTCTTCCCCTTGTCATAGTCGAAGCTCCAGCAATGAGCATGTGACCCAGGCCAGGTCCATTAAAGTCCTTCCCTGGGATTTATTTATGGAGTTGGAAGGCATGCTCTTTCCTCCAGTTATTAACTGGGATGATGCAAACTCAGAGATGTCTGTACTATACCAAGCCAGAGAAGAGTTGCAAGTGAAAAGAAGACTGAAGATAGGGTTAGAGTCCTTGGATCCTGATGACCCTGAGGCTAGTTCCTTTTTTGTCCTTCCCAGTCAATGTCCCTTTATTGCTTAGTCTAGATTGAGTCTGGCTTCTATCACTAGAACAAACTAACACACAGTTCTTTGTCCTCTGTTTCTGAGGTTAAGTTTGCAAAATGAAGAACTTTGCATTTATTTGTATTAGGTTTCATACTTTGTCTTATTGCTCTAGTTTATAGCAAAATGCTAGAATTCTGGTTCTGTTATTCAATTACCTATCCCTCTCATTTTCGGTAAGGATGACTTCTACTCACTCATCAAATCATTAATAAAATGCTGAGCTGGACGGAGGAAAGAAAGAAAGTGGGGGGGTGGAGAAAAATCAGCATATCAGTTTATCAATGCATGAGTGTACTTGTGGGATAGTTGTTGGAAACATTGTGAGTCTACTCTGCTGTACCCAACCTCCGTTCTGTCTCCCAGATCTTGTGACTTGATCAGACACTATGGCAAAGACCACTCTGTACCTTGGCATTCTGTTGAACTACCAGGTGACAATTTCATCCAAAAAGGACATATGATTAAAGAACCAAAACCAATCTTAGAGATTACCTGTTCTCTAGAATGCTTATAAATTCTCAGTAACCCTCCTCCCTTCCTGTACATACATGCATTAGTACACTCTGCTTTCCTCATCTGCTAGAGTGAATTCTTTAAAAGTGAATTAGGTCAGCATGAAGGGAGAAGAGAGTGAATTTGGGGAGAGAAAATCTTTGCTTCAGAACAAAGCACTTGGAATAGAGGAGGTGGAACAAGAGAAATGAACGTCCCTCACCACACACTGATTCATGGGGCAGTACACTGAGGGTTTAGTAAGCCAGGACTGGAGGGTGGGAAATAGAGGAGCAGGTGCTTGCTGTTTTTCCAACTTGGCCTGAAGGAGGCAGTGTGGTGCAGCAATAGAGAGCACACGCTGGAGTTCGCCCTCTCTAGTCCCTGCACAACAACTGCCCGTCACCCACTTACCACCTAGTGAGAGTCCAGAGCTCCCAAGACAGACACCCAGGTGCCATACTTCATTCTTCCCATTTTCTTGCACCTCACTCAGTTACCAAGTCCCAGTGGTTCTTCAGCCAAATGCTTCTCATGTCTACTTCTCTCTAGTCACTAGCCACTAGCCTTATTCCCTCATTCACGTAGCCATCATCTCTTCAAATATTTCTTCAACCCTGTTCTCCCTCTCTTCATCTTCTGGGACTGGACATTATATATATATATAATATTTTGACTGTTAGTGTCCCTTGGAACAACTCTTGCAAACTTGGTTTTGTTTTGTTTTCTCCCCCTCTACTCCCACTCCATTTTTTGTGTGTTTCAGTTCAGATGATTTTTATTGACCTATCTTCAAGTTCACTGGTTCTTTCCTTAGCTGTGCCAGATATGAAATGCCCATTGGAGCAATTCATCTCTGAGGTCATGAATTTTCTGATTTTTGCTGTACTGGAAATCAAACCCAGGGTCTCATGCATGCTAGGCAAGTGCTCCACCATTGATGTACTTCCTGAGTCCTTTTTATTTTATTTTGAGACAGGGTCTCACTAAGTTGCCCAGGCTGGCCTTAAACTTGAAGTCCTAGTGCTTCAGCCTTGAGTAACTGGGATTACAGGTGAGAACACCACACCCTGCCGTTATCATGTATTTTATTTGTAGCATTTTCATTTGACTTTCTTATAGTTTCCCTGTCGCTGCTTATGCAAGTTGCCCTCCTTTTCCCACTAGACTCTTTATCCTATTGGTCATCATTATTTTTCTGTGTCTACTAGTTCAATATCTGTGTCATCTGTGAGTCTAGTTCTGTTGATTCATCTTCTGACAATGGATTGAAATTTGTCGTTTTTTTTTTCTGTTTTATAATTTATTACTAAATGTCCATGGTGTACAGTAGAGCAGAGACTGAGGTAAATAGTATTTATGCCTAGAATTGGAGATGCTTTTTCCATCAGTCTGCTGGTCTCGGGGGATGTGGGTTTGAGTCAATCTTAGGAGACAGGCAGGGCTTGGGTTTTGTTGCTGCTCTCCTTCCTTTCAGTGCATCACAGGCTTTAAATTCCTTAAATGGAGTGCCAGGCATTCCTCAGTGTTCCTGCTCTATCCCGGGCTTGCCAGTCATCCCCAGCACACTGCCTTCCAGTAGCAGCAGACTGTTCTTGCTTATTATTTGGTGCTGGGCTCATGGAGGGGCATGGCAGGGGTGATTCTCTTAACTTCAGTTTGTCTTTTTTTTTTTTTTTTTTTTGGTACTGTGGATTGAACCCAGGGGTACTTTACCACTGAGCTACATTCCTACCTCCCCTACTTCTTTTCTATTTTGAGACAGGGTTTCAATAAGTTGCTGAGACTGGTCTCAAACTTGCAAACCTCCTGCCCAAGTTGCTAGGATTACAGACATGTGCTACCATGCCTGGCTCAGCTTCAGTCTTAAGCAGGTCCTATGCTCCTGAGTTTCAGAAATTGGGACTTTCTCAGTGTCACCGTTCCTCTTCTCCATGACAGTCAAACTCTACCACATATCTGTGGTTGATTTTCGATGGGTCAAACTTTCTTGCCTCTCCCCCAACTGAGCAGACCTTTGCTTGAATCTTTTTTTTTTTTTCATTATTTTTTTATTTTTTTATCTTTTTTTTCTTTATTTTGCCCATTTTTTTACTACATTGTTGTGCTCATTGACTTATTATTAGAAGTTCTTTAAATATTCTTTTTTTATTGTAAACAAATGGGGGTACAACTCGTTTCTCTGGTTGTACATGAAGATGAGGCGTACCATTTGTGTAATCGTATATTTACATAGGGTAATGGTGTTTGATTCATTCTGTTATTTTTCCCTCCCCCCCACCCCTCCCACCCCTCTTTTCCCTCTATACAGTCCTTCCTTACTCCATTCTTGCCTCCCTCCCACCCACCATTATGTATCATCATCCGCTTATCAGTGAGATCATTCGCCCTTTGGTTTTTTGAGATTGGCTTATCTCACTTAGCATGATATTCTCCAATTTCACCCCATTTGCCAGCAAATGCCATAATTTTATTCTTCTTTATGGCTGAGTAATAATCCATTGTATATATATACCACAGTTTCTTTATTCATTCATCAATTGAAGGGCATCTAGGTTGGTTCCACAATCTGCCTGTTGTGAATTGAGCAGTTATGAACATTGATGTGGCTGCATCACCGTAGTATGCTGATTTTAAGTCCTTTGGGTATAGGCCTAGGAGTGGAATAGCTGGGTCAAATGGTGGTTCCATTCCAAGTTTTCTAAGAATCTCCACACTGCTTTCCAGAGTGGCTGCACTAATTTGCAACCCCACCAGTAATGTATGAGTGTACCTTTTTCTCCACATCCTCTCCAACACCTACTGTTGTTTGTATTCTTGATAATTACCATTCTAATTGGGGTGAGATGGAATCTTAGGGTAGTTTCAATTTGCTTTTCTCTTATAACTAGAGATGTTGAACATTTTTTCATATGTCTGTTGATTGCTTGTAGATCTTCTGTGAAGTGTCTGTTCATTTCCTTAGCCCATTTGTTGATTGGGTTATTTGTATTCTTGGTGTAAAGTTTTTTATGTTCTTTATATATTCTGGAAATTAGTGCTCTACATGAAGTATGAGTGGCAAAGATATTCTCCCACTCTGTAGGCTCTCTCTTCGCATTGCTGATAGTTTCCTTTGCTGAGAGAAAGCTTTTTAGTTTGAATCTATCCCAGTTATTGATTCTTGCTTTTATTTCTTGTGCTATGGGAGTCATGTTAAGGAAGTCCGATCCTAAGCCGACATGTTGAAGATTTGGACCTACTTTTTCTTCTATAAGATGCAGGGTCTCTTGTCTGATTCCTTGATCCATTTTGAGTTGAGTTTAGTGCAGGGTGACAGACAGGGGTTTAATTTCATTCTGATGCATTTGGTTTTCCAGTTTTCCCAGCACTATTTGTTAAATAGGCTGTCTTTTCTCCACTGCATATTTTTGGCATCTTTGTCTAGTATGAGAAAATTGTATTTATTTGGGTTTGTGTCTGTCCTCTATTCTGTACCATTGATCTACCTGCCTATTTTGGTACCAATACCATGCCGTTTTTGTTACTATTGCTTTGTAGTATAGTTGAAGTTCTGGTATTGCCATACCCCCTTCTTCAGTCTTCCTGCTAAGGATTGCTTTAGCTATTCTGGGTTTCTTATTCTTTCAGATGAATTTCATGATTGCTTGCTCTATTTCGGTGAGGTACGCTATTGGGATTTTAATTGGAATCACATTGAATCCTTTGTTTGAATCTTAGCGGAAGACAATTTCCTGCCCCTACTCCTGGGTAAAGCATTTTGCCTCTATTCTTCTCACAGAATCAATGAATCTTTGCCTGTGTTCAAGAAGGGCGAGAAGGTTTGGATCCTCACTAGCAGTAGCTAGCTCGTTTTTATTCCTCCTCTTGAAGGGAGAATTTGTTGCCTCTTCCCCAGCGGCTGAAGGCTTTTGCTCAAAGGAGAGGAGGAATGGGGAAGCACTTTAGGCTTTTTGCCTTCTCCCAGCAGGCATCCTGATCAACTCCTGCATGCCTGTGCCACCAAAGAGGATAGCTCTCTTCTGTCTCCTGCCTTATCCCCACTTTCTCTCATGAATCCCAGGGGAAGCCTGGGGAAAAAAAGGCTGCTTGTGGGTGCAGACTCCCCCATGTCTGGAATACTCTCCAACTATTCTAATTGGACATGAAAAGCTCACGTGTATCCTTTATATTTTTGTTAACATTTTTGTGGATGTCTTTTAACCCACTTGTATGAGAACCACATCTTTGCCAAAGTTAAAGCAGTTCATGTGTCCCTCTCTCCTTGGAGAGGTTTTGCTTGGTTGCCTTGTGACCTTAGGTCTGATGGGCTCAAGGAGAGCTATGATTAGATAGACTATCTGGCTGTTTCTCATTGTAAGGGTACAACATTTTTTTTCTTGTAGCATTCTATATCCTAAGTGAACACAGAAGTCTTCAAGTTACTATCATCTCTTTCTTAGCTGTAACCATCTTCTTAACTGACATCTGCATCTGATGTTGCTTCTCTCTATACTGCAGCCAGTACAAGTATTAAAATTCTATAGCCATCAGAAACAAAAGGGAACTGTACAAAAAGATACTTGAAATTAGCTACAGAAAATCTGAAACCTAGACCATGGTTATCGGTTATCTATTGTTGGGTAACAAATCAAACCCAAACTTAATGGCTTAAGCAATGACATTTATTTTGCTCATGAATCTGAAGTGCTTTGCAGCGGTTACTTGTCTCTTGTTCCATCTACCAGTGTCAACCCAGCAGGTTTAAGGACTTGGGGTTGAAGTCATTTGAAGAGACAGAAAGAGGAGTGGATGCAAAGCTTTTATAATATAGCCTCAGAAGTCACAGTATTTCTGCTATACTCTATTATCAAGGTAGTTACATGGGTCTGACAGATTCAAAAGGAGGGAGTCTTGATCCAACATCTCAATGGAGATGTCCACCTCACACTGTAACATGAATGTGTGGGATGTGATATACTAACAAGGCCAACATCAGAAAATACAATCTGCCATACAGGATTCTATTTGTTCTGTAACAAAAAAAAAAAAAAAAAACCTTAAATCAAGCTAGAATATAAAAACAAAGAAAAACCATAAGCCCTTGAATTACATCACTTCATGTAGACATATCATACATACATTTCCTGTAGCCAAGTGTGAATAATTTGTGCACCCCCAATTAATTTAATCAGATCAAGCCCACAATAGCCATTAACCATCTTCCTAGATTTAAGTTTGATCTTGTCACTGACCCTCTTAAAATGGCCCATTAGCTCCTCATTTTAGTCAGTTTTTTCATTGCTGTGACCAAAAGACCTGACAAGAACAATTTGAGAGGAAAGGTTTATTTGGTACTCATGGTTTCAAAGGTCTCAGTTCATAGGTGACCAGCTCCATTGCTCTGGGCCCAAGTGAGGTAAAACCTCATGGTAGAAGAATGGTGGAAGAAAGCAGCTCAGGATATGATAATCAGGAAGCTAAAAGAGACTAAGCTTGGCTCACCAGGGAAAAAAATATATACCCAAAAGATATATCCCAGCAACCTACCTCCTCCAGCCATACCCTACCAGCCTATAGTTACCACCCAGTTAATCAAGTGGATTAATGTACTGATTAAGGTTCTCAAAACCCAATAATTTCACCTCTAAACTTTCTTTCATTGTCTTAAAAATGAACTTTTTTGGGGGAGACACCTCATATCTAAACCATAACACTCCTTATTTTCCCATAATGAATTGCCAACTCCTTACCATGGTTATAAAGCCAATCCTATATGACCTTATTCATTTTCAATCTCACCATTTTTTACTTCTTCCTTTCTCTCTCTCTCTCTCTCTCTGTCTCTCTTTTTAAGGATTGAACCTAGGGGTCTTAACCTCTGACCCACATCCCCAACCTTTTTTTACAAAAATTCGAGACAGGGTCTCACTAAGTTGGGGAGACTGAGACTGGCTTTGAACTCGCAATCCTCCTACCTCTTGAGCCACTGGGATGGCTGGGATGACAGGTGTTGCCACCACGCCCAGTGCTTCCTCCTTTGTTCTCTATGTGCTTAACTACACTGAACTACTTTTGATACTCCAAACTCTTTTGCCCTCAGACCTCTGTACCTGTTGCTTTACTCTTCTGGAACTTTTATCCCTATGCTCTTATCCCTCTATTTCTTCTCACTTCTGTTTTTCTGCTTTCAGCTTCCCTAATACTGACTCTTTCCTACCCCCACACCCCAATTGGCCTCCAGCTCTCCAGCTCTCACCTCTCCATCCCAGGTGTTCTCAAAGAACCGTACGCTTATACTTCCTCAGTGTCAGTCAGATAGGCCCTGTCTGTCCCTCTATTATTCTATGTAGGAAGGCAGAGTTTTGTTTTATTTAGCACCATGCACAGTGCCTGGAGAATGGCAAAGGTCTTAACTAATATTGATTAAATGCCTTAAATAATCCACTCTGTGCCAGGCATAGTGGTGCACACCTGTAATCCCAGCAGCTTGGGAGGCTGAAGCAGGAGGATCACAAGTGTAAGGCCAGCCCCAGCAAATTCATGAGGACCTAAGCAATTCAGTGAGAACATGTCTTAAAATAAAAAGGGTTGGGGGTGTAGCTCTGTGATAAAGCATCCCTGGGTTCAATCCCCAGAATCAAAAAAAAAAAAGAAAAAGAAACCACTTCAAGGATCAAACCACTTTGGGCTCAATCAAACAGCCCCACAAACCTATAACCTATAGCCCCAAATCAAACAGCCTGTCTTGAATCTTGTAATGTGAAACAGGGCCCAAGCTGGTTGGGATAGTTTTCAAATTTTCAAGAAAATATTCGCTGTTTCATGGCTTGGGCTATTCTCAGCCTGGGAAGACTCACTCCAAGATAGGGCCAGCGAGTGGCTCCAGGATTCTTCCCTCTTCCAACAATCATTCTGGTGGGCAGGCCTGCCTGGGAGGGACACACCTCAGCAACAGCTAGTGGAATGTTTACTTGCTGTTCCTATGTCCAGGGCCTATTTCTGGAGAAGATACTGAATACAAGCCTGTGCCATTCCTTCACTGACCTTGCCAAGGACTGGGTGATGAGAGCATGTGCCAGAAAGAACAGTGACGGTTACTTAGCTTATCTCCCTGGCTCCAACCCAAGCTTCTCTGGGTATATCAGGTCATTGCTTCCATTGGTAATTACCCTTCCTTGGCTCTATGGTTTAGCATTAAATATTGCTTCATTTGCTAAAGGACAGAAGGAAGAAAGAAAGTTATGGGTGATAAGGTTCTCCCAACTCATAAATCTGATTTGAGGGAATCCTCACTGGAGTTCCTTGGAGTTTAAAAGGCCAAAGGAAAGAGATCAGCATTTTGGGCCAATACAATTTTTCCTATGGTGAGTCCAATTACTAAGGAAACTGGAACACAAAGAGGTCATTTGACTTATTTATGACCACACAATAAGCCACACAAAAAAACATAGCATCCAAGACTCTTGGTTTCAAATTTAGTGCCACTGTGATAGCCTAAGTTAAATCTATATTAATAAGTTAGCTTTGGGAACTAATATCAAATTTAGTTTTGATAAATGGGTTTCACATTTTTAAAGCTGTCACTTAAGTTGTCACCTCAAAACTCAACTCATTGGGATCCTTTTCTGTGAGTTTCCTCAGAGAGTTAATCAAGAAGGTGGCTGGAAAACTAAGGCCTTCCTCCCACACCTCTCTACCAGGTTTTCCTCTAAATCAACACCCTAAATTTTCTTACTAAAACGTCTTTTTCTAAGGCAGAAAATGGGAGATAGGGAAAGAAAAAGCTAGATTCTTGCCTGAATAGCAGAAACACTATTTTCTGGTTTAGAAACATTCTCACATCATGCTAGGACCAGCTGTCCTGTGGAGAGTGTTTAGGATTTTCATTGTTATTTTTCCTTCTTGTTACTGAGGAAGAAAAAAAAATTTATCATGTAGAGTGAAGAAAAATTTCAAGTCTTTATTTTTTATTTATTTATTTTTTTTAAACCTATCTATCCAGCTCAAAGTCCCCGGAAGAAGTGTGACGTCTGGTGGTACTGAATCCCAGGCAGATTTGGCAGCTCCAAGCTTCATCAGAGGCCAGATGATAGTCAGTGTTCTGGTTTTCTCAAAACACCCATGATCATTGGGCATGGCAGTACATACCTGTAATCGCAGCTACTCAGGAGACTCAGACAGGAGTATTTCAAGTTTGAGGTTAGCTTCTGCAACTTAGCAGACCTTCTCTCAAAAAATAAAAAGGTTTGGAGATGTAGTTCCAAGGTAGAGTGCCCTGTTTTAACCCCCAGTACCAAAAACATAAATAAATAAATAAATAAATAAATAACAAGCAGTAGGAATAAAGCTTAATACCATTAGTCAATGAAAAAAAGAGGAAAAAAAAAGTATGTTTGGGGATTATAAGAAAGTATTCATATCATTAAGCAAATATATGGAATCATTTAGTTGGTTCCTATCCTTTCGGGTAAGGATTTGGAAATGAAGATTTTTATAGCCACCTGCTCATCATTAGGGATTTGGAAACTATTATCCAGGAAGAAGCTCCATTGGGGCCATAGCTTCAGAACCCTATACTCAGGGGGTTCATGTTAAAAACAAGAGATGGGCAAAGGTTACCAGCTCCCCTGCACTGATGCATTTATCTTTACCTCCCACTGCCTGGGAACATCCCTCTGGGAGGAATCCAATCAACAGCACCTCACACAGTTATTCTGATGAAAGAAGTTTTATATGGACAACAGATATTTTGTATGTTTATATGAATAAGAGTATAATAAACAAGGAATAATGTGCAGTCTCAGTCAGGAAAGCTGTGACAAGGAAAAAGTTTGGAACTATGCAGGAGTAGTGTCAAGCATTAAACCATATTTACAAGTCTAATTTAGAAACTGGCACAGGAAGAAGTTGGGGGATAAGCCATGCATGAAATAAAAATGTGTATATACACAGATATAAACACCCACATTTTCACACTTCTTTCACCCATTTTCTCCACAAGGCAAAAATCAGACAAAGGAAAAGCCCAGCCTTTTTTTTTTTTTTTTTTTTCCCCAGAGTCCCTCTATTTCCTATGGATCTGTTACAGAAGTCCCACATGGGCTTGGATTCCAGGCAGCTGACTTCACTTTCATTGGCCCCACTTACCCCTGACAATTTACCAAGGGAATACATGGGATACAGAGGAGGCAAAAAAAATATGGTTCACTTAACATTATACACAAAGGCATCAGTGTCTCCAAGTACTCTTACAACCAGTTCTTCACCAGATCCTCATCAGACTTCAAACCAGCAACTGAGCTCAGTCAAACTGTGAGACAGAGGAAAGCAGTATTCTGATCCAGCATTCACTGGGTCAGTCACTTCATCCAAGATAGTCACACATGCCAGTCCAAAGCAAGTTAAGTCCTCAGGGGCCTGCAGCTGTTTGCTTTGTGGAATGGAGGTTTGGGCTTTTTTACCCTCCCTGGATTTCTCCTTACTGCCACTGCCGCTGAGCTCTCTGCTGTTCCCTCTGGACCCAAGACAGCTGCTCAGCTTGTGTATATGTAATTTATTGTTCTGCTGTTGCTGGTTTGTCCCCGGCCGCCACTGGCTTCTCAACTTGTGACTCTGGAGGGATCAGATATTGGACCTCCTCTGTGCTGATGGCTACTTTATCTGGCTGGAGCCACCTCTTGAAATGTTCCAAGGTGCTACAAAAGAGCAAAAGAAAAGACTGTATCAGACTTCACTGATTAATTACTTAATGATTAGCTCAGTTACTCAAATACTGCCTTCCCACCCACCGCCAATTTTTCCTACAATTGTTTTTCACTGTGAACACTGGGAGAACAGCGATACTCCTCTGACAGCTGTGCATCCTGGCAGCTCTGCAGCATAATTTACCCCCTAGTGGGCACTTTGACTATAAGCAGCACCAGGCCCCCTTCAAATGCAGAGCCTCTGAAGGCTTGATGAGAATAGCTGAAGAGCTTATGCCTCAGTCTTACCCTTTTTTCCTCAAAACTGAAGAGGAGATAAATTGTTAAGGGGAGGAAACACTCAAATATCAAATTATTAGCGAGGCAGAAAAGTGAGCATCTTTAAATCTCATATCTGAAGTGTCTGAGGCTCATTTATATATGCAGGGCTTATTTGTAGCATGTGCAATTTGTGTGAGTGTGTGTGTATGTGTTTGTGTGTATGTGTTGTTTGTTTATTTCATTCCATAGCAAGTCCCCAAGATAAAAACATCTGAGCTGTAAATGTTCCCCACAAAAGAATGGCCATTATGCCAGAGGGCTCTTTGTGTTTGCCTATGTAGAGAGAGGGTAAGTATGATCATCAGGCTCACAGATGCCCTCCCACCTTCCTTAAGTACCCAGGCTCCTCTATCTTACAGTTATTAGACATTCACAGTAAAATATAAATGACAAGAAACAATGTAAAACTTATTCTATGCTCTTTTTTTTTTTTTTTTTGGGTGCTGGGGATCGAACCCAGGGCCTTGTGCTTACAAGGCAAGCACTCTACCGACTGAGCTATCTCCCCAGCCCCCTCTATGCTCTTTAATAGCCCAAAGTCATAACGGCAGATTTTAGACATTTGTCAGTGTATGGGGGAATCGTGCTTTGGACAGCTGAATTTCTTAGCCCATTACTTCCTTGCCAAAAGCACACAGAGGAGCATTATCTACCTGGCCTTCACAAATGTGAAGACCCACATGAGTTCACTGCAAAATGGCCTCTGCTTAAAACATAAACTTTGAAGTTTGAAAACAAAAGCATAGCTACTCTTTCCTGGTGCTTGTTCTAAAGGATGATAGAAAGAAGTATTCCCACAGATGTAGGCATGGGAATCAGATCCAAACATCAGAGCAAGTGGCTAACTGACTCTCATGCCCATGGCTCAGGGGAATCAGGTGTGATGGGGACATTTAATCTTCATCAACTACCCTTTCATAGAATTATTCAAATTATTTCTACAGAAAAAGGAATACCCCATTATTTTAAGTATGGATAAATACATAGAAACATGCTAATCTGATTTCAAAGAAAGAGAATTCCTACTGGAGAATTACACAGGAGAAAGTTGTTTTTTCTTCTCAAAAGTGGAGTAGGGAGGTATGCAAGAGGAGGAGGACTATCAGTAAATACCAAATTGTTAACAGGTCAGAATCTATACATCTTCAAGCCACCTATGTTTGAGGCAGTTTATGGATCAATTAGGTTGAGCCTTTAGAGATAGAACAGAACAAACTTTATTTTATTTTATTATCTTTTTAAATTATTTATTTATTTATTCATTGAAAATGTTTCATTGGCCTTTTGGATAGAAACGGGAATTTATTTGCCAGGAAGGATGATCCCATCATACTTCTGCTGGAACCAGCACATGGCCTCCTCTTTGCTGATTCTGTGTTTGGCCCCAATGCAGCCTGTCATGCACTTCTTGTCTGCGATGCTGAAACCTGGCCTACCCAGCACCACATAGAAGTCCAGACTGTAGATACCAATGCTTGGATCATATTTGATGCCCAGATTGATGTGTTCCTGGATCCCAAAACCAAAGTTGCCAGTATCCAAAAAGTTATTTTTCCTTAATTCATACTCCTGCACCTTTAGATCTTTCTCCAGAATTTCTTCTGCCTTGGCCCCACAAACTGTGCAGTGAACAGCAATCTTTTCATTTCTCCTGATGCCAAAGGATCTGACAGTGTATCTAGCTTTGGAAAACACAGGAGTCTGGCCTGTGAGCTGCTCCAACACCTTGGCGGCCTGGGTCAGTCTGTCTCCACTCTACCCCACACAGATGTTGAGGCAGAGCTTGCAATGCAAAGTTCCCGCATGGGGTTCTCCTTTTCGCCTTGATCCGCCATGATGGAGAACAGGAAGAGAGGGTGGAGCCCAGACTTTATTTTATTTTCTGAGCCTTCAGAAAGTAGTTGGTGTGACCATAGAGGTCATGCTAATTTTTTTTTTTTTTTTTTTGTGGTGCTGGAGATTGAACCCAGGCTTGACAGGCAAGTACTCTATCAACTGAGCTATATCCCCAGCCCGAGGCCATGCTAATTTCTGAAGGATATGGGGGCATGCTGATCCAATATTTGAGATAATATAAGTAAAAGCGCTTTGCAAATTAAAAAGTAAAATATAAATATGAAGTTTTATTCACACACTGTCCATGATTTTAGCAGCAGCATCTTCATCTGATATGATGGGACTCTCAAAATCAATATTAATGATGTCTTGCAAACTTAGGTTAAGCCCTATTCCCCTAACACTTTTGGTTAAAATTCAAGTTTTCACTTCTCCATGAATTTTTTTAAATTAAATTTCTTTTCCAAACTGATAAAGGTATAAACCTTTGGTTAAAATTCAAGTTTTCACTTCTCCATGAATTTTTTAAAATTAAATTTCTTTTCCAAACTGATAAAGGTATAAACCTTTGGTTAAAATTCAATTTTTCACTCCCCAATGCATTTTTAAATTAAACTTGTTTTTGACTCTTCTTTTTTTTTTTTGCGGTGCTGGGAATCGAACCCAGGGCCTTGTGCTTGTGAAATCGAGCACTCTACCAACTGAGCTATCTCCCCAGCCCTAAACTTCTTTTTAACTGATAAAAAAATATAAAATTTTATGTACTAATGGGGGTCCCTCCATCAATTTTTATTTAGAATAAATTCTTACCAAACTTTAAAATTCTGCTACCGAAAACAGTATTAACAATAGCTAATATTTATATTGTGCTTAACATGTGCCAAGCAGTTCTAATTAACCCTTAAAACAACTTTATGAGATAAAAGCTATTAATCCCAATGTACAGATTAGGAAAGTGGAGCACACACAGGTTATTTATCCCAGAAAATACATTTAAGTGGCAGAGCTGAATTTCCAAGTGTTAAGTACTAAACCACTTATTGTGGCACAATGCCTTCTCTCTTTCTATATCTAAACCCTCCCTCCCTCCCTGGTACAAATACCAGAGCTGGGCGGGAGTTCAATGGTCTCTTAATTCCAAAGTACACTCTGTCATTTCTGCTCATCTAACTCTTCTCTTACGCTGTCTCCTATTGGAAGGTAATCTTTAAATATATTTGCTATTGTCCCTATCTGAGGGCCAAAAGCTAAAAAAAAAAAAAAAAAAAAAAAAGGTTAAAACTTCCTTATACAACCCTCCCATGACACCAAGCACAGTGCCTTCACACAGTAGCTTCTTAATAAATTTATTCATTTGGTCTACACAGAAACTATGTAAGGCAATGGAAATTCAGAAGTAAGAAGACATGATTCCAGTTGTTGATTAATCACCACTTTCTCAAGTGCATTACCTATTTAAAAATGAAGATGATGGTTTATCCTCAACTCCATTCAATTTGTGACTCACATGCTGCTGGGGTATTTGCTTTATGGCAAAATTCTCAAGCTAAGAACAAACTGAGCAACCTTACAAAGGCTGATTTTAGCTCAAAAGAACTGATGTTGATCTCAATAAATATCAGGACTCAGATGTCACTATCCCTGAATTTGTTAGAGAAGAAGTGCTCTCAGTGAAACAGACTGGAAATCAATTACCTCTCATCAGAATCAAGTCCATCTACAAAGAACTCTGATGCTAACTTCTCCTGGAGGAACCGATCCCAGCATTCCTTCTTGGCTTGGGCCAGGGTTCGAAGCATGTCCTTGGAAGTGACTTCCTCATTTAAACCCTTGATTCTTCGTAGTTTCTTCTCTAAATAGAAGAGAAAATGGAGCTTAACAAAGAAAGTGAGTATGAAATGAAATGCCAATTTACCAATGCAAAATGAAATGAAAAATGCCAATTTACCAATTCTTTCACTGATGAATATATTCACATTTCCTGTACAAGAGATAATTTTTAAAGGACACATAAAAAGGAATTGAACAT
Organism: Sciurus carolinensis; assembly: GCF_902686445.1. Classification (NCBI taxonomy): domain Eukaryota; kingdom Metazoa; phylum Chordata; class Mammalia; order Rodentia; family Sciuridae; genus Sciurus; species Sciurus carolinensis. Next base: position 111,798,644 of record NC_062214.1, on the reverse strand, counting down.
ACTTCTTTTTCCTTCATGTTCTCATCCTGCATTGTATCAAATAAATGTTTAACCCAAGAAAAGGAAAAAGCCATGGGTTCTCATAAATAAATCAATAGCATGTTTTCTTTGAAATCACAGAAGCCCAGCAGGTATCTCTCTAAGGAAAGCTTGTTTTTCCTGGTATGACATGTGTATACTATTGCCTGTTTTCTGACTCCTTGAAAATAATGTCTCTGAGGAGTTAATGGTTTTTCTTCTTGTTACAGTGACATAAAGTGGTTTTTCAAACCTCATGAGAAAGAATTAGAGAAAATGATGAGAGATCCAATGGTTCATTAGACACTAAAATTGACTTGATGAGAACTCAAGGATAAGAGACCTTTAAGATCTCTATGTGATTAAATTCTTGATTAAAGAAAAAGAATCTCTCAACATTTAAAAAAGTTGCTCAGTTTATGGTCTGGATGTTGGAGCCTAATAAAAACAAACATCTTGTAATCCCTCAGAGAGTAGTCCATATGGCTTCCTGATGATAGATGTTTAATTACTCTTCTTTGTATTTTAAGTATAACTGTTGAACAGATTTTTCCTTTTGAAAAACATAAGAAAGAATATCATCATTACCTTTTTCCTTAATTTAGTCTTTCCTTCAACTATAATATGGCCACATGCTGAGTAAAGATGTTTTGGTCAAGAATAGACTACATATACAATGGTGGTTCCATAAGATTATATCACCTACTGATATCATAGCTATCTTAGTTGGGGTGTGTACACTCTATGATGTCCACTTATGAAATTATCTAACAACACATTTTTCAGAATGTACCTCTGTTAAGCAGCACATGATTATGTATGGGTAAATAATGGCTTTTTCTGTGTGTGGAGGGGAGAATGGACATTAAGCCTAGATCCAACAGAAACTTAATGATATGCAATCCAGTTTTCATTTCTCAACAAGTTCTATCAGCTAACATCCACTAGTCAAAACAAGAAGCATTTGTGTTCCTGTAAGCTATCACAAAGAATTCACCTGTGTAAAAATCTTGCAGTTTATAAATGTTAAAATTTGAAGGGTTTTATTTTTTCCTTAAAGATAAAAAAAGGTTCATGCATATCTCATGTTTAACACTGGTTACATTTTTAATTATTGCTCTTACCAGTGGATTCTCTTTGATACATGTTTATCTGGCAATAAAAACAATCTTCATGTTGTCTGGCCTTGGTTGTCATGGTGAAAAGTACTCTTTTGGCTAGAAAAGGTCTTCCCCGTCTCTAAGTGTGCTGAGTTCCTGATGAGGTATCATCTCAATAGAGCAGGCGGAAACAGGTGTTACATACTCCAAACCTGCCTGCCCTTGTTACATAGCTCCTTCCCTAGAAAACAGAAATGGCTCCTATTTTCTCCAGAAAAGGATATTTTAATTACCAGTTAGTTTCTAAACTGATTTTAGAAAAGTTCAGTGGAGTTTTAACTTTCCAAGCCAGTCTTCACCAATCAAAATCAACACCATCTCTGTGAGGTGTTTCTGATAACCCCAATCACATGGTACCATAAGTCAATGATCCGGTTCTTTAGATTTCTCAGACTGTTGTTACTTCTCCTTATCATCATTAAGCAGGTGCTCTGGCCACTGAAAGCAGAACTTTCAACCCTTTCAGTCATGGCTGCAAGCATTACTATTCTATCTCTGGTGACTTCCCTATAAATTTCACACTACTCCCTCATCTTTCTCATTCTCCATCATTCCAACTGTTTTTCTCCTATCTTTTTTTCCTCCATTATGTCATTAATGAAATTTCTTTCACTCTCCCAAAGATATTCCTTAGCAATCACATAAGCTCTGATTCCTCTCTGTCCTTCATCAAAGCTCCTTCCTCAAATTATTGTGGGCAGATTTGGTCTTGTGATAGATGTTCAACAATAAAAGACTACCATAAGAAGAAAGAATTTTGAGAATTTTCACCATAGAGAAATGATAAATGCTTGAGGAGAATAGATATGCTTACCTTGACTTAAATATTATATGATATACATGGTACATCATTAATATGTACAGTTTTAATTTATTTTTTATATTTTAAAACTGGGATTGAACCTCAGGGCACTTTACCCACTGAGCTACATCCCTGGCCCATTTTTTAAAAATTTTTAAAATTTTGAGATAAGGTCTCACTAAGTTGCTGAGGCTGGCCTCAGACTTGTAATCAATTATTTTGCCTCTGCTTCCCAAGTAGCTGGGATTACAACATGCACCACCACACCAAGCAATATGTACAGTTTTATGCCTTTATGTATCAGTTAAAAAATAAATTAGACTGACATTTCTCTTTCTCCTAGCATGGGACAATCTGAATTTCACTCCTATGTTTGGATTCTCTCTAGATACTTACATTCTGATCACAGGACAGGGCACTGAAAATGTAGGCAAGAAACATTTTTTTAAATAAATGGCTAATAAAAGATAGTGAATTTATATCAACATGCTCCCATTTCCAACAAGCAATCTTCATAATATAACAGTTTTTCAAAACACTAACATTACAAATCTCCATGTAGCTTTGGGGTCATGGGCATTTCTATCAGGATGGCATAAAGTTTAACACTTCTAAGTTATCTGAATACATGGGTGGGCCACCAATAGTAAGCAAGAGGGTTTTACAAAATGCCAAGAAATAAAATAGAATTTAAGTCAAGTGTGGTGGTGCATGCTTGTAATTCCAGCAACTTGGGAGGCTAAGGCAAGAGGATGTCAAGTTTGAGACTAGCCTGGGAAATTTAGCAAGACCCTGTTTCAAAATAAAAAATAAAAGGGCTGGGAATTTAGTTCAGTAGTATAGCACCCCTAGGTTCACTCCAAAAAAAACCAAAACCTAAAACCAGAATTTAGATGAAATGGTTAGAGGTAGGAGGTTAAAAAAAAAAAAAAAAAAAAAAAAAAAAAAAAAAAACTGTTCCAAGGGATGTGCAAGAACAGTGAGAGTGATCCTTTCCTATAACAAAACTGAAACCCTAGAATTACATCTGACAGATACATGTATCAAGCACTTAAAAAAAGGGGGGGAGGGAGGGAGAGGAAACCAAGTTTGATTCAACAAAACTTCAACATGCTCCCATAAAACCACCAGCTTCTGATTTTAAAAAGAGTATGCCAGCAAGCTAACTTACCTAGAGATGCTAAATATACTTCTGAATCCTGCAAGGGAGCCCAGGGCTTTATTGCTGGCTGGACAGCAAAGTTTGCTGCCTCCCTCTGGCCTTCACCTGTAGGGTAAGAATTCACAAAGGAGTCCGCGAAGGTACTGCTGGCAACATCTTGATCAGGATTTGGCAGACAGGAACAGATTTCAGCCCAGAGATCCCTGCCAGATCTTGTAGCTGTACAGTCAACACTCTCAAACATTTTCATTTGGGATTTAAGCTGGAAAACAGAAGATCAAGTGAGTAAGAATTAGTTTTAAGGATACAGTATAAGTGTGTGGCACTCACATATTTATCCACTGAAGAAAAGTAATAGAATTTTAAGAAGTTTCTTTTAACAAAAAATTAAAATATCTTCCATCAGATTCATATATATACAAGGGTGACAAAAGGGAAATTGAGTTCCTTTCTAGCTCTGCATTCAAGTTGTTCATAATGAAGTTTGTTTAAAAATGGAATTTCCATCCCAGCAACTCAGGAGGCTGAGGCAGGAGGACTGCAAATTTGAGACCAGCCTCAGCAACTTAGTAAGGCCCTTTAGCAAGATCCTGTCTCAAAATAAAAAAATAAAAATGACAGGGAATGTGACTCAGTGGTTAAGTGCCTCTGGGTTCAATTCCCAGTACCAAAAATTAAATAAATAAATAAATAATAAAAATGGACTTTCCATAAGCCCAGACACAGAAGGACAAAAACTGTTATGATTCCACTTATATGAACTGATAAACAGAAATAATGGTGATCATCAGTGGCTGGAGAGAAGGGAAAATGGGAAGTTATTTCTTAAGGACACAGTTTTTATTTGAGAAGGTGAAAAAGTTCTGGAGTTGAATAATGGTTATAGTTATATAATAATATAAATACCACTGAGCAATACACACAAAAATGGTTAAAATGATAAATTTTACATTGCGTGTGTGTTTTGTTTTGTTTTGAGATGGGGTCTTGGTAAGTTGCCCAGGTTGGCATCCAACTCACAATATTCCTGCCTCAGTATACCAGGTAGTTGGGATTTCAGGTGTGGGCCACCACCCCTGGCTTACATTATGCATATTTTCTTTCTCTCACATATACACACACACAGGAATTTCTAGAATGCTTCCAGTGTGAATGAACAGTTATGCTTTTCTCTAAAGATCTCCAAAATACAACTGCTCTATCCTTAGCCAAATTAAATTGTTTTCAACAGGATACAGACAGGCACTTGCACAGTCCATGAAGATAGCAAAAGTGATGCATGACTATAGGGGGTACCCTCATAGTACAGGGGGCCATGTGCTTATTACATGTAGCAGCTGGTCTATATAACTTATGTTCCTTTTTTCCTTCTTCATATTTTATCCTTTTCACTTTTACATTATTAGTTTTTTGTTTTTTGGTACCATGGTTTGAACCCAGAGGTATTTAATCACTGAGCCACATCCCCAGCCCTTTTTTTACTTTTTAATTTTGAGACAGACTCACCAAGTTGCTTAGAGCCTTGCTAAATTGCTAAAGCTGTCTTGACAATTTGTCTTGTCTCAGCCTCAGGAGTTGCTGGGATGACAGGTGTGCACCACCATGTCCAGCTAAATAAATCATTTTAATTGTGTACATTTACGGGGTATAGTGTTCAATACATTATGCAAGGTGTAATGCTCAAATCAGGGTAGTTAGCATTTAACAGAAACACTGAAAAACAGGCATTTATGAAGAAACAGGATCAGAAGGACAGCTGCTTAAGGGCACATTACCAATACAAGATGAATCTCTGGAGACCAGAATGGTGCTGCTCCAAAATCCCTATTTTTGCCCAGTACCCAATATTCTGCCTGTTTGGGATGCTGAAAGTAGCAAGGACAGATGGGAAGGGCTGCGCAGCGAACCTGGGGGCTTGCATAAACATCTAAGTTTAAAGGCCAGATCAACACCTTCTCTTAAGAAGGGTCTTAAGACTCTAGCCCGGTGGCGCACGCCTGAAATCCCAGCTACTCAGGGGTCCCAGGCAGTTGGACAGCAAGCCCCAAAAGGGCTGGGGATGTAATTCAATAGTAGAGCGCTTGACTAGCATGTGGGAAGTCCAGCCCCAATACCGCAAAATCAGTACATGAAGGGGTGTTTGCAATAAGGAAGGTTGCCCAACCAAAGGTCTGAAAAATTCCCTGCGACAGAGCCCAGTAGTCAGAGCAAAGGCCCTAGGTAAAACAGACAGCTATGCCAGGGCGTCCCAGATGAAATGAGGCACCTCCCCCCGAAGTCCTCTGAACACACCCAACCAAAACTTAGCTCTCACTGGAGCACCTCGAGGCCCTGCCCTCAGGGTGTCCGGAACCCTTCAGGAAACTCTGTGTCCAGACCCCAGGCCTCAGTCGTTCCGACCTCAAGAACTGGCTGGGGGTGACGATGAATCAGGTCCTCGATACCCTCTTGTTTTCGGGGGTCAGTTCACAGCAGGGAATACAAAATGCCGAGTACCCCAACCCCTCCTCACCTGCCACAATCACCTGCCCAGGAACCTGGGAACGCTCGGCTCTAGGATGTCGCTGGCAAACAGGAAGAAACAGCGAGGGGCGGAGTCATCAAGTGACGTAGCCCAGAAGTCCTCCAATTACCATCCGACCTGGCAACGTTGTGTGAGTCGATTGGTCAAGGGGGGCTCGTGAGGCAGGCAGGAGCAGAAGGCGAGGAAGTGGAGGGCGGGGCTGTGGTTGCCTGGAAACGTTGGAGTCACTTGTCTGGAGCTCTGCCTCCTCCCCACATCCCGCCGAAGAATGGGGTCGATTCCTTGTAGAGCTGGAGATTCCAGCATCACCTTCCTATCCCCTGCTGGGATACAGCAGCCCAGTTTTCCAGACCTTTGACTTTCTGACTTACTTTCTTTCTTTCTTTCTTTCTTTCTTTCTTTCTTTCTTTCTTTCTTTCTTTCTTTCTTTCTTTCTTTCTTTTTTTTATTGTTTATTCTGATTATACGTGACAGCAGAATGCATTTTGATTCCTTGTACACAGATGGAGTACAACTTTTCATTTCTCTGGTTGTACACGATGTAGAGTCACACTATTCGTGTAATCATATGTACATAGGGTAATGATGTCTGTCTCATTCCACCATCTTTTCTTCCCCGCCGCCCCCTCCCTTCCTTTCATTTCCCTCTACACAATCCAACTTTCCTCCATTCTTCCCTTACCCACCCACCCCCTTATGTATCATCATCTAATTGTCAGAGAAAACATTTGGCCTTTGGTTTTGGGGGATTGGCTTATTTCACTTAGCATATTCTCCAACTCCATCCATTTACCTGCAAATGCCATAATTTTATTCTTCTTTATGGTTGAGTAATATTCCTTTGTGTATATATACCACGGTTTCTTTATCCATTCAGCTATTGAAGGACATCTAGGTTGGTTCCACAATCTAGCTATTGTGAATTGAGCTGTTATAAACATTGATGTGGCTGTACACTGTAGTATGCTGATTTTAAGTCCTTTGGGTATAAACCCAGGAGTGGGATAGCTGGCTCAAATGGTGGTTCCATTCCAAGTTGTCTGAGGAATCTCCATACTGCTTTCCAGAATGTTTGCACAAATTTGCAATCCCACCAGCAATGTAAGAGTGTACCTTTTTCCCCACATCCTTGCTAACAACTGTTGTTGCTTATATTCTTGATAATAACCATTCTAATTGGAGTGAGATGAAATCTCAGGGTAGTTTTGATTTGCATTTCTCTAATTATTAGAGGTTGAAAATTTGTCCATATATTTGTTGATAGATTGTATATCTTCTCCTGTGAGGTGCCAGACCTTTGACTTTTCTTGGTCCCCTGAGCAAGTTCACCTTCTAGGCAATTTTCCAGGCCAATGTTTGTCTCCTTCATCCCTTTGCTGATCAAGTTAGAGCACTTCGGTGGCTTCTTAACGTCACAGGAGACCCATGCTCCATTCACCAAATTGTGAGATTTTCCATCATTCATCTAGTCAATAGATGCCAAACTCCTGTTGTGCTCTAGGGTTGTGTTAAGCGTGAATTCAAGACATGTACATTAGATTTGGTATGGATCCCAGAGATCTTTACAGCTTGTAGAAGGGGGGATCACTTTGGAAGCAAATAAATTTACAAATAATAGCAAGGCTATAAGAAGCTAAGACAGGAGTGTGACCACAGTGCATAAGAATGTGTTGTGTCAGAAACTCTTTCTAAAAAATGACATTTGAGGCCTGGGTGTGTAGCTCAGTGGCAGAGCACTTGCTTAGCATACATAAGACCTTGGATCTGAGTCCTCAGCACCACAAATAATTAAAAGATGACCTTGGATATCCTTCAAGGGATCATATTTATTGAGTTATAATTTTTCCCTGTCCCCAATTTTCAGGACTGTTACTGTCTCCGAAAGAAATGAGGGATGAAAGCTAGTAGCCATTAGTAACAGTAACTTGACTGAGTACGTTCTTTAGATGTGACCAAATCCCATCAGTGTGGCTATGATAGCAACAACTACCACCATATGAAAGTACCACCACAAGGCAAGGTACTCTACTGTTCACATTTATAACTTTTTTTTTTTGGTACTGGGGATTGAACCTAGGGGTGCTCAACCACTGAACCATCTCCCCAGTCCCTGCTTTTTTTTTAAGTGGTCAATGGACCTTTATTTCCTTCAATTTATTTATTTATATGTGGTGCTGAGGATGGAACCTCAACACAGTGCCTCATGCATGCTAGGCAAGCACTCTACCACTGAGCTACCTCACCCAGCTCACATTTATAACCAATTCTCAAAAAGACTATGTAAAAGAAAAGGAAAGTGAGGAGGTTAGAAAACAAAAGAGCAAGTCATGGACAAGATTTTGGCCATGCTTATTCAAGGAAAAAGAGGCATGAATCTGGCAGTATCTGATTCATAGCAAGGGCAAGCACTGGAGTAGGTATAGAAGTATTTCATCAAGCTACTTCATGGCTTCATGATTCACTTAAGTGCTTTTCTCTGATTTCATGCTCACCAAACTCTTGATTTCAAATTTGACCTTTCAGGACTCCCAGTCTCTGTTGGGTATCTTGATATCAGGATGATGGTGCCTTAGACAGTAAGCACAAACATCCCAGTCCCTGGAAAATCACATTTTATAATTTAAACTTGCAGTTGTAAATTAACAAACTGACACCCTACCAGTTCACCCATGTCTTTTGAGTCTGATTCATGTGTGCATGAGCAAACCCAAAACACATCCTGTACTGGGAAACTAAAACTAAAAACCATTGTGATCTCTCCTTTCCCAAAGACTGCTCACAATGGAAGCCACGTGAGACCAATCGGCAGCTCTTTATGTCAGACTCTGCTTACTGCAGTGTGATTAACATTAATGTTTTTTAATGTCTCCTCAACCAGCCTAGGCCTTCCTTGAGATTGGGAACTATGTCTTTTTTTTTTTTTTGGTACCAGGGATTGAACCCAGGGGCGCTTAACCACTGAGCCACATTCCCTGCCCTTTTTTATTTTGAGACAGTGTCTCATTAAGTTGCTGAGGACCTCACTAAGTTGCTTGCAATGCTCCTGCCTCAGCCTCCCCAGGCACTGGGATGATAGGCTTGTGCCACAACGCCCAGTAGGAACTGTCTTTCTGATCTCCATATCTCTAGAGCCAAGTCTGGCAAATGTTCAAAACTTGGTGCGTGAATGTTTGCAATTAGAACCCTATGGTCAAGGATCATGCAGAACTAGAGCTAAACTACTAAACCTGTGATTCCTTTTTCAGTCACTTCTCCATGTTGCAACAGCAATTCATTCATATTCTGTCCTCGCTCTCTTTCTAAAGACACCCCCAAAAATTCTTTCCAATTACCTATTGCTCTTAAAATAAAACTTTAACTCCTTATCATAGTAAATGGTTGCAGTTCTTAGTTCAAACAGCTGGTTTAAGATATAAAATGAATTGATTAAAGCAGCTCTGTCCAATAGAACTTTCTATGATGATTAAAATGTTCCTAGCTGTCCAACAATGTAGCCATTGCTTCATGGGATTGTTGAGTACTTGAAATGTGACTTGTATAACTGAGGGTGAACTTTAAATTTTATTTTATTTTGATTAATTTAAATTTAAATAGCCGGCTACACGTCTTGGGCCCAAACTTCGTGCTACTGGCCCGCCTGCCGCTTTTCTGCCCTCGCAGCTCATGAAGCCACTGGTCGTGTTGGTACTCTGGGGTCCCAGCGCTGGCAAGGGGACCCAGTGCGCCCACATGGTCAAGAAATATGGCTACAAACACCTCTCTGCAGGAGAACTTCTCCGTGATGAAAGGAAGAACCCAGATTCACAGTATGGTGAACTCATTGAAAAGTACATTAAAGATGGAAAGATTGTACCAGTTGAGATAACCATCAGTTTATTAAAGAGGGAAATGAATCAAACAATAGCTTCCAACGCTGCGAAGAATAAGTTCTGGATTGATGGATTTCCAAGAAATCAAGACAATCTTCAAAGTTGGAACAAGACCATGGATGGGAAGGCAGATGTATCTTTTGTTCTGTTTTTTGACTGTAATAATGAGATCTGTATTGAACTATGTCTTGAGAGGGGAAAGAGTAGTGGTGGGAGTGATGACAACAGAGAGAGCTTGGAAAAGAGAATTCAGACTTACCTTCAGTCAACAAAGTTGATTATTGACTTATATGAAGAGACGGGGAAAGTCAAGAAAATAGATGCTTCTAAATCTGTTGAAGTTTTTGATGAAGTCGTGAAGATTTTTGACAAAGAAGGCTAACTCTAAACCTGAAAGCATCCTTGAAATCATGCTTGAATATTGCTTTGATAGCTGCTATTACAACCCCTTTCAAAGGCAATTTTAATCTTCAAAATTATATCTCAATTAATGACTAGAAAATACATAGTAAGACAAAGTAAATTTTTATGGTTTTTTTTTTTTTTCTGGTCACAGAAGTAGACAGTGAATTCAAGTTTAATTACATCTTAGTTATTAGGTGCTCACAAAACAAAGAAGGGTATCAGCTGGTTCTTTGTTTTTATTAAATACTATCCCTTTTATAGTTTGTGCCTTCTGTGAGCAAAATTTTTTAGTATGCATGTATATCCCTTTAGTAATTACAACATGTTAGAATTAGGGACTCCCACTTCCTCTTTTTCTTGCAGGTTTTAAATTTCTAACCTCTTAATTGAATTTGTGGACCAAATTTCAAAGGAACTTTTTTTGTGTAGTCAGTTCTTATACAAGGTGTTTGGTAAACAAACTCATAAAGTGGATTCTTAACAATGTTAGTATTTACCAAACAACTGACCATTTCCTATAGTAAGATGAGAAAACTTAGGCTTCGATTTACTTCAACTTACACAGAGTTGTATGTCAGGGTTTCCAGGGTTTTAGGTTGGGGGCATGAGGGGTTCAGAGCCTGACCGAATTATCAGTTTTATTCTGACAGCATCCTAGGGTATGAGGCAAGGATCACATCTAATGGCTTGTGTTCTTTATGCTCTATTATATAGTGCTATCCATTAGTAAATTGATCTTAACACAATTCGTAGCAGTGGAACCTTGAAATGCATGTGTTAGATTTATAATAAAGTGATTCATTTCTCATTTTAGCAACGCTTCCAAGTCTTCTTTTGTTTTTCAGACTAAATATAGGGTTAGGATAAATTTAAAAACAACCTAATGATTAAAGTTCCCATTTGCATTTTATTTTCTGAAATACTTTTTCATAGTTATTTGTTTTAAAAATTTTTAAAAATCATTGCACTTTGGTCAGAAAAATGATAAATTTATCTTACAAATGTTTGATTACCTTCCTGGCTAATTTTGTTTAGTAAATTTTTGGGGAGGTGCAGGGCATCATATTGAAGCATTGAAAGGCACAAAATTTTAAAAAGGCTCTGGAGTCTATTCTTCCTTTAACATCTCTGAGAAATTTGTTTTCTCCTTCTATCACTAATACTAATTCATGGTCTTTTGGTGGTTGTACTTGGGATTAAACCCAGGGGCGCTCTACCACTGAGCTACATCCTAGCCCTTTTCATTTTTTTATTTTGAGACACAGTCTTGCTAGATTGCCCTGGGTGGCCTTGAATTTGCAATCCTCCTGCCACATCCTCCAGAGTAGCTGGGATTACAGGTGTGTGGCACCATGCCTGGCTCCTAGGTTCTTAACAGAGACTTCTGAAATGTTTTTCATTTTCAACACAATCTACTTGGTATACAGGGTTAATAAAACATGGAATTTTTAAAATAATTTTTATATTTAAAGTTATTGGGAATAGTGAGAATTAATTAAAGGCTGTTTTTATAATAGAATCATTTATTTCTATGCACATTACAAAACTGACTGATAAGAAATTTTTCAATATATTTACCACTAGAAAATAAAGTATCCTTTAGTACTATAACATACTGACCACCAAAATATGTATATTGAGAGTATCTTGGTTTCTTGGAAGAGATTGTAGTACATTTTTTTCTAACATTTTAATTCATCCAATACAGAGGGCCTTTATTAATGATTTAAACATACCACTATAGTGTAAAGCAAAGGTAAAGATTAAGGTTTTAAGAGCAGTCCTATTCACACAAGTAAATCTGTCAGGTGGGAATCTAAGTATTTATACCAATAATTGTGACAGCAACCTTATAGTTTTGAATACTGCTGAGACTAGGTGTTTTGCCTCCTTTCATCAGATATCTTTCTGTGGCATTGAGAATTGAAACCAAGAAATATGGTAATTACTAAATTATGAAACTTTTTTTGTTTGCTTTTAAATAGAAAAATATGTTGGCAAGATTGAATTTTGTAGTTGATTGAGATATATCTGACTTCACTAGTTTGGTCAATCCATTTGTTAAAGTCACTAAGACATTCTTTAGTTTCTGGAAAGTCCCTAATTTGAGCCTTACTGTGTTGTTGGGTTTCTTTAAATTATTTCCATTTGATGATGTTAAATATGTATAAATTATTTAGTAAAATAATTCCAATAAATTTTGTGCTGTGGCCTGTAAAAAAAAAATAGCCATGTGCGGCTAATGACGACCCTATTATACAGCACAGGTCTGAGGTATATTAAATAGTTCACAGAATTTCAAGGTGGGCAGAATCAAGCTTCAGAACTATTTAACCAGGCATGGTATCTAAATCTCACTGAGGGCATGTTCAGGGAATAACCCACTACCATGACCATAGAAATTGCAGCCGTCATCACTGGCTGGACACTGGATACAAGAAACTTCCTCACTTAGTTCCCCAAATCAGATGCCTCCACTGCTACCTTGTCAGACATGGTTCCATGCTGAGCCTCTTCCTGCTGCTGTGTGCGTCTGAATCAAAGCTTCTGCCAGATGAATGGAGCCCAGGTCAAATTCCTATGTCCAAGTTTCAAGAGAAGCTGGGAAGACCAATTTCTGGATTCCACTTCTTGAAGGTAGAATTGTGTGAAATTCCCAACACACACACACACACACACACACACACACACACACACGGATGTTTAGAAGATGTTGGATGTCCATAAAATACAACAAATATTTAATGTACATGGTCTATGCCAGTGCTTCTCAAGTTTTAATATTCTCATTCCAGAGGTCAGAATGAGTTGGGAGATAAGATTTTTGTTTTCTATCTCCGTAGTTTTGCCAAGCACTATTCTAAGTGTTTTTACTTGAACTAACTTATTTGATTCTCCCAACTCTGTTCCAAAACAACCTGGTCTCAGTAAATGAAGACCATGAGATTGAAAAAAGGAAGACAGATCCAAGATTGCACAGAGTGAAATTTATCGGGGATGTACTGACAGAAGCATGGTCCTAGGTAGCAACAAGATCAGTTGCTCACCGGGTACAGTGGTGCATGCATGTAATTCCAGCTACTTGAGAAACTGAAGCAGGGGGATTGCAAATTCAAGGTCAGCCTTGACAATTAAGGAAGACTCTGTCTCAAAATAAAATATAGGGCAGGGGTTGTGGCTTAGTGGTAGAGAAATTACCTAGCATGTCTGAGGGACTGGGTTCAATTCTCAGCATTGCATACAAATAAATAAATAAAATAAAGGTCCATGTGTCAGGGTCTTAAGCCCCCTTGCTCTTCTCGACCAGCGACAAGGGAAGGGGACACTCCCCAACAAGGTCAGATTGGGATAGGTAAGGCCCACTGACCGCCCACTCCCAGCCCTCCCGGTGGAGGACATCAGACGGTCAGGGAGACCCATCACAGCAGGAACTCGTTTATTGAGGAAGTCACACAGCTTTTATGTAGGGTGGGGGCTAGGCGGGAACCAATCAGTTTAAAGGTCAGCAAGGCAGGGGGGTTCATGCAGGCAAGAGTCCCATTGGACTATATGGCAAGCACAAACTGATCACGTTGGCGGAACTGTTGTTAACCAATCCCTGACGGTGGTCTGGTTTATCGTCATTAACTATTAAAACCGCCTTTGAGGCCTTGATCCTGCTCACTCACCAGGAAGTAAGGAGTCAGCCTGAGTTAGTTAAAGTGTCATTAGTCCCAACAGTCCATGGACAACTAAAACAAATTTTAAAATACATACATATATATATATATGTATGTATACATATTATATATAATATATATATATATATATATATATACACACATATATATGTATATATATAAAATCCTGGGGAGCCTAGCATCGTGGTGCACACCTGTAATCCCAGTGACTTGGGAGGCTGAGGCAGGATGATCACAAGTTCAAAGCCTTGGCAACTTAGTGAGGCCCTAAGCAACTTAGTGAGACCCTGTCTCAAAATAAGGAATAAAAAGTCCTAGGGATGTAGCACAGTGGTGGAGTGCCCGTGGGTTCAATCCTCAGTGTATATATATGCTTTCTTTTTAAATTAAAAAAAAAAAACTTTATAAAGCAGAAGGTCTAGCTAAGAACACCTTCTTATTCTCAGACTCTACCCTCATCATGGATTTCTTAATAAGGTGACACTACTTGAGAGATGGTGGCTTCACTTTGAAACAGTTTCGTTCTATTATACTCACAATCAATGGAAAATTCAACCTCTTATTTGAGGAAGGAATTGGGAATTGGGCTTTTTAGCATAGGAATTTCTATAGTTGAGGATAGCTCCTGCTGTTCTGGAGTAAGAATAATCTGCAGTCTCTACATTAGTTTGATGAGAGGATGATTAACAGAAAATTAGCCAAAAAAGACTTCTCTTATTCCTCAGAATGCTAACGCATATGATAAGAATGCCCTAAATCAACACTAGCATTTTATATCACAAAGGCCTAGGGAAGATTAACGCTCATTTTCCTGAATTAGACTGGATATTTGTACCAATTTGGTATCATAGCCTCTGAATGACTATTTGGAGGAATCCCACTCTGGAAACTTAAAGGTTGAATTTTTCTATCTCCAGGCACCCTGGAAGTGAAGACTCAGAACTGTGACCCAGGCTTGGCTGATGAAAGGCTCCCTTGCAGGACTTTGAACCTTGAGAGAGGGACACAAAGATGCAGGGAGATTTAGGAATTTCTAAGGGGTAGAAGGGCTGCAAGGCAAGGAGTTCTTTGGTACAACAGGGTATCTGGTAGCTATAGCATCTCAACTAGGTTTCTTCTCTGACAGCAGATGGCTGGTTCTCAGAGAATTTTGCTTCCCTTGATTTAGCCCTTTTTATTGAGCCTGTTCTCCAGATCATTTGCAAATTTTATGAGGCACCAATATCTTTTCAATAACCCTCTCTGATGAAGTTAACCAGTGTTGGTTTCAGCATTTTGCATTTAAGAACTCTGGCAATACATTTTCTGATCCACTTACAGCTTTAATGTGCAAGTGGATCAGCATGGAGGCAAGTGGGAAATTTCCAATCTTTCTCATGCTGTCAGAGGGACGGACAAGTGTGAAAAAAAAATTGTATGTGTTGTGAGGGGGGTAATTTTGAGATATGTCACATATTCTAATATTCAATCCTTTTCAAGTATACAATACAGGATTTTTAGTATATTCACAAAAGTTGGCAATCTTCATTTTGGTTGGGGCTTTTTGTTTTGTTTTTATTTCAAATAACGCTCCTTTCAAGGGTTTCTCCAGATTCAAGGAATTTTGAGCAAGTTGTCTACATGGAATGTACACGAACGACTCCTGCCTTGGTTTTTACACAGAGCAATCCCAAATATTTTCTCTACGAAATAACGTTAGAATTCCCTCGTAGAAGAACGAAAGACCACTTTTGGTGAGACATTCTCACAGCCTCACAACTGCCACTTAGCCAACTCTTCCAACTTAATTCAATTTGTTCACTCCCGCAATCGCAGACCCCGCCTCGACACTGGGCCTCTCTGATTGGTTGGTGCCGAGTGACGCCTTCAGATCGCGACCCTGGAGCGGCTGCCGAGGGGTTATGTGGCTGTCCCGCAGCGGGTGGCTCGGTGTTGTTGTGCAGTGGCACTTGGACCTCCGGCTCCTCAGCCTTGCTTGGACTTGGGGCAGCTGTAGGGGCCCGATGATGGAAACGATGTCGACTCAAGCTGAGGCAGCAGGCGGGCTGAGCAAAACGGCTCAGCAAAACGGAGACGCTGGTAGCGACGCTAGCCTTGAGCCGCTTCCCGGGGGCCCAGTAGTGGAGCCGACCGTGGGGAGCCGGGAGCAGACCCCAGGAGACAGAGAGCAGCCTTCGGTTCTAGCCCCAGATCCAGGCAAGCGGAAGAAGCGGCGGGGAGCAACGCGGGAGCGCATAGTGCCGCCCCCAAAGAAACGGCGGACTGGGGTCAGCTTTAGCGATGAGCATTTTGCAGAGACCAGCTACTACTTCGAGGGCGGCCTGCGCAAGGTGCGGCCCTATTACTTTGACTTCCGGACCTACTGCAAAGGCCGTTGGGTGGGCCACAGCTTGATGCATGTCTTCAGCACCGAGTTCCGAGCCCAGCCGCTCACCTACTATGAAGCCGCGATCCGGGCCGGCCGCCTGCACCTCAACGAGGAGCCAGTACAGGACCTCAGCATTGTGCTCAAGGTGCAGTCCTGATGGGGCTGGCCAGAAGCGGGCGAGGAAAGGAGCCGGGGATTTTGTTTTTCAGATCTGGTATATAGGTGTGGGAGTAAAATTATGGAAGTGTTCACTTGGAACACTCTTTTTTAGCCTCTGCTCCCTGTCTCCCTAAGTAGACAGCCTGTTTGTGCTTCAGAACTCAGTCTGTTTATCCTCCCCATCACGGCGGCTTCCTTGTTTCGAAGGAACATAAGTTGGAATTCTCATAGTTCCTTTTGTATACTGTCTTACGGCAAGGGCAGTATCCACTTTCTACCCTGCATCTTAGGTCTGTACAAATAGTAATAAGCGGGGTATCATTTATGTCTCCCTACTGCATATTGGGCACAAAGTTAAACATTTTATGTACTATAACGTTTAATTCTAATTACAACTTTGTGCAGTAAGTATTGTTACCCCATTTTACTTTTAAGAAAACTGAAGGACACTAAACTAAATGTAAACCTCACAAGGGTAAGGCACCGGTGCCAATGTGTTCTCATAACTACTGTTTAAATTATTTATCATAGAGCCTGATATGTAATAGATTGTGGGATGTCAGGGATAGAGGTCAGAATTGTCTAGACAGGTGCTTTGACCCCTTTAAAATTCTGTGACACTAAGAGACACCAGACACCCCTGTCAGTAACACAAGGCAATTTCAAAACTTAGGAATTTCTTCTCCTTTCCCGATTTTGAAAAGTATAGGAACGATCTAACCCTCATATTTTACAGATAAGGAAACTGGATTCTGGAGAAATTGACTTCCCCAAGAACTTGTAGAGAGCCTGTGGCAAATCCACATGTAGATCTCATATCTGTGGACTTAACAACTTGATGTTGGTCAAGGTTGTAAGAAGTGATGATTCAAGGAGGTTTTAACTCCACTTTAAAAATTGCTTTTATAATGTAATTTTAAAGTAGAGAATAAATAAACAAAACCAAAGACATCCATAATCTCACCTTTAGAGATATCATTAACTCTGCATACATTTTCTTTTTTAAAAAAAATGTAATTAAATCATATTATGTGATGAAAAAACAACAACCAGCAATTTTTCTGGATTCTGTTTCTGGTCTTATTACTGCCATTGTACAAAGTTTCCTTTTTTAAAAAAAAATTTTTTTTAGTTGTACACAATACCTTTATTTACTTATTTATTTTTATGTGGTGCTAAGGATTGAACCCAGTGCCTCACACATGCAAGGCAAGCGTTCTACCACTGAGCTACAACCCCAGCCTCTCCTTTTTTTTTTTTTAATGTCACAGCTCAGTGAAAAGAAAAGTTAAACATCCACAATTTAAATACTATATAAACATTGAACATTTAATTTAAAAATAGTAAAACTAAGAAGGGAAAAAAATAAACGAGAAAAAAATATTTTCAGAAAATGCTATTCTCTAGAAGAAAATTACTAAAAGTTGTCTTTAACAAAATACGACCAAAATCAAAAAAAGAAAAATGGACAAAAAAGACTTAAAGGAAAATGCAATTAGTAAATAAATATGTGGAGTAATGTCCACATTAATTAAGCCATCAAAAGAAATACAATCTAAAACAAGAAGATACAATATGACTACTTAAATTTTTAAGAAAACATGTAAACATATTCATACAAAATGCTACAAAGGTGGGAGTAAAATGATACAAACCTTTTAGAAAGCAGTTTAACAATATATTCCTATTTCAGTAGCTTAACTTCCAGAAATGCATCTCAGTAATTAAAAAGGAAACAACTATGCACACACATAGGTCCAGGCGCTCACAGCAGTGTTATTTGTACCAATAAAAAAATTCAAAAGGACCAAATAGGTGGAGCAAAAAACAGTGTTTTATAGCCATTCAAAATTAAAATTACAAACTGATATGGGACATTGTGAATAAAAACACATGCTGTTTCACCATTTGCATACTTTTTCAATACCTGCTACCTGTGTATGTCTGCATTTTTGCAAAATGAGATCATACTCTACACTTCTTTTTTGCTTAAGCATGTACTGTGACTGTTCTGTGTCAGTAAGGAAAAAGGAGAGCTAGGTCTAATGTTGACTGATTATAGGCTGCTGAACCCAGGCTGACAGATTACCTGTGTTTTTGACAGGATAATGATTTCTTGCGGAACACAGTGCACAGACATGAGCCACCAGTTACCGCAGAGCCTGTTCGCCTGCTAGCTGAAAATGAAGATGTGGTAGTTGTAGACAAGCCTTCCTCCATTCCTGTCCATCCCTGTGGCCGTTTCCGACACAACACAGTCATCTTCATCCTGGGCAAGGAGCACCAACTGAAGGAGCTGCACCCATTACATCGGCTTGACCGCCTTACCTCAGGAGTGCTCATGTTTGCTAAGACAGCAGTTGTCTCTGAGAGAATTCATGAGCAGGTTCGGGACCGGCAGGTAAGCCAGGCCTTTTCTCCTGCAGTCCACTTTCTGGGCTCACGAGTGCTCTGCGTCAGCAAGATGTCACAGATCTATATCTGAAATGGGCTTGATGTTTATCTGGCCAAACTTCCTATTTGAAAGTCATCACCTAAGATTTCAAAGACAGCAAACCCTGTATGTTTCAAAAGATCTTTAGAGATGGCATACACTGCCTTTTTTTTTTTTTTTTTTTTCCTTTTTCTTTCTTTTCTAGTAAGAGTATTGAACTCAGGGGTACTGTACTACTGAGCTACATCCCCAGCCCTTTTTATTTATTTTTTAAAAAATTTGAGACAGGGTCTCACTAAGTTGCTGGATCTGGCTCCAAATTTGGGATCCTCCTACCTCAAGTTCCCAGTCACTGGGATTATGGGTATGTACCACCATGTCCAGCATATACTCATACACTGCCCTTGGTAATTTGTTGTTTTGAAGTTTTAGCATGCTGAGAGACTAGGGAAGGTTTTTAAGATTTTAGAGCGGCTAGGGGTTTAGATCAGTGGTAGAACATCTCCAACTGAGGGAGCTACACCCATTGCATTGGCTTGACCATCACCTTACCTCAGGCTCTGGGTTTGATCCCCAACACGACAAAAAAAAAAAAGAAAAAAGAAAAGAAAGATGTTGCGGAGAGCCTGTTTGGTGAGAAAATTCTGGTTGAAGTTGGAAGAGGTTTGTGTAGAAGTTTACTGATAGTAATTATAGTTTTGAGAGTTGGAATTCTGCATCTGGATCTGGATCATTTTAAGTGCATATTGTGCATTCATTGATTGAATGCATGTTAGACTTAGTGTCAAGCATATTAGAGCCTAATTTACCGAATACTTAATGGCAGCCCTGTGAGGAATTTTTTTCTTTTTTTTTTTGGGGGGGGGTACTGGGGATTAAGCTCAGGTGCTTAACCACTGAGCCATATCCCTAGCCTGTTTTTGTATTTTATTTAGAGACAGGGTCTCAGTGAATTGCTTAGGGCCTTGCTAATTTACTGAGGCTGACTTTGAACTTGTGATCCTACTGCCTCAGCCTCCCAAGTCACTGGGATTACAGGTGCGTGCCACCATACCCAGTGAAGAATTTTTTTTTTTTTTTTAATCTCACATTTTCTAGTTAAGTTATTGGGCTTTAAAGAGGTTAAATAATATACCCAGGATCATGAGACTGGTAAGTGGCAGAGCTGGGTTTTGAATCCTCTTCTTTGTAACACTGATATATTCCTATCACTCCACAGATGCTTTAGACTCTTTAAGTTTAGACTTTGCTGATTTTCTTCCTCTTCCCTCCTCTTCCTAGCTGGAAAAGGAGTATGTGTGCCGTGTGGAAGGGGAGTTCCCTGCCAAGGAGGTGACCTGCAAAGAACCCATCTTAGTGGTATCTTACAAGGTAGGGGTGTGCCGTGTAGATCCCCAGGGCAAGCCCTGTGAGACTGTGTTCCAGAGGCTGAGCTACAATGGCCGCTCCAGTGTGGTACGGTGCCGGCCACTCACAGGCCGTACCCACCAGATCCGAGTCCATCTTCAATTCCTGGGCCACCCCATTCTCAATGACCCCATCTACAATTCAGTGGCCTGGGGCCCCTCCCGAGGAAGGGGTGGCCATATTCCCAAGACGGATGAGGAACTGCTCCGGGACCTGGTGGCAGAGCACCAAGCCAAACAGAGCCTGGATGTACTAGATCTCTGTGATGGTGACATGCCCCCAGGACTCACAGACACTACAGCCCCCTCTTCAGAGTTGACCAAGGACAACCTCGAAGAGTTGGCCACAGCTGCCCAGAAGATGGATGGAGTAGTTGAAGAAGCCCCTCAGGATCTGGACACAATGGACTTGGCACAAGGAAAGGCAGCTGAAACAGAAGTTATTAATCAAGAGACAGACCCACTTTGTGCAGAATGCCGGCTGGTGCGACAGGATCCCTTGCCCCAAGACCTTGTGATGTTCCTGCATGCCCTCCGCTATAAGGGGCCAGACTTTGAATATGTTTCACCTTTGCCTCCCTGGGCACAGGATGACTGGCAAGAAAACTGAAGGCAGTAACCAATGGCAGGATTGCTTCTTGGGATGGGACAGGGCTGAGCCATGGGGCAGGGGCTGACCCTATGAGCTGGTACTCAGGGTTTCCATAAGATTGGGATTGGGCTGTAAAGGGACATGCTCATACATGCTACCTCCTTCCTTCTCCCTCCAGCTTGAATCTGGGAGCTTTTTGGTTTGTAAATGTATCTTTTTTTTCTAACACCTTGTGTATCTGATTTTCTACTGATTTTTTTTTTTATTCAGTTAATTTCACATAACATAAAATTAACCACTTTAAGATGTACATTAGTGGTATTTAATATATTTGTGATGATGGGCAACTGTCACTTCTTAGATAGTTCCAAAATATTTTCCTTACCCCCAAAAGGAAACCTGCACCTTATTAAGCAGTCATTTCCTATTCCTCTATCCCTACTCTCTGGTTATTAGGAGTAGTAAATATTAATCTGTCTGCCTTTATGGATTTGTCTGTTCAGGACATTTCCTATAAATAGCATCATATAATATGTAGCCTTTTGTGTCTGTTTTGCTTCAGCATAATGTTTTCAAGATTAATTTATAGCATATATTAGAACTCCAGTCCTCTTTTTATGGTGGAATACTTCATCTTTGTGTGTGTGGGTGTGTGTGTGTGGGTGTGTGGGTGTGTGTGTGTGTATAAAAAATCATCTGTGAGTACAGATATTTTACTTCTTTTCACATTTGGATGCCTTTTATTTCTTTTTCTTGCCTAATTGCCCTGGATAGAACTTCCAGTATACTTTAAAAAAAATTTTTTTTAGATGTTGATAGGTCTTTATTTATTTATTTATATATAGTGCTGTATGCAGTGCCAAGAATTGAACCCAATGCCTCACACGTGCCAGGCAAGCACACTACCACTGACCCACAACCCCAGCCCTTCCAGTAGTTTTTTAATAGAGGTGGTAGAGTAAAAGTAGGCACCATTGTTTTGTTTCTGATCTTAGAAACAAAGATCTTAGGGAAAAGGTTTTAGTCTTTCACTATTGTATATAATGTTAGTTGTGGGCATGTCATGAGTGCCCTTTTCTATATACTGTGCATGTGCATGTTATATTAAACCCAGGGTCTTATGCATGCTAATAAGCACATGGCTCTAACATTGGGCTAAGGACATTTTTTTGGGGGGGGTGGGGGGATTGAACTCAGGGGCACTTGACCACTGAGTCACATCCCAATCCTATTTTGTATTTTATTTAGAGACAGAGTCTCACTGAGTTGCTTAGTGCTTCACTTTTGCTGAGGCTGGCTTTGAATCCTTGATCCTCCTGCCTCAGCCTCCAGAGCCTCTGGGATTACAGGCATATGCCACAGTGCCCAGCTAGGACATTCTCAATGATTGTTTCTTACCCTAAATTTCTGACTGGACAACACTTTATTTATTTATCTTGGTATGAGAGATTGGACCCAGTGCTTAATAACTGAGCCACATCCCCAGGTCTTGTATGGCTTGTATATCACAAGGAATTCTGAACTGCAAGGCATTAAACATTCCAGGTGAATCAGGTTCCTCTTGGATCGGAGTATCTGCTCAACTTCATGAAAACTTATCTTTATCCCATGAGCCAGTCAACTCCTTTTCACTGAGATCCTCTGTAACTCAGGAGCTCTGGGCTCCTAGGATGGGGAGGAATCAGAGTGCCAACTATGTGCTAGGTTTACATAAGACTGTATGTGATGGTGAATAAGATAAATGTTGCATCCAGGTGAACAAAACACCCAAGATGTGCTGCTGAGGATTTTGCATCACCTGAACTGTTGTATGCCTTACAGTTCAGAATCCCTTGTGACATACAATCCATGTAAAGGTTCCAATAGTCAGTGACAGTGAGCAAGACTGGAACCCAGGGCCAAAAATGTCCCAAAGTTGCTCTTGGGTGTCTCCTCCTCAGAAGTCTTTTGTTGTTGCTTTGTTTTGTTTTGTTTGTTTGTTTTGGTACTGGGAGTTGAGCCCAGGGTGGTGCTTTACCATTGAGTTATATCCCCAGTTCTTTTTATTTTAATTTTTTGAGACAAGATCTCACTAAGTTGCTGAGGCTGCCTCAAACTTGTGATCCTCCTGCTTCAACCTCTTAGAGTTCGTGGTTGGATTCACCCATACATGAGTTTCCCCTCTCGTGTTGACATGAAACTTACTGAAAAGAAAATGAGTTTGCATAAAAAGGAAAGGATCCTAAAAGAAACTGAAAATGATATGAGAATACAGTAAGCATAAAATAAATGCTAGTAGAAATAAAAGGAAAAAAGATATGTGTCTATGCTCTTATGGAGTATACGGTGAGTGTACAGCACAACATGGGAAGACCAGTAAACAGTTATTAACATGATCTGTGTGTAAGGAGGAGTAAGGTAGAAGCTACCTCTTTATCTAGCATGGTTCCTTCCAAGATTCTCAATGGGAGCATTAGCTTTTGCCCAATTGCCATCTTAGGTCTTCAGTTTTGTATTTCATTCTCTATAGCTCTGTTTAGTCTATTCTTATTAGTTTAGTCAGCTTTAGCTCCATGTATCAGTTTAAATTTAACTAAAGTAGAATTTAAAATGCAGTTCTTTTGTTGCACTAAGCTACATTTCTGATATTCAAAGCATGTTGGTTTAGTAGCTATCACATATTATATAGCACAGATATAGAACATGCTTTCATTGTACTAAGTTATATAGCACAGCATTCCTTCAAAGAGTCTCTACACTGGGTATGGTGACACATGCCTGTAATCCCAGCAACTGGGGAGGCTGAGACCGGAGGATCCCAAGTTTGAGGCCAGCCTCAGCAATTTAGCGAGACCCTGTCTCAAATTAAAAAGTAAAAAGGACTGAGGATGTGGGATGTGGTTCAGTGGTAGAGCATCCCTGGGTTTAATCCCCAGTATTTTAAAAAAAAAAAAAAAAAAAAAAAGCTACACAAAATGAAATGAGTCCATTACAATGAATTTCACTAGTCTACAGAAACCTAAAACACAGGGAGTATGTGTGTGTGTTCCATGTGTTCTTCCACCTAGCACATACTTGTTGAGTAATTGGTCTCTATGTTACTCAAATGCTGTGCTAGCTGCTATGATTATGGGGTGGTTTGTTTAGTTTTCTAAAAAATGTTTTAACCTTTTAAAATTTATATGTAGTGCTGAGAATCAAACCCAGTGCCTCACACACACCAGGCAAGCACTCTACCACTGAGCCACAAACCCAAGCCCTTGTTTAGTTTTTAATTTTTGTTTTCGCATTACTGGAGAATAGACCTAAGAGGGTGCAACCTCTGAGCTATATCCCCAACCTTTTAAAGTTTTATTTTGAGACAGGGTCTAGCTAAATTGCAGAGGCTGACCTTGAACTTGCCATCCTCCTGCCTCGGATTCCCCAGTAACTAGAATTATAGGTGTGTGCCACCATGTCTGGCTAGGTGCTAGAATATTTACACAGAACCTGTGAAAAAGATACTTCTCTGGAATGGAAATATAGCTCTGTGGCAGAGCACTTGCCTAGCGCATATGAGGCCTGGTTTTGCTCCCCAACACTTCAAAAGAACAAAACAAAACAAAGTTATTTCCTTTAAGAAACTCAGGTTGAACCTAGTTGTTCATTTCTATGGATGAAAGTTCTTGGATGTGTTTTTCCCCCTTGTTAAATGTTATCCTTCTAAAAAAAATTTAATTCTTGCTAGGTGCAGTGGCTCATGCCTGTAATCTCAGCAGCTCAGGAGGCTGAGGCAGGAGGATTGCAAGTTCACCAGCAAGATGCTAAGCAACTCAGTGAGAACCTGTCTCTAAATAAAATACAAAAAGGCTGGGAATGTGGCTTAGTGGTTGAGTGCCCCTGAGTTCAATCCCTGGTACCAAAAAAAAAGTTTTTAAAAAATTTTTATTATAGCTCCCTCCCTTAGACATAACCACTATTAATAATTAAGTGATCTCCTTCCTGTTTTCTATTCCTAGCCACACAAATCTACATGTATTTTTAAAATAAAAATGGGATCATATTGTTCTGTGACTTGCTTTTCTCTAGAATAACTTTTTCTCCTTTTTTTGGTACGAGGGATTGAACGCAGGGGTACTTAATCACTGAGTCACATCCCTGGCCCTTTTAATTTTTTTTATTTTAAGACAGGGTGTTGTCAAGTTGCTAAGGCTGGCATTGAACTTGTGATCCTCCTGTCTAGGACATTTTCTTTTTTCTTTTCTTTTTTTTAATAACTGCATTGTATTTTATTGTTTAACATACCATAATTTTTTTTACCCTATGTAAATTTATGATTACACAAATGGTATGCCTTTACACCATGTACAAACAGAGAAACAACATGTATCCCATTTGTTTACAATTAAAAAAAATAATATGAAGTTACTAAGAAATAACTGAAAACTAACATACTTAGAAAACTGATTGTTTTTTAAAAATGTGATTTATTAAGTCTATACATTCCTAGAAAATGTTTCTCATACATATATAATAGCATTTGAAATATATATTTGTGGTTATTGAAATAACCACAAAAATCACAAAAAATTATGCCAAGAAAGAACTATGTGCTATTTAATTTTAGAAAAGCACACTGTCTGGCATTTCATAGACACTCAATGAAAGATGGTGGATAAATACATACATACATACATACATACATGTGAATGAAAGAATAAACAAAAACTTAACTGGCGAAAGAGACCAAAAAAGTCTCTTGATCTTATGAGAAAGATAACTGTATTATCTAGGAAGGACAATCCATATATTTTCACTTCTAGAAGCCAATTGTTTACTTAAACGCAGTATTTTAGAAATGTGTTCATAATTTCCTTCATCAAAATGTTCTGTGTAGTGATTCTTTTATCAAAGAAACATAACTCTTTATTGTCTAAGTTTACCAAATCAGACTTTAGTCTGTGACTCTGCCCAACACCTCTAACCTTATATTTCTACTGGCCCGTTTACAATCACTTAGATAATAATTTTAAACATCTGTAGAAGCAGATTAAAAAAATAACTAGATCTGCAGAGTGACTTAGACCTTCTCATGCACATCAGTATGAGGAACGAAATGATATATAGAAAAGCAAGGTCATCTTTCATATTTTATTTATAAATTACTTCCCTCATCTTTGTTTTGTTTTCAAAATACATTAGCTGTTGGCCTCTATGGACTAACATGGAGAAGATAACAGGTAGATATCTAATTCACAGAAAATGATTCATCCTCACATTCCCAAAAGGGAAATAGTAGCAAACTTGGTAATGATAGACTGAAAAGAATAATTACTTTTATTTAGAAATACTATAGTTATTCATTAGGCATAAAATTCAAAATTACTCACTTCAGGAGACATCATTATTCACAAATATTCTGTGGTTTACTTTTATCTACCTCAGAACATAAAGAAACATTTGATCTTGGAACATAAAGAAATATTTACTACAACTGATTTATAGTCAAATCTATTACCAAACAAAACATTCTCAATTTGCCTATATCCATTAATAAAAAATACTTCCACTGCTTTTGACATCTTTCAGCTTTGGGAGAATGTCTAATCCAAAGCCATGTGCCTGTCCCCGAGTTTTATTTCCACCTTTCATGTAGTTGCCAAAGGCAAGAACCAAACCTAGAACTTGCATAACCCCTGGGCCATTTTTTAATGTCTGTAAGACAGGATAAAGAACAAATTTTTTCTTATACAAAGTTTTACTTGAATCTTCCAAAATTGATGCCAACTATTCATTCATATTATAGCAATAGTTTTGGGTCAAAACCAAACTTTGTCCTTCTTCAGTACTATGTATACTTTAAGAGCAGTGTTCTCCAAAGTTAACTTTAAAAAGATGTACCAACAAGCATTCAGGTAAGCTTTTGTAAGTTGAAAGATGCCAACCTAGGCTTTTTCTGTGATGGAATTGCAAGGGAAATAAATATGGCTATAACGCTGAGAACTACTATAAAACATCATCATCATCATTATCCTAATTTTGCCTATGTCTAAAACAATATAAATTTTTTGGCATAAGTTATAGAAAACCAAAACGAAGTTATAAAGATTCATTTCCAAATGAGTACACACTCACTTCTTCCAGAACATACTTAACTTCAATTTTCATGTCATTTCCTCTGAAGATGTCTTTGATAACATCTCTCCACTTTTCAAAAGGATTTACCACAACTAGAACAAATGTTACTATTGATTTTTGACAATTTAAAAAAATGTTAATATTGGTCATTTTTGCCAAACATTCATTCTTCATTTTCAAAGGAATTTTTATCTTCTGTTGAACCAAATGGCTTCTCTTAAATCATTTGGTTGGAATAATTATTAATAATTTGTTGAGGGGCCATTCCAAAGAAATGAAGGGAAGTAAATAATATGCCTTCGAGTCACATTCATTTGGAAGTCTGCTATCTAAGGGGACCATAAAAAGCAAAGATTTGGTTTTGGCAAAAGCAGTGGTAAAAGAACTCTCCAGAGGCCAGCACACACTGGCCACACTCTCTCAATGTAGTCCTGCGGCCCTGTTTGCCAATCTGAGCATGTGCTTTGATCTTGAAGCTCAATCATAAATGTTCCCGCCTGTGGGACTGCTATCCCTCAAATTTAATGAGTACTTAGAGTAAATAAAAATTTTGTAATATGAACATGAC
Source organism: Sciurus carolinensis (assembly GCF_902686445.1). Classification (NCBI taxonomy): domain Eukaryota; kingdom Metazoa; phylum Chordata; class Mammalia; order Rodentia; family Sciuridae; genus Sciurus; species Sciurus carolinensis. Next base: position 111,771,401 of record NC_062214.1, on the reverse strand, counting down.
TGAACAGAAATATCAGAACTCAAGCTTCCTTCACTTTGGACCAGAACCCTCCGCACATAATTTCTGTGTAATTCCAGTGTGCAATGAATTGAGCAAATAATTTCTGAAAATGTTAACTGGAACATGATGCAAAAGACTCGCTCTGAAAAGTGGGGGATTAATGACAGTTCACAAAGGCACCTAAGGAAATAAAGCCAAGTTAAGAGGAAAAATATAATTTGTATAAACAGATGTTAATCCTCATCTCATTCATAACAATTACACACTCAAGACACTGTTTTTCCAAATGGCAAGAGCCCACTGTAGCCTCGATGCCCTCTATGGGGCCTGAAGTCATTGCTTACTGTTCAGGTTTGTCCAGAGACTTGGCATTTTCCTTGTCTTTGGAGGATGGGCCATGCTTTTCAATTTTTTCCAGTTCATCTGACTGCACTCTCTGCTAGGCAGCATCTGAACTTTTTTTTTGGAGTTTCCAAAATAGCAGATTGAGAGTCTGGACTGGAAAGGAAGCAAGCAGTTCATATATCAAATGGAGCAGAACTTGACTGGGCATTCTGATGACATGGTTCCCTGAAGCAGTCATTAAAAGGAAGTAGAAGACTCATGGCAATGATCCGTGAGCAAAATTTCTCTGCTTCTTCTGGAGGCCCATTCTCCTGCTGGCTGAACAGCTTCTCCAACAGAGTTCGCCCTGGTCGCGAAGTTTGAGAAACGCCATGGCGGTCACCTCAGCGCCCACTCCAGCCTCCGTCCACCCGACTGCTCCGGCCCCAGTCAACATACCATAATTTAATTCTTCCTCTGTTGGTAGAATTTTAGGTGTTTGCAGTATTTGATTGGTCTCAAACTGTAGTGAACATTCCAATCTTATATCCTTCCATACATTTGTGTCAGTGTTTTGTAAAACATTTTGTGGGTGTGTAATTTTGGGGTAAAAAGCTTTAAATAAATGTTGACAGGTAACAGCAAACTGCCCTCCAAAAGACTATACCAATTTATTTGTAGTATGAAAAGCAGAGGTGATTAATTGAATGTAGTGACTAAAACAGTTGCTCAGTCAACTGAATTTTTATTGTTAGCTTTGATGCAAGGCCTGAGTTACAGCAATGGGTTTCTGAGTAAGTCTGTAGCTTTCATATTGTTTTCGCAGTACTGGGGATTGAGTCCAGGACCTCACACATGCTAAGCAAACACTCTACCACTGAGCTACCCCTCAGCCCTATGTGGTTATATCTCTTAATGAAAGACCTACACTTGCCCAAGTTAGTTTTTCTCCCAAAGGATTGAGAGAAAATGGGCTTATATCAGAGCGTCTTTGGCTTTGAATCACTTGTACTTGGAACTCAGATTTTCTGGAACATAGGATTATTGAAAACCACAGTGGAAACAGCAGCCTAAGGAAGTTGACCATGTTTTAGATGAGCAAGTTTACTGTAGTTAGAGGAATCATCAACAAAGGTATTCTGCTTAGAGCACTTGCCTTGCACATGTAAGCATTATTGTCTATAACTATGATTGTTGTTTTCTTTCCCTCCAAATTATCCATTTATTCTTTTCCTTTCATCTGAAGCTTGTCCATGCTTTCAAAACTACAAAAAAATTATCATTCATTAACCACATCAAAACAGTTAAGGATTGCCTAGTAGTTGGGAGTAGTAGTGCATACCTGTAGTCCTCGCTGCTTGGGAGGCTGAGGAAGGAGAACTGTTTGAGTCCCGGAGTTCACAGTCAGCCTGGGCAACATAGCAAGACCCCGAGTTAAGGAAAAAAAATTGCCTAGCAACATTGAACATACACAGTACCAATGATTCCACTTCTAGCTATATACCTAGAGAAACACATATACATATACTCCAAGAGACATTTACAAGAACTTTCACACAACAATATTCTGTGTCAAAAAGAAACAACTAAAGTATTCATAAATAAGAAAGTGGATACCAAATGTATCCAACAACTGAAAACTATGCAACAGTGAAAATGAATGAATTATATGGATAAAACTGTTCACTGATCTCCAGCACAGCAAAAAGGTGTTGAGTGAAATAAGTCACAGAAGCGTACATATGACTCCATTTATACAGAATTTAAAAATTGTTAAGACAAAATACTTTAGGGATATGTACATGCATATTTGATAAGAAAAGCAAGAAAATTACTAACCTAAAATTCAGGAAAGCAATTATGTCTTTGGTGGGAGGGTGCCGGAAGGGAGGATCACATTAGAAGCTTCCAAGGTGCTGGTAATGTTCTGTTTCTTAAACTGGGTTATGTATATGTGGCTTTGGTTTTTATTATTGTCACCTGTAAACTGTACATATGTAATATGTTATATATATATATATATATACATATGTACATATTATATCATTGTGTAATACCTTTCAAAATAAGTGCCTAGCAATGCCAGTTTCACTAGGGATGAGAAGAGAACACCATAGATATTGGTATTTTGGATACTATCATGATAAATAATGCATAATAATTTGCAACAGTGAGTAGCCACTTCAGTGTGTATTAGATTCACATATTCCTCCTTTATCATAGAACTGAAGGATCTAAAAGCAGTTCATGGCTTTGTATTCTAAATCTGGCATGCTCTCACACACAAAGATAGCCTTGGGCCTTGCATTTTCTAACACTTCATTACCATGGCATCTTGACACAAGGTTCTTGAAAAACTTCAGTAATTCAGGTAAACAATAAATGATACAATTTTGTTCTGTTTTTTTTTCTCATAAGTTTTCCAATATTCCAAATGTTGAGATTCCAAAGTTAAGAACTTTAAACAAAAAGCTTTATATCTCATCCCAAATGCTAAATTTTCCAGAAGTAATCCAGGCATGGGTGCAAGCTTGTAACCACATCTACTTGGGAGGCTGAGGCAGAATTCCAAGTTAAAGGCCAGTCTCAGCAAGTTAACTAAACCCTATCTCAAAATAAAATGAAAAGGGCTAGGGATGTAGCTTATTGGTAGAGCACCCCTGGGTTCAATCCCCAGTACTGCAATTTTTTTATTTAAAAAATTAATAAATTTTCCAGAAACAGAATTGAGGCAAAATCACAAGGAATAAGAATTCTAAGTCAAGGAATGCTAAATAAAGCCAGCAAATCACCAGAACCTACGAAAGAGATGCAAATCAGATTCTTCTTCATAGACCTGTGAAGGAACAAATCCTGCTGACCCTTTGATCTCTAATTTCTAGCCTTCAGAACTGTGAGACAATAGATTTCTGTTAATAAGACAAAAGAAAAGAAAGCCCTGCAACATGATCTCAAATAAAGAGTGCCTCTGTTACTTGCTAAGTTATATCCAAGATGATTATATATAGTCATTGAGAGGATACTTGACTGTAAGTGATCCTTTCAGTGGGTACTCAAATTATCATCAAGGAGCTATTTTAATTTCTTAAAAACTCAAAAACAACAACAAAAAAGTCCCCCACATTTTTTCATATATCAATTTTCTGTGTTATTTTAGAGTTTAAAAATCAGAATTCTAAGTCAGTAGCTATTATTAGCTATCAATAGAAAGTAAACAATTGAGAAAGATGCTGACACTGAATTTACCATCTTACTACCTCAGTCTCCCACATTGTTGGGAATTATAGGCTCTTCCACTGCCCCCAGCATTAACTTGATCTTTTAAAATTGTCTATTGTAATCACTCAATTTGCTATCATAGCTCAGAACAAATGGTACTTTGTCCATAAGTAATACTGCTAAGGATTTACTGAAAGAATTTGACCTAGAATTGATAAATATAAGTCAAAGCATTCACATAAAACATTCAAGAGGGCTGGGGTTGTAGCTCAGTGGTAGAGCACTTGTTTGGCATGTGTGAGACACTGGGCTCGATTCTTAGTACCACATAAAAATAAAATGAAGATCAATAACTAAAAAAAATTAAAATTAAAAAAAATTCAAGAAAACCAGAATTTCTTGAGAGGGTCAGAGAAGGGTTAAAGTACTCAGGATCAATGACCTTTCATTTAGTACAAAGAGATATATAAAAAACCTTAGTATTCCAAAGTAGTCTTTGTTAATCTCAGGTCTCCATTGACTTGATTCTATTGGAGTTGAGTTTAACTCAGTTTTACTTTATTCTGGAGATTTCATTTGGAAAATGAGACCATCTCCTCAATATAATGAGAAGGAAAGATATAAATAGTTGTTTGCTAACTATCCATTGCTACCCTAGCATGGAATATACCATGATGGTATTACACATTTTTCCTGGTCTCTTGGAATTTATTCATTCATCTTGGTTTTTCTAAGGAAGGTTCTTATAAATTGGATTCAATTTTTGCTCTACCAATCTTCAGTATAAAAGTTATTTAGTTTTCAACTCAGTAGATGTCCCCAGAAGCTCTAATAATATAGTAGATGTTTTCACATGATAGTATGCGTATGCATCACAGAGAATGACTTGAACAAAGAAAAATGTCTTGGGTTGGTGTTGCAGACCCAAAGAAGAATGCCTGGACCCACTCTTGAGCCTCCCCAGGCCTTGTCAATGCTGTTTTCCCAGAGCTGGATCTTCAATGGGACACACTTCTTTATGGTGAAGAGCAGACTAAACTGACTCATGTCATTAATTCCCTCTGAAAAATCAATCTTTGCAAGTCTTAGACAAGGAGGTCTGGATTTTTCTTATGAGAGGTAAGAAATAAGCTGCAGGCACACACCGACAAAGCACTGATTTCAAATTCTTCCTTCAGAGCTACGTCATGTAAGAGCTGCTGACACATACCCTGCCTGGACTGTGGACCATCACCAACTAGACATTGAATAATTCTTCCCGAAGAACCTCATTCTCAACAGAGAATGAATCTTCCTGAAGTTGGACCCAGAAAATTAAGATTCATCTCCTGGCACCCAAGCAGTTAAAACAGCTGGAATATCTTGGTAATTTGTGCAATGTTTCTTTTTCGTAGTCTTTCAGAGATCGAAGGGTCTTGAAACAATTCAGGATGGTACTTGTAAGGAAGAATGCTAGTGTTGATAGAGAATGATTTCTCTGAACTAAGGTCTACTGCATTTTGGAGGATGGTGGAGATCTTTTCAAAAGTTGTAACCGTTCCTTTAGAACCCTCTGGTCTGGTCTTTCAACCCCCAGCACCGGAAAAAAAAAAAAAAAAAAAAAAAAAATCTGGTCTGAATGGTGCAGTTGCAGCTTCTCCAGTAGATGGCGCCTCTAACTCTTTTATCATTCTAGCTTTAAACTTCTTTTTCCATTACTAATTCAAATATTTTCCTGGACTTTTAAGAAATCTGGGATGTTGTTGATTCTTTTTACTGTCTTAGAAAAAGGTAACATTAACACAATTTTAATAGATCAACAGAAATGCAAAAACTGGTACTATCATAGCAAGTTTTACTGTAATTTCATATGAATGAAACCACAAGTGAACAACTATGCATGGGAAGAAGTAAAGAACTGAGGGAAAGAAAAGTGAGCTTCCAATTTACTTTTTTTCTTTTTGCTTTTTTTCCCTCTAGGCTCTACTGGTGCGTTGTAGTTTCAGAACTTCTGCAGTGAAGATTTTTCTTTGAATAAATAATTCACCAACCTTTTATTTGTAGAAACTAGACACCTTGCATAATAGACCTTACCAATTTTCTAAAGGAAGTTGTCATTGCAAGAAGCTGGCAAAGTTAAGGAAAATGATGCAGCTATGCTGGTTCGTCGAGAGCTTACAGCACTAATGGGCAATTTAAATATTGCCTGGCAAGTGCTAGGGAAAACCCAGAGGGTTTCAGGAGCATCTATCTAGGAGGGGCACAAAGGACCAGAAGCAAGAGAGAGCTGGTTGGGGTCGAGGGTGGAGGGGAGTAACTAGTTGAGGAAAATAGAGGGACCTGCCCATTGCCAGGCTAGGGGAGGCTTGTTGATGGGGAGGACCTGATGATCTGAAGGAGAAACAGAAGCCAGCCAGACAGTGACAGCATAGGAAGGGGGTGGGGGCAGAGACTTGTCTCAGGGAAAGGGGTGGGGACAGCATCTGCAAAGATATGTGGAGAGAGTAATTAAAAGGTAAGATTAGGGTCTCCAGAGCCATTCAGAAATGTTGTTCCTCAAGGGCTCTTAACTTTTTATTTATTTATTTATTTTTTTTGGTGACCCAGAGTCCTTTGGCAGTCCAGTGAAGACTATGGATCTCTTCTCAGAAAATTGTTTTATAATGATAAAATTAAGTATGTTGGAATATACATATTATTATATTGTCCCGACCCAAGGGACATCAACGAGGACGGCAAACCTAAGAGAGAAGGAATGAAGGGACAAGAGACGCAGGGAGAGACAGCAAGACAGGAATTCTGATCAAGCTGCAAATTTTTATTGTTCTCACGGGTATTTATGCTGAGGGAATGAGGGGTATGACGAGGTGCAGCCTGGTTGGTTGTGTTCTTCTGCTGGGTTCCTGATAGGGTGCAAATTCGCGCTGGCGGGAAGGTGAAGTTCGCGCCGGCGGGAAAGTGTAGTCCCGGAAGAGAAGCCGTGGGCGCCATACTGTCAGAATTATCAGCCGGGGGGAGGCGGGGGGCGCTGCTGCTTATTGTAAAGGTCAGAATGTTCTCAGAATGAGAACTTCTTGGTCCCTGACATTTCCCCCTTTCTTATATAAAATTATTGACCATTTTTCGATAGCCATATTTTAAGGGGGTGATAGAGGTTATGTGGCGAGACGGGGGCACAGCTTGCCTGAACAGGTATAGGGCTGGAGTGACAATCCCTTGGGAACTGCGCCTATCTTAGGTTGTCCGTGGCAGAGCAACATCCTTACCCGTCATTGGATAATGAGGCTCTGGCCCTCATTTCCTGTCTTAGGTTGGTATGAGCTCTCACGAATCTTACCCGTCATTGGCTGTCCAGTTCAGCTCACAGGGGTGATGGTCTTTTAAGATCACCATCGCGATCCATCATCTCCAGTCGATGGTAATGAACCTGAATAGGTTTCGCCTGTATAGCCTCAATTTGAGCTTTAAGAAAAGCCATGATCTTGTTGAATATCAAAGGACCTATAGATACAATAAGCAGCAAGCAAAGGAGGGGACCTAGGAAGGGAAGGAGATAGGGAAGGAGTCCACTGAATCCAGTCCATAGTGGATTATCAGCCAGTGCTTGTCGGCGTTTTTCTAAGTCTTCCTGCAGCTGTTTGATCTTGTCCTTAACAATTCCTGACTTGTTGGCATAGAAACAGCATTTTTCCTGCAAAGCCAGACAAATGCCTCCCTGTTCGGCAGTTAGAAGGTCTAAACCTCTCCTATTTTGTAGGACCACTTCTGCTAAGGAATCCACCTGATCTTGAAGATCTTGTATGGTACTTGAGAGTATCTGTACATCAGAAATCAATTGTCTGGATAATTTTGTATATTGAGTAAGAGAGACCCCCAAACCAGCAGTACCTGAGGCCACTGCTGTAGTTATTCCAAGTCCTGCAAGTAAAGGGATAAAGGTGACAGCACGTTTAGCTCGTCCTGCAATGTGATCAATTGTTGGTATAGGAACAGGCTCATCTCCTGGAATAATATCTACATCTGGGAGCAAGGCAGCTAAGACACATGGTCCAGTCCAGTTGGCTGGCAGTTGAGTGAAAGCCTTATTACCTCCACAGACAAATACGGTGCCATTAGGGGGGCACAATGGCTGTAAAAATTTGAATGTCTCAGAGCAATCACTAAATGTCATAATCCCTACATTTAAATCCCAGGTATTATTATAGCCAGGTGAGAAAAAGCAAGTAGTATTGGAAAATGTGAATGGCTGTACCAAAAATGGTGGAGTCGGTAGACAATTTTTACTGGTTAAATTGGACCATGGTGTATTAGGATAGGTTACATTTCCAGCAATTTTTCTAGTAGGGGTAGCAGCTGAGTCATTTCTATAATCAATTGGAATAGCTAATGGAGCGGGATATCCTAACTGCAAGCAAAGCCAACAATCTGCAGTCAAGGGAGAATTAGACCGATTAAGCAAGGCATAAGTGGCTTCAAGAATATCGTAAGTGGCAGGGTCTATCTCAGAAGGTCTGTGTTTAGGTAATGCTAGTGGGTGATATAAGAGACTAGGATGCAGTTCCTCGTACATCCGTTGAATTTTCTCATAGACTTGTTTGGCTCTATTAGAATCTTGGGGGCCTCCTCCATCAGATACATGTAGGGGGGCTATAGTAGACCAACAAACTGTTTGCCCTACTAAGTCTGCAGGACATGATGCAACACTTAAATTTCCAGGAGTATTAGACCAATCCCCTCCAGTTGATCCTGTATGGGACCTTAACAAGGTGGTAGTAAAATAGATTTTACCCCCTGAGGAACAGGTTTGAGCGGAGGAGTAACAAGAACTATGGAAGGAAGTGTGAAAGGTTGTGCAAGAACAGGGTCTGTCATTCAGGGGATTTTTCGCATAGATTGTCGGCTGCATCTATAAGAGAGGAAGATTCATCCTCAGGGGGAAGGTTTCCGTCCCTGGGTTGTGGTAAATCATTGACCTGTTTGACCAGGCGTTCTGGTAACCATCTTGGGGCTGCTTGTTCTTGATCTAAAATATAAGCTGAGCCTCGTCCCCAAATGAGGACAGGATCTGGGCCTTTCCATTTATTTGTTAAAGGATCGCACCACATAACAGATGGGCGAGCAGAATTAGAAGAGGGATGCCAATGTCTGTCTGCGGTCGAATGTCCTTCATTGTCTAGGGTAAGAAAGTTAAGAGCAAATAATGCATGATTAAGGCGATCCCTGGGAGTGGTAAATGCAAGGGAAGAGGCCTTAAGGCGGGTAAGCCAGGTTTTTAAGGTGAGGTGTGCACGTTCCACAATGCCTTGACCTTGAGGGTTATATGGAATTCCAGTAGTATGAGAGATTTGAAGAGTGGCACAAAACTGTTTGAACTTGGTACTGGTATATGCAGGGCCACTATCTGTCTTAATATGTGCTGGCTTTCCCATTATGGAAAAGGCTGAGACAAGATGAGAAATGACATCCTTGGTAGCTTCTCCGCAATGCGGTGATGCAAAAATAAAGCCACTAAAGGTATCTATGGAAACATGTATGTACTTTGTTTTCCCAAATTCAGGAAAGTGAGTAACATCCATCTGCCAAATCTGATTGGGCAGTAATCCTCGAGGGTTAACACCCAGATGTTGAATAGGAAGGGAGACAACGCAAGCAGGACACACTTTTACAATTTCCCTTGCTTGTTGCCTGGTAATTTTACAGAGTAACCGAAGGCTCTGAGAATTTAAGTGGTGAAGTTTGTGTAAATCTGTGGCCTCTTGGATGGATCCAATAAGAACTGGGAAAAGGGACCGAGTGGCTGCATCAGCTTGAGTATTACCCCGTGATAGGGGACCAGGAAGATCAGAATGTGCTCTAATGTGTCCTAAGAAAAATGGATGTTTTCTAGCCTGAATTAGTTGTTGAAGCTGGTTAAACAAAAAGGCTGCATTGGAGGAAGCCTTAATGGCGGGTGAAATTTCCAATAGGGGCACAGAATGGGCAATGTAAGCACTGTCTGTATAAATATTAATAGGTTTATCAAAAAATGTCATAAAGACTTGTGTTATAGCAAACAATTCTACAAGCTGTGCTGATGGATAAGCAGTGTCAAAGGTGGTAGGCTGATTATCAACAACAAAGGCTGCACGGCCATTGCTGGAGCCATCTGTAAAAACAGTAAGGGCTTGTGGAATAGGAGCCTTCCGAGTAACCCGAGGAAAAATAAATGGATGTAACTGAGCAAAATGCAAAAGGGGGTCATTGGGAAGGTGGTTATCGATTATTCCCAAAAAGCCTGATAGAGCAATACCCCATTCATCCCTCGTCTGTAGCAAAAATTGGGTTTGATCCTTAGTGTATGGAATCAGAATGTTATCAGGGTCTTTGCCAAAATGTTGTCGAGAAAGCAAGCGACCTTTAATAATGATAGAAGCTACCTGAGCAGGATAGACAGCAATAACTTTAGAGGATGTGGCGGGCAAATGAACCCAGAGCAAGGGGCAACCCTTATTTTTAAAATGTGGATCCCGCTGCCAGAATAGTCCCGTGGGTATATGAGGGGTGTGTAATATAACCAAAACCAAAGGAAGGTTATAAGATATTTGTGTAACAAATTGTTGAGCGATGGCTTCTGTGACTTGAATTAATGCTTGCCGTGCCTCGGGAGTAAGCTCTCGAGGAGAAGAAGGGTCAGAATCTCCCCTTAAAATATCACTAAGAGGCAAAAGCACATAGGTGGGTAGTTTTAAATATGGTCTTAGCCATTGGATATCCCCTAGTAGTTTTTGGAAATCGTTAAGAGTGTGGAGATGGTCCACACGCAATTGTATATTAGGGATTTGAATTTGATTAGTTTGAAGTTTGAGGCCCAAGTAGGTGTAGGGGTCCTGTGTTTGAACCTTATCAGGGGCTATCTGAAGTCCCAAGGCAGTAAGGGCTTTATAGAGATCCAGATAACAATTGTTAAGATCATAGGTATTAGGTGCAGCAATTAACAAATCATCCATATAATGTAATATATAAACTTGTGGCCACCGCTCTCTCACAGGGTCTACTGCTTGAGCAACATATTTTTGGCAAAGACTAGGGCTGTTAGCCATACCCTGGGGAAGGACCTTCCATTGAAATCTTTGCATAGGGCCCTGAAAATTGATGCGGGGGAGGCTGAAAGCAAAATAGGGTCTGTCATCAGGATGTAAAGGAATAGTAAAAAAGCAATCTTTTAAGTCGATGACCATTTTATAATAGTCCCTAGGAATAGCTACCGGTGTAGGGATGCCTGGCTGTAATGCCCCCATCAGGCGCATAACCTTATTGATAGCGCGCAAATCCTGTAAAAGGCGCCATTTGCCTGATTTCTTCTTAATAACAAAAATAGGAGTATTCCAGGGTGAGGTTGAGGGTTCCACATGGCCGGCTGTCAACTGTTCCTGTACTAACATGGAGGCAGCCTCTAATTTTTCTTGGGTAAGGGGCCACTGATCCACCCACACAGGAGTTTGAGTTTCCCAAATAATTTTGTCTGCATGGGGTACAGGAGGGTCAGGGACCGACACTAAAAATCCACATACCCAAGTCCAAATTTGTCTGTTTTTTGTATGGGCTGTACAGGCTCAACCTGTCCTTGTCCTAGCCTCCCAAGGCCTGTACCAGGGATAAAGCCCATACGAAGCATTTGATGAGTGACTAAAGAGTCGGGACTAGCAAGAATAACTTTCATTTGGCTTAGAATGTCTCGTCCCCAAAGGTTGACAGGGAGATCAGGAACAACGAAGGGGGTAACGGTTCCTTTATTCCCTGTGTTATCTTTTGTGTCAGTCCAATTAAGCACCCTGGAGCTAACTAAGGGGTTTCTTGACTGCCCTATTCCTTTAAGGTCAGTTAGTGATGAGGTGAGGGGCCATTCTGATGGCCAATATTTTTGAGAAATAACTGTGGCGTCCGCACCAGTATCTAGGATCCCTTGGAATTTCTTTCCTTCAATAAATAAGGTAAGAGTGGGTCTTTTGTGGGAGATAGGTTGGACCCAATACACATCAGAGGAACCTAAAGAGGCTGTGTTTCCTGGTGAATTTCCTGAATTGAGGGGAAGGAGTATTAATTGTGCAATTTTTGTTCCTGCAGGGATGGCAGCTACTCCGTTAACAGCTGTGGCCAGTATTTTAATTTCTCCAGTGTAATCATCATCAATGATGCCAGGGAAGACCTGAACACCTTGTAAGGTGGTAGGAGCTCTCCCAAGAATAAGAGCACACATATGAGGTGGAGGGGGGCCTACAACCCCAGTGGGTATTATTTGAGGTCCTTGCATAGAGTCTAATATTGTATCGGTGGAGGCACAGAGGTCCAATCCTGCGCTGCCTGGGGTAGCACGTTGGAGGGAGGTGATTGTGGAGAAGGACAGGGAGCCTGGTTGGGAGTCTGAGAGGGAACAAACCTTATTGCCCCTGGGTTTGCTCTGGGGGTGGTCGGGGCCAGGGGCTGGCCCCGAGAGGAGTTTCCCGAGAAGTTAGAGGGAATAGGCTGTCCAAGGGCATTGGTCTTGGATCTACACTCCTTGGCCCAGTGGCGACCTTTACCACATTTAGGGCAAAGGGTGAGCGGAGGTGGTTTAGTCCCTGTTTGAGGAAATATGGGTCCTTGACCCAGTTTCCCTGTTGGGCAGTCTCGCGCAAAATGGCCAGGTTGTTTGCAAGTAAAGCAAGTACGTGGGCCAGGGTGGTGAAGGGCCTTGGTGAAGGCGGCACCAATGGCGAGACCCATGGCATGGGCTGTTCCTACCCCGGCACACAGCCTAATGAAGTCAGAAAGGTCCCCTTTATCTTTGTGGGGCCGAAGAACATCTTGACATATTGGGTTGGCATTTTCAAAGGCAAGATATTTTACAAAGGAGCTCTCGTTTTCACTTGGTCCAAGTAAGCGCTCCGCAGTTAGATTAAGCCGGGCAAAAAAGTCACTGTAAGGTTCGTCAGGACCCTGACGAATTTTTGCTAGGGAGGTGGTGGCCAAGCCCTTTTGAGGGAGCCGTCTCCAAGCATGCAAACCAGCGGTTTGAACCTGTGCTAGGAGCCCAGTAGGAAAGCGTGCCTGTTTAGGGTTAGTATCAAATGGCGCATTACCCACTAGTTTAACATAGGTCCAGGATTTAGAGGAAGCCTTGGTTGAATTTTTTTGGGCAGTTTCCCGACAGTATTCCCTAAAGTCTGCGTTCCACAACAGGAAGTCACCCGCACTGAGGGTGGCTCGGGCCAAAAATTTCCAATCATTAGGGGTGAGCCACTGTGTACTACGGTTCTCTAGCAAGGCCAGTGTATAAGGTGCAGTGGGGCCATACTGTGTACAAGCCTTTTTAAGTCTTTCAAGAAAGCGGAGGCTCAGCCTTTTATAAGAACCAAGGGCTCCACTCTGTCCAGAGGTGGGCTCCTCCTCATCCCCTGATTCCTGGTCCTCCTCTTGTTCCCTCTCTGGTTCTACCTCTTGTTCCTCCCCTGATTCCTCTTCCTGACTTCCTTTTAAATTCTCTGCTTCAGTTTGTGCGGGCTGATCTGCTTGACTGCGAGTGACTGGAAAGGCAAGAACAGGCTGACCACGTGGCTTCACCTTACGAGTATTGAGGGGTCTTGGGCCAGTTTGTGTTAACTCCGTGCCCAAGGCCAGTGAGCGAAGCTCGGCATCAAGGGCTTTTAGTTCTTTTAAAAGTTGGATTTGTTCCCGCCTATGTTGGAGAGACTCGCGTAAAGGGGTTAGATTAGGCAAGGGAAGTGGGGAAAAAATGTCTGGGGGGGCAGTAGGTCCCTGAAGGGCCGGAGCACAAAAGGCAGGGGATATATAAGAGGGAGGTGGATTTTTAAGAGGTGGCAGGTCTGGAGAATGGTATCGAGCCGCTGCCTCCTCCAGGGTAGCCTCATCCTCTGGGGTCAACTCATCATGGGGATTTAAAACCGGATAAATTTTAGGGGGACTTTTAGGGGACTTTTTTGGTAAGGTGGGATCTGGGAGGTTCCCGGGGTCTGGGAGGGTCCCAGGGTCCTGAGAAGGCTGAGTAGGGGGCATATGAATACTAACCGAAGGGCATGCCGATGGGGGGCGAGAGGTGGATTGCATTGCCTGCTCCCCAATCTTTACAAGTTTTAAAGTACCACTGTCAAAGGGTGAGCTTTTAAGAATCTCATTAATTAAATTCCAATAAGAAAAGGCAGTGACGGGCACCTTTTGAGGACCAAAAGTCTCATAATAATCTTTGAGGCAGTCTCCTACTCTGAGCCACCTTTTACCATCAATTGACCCCTCGAGGGGAAACCAAGGACACAAATCCTCTATGTATGAAAAGAATGATCTTAAATCCTTTTCTTAACACGCGCTCCCCGAGTCTTGAGGGCCTCCTTGAGACCCGTCAGAAACAAATCATGTGACGAAACTGCTTGTCCCATGGTGCGTCACTCACCTTGCGCTGGCCTCACTCTCCTCCTGGATCTGACTCCCGGTCGCGTCTACCGAGGCGATCCCGAATCCCGCTTGGCCAAGTCTTCCCCAGAGGGCAGCGTTCGCTTCTCAAACAAAGGCTCGAGCCCCACGTTGGGCGCCAACTGTCCCGACCCGCGGGACATCAACGCGGACGGCAAACCTAAGAGAGAAGGAATGAAGGGACAAGAGACGCAGGGAGAGACAGCAAGACAGGAATTCTGATCAAGCTGCAAATTTTTATTGTTCTTACGGGTATTTATGCTGAGGGAATGAGGGGTATGACGAGGTGCAGCCTGGTTGGTTGTGTTCTTCTGCTGGGTTCCTGATAGGGTGCAAATTCGCGCTGGCGGGAAGGTGAAGTTCGCGCCGGCGGGAAAGTGTAGTCCCGGAAGAGAAGCCGTGGGCGCCATACTGTCAGAATTATCAGCCGGGGGGAGGGGGGGGGCGCTGCTGCTTATTGTAAAGGTCAGAATGTTCTCAGAATGAGAACTTCTTGGTCCCTGACATTATATTGCAAAAATTAAAAATTTATACTTCTTTATTAATGCATGACATAAGATCTAGTGATAGTTCTAATAATTATCATACTTTTAAAGTAGTGATGAACATTGTCTTAGTCTGTTTACTGTTGCTGTAGTAAAATATCTGAGACTAGGTAATTTATAAAGAATACAGGTTTATTTGGCTTACACTTCTAGAGGCTGGGAATCCAAGAGACTAGCACCAGCATCTGCGCAGCATCTGGTGAAGGTCTTTTTGCTGCATGATAATATGGTGAAGGGCATCGCATGGCCAGAAAGAATAATTAACCAAATAACTCACTTTTACGACAAAACAACTCCCATAATAACCAATTAATTCATGAATGAGTTAATCCATTCATGTAACTCTGCCTTACTTCCCAAAGTTCCCACCTCTCAACACTGCTGCATCAGAGACCAAATTTCCAACACATGGAACACTGGGGGACACATTCATACCATAGCAAGGCTACAGCAGAAATAGTAATGTTATATAAAAATATTTAATTTCTTTTGGTGACAAAGTCATGGGTAAAGTTAGCTGTATTTTGTTGGTTATCTTTATTGAAGGAAATACTTTCAATTAAAGACTATAAAAATAAGGATATAATTTTTTTTATCAAGCAAATATCCATGGACTCCTTGGATATATGTGGAACATGAGTAGAAATATTTCTTAGCAGCAGGTAGAGAGAATGGATTGAAAAGCAAAGTTGAAGACGGGGGACCAAAACCTTCAACCTATGGAGGTATCAACATTCCCAAAGAATTTGGATCTAAGAGGGAGGAGCCAATAGAGCCCAGCGGAGAAACACTACTGTCTTGGAACCCTCAGGGCTGCAAACCTTGCTGAAGCATCTGACAGATGCTGGGTTCTGGATTACTGTACTGTGCAGACATCTGTGGTTAGAAAGAACCTTTAAACCAGTACCTCAAGAGATTGATAAGTGCTGTTTATTAAACCTGTACCATATAGGATGATGGTTAAGACTCATGAAAAAGTCCAGATTTGGTTTACACTGCTCTTTATGCAATTTAAAAGTTGTATAACCTTGAGCAAATTAATTGCTTCATCTGTAAAATGGAGTAATGAAAGTATCTATTGCAATCACAAGGCTATTGTGAGTTGAAGTGATGGGATTCATGTAAAACGTATAGTTCCTGCAACTAAGAACTGCATAAACAAAGGCTATTAAATGTAAGTGGATGAATCTGTCTGATAACCTTCCTAGAAGGGAATCTATTCTTTTCCTGCTCCCTGTTACTCCTCCTCTGGTTAAATCCAGAAGAGGGTTTAACCCATTCGGCATCTCGGGGAACGTAGACATGTTCCTTTCTTCAATCTGACTTCTAGATATTAACACGCCATCAACATTCTAAAAATATTTCCCGAAGTATACATTTCTTGAGTACCTACGGTTGCTGGAGGGTGAAGAAAATTCTGAACACTCAGTCTCACGGTAACTTTTGTAGTGAAACCTGGTATTTCCTAATCAGGACAGGTATTAAAACTCCCAGGGTAAGAGTCCATAAGAATCCAAACCTTTCCATTAGGAGCTGGGTTATTTTACGTTGGGTCAGACCGGTAATAGAATAGATGAGATGGATATTATCATGGAATTTTATTATTTTTTACTTCATAAGACATTTAATTCACTGTTTTTTGTACTTCATAAGAAATTAAATCCAGCACATTTTCTGATTCCCAGAAAGTCTTTCCCTCCCTTTTCTTCCTCTGTAAGGTCAGAATGCTTCGGAAGCTATATTTCAAATACCTCAGTCTTTTAGAAAAAGAGAGTCCCAATCCTGAGCTTCATCGCGCCAGACGAAATCGAAATCGACCGGTTAGTAAATCATGGCCGGATTATTCAATTGTTTCCATTTGGTAAATGAATTTTCATTCATCGGCGCAAAGTCGCGCAAAAGAAAACTCAAACCTTTCCGACGAGGATGGGATTCGAACCCACGCGTGCAGAGCACAATGGATTAGCAGTCCATCGCCTTAACCACTCGGCCACCTCGTCCCAGAAGCTTGTTTCTTCCTGGTAGGTATAGGGAGCAATGGTAGGGGGCTGTGACGCAATGTTATGGAAGTCGCCATTTTGTACGGAAGCCAACGTCGCTCACTTCTATAACCGACAATCGAAAGAAGATGGCCGCTTCCATGATGTTGGGAAGTCTGCGCTGGGAAGGGCTGGAGGAAATTCAGTAGAAAATGAGATACATTTGACGGAAGTTAAATTGGCACAGAGGTAAGCAAAGAAGTTTAAGTGAGGGGATGTTAGGAGCTGGGCCGGTGTGAAGTCTGAGGGGCGGAGTCGACCCGTAGAGCTGCTTTGCGCGTGCGCATCAGCTGGGCGGTTAGATTTGAATACTTCACTGAGTTTGGCTAGGCGTTGTGAAGTGACGTCTTCTCTGAGGAGCTCGCGAACCCCAAAAAAGTAAGGCAGGTGGGCTGTGGCTGGTAAGGAGAATGACCCTCTCACTGTCGGCTCCTGAGAAGTCCTGGGTTTTGTCTGAGCACTTCGAAGGTCCGGCGTGGGAGGTGGGGGCGTGGGGTCAGTCCTGCGGCCTCCGAATGCGCCGGACCCAAATGGATGCCTAAGCCGCGGGTGCTGGGCTCTCATCCTCACCTCGGCCGGCACATTGTTCCTCCTCTCTCCTCCCTAGCGCTTTGGCACCACACCTGGGCCCCTAGGGCCGGCTCGGATTGCTTGCTTGTGGAGCTCGCGGCGTCCTGGCCCACCCAGCCCTTTCACTTTTCTTTTTGGTTGTTTGTAATTCTGACTTAAGCTTTTCTTTGCTCTAAAAGAAGCGACAACAATGAGTGATATTTAAGTTCTCGGCTCTCATTGGTTTATTTACTGGGATCAGAGTGCAAGCAGCACAGAACAGATTTTCGGCTTTTTTGCAGGTAACATTAACAAAGTCAATATCAGCGTCCCACAGATTATTTATTTTTGTTTTTAAATCTTCCTCTGTCCAACTTAGAGTCAAAACTCCTTTATCTTGCTGTTTGTTTAAATATTAGAGTTTGGGAAGAAAAATACTGCTGTTTGGAATGTTAAAATGGGTTTATTAGTCGTTAACAGAGAT
This sequence comes from Sciurus carolinensis, assembly GCF_902686445.1. Lineage (NCBI taxonomy): Eukaryota > Metazoa > Chordata > Mammalia > Rodentia > Sciuridae > Sciurus > Sciurus carolinensis. Next base: position 111,753,819 of record NC_062214.1, on the reverse strand, counting down.
AAAGAGCGCGGATGAAGACCAAAGCACAGGGTTTCTCTAAATATTAAGACTGAAGAAATTTTTCAAATCATTTTAATTGGATCAATCGAATTCCTCACGTTTATTAGGTTCCTTGTCTTGTGCTAGGACTGGGAGAGAATGATTCAGAGTCCTTAAGTCCCAGAAAGGGAAATATTTAATATGTACAAAATAACTATGATACAGGACAATGTAATGAATTATAAGACATTCTAAAGAGGTATGATAACAGAAAGGAGAACTGATTTGATGCTTTTAGCAATGGAGAATAAAGTGGACTTCATGGAGAAAATGGCATTTGAAGTGGAACATGGAGGAATGATTTACAGAGATGGAGAGTTAATATATTGTAAGGTTTTGGAAATTAAAGGTTAGGTTTTGACCCTGTAAATTACTGATAATGTTCACAAGGTAACAAATACATTTAAATTGAGTAAAAATGTTTGGAATGGTAGTATTAATGGTGTGTTTAATACTAATAAACTAGAAGATACTGATTCTAGATATTGATAGTAGGATGGTGCAATCCAGTAGCACTTTGACAGTGCTGAGACTTTCATCTGCATTGTCCAGCACAGTGTCCATTGACCGCGTGTGGTTGTTGAACACTTGAAATTTGGCTGTTGTAATCAAATTACTGAATTTTAATTAACTTAAATATAAATAACTCCTATATTGGACAGCACAGGTCTAGAGTCTATATCACTGGACACTGGAAAATATTTACGTATTGGTAGTGTAAATTCAGGAGTAGGCAGAGAGCCAGATAGTAAATATTTCAGGCTTTGCAGGCTACACAGTCACAGGCATGGTCTCTATCACATATTCTTTGTTTTGTTGTCTTCGTTTTCTACACCTCATTAAAAATTAGCTTTGTTTTCTATACCTCATTAAAAATATGAAAACTGTTGTAGCTCAAGGACTGATTTGCCAGTAGCAGTGGTTTACAAACTCACGGATTATTTCTACTTCTGGTTCCGAAGCTTTCTTGGTTCAGGTGACACCCTTAGACCAAAACAAAACAAAACAAAACAAAAACTTGATGGTTTTATTTCAGTAGTTAAGTACAAACAGCTTAATGAGTATTTATGTTCTAATGATCTATAGCCATTTGAAAAAAATACACATAAGTTGAAGTAAAAGATAACATACATACTTTTTTTTATTAAATAACCATGGATACTAATTGGATATGTGTGCCTCTTGGATAATGCACAACTTTTCAAACCTTGGAATCAGATTGTACACAGCCATTCTCATTTCCTGAGCCACTTTGATTAAAAAAAAACAAACTTGATTTTATTCATATCAATTGCCAAAAATCTAGCTTCACAATGATATGTTATTAAAAATGAATGGGTACTATTTTGAGGTAGTGGTTCACACAGTGCCTGACAGATGGTGAAAATAGTTGTGTGTTTCAAACACCTCTTTAAGTATGCTGCAGGACCCTGGATGCCAGGTGCACAGTTTGGGGGCCAATCAGTAATTATCATGGCAGTGATTAATAATTCAGACGTGACAGTGTTTTATTAATGAGACAATATGATAGGGTCTCCTATTTCCGTTGAAGGTAAAACTTAACAGTTAAATAAAATGTTAAGAAGATGGGACTTCAGTAAACTTTGAATCTCATCAGTTACAGTTAATCTGTAGGTTGAACAGGAGTTGTACTCAATGACTGTTTCAGTCATTTTGATGTTTAGGTGACCTTGAGCTGATAGTATTTAATATTTTTATCTAGAGTTTGAATATGTGTATTGAGTTTGAAAATATTCCCAAACGAGACAAAAATATGCTAGTTGGTAATCATAAAGCCAACTTTATTTTTAATTGTGTTTTTGGGAATTGAACCCAGAACTTTGAACATGCCAAGCAAGGGCTCTACTGCTGAGCTAATTACCCAGCCCCAAATCTTTTTTTTTTTTTTTTTTTTTTTTTTTTTTGGTGGTGCTAGGGACTGAACCCAGGGCCTTGTGCTTACAAAAGCACTCTACCAACTGAGCTATATCCCCAGCCCCTCATTGTTTCTTTATTACTCATTCAGCAACTATTTATTGAGCTCCTATTTTCAAAGCACTGCTAGGCTGTAATATTGAACATAAGACTCTCCAACTCTATTCTCATAATGTACTGTTATAACAAGGGTAGTTTGGAGAGATAATAGAAATAACAGACTTTTATTCTTATTTATTTATTTGCTTATTTATTTGTGGTACTGGGAGTTGAACTCAGAACCTGGAGCATGGAAGGCAGACACTACCACTGAGCTACATCCAGAACTCTATAAAGCATACTTTTAAATTACAAGAGAGACACACAAAGGAGGCATATATAGTGCTACCAAGAGAGTTTTTCTTGTCTCTTATATACATGTGTATCTGTATGTGTATATATATTTATGTATTTTAGTTGTAGATGGATACAATACCTTCCTTCCTTCCCTTCCCTTCCTTTCCCTTCTCTTCCCTTCTCTTCTCTTCCCTTTTCCTTCCTTCCTTCCCTTCTTCCTTCTTCCTTCCTTTCTTCTTCCTTCGCTGAGGATTGAACCCAGTGCCTCACACATGCCAGGCAAGCGCTCTACCACTGAACTATAACCCTGGCCCTTTCTTGTCCTTTTTGCCAAGAGAATATAGCAAATATAAACACATTGATTTAGGGAAGACCTCTGTGTGTTTTGGGATGGATAGAAAGGCTGATGGGAACAGCATAGTCAGAGAGGAAGACTGGTAAGAGATGAAGCATAAAGTCTGAGGCAAGCAGGGACCAGATCTGTTAGAACTCCACAGGTCCTGGTAGCAGCTTATTCTCAGTACAATGGCAAGTCACTGAAAGACTGAGAAGATAACTAGCTGCTATATAAAGAAAATATTGTATAGGGTTGAGAGTGAAAGCAAGGTAGATATTACAGTATTTTATGTGAGAGTTCATGGAAGTTTGAACTATGGTATGGAATTAAAAATAGAAATGAATGGATTGAGAAAATGTGCTGAAAATAGAACTACTAAGACTGGATGAATTAAATAGAAATGGCTGTTGCACTTGTTTGATCTTATAGGGAGTTTTTAAAGTTCAACAAATAAGTTTGTTTTTTGTTTTTTTTTAATAGATATTGTTAATTCACCTTCTGCCTATATAGCTCCATAAGAGTTTGGTTTTGTTTTTTAATAAACAGAAAAAGATGTTAAAGTTCATCAGTACTTCTTTTTTTCCATCTGTTGTGATTATAGGATTTTCACCTCTATATGTTAAATCACAAAGTTTGTTTTCTAAAGTTAAACCAGTTTTGCATTTCTGGAATAAAGCAAACATGACTGTGATACATTATTCTTTTTGCTAATGTTTTATTTAGAATTTTTCTATTTATGATAGTGAGATTGGCATGTAATCTTTATTTTCTTGTACTGTATTTATCTGTGCATGCGTGTGTAAGAGAAATGGAGACATGCGTGTGTAATTGCAAGAAAGGTTGTTTAATTTTCATTTCCCATGCCTAAAACTAGACAAATCAAAAAAGGTATAAACAAGTACTAACAAGGTACATATAAAAATATGTGCAAAGTAAAAGTGGTTGCTTTTGGGAAGGAGGAATTGGGAATGCAGAAAGCTGCTGATTTTAAAAACAGCAATCAATGTCTGTTTTAGCTGTCTAATGGCCAAGTTTTTATTTGAACTGGTGAAGTTCATATCATTCTCATCAACATTAGTACAGATTTTATCTTGAATATGAGAATTTTCTGGGAATATTAATTATAATGCAGTAGTTTGAACTCTTTGAAGTATCTTATGTTTTAGAGCTCATAGTACTTTTCTTTCTATTTTTGGTTTTCTTAGAAAGTAACCCTAAAATCTCAACTGTGTTCTTTATTTCTTCATAGATTGCAATTTTTCTTCCTTCTTTTGCATCTTTTTTCATATTGTGTATCTATTACAGGAAAAAAGTTTTCTTAAAAAAATGGATGGAGTGTCTTCAGAGGCTAATGAAGAAAAGTAAGTTCATGATTCAGTGCAGCTAAAAATGTTATGCTGTATTAGAGAATGAAACTTTTCCATCTAGTAAATTCTATTAACAAACTTCAGAAATATTTTTCCTCTGTGTTTCAGGGAAAATGAGAAAATATTACAAAGTGTTAGTATAAATTCATCTAGAGTCAAAACTGAGGAATTTAGACATCACCTTATCTCTTTTTTATTTAAGTTTGAGAAAATTGAGGCTCAGAAAGATATAATGATTTATGTAAAGTTGGCATCACAAACTGATGACCTCTTTGTAGCCTACAAATTTTTTTAAAAATTTCAATTAGTTGCCAAAATTGCAAAATCTCATGATTTCATACAATAATTGGATTTTCAGCTTCTCTTGAAAAATCAAATATGAAACACTGGGCTCATATTCTTGCTTGGAACAGCTAGGCAAAGCAAAGTAATGGCTGTGATCATTAGACCAGGCAGAAATTTTCCAAGTCACTGTCATCTCTACATTAACTATTTTTCTTACACCTAACAAATTATGTTTGACCTCATGATATTTGGATTTTCAAAACTTGGTCTAAAAATCACACAGAAGCAAGAACCAGAGGCAGAGAGTCTCTTGATTTATAGCCCATTTATCTTTTAATTATACCTCTATACAGTAAAATTATGTTGTACTGATTATTATTTAAGAGATAGTCTTGTTGCATACAATATATATATTTTTTTAAGTTTTTTTTTTTTTTTTTTTTTTTAGTTGTAGATGGACACAGTACCTTTATTTTATTTCTTTATGTGGTGCTGAGGATTAAACCTAGTGCTCCAGGAATGGGAGGCAAGCTCTCTACCACTGAGCCACAACCCCAGCCCTATCATATGTATTTTAAAACATTGAATTACTAAATACTTAAAGTCTTATAATGTAATACAAATTTTGCTGGCCAGAGTACAAAGTGAAAGAAAGCAATGACCAGTTTTAAAGTAGGTAAAGGGTAATGTGATGATAGCTTTTGGAAATTCATTCTTTTACCTATATATACATAATTTTTTTCTCCCTTTTTTCAGTGACAGTAGAGAGAGACCTATTAGAAGACGGCATTCCTCAGTAAGAAACAATTATTGTTACCTTTTATTAAATGATAACTATGTACAATAATTTAAATTGTGACCTCACCCTTCCCATCCCCACTAGCTTCCTATTGTCCTCTGGAAAAAGACTCAGAAAATTATTTTATTTATTTGATACTGGCACTTGAACCTAGGAGTGCTCTACCACTGACCTACAGCCACATCCCTTTTTAAATTTTATTTTGAGACAGAGTCTCACTAAGTTGCCCAGGCTGGCCTGGAACTTGTGATCCTCCTGTCTCAATTTTTTTGAGTCCCTGGGATTATAAGTGTGTTCCTCTATGCCCTGCCAAGACTCAAATATTTAACCTGAGTATGAAAATCTGTAAACCAAAATTCATATAAGTTTTATTGTAATTTAATGCATAAATTATACCTTATTAAATGTAATTTAATTACATTTAAAATTACATTTAAAATTACATTTAATCTGGTGTACAAAGCTATTGCAAGACCCAAAAATCTAACCCAAATTAATTTAAGCATATAATGTATATCAGTTTAATGAAACTGAAAAATCCAGATAGGGATGGCTCTAGGCATAAATTATGGATGAGAGATTTCAACAATGGAACCTTCTAGGATTTTCTTTCTTATTTTCTATTCTGACTGCTTCCTTTGGGTAATCTCTGCTAGCAGCCAGTCCCTCTCCCTGTGATTACTGTGGTACATCTCGCTCTCCCTACTCCCAGGTTCCTACCCCTTTTTAAATTTTGAGATAGGATCTCATTAAGTTATGGAGGCTAACCTTGAGCCATACATCCTTCTGCCTTAGCCTTCTGAGAACTAGGTTTAAAGACATAGGTCACCTCACCTCAATCAAACAAGTATTATGTTGTTCTAGACAAGGCTATGAGTTATACCGTAGAGTTGGTGTGGAGCTTCACCCAGACCACATGGGATGAGAGTGGGCAAAATAATTAGGGAGAGTAGGCCAGGAGAAAGGAATAAATGTCAGATATTTAAATATGCCATACAACACTGAGCAATATGACTTTGAAGGATTTCAGAGATTTTAATGGAAATTTTGGCTTTCTACTCATGGTATAACTTGAAATAAAGTGATTATTAACAGATATGCCAGATTTTTTTTTGAATGATTATAATTATTACTTCTAGATTTTGAAACCCCCAAGGAGTCCTCTTCAGGACCTCAGAAATGGGAATGAAACAGCTCAGGTAAGTCTCTAGGCATTTGTTTTATAGATTTGTCTTTTCAGTGATTCCCTCCCAACCCCCAGTTTTGGGACTTGAACCTAGGATCTTACACATGCTAGGCAAGCACTCTGCTACTGAGCTACAGCCCTAACCCTTTAAAAAAATAATTTTTTAAAAAAATTTTGAGACCAGGTCTCCCTGAGTTGCCAGGATGACCTCAAACTTGTGATCCTTCTGTGTCAGCCTCCCAAGTGACTGGGATTATAGGTCTGTGCTACCATGTCTGACTTTCAGTGATATTTTTAATCAGGATGGTAGGGATTGAGTACCAGGGATTGAACTTAGGAGCACTCAACCACTGAGCCATATCCTCAGCCCTATTTTGTATTTTATTTAGAGAAAGAGTCTCACTGAGCTACTTAGTGCCTCCCTGTTGCTGAGGCTGGCTTTGAACTCAAAATCCTGCCTCAGCCTCCCCAGCGTTTGGAATTACAGGTGTACACTACCATGCCTGGCTTAATCAGGAATTTTGTTTGTAATATGAAGAGAGATCATCATGAATGATTCCTATATGAGTGTGTACAAGTTAGTATTCCATGACCTTCAGGTTAAAAGTCAACACTTGCAGACTGGGGATATAGCTCAATAGTGGAACACTTGTCCACCATGCACAAGGCCCTGGACTCCATCCCTAGCATTGAAAAAAAAAAAAAAAAAAAAAATCCAAATACATGTATGGTGGCATTTGTGATTGTTAGGCCTATTTACTTTTCCAGCCTTCTTTCTTGTCACTTTCATACATTTATTCCACCACTCAGTATTGATAATTATTCCTCAAACAAAACATAATCTGTGCTGGGCACAGTGGCCAGGTACAGTGGCAAATGCCTGTAATCCCAGCAGCTCAGGAGGCTGAGGCTGGAGGATCTCAAGGCTCTAACTAATCCTTCAAGTCTCAACTTAAATGTACTTTCTTAAAGAAAACCTCCCTGATTCTCAGACTAAATTAGTCTTTTATATGTTGTTTTTCTTTATAGCAGTTTGTACATTTTGAATTTTATATTTATGTGACTTTGTTGTCATTAGTCTAATCCCCTATAAAATCATATGGTATCCATGTTATTTACCTCTATTTTTCCATCACTCATACAGAATCTAGTATGTGTGTTTGTATTTTTAAAAAATTGAACCAGTATTGGATGAGTAAATGTCATATTCATAGATTTATGGAGCTTTAAAACCAACAAGATTGTGGGAGAAAATCTTTGCCACACTCACTTCAGATAGAGCACTACTCTCCAGAATCTATAAAGAACTCAAAAAACTTTACACCAAGAAAACAAATAACCCAATCAACAAATGGGCTAAGGAAATGAACAGACACTTCACAGAAAAAGATCTGCAAGCAATCAAGAGGTACATGAAAAAATGTTCAACATTTCTAGTAATAAGAGAAATGCAAATGAAAACTACTCTAAGATTTCATCTCACCCCAATCAGAATGTCTGTTATCAAGAATACAAGCAACAGTAGGTGTTAGTGAGGATGTGGAGAAAAAGGTACACTCATACATTACTGGTGGGGTTGCAAATTAGTGCGGCCACTCTGGAAAGCAGTGTGGAGATTCCTTAGAAAACTTGGAATGGAACCACCATTTGACCCAGCTATCCCACTCCTTGGCCTATACTCAAAGGACTTAAAATCAGCATGCTACAGTGATGCAGCCACATTAATGTTCATAGTTGCTCAATTCACAATAGCTAGATTGTGGAACCAACCTAGATGCCCTTCAGTTGATGAATGGATAGAGAAACCATGGTATATATACACAAATGGAATATTACTCAGCCATAAAGAATAATAAAATTATGGCATTTGCAGGTACATTGATGGAGTTGGAGAATATCATGCTAAGTGAGATAAGCCAATCCCAAAAAACCAAAGGCTGAGTGATCTCTCTGATAAGTGGATGATGATACATAACGGGGGGCGGGGGCAGTGGAGAGGGAGGTAAGAATGGAGGAAAGATGGATTGTATAGAGGAAAAAGAGGGGTGGGGAGGTGGTGGGGGGAAGGAAAAAATAACAGAATGAGACAAACATCATTACCCTATGTACATGAATGGTTATGCAAATGGTGTGACTACTTCATGTACAACCAGAGAAACAATAATTGTACCCCATTTGTGTACAATGAATCAAAATTTCAAAAAATAAAAATAAACCCAACAGGATCTTATCAGTAATCTTGAATTTAGTTTCTTCATTTTATAATGAGAAATATAAAATCAAAAGAGGTAAATGTTTTATCTGCGGTGTCTACTAGGCTCTTAACCATATAGACTACTTGATGCAAAGGGGATACCATTCCTTATTATAATAAGGTTTATACTCAGGTATTTAGAATTAATCTAGTAAAATTCTCCGTGAATTTTTTTTTTTTTTTTTTTTTTTTTTTGTTATCTATGTGAGAAATGTTTACTTTTGTTAAGAAGAAAGGTAGGGAAGAAAAATAAGAAGAGTATATTATAATAAAAACATGTTCAACTTCACTGATGCTTACGGAAATGCAAATCAAAACCACAATGAGATAGCACCTCACAGTCATTAGGATGGCTGTCTGAAAAATAAAAAATAACAAGTATGAACAAGAATATAGAAAAATAGGAACCTATGTGCATTGTTGGTGGGAATGTAAAAAGATACAGCTGCCTTGGAAAACAGTATGGTAATTCCTCAATAAATTTAAACTAGAATTACTATATAATCCAACAGTACTACTTCTGGGTATATCCCCAAAAGAAATAAAAGGAGCATCTTGGAGAGATTTGAGTGTCTGTGTTTGCAGTAGCATTATTCACAATGGCCGGAAAGTAGAAGCCAGATGTCCATCCATGGATAAATTGGTAAACAAAATGTGGTATTTTCATACAATGAAGTTGTTTAAAAAAGGAAACGTAGGTGACATATACCTGTGATTCCAGGACTCCGGGCTGAAGTATATGAGGATCACAACAGGTTCAAGGCCAACCTGGGCAACTTGGCAAGAACCTGTGGGTGTAGCTCATAGCTTACTCGTAAAGTGCCCCTGCATTCTATCCCCAGTACCTGAAAAAAAAAAAAAAAAAAAGGGAAATTCTGACATAACATAACATGCATGAATCCTGAGGATACTTATAAGTGAGGAAAACAGTCACAAAAGATAATTTCTTTTTTTGTTGTTTTTGGTACCAGGGATTGAACCCAGGGTTCACTGAGTTACATCCCTAGTCCTTTTTATTTTTCATTTTGAAACAGGGTCTCACTAAGTTGCTCAGGGCCTCACTAAGTTCCTGAGGCTGGCTTTCGAACCTGTATTCCTCCTGCCTCAGGCTTCCAAGTCACTGGGATTACAGGCATGTGCCACCATGCCCAAAACAAAAAGAAAAGTTCCATATGATTCAATTTAATGTGGTACTTACTATAATCAAATTCATAGAGACTAAAAATAGAATGGTGATTGCTAGGATTAGAGGTGGGAGAGAATGGGGATTTTTTTTTTTAATGATTATTGTTTCTGTTCTGCAAGAAAAAAGAAATCTGGAGATTGGTTATACAACAGGGTAGATGTACACAACACTATTAAACTGTATGCTTTAAAATGATTAAGATGGTAAATTTTATGTGTATCTTATTAAAATTTTAATTTTTTTTTTTTTTTTTTTTTTTTGGTACTCTGGGGATTGAACCCAGGGCACCCTAGTTCTGAGCTATGTCTCTAACCATCCCCAATCCTTTTTATTTTATTTATTTTTATATATTTTTAGTTGTAGATGGACACAATACCTTTATTTTATTTATTTTTATGTGGTACTGAGGATTGAACCCAGGGCCTCACATGTGCTAGGCAAGCACTCTACCACTGAGCTAAACCCCCAGCCCTTTAATTATTTTTGAAACAGTCTGCTAAATTACTGAGGCTGACCTTGAACTTGTGATCCTCCTGCCTCAGCTTCCCAAGTCCTTGGGTTTACAGGCACTACCATGTTCAGCAAATTTGTAAAAATTTATTCAGGCATGGTGGCTCATGCCTGTAATTCCACCTACCCCAGAGATTTAGGCAGGAGGATCCCAAGTTAAGGGTAGCCTCTGTAATTTAGTAAGACCCAATCTGAAAATTAAAAAAATAAATAAATAAAAAGGACTGGAGATGTAGCTCAGTGATAGAATGTCCCTGGGTTCAACCCCTTAGTACTATTAAATTTTTTTTAAAAATTGTAGAAAAGTATAAAATTATCATAATAGGCAACATATCACTTGTTTTGTCTCCAGTCTTTTCTGTTATGTGTTGTGTCAGTATGCTTATATTAACTTACTCAGTAGATCATATTCATGTACCTTAAATGCTTCTACATTGAGATAGTTTGGGTAATCACATATCAAATTCAGAATAAGACTTGATCTCTTTCCTTGGTGCTCTGGACTCCTAATCACAGTGGTTTCATTAAGAATCATATCACATATTCTTTCTTCTTAGGAATCCAATACTTTGAGAAATAAGAAAAGCTCTCGCCGAGTCAGCTTTGCAGATACTATAAAGTAAGTTTTCATGAAAGAAAGAATTAAAATGTTATTGGTAATGCTTTGTTTGTATGTCAAATCGAAAATGTTAGAATGATTTGGATAATCTGTTTTTTATTATGTATTAGAGAATGGTTACTTAAAAGATTCTTATTCAGCATTATATTTAAAAGAGAAACTTTGAGAACATTCTCTTAAAGTCAGGATCAAAACAATGATATCCACTTTTACCACTGTTGTTTAACATTGTTTTGGAGGTCCTAATCAAAAATAATAGAGAAAGTAATTAGGGTATTATATATTAGAAATATTAGGGTAAACCTATTGCCTTTTGTAGATTAAGTGATTTTATATTAGGAAAATCCAATAAAATCAACTGAAAGGTACTATAGAAATAAGTAGCAGGATACAAAATTAATATATGGAAATCAATATCTTTTATTCTATAATGTTCTGTTGCTATTATTTTACTGTAATTTATTTTATTTTATTTTTACCTTGCTGGGAATTGAACCCAGGACAAATGCTCTACCATTGAGCAAAATCTGCAACCCCACTGTAATTCTTAGGCATAGCGTTTTCATTATTATTTTCTTAATATTCAGCAGTGTATTCATATTTTCTCTTTGATTCAAGAGGAATCAAAGTTGTTTATTTTTATTTTATTTTTTAATTTTTTTATAGTGCTAAGGATTGGACCAAGGGCCTCACACTTGCTAGGCAAGTGCTGTACCACTGAGAGCTACACTCCTAGTTCCCCAATAGCTTTTTTGTTTTGTTTGTTTAATGTAGAACTGAAAAATTTCTAGGTGATAGGGGCATTTTGTTATTCATTTTTAGTTATTTTATAGGCAGAGAATGTTAATCCATATTATTTTTATTTCTGTAGAAATTCTCTAAAGAAATTCCGGGTGCACTAGTGTATGATTGTAATCCCAGTAACTCAGAGGCTGGGGCAGGAGGATTTCAAGTTCGAGGCCAGCCTCAGCAACTTAGCATGATCCTGTCTCAAAATACCCCAGTATCCACTGCCCCCGCAAAAAAAAAAAAAAAAAAAAAAAAAAAATGTTTTCTTGAACATAACAAACTTTTGTAAATGAGCCATAGGTACTTGAAAAATCAGTATATTTTGTGTTTTCAGTGTGTACAGGTTGAGATATAAAATTATATTCACATTACAAATTCCTATTGGGTCCTCTATAATCTTAATTTAATTGCTTTACTTTTGCATGAATTATGAGAAAGGAACTCGGTTTCATTCTTAGTGTATATCTCTCTGTATTTCCAATAACTTTTTTGTTTGTTTGTACTGGGGAATGAACCCAGAGGAAAGAACTTTACCACTGAGCCACATCCCCAGCCCTTTTATTTTTTATTTTGAGACAGGGTCTCTCTGAGTTGTGTAGGGCCTCACTGAATTGCTGATGCTGATCTGAAACTTGCAGTCCTCTTGCCTCTACCTCCCAAGTCACTGGGATTACTGGTGTACACCACTGTACCACCATACTCAACATCAAGGCAAGTGTTGGTGTCATCTCACTGGTGCAGGTGCCATTTCTGGGCAAGTGTTTCCATTGAGAACTTCTTGTATGAATTGCTTCAGTCTTTACTGGGGATTGAATTTAGGGGCACTCTACCACTGAGCTATATCCCTAGCCTATTTTATATTTTATTTAGAGACAGGATCTCACTGAGTTGCTTAGTACCTCACCATTGCTGATATTCTTGCCTCAGACTCCTGAACTTCTGGAATTATAACCTTCACCACAGTGCCCAGCTTACTTCAGTCTTAGTGTGAACATGGGGTACATATAGAACTATAAGGAATTTCTTGTGGGGTGTTTAGAAAGTCCTTGAGATGGTACTTATCTGAGATAGGCCGGCTTGAGTTCTTTCCCTTTTCCCAGCTCCAGTTTTGTCTCAGTCTAACAAAATGATTTCATCTTGGTGTCAGTAATTTCTATAAATTGTAGCATTCATCTCATTTAATGAATGAGAAAACCAAGGCTTAGAATATGTAACTTGCCCAAGTTCCTATACCTATCAATGGGAAGGGCTCAGACCTTAGATTGTTTTATCTCAAGTATTAATCATCATGTTGTAATGTCTTCTATTATATTTTTTCACATTGTTGGTATTTTCTTTTTCCTCTGGTACCCTATTGTTTGTAGAATTAGATTGTAGTGAATTTTCTAGATCTATCTCATTGGTATTGCAATGCTTTTACTTTTTTTTTTTTTTTTTGCGGTGCTAGGATTTGAACTCGGGGCCTTATGCTTGTGAGGCAAGCACTCTACTAACTGAGCTATCTCCCCAGCCCCGCAATGCTTTTACTTTTAATCTGTTTTTCAGATTTGCTCTTTGTTATTCATGCCTACCTGATTATTCTGCTGCTTGTTTGTTTCCTTTGTTTTATGAATTTGGCTACTAAAATATATGTTCCCAAAAGTCAGTAATGTACTTTTGAGAAAGGAACTTTTGTCTCTTTTGAATCAACAGAGAACTTCTGTGCCTAAGGTATGATTGTTCCTCCTTTAGGCCCATATAATACAGATACATTTTTTAAAAATCAGTATTTTCTAGTCAAATCAGAAGGAACCTTAGGAAGAAAAGAGTCTGAATTTTTCGTTTTATAAATGAGTCAATTAAAGTCACAGAGGTGATTTGATACTCCCAAGGTAATATATAGGTAGTATACAGTTAATACTGTATAATTTATTTATTGATTCCTGGTTCATTGCTTTTTCTAATGCTTCTGTTTGCCTTTTCTAAACATTGCTAAACCGATTCCACTGTTTCTTTGGAAATAATCTAGTCTCCATACTTTTATAAAATGGCTCTGGGATATTAGAATTTCAAACTCAAAACCAGAAAACCTGGAACAAGTACTGGCTTCATTACTAAATAGCCCCAGTTTCCTTCTTTTTAGGCTGGAAATAATAATCCTTACATATCTCATAGTGTTTTTGCATGGCCAAAATAAGACAGTGTATGTTATTGCAGATAGTGTCAAAAGTATTACTAAACAATGTAATTCCCACCTAACTTAATTGTTAGAATTAACATATATTCCCCATTACTTTGTTACAGTTTCTTACAGCACATGAACACTCTGTCATGTGAATGAATTTCAGATCCTGAGAGTTGAATTGTAAAAATTATAGTCTGTTTTTTGCTACTTAAACAGACTGCTTGAAACTGGATAATTAGTAAAGAGATTCACTTTGGCTCATAGTTGTAGAAGTCTAAGAGCATAGCATTGGTATCTCCTTGACTTTTGGTGAGGGTCTCATGGCAGAAGGACGGAGGCATTAGCAGAAGAGAACTCAGGTGTAAGAGAGAGATATAGAAAGTGTCAGTTTCACTTCATAAGAACCTGCTTTGACCATAACTAACCCACCATCAAGGAAGCTATATTAATCCCTTTGTGAGATCCCCATGTCTTTCTTACTTTAAAGATCTGACACCTCTCAACACCATTACATTGGGAACCAAGCTTCAGCATGAATTTTGGTGAAGATAAATCATATTCAAATCATAACAGAGGCTGTTGTTTTGAACTAAACGTCCTGGATAATAGATCAAACTGAAAATCAAAATAGGATCACTCATACTAAATTTTCATATCACCAAACCAAAACCAAGTTGTTACCTGACTTTCCAAGAAATCAGGAAAGGCAAAAAAGTAAAATTTCCCAATCAGGCCAGTTTCAATCAGTATGGTAATGAAATTCCCTCTGCTTTAATCCTTACCCCAGCCCCCCAAATAACCTGAAGTAATCTGATATTAACTAGTCAGTTATTTCTCTTTGTTCTATCTTCCTGTCTTAGCCTTGTTATAAGGAAAGTGACTTTGAAATAACTAATCCATTTTTTGTTCTTTGTTTCTGCTTTCTGCAGCCCTTTTCTCTCTGCTCTGCCCATTTTATGAAATGAAATGTTGCCTGACTGTAGAATTGTAAATAAAGCTAATTAAAATCTTTAAATTTGCCATATTTTTGGGTACCTGTTTATGTTGATGATGTTTAATATTGGGTAAACCACTGAAATGAGCTCGATGACTAGATGATGATGGTGGTGGTGGTGGTGGTGGTGGTGGTGGTGGTGGTGGTGATGGTGATGATGATTTTTGGTACTGGGGAATGAATCTAGTGGTGATTAACCACTGAGCAACATCCCCAGCCCTTTTTTGTATTTTATTTAGAGACAGGATCTCACTGAGTTACTTAGTGCCTTGCTAAGTTGCTGAGTCTGGCTTTGAACTCTTGATCCTCCTTGCTTTAGCCTCCTGAGCCACTGGGATTACAGGCATGTGTCACCTCACCTGGCAAGATAATTATTTCTATGAAAATTATATTGAATGTCCAGGGAAAATTTGGTAAAGATGGATTTATTTTTAAAAATACTTTTGGGTTGGGAGTTAGCTTGGGATAGAGCACTTGCCTAGCATGTACAAGGCCCTGGTTTCAATCCCCAGTACTAGGGGTGGAAAAGATTTCAAATTTGGCATGGATGAGACAACTATAAAGATAGGGAAGCAATTGAGGAAGATGATGTAGAAGAATTCTGTTTACATTATTTTGCAAGTTTCTTTCAGTGTGTATTCTCCTTTATTAATGTACTAAAACTGCATCATTAGATCTATAGTCAAAGATGTCAAGTTGATCTAAGAAATACAAATTAAAATTCATTTATATGTTTTAATTGCCCAACTTCTAATTCTGCTCATGGAGTAAAAAGTTACTGTTTTATTGTAAAATAGTTGAAGAAAAAATATGTCAAAATAACTTTGTAGTTATGAGCTTAGACTTTGAAGCCATATTTGAACTTGCATTTTGGGTCTTCCACTTATCAATTATATGGCTTTATGAGTTGTTTAAACTTTATGACCTGTAGTATCTACATCTGCAAAATATAGTCGTAATCATTATAGACATTAAAAATGCATGTGGGGACTGCGGTTGTGGCTCAGGGGTAGAGCGCTTGCCTAACCCACATGAGGCCCTGGGTTCAATCCTCAGCACTACATAATAAAAAGCAAAATAAAGGTATTGTATCTACCTACAGCTAAAAAAAGGATTTTTTTTTTTTTTTTCGGTGCGGGGGTTCTAGGGCTTTGTGCTTGCAAAGCAAGCACTCTACCGACTGAGCTATCTCCCCAGCCCAAGAATATTTAATTTAAAAAAAATGCATGTGGAGACCTGGGGAGATATAGCTCAGTGGTAGAGTGCCTGCCAAGCATGCATGAGGCCCTGGGTTCAATCCCTAGTACTGAAGAAGAGCAAAAACAAAAACATGTAGAGCTGGAGACGTAACTCAGTGGCAGAGTGCTTGCCTAGCATGTGCAAAGCCCTAGCTAGGTTCAGTTCCTGGTACCACAAAAATAAACAATAACCAAAAATAAAAAATAAAAAAAAAGTGCTTATAAAGGACATAACAGCCAAGCATGGTGGCGCAGGCCTATAATCCCAGTGGAATGGGAGGCTGAGGCAGGAGGATCTCGAGTTCAAAACCAACTTCTGCAAAAGTGAGGTGCTAAGCAATTCAGTGAGACTCATTCTCTAAATAAAATAGAAAATAGGGTGGGATGTGGCTCAGTGGTTGAATGCCCCTGAGTTTAATACCTGGTACCGCTGCCTCCCCCACCAAAAAAAGAATATAACACAGTGCCTAACAAAGTCTGCATCCAACCTGTGTATGGCATTATTTTTAATATTTTTTAAGTTGTAGATGAACACATTACCTTTATTTTATTTATTTTTATGTGGTTCTGAGGATTGAATCTAGTGCCTCACACATGCTAGGCAAGTGCTCTACCACTGAACTACAACCCCAACTCCTATGTACTGCATTTTTATAACAAATAAAATAATATTTCTAATTAAGAATAGCTTCTGTATAATGAACAATATATTAGCAGAATTAGCATTAGAATGAACTGGCCAGGTTCTTTAAGATATCAAATGTTCCATGAAGGTTATTCTTAATTATGCCAATGTAAAGGGGATCCCTTCCTTCTGAGTCTATGCTTCCTTATCTGAACTGTTAACAAAAGTCAGTGAAATAATGTTTATAATCATTGTTCTTACTCTGTACCTACAATGGTAGTTATTTGAGGCCATGGATCATGTGTTTATATCCCAGACTGTAGTGTAATACTAGGCATATAGTGAGTGCTTATTAAATCTTTGTTAAATAAAATGAGTATTTTAGGTTATTAGGAGGGATAAAATAATGATTTTATCAGAGTTCATTAAAAAAAAACAAAACATAATTTTGCCAGGTGCAGTGCTGTATGCCTGTAATCACAACATCTTGGGAGGCTGAAACTGGAGGATTGCAAGTTCAAAACCATCCTTAGTAATTTAGCAAAGTCCTAAGCATCTTAGTGAGACCCTGTCTCAAAATAAAAAATAGAAAGGATTGGGGATGTGGCTCAGTGGTTAAGCACTGCTGGGATCAACCCCTGGTATAAGAAAAAAAAAAAAAAAAGCATGATTTAATGTGGTAAGCTAATTTTTTCATTTGAAATATTAATAGTATATGGTACAGCAAAGAGAGGTCCAAATCAAAGTATTTTCTCTCTCTTTTCATTTTTAAAGTATTATTTTTGGGGTGAGGGTGTAGCCATGTGGTAGAATGCTTTCCTACCATTTGTGAAGCCCTGGGTCAGTCACAAAAAAGTATTATCTTTACCTAACTCAAAACAAACTATAGGGCTGGGATGATAGCTCAGTTGGTAGAGTGCTTACCTCGCAAGCACAAGGCCCTGGGTTCAATTCCCAGCACCACAAAAAACAAAAACAAAAAAAACTACAAGTGAATACCAACAGATTCTAATTAAAAATCAAATATTTTTAGTAATTTTTATTTTTCTCTTCTAGGGTCTTCCAGACAGAGTCTCATATGAAATTAGTGAGAAAGTCAGAAATTATAGGTAAATATGTTACTGCAGCCCCTGCTAATCTGTTTTCTTTAAAATTTTACTGTGTTTATCTAACTGATAGTCAATATAATTTATTGTCTTACTGTTTAAAAAATATACCTCAAATCTGGGCATGGTGGCACCCACCTGTAAATCCCAGGTTACAGGTGAGACTGAAGTCAGGATTCGGAGTTCACAGTTAAGCTTGGGGAATGTAGCAATACTCTGTCTCAAAAAAATAAAGTGTACTTTGAGTTATGGGACAGAAAAGTAGGGCAGATAATCAGTAACTTCTTTTAAAATTATTGTTAATATCCTTATATAAGCTGGACATGGTGGTGCATGCCTGTAATCCCAGCAGCTCAGGAGGCTGAGGCAGAAGGATCACAAGTTCAAAGCTAGCCTCAGCAACTTATCGAGGCCCTAAGCAACTCAGCAAGACCCTGTCTCTAAATAAAATATAAAAAAGGGCTGGGGATGTGGCTCAGTGGTTAAGTGCCCCTGGGTTCAATTCCCGGTACCAAAAAAAAATTCCTTCTATAATTTTTCTAATGCTTTATCACTATATCTTTGAACAATTTTATTTTATTTTTAGAAACAGAAGCAGGAGAAAATGTTCTGTGTATTCAGTAAGTAAGACATTTAAAATTACATCTAAAAAGTTGTTTATTTTTATTAAATGAAGCCTCTTAAAATTAATATTCTTTTGCTTTTTATTTTTTATCCCTTTTGTGAAATACTTAAGATTAATTGAAAAATAAAATACTTTGCAGAGTTTAGTATATTCATTGCTGTATCTGATAAAAATGTCTGGTATATAACTTGGTTTTAATATAGTGATGAAATATACTACTTTTATTTATAAACCCGTGATTTAAGTAGCTAGTACAAAACATTAAATACTAAGTCTTAGATTTTTTTGTGTTTAGTCTTTCTTGTGGTAGGAATATGAGTTCAGTATGTGTTATCCAAGATGCTTGGAACCATAAGTGTTTCAGATTTTACTGGTTGAGTGTAGACTTTACTGGTGGAGTATCCCCACCAGTAAAAATCTGAACTCTGAAATGCTCCAAAATCTAAAACTTTTTGAGCATCACATGAAAAAGTTCCAGATTTCAGATTAGGGATGCTTTCCATATTTGTAGAAAAGTAAATAAACTTTGGAACAAATGAAAAGATGCTTATTTTACTTATAAGACAAATACAAATGAAGACTATATTGAAATATTTCTTTTTATCACACCAGTTAAGGATATAGTTAAAAGTTACTCATTGCTAGTGAGAGTATAAATTATAAAGGCAATTTGGCAATATCAATAATAATTTTAAGTGCACATGCTCTTTTATCAGTAATTTCATGTCTGGAAATTTATCTTACCCATATACTTAAAAATATTTGAAATGAAGAATAAATAAGGTTATTTACTATAGCCTTTATCATAATAACATTTTCCATGTAATTGATTAATGTGGCCAAACTTGGTGGTGCAAGCCTGTAATTCCAGCAGCTCTGTAGGCTAAAGCGAAGAGATTACAGTTCAAGGCCAGCTTCAGCAACTTAGGGAGACCCTGTCTCAAAATAAAATAAAAAGGGCTGGGAGTGTGATTCAGTGCTAGAGGGCCTCTGGGTTCAATCCAAGCATACACCCTGCTCCCACAAACTGATTATTGTGCAGCTAGAGAAAAGACAATTATATAGTAAATAGAAAAATCTGTAAGTCATCTTATTCAGGAGAAAAAGCAAGATGCAAAACAGTACATAGTATATCACCACTTGTATAAAAGGAATGAAGAAAAGCTTATATGTGGATATATTTATTCATGTGTGCACATATATACAATGTACATGTATTAATTTTACACATTCATAAAATATCTCTGGAAAAAAACTAGTAAGATTGTTTGCCTACAGAGAAGAAAACCTTGTAAGAGAATACATACTGGTTTTGTGGTTTATTAATTTTTTAAATTGTTAAAGATATGGAAGTAATAATCATGGTTTCAGAATGGTACAAAAGAGCAAAAAGTGAAAAGTAAAAATTATTCTTATCCTTAGCTGATCTACTCCTCACAGATAACTGCTGTTATTATTTTGGGTGTCCCTGAGAAATTTTCTATATTATATCAAAGTACATGTTTATCTTTAGCTTTTTAAAAGCAAGACAAAAATGGAACCACTAAATAGTTTGTTATTTCCATTTTGTTGCATAAAGATCTCAGTCTAAGAGTTTCCTAAGTCTTATCAGGGCAGCATGTGATTCATTTTAGGGATGAAAGGAATCTGTCCCACATTGTGAATAAAATTATGATGCAAATTTGAAAAAAAAAAAAAAAAAAGATCTCAGTCTATTACAGTCTTGTGTATCTGAACCAACAGTTAGCTTCATATTGGCAAACCCTTTGGTTGTTTCCTTTTATTTATTTTTAAGGCTAAAGGTTTAGAAAATAAATTGCTTTACGGATCATTCTGTATTTTTTAATAATCAAACAGCATGTATTAAGCGTATTTTAATAGTATTTTTGATTTAACAAACCATTAAGACCATTCTGAAAAGTCCTTTGTCTTATAGTTTTTTTCAGCCACTATTAGATGAGTCATTTTTTAAGAGTGTAATTTTCTGCTAGTACTCTATGAAAACCTTTCACCTTGCCCAATCTTTTTACTCTTCTGATTCTTGTTAATTGTTTGGGGGAACAGATTACAAAAGTGCCTTTTAATTTTTTTTTTTTTTTTTTTTTTTAGGAATAAGAATTCAGAAGATAATTATTGTGAGATTACTGGTGAGTATGACCAGAGTACCTTTCTTGTAATATACCTTTCTCTTAATCCAGATTTCTTGATAAGTAATAACTACAAGAAACATGGAAAAATATAAAGAGAACTTTGTACTTTACACAGATTTTTCTATTTAAAATTTCATAAACATGCTATGATTTCTCTCAAATGTGCTGTTCCTCCTGTTTTTCCTTTCTTGAACTCCTGCTCACTCAGCCATTCACTCAAGTTAGGAACCATTTTGAACTCTTCCTTCATTCCCCATATCCAGCAGTCCCTACTTTCCATAAATTCTGTCTCCTAAGTATCTTGCCAATCTGGCAAATTTTGTCTTGTTTTACTACCACTCCTTTTAATTCAAGTCCTTGTTATTTTCTTTTGGGCTATTATATTTAATTTTCCCCCGCTATAGTATGGCATTGAACCCAGGGAGCATTCTACCTCTGAGCTACATCCCCAGCCCTTTTTAAAATTTATTTTGAGGACTGGGGTTGTGGCTCAGTGGTAGAGTGCTTGCCTAGCATGCATGAGTCCCTGGGTTCAATCCTCAGCACCACATAAAAATAAAGTAAAGGTACTGTGTCCACCTACAGCTAAAACAAAATTTAAAAAAAAAATTATTTTGAGATAGGGTCTCACTGAATTGCCCAGACTGACCTTGAACTTTTGATCCTCTAGCTTTAGCCTTCAAAATATTTGAAATTATAGGCATGTACCACTGCATGTACTTAATTTCTTATCCTTCCAATCCATTCTCTATATTTCTAAACATTATTAAGTTAACTTATAGCTTAAAACGTAAAATACTTTTTTACTTACAAGATAAAACCCACACCCTCAGCACTGACTTAGAAAGTCCTTTATAATTTTTCCTGTCTTCTTTTCCAGTCTTATCCCCTGGCTTTATAGGTAACCTGTGCTCTTAGCCCATTGATGAGTTATTTGCAATTCTTTATATGGACTTTTTTTCTGCCCCTATGTACTTAATAAATACTGTTTTCTCCATCTGAGTATTATTTCTACTTCAATTTACCTGTCAGTCTTCTCAATTTTTCACTTACTTAGCTTTTCACTTAACTTCAGTGATATTCAGAGTAGCCAGTCTACAAATTGTCCACAATAGAAAAGGGATTTGTACCATAATGTAAATTATAAATTAATTAGTTCGGCTAACAGATTTTTCTTAGTAAGGCTTTTTTTTTTTTTTTGTACTAGGGATTGACCCAGGGATGCTTAACCACTGAGCCACATCCCCAGCCCTTTTTATTTTTTTTATTTTAAGAGAGGGTTCACTAAGTTGCTTAGGGCTTCACTAAGTTGCTGAGACTGACTTTGAACTTGGGATCTTCCTGCTTCAACCTCCTGAGCTTCTGGGATTACTGCTGTGAGCCACTGCACCCAACTGTAGGGCCTTCTTCAAGAAGCTCCTTATCAAGAATTGGTAATAAGCAGTTCATAGACTGGCATTATACTTCAAGTTGCAGTGGCTCAAATCTTTTCTAACAGAATCATGGAGTGAACCACTAAGTTCTATGCTCCTATGATACCACTTTTTTCACATAGTATTTTAGGTACTTACCTTGGATTTTTAGATTTTAAACTACTGGCTCTTCAAGGGTAGACATTTTTTCTTGTTCTTCTTTGTGCCTTATAGGTAATTGAGAGGTTTTTTTGCATGTGGTAGGTCTGAATCAATAATTGTTGAATAAATGAATGGAAGCCTGATAGAAATAAGGCTTTTACTAAAAGGCCTATAATTACTTCATCATATGTACTAAAGATTGTCATAAACATACATGATGCATAAATGTATTTTGTGGTTTAATATAGCATCTTCAGTCCTTTATTTCCAGAGTCCAGTTTGATACCTAAATCTATATTATATCTCAGTTCTAAAATATCTTGAGTCTAATTTTTTTCCCATTTTCACTCTTATCCTAACATAAACACTTACCATGTTATATCTGAATTATTGCAGTAGTTTTCTCAGTGATTCATTCTGTCTTGACTCTACTTTTCTTCCTTGTTTTTTATTACTTTTCTAAAATCTATGTATTATATTTAGTAATAGATTATTTTTATCAAATGCATATCTCATCATGAGAACATTTGAATTCCTTAACATTGACTAAAAGACCCTTTAAATCTTACCCTTTATTTCTCAGTAATCTGTTTCTCTCTTTGAACAGAGAAGTAAAAAAAAAAAAAAAGTAGTAGTTTAAGTTTTCCACCTTCTATTAAAATTGCCACATTCTAAAAACATTTTGTTCAAATGGAAGATACAGTAATACTGATATCTTACATAACAGAAGACAGTTAGGGATTACAGGCATAGGTTAATAGTTGAGCACTTACCTAGCATATATGAAGGCTTCAGTTTATAGCACTGCCATAAAAAAGAGACAAAAGTTTTAATGAAATTTTATTTGTAAGTCTTTATGAAGAGCTTATACCTGATAAATACTTGTCACTAATGAAGGACCTAAGAAAAGGGAAATTTGACTGCTATTGATAATATATTTTTTCTGACTACAATTTTTTTTCTTTTTTCTCAATAGGAATGAATACCTTGCTTTGTGCTCCCATTCAGACCCAGATGCAACAAAGAGAGGTATGAATTCATGCAAGTAACTTCACATTTTAATCTCCATAGTTAAAACACAAATAATGGTAATGGAGTGACTGAGGGATGACTTATGAAAATGAAAGCCACAGACTGGGAAAACTTCCTGTCTTTCCATTAACTAAGAATAGTTAATCACTGCACGACACCCCTCCCACCCCCACCCCCCCACCCGCCACCCTGCTTTCTTTTTGTAAGTAGGGATTGAACCCAGGGGGTTGAGCCACATCCTCAACCCTTTTTTATTTTTTTATTTTGAGACATGTTTTCACTGAGTTGCTTATGACCTCACTAAGTTGCTGAGGCTGGCCTCAGACTTGAAATCCTCCTGCCTCAGCCTTCTGAGTCACCAGGATTATAGGTGTGCACCACTGTGCCAAGCTAACTTTGAATTTTTAGTTTTCTGAAACACTAAAATATAAATTATTCAGATTTTAGAAAACATTTTAACAACAAATCTTGTACAACATACCACACCATTGATTCAAACACACCAGTATCATGAAACCATCACTGAGAATTGTTTATTTGGAACATGTTGTACATTACTTTTATAAAAATTTACATTTGGTCTGATATCATTTTTTTTTTTTAATTATAGTTTCCAATTATAGAACACAACCATGAAGGGAAACATGGAGGTGACGAGACAGTTATCTTTTCAGATGAAAACCGGATGGACCTTACAGCAAGTCACACTGTGATGATTACCAAAGGCCTTTTAGACTGTACCAAAAGTGAAAAGCCTACCAAGATAGATACCAAGTCCTTTCTGGCAAACTTAAAGCACAATGCTGAGGATTCAAGAATAAAAAACGAATTATCAATGGATCAAAGCACTTCGTCAGAAAAGAAAATAAATTCCAGCGATTTTATAAAAAGATTGAAAACAGGAAAATATAGTGTTTCTCCTACAGGACCCGATAAAGAAAATTCTGAGATACTTATTTATCCCAAAGAATCAAATTCTGCCTCTTCTACACACCAAATGCATGTACCTTTTAAGGTTGATAAAAATAGTAGTAATATTACTAGAATCTTCCAAGAACAAGATGAGGGTATGGATTTTACCCAGTGTCATACAGCGAATATTCAGACTCTGGCAACCAGTGAGGCCAACTTAAGAGCATTGAAAGGTGATATTACAATTTATGGCAATGACTGTATGGACTTGACAGTTAACCACACTGTACAGATTTTACCCTCAGCAGATAATTTATCCGAAAAAGAAAATCAAACTCAGAATGTGGAACTGGATGTTACAACAGTTTGTGAAGCTCCCGGAAAGGAAACATTCTTTCAAAATAAAATTAATGCTATTGTTCAAGATTCCTTAAACCCTCAAGACAAAATACATATTACCAGAAGTCATATCATAGAGTCAGACACTCAAACAGTCATACAGATCCCTAATCAGGATGCCAGGACATTGACCATGATTCCAGAATCTATATATTGTAGTCCAGGTATTCAAGGTTATAAGACAGTTTTTTATTCTAGTCATAATGATGCCATGGAACTAACCAAGTGCCTGTCAAGTTTGAGAGAGGAGAAAGATTTGCTGAAGCATGATGGTAATTCTAAAATGTGTCCCAATCCAGATGGTATCCCTCTTCTCATAGAGAAAACTATTTGTTCAGGAGAAGATAGCATGGACATTACCAAGAGTCACACAGTTGCAATAGATAACCAAATTTTTAAGCAAGATCAGGCACATGTACAGATAGCAACTGCATCAATATCTGAGAAAGATATGATGCTCCAGCATCACATAACTGTGTCAGAAGAGGAGAAAATGAATGCAAGTTGTAGCTCAGTTGCTAATATATTTAATGAAAGACAGAGTCTGACAAAGCCTTTATCTGTTTCATTTACTGACCAAAAGACTGAACTCTTAGGAAGTGAAGATACGAATTTGACCAGAAGTCACGCAAGTAACTTAGGATGTCATGCTCCTCTTGCATCTTATACTCTAGTAACAAAAAATAGCAGTAAATCTCATCAAAGCAAAAGCCCTTTGGATGAATGGGAAAAAAATATAAAAAATCATATCAAACCATCCCAACAACCAAACATATCTAAAAACATCCTACCTGACATCCAAAACAAAGAAAATCATCAAATTGTGAAGTTTTTGCCCCATCTTAATAAGGATCCTCTTCCATCAACTGACTTTAATCAGGACACAGCAATAAACCATAATATAGTCTACTCTGGTGCAGTTCTTGATAAACAGGTAGTACTAGGAAATAAGAGACATACAGTTTTAAGTGAGCAGTCTTTGTTTTCTACCACAAAGCCACTGTTTGCATCAGAAGGGCAATATGCTGTGAAAAATCATGATACTGCTGAGAATAGTCACCTGGTGAAATCTATACTAGGCCAGAATTCTAAACTTCCTGAGCCACTGAGGAAAAATTCAGATGATCCCACACCTGACTGTTCTCATGACAAGATGGCTGATGGTGTACAGGAGAACCAAAGTATGGATCTAACCAAGAGCCACACTGTTGTCATTGGTTTTGGCCCTTCTGAATTACAAGAACTTAGTGAGACTAATTTAGTACACAGTACCAGCCAGCTCACAGGAGTAAATAGACAAGTCACTACAGATGTTGAAAAATGTGATAAAAGTCCTATAGAAAAAAGTGACTTATTTATATCTAGTGATAGGGATGTATTAGATGACAAAAGCATACAAAAGCCTGAATTTCAGATGGAAAAACAAAAAGTCAAAATTCATGGAAGGAGAAGTATTGGTGGGCTAAAAATTGATAAGACTATTGTATTTTCAGAGGGTGATGAGAATGATATGGATATTACCAAGAGTTACACAGTAGAAATAAAGCAAAGACCTTTATTAGATAAACTTGATTCACATTTGGCAGGAACTTCTAAAACCATTTTGTATGCATGTGGCCAGGATGACATGGAAATCACTGGAAGTCACACAACTGCCTTAGAATGTAAAACTTGCTTACCAAGTGAAAAAACTAGTGGGCCAGTGGACAAAACTGTAATGTTTGTAGATAGTCTTGATGAACTAGAAATGACGAAGTCTCACACTGTTTTCATTGATTACCAAGCACAGAAGAGAACTGTACTTCCAGACACATCTACCTTTGAACTATCTAAAAGAAAAAGCCTACGAAAACCAGAAGTGGCATCTATTGCTGAAGATGACAGGGTTTTCTTTTCGGAAAACAATGAAAGTAATCATCCAACAGCAAAATGCAGTCAGCTAACAGGACTGGATGAATGGTCTAATGTTGGTCCTATAGAAAAAGGTGTAGCAATTAAAGCTGATGATAGTGTGGAAGTGTCTAAATTAACCACTTGGGAAAATATCAATGATGTGCAAAAGCCTGGATTTGTGAATGAATATCTATCAGGTAAAAGTCAGAGAAGAAAAAGTCTTCGACTCAAAAATGACAAGACCATTGCATTTTCAGGAAATGGTAAAAGTGAGATGACTATTACCCAGAGTTGTGTGGTAGGAACAAGTAATAAAAGTGCCCTAGAAGACAAAGAAGACTTCAATTTGGTGCCTTTGACCATAACATCTAAAACTATTTCGTATTCATATGGGCATGATGACATGGAGATCACTGCAAGTCACACAACTGCCTCAGATTGTAAAACTGACTTACCAAATGAAATTACTAGGCCTATGGACAAAACTGTAATGTTTGTAGATAATTACAATGACCTGGAAGTCACCAAGTCCCATACAGTTTTCATCGATTGTCAGGCCACAGAGAAAATTCTTCAAGAGTACCCTAAATTTGGAATTGCAAGAGGAAAAAACTTGAATGTTTATTTTCCTAAGGATGATACTTATATTCAAGAAACCATTCAAAAACAAGCCTTGGATGTAGAAAATAAAATTGCTCTTTACCCTAAGCAAAAGCATCATACAGTATCCCTTAATCCTACTAGTACATTGTCTGGGAATCACAGTGAAATGGAAATCAAATTCTGTAGAACTGCTATGGATGAAGAGGTCATGGAGAAAGTTGTCGATCAGGCCTGTATATTGGAAAAGGCCAAAATTGAAAGCTGTCACTTAAGTAGTACAGATAAAAGAAATGTGGATTTTATAAGTAGTCCTGTAGCTATTTGTGAATCCATTGATAAGTCTTCCTGTTTATCAAATGTTATTTCCTCTGTCTATAATTTAAAGGGAAATATTACATCCTTAGTTGATAAAGAGAAAGCCATTGATTGCCCAGTGCAAAATGACCTTGCCTGTGCAGATAATTTAGCCAGTAAATATCACTTGGACTCGGAGGGACTGCCTCTCTCTCCTTGTTCTTTGCTAGAAAAGAAAGCTATTTGTACTGATTCCAGAGGACATTTAAACTGTGCCATGACCCTGCTCAAAGATGAAGATCAGATTAAGAAGCCTCAAAATCTATTAGCTAATCAAATGTTAGTAAATAGTCAAAATCTGGGGGAGATGACTAAACTTAATTCAAAGCGGGTATCTTTTAAGCTTCCAAAGGATCAAATGGAGGCCATTGTTGATGATATCTGTGATGTTTCTCAGCCTCATCTCTCAACCCATCAACTTCCATTAGCTCAAAACAGACAGAATGTTGTCTGTAAAACTGAAGCAATACTGTCTAAAAATGGAAATAAGAGCTTAAATTTTATTACAGAAAATTCCTCTGCACCTACATACGAAAGTGAGTCTAAAATGCTCAATAATGAGAAACAGTTTGCTATAGCCTATAAAAAAGAACTACAAGAAAATAATCAAACAGCTAAATGTAATACAGCTATCGATTTTCACAGTAACTCAAACTTGACTACACAAATCATTCAAACCTATTCCAATGCTAGAGATGCATCAGATCATATAATTATTTCTAATGCTCCATGTCTTAGTAGTATCAACCCAAATACGAATAATTCGAATGGAAAAACTGAAGAGTTTTTAGATTCTCAAACTGTTCATATACTACCTCAAGAAGAACTACTTGAATTAGGAAATAAGGCACACCATAATATGAGTATAATGCAACCTACAGAAATACATAGTATTAACATAGTCTCCACCAATGCTAAAGATAATTGGGATGAAGAAAATAAAAATCCTCCTAATGGAGCTGACACTACCTCTGTACCATTGAAAATGGTTGTTAAAGATAAAATGAGGAGATGTTCTTTGGGAATCTTTTTGCCCAGATTGCCAAACAAGAGAAATTGCAGTGTCACTGGTATTGATGACCTACAACAGATTCCAGCAGACACAACTGATTTAAATAATTTAGAAACTCAGCAAATCTCCAGCAAAGATTCAGACACTGAATCTGTTGCAGTTAACCTAAACTTAAGTCCATCTGAATATATAAATGAGGAAAATCTCCCTATATGTCCTGGTGAGATTAATTCCTCAGACACTATTAGCATAGAAATTGAAGAAAAGACTTTGATTGAGACATATCAAAAAGAGATTTTACCATCTGAAAACAAAATGGAAGGAACCTGCAATAACCAAAAAAGAACCTGGGTACAAGAAGATGATGATGTGCAGAATGAGAAAAAAATCATAAAATATGATATTAAGCTTAGTGATACTATACAAGATCAGGAGGTGAGCTCTGTCTTGACCTAAGAAATGTTATTGAGTTGGAATTCTTTTTTTTAAACTTGTGGGTGTTTTTGAATTTTAATCTTTTAAATATTTTTTTAGTTGTTGATGGACCTTTATTTATTTATTTATATGTGGTGCTGAGAATCAAACCCAGTGCCTCCTACAATGCTAGGCAAATGCTCTACCACTGAGCTACAACCCAGCCCTTGAATTTTAATCTTAGTATTAAGTCAAATACATATAGTTATGGGCCTGGAGAAGTGCTCTTGCATAGAATCTTCAAGAGTTAGTTGACTATCAGACTTTAGCATAATTTATAGTGACAAATAGCATAAAAAATAAAATGGAAAGTAGCAGAATTAACCAATGTTGAAACTGTATAATTCTAAATATTTTGTTACCTCTGGTGATTTATCAATGTTTTGTATATGAGAATCTCTTAGGAGGACACATGTAGTTTGAAAAGTCTTCAGTGTTATAAATAGTTGGGGAGTAAAAAACATTTCTATTTAAACTGCAACAAGAAAAGGGTGACTGAATTTTCTTGGATAATGAAGATACGTAGAAGCTAAGAGTCCATTTCTTTAATGGATAGGAGAATGCCCTGGTCAAGCATTTTCATGGAGAAACATTGATTTGGATAACTTGGAATAAAACCTATCATTCAAATCAAGTTTTATAGGTGGGGAAAATATTTAAAAGCTTAAACTGTTAGAAAACCACATAAATGTCAGGCAGTTGTGCATACCAGAGACTTGGGAGGTTGAGGGAGAAGGATCAGAAGCTCCAGGCCCACCTGACAACTTAGTGAGACCTGTCTCAAAATAAAAAGGACTGGGGGTGTGGCTCAATGGTAGAGTGCCCCTGAGTTCAATCCCCAACAACAAAAGAGAACCCCGTAAGTTAAGCATAGAAGATATTTGAGATGATATTGGACATGTTCAGAGTGGTATGGCTGTAGACAGAAGATATTTCAGTGGTTTCTAAGATGAGATCATGAGGAAATAGTCATGAAGTTTTGAAAAAAAATAGTAATAGAGAAATCTGAATTATATTTTATGAAAGAATTTTATATTTGTTCAATAAATATTGAGTACCTGCTATGCCCTAGGCACTATTTTAGATGCTGGGATCCCATCAGTGGGAATGTATCACAAAAATCTTTTATGAAGCTTGCATGCTAATATTTAGGTGAAGAATATATTGTCTTCAAAAAACATATGTAAGTAAGTAGGTGTAGATGATACTTTAATCTGTGAAGTCAAATGATAAAAATGGAAATGATAAAAAAGGACCAAATAATTTATTTGATGTTAGTCAAGGGTAGTCTTAAATGATGAGAAGGAAAGTACCAAGTTTTCTGTACTCAAGCCAGGGCCACGTGCATAGTCAATATTCCAGTCGTATTCTGCAATGATATAGACTTGCTGTTGGTGGCTAGTAGTTAAATAATTGGATAGGTTGACATTTAGTAGCTTTTAGGCTCTGGCTATAACATTTGAGAAGCAGTTTACAAAGTATGATGCATAGAGTTATTTACATATATTTTTAAATAACCTAAAGACCTGGGTTGCCAGTCTCATTATTTATTGAGATATTTCATATGAATTATAGGTAAATTTTTATGTTAAAAGTAGTGTTTTTGTTAGTGTTCATCACTTAGTCATTTTAAGTATAATGTCATAACTATTCTGATGATGTTTCTTAATTGTTAATTTCAGATTTTCGATCACCATACTGAAGGGGATATAGATAAAAATGTTAACAGTGTATTGATTAAAAGCCTGAACAGGACCCCATCTAGTTGCAGCAGCTCTCTGGATTCAATCAAGGCTGATGGGACCTCACTGGATTTCAGTAGTAAGATCTTTTTGAAGGCTAATTAATTATAGTCATCTGCATTCTTGACTAATTAGAAATGTATTTCATTTAGGAAATATTTGAATGTTGCATAAGCCTTTTCAGCATTATAGAGTCTAAAAGTAAAATAGTATTTAGTTTATTTTTAATTCTTAGTTATTTTAAGGAATTGAGAAGTGCTGTGGTATAGAGGAATAGAGTTTTCTTTCTTTCAAAGGCTTATAACTAGTGGGGAAACATTGAATGGAGCCTTAAAAGTATAATAGACTTTGCCATGCTAGACTGCCTTCCCAGAAACATCCCAGTAGATGGCTTCAAGATTACAAAACAACACACAAATCTGAAAGATAACAAAAATTTAAGTTCACAATTTAGATTCGACCTGTTTATCACATGAATTTGCTTTACTTCTAGCATACCGCAGTAATCAAATGGAATCACGGTTTCTCAGAGACACTATTTGTGAAGAGAACTTGAGAGAGGTATGTTAAAAATATTTCTCATTTGTAATGCACTAAGTTTCTTGTTTTTTTAAGAATTTTTAAAATTTTATTTCAAATGTACAGAAGACTAGTTTCCTTTGTTCAGGTCTCAACATTGCAATTAATTACATGAAATATCTTAGTCCACTTTTTCTTTCTATAATTGAATACCACAGTCTGGATCATTTATTTTTCATTTTATTATATTTTTCATGGTGCTGGGGATTGAACTCATGACTTTAAGCATACTCTCACTGAGCTATATCCCCAACCCAAGACTGAGTAATTTATGAAGAATAGAGATTTATTTAGCTCATAGTTCTGTAAGATGGGAAAAGCACTGGCATCAGCTCAGCATTTGGTGAGGCGGGCATTCTTGCTAATAGGCACTCTGCTGAATCCTAAAGTGGCTCAGGACATCACATGTTGAGACAGAGCAAGCTCACTAACTTGGACCTCTTTTCATCTTGTTAAGCCACTAATGCATTCATAGAGGCTCATGATCTTGTCTCTAATCTTTATTACTGTATCTCATAGGCTTCATTTCCAAATATCATTAACTTATGTAACTGAGAGAATTAAGTTTCACCATCAGTTTTGTAGGGGAAAAACACCCAGACAATAGCAAGTAGAAATGAAGACTCAATTCACATGTTTTGATTTCTCTAAATTCTATTCTTATTGAATAACCTGAAAAATAATCTTAGATAAAACCTGCTTGTGAATAGCCTGCTAATCTGGATAATTTCATGAATATTTGCAAAGTAGTTTAAGCTATTTAGAATCAAGCAATTTGGTTATACTCTAAGTAAGGTCACCATGAATGATCATGCAAACATTTTTTATTTTCTCAGAAACTTAAAGATGGAAGAATAACAATAAGGGAGTTTTTTATACTTCTTCAGGTCCACATCTTAATACAAAAACCCCGGCAGAGCAATCTCCCAGCCAAAGTAAGTATAATTTCCTGGCAAAATAATTATCTCATTAAAATATACTTATACCCTAACCCTAGATTAAGTACCTTTGTTACCTAAAAATGGAATTTTTTAAAATCATGGAATTTTTTTTTTTTTTTGTATTGGGAATTGAACCCATGGGCACTTAATTATTGAGCTACACTCTCTGCCCTCTTTGCATTTTATTTAGAGACAGGGTCTTACTACGTTGCTTAAGGCCTTGTTAAATTGCTAAAGCTGGCTTCAGACTTGTGATCCTCCTGCTTCAGCCTCCTGAGCCGCTGGGATTTCAGGCATATACCACCACACCTGGCCCAAAATTATGGATTTTGATAAGACAATTTTAATCTCTTCTTATTCTTTAACATGTTTTTTCACTTTCTCCTGATTATAAAAATAATGTGCTGGGCAGGGGAGATAGCTCAGTTGATAGAGTGTTCGCCTCACAAGCTCTAAGGCCCTGAGTTCAATCCCCAGCACCGCAAAAAAAAAAAAAAAAGTGCTTTCCCCCATTTTAAAAATACAAGTTTAACAGAATTTTTAATAAACTTTTTCAATACTAAAAATATGTGAGATCATAAAATATTTGAATCATATAATAAAAAACAATATAAATGACTAATAGAAAACTATATCACTTACATAGGAATATTTTTTCTCTGAAGTCTATCAAACCTTTTTTTTTGTTTTGTTTTGTTTTGTTTTGTTTTTGGTGGTAGAGATTAAACCTTGGGCCTCACGCCAAACACATGCTGTTCACCATTCTATCCCAAGTCTGCCAAACATTTACAAAATCATTATGTGTTAAGCCACAAAGGAAACTAACAAATTGAAAACAGTGGAGGTTTTGTAGACCACATTGTATGATCTTAATCCAATAAAATTAGAACTAACAAAAGGACTAAAATATTCTCAGCCTCTTAAGTGTGCCATTACTGGTGCACACTTGTAATCCCAGTGACTTAGTAAGCTAAGGCAAAAGGATTGCGAGTTTGAGGTCAGCCTTAGCAACTTTAGTGAGAACCTGTCTCAAAATAAAAAATTAAAAGGGCTCATAAAGCACCTCTGGGTTCTAAATACCAAAAAAAAAAAAAACACATTTCTAAGATTTGGGGTGTATCTCAGTGGTAGAGTATTTGCCTGGCATACACAAGGCCCTGAGTTTGATCCCCAGCACTACAAATAATGAAACACTTCTAGATAACTCTTGGATCAAAAAAGAAATAAAAACTGTTTAGAAAGCAAATGACATAGAATATCTAATGTCAAATCTATTGGACATAAAGCATAACTTATTTGGAAATTAAGAAGCGTGGCTGTTATAGAAAAGAATCTAAAAATAAAGATTTTTGTTGTTGTTGTGTTGGGTGTTTTTTTGGTAATAGAGGTTGATCATTTTACCACTAGGTACATCTCTAGCCCCTTTTTTTTAATTTATTTTTTTAAAGGGTGTACATAATGGGCTGGGTTTGTGGCTTAGTGGTAAAGCACTTGCCTAGCATGTATGAGGCACTGGGTTCAATTCTCAGTTCCACAAATGAATAAATTTAAAAAAAAAGGGTCCATTGACAACTAAAATTATTTTTTTTAAAAAGGGTGTACATAAAATTTTGTTGTATATTACCAATTTCCTTTCTATAAAGATGGCATTTCACATTCACCAGCAATGTATGAGGTCATTTCCCCATAGCATCACTAATAGATCATCAAGGTTTTGAATTTTCACCAATCTGATAAATAAGAAATGGTGGAGGCTGGGGAGATAGCTCAGTCGGTAGAGTGCTTGCCTTGCAAGCACAAGGCCCTGGGTTCGATCCCCAGCACCCAAAAAAAAAAAAAAAGAGATGGTATCTCATAGCTTTCATTTGCATTCTGCTTACTATAAGTGAAGTTAAATATCTTTTAAGGACCCTTTTTATATCTTTTTGTGATTTTGATGGTTTATGATGGGAATTCCTGCTCCCCATGCTATTTTTTTTATCTGTTCTAATTACTTATACATGAAAACAGAATGCACTTTGATGCATCATACACAAATGGAGTATAACTTCTCATTTGTCTGATTGTACATGATTTAGAGTTACACAGGTCATGTAATCATATATGCACATAGGGTAATAATATCAGATTCATTCTGCTATCATTCCTAACCCCATGTCCCCTCCCCTCCCTTCATTCTCCTCTCTAGTTCAAAATACCTCTATTCTCCTACGCCCCTTGTTGTGAATTAGCATCCACATATCAGAGAAAACATTCAGCCTTTGGTTCTTTGGGATTGGCTTATTTCACTTAGCATAATATTTTCCAGTTCTATCCATTTACCAGCAAATGCCATAATTTCATTCTTCTTTAAGACTGAGTAGTATTCCATTGTATAAATACACATTTTCTTAGTCCATTCATCTATTGACGGGCACCTAGGTTGGTTCCATAGTTTAGCTATTGTGATTGAGTTGCTTTAAACATTGATGTGGCTGTATCACTGTAGTATGCTGATTTTAAGTCCTTTGGGTATAAACCTAGGAGTGGGATGACTGGGTCAAATAGTGGTTCCATTCCAGTTGTTCTTAGGAATCTCAATACTGCTTTCCATAGTGTTTGTACCAATTTGCATTCCTACCAGCAGTGTATGAATACCTTTTTCCCCACATTCTTACCAACATGTATTATTGCTTGTATTCTCGATAATTTCCATTCTGAATGGAGTGAGATGGAATCTCAGTATAATTTTGATTTGCATTTCTCTAATTGCTAGAGATGTTGCAGTCCTTTTTAAGACAGAGTCTCACTAAGTAGCTAAAAGTCTTGCTAAATTGCTTAGTTTGGCCTTGAGCTTGCAATCCTCCTGCCTCAACCTCCCAAGTCACTGAATTACAGGGATGTACCACTGTGCCTGGAAAGAGAAACTTTTAATATTCACTTTAAGAAATTAGAAAATGAACAATAAAATAACCACAAAAATGTAGAAGACAGTTAATATTGGGTAAAAGGTGAAGCTAATGAAATAGATATGAAAACTGGTAGAAAAGATAAATTCAAAAACATACTGTGAGAAAATGATAAAATAAGAAAATTCCTCAAGAGCCTAATTAAGAAATAATTATCTGTTGGTTGTTGCTTATTGGTAGAGCACCTGTCTAGTATGAGTGAGGCACTGGGTTCAATTCTCAGCACCACATGTAAATAAAAAATAAAGGTCCATTGACAACTAAAGAAAAAAAGAAAAAAGAGAAAGCTAAAATATGGAAGAGTAAGTTGTACATCATGGTTAGCATGTGCAGTCACAGCTACTCAAGAAGCTAACACAGGAGGATAATGTGAGCCCACAAGTTCTGGGTTAATGTGGGCAACATAGTAAGACTTGTCTGAAACAAACAACAACAAATGGAAGATTAAGATTGAGAAAGAAGACTTGTTCACAGACTGAAAGAGAATACATTTTAAATCCATCAACTCTGACAACAAATTTTAAGACCTAAATGATTTTTAACAAATGTAAATTACCAAAATTAAGCCAAGAACTGAAAAATTAATTACCATTAAAAAGTTTATTTTTAAATTTAACATTGCAATTATCTCTAGGACCAAATGAGTACTAGCTAACTTTTAAAGAAGAAAACAGGGCTGGTGAGATAGCTCAGTTGGTAGAGTGCTTGCCTTGCAAGCACAAGGCCCTGAGTTTGATCCCCAGCACTGCAAAGAAAAAAAAAAAAAAAAAAATAGTAATCTCTCCTATCTGTGGTGGTGTATTAATTGAATATCCATTAAAAAAAATTGAACCTTGAACTTTACCTCACATTAAACACACAAATTAATTCTGTACAATTCCAAAAACACTAAGGTGACAAAATTTAAAAATTGAACTTCATCAAAACCTTTTGTGCTTTAGTCTCCAACAAAAGAACAACAACAAAAAACCCTTTGTGCTGTACATGATACAACAAGAAAGTAAAAAGACAACCCATAAGTTGAGAAAAAACATTTAGAAATCATATTTCTTAAGAGTCTTGAATCCAGAATATATAAAGAATCTTACAACTCAAAAATAAAATCTAAAAATGGTCAAATAATTTTAATAGACTTTTTTTCTAGAAAGATATGCAAATGGTAAATAAGTACATGAAACTATGTTCAGCATCTTTAGCTGTTAGGACATGCAAATGAAAAGCACGGGAGCTACCAGTTCAAATTCCCTAGGGTGTTTATAATCACAAAGAAAATAGCAAGTGTTGACAAGAATGTGGAGAAATTGGGGGGCTTTGGTTGTTGCTCAGTAGTGGAATGCTTGCCTAGCATGTGTGAGGCACTGGGTTTGATTCTCAGCAATATATATATATTATATATATATATATTTATTTATTTATTTATATTATTTATATATATATATTTATACATATTCATATATATTATATATATTTTATATATATATGAATAAAATAAAGGTAAATCAACATCTAAAAAAATTTTTTTTAAATGTGGAGAGACTGGAACCTTCATACAGTGCTGGTGGAAACGTGAAATGATGCACTTTGGAAGACAGTTTGGTAGTTCCTCCAAAAGTTAAACAGAATAGGATATAGCAATTCCACTTCTAGGTATACACCCAAAGAAATGAATACATATGTCTACATAAAAAGTTGTAAATGAATGTTCATTTAGTGTTTACCTTGGGTTGGGTAGGGTTGGGAGAACAGGGAGTGATAGCTAATAGTTAAAGGGTTTCTTTAGGGGGAAAGAAATTACTCCAAAATAAAATAATGGTTGATGGTTGCACGACCTTATGAACACATTTTAAAAATCATTTCATTGAATATTTAAGTGAGTGAATTGTGTGATGTGTGAATTTTATCTCAATAAATTTGTTTAGAAAAAAATAATCAATTCCAGGAGATTGTATGTGAAACTGAGAGGATGTGCTCACCTCATTTAGGCTTCAGCCTCTATTTTTATCACCTTAGCTATCCCTTCCACTAGTAATCTCTTGCCTCAGCTAATAGATAGGGAGGAGAAAAGAACGTAGGGGTGCATTCAGGATCTGCACCTTTTATGGGAAAAGCAGATAGAATACCAGGGAACCAACAATAAGCAGAGAAGATGGTAAAGGACCAATAGGAGCAGAGAGTATGCAAGCAGGGTAGAGAAGGAATAGGAACCTCAGGAATTGATCCTTGAGGATCAGGAGGAGCAGTGATAGGGAACTAGATATGGGAACAAACTCAAGGTGGAGAGAGGGTTCATCCCACCTCAGGAAAAGGGATTTGAAAATCCCAAAGTAGGAAAAACAGATGGAATTTATGTGAACCATGGGAAATGAGGTTGATATCTGTGGGCATCTATTCTAATATCTTTTAGGGTGAGGAATTGGGGGAACATCTGTTTTTCAGTACTCAGGATAGAACACAGTATCTTTCACACAGTAGGCAGGTGCTCTAACACTGATCTACATCCTCAACCCTTTTCTAAATTTATATTTTGAGACGAGGTCTTGCTGAGTTACCCTGTATGACCTTGATGACTTGTTCAGTGCTATACTGCCTGTGAATAATGGACAGTTGTGGGATTTTGTTTGGCTTTTATAAGTAATGTGACAAGGAACCAACTTTATTTTTCTAATATAGCATCAAGGACATTGAAAAGTCATTGGGCTAGAGCTATAAAACATTTTTAAATTACTAGATTGTCACTGTCTTACTTTACAAATGGGGGTATACCAGAAAAGTTTTGAGTTCAGTCTGGGATAGAAGTAAGAAACATGATTAGAGACTAGGAGAATAGAATTATATATGTAATTGGCTTTATTTTTTAAAATAATGGGGTCCCTGGGAAGTTTGAATTTTCAGGTATTGATTTTCTTAAAATAATAGCCATTTTTGAACCACTTTGAATCCTGTATGAGTGGAATCGCCGTAGTTCTGCTAAACATCTGTGGAGGAATGGATTTTGAAATTTGTGATTTACAGATTACTAGTTTTAAGAGCTCACAGAGTGTTCAAAAGTTTCTTGCTTTGTGTAACTTTTTTTTCTTTTTTTTGGAGTACTAGGGATTAAATCTAGGGCCTCATGCAAACTAAGGCAAGCACCAAACCACTGAGCGACACCCCCAGTCCTCTTTGTATGACTTCCTACTAAAATAGGCATTCTGAAATTCAAATTGTTTCTTATACATGGTTTCATCCTCACAATACTAGTTCTGAGGAACTGATTTATTTTTTTCCAGTTTACTATAAACACATCACCTACTCCAGAAGACCTGATATTAAGACAGTATGTTTATGGACCCAAGATACAGATTTATAGAGAAGATTGTGAGCTTCTTCGACAAAAGATAGAAGAGTAAGAAAGTTTTAATTTTTTTCTGTGTGGGTTTTGTTTTTGTTTAACAAGCAAATAGTCTGTGTGGCAAGGTTTTCATTAGAGTAACACTGGCATGGAAACAAATTAATGGCATTAACATGGGTACAAGAGTTTTGGCTTTGACCAAAAACATTAAAACTCAGTCTTGGTTGAAACACTAGCTGTATAACCTTGGGCAAGTCATTCAGCCTTCATTTACATATCCATAAAGTTGGGATAATAATAATACTTAGTAGGTAGAAACAAATATAAATGAGTATTTATCATATATATGAAATGCTTTCATACTATTCTTATCAAGAAGTAAGTTCTCCGTGGAAATAAACAGTGATTATTAGATTATGATATCATGAATTGATTGCAAGAGAAATCTTCAAAAGAAGATGTATATGTAGTGCCTAAAATCAAGATTGCCTTTAGGTTTCAAATTTTATCACATTGACTCTTGATTTGTGTATAGAATACAGTTAAACACAGTGCTTTTTTTTGTTTGCTTGTTTGTTTTTGGTTCTGGGGATTGAACCAGGGGGCACTTTGCCACTCAGCTACATCCCTAGTCTTTTTTATTTTTTAATTTGAGACAAGGTCTTCCTAAGTTGCTGAGGGTCTCACTGAGTAGCTGAGGCTAGCCTCAGACTTGCAACCCTCCGGCCTCTGCCTCTCAAGTCCATGGCATTACAGTTGTGCTCCAGCATGCTTTGGTTTTTGTAAATGTACACCGATTTACAAATTAGATATATCTGGATTTCCTCAGGCAAATTAGAATTTGCAATTCAAAATAATGTTTGTTATAATTATTTATGACTATCTAATTAAATTTGATCTAAACTAACAAACAGAAAAGAAATTAAATAATCTTCAAGAATTATGTAGTTTTGAGCCAGGTGTGGTGGTGCATTCTTGTAATCCTAGAGGCTTGGGAGGCTGAGACAGGAGGATCGCAAGTTCAAAGCCAGCCTCAGCAACTCAGTGAGACCTTGTCTTTAAGTAAAATAGAAAAGAAAGGGCTAGAGATGTGGCTCTGTGGTTAAGTGTCCCTGAGTTCAACCACCAGTACAAAACAAAATAAAATAAAAGTTATGTAGTTTTAAAAGTAGAAATTTATACCGTTCATTGATAGTACTTCAAATACGCCTGATTCTGCTTGTTCATTTAACAAATACTTCTTGTGTGCCACGGATTGTACTAAGTACTGGGGTTCATCACTGAATAAATAAGTTTTTTAAGTTCATGTTTAAAGAATATAATAGAATATTACACTCAATGAGCAGTGAGGTTAGATTTGCTGGGTTTTGTTTTTTGTTTTGTTTTGTTTTGGTACTGGGGATTGAATGCAGGGCACACTACCACTGAGCCACATCCCCAGCCCTATTTTGTTTTTTATTTAGAGACAGAGTCTCACTGAGTTGCTTAGGGTCTCACTAAATTGCTGAGACTGGCTTTGAACTCGCAGTCCTCCTGTCTCAACCTCCCGAGCTGCTAGGATGCTTTGCTGTTTAATTTTGCACCAAGCTGCTAGGATGCTTTGCTGTTTAATTTTGCACTTACATGCCTACATATAATATCTTCTTACTTCAATAGAAATATATTTCTTCAACTTATTAACAAGAAACTAATATATATTGACATATAATAGCTTTATTATTTTTATAAATGCTATTCTATAAAAGTAAGATAGAACTGTGAGCCAACTAGGAACTTTTAGTAACTACAACTTCATAGCAATTATGCTCTGACAAGCCTTAAGAATATAAGCAACATGTTTTCACTGGGGAATAAGTTGATACATTGAGATAAGAATTTTTTTTGTGTGAAATTTTTTCTGATTTAGGCATTCTTAAACTGCTCAAGTGTTAAATAATAATTAGACTGGCCTCTTGAGTGAATTCCCCTTTTTTTAGGTAGCAAAAAATTAGGAAGATTTAAATTAAGCATGACTACATCTGAGCTGGTTCAATTAGGATGACTTCTGAACCCTATACTAATAAACTTTTCTGTCTTTCAGACTAAAGGTTTCTTCGTTGACCCAAGATAAATTGTTGACTGATGTCAATAGGAACCTGTGGGAAAAAATGAGACACTTCTCTGATGAAGAGGTACTCTGCTCTCTTTTTCTAAGTGGGAATCAGTGCAGACACTTTGAACAATGATTATTGTGAAATAATTGTTATTTGATCATTGGTGATGAATTCTTTCTTAGATATAATATGCTAAGGTCTTATTTAATTATACACAAGTAATTATAATTTATACATATATTAATATATATTACCTTTTCTGCTGGGGATTGAACCCTGAGGTGGTTAACCACTGAGCCACATTCCCATCCCTTTTATTTTTTATTTTGAGACAAAGGCTCACTAAGTTACTTAGGGTCTCACTAAGTTGCTGAGGCTGACTTTGAACTCCTGATGTTCCTGTCTCAGCTTCTCAACTTGCTAGGATTACAGGCATGTGTCACCATGCCCAGCAATATATAATCTTTTCAAACCTGTGATAATTGCTAGATACAGTGGTACATGCCTGTAATCCCAGTGGCTCAGGAGGCTGAGGCAGGAGGATCAAAAGTTCAAAGCCAGCCTTAGCAATTTAGCAAGACCCTAAGCAACTTAGTGAGACCCTGTCTTAAAATTCTAAAAAAGGGGTTGGGGATGTAGTTTACTAGTAAAGTGCCTCTGAGTTCAGCCCTCGGTACCAAAAAAAAACACCTATGATGAGCACTTTAATATATGAAATGTATTTGAAGTTTTCTTGTTGGTCTCTCACTTACTTAAAATTAAATGAAGAAAAGTTTAACTTTAATTGGTTAAGTAACAAGTGACACATGTATGCTAATATGTTGAAAGTAAACCTGTCATTTTCTAATTTTTAATATGAATAAATGAATTGCACACAGCAATCAAAACTAAAATCTTTGGTTCTGTTTTTAAGCAGTTCTGTGGAATTAAATTTCCACATTAGCAGTGTCCTGCTTTAGGAATAAGAATTTAGATTGGGCAATGCCTAGCATGTGGCAGCTAAATGAACCTTTAGGGACCATTTACCTTTTCTGACTAGTTTGCTTTAGTGCAGTGTACTCTCTAACTCTTCCTTACAGCTGAAGGCCTTTGGAATTTACCTTACCAAAATAAAATCACGTGTTACCAAGGTGACTAAAGTCTTCACTCACCAAGGAAAAGTGACTCTGTACAGCAAGCTGGTGCAGTCAGCTCAGGTAATTTTAGATAATTAACAAATAGAAAAAACTATTAAAATTATTTGCTGGGTTTGGTGGCTCATATCTATAATCCCAGCAACTTGGGAGGCTGAGGCAGGAGGATCACAAGTTCGAGGCCAGTCTCAGCAACTCAGCAAGACCCTGTCACAAAATAAAAAGTAGAAAAGGGCTGGGGATGTAGCTTGTGGGAAAGTGCCCTTGGGTTCAATTCCCAGTGTGCCGCAAGTGGGAAAAAAAAAAAGTACTTTCTAGTGGTGTGGAGTATGAAGAATGTTCCTTAGGATACATGTGAATGAAACTTGGGTAAAAACTTAATTGTTCTTAAGAGATGAGGCTCAGTCAAAAATGAGAAATCTTGGTATCTCTAGTAAACTGGAAAAGTTACAAATATGGGTTTATATCTCATCTCAGATTCTGTTACACATTGAAAGAAAATATATAGGATTCAGGTCTCCCATTGTTAAAGACTATAAAATGGAAAGTATAGTATATAGACTATAGTTTTATCTTCCTTACCTCCATACCCAGCTGTAT
Source organism: Sciurus carolinensis (assembly GCF_902686445.1). Lineage (NCBI taxonomy): Eukaryota > Metazoa > Chordata > Mammalia > Rodentia > Sciuridae > Sciurus > Sciurus carolinensis. Next base: position 111,711,655 of record NC_062214.1, on the reverse strand, counting down.
ATGTATGTCTATGAAGCTTAAAATAGTATCATCATTTTGAAAAGGCTCTACATAAAAATAAGTGACAAATAAAGCCATTGGCAAATAAATATGAGAAATGTTGCATACAATATAACCTTTCAGAGAGAAATAAATTTTAAAATCTAAAAATAAAAATGATGTTATTGACCAGTTTTTCTCTTATTTGACTATAGAAAAAATTTTAAAGAACTTTTTATTTTTATTTTTAGGTAATATCAATATCCCATATTCCATGAAATACAATACAAATGCTTGAATAAAGGAAAGTACAGCCAAGCTCCATAGGGCATGCCTATAATCCCAATTACTTAGGAGACTGAGGCAGGAGGATTACAAGTTTGAGGCCAGATTCAGGAAGTTAAGAGTCTCTCAAAAAGAGGCTAGAGATGTACCTCAGTGTCAAAGCACCCTAAGTTTAATTTCTAGCACCTAAATAAACAAATAAGTAAAAGAGAATACAAATCAATTTGTATTTAATTTGTATTTGTATTTAAATAAATTTCATTTATTTTTACTTTCCAGATTGAAGGTTTGGCCATTTTAAGATTTACCCATTTATAATCAAGGCATGGCAGTTATGTCAACAATTTGAACCATTTATAATGTTTTGTTTGGAGGTTTAACCTTACATTTATAATATTTTATATTTAGAATGAAAGGGAGAAACTTCAGATAAGGATAGATGAGATGGATAACATACTCAAGAAGATCAATAATTGTCTGTCTGAAGTGGAAATAGGTAAAGTATTTTAAATAATTTTTTAGGGGGTTGGATGTTTAGCTTAGTGGTAGCACTCTAGAGTCATTGAAGAATCATAAATACTTTTCCAAAATAATGTTTAATTTTAATGCTTTCCTATAATAAAGATGGTTTCTTATTATTATGCTGAAGATTATATTAGCACCTGAGACCTTAAAGCAAATTAAAACTCCTTTACTATGGTCATCCATAACGTAGTCAATAAGAGAAACCCGTGATGAGTCCCTTTAGAAAACTCTTCATAATCTAGACTATAATTTTGTATTTTTTAATAAATTCATCTCATTTGAAAATTGTCAGCAATGGGGATGCAGCTCAGTGGTAGAGCACTTGCAAGCATTTGCAAGTCCCTGGCTTTTATCCACAGCAGCATACACAATAAGAAAATCACCCAGGTGCAGTGGCACATATCTGTAATCTCAGCGACTCTGGAAGAGGATCACAAGTTGGAGGCCAATCTAGGCAATTTAGCAAGACCCTATCTCAAAATAAGGGCTAGGGACATAGCTCAGTGATATAGTGCTCCTGGGTTCAATCCCGACTACCATCAAAAGAAGGAAAATTGTCTAACCTTTCAGTTGGGCCTCTCATAATCCTCACTTGTTAATTTTGCTTTCTCAAAGATCTCAAAATTCCACATATCGTCAAATTTGGTTCCTCTTCACCCTTAGCCATCTGATTTGTTTCCACTTTTGCCACTGCTGATTGTTCATTTCTTCCTGATTCTTTCATCTACCTTAACCTCTCATATCATGCTATCCTGACCCTATTGTTTTCTCCTGGCTATTCCTTTTAGCTCCTCTGATGGCTTCTTTTTCTCTAACCTATTGTATGGGATTTAGATTTTGTCACCCCTTTTATATTCTCTCCCTTAACGCTTTCATCTGCTTTAATAATTACTAATTCCCAAATTGTTAAATTCCTAAAATATTTGTTGAGCACCTACTATATGCCTTATACTCTGCTTATCATCAGGGGAAAAAATAAATAAACGATACAGATTTTGCCCTCAAGTACCTTATAATCATTTTGGTTGAGCACATCTTTAACCTATTTGAGTTCTAGATTATATATTTCTCTCTTCCTACTGAATTTCTATGCAAAAATATCCTTATGCATCTTAAACTCTATGTGAATAAATATCTTCTCCCATCTCCAACGTCTAATTCAAAAACTTGTTTTTATGATGTTTCTTGTCTCTATTAATGCTATCCCAATTCTTATATATTGTAAAAGTTTAAATATTTTCATTGTCTTTGATACTGTCTTTAACCCTATTATATTTGCTTCTTCAGCATCTTGTCCCCCCCAACTTTTCCATTAGGCTGTCATTAATTCTGAATTGTGTTATTTCAACTCTTGTAACTAATCTGTTTCCATTCTTACCTTCATTTCATCTCCTTCCAGTTCAGCCTGCACATTGCTGTCATATAAATAATTATGAAAGACAGTTGTCATTATGTTGCTCCTCTGAAAACATGTGTCTATTTATTACAAAATAAAGTCCAAATTTAGCTTGATGCAGTGGCACACTCCTGTAATCAGCTACTTTGGAGGCTAAGGCAGAAAGATCCCAAGTTTGAGGCCATCTTGAGCAACTTAACAGTACCCTAGCTCAAAATAAATGGAAAAAAAGACTGGCGATATAGCTCAGTGATAGAGTACCCCTTGGTTAAATCCCAGTACCACAAAATAAATAAATAGATGGATTAATAGATCGTCCAGACTTCTAAGCTTGACAGTTAACATTCTCTCTAGTCATAGTCACATCTTACTTTCTTAAATTATTTGCTACTACTCCCTAAATTCCATTATAAATTCCAGCCAAATCTTTACATTTCTATGTAGTTCTGCCACTTTCTGTTTTTGTTGTTATTGTTTTATGGTGTGGGGATTAAGCCCAAGGCCTTGGGCATGCTAGACCTAAAGGACTCTACTACTGAATTATATCTCCAGTCCCCTGTCACTTTTTTTTTTTTTTTCCTCTTCCTTCCTTCCTTTATTTATTTATTTAGTGTGGTGGGCCATCTTGTTTTATTTGTTTGGTTGGCTTTTGAGGTCCTGGGGTTTGAACTCAGGGTACTCTACCACTGAGCCGTATTCTCCCCACACCTTTATTTTCTTCTTTTTTTTTTTTTTACTATTTTGAGCAGGGTTTTGCTAAATTTTACAGGCTAGCCTCAAATTTGCAATCCTCTTACCTCAGTCTTCTGAGTAACTGGGATTACAGTCATGCACCACTATGCCTGGCTGCCACTTTGTTTTTACTAATACATTCTCCTATTTTTCCAAGGGAAATACTCTCCACCCCTTTAGCTCCTGTGGCTATCACTGGTATGATAGTTATTTTGTTCACTTTATCTTCCTAATTATAAGGTACATGGAAGCACAAATCAGCTCTTATTTTTCTCCATATCCTTCAAAGTTCTTAGTACTATGCTTTATACAGAGTAAGTGCCTATACATGTGTACTGCATTGGATTGATAATATATGAATTCCATAGTCTTAGACTGCCCCCACTCCTTTGTTAATTTACCTTTCTATTTCACAGAAAATCATTTATTGAGCAAATTTGCTGAGTACCTAGTGTGTGCCATACTTAGTGCTAAGAACGCACTTATGATCAAACACATTTTTTGTACTTTTATGGAGCTTCAAGTTCAAAAGAAAATATAGTCATTAATTGAATAATCGTATAATAAATTCTGGGGAAAACATTACAAGGTGCTATTGAGATCCTGTAACAGACATAGTTAAGAGCTCATAGTAGCCTTACTGCTAAAGAAGTGTCATTTAAGCTAAGATATGAAGGATGAATAGGAGTTACAAAGTGAAAAAGGTAGAGCTGCCTATTCAATATGAGTAACAAAAGTAGAAACCCTTATGAGGAAGAGAATGCTCCAACTACAAGGGTTTGAAAATAAGGCCACTGTAACTAGAATAGAGCAAAAGGCAAAATAACTTTTGTCATATCACAGGAAGCCAGGTCTGGGTGGGCCTCAAAAGGAATTCTGAATTTTTCTATGAGAAAGGAACAGCTATTTGAAAAGTCTTAAGCACTGGCTACTGACTAGAGCTTGGATTTGAGTAGATCCAGAGAAAATGCAACCAGCTAATCAGTTATTGGACTGGCAAGGTTAAGAAAGAACAGAGCTGGGCACAGTGGCTCATGCCTGTAATCCCAGTGGCATGGGAGGCTGAGGCAGGAGGATCACAAGTTCAAAGGCAGCCTCAGAAACTTGGCGAGTTTCTAAGCAACTTAGCAAAACCCTGTTTCTAAATAAAATATAAAATGACTGGGGATGTGGCTCAGTGGTTGACTGCCCCTGGGTTCAGTCCCCAGTATCAAAAAGAAAAAAAGAAAAACAGAAGCTTATTTTAAGGGGTGCTGGTGATGGTGAAGAAAAAGATATCTTTGAGGTAACATCTTAACTTGGATAAACTTGATTTAAAATGTGGGGAGAGAGGAGAGTTTTAAGAATGATTCCCAGGTTTCTAAAACAAATTGTGTGACCACCTGCCATGCATATTTACCTCCATCCCATTCCCCATAAACCTTCTAAGTTCAAAGAGAAAAAAATGTGTTCATATATTTTTACTTAAACCCATGTAAGTTGCCTAACAAATATGTAACTGCAAATTATGTATATAAATAGTGGCCCATGAGAAGATGCTAATAGAGATCACTGCTTTGTGGCTCAGAGTTCACTTATCTGCCACCGGATAAGTATATCTTCATATGAAATTATATATAGTACTTTACTGGCAGGGAATGGGTGGTGTTTGTGAAATATTCCCAACAGTTCACTTTTGAACTATCTATTATTTTCATGTCTTATTTAATAAATTATTTTGATTGAGTTATTCTAATGCATGCTATTTGCTTTTAGAAACTAAGAGTTTGGAAGAAGAGGAAAAAGACAATCCTGTGGAAGAATGGGATTCTGAAATGAGAGCTGCAGAGAAAGGTAACTTTCTGAATTAGTTAAGGAGATTAAAAAAAAAAAAAAAGCCCTTTTGAGTTTGTTTGTTTACATATTAGAAGAGATTAAGTCAGAATTTTCAACAAAATAATTATTTTTGTGAAAGTATTATGTGTCATTTTTGTTTTGTTTTCTTTTCATAGAACTAGAACAGCTAAAAACAGAAGAGGAGGAGCTTCAAAGGTCAGACTGCAACCCCAGTGTTAGAAAATACAGTGCTGAACTCCAGAAGGCTAAATAACTTCCTACTTCTAGAGACTCACAAGAATTATGAACTTGAGTCTTGACTAAAGCTGACTTAGAGCTTCTGCTCCACTGAACTGGACCCGAAAGCACATCTTAGTCATCAGTATTTTTAAAGCACTTACTATTTACAGTGCATTAATCCAAAGCAGTATTTCCCAAGCTTGAATACTGTCAGGATCCTTTTAAAGAAAATAAACCAAGAATTAAACTATTTTTATATTGTACTTAAATAAGTATACGGGGGCTGGGGAGATAGCTCAGTTGGTAGAGTGCTTGCCTTGCAAGCACAAGGCCCTGGGTTTGATTCCCCAGCACCCAAAAAAAAAAAAAAAAAAAACTAAATAAGTATACGTAAATATAAAATGAGGCATATGTTTCTTAGACATGTGAATCTTACCAACTTTAAAAGAAATTAAATATAAATCATGACAAAACCAATAAAAGTTCAGTTGAAAACACTGACAGGTGGTAATGTTTGAAATTAAATCAGTGCTAGCAAAATGACTAACAAAGGTCAAGTTCTATTTAGCTGTAAGAAACTGATAGAATCAAATGCAGGCAACATGTCATGCATGGTAAAGTGAACATCCTTATGATCTTACATTATGATTTTTCATTTTCAAAAAATGAAAAAGTAATAATTATTTTAGCAAATAATAGTAACCCAAGGATGTCTTCATGGATCCTGATATGAGAGCCAATGATTTATACCTTTTCTTCTACATTAAGGGTTACCAAAAATAAGTTTTTTTAACCTGAGACCCATCAAGCATGTGACTTCTTGTCATAAACCTTTTTGTTAATGGTTTGAATTCTCTTAAAAAAGACCATATCTTAGGGCTGGGGAGATAGCTTAGTTGACAGAGTGCTGGCCTGTCAAGCACGAGGCCCTGGGTTCGATCCCCAACACTGCAAAAAAAAAAAAAAAAAAAAAGACCATATCTTTTGGTGAATACCTGTTTTTTTGTTTTTGTTTTTTGTTTTGCAGAAAGCTCTTAGAACTAGAGGTACAGAAAGAGCAGACCCTTGCTCAGATAGACTTTATGCAGAAACAAACAAATAGAACTGAAGAACTACTGAATCAGCTGAGGTAAGGCAAAGCAGATGACATTTGTTTGTATTTTATCCTGTGTCTTAGTCATTGAATCTCCTGGAGCAGTTGATATGTTTTGAATGTGTTGTAGGTTTTTTCAGGGGGTTTGTTTTTGTTCTTGCTTTAAGATTTTGTCTAGACTGACCTTGAACTCCTGAGCTCAAGCAATCCTAGCTGACAATATCTCCTCAGTAGCTGGGACAACAGGCACACACCACCGTGACTAGCAATCACTATAGGTTTTTAACCTGTATGCAGGGTAAAACTTCAAAACGGGTCAGAGTTTTCACTAAAGTGAAAATATACAGGAAAGAAGAGCTATCTATGTATAGAATAATGTTAAAATATTTAACACTTTGCATAGACTTTTTTTTTCCTCTGATATACAACTAAGATTGAGTTCGTAATTGTTTTAAAAGCATAAAACTGTACATTCACAATATTTGAACTGAAATATCAATTGTCTCCAAATCCAGTGGGAAAACATCAGCAACTGCTATAGTTGTAGTTTTAAAAATTCTCTCTTCTCTCCGGGTTGGGAGTATAGTTCAGTGGTAGACCACTTGCCTAGCTTGTGCAAGACCTTGGGTTCAGTTTCCAGCACACCAAAATTAAAAAAAAGAAGTTAATCTTTTATCTTTTTTTTTTTTTTTTTTTTTTTTTTTTTTTTTTGGGTGCTGGGGATCGAACCCATGTCCTTGTGCTTACAAAATCTTTTATCTTTTGAAAAGATGTGGTTTTTGTTTTTTGTTTCCAGTTTGTCTGAGTGGGATGTCATTGAGTGGACTGATGATCAAGCTGTATTTACCTTTGTTTATGACACGATAGAACTAACCATCACTTTTGGAGAGCCAGTAGGTGAGTAGTGAAAGTAAGATAATCGTCTGCAGAGGACTGGGGATGTAGCTTATTGAGTGCTTGCCTAGCAGGTATAAGATCCTGGGTTTGATTCTCAATACCACAAGAAAGTTCTTTTTTTTTTTTTTTTTTTTTTTTTTTTTTTGTAGTTGTAGATGGATAGAATGCCTTTGTTTATTTCATGTGGTGCTAAGAATCAAACCCAGTGCCTCACACATGCTAGACAAGTGCTCTGCCACTGAGCTACAACCTCAGCCCAAGAAGGTTTTTTAAAAAAGATAATCTTCTGCAGAAAAATGAATATGAAATCTTTTTCATTCATTGAAAAATTCAATCAAATCTTTATTTTATTACAATAGTAACTGTTGGCATAATGAAAACACTGCTGAAAAATCTTACGAGTCATTCACTTCAGTGATAATAGATTCTTTTTTTCCCCTTTGTTTTTGGGTGCTAGGGATTGAATCCAGGGCCAAGCTCATGCCAAGCACCATTTTCTGCCCCTAAGTTGCACCCCAGCCCAAGAAAAAATTATTTTATTAGATAAACAATAAAATAAAAGTCTGGAGATGTAGGTCAGGTAGAGCACTTGCCTGGCATGCATGAGGCCCTGATTCAAACATCAGTATCACCAAATAAAAATAATAATAAAATAAAATAAAAACATAGCTAGTGAAAGTTGCCATTTGTTTTGGTGATTAGACACCTACGAGCACTTTACCACTGAGCTACATCCTTAGCAGCCCTTTTTCTTTTTTTTTTTAATATTCTTTTTGTTGACGGATCTTTATTTTTATTTATTTTTATATTTGATGCTGAGAATTGAACCCAGTGCCTCACACATGCTAGGCAAGTACTCTACCACTGAGCCACAACCCCAGTCCCTGTTTTTATTTTTTATTTTGAGACAGGGTCTCACTAAATAGCATAGTGTCTTGCTAAGTTGCTGAGGCTCAAATCTGTGGTCGTCCTGAGTCAGTGGGATTACAGGTGGGTGCTTCTGTCGGTATCTTTAGGCCTTTTCTCTTTAACTGGTCAGCTTAGTCTCCCAGCCTCTGAAACTGATTCTCCTTAAAAGTTCCTTAGAGGGCTGGGGAGATAGCTCAGCTGGTAGAGTGCTTGCCTCGCAAGCACAAGGCCCTGAGTTCAATCCCCAGTACCACAAAAAAAAAAAAAAAAAAAAAAAAGTTCCTTAGAAAGACTAGCATTACCCTCTGTCCAAGTCCAGACTTAAAACTTAAGAATCACCCTACATCTCCTTCTCCCTCTTTATACATACCCAAAATCATCAAGACATACTGATTTTAATTTCTTAATATTCATACATTTTTCTCTATCTCTTTTGTCAATTGCCATCTCTAATCCAGATAACATTCCAATTGGTCTTTCTGGATCTTCCTTTTTTCCTTGCCAATTCATTCTCCTCCATGTAGCAATAGTGATTATTGAAAATCTTATCGTGCATGTACAGTTAAACTGATGATCAAAATATTTTATATAGTCTGTAAAGCCTTTCATAAATTGAATTTTTCCTTCTTTTCCTGCCTCATCTTCTACACCTTTCTTACATATTCTGCATGTTGAACAGATTGAACTTCTTTCATTTCCTTAAATGATCATGATCTTTCATGTTCAGTCATTCCATTCTACCTCAAGACTTTTATATAGATGTTTCTTATTCCTGGAAGTTCTTTACTTCCTCTTCACTAATAAAATTTCTAATAATCCTTAAAGAGCCCAGCTCAATTGTCCATTTCACAGGAAAGTTTTCCATGGCTCTCCTTTTATACCTACCTACCTGCTCTGCCAATTCCCCCTCATACTGTATGTTTTCATTGCTCTCTGCAATTTTCCTTGATAGCACTTACCACAATTTGTGGTTTGTATGTCCTTCTGATTTGTAAAGCTTCTTAAGGATGTGGGTTGATTGTGTCTGTTTTTCTCATTATAGTATCCACTTAACACATAGAAAATATTTAGCAAAGCATTCAACAAAGTGAAAAGAATCAGAATTTGTGAGATGATATCTCTAGAGTCTGGATGAATGATCACCTAGTGATCTAAAATTCATTATAGCTAAACTGTAATTCCAGAAACTAGGGAAGCTGAGGCAGGATGATCACAAGTTCAAAGCCAGCCTCAAGAACTTAGCTTAGGCCCTAAGCAACTTAGTTACTTCTTGTCTCAAAAAATTGAAAAAGGCCTGGGACCCAGGAACCATGCATAGTACACACCTGTAATCTCAGCAGGTCAAGAAGCTGAGGCAAAAGGATTACAAATTCAGAGTCAACCTCAGCAATTTAGCAAGGCCCTAAGTAACATAGCAATGCCCTGTTTCTAAATAAAAACTAAAAAAGGACTGGAGATGTTCCTCAATGGTTAAGTGCCCCTGGGTTCAATCCCCTGTACCAAAAAAAAAATAGTAATAATAATAAAAATAATAATCACAACAATACTAAAAGTATTGATCGTTTTAGTATATTTGTTCAGGGATAATAGGTGTGGGGAGGTAATGGCTATGTTCCTTATAAGATTCCTGAAAAAAAAAAAATTTATCTTTGTATAGAAGTTAGAGCACAAGGCTGGGGATAATGCTCAGTTGGTAGAGTGTTTGCCTCACAAGCACAAGACCCTGGGTTCAATCCCCAGTACCGCAAAAAAAAAAAAAAAAAAAGAAGTTAGGGCACAAATGAGGGGAGGTATATTCTATCCATAAAATTTCCTTCAAAGATCTAACAATGTTGTTGAAAAATCTCAGGCAAACTTTTACCATAATATTAGAGAATGTGACTCAAAGATAAACCTTCAATTGCCTATGAAGAAACCCTTTTACCCAGAAGAGTACTGAGTTTTATGTGGCTTAAAATCAGATAACAAAAAGAAACGCTGTTCTTGTTCATCTTAGTTGGTCTCCCTTTCCTGGACAAGGCTTACAGGAAGATTACTGACTTGAATTTTCAGTCTCTATTAGATGGTAAGTTCAAAACATTTATGCTTCTTAAAATTTGTTGGCAATTTATAGATACAGATTGCTTCTTGGTAACTCTTTCACATACTAATTTAAATATATTAACATTAATATCAATTATTTGTCTTTAAAATGTGATTAGATATAAAATTAGGTAATGTTTTAAATATTGGGTGGATTTTAAAAGAAATGACACTTTCAATATTGCTGGTTCTTGAAGTGATAATAGGTATTTCCATAGTTTGAAAATTATCATAAACAGTTCATCTCTGTCAAGCATGTGTGTTACTTACATCAGTATTTTGAGGTAGGTATTACTTCCCACTTTACATGTTAGGAAACTACAGATTAGAAGTGAGGATATGAACTTAGGTTTATGTTACATTGAAACCCATGGTTTTAACAGATACTATTCTGTATGTGATATAAAGGCTTGAGTTTTTGTGGTACTAATTTAATTCACCATGTGTTATATTGTGTTGAAAATAAAAATCAAGGGGATACTTAAATGCACCTAATAGGTTGAGGGTATTTCTAGCTTATGTGATATAGTATTTTTAGCTTACATAAAATATATGAATTACATAAAGTAATACCTTGCTTTTTTTTCTTCCCTAGAGGATAAAGCTCCTCCTTCCTCCCTTTTAGTTCATAAGCTTATTTTTCAGTACATTGAGGAGCAGGAATCCTGGAAGAAGAAGTGTACAACACAGCATCAGGTACCCAAGGTAAAGTCTGATGAAGTATATAAAGGAAAATTAGCAAACTCTGTCCCACAAAGCATAACTGAAATTCTGAATATATAATAGTATTCTGAAATGATAGATTCAATTATTTAACTTTCTGAGTTCTTTTTAACAGTCACTAAACATTGAAATCTTTTTTCTATTTTTTTAAGATGCTTCAGGAACTCTCACCAATAGTAAACCATTGCAGACTCCTTGGAGAAGAGATTGAGTTTTTAAAGAGATGGGGACCAAGTTATAATCTAATGGACATAGATGTGAATAATACTGAGTAAGTATATTATTTCTATGGGCAGCTCTTACAAAGTACTACAAATTGGATTGCTTAAACAAATGAAATTTGTCTTAAAGTTGATAGAAGTCTAAAGTCATAGTATTACTCAGGTTGGTTTCTAAGGGCTATGAGAGAGAATCTTTTTCCATGCCTTTCTCCCAACTTCTGATGGCTTTCTGGCAATTTTTTATATTTACTTGTAAATGCACAAACTCTGATCCCTGCCTTTATCTCTACATGGTATTCTTTCAGTGTCCAAATTTCCTCTTTTTATAAAAATATCAGTCATATTTGATTAGGGCCCGACCTACTCTAATAGAACCTTATCTTAACTAACTAAATTTGCAATGACCTGATTTCTAAATAAGGTCACATTTTGAGGTATTGGCAGTTAGGACTTCAACATATGGATTTGAGGAATATATTTCAACCCATAACAGCAAATTATTAGTTAAGAACTTATTAAAATAGTTATTTGTTTTTTATATTACTGGGGATTTAGCCCAAGGACATTACACATTAGACAAGTGCTTTGCCACTGAGCTACATCCCCAACCACATAATATTTATTATTGTGTCTCTTGACTAACAATTTAAAAAAAGATTATAATACCTTGTTCCAGATATTTTACTTGATAAGGACAAGAATAAGATATATCCATTTGATAAGGACAAGAAATAATGTGTACCCAAATTTCACAGGCCACTGTAAAAAGAAAATATGTTTGTATTTCATGATACATGTATTTTTAATTGTGGGTCTTATTTTTTAATAGATTGAAGCTTTTATTCTCCAGCTCTGCAGCATTTGCAAAGTTTGCTGTAACTCTGTCTCTCTCAGCCCAATATCCCTTGGTCCCATTACCTTTCACCATTCAAAATCACCTTGGAAACACTGGGTAAGTAAAGGGCCAGCAGGATAAGGCTCCCAGCTGCTTTTTTACCTTTGTTATCTCTCAAAGTCATCATTATGGGTAGTGAGAACTAAATGTCACTTCTTTCTGACTTCGTTTAGAGAATTTACTCTTTTAATGTCAGTGACCTTAATTGCTATCTCCAGGAGATGCTAGAGCCCATTGATCTATTCATTTATACCTTCTTCACTTTTCAACACTTAATTAAAACAGTAATTAAGAAGGAAAAAATTCTACATAAGCTTAACCCAGATCATGTCAACAAATTTTTTGTCCTATTCTTCCTAGACTGTGATCTATCTGTTTTGTGACTTTAGATACCCTGCTGTTAGATTGGAATAAGACAGAATTTAAATTCATCAGCAAACACTAATAGTTTAGAATTTCATAGCTAAAGAAAACTAAATCTGGATACCTTACAATTACATACAGTTAGTTCTCGACTTTTTATCATAATCCCATTTCAACAAGTCAGTCTGCTTATTTACCGAAATACCCATATGTGCCTCTTAGGAAACTGAGAAACTATCTCCAATAACGTGAGTAGTACTGAATTGGAGACAAGTATAAATTTCCAGAAAAATGAATTAACCTTTTGTTCTTTCTAGCCAAGATGAAATTGCTGCCATTATATTTAAAGTGCCATTAGCGGAAAACTACCTGAAGAACATAGTCAAGCAAATTTACCAAGATCTACTTCAGGGCTGCCATTTCTACTGCTAGACCCATGGACCACAGCTGTAACAACCAAGCAGGAATACACTTGATACTATGTCACAGTCTCTATTGCCATTTAACTTTGTCTTTAGGTCAGAGTAAAATTCCTTTTGATGATGTAATAGTTAATTTATATGGTTTGTTGTAGAATTTGTATAGTTAGGAATGATAAAAGCCTTCATATAGCCTATCAGGTTGCTCATCTTTGTACTAAAGGTATAATAGGGAACTTAGGGAAATTTCCCCCTAACTAAAGTGGTGCTATCTGCTTTAATATAACCCTAAGGAGTAACTTTTAAGAGGAGACATTAACCACTGACAAAAACAAAGCTGTTCCCCATATGTAGAGCTATTATTTGGGGTAGACTGGCTTCTTCCTAGCAAATATTTCTGGATTTAGAAATATGTCTGTCAACAGCCTGGTAGTCCCATCTACTCAGGAGGGTGAGGTGGGAGGATCACTTGAACCCACAAGTTCAAGTCCAGCCTGAACAACATAGCAAGACCCTATCTCAACAACAAAAAATAAACATTTCTGTCCACAAACTATTCATCCTCCTTTTTTTCCACTTCAGAAATGATATTAAAGCAATAGCACTCAGCTATTGGACTGGTTGTTATCTTTTCTTGGGGCCTTGCCCTTTATTCTATAGTGTCTATTAATGTTTTCTTGATAATTACAGTTTTTTCTAGGGAAAATTAATTCATTTTGGCCTAGTACATGTATATAAATATATTAATGTTGTTTTTGTTTGTGATATCATGTTTGCCTTCTGCCTAGGTTTATAGAGCATTATTTTCAGCAAGGTTTTCAGTCTTCTTAAATAATGAGCTTTAAAACTATCATATCCAAAACTCTAGTTTCTGGCAGTAATAATAAACTTACTATAAGTATTGGTTCCTGAAGCCACACACTCCTCATACACAAAAATAAGTATATCCATTATTACATGACCAGTATTATCTATGAGGCACACAAATATGAAAGAACTTTCACTCAAACTTTAGTCAAATCTGAATCATGATAATTTCTATTTTTATTTTTAATTCTAAACTATTTGTATTTTTTAAACAAATTTGTGTTAAAATTTTGCTTTTTAATTTAAGATGAGGTTAAAGTCCTGTGGGTCCATGTTCTTTCTCCTCTTCATTGGTTTTTACTTCTGAGCTACACATCAAAAGATCACCTGATCTGAGCTTCAAAAGTCAACAGAAGGTTGGGGTTGTGGCTCAGTGGTAGAGTGCTCACCTAGCATTTGTGAGGCCCTGGGTTCAATCCTCAGCACCACATAAAAATAAAATTAAAAAGGTATTGTGTCTATCTACAACTTTTAAAAAAAAACCTCAAAATATTAAAAAAAAAAAAAAAAGTCAACACAAATGCTGGACATGGTGGGACATACCTGTAATCCCAGCAATTTGGGAGACTGAGGCAGAAGGATTGCAAATTGGTGGCCAGCCCCAGCAATTTTTCCAGGTCCCAAGCAACTTAACAAGACCTTATCTCAAAATAAATAAGAGTGGGTGATGTGGCTCAGTGGTTAAGCACCCTTGGGTTTAATTCCCAGTTATACCCCCCTGAAAAAGAAAAAAAACAACAAAAAAGTCAACACAAAACTCATTTGGCATAAAAATCAAAGACAAAGATATTTCCTATTTCCATAAACTTCTTTAAAAACTTATTAAAATTATCAGTTTTTTTTTCAATGAAAGTTAAGTTGGCTTTCTTATTGGAGTTTTGTTTTTTCTGTATGTCTAAAAATTAGAGATTTTCTTTTATTCATTTTGGTAACTGCAACAACCAACTTTCCCACTCTAAGAATGATTTTATTTGTAGTGATGATATCTGCTTTCTTGGGTTTCAAGTATATAATTAAAATATTTATATAGTAAGTATTTGTGTTTTACTTTGTTCAAAGTGTTGACTATTTTCATAAAATGTTTAGTTTTTCTTTTACTAATTGGAAAGCCGATTGTTTTTGCACTATTAAAATGTTTATTATTTGAAATCTTTTGTGATGTCTCTTTATTAACTGAGGAGTATTTTACCATATATCCAGTAGGCCTTTGACAATATACCAAAGAAACCTCTAATCCCAAGCCACTCAGGAGGCTGAGGCAGGAGCATCCCAAGTTTGAGGCCAGCCTCAGCAACAGCAACTTAACAAGACCGTCTCCAAAAAAAAAGCGGAACTGGGGAAGTAGCTCAGAGGGAGTACCAAGTCTTCTGCCAACACTCATCTAACTGAAAACAGATAAGATTAAAATATGTCAGGACCTGAATGTAAGAATCAAGTAAAACCACAGCTATCCTTATGTCTCTGAAGGGCAGTAAAAGAAAACTGGGGGCTGGGAGTATAGCTCAGTGTCAGAGCAAGTACAAGAGGCCTGGCTTCAATCCCAGAGTATAAATTTTAAAAAGGTTTCTCGAGAAGCTAACATGACTACTATGAGCTAATGCAATGACTCTCAAAAGTATGGTTCCCAGATCAGCATCAGAATTACCCACACCTACTGAATCAGAAAACCAAAGGGACCAATAATCCGTAGGGTTTGGGTTTTTGAGGGTTTTTTTTTTATTATTTTTTTAATTTGGGAAGCTCAGCGCCAGGAAAGATCAAGAGTTCGCGTTCCATCGCTGCAGGAAAAACAAGTATACCTTCGCGCCACACCTTCTCCGGAAGCCGCCAGGATCGCTAGCCGCAGCGTCCAATGATGCATACTGGGAGATGTAGTTCCGGGCCGATCGCACCAATTCTTGGAACTTGTAGTGCTCGATCAAGCAAGAAAGCAAAAACTCACAAAGTTTAAAACAGTCCTGAGGGGAAAGGGAAGAGCGTAATCTACAGTACTACTCACCCTCAAATTCCTTGAGCCCATCTCTAGGCTCGCGATCAAAGGCGAAAGAGACTAAAAGGCGGGTTCGAGAGGGGCGGGGCGACGTCACGTTAACGCGGGCGTGACCCTGCCTGAGAGGCTTTGGCGGGATTTCTGAAAGTCGCGGGACGCGGAGAGCAGCTGAATACCCAGGCCTGAGGACCCTGAGGCGCCTTCGGAAGCGCGTGGTTGGGTACTGAAACTCGCTAGGGTTGTGCACGGAAGGCGGAGTAAGCGGGTTGAGAAGTGGAGCGCGCGCGAGACCAGTGGACTGAAGTCGGAGCGCGCGGCCCGCCTCACCGAGCAGCGCTGCAGCAGGCCCAGGTGAGTTTAAGGCGCAGTCGGGACTCCTAGAACTGGGGCTGATGCTGACCCGGTCCGTGCTCGGGCAGCCGACTCTTGGGGCCCCTCTGCGCCGACTGAGAAACCCGAAGATGGCGGGGAGGGACATGCCGGGGCCCAACCGACCCTCAGAGCTCGTTGTGGAGAAAAAAGAAACTGACCCAAGTTTTCAGAGCTTCAAACCCGGTCCTCATCTGATGGACTTGAACTAGGAAGCTGAGATCCAGAGAGGGATACTCACAGCTGATTAATGTTACAGCAGAGGTTTCTGAATTCCTCAAGTTTTGCCTATGAAGTACCGACCTCCAGCTGCCAAAAAGATGTTTTCATCGTCTAATATGGGAAACTGTTGATGGTTCATGTAATGCCTAGGGAATGATCCGAAGTGAGGTTTGGTTTTTGTGAGTGTGTATAAATCATAAGGGTATGCAGCTCCGTGAATTGATACAAAATGATTATGTAGTCACCACTCAGGTCAAGACATAGAATCCTGGGGCTGGGGATATAGCTCACTGGTAGATGGCTCGCTATCCCAGTAAAGGCTTGGATTAATCCCCAGCACCAGCAAAAAGAAAAAAAACCAGAAGCCTTCTTTGGACCCCCTTATGTTATATTTTGATTTCTAACACCATTATCTTGGCCTGTTTTTGAATACACCAAGAGTGTTGAGTGTTTAGCTGTTCCACATGTTTGTCAAAAGTCGCTATTTGTCTTTTTAATTTTCCACTCTTCTGGTGGGTATCCAGTAATATCTCATTGTGGTTTTAATTTTCCTGATTACTGATGATGTTGAGCATTTGTTCATGTGTTTCTTGGACATTTGGGTATCTTCTGTTGTGAAATACTTGTTCAAATCTTTTTTGTCTTTTTTTCTCTTGTGTTTTCTGTCTTTACGGATTTGAAGGAGTTCTTTTTATTCTGGTTATCAATCTATGTGGCAAATACTTTTACTGTGATTGATTCTTCATGCTATTAATATGGTTTCTTTTGGCAAATAGATGTTCTAAATTTAAATTTAGTCTTTTTTTCTTTTTGGTTGTTGCATTACTTATCCAGTTCAAGAAATCGTTATCCATCCTAAGGTTGTAAAAGTATTCTTATATTCTGAAAACTTTTCTTTTACCTCTTACATTTAAATATAAAATCTATTTTCCCCTTGTGGGTATGAAAGATGTATCAAATTCATTTTATTCTCCAAGGCTATCTACTCAACACTATTTATTAAACACTATTAAATAGACCATCCTTTCCCTATTATTCTGCAGTGCTGTCTTTTTGTTAAATTATAAAAGGAGATACTTAAATTGCATTTCAATGATTCTGATATGGAATTATCAATTCACAGTATGTTAAATCTGCCATCTAAGAGATATGTACCTAAACCAATCAAGAATAAATGACATCCTATCTTCTATCTTCTGTCAAGTCTTCCAAGAGTGGGGTTTCTGTTATCTTTGGGGTTAAATTTGTCCTCATATTTGTCCAGATTCTTTTTTTTTTTTTTTTTAATTTTTAGTTGTAGGTGGGCACAATACCTTTATTTATTTTTTTATTTTTATGTGGTGCTGAGAATTGAACCCAGGACCTCATGCATGTTAGGCAAGCACTCTACCACTGAGCCACAACCCCAGTCCCAGATTCTTTTTTTTCTTTCTGAGTGCTCAGGAGGTGCTCTACCACTGAGCTATATCCCCCAGCCCTTGTCCAGATTCTTTTGATTTGATCCTCACCACCACTCATGGTTGAACCCAGGGGCGCCCTACCACTGAGCTACATCCCCAGCCAGGGTCTCAGTTGCTCTGACTGACCTCAAGCTTGAGATCCTCCTGCCTCAGCCTCCCAAAGTGGATTATAGCACCCAGTTTTTATGTGATTTAAGCCCATTTATTCTTGTGGACATAAAGACTTGCACACTTTTATTAATACACCTTGAAGATAATTTAATGTTTTTTGTTCTCAATTCTTTTCAAGCTGAGTATCATATAACTGTCTTAGTAGCCTTATTGTGATACCCACATGGTGATGCTCAGCTATCATCCCAGTTACTTGGAAGGCTCAATCAACCCATAGTTGGTTAAATTCTCCCTGTGGAACCTGCAAATAGGGAGGCCAGCAGTAATTCTTCAAAGATTAGTTACAAAACTAACTTTGCAGCTCTTTACTTACTCCCACAGTATTTCTCTAGTGTTCATACTGTTGGCCATCTGTTTTTTTCAGTAATGGCTATGCAGATGCAGCTTGAAGCAAACGCAGATACTTCAGTGGAGGAAGAAAGCTTTGGCCCACAACCTGTTTCACGGTTAGAGGTATGTTCATAGTTTCTAATTTTTTAATTGTAATGCTGTACCTAGATTCTACCTAATGGGGGATAGCAACCTTTACATAAAATTGTAGGTATATTCCTAAGGTCAGATCCCAAATTAGAGTTTTCAGAGGTTGTCAAGAATCATGCTTGTAATCCCAGGAATTTAGGGAGACCCTGTTTCAAATTTTAAAATAAAATAAAAAGGACCGGGGATGTGACTCAGGGGTTAAGTACCCCTAGGTTCAATCCCCAGTACAAAAAAAAAAAAAAAGAAAGAAAGAAAGAATACTGTGGAAAGGTTTAATATTATTGCTAAACATGTTGGACCAAATCTTCATATTTATTGTTTCTCTTTCTCAGAGCTGGATTTTCAGAAACTGAGGCTAGAATCCTATGGTGTAATCTCAGTACTGCTTACATTAAGTATGAAAGTGTTGTCCAGGAGTTATGGTGACCTGGACTGGTTATGCAGGGAGATCTGTTCACCCAGATCTCTGCTGAAGTTTCTGTGCTAGCATAGGCAGGAAGAAGAGTGTGGGATTGGTAAGGTATAGGAGCCAAACTCAAATTTGTGACTGCCTAAGAACATCAAGCACCAGAGCTGGGGCTTTGCAGTATTTTAACCCACTGTAGCTGATTTGGGTTGAAAGAAGTAGGAGGGAAAGCTTTTGATTTTTCTGTCTCCTTTTGCATAATCCTCCCATCTCCAACTAAGCTTTAGAACTCTAGAGATTACTTAAGTTGGTTTCTGATAAACATTTGAGTATTCAGAGTCATAACTTTTGGTGCCTTGAGCATCCTTACATTCCCACATGTTATTGCGTAAACATTACTACCAGATATGGTTTCTGTTGGCAAACACTAATCTTTCCCTTCTCCTGAAGCCTCCCTGGACCCCACATACAAACACATCCCTCCACTAATTCATGCTCTTGGAAACCATAGTTTTGGTGGCTAATAAAACCAAATCTGACCTTCTAAATAGGGAGAAAGAAGTCCCTTTTGGTGGTTCACTTGGAGAAGTGGCATAAAAAATGGTAGTGTTTAGTGACCAAAAATAGTTTTTCCCATTCTTTTTTTTTTGAGACAAGTCTTGCTAAGCTGCTCAGGGCCTTGCTAAATTGCTGAGGTTGGCCTTGAACTTGTGATCCTCCTGCTTCAGCCTCAGATTATGGGCCTGTGTCACCATTCCTAGTCTTTTGAGGAACCTCCATACTGATCTCCATAGTAATTTACAATTCCACCAACAATGTAAAACCTTTCCTTTTCTCCACATCTTTCCCAGCATTTATTCCTTTTTTCTTTTTTTGAACCAGGGATTATATCTCTGGGGGATACTGTGCCATGAGCTACATCCCTTCAATATTGTTATTTTGAGACAGGATCTTCTTAAGTTGGTTAGGGCCTTTCTGACTTCCTGAGACACTCCTCAAACTTGTCAGCCTCTCAAGTTACTGGGATTACAGGTGTGCCCCTACAGTTGGCTCTCATATTTTTTCTTGTTTGTGTTATTGATGATTGTCTAGTGCTAGTTTAAATGACTGGTTTTGATGATGAGAAAGTTGATAATTTGCAATTTAATGGATCATATGTAATGTAGGTCACACTTCTCAGATCTTTTGTATTAATTACATTGCTTTAAATACCTCTGAATTAAACTGGGCATGGTGATGCATGTCTGTAATCCTAGCAGTTTGGGAGGCTGAGGCAGGAGGATTGTGAGTTCAAAACCAGACTTGGCAATTTAGTGAGATCCTAACCTAAGCAACTGAACAAGACCTTGTCTCTAAATAAAATTATAAAAAGGGCTGGGGATGTGGCTCAGCAGTTAAGCCCCCCTGGGTTCAATCCCCGGTACCCCCCCCCAAAAAAAAAATAAAACTGAATTAGATAGGTTATATAGTATACACATTAAACTTATAAACAGATGAGAGAACTGAAACAAATTTATCCATGATTTTACTTGCAGCAATGTGGTATAAATGCCAATGATGTGAAGAAATTAGAAGAAGCTGGATTCCATACTGTGGAGGCTGTTGCCTATGCACCAAAGAAGGAGCTAATAAATATTAAAGGAATTAGTGAAGCCAAAGCTGATAAAATTCTGGTAAGTTCAGCTCTGTGACCTAGGGAGGCATTAGTGGGAACAGTATAAAAGAGTAAATAGTGAAAGGTAGTCTTCCTTTTTCCATCCTCATCCTTCCCTTCATCCTGGTCCCCTTCGGTTTCCAGTTGCTTACTTTTGTATTTGCCTCCTCGCATAAATTTCAATATCATGAAATTAGATTTAAATCCTACTATACCTTGTCTTTTTAGATATTATGATTCCATATCTTAGAAATATATTCATTCAGTGGGTATGGTGGTATATGACTGTAATCCCAGCAACTTGGGTAACTGAGGCGAACGATGACAATTTAGTGAGAAATTTTAAGAGGCGTGTAACTCAGTGGTAGAACACCTTTGGGTTCAATCCCTAGTACCACAAAAGAAAAGATCCTTCAGTAGCTAGATATTAAAACATTTGAGAAGAATATTAATGTTCTTGGGGGCTGGGGTTGTGGCTCAGTGGTAGAGTACTCACCCAGCACATGTGAGGCACTGAGTTCAATCCTCAGCATCATATTAAATAAATAGATTAATTAATTAATTAATAAACTAAAGGTGTTGTGTCCACCTATAACAAAATTTTTTTAAAAATAAATGTTCTTAATATAAGAAAGGTAAACAAAAATATGTATATTTGATTTTTTAATTTTTCAACTGTATTTATAAATTTATGTTTAGAACATATACTGGGGATAAAGACACTAAAATATTAGCATTGTTATTTCTGGATGGTAAGAATATGAGCAATTTTGTGTGTAGGTACATACATGTGCTGGGAATTATACCCAGGGCCTTACTTAGTCTAAATATGTTCCCTACTACTGTTGCTATACCCCAGTCAATTTTTTTGCCTCAATTTTCTGAAGCCTCTATGTTTTCTTTAATGAGCATGTATTGCTTTCAAGTAGAAAAGCTGTTTTTATTGCTTGAATATTAAAATCCTGTATTGATTTTATTGTGTATAATCTATCAGTTAACTTTTATTGTAGATAAGATCTTTAATAACGAGAATGTGATTTCAAATCATGCTTTTTTTTTGCTGTAATAAATATACAAGTAATTTTACTGGCTTAACTGATTATGAGGTGCTAATATAATAATCCCTTTTATTTTATAATGCTAATTTTTGGGGGGGGGTTGGGGGTACCAAGGATTGAACTCCAGCACTCAACCACTGAACCACATTCCCAGCCCTATTTTTTTGTATTTTATTTAGAGACAGAGTCTCACTGAGTTGCTTAGGGCCTTGCTTTTGCTGAGGCTGACTTTGAACTCAAGATCCTCCTGCCTCAGCCTCCCAAGCTGCCGGGATCACAGGCATGTGCCACCATGCCCAAGCAGCACTTTAGTTTTTGAAATTCCTTCTCTTTCACATATTCTCATTTTGCCTTTTTAATGATACTGAGAAAGATAAGTAGGGCCAATATTGCTACTTTATAGATAAAGAAACTTAAACACGGTTTATTTATTGAGCCAAGGTCATGCAGATGATAACAGAACTAAGATCAGAATTCAGTTATTTTTATTTTCTTATACTCTAACCCTTCCTCATCTACATTTCATTGTATATATTTTTAATATATATATTTTAATTGTAGATGGACACAATACCTTTATTTTATTTTTAATTTTTTTTTTTTTTAGATTGTTCAGTGGATCTTTTAGTTTATGTATTTATTTATATGTGATGCTGAGTATCAAACTCAGGCCTCACACATGCCAGACAAGTGCTATACCACTGAGCCAAAACCCCAACCCTTATTGTATATTCTTAAACTAAGAGCTTTTGAGTTTTTAAACACTAGCAAGACTATCACTCTAGATATTTATTTAGTATCAATCTGTAAAATTTACTCAGAGCTTAAAAAAAATAAGTACTTACTAATTTAAGTCCTAAGAGTGAGATGTTGCTATCTATGTAAGTATGAAGTTATTTATTAGATTATTCAATCAAATGTTTGTTGAAGTGGTAGCTTAATTATAAATAAGAATTCTGAACTATGGTTGTGGCTTAGTGATAGAGCACTTGCCTGGCACATGTGAGGCACTGGGTTCAATTCTCAGCACCGCATATAAATAAAATCAAAATAAAGGTCCATCAACAACTAAAAATTCTGAGTCTCTAATACTTTGTTCAAAGATTGATTTTGGCTGGAGATGTGGCTCTGCGGTAGAACACTTGCCTAGCATGCACTCTGCCCTAGATTCGATCCCTAGCACCATGAAAAGAAATACACATACTGTGATTTGACTAAACTATGCCAGTAGAGGTCTCCAAAATCTATTTGCTGTCTCCTTCTGGGCATCAGTTTTCATGACTGAACAAAAGCTGATAGGATCTTACTTATGGTCATATCTTAATTTCAGGAATGATATCAGTTCTCTGCTCTGGGAACACATAAATGTGAACCTAAAATAAGTAAATTGAGATATGCAAAATGATGTAGACATATGTGTCTGGTTTGATTTCAGATATTTTATGTTGTGAATTCCTGGTTCCTAAAGATGCATATTGTGTTATTTGCTTTTTAATGTTAAAGATAATTTTTTCAGGGATGGAGACTAAACTCAGTGGTAGAGCACTTACCTAGCATGCCTTGTGAGGCCCTGGGTTTAATCCCCAGCACCACATACATACACAAAAAAAAAAGATTTGTTCAGTCACCCTGGCTATTCCTTCCAAACCCCCTAATGTGTTTGAAATTGAGACTTTAAGTAAGAAAATCCATTTTAAGCATATAAATCAAAATGATTGAGAGAGAAGGATATTGTGAATGAAGTAATTTTTCCAGAAGGTGTCAGATTCTTTGTTGGTGAATTCACCCCAGGAATGAAGATCTTCAAGTTAAAAGGGAGACTCCATAGAATTCATAAGTTTGAGAGACTGGGAAAACTTGACAGAGGATAAAGTCAAAGAATGCAAGAGAAAAGGAAAGATATTTAGATATAAAGCAAGGTAAAATGAGACATGATTTTGAAACTGGGAACATATTAAAAATAATTCATTTGACTTTGACAGTTGAAACCTTTGAAAGACAGCATTGGTAACACTGAAATCTCAGAGAAGGACTTGTATTCTAGCACTATTGATCACAAACTTTCCAGATCAGTGTTATTATTTGGTTGATTTAACATTCCTTCATTTTCTCAGGCCGAAGCAGCTAAATTAGTTCCAATGGGTTTCACCACTGCAACTGAATTCCACCAAAGGCGGTCAGAGATCATACAGATTACTACTGGCTCCAAAGAGCTTGACAAACTACTTCAAGGTAATATCAATTTTTTTGTGTGTGTGCTGGGGATTGAACCCAGGACTTTGTGCATGCAAGGCAAGCACTCTACCAACTGAGCTATATCCACAGCCCTAATATCAATTCTTTAACCCATGTTGTAAACTGATTAGCAAAGCATGCAGGTTATAGAACAAAACTAAAATATTGAAGCAGGATTTACATGTTAGATATGATTAAGAGTTAAGGGAGTGTCTACACCAAATAAATAAAACTGCTAGGGTGGGATTTGACTTATATTAAAATTATCTGTTTTTGTTTTTGTTTTTTTAGTTGTAGATGAACATAATACCTGTATTCATTTTTATGCAGTGCTGAGGATCAAACCCAGTGCTTCACATGTGTAGGCAAGCCCTCTACTGCTGAGCTACACCCCCAGGCCCTAAAATTATCTTCAAGTTAAATAATTTAATCTATTTAATACTTCATTCAGAGAATAAGCTTCCTCTGCTTAAGGAATAAAACTAATTATGACCTATTCTACCACAGGGTTGAAAATTTGCTGACTAATGAAAAGCAGTGGTAGTTATAGGAATTGAATCCAAGTGAGACTCTATCTCTAAATATAATACAAAATAGGGCTAGGGATGTGTCTCAGTGGTTGAGTGCCTCTGAGTTCAATTTCTGGTACCAAAGGGAAAAAAAGATGCTATAGATGAAGAATACACAGAACCTCCCTGTACATTTCTTTGTTTCTTTACAACTCTATGATCTATGATTACTTCAAAATAATACTGCTTATTGAAATTTCAATTTCTAAGTTATGTAAACATCTTTCTGATGAGCTCCAAGAACATTCCTAACATTTCTTTATAGTTTCTAGACATTTTATTGTTCTGAGAAGTGCTTCTTATTGCTTTTAGGTGGAATAGAAACTGGATCCATCACAGAGATGTTTGGGGAATTCCGAACTGGGAAGACCCAGATCTGTCATACACTAGCTGTAACATGCCAGGTGAGCTGTTGGGACCCTAGCTAATTAAATTAACAAGGATTAGTTGGCTTATATATTCGGAACCATCTGTTAGGACAGACATAAAAGGGACTTTCTCTGTTCTCAGGACTCCTATAACTAGTTGGAAGATTGACTCCTACTGCAAATCTTCCACATCATAGAAACTTCCATATCACTGATTTCAAATACTTTCTTATCCCTTAGGCATCTCCTGGATTTACCTGCCCTTTTTTTTCATTAGTCTTCATTCTATGGTTGATCATTAAAGTAATTCCTTTAGAAAAATCTCAACTTTTATATCCACTTGAAGAGATGCCAACCTTAGATGAACCCCATTTCTCAATATTTGAGCCCAAATTATTCACTGAATCATACTGAAGAAAAATCATACCATAAAACTGACTGATTTCACTTTAAATTCAAAATGACAAACTTTGGATTAGCATTCAGTACTGTTTGGTTAATCTACTGAATTTCTCCGGTTAGGTATGCTCTCCTAAACTTGATCTCATACTTGGTCCTTCTCATACTTTCATGTTTCTTTCAGCCCTCACACTGAGCCAATGATCTAATCTGCTTTTGACACCAAATCTATAAATCCAGCTATATTTTTACCCATTTTTATCTCAAACTGTGATGGATGTATGTCCCTTTTCCTCTCAATAGCTCATCCCTAACAGTGCGATCTGATTACCATCTTGTTGCCATCCTCTCAGACTCTGCTTCTGTTCGATTTCTCTTAGATTATCTTCATCAGAATACAAATATGCCCAATATTTCCTCTATTAGGGAAATCTTTCCTGTTTTTCCTTTACTTATACTCTCATTCATGGATGGATTTGGGAACATAAACACTGGGTTAAACAATTGCTTAATATGTTGCATTTAAGAAATAAATACAAGGATTGAACTAGACTTGAGAGCATTAAAACCTTTGTAAGGGTAGAGCCTATAAATAGCTTGTTCCCTGCTGTGTTGCTAGATGCTAAGTCATTACTTGTTAGTCAGTAAGCATTCAATAGTGTTTGAATGGATGGAGATTATAGAAGTCCTAAGGCATGCCTGACATACTGTAAAATAAATGATACAGAGGAAATAGTTCAACTGTTTAAAGGAGAAGGAAGGATTGCTTTACAGTAATCAGAGTGTGTATCTTCATAAAGAAAGATATTAGAAGCTGGGTAAGGTGGCGCATGTCTATAATCCTAGTGGCCTGGGAGACTCAGGCAGGAGGATTGCAAGTTCAAAGCCAGCTTAGCCACTTAGCAAGACCCTAAGTAACTTGGCGAGACCCTGTCTCAAACTAAAAAGGGCTGAGGATGTGGCTCAGTGGTTCAGTGCCCCTGGGTTCAATCCCTGGTACCAAAAAAAGAAAGAAAGAAGGATAGATAGATAGTTATTGGACTAGACCCCTAAAGCATACAAAATTTGGGAGGTAAAGAAATTAAAATTAAATTATTGAATGGAATAAACAATACAGGCAAAACGACAATATATAAATCTGTTCACATATAGCCTGTTTAGCATTTATGTAGAACAATGTAGGATATGAACCTTACAAAGATATATCAAAGTGGGGCTTGGTGGTGCATGCCTGTAATTCCAGCTACTTGGGAGGCTGAGGCAGGAAGATGACAAATTGAAGCCAGCCTAGACAACATAGTGAGACACCCCCCACATACCCCTCGCACTGCTGTCTTAAATTAAAAGGGTTGGAGATACAGATTGGTGGTTGAGTACTCACTGGGCTCAATCCCCAATTCTTTGGAGAGTGGAGAGAGAAATCAAGGTCTTAGGTCTTCATTGGAGAGGTACAAAGTATAAAATTGGGCTGGGGATATAGCTTAGTGGTAGAGTATGTGCTTAGCATGTGTAAACCCTTAGTTCAATCCCTAGCACCACAAAAAAACCCTTCCAATGAAATTTAAACTTGGTTCTGTAAAGGGATGGGAATATTCCAAGTTTTTCAATAGGAAAATAAAACTTCCAGAAATATTCTGATAGCAATCTGTTAAAAGGAAAGACTAGATCTGAGGAAGTTGATCTAAGATTATTAAAAGAATTCACCTGGTGAGTTTTTATGGAAATATGAGTTCAAATTTAGAGACAGTGGGTTGGAGGTGACCATAAAAACCCAAGTGAAAATATATAGCAGGGGTTCTTTGTATTTGAGTCAGGGTCTTCAGTGCACTACGTAGGCTGACTTTGAACTTCTGTACTCGAGTGATCCTTTGCCTAAGTTTCCTAAGCAACCAAGACTGCAGGCATGTACCACTGTACTCATTTAATCTACCAGTATTGAGGAGTATGGAACCAAGTCATGTAGAGAAGTAACAGTGAACTCTCTGGAAATGAAATATCTACAAGAGAGAGTGTAGAGTATAGAAGAGAAAACTAACAAACTTCCCTTTTAACAGTTACAAATAGTATTTAGTGGTACCTTTTTTCTTTCCTGAATAGGTCATCTTCACGCTCTCTGACTTTAAGAGTATGTTCCTGGGAGTGGGTCAGTCCGAGTACCTTAGAATCTGGACTATTCCCATTTTGACCAATTCTTGTGTTAAAATATTTGAGACTTTATCATCATTCTAGATAATTCAAAGAAAATTACTTTTTGTTTGTTTTTTTTTGTTTGTTTGCAGTACTGGGGATTGAACTCAGGTGCACTTTACCACTGAGCTACATCCCCAGTTCTTTTTATTTTGAGACAGTCTCACTAAGTTGCTGAGTCTTCCCTTGAATTTGAGATCCTCCTGCTTCGGCCTCCCAAGTCACTGGGATTACAGGCATGTTTCACCATGCCCTGGCATGGGCCATCACTTTCTTGAGATGGTGAATGCTGTTTGTTAAGTTAGAAGAATATTCTGGTTCTCTGTGAATAAGTTTATCTGACATCAAGCAAACCAGCTTGATAGTTTTGTTTTCTTATCATTTACCTTTCTCATTTACCATTTTATTATTTCTTTCTTTGATTGCTCCACTGATTTTTTTTTTTAATGTTTTTAGTTTTAGATGGACACAATATATTTTATTCATTTTTGTGTGGTGCTGAGGATTGAACCCAGTGCCTCACACATGCTAGGCAAGCACTGTACGACTGAGCTACAACCCTAGCCCACACCACTGATCTTTTCTTTGCAAACCAAAATTTCAACATATGTCTTATGAGACAGCCAAGTTGGGATTTCAGTATCAAGTAGGCCTATGTCATTTTTGGCCCTCTTCATGAATAATTCTGAGAAAGAAGTTGATAATGTAGGAGAAATTTGGGGATAAGAAGAAAGTATTGAGAAAAGTGATAATAAACTGTGAAAGCTTGCTTGAGCACCATTAGAAAATTGATAGCTGAAAGGAAAAAAGCACTATTTAAGATATTGCCCTATGGGACCTGGAAATGGTGGCACATGCCTATAGTCTCAGCAACTCAGGAGGCTGAGAGAAGAGAATTGCAAGTTCAAGGCCAGCCTTGGCAACTTAGTGAGAATCTATCTCAAAATCAAAAGGGCTAAGGATGTGGCTCGGTGGTAAAGGGCCCCTGGATTCAATCCCTAGTACCAAAAAAGAAAAAAACCCACACAATGTATTGCCCCTTGGGGATGTAGCTCAGTTGTAGAAGACTTACCTAGCATATGAGAGGCCCTAAGTTTGATACCTAGTACCAGGGGTTAGAGAGGGTGGTAGCCTTACATGGGTTATTGAACATGATGTGTGACCTTTTTAATAGAAATGTTGTACCTGTGTTGTTTTAACGACTGCTTTTTTGTTGTGCTGGGGATCAAACTAGGGCTTCCTCAGGCTAAATAAGTGCTATACTGTTGAGCTATATCCCCAATATCCACCCCATGTTGTTTTGAAAGTGATCTATGTAGAATGAATATTTACACAGTACATAATATTCATCATTGCCGTAGGAAATCAAGTATCATGCTAGTGCTCCAAAGTTGTAAATAAAATCCTAACCTGGGACGTTTATTAAGTTATCAGATATTCCTCTCAACCATAAACTGAAGCAAAGGTCTCACGTAAACCTAGCCTCTTTATAAAAATAACACTCACAGGTGCCTGAGCCACTATAGATCTTTGATTTTTTTTTTTTCCAGAGAAAAAGAATGCTAATTTATTAAAAGTTGAAAGGATTACATTTCAGCAGTCTAAGAGCTAGGGCCAGAGGTATAGAGAGGATGTTAGATTACTGCTTATGTCTAAACATTCTTTGTTCTCACTGTTCAGATTTTCTCAACTTAATGAAGTAAAAACTTGCTAAGTATTAGATCTCTTAACAGTGAAGTCATATAAAGTTGAGAGCTATAGTTAAAATATAAAAATACAGTCCATATTTGTCTAAGTACTAGAATAATTTTAAAATTCTGAGAAGAATTTAACATGTATCAAAAAATGTTTTTATTTTTTATTTTTATTTATTTATTTTTTTTAGTTGTAGATGGACACAATACCTTTATTTTATTTTTATGTGGTGCTGAGGATCGAACTCAGGGCCTCACACATGCTAAGTGAATGCTCTACCACTGAGCCACAACCCTGGCCCCAATATGAATCAAATTTAAAAACATATGCTAACTGGGTACAGTGGTGCACACCTCTAATCCCAGTGGTTTGGGAAGCTGAGACAGGAGGATTTCAAGTTCAAGGCCAGTCTCAGCAGCATAGCAAGGCCCTAAGTAACTTTTGAGGCCCTGTCTCAAAACAAAAATTTTACAAAGGACCAAGGATAAGACTTGGTTAAGCACCTCTGGGTTCAATCCCCAGTACAAAAAAAAAAAAAAAAAACACTCTTTCACAGAAATTTAATTTTAGGAAATGTTTCATATATGTCTAGTAAATGTACAAAGAATTTATACCATAGCATTATTAGAATAGTAACAGTGAGAAACAACACACATCACTGTAGGATAGGAAAAGTCAAATTATGATACTAATCAGTTATTTAAAAACAGCTAAAATGCTGGCGCCCTAGCCCAATAACACAAGATGGCTGTGTTTGCACTAATAGGGCAAGTTGGAGAATGTAGCCTGTAGTAAGTACTTTCTGTATGCCAAGTACTATTTAAGTGATTTACATGATTTTATTTAATCTTTAAAAAAAAAAAAAAAAAAACCAGCAAAATTCACAATAGCCAAATTATGGAAGCAGCCCAGATGCCTGTCAATAGATGAATGGATAAAGAAAATGTGGTTTTGAACACAGTGGAGTTTTACTCAGCCATAAAGAAGAATGGCAGATGCTGGTAAATGGATAAAACTGGAGAATATCATGCAAAGTGAAATAAGCCAGACTTGGAAAATTGAGTCAAATGTTTTCTCTCCTACGCAGAAGTTAGAGCAAAATGAGGGAGGAAAGGGCAGGTTAGTCAGATATCATAAAGATTTAGAGAAGATCAATAGAATAAAGAAAAAAAAAATCAAGAGGGAGCTGAGAGAACGAGAAGGGGAAGAAACACGGAATGAATTTAACAAAATTACACTATGTAGATGCGTAAATATACCATATCACATTTCACCTTTATGTGTATCTATAAAGTACCAATCAAAAATAAATGAGAGAAAGAAAGACCAGTAGAATAAAGGAAGGAGAATAGGGGCAGGAGGAAGGGGGCTGAATTTTTAACCCAAGCATATAGTTCTGTAATTTTGAAAAAAAGTTTTTTTCTAGAATGAGAACATTTAGCACGAGCCCCTTAACGTAAAATGTTCCAAGGGATTTTCCTCAGAATCTAAATGTGAATTTTGGCTCCAAAATAGGTTTCTATTTTGGAAACCATCCTTAAGCATCATTCATTTAAAATTTGTAGAGTTAATTTAAAGGTGTTTAACATGGGGTAGGTAGTTCAAAATAGAGATTTTCTTGTGGCCTGTAAGTCAAGTTTTCATAATGTTCTGTGTTCCTTTCTTTTCTTGCCTTTTTGTTTGATTGATTGGGTGTATGTATGTTTTTGTGTGTATGTTGGGTTTGGGGATTTGGAGTTTTTTGTTAGGTTCTTTGGGTTTTGAGGCTGGGGATTAAACCCAGGGCTTCATGCATGCTAAGCATTTTGCTTTTTCTTTCTTTCTGCCCTCCCCACTTCTTTCTATAACAAACTGTTATTTTCCTTTTTCCCTTTGTTCATTTTTAACACATATATACTATTGCAGCAAATACCTTCTCTCTTGCTCATATTTTAAACTTGCTGTAGATGCTTCTGAGCCATTGACAAGCCCCTTTAGTAGCCCTTTGGAATGAACTCTGCTCAATAAAGTGAAGTATAGGGCGGGAGCTGGAGCTCAGTGGCAGAGCACTTACCTAGTATGTGTGAGTCAATGAGTTCAATCTTTAGCACCTCATAAAAACAAACAAATAAAATAAAGGCATTCTGTCTATCTACAACTATAAAAATTTTGTCTTAAATAAAGTAAGTATACATTTGATCTGGATGCTAAAATTAATTGGGCATTGGATTAGGGTCCCTTGTTAATTAAACCTAGGGTAAAGGTCTAAGTATTTGTATTGTTGAACTGATACATCTGTTGGTGTGCAGTCAGATTTTCTCACCTACTTTGAACTATATTTGTAAGCAATCAAACTCTTGACAAGATGCTAGCTTTATGTGCTATTAGACACAATGAGAGCAGCTTCATGTCTAATACCAACTGTGTTTCCATCAAAAGGGAATGACTCCTTCCTGCCTCTGATTGTCATTTTACAGTTTTTATTTCCCCTCTCTGCTTTATTGGGAATAAGAGGAATTATAGACCTGTCATGGAGAACTTGATCACCTGTATCAGAAATATCGATTGTTTCCACTGTTTTTCTTGTTGTTTTTTTCCTCTTTAGCTTCCCATTGACCGGGGTGGAGGTGAAGGAAAGGCCATGTACATTGACACTGAGGGTACCTTTAGGCCAGAACGACTGCTAGCAGTAGCTGAGAGGTAGGTTACTTATTAGACTAGAGAATATATGGCTGCTCTTGTCACTGCAGTGATCGCCAATGTTAGTTTGGCTAAAGAATGTCTCTTGTGTTTCTTTATATCCCAAAGTTATATGTATGGTTCAAAAGGATGGTCTTCTTTAGTAAAAGGAAGAAGGGGGAAAAAAGACACAATAATATATGAATCTTTGTCAGACTGGATAAAAAATAAAATCCAGCTGACTTCCAAAGAAACACTTTAGATTCAAAGACAAATAGGTTGAAAGTAAAAGGATGGAAAAAGATGTCACATGCAAACAGTCACCATAAGAATAATGAATAATAGTTATATAAAACAAAATAGTCTTTAAGACAAAAAAAAAAATACTAGTGATAAAGAGGAACATTTTAGAATTAAAAGGTCAGTTCACCTGGAATAAACAATTATAAATATATACACACCTAACAACAGAACTCCAGAATAAGCGAAAGAAAAACTGAGGTGATTGAAAGAAAAAATAGACAATGCAACAAATATTTGAGGACTAATGTCTCTCTCACTTTCAATAATGGATGGTACTTTCGATATATCATAGTCAATAATGGGTAAATCATCTGTTCAGTGCCTTGATGAAGTGTGTGTTGTTTTCATTGACTTTTTTGTCACTATGCCAAAAGACCCAACAATAACAATAAGAGGAGAAAAATTTCTTTGGCTCACAGTTTCAGGGGTCTTAGTCCATACATAAATGGCTGATTCAGTTCCTCTGGCTAGGAAATTAGGCAGAACATCACAGCAGAAGGGTAGGGAGGAGAAAAATAGCTCAGGGCATAACAGTTAGGAAGCAGAGTGCTCTGCCCACCAGGGATAAAACATGAACCCTAGAGCATACCCCCACTGGCTCATTTTCTCCAGCCACACCTTACCTGCCTATAGTTGATCCATACCAGTGGATTGATACACCAATTAGGTTAAAGCTCATAATCTGATGTGTCTTCATTCTTGCATTGTCTCACACATGAGCTTTTGGGGGACATCTCATATCTAAACCATAATAGACATCTCTGAGAAACCTATTACCGACATCATACTTATGGTGAGGTTTCGAATGCTGTCCTCTTCATGTTAGGATCAAAGTAAACTCACCACTTATAGTCAATGATATACTTTAGGTCTTGGCTAGTGCAGTCAGATAAGAAAATGAAATAAAAGGCATCCAAATTTGGAATGGAAGAAGCAAAACTGTTTGATGATGACTATATGTAGAAAATCCTAAGGAATCCACCAAAAACTAGAACTAAAAAAAATAGTTCAGCAAGGTTGTGGGACACCATATCAATATGCAAAATAATTGTGTTCCTACATATTAACAAAGAACAATTCAAAAAACAGTTTCAGTTACAATAGCATGAAAAAGAATAAAACAGTAGCCAGGCATGGTGACACATGTCTTTAATTTCTGCTACTTGAGAGGCTGAGCCAGAACGATATTGAGCCCATGAGTTCTAGACCATTCTGGGTAAAACAAAATATTTCAGAATAAATCTGACAAAAGACGAGTGTCACACATTGAAAACTATAAGACTTGCTAACAGATATTGAAGATTAAACTCCATATTCATGGGTAGGAAGACTCTTATTAAATGGTAGTCTTCCTCCAATTGACTTACAGATTTCTTTTTTACTGTTGTTGTTTTGGGTATGGGGGATTGAAGCCAGGGGTGCTTAGCCACTGAGGCACAATCCAGCCCTTTTTATATTTTATTTAGGGACAGGGTCTCACTGAGTTGCTTAGGACCACGCTGAGTTGCTGAAGCTGGCTTTGAACTCAGTGATCCTCCTCCCTTATCCTCCTGAGCTGCTGGGATTACAGGCGTGCACCACCACACCTGGCTTGATTTACAGATTTCAGCACCATCCCTGTCGAAATTTAAGCAATCTTTTTGCAAAAATTGGTGAACCAGATACAAAATTGATATGCAAATATAGAGGACTTGGAAAAACCAAAATATTCTTGAAAAAGAACAAAATTGAAGGTCTTAGACTTTCCAATTTTAAAACTCATAGCCAGGATTAGTGATGGCATATCTGTACTCCTAACTACTTGGGAAGCTGAGGCAGGAAGATCGTAGTTCAGGCCAGCCCAGGCAATTTAGCTGAGACCCTATCTCAAAATAAAATTAAAAGGGTTGGGGATATAACTCAGTGATAAGAGTATTTGCCTAGCATATGTAAGGCCTTGGATTCAGTCCCCAGAACTGCCAATAAATACATATATAAATAAAGTTACAGCAATTAGGTAAATATGATCATGGAATAAGGATGAATTGGGAGTTCAAAAATAAAACCTTTACTTTATGGTGACTGGATTTTACAAAGATACCAAGGCAATTTATGTGGAAAAGACGACTTTTCAACATGATGCTAATATAGTTCAATATAAATGTGCAAAAAAAGGAAACTCTAGACCCTTACTGTACATGGTACTAGTAACATAGTTATTTAAAAAAATTAAATACAGCTGGGTGTGGTGGTGCACACCTGTAATCCCAGTGGCTCAGGAGGCTGAAGCAGGAGGATCTTGAGTTCAAAGCCAGCCTCAGCAATGGCAAGGTACTAAAAACTCAGTGAGACCCTGTCTGTAAACAAAATACAAAATAGGACTAGGGATGTGGCTCAGTGATTGAGTGTCCCTAAGTTCAATCCCTTGTACCCAAAAAGGGGGGAAAATTTTACTAGGTATATATACTAGGAAAGTAGAGATTCCCAGTTTTTTCCCTAAAGGAATTTATATTCCAGTAAAAGAATGGCCCAGTAGCTCTTCACAAGTGCCATAAAAATACCCAAACCACATTTTTGGAAGTCTAGAAGAGCGAGAATCATATCTATTTGACAGATGCAGGAAATCTTTTGTGCAAGTACAGGCAAAGCCAGGTGTGGTAATGTGTGCCTTTAATCCCAGCTACGGGAAAGAATTACTTGAACTCAAAATTTGAGGCTAGCCTGGACAACACAGGGAGACCCCTAACTGAAAAAAATAATTTTAAAAAGTGCAGGCATTTCGTTGAATTTGTTCAAATGGGTAAATCAAAACTTTTTTTTTTTTTAATGGTGTGAGGATGAACCCAGGGCCTCTTGCATGCTACACCACTGCTCCATCACTACTAAGCCACATCCCCAGCCCTGTACATTTAATGAGAATGAAATTGTCTTTCTTGATCAATCTTGAACATTGTCTTAGGTGGCAGTATGAAAGCAGGAGCTATTTTATTGCCATTTTTAGACACAAAGGAAAAATATCATTGAGCCATAAGTTGAATTCAGATGTCATTCATACATAAATATATTCTGAACTGTAACTTGTTTTATTCTTGTAACTGTAAATTATTATTAGAGTTTGTAAGAAATGAAATTATTTTGATTTTCTTGAACTTATAGTTTGGGGATCCTTTTTAGCAGATTTAATTTCCATATAGCAACAGTTTATGGGAATTTAAATTGATACATTATTTTGGCTTGTTGTCCTTGGTTTTTTGCAGAATATTGTTTCTTTGTAATTAGAAATTCTTATTCTAGTTCAGGAGATCTCAAAGAATAAATTTGATTTATCTCGAAGTCTTGCCAGATAGATCTACTCTTAACAGATGCTGCTGTCATCTTACTCTATGAAGCTTGCCTGTATATCATACAGAAAGGAATTTAGTGCAGATGTGCCTCAGTTGGAAAGCACTTGTCTAGCATGCATAAGACCCTGGGTTTGATCCCCCGCACCACCAACAAAGGAAAAAAGAAAGATACTTATATTCTTGGGCCTTGAAAGCACTGTCAACACCACTTCTTACCTACCTATCTTTAAATCTTAAAAATGAATTTCTCACTCATCTGAGTTCTGTGCCTAAAATGTTCTCTCTTCTAGATATGGTCTCTCTGGCAGTGATGTCTTGGATAATGTAGCATATGCTCGGGGATTCAACACAGACCACCAGACTCAGCTCCTTTATCAAGCATCAGCCATGATGGTAGAGTCCAGGTTTGTGCTCAGCAGAAGACACCAAATATGTTCCCAGAGCTTTTTCCCTCAATCTTGTTGATAATAACTTGAATTAGAAATGGAGAATTTTAGTTTCTATTATGATACTTATGATGTGTGTTTGCACACAGGCTGTACTGGAGATTGAATCCAGAGGCTTGTGCCTGCTGGGCACACACTTATAGCACTGAGTTGCATATCCTCAGTCCTTTTTTGTATTATGAGACAGGGTTTCCCTCAGTTGCCCAGCCTGGGCTTGAACTTTGTAATCCTCTTGCCTCAGCGTCTAGAACAACTGGGATTACAGGTGTACATAGCCACTCCTGGCCTATTGTGACACTCTTGTTTTGTGATCAAGTCACTAATGAAAAATAAAGCCAAAGCTGGGGGTGGAATTCAGTGGTAGAGCACTTGGCCTGGCATGCGTGAGACCCTGGATTTAATCCTCATCACTATACACATACCAAAAAACAATCTAACTGAACTTGCTAGAAATCTTATCTTTTTAAATACTACCTTAGGGTGAATGCTGTACAAATATTTATTAAACACCTTTATACAAATTAAATCATGAATATGAGATTTTTAGGATAGTGGGTACAGGAGCAGAAACTGACACAGGCTAGAAATAGTCCTCAGAAAATGCTTGTTCCCACTGGGCTGACGACTAAGGCAGGAGGATCTAAAATTCAAGGCCTGCCTTGGCAACTTACTGAGACCCTATCTCAAAAAATAGAAAGGATTGGGAGTGTAGCTCAGTAGTAAAGTGCCTCTGGGTTCAATCCCCAATACCAAGAAAAAAAAAGAAAATTCTTGTTCCCTGTAGGTATGCACTGCTTATTGTAGACAGTGCCACCGCTCTCTATAGAACAGACTACTCAGGTCGAGGAGAGCTCTCAGCCAGGCAGATGCATTTGGCCAGGTTTCTGCGGATGCTTCTGAGACTTGCTGATGAGGTAAGCTGCAGGAAGGAACCTGCTTCTCAGTGGCTACAAAAATTTCCAGGAACCTTGCTGAGAGGTGAGGACATTAGTGCCTAATATCATCAAGTTATAGAAAAGAGGAGAAACATTAGTCATTTGTTGCTTTGTGAGGGAATGTAGTGGCAGCATTAAGGTTCTTAGAATGTCTATAGCCACAAAACTGACATCCTTTCCCCATCAGTTTGGTGTAGCAGTGGTAATCACCAACCAAGTGGTAGCTCAAGTGGACGGAGCAGCCATGTTTGCTGCAGATCCCAAAAAACCTATTGGAGGAAACATCATTGCTCATGCATCAACCACCAGGTAAGGTAATGGCATCAATACTTCTTGTTGAAATTCATGTCATATTAACTATGAACTAGACATGATGATAAAATATTTCCACTTAAACCCTATTAAAGCTGACATTGTGTAATTAAAAACAAAATCTTGCTAAATCTAATTATCTTACTCTGGTTGGTACAGGTGTTTGCTTTTAGTTCAGAAAGGAATTTAAAACCCTCATTTGTTGAAGAATGAATATGAATAATTAATATGCCTGTGCCTGATTATTTTGAAAAGTGTCTGTTTCAATATGAACATTCCATTAGGGTAGAATGGATTTCTCCAGGTTGGAAGTGCACTAGATGCACTAAGATCCCTAATGTCCTTGTAGGAAATACATACACACATACATATACACACACACACACATCTAAAAAAGCTCTATTATAAAAACAGGATGTAATTAT
The DNA here is from genome assembly GCF_902686445.1 of Sciurus carolinensis. NCBI lineage: Eukaryota > Metazoa > Chordata > Mammalia > Rodentia > Sciuridae > Sciurus > Sciurus carolinensis. The sequence continues at coordinate 111,674,549 of NC_062214.1, read as the reverse complement.
AACTTGGTGCTTTGGTCTGTGTCTTTGGGTCAGACTATACCTGAGGAAAGGAAGAGGGGAAACAAGAATCTGCAAAATCTACGACTCTCCCTGTCTTCCTGAAGCTGAAGCTATGTTTGCCATCAATGCGGATGGTGTGGGAGATGCCAAAGACTGAATTACTGGTGTTTTTTCCCTGTGGTAAACTTTAAGTGCTACAATCTAACAAAGAGGACTGCTCCCTGGGGTTCTTCACAGGCCTCTTCCTGTTGTGACTGCCAATACAAGACATTCAGGAAAATAGCTATTGTTCAACCTTTCTGATGGTGTAAACAGGAGACAGGTCAGTATTCACAAACTGATCTGATATGTTTATTCCTTCTGGAGTATGTTAATCTTTGTAATTTCTTTGGTGTTTGGAGAGGTATAAAATACCTTTGACATAGTGTCTTGGGATGGACTTGGGGCTAACAGGTCTCAGACAAGTAAAGTTGGGAAGATCTGACTTCTTCTTTCACTTCCAGATAATGATAAAATAAAGTGTCTGAGCTCTGCAGCCAAATGAATGAGTCTCTTCACAGAATCTTTTCTGTATCAGTAAAACTCCCCTGTTAATTAGTATGTAGGTTTTAAGGTTGTGTGCCTGAATTCATAAAAATTTGGTTTGATTAAGGAATCTTGGAAGATGCTTGCTGGGCCATCAGCCCTTCTTCTGCTTGCTTGGTCTTTTACTTACCACTAAGACTAACCTAAGATAATTCTGGAATCTTAAGCATTTCATAGGCTAAGTAACAGATATAGTATGAGGCTGTTAATAAAATAACTATTTGAAATTAATGTACTGTTTATTTTTTTGTGGTCCTGAGGATTGAACCCAGGGGTGCTCTACCACTGAAGTACATTCCCAACCCTTTTTAGTTTGAAAGAGTCTGCAAGTTGGCAAGGCTGACCTCAAACTTGTGGTGATCCTTTTATCAATTTTCTGAGCTGCTGAGATTATAAGTGTGCACTGAAACCCACTGTTCCATTTATAGGAGTTATTCTAGGGCAAGATGAATATTTCAAAATAGGGTTTCCATAATACCACTTTGGCACAGTTTCTATTGCTTTAAGTATTGAAAACTAAAAAGAAAATCTTACATTCAGGTAATTGATCTTATATACCTAAATGGGAAATATTTGAACTATTCATGACTCTCCTGTGGCCTGTTTTTATTCCACAAGTCTTGGGTTGTAGTGGTCTGGCACTTGCCCAGATTATTCTATTATAGGAGTTTGAGATCCTTCTCTTCCCAAGACTTGTACTTGGAATATGTTTTAACCAGTTCTTCAAAGTTTAAGGGGCTTCTCAGCTAGTATTGGGATGTGTCACTGAAAATCTCTGTTGCTGCATAGGCCAGCCCCTACCATATGCAAAGAAATGGGAAGACTCAGGTCAATTTAATGCAGCTTTGTTTGACTGATTTTAACGATTAAGAACTGGGCACAGTGGTATACACCTACAGTCCCAGATATAGAAGGCTTCTAATCCTGATTTCACTGAAAGTGCTCATTGACCATCCAAAAACTTGTATCTGGGTTTTAGATAACAAAAGTTGTTTTATTCTCAGAACTGACCATATCTCAGGTCTTCTCTTTCTACATCACAAAATAAACCTAGGTTGGTATAATAAAGACATAATGACAGATTCTGGAGTGAAAGATTGGCTCTTATATAAAGGCATCTCAGCCCTATAAGGTACTCAGGTGAATCTGACCTAGACACTTGTCTTACTCTTTATTCTAGGTGGAATTAGGCTTTGTGCTAAACAAGAGGAGCAGGGAATACTTCTTGGTGGCAGTAGGTCTCGTTCAGGCTAAAACAAGCTCTCTGCCTATGTTTTACATGCAGCTAAATTTTTTCACTGGAAAGAACGTTAATCAAAGATCTTATTTAGTACACTTTTTCTAAGCATCTATAATTTCATATAAGGAGGAAACAAGAACATCGTCATTATTAACTTTGGTTTATTTCAAGCTTATGCCAAAATATATTCCAGGTAATGCTTCAGATCACTGTTGCACAATAAACCCTATGCCAGTGCTGTCATTCCAAAAGCTGCCAGAACTCTGGAAGTCAAGTGATCCAGTCCCTTAACCCAGGAATATAGGTAGAGTCCACATGATAGGTTATGAGGGCAATACTGGACTGTTCTAAGCCCTCTTTTTGTCCTGGTAAGTAGGGTATGATCTTAGGATTATAGATAATAGCTATTAAATATTAATCAGTTCAAAACATTAGAGTGACAAGTTCTCTTTGTTCCTATAGCTCTTTGAATTTCATCCACCTCACCAGCAATCAGAAGGCAGTGCTACTTCACCATTTAGCTCTAGCAGCCTTCAGGGCTCCACCCACATATAACCCTAAGGCAAATGCTAGACTCTTGATCTTTCAAGAATTTCTTTTAGAGGAAGAACAACAGAAACCTAAGATGCAAGTTCTTCCCTAATTTTAGATTAGGTAAAAACATGAGAATAAATTAACTGATGGACAGCAGGCAAGAAGTTGGGGAATGGTAGTGGGTAGCAGTCAGACCCAAGGGTCAGGACACTGCCTACACCAGACTTGCTTGGTTTTCTGATCTCAGGGTCTATGGAAAAAAAGCCTTGATTTCCCCCCTCCTCTTAAGTAGTATCCCTGAAGTCATAAAGGCCATTGAAATGTGATTATTCTCCTAATATTACTTCCAATTCTTGCAGGTCTTTCTGGAAAGCTGAATCCTAGAGAAACAAAGAGAACAAATCTAGTACTCAAAATCTGAGCCAACCTTTTTCCAAACAACTAGTACCTGAGGGGCCCTTTTCTTCCTTCCTGAGATGTTGGCTATAGTCTTTCTCCTACTTTCTCAGATAGCCTAGAGTCCATGAAATCTACCTCCTCCCCTAGGTGAGATGTACATAGAACATACAAGAGATTCCATGCAGAGGGTAAACTGTCATCCTAGGGAAATAAGACCTCAAAGGAAGATTTTCTTTGCTGAAAAGGTCACCTGATGACATAGTGGTAGAACTCAGTATTTTAAAAACTCTAAAAAGTATTACCTCATTAGTAACATCTGGCAACTCCAAAGCCAGCTTCATCCACCTTCTAGCTTCAGAGTTTTTTCCTAGTTCTCTATAGCACTGAGAAGAGACAACAATGAAAACCTGACAAACACCACCAGGAGACTAGAAGGGCAAGAGTGCTTTCAAGAGTTCCAGAAGGGTTGGGAATGTTGCTCTGTGGTAGAGTGCCTGCCTAGCATGTGTTAGGACTTGGGTTTGATCACCAGCACCAAAAAATAAGTTCCCAGAAACACATAATACATCTACATAAATGTTTTTTCATCTGTGTTGAAGTGAGTGGGTTTACCTTGGAAATATACACCCTTCCTGCTTTGGAAAATCCTGGCTGTAGTTCTTCAGCCTAGAGAAGGAAGGCACTTCGTTAAGAGGTTCCAAAATTCAAGTAAGGCTGAAGTCTATTAAGGAGAGATTTCCAATCCCAAACAAGAGACTGATTCAGTGGGTCTATTCAGGTATTCTCATTTTCCCATTGAACAGGCAAACAACTGTCCCCTATAGGAATCCCTCCCATTAAGGGTCTCAGTACTGTCCTTCGGAAAAATAAGGGTACCCTGGTATTGGGGCTGCTACCCATCTTCCCCCATACCTTCAGGAAGCTTTGGAGGGCATCCTGCACAGTGGCACTGAGAGGGCTTTCAAATAAGGCTGTAGCAGTCTTTTTTTCTAGCCAGCTCAGGTGAGAGACCTGCCATCAGAAGATCAAGATGTGAATAAAAGGTTTAAGAAAAACCTTTAGAAGTACTGAATATTCTGTACTAAAACCAGTCAGCCATCAATAACGTGAGCATTGAGGAAATGGAACCCAAGCCAGACCAGGATGATGAAGCTGAGGACCAACTCTGTAGGGATCAGTGACAGAGGACATTTAGGACCATTATGTTAGCCCTGGAATGTAGCTTACCTGGTAGCACCACCTGCCAAGAAGAAAGTGAGCCCTGGGGTTTTCTGGCTGGAGAGCAATGGCTTTGTCCACATGCTCCTGGAGGGAGAATACAAATATAAAACATCAGACCAAAGTCCAAGAAAAGCAGCAAGACACTGAGGCTGTGAGAAAGCCCTTCTAAGGGAGCTGGGTAGGAACAGGCAATCTGGAATAGACTAGCACAAGGGAAGGAGAAGCTCATCCTCACCTTGAAACTAAAGCCACTCTGAATACGCCTCTGGATGCCCTCATGCTCAGCCAGCTGACCACAAAGCACTGCATACCTAAGGGGGGAAGCAGCAGCAAGCTCAAGGACAAGGACTGGGTACTCCCACTGCAAGGAACAGAGTCCCACTCACAGCCTAGTTGTATTATCCCCTATCCCTCCATGCTCAAATACAGCTGAAAATGTGATTTTCATTTCTTATTAATTCCCTCTCTTCAAAGACCTGCAGTTCTGGATAGTATTTCATAAACACAGTGGTAGACTTACAATTCTCCTGTTTATAGGCATTAAAAAATTTGGCCCATCACAATAAATCTCTTCACATTTAAGAATATTTAGGCAAGCTGGTAGTGATGTTCACATGCATGTAATCCTTGATTTAGAAGGCTGAGGCAGGAGGATTGCAAGTTCAAGTACAGCCTCAGTAACTTAGCAAGACAATCTCAAAAAAAGGTTGGGGATGTAGCTCAATGGTAGAGCACCACTGGGTTCAATCCCCAGTACCAAAAGTAAATAATATATTTAAGCAAGGTCTTGGTACAAATCTCTAAAATTTCTTCCTCATATAGTACAGTGTAGTATAGCTAATCATAAAAACTTGAAGAGCAGAGGACTGGGGGTGTACTAGTGCTAGAGCACTTGCCTAGCATGTGCAAGGCCCTGAGTTCCATCCCCAGTACTACAAACAAAAAAGTAGAGAAGTACCCATAAGTCAGCAGCAAACTAAATGACTTGAGTGAGTGCATTGTTAATTGTCTTCTAAGCAAACACTAAAGGAAGGTCTTGGCCTTTGAAGTATACAGATATATCATCAGAATTTGGGAACCTATGCTCTCAGTATGGCCAATTGGGATGGGATACGTAGGAATCTCATGTTAACTTGGGAACCAACAGAAGCAAAGAAGAAAGACCTATTTTAGCTCTTCCTTTATATCCTTCCCTCCTAGGGAACAAAAAGACAGCAGCTTTCACAGTCTGCAAAATAAACATGATGGTTGGATATGTAGCTCAGTGGTAGAGCACTTGCCTAGCATGCTCAGTGCCCTACATTTGAAGCCCAGCACTTGCAAGAAAAAACAAGGCCAAGCTTGGCATATGGTGCACACCCATAGTCCCAGCTACTCAGAAGCCTGAAGTAGAAAGACCAAAAGTTAAAGGACAATCTCAGCAATGTCAGACCCTTTCTCAGAATTAAAAGGGCTGGACCTGTAGCTCAGTGGTAGGACACCCCTCAGTTTAATCCCTAGTACTACAAAAGTGGGGGGCAGCGGTGGGCTTTCTACCTTATCCCCCCAGCACTGTTCCTAGAAGCAAAATTGACATTTGTTGAGTGCCTAATCAGGCCCAAATTGCTTTCTCATGTATTTACTAAATACCTGGGGTTATCTGTATCAGATACTTCCAGAGGCTCATTTCCATATTTAATCAAAGCAGCTGTTCCTCAGAGCCAGTTTTCATCCTTGGGAGCCTAGACCAGGGAAGCAATGACACCCTGGAAACAGTTACCTGGCCTCCAAGAACCCTCGCAGAGAAAGTTTCATCAACAGAGAGAAACAGCCTCTCAGCTCACAATCTAAAGGCAGAGACTTAGAAGCAACAGGGTAGTGAGAGAGGGAAAAAAATTTTTCACTAAAACACAGATGCTAGAATCAGGACTTTGGACATGGGTAGATCTGACTAGTAAGTTGGTGGAATTTTACCTCACAAAGACCACAGAAAGGGCCATTTGGGGCTTTTATTTTGTGGTGCCAGAGATCACACTTGGGGCCTCATGCTAGGCAAGCACTCTACCACTAAGTGACATCCCCAGCCCAGTAAGCTAATTGGCCTCTCAACCTTTCTGGCTTTGCTTTAGTTTTTCTCATGCAAAGAAGCCAAGGTCTACCACCAGCCAGGGATCACAGCTAGAGGAAAGAAGAGTTTGTTCAGGACAAGACAGCAGCAAATTGCCCCAGTCTCCCTAAGGAGCTAAGAACCCACAAGTTTTATGCTAGTATCGCTCTTAGGAAGATACCCATTTCTCTAGCCACAGCAGGGGAAAAAAAAAAAAAAAGCTTGCTCTCCCTACTTGCCTCAGCCCCAAAGCATCTCCCAAAGAAAACCTGTGGTCCCTGGCAGGGATAGGGTGAGGCATGTAGAAATGCAGAGTAGAGCTCCCGCTCCTGGTTCCTCTGGCCAGGGCAGAGAAAAGAAAGGACTGTTGTGGCTCTTGCTGGCTCTTGCCAGAACCCTGCAGGGTGTTATTACCACTGGTGACATTCAGCACTCTCATCCCCCTTCTCCAGAGCAGCCTCTGCTTCTTCCTTTCCTGAAAGAGAAAGTTAAATCTAGAGTTAAGGTGGACTCCCATATACACTCCCACAGGAAAGACTGGGGGAAATGAGTGCTTTAGTTCTTACTAATCCCTATACAACATGTACTTATTTGGAAATAGTTTGTGAAAAGGTTGCATACAGGTTCTCAAGGATGATTCCTCTTCACCTTGGAGATGTGACCCATCTCTGTCGTCAGTAGCAATTGTATAAAATTTGATAAAATTCTCAAAAGGATCCATGATCCAAACATGTTTATTATACCCCCTGCCCCAGTGCTGGGGACTGAACCCAAGGCTTTCTGTATGCTAGGGAAGCATTCCACCAAAGCCACAACTCTTGAAGTTTTACCAAATTTTCTAGGCAAAAGACTAATAAAGACATCAAAATCCAAACACATGAAAGTTCCTGATCAGGGTCCCCTAACGTATCAAGATGGAGTCTATAGACCACCAGATTAGGATCATTACATCCATACATTAGACATTGCAAAATGGGACTTCTCCTTTGATCAGAATGGAACAAAAGTAATATATTAAGGTTGTGGGTTGGCTAATCTATACTGTTTGATCATATTTTAGTAATTATTTTAGTAATTTTTAAGGCAACTGATGCTATGAAGGTCTCTACCTCTCCCTTTCCAAACAGAAGGGCAATGTAACCCCACCAGTGAGGGACATTACCTTTTCTCTCTGCCTCCTTCAAAGCACTATGTTACTAGGAAAATAATAGTGAATATGTGACAGCCAATTCTTACCAAGCTAGACAGTGGGATGGACAAACCATAGCCTGAGAACTACAGAATAATTTCCTTATGGTCTAGCATCTAGAGATAGAACATCTTGGGACCTGTTAAATTCCAAATTTTCAGTACTGCCAGTATTTCAATGACATCAACACAGGTACATTAAAAGGAGTTGGAAGTCATAATTTAGAGGTTGTAAATTATAATTTCATTATAATGTAGTTACATACTACATTATATACTATATTTTAAGTTTAAGAAATGATTTGCAGGCTGGGGTTGTGGCTCAGTGGTAGAGTGCTTGCCTAGCATGTGTGAAGCACACTGGGTTTGATTCTCAGCACCACATATAAATCAATCAATAAATAAAATACAGGTTTATCAACAACTAAAAAGTTAAAAAATAAAAACAATTTGCCCTTTGGCTCTCTGAAAAACAACGGCAGTTGGCAAACACAGGCAGCATACAAAATGGAGCAAAAAGGGAGAAAGAAGAGAGTTAAACCATTTTCTAAGAAAAATAGATGATATGAAAGTACCTGCTATGTTCAATATAAGAAATAATGGCTATTCAGGAGGAGTGTGAATTCAAGGCTAGCATTGGCAACTTAGTAGGCCCTGTCTCAAGATAAATAAAAAGGACTGGGGATGTAGCTCAGTGGTAGAGCATCCCTATATTCAATTCCCAAGGCCCATCCCCCCAAAAGTGGTTACAAAGATTAAGGAATCAAAATTGCAACCAATAACCCCAAGGGTTGTATGTTTAAAGTGAGCCTTGCTGATCTACAAAATGGTTAAATTGTACAGAAAAGTCAAACTAATTTCTGAGAATATTCAGACATAAACTGCCTAACTTCCAGGGCATGGATCCCATGACAATATTTCATAGCCAAAAATGGCAGGCCATTATTGAAGCTCATGGTGATGTCAAGAATACCAACAGTAGGGCCAGGTATGTGCTCAGTGAGTACTTGCCTAGCATCCACAGGACCTGGTTTCAATCCCCAGTACTTAAAAAAAAAAAATTGTTATTTCCTTGTCTGTTCTGTGTTGGTTTTACTTTAAAATGTGATTATTAGATTTGGAAGACCTCTTATGCTCAGCACCAACAGGTCTACCAAATCCGGAAGATAGAAACCATAACCCTAGAGGTAAAAATGACTTGAAAGTTTAGGTCAGTAAGTTGATTTTAGACAGCATTGGAAAGGATATAGAAAGACTTTCCAATCTATCCTTTTCATGATATCCTGTTAGAAAAGTTTTTTAAAAATGCTAAAGAAGTACAAGTTGAGTTGAAAAATTCATGGTACTTCATGGAGAAGGCAGCAGCTCTGGAAAAGATATGGAGGATGACACACGTGCTAAAGATGAATGAGCTGATGGATATGAACCACCAGTCCCAAGAATCTAAAATTCAGACTTTTCATAGTGACAAAAAGTTCTATTTGGGAATGGGTTGGGGTGAGAAATGATCAGAGGGAAAAAAAAGTTTGTTAATACCAAGAGATCAAAAATCAGCCCAAAAGCTGATAAGAATCCTCACCTTGAAATTTAGGAGGGACAGAAGCTTTTGAAGAAAAAGACCAAAGAGTATAAGCACCTTTCCTTAAAACTTCCTGGGACCTTTGAGAGTCTGTATCAACTCAGTAAGTCTTTTTCCATCAATAGAATTCTACTAATGTTTAGGATGCTGACCGTGAAGTATTGTCAGATTCACATTTTCAAAGATTCAATAATATTTGTAGGGTTGTCTTAAGTGGGAAAGATGACAAATCCACATTAGTCAGTCACCGTATATAATTAATGGATCATATACCTGTAAGTCCATTTATGGTGCCTGACATAGGCTATGCGGCAAGGTAAGACACATCAGTCTTTTTTGCTGGGGGAAAGGGGCAGTGTTGGGGATTAAACCCAGGAGCATGCTACCATGGAGTTACACCCTCAGCCTGTTTCATTTTTGTTTTTGCGGTACTAGAGATTGAGCCCTGGGCCTTATACACATTAGGCAAGTGCTCTACCCACTGAGCTTTATCCTCAACACTTTTTTTTTTGTACTGGGGATTGAACCCAGGTGTGCTTAACCACAAAGCCACACCCCCAGCCCTTTATTATATTTTATTTAGGGCCTTGCTTGCTACATTGCTTAGAGACTCACTAAGTTGCTGACACTGGCTTTAAACTCAAAGTCCTCCTCTCTTGCCTCAGTCTTCCACATCTCTGGGATTATAGGCCACCAGGCCTGGCCTCCTCAACACTCTATTTTGAGACAGGGTCTTGTTAAGTTGCTTAGACTGACTTTAAACTTGTGATCCTCCTGCCTCAGCCTCCCAAGTAGCTGGGATTATAGGCATGTATTGCCATGCCTGGCTCACATCAGTCTTGTTTAAAGTCTTAGGATTCCACCCTCATGACAGACAAGGCTAATCCCTGAGTCTGGCACAGGTCAGATGTACCCTACCCTGACCTAAGAGTACTTAGCCAACAGATTTGCTAAATGAATATCAGGGACTTCTACACTAGCAGTAAACTTCCAAACTGCTTCTTAAGTATTCACCATATATACTCATCATAGTCTCAGAACACCTGCCACACAGTATAACTGAAACCAGATTCCTAACAGCAACCAAAACCCTCCAGCGAGGAGATGCAGCTTTGCCAGGCATGGTGGCACACACATATTATCCCAGCAACTCAAGAGGCTGAGGCAGGAAGATTACAAGTTCAAGACTTAGCAAGACCCTATCCCCAAAACTACAAAGGGCTAGGGATATAGCTCAGTGGTAGGCACCCCTGGGTTCAATCCTCAGTATCATAAAAAAAGGAAAAGAAAGGCTGTGCCCCTCTTATGGTTAAGGAGGAAGAACAAAGAATAATGCTAATATGATAAAACTACCCCTAAAATCATGTGCTCCTGTGTCAATCACCATGACATGCAGATAAGTAAACTGCTATATATAAAAAAAAAAAAAAAATTAAGAGTCCTTGAGAACCTGATCTGTCCCTTAGTGAGTAAGCCACAACTCCTCATAGCCAGCATCTTGGTGATTTCCAGGTAGATGAACCACTTGTACCTACATAATCAGTCACTTTCCGACCAGGAACCTGTCAGCACCTACCATTTAGGGCATATGACTTCTTCTCATTCACCTCCTCAGTGAGCTCACACATGTCACTGTAGGCCCGGGCCAGGCGCCAGAGAAAGTCCTGTCGGCTTCCATACTGTAAAACAAATGAAAATGAGGCCCCATTTCCCATAGCCATAGAAAATGGAGGCCCTGGCCTTGTTGTGCCCCCTCCCCCAACATCCTCAGTTTGATGTTCAAAGCTTGTGTGTTACAACCACTGACATGAGGCCAACTCCTGTGCAGTCTTCCCACCCCATGACCTCCCAGGTTCAGTTAACTGATGACGCATCTCTAGCTGATACCTTGCATAATCACAGGGTGAGGGCATTCTGGCCTAATACTGCTGGGGGAAAGGTCAACTCCAAGAAGATACAGTGAAACAGCAAGAAGTCTTACTGACAAAAAAAAGTGTGAAAAGGGAAAATTCTAACTTGGGCAGGGGTAACATTTATGCCTGAGAAAGCATAGATTTTGTCAGTGAGCCTCAGTAAGGAATTGTGATCGAGTGATCTACACAATTGTTACTTGTGATAGAAACTTCAAGTTAGAATGGACAGATTGAGTTCTACTTCAAGGAAAATAAAAGGAGAGGGACCAATTCCAGTCCTTTCCACATTTCCCCCTACAGAGAAAGGAAGAGCTCATTTTGCAGTTCGAGAGGCAGAGAACTTTACTTCTCTTCCTCAGCAGGAGGGAAGTTCTGGGGCAGATAGTACCCTGGCTGGGCATTCTTGAAAGATGACATGCAACCTGGGAGTAGATGCAGAACCAGCCATCTCATCCCCATATTCCTTCCCATGTTGTCTAGCAGGTTCAGTCACCATATGGGCCTTCCTTCATTTCCTAGGAGCTGAGAGATAAGGAGGGAGGAGAGGGGAAGCAGACCAACAGTTGGAGCCTCACCACGAGCTTGTTGTTGAGCAGTAGCTGGAAGCCCTCACGCTTGTTCTGTTCACTGCCCTGGTGTAACTCATCAGCCTGCCGCAGGAGAGGCAGCACATCCTCAAAACCCAAGGAGCCTTCAGTCTCTAGGACACCAGATGCTGGACCCAAAGCTGCTTCCACCTCCAGGTCCAGAGAATCCTTTCTTCCCATCTTTACAGTTTCACAGCTCACTTCATCTTCCCCTTCATCCTCACTCTCCTTGTCAGTCTCTCTCTCATAGTCAGACTCGGCATTGGCTGTTGTATAACTAGCAGAGAAACATAAGTAACAGGGTCAACTCAGCGGATTATTCTGTTCAAGCCTCTAGGGTCTATCCTTCATCCACAAAGAGGGACTCTGTGGCATTGTTATACAAGGTACCAAATAAGAATCATGCCTACCCCTTAAGGGTAGAAAATAGTCTTCAAGAAAAAGCTTCCCATAGAATAAAAAAATTGTCAGGGAGGGTTAGAGTATTCATACAAGTGAGGGCCCTGTGCTGGTCAGTGCCAATATAAGAATGTTTTTTGAGGACCACCAAATTTGCCAGAAAACAAAAAGGGGAAGACTGGAAAAGTATGTGAAAAATGCTGCCAGTAAATCTCTTAGCATAGGGTAACAAAAGGTCATTTCTATCTTTTAAAGATGCTTCAGTAAATGCACACATACGTGTGTGTGTGTGTGTGTGTGTGTGTGTGTATACATGCAATTGTGTGTGCACACGTGCAATATTGAATCCAGGAATGCTCTACAACCCAGCTATAGCCCTTTTATTTCTAGGTAGGGTCTTGCTAAGATGCCAAGGCTGGCCTCAAACTTGCAGTCCTGCCTCAGCCTCTGGAATAGCCAGTTTGGTTTTTTTTGTTTGTTTGTTTGTTTTTTAATAAATAAAAAATGTTTTAAAAGCAAACTGGGTGTGGCTCAGTGGTAAGCACTTGCCTAGCATGCCTTGTGAGGCCCTGGGTTTGATCCCAGCACTGGAGAGGGGAAGTGCACACACACTCACACATATACCTTAAAGACACAGGTGAAACTGATCTCCTGAGGTGGACTGATCACCAGACTCAGGATTTGTAAATTGTCTGTTTTATCAGTCAAAGGCACCTGCCAGAACCAACATGGGTGAGTGCCAGCTTCTGAGGCAACAGGCAGTTTCATATCCTTATTTTTTCCCCTTCCACACTATACTGGGGATTGAACCCAAGTCAACAACCAAACCTCAGTAACAACAGAGGAAATTCTTGGGAACCTGGGGGAATAGTTGAGTGGTAGAGGCCACTTTGCACCTGAAAGCAGGAGAGATAATGCCAAATACACCCTAGGGAACCCAACCATTGAAGAAGCAGCCAAGTTTCTCTTGGATCTGTCCCCATCAGCAGCTGATTAGGGTGTTTTCCAATTAAGTCAGACATGAACTAGACTGGGGAAAAGGCAGGACTTCCAGGAGCCAGAAGAAGACATGAGAGCCCTTACATCTGAGTGAAGGTAAAACAGGTTCTGTACTGAAGCACAGGAAAGATCTTAAATGTCCTTTTCAGGTAAACCTTCCTACTTCCTGGAGTGAAAGATAAGGATAGGCTCTTTCTGATTGGTGCAAAACAACTGAAGGAGGAGAGATGAGGGAGACAAAGTAAATACAAAATAGCCTAAAGTCAGGCTAAATTAGTATGCAAATTAGTCTTCCTCCTCTAGAAAGCCAGAGAAAGAGGGCAGGCAGGCTCCAGAAGGTACCAAGTGAGCAAACAGACCCGGTGTGCTGGTCTAAGCACGCAAATTGCCTCTTTATAGAGGAGCTTCCAGTCTATCTGAAAAAAGACCCTAGAAACATTCACTACGAGAACTTATATTTTAAATCTTCCTAACCTCATCTTGCTTTTCAAGAGATTATACAAGTATCTTTCCCTAGCAATTTGCAGTAAAACCTTTAGAAATTAAAAGGACAAGGAAAAGTGATATCCAATTTCACAACCAACCTAGGCAGTGATGAGACCAGAGAGGGGCAACCTAGAGAAACTCCCAGCTAAGCTCTAACACTTGGACAATAACTTGCCTTGGATGAGAAAATCAAACCAGAGTCTACTCTGCCTAGCTAGAGACAAAGACAAATGAGCAGTGGTTTATCTGGAGTGAGAGCTTAAGTCTAGAGATGGGGAGACCATATTCTGGGCTAGACTGAGGGCTGCCTCAGTCACTTGAGTTCAAAATAGGAGTCTCTTATCCTGCAGCACACCCAGGGAGGGAACACTGTTCTTACTCTGCTAAAGCTGAACTATAAGAAAGGGGTCGCAGTGCTGCTATCCCCGAGACCTAAAGGCAGAGCTCACACAGTCAAGAAGCAGCAGAGGTCAGGAGGGGCTTTGTCACCACAAGAGTGACAGCTGGTATAGCCCTGTGAGGCAGGGAGGCTCCAGCAAGGCTGGCATCGGGAGGACTTTGTGCCTTACCCCACTTTAAGCTCAGCCTCACCAATCTGAAACCCCACTGCCTAGAATCAGCCCACGGGTTTCCAGGGCCTGAGATTTATCACACGCAGGGATAGTACATTGCACCATTCCCTCACCTTACACCTGCTGCACTACCAATCTAGCCCTTATGGGAGAGGGGTTGGTCCTTTTCTTTAACATACCTTCAGGCTTGAGCTGATAAGGACAAGCAGGACTTTGAAAAGGCCCTTTGGACACATTGCTTTCACAGTGGGCAGGAGACCAAGCCACCCTTCTTTATTCCTTAAGGAGAGCCCACCAGTCAGAAATAAGGACTGAGTTACACATATGTCCCCTCCTGGCAATTAAGTTTCCTTCAACTCCTAAGCCCCATTAAACGAGCTGAGCCTGGGCATTCAGAGATGACTAGGCATGAACCCTGACCCTGAGAGGGAGAAAAGATAAGACCCAAAATAAATAATGTGATAAATGCTCAAGGAGAAGTGAGGGTGAAGGTGAGGTTGCCAGCAACCTGCTTGGCTGGAATACCTGGAAAGCCTGGCTATAGAAGCTGATGTTTTAAGGCAAGTTGGATTCTGCCAGGAAGGGAACTCAAAGTGTACAATGCTCTGAAAACAATCACATAAACCTGCACGGTGATTATGCCTCTGCCAATCTGTCTCCTGGAAGCTCAAAGTTGTTATTTGATTTATTTGGAAGAAAAAACTCAGCTTTCATTGTAACAGAGTAGTCCATCAAATCTCATCCTTTCACCCCGCAGAGTTCTCTCCTTCCCAAGCCCCATGTGCCCAAAGCCATGTCAGTTTGTGGACTTTTCCCAGAATATCCCCTCTTGACTTACATGGCACCTTCCATGACAAAAAGAATTACTTATCATGGCCACTGCCCCAGATAGCAGCCAGCTAAGCCACAGAGTCTTGCACCATCACTGGCCTTCACAGGACTGGTCATGGGGCTGAGCCTGCTGGAGCTCTAATTAAGAAAGCCACCCATGCCTTTGGTGGCTGGTAGCCCTGACTTGCGCCTTGTTACCTTGGAAGCTCCAGTAAGCACCCCAAGCACTTATGTACCCACAAGCTTCCCTGGTTAACCACTCTGGGACTCACATTGACCCCAGAAGTTTGTATTTTTTTTTTTTTTTTAATCATTAAGGACCTAGAGTTCCACATCCTGATTTTGGACAGAGCTATGACAGAGCTTTGACCTCTCCTCCCATTCTTCCCTCTTACAAAGTTTAAACATCAATTACCCATCCACATGATCTGCTCCCTTGGGTTGCAGAGAGATACTCATTAGGTCTCAGTGCCCACTATCACTTACTTCATCCTTCTCTCTATTTGCCCTTTGGATATGTCAAATATTCATTTCATTTTTGCTCCCTCCTCTAACAGCCTTTGGAAGCATCTCTCAGCCCAGAGCTATTAGGTAAATTGAATAGAAACCAACCACTTCTGCTAGCCCTTGAGAATACAAAAAACAGGGATCAGACAACCCAGGCAATAGTCATGATGAATGAAGGATTAGAGCTATACATCAAGACTTCAACTGCTTCAGCTGGGGGTACAGCTGGGTGAAGCATACATGAGGTCTGGATTCAATCTCCAGCACCAAAAAATTTAAAGATTTCACTTGTTTCAGGAGGCACATGAGCAGTGATCAAATCCAGCATTGTGACCAATGGCAGTGATATGGAAAAAGAATAACTATTCTTAATTTTCTTAGAAAATCAAGTGGGGTGCACATATAGCTCAATGGAGGAGGACTTGCCTAGCATAAATGAGGTTTGATCTCCAGCATCACAAAAGAAAAGGGAAAGGCAGGAAAAAATAGCCCAAACAACTAAACAAGGCTGAAGTTACTTGAGTAAGTTATGCAGAACTACCACTGTGCTTCCAGCTTTCCTGGCTAGAAGTGGGCAAATGAACAATGGCAATTTAGTCAATAAGAAAAAACTCCCAGTGTCCACATGCCACTCGTCTTCCCATGATAGCCCTTGTGTGCCCTAATAACCCAGCCATTCATTAGATTAAAAACCCCTACATCCCTGTAGATGAACCCAGTTGTCAGGAGAATAGGTCAGTGCCACAAAGGCTAAGTCTGCACTCAGCAGTTATACAACCCTGGACTGGGTGTGAAACCTTGATAAACCTCAGTTCTCTATCTGAGGAACAGAAAAGCAGGACATCTGTCATAGGACTAGTGTGAGTAGTGAGGAAATTCCTCTGTGGTATGTAGCATAGTTTCTGTCAAAGGAAAACAGAACAAAAAACCAGTGTTTTCAGGTGTTTTAGCTCAAGAGAATCTACAAAGATCATCCAGAGTGGCCACGTTAAACTTCTATTAGTGATTTTTTTTTTTTTTTTTTAATGGTGCTAGAGATTGAACCCAGGGCCTTGTGTGTGCTATATCCCCGTCCAACACTTTTAACTTCTAGTTCCCATGTGCACGTTTAAAGCTGATTCAGTCATTCTGACCTGGCATACCCTTAGCTGTTCTCTGTACCAAATTTTTCCTTGAGGAAGAAAGGTTGGCAGAGGCCACAGAAAACTGGCTTCTAGACTTCATGCAGGCTACCACCAGGACAACTGGAGCTAGCAGCAGACAGGGACAGATGCTTCCTACTACCAACAGTGTCAGATTGTCTTTGGGACCATTTCAAAATGTTGTTAGTGGTTTAAAATTAAAAAGCCCTTAACCTGACCAAGTTTGGAGGAGGCTGACTCCTGCCTGCTATCCCTCTTCATAGTAAAGCCTATGGTCAGACCTGAGAAGTTAGGACAGTTACCTCCCCACTGTAAAGAGGAAAAGGAGTATGGACAAGGCTCCCCTGTGAGAAAAGAATAAGTCCCAGGGAGAGGATGCATACTTTGTGCTTAGAGACCTGTGCACACACTACTCAAGGAAAGGAATAAAGTCAGGAAACAATGGTTAAAAAATTCTTGTGATAACACAGAAAAATGTCCTAAATTAATAAAAAATATAACTGTAAAAAATAAATTGACTCAGAGAAAGTAACAAATGTAAACTATAACCACTATTAAAATTTCCATTTTTCAAAATGACAAACTTGATGGGATATTTGTTTCAATAGTTCTGTTTCATTTATTCATACCTTTACCTTGTTCCAAAAATTTAGAGTGGCTTGGCTTGAATTTTCCTTTGATAAATAATACTTTTACAAAACACAACCTGGTTGCAGTCACAACTGCCTCCAGGAAAGACAACTCACCCTCCTTCGCTCTCAGCATCTGTGAATGCAGCTCCAGAGGAGGCTGTGAAGTAGACAGAGCTGGAACCAGTAGAGTCACTCCTCTCCCGGGCAAACGGGAACCTCCGTCGCCGAACCACTCTCTGATGCTCCTCCATGTGGGATCTAGAAGGCAGGCCCCATTTCAGAGGGACCATTAGGCCCAATACAGCCTTGTTTCCCTCATTCCTCCTCATTAAAGGGTCAAGAGCAGAGAAAATCCTGGGTCTCCACTCTCCAAAGAGCAAGAAAGGCAGCAGCCTGTATGGCAGAGTAAGCTGGACAGAACAGAGTGTCAGCTGCTACAACGGATCATGAGAAGCCAGAAGCAACGAGCTTGTGCAAGATAAGAAACCCAATGCACAGCTTCCCCTCAAATTAGGTTAGAAACTATAGAACTGGCTCTTTCTTAGAGATGGCCAGCAAAAGTCAGAACACTGTAGCTGAAAAAATTTTTAGGGGCAGGGAAAAGTTGAAGGGTGAGAGGCAAAGCAGGAGAGGAGGCTGCATTACTCACCGGACCTCCCCAACAATCTCCCCAGCAAGCCCCTGAAGGCTGCTCCTCAACTCTTCCACCTCCCGCCGTAGTGCCACAAGACTGGTCAGCACAAAGTCCAGGCGGTCCAGCACCTTCTCCTGCCCTTCCTGTGGAATGCTGGGCAACACCGCAGCATCTCCAGCTTCACCTGGGACAGCTCGCAACAGCATCGCTGAAGGGAGAGGGACAGGAGACACACACAGCCAAGTATGTCTGGGGAAAGGTCTCACGCCTAGAATTCTGAAACACTTGCTTCTCACTGGAGTTCAATATACAGAGAAGATCTGAGGCCCAGATAGAAACATTCAAGGCTAAGTGTTGGTAACAAGTCCCAAATAACTATCCAGAAAAAAATTAAGTTCCAAGTCTCTACAAACAAGTGTCCTGTACTCCAAGCACCTTCCATACCAGAATCCTTCAATAAAGCTGCGCACAGCAGATAATGTGAAATGCTTGCAAGGATAAAGAGAAAGAGGGAAGTCAGTTACCAAGAAAGGTTACACTGGAAAAAACCCATTCATATCAGAAAAATACTGTTAGCAAGCCCCACCTACCGAACCCTGACTTGAGCGTTGGGTGAATTCCAACAGTGAAATACTAGTCAGTGAAGAGCCACTCAACTGGACTAAACAGGAAAGAAATGAGGAAGGCAGAACCCACAGAATAGGAAAGCAGAAATCCCTTCTTCAAGGAAATCTAGTAACAATGTAGGCCAAATTATTGTTACATACCACCCAGCGTTCAAGAAAGTAAAGCAAGAAACATCTCTGGGATTGTGGTCACTTTCCCAGCCTCAGTAGTAAAACAGACTACTAAGAAACTACAAACTAACAAAACACAAGAAAAACCAAAGGGAACACAAATGCACCCAGCATACCACATTAGCACTATGTTAACAAATGCTGACAATCAGTTGCAATATAAGGTAGTAATTCTTTTTTTCTTTTTGGTAATGGGGATTGAACCCAGGGATGCCTAACCACCGAGCCACTTCCCCCAGTTCTTTTTGTATCAAGTCAGGGCCTCGCTAAATTGCCAAGGCTGGCTTCTCCTGCCTCAGCCTCCCAAGCTGCTGGGATTACACACATGAGCCATTGTGCCCAGCTAAGGTGGTAACTCTTGAAAGACTCTTCAAAAACAGCTTTCTAAATCATCAGATCTTGTGCGTCAGAGAAAACATTCTTTTCCAATTAACAGGGTGAGAGGATCTAAATGATCCTCCACACAAAATAGGAGGAGTGGTTTAAACCAGCCCACAAGTGAAGGTGGAAGTTTTTCAAAATTGAATGCATAACCCATTTCAGCTGCTGGCTTCCAGCCATATTCAGTTTCAGTTGCAAGAGTGTGCTCCCAGCAATAGTAAGGTAGAAAGTACTCTGGACCAGGTGACTAGGCCCAACCTTGCCACTTACACTCAGACAACCATTGGAGAGTTACACAATCTCTCTGGATCCCTATTTCTTCATAAGACGACTAAAAAGCTTGAATTAGTCTCCAAGTTCCTTCAAATTCTAATATGTAATTTAATATATGAACCTAAAGACTTAACTTCCACAAGGTTATTCCTTTTGCCTTCTTTTGGACTCTTATTACCACACCTCACCCAACACTTAGTAAGTGTCTTTAATACATACAGCCGGAGTGTAGCCAGAAATAAAAGGAAAAAAGGAAAGGCTTTCGCAAAAGACCTTTTCGCAATATACTTTCCTGGAATTATAGAGGAATGAGTACACAAAATGAAGATGCCTTGTTTTCAATAAGTTTTCTCTAAAAAATTAAACCCTCAAGCAACCTCCTCCGCTGCCTGTCCCACAGGTTCTGCCAAAGGCAGTTCGTGCCCTCGGTCTATCACTCAACAGGCGGACCTCCGTTTCAGACTCCTTACCCTGGCGTCCAGGCTCTGAAGTCTGAACGTGGTCCAGGGAGTTGGGCAGGCTCTGGCTCCCGCCATGGCGCTGAGTCCGTTTCCATCGCTGCCTGTAAAGGATGCACAGGAATCCAAGGCCGGCGGCGGAGCCAAGCAACAGCGCCAGCCCCGCACGGGCGCCACCCAGGGCCCCCAGTCTAGACATGCTGCACCTGCAGCCCACGTAAGACACGGGAGCGAGCGGGCGGGCGGGCGGAGAGGAAGAGATTCGTGAGCCTGGTTCACCCACCGCAAGGCCGAACCCGGCAGCTATCCCTTTGCCCACACTCTAGGCTGCAGACTCCCCTCACACCAACCCGACCCAAGGTTCCCCCAGCTTCCTGGCCCTGACTATCGCACCCCTCACCCAGCCTGGACGTAGCCCTCCTTCCAACATGCCCCCTGACCCTGGTCAGAATCTGGCTTCTGAGCCTTAAGCCCCCCCCTCTCGGGCCACACAATGCAGATGACAAACTCGTTGCCCTAGCCTCCTCAAGTCCCCTGAGCCGCTCTCGCCTAGCAGGCATTAACTCAGACCATTACCCAGGCTCCAGCCACCATGGCAGCAGCAGCCGCCGAGGCCTCACGCTGTCAATGACCGTGACGTCAATTAAACTGCGCCACCAGCTCAGCCCACCGCAGACAGGCGCCGAGAGATGACCCTACCCAGCTCCGCCTCCCGATGACTGGTCCAGGGGTCATCAGAGGGGCGGAGTCACCAGAGAGCGGGCGCAGAGAGCGAAGACCCCAGAGAAGAGAAGGCTAGAAAACTGGAAGGCTTCTTGAGCCAGACCTCTTGCCAGAACCCCACGGTCTGGCCATCTGGGATTCTGTTTCCCACCAATCACATCAGTTCATCTGCTGCTCCCGATACGTGCTCAACATATCTCACGCTTTCTACTTTCGCTTCTGCCTGCAAAGACTCCCTTCTCTACCTGGGAAACGCCACTCCCCAGCTTTTCTTTGGTTTCTTAGCTCAGACTTCTTCTCATGTAGGCTTAATAGTTTAAAGACTTCCTAGTCAGACCATTTACTAAACCCCAGACAATATCGCCATTGGCAAATCAAATTAGAATAGGTAGATTGCTGGTTATCGGTGAGAGGTCCCCGAGTCCCTGGCGCAGGCTTCTGCCTGCTAACGCTTAAATTAACACCATAGAACTGGCTCAGTGGTGTTGCTCTTGATTAGCACACACGAAGCCCCAGCAAACCACCCTTACCGTCAAAACATAAAAACAAAACTCAAAAGATAGATGCATATACAGCACTAATAAGTCGTTCTCACATTAATGGGGACAAGATTATAAACTTTTCCACTTTCAGAATGGATAGAATCTTTTAAATTCCTTTATCTGATGATAATTGTTTGGTTTTGGGTACTGGGCGCTTTATCTCGAAGCCACGTCCCCAGCCCTTTTTATTTATTTTTTTATTTTTGGGACAAATTCTAGGTTGCTGAGGCTGGCCTCCTGCCTCCCCAACTGAATTACAGGTGTGCACTACAGCACCCGGCTGATGATAATGTTTTTAAATATTTGGGTGAGGCTGATATTTGAGTTGACCTATGAATTGGTTCACATGACATTCCAAGTTTTTGTTTTTCTGTGTTGATCAGTTTTTCTGTGCTTACCCGTGATCCTTATAACCATTTTACTCTTGTGATGTTATGCAACTTCTGGTAATTTTAGAAACTAAAAAGGATTTTATGGGCTGTGATTTCAGTTTTATTGTTATCAAGAATTTCTTGGGTTGGGGATATAACTCAGTTGGTTTAGTGCTTGCCTCTAATGCGCAAGGCCCTGGGTTCACAAAAAAAAAAAAAAAAAAAAAAAAAGAATTTCTTGCCAGTTGTGATGGAGCACCCGGTAATTCCACCTACTCAGTTGGCTGAAGCACGACGATCCCAAGTTCAAAGCCAGCCTCAGCAACTTAATGAAACTCTAAGCAACTTAGTTAGTCCTTGTCTCAAAATAAAAATGAAAAAGGCTAGGGATGTAGTTCAGTGGTTAAGCACCCCTGAGTTCAACCCTGGGTACAAATAATAATAATAATAAATAATTTCTTAACAGAGTTTAGTTTATCATCATATTGTACCCCATAAATATGTACAATTACTATGTGTCAATTTTTTAAAATTTTTGTATGCATCAAAATATTTTAGAGGGTATAGTGACTGCAAATATCTAGGTCGGTCCTCCCAAGATCCTTAATTAAACCCTATACTTATCTTTTAATGATGAAATATTTTACATGTACAAGAATATATTTAGCTGAGCATGGTGGCAAACTCCTATAAATTCCAACTACTTGGGAGGCTGAGGCAAGAGGATCACAAGTTCAAGACCAGTCTGGGCAACTTGGTTGGGGATATAGCTGAGTGGTATGGCATTTGCCTAGCATGCTTGAGGCCCTGGATTACACAATACCTAGCACCACAAAACAAACAGAAAGAATGCACTTAATATTTAATGTATTAGTACAAAATATTTAATGTATATGTACAACATAAAGAATAAAAACAAGAGGTATCCACCTCACCGTTTAAAGAATAAAACTTCATCAATACTTTCTACTCACACCAGATACGGTGGTGCACAGCTGTAATCCCAGGAGCTCTGGAGTATGAGGCAGTAGGATTGCCAAGTTCAAAGCCAGCCTCAGCAAAAGAGAGGTGCTAAGCAACTCAGGGAGACCCTGTCTCTAAATAAAATACAAAATAGGGCTGGGGATGTGGCTCAGTGGTTGAGTGCCTCTCAGTTCAACCCCCAGTACCCCCCAACACCAAAAAATATTTTCTACTCATTTTTAAAGATTGATTTCAGTACCTTTGCATTTACTTTACATTATCCTTTTTCAGTTTTTTTCCTCATTTTCGTGTAATAAGCCTGTATCATTTCTGTAATAAGAAAAAGATATTAACTTTATTTTCAAGGAAATAAAAACTCATTTCCTCTGGGAAACCTTCCCAGACCCCCCACCATGGTGGAATTAATCTCTTCATTTTTCTTTGCTCTGGAGACTCTGTTACCCTCATGACACTGTGGTTATTTGCTTTCTAATCTGTCTACACCGATAAACTGCTCATTGTCTCAGGGCAAAGGTCATGTCTGATTCATCTCAACATTCCCTGTGCCTAGCACAGTTCTAATGCAAAAACCATCCATAAAAACTGACTGGAGGAAGGAAGGAAAGCACCTGTCACTTTAGTGATACTTTCTCAGATGAGAAAAACCTCGATTACAAAAGAACAATTTCTCCTCTCTTTGCTGGGGAGACAACTCTGCTAGATAAACTGAGATAAGAGACCAGATGCACAGCTCAAGCAAGAGAATTCATTTCCCCCTGGATATTAAAGATATTATCTGGCAGGCATGAGGCTGGCAGGCCGTCAGCGGTGCAGCGGGTTTTTCTGGACGAGTGTTTCAGGACGGAACTCTCTATCTTATGCTACATCTACAGACCAGTTTTGCAAATGCAATAAAGCCTGAGAAATGCACTACCCTCCTGTCTTCTTCCCACATACTCACAGTCCAGCCCAAGAGAAGTGCGCTGATGTGACCCCAAACTCCTGTCCTGCCTTCTGCCCAGAACATCTGCCTCATCTACCTGACTGCCAAAAGAGGAAACAATCCCATAGTTAAATGCTTTCGGATGGTGGCCTTATCCCTCATTTCTCCTCTACAGTTATGGACCTTTTTTAAAAACTGTTTTTATTTTGGCCTGGCACAGTGGCATATGCCTACAAATCCAGTTATTGGGGAGGCAAAGGGAGGTGGATCAAAAGTTCCAGGACAACCTGGGCAATGTAGTGAGACCCTGTCTCAAAATAAAAAAAATACGACTGGGATATAGCCCAGTGGTAGAGCACCACTGAATTCAAATCCCTAGTAACCCCCACTCCACAAGGAAAGTCCTTGTACCCACCTCCTGGTGTGCCCCTGTGTGTCCTCCCCATTTCATCCCTTTCCCTTTTCTCTCAGAGGTACTGACTTCCTGAATATTGTATTTATGACCGCCTACTTTTTTTTTTTTTTTTTTTTTTTTTGATAGTGGGGATTGAACCCAGGGGACCTTAACCACTGAACCACATCCCCAGCCCTTTTTATTTTTTATTTTGAGACAGGATGTAACGAAGTTGCTTACAGTCTTGCTAAGTTGCTGAGAATGGCCTCAAGCTTGCTATCCTGCCTCAGCCTCCTGAGCCAGGCATGTGCCACCTCACCTAGGAATCCCTTTTTGTTTAAAACTTGACTACATATGTTTTATGAAAATGAAAGGAACATCATGATGGAAACAACATTGAAAGAACTTTTCAAAATGAAGTCAGGAGGTCATTAAGGAACAGGACTTAAGCCTCAAGCTGCTACCTAGAAAGTGAACCTTGGTCACCCCCACTCTTTGTAGGCCTCTGGAACAACCAGATAATTACAGTGTTACCAGAGATTCATGATGGACTTCGCTTTATGAAAATTTCCATGTGGCTTATACTGTCTTTCTTGCTATTATCATGTAGTCCATGTCAAGTAGCATTTATGTTCTTTTCCAACTTCAATGGGAGTTTCTCTTTAAACACTTTTAATTACTACTATGGTTTGGATGCATGACCCCCAAAGGTCCAGGTGTTAAAGGCATAGTTGACAAGTTAGCACTATTGGGAGTACCAACTCCCAGTGGGACCTTTAGGAGATGGGTCCCAGTGGGAGGTCCTTAGGTCACTGGGGGTGGGCCCTTGAAGGGGGTTGTGGAACTCCAATCTTTTCCTCTTTGCTTCCTGCCTCCTGATGTAAGCCATCTGCTCCACCATGCACTTCTACCATGATGGGCTGCCTTCACCAGAGACGCAATGCAAAGGGCCCACCCAATCTTGGACTAGAACTTCCAAAATCATGAGCCAAAACAAAACTTCTCTCTTTATAAGTTAATTGTCTTTGGTATTTCATTATAGTAAAACAAAGCTGACTAAAACAATTACCTTGTAATGACTTAAAAGATTTTTGCCATCATAAGCTCTACTTTCCCTGCCTCCTTTGAATGCTGATTCAGGGATATGTGAACCTGTGTCTCCCAAATTGCAATTTCTAGGACCCCAAATAAGGTTCTTGTATGTTTAGCTCCTGTACTTAAATTGATTGAGTTTTATTCTGAAACAATACATTCACTTTTATATGTTTGTGAGAGCCAGGTATGGTGTCACAGGCCTGTAACTTAAGCTAGTTGGGAAGCTGAGGCAGAAGAAGCACAAATTCAAAGCCAACCTGGACAATGTAGTGGGACCCTGTCTCAAAATCAAAAATAAAAAGGGATATGAATATAAAGCACCCCTGAGTTTAATCCCAGTAACCACAAAAAAAAATGTATTTGAGCTTTATTTAAATAGAATTATTCCCTTACTTTTCTCTCCCCGGACTCTCTCCTCTTCACTTTCCACTCTCTCTAGCGCGCGCCCTTTCTCTTTCCTTTCTCTTTCCTTTCTCTTTTCCCCTCATTTTCTCTCTTACCCTGCAGGAAGACACTCTGTTTGCTTAATAAACTCCCTTATGTGATTTCCCGTGTCCGGCGTGGTTTTCGTGGGATCCCTTACATTGGTGCCATGACTCGTGATGGGTCCTTCTATTGCCTCTTAAGCAAGTGGAAACCCATCTGACGCCCCAGTGACCCCCGGACACAGCCCCAACTTCCATTCACCTGGATGCTCAGCTTTTTGCATGCGACACCGGACTTCAGATTGGTGAGTTCCCTTAGATAGGTCCCCACTCTAGACCACTTAAACACACCTCTGCTAACCTGAGAAGTGAATGTCCGGGGCTCTCAAGGCAGCTGAGGGGTGGGGGGTACCCCCAGTCACAACTTTTATATTATGGCTGGCCCCTATAGTCGGTCTTACCTGCCAGGTGGATTCCTGATTTTATGGTGGAGATTCTTTCTCAGGGTTGAGGCTCATCTCACGCTCGTGCTCGTACTCAAAAACCCTGATATCAGGTCCTCAACCCTTCCCGGCTTTTGCCTGGTCCCACATTGATGTTTGTGTGACGACACCATCTATGTGCCACCTTCTCGTCTCCAGTCGACTACTCTGGCCTTGGGACGCCCTGGCCACAGACTCGGCTGTATCAGTCTCCAACATGGAATCTGGGTCCTCCATTCCAGCAAATTCAACCCTTCGCCTGACCCCTGGCTTAAAGCCATCAAAATTCCTTTGTGTAATGGCACACAGCTTCTGTGAGCAAGCGGGCAGATGGAAAGGGATTCCTTATCACAAGTCTCTTCCTTCTTGCTTCTTGGCTCTTCCTGCAGGCTCAAACACCGCCTCCTTCTCCCCCTCTTAATCCCTCCTCCTCCTTCAACTTCGACTTAGCTGTTTCTGCTTCCATTCCCCAGTCCTGCCCACCTAGTCCTCCTGCCACGAGGTCCTGCATAAGCCACTGTGGAGGGAGTAACCAGCCCAACCATCAGTGGCATGTCCCAGTAAGGAGTATGATATAGCAGCCCCTTTCCCCACAAGTAGTGGGAGATAATGTTTCACAATTTTCTGTGTCCAAACCTAATTGATTACCAACCAGGGAAAAGGGTTAAAATGCCCTAGGCATCAAGTTTCTGGTAGAACCTGTTAGCCCCTTTCTGATCCAGATCTCAGTCAAGGCTTATATTGAAATGTAAATGGAGGAAGGTGCAGGGGGAGACCAGTCTCAAACCCAAGGGGGAAAAAAGTGTCCATTTTAAATTTTCCTGGGCTGCAACACAACACTTTATCTCTCCCTTTTCCTTTTCTCTCTGCCTTTCTCTTTCCTGTTTTCTCATGCTATAATTAATGGTCATTATCATTTTTCTTCTAGGACTCTTGTTTTTCTTAAATGCTATATTTTTGAGCTCACAATTTTGATCCTACATACCTAGGTTAATGATTTTTGATCAGTTCTTTTTATCCAACTCTAGAGTTATTTTTGAACATCTGTTACATTGCAATGGAGATAAACATTACAAGGCCTTTATTTTTGTGTTAAATATAAGTGCACATAAAAATTTAAAAAAAATTTTTTTTTTTGGGTGCTGGGAATCAAACCCAGGACCTTGTGCTTACAAGGCAAGCACTCTACCGACTGAGCTATCTCCCAGCCCCTAAAAATTAAAATTTAAAAAATGATCCAAATACTTTTAATTCACATGATTTAAAAAGGTTCAATTTAAATTGGGTAAACTAATAGAAGTAAAATGTCTTTAAAATTAACTCACAAGTCTCTAGGTGGTCGAACTAATAAAATGTTGATGTTTATAAAACGTCTAACATCAATTTTTCTAGGACTTTTCTTCCACAGGAAAGAGACGGCAAATACTGTTGGTACACTTGTTTGATATCTTGGTTTTTTTACAATAAAATGAGTGAATTAGAGTTGACATGTATGGGATTACTCAAATGGGATTACTTTATTAATTTATAAAGTTATTCCATGGAGTAACATACTTAAAAACATTATTCTTTGTATATTAAATGTGTTCATATTTTCCAGGTGTACAAGCCTTTAAAGCAGAAAATTTATCAAGCTGCTATTCTCCAAATTAAACTTGACTGTAATGGTAATTTTAAATTCATCATTTAATGTTCTATTATAGGACCTATCATCAATAGGGTATATGTAAAATTTGTTACACTGAAATAAAAGAAATTTAAATGTGTTTCTAAAAATTAGAGCCTGATTTGCTTAAAAGTTAATATTGTGAAACATGAAAGCATTTTACCACTTTGCCACACAAAAGGAAAGTTAAAAGCTCTCTCAGCCTTTCGTTGATTCATGTTTTAGATATAATGTTAAATTGTGTTAACTAATGTTCATATAGACTCAGGAGTCAATATATGTAGAGTTGTGTTCAAAAGTTCGATGTTTGTTGTAAAGATTACTGTGATCTCAAACAGGGGATATAATGAATAACTCAGCCAAAATTCAAGATAGCTATTGCACAAACTGAATGTTTTACTGTTGGTGATTCCATTTTGTATTTTCTTTGTAAACTAACTATTGCCTGATATTTTGCAGATGTACACCATAGATTAACTTGAAAAGTCATCACCTATAGGACAGATAATGTAGCCCCCAATTAGATAAAAGGGGATAAATAACTGTAGAGTTATAGACATTGAAGTTAAAGCCTAGTACTCTTACTTTATGACTGGTGAGACTGGCTTGCTTGATGGTTAAGATCAAACTTAGAGATTGAGATTAAATACAGAGGTCAAGAAAAGTCCATATTTGGGCCTTTCCCTCAAAGTCAGCCTGAACCCAGGGAACAAGAGAACTTCTCTAAGGAGCTTTGCAACTCTGGGTGGGTCGTGCAACCTCCTGATCAAGGAGATTGATAAGGCCACTAGAGAATGCACTGATTAGTGCATCTGCTGCAGAGGAGAGTCAAGGAAAAAGGGAGACATCCCTGGTGCTTTCAAGGGAAGCCACCTCATCGAGGAGACCCTGCCTAGTGGACAGCATTAAAGCTAAGGCTCTCAAGTTCTCTATGAGTGACCCCTGTGGGAACTCAGCTGACTCTTTAGCAGACAGGAACAGGTCACTTTGACCAGCTTGATCTTAAACACCTAGCAAAACAGTTAAAACCAAAATATAGCTATTCTTGGGCATTTAAAAGAAATAATAGTTAAATGTAACTTAAGATGTACACTTGTTTTAGCCCACTAGAATAAAGACTGAAAGCTACAAAAGAGAGATTCTTAAGCAAATGTGCCTGATGACTATCAAGAGAAACTGCCAGAGTCAGAAGTTTTAGTTAGTTTAAGGCCTACAGACACAGGTAGGCTTAATCTATGTTTGCTAGTATCTCTACTAAATGTTGTGTTTACATTCCTGATAACCTAGACAATGTTAAAGTTCCCAAATAAAGGCCTTGTCCTCTCCAGCCTTTGCTAGGCTTTCTCAGTTCTTCCATCTCCTGGTGAGGGATTATTGTCTTCTGTCACCTTCATGATAGTCATTGACATGTTCCAGATTCAGCAACATTTATATTGTATTAATCTCATTTCAGTACTCATGTCTTTTTGTTCTTCTCCCATAGAAGCACCCACCCCCAGATGCCTTTACAACCTGCTCTTCCCCAACCAGATTTCAACCATGGACCCCTCGATTAACCCGATTTCTAAAAAGGGAACTCCAAACTGCTTGCCCCACGCTGCCCCCTTCCAGCTTGAAGAAGCCAGAGTGGTCATCGATCCCCTTTCCCTACAGCAGTAAAGGAGTTCCTAAAATTAGAGGGGTGAATGAAGCCAGAATTGGGGACAGGCACTTAGCGTAGAATTAGGGGATCAGTCAAATCGAGGAAATGAAGTCCATGAAAACCATCTACCTCTGGAAGGACTGCCCTTGGGAGAATGGACTTTTTACACCTCACCTGCAAAACCAGCCCTAGTCACTTAGGCAGGAAGGAGAGATTAGGTGGGAAAGAACTGGAGAACAAAAGATTTTCTTATAAAAACAGAAATGGGGGGAATGTAATATACAAAGCTGCTCTCCCCACCCTTTCTGATACAGCCATTTCCCCGCCTCCCAACTACTGTCAGTCTGTGAACATCCTAGCTAGCTATCGGTTCATCAGTCAGCTTGCAAGTATCCTTTTCCGTCATTGGTCCCATTAGCCCGGCGGGATTCTTAAAGATAGCCTCACCGCCATCTTTTCTCTTGCCTTTCTCCTCCTCACTCTTCCGCTTTCTAGCGTGTGCCCTTTCTCTTCCTCTCATTTTCTTTCTTACCCTGCAGGGAGACACTCTATTTGCTTAATAAACTCCCTTATGTGAAAAATAAATAAATAAATAAATAGGATTATTCTATATTTTTCCAAGGCTTGCTTTTTCACTCAGCATTTTCATTGCCATAAAGTTTCCATTCTATGAATCTGCCAAAAGCTTTTACTGTAGTTTGCTTGTGATAGATAATAGGAGCTGTTTCCAGATTTTTGCTAATTACAGTGTT
Organism: Sciurus carolinensis; assembly: GCF_902686445.1. Taxonomy (NCBI): domain Eukaryota; kingdom Metazoa; phylum Chordata; class Mammalia; order Rodentia; family Sciuridae; genus Sciurus; species Sciurus carolinensis. The sequence continues at coordinate 111,645,108 of NC_062214.1, read as the reverse complement.
GCTATGGTCATGTTTGTAAGTGTACTGGCAGCATGAGAGTCTTTCTGAGGTTTATATGACAGGTTTGGCTGCATCACAGGAGATGCACATTTGATTGTATCAGTCACATCAATTTGCAATCCCGAAGGTAAGTAGTTTAGTTGTTAGACATCACCAACATTTGACATTTATAATTTATTTATTTAGGTAGTGGGGATGGAATCCAGGGCCTCCTGCATAGAAGGTCAACACTCCTCCACTGAGCCACACCCCAAGTTCTTCTTATTGTTTTTTTGAGACAGAGTCTCACTAAATGCCCAGGGTGGCCTTGAACTTTCCATCCTACTGACTCAGTTTCCTGAGTAGCTGGGTTTACAGGAGTGCTTAGTCAGATTTTAAAAGTCCTTTAAGGATGAATGTAACTATACCCTCTAAATTGTTAGTCCAGGAGTTAAAGGACAGGGGTAGAAACTTCAGAATTTGGGGAGGGTAGGGTGGGAGGAACTGGGGATTGAACCCGGGGCACTCTACAACTGAGCTACATCCCAGTGCTTTTGGAATTTTTAAAATTTGTGACAGGGTCTTACTAAGTTGCTTATGGTCTTCCTAAATTGCTGAGGCTGACCTTAAACTTGGGATCCTCTTGCCTCAGCCTCTGGTGTGGCTGGGATTAAAGACTGCACCACCACACCATGCCCAGCAATTTTATTTCATTTTCCTTAGAGGAAATTTAATTCAGGGCCTCGTTCATGTGAGGCAAGCATTCTAACACGGAGATACATCTCCAGCCCTAAGTAGGTTTTATCATTACACGTGTTTTGTTTTGTTTTGTTTTTCCTTTTTTGCCTTACTGGGAATTAAGTAACACTTGCTAGCAGAATAATAAATTAGTTTAAGCAAAGATCCTTTAGAATTAAAACTTCCTACTTGCCTTACAGCTCTGTTCACTTCTATCAAAATGCTGGAGACAGAGAGCGTGTCCTATAAATGTCCCCTGAAGGAAGTGCAGATGTTTCCAAGGCCCAGGAGGGAAAGTTACAGGGTGTTGTTTTTTTGTTGTTGTTGTTGTTTGTTTGTTTGTTTTGTTTTGTTTTTTACTTTACTTTTTAGAGAAGCAGTCACGACAAGGCAGATAGAGTGTCGAGCTGTCAGATTTTGATACATCCAGAAGAAGGCTTGGACGCCTAGCTATGAAGTCGCTGTCCTCCATTAGCTGTTGCGGGATGATGTTTCATTTGCCCCAGGTGTTGCCTTGTATCTGCGCACGCGCCTCGTCTCTGCGGGAGTGCGTGAAGCTCCCCCAAAGACAGCCAGATTCCATCCATTTGGTCACTCCAGACTGGCACCAAGCCAAGCGCACAGTTCCTGTACAGAATTATTTGTAGGGCTACAGAAATGCGTGCATCCGCCTCTGTACTAGGAATTATAGTCCGGGAGGCAGAACTGCGCAGTGTGTCCCGAGTGGTAGTTCAGCTTTAACTTTAAGGGCTGGTCACAAGCCTTCTGCCCCTGCATCCCGCGCCCTCTACGGAATCTCTGAAGAAGTGTCTTGGCGAGGGTTAGGGGGTCCACTAAAGCAGTCGAGGAGTCCGTGACCGCGAGGGCTCGAGCCTGATCTGAAGCGCCATTTGCTCTCTCTGCTTCGCAGGGACAGGCAGGGACCTGCAGGACTTTGGAACCTGTACCTGGAGGTGCCGTAGGAAGAGGGCGCATGGTCAACGCGCGCTCTCGACGCCACGGCCGCCGTAGCCAGTTCGAGTCCGCCAAGACACCACCGCCTCCCAGCCGCGGGAGCGCCCCACACCTCGCTCTCGGTTCCTCGCGGGCGGACTGCTCAGCGGAGGAAGCTGGTAGGATCCAGGGTCCAAGTCCCCGATTGCAGGGGCGGGTAGGAGCGCCGGGCGCGTCACTGCTGCCCGTCCCTGATTGGTCTGCAGCTGTGGCCGGGCACTGGCGGATTGGCGCCGCCAGTGACCAGAGCCCGAGTAACGGGATTCGGGGCAGCTGGTCGCAGTCCCGACGCAAGAGGGGCTGGCGTCGGCGCGGAGTCCAGATCCGCTGGTGGGATCTGGTCGTGAGGCGTGCACCATGCCTTACGTGCTCATCAGCACCCAGATCCGCATGGTGAGTACCTGCCGCCCGGCGGCTCTCGGCCAGGCACTGACTAAAGAGACGGCGGCTGCCCCTTGGCGCCTTCCTCGGAGTAGACCGGCGGGGGGCTGAACTTGGGAAACCCGCCCGACACGCCCCCGCGACAGCAGGGAGAGGGAACTGGGGAAACGGGATATGCCGGTACCCCGGACACACGAAGCTCTGTCAGCTCGGAGTGCCACGGCGGCGAAGGGGCCGGGTGCCTGGGTCGCGACAGGGCGGACCTGTCCTCCCTGTCTGCGGAGGTGCCCAGAGAGCCCTGGCCTCACACGTGCTGCATCCAGCACCCCACACTGGGACACTTTGCAGAAAGGAAGTGGAATAAGCTGGGGAAGGAGGTTTGGGTAAGAAAAGGACGTGCTAAGGCGCTAAAAGCCATATACTAAGCCTTGGGCCCATAACACCCTTACGCCCTTTTAGGAAGGGATAGCCCTGAAGGAAGGAAGAGGTGAAGAAGGAAGGAGAGGTGCGCTTAGGATAGCGCTGGGGAGAGAGCCGTCCAGGAACCCTATCGTATGACCCTTTCTCTTGGTGCAGTTTGCTAATCTTGGAAAAGAAGGTGCTGGTTGTCCTGGAAGCCCCAGTCCCCTTTTAACTTCGGAATAGTACGACTGGGCCCGCAGGTGGGCGACAGGGTGCCCCTTTCCCCTTTTCCTCTCCCCAATGCTCGGGTGATCAAGCAGAGGGTTTCCAGCTCCTTTGAGATGAAGGAAAGGAAAGAGCGGGTGGGTTCACAGGGTGACAGAAGTCTTGGCAGTACACCAGGGCAGCAACAGTTCACGGGTCACTTATGCATTTGTTCAGATGTGGGTCCCTGGGTCCCATTCCCAGATCTCCTGAAACTCTTTTTCTTTGTGCGTTTGGGGAAATGTTCTCTCCAGATGATGATTTTTTTTTTTTTTTTCTCTGTACTGAGGATTGAACCCAGGGCCTTGTGCATAGTAGGCAAGCGCTCTACCAACTGAGTCATATCCCCAGTCCTGATTCTTCTTTTAAAATAAATAAACACACACATAAATAGATATAGATACAGATAGTCTTTTTTAACCAGGCATGGTGGCCCACAGTGTAATTCCAGTGACTCAGGAGACTGAGACAGAGGATCACAAATTCAAGACCAGCCTCAGCAACTTATAGCAAGACCCTGTCTCAAAAAATAAAATGTATCAGAAATATGGGCTGGGGCTGTAGCTCAATGGCAGAATGCTTGCCTAGTACACATGAGGCACTGGGTTCAATCCTTAGCACCACATAAAAATAAACGTAAAATAAAGGCATTCTGTCCATATACAACTAAACAAAAAAAATTTTTTTAATGTATCAGAGGGCTGAGGTTGTAGCTCAGTGGTAGAGCACTTGCCTAGTATGTGTGAGGCACTGCATATAAATAAATAAAAATAAAGGTCCATTGACAACTAAAAAAAGATTTTTTTTAATGTATGGGAAATGTGACCCAGTATAGGGGACCCCTGGGATCAATCCCCAGTACAAAAAAAAAAAAAAAAAAAAAAATGGCGGGGGTTGGGGAGGAGGAATGGAGTCATAACTCAATGGTAGAGTTCTTGCCTAACAGGCAAGGCCCTGGGCTCAATCCCCAATACTGCCAAAAAAAGATATAGACACACATGTATCTTTGATACTTAATACACATACCAAAGAATCAACTGGCTTGAAGTGTACAATTCAGTGCCTCTTTTAGCATATTCAGAGTTTCACAAACATCACTATGATCAATTTTGGAACATTTCTAACACCCCCCTCCACAAAGAAACCCTGTGTCCACTAGCAGTCACTCCTCCTTTCCCCCAACTCCCTAACCTCGTTTCTGTCACTCCATGTGGTCTCCTGGGTCTGGCTTCTTTCACTTACATGTTTTCAAGTTTTAGCAATATTGTAGCATGCATCAGTGTTCTTACTTTTTATTGCAAAAAAGATTCCACTGTTAGGCTGTACTACATGTTGTTTACATAAAGGTCAACTGACATTTAGGTTGTTTCCACCTTTTGGATATTAACACTATGAATATTTGTTCACAATTGTTCAAAAACATTTGTTTTTGTTTTTTTTAAACTTTAAAAAAATTTTCTATTTAGTTGTTGATGAACCTTTATTTATTTATTTGTATGCGGTGATAAGAACCAAACCCAGTGCCTTACACATGCTAGGTAAGCGCTCTACCACTGAGCCACAATCCCAACCCATTGTTGTTTATTTTAACTCAGGAAGTTTACCTACCTGTGTACAAATTTTTGTGTGGACATGTTTTCATTTCTCTCATTCTCCAGGTGACTCTAATACACACAAATGTGGGAGATGGTACTTGGCATGAGGGTGCTAATAGTCACACTATGCCCAGGTCCACTTAGAAGGGCCAGGGAGACTTCACATTGTTGGCCTGAATGTTGAAGGGCTCCACCCTTCCCAGCTTGTACTCACCCTCTAGGGATCCTCACTACCACCTCACCTTTATCTGAAGCTTGCTCAGGGGCAGCAGGCAGGGGAGGAAGGAGAGCTATACCTTCCACCTCTACTAGCAGCCAAAGCAGCCAGCCGAACAGCCACTGTGGCTTACTTTGCAGGAGGTGGGCCCCACCATGGTGGGTGATGAACACTCGGATCCAGAGCTGATGCAGCATCTGGGGGCCTCAAAGAGAAGTGTCCTGGGAAACAACTTGTAAGTAGTGACATCCCTTAGCATCTTCTTCCTGGAACCCACTAGTTCTGCCACTGTTCCCTTTGCATAGCCACCAAGCCCAAAGGCAATGCCCAGCTTGGGCCCTCTTACCTATATCCAGGGATTTGTCCTCTGCAGGGCTGGTCCTGCCCACAGCTCTCCCCCAGCCCCTTTACAGCACCCATGAGGCTCACTCAGAAAGCCTTCTCCCCAGCTTTTCTTCATAAGGCAGTTCATCCTGAGTGGAAGCCCAAGGCAGTCTGTTCTGTGGGTCTAGGACTCCATGAGTGGACTGTTCCTTGCCCTGACCTCTCAGCTCTAAGCTGGACCCCACCAAGCAAAGACAGGAGAGAAGGGTTTCTGTCTTGAAGACCTGGTGAGTAACAAAGGTCAGCCCTAGAAATGTCTGGGTCCTCTTTCCAACTCAGTTGCTGCCGGGGCACTTCCCTCAGCATCCTTCACACCATCTCCATGTCTACACTGGGACCACTGTTTCCTTTTCTGCTCCTTACCCTTCCTACAAAAGGAGTAGGGAAGGACCCTGGCCACACAGATTGAGGAATCCTAAAGTTGCCAGAGTGAGCCCCAGTTCAAAGAAGGAAAGAGAACTGATCCTAGCCCCTTCAGTCAGGGTTGGAGTGCGAAAACCATCCCCATCCCTTCGCCATGAGGCATTTGGCTCAAGATGCCCAGCTTGGGGCTTCAGCCTCTTATCTGCTTCATGGCCTTTCAGCACCAATTAAACCTAAAAGAAGGGAAACCAAGCATTCTCCATGCAAGATAGTGGCATGCAGAGCCAGGACTGCAGGACCACCAGAATGACCCAGAGGCTGGGCAAGGAGTAAGGCCTAAAAGAGGGGTGCTCAGGGTATGTGTGGCTGGTGCCAGACTAACTGGGTCTCCTGTCTGTGACAATGGGAAAACTAGTCAGCCCCTCTCAGTTTTCTCATGTGTAACGAGAACAATAATAGTACCTTCATTATGTTGTTGGGAGGAGTAAATTTTACATGTAAAGTGCTTCGCATAGGAGGGGATGGGAAAGTGCACTTAGCCTGGTATTCAGAAAGTGCCCAGTAAATGCCACTTTGAAGGAAGCTCCTGGCCAGGCTTGGACCTCAGTAGATACTAGCTTTGTATAGGAGCTTTGTCTGCGTTCCCTCATACTGCCACTCTGGTCTCTTTGCAGTTACGAGTACTACGTCAATGACCCTCCTCGCATAGTCCTGGACAAGCTGGAACGCAGGGGCTTCCGTGTGTTGAGCATGACGGGGGTGGGACAGACACTAGTGTGGTGCCTGCACAAGGAGTGACCTTCTCTTGATTTGCAGAAGGGGCACTCCTCCTTTGGAGGATCTGCTGTGGGCCCTGCCTCTCTTCCCAAATTGTTACCTTCTTCAGCCCAGCACCAATGGGCACTGAACAGTCTCTGAAATTCTGCTCTAGTCAGTGGGGGACAAGCCCCTTGCCCTGGTGCTCCCAGTTGTCCTTTGGTTGCAGGCCTAACCCTGACCCTTGCAGTAGGCTGGGTTCTGGGGGAAGGTGCCCAGTGCAGCTGGTCAGCCCAGTAGAGGACGCCTTGGGACCTGACAGGCAGTCCTGTGCAGCTAGTTCAAGCCAATAAATGGCTCTGATGAGTGGAAGCTACTGTACTTTATTTATGCAGTTACTGTCACTACAGATCTATCCCTGCCCAGAAAGGGAAGCTGAGCCTGGGTGCAGCCATCTGAGGTAGAGCCCAGTACCCTATACCTAGGCATGGAGAGAGGTAAACTTAAAAAAAAAAAAAAAGAAAAAAAAGAAAAAGAAAAACAAGTTTATTGGTGCTGTGTAGGAAAGAGCTGTGGGGTGGGAAGGATAGGGCTGGGGGCTATGTGGGCTGCCCCTCCTCTTCCTGCTGCATCTGGGCGATCAGCTGTTGGCGCTCAGCTGCCTGGCGCAGGCGCATCATGACGAGGCTCTCATAGTCCCTCTCTGACAGTACTGAACCCTGGGGAACAGAAAGGAAAGAAAGGGTCAGGGCCAGCAGGGCACTGCTCCACAGACTGCAGACTCAGGAGGCCTAGACAGAGCTGTACTCTTAAGGGTCAAGAAGGGAAGGACCTGGGAACATCCTTTTGGAATCTCTACTCATCCATGTTCCTTCAGAGCCCCACTTTGGCTTTGTGCTCAGTCACTAGCCTCTCAGCCGGCTCCCCTTTGGCCCATCTTGACCAGTTATCTCCGGCCAGCCTCTTTTTAACTAGGTCCATCACATCTGTAGTCAGCTCTGTGCACTCTTTCGAGTGAATCACTTCCCCATTCTCTTACCAGGCCCTATCTCCATTTCCTTTTAACCTTTATCTGCCTCTCCTTCCCTCTGTCCCATGGCTTCTGCCTCACATAGTTTCCAGTGAAGGAAGCTGCCTCAAGTACAGGGATCCACCTGGCTCATCTGGCAACAGACCAGCTGCCAGGCTTCCCTGAGGTAGGCTCCTGCTAAGGACACAGAAGTGAGCCCTGCCCTCCACACAGCCTCAAACATCCCCACTATAGAAGTAAGATTGAGACCATTTGCCTCCTAAAAATACACAGCAGGCCTGAAGGGCAGGGCCTGTGGCCTGCTTTTATGATTTTTACAGCGCTGTTCAGGGGATTAAGAAGGGCTATATTTTAATAATCAAAAGAATAATAAACAACTACCTCAATTGGTTGAGGCTGAGTGGAGAAGCAGTGCTATAGCAGAGCCCTGAGCTATCAGCCCCAGGTCCTGATAAGGTCTGCAGTATGAATTAGAATTAGATCGTTTCCTCCCCACATCCAGTGCTCCACTGGCTGATTAGAGAAGTGTGAAGCCCACCTAAACAAGCCAGGCCAGGTGTTGCAAATGAGTTGGCCTGTCCATGCCAGGAAGCTGTAGAGCCCTGTTCTGGGGTTCTCACATGGAACAGGCCAGGAGGAAAGTATGGTAGTTAGTGACCTGAGGATAAGGAGGGAGTGGCTGGAGTTAAGCTGCCAAGCCCTGGTCAGCTGGTGTGGAGTAAGGTGGGGTCAGGAAACAGGGAGGCTACTCAGCCCTAGCACCCCCCTCCCTCCCACTGCCCTAGGCGAGTGACCCTCCCAGCCAAATCCCTGGGACACTGCTGACAATTCTCAGCAGTCCCACATGACCCACCCCCCTCCATAGAAGAAGGGTCACAAATAAGGTACAGTAGCTAGAGGGGAAGGACAGAAGGGGAATGAGGGAGCAGCACACCCTGACCCTCAACTGCTCTCCTCCTGCCAGGAGGGAGGAGTAGGAAACTAAGCAGCCAGACTGGATGTCAGGCCATGGGAAGGGCAACACTCCCCTCCCCAAGTTAATGTTGCTCTGCCAAGAAAACCTAGAGTCACCCTTGGCATGCCCTGGGCCCAGCCCTGGGAGGAGCAGAGCCCTTTATAGGCATGGGGCTGCTCCACATTAACACACCCTCTGCTTCCTTCCTCTCATTCCTGCAGGTTCTGCTAATGAGGGCCTGTCATCAGGCCCTAGGGCTGAGTCACCCACACCAAGGACAGGTCTCTCTTCCTTCCCCAGCAATTGTACCACAGGCCTGCCTTTCAATTAACGCCCACCTCCCTAGGCTCCTCCCAGACACGCTGGGGGTTGAGGAGCCAGGTGCAGGTGCAGGGGCCAGGGTGGCAGGGCTGTGATGAGAAAAGGAAGCAGTGTGGTGACACATAAAGCAGGGCTGCCCCCAGACCTGTCCCCAGAAGAATCTTAAGCTTCCCATTGCCCTGGGGTGTTGGTCACAGCTGCCCCAATCCCTGCCTGCGGATGCTGTAATTACCTAAGAGCATGAAACCCGGCTTCCCACCTGACTGAGTCAGCTGAAAACAAAACACATCTGCACTGCCACACACTGGCACAAATAGCCAAGCCACTAATCAGAGTCCCACAGCCACTGGCGAGAGGGCAAACCCTACACTGGCCTAAAGAAGGGCGCAGGAGCCCTGAGGAGTGGATGAAAGGATGAGTTGGGGCCCATCTGCCTCCTGTGGAAGAAGCACACGGCTGCCTTTGCCCAGCTGAGAAGATTCATCTCTGCCACCACCGGGGCTATCCTCACTCTGGTTCCGTAAGTGCTGTTTCTTCCTCTGGGTTTTCTTCCATTGTCCTATCAAGTAACCAGGCCACTCCTGTCCCTGTGGGAATTCTTGCTACCAGAAACTCTCAGCTCTCTGCTTTCCTGGACAAAAAGTGCCCTCTTCCTGGTCTTATCTCATCATCCAAAATGCTGACCAAAAGACTCTGCTGAGCAGAAAGCTGGGGCCTATTTCCAGCCCATTAGGGCTGACTCCCTGATTCTCGGAATTCACTGTTTCCTAGTGAGCTCCAGCAGGGACTAAATGGTCACTAGCTGCTCTTAAACACCTGTTTGCCGGGCTTCTGAAGTGTCAGCCTGTCTGCTGGTCCCCCAGGGCCCATGGAGACCTGGCGAAAAGGCTCTTTCCGTAATGCCTCCTTCTTCAAGCGGCTGACTCTGGGACGGCCACGGCGACTCTGGCGACAGGGCAGTGTGCTTAGCCAGGCCAGCACTGCTGGTGGTGACCACGAGGAGTACAGCAACAGAGAGGTCATCCGGGAACTGCGAGGGAGGCCAGACGGACGGCGTCTTCCCCTGTGGGGGGATGAGCAGCCCCGGGCCACTCTGCTGGCACCACCCAAGCCCCCACGTCTCTACAGAGAGAGCTCCAGCTGTCCCAACATCCTGGAGCCCCCAGACACCTACACTGCTGCCTACTCAGCCACCCTGCCCTCAGCACTCTCCCTGGCTGGCACCTTCCACCAATCCTCAGAGGAGGACCTTTCAGACACCGCCACCTTCCAGAAGACACCTGCTCCAGACCTCAGTGATCCCTTCTTCTCCTTCAAAGTGGACTTGGGGATTTCACTTCTTGAAGAAGTTCTACAGATGCTGAGGGAGCAGTTTCCTAGTGAGCCTAGCTTTTGAATGGGGTGAGGGTGGGCACAGCTGGGATGACTGGAGGAAGCACAGTACAGTTGTAAATTAAAGAAAAGGAAGGAATAGGAATCTGGGTCTCTGCCTGCCCTCTGGGTCCTAAACAGTCCTTCAAGTCCCTAAGAATGGAGGAACAAAGACCAGCTGGGATTGTTGGAGGGTCACTTTCTGGCCGGAGCCCTAAAGGAAGCTGGTGAGGCTAAGAAAGGGAAGCCACACCCTGCAACCACAGGAACCAGGTAGAGGCCAGACAAGTGACAGGGTGGCACAGAAGTGAGTTGGGGCGTGGAAGGACACAGACTGGGCAGAACAGACAGTGTCCTGAACCAGCCTCCTCTGAAGCCACTGTCAACAGAGAGGTCACAGGACATGTTTAGGGAAAAATGGTCCAATCCAGGCTAAAGAGGAAATTGGGGAAGCCTGAGAGGAAAAGGGAGACAGGCTTGCCTTTGTCCAATCTGGTGGTCTCACTACATGTACCTGTTTAAATTTAAATCAATTGAAATAAAATAAAATTGCAAATTCAGTTTGCATTAGCCACATTTCAAATGTTCAACAACCACCCTGATTAGTGGCTACCATAGTGGATAGCACAACATGAACGCTGATATCACTGGATCAAGGTTCACTGGACAGTGCTTGCTAATGCAGGCCTGGAGCCCTCAGTGGCATGAGTAGGGGAAGGAAGAGGCATCCAGGGGCTGTGATGGCAAGAATGGGCTGCAGAGGAGGAAAGGTAGGTAGAGATACTGAGCAAAACACAAGAAAAAGGCCAAACAAATCATTAGCAGATAAAAGAACGTGAGAGATTCAGCCTGCCAAAACAGCTGCCCAGAGCAATCCCTGATGCCTGAAGAAGTAGCTCTAAGAGATGCCTGCCAAAGACACAGGTGCAGCTTGCAAAAAGGTGCTGTGGGGAACTCTTAGGACTATTAGTGATGGGAGCTTTTGGGAAATGCTGCAAAAACAATGGCGGATATCCTTCCTAGAAAAGGAAAACTGGATCAGGAGATGGATACTAAACCAAGGAGAGGCATAACTGGACTTCAGGATCCTTCACCAGGACTGGGAGCTCTGGGGGCCCAAACCTGACAATGGGGCTACCTATCAGGCCAAGGCCACCAGCTGTGCTACTGTCCTGCCCTGTGGCCTGGCCTGAATTTCTGAAACCCAAGTCCAGCAGCACTCATCTGGACCATGTAGTTCTGATCTGTTGGCTTTTCCAAATGTGGCAAAGGGGGAGAGAGAAACTTGGACATATACTGCTTCTACAGCCCAAATCTGTGGTCTCCTTTTTACCTCCTCTTGTGCAGAAATGCCAAGCTGAAAAGCACTTCTGTGGTAGAGATAAGAATAAAGTTCTTTCTAATCCAATCTATGAAGTGTTACCTGGGACTATGAAATGCTGAGACTTAAAAGCAGGGATGAGGTCTCTCTCTCTCTCTCTCTCTCTCTCTCTTTTTTTTTTTTTCTACTAGGGATTGGACTCAGGGCACTCAACTTCTAACTCAACTTCTAAGCCACTTCCCCAGCCCTATTTTTTTTTTTTTTTTTTTTTTTTTTTTAATTTAGAGACAAGGTCTCACTGAGTTGCTTAGTGCCTTGCTTTTGGCTTTGAACTCCCAATCCTCCTGCCTAAGTCTTCCCAGTGGCTGGATTACAGGCATGTGCCACCACACCCAGTTCCCTCTCTCTCTCTCTCTCTTAAATGCATGAAATAAGGTTTGTGTCTGTCTTCTTTCTCCCTCTCTCTCTATTTCTATCTCTCCTATAGAGATTGAACCCAGAGGTGCTATACCACTGAGTCACATCCCCAGCTCTTTTTATTTTTTGAGACCGGATCTTGCTAAGTTGCTTAGGGCCTCACTGTGTTGCTGAAACTGGGCTCAAACTTGAGATCCTCCTACCTCAGCCTCCCAAGTCTCTGGGATTGCAGGACTGTACCACTATGCCTGGCAATGAGGTCTTTTCAATCAGGGTCTTGAGTTGGGCTCAGACTACTTCATGTTCTTCCTCTGTCCGGTGTCTGGAACATATACCCATAAAATTTCTAGTCCCTCAGATAGGAAAAGAGAAAAACAGGTGAGCAGAGCTCCTGCTAACCTATTGAGGAGCCATGGACATACCAAAAAAGCACCAAGATCAGTTCAGAAAAGGAAAAAGCCAAGCTGCTGGATCTTGCCCTCAAAGCAATCTGTCCCACCATGTAGGAGCAGTTGTGTCTAGAAGCTATGCAACCCCAGCCACTGAAACTAGATTAGAAAATACCAGGGTCACAGAAGCAGGTAAACACAAGGCTCCATGGAGCTGTGAGGTCTAGGAGCCAGCACTGGGCTAGCATCTGGTGGAAGATGCACATTTCACCACCAGTTAGGGGCACCCCAGGGTCAGCAAAGGGCCAGTGTTATTTTAGAGGAGATGCTGCCCCTTCACAGTTGGCCCCTGACTGGGGAATCGGAGACACTTGGAAAACTGAGGAGCTAGGCAAGGACACAGCTGCCCTAGTCACTAGCCCCTTCTTTGCAGCACTGGGTCATCTGAGCTCCAAATACTTCAAACTACAATCAAGCAACCTGTGTGCCCTCTGGATGAGAATTACAGCCCCAGTAGGAGACAGAGGTGGAAGGAGAGCAAGGTCCAAAGATACTGCGTTGGGCTGGGGTATAGCTCAGTGGTAGAGTGTGGTGTACATACATGAAGGGCCTGGATTTGATCCTCAGCACCAGGCCAAAAAAAGAAAGGAAAAGGGGTCAACAGGGAGTCACAGCCCTCCAATGAGATTGAACCTGCTAGTCTCATTTTACTTTTGCCAATCTGAACGTGGAAAGAAAGGTCCTGAGAAGAGCACAAACAAGAAGATCCCTGAACCTTGATCAGGCCCAGCTGGGTAAGGCCTGGCTCTTTACCTTTGACAGTCCTGGATGACTGCAACCCACCATGCCCTGGGGTTGTCCCTCCAACCAGGAAATCTTCAGAGGGTTATCCACCAGGCCCACTTCATTCTGGACAGCCAGCTCCTGCCAAACAGAGACCCAGTCCTCATCTCATCCATCAAATCAACTATTAAAATGGTACTCTACCCAACAGAAAGACCAGAACCAGCATTCTAGTCCCTCAGACAGAGATGGCAACCTCAACTACCACAAATGATGGTGTGCTAAAACTCTGATGCTTCTCATGGGAGAGTGGTGGGGATCAATTTTCTGCTTTGAGGGAGCAAGGAGGAGCATGAAGGGTGGGAAGGTGGGACTCACATCCTGGAGGAGTGAAGGAGGGTATATAGCCAACCAACATCAAATTAAAAGTCAGAGCATTCACCCTAGGACTCAGGGGGTCTTTGAGAGATTCTTGGCTCTGGAATGGTCCAGAGATTGCTTGGGAGTATGGATCACCAACTTAGAGGGTCCACAAAAGTGGTCCCCTGTCCTAGAATGATAGGGACACCAGTGACCTCCAAGTCCCAGGCAGGACTCACCGCAGCCTTGACAGTTGCAAACTCCACCACAGCAGTGCCTGCCTTCTTACTTGAAAGCACCAGGTTGAGAACCTCACCATACTGTGGAGACAAGGATGTCCCAGTAAGCATGACTAGGCTGTTGGCCATGTCTAGCACATGCCAGAGACCAGCCTGGGCTGCCCTGAAGCCCACTAGGACATTTTCAGCCTGAGGATAATTTTTTATTGCTAGAGGTCCAGAGAAATGAGGTCAGAGATGAGGAAGAAAAAAAGTGTTTTCCAGAAATGCAGGATAGCAAAGGAGACAGCAATGGAACAGCTGCCTCAGCTAGTTGAAGGTAGTCATGAAGATAGGGCTTTCATGCCAGAAATGTACCCCTCTCTCCCAGCACACTCAGCCAAGCCCATGTTTCCAAGGTAAAGGCTAGACGGGCAATGGAGGAGAGACCTGGCTGGGGGGAGCACATAGCAACCTAAGGGACAAGAGGACCATATCTTGGGGGAAAAGTCTTCAGGCTGTCGCATGGTCAGCCTAAAGAAGAAATAAGAACAAGAAAAAGTGGATAGAGATGTTAAGGGAAGTTTAGGGGCATAAAGAATCCTGGGGTCTGGGATAAGCTGTGGGACGAATGACAAGAAAGGGAGAGAGTCAGAAGGGCATACCTTTTGTAAGAGGCGCAGGAGGACATCTTTGGAGTAGCCACCCTGGGACTCATCCTCCTTCTTACACTTCCATTTTAACTGAAAAGACAGTATCATTAAAGACTGACCTTTGGGAAAAAGGCACAGTCACACATTGCTGGTTGGAATGCAAATGGGTGCAACTGTAATGGAATGTCAACTGTTATGGAATGCGGTATGAAGATTTCTCAGAAAACTTGGAATAGAACCACCATTTAACAGAGCTATCTCATTTCTCAGTTTATACCCAAAGGACTTAAAACTCAGCATATTACAGTGATGCATCCACATCAATGTTTATAGCAGCTCAATTTGCAAGAGAACCAATCAATCACTATGGAACCAAACTAAGTGCCCTTCAACAGATGAATGGATTAAAAAAAGTGAGATATATTGCCCAGCCTTAAAGAAGAATGAAATTATGGCATTTGCTGGTAAATGGATGAAGCTGGAGAATATCATGCTAAGTGAAATAAGCCAATCCCAAAAAACCAAAAGCAGAATGTTTTCTCCAATATGCAGATACTAATTCACAATGGGGCGGGGTAGGGTAGAATAGAGGTATTTTGGACTAGACAGAAGGGAGTGAAAGGAGGGGAGTGGGTATGGGGATAGGAAAGATAGTAGAATGAATCAGACATTATTACCCTACGTACATATATAACTACACGACCAATGAGATTCTACATCATGTATAACCAGAAAAATGAGAAATTATACTCCATTATGTATGATGTATCAAAGTGCATTCTGCTGTCATGTATAACTAATTAAAACAAATTTTTTAAAAAATCTGACCTTTGGGGCTGGGGAAATAGCTCAGTCGGTAGAGTGCTTGCCTTGTAAGCACAAAGCCCTGGGTTCGATCCCCAGCACGGCAAAAAAAAAAAAAAAAAAAAAAAAAAAAAATCTGACCTTTGGCTGAACAAGACCAGACCCACAACTGAGCAGATGCCTTGCTTGTTTCCAAGCACCACCAAAAACATGTTTTCCTGGTGAAAACAGAGGCAGGGTAGCCTGCTCACCCTCAGCAATGCCTTCCACCCTGTAAGTCACTCTCCTTAGAGGGCTTCTGGGATGCTCTGCCCTGCAATCACCAAACCTGAGAGCTGCTTCCATGGCAAATTCTGAGGGCAGTCCTGTTCTCTAGGAGGCTGGAGGATGGAAAGGATGTGGCTACCTTAGAGACCAAGTATCCCTGAACAGGACCCCTAAAACCACATGATCCATGTGTTCTTGTAAAGAGGAGGTGCTATGAGGTAGCCCACAGATCCCACCCAGGCTCACCTTTAGTTTGGGAGTTCCTCTGCATTCAGTATTTTCTACCTTTCCTAGAAATATTGAGAAAAGAAGAAAGATAGAATATGAGGGAGTCTGATTTTCTCCCATAGGGGAGGCAGCCAAAAGCTAGAGGATCTAGAAAAGGTCACTCCAGACCAAGGGCAATATCTGCCCTACCCTAATGAGGTGCCTGGTGGGGACAGTGCATGTCATCCCACCCCATCCCCAAAGTGGCTTACCTGGCCACCTCCTGAAGGTCACTTGTTAGCTATCTCCAAAGAGCTGGGAGCACTTCCTGGGGGCAGGAGGCCCCACTGAAGCAAAGTACCCCAGGGCCTTTATTCCAGTAGACTCCTCCAAATGAGAGCTACTTCTGCTTGGGACTAAAACCAATATGGCAGGAGATTCCAAGGGGAGTAAAAAAAGTTCCCCAATGACTGGAATGTTGGAATAGGGTGCCATGGGGTGCTCACAGGGTTCCAGGAGGTGGAAGCCTCCACAGCCACTAGCTCTGGGCAAGGGGGAGCTGCCCTTAAGGAGAGATAGGAGAGAATGGTGTTCTCACCTCTTAGCCTCTGCTCATGACCCTGACGTATCTGCTCCTGGATCAGTCTTTGTTGCTCCTCCAGCTGTCGGGAACCCTCTTCTCGTAGGCGTGCAATCTATAGAGCAGGGAGCGGAGGGAGGACAATTCTGTGCAGATCCAATTTCAGGTTGATTCACCTTGTAAAGGTCCCACCTGCACGCTAGGGCTCAGCAACCTGTGGGTGGAACAAATCACCCATCTCCCACAGAAGAAGGTGGGAAGAACAAGTCCTCCCCATTACAATAATCACCCAAGTCCCTCCTCCACCCACTCCTCCTGCTGCAGATGGCCCTCGGGCTTACCTCTTGTTCTAGCGTCCTGGTGTTCTGGCTCTCCTCCTCCTCCTCACTCCCCCGGGCCTGGGCCTGACGCTCCCGAGCTTCCAGGTCTAGGTACAAGGTTGAATGACCCAATTGCTGGTCTGCACAGTTTCTGCACTGACTCAGATCACTGTAGCTCTGGCTGATGAGACCACACAGTAATTCCTGCCCGCTCCTACCATGCCCATTTGCCCCTAAGTTACTTTCCACTAAGAAAGGTCATAGCACAGAAGAGGAATGGGTTCCAGTCAAGTGACCAGGGGCTAGAAGAGTTAAAACAGTTCACACTGACTGAGCTGGTCCTCTCCATGCAGTGAAAAGGGTGCAGGTGGGCACTTATGTCAGCAGCTCAGGGCCTTGAAGTCAGGGATGCCCACGGATAGAGCTGCTGGCTTCTATTTTTGTGGTTTGGCACCACTGCCTAACCAAGCTTGCCTTGGCTTTGATTTGTTTCCCACCACTGAGCTCAAGTTCCCATGGTCTCCCTTATCTCCCACTTGACTCACCTTTACCAAGCCTTACTTGTGATCCTAGCTACAGTGGCTCCTGCAGGGATGGGCAGATTGTGGCAGGGTACCCCAGGTCCTAGAGCCCTCCTGCCTCTCAAGGGAAATTTGCTTGTGGTCCTGTGTCTAGCCAGATGCCACGACAAAGCCTTCTTTCAGGTCTAGGATTCACTGCTTTCCTTTCTGCATACTTACCTACCTTGGACCTCTTTTTATTTTATTTTTGCAGTGCTTAGAAATCAAAGTCACATACTAGGCAAGTGCTTTACCACTGACTTATACCCTCAGGCACCCCTTACCTTTTTATAAATTTTTTCTACTGGGAATTGAACCCAGGGGCAATTTGCCACTGAACTACATCCCCTGTCCTTTTCATTTTTTGAGATGTTTTTTAAGTTGCTTAGGGCCTAAATAAGTTGCTAAGACTGGCCTTGAATTTGTGAATCTCTTGCTTTAGCCTCTCAAGTTGCTGGAGTTATAGGCATGTGCCACCCTGTGTGGTTCCACCTTTTTTTTTTTTGATAGAGAAATGGATGCAATTGGGCTGGACATAGTGGCATATGCTTGAGGCAGGGGGATCACAAGTTAGAGGTCAGCCTGGGCAATTTAGCAAGACCTTGTCTCAAAACATAAAATAAAAAGGTGTGGGAGGTAGTTCAGTGGTAGAGTGCCCCCAAATTCAATCCCGATATTGGAGGGAAAAAAAAACAAACACTGAATATGCAAAATCTAAGAAGGTGATAAGATTGAGTACAGAATGCCTGGACCAATCTTCTTGGGTTGATGAAAATGTTCTAAATTGATTTATAGTCATAGTAGCAACATCTGGTTAATTTAATAAAAATCATTGAATCATACAGTTGGACTGAATCAATGTTACAATATGTAAAGAGTACCTCAAAATAAAGCTGTTCAGGGGCTGAAGTTGTGGCTCAATGGTAGAACACTCACCTAGCACACGTGAGGTACTGGATTCAATCCTCAACACAACATAAAAATAAATCAGTAAATCAATCAATCAATCAATCAATCAATAAAGCATTATGTTCATCTACAACTAATAAAATTTTTAAAATAAAGTTGTTCAAAAAGCAAAGCTTATGGCTAGAGATGTAGCTCAGTGGTAGAGTACTTGCCTAGTATGCATGAAGTCCTGGATTTGATCAACACCTCGGGAAGAAGGGGGGAAAAAAAAAAGCAACCAGCCTGGACCTCTTAGAATTTTTCTGAGGGAGCATTTCAGGAGTGAAAGTTCTGGGCAGGGATGAGACTGGAAGAAATAAAAAAAGACCCAGCCTACCATGAGAAATAAGAATACTGATTTTACTCATACTGTATGGGTTTAAATTCCAGTTCCAGCAAGTTTCTAAACTTAAAAATAAATTTAATAATTGCCATTATTTCTAAGGGGGTCTTTAGGACCTAAACTCTCGGAACAATTTTGCCCAGAATCTGGGCCAAGAGACTTCGTATTGCTGGAAGTGAAGCTCCAGGAAGAAAAGTGAGGAAGGTGAATGAAAATTGTCAAGGAAATTCCAGGTCCACCCAGCACTGCGAAGTCACTTACCAAGCTTCACTTTCTTCCTTTTTTCATCAAGTTTTTGGGTCCTCTCTGCTGCCTGCTTCTTGGCTTTTCTGACCTTGTCATACGCAGCCTGGAAGGAGAAAGGAACATAGAGCTGTGAGTCAGCCAGAGAAAAAGGACAGAGCCCCAGCAATCTCCCTAGCCATTGCCTCCTAGCCCATAGTCATCAGGGCAACAGGTGGGTGATTAGGTCTCTGGGGCTTAGACAGTGACTGTGCCCCATGGCAGAGGGCAGAGGATCAAGGCTGAAAGCAGCAGTGGTCTCTAACCACTGGGAACTATTCAGTTACAGAAGGAGGCACTTACCCGGGCTGCAGCATCTGTCAGTACTTCCAAGGCCTGAGAGAGCTGGTGGAAGAGTTCGGCTATTTAAATAAAGACCCAAAAAACAGAGAAGAAAGACAGTTAGACTTGGCAATGGTATGCTCCCTCAAAAAGGCACTTCCAAGCCACAGGAGGGCAGAAAAACTGACATCAGCAGATGACAAACCTGCAAGGAAGAGTGAGTGAATACCTCAGCAACTGACTGCATGCCCCAACATGTGAAGCCCAGACCAGGCCATGAGCATCTACACTCCAGAGCACTCACATGCAGAGCTTAGCACAACACCCAGGAGACTAACTGGGTCTTCTTCTTCCCATGGCTTGGAGTCTCACCTGCTCTGGGATTATCAGGATTTTTGTCTGGGTGGCAGGATAGGGCCTTCTGCCTGTATGCCTTCTTCACCTAGAAAAGTCAGAAGATGTGATTATCCATTCCTATCACAGTCACAAACAGAGAAATCTTGATAAAACAATAAGGGAAACCCCATGCCCATCTAAAAGAAATGCTTCTGGCTCCCTCTTTCATAGTCATCATAGAGATTTGCAACAGAGGAGGCAAGAGTGATGGAAGGAGCCAACCCCTGCTGCCCAGCAGAGGAGCCAGGCCTACTTTCTGCTCAGTGCTGAATTTCACCACTGCTGTGTGTCAAAGGGGCTCCTGAAAGGGACAGGAGCACTGTACTCTGTCTCTATATAACCACCTGCAAACAGCTATTCTCTTCACAGTTTTGGTGGGCATGGAAGCTAGGGCAACCTTTCTGGAGGAAAACTGTGTCATCAAATTTTAAGATGTACTTTCCATTTGACTCAGTCCTAGGAATTTGGATTCATAGAGTTACGCCAAAACAAATACACAAGATATTCACTGCAACACTGTTTATACGAGGCACCCACTGGAACCAGCCAAATTTTCATCAATAAGGAGACCCATTAAAAACATTCCAATAAGCTGGATGTGGTGGGGCACGCCTGCAATCCCAGCTACTGGGGAGGCTGAGTCAAGAGGAGCACACATTTGAGAACAATCTGGCAACTTAGCAAGTCCCTTAAAAAATTTTTAGAAAAAAAGGCTAGGGGTATGTAGCTCAGTGGTTGAATGCTCACGTAGCATGCACAAGGCTACGTGTGTGTTCCCAGTACACACACACAAATATTACAATAGCCAGAGGTCTCTGGGTGCTGACTAAGATCTTTAGAGTCACGTGAGTGAAACAAGCAAGGTTCAGAACAGTGTAATTACTTTGGGGTTTAAAAAAAAAAAAAAATGGCACACAAAGTTATAGATACCTGGGCATGTGTACTGTTTTATTTTTTTCTCAAGGCAATCATAAGAAACTTAATGGCAGGCTGGGGATATAGCTCAGAGTGCTTGCCTTGTAAGCACAAGGCCCTGGGTTCAATCCCCAGCACTGCAAAAACAAAACAAAACAAAACAAAAAAACTTAATGGTAATCTCCTTTGGACAGGATGAAGGTGGAGGGAAAGGAAATATTTACTTACTTATCATTTTATAACGTTCTATGGTTCAAACTGTCAAACCTTAAACAGGTCTTTTAACCTTAAACAGGTCTATCATTTTTCATCGCCCTTAGTGTGGAAGTTATGGTCCCACTTTTAGTTTTCATCTTTGTTTCTCTCTGTATTAAAAAGGAAAAAATCCTACTATTTCTCATATTAGCAAAAATAAGCAATCATAGCTCACAAGATTCTGTTTCACATTTGACCTACCTAGTCGTTGTAAGTGAAAGTAGAGTACAAAAACAATCACAGAATCTGTCTCTGCTTCCTAACGCCTCCACCCTTCACTTTGGTTCTGCACAGGTTACCTGTTGCTCGAACACCAGGAGGAACAGCTAAGCAGACTGGCTTTCCAGGCTTCTCAGATGGAAGCAATAAATAACTCTACACCCAAGTGTGCTAAATAAGAACCTTCAGAAGCAGGCAGCTAGCATTTGCCAGGGGAAGGCCTGCTGGGCAGGTTCCTGACTCAACTCCTACTTCTAGAGCCAGCCGTCAAGTTCATGACCTTTGTGGGTCTGCTGCCACCTGCTGGGCCATGGCCAGCCCCACACCTTCACTTGCCAGGGCAACCCAAGCCTTTCTTTTGGCTCTCCTGACTGAGTTCAAAGAGACAGGAATGACTCTCAGGACAGGCCTTGAGCCATAAGCAAGCAGATGTGCCTCCCTCCCTGCCTTCTATCTTTCCAATCACCCACCTGTGCACATCTGGCCCACCTACTGGCTCTGTTTTCACTATTAAAAAATGACAATGATAAAGGAAGGGGAGGGGATAGCTTTCTGGATAGTCTTACATTTGCAATGTCATCTTTACTCTCTAGGTCTCATATCATTTGCCTCTTCTCCCTTTCATTCATCTTCTGTGGTTCCCTCAGCTTCGTTACCTTTATTAAATAGTTCATTTGTTTTTGTTTTCTTTTGAGGTTCCCAGGTTAACCAGATGGTGGGTGTCCTTCTGACCCTTCCTCTTGGTCACTCCAACACATGGGAGCACCTATACACACTTATAGGAGAGGGATGGGGTTTTTGGCCCTCTACTCCCATCTCTCTCTGACTCCCTCTGCCTTCACTTTAAGATGAGTGAGGGGAAGAGACAGGAAGAAGGGTTCATGCGTCTTGGGAGCAGTCTCCCCCACATCTTATGGCCTCAACCTGCAAAGCTGCCCTGGGAATAAATGTCCTTAGTCCTAGGATTAATAGGTGTGCCCTATCCATACGATATAAGAGAATTTTGTGGAAGACTTTTTCTTTTATATCATGGGGTTTTTATAAAGTAGTTCATATGTTCTTTTTTTGTAAATCTGGTAGGGGCAGAAGAAGGGAAAGAAAAGAATGAAAAGTACCAGAAAGAAAGCAAGACAAAAAAGGCATAGGGTGGGCTGGGTAAAGATACCTCCTTCATTTCTCTTTTCTATTGTTTTTGAGAGCATGCTATATGAATTTTATTCTAAAAGAATAATATTAAATACTGTTCTGCATTTTAAAATTCATTCTGAATGTCCATGAGATAATTGGCTTTTCACTTAAATAGAGAAACAAAACTGTTCAAACTGAAAAAAAATTATGTAACAATGGAAGGCTAATCTACATATTAATTCGCTTCCTTATCAATTTTCTTTTCAGAATGTGTTTGACAAATGTCTATAACATCTCATGAAATTTTATTTGAGTTAATAGTAGTCCTATCTACCTTATCCCACTCCCTAAGTGGGTGAACCCTATCCTGTCCCCAGCCTCCCACGCAACCAAATACAACTGCCTGGACCCCCGTTCCCTCAAGATCTGGCCTGTGCCTCAATTTTCAAACCACCTTTTTTTTGTTGTTTTTTCCTGGTGCCAGAGGTTGAACCCAGGGGCACTTAGTCACTAAGCCACATTCCCAGCCCCTTTTTTAATTTTTTATTTTGAGACAGGGTCTCACTAAGTTACTTAGGGCTTCACTAAATTGCTGACGCTGGCTTTGAACTCTCCATCCTCCTGCCTCAGCCTCCTGAGCCACTGGGATTACAGGCATGCTGGGAGTCATCTATGAACCATGTGTGTTAATTGACCAACGTTCTATCCATTGGCAGGGAAGTTCTGTCTTGGGAACTCCCAGGTGGAAACCCCCTAGTGTGAGACCGCCCACTTCATGCTGGCTCCCTGACCTGCTCACCACCCAAGTTTAAGCACAGCCTCCCCAAGATGGGTGTAGCATGCCAAACAGCAATCAACCCGTTTACTGCAAGACCCCTGCCACACGGAGAACCAAGTACTGAATCAAAACTCCTCCCACTGAAACCTTATCCCTGCCTTTGATGTATGCCCCCTTAAATAAAGAATTGGGGCCTTTTTCAGTGGTTCCGTTCCAATTCCTATCAGGACTGGAAAACCCATGAGGCACTCCACTTTTTAAATTTAACCTTTGGCTTTATCTTTAATCTTTTACTGATTATTTCAGACTTTTCATTTTCTCAAGTGACTCTCACCTCCTGAGCAGGAACCTGCTCTGTCAGGGTGCTGGCCACTCTGTAACAGGCGTGCACCACTGCACCCACCTCCAAACTACCTTTTAAAGATGTAAGAACATTCTGTGTTGAAGCTCCTCTAAAAACAAAACAAAACAAAACAAAACAAAACAAACAAACAAACAAAAAAAAAAAAACTGCCAGTGTCATGCACTGGCTGAGCATGGGACAGAGGTGACATTCTGAAAGTGAAGACAAGCTGGTATTCATTCCCAGGGAGGTTATGAGTAAGGGCAGAAGGAGGTCTCTGGAAACCCCTCCTTGCAGCAGTGAATCTACCATACCTCGTAGGTCCATTAAAGAAGCATCTAGATATGCAGGGGCTGATGTGGGCTATGGGAATACAAAGAAAAATCAGGAATGTTCACAGAAGGACACAGAAGAGGAAGACCAAGCTTAGTGAAGAAGAAGCCAGTATGTGAGATGCCACAAAAGTGGTCCACAAGAATGGAAACAGAGAAGGGAGTGGCTAATTTAGCCTTGAAAGTTTCCCAGAAAGGCAATATTCAACTGGGTCTTGACAGGTGAGGGGAGCCAGGTGTGGTGGTGCACACCAGTAATCCCAGCAACTTGGGAGGTTGAGGCAGGAGAATCAAGAAGATCCCAAGTTTGAGGCCAGCCTCAGGAACTTAGTGAGGCCCAAGCAACCTAGTGAGACCCTGTCTCAAAATAAAATATAAAACGGGCTGGAGATTGGTTCAGTGGTTAAGCACTCCTCGGTTCAATCCCAAGCACCCCCACCCCAAAAAAGAAAAGAAAGGTGATGGGGTTCTCCAGGCAGAGAGCCAGAAAGGACATTCAAAGTCCAGAGTATAAAAACACCTGGACTTCTCAAGCCCCCGACCAGTTCAGAGGAGAAATAGAAAAGTTTTGTTTTAATAAGGAAAAGGTACTGAGAACAGAAAGGGTCAGGATAAAGCAGACATGAGTGTAATAAAACATGGAAATAATGATTTTTGCCAGATGGAGTGGCGTGTATGCCCATAATCCCAGCGGCTCAGGAGGCTGAGGCAGGAGGATCTCAAGTTCAAAGTCAGCCCCAGCAACAGTGAGGTACTAAGCAATTCAGTGAGACCCTGTCTCTAAATAAAATACAAACTAGGGTTGGGGATGTGGCTCAGCTGTAGAGTACCCCTGAGTTCAATTCCATACCGAAATAATAATAATAATAATAATAATAATGGTTTTCATCAGAGGATGTTTTAGTTAATTTAAAAAAATTCAACCCCCCCCTGGGGGGGGGAAGCAGGAACAGTAATAGAGAGCTAGGCATGTGACTTGCACCTGCAGTCCCAGCTACTCCAGAGCCTCAGGAGTTTGAAACCAGTCTGGGAAACAGCAAGAACTACATCTAAAAGAGAGGTGCCTTAAGATATAAAAATAAAAATAAAATTACCGGGCACAGTGGCATATGCGTATGATCCCAGTGACTGGGAAGGTTAAGGCAGGAGAACTGCGAGTTCAAGGCCAGCCTCAGCAATTAAGCAAGGCCCTATACAACTTAGTGAGACCCTGTCTCAAAATAAAAATTAAAAAGGACTGGGGATGTGGCTCAGTGGTTAATTAAGCAACCCTGGGTTCAATCCCCAGTACCAAAATAAATATGTAAATTTTTTAAAAAAAATTAGTCGAAGTAAACTAATAACCTTCTAATTTGTAGGAAAAGAACAGATTCATACAAATTCAATATATAGTAAAAGGTATTATTAAAATTTATTAAGTGAAAAAAGTTAGATCTTCATCTCCAACCATATACCAAAATAATTCTAGATATATTAAAACATTTAATTTAAAAAACAAAACTAAAATGATCAAAAAGAAAGAAAATAATGGGGTTACTAATCTGCTCTCAGGATGAGAAGTATAAAATCAAGGAAAGAAACCACACACGTGTCGTTCCCCCATCCCCACAAAAGTATTCCTCTAAGTCAAAAATCACAGACAACCTTGATATGATGGCATGAGCCTGTAGTCCCAGCACTCTGGAGTATGAGGCAAAAGAAACACTTGAGCCCAGGAGTTCAAGACCAACCTGGGCAACATAGTGAGACCCCTTCTCAAAAAAAGAAAAAAAAAAAAAAAAAGATAGAAAGAAAAGAAAATCACAGAGGGAATTAAAAGGCAGGAGAAAATGAAAACTGAGGGAATTTTCTGCATGAACTATGAGAGACAACACAATCCTCACTCTTTAATGAACTCATGCAGAGACATAAGGGAAAAAACAAACTATAAGAAAAAGGAGATAAAACACAGAGATAACTCATAATAAAATATAAATAGTTAATAAAATTAAAAACTACTTAAAGGTGGATTCTGGCAGTACATATCAGGAGGTTTTCAAAAGTTCAGACCCACTAACATAACAAGCCCTCTCTAAAAGTCTATTCTAAAGAAATATCTAGAAATTAATATAATATTTATAAATGTGGCTATTCATGTATAACATTTTTCATAATGGAGGAAAGTTAGAAATGATTTAAATTCCAAAATAACAACAAATATAGTAGCTAGCACTTATACAATGCTTACCATATGACAAGTTCTGTTTGAAGTACTTTACAAGTATTAACTTATTTAACATTTAAAATCCCTTTGAAGTAGAAATCCTTATTATCCTCATTTTATAAATGAGGAAACTGACAATGAGGAGTTAATTATGATACTAAAATCCATTTGATGGAAAATCATACAGTCATTACATTAAACAAAAAACATACTATTCCAGGGTCAGACGCAATGGCGCACACCTATAATCTCAGCGGCTCAGGAGGCTGAGGCAGGAGGATCAAGAGTTCAAAGTCAGCCTCAGCAACTTCAAGAGGCACTAAGCATCTCAGTGAGACCCTGTCTCTAAATAAAATACAAAATAGGGCTGGAGATTTGTCTCAGTGGTCAAGTGCCCCTAAGTTCAATCCCCAGTACCCAAAAAAACAAAAACAAAATCAAAACATTATACTATTCAAGTCAAACACTACAGAAACAACACTGGCTCTGGCTTCACTTAGAACATTAAAGGCTGAATGGCAGGTCGGGGGAGGGGGAGGTCTAAACTTCCACTATTCCCAAGCTGTAACAAAACAGCCCAAACCTCTATCAGAGTAGAATCAGAGAAGGTCAAATAGGGAGCCAGGTCTTTCATTCCTGCCACATGAAAATACAAAAAAATCCCTGAAAGACAGGCTTATTAACAGTTGATATTTACTTTCTATAATGAATTTGGATTACTTTTTAAGTAATACAAGCAAAAAAATAAAAAATGAACAGGGTGCTTGCTTTTTCATACTATTCTAAGATAGGAGACAGCATGGTTCAGTAAAAGGTTTCTAGAGTCTAATGGATGCATCATCAGTTTCAGAATTTTCCACATACTAATAGAGGGCAAATTACTAAATCTCATTCAGTCTGAGGTTCTTCAACTTCAAAATGAGAAAAATAAGCCCTACATTCAGGGTTGTTGGAAGGATTAAAAGAAAACAGTCCATGCAATGCACCCAACAAAAAATGAGGCCCTCTGTAGTTCTGAAATGCTTCCCTCACCCAACTCCTGGAAGTGGAGTAAGTCACAAAATCAGCTCAGTAGGATGCCAACCTGACAAGGTTCAGAAATGGACCCTGGTCCACTGTGGGTACAGGTCAACCCAATTTGAATTCTCTAGGTGAGCAGTCTGCTACAGTATGGTCCTAAAAGTCAATTCTTGGTTGGTTCCCTGAGTCTCTGAAAAATTCTCATTCAAAGAGGGGCATAGGTAGGAATCCTGAGATCTTTCAGAGTGACCATGAAACAAAACCCAGCTGGCCTAAGAATACCAGTCAAGATTAACTAATTATTAATGTATTTGGCTAAGTGTGTCCTATTCCTTAGTTTGAGCCTGGAAAGTTAGCTTTGACTTTGAACCAGTTGGTCTAGACTTTGGTGCTCTGTGTCATAAACTGGATTCCCAACTTAGTCCAGCCCTCCTGGAGTGATAGCTGCCTGAAGAATTTCTCAGGTAAACGTAACTCACCTGAAGTGGGCCTTTAAAAAAGATTCTGGTCTCAATATTGTTTATTTATTTATTTTTAATATTTTTAGTTATAGGTGGACACAATACCTTTATTTTATTTATTTATTTTTATGTGGTGCTGAGGATCAAACCCAGTGCCTCACACATGCGAAGCACTCTACCGCTGAGCCACAACTCCAGCCCCACCCAATATTGTTTATTATGAAATAACCCTACCTCATGAGTAGCTCAAGAGGCAACAAAACAGTATTTTTCTTAACTATGATAAAGTCAGAAGAAGAGCTTTCAGAAAACAAAGAAATACCATTGTAGAATGTAGAACCAAGACAGGATTGTGGAAACCCAAGAATCTCAGGCTGGAAACTTCTCTACACAGCCGCGTGCATAGGCCCTGAGATCATTTAGGCCAAGTTGAAGCAACCGCAGCAAGTTTACAGTCTCCTGGATTTTCTTAAATATTTGCAGCTTTCCCTCTTTTACCTATAGGTTTCCCCTAAGTTCCTTGGTCTCTCTAGCACTTGCAAACACTTGCATTCCTGAGGCTTCACAAAGAGGAGGAGTTGGGTAACAGTTGAGGGGCTACCCACACAACCACCTCTGTGTAGACTATGGTTTTTCAGAGGATCAGGCTGTCTCTAAGGTATGACAAAGATCTGAACGAAGTCCCCACCAGGACTTCAAACTCATATTTACAGAAGTTTGGTCTTTCTCTTGACATCTTTCTAAAATCTTCCTGCCTACACCTACCTTTTTCCATCCTAAGGCACTAGTTGAGTTTAATTTGTCTTCATTGCCTCAGGATCATCATCTACTATAAACTACATAAAATACTAAGGGCAGAACACAATCAAGTGCTACTGAGAGCAAATTATCAAGCTTTCTCTAAGGTTCTCTAGGTGGTAATGATCTTAAGGTCTATTCCTTTTATTGTTTTCCTATCACTTTCTTAGTCAGTCTCTCCTAGACTGTGCCAGATATCAGCACATCCCTACAAGTTGTTCTTAATCTACTGTTTCTTTTCTGGTGTAGCTTGAAAAACAGATAACCATAACTAACAGATAACCATAACTATGATATATATATATATATATACACACACATATAACTATACATCAAATTAGAGCTTTCAGGTAAGAAGGAACAGGGTTCCCCTTTACAAATACAGTGAATGTGCTTAAGGGGCAGGAAGTTTTGCTCTCCCCAGGGCCCAGAACAGCACAATGAATAACACCTGGCACTTAGTAGGCACGAAGTAAGTATCTGTGGAATAAAAGGGGCAATTCGTATGTTCTTGACCAAAACACAAATAGAAACCTCAATTATGTCAGTTACTTCAGGCCTACTAAGGAGTAGAAGGAAGTAAGCTGCTGTCCTGACCTTAGGAGACCTTGCAACTATTTTGCAATTTTCCCTTCTACCTGGCTAACACCTCCTCCAGAAAACCAAGTCTGGAAATGGGAAGAACTTACTCAAGCAGACTGCAAGGACAACTAGAGTGGGAACTAAATATTATCCCTATCACTTCCCAACAGCCCTTATCATGGAAAGGAAGAATGAATAATAAATTAGCAGCCATCCAGTCAGCCCTTCCCCAGAAGCTCCATAACTGGTTCTATCACTTTCAGCAACCAAAGTATGTGTGTGCTGGGGGGTGGGGGGTGGGTCCTGCAAGGTGGGTCTCCTGCCACCTCCACTGGGCTTTGCCCTAGGCACCCTGCAGGGCCTCTAACAATCCTCCTGCCCCAATTTCACCTCTTTAGGGGAAGCAATTCCTGACACAACCAAAAGAGCAAGGCGCTGAGGGGTCCAATAAATAGAAAATTGCCATCATTAACTTAAAAGAAAGGTGCCCTACAAAGAAGTTATTATTTCTTAAAAGGTTGCTGACCTTTCTTATAATGCAAATTGGAGCCAGTTAAGTAAGCAGTACAAATAATTAGGCCCAATTCTCAAAAGCCAGGCTGGTAGGATGGACTTAGATAAGAACACACTTCATGAAGGCAGTCCTATGTGACAACAGGGACTGACTGAACAAACCATATGGAATGAATCAGCTAGATATTCATTACCAGACCCAGTTCCAGAAAAGGAAATGGTCTGTAATCATGGTGTGGGCAGTCATTCTCCCCAGGCCTGGGGGAGGCAGGCATCTCTTTATTTCTTCCTGAGCAAGAAAACCAGAAGTTGACTGCCTGAGCTCACAGGCAGGAAGTAAACCACTGGGCTCTGGGCACTGAAAAATGCCTGAAAGATTTCTCACTTTCACTCCTTACAGCATGTGGCCCATTTAAGACAGTACCACAAAGAAATCCCCAAATACCTGGACACTGGATACTGGAGGAGGGGGGTCTCCTAGGGCTTAGCACAAGCAGAGAGGGAGCCAGCCACCTCCCAGACCAGCCCCTTCAGCTCACTGACCTCAAAACAAGCCTGCTGGCGGAATGAGATGATTCTAGGGGAAGCTATATCTCACACCAAGGTCTCCCTCAAACTGCTAACCATGGTCCATGGTCCCAAATCAGGACAGGGAACTACACCACATTGAAAAACTGGGAGCATCCACTGACTAGCTTCTCTCCAAATCTTGGCCCCTGTGGGTCCTCCCTTCTAGCTCTTCCAGCACTACCTCCTGGGTTTCAACTCCTGTCCTGTCCTGCTTCTCAGCGCACTTCCACAAACCAGCTGCCTGCCTGGAACCCAGCTCACAACCCTTCTCCTTCTCAAATGCCTCCCTTCTCTCAGGCCTCACCTCTACCTTCCCACCCTTTCTCTAAGCACTCCTATCTTAGGCTCAGTCCCCCAACCCCTTTCCCACCTTCTTCTCTCAAGTTATAGATTCCCACCCCCCAGATATAGCTGTCTCTAAATAAAATACAAAATAGGGCTAGGGATATGGTTCAGTGGTTGAGTGCCCCTGAGTTCAATCCCTGGTACCCAACCCTCCAAAAAAAAAAAAAAAAGGAAAAAAAGAAAAAAGTGGTCAATTTAAAAAAAATAAAAAACAGTACTTAGGAACAGCAAAATTAGGGAAAGCAGTATGCAAATAGAAAATATTTTCAATACTGCTGTAGTTAGCTAAAACAGAAACTATATTATGTAGCTTTAATACAAATTGTAGCACACCTCCTCAAGCTTTTCAGATCAGTTTATACCTGCTGATTTACTCAAGCCAGCAGCTTTACTGAGAGTCATATCTCTGTGTCACTGATGGAGTCCTGAGGCCCTCTGGGTCCCACAGATAGTCTCTTGTTGCCCTAATTGCTCCTGAAGTATGGGTCATGGAAACTACTGTGAAGATGGAGTAGAAATTTCAGGGGCTCTGCATTTACTAGACATCTTATACTGGGCAAATCAATTAAACTCTTTGAGTCTGTTTTCTCATCTATAAATTGGAGTTAATGATCCTTGCCCTACCTCACAGACTTGTTTTGAAGATCACTTCAAATGAGATAATTTATGTGAAAGCACTCATATAAATGTGAGGTATTATCTTGAATGGTAATGAGTAGCTTACAGCTTACAAACACAAATGAATCATTCCTTTTGATTTAACAGGCAGCCAACTAACTTCAAAACTCCAGAGTTTTGGCCAGACAACTTTAGATAGAGGTGACTTTACCATCAGAGAGACAGGGAGAAAACCTGAAGGCCAGGCCTGCCCACTGTGGGTCAGGCCCTAGGTAAAGGAATGATTGCATTTATTTATCTATCTATCTATCTATCTATCTATCTATTTATTTATTTTGGTACTAGGGGTTGAACCTAGGAGAGCTTTACCACTGAACCACATCCCCAGTCCTTCAAAAATGCATTTTTAAAGCACCTGACTTCACCAAATACCTGCCAAGATTGAGTGAGCTACCTACCCCTTCCTTCAAAGGGTTTCAAATGAAGAGCAAGGCTGCTAAAGATAGAAAGAAAGACACATGTAGGCTGGAAAACATATCAAACTGGGCTCTAGTCCAGGCCTGACATTTACTCACTGAATGGTCTTAGACATGTTTTACAACCTCTCTGTACTAATGAAAACAGTAAATGGCCACAATGATCCTTTCTAAATCTGCTATAATGTATTCTCTTTTCTAAGGTCTTGCACAAAAATGCCTGCTCAGGAAGGCCTTCCCTGATCTTGCCAATCATCTGAATTGTGTCTTCTTTATTCCTACAACATTTTTATTGTACACTTTTACTGAACCTCTTTCATTCTACCTCAGAGTTCACTGTTTACTACACTGTGTGAGCTGCCAGAAGTGGCATCTTATTCAGCACTCAAATCCCACCATGTCCACAAAGAACCTTGTCTAGCTGGGCACAGTGGTGTATACCTGTATTCCCAGTGGCTTGGGAGACTGAAGCAAGAGATCACAAGTTCAAGGCCAGTTTTAGCACATTAATGAAGCCCTAATCAACTTAGTGAAACCCTGTCTTAAAAAAAATAAGAAGGACTGGGGATGTAGCTCAAGGGTAAAGCTCCCCTGAGTTCAATCCCCAGTAGCAAAAAAAGAGAACCTGTCCATAGTGATGGACTCCATCAATTTGTTGATTTGAACAAAATAGTGAACTCTAGGGCCATCAATATTGTTCCACCTCCTTTAAACCCTGACCCCTGCCCCAATCAAGAATCACTGTTGTGTTATGAGGTGAATCAGCACTGATCTGTCAGGAATAGAATGAGTAAGAAGGGTAGAGGGCAACCTTGGATACGAGTTGAGGGTTTATATTTGACTTCAAAATTGAAAGGACAAACTGGGTGCAGGCCTGTAATCCCAGCTACTCAGGAGGCTAAGACAGAAGAAGAATCACAAGTTTAAGGCCAGTCTCAGTAACTTACCAAGATGTTGTCTCAAAATAAAAAATAAAAAAGACTGGAGATGTAGCTCAGTGTTAAAGCACCCCTGGGTTCAATTCCTAGTAAAGTGACAAACAAACAAACCTGCAATGATGACAATGAAAAACCGTAAGAGTTACCCTACAGTGTACCTCACACTGTGCCAGGTACCATGCAAAGTACATGGATCAAGTTTTCACAATGAGAAAATGTAAAAAGTTAAATATTTGCTCAGGGTCACCAACTAGGTAAATCACAGTCAGTAGCAAGGCAGTCTGACTCCAAAGTTCACTTTCTTAACTACAACTGATAATTAGTACAAAGGTGATTATAAAGGTACAATTCTCAGCCTTGCTGTGTTCCTCCATATTATGATTTCCAACTATTTTCAACACACTGTAGACATGACAAGTAACAGTTCTTGGTCTCACTTAAGAGTAATTATAAAAACTGTTACTTTCTACACCAAGTTCCTCTCTAAGAAATAACCTTCTGATTTAGGAATTTCTAGGAGACTTACCACTGTTAACATCCACATTTCAAAATGATAGCACCTAGGAGCGAGGGACAGAAAAGCTGGAAACTGAGCACAGGTGAAAACTACAGTTACTCTACATTTGTATCCCCAGCACAAGGCACACTGTGGCATTCAGTAGGCCCTTGATAAAAATGTTTATGGGCTGGGGGTGTAGCACCATGGAAGACTGCATGCTTTGTATGCATAAGGTCCTGGGTTTGACCCTCAGCACCACACACCAAAAAAATGTTTTTGATAGGAAATATTTCCACCCTCCTCTAAAGCACACAGGGAAAAAGGAAAAGGAAATGAAAAAGAACTAGGGAGAACAGGGTCCAGTTTGACTTCATGTAGGTTTAGGGTGTAGCTGTCTTGGGCAGGACACTGGGCGCACAAAACGCTGCTATCAAGAGTCAGGGCTGGTAGAAGCACGCAGTATAATCCTTCTGAAAGATTGTATTTTGAATCAAAAGCTTGTAAATATATTTACTTTTGGTCTAGTAATTTCACTTTGTCATAAAATACTGCTGCCTAAGAAAATAATAATGAATATTAATTCAATCATTCAACAAGGATTTGTTGCGCATCTGTCAAGGGCTAGAGACCTAGCAATAAACAAAAAAGAGGAAGCCCCTTTCTTCACAGAGTTTTTACATTCTAAATGGGAGAACAATAGTAGGTAAATGGGTATGTAATATAATATGCAGTAATGAGATCTATTACTTAGAAACACATAGTAAAATAGGCAGTCAGGAAGTTAAATTAAATAATGAATCATGGAAAATCTCTCTACATGGAAAGTCTCTCTAGAAATCTGAATAAGGCCAGGCAAGATGGTATATACCTGTAATCCCAGTGGCTCAGGAAGCTGAGACAGGAGGATCGCATGTTCAAAGACAGCCTCAGCAAAAGCGAGGCACTAAGCAACTCAGTGAGACCCTGTTTCTAAATAAAATACAAAATAGGGTTGGGGATGTGGTTCAGTGGTTAAGTGCCCCTGAGTTCAATTCCTAGTACCCTGCCCCCACCAAAACAAACAAACAAAAAAAAGATTTTAAAAAATTAAAATTAAAAAAAAGTATATATGTATATTTACACACACACATTTAAACATACAAGTGTGTGTGTAAATATGCATAAGGACTGAGGATGTAGCTAGGTGTAAAGTGTGCCTGGGTTCAATCCCCAATAACAAAAAATTAAAATAAAAAATAATTTTAAAAGGCATAAAAAGTCTTAAAAAGAAAGAATTTTGGGCTACAGTTGTAGCTGAGTGGTAGAGTGCTTTCCTAGCATGTATGAGGCACTAGGTTTGATCCTCTGCACCACATATAAATAAAATAAAGATATTGTGCCCATCTACAACTAAAAAAAAAAAAGGAAAATTCTGACACGTTACAACATGGTTAAACCTTGAAAATACTATATTAAGTGAAATAAGCCAGATACGAAAGAACAAATATATGATTCCACATATAAGTGGTACATGGAATAGTCAAATTCATAGAAAGTAGAGGAGTATTTACAGGTAGAGGGGGAGGAGGGGGGAATGGGGAGTTATGTTTACTTGGTACAGAGGTACAGTTTGAAATGATGGTGAAATGATGGAAAAGTTCTGGAGATAGATGGTAATGACAGTTGCAACACAATATAAATATACTTATTGCCACTGAAAATCCTACTCAAAAAGGATTTAAATGACAAATTTTATGTTATATATGTATGTTTGCCACAAATTAAAAAAAATAATAAATAACAGCAGGGTGCAGTGATACACCCCTGTAACTCCAGCAACTCCAGAGGCTGAGAAAAGAGAATTATAAGTTCAAGGCCAGTCTTATCAATTTAATAAGATGCTGTCTCAAAAAAAAAAAAATTAATTAAAAGGACTAGGGATGTAGCTCAGTGGTAGAGGACCCCTCAGTTCAATCTCCAGTACAAACAAACAAACAAAAAAAAACAAACCAGGAGAACTAACATAATGTGCCTGGAGCACAATAAGCAAAGGGGAAAATGGTAGGGAATGTGCAGGTCAGGCAAAGAGGGCCTCATGTCAAGGAAAAAACTTCAGATTTCATTCTAAGACCAATGAGAAGCCACTAGGGAATTGGGACCAGAGGTGAAAAAATCTGCTCACCATTTTAAAGAGTCACTTTGGCTTCTGTGTATACAGGATCAAGGGACAAGACCAGAATTAGGAAAAGGGTTAGAAATGCACTGCAGTCACCCTCAAAATTCCTGAGATTACTTCAGAATCTCTCTAGAGGATTTGCCAATGGCATTAATTTACAACCTATTCTTCATCTTAGCAAGCCTTGGTGCCCTGAACTGTGAGCATATAAGAACTCAGTGTTCAATACTACAGGTTCTGGTAGGAGCCTGATCCTCTCCCCAGGAATTCTTCCACCCCAAACCTAGGTCCTCCACTCAAGGCTTTTCTATAAGAAAACAACACCTGCCTGCTCCATGGCTGGATGCGGGATGTAGGGAATTATTGATTCTCTAAACTCATATGAATGGTGGTGTTCAGCCCATTTCTGGGCCTCCCAGGTTTGTATTGATAGGAGGGGAAAAAGTTTGCAGGAGGACTAACTCTGCGTACAGAAAGGTAGAATTGAACTTGTCTCCACTTTTACTAGAATGAGCAAATTATTATTCTGTAAAGGGCCAGAGAGTAAAAGTTTAGAGTGATATATATGTTCTTTTTCACACATTGAGTGAATGGGCATTACATGGAACATTTGACCCCAAACCATAGGTTGCCCTACTCCTCCCTGAGAGAGACAGTGACTATCCTAGGTCTCCTGATTCTCCAGTGAAGTAAATGCAGGATTTCTGTAGTTGCTCTTTCATTCACTCAACAAATATTTATTGAAAGCTCTACTATGTGCCAGTCACCAAGTAAGGAGCTCTCAGAAGTTAATGGATCAGATCTGCTCCACAGAGGTAGTAGCACAGAGGGGGTAAGTCAGGAAACAAATAATCATAGAGCTCAATGCATAACTGCAAACAAATATAAATGCGGGAAAGAAGAGGAGCCAGCTGGGTTGGGGATATAGCTCAGTTGGTAGAGTGCTTGCCTTGCAAGCACTAAGGCCCTGGGTTCAATCCCCAGCACCGCAAAAAAAAAAAAAAAAAGAAGAAGAAGGATAAGTAAAAACAACCCAGATTAACAGAAGGAGAGAAAGTCCTTGGCAGAGGGAAAAACATGTACAAAAGAGTAAGAAATTCTACTTTATTAAAAGGACAGCAGGGGAAAAAAATTAAAAGTACAACTGGGGCTCTGCCATCCATCCCTTTCACCTACTATCCTGGGCACTTCATACCCACGCACTCCTTCCCTTCCGCGCACTCCTTCCCTTCCGTCCTTTGCGTGTGTGTGTGTGTGTGTGTGTGTGTGTGTGTGACCCCTCCCCACAATTTAGAAAATAAAAAGCATAGTTCAATAGCGGAGCTAGGGATGTAACTCAGTGGAAGAGCATTTACATGTGAAAGGCCCTGAACTGGATCCCCAGTACTACAAAAAAAAATTTAAAAGGGGGGGTGGTTTATGGGAGTACAAAAATCATTTCATTTTCTGTGAGAATAGATTGGACAGGCCCAATAGACTAGAATTTTTTTTAAAAAAAGTCAAATTTAAAAAAAGAATTTAAAAAAAGAAATTTAAAAAAAGAAAAAAAAAAAAAAGAATGAATCAGAGCCAGGACAGTGGCATATCCAGTAATCCTAGGGACACAGGAGGCTGAGACAGGAAGATTCCAAGTTTGAGGCCAGCCTCAGCAACTTAGCAAGACTCTCAGCAATTTAGCAAGACCCTGTCTCAAAAGAAAAACAAAAAAAGGACTGGGATGTGGCTCACAGGTAAAGCAAGCCTGGGTTCAATACTCAGTATCCAAAAAAAAAAAAAAAGAGAGAGAGAGAGAATGGCTCAGGATTCAGGTTCTAGTTTGCTCATTGCAGCAATACTAACAATAGCCAAGATCTAGAATCAACCAAAGTGTCCACTGACAGATGAATGGATAAAGAAATTGTATTATGTATACAATGGAGTTCTACTCAGGCATAGATAAGAATGGAATTATGGCATTTGCTGGTAAATGGATGGAAATAAAGAATAATATACCAAGTGAAATAAGCTAAACTCAGAAACTCAAAGGTCAAATGTTTTCTCATATGTGGAAGCTAGAGTAAAATAAAGAAAGGGGGAGGGAAGGATAGGATATTATGAAAACAAAGGGAAGATCTGTAATGTAGAAAGAGATCAAGAGGCAGAGTGGAAGGATGGGAAAAAAGAGGCAAAGCAGAATGAATATATAAATACATATATAAATATACCACAGGGAATTTCACCTTTATATATAAGTAAAACCAATCGAATTTAAATAGACAAGCCAAAGGAGAGGCAGGAGAAGATGGGGGAGGGAGGAAAAGTAGGAGATCATGAACTGAAATCAAATTCCATGCATGTATGAGTTTGTTGGGATGAACATAACTACTATGTATAACACTCTAATAAATTTTTAAAAATATATACATATATATGCACACAATGAAATATTATCCAACCTTAAAAGGAAATTCTGTCACTTGAGACAACATTGATGAAGCCAAACACTGAAAATACTGCATGATCTCACTTACATATGGATTCTGGGCATGGGGGCTGGGGTTGTGGCTCAGTGATAAAGAGTGCTTGCCTAGCGCGCATGAGGCACTGGGTTCAATACTCAGACCCACATAAAAATAAATAAATAAAGGTATTGTGTCCATCTACAACTAAAAATATTTTTTAAAAAACCCTGGGCATGGTGGCATTACCAGGGTGTCACTAAGTTGCTGAGTCTGGCGCCTCACTTACCATCTGCCTAAGCCTCCCAAGTCACTGGGACTGCAGGCATGTGCCAACATGCCAGACACCTAATAGCAGCTCCTTCACCCACCCCCATTCACATCCATTCTACACACAAATGTTGAATTTTTTATTTTCTGTGCTGGAGATAGAAACCTCACGATAGGCAAGGGCTCTACCTCTAAGCTATACCCAGGTCCTGGGTTCAATCCCCAGCACCACCAAGAAAAAAAAAAAAAAAAAGAAAGAAAGAATTAAAATCCAATTATGTTTAAAGTCCAATTATGTCACCTCTGATTGATATATACCTCCAGGCCTTCCAATTGCCTTTCTCAGGAGTTCTAAACTTCAGGGTTCTATGCTTCAGACTCCACACTGGATAGCTTTTGGGTAAAATGTCCCAAAATTATTACTCATTATTAATAAAATGCTAATTAAATAACTTACAAGTTATTTAAGTAAAGCACTTAGTGTCCAGTACATAGTACTACATAAATGTTCAGCAGCAGCAGCAGCAGTAGTAGTAGTAAAAGTAGTGGTGGTGATAGTAGTATTTTGATATTGAGGACTGAACCCAGGGGCACTCTACCATTGAGCTACATTCCAGTCCCCAGCCCTCCTGCCTTTTTTTAAAACAGGGTCTTGCTGAGTGCCTGGGCCTCAAACTTATCCTCCTACCTCAGCCTCCCTAGTAGCTGGGATTACAGGTCAGCCACCATACCCAGCTATGTGTTCCCTGAGCTTTTTTTCTTATACCGGGATTGATCCCAGGTGTGCTTAACCACTGAGTCACATCCCCCAGACTTTTTTGTTTTTTATTTTGGGGACAAGGTCTCACTAATTTACTTAGGGCCTCAGTAATTGCTGAGGCTGTCTTTGAACTTTCTATCCTCCTGCCTCAGCCTTTCGAGTTGCTGGGATTACAGGCCTGCACCTCCCTGTCTGGCATGTTCAACATTATGAATACTGAAATATTAGCCTTATGAGAGAGATGTAGTAGATGCTTTTGGTGCTTTATGTATATTCCTATGGCCACTTTTGATTTCAGCTGCAGGGGAAATTCTGTGCAGATTAACAGCATCTATTCTCAAATACCCTCCGGGTCTCCCTGATTTCTGCCCCAGAGCTAGAAAGCTCACTCAGACCTTAAGCAGAACAGCTCAGAAGTACAGGGGCATTGGAGCATTGGTGGGCATTAATTTTCATCCCATGAATTATCAGCCTCCCCTATATTGTTACAACTACCACTATGATCCTCATGATCCTGGGGGAAATAACAGAAACTTAAGTCCAGCCTGATCGGCGTCTCACCATCCGCCATCGCTTTTTTTTTTTTTTTTTTTTTAACGTACTGAGAATTGAATCCAAGGGTGCTTTACCGCTTAGCTACATCTTCAGTCCCTTTTATTTTATTTTGAGACAGAGTCTCACTAAACAGCTGAGGCTGGCCTCGAACTTGCGATTTTCCTGCCTCAGCCTCTCGAGTCGCTGGAAAGAGGTGCGCGCCACCGAACCCGTCGTCCCCACCCATCACGTTGATCCACACCTAGACAGGAGGAACTCCGGGCCACTTGCCTTACCCTTCCGATTCTCTTGCTTTTGGCCTACTATCACGTGCTGAGAATGGTAAGACTGAAATGAAACACATCCAGCGGGTCAGGGCAGAAGCTGAATCCGCGACTAAGGCTGCGGAAGCGCAGAGAGGAGGCCAGCTTTCCCCCACAGACTCATCCAGGACTCTCCCAAACAGGGCCTCTCCTAAAGAGCCCCCTGTACTCCCCTTACTCGTTAGGCCATCAAATTGTTCAGGAAAGTGTGGGAGCCCCCCTTCTGAGGCCGCTGGGCCTCCTTTCGCTCTCGCTCAAGGCCCGGTCGAACCTGAAGAAAAGGTGCCCGTCCCGGCCAAGGCGCCAGGACAGTAGGGGCTGCCAGTTCGCTCAGAATCAGCCTTCCTCGCCACCATCCTCACCTCTTTGTCCGCCGCCTTCTCCTCAATGCCCAGCAACGCGTACAAGTCCATCTGTAAGAGTTCCTTGGTCACCGCCATGGTTCCAGACTTGACGGTACTCGTACTACAACTCCCAGGAGCCCAAGCGTGCGTGAGGACTGCGGGCTCCTATCAGACTCAGTGGCGCTTAGCCCCCTGGGAATCTTCGTGTTCCGGTCAGGCTTGACTGACTCTGAGGGACCGCGCAGCCATAAATGAACTACGGCTCCCGGCAGTCCCTGCTCGCGGCTCTGCCGCGCTCTGGCGTGGGCGGAGAGTCCGGATTCCCGCAGCCCAAGGCCGCAGCAGGACAGTGCAAGTGGGCGTGTAGAGCAGGGCGTGGGTGGGCGAGGATCCTAGGGGCTCAGACGGGGAGGGCTTGACTTCAGTCCAGCTGATTCTGCAGCGCCGGAAGCCACGATGGAGAGTAGGTGCTATGGCTGCGCTGTCAAGTTCACCCTCTTCAAGAAGGAGGCGAGTCTTCTCCCGAGGGCTGAAGGGTTAGGGAGGACGCGAAGGCAAGGGAAAAGCATGAGACTTACGGTTCAAAGATTCGGTGTTATGGGTTCTTTCCAAGGCTCCCTCGCTTTCGAGGTCGATGCGAGGGTCCAGTGAGGTGCCGGAGGTGAGAGTACCCTAAAGCTTGTTAACGTCATTTTTGGAAAGTTACGCTTTCCTGTAGCCTTAATGTAGCGTTCAACTGTTTCCTTCCCACTGTGTTCCTCCCCCGCGCGGTTTTAATACTTTGGGTTGGTTGTCCTGCCCTTTACTTTCTCTGCTGTGAAACCTTCCCCATACAGCAGCCTGACCTTATCCGGGTCTCTTGAGTTAAATGCCCACACTTCTATCGTCCCCAGGGCACCATGGCAAAGGCTTTCTTGTCCTCAACATAGACCTACCAGGTTATCATGGTAAAATGCTGATTTTCTGTGCCTGACCCAGATGGAGTAACTTAATGGCATGTAGGGAGGCAGAACATTTTAGAATCCTGGATTTTGGAGTCCCTGTTCAAATTTGAGCTCTGCTATTTTATCACAGGGTGACCTTGGTTTGGGCAAATTGTGTAACTTTGGTTAAGTACTGAGCTTAGTGCCTGGCACACAGTATGTGCTTATTAAATGGAGACTATTGTTATCATCCCATCCTGAGCCAAACCTCCCTCTATCTGTTCCAGAGCAGAGAAGCATGAGCCCTGTACTATTTGATTCTCCTTTGTTAAAGAGTCGGTGACCTGAAGCACTGGGTTTGCTTTCTACACCGCTCCCCATGGCAGGGAATTGAAAATTGTTGAAAGCATGGGAATTCCATATGAAGCTTTGTTTGATTTGAATAAGAGACTGGAAACCAAGGAATTGTTTCACCCTCTGTCCTAGTCTT
This sequence comes from Sciurus carolinensis, assembly GCF_902686445.1. Lineage (NCBI taxonomy): Eukaryota > Metazoa > Chordata > Mammalia > Rodentia > Sciuridae > Sciurus > Sciurus carolinensis. Next base: position 111,604,999 of record NC_062214.1, on the reverse strand, counting down.
AGGCCCTAGGGACCCCAATCCTTTTCCTCCTTCTAGCATCTGGTCACAACTTCACTGTGCTCTCTGTATACTTAGAGCACCAGGGAGGAGCTTATAGGGGTAGATGAGAGGTGGATCTTCCTACTTCATATTTCTTGTAGTATGGCTGTAAGAATTGTGGCCGGGCCTTCTGTTCCGGCTGCCTTAACTTCAGTGCAGTGGTGCCTCGGACTGGCAATACCCAACAGAAAGTCTGCAAGCAATGTCACGAGGTCCTGACCAGGTAAGAAACCAACCTGGACAAGGGCCCCACCAACCACAGCAGGGAGCATCTGGCCAGCCCTTGCAACCTTGTGCTCTATAGCCAGAGGTCAGGAAGTGTTTGGGGTGGAGGTGGGGACACTGACTGGGCTGTAGGACTTCTGACACCAGATTTCTTCTCTACAGAGGGTCTCCTGTCAATGCCTCCAAGTGGTCACCACCTCAGAACTATAAGAAGTAAGTACTAAAGTAAAAAAGACAAATGCGGACAGGGAAAAGATAAGTGAGCCATGGGTAGGACTCTTCTCCCAGTCTCTAGTTCAAATAAGTACAGCGTCAGGAGAATCCCCACTTCACAGGCGTCTGCATATGCTTTTGGGCTCAGGAAGTAGCTTCTCCCCAGAAAGGGCACTTGGCAGATCATGTCCTCTCAACCAGACCCTGTAGTCAGTCAGTGGAGCTGGGCTGCAGGATGACATGAGCAAGGCCATAGAAAATTGCCCACTGCAGGACTCCATAGGTGCCCTGAAATCATTTGAATGGGAAACAGTGAATGGGTACCTTCAGTCCTCACTTTTGCCTTCAAGCACCTCTGTCTCTTATCCTGTTAGACGTGTGGCAGCCTTGGAAACCAAGCAGAAGCCCAGCACTTCCAGAAACCAGGCACTGACTCAACAAGACCAAGTCCTTGCTGAGCGCCTAGCACGACTCCGTCAGGAGAACAAGCCGAGTGAGTGGAGGAAGGCAGGGTGGCCAAAAGGACACAGTCTGGAACTTCTGAGATAGGGGTTCCTCTGGCCCTTACCTGGTTCCCCCCATGCCAATTGCAGAGTCAATACCCTCACAGGCAGAAATAGAGGCACGGCTGGCTGCATTGAAGGATGAATCCCAGGGTTCCATCCCTTCTGTCCAAGAGATGGAGACTCGACTTGCTGCCCTGCAGGGCAGAGTTCTGCCTTCTCAGACCCATAGGCTGGTGAGTGCTATGACTTGGGAGGGAAGGGATTTCTAGGGAAAGGATCCAGAAGAAGCTCAGATACATGTATGGTCATATACTTTGCAGGAGTTGGTAAAGCCTCCCACCCCTACCTCCTGAGCCTCAGGCCTGCTGCCAGGCCAAGGAACAAGTGACAAGCAGCAAGATTGAGTGGGTCAGAAAAGAGTGGACACAGTCCTGTTAGGGACTGCCAGACCTACTTGACTATGTGGTCCTTTGCCTGGTCTTTGAGAACTCCTCAGCATCCACCCCTGACCCAGGCTACTTCTAGGCTTTATGTGGCTTTTACTTTATTCCCACTCTCCACTGAGGTTCCTTCCTCTGGGCAGGAACATCTGACAGCAGACACCAGGACACAGGCTCAGCAGACACAAGATCTGCTAACACAACTGGCAGCTGAGGTGGCTATTGCTGAGAGCTGGGAACAAGGAAGCACAGGTAACCCCTCCATTTGGCTCCTCCAGGGACATGCCCCATCTTCTCCCCCACATGGGGGAGGCTCTGCTATCCACCCTCTGGGGAGATGACTATAAATCAAAGAATGATCAACATTGTAAGAGCTATCATTTATTGAGTGCTTACTCCAAAGGGAGCTAGTGTAGGCCTAGTTAGGTGGTAAGTGCATGGGCTTTAGAATCAGACAGTGATCACCAGTTCTACCACATACTAATTGTGTGACCCTGGGCAAGGTACGTGACCTAAATCTCGTTCTTGTCACATTAAAATGGAGGTATATATGGTAAAAACCTACCTCACAGGGAAGTCATGAGGAGCAAATGAGATGATCCACTAATTTTGGGGGGCCATGCCTGGTTCATAGTAAGTGCTCATTTAGAGTAGTGAGTGTTCTTTATAATGATGATGGTGATAAGAAGGAATAAGAGGCTATTTAAAATTAAATGTAATTTAAAAGTTCATTTGCTTAGCGGTACCAGCCATTTTTCAAGTGTTCAATACCCACATAAGCTCATGATTACTATCGTACAGGATAGATATAGAACATAATATAGATGGTTTCCATCATCATAGGAAATTCTGTTGGACAGTTTTTTTTGAAGCCTTCAGAGCAGTGGTTCTCAACCACAGATGATTTTACTCTCCAGGGTACTTTTGGAAATGTCTAAAGACTTTTGGTTGTCACAACTCAGGGGATGCTATTGGCATCTGGTGGAAGTCTGGAATGCTATAAGCCACATCCTACAATACATAGGTTAGCCCCTCTACCACAACAAAGAATTATTCGATCCAATGTGTCAATTGAATTATGATTGAGAAACCTTGTTTTTCACAATCTCATTGAATATTCTCAATAATGTTGAGGTATGAACTATTATCGTCCTTATTTATACATAAGGAAACTCAGGCATGGTGAGCTTAAGGAACTTGACCGAGGTCATATAGCTCTTAAGTGGCAGGGATGGGCCTTGAACCCAAAGCTATCTGGTTTGAAACCTCTTGCTCTGAAACTCTAGGCTAAAGGTGATCATGTCAGAGCCACACCCACTCTGGTAAAGTTCTTTCTACCCCGTGATATACAAGACCTTAGCTGCAGTCATGCCTTCTTCGTGCTGCTCCCAGGAAAGTCTTAATTCCAGCCCTGAAAGGCAGAAATTGACTGAACTTTGGCCTCTTCATATCCTAATCCTTTAGGGCAGTGATTCTAAAGCCATGGGATATCCAGCCCATATCAGGGGAGTGGGGATGGATGTGGTTGAAAAAACATGTCTAAGATTGCTAATTTTTAACATGTGAAAAATTGGAGGAAATGCTAGTCTTATTTGTAATATAAACCACAGGTACTGGAGCTGAGCACAAAGCTAATAATGTATACTTAACAAAATAGTTGAGAAATGGGCTCAGTGGCTTATGGGGGTGAGATCTTGGAATGCCTCTGCTTCCCTGACTGCATTACTTCTTCCAGCTGCCTCTCTCCAGAATGACCTCAACCAGGGTGGCACAGGGAGCCAGCACACTAATTCCCAGGGGCAGGCCACCTGGTCCCTGGAAGAGGAGAAGGCCAGGCTGCTAGCTGAGGCAGCCGTTGAGCTACGGGAGGAGAACACAAGGCAGGAGCGGATCCTGGCCCTTGCCAAGAGACTGGCTGTGCTGCGTGGACAAGACCCTGACAAAGGTAGAGGTTGGAGTCAGCTGTTCACTCACGTCTGTTGGTCAGGGCCTCCCTCCCGCACTCAGGCCAAGCTCTCCCTGCCAGGACTGAGTCAGGTGCTAGAGGTCCCTGTGCACAGATATCTGTTGAGCCCTGCCCAGAGCCATGAGGAATAAACTGGGCAAAGCAGTAGATGAGGAATCAGTGGCAGCCATCAGGAGGCAGAGGGACCTTCAGTCCTTTCAGGTGCTGAGGCTTCTTTTCCTACCCTGTTCCTCAAGGCTGCTTCAGTATTGGTCCAGCCTTGAGGAGGTGAGGGAGGGAGGGACAAGTTCTGATCAGGGTAGCTAATGAGCCTCAGCTCTGGAACAAACCCCTAGGAAACAAATCAGTTCCAGAAGAGGACAGATTTCAGGTGAAACTCTCACCCCCACTCCTCATTTCCGTCTCTCCCTCATTTAAGTGACCCTCCAGGACCTCCGCCTCCCAGACAGTGATGATGATGAGGATGAAGAGACAGCCATCCAGAGAGTCATGCAGCAGGTGGGCCTGGCTTACCCATCCAGCCACCCCTGTCCTGTTTCTGCCTCATTGCTGCCTGACCCCATTCACCTGACCTTCATTCTGGGGTAGTCATTCTGCAGCTACTATTCAATTTGGGGTCCCTCTGTCCTTGTTACCCAGATCTGCCCCCTGGTCCTTTGAGATGGGGAATCAGCAACCATAGGCAAGAGGTAAAGGAAGAGGAGTTGAGAAGTTAAGGCTATAGCACAGAAATACTGGGAGATGGCCCTGGAACTGGGAGTGGTACTTTTTCACCTTGTTCACAGCTCACTGAAGAAGCTGCCCTGGATGAGGCAAGTGGCTTTAACATCCCTGTGGAGCCAGCTTCCCGACCCCAGGCCCCACCCTGCAGGACAGAGCCTAGGGTGAGAAGAGCCCCAGATACATCCCCATTCTGCCCACAGCCTTCCTTCCTGCCTGGCTGATTGCTCCTATCATGTATCTTACTTCCTGCATTCCTCTCTAATCCCTGAAGGCCCAGGTCATGGCTCCCAGGCCAGAGGCTAAGGAAGAGGAACTTCCCTGGTGCTGCATCTGCAATGAGGATGCCACCCTGCGCTGTGCCGGCTGTGATGGAGACCTGTACTGTGCCCGGTGCTTCCGGTGGGTGCAGGTAGAATGTTCTGTGGAAGAGCTTGAGGTTGCCTGCAATCCCTGACCTGTATCCCTTTGCTCCACAGGGAGGGCCATGATGCCTTTGAGCTTAAAGAACACCAGACATCAGCCTACCATCCTCCATATGCTGGCCAAGAGCACTGAGGAAAACCTGGTCCTCCTGGAAAGGTGGTCCTATAGGCAGCCTGCAAGCTGGCAATGATGCCCTCAGGGCATCAATGAGACAGCAGATCAGGCTCTACCGATGATGGATATTCCCCTTCCTGAGCCTCAGTGACCCCTGGAAAGAGGAAAGATTCTGTTTGAAACAACAAGTGAAAGAGCCAAAGGGAAAAAGTAGGGGCCCTCCTCCAAGAATCCTGGACTGGAAGTGAGAGGCATGATGTTCTAGAAAGACCAAACTGAATCTAAGGGTGAGTCCTGTAGCCTGGCCAGGGCCCATTCCCCTACCTGGCATGTAGTCGATCTAATAAAGTGTATTTATTCATTGGGCTCAGCATCTACCCATATCTCTCTCTTTCTAGCAGTGCTGGGGATTGAACCCAGGTCCTTGCTCATGCTAAGCATATGCTTTACCACTGAGCTACCCCACCCCCAGCATCTCTTATCTCTAGAACCTGGTTGACCCTAAGCCCAGACCCTGTGAGAGGTGGTACAAGCAGAGTAGGTGACGAGAACAGTTCTGTAGAAGGAAAGAAAAAAAAATTGAGCTACCCTGTAAGCTTCTCCCAGCAGGAACAGTCCCACCCATCCTGGTGGCCTCATATGAAGTAAGCATGAAAATTCATTCAGCCAAATTGTGCTTCCTGCTCTAGGCAGAACTATCAGACCCCTTCATATTGAATTTCTCAGCCTCTCTTAGTAATCAAACAGTGCATGGAGGAATGATGCATACATACCCTGCTTCCGGCCTTACTCACAAAGGACCCCACCTCCCAGAACTCCTGTCCCAACCTGCCTGCCATTCACCCAGTATCTATCTTCTAACAACTTCCCCTCTCAGCCTATATCCTTTATGCTCTGCATAGCCTCTGCTCTTTTTCTTCCTGCCCATAACTAGAATCAACTCCAGAAAGAGACCCTCACCTGAGGCCTTCCCCATCAGCTGTGAGTGGAAGAAAGATGAGCTTTCTCTGATACCTCCAGATCCAGCTAAGTGTTTCCTGTTATCTCTTCTCTGGATTCAAGATTAATCTTTGACATTTGAGCTCTCTTGTAAGGCCAGGATGCTGTGTGTCTTAGCCAGTTGCCCTCAGCTTGCCCTCTAGGCTTTATTAGATTGTGATCTTACCAAAGTAAAGCTGTTGACCTTCATCTTTGAATTTTCAAGACCTGTTTGGATGATGGATGGATGGATGGATGGATGGATGAATGGGGTATGTGGGTACAGCCTAATGAAGAGGTCATTCGTCTTTGAATGAGTCACTTCACCCTCTCCCTCCCCTGGTCCCTTGGCACAGATATGCTCCACACTCCATTTAGCTGGGGCTGCTAAAGATTTTATCCACTTGGCTGACATGGAAAGCATTGGGCAACAGCTACAAGTGGCTCCCAGAGAGCCTAGCTGCTACTGCACATACACTTAAGGGTGTACCAATGTCCCTCCCTGTCATCTGTATTCCTTGTCTGTGTCCCAAGGAGCTGTATCCCTTTCAGCCAGAGTCCAGAGTACTGAGGCTGCTAAAGATAGTCTCTCCAGGTTTATTTCTGAGGCCGGCTGAGTCTTCGGAGTTTCTTGAGTTGACTGAGAAGCTCAGAGATAAAAGGCTGAAGGAGAAAGAAGAGCGAGATCATGGCATGGAGTCACACCCACCCACCACACTGCCCTCCCCAGTCTCCCCTGACCTTGATCCTAGCTTCCCATAGCCAGGGAATGGAAGAAGGATGCAGAACCAAGCCTTCCTTTCAAACATTCCTCTTCGTTAGCGACCTCCCCACAACCATCCTTCCCCCATCCCCCTCTTGCCCCTAGACCAGCAGAATATCCCATACCTCTGTGGAGCGGGGGCAGTTTTGGAGAATGGCCTGAATAGAAGAGAGCAGAGTGGATCCATGAGCCAAAGTACTTTCCTATGAGTCCCACTCAATCTCCCACTAATTCTCCCCTCTAAATTGGTTCTTTCCCACTCAACCCAAGGATGCAGACCCTGGGTTCCTGAATTCCCTATGGTCTCAGTCCAGCTTTTAACCCCCAACCTCTGGGCCCATTCTCCCATCCTACCTCCAATTGAATCTTCTGCTCCTCTGTGGATAGTTCCATGAGAGCCTCCAGGTCAATCTCAGGCTCAGAAGGGGCTGGTTGATCCTATTTGGGAAGAACACAGGACTCAGACGGGCCTGGTCAGTTAGTGCTAGAGTGGAAGTTACTGTCAGGAACTCACCCATCTCCAACCTCATCTTCTCTGACTCACGTTCAGCCTCACCTTACAGAAAACACCCATTTTTCATTCAACAAACATTTACGTAATACCTACTATGTTCTATTTGAAACAGTAGTAGGATTATTTAAAAACTATCTACATTTAACGCCAAGGTTATATACATAAGCAGTTTGGCAGTTCCTTAAAATGGTAAATATAGAGTTATAGTTAGACCAAGAAATTCCACTCTAAGGTGTACTCCCAAGAGACATGAATACAGAGGTCTGCACAAAAACTTGCACATGAATGTTCACAAGCAGAATTATTCATTAAAAAATCAAAACAACCCAAGTGTCCCTCAACTTATTTAATGGAAAAACAAAATATTGCCTAGATAGATCATACTACACAGCAGTAAACAGGAAGGAAATACCAGTTCATGCTAAAACATGGATTAACCTTGAAAACCTGCTAGTGAAAGAAGCCAGTTAAAAAAGTCACATATTGTCAATGAGTCAATGTATATGAAATGTCTAGAATAAGCAAATATGTAAAGACTGAGGTAGATTAGTGGTTACCTTGAGCTGGAAATGGTAGTGGTAGGGAATGGGGTGTGACTGCTGATGCTTATGCTCTTTTTTTGAGAGAAATAACATGTTCTATAATTAGGATGTAGTAATGGTTGAATAACCCTTTAAGGTACTGAAAATAGTTGAATTGTACACTTTTAAGTGGGTGAATTATGTGATGTGTGAAACCTACTTCAGTAAAGGTTATTTGTTGTTGTTTTAAGGTACTGAGAGCTGGGGTAGCTCAGTGGTAGAGTGCTTGCCAAGCATGTGTGAGGCACTGAGTTCAATTCTCAGCACTGCATATAAGTAAGTAAAAATAAAGGTCTATCAACAACTAAAAAATATGCATATAAAAAAGTTATAGTTACTGAAAAAATTAAATACAAAGTTAAAAATGAAAAAATCTTAGAATAAGAAAGCAAGCCACAGATTGAGAGAGAAAGTTTGCAAAAGACATATCTGATAAAAGCACTGTTATCCCAAATGAACAAAGAACTTGATGCCCCTGAATTTAGTCCCCAGTACTGGGGCGGGGAGTGGGACAGTAAGAAGATAAACAATACAATTTAAAAAATGGACCAAAAATGCCAAGTGTGGTGGCACACATCTGCAATCCCAGTGATTTGGAAGGCTGAGATAGGAGGATCTCAAGTTTGAGGCCAGCCTCACCAATTTAGCAAGACCCTGCCTCAGTAAACAAACAATCACAAAGGACTGGGATGTAGCTCAGTGGTAGAGTGCACCTAGGTTCTATTGCCAGCACCACAAAAAAAAAAAAAAAAAAAAGCAAAAGATCTGAATAGAGCTGGACAGTATGGCACATACCTATAATCTCAATGACTTGGAAGACTGAGGCAGGAGCATTGCAAGATCGAGGCCAGCCTCAGCAACTTAGGGAGACCTGTTTCAAAATAAAAAGGGCTTGGGATATGCCTCACTGGTTAAGTGACCCTGAGTTCAATCCCCAGTACTTGGTGGGTGGGGAACCTGTGCATATGTAACCAAAGAAACTATACAGACAGCAAATAAGCATATGAAAAGATGTTCAACTTCACATGTTATTAGGGAACTGCACATTAAAATAATGAGACAGCACTATGCATCTATTAGAATGGCAAGATGTCCAAAGCTTTAACAACACCTAGCTGGGGAGGACGTGGAGCAACAAAAATTCTCACTCATTGCGGATGGGAATAAAGAACGTACAGGCTCATTATAAGACAGTTTGGCAGTTTCTTACAAAACATACTCTTACCATACAATCCTTGGTGTTTACCCAAATGAGTTGGAAAGATGTCCACACAAAAACTTGCACACAGGCATGGTGGTATACACCTGTAATCCCAGATACTTGGAAGGCTGAGGCAGGGGGATCACAAATTCAAAGCCAGTCTCAGCAACTTAATAAGACCCTATCTCAGAATTAGAAATTAGAAGGACTGTAGCTCAGTGGTAAGGTACCCCTGGGTTCAACCCATAATACCAAAAAAAAAAAAATAAGTAAAAATAAAAAGGGCTGGAGAATGCAGCTCAGGGCTGCAGACTGCAGTTCAGTGGCAAAGCACCCCTAGGTTCAATATCCAATGAAGGTGAAGTAGGGTTATAAAACAACAACAACAAAAACCTACCTGCACACAGTTGGGCACTGTAGCAAGGGCCTATAGTTCCAGCTACTTGGAAGGTTAAGGCAAGAAATCACAAGTTCTGGGCCAGCCTGGACCACACGACAACATAGCAAGACTGTGTCTCAAGAAAACAACAAACCAAAAATCTGTAAAGAGATGTTTATTATAGCTTTATCCATATTTGCCAAAACTTGGATGCAACTATGATGGTCTTTGGTAGGTGAATGCATAAATAAGATGTGGAACATTCCGACAATGAAATATTTTTCAGTATAAAAACAAAATGAGCATCAACTCCTGAAAAGACATGGAGGAACCTCAAATGTATATTGCTAAGTTAAAGAAGTCAATTTTTTTCTTTTTCCTTTTTTGCTATGGGATTGAACCAGGGCCTTAGTGCGTGCTAAGTTAGCACTCTACCACTGAGCTACATCCCCAGTCCTAAAGAAGTCAATTTTAAAAGGCTATATACTAAAGAGGAAGGTACTGGGGAATAAGATTGACCAAATTATGTTACGTGCTTGTATGAATATGGCTTAATGAATACCACGATTATATATAATTATAATGTACCAATATAAATGTTTTTAAAAAAGCAATATACCATATGATTTCAACTATAATGAATGACATTTTGGAACAGGCTATTATCAATTGTTGCCAGAGATTGGGGGAAGAGGAAAGGAGAAGGCAGAACACAAAGGATTTTTAGAGCAGTGAAACTATTGTGTAAGATACTATATTGGTGAATACATGTCATTATACATTTGTCTAAACCCATAGAAGTACAATTCCAAAAGAGAACCCTAAAGTAAATTATGAACTCTGGATGGTAATGATGTGTCAGTATAAGTTCATCAATTGTAACAAAGGTACCACTCTGGTGCTGGATATTGATAGTAGAGAGACTGTACATGTGTGGGGACAGAGCATATGTGAACTCTGTACCTTTTACCCAATTTTGCTTTTAACCTTAAACTGTTCTTACAGACTGAGTCTTGGTTTTTGTTTTATTTTTTTTAGTACCAAGGATTGAACTCAGGGGAACTTAACCATTGAGTCACATGCCCAGCCCTTTGTTGTTGTTGTTGTTGTTTAATTTTGAGACAGGGTCTTGCTAAGTTGGTTAGAGCCTCACTAAGTTGCTGAGGCTGCCTTTGAACTTGTGATTCTCCTGCCTCCACCTCCTGAGCTGCTAGGATTACAAGCATATGCCACTGCACTCAGCAAAGAAAGATTCAGACTTTTTTAAGAAGACATGAGCTTAAGATTGAGGGGGAAGGAGAAGGGACAGGAAAGGGGAGGAAATGCAAAATGAATTTGACAAAATTAAGCTATGTGCATGTGTAAATATACCACAGTGAGTTCCACCTTTGTGTATTTCTATAAAGCACCAATTTAAAAATAAATAGCTAAGCATGGTGGTGCACATCTGTAATCCCAGTGGCTCAGGAGGCTGAGGCAGGAGGATTGGAAGTTTTAGGCCAGCCTCAGCAATTTAGTGAGACCCTCAGCAACTTAATGAGAACCTGTCTCTAAATAAAATCGAAAAAAAAAAGAGCTATTATCAATTGTTGCTAGAGATTGGGGGAAGAGGATTGACTCAGTGGTTAAGCGCCCCTGGATGGTTAAATTCTCAGTATCAATAGATAGATAGATAATAGAAAGAAAGAAATAGGAAGGGAGAGAGAGAGGGAAGGAAGGAAAGAAGGAAGGAAGGAAGGGAGGGAGGGAGGGAGGGGAAGGGGAAGGAAGGAAGGAAGGAAGGAAGGAAAGAAAGGAAGGGAAAGGAAGGGAGGGGTGGGGAGGAGGGAGGGAGGGAGGGAGGATGGAAGGAAGGAAGGAAAGAAGGAAGGAAGGGAGGGAGGGAGGGAGGGAGGGGAAGGGAAGGGAAGGAAAGGAAGGGAAGGATCCGGGATGCAACTCAGTGGTAAAAGTACCTCTGGGTTCAACCCCTGGTACCAAAAAATAAAAAACAAACAAAACAAACCAAAGATAATGCTTTAAGAGAGCCTACAGATAAGTGGTAGTCAATGAGTCATAGTAAAAATAGGTCTAAAGGGCTAGGAATGTAGCTCAGGATAAAGCACTTGCCTAGCATGCAAGAAACCCTGCGTTCAATCTCTAGTACCCAGGGAGCAGGGTGGGGGGAACCCAGGTATGATAAGCAATTATTTAATTTGTTTAAAGGTAAGTGCTGTTTGGAGAACTCTTTGGAAGGTGGAAATGTTCCTTGTGGTGGTGGTTCATCTAAATGTATACTTCAAAAGGGCACATTTTATTCTGTCAATTATAATTCAATAAAGCCAACTTTATAAATTAAATATATAAATAAAACAGATGAAAGAAAGAAAAGACAGTAAAGGAAAAGAATCCTCACCTACCTTCTCACTCTTCCCACTGCCAACAGGTAACCACTGTTAACACTTCTGGTCCTTCCATACCTTTTTAAAAATAAATAGTGCCTAAGTTAGCCCTTTCACCCTGAGCTCTAGACTTTCCCCTTTGCTTCTTTCATCTCTAGCTCATCTTTTTTAAAAAATATTTTTAGTTGTGGATGGACACAATGCCTTTATTTTCTTTAGTTTTATGTGGTGCTGAGAATCAAACCCAGTTCCTCACACATGCTAGGCAAGTGCTCTACCACTGAGCCACAGCCACAGCCTCTGATCTCTAGCTCACCTTATTCCACATTCATTCATTCATTCATTCATTCATTCATTTATATTATGCCTATTTATTGAATGCATGCCATGTACTAAGCATTGTGACGATTGCTGGGGTCATATCAGCAAAACAGACATGATACTGCCCTTAAAAAGCTCATAGTGCTGGGGCTGGTGTTGTAGCTCGGTGGTAGAGCGCTTGCCTAGCATGTGTGAGGCACTGGGCTAAATCCCTCAGCACCACATATAAGTAAATAAATTAACTAAAGGTATTGTGTCTATCTACAACTTAAAAAAAAAAAAGCTTATAGTGCTTGGTGCAGTGGTGCACACCTGTAATCCCAGCAGCTCTGGAGGCTGAGGCAGGAGGATTGGAAGTTCAAGGTCAGCCTCAGCAACTTAGCAAGACCCTAAGCAACTTAGGGAGACCCTGTCTCTAAATAAAACATAAAAAGGTCTGGGGATGTAGCTCAGTGGTTAAGCACTTCTGGGTTCAATCCCCAGTACCAAACAACAACAAAATCTTATAGTCTCCTGAAGGATAGAAACAAGAGAAATAGTATAAGCACCCTGAGGAGATGCTATAGGAGCATATGGGAAGAAAACCCAACCAAGCCTGGGGTTCAGGAACTTCTTATAGAGGAAGTGACCTCTAATCTGAGATCTAAAGGCTAAGCGTTAACGAGATATCTGTGCTAACAGGATGGAGTGACAGGGACTAGATTTATTCTCACAACATAAATAACTAAGAAAACTAGGCAAAATATATGAACGATATTTTTAGACATCAGACAACAGGTAGCTTGGGACTGTAATCCCAGGAAGAAGGGAAATGAAAGAAAGAAGTTCTATAATTGCACCCATATTTCTTCCTGGGAAGACCATGGAGCAGAGGGGGAAATCCCAAGCAGAGCCCAGTAGTCTCGCTAAATTGATGTAACAGAGATCAGAGCTGATGCAGCTTGAGGTGGTTAGAAGTTGCTGGACAAAGTTCTGGAGAGGAAGAAGTTACATAGAAAGACACTTCCAGAAATTGTGTGAGGGTTTTCTTCTATCTGTGTTGAACAAGAAGATGCACATTCATCAAGTAAAACTACAAAACCAGGTCTATGAGGCTGAAAACAGAGGTGAGCAGTTCCAAGATTTTATGTAGGACTGGAAGACAAATCAAGTTCCAACTAACTAGAGTGTACAGTTATTCTTTTTTAAAAATATTTTTTGTAGCTGGGCATGGTGGCGCACGCCTGTAATCCCAGCAACTCTGGAGGCTGAGACAGGAGGATCTCGAGTTCAAAGCCAGCCTCAACAATGGCAAGGTGCTAAGCAACTCAGTGAGACCCTGTCTCTAAATAAAATACAAAAAAATAGGGCTGGGATGTTGCTCAGTGGTCAAGGGTCCCCGAGTTCAATTCTCGGTACCAAAAAAAAATTTTTTTTTGTAGATGTTGATAGACCTTTATTTTATTCATTTATTTTTATGTGGTGCTGAGAATTGAACCCAGTGCCTCACTCATGCTAGGCAAGGGCTCTACCACGGAGCCACAACCTGGGCTCTGTGGACAGTTATTCTTGATCATGCAGGAATTCAGCAGAGACCTTCAAAGAGTCCTGTTTTACTAGGGAGTTAAATTATTTCCTAGATTTAAGGTTATTTTTAGACCAGCCCTAACAAAGTTTAAAAACAAGTCTCCATTGTTTCAAACTGAATCATGAATAACTGTTTTTGTTTTGTAGTACTAGGGATTGAACCCAGGGCACTCTACCACTGAGCTACATCCCCAGCCCTTTTTATTTTTTATTTTGAGACTGTGTTTCAGTAAGTTGCCCAAGCTGGGCTTGAACAAATGATCCTCCAGTCTCTGCTTTCTGAGTTGCAGGCATTATAGGCATGAGCCCTGTGCACAGCTTAAAGGAAGATTTTTTTAAATACATTTACCTCAACATAAAATTTACAATGTCTAATGTTTAATCAAAAATGACTAGCGAGGCTGGGGCATACCTCAGAGGTACAGTGCTTGCCTAGTGTGTGTGAGGCTCTGGATTCAATGGTGGGGGAGGGAAGGAGAGGGAGGAGGAGGAGGGGAGAGAAAGAGAGAGAGAGAGAGAGAGAAAGAGAGAGAGGGAGAGGAGAGGGGAAGGAAGGGTAGGAGAGGAGAGAGGAAGGGAGGGGAGAAAAGAAAAAGAAAGAAAGAAAAACTTCATGCCAAGAAGCAGACCTTCGATCAGCAGTCAACAGAAGCAGACCCAGAAAGGGTAGAGGATGGAATTAGCAAATAGGAAAACATGGATACAGTAATGACAGAAATGGAGAACATAAGAAAGAGCCAAATGGGGAATATCTAGATGTGAAAAATATAATATTTTAAATTAAAATTTCACTGGATGGAATCAACTGCATATTTAAGACTACAGAAAAAAAGATCAGAGGCAGGGAAACCCGGTTGTGGGGTGAGTGGGATAGAGAACAGAACCAAAAAGAGACTTGATGACCTGTGGAACAATATCAAGTGGTCTAACGTGTGACCGGAGTCCTGAAGGGATGGGAAAGAATAATAAAGCTACGTTATAAGGGTTAAAACTTTGCCTCTATAAAAATGTGAGCCCTATCTCCCAAACCATTATCATATTGCTTATTCAACATACATAAATTGATATATAATACATATATATACACATATATTGAATATGATTGCCATTGCAGTCTAGCGTTGATAATAAGGGATCATATAGTTTGGTGTTTTTTTCCCCGCAAGTCTGGTTTTTTTGGTAGGGACTGAATCTAGGCCTTGCACTTGCTAAGCATATGCTCTACCACTGAGCTATGCCCCCAACCCTCTAAAGTACCTTTTGAATTCTCAGAAAATAAGCAGATATACAAAAACTTATCAGAATGAACAAGGGTGGTCTGATTTGACCCCTTTCCTTACCTCCACTCCACACCAGACTCCTTAGTCCTATCTCTCCACCATGAAGCCTAGTAATGGAATAGGTTCAAATGAGCTAATGTGTTTATTTCCCACATTATTTGCAATACTTTTTTTTTTAAGTTGAAAATGTAATAGGTTAATTAAGAATGTCACCACATCAAAAGGACTGTATCAAAATGACAGCTGCCACCAGGGAAGAAAAAATATCATGGAATCTAAGGAAACTACTAGGCTATATCCCCAGCCCTTTATTTATTTTAAGACAGGGTCTTGTTAAGTTGCTGAGGGCTTTACTAAATTGCTGAGGCTGTTCTTGAACTTGGAATCCTCCTGTCTCAGCCTCCAGTGGCTGGGATTACTGTTGTGCACAACCACACCCAGTGGAAAGAAATGTTCCAGAACCCTGGGATGATCAATAGTGTCCCCTGCTGACATGTACGTTAGATTTAGCCCCAAAGCAGTTGTAGTTATTGACGATAACTACAAGAAATCTTAACAAGCTATAGGAAATTTCAGTGGATTGAATGGTGATGAGAAGGGAAAAAGTAGGAAAAGGAATTAGGTGAGGTGGCCCAGGCCTGTAATCCCAACAATTTGGAAGGCTGAAGCAGGATTGTAAATTCGAGAACAGCCTCAGCAACTTAATGAGACCCTGCCTCAAAATAAAAAATAAAAGGGGCTAGGGGTATAGCTCAGTGGTAGAGGGCCAAATAAAAAGTAAGTAAAGGCTGTGAGTGTGGACAAATCTTTTTTAATGAATCTTTTAAGACATCTAGTTATCTGGCTATGAGGAGATAGGAAGCAGGGCATCATAAATAGAGGAGGGCGTGTTGTTGAGCAAGAGTCTCCTTAAAATGGGAGAAATGCATGGATGTTTAAGGCTCTGCCTAGAAGCCAAATCCACACTCTTAACTCTGGACAGGATCCTGGGTCTGTTTGTATTCCCAAAACTTGGTTCCTCTGAAGACCCCAAACCAGGCTGTACACCCAGGGAGAAGTAGGGCCCTCCAACAAAGGAAAGTTGAGTTGCATTAAAATAAGCAAGTGACACATCCCTACACCCTGGCAGGTGAAGAGGGATTCTCTGATTCTGAAAACAGAACTGTAGCAGGGTGAGCCTGGAGTCTGGGTTGCCTTGACCTCTGACCAAGGAGTCCAGCCACCTGGGGCTTCCCCATGCACTTAGCTGCTTCCTGCTGAAAAGAACAAGGATTGGGAGAGGAACTGCCACCTGGCACCTTTGGACAATTGCCATGGTAACCACAGGCCAAGCATTTTATTCCGGTCATTGCCTGGGAGTGGTCCTCCCACATGTCCTATTTTCTAAAGTTACGGGCTCATAATCGTACAGATTCCACCCCCTTCCACCTTCATCTTGCAAAACAAGGTTCTTCGGTATCTTTCTCTGATGCCCAATAGGATTTGCCTGAGGTGTCTGAAATATGAGACTTTTCATGCAAGTGTACAACAATCAACCTAAAATTGAAACTGAGCCAGATGAGAGTTCTGGAAGTAGTGAAGGGCATGGAGGGGCCCAGGAAGGTCAGAGAAGACAAGCCAAAAAATTTTGCTTCTCCAGTTTGCAGTTCTAGTGCATATCCCCACCCTCCATGAGCGGGCTCAGGATGCTTCAGGGAATATGCTCAACACCTGAACCAAACTGACCCTTGATCCACAGAGTTTCAGACTGACTGAACCCCATCCATCACTCTTACCCACCCCCCACCATAGGACCACTGACAGGTGGCTGCTGCCCTAAAAAGAAAAGAAAGGACCTGAATCAAGAAGGAAAAACAAGCACCACGTCTTGTGGACAAGCAGGACTCCTGATTTTCTGACTATCTCATGGTTCTCAATCCAGCTACACATTAGAACGAATTGTATTGCTTACGAGAACTGCCTAGCGTCTGGGCCCCACTTTAGTAGGTTTAAATTCAGTTGAAGTACAGCTGGGGCATTGGTGTGTGTGTGTGTTTAAGTATTTCAGGTGTGTCCAAGTTCTGCAGTCAGAGATCTGTCTTCAACTCCTGGTCCTAGGACTTCTCAGTGTTGTGACCTTGGACAAGTTACTCAACATCTCTAAGACTCCATTCTCTCAGCTGTAAAACCATACCTACTTAAAGGAGCTGTGAGGAGGGTTAAATGAAATAACCCATGTCCGTGCTTGGCCATTGTGCCCAGCACATAGTTAAGTGCTCAAAATATTAATTTGTTGAAGCAGCAGCTGTTACTGTTCTGGGATTCAGATTTGGAGTTAAGATTTCTAAGTAAGAAAGTGCCACTTCTAGCCAGGTGCAGTAGCACACACCTGGAATCCTAGCCACTCAAAAGCCTGAGGCAGGAAGACCGCAAGTTCAAGGCCAGCCTCAGCAACTAAGACCCTTTCTCAAAATACAAAATAAAAAGGGCCAAGGATGTAACTCAGCGGTTAAGTGCCCCTGAGTTTAATTCTTAGTACAAAAGAAAGAGAGAAAGAAGAGAAAGAAGAAGAGAAGGAAGGAATGGAGGGAGGGAGGGAGGGAGGAAGGAAGGAGAGAGAAAGACTTCCAGTGACCAGGGTGTTAGACCCATCCTTTACCCAGGGTGGGATTGAGGGGAGTTAGTCAGGATTAGGTTCAAAGGGAAGCAGGGTCATGGTATTGGCTCTCACCCCTGGCTATTCTCCCTTAGAGGTTGCAGATGTTCTACACATGTGCTGACAGTATAATACATGGAATTAGTTAGCACTTGAAATGTAGCTAGTGTGACTGGGAACGTGAATTTTTTCTTTATTTAATTTTAATTCATTTAAAATTAACTGTGGGTGGGAGGGGTTAGTATTAGGGTTAGGGTTAGGTTTAGGGTTAGGGTTAAGGAGGAGGGCAAGAATGGAGGAAGGAAGGACTGTATAGAGGGAAAAGAGGGGTGGGAGGGGTGGGGGGGAAAGGGAAAAAAATAACAGAATGAATCAAACAACATTACCCTTTGTAAATTTATGAGTACACAAATGATATGCCTTGACTCCATGTACAAATAGAGAAACAACATGTATCCCATTTGTTTACAATAAAAAGAAAGAAAGAAAGAAAGAAAGAAAGAAAGAAAGAAAGAAAGAAAGAAAAAAATAATAAATAAAATTAACTGCTACATGTGGCTGATAGCTATAGTGTTGGATAGTGTAGATCTAAACACATATGTGTATTGAGGATAAGAGTAATTAAGACAAAAAAGTAAAATAGCCTAGCCAAGGATTTTCCCTTTGACTTTGTCATTTGAGCCTCAAAAAATAGTTTCAGAGAAATATAACAGGCATTGATAGACACATTTCATAGATGAGGAAAGTGAGTCTCAGAAATGTTAAACTGCTTTCACCAGATTGCGAAGAGAGTTAGAGGGACAGCTAAGACCTTCTTTCATCCACCTGCAGGAAAATCTTTCTCTTCATGGGAGCTCCTGTGTCAGCCCTCCAGCTCCTCTCAAGGTCTCTGAGCAGGCTCTCTCAGCCCGTGGCCAGGACCCAGGTTCCCTGTCTCCTCAGTCCTCCCCAGAACTACTCACCTGGAAGAGCTCCTGAACCTGAGCATCCACCCATTGCTCCATCTCCAGCCAGCGCTGGAGCTGCCCCAGGTCGTACTTCACTGTTAGTCGGCTGGGTCTCCTGGACCTGGACACCCTAGAGGGGTCTGTGTGGGACTTTGACTCTGAGTCTGTGGATGATGTCCTCCTCCTTCTCTCAGAAGTCCACTGAACCTTCTTATTGGGGTTCTCCCTGTCCGGGTTGGGAGATGTGCAGGAACCCTGGCTTGAAGACAGCATGGAAGGACTGGCTTGGGCGAGGAGCTGAGAAAAACTGCCTGTCAGACCAAAAGCACAGAGGGAAATGAGGAGACAGAATGGAGGGAGAGGCCAGTGGGAAGGCAGATGGGAGGAGGGCCAAGGGCCCTGGGAGCGGTGAGGGTCAAAGATCAACAGGCCTTTGGTGCTGGGAATGCCAATCTCCTGGCTCCTTATTGCCAGCAAGAGGCACTCCAGAGCTGTGCCCAGCTTCCCTTTCTGTAGCTGATGAGGTCCACAGTATCATAACCGTAGACAAGCAGAAGTCAAGAGGCTGCTGTGCCCCAGGAGGAAGAAGGAAGGGAACCTTGGATCCTGAGGGGTGACGGGACTCCATCATGGGTGCCCTTTGGTGAGCTCTTTTTTAAAAAAATATTTTTTAGGCATTAACAGACCTTTATTTTACTCATTTATTTATATGTGGTGCTGAGAATCTAACCCAATGCCTCATACATGCTAGGCAAGCACACTAACAATGAGCCTCAACCCCATCCCCTTGGTGAGCTCTTGAACATTACCTGAATCACCTGCCTGAGAGCCCTCTGCATCTCACCTTCCTCGTACAAAATCCACTCTGGACCACTGAGCACCTGTGGTCAGTTTCTGCAAGAGCAGGGTCCCTGGCTGGCAGGGCTTCCTGCTCAGAGCTTGGCACTACAAGGGCAGAGTCTCAGTTGGTTGATGGGAGTTAGGAACTGGCTACCTAGGTTCACTGCCCCTTGTGTCTGGGTGTGTCTGAATGTGAGTTGCTATCAACCTGGCCTGATGCTTATGAAGGCAAATTTATCAGCCTGGTCTACCATCCTTGCCTGTTCCCTAGAGGCAGTTTCTTAGGAAGCCATGTTTATCATCACATGACCCTCTGTTGATTCAGCTCCTTCCTGACACAGAGGAAACCTGCAGACTTAACTAATACTCAGGTGTCTCAGGCGTCAAGGACTAGGACTTTAGACAAGCTTGCTTGCATTCTAAAGGGAGAATATTACTGTTTGTTTAGTCCTTTGTTAAAAATGTTTTTCTTTTTTCTTTTTTTGGTTACAGAAGAACACTATAACATTGTTTTTTGTTTTTTTTTTTTAAATGAAAGCTCAGAAGGACAAACAAATGAAAATGAGTTTTTCTTCTCTCCCCAGCAGCAACTCCACCAACACCTTGTGGATTTAGCTCTTCTGCAATCACCATTAACCCTTTATAGAATATCTTTTTTGCATTTGTCAGAAAGTATCTTTTGTCTCTTCACTGTGAAGGATGAGAAATTAACTCACACTAACTCTCTTGTTCCCTTCACTTTCCACATTCCAATTTTTGTTTAAATATGTCTTTTCAGATTTTATAATTGTTGCCTTTAGGATGTTGAGTTTCTGCATGCACTGTATTGACTTCTACTATCATGCATTGACTCCTAAAAGAGAGTTTCGGGAAAAGGTCAGTGCCAGGTGTAGTGAGTGGCCCATGTCTGTAGTCAGCCCCAGGTACTTGGGTGGCTGAGGCAGAGGATCACTTGAGCCCAGGAGTTCAAGGTTAGCTTGGCAAGGTAGTAAAGGGCTGTCTCGTAAAAGAGAGAGAGAGAGAGAGAGAGAGAGAGAGAGAGAGAGAGAGAGAGAGAGAGAGACCCTGCTTTTATAAAACTTATAGTCTGGTCCAGTGTAAAAATAAACATTATTTGATTAATCAAATGAAAGTAAAAACTACCATTTTATTTAGTGATTTGAAGAAAGGGGCTTTGATGTCCAGGGGCTGGAGTTGTGGCTCGGTGGTAGAGAACTTGGCTGGTACTGGGCCCAGGGTTCAATACTCAGGACCACATATAAATAAATAAAGTAAAATTTCCACTGACAATTAAAAAATATATTTAAAAAAAAAGAATGTCCAGTCCAGTGAGGCTGTGACCTAGTGAATGAAAACATTCAAACTGAGTTCTGAAGGTTTAGTAGCACAAGGGTCAACAAAGATGGGTCTGGTTGAAGACAGAGTATATATAAAGGCCCAGTGGTAGAAGGGAGATGGTGAAGTTGGGCATGGTGGTGCACACCTATAATCCCAGTAATTTAGGAGGCGAGACAGGAGGATCACAAGTTCAAGGCCAGCCTGGGCAACTTAGCGAGACCCTTATTTTTATTTTATAAAAATAAAAAGGGCTGGGAACATAGTTCAATCCCCAGTACGAGGTGGGTGAAAAAAAGGGAGATGGTGAGTACAAGGAACTAAAAGAGGGTCAGTGGGGCTGGAGCAGAGGGAGGCGGGAAGGAAAACTCAGATATGAAGCAGAAGAGGTGGAGGACCCACATAGTGCCCTGTGAGCCATGCTGAGGAACATTGGACATTCACTGAATATTCTTAAGCAGTGATGACTGGATGGGTTGACAAGCTCAAATTTAAATTTCTAAATCTCGTGTGGGCTGTTGAATGGGAAATGGATCAGAGGGTATAGAGGGGCTAGAGAAACTTTTTTTTTTTTTGGTACTGGGAATTGAACCACATCACAGCCCTTTTTATATTTTATTTAGAGACAGGGTCTCATGGAGGTACTTAGGGCCTCACTAAGTTACTGGGGCTGGCTTTCAATTCACAATCCTCCTGGCTCAGCCTCCCAAGTCTCTGGGATTATAGGCATATGTCACTGCACCCAGCTAGAGGAAACCATTTATGAGGACATTGCTGAATGACTTGACCGAAGATGTGGTACAGTCAATGTTAGAAGTAGACAGGTTGAAGAACTATTTGGGCGGTAATGTTTAACAGAACCTGGCCAGGTGTGGTGGTGCATACCTGTAATCCCAGTGACTCAGGAGGTGGAGGCAGAAAGATGGCAAATTCAAGGCCAAACTAGGCAACTTAGCAAGACTCTGTCTCAAAAAAATAAACAGGACTAGGGATGTGGCTCAGTGGTAGAGTGCCTGTAGATTTGATCCACAGTACTGAAAAATAGACATGAGGGGCTGGGGAGATAGCTCAGTCGGTAGAGTGCTTGCCTTGCAAGCACAAGGCCCTGGGTTCGATCCCCAGCACCCAAAAAAAAAAAAAAATAGACATGAATGTCTCCAAGGGCATCCATGATTCATTCATAGAGCCTCTCTGAGCCTATTTCCTTGTAAGTAAACTTTGTGAGATTTTACATAAACATACAACATAGACACTGTGACTCTTGATGACACACAGTTATATCCGTTATCTGTAGCATGAGGCTCCTTATTTACATTCTTCCACTTCAGCATTGACATACATTTCCTCCCTACCCTACATGTGCCTCCATTCATCGTTAAGTTTGCCCAAGATAAAAGAGCTCAAGACCTGAGAAAAGATGCAAGGAAAAAGTCAGCAGAACCACCTTAGGGCAGGAAGACAAAGAGGGTACAGGACAGGGTGGAGGGGAAGTGTCTGCACTGTTCTCCTGGCCTGACACAGGTTCAGTGGTGGGATCAAATGGGTAGCAGGCAGAGCCAGAATGTCCTTAAATAGCTTTACTTTCATTGTTAAAAAATTTTTTTTTCTTTATTTTTTTTATTATTGTACACAAATGGGATACATGTCGTTTCTCTATTTGTACATGGCGTAAAGGCATACCATTTGTGTAATCATAAATTTACATAAGGTAATGTTTGATTCATTCTGTTATTTTATTCCCTTCCCCCGTCCCCTCCCACCCCTTTTCCCTCTGTACAGTCCTTCCTTCCTCCATTCTTGACCCCCTCCCTAAACCTAACTCTAACCCTAACACTAACTCTTCCCACCCCCCATTATGTGTCCTCATCCACTTATTAGCGATATCATTCTTCCTTTGGTTTTTTGAGATTGGCTTATCTCACTTAGCATGATATTCTCCAGTTTCATCCATTTGCCTGCAAATGCCATAATTTTATCATTCTTTATGGCTGAGTAATATTCCATTGTATATATACACCACAGTTTCTTTATCCATTCATCAATTGAAGGACATCTAGGTTGGTTCCACAATCTGGCTATTGTGAACTGAGCAGGTATGAACATTGATGTGGCTGTATCTCTGTAATATGCTGATTTTAAATCCTTTGGGTATAGGCCAAGGAGTGGGATAGCTGGGTCAAATGGTGGTTCCATTCCAAGTTTTCTAAGGAGTCTCCATACTGCTTTCCAGAGTGGCTGCACTAATTTGCAGCCCCACCAGCAACGTATGAGTGTACCTTTCTCCCCACATCCTCGCCAACACATGTTGTTGCTTGTATTCTTGATAATCGCCATTCTAATTGGGGTGAGATGGAATCTTAGGGTGGTTTTGATTTGCATTTCTCTTATTACTAGAGATGTTGAACATTTTTCCATACGTTTGTTGATTGCTTGTAGATCTTCTTCTGTGAAGTGTCTATTCATTTCCTTAGCCCATTTGTCGACTGGATTACTTGCATTCTTGGTGTAGAGTTTTTTGAGTTCTTTATAGATTCTGGAGATTAGTGCTCTATCTGAAGTATGATTGGCAAAGATTTTCTCCCACTCTGTAGGCTCTTTCTTCGCATTGCTGATAGTTTCCTTTGCTGAGAGAAAGCTTTTTAGTTTGAATCTATCCCAGTTATTAATTCTTGCTTTTATTTCTTGTGCTATTGGAGTCCTGTTGAGGAAGTCTGGTCCTAAGCCGACATGTTGAAGCTCTGGACCTACTTTTCTTCTATAAGATGCAAGGTCTCTGGTCTGACTCCGAGATCCTTAATCCATTTTGAGTTTAGTTTCGTGCATGGTGAGAGATATGGTTTAGTTTCATTCTGTTGCATATGGATTTCCAATTCTCCCAGCACCATTTGTTGAAGAGGCTATCTTTTCTCCATTGCATATTTTTGGCCCCTTTGTCTAGTATGAGAAAATTGTATTTATTTGGGTTTGTGTCCATGTCCTCTATTCTGTACCATTGATCCACCTTTCTATTTTGGTACCAATACCATGCCGTTTTTGTTACTATTGCTTTGTAGTAGAGTTGAAGATCTGGTATTGCGATACCCCCTGCTTCACTCTTTCTGCCAAGGATTGCTTTAGCTATTCTGGGTTTTTTATTCTTCCAGATGAATTTCATAATTTCTTGCTCTATTTCTGTAAGGTACATCATTGGGATTTTAATTGGAATTGCATTGAATCTGTATAGCACTTTTGGTAGTATGGCCATTTTGACAATATTAATTCTTCCTATCCACGAACATGGGAGATCTTTCCATCTTCTGAGGTTTTCTTTAATTTCTTTCTTTAGTGTTCTGTAGTTCTCATTGTAGAGGTCTTTCACCTCTTTTGTGAGATTGATTCCCAAGTATTTATTTTTTTCAAAGCTATTGTGAATGGGGTAGTTTTCCTAATTTCTCTTTCTGAAGATTCATCGCTTATGTATAGAAATGCCTTAGATTTATGTGCATTGATCTTATATCCCGCTACTTTACTGAATTCACTTATGAGATCTAACAGTTTTCTGGTGGAATTTCCTGGTTCCTCTAAGTATACAATCATATCATCAGCAAATAGGGATAGTTTGAGTTCTTCTTTCCCTATTCGTATCCCTTTAATTTCTTTGGTCTGTCTAATTGCTCTGGCTAGAGTTTCAAGGACGATATTGAATAGAAGTGGTGAAAGAGGGCATCCCTGCCTTGTTCCAGTTTTTAGAGGGAATAATTTTTTTATTATAAAAAGAAAAACATGTTTATTTAAAAACTTTTTTAATGCTTTAAGACATTAAAAACCTCCCATAATCCCACCATACATGTCTTAGTACATTTTCTGTTTCTATAACAAAATACCTGGGTTGGGTCTAGTTAACTTATAAAGCGGGAAGGTTTATTTGGCTTACAATTCTGGTGGCTGAAGTATATAAACAGCATGACACTGGTGTCCTGACAAGGGCCTCCTGGCTGTATCACAATATAGCAAAGAAACAGAAGAGGAACTGGCTGAATGCAACCCAAATAACAAGGGGTGACCTCTCATGAGAATTTGCTCCCATGAGAACTAATTTACTCTGAGAGACCAGCAATAATCCTTTTCAAGGGCAGTGCCCCCAAAACATTATTATCTTCCAAAAGGCTCCACCTTTTAAAGGTTCTGCCACCTGACACACTGGGAACCAAGATTCCATCACATGAACCTTTGGGGACACTCAAACCATATCCAAACCACAGCAACTTGAAAACCACTGCTACCAACATTCTGGTAAGTTTCTTTCTATCTTTTTTTTCTATGCATATATGCTTAATATAGTTGAGGAAATACTATATTCAGTTATTTGGAAAATTTCTTAGCTATTGTCATTCAAGAAATAAGAATTAAGCTTTTTTGTTTGTTTTGTGGAGCCAGGGATCTACCACTAAGCTATATTCCCAACTCTATTTATTTAGTTATTTTGTTCCAAGGATTGAACGCTGGGGCACTTAACCACTGAACCGCATCCCCATCCCATTTTATTTTTTTATTTTGAAATAGTGTCTTGCTGAGTTGTTTAGGGGCTTTCTAAATTGGGGGGGCGGATAAGAAGTTTTTAAAAAGGCATGTCCAGCCAGGTGTGGTGGTGCATATCTGTAATCCTAGCAATTTGGGAGGCTGATGCAGGAGAATTGTGAGTTCAAGACCAGCCTCAGCAACTTAACGAGGACAGAAACTAGCGAGACACTGTCTTTAAAAATAAAAGGGCTAGGGATGTGGCTCATGGTAAAGCCCCCCAGGTTTAATCCTCAGTACCAATAATAGTAATAATAATAATAACAATAATAAGTTAATAGGCATGCTCATTGTAGAAAACTAAAATACAGATAAAAGTAATGCATAAATTACCTTTTAGTATGTTTATTTTTTGATTTTTTACTATATTATTTTGGATTTTCATAAAATTAGATCATTTTGTCATATATGTGCTATTTTATAACAATATATTTTGCATCTTTAAATAGTAGTTTTGTACATTTCTTTTTTAATGCTATAGTTTTTTCAAAATATGGATTTTGACTCACAGTAAAGGATTCATTTAACATTGCAACATATACATGTACAAATATAAAACTAAAATTTCTTATGAAATTTGCCCTTACTCTAATATTTTTAATTCTATTCCATTTTACTTTTTCAAATAAAAAGTGAGTTGGTAACAAGTTTCTTTATTGCTTTTAAGACTCACTAATGGATTTAGTAGAACAAAATCATGATTTAGTCACTCAGTCACTGTAATGTTATTAGACATATGGATTGCAACCAATTTGCCATTATGAATAGTGTTGTTAGGAACATTCTTGTAACTTTCTTTGGTCACATTCATGATTTATTTCTCTTAAGAAAAGTTTTTACAGGTGGAACTACAATGTCAGAGGATATGCAAAATTGTGGGGGGAGGGTGATATTTATGTACATATTAACTCCCTAAATGGTTGTATTAAGTAAACTGTGTATTTGAAATTATATACTTTTTTTCAGTTAATAAGTACAGCAGTTATCTATTGCTGTATAACAAATCATCCCAAAATGTATCAGCTTTAAACAGTAAGCATTTGTTGTATCACTGTTTGGGTAGGTGAGGATTCTGGGAATAGCTCAGCTGGGTCCTCTGGCTCAGGGACTCTCATAAGGTTACAGTCAAGGTGTCAGCCAGGCCTATAATCATTTTAAGATGCAACTGCAGGGGGCTGGAGTTGTGGCTGGGGCTGGTGTTGTGGTTCAGTGGTAGAGTGCTTGCCCAGCACATGTGAGGCACTGGGTTTGATCTTCAGCATCACATAAAAATAAATAAAGGTTAAAAAAAAAATAGATGGTACTGCAGGAGGACCTACTTCTTCTACTTCTAAGCTCATTTACATGGGTGTTGGCAGGTCTTGAGTTCTCAGATGCTGTTGGCTGGAAACATGGGTTCCTTGTCATGTGGGCTCCCCTAGAAGGCTACTAAGGAAGAGGCATATCAATTACATTAGACCAGAGGAGGAGAGAGGGAAGGAGAGAAAGGAGTTACAGTCTATCTGTAATCTAGGGGGTGACATCCCATAACTTTGGTTATATTCTTTTCATTAGAAGCAAGTGACCAGATCCAGACACACTCAAAGGGAAGAGATTACACAAGGGTGTGAATACCTGGAGGTATAGATCATTGGTAGCTATTAAAAGGCTACCAACCATAGAAGAATATCGTGGACACTTTCAACTTTAGAATTCTTCAAAAATATCCACTTAAGGGGCTGGGGTTATGGTTCAGTGGTAGAGCATTTGTCTGGCATGTGTGAGGCCCTGGGTTCGATACTGAGCACCACATATAAATAAATAAAATAAAAGATCCACTGACAACCTAAAAAAAAAAAAAAACCCACTTAAGGGCTGCTGCAGTATCTGAGAGGGCCCATCCTATCCTCCTTTAAAGAAAACTGACAGTGGCCTAATCTTTAAAACTATTGCATTACTTCCCCCTCAAAATTCCTTAACAAAAATCACTGTTTCTGCATTGTAAGTAGTGGGCTTTTACTTAGATAATTAACAGTAAAATTTATTTTGTAATTATTATCCTCTGTTTCCATTATTATTGGCATGTACCAAAACATCCAAATATTCAAAGAGTTGAAGAAGAAAACAGTGGGAGCTGGGGATATGACTCAGTTGGTAGTGCTTGCCTAGCATGCACAAGGCCCTGGGTTCAATTCCTGGCACCAAAAAAAAAAAAAAAAAAAGAAAAAGAAAACAGCTCGGTGGTGCACGCCTGTAATTCCAGCAGGTCAGGAGCCTGAGGCAGGAGGATCACAAGTTCAAAGCCAGCCTCAGCAAAAAGTGAGGTACTAAGCAACTCATTGAGACCCTGTCTCTGAATAAAATACAAACAAGGACTGGGGATGTGGCTCAGTGGTCGAGTACCCCTGAGTTCAATTCCTGGTACCACCCCCAAAATTTTTAAAATAAAACATAAACAGACATTTACTTGCTCACAATTCTGCAGCTTAATAGAGGCTTGGCAGGACCATCTAGTTTCTACTGAGGGGACCTACTGGGGCAGAGGATGCAAGACAGCTTCACCCAGCTCCTTGGCTGGGGGTCGAAGACACTGGGAACCAGCTAGGCTCCTCTTTTTTCCTTCAGTCCTTCATCCTCCCAGCCCTCCTCTCTTCAGGTGACTTTCTCTCTCCTGCAAGGCACTCAAATTTCTTTACATCACAACTGAGGGAAAGATGGAAACCACAGTTTCTTAAGCCACACTTAGAAGTCACATGGCACCATTTCTGCTGTGTCCTATTGGCCAAAGCAAGTTATGGGAGTCAAAGAAAAGGGAAATAGACTCCACCTCTTAGTAGAAAGAGAGTAAGTGGCAGATGAAAGAATTAAACACAATAGTCTAGCCTGGCATGGTGGTGCATGTCTGTAATCCCAGTGGCTAAGGCTAAGGCAGCAGGATAGCAAGTTCATGGCCAGCCTCAGCAACTTAGCAAGGCCCTAAGCAACTTAGTGAGATCCAGTCTTAAAATAAAAGGACTGGGGATGTAGCTCAGTGGTAAAGTCCTTCTAGGTTCAATCCCCAGTAATCCCCCAAAATAAATAAACACCAAATCTAAATATGAAGCCCACAGCTCAACCACATGCAATCTTGTCTCCCACTCTTCACTATAGGACCTCCATAGTTAGTGTACTTCTGTGTATGGTGGAAATAGTAAGTGTTGCGAGAGCATTAGCAATCATACATGTCAAGTGCCTGGAAAGAACACAGTAGATGTCTTAGTCCATTTTCTGCTACTTAACAGAATACCTGAGACTAAGTAATTTATAAAGGAGTTTATTTAGCTCATGGTTCTAGAGGCTAGAAGTTTAAGATCTGGTGCTCAAATCCGGTTAGATCCTTGTGAAATATCATAACAATGGAAGAAAAGTGGAAGGGCAGGTGGGCACGTGCAGCAGGCACAAAACACGTGTCCACTGCACACAAAGTGTGGTCACACTTTCTGCTTGCATGGCAACTAATCCAGTCCATCAAGAATTGACCCAGTCCCTAAGAAAGGCATTAATCCCTCTTCATGACCTAATCACTCCTTAAAGGCCCCACCTCCCAACACTGCCACAGTGGCAGATTTCAACATGAATTTCAGAGGGGACAAACCATAGCAGCAGGCATCACAAACGGTGGCTGCTCACCACTCAAAAATGTTTTTGTTTCAGGCGAATTGAATCCGAGGTAAGGGTAAAACTTCCAGATAAAGTTAGAATTGCAAGTACCATAAAGCCCAGTGTTCAAGTGTGGAAGTAAGGTGGGCTTACCTGGGCTCCAATCTTCACTCTGCCACTTAACTGCTGGATGACCAGACAAGTTAGTTCACCTGTCTGAGTCTATTTACTCATCCATAGAATGGGAATTAAAATAGTAATGACTTCCTTGATTTGATCTTATTGGGTAAGATGTGGGAAGTGCTTAGGAATAGGGTTGGGGCATTCCCAGTACTTGATAAATGCAGGTCTTTGTAATGGTGTGTATAATGAATGTAATGACAAACCTCTGGTAATGTAATTCACTATATATTAATACTATATATTATATATTATTAGAATCAGGATTCTTGTATGTATAAACTGCTGAAATCAGATCTTGACAAAAACTTTTCTTCCCAATAGCTGCACAATCAGTTGCTTCTTTCCCAGCATACCATCATGGTCACCACTATGCCAGGGGCTATGGAACACCCCTGAAAATCT
Organism: Sciurus carolinensis; assembly: GCF_902686445.1. NCBI lineage: Eukaryota > Metazoa > Chordata > Mammalia > Rodentia > Sciuridae > Sciurus > Sciurus carolinensis. The sequence continues at coordinate 111,575,869 of NC_062214.1, read as the reverse complement.
AGAGAAGGGAAGACATACACCAGCTGCCAACCCCAGCACCCATAATGTGGGCAGTGGGTTGGATGTTGCTGTTCATGAAAGAAAATGATCCTTGGCTACAAGTCCTACTAGGTAAAGCTGCTCTGTGTGAGAAATGGGGAAGAATGTTCCCATTGGGTCGTAAACACATCATGAAAAGATGTGGAATCTCTTTTGAGGGAGGGAGAGCATTAATAGGACTAATCTTGTTGTGTAGAGAATGGTCTTTTAAGAGGTTTTCACTTAGTGCATGAACTTGGCTTCAAGGAGGCCACGGTTTTGTGAAGGACATAAAACCAGCTCCATCTGTGAACTGGAACCTCTAAGCTTCCATGGATGACACTTCACTGGACGAGAGTGGTCACTGCTGACCTGGAACAGTTCCTTTGTGGGAGAGGAGAGGAACCTGAGCTCAAGAGATAAGGGGGCAGCCCATCAATGAGGGGTGAGAGACTACAAAGAAAATGTTAATACAAGTTGAGGGAAGGCCTCAAACGGAACCACTGTGGTCAAGCAGAGAAGTCTGGATAAGGGAAATCGCCTGTTTCTCATTCTGGCAGAAAGGATGGCTGCCCAGAACTGGAAAGGGTGATGACACTGAGGCAGACATCCCAGATCCCAGGTGCAGCCTGGGATCACAGGTGCAGCCACCCAGCTTCTGGGTTCTCTTCCCTTCAGGAGATGGAAATGATGTCTTAGGTGTTGGCTACGGAGAGCGAGATCGTTTGCATCTGCCTTTCCCCAGCCCCTACCCAAGCTCCTCCCGGCCTGGGACTGGGAATGCTGGCTCCGACAGGAAAGGGAGACAAGAAGCAGCAGTCAAAGAGCACGACTTGCGCGACTTTGCTGCAGCGTCCCGAACCTGAGTTGGCCTTCGGAGTTCAGGAAGCAGTTCTGGGGCGCAGAGCCCCTCCGGAGGCTGGGCCCTGTGGAGGTCGCCTCGAGGGGACGCGGCTCCGTTCTCCAAGTGCTCTGAGAACCTGGCAGCTCCGGGGGGTCGAGGATCCCAGGGCGGCAGTGCTGGCAGGGGCCGGAAGTTCGGCTGGGAAGGGCGGGTAGGGGCGCACCGACGTGGGCGGGGCCGGCGGCGCAGGAGTTAATGTCCGCTCCGCCCCGGCCGCGCTGACTCAGTTTCACCAGAAACTAGGGGGTGGCGGTGGCAGATCCCAAGAGCACTCGGCACCCCGGCGGAAGCCGCGGCCTGAGCCGCGCAGGAAGCCGGACCCGGATCCTCGGCAGGCCAGGCCCCACCCCACTCACCTGCCCAGGTAACCGGGGCCCCGGAGCGCGAGGCGGAGGAGGAGGCGGAGCGGGCTCTGAGCATGTTTGGCCGTTTGTTTGGCGCCTGTGCGTGCGTCCGGGTACGTGAGCTCCTTAGCAGTTCGTGTGTCCGTCCGTCCGGCGACCGGGTCACTGGAGGGTCGTGCCCGCGTGCCGCTCTTCACTCCCGGGTGTTCCGTGACCCCCCCGCCCCTCCCAACTTCCTGCCGGCCTGCCCGCCCCCTCCAAGTCTCCAAGGCTGATCAGGTGTGTCTCCTCTCTCCCCTCCCCTCTCTCAGGTCTCAAGCACCCTCAGAACCCAGAGGCGGGTACTATGAAGGTGACCCCCCTCGGAAGGAGGGCGACGGCCCCTGGAAGGACGATGGCTGGCGCCCGCCTTGCCCAAACCCGCATCCCTGTGGTCGCGGTGTTGCTTCTGTGCGTGCTGGGTCTCCGGATCACCGACGCCGGGCTGCCGCCCGCACCTCCTGAGCCGCCCGCAGGAGCCGCCTGCCTTGGCCTCTTCACCCCGGGCGTTCCTGCCTTCGTGCTGGACACCGAAGCCTCGGTCAGCAACGGGGCCACTTTTCTGGGTTCCCCTACCGTGCGCCGGGGCTGGGATTGCGTGCGCGCCTGTTGCGCCACCCAGAATTGCAATCTGGCGCTGGTGGAGCTGCAGCCCGACGGCGGCGAGGACGCCATCTCCGCTTGCTTCCTCATGAATTGTCTGTACGAGCAGAACTTCGTGTGCAAATTCGCTCCCAGAGAGGGCTTCATCAATTACCTCACTAGAGAGGTTTACCGCTCCTACCGCGAGCTTCGGACCCAGGGCTTCGGAGGTAAAAAGGAGGAGGCAGCGGGCCTGGATGGATCTGGAGAGACTCAAAAGGGAACTAGTTATCGTCCTGAGGGAGCTGAGCATCAAAAAGGAGTTAGGGAGAAAAATACAATTCCACCCGACTCCTTCAGTAGAAACTATAACCAGTAAACAAAAGAAAGGTGGATGTGAGTGGGGACAGTAAACAAAAGAAAGGTGATGTGAGTGGGGACGCGGGACATTGCAGAGCTCAGGCTCTGGCTTCTGAATTCAGGATATTCAGAGGTGATGATCTGGTATCCAAGGGAAACCTGGCTCTGGGCTGTGGGTATGGGAGAGAGGAGACAACTCCCCAGGCTTCACAACCTCTGACCCTAATAGGCTGAGTCATGTTATGAGCTGTGTGGATGCAGCCTGGTGACTAGAAAGGTACCCTGGCCAAGCACTGTGCTAGGCACCTTGAGGCCTTGGCCAGTTAGCCTGACCAGTCTCCTCCACTGACTGGATGTTGAACTGGTTAGCATCTCTGTACTCCTGGGAACAGATTGGCCTTTTGGTGATCTGGGGGGAAAAAAAGGCAGACCCCAAGAGACTTAGGAACAAACCCGGTTTGTTTGATTCAGAGGGGGAGAGGTGGTATTGGGGGTACAATAGCCCAGAGGCTCTGTGGTGGGGGATGAGGAGGGTTGCTAGGTGAGTCAGCCCAATGGCATGTATACCTGGTAGGGAAAGGTTGTCAGCTGTTCATGCAGGGGTGTGTGTGTGTGTGTGTTTGTGTATGCATGCACCCATGTGAACCAAGCAAGGCTCTCCCTGCTTAGGAACTGGTAGCAGAGCTGTCTGCTCACCTTATTTACTTCCAGGGATAGGGGCAAAATGGGGGTCAAGACTCCTCCTTTTTCTTCCTCCAGTTGAGCAGTTGAGCTGAGATCAGGACTGGTAAGAACCTTCCCTCCCCATTTTCTTTACCTGTTGTCTGGCCAGGTAAGGCTTCAGGGCAGAAGTGGGTCATAAACAAATAACCTTTACTGAATTCTGTGCCATACATCCCACAGGCCTCATTCAGCAATCTCTGAAAAGGATGCTATTGGTAGTCAACTACTTTTTAGATTAGGAAACTGAGCCCCCTCCCCATGTTAAATAATTTCCCCAGGATAATACTGTCCATAAATTGTAAACCTAAGACTCACCAGGAGGGTCCTCCAAAAGTCCTGTGTTCTTTTTCACATGAGACCACCATTCCAGTAGAAACCCACCATTCTGACCTAAGATAGCCAACAGATAACAAAAGCAAAGATTGAGGAACCCAGTGGCCAGGACTGACTGGAACTGAGTCAGAGGTGAGCTCAGTTTGGAAAGTAGGGAAGGGACTTTCCTCTCCAGCCTTTTCCTGGGCTGGTACCTCTTCCAGGTTAAGGAGTCTTTCTTCTCCCTAGCCTCCCATTAGCTCTTCTGGGCCTCTGAGGAGTGGTAAAATGGGGATTCTGTGAATTGGGGGACAACATCTGTGGTCTAGGCTGAAACCTGAGATCCTACTGGGCCAGAACTGGAGCCTGTTCCACAAGGAAACAGCAGATAGTGTAGGTGGCAGTGACTCTAATTTACTGCCAGTGCCCTTCCTACTCTTACAGAGGCACTGTAGGAGGACCACTCCAGGGCCAGAGCCTGAAACTCTGAAATCTGGTCAGGGAGCCGAGCTAGATCAGGGTCATCTGGTCTTGGGTCCAGACTTTCTCATTTGGAAACCCCCAAGGACAGGCCCATTTGGCACAAGGTAGGGTAGAGTGGGGATTTCCTGGGGCATGTAAGGAGTTGGGCAGAACTTGGACTGCAAGTGAGCCCCAGGACATTGTAGAATACTCTCAGGGTTCTGCCTTGGGAAGTAGGGGAAGCTGTGCATGTCAAGGTCTCCACTATCAGCTAAGTCTGGCTGGTAAACTGGAGGCAAGAGTGGACAGAAGTAGGCAAAGTGGACTGGGTACTCAGGGCTTCTAAATTTTTTTTGGTGGGTGTAGGTACTGACATTGAACCCAAGACTCTCACATGCCAGGCAATGCTCTACCACTGAGCCACATTCTCAGCCCTAAATCTTTGATTCTTATACTGGGTAGATAAATACTATTCAAGATGGGTTGATTTGTTTTCTCTTCCCTGCCTGTGGCCAGGCCAGTCCAGTCCAGATTCCTACAACTGGGAGGCCAAGGAGCTTGTCCCTCCTCTCCCCTGCTCCTGCCCTCCCCCATCTTTCCTATGGCAGAGTGGTTAAGAGGTGGAGTCTCTGTTTCCCTGGAGATGTCCTGAGGCCTGGCAGCTGGGGGAGGGTTGGTTTTATTGCCAGTCTAGCCTTTGCTCTCTTAGGGGTGGGAAGAAGGGAGTGGTAGGGCAGGGCATCTGCCCTTGGTCCTGGGACGGACCTGGCGCTTGGCAAGGTAAGAGTAGGAAGTTCCTAATTCAATTTAAAGTCTGGCATCACTCCGCTTGCCACTTGCACCTAGGGTGCGAGGCTTGGGGTGGGTAGTCTGTCTGTCTGCTAGATAGACTTCTAAGTAGTCTGTTTTCTTTCCCCCTTTCAGACAGCTGGTTGTTTTCTACAAAATGCAAGGAGGGGGCTCTTCCCAGTTCACTGCTTGCTTAGCTCATCTCTCAGGCTGTTTTCCTGATCGCCACTGAGCCAGGGTTGCTTCCAGACACGTTTCTACTCTCCTTCTTTTTCCTCAATTCCGTAAATCCAGGAATGTTTTCTCAGTTTTGTAGGTCTCTATACCTTTTGACATGAGAGGCTTCCCTATGAAACCTCCTCGCTTCCATCCCGTCTGCTGTCTCCATGTGTCCTGGGTCTCCTCCGTGACCACCTTTGTGACTGCCCCCATGCCTTGGCTCGTCTTCTACCAGTGTCCTTATCTCTTAAACTTTTTCGTTTTCTTTTTCTTTCTTTTCTTTTCTATTTTTTTTTTTTGTTGTTGTTGTTGTTGTTGTTGTTGTTCTGGGGATTGAACCCCAAGCGCACTTTACCACTGAGCTAGATCCCCAGTCCTTTTTTAAAATAGTGTATCACTAAGTTACTGAGGCTGGCCTTGAATTTGTGATCCTCCTGGAATTACAGGTGTGTGCCACCACACCTGGCTTTACCTTCTCTTTTTGGTTTGCCCTCACTCAGTCTTACCCTTGGAAGTAACACTCTTTAGAGCCTCCATGGAGGACAGTTTGGTCATATGTATCAGAACTCTAGATGCTTATTACCATTGACACAATTGTACTTGTAGGAATTCATTTTGCCACTCAATTTATACATGTGTACAACAGCTTAACACACACTTATTCAATGTAGGATTGTTTGTAATAATGAAGAATTGGAAACAATCTCAGTGTCAGCACAACCTCTAATTGAATCCTGTGATGCTGTTAGAATAATAATAAACCCTAAGGAAACATGGTTTAGGAACGTAGGAAGAAAAGCTGGGAATTAAAATACTATATTCATATACATACAAACTGATAGGTGCCTTTGGTGTAAGGAATTTGAGGGATTAATAAGAGGCTATTTAATTTTCACTGTCCTTTTTTTTTTTCATGGTGCTGGGAATTGAACCCATGGCCTTGTGCTTGCAAGGCAAGCACTTTACCGACTGAGCTATCTCCCCAGCCCTTCACTGTCCTTTTTGATTTTTATGTATACGTATCATGTAAATTTAAAAAAAAAATCAGGATTTTTAAAGTGACCAAAATCACACCTTTAAGCAAATAATGACCTGTAGCATGACATTTGGAGAAGACATAGCTCTGCAGTCAGACCTGAATTCAAACCCCAGCTTTGCCATTTAAAAACTGAGCCACAAGTGTTGGGGATGTGGTTCAGTGGTAGAGTGCTTGCCTTGTTCCACTTAAAAACAAAACAAAACAAAAAACAGCAAAACTGAGCCATGACTCTGGGCAAGTTATTTAACTTCTCAGGTGTTGGTTTTCTCATCTGAAAACAAGATGGGAATGTAGGTGTAGCAGGGTATTGAAACCAGATTTGGTGGTGTACAGCTGTAATCCCAGCTACTTGAGAATGAGACTAGAGGATCACAAGTTTGAGGCCAGCCCGGACAACTTAGGTGGGCTGGAGGAAGGGCTGAGGGTGTAGCTCAGTAGTAGAGCTTGTGCAGCGTGCTCCAGGCCCTGAGTTCAATTCCCAGTTCCAAAAGAAAAAAAAAAAAAAGGTGTTGGAGTCAACAAACTCTTCTTATTTTTTTTAAATATAGAACTCATTTTATTTGGAATAATGAAATTATTCTAAGTAAATGAAAGAAACATTTTATGACTAGTAAAAACATTTTTTTCTTTAAAGGTCTAAATAGTAAATATTTTAAGCTTTGTATGAAATATGGTCTCTGTTGTGAACACTCTGCTGTTGTCATGTGAAAGCAGCCATAGACAATATGTAAGCACAGAGGCAAGTTTGTGCTCCAACTTACTGGCACATTTTTTTTTTTTTTTCCAGTACGGGGAATCGAACCCAGGGTTTCACACATGCTAGGCAAGCAGTCTGCTACTGAGCTACATCCCCAGCCCCACAAATTTTAATTTTATATACATTTTTCCTTTATCCATTTCAAAATATAACAGATAGTGGGATGAATTTGACCTGCAGGCCATAGTGTGCTGACCCCTGATATAGGTAATACAGATAGGAACTCAGTGATGCCCAGCACATACTCAATGTACCCAGCAAAGTGTCAGCTTTGTTGGTAAATATGCCTCTAGATCTGTCTCCAGCCCTGGCCTCTGGAGAACCCACATGTACTACTGCCTGCTGTTTCTGGTGGATCTTCCTTGCCTCAAGTTCAGTTTCTCTGTAACTGAACACAGGTTCCCTCTAAACCTGGTTTCCCTTCTACCTGTGCCCTGGCTCTTCCTCCCAAGAGCCTTTCATGAGAATCCTGAAATGTCTGCCCACCAGTGTTTCTCACATCCTTCTTTCCATTTCCTTGACTTGGCTACTTCATGATTCAGACCTTCCTGTTGAACTTGCTCTGACCACTGCCCTGGTCCACCTGTCAGCCTCATTGCTGCACAAAACTCTTCCAAACAGACATGTGAACAGGTACTGCCCAGAACAGGAGCACCCTGCTGAGTCCCTTCCTTAGGATTCCTGGGTCTCCATCAGGAATCTCAGAGGTCAGTGTCTGGTAATGCCAGAGCCTCTAGGACTTTGCCCCACTGCTCACAACCAATATCTATCTTCCTGTACCACCAGTTGTTTAATATTTGATTGTTACTTCTGCTGTGTACAAACACCCTTGCCTGGCATCCACAGCTCTTTGAGGTTAATTTCCTCACTGCCCACTGAACCAGCTTGCAAATTCCTAGTTCCTCACTCTGGTTTCTCTTGTCATCAGCAACACCCCACATCCTTCCCCACAACTAAACAAATAAAAACAAAAGATTTTAAAATCCTTCCTCCCTTCTCCAGAAGGCCCTCCCTTCTTCCTCTCGCCTGTCACAGTCTCTCCCTTCTCACAGTGTCCTCTGCTTTGTCTTGTACATATACTGCTTCATGTTGTTGAATTTTATCTGCCTGACTTGTTATCCCGGCCAGACACTGCGTTCATTTCCTAGGGCTGTTGTAACAAAGTACTATAAGCTGGGTGACTTAAAACAACAGAAATTTGTTCTCTCACAGTTCTGGAGGTCAAAAGTCTAAAATCAAGGGCTGGGGATATAGCTCAGTTGGTAGAGTGCTTGCCTTGCGAGCATAAGGCCCTGGGTTCAATCCCCAGCACTGCAAAAAAAAAAAAAAAAAAAAAAAAAAGTCTAAAATCAAGATGTCATCAGGGATATACTGTTTCTGAAGACTCTGGCGGAGAATCCTTCCTCACCTCACCTAGCTTCTGGTGACTCCAAGTGTCTCTTGTCTTGTGACTGCCTCACTCCAATCTCTGCTTATCTTGACATGGCCTCTTCTTTCACGCTGTCTTCTCTTCTGTTTCTCCTCTGTTTCTTAAAAGGATACTTGTCATTAGATTTAGGGTCCACCCAGCTAATCCAGGATGATCTCATCTGGAAATCCTTAACATAAGTACTTCTACAAAGGTCTTTTTCCCAAATAAGGTCACATTTGTAGGTTTCAGGGGTTTGCAGTGAACATATCTTTTCGGAGCCACCATTTTAACCCTTTATAAATGGACTCATGCTTTGTGCTTATCTTTGTCCCCCTGGATTTTAACCCTGAGATGGAGGAAGCCATAGACACAGACTGTCAGTAAGAGTCTGGGACCATTTGTAGAGTCTGTCAGAGCTGACACAGACACCTCATCCCCATAACCACTCACCCTGGGGCACCAGGGCCTGCTACCTTATTTCCCAGGAAATCTGCTTTAGACCTCTGTCCAGACAGGCTTCTTGTATGGTCTAGACTGGCAGAATGAGCAATGATAAATTTTAATTACACGTTTCCTTTTTTGGCTTTTAAAGAAAGTGTTACTTTAACCGTAAAGTGTCACTTTAAAGCAATTAGAACAAGCACCTGCTTATTGTAGAGGAACAAGCTCATTCCTCCTCCCAAATGAGAGTAGATAGCACATGCTGTTCGGTAACAAACAGAAGGTGGGTTTTGCCACATAAAAAACGTTTCTAGTATACTAAAGACATAATGTTACATGTCCCACACAGATTGCTAAGTTCCAAGTTGATCCAGATATTGCCCATACTGCCACCACCCCACTTTCTCCCCAGGAGATACCTGGTCCATTCAGTGAGAGTTGACCTTACCTCACCTTCCCCCAGGGTCCCGGATCCCCAGGGCCTGGGTGGGCATAGACTTGAAGGTGCAGCCCCAGGAACCCCTGGTGCTAAAGGATATGGACAACACAGATTGGCATCTACTGCAGGGTGACAGAGACGTCAGAGTAGAGGTAAGACACCTGGCTGACTCCCTGACCCCCTTCCCCATCAGCCTCCCAGGGTCCCTTCCTGGAGTCATAGGCCAACCAATGGCTCCAGGTGGAGTGGGGTGGAGAGAAGGTTAGGATGCATTTAGCACCAAGTCCCTGTACTCTCCCTAGTAGGTGGGTAATTGGCTAGGAGGGCCTGGGGCAGCAGCCAAGGGCATTAAAGGTGTCCAAGCCTGATAGCCAGTCCTGTGTGTAGAGGAACAGTCCGGACCAGGTGGAGCTGTGGGGACTCAAGGAAGGCACCTACCTGTTCCAGTTGACAGTGACTGGTTCAGAACATCCAGAGAACAAGGCCAACATCACGGTCACTGTGCTATCCGCCAAGCAGACAGAAGGTGAGGGAAGGGTGGACAGGTGGCACCTGGAGCCTCCCACCCTCTGCTGATGGGCCCCATAGGCCCCACCTCACAAGCTCTTCTCCCTCTAGACTATTGCCTTGCATCTAACAAGGTGGGCCGCTGCCGGGGTTCCTTCCCCCGCTGGTACTATGACCCCAAGGAACAAATATGCAAGAGATTCACTTATGGAGGTTGCTTGGGCAACAAGAACAACTACCTTCGGGAAGAAGAGTGTATGCTAGCCTGCCGGGATGTGCAAGGTGGGTCTTTGAGAGGCAGTTTGGGGGCTTATCTGATTTTTCCCCCAGGGTAGGGAGGTCTTTCTTTACCAGTCAGGGAGTGGGCTGTGGGAGTCTCCTGTTCCCCACCTGCAATCATCTCATCCCTGCTGGGACCTGACCATGTCTCCTCTGACTTCTCTATTCTCTCTCTCCCAGGTCCCTCGATGGAAAGGCACCATCCAGGTGGGTTTTATTCCTTTCCCTCTCTCCCTCACCCTGCCAGGTCTTCCTCCATACCTGTGACCAATCCAACTTTATGGAAGGACCACAGAACACCCCACTCCTTCCAACTGAGCATCTTCCTGTCAGGATCTTCCCAATTTACATGTATGAGGAGTTGGGGTTGGTGGAAAGGGAGTAGGCACACATCAGCATACCATGTTGGAGAAGGCTGGGTGGACCATGGACCCTTGGCACGTGCTGTTTGCCTGAGCCTGACCTCACCTCCACCCCATCCTGCCCCCACCCAGTGTGTTCTGGCAGCTGCCACCCCACCCAATTCCGCTGCAGTGATGGCTGCTGCATCGACAGCTTCCTGGAGTGTGATGACACCCCAGACTGCCCTGACAGCTCTGACGAGGCCACCTGTGAAAAATGTGAGGCCTGGGGGATGGAAAAGGGGTGGGCAGCAGGCAGGGAGGTCCCAGCAGCTCTGCCCTGTGTCCCTGAGAGATCCTTGTTGGGCCCAAGCCTCTGACTTTCATCTCTGCAGACACCAGTGGCTTTGATGAGCTCCAGAGTATCCGTTTCCTCAGTGACAAAGGTAAGATCCTCCCCAGGATCCCTGGGTCAGGGCAGACGTTGGCGCTGCCATCCTCATTCTACTTGGCAGTGCCCAAGGAATCCGCTGTGTATGCCACACTAAGAGCACAAAGCCGTGGGGGGGCTTTCCTGTTGAGCAACCTGTTCGCTGGCTGGCCCCTGGGTCCTCTTCTGCAACTCTGCTTCCAACACATCACCCATCACTTATTGTCTGAACAGCTCTAGAATAGCCGTGCCCAATGCATGTCACTTAATCTGTTACTTTTTTTTAACTTAATGTATTAAAAAGAAATTTCTCATAAATGGAAAGCAACTATAATTTGCTATAAGTTGAAAATAATGATAAAAATAAACATAATAAACAATGTTAGTGAATTTTAGCTGGATGTTGTTGCCTGACAAGACTCAGATTCTGGGAATCATCTTCTTGAGACCCATCTTCTTTGTCAAAAATGCAAACCATCCATTGACAGAAAATTGAAAAATAACTGTGTAAATCCATGTAGTTTCCCACTATACCAAAGATTATTGTCAGGATTTGTCTTCCTTGCCTCTGGTAACACAGCAGATGAGCCACATGTTTCTGGGGCTCCCAGACTCTCACTGAGCCGTAGTTACTCTCCTCATGGGGCAGGCAAGAGTTGGTGGGAAGCAGCCCCATGGAGCCTGCAGGGTGGCAACGGGTTCTCTGTGCTTACTTGCTGCTTTGCCTGCTCTCTACCCCCCAGGGCACTGTGTGGACTTGCCAGACACAGGACTCTGCCAGGAGAGCATCCCACGCTGGTACTACAACCCTTTCAGTGAACGCTGTGCCCGCTTCACCTATGGTGGTTGTTATGGCAACAAGAACAACTTTGAGGAAGAGCAGCAGTGTCTCGAGTCCTGTCGTGGCATCTCCAGTGAGGGGGCTGCTGGGGATGTCTGGGGTGGGATGCAGAGGAGAAAACAGCTCTGTCCCAAGACCTAGGCAGGTCACCCCTCTGTCAAGCCATGGGAGAGGATAGCAGAGAGGGGTTGGGGCCCTGGGAGCAGCTGACCCTTAACTAACTGATCTCTCTCCCCTATCATGTTGCAGAGAAAGATGTGTTTGGTCTGCGACGGGAAAGCTCCATCTCCAGTGTTGGTAAGTCCTGGTCTGTCCTGATGCCAACGTGATGCATAGATATCAACTCAAGGAATCAACTCCACATGGTTGGTGATAAGACTCCTAAATCATGTTTAAAAGGATCCTAAGGTCACCTATAGGGACAGAATGCTACAATCAAATAGTGAGGTCTGTTGTGGGCAAGGGACGAAAAACACAGTGTGTGACAGATGTCTGTTATCAGAGTCCCAGCTCTTTTCCCAAGCTACCTGTAAGTAGAGTAACTTGGAGCCAAGACCCATCAGAACCCCCTGTGAGCTGCCATTCAGCTGCTTATACGCTGGAGGTGTGAGCTGGGTACCTGTGTACTTCCATACTTGACTTGGCTCCCTTGGCAGAGTGGGGTGGGTGTCAGCCAGGTACAGCTTGGGAACACCTTGTTCTGCCCCTTGTTCCCCAGGCTCTGTGGAGGTGGCTGTTGCTGTCCTCCTGGTCATCTGCATCATTGTGGTGATAGCCATCCTGGGTTACTGGTACTTCAAGAACCAAAGAAGCGACTTCCGCAGACATCGCCACCACCACCACCCACCACCCACCCCTGCCAGCTCCACTGTCTCCACCACTGAAGACACAGAGCACCTGGTCTATAATCACACCACCCGACCCCTCTGAGCCTGGGGGCTCTTGCCATCTCTCACCAGGCCCAGCTTCCTGCTTGCCAAGACAGAGGCCTAGACTGGGGAAAACTTTGGGACCAGACTCCTCCTACCCGTTTCCCAGGCACATTCTGCCTCAGAAGCCAGGGCTTTAGTTGTTTTGGAAGTCTCAACTGAGCCCAAATGAGTTGTTTCTGAGAAAATGCAAGAGTCCGAGAGGAGCAAAAAATCCTTGAACCAGGAGTACTGTACATAGAAGGACCTGCCTTGCCTCAGGATTCAGAGGAAGTTGGAGTTTTGCGTCCTGGTCAAAGCTGCCTGCCCCCCCCCATGGCACTGGGAAGGAGCCTGGATGGTTCAGAAGCTAGAGGCCCCAGTGTCTCGACAGCTGCCTTTATACTGCACAGTCCAGAGCTGGGAGGAAGGACTTGCCTACGTAGCTAGTGCTGTAAAGTATTGCTTTTCGGGGCTGGAGGCCTAGCTCAGTGCTAGAGTGTGTGCTTAATGCTGAGCATGCACAAAGCCCTGGGTTCTATCCCCAGTGTTGGGGGGGGGGCTTTTTGTTTATTTAATGCCCTGGGGGTGGGGTGAAGAGGAATGGAAGGTACGTCTTCCTTTGCCTTCTTTCTTCCTTTTCCTCTGAGGTTGAGCTCTGCCCTTGACCAGCCCTTGAATCCCCAGTCCCTAACCCCAGGGGTCTCTGACATCACACCACCAACCCCTCCTCAAATCCCACAAATCCAGTTCACACACAGTGTAATTAAATGGTTTGTAGGACTGGAGTATAGCTCAGTGGTAGAGTGCTTGCCTAACATGCCTGAGGCCCTGGATTCAATTCCCAACACCTCAAAAACTAAAATTTTAAAATAAAATTGTTTGTTTTGTGGAGTTTCTGCCTCTGTTCTGTGGGCAAGAGAGGGACAAGATTGCTAGGGGGAGATGTAACTGCCCAGTCCAACCGGTTCAGACTTTGGCCACCCTGTTTAGCAGGTTTTCCTACCTCTCCCGAAACTGCTCTGGCCCCAGGGTGGAGAGAAGTGCCAAATTTGACCACCAGAGGGGAGGGGTGAGGGTCATGCGAGTAAGGGGCACCTGGAGGCCAAGGCCCTGCTGTGTAGTATGACTTCTGGTGGAGCTTCTTATTGGGCCTGCTGGGTAGCTGGGGCGAGTCTTAACCCCCTGTGTATTAGTGGGTTGGGAGATGGGTTGCACACACCTGAACCCTGATCCTTCCCTCTCCCTGATCAGACTTAGGTCTGCCTCCCTGTCTACAAAAGCCAATGCTGCCCCTCCCATGTGCTGTGCTGCCCAGGAGCCACTAGTTGAGGTACCCTATACCAATCCACTCCTCTGTTTGCTCTAAAGCATCTCCTGATGGGGAAGGAAAAAGTTTACTTTTAATTAATTTATTTATTAAACAAATTATATTGAGCTCCTGTATGCCAAGCACTGCTGACCATTAGAAATTTGGCATCGTTGAGATAAGCAGGTGGGAAGCACTACTGAAGTGCTTTACGTTTCATATGCATTCCAGCACAACGCTGTGGCGAAGGTGCTCTTACCCCCATTTTACAGGCAAGGAAACTGACGGTGAAAGGTTAGTTCTGAGGTCCTGGAATTGGGGTGGGAGAACTGGAACCAAACCCAAACAATATGTCTCCAGAGTATAGTCTTCCAAGAGAGGTTGGGGGCTACTTGTAAGCAACCAAAGTGCCACTGACATGAACCTGCGTATGTGAAGTCCTGGGTGTGCCGCCGAAGTGAATTTCCATTACTGTGCACATCTCTGAAGCAACCAGAGCAGGATGCAGAACCTTCCTGCACATCAAATGAGCCTCCTTTTGATGGTAATGCCTCTGTACCTGTTCTGTCCACTGAGACTACCTCCCCTTTATTTTCCCAACCTAAACTCAAAACTTCCCGCCCCCGAGCTGGGCTCCATAGCACACACCTGTAATCCCAGCCTCTAATCCCAGTGGTTGGGAGGCTGAGGCAGGAGGATCACAAGTTCAAAGTCAGCCTCAGCCTTAGGGAGTTGCTAAGCAAATCAGTGAGAACCTGTCTCCAAATAAAATACAAAATAGGGCTGGGGATGTGGCTCAGTGGTCGAGTGCCCCTGAGTTCGATCCCCGGTATCCAAAACAAAACTTCTGACCCCTGCAATGGTCCTGCTGGTTGGCAGTCCTTGCTCCACACTCCTGTACCTGCCAATAGGACCCTGAGTACAGGGCACCTCTTCTTTTGTTTGCCTACCTGTCTTCCTGTCGTGAGCTCCTGGAGCCACAGATGGCATCTTAGTCATCTCTGGATCTCCAGGACCTCATGCACCCTCTGTGACCTTAGTTAATGGTAGTTATTCAGTGAACGTTGAGTAGATGGCAGGGGTGGGGCTCATTCTCTGTGTTCCATTTCATGGGGCACTGCATTTTCCCTCCTAACCCTATACTTTTCCAGGCAGTTGTCCATCCTTTGAGATTCAAAATAAACTCAATCCTCCTCTGGGCCCCCATTATTGTTGGTACTCTATAAGCAGGGTGATTAATGACTCAAACGCTAACCCAATGCCTAGAATGCTCAGTGATCAACACAGAGTAAGTGCTTAATAAGTGTTTGTCGGCATGTAGTGAACATACTCTCGGGGAGGGGTAGAGATCAAGTGGGCTGATGCCAGGTAAGGTGCCATCCATAGTAACAGCTGCTGATTTAATGTCTGTGTGGCTCTGTCAGCTCTGGCTGGAGGAGGTGAGAGCTTTGCAGAGACCACTAGGGGGCGCTCTCGCCACTACTGGCTAGTGTAATCTCTTTCCTGCAAGAGTTTAAGGAAGGGTCAGTCTCAGGCAGGTGGCAGGTGTGAAGCAATGGAGTCCAAGACACAGCCTTGCTCCGGGGGCGCTTACACTCTGGAATGCAGGCAGCACAGATGCAAATACTGTGATAATTTGATTCCCAAACCACTCCTTATCACTTCCTGTGCTTCATCCCTACTCAAATGACACTCCCCATATTTTGCACAAGCAGTTGCTTCTATCTCAAAAGCCCCTTTGCCCCTGGAAATTCCTACTTTAACCTACCTATGACCCAGCTCGGAAAACTTTCCCTGGTTCTCCAGTGAAAGTTCGTTGCTGCTCTCTCCACTCGCTCAAGCTGCATATAGATGAGCCAGTGTGTCTGCTTCACTGAGATTCTTCAGGGCTGGAACTGGGTCATATTTACCTCAGTATTCCTAATTCCAGGCCATGCTGGTGTACTAAGTATCCAGTAAATAGCTGTTGAAAAGAAGCAGAAGCTAGTAAAGCCATGGAGATTAAGGTTGAGAAATGGCTTTATGGAGGGGGTGTTAAATAGATAAGCAAAGGTCTTGAAGAGATATTTGTATAACCATGTTCATAACAGTGTTAGCCAGAATAGTTAAAATATGGAAGCAACACAAGTGTCTATGGACATGAACAGATAAGCAAAATGTACTACATATAATATATACAATGGAATATTATTCAGCCTTTAAAAAGGAAGGGAATTCAGATACATGCCACAACATAGATGGATCTTGAGGATATTATGATAAGTGAAAAAAACTAGCCATGAAGACAAATACTGTATTGTTCCACTCATATTTAGACATATTTTGATTTAGACAGTCAAAATCATAGAGACCAAAAGTAGAATGGTGATTGCTGAGGGGAAGGAGGGGTGGGAAAGATTGTTTAATGCATATATTTCATTTTGCAGTATGAAAAGTGCTCTGAGATGGATGGTGGTGATGGTTGCACAATGTGAATATATTTATTGCTACTGAAGTAGACACTTAAAATAGTTAAGATAATAAATTTAATGTTATTTTATTTTACCACAATAAAAATAACTTGAAAAAAATGAGATAAGGGGCTAGGGATATAGCTCAGTTGGTAGAGTGCTTGCCTCGAAAGCACAAGGCCCTGGGTTCAAATCCCCAGCACTGCAAAAAAAAAAAAAAAAAAAAAATGAGATAAGAAGGTGCATATGGGTGTGAGTTTGTTATTCCAAGCACAGCAAAACCATAGCAAGCAAAAAAAATGGACAGCTGGGGATATATCTCAGTGGTAGAGCATTTGCTTAGCATACATAAGACCCTGAGTTTAAATCCCCAGTACTGCTAAAAAAGTTTTAAAAAATAAGCAGCAGAAATCATGGGTATTATTGTGTGTTTGTGTGTAGTGATGGGAGGGTTGAATCCAGGGCCTCATGCATCCTAGACAAGATTTCTACCACTGAGCCACATCCCCAGCCCTATAGGTTTTGCTTCATTTGGGAGTGGAAAGCTGCCCAGTGTGTCCCAAAGTCATGAGAAGAAAAGTGAGGAGGTTGGTGAATAGAGGCCACATCAATGGGCTCTTGGGTATTGAACAGGGTATTGAGCAGGCACTTGAGTATTAAAGCTAGACTTTAAGAAGTGGATAGCGGGCCACATCACCAGAGTTCACACCACAGGAGAGTGACAAGGGAGGAGGCAAGACCGAGTCAATTAGCCAAGATAACCTAAGTGAGGGACACGGAAGCTACACAATCAGTACAGGTTAGTCAACGCCTTTGTACACTGGCAGTTGCACCCATGCTCTGACCCAAACTGGGGTTTAATTAATTAATTGCCAACATTTAAAGAGTTAGGAAACTTCAATTTAAAAAAAAAATTTAGAGGCCAGGCACGGTTGTGCATGCCTATAATCCCAGCAGCCTAGCACACTGAGGCAGGAGGATCACAGGTTCAAAGCCAGCCTCAGCAAATTGGCCCTAAGGACTTGGCAAGAGCCTCTCTCAAAAAATAAATGGGGCTGGGGATGCAGCATAGTAGTTAAGCACCCCTGGGTTCAATTCCTGTACTAAATAAATATGTAAATAAATAAAAATAAATTTTAGAGCTGGGTGCAATGGTTATGCCTATAATCCCATTCACCCTGCCTGCCACCCCCAGAATTCAGTGCTCACCTGAGCCCTCTAGGCATTTAACTTTGGAATCTGCATTATCTAATTCTTTAAAATCTATCCTGCCTTCCCTGTATTGGGGATTTGTCCCCCAATTTATATATTCTAACAGTGCAAATAAACAAAGACAAAAACTGGTTTCTTTCTCCCAAACCCACTAAACAATCAGCCCACTGAACAATCAGCACCGAATGAGGAGTGGTTTGTCCTATTGCACAAGATTACTCCTGTCCCCAGGTTAAAGCCTGGGAAGGCACTTTTAAGCTCCCCCAGAGAGGAGGGATTGTTGTCAATAACCTCACCTGGAAGCCCAGTTTCAGCCCAGGGGGGTCCTAATTCCTCCCAATTGCCTCTCCTTCCCCTGCTACAGCAGCTCCTGGGGGTTGTATCAACAGATCCTAGAACCAGAGATCAAAATGAAAAGGAAATATAGAGGTTCCTTGTCATGGTGTTTAAAGGGGGGGGGGTAATATGTTTAGAAAAACAAATGCTCAACTGTCCACAACATTCTCTCTTATTGATAAAACGAGAGTTTTGTTTGTTTGCAGGGGTTCCTGCTTTGTTTGCAGGGTTTCTGGCTTTGTTACCCAGTCTGGCCTCTAACTCCTGGGAACAAGCAGTTCTCCCACCTCAGCCTCCCAAGTAGCTGGTACCCACACCATGCCTGGCTTCACTCTGTATTTTCTAAACTTTCTTTGACAATAAGAAAAAGTATTTAGGGGCTGGGGTTGTAGCTCACTTGCTCGAATGCATGAGGCACTGGGTTCGATCCTTAGCACCACATAAAAATAAATAAGTCAAATAAAAGTATTGCTGGGTGTGGTGGCGCACGCCTATAACCCAGCAGCTCTGGAGGCCGAGTCAGGAGGATCACGAGTTCAAAGCCAGCATTAGCAAAGCGAGGTGCTGAGCAACTCAGTGAGACCCTGTTTCTAAATAAAATACAAAATGGGGCTTGTTTGTGGCTCAGTGGTCCAGTGCCCCCGAGTTCAAATCCCTGGTATCCCAAAAGATATATATAAAATAAAATAAAAATAAAGATATTGCATCCATATACGACTCAAAACATATTTTTTAAAAAAAGAAAGAAAAAGTATTTAAATATATACGGGATAAACAAATCATTAAACCAGGAACTCTATACTGGTATAAAGATAGGAAGGTTGGAAAAGAAGATGGAGCTTCTGAGGACCTGGAGAAGGCAGCCACTACAAGATTTGGTGACTCTGGGCTGTGCAGAGTCCTGGGAGCTTGACCATGTGGCAATGCCACTGACAGAAACAGGGACAAGTAGAGGAGGGGCAGTTTCGGGAGAACCAGGCAGAAGGTGAGGGGCCCCAGGTATCAGATGGAGACCAGTTTCATTGATTTTACTGTCATTACTTAGTTTGCTTATGCTTGACTTACAGGAAAGGAACATAAGACAGCTTAACAGGGTCTATAAATTATGAGAAAACATGGGTATGAGGTAGTAAAAAGATTTTTTTTTTTTAAACAAGGAGGAGAGGCTGGGGTCATGGCTCAGTGGCAGAGCGCTCGCCTAGCACATGTGAGGCACTGGGTTCGATCCTCAGCACCACATAAAAATAAATAAAGTTAAAAAACAAAAACAAGGAGGAACATAAAATAGGACCAGGGTTTAAGTACACGTGAGCCATACAGGTTATCTCTGAGTGCATCCCTTGAGGCCCCTCACACCCTAGGGGTGATGGGTCTGGACTTGGTGCAGGCAATGGAGCCCCAGGGCTCTGGAGGAGGTGGTATACGGGTGAAACAGAGACGTGCACAAGATGATGGTAAGAAAGAAACGTGCACAGAGGGACAGGCAAGGGAAGAGAGTGTGAGGGCAGGACAGAGCTTTGGGAAGAGGAGATGACACAGAGGAGGAGAGGCTAGAGGGGCAGCAGGAGACTCAGCAGGAAAGAAGGTCAAAGGCCAGGAAACCAGAGGCTTCAAACCCTGCCGGGCTGGGATGAGGAGATTGCTAACCTGTGAGGATGGTTGAGAGAGCAGTGTTGGTGGAGAGGCCACAGGGAGTGCAGTGGAGGTGGGGCTGTCTTAGGTGTAGCAGGGAAGGTTTGAAGAGCCTGGGAGAGGTTGAGGAGAGGCCTGGGCTGGGCATTAGGCTGACAGGGGGTGACCAGCAAGGAGGGAGAAACTGAAGGCAAAAGGGAGAACAAAGCTCTGGTGGAGTAAACAGGTTACACTGCTGACCCACTAACTCACTTGGGATTCTCTTCCTGGGAGGTTTTCCCTGACCCATTCACCCTCTTCTGCATGATGCCCTTTTTGACCAGTTTATGACCTTGGGTTGACCAGGCTGATCTTGGGTCAGTCTGTGGCCCCCAAAAGGGGTCAATGGTAATCTATTAAAATATAAAGAAACTAGACTAAATGACAAGATCCTTTCTATTCCAAAACAGTGATGTTGGCCTCCAATTACAGGCTCTAAGGCCCCCTCAGTCCAGAGTTGGGGATGCTTCAGAGCTGAGGAGTTGAGGCACAGAAGCGGGCAGCAACTGGCCCAAGATCACATAGCCAGTGGTTGGGGAGGTGGCCAGGTCAGGAAGCCAGTGTTCCAGCACCTCAAATTCTATGCAGTGCAGTTCTCATCCTCTCCAGATGATTGGGTTTTTGACTTTGATTTCTGTCCTTTTTCTGGAAGTGGGACAAAGAAGCCACGAGCCAAAAAGTTGTCAGGGCTGGCCTCAAGCCCAAGGAGGCTGGGAACTGAAGGTCCACACCCATGTAAACACAGGCCAGCACTGATACCTCTCACTTGGCACCCGATAGCTTCCTCCAAATTGGTTCCTGGCTATTATCTTGCTTATCCCTGCAGGTCCCCTGGGAGCCAGGGAGGGGCACAGTATTAGCCCCACTTCATGACTGGGAGAAACTCGAACAAGAAGGAAGGCAGTAATTTGCCCAAAGTCACCCAGCAAGTCAGGATGGGGCCAGAATGTACGCTCTCCCAGTCCTCATGGGAGAGGGGTCAGCAGGGCACATGGCCTGTTGGCTCGGGTCAGGGGTAGAAAATGTACACAGTCCCAGGAATCAAGAGTTCCCTATTTCAAAGAGAGCAATCTCACCATCCCTGGAGGGAGACCCAGAGAGGCAGTGTGCTGGCTAGTGCAGGGAACTGGAGAGGAAGGCAGGCAGGAGCAGTTATGACAACAGAGAATACAGGTCTGAGGAAGGAAGCCGTCGTGAGTCAAGTGTCCCTTGGTGGGGTCTGTGCTGCCTATTTTTCTGCCAACTTCAAGAGGTTTCAGGGAACTCTGATGTTCACATGGGGTACAAAAGCTCCCCCACTACCGGAGACCCAGGGGATCATCTGGATACGTGGGGAGACAGGCACATTGCTGTAGGTAAGGATCAAGGAGGCATGAATCTAGAGATGGTGACAAAGTCCACCTTCTAGAGGGATTACAGATACAGTGATTATAGACAGACACAGTTTATTACCAGAGCTCCCATGCAGTCTGACAATGAATTTCATGGTCATCTCAGCTATGGGCCTATCCTTTAGCCCTGAGTATGTTCCACCAGCACAGGAGGCCACTCAATGCTGACATCCACATGCTCATGACAATTTGGTCTGTGCCAGAAATCTAACTTCCCAACTCTGTCCTCTAATAGACCCATTTCTAGGAGCAGAACCCTCCACGCTCTGAATGGAACATTGAGAAGAGGACCGGACCCAGGGTCAAGAAATTTAGGACCAAGGCTTCAACTTGGTCTGTTGTTCTATCCTTCATTTGAAAATGAGCTAATAAAAGCCATCTGGACTTTTAGTTCAGTTGTAAGTATAGAAGGTAATAATGAAGGACATGACTGCCTATGCATTGCTGCATACAGGGGCAGAAAACTGCCATGCCCTAACCCAGGAAGTCAATCCCCACTTTTGCCACAGCATGACTCATGTGGCCCCTCAGCTGGGATCCGCTCACTGGGATCTGGCCCAAGGCCAAAGAGGGCACTGCCAGCACTGTCCTGCTAAGACTGGGGGTTTCCTGGCAGCAGAGACACAGTGGGCAGGTCTGACCTGTGCTAGCACAGAGCTGTGGTTACTGCCTGGGGCCAGGGCTGGTTGCAAAAGGGGCTGGTGCTCCTGACGCAGTCTACTCTCGGTCTCACTCACTCTCAGGCTGGTTCCCAAGAGAACGGGAAGCTCAGGGAGGGTGCGTCACCTCTGCCCTGGGCCACCACTCTGCTCCCGTGGGGAAAGCAAGGACATAGCTCATTCAGGGGTGCAAGCACTCAGGGTTACCCCAGTTCTAGCCCAGTATGCACAGTCAGCACAAAGATGAATGTGGAACCCTGCCCCCAAAAGACCTACATAGAACCGAGCATAAGCACACAAAGCCACACAGACATACAGCCCCAAGAAAGCCACCTTAGATGGTCACATATAGGCACAGAGAGCAATGTACATTTATAGATTCACATATACAGTTGTATATAAAAGGCACCTTATTTTTGTAGTACTGGGGATTGAACTAGGCAAGAACTGTCACTGAGCTACATCCCCAGCCCTTTAACATATGTTCCTAAAGACAGGTCTACAAAAATGTATGCACATTTAGCATAAAGATAAACCACCTGCATTTACATACAAATACAGATGTACACATATATGGAATTATTCAGAGTTTTTCAGAAAGACAACATTCTAAACACACAAGAGCAATATTAGGGACACAAAGAAAGATACATGAACACAAATATATACACACTTTGTCATCATTTAGTATTTATTGAACACCCACAATCTGCTAGTCATGCTCCAACAGAAAAAGACACCCCCTACAATAACACACACACACACACATACACAGAAACCCAAGTTCCCTGTAAGATCCACTGGGGATTATACTGGGACCCAGTCATCAACCCAAAGGCAGAACATTTATAATAGGAAAAAAAGTTCAAGGAAGACAACCTAAATGCCCCAAAATGTGAATTTAAAGAATTTAAGGTTAGGGTGAAACAATAAGCAAACATACCATAGTTATAGCCTCATGGTCAGAGTTAATAACAACATGAAAAAACACTGTTAAAAGTCCTAAATGCCTATAGTCCCAGCAACTTGGAAGGCTGAGGCAGAAGGATTGCAAGTTTAAGGTCAGCCTTAGCAACTTAGTGAGACCCTGTTTCAGAATAAAAAATCTGAAGGGCTGGGGATGTAGCTCAGTGATAGAACATTTCCTGGGTTCAATCCCCAGTACTGGAAAAAAAAAATCCTAAATGATTTCAAGCTACACCTTCTTTCTTTCTTTCTTTTCTTTCTTTTCTTTCTTTTCTTTCTTTTCTTTCTTTTCTTTCTTTCTTTCTTTCTTTCTTTCTTTCTTTCTTTCTTTTTTAATTGGACACAATACCTTTACTTTATTTATTTATGTTATGTGGTGCTGAGGATGGAATCCTGTGCCTCACACGTGTGAGGCAAGCACTCTACTACTGAACCATGATCCCAGCCCACAACTTCTTTCTTAAGCAGGAACTGAAATTCAAAGAATTTGACTATAGTAAAACATAATGCAAATAAAATTTTGTCCCCTTAAAAAAATCCTAAATGGCTGGATGTGTTGACTCACACCTGTAATCCCAGTGGCTCTGGAGGCTGAAGCAGGAGGATCATAAATTCAAAGCCAGTCTCAGCAATTTAGTAAGGCCCTAAGCAACTTAGCAAGACCCTGTCTCAAAATTAAAAAAAAAAAAAAGAAAAGAAGGAAAGAAAGAAAGAAAGAAAGAAAGAAAGAAAGAAAGAAAGAAAGAAAGAAAGAAAGAAAGAAAGAAAGAAAGAAAGAAAGAAAAGGGTTGGGGGTGCTACTCAGTGGTTAAGTACCCCTGGGTTAGATCCCCAGTACCAAAAAAAAGGAAAAGAAAATATCCTAAATGAAAAAATAGAAATACGAAGTTACATATACAGCATTATCACAAAAAAAACGTTTAAAGAAATATGCATAGAAGATTGAAAGAAGTGCACCAAAATTTTACTATTGTATTTGGGAATTAAGACTATGATTGAGCCAGCGTGGTGGTGCATGCCTGTAATCCCAGCGGCTCAGGAGGCTGAGGCAGGAGGATCGCAAGTTCAAACCCAGCCTCAGCAATTTAGCAAGGCCTTAAATAACCCAGTGAGGCCCTGTCTTAAATAAAACATTTTTTTAAAAAGGGACTGGGGATGTGTCTCAGTGGTTAAGTGCCACTGGGTTAAAAAAAAAAAAAAAAAAAAAAAGGCTGATTGACTGATTTTATAGTACTGGGGATTGGACCTGGGGGTACTCTAATGCCAAGTCACATGCCCAGTCTTTTATTTATTTGAGACCAGGTCTCCTTAAATTGCCAATGCTGACATTGAACTTGTGATTCTCTTCCTGGACCTCCAGAGTAGTGGGATTACAGGCAAGCACCACCACACCTGGATAATTTTTTAAAGTCTTGTAATTCTTTGAATTTTCTAATTTTTCTGGGTATTTATCATGGAAAAATAAATGCTATTTTAAAAATCAGCTAAGGTTACACAGACATTAAAAACAACTTACATTGATAAGGACATAAATAAAACAATGTTATCAAGTTAATATAATAAATATTCCTTTAAAATGTATATTTAAGGTGCTTGGGGTGGGTCCCCTAGATCTTTTTGTTTGTTTGTTTGTTTGTTACCAGGGATTGAACCCAGAGGCACTTAACCACTGAGCCATATCACCAGCTCTTTTTATTGTTCATTTTGAGACAGGGTCTTGCTAAGTTGCTGAGGCTGTCTTTGAACTTGCAATCCTCCTGTCTCAGTCTCCTGAGCCTCTGGGAGTATATGGGTGCACCACTGTACCTGTTACTCCAAATTAATTTAAAGAAACCAATCTATCCCAGAAAAGAAGAAAGACACCACATAATATGGAGAAACAGAACCAGAGAGAGAGAGCTGGTGGATTTGGAATCAGAGATAAAACCTCTCATCCTGCACAGGTTTGGGCCCCAAATTTGGGAATCCTTTTCTGCAAGCCATTGCTCTTAGACCTTAGTAAAACAAACCTGGAGTTGAGTTTGATCCTCTCAGTCTCGTCCAGGACTCTGACTGGTGTTTTATTCTTAAGCACTTAAGAGCTAACAGCAAACACTGCCTGAGCCAGGGACCCTGTGGGAAAGGAAGGAGCACGAATGGGGTTTTCTCTATGTATATTTGGCTGGGGAGATGCAGTTTGGGTCGGTGATAAAACTTAGAGTAACCTCAGTTGCCAAGGGAACAGAGAGGCCACTAATACCAGCAAGAGTTCTTTCTGGAGGAGAGAGATATTAGAAGGTAGTAAAAGGAGAAACAGGATGGGCACAGTGTAATGTGTCTGTCATCCCATCTACTCTGGGGGCTGAAGCAGGAGGATCGCAACGTTGAGGTCAGCCTGGGCAACTTAAGTGAGACCCTGTCTCAAAATAAAAAAATAAAAAGGTCTGGGGGATATAGCTCAGAGGTAGAATACTTCTGGGTTCAATCCCCAGTACCAATAAATGAAAGAGAGAGGGAGGAAGGGAGGGAGATGAAGGTGAAAAACAGGAGATTTGGGAGGTGGTGGGGGCACTTTTTAGGGGATCTAACAAAAGCCAAGACTTGGGATCAAAGTTAGGAGATAATGGGAGATCACTGGGACAAATGGTTTGGTCCAAGTTGCTGTCAGGTATGAGGTCTTGAATGAGGAAATAGGAACTCGAAGTTCATTGCAAACAGTGAGAACAGTAACAGTTGAGTTGTGCCAGAAGGAGGCAGCAGCTCTAGGTGGATGGGAGTGGGAAGCCATCATGGCAAGAGTGTAGAGGTGAGGCTGATATAGGTCCTGACCAGGAATAGTCACCTGGCAGGAGAGGAGGCACTCAGTTTGGATCAAATGGATGTGCTGGTACCATGAGAATTAGGAAAGAAATTGTTTCCTGTTCCCTTGGGTATGGGGGTACAGATATCACCCGATTGTGCTTTCTCTTCCCACCCATGGCGACACCAAGGCACCTCAGAACAGTTTGTGTATGTGTGCCAGAGGGAGGGATACTGGGAATTGAATTCAGGGGCTCTCTACCCTGAACCGCGTCCCCAGCCCCTTTTTATTTTATCTTTTGAGACAGGGTCTTGCTAAGTTGTTGAGACTGGTCTCCCAAGTCACTGGGAGTACATGTGTGTACCACTATGCCCTGTATACACCTTACAACAGCTTGAAAACCTCTAGTCCAGTCAGGCCTGTGTCCTTCATTTCGCAAATAAGGAAATGAGGGACAAAGAAGGGAAATGATTTGTCTATCATAATGGTAGGTGTCAGAGCCTGAACTTGAACCTGGGTCTGTGCCCTCAAGGGGAGAGGTAACAGCTGGTCATAGCCCATGGATTTGAGACCCTGAGAACCTAGCTATCATAGTGTGGCTCAGCAGCTACAACTGAGGGGACAAGAGGCTAAAAGGAGAAGTGGCTGATGCTCTGGGGGATAGGAGGCAGTCTTGGTTAAAACTAAACTTGGGGATTATCTGAGGTTTCGCTTGGCTAGGATTTCTGTCCCTCAGCTATGAGGGACACACACACACACACACACTTGTACTTCCTGCAGAGGGAGCTGGGCCCAGTGGACTGGGATGGGTGTGAGTGCTCACCTGGCAGAGCAGTTGCCTAGCAGGTGTCCCAGGTGTGCCTTAAAATACTTCTTTACCAAAATGCCCAACTTTATCAGATGCTCTTATGACCACTCACTTGAGATAGTACCTTTTCTCTCTGGGTCTCAGTTTCCCTAAGATAAAATAAGGTTTTGGTTTGTTTCCCCCAGGTTGCCTTTTAAGTTCCTCCTCCCAGTTCCAATTACAGGAAATACCCTCCAGATCTCTTTTCCAAGCCCTCTCCCAATGAACTGTCATGCACACAGGATTTCTGGGGCAAACCTCTACTCTACTTAAGTTGTTCAGAACCAGCACCCTGACCTTCACTAGGTTCTTAAGCACCAAGGCTGAAGACTGGTCCAACCAGCCCAAGTCCAGAACTTTGGCCAGTGATTGAGGTTCATGGTTGTATGGGGGTTCTCTTTGTGCTCAGATTGTGAATGGAGGAGTCTCTGGGGCCTGTAAACTGTTAGAAGAATCAGAACAGAAAGGTTAGATGGTTTGAGATTACAACAGAGCCCCAGTGCTGAGCACCATGCTCTAGAAAGGAGGGAGAGATGGGAGGGGCCCCACCCACCTGGTGAGGTCATGGGAAAGCAGGTCTGGCGCTGACACCTGGGGAAACCCGTTTCCAGGCTGCTTCCCACGCTAGCTCTCCTGGGAACCAGCTAGGCCAAGCCCCAAGTGGGGAGCCCCACACCTGCCCCCCCCATCCAGTTCCCATCACACTGTCTCATCTGGTCCAGCCCCCACCCTTCAACCTAACCTCAGTCCTTTGGGCCCAAATCGAATTACAGACACCTGGAAAGGGCAGCAGACTGTCGCAGGAAATGACAGAGACAGTAGCTTCAGAAACATAAGGTTTTATTTGCAAACTGCAACTGCTCTACCTTCTAGGCTGTGACTTTGGCAAAAGGGACCCTAACCCCTTTTCTCTTTCAGGCTCTATTTTACAGTTTCTTTCCCTCCCTTTGCTAGGCCCTGGATTCTCACTTCCTGCCCGGATGCTGGCCCAGCCAGTTTGGGCAGTACCTAGGGAGCTCTGAGACCCAGTTCTTCCCAGGGACCAGCCCCGCCCTCTCTGGCCTTGGGGGTTGAGGGTAGCCCAGGTGTCAGCCTGCTCCACAGTTGCCCATCCCCTATTCTCTTTCTCTTCCTCCTTCCCAGCCCAGCCCTCTGATCTGCCTCTAGTCCAAAAGCTCCAAGCCTCACTTACTGCTCCCTCTCTCAATCTCTTTCTCTGGCCTCTGTCTAACCCATTCCATCTCAAACTTCTCTCCAAATCAAGGCTAGCACCTTCCAGCCCTCCAAGATGCCTGACTATTCCCCAGGCTGTTCCTCACCTTTGTGCAAGGAGTGGGTGAGGATCACCACAAAGGGTCCTAACTGGGCCAGGCTGCCCTGTAGGCCCATAATAAGAAACTGGCAATTGGATCCCATGTTGCTCAGAGATGGCTGACCCTGTTATGGCCATCCCTTGAAAATCAAAGTGCTGGGTTTTCTCGGTGGGCCTTGACCAAAGAATTCCAATTTAAAGCTTTCCCTCTCTTCAGGCCCTAGGCTCACCCTGGCTTATCACAACGATCAATTAGAGGCCGTGTCCCCAGTGTTCAAAAGGGAACTAAATCCCTTAGGGTGGTCAGGCCCTGCCAGTAGCCCACTCCAAGGCCCATTGCCCCAGGTTCCAGAAGTCTCTGGCCTCCTACCTACCACTCACTTGCTACACACTGCCATAACTGCTCACACAAAGCAGAAGAACTTCTTCCAGCGGCAGCGGGAGAGGGTGCGAACACCTTTGGCATTTAATTTCTTCTCCAGCCGGGCTTTGTGCTCAATAGCACTGAGAATGGCTGAGTCAAACACCTCCTTTAAGTTCTTCTGTGTTAAGGCCGAACACTCGAGGTAGCAGCAGGCCCGGATCTTCTCTGCCAGACCCTGAGCTTGGGGTTGGGGCACTGGGCCCTCCCGGCCCCCCTGGTCCAGCTGAATCAGTACATTAACATCGTCCCTTAGGTCGGCCTGGGTGCCCACCAGCAGAACGGGTGCCTGGGGGTTGTGAGTGCGGATTTCAGGCAGCCATTTCTCCGTGATGTTTTGGAAGGAGCTGGGTTGCACCACGCTGAAGCATGCCAGGAAGACATCAGTATCCGGGTAACAGAGGGAGCGAAGTCGGTCAAAGTCCTCCTGGGGTTGGAAGGCCAGGTGGTTAGAAGGGCTGTTCCCTGCCACATGGGACAGGAATCCATTTCTCACTTGGGGCTGGAGACGAGACCCAAGGCCTTCTCCATTCCTGCCCTATCAGTTCATCACTCTCCTCATCCCCAGCCCAAACCAAGAGGCTGCGCCCAGCTTCTCACCTGTCCTGCTGTGTCCCAGAGCTCAATGCGCACCGGGGCTCCATCCACCAAGACTTGCACTGCAGGGGAGGGGCGGCGAAAGCCTGAGTTAGCAGAGCGTCCAGAGACCCACCAGGCCTCACTAGCGCCACCTCCAGGACTGCTTCCGCTCCCTACCCGGGGTCTCCGGGACCCTCCCCCAACGACGCCGGCCCCAGATCCCCCACAACCCCACCTCAGCCACGCGGCCGCTAGGGCCATTGAACGTACCAGAGAAGGTGTCCAGCGCCGTGGGCCGGTAGCGTGTTGGGTACCCATTGCAGGTGTAGCTGACGATGAGGCTGCTCTTCCCTACCGCACCGTCGCCCACCAGCACGCATTTGATGCCCAGCTCAGGGGGCGCACTGCGCCGCCGCGGAGGTGGGGTCGGGGCCCGGAGCGGGGGCGGCTCGGCCTCGCTCAGCTCCCGCGGCGGCATGGCCCGCTCCCGGGGCAGCAGAGGGGCCAGCCCGGACCACAGGACCCGTTGAGCTGAGGGGAACAGGTTCCGCTGTCTGCTCTCACTGTCTGTCGGGGTTGGGCTCGCGCTACCAACGCTACCCGCGGATATATATAGGGCCCCGCCCACCTCATCTGCATGTCCGGAGCGGCCCCGGGCCCCGCCCACCGCGCTGGACTTCGCTGGGCAGGGCACCCCACGCTGCCAGGCAATCACAAAGACCCGGGAGGAAGAAAGGGGAGGAAGAAAGGGAGTCGAAAAGCTGGTACTCGAAGCATCACTCAGGTACAAGGACAATGCATCACCTCACAATACCAAAATCGAGGTATCTTGATGCAGACATCCATGATTTATTGTTAGAAGGAAGATGCAAGTTGTAAAGCACATAATACGGCATGTTCAAATTTAAAAACTCTATACATCTTTGTATGAGTATTAAAAGTCGGGATAGTAATTTTATTAATAAAGGAATTATTTTAAAATTATGCTGGGGGTGTGTTGAGTGGCACAGCTCTTTTATAGCTTGCATGAGGGCCTGGATTCTATCGCCAACACCGAATAAACAAGCAAATAAATAAATATATTTTTAAAATATACAGATGAGAGAGGCAGAGAAACTCAAGCGTGAGCATAGCAGGCAGGATTGTTTTTTTCTGTTTTCCCTTTCACGGAAGAGCTTCCTCTAGACTCAGCCTGAAGGCAAACTTTGAACAACTTTATGCCCCTCTGCTAATGGAACTCAGGGTGCTGAGAAGCCAGCTGGAGAGGATCTTCAAGAACAGCTCTCTATTTGAATATTTTATAAATCCCCAAAGTACCTAATATTATCTTCATTATCATCAAAAGCACATAATAATTACCTATTTGCAGAAGCTGTTCTGGGCCACCCACTGTCCTTGCCTTAGAAGGCACTTGCAGACTGAAACAGGATCTCCCAGGTAGCCTTAGAAAGGTCACCTAGAGAGCAAGTAAAGAGTAGCCTGATGCTAATTTAGTCTCTTTATTGCAGCCAAACTGAGTGACACCAGACCCAGAATCCTTTCTCTGATCCCCAAGGCAGTCTTTCATCTCAGCCTATACAAAGATCATTGAAACACCTTCACAAAGGGAGTCAGACAATCATGAGTTTTGGGAAGGGGAACATTGGATTGGGAGGGTGGTGAGTATTAAAGGAAAAAGACAACTCTATTTCTCAAAGAGCTGGTAGTACAGAAATCCATAAATTTAAATCTCCAGATCTCTTGGGCAAAGTCTCAGGATCCTTAACTGACTGAACTTCCTTCATTCATTCTTTTTCTTTACCTACTTTTCTTTCCCTCTTTCTTTCTTCCTCCTTCTTTTTTTGTCAAAAGTTGATAAAAGTTAAAAAGTTGCTGACTAAACCATTAACATCTTGAATATGGGGAAATGATAAGATCCCCAGTATCCACTTCTTCATTCCCGTGTCTACATCCTCCATCCCCTAATCCCAATGTCTAGGGATGGTAATAATCCTAATTGTAGCCCCAGAACACCCCAGCACTTCTCAGACACATCCACATAAATTTTTTCATGGCCTTAAGTGTTATCCTGCTATTGCATCCCCTAGAAAGTCCAAAAGCTGTTGTTGTTGTTGTTGTTGTTGTTGTTGTTCCCTCTCCTAGAAAGGGAAAGGAATTTTAAAATACCAGGACATCAGAAAACCTGTCCCAGGTTTTCAGCTCACTAGCTTTGTGACTCCCACAAAATCACTTCACCCATTTCAATGCCATAAAAATATAGGTGATATGTGTTTATCTCTGAAAGTCCTCTGGGCTAGCAACCTGTGATTCAAGGATCCTAGGGAACCTGCCCCAGCCCAGGTGTCTGGAACAAAATTGCTACACACAAGCACACATACACACACACGTGCTTTCTTTTCTTTACTGCCCTTGTCCTTTTACCTGGGTTATAATAATAGCTTTCTTATAGCTCTAAATTTGAGGACAGTTCTGTTTCATTCTTTCTGCAGGTAGAGGGGCATATGTAATACACAAATAGGGGTGATATCCACTGGACACGGGTAAAAGTCCTGACTTGGCCTGAGACAAGCCATTCTTCTTTGACCTTCAGGGTGGGGACACTTGGTGACCTAGGTCCCTCTGTCTGAGCTGGTTTAGGTATAGTCTTGTCAGCATGAGGGGGAGGGAGGAGACAACCTGGGAGCTGGTGAGTCACCTATTTCTCAGCTAAGGACTTGCAATTCTGGCTGCTACTGCTGGGAAAGTCCTATCTAAGGGTGGGTTGGGTCTTATCCCTGCCCACCTGCCAGATCTGCCCCAACTTCCAGACACACATTTGTTAGGATTAAAATTCGGCCCTGACATTCTTCCATGAAGTAATGATAGATTCTATGACTAGGGCATGCAATATAAAAGATGAGCCTGGAAAATTTTGTATACAGAAAATAAGGAAGTGCTAGTCAGGCTTGGTAGCATGGTGCACGCCTGTAATCCCAGCAACTCAGGAGGCAAGAGAATCACAAGTTCAAAACCAGCAGGCAACTGAGCTAGACCCTATCTTAAAAAATAAAAAAAGGACTGGGAACTTAGCTCAGTGATAAAGCATCCCTGGGTTCAATCCCCAGAATCAAAAAAACAAAACAAAACTTCAGCATATTTCACTCTCCCATTCCCATCAAAAAAAAAAAAAAAAGGTGAAGGTGGCCACCAATTCCATTTCAAAGCTTCTCTGAGCCTGTAGAGTAGACAGCAGGAGCAAAGCTCACCCTCTTGAGCTGAAAAAATTTATGGACAATAAGTTATCATTGAAATTAAATGGTGGCAGACATGTCCAAGGAATATTGTGGGGATTTGACCCCTTTATGAATCTTGTGATAGACGAATGTGTGGAGATGGCAACCAGTGGTCAACAGAACAATATTGGAATGGTGGTAATATAAGGAAGTAGTATCATCATGTTAGAAGCCTTGGAATGAGTATAAATAATGACTATTCAGCAGAGAAATCCATGTCCCCTTTCCAGAGGGCCTGTTTAACTATGACATAAAAATCGGGTCATGCACGGACACAAACCCAAATAAATACAATTTTCTAATACTAGACAAAGGTGCCAAAAATATGCAATGGAGAAAAGATAGCCTCTTCAACAAATGGTGCTGGGAAAACTGGAAATCCATATGCAACAGAATGAAACTAAACCCCTATCTCTCACCCTGCCCAAAACTCAACTCACAATGGATCAAGGACCTTGAAATCAGACCAGAGACCCTGCATCTTATAGAAGAAAAAGTAGGTCCAAATCTTCAACTTGTTGGCTTAGGATCAGACTTCCTTAACAGGACTCCCATAGCACAAAAAATAAAAGCAAGAATCAATAACTGGGATAGATTCAAACTAAATAGCTTTCTCTCAGCAAAGGAAACTATCAGCAATGCGAAGAGAGAGCCTACAGAGTGGGAGAATATCTTTGCCAATCATACTTCAGATAGAGCACTGATTTCCAGAATATATAAAGAATTCAAAAAACTCTATACGAAGAATACAAATAACCCAATCAACAAATGGGCTAAGGATATTAACAGACACTTCACAGAAGAAGATCTACAAGCAATCAACAAACATATGAAAAAGTGTTCACCATCTTTAGTAATAAGAGAAATGCAAGTCAAAACTACACTAAGATTCCATCTCACCCCAATTAGAATGGCGATTATCAAGAATACAAGCAACAATAGGTGTTGGAGAGGATGTGGGGAAAAAGGTACATTCATGCATTGCTGGTGGGGCTGCAAATTAGTGCAGCCACTCTGGAAAGCAGTGTGGAGATTCCTTAGAAAACTTGGAATGGACCTACCATTTGACCCAGCTATCCCACTCCTCGGCCTATACCCAAAGGACTTAAAATCAGCATACTACAGAGATACAGCCACATCAATGTTCATAGCTGCTCAATTCACAATAGCCAGACTATGGAACCAACCTAGATGTCCTTCAATTGATGAATGGATAAAGAAACTGTGGTATATATATATACAATGGAATATTACTCAGCTATAAAGAATAATAAAATTATGGCATTTGCAGGCAAATGGATGAAATTGGAGAATATCATGTTAAGTGAGATAAGCCAATCTCAAAAATCCAAAAGACGAATGATCTCACTGGTAAGCGGATGATGACACGTAATGGGGGGTGGGAGGGGGGCAAGAATGGAGGAAGGAGGGACTGTATAGAGGGAAAAGAGAGGTGGGAGGGGTGGGGGGGGAAATAACGGAATGAATCAAACATCATTACTCTATGTAAATGTATGAATATGCAAATGGTATGCTGTTACTCCATGTACAAACAGAAACAACATGTATCCTATTTGTTTACAATAAAAATAAATTTTTAAAAAATCGGGTCATGTACATTTTCATATTAAACTTTTTGTTAAATAAACTTTTTAATAACAAAAAAGTTTAAAAAATAAAAAAGAAGATGGTGCTAAAATGAAAATAATAGATGTTGGTACTTCATATGGACACAGCAACTAACTGAAAGAACTGCCAATGGCCAAAAGTGGAACAATTTGGCAAAATAATGTCAGATGATAACCCAAAGTATAAAATGAATGTCCATAAGTCCATACTAAGATCAATAATTGAATACATAAATATGGGGATTAACATAAATATCCTATGCAGAAGAATTCTAAATAATGTATGTCAATACTCTGCCCTCAAGGAGACAGAATATAAACACTTGACTTTTTTTTTTTTTTTTTTGGTACTGGATTGAACTCAGGGACGATTTATCACTGGGTCACATCTTCAGCCCTTTTTACTTTTTATTTTGAGACAGGGTCTCAATAAATTGTGTAGGACCCCACTAAATTGCTTAGGGCACTGCTAAGTTGCTGAGACTGGCCTCAAACTTGCAATCCTCGTGCCTCAGCCTCCCAAGTCTCTGGGATTACAGGCATGCACCACCATGCCCAAATGACTTTCCACCCCCCCCTTATTAAAAAATGTATTTATTTATTTCTTAAACTCTCACTCTTTAAGTGGGCTGCATCCATTGCCTTCCTTCCAAAGAATACAGTATGGAAAACTGGGCAGAGTGGAATAACTTTATAGCAGAGGATCCTGACAAACACTCAGTTGGCCAGGTTGTCAAGATTAAGATCAACAGTGATAAGTCCAGTGAATCTTATGTACCTTCCATATGGTATGATGAGAATGTAGTATGATATGCTGGGTGGGATTCTGGAAGAGAAAGAGGAAAATCAGTAAAAATCCAGAAGATTTGAAAAAAAAAAAAATCAGAACTTTAGTTAGAAATAGAGGCCAAGCACAGTGGTGCACATCTATAATTCCCACTACTTGGAAGGCTGAGCAGGAGACTCTCAAGTTCAAGACCAGCCTGGATAATTTATAGAGAGACCCTATAAAAAAAGGGTTGGGGATGTATCCCAGTTTCACACATACTAAAAATGTACCAATGATGGCTCATTAATTTTGACTAGTGTGCCATACTGATGTCAGATGATCATACTGAGGGAACCTGGGTGTGAAGTATATGAAAACAACTTGTATTGACGTCTCAATTTTTCTGTTACTGTAAACTGTTCTAAAGTAAAGTTTATTATTAAACAAACAAAACAAACAAACAAAAAAACTAAACCATAGCCATGATATTGAATCATGGCAATAGTTACATCTTGCTTCCAGAATGTTCAACACAATTGTATGGGACTTTAGACTTGTAAAAGTGCTGTAATTAGCCCTGTCTGATAAGAATCCAAGTGAGACAGCTGAGGGGGAGAGATTGGGGTGAGGGGATGTGACAGTTGTATATATGCTCTTGCCCATTATATTGAGTATAGTGAGGCCCAGAGGGTAGGCCTCAGAACTGGGACCTGCCGGATGTGATGGCACATGCCTGAGATCCCAGCAGCTTGGGAGGCTGAGGCAGGAGGATTGTAGGTTCAAAGCCAGCCTCAGCAACTGAATGAGACTGTAAGCAACCTAGTGAGACCCTGTCTCAAAATAAAAAATAAAAAGGACTGGGGATGTGGTTTGGTGGTCAAGTGCCCCTGGGTTTAATCCCTGGTACCAAATAATAATAATAACAACAACAACAACAACTAGGGGACCCATCGCAGGATCAAAGAAACTAGTTAAGTGACCAGCAGTTCTAGAACCAGTTAGCCACAGGTACACCCCCAAGTTATAGGCATTTTTGTTTATCTCTAATTTAAGTTTACTTAAAAATATTTGGATATCTATAGCAAAATCACAACTCAACCAGAATAAACCAAAAGAAACCTAATCCTCTGTGTTACCTATGACTTTCCTGTTGCCATAAAAGGGATTAACAAAAGAACACCCATTTTGAGAAAGTGTTTATTCCAAAAATTCATTCAGAGAGTTTAGAGGTTAGTGAAATACACTTTCCATAGTCTTTTTCTAATTCTTCTGCACACTCAAAGATCTCCTAATCAGGTCTGCTATTGAGAATGAACTGGGAGACTCAGATAGGCAGGTCAGAAATAAATAAATGCAAGAAAAGTAATTTTATATTTAACACTTATTTACCAACACTCTGAGGAGGAGGATGATATAATCATTAGACTGCATATTATCTGAGCTTTCCAGTTAAAGGGGTCACCAGGAGTTTTTCTCTACTCAGTATGGAAGGAGTTTGTGGCAAATTTCATTGACTCATGGTACTTCTGACCAGCCCTCTAGCCTCCAAGTCCCCACATTCTCCATGTCGCCCTTGGGCTCTCTCTCAGCTCCTGAGTTTCTACCATGCCCATCCTGCCCCCCGCCCCTCAGCCTTAGCCTCTATTCCTCCCTTCATTTCTTGCCATGCCCTCTCCATCCACCTGATCCCAACAACTACTGCAGCCCCTTGAATGTTTCTTTCTTGCCCAACCTTAATCTCAAGTCCTGGCCAGTATTATTGAAATGCCTGCAAGAGTTGCCACCTAAAATGTTCACCTAAAAAGATACCCTCTCCTCTAATTAAGTTCCTATCTTCCTTTTTAAAAAAAATTGGGGGGGTGATATACATATATACATATATATAATTATATATATATATATAATTTTGTGCTGGGAACTGAACTCAGGACACTTAACCACTGAGCCACACCCCCAGCCCTTCTTATTTTTTATTTCGAGACAGGGTCTCACTAAGTTGCCTAGGGTCTCGCTAACTTGCTGAAGCTGGCCTTGAACTTGTAATCCTCCTGCTTCAGTCTCCTGAACTGCTGGGGTTACTGGCATGTGCCACTGTGCCTGGCATTTTTGTTGTTGTTGTTTTGTTTTTGAGATCGTCTCGCTAAGTTTCTGAGATGGCCTCAAACTTGTAATCCTCCTGCCTGAGTCTCCCAAGTCTCTGGGATTTCAGGCATGGGCCACTGCACCCAGCTCCATTTCACTATTTTTGAGGTCATTCCATGTTTCCTGTGTGACTATCTCATACTTCTATTAGACTGAAAGCGGCTGGGGATATGGCTCAGCTGGCTGGTGATACGGCTCAGTTGGTAGAGTGCCTGCCTTGCAA
This sequence comes from Sciurus carolinensis, assembly GCF_902686445.1. Taxonomy (NCBI): domain Eukaryota; kingdom Metazoa; phylum Chordata; class Mammalia; order Rodentia; family Sciuridae; genus Sciurus; species Sciurus carolinensis. Next base: position 111,539,758 of record NC_062214.1, on the reverse strand, counting down.
GCACAAGGCCCTGGGTTCAACCCCCAGTACCAAAAAACAAACAAACAAACAAACAAAAAAACACAAACTAAGCTAGACTGAAAGCAACAGAAGGCAGGGAAGGTCTTGAGATCTCATTCCCCAGCCTAGCTGAATCCCAGGTGGTAGGAGCTTACTATTTGTGGAATGAATGAATAAAAGAATGGTGAGGCATAGTTTGCCAAATGGCAAGACTGGTGGGCAGCCTTGCCTTTCCTGATACCACAAGCATGTGTCCAAATGACCAATCCCTGGGCCTCATCAAATCACCAAATTGTTCATTGCTTCTCTCTGAAGATTGGCTACACTGGCCCAATGAAACCTCTTGAATCAAAGCCATGGCCTGTTACCTCTGGGATCCATTCAAGGCTTTGGGGTTAATCCTAAAACATGCATTATTTTTTTTTTTTTAATTGTTTTAGTTGTTGATGAACCTGCGTTTTATTCATTTATTTATATGTGGTGCTAAGAATCAGTGGCTCTAAGACTGAGCCACAACCTCAGCCCAAAACATGCATTCTTGTTTGAGAATGATGATAACTATGCTGAATATCAGCAACTTTATAAAAAGAGGACCCAATAAATAAGCATTGAATTAGTCATATCACTCCATGGCATTGCTTATATAAATTCATATTTTGCATAATTGAAATCAGGGATGTTTAAATTGTTACCAAGCAGTGTGACCACAGAAAAGATGCTAGTCCTTGTGTTGGACCAGATGTCTAGCTCTCTGTTGTGTCTGACATTAACCCTTTAATGCATGGATCCTGAGGGGGAGTGATGGAGAAGGGACCCACTCAGGGAAATAGTTATGCTCAAACAATAGGGAAATATTTCAGTATTTTAACAAATGGTGTGGCCACATTCATAAGTCTGGTCAGATTACAAATGGGTGTGAACCAAAGCAAATGATGAAGGTGTGGAAACAGCCAGAAACCACAGCAGGAATCAAGCTGAGAGGAAAGAGAGTGTGGTCCATTTCAGTGCTAAATGCAGCTCAGGGAGGCTGAGAAAGGAGCTGGAGGGAAATGTAGAAGTCAAATCCAAAAGGTCACACGCAACTTCTCTTTTCCTTTGGTGTATTTCACTGGAGGACCACAAGGGTGACCAAGACCAGAGGTGCTAAGACCAGGATGGCCAGTCACCCTTTTACCCCTGTTAGTACTCCCCGCCTGTTCTCTAGAAGGATGGCAAAACTGAAACTAGAAACAGAACAGGGGTTTCCAAACCAACATGAAATCAGCTTTCATTATTTTTTCTAAAAATACTGATATGAAGGGTATTAGGTTTTGTTAACTTTTAAATTTGTATAAAGCTATTATTTCTAAATTGAACTCCTTTCCCCTCTTTTATCACAAATTTCAACTCTGTCAACAAGACGCATAGTGCTTGATAGTCACATGCCTGGGCTCTGTGCTAAAGGATCTAGATTGGTATCCAGGTTGTGCCACCTACCAGCAGCTGTCTTCTCCAGGCCTCAGTCTCCTTGTCTGCAAAATGGGAGTAAAATAATATCTACTGCTGGGTGTGGTGGCACATGCCTGTAATGCCAGCAACTCGGGAGGCTAAGGCAGGAGGATCACAAGTTCAAAGTCAGCCTCAGCAATTTAGGAAGGACCTAAGTAACTTGGCCAGACCTATCTCAAAATAAAAAAAAATTAAAAGGACTCAGTAGTTAGGTGTCCCTGGATTCACTCCCCAGTACCAAATAAATAAATTAATTTAATTAAATAGTATCTACCTCATAGCATGGTGGAGATGAAATGGTTCCTGGGGAGGGCTTAGAGAGCATTCATAGAGTGCTCTGCCATGGTACACTCTTATACCCTCTTCCCCTGAGTCAGGGCAAGTTTTCTCAGGTGAAATGAAGATCCTGCCTAAGAATGAACAAAAAAATTTTTCAGGTAAAGCGAGTTTCAGAATTCTGTCTTCTGTGACCTAGACAGGGCACACAAAAAGAAAGTAGCTTTGATTCAAGTCATCATTATAATATGGTAGTATTGTGATTACCTATTTTGTAAATTTCTATTGTCCCCTCTCCTTCTCCTTCTCCTATTATTGTGTTTGTTTTACAGATGAGTAAACTGAGCCTCTGTAGAGGTTAAGTGATTTTTCTGAGGCCTCATAGCTTAGAGAGAGAAGGGCTGGCCCATCATTCCAACACCAGCCTCTCAGTCTCCCCATAAGAATTAGGACAATAAAGCCTGTCATCCATTATTTTATTATCTTTTGCCTTATATACAAAGTGCTCTACCACTGAGTTACATCCCAGTCACAGAAAACTTTTAAAAGTTTGTGTTGTAATCAATTTTGTGGGGGGTGGGGGGGACTGGGGATTGAACTCAGGGTACTTGACCACTGAGCCACATCCCCAGCCCTATTTTGTATTTTATTTAGAGACAGGGTCTCACTTAGTTGCTTAGTACCTCACTTTTGCTGAGACTGGCTTTGAACTCAAGATCCTACCTCAGCCTCCCAAGCCACTGGGATTACAGGTGTGTGCCACCATGCCCAGCTGTAATCAATTTGTTTGATATATCATTTATCTACAATAAGATGCACCCACTTTAAGTTCATAACTCATTGAGGATTCCCCCCTCTCTCTTTTGTGGAACTAGAGATTGAACCCAGGGGCACTGAGCTATATCTTCAACCTGTTTTATTTTTTCTTTTGAGGTAATGTTTCAATAAGTTGCCCAGGTTGCCCTCAAACTTGCAATCTTCTTGCTTCAGCCTCCAGAGTAACTGAGATATAAGTATGTATCACAATGTCTGGCCATAATTCAACTTATAATTCCACCTATGGAATCACTACCACCACAATCGAGTTGTAAAACATCTCCATCTTCCCTTAGAAGTTCCATCTTGCTCCTTTCTAGACAATTTCTCACTGCCACACTAGATGCCAGGTGAATAGTGACCAGCTTTCTGCCATTATAGCTTACATATTTTCCTGGAGTTTTGGTTTGGTTTTGTTTGGTTTGGTGCTGGGGATTGAACCCAGGGGAGCTTACCACTGAGCTACATCCCCAATTTTTCTCCTCCTCCTCATCCTCCTTCTCCTTCTCCTCTTCCTCCTTCTTATTTTGAGACAGGGTCTCACGAAGTTCCTTAAGATCTAAGTTGCTGAGTTTAGCCTGGAACTTGCAATCTTCCTGCCTCAGCCTCCTGAGCTGCTGGGATTATAGGTGAGTACCACTTCGCCCCACTCATTTTGCTATTTTAGAATTTCAAATAAATAGAATCACACTCTACATAGTCTCTTGTGTCTGGCTTCTTTGGCTCAGTATGTTTTTGTTTCTTTTGTGATACTAGGGATTGAACTTGGGGTTAGTGTATATGTTCTACCACCCCTAGCCCCAATTTTATTTCACTTTTAGATAGGGTCTTACTATGTTGTCCAGGCTAGACTTGAACTTATGATCCTCCTGCCTTAGCCTCCTTAGTAACTGAGATTCCAGGCATGCAACACCATGCCCAGATTCCTCAATATGTTTCTGAGATTTGCTCATACTACTATAAGAGTAGTGTGTTCTTTCTTATTGCTGAGTAGTATTCTATTGTATAATTATGCCTCAATTGTTCATTCTATCGTTGATAGACATCTGTTTTCAGTTGGGACTACTATAAACATTCATATGCAAATCTTCGTGTGGACCAGGCAAGGTGGGGGTACACCAGTACCTCCAGCTACCAGGAATGCTGAGGCAGCAGGATCACAAGTTCAAGGCCAGCCTAGGCCACCTAAGTGAGACCCTGTTCTAAAATTTAAAAATAAATGAAAAGCTCTGGGGATGTAACTCAGTAGTAGAAAACCGTGTGTTCAATCCCCAGGATTGCAAAATTAAAAAAAAATCTTGTGTGGATGTATGTTTTCATTTTTCTTGGATAAATACTCAGATGTGAAATTGCTGGGTCATAAAGTAAATATGTGTGTTAAAGGGCTGGGGAGATAGCTCAGTTGGTAGAATGCTTGCCTTGTAAGTGCAAGGCCCTGGGTTCAATCCCCAACACATGAAGAAAAAAATATGTGTGTTAAGTGACTGTTAATGGCTGTACTGTTTTATCTTCCCACCAGCAATATATGAAAGTTGTATTTTCTACACAACTCAATGTTGTTAGTCTTTTAAAACAGTTTGGATTTTGTTGTTGTGTCATTTATCACACAAAAAAATATCATTTTTTAAAGTTTGAAAACAATTTTTGCAGAAGGCCACATGGTTGAATATATATGCACATTTAATTCATACACACACATGTAGCGCAGTGTGTGTACTGCACATTAATGTGTCAAACCACGAGTTCAGTCAGCAGGCACTTCCCAAGTGTCAGGTCTTATGATCTAAAAGGTTGTTAGGTGTGTGGGCAGGATGAGGAGTGGCTGTTGGATTTTATTAGGTTTCACATTAATCAGAGAAGATTCCCTGGCTTGGGTGAGTTTCCCTTTTCAGGGGGTTGGGGACCCAGGGGTGCAACCTTTTTTATTTTTTGAGACAGGGTCTTAGGACCTCATTAAGTTGCTGAGGCTGGTCTCAAATTTATGATCCTCCTGTCTTAGCTTCCTGAGCTGCTAGGATTATGGGTGTACACTACCATGTTCAACATGATGCATCTTTTTTTTTGGCAGCAGGGATTGAATGCAGTGATGCTTAACTACTGAGCCACAACCCAAGCTGTGTTGTTTTTTTTATTTTATTTTATTTTTTTAATTGTGATGGACACAATGCCTGTATTTATTTATTTATTATTTTTATGTGGCATTGAGGATTGAACCTAGGGCTTCACACATGTGAGGCAAGCCCTCTACCACTGAGCTGAAACTCCAGTCCTCCTCAGATGTTTGTATTTATTTATTTATTTATTTATTTATTTATTTATTTATTTTGAGTAAGGGTCTCACTAAGTTACTTAGGGCCTCAATAAATTGCTGAGGCTGGCTTTGAACTCTCAATCCTTCTGCCTCAGCCAGGGGTTACAGGTATTCGTCAGTGAACATGGCTCGTGAGGCATTTTTTGAAATGTCTCCTAGAATAAGATATGAAAATGGAGCTCATTTCTGAGACAATGCCTTGAAATCATTATTTCTGGGCACTGTCCCCAAATGTCTAAATGCACTGTGACAAATTATTTGACTTTTAGAGAATCACAGAATGTTAGAGATGCTCTAGTTCTACCCTCACGGTTTACAGTTGAGGAAGGGAGAGGGGAGCTCCGAGGGGGTAGAGTACTTGCCAGCGCTGGCTGAGTTGGATTCTGAATCTGAGAAGAGGGACCTTGAGGGTTTGGCCAAAGAGGTCATGGAAAACAACATGAGGGGATGGGGTAGGAAGAGCAAAAGTCAGGGGGCTCCAGGCACAAGTAGTGCTGACACAAAGCATTGACCCCACTAAAGCACTTGTCTTATTCTGTTTTCTGTCACTGTAACTGAAAATCACAGACTGGGTAATTTATAAATACTAAAATGTATCTAGTTTATGGTTCTGGAGAATGAGAAGTCTAAGGTGAGGGTTTTTGTACTGGTGTGAATACTCTGTAGGGTTCTGAGGAAGTACATCATGACAGGAGTATATACATGAGACATTAATGCTAGGCCCATTCTTGAGATAATCCATTAATACATGAATGGATTAATCAATTCATAAGAGCAGAAACCTCATGACCTAAAAGATCTTCCCTGGTTCAATCTCTAATTTTTTCTTTTCTTTTCTTTTTTCTTTCCTTTTCTTTTTGATACTATGGATTAAACCCAGGGGCCCTTAACCACTGAACCACATTCCCAGCCCTATTTATTTATTTATTTATTTACTTACTTACTTATTTATTGGAGGTGCTAGGGATTGAACCCAGGGCCTTGTGCTTGTGAGGCCCTTTTTATTTTTTATTTTGAGTCAGGGTCTTGCTAAGTTGCTTTAGGGCCTCACTAAATTGCTGAGACTGGCCTTGAACTTGTGATTCCTCTGCATCAGTCTCCTGAGCTGCTGGAATTACAGGTGTGCACCACTACACCCAGCGTGTCCCACTTCTTAATACCACACATTCAGTATTAAATTTCAACATGAGTTTTGGTAGAGGCATTCAAACCATAGCACTTCCATACTCCCCTAAAGAAGTTTATAAAACTATACTGACAACTCAAACTTTTCATTTCAAGACTAAATAGTTCCAACACACCATTTCTAGTATACTGTGAATATTGACTTTATTTTATTATTTTTTGGTTCTGGGGATTGAACCCAGGGCCTTGCATACATTCTACCATTGAGTTATATCCACAGTCCTAAATACAGAAATTTAAATAAGACCATTACCTCACTTTTTAAATATGTATGACTTGGAAACTAAATTCAAATACCAAAGCAATTTGATATTCTCCATTGTCCACTTTAAAAAATACATGAATAAATTCTTCTTTAACAGTTGGAATTTTATATTAGTCATTTTCTCTTTCAATGCTTCCAATATTACTCTAATATATGTTATGTTTGAGTGTTTTTATTGATAACATATTTATTTGTAATGAGTATACACTTTTTAAAGATCATACAGTGATATTATATTTCTTGTTACTGTTAGACTTTAGACAGCCGGGCATAGTGGCACATGCCTGTAATCCCAGTTCTCTGGGAGGCTGAGGGAGGAGGATCACAAATTTGGGGGTGTAGCTCAGTGTACAGCAGTTGCCTAATGTGTCCAAGGCCTTAGGTTTAATCCCCACCAACACACACACACACACACACAGAAGTCTAAACACTGTTTTCTTCTGAATTAAGTTATAATAATTTTATTAATATTCAACTGACAAAAGCATAAATATACATTTTGGTAAAAATTATCAGATATAAGTAAAATTGCAGTTGAGATACATCTGTTGATGAGACTCAGGGTTTTTGTTTAGTTTTGTTTTTGCAGTGCTGGAAATCAAACCTGGGGCATTGTGCATGCTAGGACGGCCCTCTACTACTGAACTACATCCCCAGCCCTTGTTTTGTTTTAAATTAGTTCATGTATTTGTGAGTAGAATACCGAAACCAGCATCATCGATTACATGTATATTTATAAAATTTATATATACATACATATGTATATATGTGTATGTGTATATGTGTGCATATATAAAATACTTTATACATATATAACACTTATATATGTATGATATAATATTTATATATGCATATTTTATACACACACATATACATTTATATATGTATAAAATATTTTATATATACATATGTGTGTGTGTGTGTGTGTGTGTGTGTGTGTGTGTGTTTGAACTGAGAATTGAACCAAATGCCATTCTACCACTAAGCTATACCCGCAGCCATTTAGTTTTTTATTTTGAGACAGAGCCTCATGTATGACAGGCAAAAGTGCTCTACCACTGGGATACACTCCCACGCATTTTTTATTTTATTTTTTTGGGACTGGATCTCACTAAGTTGCCCGGCTGGTTTCAAATTTGCCATCCTCCTGTCTCAGCCTTCCAAGTTGCAGGGGTTATGGGCTGTGCTGCCACACCTTTCTTAATTTTGTTTTGTGTAAAAATCTCATTCACATAAATCATTGATTGGAATGGAAGGAGTTTGGTATAAAGCTATTACACTATTATTTGATCTCTTTCCATGTTATATGCCTAAAACAATAGTGATTTTTTTCCCAGACAGCTAAAATCAGATTAGACTCTCAAATTTTATTCAAATTAAAGAACTGGAAGCCATTTGATGTACAAAGCACTTGTTACCTGGTCATTGGTCTTATGTGGGGAACACCACCAGTAATTCAAGTGGGCTCTTCATGGGATTCCCTGGAGATTTTTACACTCCCTTGTTTCCCCAAGAAGTGCACCACAGGGTTGGGGTTTGGTGAGGTTTCACCACCGTGCTGGGTGAGTGGTGAGCTTTTGTTTTGTAACATAGGAGCAAGAGGTAGACAGGGGACCTGCCATTTACTTCGGGGTATCTTCTGCTACTGGGCACCTTTAGGCAAGAGGCCAAGGAAGCTGAGGCTCTAGAAGCTGATCCCCTTAAAATTATTTTGTGCCATGTACCCCTTGAGAAATCCTTTCATATCCTTAAGGATGTGAGAACCCCTGTTTGAGGACCCCTGATACTCTTTTTTTTTTTTGGTGCTGGGGATCAAACCCAGGGCCTGTGCTTACAAGGCAAGCACTCTACCGACTAAGCTATCTTCCAGCCCCAGAGGATACTCTTGTTTCCCATCTAGACAAGTGGGGCCACTGGGCCTACAGTCTTGGACAGGGGTGGGGAAGAGTTCAGGCTGGGTAGAGACATGTCCAGATAAAGGGATGACAGTAATGGAAAAGGGATGCTTTTGAGAATTGGGACCATTTAGGTAGATTTAGAAACATCTGGAAAGAAACTAAACAGGAGGGGAAAAGAAAGATGTTCCGAGTGGGTCAAGGGCCTCGTTCCTTCAGCATATTTCAACCAGAGCCAGCGATGTGCCAGGCCCTGTACCAGGAGGTGATGAGCTAGAGACACTCATCCCTGTCTGTCAAGGAGGAGAGAGACAGAGAGACGTCTTGCAAGAGGAGGAGAATCAGAGACGGCAAGCATTCCAGAGGGCGCAAAACCCCAAGATCAAATGCTAAAATGTCAAGAGGGGTGTGGTGCATTCTAAGAACAGATTTAGATCAGCACGTCCCAGGCACTGAGTGATAAGTACAAGTGGAGTTTAACTGGGATGAGGCGAAGGACTGTTGGGTCTTAAGTATTTTGGCTATATTGTTTAATTGCACACTTATATTATGATGGTTAAAATAAAAATTTAAAAATAAACCCTACTCAGGTATGGTGCCACATTCCTATAATCCCAGATGCTCCAGAGGTGAGGCAGGGTAATCACAAGTTTGAGGCCAGCCTGACAATTTAGCAGGACAGTGTTCCAAAAAAAAATAAATAAAATTAAAAAATGGCTGGATATATAGCTCAGTGGTAGAACACTTACCTGGCAATTATGCGACCCTGGGCACACACATTAAAAAAGTCCTGCAGGGTGCGGTGGTCCAGGGCTGTACTCTCAGTGGCTTGGGAGGCTGAGAGAGGAGGATAGACGAGTTTAAAGCCAGTCTCCACAACTTAGCAAGGGCCTCAGCAACTCAATGAGAGGCTGTCTCTAAATAAAATATAAAACTGGGCTAGGGATGTTGCTCAGTGGTTAAGTGCCCCTGGGTTCAATCCCTGGAACAAAAAAAAAAAGAAAAAAAAAGAAAGAAAGAAAGAAAGAAAGAAAGAAAGAAAGAAAGAAAGAAAGAAAGAAAAGAAAAATCCTAAACCTTCCATGCAGAATTTCAAAGGATTTATATAAATATTTCACACTCAAGGAAGCAAAACCCCTTACTCCTTAAGTGCAGAGTGAGTCATGATTTCCTTCCAAAGAGAACAGCATGGAAAGTAGGGAGAAGTTCACAGTGGAAATACCTGAAGAACACTATCTTGGTCAGGTGATCAGAGACAATATCAACAGTGATAAGTCATGTTGCTAAAATGTACCCTTGATATGAAATGATGATAATGGTACTTTTCCTCCCCCACAGTCATAAATAACCCAAGTCAAAACATGGGGGAAAAAAAGTGAAATTTCAATAGAGAGTATCCTATAAAACACACACTCAATCAAGATCATTGAAGGCCTGGGTTTGAGTCTCAGCACTGGAAAAAAGAAATCATCAAGGTCATCAAAAACAAGGAAAATCTGTCAAGCACAGTGGTGTACACGTGAAATTCTGGTTACTGGGCTGGCTGATGGAGAAGGATCACAAGTTCAAGGCCACCCTGGGCTACTTAGACCCTGTCTCAAATTAAAAAAAAAAAAAAAGTAAAAGTGCTTGGGATATAGCTCAATGGCAGTGCCTTGTATGTGTGAGACTCTGGGTTCCATCCCAGTACTAAAAAACAAAACATAAAAAAACAAAAACAAGGAAAATCTGAAAAACTGCCACAGTCAAGAGGAGCTTAAGCAAATATGACATGTAAATATAAGGTGGTATCCTGGATGGGATTCTGAATCAGAAAAGAGACACTGGATAAAAATTAAGGAAATCTGAATAAAGTATAAATTTATAATAATTGATACTTTATAATATATATTATATTATTATTATAATAATTTATAATAATTGATGTTATAATAATAACATCTATATTAGCTTATTAATTTTAACATAGGCAACATACTAATGTAAAATATCACAAGAGAAACTGTATGTGAGGTATATGGGAACTCTACTATTTTTTTCAATTTTTCTGTTAATCTAAAACCATTTTTAAAAATCTGTCTGCGAGTATAGTCATAGTTCAGTAGTAGAGCACTTGCCTACTGTGTCTGAGACCCTGGATTTAATTCCTAGCACAAGCAAGCAAAGGGGGAGGGAGAGAGGGGGAGGAGGGAAAGAGGGAAGGAAGGAAATTTAATCTTAAATTAAATCAATTATATCATTCCTTTTGGTCTGGGTCTGAATTTGGTCAACAGTTACAACTCATAGTTAACTTGCATTAAGCATTTTCTTTTTTCTTTCTTTCTTTTTTTTTAAGTACTGGAAATTGAGCCCAGAGACACTCTACTACTGAGCCCTTTTATTATTTATCTTGAGATGGGGTCTCCCTAAGTTTTCAAGGCTGGCCTTGAATTTGGCATCCTCCTGCCTCAGCCTCTGGAGTCTCTGTGATTGCAGGCTAGTGCACTCACAGTGCTACTAATGGATTTATTCATTTAACAAATGTAGAAATGAGGCAGGAGAGGGTTCATTCAAGCAACTATTTAACAGTAAATACTGACTAGCAGGGCAGAAGGCTGAGGCAGAAGGCTGAGGCAGGAGGATCACGAGTTCAAAGCCAGCCTCAGTAAAAGCAAGGTGCAAAGCAACTCAGTGAAACCCTGTCTCTAAATAAAATACAAAATAGGGCTGGGGATGTGGCTTAGCGGTCAAGTGTCCCTGAGTTCAATCCCTAGTACCCTAAATAAATAAATGAATAAATTCTGACTAGTAAGTTGGTGACTGCCTTGGAAGAGTTTACCCTGCAGGTGTCATGGGCAACTGTTCAGGCTGAGATCAGTCATATAACCTCCACCCAACTTCACATAGTTCCTCCCTTGACCCAGAAAATGGAGTCAGTGCCACCATCTGCCAGGCCTTCCCAAGAGTTGCCTTGCACTCTTCTTTCACCCTCCACCTCTAACTTGCCAGGGACCCTTCCCAGTCTTTCCAGCCTACTCTTTCCCCTGTTTGGTACCTCACAACTTCTCCTCTGCCTCCACCTCAGATCCCTCCTGAGGTGAGCTCCACCCAAGCCACCACCCATCTTTCTAGAAACCACATCAGATGATTTCATCCCCAAACAAACTTTCTGATGACCCATTTGATAGCTTCCACAACCTGGCCATGACCTACCCTGTTTTACATCCCTGTTCCCTAGCACTCCAACTTAAAAAAATCTATATCTATATCTATTATTTTTTTAGTTGTCAATGGACACAATACCTTTATTTTATTTTTATGTGGTGCTGAGGATCAAACCCAGTGCCTCACACACACTAGGCAAGTGCTCTACCACTGAGCCACAACCCCAGCTCCCAGCAGTCCAGTTTTTAACTCCCAAACATTACCCCCACATTGTTTGCAGGACTTCGCTTTTAGTTTTTAAGGTCTACATAATGCCTTTGGAGATTATATGTGTACTTCAAACTTAGCTCAAATTCAACTGCTGCACATTCTGGATGCCAGGCCCCTCAGATGAGAGCTGTGCCCAGGCCCACACGACCAGCTCAGCCACCAGCTGCAGCCCCGCCAGCTGCAGTGGGCTCACCTGCTGTGGCACCCAGGCAGCCAGGTCTGATGGCCCAGTTGGCGACCACTGCGGCGGGTGTGGCTGTGGGCTCTGCTGTGGGGCACACACTGAGCCATGCCATCACGCGGGGCTTCAGCGGAGGAAGTGCTGCAGAGCCCTCAAAGCCCCATATCACCTACTAGTAGCCATAGGGAACCCAGCCAGCGCAGCAGCAGCAGCAAATTTTGGAGCATGCCCAGAACCAGGGTGATGTTAAGTTCTGTGAGAGTTTCAATGAAGTGCTGAAGCAGTGCAGAATTGCTGATGGATTAGTTTAATGGAGAAGTTCAAATTGAAGAAATGGAAAATTGACTCTGATGATCAAGTTACTTTAGCATAAAAATGTATTCGATAGTGAACGTATGAAATGTAAAACTGCAGTGTAAAGCCTCACCTAATAGCTTCAATGTTTCTGAATGGCAGAAAAAGAGAGTTCTAATTGCATGGAAGTTCAGCGAGTTGGTTCAGAATTTGGGGCCGGTTAAATGTTTGCATGCCCTCCTTAAGCCAGCTGTTCTGATGTTCTTTGAGCTTATTAGAATAAAGTGATTTTCTCTTGGAAAAAAAAATTCCACTGCTTTCATACACAAATTCTTGTCTTGTTGACCCAGCAATCGATCAGCCCTTACCTGTCTTCTGGCAACCACCAAAGTGACTCTGAGGGCTAGAGATCAGTGACCCACATCTCCCGCTGTGAATTCCCTAAGGCACCTCTGTAGCCCCAAGTTCAGAGATGTCTGAGTTTTCCTCCATAATCACTTGTGTTACGTATTAAAACAAAATGCCCATACTTCATAATTGGGCGCCCCCAAGTGGCCAGGATAAAAGTTATAGCAGTTCTGAGGGGTTCAGGGAGGCTCCACAGAGAAGGTGGATTTGAGAAGTACTCAGGATAAAACCACATTTAGAGTTTACTGAGCACATGTTCCAAGTTGGATATTACACTATAGCAATGAGCTTTCACCTAGATCACCTAATTTACTTCTCAAACAGACCTACTGGGTATGTATTCTATCTGTTTCTGTAGAGGAGGCAACTGAGATTAAGAGCATCTGCTGTGTAGTAGCATAGCTACTGAGTGGCTGGACAGGATAAGAAGGCAGATCTCTGGTTCCTATTCCAAAGTACAACCAAAGAATTGAAGGATGAGCATGTGGAGGTGGGCTTCTGTAACCAGCCCACCAAGCAGAATGTACAGAGACTATAGCAAACAAGGTTCACCTAGGACCCACCCCATACAAACCACAGAGTGCGGACATGGGACAGTGACAAGGTGTCTGGAAGTACTCTGTGTCCCTGAGACAACCCTCAAGGTATGCTGGCCTCCAGTTGCTAACCTACTCCATATGCATGGACATTCCCAGGCTCTGTCCAAACCTGAAGGTAAATGGCAGGTGATATGAGGTGGAACCTTATGCATGTGGCAGGGCAACTCCCTACCTGGGACACTTTTCCCAAGGTGGAAACCTCTTGCATAATATCCAGCCTTGACACTTCCCTCCTCCAATCTGGGGCCTCCTTCTGGAAAGTGGTGTCACAACTATAAGTTTGGGCAGGAAAAGCAGGACCCTGGTGCAGCAGGAAGCATCCTAGACAGTTTATCCTCTCAATCTCTCTAGAGCCAGTACACTGCCAGGCCCTGAGAGCCCATGGTGGGAGTGTCACATAAGGTAAAGTACAAACCTACATGCCTTTGACAGTGAAAGGACACTCTTCATTTTTAGGATGGGATTACCTGCAAAAGTGAGGACAGCAGTAACCCTGGCTGAAACCCTTTCATTTTAGCAAGGTAGAGTCCTTGGGTCCCAGAAGGAGACAGACTTCGTCTGGGTCACCTAGGCAGATGAGAGAAACCCAAATGCAGAGGCACTTGAGCCCTCAAACTCTTTTTTTTTTTTTTTTTTTTTTTTTTTTTTTTGGTACCGAGGATTGGACCCAGGTGCGCTTAGCCATTGAGTCATATTCCAACTCCTTTTTAATATTTTATTTAGAAACAGGGTCTTGCTAAGTTGCTTAGGGCCTCACTAATTTGCTGAGGCTGGCTTTGAACTCCCAATCCTCCTACCTCAGTCTCCTGGGTCGCTGGGGATTGCAGGCGTGCACTACCACATCTGGCTCAAGCCCTGAAACTTCTGGGCCTTAAGACTCCCTTCTCTGACTTTGGCTAGTGGTTCTCACCTTTTCCACCATCTCCATTTGTCCCTCATTTCTGCTAGGCTTTGCAGGTATTTGTTCCTTGCTTCCCCATGCTCCCCCAGTCCTGAGGCCACGTCGCTGGCAACGCACCATGAAGTCAGAGATCTTTGTCGATTTTGTTGTCTGTCATGTTTCCAGAGACTGGCACTGAGGGGGTGCTCATTTGTGAAACGAGTGACATTATGCATAAGTCAATCACTTTGCTAATATTTATGATCTATTTATTGGTCCACCACCCCTACCAAGACAAGGTCTAGATAAGTTGCCGCTTAAAAGTGCCAAGGCTGACCTCGAACTTGCTATCCTGCTTCAGTCTCCCAATAACTGATATCACAGGCGAGCGCCACCTTGCCCGGCTCTGCCTGTGCCGTGTGATGGTAGAGAGAAAGAACGATTAGACTAAGGAACTGGAGGTCCTCCAGGGTACCTAGGGCAGAGGGCTGTTCGAGAGGCCGAGCAGATCATCTGAAAAGAAGCCTGGCCTTGAAAGCTGTGAAACCGCTATGCTGGTACTGGACTGCGCGGGGCGTATCAGGAAAAGGGGCTAAGAAAGACGGGACTTCCCCCTAGTGTCGAGATCCGGAACTGCAGCAGGACCTGGAGGGAGGGGCTTGCGCCGGCAGGACACGCTCACTAGCCTGCAGCGCCGGAGCCACCCAGGGCCCACCCGCCCTGGCCGCACCCCTCCCTCGCTGCCCCTGCGGCGCTGGGGATGGAGGCCCGGCGGTAGCCTGCTCTCGCAAACGCGGGGCTCTGAGAACCCGGAAGTTACGCCATAGGCGCGCGCCAGGGGAGCGGGAGTCAGCTGAGCTGCCGGGCGAGGTTGGTTGGGATCTGCTAAGGAGAGCTTGGGATCTCTTGGGGCCTGAGTCGGATGCAAGTTTGCTCCAGATTCAAGGGGAAGGACTCCCCCACCTTCTTCCACTATAAGGCGAGAGGAAGAAGGTCCTCAGGACTTTAAAAAGGAGGCGGCGGTGGCAGGTTCCCAAGATCTGTCAGAGGCTGGGGAGTCGCAGCTTCCAGTCGGGGCGACGGGGATCCCTGGGGGGAGCCCAGTCGTGATCTCCGCGCCCCGGACGAAGGACTCAGGCCAAGCACCATGGCATCCATCCTGGATGAGTACGAGGACTCGCTGTCGCGCTCCGCAGTCTTGCAACCCGGCTGCCCTAACGTGGCAATCCCCCACTCGGGTAAGAAGAGGGGCGCCGATATCCCATTTCGGCACCTTTGGGGGATGAGCGGGGAGAACGGCTCCAAAAGCTTAGGGTCACCTCTGGGACTTGAATTTTGCGGCTCCTGATTTTCCTCAGGCTTTCTTGGCTTCCAGCTGGCGAATGGTGGAAGTTTTAAAGAGCCACAAGAGCAACCGCATGATCTAGGGCCTGCCACCAGGATCCTTTCTAAAGAGGGAACTGGGGCTCAGTTAAGGAAACACTTGCTTACAGGGCCGCAATTGAACTGTTGGGAGAACCAAGAATGGTATCCAGGCTTTTCCTGATACCTGATTTTGTGCTTTCCCACCATACCCCTTGCGGGTAGGGAATAGGTAATGAAATTTGTGGAAGAGGAATGTAGGAAGGATGATTCCTAAAGGGAATTTTGTCACTGATCTGGGAAAAATAGTGATGAAATACTCTCGGCCTTGGCTAGAGCTGGATTTAGGGGAAATTTTTTGTAGAAAGTAGTGCAGAATTGTCAGAGTGCTGGAACCTTTTGAGTAATTGTCTATCGAGAAAGCTGCTGCAGTTTTGTTAACACCAATGATTGAAGCTGTTCCCCAGGGCTCCCGCCTTCTTCAGGCTTCTGAAAACTCACTAATTTTCACTATTGCATGTGCAGGAAGGAGTATGGATAACGGAGCTGGGATTAAGCTAAAGTGGGATTGTGGGGCCAAAACTGTTAAAAGAGAAAGCGCAAATCAGCTCCCTGCAAGACTCACCCTCCTCCCCTTCCATTACCACTGGAACTGGGTACATCCTGCTATAACAGCATCACAGGGAAGAGCCCAAAACCCTTACAGCAAACTACTTGATCTCAAACTATTTGTCAAGGTCCTGGGGGTAGGAACATGTTGGGAAAGTGTTACATAGCACTGTTGTTTCTTGGGTTTTTTTGTTTTGTTGCCTCTGTCTCTTCCATAACTAGTCCTCACTTCTCACCTGTAGGGTATGTGAATGCCCAACTGGAGAAGGAAGTGCCCATCTTCACAAAGCAGCGCATTGACTTTACTCCTTCTGAGCGTATCACGAGTCTTGTGGTCTCCTGCAATCAGCTCTGCATGAGCCTGGGCAAGGATTCACTGCTCCGGTAATCTAGAGCCCAAAAGGTTTTGAAATAGGGAGTAGAGACTATTAGCTAGGTCCTTTCTTTAACTCTGGGCAAGGGAAACAGTGGATTTGGAACTTTGAGAATATATTCTATTTGTTCCTGAAGAGAACCAATGTAGTATAGTAGTTAAGAATCAGACAAACGTTTTCAGATCCCAGCTGTGCCACTTAACAGTTATGGAATTTTTTTTTTTCAGTACTAAGGATTGAACCCAGGGGTACTTTATCATTGAGTTACATCCCTACCCGCCCCCCTTTTTACTTTTTATTTTGAGATAGGGTCTTGCTAAATTGACTAGCCCAACTTCGAACTTGCAATCTTTCTGCCTCAGCCTCTCAAATAGCTGGGATTACAGTTGTGCCCCACTGGGCCCAGTTCCAGTTATAAGTGACTTGAGCAAGTCACCTAATCTCTCTAAACGTGGTCCTTCATGTTAAAGATAGCCCCAGCTCACAAGTTGGTTACACTAATCATTGGAACTATCTATAGAGTCCTGAAGTATGTCTACTAGAAATGGCAATAATATATGAGAAAGGTATCACCAAAATTGTTTATCTATCTAGAAAACCATCTGGGATAAACAGATGCCTCTGTCTCACAAAATGAATTCTAGGTAGAATAATTATGTAAAATATGTAAATATGTAATTATGTAAAAATAAATAATGAAGGGCTGGGGATGCCATGCATGCATGGTAGAGCACTCCTGGGTTCAATTCCCACTACAGGGGTGGGCAAAAGGGTGTGGTTCAGTGGTCTAGTAGTGTAGTGGTCTAGCATGCACAAGTCTCTCAGTTTAATCCCATACCGCAAAAAATAAAAAATAATGAGAATATTAAAAGAACATTTAATGAATGTCTGTTCTTGGGCTAAAGGGAGATATTTTTACTCAAGCTAGAAAAATTCAGAAGTGTGAGGTGCTGTAATCCCAATGACTTGGGAGACTGAGGCAGGAGGATTGGAAGTTCAAAGCCAACCTTAGCAACTTAGGAAGACCCTGTTTCAAAATAAAAAGGGCTGGGGATGTAGTTCAGTGGTTAAATGCTCCTGAGTTCAATCCCTGGTACCAAATAAAAAGAAAAAAAGAATTCAGAAGCCAGGCATGGTGGCACACACCTATAATCCCAGTGACTCAGGAGGCTGAGGCAGGAGGATCACAAGTTCAAGTCTAGCCTCAGCAATTTAGCAAGGCATTAAGCACCTCAGTGAGACCCAGTCACTAAATAAAATACAAAAAAGGGCTGGGGATGTGGCTGAGTTCAATCCCTGGTACAAAAAAAAAAAAAAAAAAAAAAAATTCAGAAGCTATAAGAAAAAAGAGATATATAGATAAATTTGTCTATCTAGATAATTATCTTTGACTACATAATAATTGCTGGGAACAGTAGTATATGCCTGTAATCCCAGCTACAAGAGAAATAGAATCGCAAATTTGAGGCCAAGATAGCAATTTAGCAAGACCCTGTTTCAAAATAAAAGGAACTGAGAAGGTAGCTTAGTGGTAGAGTGCCCTGGGTTCAATCCCCAGTAACTCCCCACAAAAAATAAAATTGCTCTTATGATAAAACATAAGCTATAAATCAGGTCAAGACAAAAGACAAAAAAAAGAATAATTGTTTCACATATGATGGAGTTACATCCCTGTTCCTTAAAAAACCCTTACAAATTAATATGAAAATTACAATTCAGTAAAAAAGGGAGGGCAAAGAATACCAAAAGTGGTACCCAAAAGAGGAACTTTAAAATATTCAATAATCAGGGCTGGAGTTGTGGCTCAGTGGTAGATGCTTGCCTAGCATGCCTGAGGCACTAGGTTCGATTCTCACATTGCAGATTAATGAATTAATTAATTAAATAAAATATCCATCAACAACTAAAATTTTTTTTAATTTCAATAATCATATAAGAATATTTTTAACCCTTGAGAAATACAATTAAAATAATAGCAAGAGATCTTTTTTCACATATGGTAAAATGAACTCTCGTGGACTCTTGTGTATTTCTGGTGAGGGTGTAAATTACCACCACCATCTTTTTTGGAAAGTAATCTGATAGGTTATAAAGTAACTTTAACTTTGATTCAGCCATCCCACTTTGGGGAATATATACTGTAGGAAAAAAAGTACCAGTTTGCAGGGGTATTGATACAAGGATATTAATTGTGGTATTATTTGTGGTAGAAAAAACTGGACCCAAGCCAAATGCCCATCAGCAGGGAAATGGCAATTAAATTATGGTTTGGCCATAAAATGGAATGTCATGCAGTTATTAGAACAAAGAGTATAGATATGATCAAAATATGTTATACGCATGTATGAAATTGTCACAATTAAACCCATTATTTTGTACAACTAATATACTCTAGTAATTATAATTTTTAAAAAAACAGCTTCATCTGTTGACTAATGGAATGTTCATGGAATATCAGTAGTTGACAAAAGCAAGTTACAAATTAATACACATACATGGAATATGAAGGCTTTTTTGATAACAGCAACAACACCCCATTTGTGTTATGAGCATGAAAAAAGATGTTAGAATTGATTTTCTAGGTTGGGAAAGGAAATCATTACCTTTTTCTTTATACATATTTATATTAATTCTTTAGTGAGAATAAGCATATAATTTGGAAAGAATTTAATAAGAAAAAAATATATTTTAAGTGTATACCATCAAGATTATTGTGAAGATTGAGGTAATACTAGATTAGGCTCTTGGCATGGTGCTTGGTATATAGAAAGTGCTCAGTAACCACTAGCAACTCTGTTGTTCTCTTCTTACCCCTGCCATCTGGGATAAGCCTCCCAGATGCACTGGAGATCTTTTGAGCACAGGGGAAGGACTTCTCCTTAGTGACTTCTCAGAATGAAGTGGGGGGTTTCTCAGAACTGAGTGTTCTTAATAGGACACTATATATGTTTCAGGGTTCTCTTGGGATTGTATTCAGAATTTTTGTGTTTATGTAGATTTCAGGGAAGAATGACTGACTTTTACCAGATTAGTAAAGAATTTATCATCCAAAAGAGGCTCTGCCCTTCTCTAGATTGATACCGTGGCTCTTATCCCCACAGCATTGACTTGGGCAAAGCAAATGAACCCAACCATGTAGAGTTGGGGCGCAAGGATGATGCTAAAGTTCACAAGATGTTCCTGGATCATACTGGTAAGTGGTGGTGGAGATCTGACAGGGACCTGTGGGCCAGTCACTGCCTGGGAGGGAGGGATCTGAGCAGGGAAGGGGCCAGGAGGGGGCTGAGGGTAGAAATGGCAGCAGCCTCTAGGATGCCATATTCTGCCCTCTCCAGGCTCTCATCTGCTGATTGCTCTAAGCAGCACTGAGGTCCTCTATGTGAA
Source organism: Sciurus carolinensis (assembly GCF_902686445.1). Lineage (NCBI taxonomy): Eukaryota > Metazoa > Chordata > Mammalia > Rodentia > Sciuridae > Sciurus > Sciurus carolinensis. The sequence continues at coordinate 111,520,017 of NC_062214.1, read as the reverse complement.
CCGTAATGGACAGAAAGTACGGCCACTAGCACGCTGGAAGGGGCAACTGGTGGAGAGTGTAGGTTGGAACAAAGCACTGGGCACTGAGAGTAGCACGGGACCCATCCTGGTTGGCACTGCCCAAGGCCAGATCTTCGAAGCAGAGCTCTCAGCCAGTGAAGGTGGACTTTTTGGCCCTGCCCCAGATCTCTACTTCCGTCCATTATACGTGCTAAATGAAGAAGGGGGTCCAGCACCTGTGTGTTCGCTGGAGGCGGAGCGGGGCCCTGATGGGCGTGGCTTTGTTATTGCTACCACTCGGCAGCGCCTCTTCCAGTTCATAGGCCGAGCAGCAGAGGGGGCTGAGGCCCAGGGCTTCTCAGGGCTTTTTGCTGCCTACACGGATCACCCACCCCCATTCCGTGAGTTTCCCAGCAACCTGGGCTACAGTGAGTTGGCCTTCTATACCCCCAAGCTTCGCTCTGCACCCCGGGCTTTTGCCTGGATGATGGGGGATGGCGTGTTGTATGGCTCATTGGACTGTGGCCGGCCTGACTCCCTGCTGAGTGAGGAGCGAGTCTGGGAATACCCAGAGGGAGTAGGTCCTGGGGCCAGCCCACCCTTAGCCATTGTCTTGACTCAGTTCCACTTCCTGCTGCTGCTGGCCGACCGGGTGGAAGCAGTGTGCACGCTGACTGGGCAGGTGGTACTGCGGGACCACTTCCTGGAGAAGTTTGGGCCACTCAAGCACATGGTGAAAGACTCCTCCACGGGCCAGCTCTGGGCCTACACTGAGCGAGCTGTTTTCCGCTACCATGTGCAACGTGAAGCTCGGGATGTCTGGCGCACCTACCTGGACATGAACCGCTTTGATCTGGCCAAGGAGTATTGCCGAGATAGGCCTGACTGCCTGGATACAGTCCTGGCCCGTGAGGCTGACTTCTGCTTTCGCCAGCGTCGCTATCTGGAGAGTGCCCGCTGTTATGCCCTGACCCAGAGCTACTTTGAAGAGATTGCCCTTAAGTTCTTAGAGGCCCGACAGGAAGAGGCTCTGGCTGAGTTCCTGCAGCGAAAATTGGCCAGTTTGAAGCCAGCTGAGCGTACCCAGGCCACACTGCTGACCACTTGGCTGACAGAGCTCTACCTGAGCCGGCTTGGGGCTCTGCAGGGTGACCCCGAGGCTCTGAACCTCTACAGAGAAACACGGGAGCGTTTCCGAGCCTTCCTCATCAACCCTCGCCACAAGGAGTGGCTGTTTGCCAGCCGGGCCTCTATCCATGAGTTGCTTGCCAGTCATGGGGACACAGAGCATATGGTATACTTTGCAGTGATCATGCAGGACTATGAACGGGTGGTGGCGTATCACTGCCAGCATGAGGCCTATGAGGAGGCTTTGGCTGTGCTTTCCCGCCACCGTGACCCCCAGCTCTTCTACAAGTTCTCGCCCATCCTCATTCGGCACATCCCACGCCAGCTGGTAGACGCCTGGATTGAGCTGGGCAACCGTCTGGATGCCCGGCAGCTCATCCCTGCTCTGGTGAACTATAGCCAGGGTGGTGAGGCCCAGCAGGTGAGCCAGGCCATCCGCTACATGGAGTTCTGTGTAAATGTGCTCGGGGAGACCGAGCAGGCCATTCACAACTACCTGCTGTCGCTGTACGCCCGCGGCCAGCCAGCCTCACTGCTGGCCTACCTGGAGCAGGCTGGGGCCAGCCCACACCGTGTGCATTATGATCTCAAGTATGCATTGAGGCTCTGTGCTGAGCACGGCCATCACCGTGCTTGTGTCCACGTCTACAAGGTGCTGGAGCTATATGAGGAAGCCGTGGACCTAGCCTTGCAGGTAAGTCATGACCCCAGCTAGGAGAGGGACCTGGAGAGCAGTAGGTTCAGAGGGTGAAGGGTTGGCAGAGAACAAGGCTAGAGGGTGCTGGCTTCCCTGGCAGAGAGGTGCTATACTGTAGAATCTAAGGACATGGACTCTATAGAGCTCTGCCATTTACTAAACTCTGTGACCTTGGGCTAGTTTCTGAACCTTTCTGTGCCTTAGATTATTCAGCCATAATGTGGGAGTAACATTAAGAGTTCTTTTATCTCATAAGGTTGATTAGTACTGCATGGAACTGCAGAGAAAAGTACTCAGAACAGTGCCTGGCACATACATGTGAGCAAAAGGAGAGGTGGCTGAGTTACAGTTCTCGAACTATGAATTGTAACTTGCCTTAGGATCACATGAAGTACTATTTAACATGTAAATTCCTGGGTTGAACCCAGGCTTTACTGAATTAGAATGAGGATAGTGTTCAAAAATCAGGTTTTTTCTTTTTTTTTTCCCCCTCCCAGGGTACCAGGGATTGAACCCAGGGGCACTTAACCACACTGAGCCATATCCCCAGCCATCTTTTTATTTTTCATTTTGTGACAGGATCTCACTAGGTTGCTTACAGCCTGGCTAAGTTGCTGAGACTGACTTTGAACCCACAGCCCTCCTGCTTTAGCCTCCCAAGCCACTGGGATGAAGGACATGCACCACCAAATCAGTATTTTTAATACATTCTCTAGGTGATTTTTAAATTCTCTGAAATTGAAGCCCTACCACCATAAGTAACTTTTTCATAGCTGTGACAGGGACAGGTCATTACTCCCGCAGGGTCTCCCTAGGCATCTGTCTCTCCCATAGTGTCTGTCCTGGGTGAGGAGGGGGCTTGACTGTAACACTGAGGGTTTCCTCACAGGTGGACGTGGACCTGGCTAAGCAGTGTGCAGACTTGCCTGAGGAGGATGAGGAACTACGAAAGAAGCTGTGGCTGAAGATTGCTCGGCATGTGGTGCAGGAAGAGGAGGATGTGCAGACAGCCATGGCTTGCCTGGCCAGCTGCCCCCTACTCAAGATTGAGGATATACTACCCTTCTTTCCTGATTTTGTCACCATCGACCACTTCAAGGAGGCGATCTGTAGCTCACTTAAGGCCTATAACCACCACATCCAGGAGCTGCAGCGAGAGATGGAAGAGGCCACAGCCAGTGCCCAGCGCATTCGGAGAGACCTGCAGGAGCTGCGGAGCCGCTATGGCACTGTGGAGCCCCAGGACAAATGTGCCACTTGTGATTTCCCTCTGCTCAACCGCCCTTTTTACCTTTTCCTGTGTGGCCACATGTTCCACGCTGACTGCCTGCTGCAGGCCGTGCGGCCTGGCCTGCCTGCCTATAAGCAGGCCCGGCTTGAGGAGCTGCAGCGAAAGCTGGGGGCTGCACCTCCCCCAGCCAAGGGCTCTGCCCGAGCCAAGGAAGCTGAGGGTGGGGCTGCAGCAGGAGGCCCCAGCAGAGAGCAGCTCAAAGCTGATCTAGATGAACTGGTGGCTGCTGAGTGTGTGTACTGTGGGGAGCTGATGATCCGCTCTATTGACCGGCCCTTCATTGACCCCCAGCGCTATGAGGAGGAGCACCTCAGCTGGCTGTAGAAGGGTGTCCTGTGAAGAATGGGCAGGCATGGGGAGCCGCTACTTGGCCCTCTTGGGAACGTCAGCACTGGTCTGGGCTCAGTCATCTTATGGTTGTGTTGGGGAGTGGGAGTAGAACTGTCACCCTGAGGGGTCAAGGGTGAGGGCATTCTGCCAGCTACCTGCTGTGCTTCGACCCACCTTAGAACTACTGTTACTCAGGCTGTCCACTGGAAAGGTCAGAAACTAGATCCACTCCCACCCCTCTCTAATAGCTCCTTTGTCCTTGTCACTCCCCACCCTGTTCACATTTTGGATTGTGAGTACCCTTCTTTCTTTGTGTTGTGGCCTCTGAACCGCCAACTTTTCTCCCTCAAAGGAAGCCTCCTCTCTGTCTGTGCCTAGGTGTACCAGAAGTGAAAAGACAGCCCTCTAAGTCCTAAGCACTGGCGGGGAAGGTGACACTAATGGTGGCACTATGATGCACACTCTAGACCTCCAGTGTGAGGGGTGCCCTGGAGCTGGGGACCTCATGGAGGACAGTAGGAGATGACCATGGGTAGAGAGCATTAAACTGTCTGCACTGCATTGATGGCACTGGAGTTGATGGCTTTGTGATGTTGGGCTTAGTGGGGTGTGAGTGATTTCCAGGAGGGACTGGAATGCTACGAGGAGGCTGCCAGGGCCCTCAGACCTTCAAGCCAAGGCACATGGTCTTTCTTCTGGAGTTGAAGACAGGATGATCTTGTCAGATTCTGCTTTCTTCCTTGTCTCCCTCTGTACTTTGACTCAGTTGAGGATTATAGCCCATCATCTTAAATCACAGTTCCCTGTGGCCAGCAGGTGGTGCTACTGACCACAGAACCCATCCAATTCAATCAACTTGGAGCATTGGTTTCTCAAGTCATTGGTATCCTCATCTGTTCCCTCCCTGGTGGCCCCAAGAATTTTCTGGAAATCTGCACTGACTAACCATAATCCTAAACCTCTTGTTCTTTCCTCCACTACCCTACACATGCAAAATTTTACTTACCTCTGCCAGCTTGGATCCCTGCCTTTGCTGTTTGACTTTGCTACTGCCACTATCCATGGCATTTGGCTTGCTCCTCACCTTGCTCCTGTGACATGCTCCTTCCCCAAGATTATACTTCTTAGTTGGAGCTGGAGGCTAAATCTTAGGGAATCCTAGAGCAGGGCCTTCCAGTGATAGCAGCTCAGCACCCTTTGCTCAGTGGACAGGTGTTCATAGTGCACTGCTAAGACTCTGTGGGTGTGATCTAGCCGCTGGGCTGTATTGGAACAAGATAATGTGTTCTATAAGCATGCTGGAATCAAGCTCACCTGACTGGCAAATGTCCCCTTCTCTTCTCCAGCCTAATCCTCTCCCAGGAGTTTTATCTCCTGCAGTCCTGGTTGAATCACCCTCCTGAGTTCCCTAACCTCTAGAGTAGGATCTCTTCATAGTCTCTGCCAACTGAGATGGGTGAAAGCTGCCCATTTGATGAGTCCCAGGCTCCCCAACTTTCCCCAGAAGCAAGAGTTGGAGCAAATAGAGGAGAGTAAATTGAGGTGGGGGGAGGTAGCAAGCATCCTAATCCTCTTCTCTTTGTACTGTTCCAGGAAGGTTTGAGGGGCTGCTGCTCCTTTCCCCATGTAGCCTGAGGCTCCCTCACAGCTAGATGTTACTAAAGGAGGACTCAGGGGATTCCCTTTTCCCCACCATCAGTGAACACTGAGTATAAAACCTTGATCTGCTACTGGTGTGGTCAGTTGCTTACTTAGCTAAAACAGCTTGGAATTTCTTTGTACATGATGGGTGCCTAATACATGTTAAACAAACATTGCCCTATTGCTCCCTACTCCCAGAGGGCGTGGCTAAAGCAGCCTGGGATGCTCCTGCCCCTTCTGTCTTCTAAGTGAGCCCATCTGGTCTTCGGCTTTTTCCTCTTTCCTGGGAAAAGGCCCCAGGCTTCTCTGGCACGAACAGAAGGGGTTCCGGTGAGTCAAGGCAACGGGAAGCCACAGCTTTTAGATCCCTGGAAATCAAGCAAGGCCTGGAATGGAGCGCAGAGAAGGTCCTCAGAGCTTTGGCCCTAAGCCTGAGGGAGGGCCAAAAGCGGTGGGGGGGCGGGGCACCGGGGGGAGCAGCTGTGTGGGCAGGGGCCAAGATGAATGAGCTGCTCCTGGAGCGGTCACTGGAAATAGGAGGAGTGGCCCCAGGCAGTGACGCTGGGACTAGGGCAGGAGGCCTGTAAACAAGGAAGCCACCTGGGGGAGATGCAGGGCGGCCACTGGTCCTGGAGAGCAGGTGCTTCCTGAGGCCCGCCCTTGAGAGGGCCCTGGGGGCCGCTCGGATCGGTCGGCCTTCGGCACTAGGAGGCGCTGTCTACTGGCATTCCAAACCCGCCGCTCCCTACCAGAGCTTCTGGGGGAGTGGCCAGCGGAGGGTGGGCCCGTCTGCAGTCCCTGGCCTCGCCATCCTGTCCTTCTCCTCCTGTTCCCTAGGCAGACCAGCCAAGGGCACCAATCCTGTCACAGAGATGCGGGGCTCAGCTTGGCCATCCTGGGTGTGAGCTCATTCCTCCCAAGACCACCGATTCTCGGGTTCCTGCCCCTCCTCCCAAGGCTCGGGTCGCTGGCTGGGGCCTGGCACCAACCTCATTGGTTGGGAGGGGTCTCTGAGGCCACCAGTCTGCAGGCTGCCCTTGACGCTGCCCCCCTGGCGCCAGGGAAACAAAAGGTTAGGAGCCCAGAGGGAGTTATCTGGCCCCACCACCACCGGGTGGGGGGAGGGGGCCTAAAGGGGGCACACCTCCTCTCCACTCCCGCAGCTCTGATTCTTCGAGACACTTTCACAGGCGGAAATTCCCAGAGGTCAGAGGAGGGAAACGGTTAATTCCTTTTATTCAATGGGTCCCCCCTACACGCCTCCCCCAACTTCCTCCCTCCACTTCCCGCCCCCCCTTGTGTGAACAGGAAGTGGAGAGGAAAAGGCCCTGAGCAGAGCAGCTGGGATCAGGAGGCAGGGAGTGGGCTGCAGGCTTGGTGCCAGCCCTGCCCCTCATGGTTGCTTGCTGGAGGGCCAGACTGGTCTGGGAGAGAACCTGCAGTCCCCCTCACAGTGGCAAGTGGCAACTGAAATGGGAAACAGCGCAGGGTGCAAGCTCCCATTCCCCAATCTGCTTCCAAACCAGAGGCTGCTGTCCTGAGGGTGCATGGCATTTTTTGCCTAAGCCCCAGCTGCCCTGGCCACCGCAGCCCTGCCCCCACCACTAGGCTGGGCATCCCGAGGCTGGCAGGCAGCTCTTCAGGCAGCCGCCAGTCCTGGCACTGGCTCCACCACTCAGCCCCTTGGCCCTGCCAGTCCTTTGAAGCTCATGCAGCGCTTCCTGTTTGGGGCAGGCGATGCCAGGGCCCCTCCCCCACCATTGTTCTGTAGAGACCATAGGTCCATCTGTTGCCCCATGGTGGGGCCCCTAGGCAGTGCCACACGGGAGCAGCACCACAAAGGACCCTGCTGGCAGCTTTACTTATGTGGAGCAAGGCTGGGCCCTGCAGCAGGTTGAGGGTGAATGGTGGTCAGAGGCCGGCCTGGGGGGTGGGGAAGCAGTGGAACAGAAGGAAGATGGATAGTTCTAGTGCTAGGGAGCTGGAACCCTTAACTTTCTCCTCTACCTGGACCATGGAGATGATGATATTCAGAAAACTGTGCATGCTCATGCCACCAGGAGAGGAATACTATTCTCATGTCCAGATTCTAAAGGGGGAAACTGAGGCAAAGGGACAAACCTTAATCTATGATGAACAGTAAGAGGGACACAAAGTAGGATTTTCCTTTCAAGGAGATTGGCTACCTCTGAATGCCCACGGCTGGGTGCTGTCCTCCTGAGTAGCTTTGCCTTTGCAAACTTTTGCCTTGTAGTAATCCTTGAGCTGAGCAGTAAGGAGCCATACCATGAGGTCATGGGAGATTGAGTAGCCCTAGGTTGACAATCAGCAACTTGTGTCCACTGAGAACAAGTCAAGGCAGAAAAGGAAAGGGGCACTGGTCTGACCCTCAGAAAAGTGGGTGCTGCTCCTGTTTCCCAGGCTGCTGGGGCCAAAGGTCTGTTTGTTTCCCAGGAGCAGAGGCAGGTGCTATATATCTCTGCAGCTCATCATCCCATGCTGTGTCCCGATCTCAGGGCTACAACCCACAACCTGCTTCACTAGCTTCACCATAGGGCTAGAAGCCAATACAGGGTCTACCCCACTTCCCTTACCAGATCCTCTGGGTTCTCTCCCCAGCTCAGAATCTTTCTGATCTGCCACCCGAGCTGCAGAGATCTTGGATAGAGACCATAGAGTTCTTTGGAACCCATGTTCAAATAAAAACTTCCATGAATGTCCAGTACCTGAAATTTATATGCTGAGCATCTCTGGTGGAAGCTAGGCTCCTGGAGGGAGCACACTCCTGTTCATTCAGCCTGTCCTTTCCTCCCTCATCCCAATCTCTGTGGGATGCCAGGTTGCTCAAAAACCCAGTTTGGAAACCACTGATCTACCACTTTTACCTCCTGATTTTACAGATGCTGAATCTAAGAGGAGAAGTTGGTGGCTGACAGGAGGCTCATCCAGGGTTCTGTCCTTTCTCCATGAGATTCAGCATCAGTTGGTAGTGATCCCATGCCCATTGTGAGCCAAACATTGTCCTAGACCCTCCATGGTGCTTGTTTCCCATCTTCAGGCAGTTTGTTGAGCTAAGGGGTAGGGAGTTGAGCAAGTGCAGGTCTCTACCCCGCCACTTACCAGAAGTCAGGCTAATAATGCCCCTGGAACTTCAATTTCTTCATCTGTAAAATGAGAATGAATTATCACAGACCTTGAGCAGCTCTCATGAAGCTTCACTGAGCATAGGGCAGCCGTCTGTTACCCCATCACCTGGCACCAGAGCAGTCCCTGGATGCTTGCTTCTCTTCCTTTTACCCTGTTTCTCCTTTCTCTAGGCCTGGGACTTTGTGAGCCCCATGGTAGCTCTTGCCTCACAAACCTGTCTGATTTCTTCAGGAATTAGAAGGAAAAAGCTTACTTAAGAAGAGCTCCCTGCCAAATGATGACTCTAGAGAAGAGAGGTTCAGGGTGAAAATGAGAAAGCCCTTAGGCATACAGAATGTGGCGACCTATGTGGGACACGGTTGTTCCCTGGAGGGTCAGGTCCTGGTTTTGTGGAGGAGAGAGGGGACTGATAGGACTGTGGAGAGAACTTTTTCTGGTCACTGACCAGATCTGGTTCCTGTGCCAGCCTGCCCCTCATGGTCTACCCCAGATCTTTTATAACAACCTAGCTGGCTGGCACTCCCCTGAGAGTCTCAGGAAGTCCCCTTGTCCCCCCTTGACCTTTGACCCCTTCAACCTGCTGCAGGAGGAATTCCAGGCAGATATCCTATCTTTTACCTTCTGTTCCTGGTCATTTCCCTCAAGGTTAGAACTAAGAAACACCCTAAACCCCCACCTTACCACTCATCCTTTCCCATGCTTTCCAGTATAGACCAGGAAGAGCCTCCACTGGGGAAGCTCCCCATTATGAGCCAGGGAAGATCCTTGGCTGCAACTGGTAGGACTCTTGGGATATGACTGTTTGAAGGGCTCAGGCTTCACCAGGATTGCCCATACACACACACTCACAAATTCTGCTGACTCCAGAAATCCTTCTAGGTGTCCTGTCAAAAACTCTATCCCTGTCCCAAACCCTAAGAGGCAAGGCAGGAAAACATATAGCCTCCTTCCCTCCCTGCATCCTCTGAGCAGTCTAAGTTCCTTGGTACTGTTCCACATTAAACTGTGCTGTGCCTCACGGCTCTTGACACTTGGTTTCACAATCAAATAATTTCCTTTGGTTTTCTAGTGGAATTTTTGCTTTTATTTTTTAAGGTTTCTTGGCTTTTTTTTTTTTTTTTTTTTAAGCAATCCGTCTAAATTTGTCATCACACATCCCCCATTTCCGCCCCTCAGGGCCTCCTTTTCATCCCCTGGAATCTGGAAACCATATGTGTGGGCAAAAACCCCCCAGCATCCCCCACCGCACCCTGACCCAATGCGGCCTCCACAGGGCCAGCCATGCTAACTGGGGAAGAGCCTGTGCTCCAGGCTGGGGTTGGAAAGGGAGTTTCTCTTTGGACCTTCCCAGTTTAAGCAGTGGCAAGGCCGTGTGGTCTAGTGGTTAGGGCTAGATTACATGAGTTCTGTCCCCAGCAATCTTTTTAAAGCCATAAGCCTGGGAAAGTCCCCTTGGCACCTAAGGACTCAGTTTCCCTATTCACTGAGAGACTCAGAGCATCATTAGCTACATCATCTCCCACCTGCCTGGGTAGAAAAGGGTTTTCAATTCAAAATTTCTGCTCTGTCACTTACAATCTGTGTGACCTTGTCATATTGCTTAATCTTTCTGAATCTCAATTTCCTCATCTATAAATTAGAGGCTTTTGTATCTACCACCTGGTTAAATAACAAAACATATTCGCAAGGGCCTAGTGCCAAGCAAGCTGTAAAGTTCAATAAAAATAGTCATTGTTATTGTTAATAAGAAATATAAAGCAGAATGAGGTGGGAGTGTGTTCTCAGCAGGCTGCCTTGAGGCTGGGCCTGTCTACCCTACCTATCCTACTGGGCTGACCTGCACAGACCTTCTCTGGGCCTTCTCAGGCTCTAGAACGGCAAGGATGCATTCTCAGTCCTTGTGGATCTGGGCTGAATCCCTGCTGCTCTGTCCCTGTCTCCATGACGACCCCAGCCCCTCCCCTCCTTCCTTCCTCCAGAGCTTTCTGTTTACTGTAAACAACTGCCCTAACTCATTCCTGGCTGATCCTGCCTAGGGCCAGCCAGACCCTCTCTGAACTGGGGCCTGGTTTGGTAGGTAGGTAAAGGTCCAAGTAGCATCCTGGGCTCCACAAAGCCTTGAACAGGCTCTGCTTAACCACCTTGACTGATGGGGAGGGGAGAAGGGTAAGGGGAGGGGCTTGTCACCTCAGAATAAGGCAGCCAGTGCCTTAGAGACAAGGAGCAGATGGAGCGTAATTGAGGAGGACCACACCAAGAGAGCCTGGTGGAAAGATCTCTGGCTTGGCCTCAGGCTGACCTGGGTGCAAATCCTGACCTGGATTTACTCACTAGGTGACCTCAGGCTGGTCATTTAACTTCTTTGTGGTTTACTCTGTTTCTTGATTTGTAAAATGCAGATAATAATATCTCCCTCAGAGTTGGCTGGCATGCAAATCAGTTTGATAATGCATATAAAACCCCTGACTCAGGGATTGGCATGTTGCTATCCTACCATTAGAGTGGCTGAATTTATTATTTCACTTTTCAGATCCTCTTCGGCTCAAGGCCTTCACACAAAGTTCTGCCTGTTCCTTCACCTGGCATTCCTCAACCACATGTGCCTACACCTGTGCACCCGTGTGCACAGAGCACACATTCCAATGTCCACAGACGTGCCTGTAATGAAGGGAGGTTCACCAGTGTCTGAAGGTCTGGAGACTCCATGAGTTTCAATGGAGGTGGAGGGAGAGTCTAGTTGTTTCCTACACCTGTACCTGGGTCTGAGTGGGGTTGACTGGATCTGGGACATATGTATGTCCCCAGAACAAGGTCCCTACTCATCTCTGGAATTTCACCCACCCTCCCACCCCAGCTGAGCTTGATGTACTAGTACAAGGAGTGCTGTTTTGGTACTGCTCCTCTTTCCTGCAGTTAAGTTTTCAGGACAAGATGGCCTGGGATGTGAGATGCCTGGCTCCCCGCTTCTGATGGGCCCACCGTGGTACCTTTGACTCTCCAGCTACTTTAGAAGTGCTGGCCAGTTAGGGGAGGCTTCTGGGCTGAGATTCAGACCTGCCATTCCTCTAACCACCAGGTCTACCCAGAAGCCCTGGGGACAGAACCTGGGGTTAGGCAGGGGCATTCATTGATTTGACTCATTTCCCACAGACCCATGAGTAAGTATGGCTCTGGATTTCCAGACCCCCTTGGGGTCTTCCAGGGTTGGGTCCCTGTGGGCCCCATGTTCAACCCTGGGGTTACTTCCAGAGTGGGGAGTAAGAGCCAGAGGCTTGTGGACCTAGCTGACTCTGCTGCCTCCATACCCCCATCCACACCAAGCCTAACTGGAGTTTCTGTCCTCACCCCAGCCTGTGCTACATGAGAAAGGAGAGGAGCCCCCAGTACTGAAGTCAGCCCCGCTGGCTGGGCTGGAAATCCCCCACTTCTTACCTTGGCCGCTTGAGGAAACAGCCTCCCGGCAGAGGGCCGCCTCCCGCCAGGGACTTTTCTCATGGGGATGACAGGGAATGCAGGGCAGCTATGGGGACCCCAGCCTCCCAAGCTGCACTCCAGCTAGCCTAGGGGTAAGGGAGTATGCCAAAGACCACTCCCTCTCCTGCAGGAAGCATGGCACCACCAGGGACTTAAGCAGGCCCAAAGCCATCATGGAGAAGGCAGTCCATGAGGACCAATGTGATTCTGCACCTAGAGTTCACCAGCCCCTCCCCCACTCCCTTCCCCCTAGTAGCACCCAGTCTGAAAGGGACTTCTGAAAGGATAGAAAGCCCTCCACTCCCTTCCAAGATGACTTTCTTCTCTCTCTCTTTCTCTCTATCTCTCTCTCTAATATTTGAGACAGGGTTTTGCTCTGTTGCCATGCTTGGCCATATCTGGACTCAAGAGATTCTCCTGTCTCAACCTCCCAAATACTGGAACTATAGGTTCATACCACCAATCTAGTGAAATAATTTTTTTATTTTTATTTTGTGAGTCTGGGGATGGAACTCAGGACCTCATGCATACTAGACAAGCACTGTGCCACTGAGCTACATCTCCTGCCTCTTCAGACTTTTTTAATCTGAATATTTATACAGGCTGAGAGTGTAGCTCAGTGAAAGAGGGCTTACCTAGTATGTGAGAGGTCCTGTGTTCCATCCCCTGCACCACACCCCAAAATAAACACTATGCATAGATTGTACTCTATAGGCCAAAATACCTAGTGTATGTATATATATGTGTATATATTTACTAGGTATATATGTGTACGTGTGTGTGTGTGTGTGTGTATACATACATATATATGTGCAGATTTTAAAATATTTTTTATATATACTAGGGATTGAACCCAGGTTTACTTAACCACTGGGCCATATCCCCAGTCCTTTTTAAAAAATATTTTATTTAGAGATAGGGTTTTACTGAGTTGCTAAGTGCCTTGCTGAGGCTGGCTTTGAACTCTCGATCCTCCTGCCTCAGCCTTCCTAGTTACTAGGATTACAGGTGTGTGATATCATGTCTGGCTATTGTTTTAAAAGTTCAATTTGTTTTTTAGCTAAAATAATTCTAAACAGAAATTCTGTCCCCCACCTACAACAGATGTCTTGCTGGCCTCTACAGGAAAGCCATGGTGGCAGCCAGCCTCTGATAAATGAGAGTAGGGGAGCCTATCTTGAAGCCAACTGTTACTTTAAGGAGGACAAGGCATGAAGGGGCCACTAATTTTCTTCATACATTGAAACTGCAAAAAATTGAGTAAATCACAGCTGAAGCCCTTCTGTTTGTTACTGGTTTTGTTTCGTTTTGTTTTTGGTACTGGGGATTTAACACTGAGCCACATCCTCAGCTCTTTTTGTTTTACTTTGAGGGTCTTGATAAGTTGCATAGGGTCTCTCTAAGTTGCTGAGGCTGGCTTTGAACCTGTTATCCTCCTACCTCAGCCTCCCAAGTTGCTAGGATTAAAGGTGTACACCACCACGCTCAGCTATTTGTTGTTAACTTGAAAAGAAGCTTCATCATCTCAAGCAAGGCCCTATTGGTGCAATGGTGGTTAACGCTGAAGGTCCCCACCCTAAAGGTCCAGGCAGACTCTTCCTGGCAATTTATCAAGGAAGAATGCAGCCTGCATGTGTGCATATGTGTGCCTGTGTATGTTCAAAGTGTGCTGTTCAAATAAAACCTGTTCCTTGATAACCTCTGCTTTCTGGACTTCAGGCCACACAGGTACTGAGATACCTGTCATTAACTCTTCTGACCAAATCAGAAGAACCCCTGAAATTGAATCAGATACTTTATTATCTCATCTGCGTCCTCATAACCTAGGTAGGTGAAGCAAATGTCAACCAGGCCATGATGGAGGTGGAGAACCAAGGTACAGGGGGCACAGGAAATCACCCACAGTTTGGCAGAGACAGATCTCCTATGTGTTCCCACCTTTCCTAAGATGTCTCTCCTCATGTTCTGCCAACTTAGTCCTACAGGACTGCATGATGCTTCTGAATTCTGTTCTGGAAGAAAACAGTTCCCACAGCTTCAGGGGACAGGTGGAGGTGGGGGTAGCCTGCCCTTCTTACCCCACTAGAGAGAAGGCTAGCCTAGGACCCTCTCCCTGTCCTTGGATTTGTGAGCCAGTTGGTAACACTCTAAGAAGGGAGTTGAGGAGAGGGACCTCGATTTTCCTCTAGGCCAGAACTGCCCCCTGGCTCCAGTTCACCCAGCTGGCTCTGGGGCCAAGGCTTCCTCTTTCATTCAGAATCTCAGCCCTATGATGGTGGCAGAGGGGGAGGATGAAGGCGGGCTCAACCTCTAACTCCCCTCCCCGCTCACTGACAGCTGTAATCTGCTTGGGAAAATCTCTCTCTTTTTTTTTTTTTTCCGCACAGGAAAAAATATTAGTTGTCCCGATAACAAGGAAAACAAAATCCAGCGCAGGGCATCAGAGACTTCCTGAGGCGGGAAACAATGTCCAGAGAGCTTAGTAGAGAAGGTCCTAACTGGGAGACTGAGGGGGAACTGAGAGAGGACACTGGTCCAGTCCTATCCGGCCAGTGGGGGAGGGGGATGACAGATCGAGGAACTTGGAAAAAAGATTTCCCCCCCAAAACCTTGAAGTCTGAACTGTTGAGCTACATCCGGGAAATGATTCAGGACAGGATCACGTCCCCACATGGGCCAGGCCCCTTTGCTCAGGTGCTCTGAGCCCACCTCTCTTTCCTCCCAGTCCCTAGGACCTGGGGTTTGGGGTAAGATAGGAGGGTCCTTCCCAGGGACTGCCTGGCTGAGACCAAGGGCACCCATTAGGCACCCCTCGCCCAGGCTTCTTGCCTTGTCTGCCACTGCTGCTTCCCTGGGTAACTTTCCACTGGGGCCAGGGGAGTCGGTCAAGGAGGGAGGACTTCTCCAAAGACCTCATCCCTGGGCCAAGAGATTCTGTTGCCCTTTCCCTCTGGGACACTGAGCTGCTCCTTCCAGTGGGTGAGTGGGTGTGCCTTCTGAGCACCAAGAACCTGGTGAGAGGAGGGCAGGGAAAGAGGAAGGGAAGCCCCACTGATGGCCCTGTACTTTCAACTAGTGCTACCTCTCAACCCTGCCTACTCACTGCATCACCTGGAAGTTTTTAGAACATACCAGTGCCTCATTCAAACCAATTACATCAGGAAACTCCAGAGAACTGCTCCGGTGATTCTTGTGTTTGGCCAGAGCCAAGAAGTCCTCCTCCATGGCTCTGAAACACTTCAGTTGCTTTCTGGTTCTCAGTTTCAGTTGGGAGCCCCTCACAAGTGATCACCTAAGCCGTTGACTTCCTGAGGTGCCTGCAGAATTCCCCACCTAACAAAAAAAAAAAAAAAGCCAGCGGCCCAACCTAACAGCAGATTCTATGTTACCTCTCCCTTTGCTCCCTCTCCTTCCCCAGGTAATGCTGCCTGGGGCCTTTGTTCTCAGCCAACCAGGAGTGTGACCAGAGACCTACCCACAGTGTAATTACATCCCCATAGGCTGGCCACTGTCTCACTCAACTTGCTCAGTTCTGCGGCTCAGCATCTACCCACAGACTATAGCCCAGCCCAGTGCAGTTCCCCTGCATTCCAGGGTCACATCGCTTTGTTTCAAAAGGATCTGGGGTACCTTCCCTATAGCACCCTCAGCCGGCCCTTGTCTCTATGTAAGACACAGTGCCCTTGGGGACTTGGGGAGCTCTGGGTTCTAGCACAGAAGCGATAACTTCCCTAAGCATCCAGGACTCCGCCAGGGTCCTGCTGCTATGTATGCCAGATCCTGAGCTTCCATGGTAAACTCAAAGTCAGAGATGATTTCTGGTTCTTTTTTTTAGTTACTGCAGGGGATTGAGCCCAGGGGAGCTCTACCACTGAGCCACATCCCGACATTTTTTAATTTTTATTTCAAGACAGGATCTCATTAAGTTGCCTAGGCTGATCTGGAACTTAAGATCCTCCTGCCTCAGCTTCCACATTAACCATTATAGGCATGTACCACTGTGTCCAGCTCTGATTCATTTATTTTTAATTTTTTTTTTTAGTTGTAGATCGACACAATACCTTTATTTAATTTATTTATTTTTATGTGGTGCTGATGATCGAACCCAGTGCCTCACATGTGCTAGGTGAGCACTCTACCACTGAGCCACAACTCCAGCCCTCTGGTTCATTTCTGATTGTTCATAACATGCACCAGTCATTGGTGGGTGCTATGATCACCTGCTAAGTTTGTGAGAGATAAGTACATGAAGAAAGTCACAGTTCCTGCTCTCAAAGGCCTTCTCAGAAGAAAAGGAAAGGACACAAGGTAGTGTTGTTTGCATTCCCCAAAACCTTCCCAGGAACTCCACACCAGCATGGTGTAGGAATGTAGGAATATTGCAACTACTCCATAAATGTTTGTTGAATGAATATTTGCAGAAGTGTAGCATAGAATGTTCCTTCCCTGGTATTACAGATAGAAAGCAACATCTCAGGAGTCAGAGAGAGAGAGAAAGAGTAAGATTCCAATTGTAGCAAATGTTGGAGGGCAAGGAGGATAAAATGATCCAGGGTCTACAGCCGGACCAAGGAGAACTCATTAAGGTCCTTTTGGCTCTCAGTCAGGATTTTGGCTTCTGAGGGAGCTTGCAAGTGCCCAGGGTTTGTCCAGAGGTCCTGCAGGTTACTGCACCCTCTGCCCACCTGGAGGATAACTGGACAGCCAGAGAGGCAGGACCACAGAGCAGCTTTTTTGTTTTCTCCCTAAGAGGGCCTGCACGGCCTGGGATTACCAGGGGTCTCCCCTGTCTCTCTGGAGGAGCCTAACCCAGACCCAGACCTCATCACAGTATTTTCCAAACAGGTGAAAGATGCTCTGGACAAGTGGCCACCTGGCTGTGGGAGAGGAGAAGCCCCAGTGCATGTCTCTGGGGCTTCTGTGTTCCCAGGGAGCTATGACTGGTGGAAAAGCCACAGCCTGCTCCCCATAAGCTTGAGCTCTGACCCTTGGCCTGGACAGTGGGGAACAAGCCTCAGGAGCTTGGAGAAGGGGGCCTGTGAGGGAGGGGGCCCAATCCCAGCTGCCTAGCAGTAGGTACTAACAGGCCACGCCGGGGGCAGCAGAGATTGAGGGGGGGCACCACCACCTGCTTTTCCTTGTTTTGTTTTCAGGGCACTAATTACTGTGCTGAGCTCCGAGCTGCCTAATGAGGCCGTTTGGATTTCCTGTTGTTCTGGCTTCCCAAGACCCTTAAAGGGCCAGCATCACTCTGGGAGCATGCCCTGAGTGGGACACCAACTGCTCTGGCAGGGATGAGCACAGAGATGCTATCCCTGGGCTTGGCCTGCAGACCTGGGGCAGTGAGTGAAGGAGGGGCTGGTCCAGTTCACGGCTCCCACACCCTCATGAATGCCCACTCAGAAGTGCCCACTCCGGAAGCAGGAACTTCAGAACCTGGTGGCCTGGCCAGAGTGCAGGGTGGGGAGGAGGAGGCAAGGAGGCCAGGGTTAAGGAGGAAAGGCTGGTGATGTCACCAGTGCCCAGACTGTGAGAACCACTGCAGCACCAGGCAGGAGGGAAATGCTGTGACGTCCTGTCCCACCCCCTGCTGGAAAATAAACACTTGTTGTCTGAGTAGCCAGCACCATTTCCGAAGGCTGGCATGGAAAGAGGCCCAGATACAGGTCTGACCCTGGTAAAGTCTTATGGGTCAGGCTGCCCCTAACTCAGTCCTTCTATTGCATACTACCCAACAAGGCTGGTAGGATGCATGCGCTCTTGCTACACCTTCTTAGCTCATGGATTTGCTGAGCATGACTGGGGATGCCAGGGAGCCTGCTTCCATGCTTGCTGTAGGCTGCAGATGAACTGGCAGGGCAGGTGAGGGGGGCAACATATGCCTGCCTATGATTTGAGGTACAGCCTCAGCCCCAGAACCTATCCCAAGTGCCTCTCAGGCTATAAACACCCAGGCTGTGGTTCTCTTGGATCCCTAGGAGGTCTGGCTTGCAGTGCCCTCCCCCACAGACAGGGTGACGACATTGTTGTTCTTATACGGGGCCTTCCGCCTGGAGTTCCGGCTCCACTAAATGGTGGGAATGAGGGTCCACAGGACAAAGCCAGCCTGGTTCCCGCAGCCACCTCAGAATGGACGGAATCCCCATTGTGTGCGGGCGCCCCGTGCCCGCCCTCCCTTACCCTCTCCGGACATGCCAACAAACAGCTCATTGAGCCTGGGGAGGGGCCCGAGGGACAACAATGTCCCCCAGCAGGCCAGGGCAGTGAGCTCAGCTGGGGGCGGGGGCTGCCATGGAAGCTGGAGGGCGATGATCTCAGCCTGGGAGGGTTGGTCCATGAGACAGGCTGACCTGAGCCTGGCCTTCCCCATGAGGCTAAGAAGGGCTGACCTGGGCAGTCTCACCCTGGCAGCCCCACCCCACCAAGCTGGAAATGGATCAGCATTTCTCACGCTTACACTGCCCTGACCCTGGGCGCCAAGCAGGTGCAGCAGCAGGCCCAGGAACCATCCCAGACCCAAGAGGCTGGTGAATCCTTCTTCTGAATGTGCTATTCCAGAAGCCCTCAATGATGTCCACACTGACCGCAACAGGACTCAAAATAAGAGGATGCATTTTCTATGACCAGAACCATCTAAAGCTCATGGGGCAGCCTGGGGAGGAGGTGAGAAATTCTATACCTGGAAGAGTTTAAGTCCTTAGTTACAGGGTAGAGAACTGATTTACATGCCCCTGAGAGTTTGCTCACCTTGAGCTTGTATCTAGAAACTTCTAGATATTGGGCCCCAGGTCATTCCCCCAAGATACCTCTGGACTCCCTTTGTGAATTCCTGGCCTGATCCAAGTCTGGGCTGCCAGGCAGGACCTCAGGCCTCTGAGGGCAAGAGGAGGAGGTGGGGATGGCTGGCCAGGAGAGTGACATGGTCTAAGCTGCCCCCACTCACACAGTACCGGAGTTGGGGAAGTCTGATGCCAATCTCATGTTCACAAGGGTCTATCTGGAAAGTAGGGGGTTAAAGGAGAAGCAGCTGCCGACAAGGAAAGTATGGGGCCTGTCCCAGCAGGTTGTCAAGACTCTGGCATTCTCAGGTACCCAGCCATCCACTTGTGGAAGCTGCCAACTCAGGGCCAAGACCTGGGCATCAGTGCAAACTTGGACACCAGCCACGAATGCAGAAAGACTCTTCACTGCCCCTGGCCTTCTCTCTGTGCCTCCCCAATCCAGACCCTGTGTGCCACTGCCAAATGGTTGCTCTACACCCTCCCCTAACGCCTCGGTCAAGACCAAATTCATCTGCTGAATTCATGGTGGGCTTCCATACCCTCGTTACCTAAACTCACATCCAACCCTCTGCACGTGAAGACTCTGCCCTAGTTATACCTGCTTCATTTGTATGTTGATCCTAGGGCTCCCTCCATGCTCCCTGCCAGGAATGCTCTCCTCTTTATGGCAGTTCTGCTCTTTTCCCCTCCTCTCCCATGAAGCCTCCTATGACCCTTGGGGCTCCAGTCCCTCTTGGAGTCTTGATTCTGCAAGACACACTCCTTTTTTTTTTGAGCACACTCCTTTTCATGTGCTCAATCTTAATCTCTACGGCCCACAGGCAATAGGAACTAAAACATATGTCCTTCTGTGACCTCACTAACCAGAGCCCAGTGCAAGGTTCATGGTAGACCTCATCTGAAACCATATGGCTATTGGATCCAAACTCTTGAGTGTACCTGTGTTGCACATGAATGTGTGTGGATACATACACAGGCCCCAGCAAAACTAACCATGGGACAGCTCCATGCCCCAGGTGCAACATGAACTTTGCTTGCCTTCTTTTCTATTGTAGCAGTTTTTTGTTTTTTTGTGTGTGGGGGGTGAGTTTGGTTTTGTGGGCTAGGAATCTAAGCTACTGCCTTGTACATGCTAAGCACATGCTCTACCACTGAGCTTCAACCTTAGCCCTTGGCAAAAGGGCTTTTTGTTTTGTTTTTTGTTTTTGTTTTGTTTTGTTTTGGTACCAAGGATTGAACCCAGAGGCACTTACCCATTGAGCCACATCTCCAGCCCTTTAACCCATTTTATTTTTTATCTTGAGACGGCTCTCAAAAAATTGTCATGGGAGGGGGTGGGGGAAAGGAAAGATAATAGAATGAGATAAACATCATTACCCCTATGTACATGTTTGATTACGCAAATGGTGTGACTACTTCATGTACAACCAGAGAAACAACAGTTGTACCCCATTTGTGTACAATGAATCAAAATTAAAAAAATAAAAATTTTTTAAAAAGTTGTTCAGGCTGTCCTCCAACCTTTGATCCTCCTGCCTCAGTCTCCCTGGCAGCTGGTATTACAGGTGTACAGCACCACACCTGGCTGAAGCTTGTCTGCTTCTAAATGTACAGATTTTTCTCAAGCTGTTAATGAAATCGCGATGCTGTAGATCCTATTTACTATTACCCTGGAATTGCCAATGAGTTCCCAGACCTCACACTCAGTCTGTCCCTTTGTTGCAAAGTTCATGTGCCTGGACAGCTCCATCAGGCTTTGTTTTCTAAGAATGGCACTCAGAGATCTAGATGCCAGAGAGACAGTGTTAGACTGGCTCAAAGTGGCCTAACTCTTTGGGACAAAGAGGGAACCCAGTTCTTGGTGTCTCCAGACCTCTCTGGATTTCTTTCTGTGGACAGGAGAATTCTCTGGGCTGGAGGTTCTCTGCTTATCAGAAGCAAGGCTAGTTATTCATTAGCAAGCATCGGCGTGCAATTCTCATCAACTCCAGGGGAGAGTTCAACCTGGACTAACAACTAAGACACACAGCATAGACACTCTGTCACAGGAAGTTCTCCCATATGTCTAACCTAAATCCTTCCTGCCACCATTGAAGCCAGTTTCCTCTCATTCTGACCATGGTAGGAGAAGGAGATGGTCAGTCACTATTCTCAGCTTAAGACCCATCACCTACTTGACCATGGCAGTCAGATTCCTCCTTTGCCTTCTCAGTGACCTGTGTGCTCAAGCAGCTGTTCAGAATTGGCACCTGTCCCCAGTTCCTTTCCCCAGTTTCTTTCTCTGTGTATGAGAGTATTTGAAACAGTACTTCTTAGTTCAGACCTAACCCTTCCTTCCAGGGAGACTACTTGGGACTAAGGCCAGTCTGAGTAAGCCCCACTCCCAGGTTCCTGCTGCTGGAGAGAGTCAGAGGTATGGTCCCATCCCCCCTCTCTTTGAGGCTTCCTTCAAGGGCCTGGGTGGCAGCTGGGATCAGAGATCAGAGATCAGAGGTTGTGTGGGCAAATGAGGAAAGGTCAGAGTTGCTTCCAGGAGATAAGTTGTCCTTCAGTGAGGGAAGGGAAAGGACATTCAAGGATCAGGGACTCCAAGCGATGGGACAACAATGGGTTTGCACTCATGGAAGACCAATGGCAGAAGAGGGGAGTGAGGGTTAAGGGCAAGGTAGGAAGGCTTCCCACCTGGTAAAGGTCACAAAGAAGTTACAGTGATGGGTGATATGTATGCTGAGGAGCGGGCAGGGGAAAGGACCATGAAGGTTGACCAGGCCAGGGCAGGGAATGGGCCGATACGAAAGCCTCTCTGGGTTAGAAAAACCTCAGGATAGGGAAATTGGTCCAAGAAGTGGCTGAGCCTTTGCTTCAAACTCAGATTCTGCTCCCCCACCCTACTGTGTTCTTTGGCACAGGTTCTCTTGGCCCAATGACCCCAGCAGCACCTTTTCCCTGTGCCCTCTGTTCTCCCACCCTGTAAGACCCTTCTGAGTCCTCTGAGCCCTTAGGGATCCGTCAGGAGGCAAGGGCAGAATGGGGCATCTAGCCTAGGGGTCTCTACAGAGAGGTCTAAACCTTCTTTTCCTCCCCCTGAGCCTCCCTGCTCACTGGCTAGGGTGTGGACAGGAAGGAGCTAGGGAAGGGGAAGCCAGGGACTCTGGGAAAGTTGCCGTGGAGGCTGCCCTAAACCCCAGCCTCCTCCATGGCTGGAAATACCCGCTCGTGGCTCCTGGCCCCAGCTTTCCAGGCATCCCCTGAGTTTGGCAGATGAAGCTGGGGCAGCTGCTGGGTCACCATCAAGTGAGCCCTTGCAGCCAGGCCTATCTCACCCTCTGCAGCTGCCAAGTCTTTACACTGCCCTGCCTCTCTCCCTTTCTCTCATCCAGACCAGTGCCCAGGAGACCTGGGGAGAGCTTCCTATCCACCATGATTCACAGTAAAAAAGAAGTTTTCAGGATCCTCAGCTTCTCTCTTGGGCCTACTGTCTCTGCAGGCCAAAGCTGTTCTTATTAAGGAGAGGGCGGGTCTGCACCAGTTACCGAGTTTCAGATACCACACACCGGGTCTTTAGAGAAGGTCCAGGAGACAGGATGAAACTAGCCCCGGCCCTCAGGCTCCTGGGACTCTGGGAGAGATTAGGTGGGAGGCACTCCTGGTCTCACAAGAAGCCAGAGCACCACTCCGACTCATGTCCAGTGGTTCCACCTACTTGGACATCCTTTATTTGGCACATCCAGGTCATAGGTCATGAGCCATCAGCCAGTGGACAGTCTAGCCCAGTTGGTGTCCCCTCTTGGTGACATGGGGAGGACTAGGCCTCCCTAAGCAGCCAGTAGCCTCTTTTTCTCTCCTGTGGCTACTGCTCTGAAATACCACCCAGCTAGAGAAGGGGTATCAACTTGAGATTTATACTTGACCTTGGTGGGAGGGTCATCTCTAGAAGGCTAAGGGAATGGGCAATTGGTTTACCTTTCACATATTCTCCAGTCCATTCTCAAAACTCCAGTCTCCTCCCTCCAGTGAAGAACTTTGCCACACCCTCTTCCCACCAAAGGTCCTCTAATGGTTGACCTTTTCACATTTCCACCCCCACCCTTTGTTCCTTGTGTCTCATCCCTTATGAAAGTTTGTCTTTGGCTCTTCTTTCTTCCCTTTCTCCTGGAACTCATTTGCTGTCAGAGATTACCCCTCTAATCCAAGACTGCCCCAGGCTAGCTACATGTCTAGCTGAGGGAAAGGAAGTAAATTATTGTTTGTTAGATCTTACAAATGGTTAATCTGATATAGTTGCTTGGTCACCCACACAGATCACTATTATTATTATCTCCATTGCACAGAAGAGAAAACTGAGGTGTGGAGTTGAGGTAAAATTATAAAGCCAAGAACACATGGCTAGGAAGTGCTGGCGACCAGGTTGCTATCATGTTTATTTACCAGATTGACAAGAGAGGGTGGGCAGAACCCTCATCCCAACTCAGAGCACTACCCAGCTCAGCCCTCATGGAAATTCTTCAGAACTCAGTGTCCCTCAGTGCCATGCCCCTTCCCTTCCTTCTCACAGGGGCCCTCACATTTTATCTTCAGTCACTGCATCCTGTTCCTTCCTTAAACAGCACCCCCCCCCCGCCCTCTTCCCAAGAGAATCCTCAAGGCCACAGCCAAGTCATCATCTTGGTCTCCTTGGCCAGCTTCAGGCCTGACCTATGGGGGAACCCACTCTGTTCGCGGGAAAATCCCGGAGCGGGCAGTTCCTTGCAGAGGTTCCCGAGAGAGGTGCACTAGGCCCAACAGGGCGCCGCCAGCTGAGCGGGAATCCAGTCTCTAACCGCTGGCGCCCCTCTAGGGGAGGGGCGAGGGCGGAGGTGGTTCTGCGGCGGCATCTGTCCCAGGCGGGCGGGAAGCTGCTGCATTAAATTGTAAAATCGATTTATTGACCGGCAGGTGCGAGCAGCGGCAGATGGAGAGTAGCGCTGTCTGGGCGCATCTGCGGGGAGCGGCGGCATCGATCCTGGCCCCCTTCTGAAACCGTCCGTCCTGGTCCTTTCTGCCCGCTGAATCGCAATTGCAGGGCCAAGGTCCGAGAAACTGCGGCGCCTGAGTGGCTAGCTCGACGCCCTTCCCCTACCCCCTCCTGGCTGCAGGGCCTGGGCTGCGCCCCCACGGCTGGCAGGCTTTGCCAGCCCCACTGCCCCAGTTGGCACGCGGCGGGGTCGGGCTGACGCGTGGCAGCGCCCTGCGGCAGATGAGGCACGCGCCGGCCTCATTTCAATGTGAATGGATCGAATGGAGCAGCCATGTGGCAGCAACAGTTTGCAAATCTCCCCGCCTTCTGTGCAGCTCTCCGGCCGCCGCTCCCTGCACGTGGCCCCTTCTCCGCAACGACCGCAGCAGCGCCCCTCAAGGCTTAAGCGCCCCGCCCCAGCCAGGCCTGCTTCCCCGCCCCCAACCTGCCCAGCGGGCTTTGTGGCCCGGACCCCACTGTGTTTCTACCCTTGTGCAGTATGCCAGGTCGAGAGCGCTGTCCCCTGGGAAGGATGGCGGGGGAGAGGAGGGGTAAAATAGGTGAGCTGCGCCCACGACGACTCTGCGCAAGGCTCGTAGGCCACACCGCTGGGAAGAAGTGCAGAGGCTCTATATGGCCCCTGTCGCACCCCAGTGACCTGGGGTCAGTCTGAATGCACTGTGGAAAGCAATCTTGGTGTTTCCTGGCCCCAGGTGCTAGTTCTGCCTGTTGCAAGAATGATGTGTAGTGGTAGCCCAGTAGCCAAACTGAGAGGACCCCGCAAAGTAGAAGACCTCTGGGGGCTTAGGTGTGGGCCGCCTGTGAAGCCAAGCCTCTACCCTACTCTGGCTTCCACCACTGGGCAGTGTCGAGGGAACAGTCGAATTGAGAAACTGTGGATCCAAAAAAGACTCGCTGTCAGTGGGAGCCCAGATTGGTTGGAACAGAGTCTATGTCCACTCTCCAGTGTGTGATCAAGCATCTACACCAGCCATAGGATCAGTAGACTCTGACAGAGTCCCCAGACCAAGTGATCTTCTCACGTCCTTCTCGTCTCACTGCCTCATACTCATTTTTTGAGCCCCAAGGATAGTATTTGTCCTTATGCCTGCATGTGGAAGTGAGGCATCCCAGATGCAGGTGTCTGTCCAGAAACATTAAGGCCCTTTCACTTGGATTCCCTGTCTGCAGCCCCACCCTCTCAGGCTCAGCAAATGTGAGCAAAAGTCTACTCCAGCAGAATGGAGCAATAGTAGGTACCCAGGGATAAAGATGGGGTCCAGCCAGGTAGTGAGTTTTTGGACAGCACCCCAAGCAAATAGGTACATCTGGTAATTTATTGTTTTCCTCCTGGTTCAGAGACTTATTTAGAACTCTAGAATCCCTTGCATTGCCTGTTTCTGAGGATAACAATGATCCCAACTTTTGTTTGGTCCTTGACCATTTGCAAAGCATTTTGGGAACCTTAGTCCAGGTGCATATGAGGGTAGAGAATGTTCCAGACCTGCTAGTATTGATAGAGATGTCTCCTGTGAGGGTCAGGGAAGTGCCAGCTCCAGAAAAAAATGATCATGTTTTTATGAACTCCCAGGCCAGGATTTAGGAATGGAAGCGAACAGAGCTAGATGGGGCTGGATGCCAGCTCGGAGAAGAGCGAAGAGCACCTTCTGGCATCCTAGGCAGGTCTAGAGATCCATAGAGTACTGGCGGAGAGGGGATCTGGAAGCCCACTTGCCAGGATTGCCGGGAGGCACACTCCGGGCTCCCCCTCCCTCGGGCCTGGGACTCCGCCTGCCCATAACCTACATTAACTCTCCGAGCAGCCTGGGCCCATCTGCCGGCCCCCGCCCCACCTCGGTTCCCCACGCCAACCCGCTCGCGCCAGATGGTGGCTGGGAGGGGTGGCCGTGCGTGGGGGACCCCGGAGCCCGTCGCCTCACCTCACCCCTCCCCCAACCCACGCTCCAAACCTCTTGCATCTCATCCTCCCGCCCCCCAATCCTCCACCACCACCACCCGAGTCAAAAAATCAGACCATGCTTGGCATTGGCAGCTGTTGGGCTCCGCGGCGCGCCCCCTCCCCGCCCGCGGCCTCCCCCGGGCCCGCGACGCGTCCCCGCTCCCCCCGCACTGATCTTATCGTCGGGCGACAGCCATCACTGCGCGGGCGGGCTGACAGCTGAAGCCACAGGGCCCCCGCCGCCTTCAGCGTCGCAGAGAGAGAGACCTCCCCGGCACCCTCGAGACTGGAAGAAGCCGGCCCTCGCGGTCTGCGGCCTCCAGGGATCACGCCGGGTTCCGGGAAAGCAGCTGCGCCGCTGCCTCTCGGAGAAGTGAGGCCACCCGGGAGAGTCGCGCGGGCGAGACGAGTGAAGCCGCCCCAAACTCAAACAACTGGTGCGACTCCAGTTCCACCTCACATCCTGCCCTATGAGGAGAGTACTCGGGCCTGCCTGGTCTCAGTCCCTCACCTTGACTCTTCAGTGGCCCGAGTCAACTCTGGAGTCAGGAGAGTTCCTCCCTGCCCCAGCGGAGCTACAGGACGCGGGCGGGGGCTTGGAGCTGCTGGGGTGGGGGGACAGGGTGGGCAGTAGGCGATGGAGCTGAAGCTGGACCCAGGTGAGAGAGGCACTGAAGGAGGAGCCAGAACTTCATTAGCATACAGCTGAGGACGCGCCCCCTCCTACCTCGGGGACCACGCCCCACCTTCCCCCACCTCCGGGACCTAGCGTCTGGGCATTGGCACGAGCCAAGCCCAGGCTGGGGTCAGAAGTGAGTAGGCACGCGCTGGGCACACCCCCGCAGATAGAGAGGGAGACGCCCACCAGGTGTACGTTGGAGGACCAGAATAATCTTAGGCACTTGGACCCCTCGCTGTGCTCCAAGTGGCCACTGAGAGGTTAATACGTCTGCTGGCTTCTCTGCTGAGTTGGGGACGCTAGGTGGGTGGGCGCTGATAGGTTGGAGGCCGATGAGGCGAGGATTCCCGAAGCTCCGGGAAAGAAAAGGAGGAAATAGGGGTCCTCGGATTCTGGTTTTCGCTTTCTGGGCTTAAGTTCTTTTTACCTGCTCCAAGACTGCAGGTAAAGAGCGCCCGCTGCCGATGTACCGCCTGCGGGGACTCCCTAGTGTCTCCGCCTCCTGGACCATCCGGGAACCACCCGCTGACCTCCCTCCGTATCCCTCAGCCACCCTCCTGTCCTCCCGCAGCAAGGGTCTCAGCCCTTAGCCCGGCGATCGTCTCCGCACTCGCAGAGCTGGGGGTTGGGGGGTCCAGGGTTTCGGAGAGGAACCGAGGGGCGGGGACCTGAGCGCGACTGGTTAGCTGGGGGGAGGGGGTAGCGGGGGCGGAGGCCCCCTCCGGTCGGCGCTGGGACTGTAGCAACTAGAGGCTCGAAGGGGAGGGGAGAGTGACCATGAGTCTGTCTTGAGTGACAGGCGGCGAGCAGAGGAGCCAATATATATAAGGAAGGCTCCGGAGCTCGCAGGTTTCAGTAGCGGCGCTGTGCGCAGGCCAGGAACACGAGGCCAAGAGCCGAAGCTCAAGCCGCTTCGGTGCAGTGTACCCCGGCACCAGCCCGCTTGCAGCCTTAGGATTAGCCCGAGGACACGTCCTTAGCGCGGCCGCCGCCCAGTCGCCCTCACCTGGATTACCTATCGAAGCAGCTGCAGCGGAGCTAGGGAGAGGGCGACGGGGGAGCAGCGTCCCGAGAGAAACCAGTTTTTCAGGAACCCCGCTGGCTGGAGGACGCGCGGGAAAGCGGCATCCCCAACAGAATCAGGTTCAGGGCCAGCGAGTGGAGAAAGCGACGCCCCAGGGGATGGAAGCCGCGTCCCGGAGCGCCTCTGGCTGGGCGCTACTGCTGCTGGTGGCACTTTGGCAGCAGGTAACGTCCCGCGCCCTCTTCGCCCCCTCCCGCCACGCTCCGGGCCTGAGCCCCGGCGCTCGCTGGGCTGACCGCTCCCCTCCCTCCTTCCCTCGGTCCCTGTGCAATAGCGCGCGGCGGGCTCAGGCGTCTTCCAGCTGCAGCTGCAGGAGTTCGCCAACGAGCGCGGCTTATTGGCCAGTGGGCGGCCGTGTGAGCCCGGTTGCCGGACTTTCTTCCGCGTCTGCCTTAAGCATTACCAAGCTGTCGTCTCGCCCGGGCCCTGCACCTTCGGCAGCGTCTCCACGCCGGTACTGGGCATCAACTCCTTTGCGGTCAAGGATGACAGTAGCGGCGGGGGCCGAAACCCTCTCCAACTGCCCTTCAATTTCACCTGGCCGGTGAGCACAGCCTGGGCGCACTGGGAGGTCACAGAAGCCGAAAGGAGGGAGCGCCCTGGGACCAAAACCCTCTTCCTAGATTTCCTCTCCGCTTCCTCAAAATCGCTCAGGGACGCATTCTCTCCTGGTCCTTTCTTTTCGATTCTCTCCTGGGACCTCATCCTTGGAGAAGGCTCTCACCAGTCTCCGTCTTTTCAGTTTTACGCCCTCCCTTCCCCCAGCTTTTGGGACACGATTTGCATTATCTGCCACCCTGGCTCAGCACGTCACCCTCTACATACCATGGCTTTCACTTACACTACCCTATCCTTCATCCCTCCCTCTACTCTTGGGTTCTCTTCTCGTTTTCCCAGCTTCCGCGCTACGCTGTGTGCAGACCCGTTATGTTGACCCGGGCGCAGTAACTGTATCCTGCAATTAGATTAATTAAATCGGCTGCCGCAAGGCATCCCCTTCTCTCCCTCCCTACTCATCTCTCTCTCCGTCTCTTACCCACTTTCGCTTCCCAGGGTACCTTCTCACTCATCATAGAAGCTTGGCACGCGCCAGGAGAGGACCTGCGTCCAGGTGAGTAGCTCTTCCTCAGCCACAGGGGGGCGACACCGCTCAGCGCCGAAAGAGTTAACATGTTATAGGCGGGGGAAGTGCGGGGTTGGGAGTTGGGGGCAGGACGCTTAGCTTGGCCTGGAGCTGCGCGCCGCGCTGGGCGCTCGGATTCCGCTTGCTGCCTGGACTCAGAGCACAATTGCGTTTCCTGAGGGTTATTTTTGGCGTGGGAACGCGGGGAGCACGGCGGTGAGAAAGGCTGAAGCTGCCAGCACCGCTGACGGGCCCCTTCCTGTATTTTACACCTTTCGTGAATTCCGCTCCTTTGGAAAGGGAATAATGGCTTTGGGATGTTGTTCTGACACAGAGGAAAAGGATATTTCAGCAGCACAACAATTCTCACTTTGAAAAGGAAAAAGAAAACCATTACCTACCTCTAGGGGCAGAATGGACACCAAAGGACCCCCTGCTCCCAGTCCTCCTTACCCTGGAAAGCTTTTCTTCCCCCGACCCCCCACCCCCGTTTTTTCCATTCTGTCTGCTTTCCTCTTTCTCTTCCCTATCTGCCTCCAGAACACTGGGATAACTTAACATCCTTCTATTGTCCCCTTTTTGAATGATATCAGGTTCCCTACACATGCATACACATAGGGCAGCTGAACAGTGGGACCTGGGTCTCTGGGTCCCTCTGGCCTGTGCTTGCTGGCAAGTGGGGGTCATGTGGTCAACTAGGTTGATTCGTTGACTTACCATTATAATTACAGCACTGGTGGGGTATTAGCCAGTAAGTTACCTGCACTCTTGGGAACAGGCTGCCTTTCCTTGACCTGATCCTCTGTCCTTTCAGAGGCCTTGCCACCAAATGCGCTCATCAGCAATATTGCCATCCATGGTTCCCTAGCTGTGGGTCAGAACTGGTTACCGGATGAGCAAACCAGCAACCTGACAAGGCTGCACTACTCTTACCGGGTTATCTGCAGTGACAACTACTATGGAGAAAGCTGCTCTCGCCTATGCAAGAAGCGCAATGATCACTTCGGCCACTATGTGTGCCAGCCAGATGGCAGCCTATCCTGCCTGCCCGGTTGGACTGGGGAGTACTGTGAACAGCGTAAGCAGCCAAACCCCCACTGATGCAGAGAGGAGGTCCCCCAGGAAGCATGGTGAACTCTTCTTGGGTTCTGTGTGCCTTCCTCACAGAGCAAGGCTGGGCTGCCTACTACTGGGCCTCAGGGCCATCTAGAGATGCTGAGCAGAGCTTGTGCTCAGACCTCCTCTCTCTTCCTAATCCTCCTCCCCATCATGCCAGAGCCCACAAAGGACCCCCACATTGAATTCCATCCAGCATGGGTTCTTCTTTTCTGTGTCATTGTTTCCCTTTAAGAAGCCATGGCTTCTTTGGGAGGTTGAGAGTAGGAAGTGTGCCCAGGACAGCAGGGACACCCCCAGTCCTGGAGGGGAGAGTGGAGCTTCAGAGTCCTTGGTACCCCATCCTTATCCAGCTCTGTCTTCTTTCCTTAGCTATCTGTCTTTCTGGCTGCCATGAACAGAATGGTTACTGCAGCAAGCCAGCAGAGTGCCTGTGAGTAAGGGACAGGAAGTGGGACAGGGAACCCTGCCTTTGCCAGATCTCTCACTCATTCTCAGCCTCCTTTTGTCCCACAGTTGTCGCCCAGGTTGGCAGGGTCGTCTGTGCAATGAATGTATCCCCCATAATGGCTGTCGCCACGGCACCTGCAGCATCCCTTGGCAGTGTACCTGTGATGAAGGTTGGGGAGGCCTGTTCTGTGACCAAGGTGAGTCTGGGAGGGAGCAATGGGGCAAGGGCTGGAAATGAGACACAGTGACTGGACCCTTCATTCTTGGCAGCTGCTAACTTGGCTTTGCCATTGTCCTTCAAGAACTTTGGGACTTTTTAAAGAATATTTACAACTGGTCTTTAATGATTTGGTGGGTCCTTCCCTAGTGCTGGGGTGGTTAAAGAAGCCAGGAGGATGACAGATTGGCAGCCTGGAAGTTGCACTCATAAATTCTAGCAAAGCCAAAGGGAAAGGATGCCAGGCTAGTTCCTCTTTCTGCCTTGTAGTTACCTATTAACCCCCTGAGTGTTTGCTTACCTTGCAAGGCTGTTTGAGCAGCTCTCCCCTAAACAGCTGTCTGGTGGGGTGTGCCCACCAGCCGCTCAGGGCTGTGGCTGAGGTGGGCCTCTGGGTGGAGGGAGCCTCATCCAACCGACTTTTCAGTGTGGGCACAAACAACTTTCCCTTCTCCAGTGGCACCTGCCAGGCAGCTGCCTAGGTCCACATCGTCTCCACCTGGCATTTGGGGCTAGTCATTTTTCTGATTGCACATGAATCTTTAGCCTCAACTTTGGGGAAGGGCCTTTCTTTCTGCATTCTAGGCCAGCTATAGCATGTGCCTCCCATTTTCAGGGTGTGTCTGCTGCCTCAGAGATACTACACAAGCCTGGTTAGAGTAGGGAGGGATTTGCCAGACTTAAAGAACTTGCCTAGGCCCTGACTTGCTATTGACAAGGGAGTGAAATGCAGTCCCTGTACTGTGTGTGTGTGTGTGTGTGTGTGTGTGTGTGTGTGTGTGTTCCTCTCCTCTGCCTCCCCCGACGCCAACACACATACACCTGGTTTCTACTCATTCTCTCTCCTCTGTCCACATTTGATCCCAGGTGACACACTCATCCTATGCAAACACAACCCTCACAGTTTCTATATTTGCTCTGTCTGGTTCTCCCTCCCTGTCCTTCCCCAATGAGAAAACAAATGCTTACACTTCAAAATAACCTTTTAACACCTTCTCCTTTAAAAAATGCTTGGTCTCTGGGGTTGGGGCTGTTGCTCAGTGGCAGAGTGCTTGCCTAGTATGTGTAAGGCATTGAGTTCAATCCTTAGCACCACATAAAAATAAACATATAAGTGGGCTGGGGTTGTAGCTCAGTGGTAGAACACCTGCCTTGCATGTGTGAGGAACTGGGTTCAATTCTCAGCATTGTATATAAATAAATAAATAGTATTTTAAAAATAAATAAGTAAACACATAAAATCATGCAATCCATCTACAGCTACAAAAAATTTTTTTAATTGAAAAAAAAAATGCTTGGTCACCACCTACCTATGGTAGCTCTCATCTCCCCTCTACCGTTTCTAGCTGTTGAAATTTTACCCCTTTCCAGGTGTCTCTCAGCTTCCTCTTTCTCCATGGAGATTCTTCTGGCTTCTTCCCTGACCCATGGCCTTGCTCTCCCTTCCTCCTTCTCTTTCTAGCACCATCATCCTCTGGCTGGAAGTGTTTGTGAGCTTACCTGACAGGAAGTTATCCAATTGTTTTATCAACCTTGATTGATTGCATTAGTCATATTTGTTCCAGGTGCTTCAACATACATGATTTCATTGGCAGGGAAGGAAGGATAATTGTGCCTGGAAGACTGAGTTGAAGCCTCTTTGGGTCAAACATGGGGATGAACTTTCACTATAAAGAGCCTGGAGGTGAGACTTACTCAGCTGGTTGGTTTTTATCTCCACAGATCTCAACTACTGTACCCACCATTCCCCGTGCAAGAATGGGGCAACATGCTCCAACAGTGGACAGAGGAGCTACACCTGCACATGTCGCCCAGGTTACACTGGTGTGGACTGTGAGCTGGAACTCAAGGAATGTGACAGCAACCCCTGTCGTAATGGAGGCAGCTGTAAGGTGAGGCCCAGGCCACAGCAAGAAACAGAAGTCTAGCCAGGCATCCCCAGTCTAGGCAACCATTTGATGCATAGTTATGGATAGGCACTCTGGCAACGGGAGCCCAGCACCACCACCATGCATCCCTGTCCCCCAGGGTGTGACTTTTGCTTCTTTATGGTTTCTCTCCAGGACCAAGAAGATGGCTACCACTGCCTATGTCACCCTGGCTACTATGGGCTACACTGTGAACATAGCACTTTGACCTGTGCTGACTCCCCCTGCTTCAATGGCGGCTCCTGCCGGGAGCGCAATCAAGGGGCCAGCTATGCCTGTGAATGTCCCCCCAATTTCACTGGCTCCAACTGTGAGAAGAAAGTGGATAGATGCACCAGTAATCCATGTGCCAATGGTAAGTTCACTTGCATTGCTGAGAATCTTCTGGTGAGAAGGTGCTGAACAGCCAGGCACAATGATGTATGCCTTAATCCCAGCAACTTGTAGGGAAGAGGCAGGAAGATTGCAGGTTTGAGGTCAGCCTCACCAACTTAACAAGGCCCTCAGCAACTTAATGAGACCCTGTCTCAAAATAAATAAATAAATAGGGCTGGGGATGGAGTTCACTGGTAAAGTGTCCCTGGATTTAATCCCTAGTACATAAAAAAGGTACTGAACATTCTAGATGCCTTGTGTCATACTATGTCCTGTGTGGGCACCAAGAAAGATGAGGTCTCCAGGGCTGACTGCATCACCGACCTCCTTTGAGGATAGACATGAAGACTCCAATATCCCTTTCTGCAGCTCAGAACTTCCTAGAGGCACAATTTCTTCATCACTGAATGGGAAAATATGATATCTATTCTCTGTCTTTGATACTGTGAAGATGAAGTGAAACCATGATAATTAAATTTATTTAAGCAGTTTCTACTTACCATCACATGTTCTTGTCTTTATGTACCTTCCTCCCTAGCCCTCAGAGGTATTCTATGAGGGGATAGCTGAGGCTTAGGGATAAGGTAAATTGATAGGCACCAGATCCCCAGCTCAAGAGAGCCAGCTGAGATTCAAACCCAAGCATATATTATATGTCTGATTCTAAAGTTCTACAAAATGATGGTAAATTTTATACATGAGTCTACTGAGGCATAAAGAACTAGGATGACCCCAAACTCTAGGTCTCTTGAGTCTTTGCACAGTTCTTTTTGTTGTAGATTCTGTCCATGTTGGCTGTGTGCATGGAGATGGAAGGGCCCCAACTCACTCCTGGGATGGAGCCCCACCCCCTGCATCAGGGAATTGCCAGACTTTTGCTGACTTGTGCCCTGTATCTTCTCATAGGGGGTCAGTGCCTAAGCAGAGGCCCAAGCCGCATGTGCCGTTGCCGTCCTGGATTCACAGGCACCCACTGTGAAATTCACATCAGTGACTGTGCCCGCAGCCCTTGTGCCCATGGTGGCACTTGCCATGACCTGGAGAATGGGTTCATGTGCACCTGCCCTACTGGCTTCTCTGGCAGGCGTTGTGAGATGCGGATATCCAGTGATGCCTGTGCCTCAGGGCCCTGCTTCAATGGGGCCACCTGCTACACTGGCCTCTCCTCGGACAACTTCGTCTGCAACTGCCCTTATGGCTTTGTGGGCAGCCGCTGCGAGTTCCCTGTGGGGCTGCCACCCAGCTTCCCCTGGGTGGCTGTCTCCCTGGGTGTGGGGCTGGTTGTGGTGCTGGTGTTGCTGGGCATGGTGGCAGTGGCTGTGCGACAGCTGCGTCTTCGGCGACCGGACGATGGCAGCAGGGAGGCCATGAACAACTTGTCAGACTTCCAGAAGGACAACCTGATCCCTGCCGCCCAGCTCAAGAACACAAACCAGAAGAAGGAATTGGAGGTGGACTGTGGCCTGGACAAGTCCAACTGTGGCAAACAACAGAATCACACATTGGACTATAATCTGACCCCAGGGCCCCTGGGGTGGGGGACCTTGCCTGGAAAGTATCCCCACAGTGACAAAAGCTTAGGCGAGAAAGTGCCACTGCGGTTACACAGGTGAGCTGCACTTGAAGGCCCACAGCCTGGTTATGGGCCCCTACGTGGTCTAGGCTTCTAGGTAGCAGGGGAGGCTGGCACCAGGCCCTGACTGCTTTTAAACAAATGGGTTTTGTTACTGACTGGACGATCGTTCAACAAGATTTCTGCTAGGGGGCCAGTGGTGTAATGGTATAATCACAGCTACTTGGGAGGCCAAGACAGGAGGATCACAAGTTTGAGCCCAGACTTAGCAAGAAAAAAAAAAAAAATTCTATGGGGGTCCTTTGCTAGGGAAGGCCCTCTCATTCATTCATTTATTCATTCATTCATTCACAAAATCAAGGGTCCATAGTATTTCTCTTACAACTTCCATGTTCCATGGTATTGCTCTAGTAGCAAGGCTGATTTTCTAGATGTTAGTGGTATGGCTGGGGCCTGTGGCTCTCTTAGGAGTCTGTTGCTAACTGCCCTCCTTAAAAGACCAGCAGTGGGCACCTCCAGCCCATTTCTTCCCCATGAACCACCTGTGCAAGTGCTCTTCAGCTTTATGGGATCTAGATTAGTGCCCCTGCCCTCCCCCCATCTTTCCCTCCTTCTCTTCCTCACACTCACCTGGTCTTATGTTCCCTTAGTGAAAAGCCAGAGTGTCGAATATCAGCGATATGCTCCCCCAGGGACTCCATGTACCAGTCTGTGTGTTTGATATCAGAAGAGAGGAACGAATGTGTCATTGCCACGGAGGTGAGTGTTGGGCTTGCCTTCCCTGCCAGCTTGTCTCCCCCTGCTTTGTGTGGATGGGAAAGTGGTCTGGTCACTCTTGACCCCATGAGCCACTCCCCTTGGCAGACCACATTCCGTGGTTTTTGGTCTCTACTGACCTTGTAGCCAAAGAGGGTATGAAACAGGAGTTAGGTGTCATACCTGGCCTGGTCTCTCTTGCTGTGTTGGTGCTGGGCAAGGAAACCATGGTACCTGGCCATCTCCCAGGTGCTGTTTCCCAGGTGCTGGTGGGTGAGGATGGTTGCCTCATGCTTTCCTGCCACTTCCCACTGGATTCCTCCATTGGACTACATGAGTGTAGCTCCCAGGCGTTTGTGTGTGTTGGAGCAGAAGCCTGGGGGAACTGTCTCCCCTTCCTTTCTTCCCTGCTCCATTGGCTTCTCTCAGGGAGACCCAGGGAAGTTCCAGATGGAATGCTTGTGCCCAGGATAACACATTTCCCCATTTTTACCTTCTGCAGGTATAAGGCATAAGCCTACCCAGAACACCCTAGCTTTGGCCCAGCAGCTGGACCTTCCTTCTGCATTGTTTACATTGCATCCTGGATGGGACGTCTTTAATATGCACCGTGCTGCTCTCAGGAGGAGGAGGGAATGGCATGAACTGGACAGACTGTGAACTTGCCAAGAGATGCACCACCCCTGCACACCTTTGAGTGTCTGTCTGGCATCAGATTGGCAGCTGTACCAGCCAGGGGAACAGAGGAGAGGAGAGGTGCCACTTGGACCTGCTCTGCCAGTAGTGGCCTTCAGAGGGCTCCTTCTGGGGCTCTGGCCTGTTTTCCAGAGAGTGGCAGTGGCCCCATGGGGCTTGGAGCTGCTGCGGCCTCCACTGGTATCTGTGTTTCCCAAAGTGCCTTTGGCCCAGGCTCCATAGTGACAGCTGGGCCCAAATCAGAAAGGAGAAAGGGGGCCAGGAAGGGCAGGGCTTCCTGTGGGCAGGAAAACCACTGGGTATAGCTCTTCTCAGGGGTTGCCCTACAGGCAAGGTAAGCACATGAGGAAAGAGGAGCACTTTCTACCCCATGCCTCTAACCACTGCATGTGGGTCTTGCCTGGAAATGTCATCCAGCCTCTTGCTGGCCTAGGTCCACTGGGCAAGAACATTGATAAATCTTACCCAGGTTCTACCACCTTCTGGCCCTGGGAGAAGATGGGGTGAGGGCCCAACCCTTCTGCCAGCCAGGGGTGCCACTGGGGAGCTCAGGGCAATTATGTTGGAAATGCCAACAAGGGAGAAATCAGGTGCTGTCACCTGAGCATCTTCCTCCCTCAAACCCATTCTTACAACCTTGAGCCTGAGCTCTGCTCATGCCCATTACTGCCCCCAGATCACCCTCGAAGCCCATCTTCAGAAATCAATAATATGAGTTTTATTTTGTTTTTTTTTTTTGTAGTTTATTTTGGAATCTAGTATTTCGATAATTTAAGAATCAGAAGCACTGGCCTTTCTACATTTTATAACATTATTTTGTATATAATGTGTATTTATAATATGGAACAGATGTGTATAGGAATTTATTACTTCTTGGGTCCTGTCTTTGTGATGGTAAGAATGGGAATCCTCCAGCCTTCTCACCGCAAAGAATTCTCATACACCTTTCTCACACTGCTGCCAAGTGTCCCACTGGAACCCTGGGACCTGTGCATGCACTTGAGTTTGGCATGTTATATGAAGAGCCCTTGTTCCCATTCAGCCTTTGGGGACCCCAGCCTCACCCATCTTTTTTTTTTTTTTGGTGCTCAGGACTGAACACAGGGGCACTCAACCACTGAGCCATATCCCCAGCCCTATTTTGTATTTTATTCAGAGACAGGGTCTCACTGAGTTGCTTAGTGCCTTTCTTTTGCTGAGGCTGGCTTTGAACTCACGATCCTCCAGTCTCAGGCTCCCGAGTCACTGGGATTACAAGTATGCACCACCACACCCGGCCAGTCTCACCCATCTTACTCCCATTCTAGGCCAGTCTTCCTTGCCTGATGGCTTTGAGGCTGGTTGCTACTCCCCACTGCCTCCTTTATGCTTCCAGTACTCCTTGGGGAATATTCCCCCTGGTCAGAATCTCTCTCCCTCTTTCCTGAGGCCTGAAAAAGCTTATGTGGAGATCCCTACTCCAGTCCTGCCTGTTTCCCTCTCTTTTTCTTTCTTTTTGGGATTTGGGATTGAACACAGGGGCACTCTACTGAGTCATATTCCCAGTCCCTTTTATTTTAAGACAAATTCTCACTAAGTTGCCAAGGCTGGCCTCAAACTTACAATCCTCCTGCTTCAGCCTCCCAAGTAGGCTTGTGCTACCATACACTGCCTGCTTTTCTTTTATCTAACAAGACTCTCTTATCAGAGAATGGGGATTCTGAGCCATGAAAATATCTGGGTCCTTCCTCCTGCTGTTGCAGGGTTTCATATAGGTTGTACCTGCTCTGCTCTTTGTCCCAGTGGCCTTCGGGGGGTTGTGATGAGGCTTTTGCCTTCGGTTTGTCCTTCTTGCAGGTGGACAGAGAACTGAGGGTCTGGTTTCCTTGTTAGCCCAGAGCTGCTAGAGTATATTGGACACTGCAAAAAGGGGAGGAGTTGAAGCCTGGGTTTCTCTGACTGAGGCACTAATGAGGGAGTTTCCAGTCTACTCCATGCTCAGCTTCCTCTAAGGCACAGGATAGTCCCTAGGGTGCCACAGTCCTCTCTTTACAGCCACAAACATACCCCACGGAGAGCAAATGATGACAAAATGAGCCATTGATAAAAAGCTGAGCAGATGCTCCCAGCTCTCAGCTTGTCCACAGTAAAGCAAAATAGATCCACCAGATGCCTCACTCCCAGTGGAGTCCAA
Source organism: Sciurus carolinensis (assembly GCF_902686445.1). NCBI lineage: Eukaryota > Metazoa > Chordata > Mammalia > Rodentia > Sciuridae > Sciurus > Sciurus carolinensis. The sequence continues at coordinate 111,482,401 of NC_062214.1, read as the reverse complement.
GGGTACACAGAGAACTTGCCTCCCTTTTTCTCTCCCTGACACACACAGCATGCTAACCCTGGACGTTGGTGCTAACGCCAGAGTTACAGAAGCACGCACAAGTTCCATTCCTTGCTCATCGCTCCCTGTTCCCTTCACTGCACACACAGGGTATCAAACAGGAAAGCATTCAGGGAACTGTTCCCACAGCCTGAGCCGGCAGCAGGGGGAAGAACAACACGACCTCACTCTTCCTGCCCAAAATGAAACAGGAAAGCAGCTCCCGGGCCCTGGGGGGTGGGGGAAACTGGGCTGGGACAGAAGGCAAGATGACGAGGCTCCCATGTGGGGGACAGGTAGGATACCCGCAAGACTGCACGTCCACATCACCAGGCTCTACTGGGCCGCACGAGAAGAGCCCTGCAGTGCTGGCTGCTGGCTAAACTCCCTCCCAGCTTTCATATCTTCCATAGGGAGTCAGGAGAACCTCCCACCATGTTAGCTGTCTGAGCAGAGTGAGGACCACGGATGTGGTGTGGGCTGCAGTTTGGAGCCCAGGCTCCACCTCTAGCAACTCAGAAGCCAGGCCAGGCACTTGGGGTGCAAACAAGTCACAGCCTGCCTGTCCTACGGATTTCCTGAAGGTTACTCCCTCAGAGTCCAGTCCCTTCCCATAAGAAAGGTACCCAAAGCTTTTCCTGACCACTTGAGTGTCCAGGTGTACAGATGTCCCAGACTCAGCAGAAGCAAGGCTAGACCATAACTCTAGGTTAACCATTCTTTCCATGGGTTAGCAAATGCTCATGTTTAGTGTGCATGCGTATTTCACAAGAGACTTCAGAGCTTAGCATCAGTTTGGAGCCAGTACCCTACCTAGAAAATCAATCTGACCCCACTGTGATCTCCAGCCCTGAGGAGAGAGGCTTTTTGAAGATTTCTTCATGTCCATCTGATGATCACTGAGGAACTGTTAGGGAGGGGCTGTGAAGAAGGCTTGTGCAGACAGGGTCTGTCTCCTGCCTCACGGTCGAACTGGTAAGGGGGCAAAAGAAATAGGGACTCTGGCTCCTACCTACCCCAACCCATGCTAGATAAGGACACTTGATTCAATCAAGGTAAAAGGGGTGCCCATCTCTGACTTGGTCCCACAACGCCCGCCCTCAGTAGGCTATTTCCCTGCAGTTCCCCCACAGCATCAGCGGATCCACGTGGCCTGCTACATTCCGGGAAGGGGATGGAAGTGATTCACTCAGGGAACTGTGACTGTCCCTTCCCGGGGAGGTGATACGCCTGGGAGGTTCCAGTGGCCTTCCCCGAGAGGCCGCGCCCTCCCTCGTGCCCAGGGCGCGCTGCCCCGCCCTGTGGCCCGGATGGATCCCGGTAGGCCTGGCGCGGCAGCGGAAGAAACAGGTGCGCCCTTTTGCCCGGGTCAGCCCTCCACCTGCCGCCGCGCGCCCCGGAGCTCAGCGGCTCCCTGCCCCCCGCGCTCTTTGTTACAGCCCGACTTCCTGTTTGCGGCCGCCGACCCCGGCTCACTTCCCGGGCCGGGAAAACGTCGAAGGCCGCGAGTTTCTCGGAGACTCGTCGGCCCACTGGGCTCCTCCTCCTGCCTTCGTAAATCCCGCCCCGACCTGGGCGTCCGCGCGGAACTGCAGCTGCGAGAAGCTGCAGCTGCGAGTGGAACCGCGGTCCGAAGTCTGACACCAGAGGGCGCTGTGCGGCCTTTGGGCAGGTGAGGGCTGCTGTCCCGGGAGCCCACGTACCAGCCAGAGAAGAGCAATATCCAAGCCGACGAAAGCTTCAATCATTTGCGTTTGTGTGCGTTAGAGCTCTGTCAGGCTCGGCGCCCCTAAGCCGAGGGGGTAAACTGGAGGGAGTCTAGTGCGTACTTTCCCCCCAAATATCCTCAGGGAGTCCAGAGGAGCAGGGCCCCTGTACCTGCTCCAGTCATCGCAACAACTGCCTCTTGGGCTCTGCCATTAAGCTCCCCTCCCCACCCCACAGTTCTGCCACTTTCATCCAATGGGCAGTCAGAATGGAAGGGAATGGGGTCTGGACAGAAACTGAGTTAGAGGGCTGAAGCTCCCTTCTAGCACCACCCCTCATTGCCAGGTGATCTGCTGGGACAAGTCCATTCATTTTCTTTCTTCCTTCAGCACTGATTGTACACCTATTATATGTTAGGCATTGATGGCAAAACACGTTCTCCCACTCGGGGAAATTAACTATCTTTGACCTCTCTTAAGACAATACCTCTTGTACATTTCTGAGGTTGAAATGAGTTAATATATGTGAACACTTGTGAGCACTGTTTTAGCCCCTTACTGGTTAATCCTCAAGTGAATGTAGGTATACTGCTTTCTGGATCTGCTACTCCCCTTGCCCACAGCACCGAGGTGGACTCTAGTGGGGTTGGAGTCTGCTAAATAACCCAGCAGTAGACTCAGGAGCATACTAGGCAGCTGTGACCACTTTTGCTTCCATTGTGCTATCTTTGAGGATCCCCACTAGGCTGGATCATCCTTCTCTGATGTAGGCCGTTGTGAAAGGAAGGTTTTGCTGTGGGAAGGAGCAGCAGGGCTCCAAGAAGAGTCATTTTCCTGCACCTGTAATGCTAAGAACTCATGAGGCTTAAGTGGGACGATGTGAGTTTTTGAGGCCAAGCTGGGCAAGTTAGTGAGACCTTGTTTCAAAATAAAAAAATAAAAAGACCTGTGAATGTAGCTTAGTGGTAGAGCACTGCTGAGTTCAATTCCTAGTACCTGGGAGAAAAAAAAAGTCACCTTCCCTCTTGGAGATCTGCCACAAGTGACTTTTATCACCTTTTCTCTGGCCTCTACATTCCTTAACACCCTGGCCAAGAGTGGGTTCAGCCTGTTGCCTCCATCTCCAAAGGTCCTCTGAGGCTAGGACACAGGGGCCAAAAAGCCAGCCAAGGCTACAACCAGGCACAAGTTCTGAGAGGAAACAAAGATTTTTTTTTTTTTTTTTTCCAACTCCACCCTCACAACACAATAAACAGAACAGGTCTGTGACCTCTGGTCACCAAGATGCAGATGGGGATTTCTCCCCACGAGGAACCAATCAATCTTTTTCTGCAGCAGATAGCAGCTGTTGTGTCCCTTAGTTCAATTCAATTCTTACACATCTACCTGGAAATATTATTGAATCCTACAGGTTAAGGGCTCAGCTGCACAAGACTACACCCCATTTCCAATGCCAATCACAAGTCCAAGGTTGGTTTACTTGTGCTACCACTAACCAGTTATGAATCAGGGTTCCCATAACCCCCTCCTCTTGTTTGACTAATTTGTTAGAGTGGCTCATGGAGCTCAGGGGAACACTTTACTTACATGTACTGTTTTATTATAAAGGATACGGATGAAGACATGCATTGGGTAAGATATGAAGGATGGGATGCAGAGCTGCCATGCTCTGTCTGGGTGCTCCGCCTTTCATATAATCATCATTCTGGAAGCTCACCCAATCCTATGCTTTTAGGGTTTTCTGGAGGTCTCACTATGTAGGCATGATTAATTAAATCATTGGTCATTGGTGATCAACTCAACCTTTAGCCTTTCTCCCTTCTCTAAGGTTAGAGGTTGGGACTGAAAGTGTCAATTCTCTAATCAGACTTTGGTACATCATCATGTGACCATCCCTCATCCTGAAACTATGGGGCTGGTAGCCATCAGTCAACTCATTAGCATGCAAAAACACATTTATTACTTTGGAGATTTCAAAGATTTTAGGAGTTGTATGCCAGGAAACTGAAGGAAGACCAAACACATATTACATAGTGTTGCCAAGCACAGTGGTATGTGCCTTTAATTCCAGTGACTTGGGGCTGAGGCAGGAAGATCACAGGCTCAAGGCCAGCCTCACCAACTTGGCAAGACCCTTTCTCAATATTAAAAAAAAAAATTAGAAGGACTGGGATATAGTTCAATGGTAAAACTTCCCTAGTACCCCAAACCAAAAACCAAACCAAAATAAAAAACACCTCTTGGTGTCACAGAAGGTAACCAGCTGAGATCTCAGGAATCTTGATTTAGTGACAGGTTGGATCAGGTCCCAGGCCTGCCCTCTGTCATGACACGTTCTGCAGGGCAGAGCCATAGCCCCAACAGACATGGCCAGCCTGTCTCTCCAGTGGTTCCTCTGCCTGACTCAAATTGGGGGTTTGCTTGTCTGAAGATTCCTGTCCCCTTCCCTCAGAGACAGACATCTGGGTCACACACATCTTCTTAGGTCCAGTTCAGTTTCACACTTCCACCAATGAGTTTTTTCCCTCAGTGCTCCTCTCTATTTTGCAGGTTAATAAAAAAGATCTGAAAGATTCTGGGATCTTCTCCTTCTTAACAGTGGGCCCAGGGGCAATGATGTCCCAACTATTCTCATTTAAGGGGCTTTCTTGGGCTGTCCATGGGTCTCAGAATCTGTATCCCTCTCAGGAGGTATTGAACAAATTGGATGTTCAACAGTCTCACTTCGCCAGAGCCTGCTTTTCTAGTGTTCTCTTCTAAAGCCACAGCCTATCACACTGCAGTGTTTATTTCCACAGGGTCTAACACTCAACTCTGGGCCCATGGGTCTCCTCTCTATGCAGCCCTATCACTCTATCACCTCAGGGATTTATGGAGAGAGAGACCTTGACTCAGGATGAGTAGGGTCCTTGGCATATGTGACATAAAAAGAACTTCAGCATACACCAGGCAGATTTGTTTAGGAAAACAGGTCTACTTTCAAGGGAGAATGCAGAGTATTGATATCTTTTGGGGTAAAGTAAGAAATAAACATTCAAGGGAGAATGTGAACCATCTTGAGGGTGAGAAGTTTTGGAGGTTAAAAGAGGAAGACAAATTCAAGGAATAATGTGAGCCACCTCCAGAGGGAGAGACAGCAAACCTTTGGTCTGTGGTTGTTATTTATAGAGGGATAGTAACTAAGGGCTGAAAATAGAGGTGGAGTCAGGGCAGAATTACAAAACTTCACAACGGTTTTCCTAGCACTTGTGCAGTGCCTTTGTATTGTTTTGTAGGCAAGGACATGGGTCAGGGTGTGGGCCAAGGTCGAGGGTCAAGGGCCAGTTTACTCAGAAATTATTTTTGCATTTCAGAGGTTCATGGGCTTTTCCTGCATTCTAACAGCTTATCTACCCTTCTCTTTTGAGTCTCAATCTTCTTTTTCTGTATCACCAAGTTCCTATTCAACTCCACTAAAATGCTCCCCACGGCAGCTTCTCCCTAGTCCCTCAGTTGTTGCTTCCTGCTCATATAAATTCTACCTTTCTCTCTCCTTGGAATTGGGAGCACAACCCACTACCCCAGCTCTCTATTAGAACCCTGAACCCTCCCCTTCCAGGTAGATTGGGACTGAGTTCTGAATAATTAGAACACTGGTCCCCAAAGGTGCCCTGTCAACTGGGTCTCTCCCCTACTTTGGAGCTAGACAATGGAAAGGGAGCCAGGCTTTTCCACCATCCCATGCACCCTTCTGTAGGCTATGAGTAAACCCTTACAATCCCTGCTTTTGTGGGCAGAGGGTCAAGCACTTTTCCCTGGGCCCTGGATGCAGCTGCACAAGCATTAGAACCACCACCTCGGATTCTCTTGTGAGGTGGACTGGTCCAAACAGCATGCTGCTCTAAACTGAGGACACTTGGGTAACAGCAAATGCAGGCAGGGGTTTTCATTGACTTCCCTTATCTGCCTAAAAACAGACCCTCCAAAAGGAGCTCAGTTGTCATGTGCCCTCTCTGGAACTTTATCAACCAGGGAGGATTAAGTTTGAATAACAGGAGAGGATGCTGGAGGCCAGTTCTACATCCAGGCAGATTTTTCTTTCTTTTTTTCTTTGCAGTGCTGGGAATGGAACCCAGGGCCTCATCCATGCTAGATAAGTACTCTACTACTACTAAGCCACAACCCCAGTCCAGTCAGAGTTTAACAAAGACTGTCGCCTATTCTTCTGATGATCCATTCATCTTTCTGCAAAATCATTTACTCTTCCCTAATTGCTTACTTTCCTCCTTCCCTCTATCCTGGACTTTGGGGTATTCACTTTTCCTTCATAAGATGGCTCTGAGCAGGTAATAAATTTGTATGCCTTTTCTCTATTAATCTGCTTACTGTCTATTTCAGAATCTATTATTGAACCCTCAAAAGGTAGAAGCAAAGTCTTACATCCCCTATATACTGAGTGGAGGGACTCTATTACTCCATCTTCCCCTCCTTTTGCCAGAATGTTGGTGCGAGCTATGTCTTCCTCGCCCATGGACAAAGAACCTGAGGACACACTTATCTCTCAGAGGTCTATGGGAAGTGTGGTACCTCATTTATTTTGTTAACTTATTTCAGCAACCCCAATTCCCCCCCCCCCCACAGAAAATCTCTCTTTGCTCAAGCAACTGTTCTATTAATAGCACACTTGCGACACACTATTACCCATTGCATTTGAAAAATATTGTTTCAGTCCAGCATGGTGGTGCACACTTATATTCCCAGTGACTCAGGAGGTTGAGACAGGAGGATCACAAATTCAAGGCCAGCCTTGGGAACTTAGCAAAACCTTGTCTCATAATAAAAGATAAAAAGGGCTGGGGGTGAGGGCGTAGCTTAGTGGTAAATTGTCCCAAGATTCTATGCCCAGTACTAGAAAAAAAAATACTCCTTAAGGGCTGGGAGTATAACTCAGTGGTAGAGAGTTCATCTAGCTTATATAAAGCCCCAGATTCAATCCCCAGAACTGCAAAATAAACCAAAATAAAATAAAATAAAATAAAAACATTTCTTTAGCACCTTATTTGCTAGAACAATCAGTGAATTGCATGGCAAGAATGGAGGGGAAAATGGTAGACATTCTCTCCGCTGAATCTAAAATGCTTATCCTGATCACTTTCCTGATCCACTCAATTCTTCAGAGCTGTGTCAGACTGAGGGATAGACTATGACTCTGCCCTGAAAAACGGCATGTGAACGTCTGGAGCAAAATGAATAAAGAGCTAATATTTACTGAGCATGCCCATGTACCAGGTTTTGGCTAAGGAATTATTTCTTTCAACCCTTTTCAGACCCTACAAGGTGCATACTATTATTATTACTCATTTCACAGATGAGAAAATTGAGGACCAGTGACAATATGGTTAGGGTTACCCAACTGGTATGTGATGCTTTAGGACTCAAATCTAAGCAAGCTGAATTTAGAGTCTGTGTCTGGGCAGGCTTTGTATACTTATGGAATCAGCACCTTTATGAAACAACTTCATGCAGAAAATTAAATTTGCCTAATTCCGTAACTCCCAGAATACACCCTTACCTTGTTTCAGATAATCATGCTTGCTAACACCAGAAGTTAATCACAGTGTCAGGAATGTGAAGTAAGAAGGAACAGATCATAAGGAAATGAGAAGTGACCACCTGTGAGGGAAAAATAAGGAAAAATCAATTTGGGAAAGGTCCAAAAGAGGAAGCCATCATGCATACATCATATGCTAGTCACGTGGAACTCTGCAAGGTGAAGCAATGCCTGGGCCCATCACCTCTCCTAAGATGGCATCTGTGTGGGCATGACATCAGCAGCCTTCTCCTGAAGGGATTTTAGAAGAAAAAATGGGATGGGTTTGTTATAGAAAGAAACTAGCTAAGTGGGTGGTTTGTCACCTGTATGTCCCACAGGGGAGAGAAGGAAACAGATGTTGTTGGAAAGGAGAAGGAAGGAATAGGAACAGGCAAGCCATGTTTACAGGAAGGTGCTAAAGATCCCCTTGGCCAGCTTTTGTGGAGATCCTAGTTTGAGAAGGTCAAGTCTGAACCTGTGACATGTAGTACATGAGATATTGCCAAGGCCTTTATTCTAACTGTTTGTGAACCTACATGACAATTCTGTGTTGACTCTCCTGGTCCTTCAAAGATGAACCCTGCTCTCCAAGAGCTTTCAGGTTCATGGAAGGCAGGATTTCCAGTGATTATCAGTGAGGAGATTCAGAACTGGACCATCTGCCTTCAGACCCAGATTCTACTATTTACACTATCAGAGTGAGTAGGTTACTTAACTTTCCTGTTGGTTTATCTGTGAACTGATTATTTACTTCGCAAAGTAGGGGAGAAGTTTATAATTAGAATGGATGTAAAAGTGTTTAGCAAACTGCCCTGGCACAAGGTAAGCACTCATGTTTGTTATGAACAAGAGGTTGTTAAGAACACAAGGTGAAAGGATCAGATAAATAAATAAATGGTCCTAAGGCATTGTGGGAGCCTATAGGCGAGAGTACCTAACTGCCTGGAGCAAGATGGGGTTACTGAGGACAGGGATAAAGAAGTCATGTTTGGTTGGGGTGGGAAGAGACCAATGACCATTAGGTGTAACTCAGTGGTAGGGCACCCTGGGTTTAATCACAAGTATTGGGAAAAAAATATTATTAAAATCTTCCTCAGGTGATTCAGATAAGCTGATAGGCTGTCTACTCCTTAACTCATCAGAAAAGCATTTATTTGCTCTTTAAAGGTAGCTTTTCATTATTTAAAAATTACATTTTGCTGGGCATGGTGGCATACACCTGTAATGAGGGACTTGGGAGGCTTAGGCAGAAGGATTGCAAGTCTGAGACCACGCTGGGCAACTTAATGAGAACCTGTGTCAAAATAAAAAATGAAAATAAAAAGGGTTGAGGATATAGCTTAGCGGTAAAGCACCCGTAAGTTCAGTTTCAGCACCCCCCACACAAAATAATGATAAAATTACATTTCATAAAGCTAGGAAAATAGAGAAAAGGTTCATGATACCAACCATCTAACACTAGTATTTGATGCCCCTATCTTTATTCCTCATACATCTTGTTGTTTTTAAGTTTTAATCATAGTATATGTGATAGTTCATATTTTACATGTTTTAACTATGAATCATAGGCATTTTTACTACATTGTTTTTATAATGGAATTTTGATTAAATGAAATAGAAATAGCCTTCTTTTTAAATATAGAAATAATTCATGTTCTTTTTTTTGAGTTTTTTTAATTTTTAATTAGTTCATGTTCTTTTTATAAAGTCCCATTCAGAATTAATAACCAAAAGAAAATGCAAATCTTGTGTAGTCCTTTCACTCAATCACTCTGAGCATTTTTATGTGTTCTTCCAGAATTGTTCTATGAAAATAAGCACATTTGGCCTCTCCCTCTCCCAGAGCTGGGGATTGAACCCAGGGCCCCAAACATTCTATGCAAGTGCTCTACCACTGAGTCACATCCCAGCCCCAGCCCATTTTTTTTTTTTTTTTTTTTTTTTTTTTTTTTGGTGGTACTGGGGATTGAACCCAGGGTAACTTTACCACTGAGCTGTATGTCCAGCCCTTTTTATTTTTTGAGACAGGGTCTAGTTAAATTAACCAGTTCAGGCTGTCCTCAAACTTGTGATCCTCCTGCCTCAATCTCTGGAGTCAGTGGGATTACAAGGGTGTTGCACCACACCCACTGCAAGCCCCAGACTTTTAAGTTTAAAAAGTCATAGTAGGTTATTTTATAACCTGTCTTTTCACTTAATTATACATCATAGATATATTTCCATGTCAATAAGTATAGTCATATACAATTATTTTGTAGTGGCTTCACAGATTTAATGGGCTATCTCAAATTTATGTAAACATCTATTGCTGGATATTTTAGTTGTCCCTTTGCCTGCACATGTGCTGGCACTTGTGTGTGTATGTTCTCCATCATGTGAATTGACCATAATTTACTTAAACATTTAGCTATTTTGGGATATTTAAGTAGTTTTTCTTCTTTTGTTTTTACTATAATAAATAATAATGCATTGAAAATCTTCAGGCATATGGCTTTTCTCATATTTTGAATAATTTCCTGAAGTGGAAGTATTGGGTCAGAGGGCAGGGACATTTTATGGTTCTTGATTGTATCACTAAGCTGCTTTCTCAAAGGGTTGTTTGTGCCTATTCAGACTTCCAGCAACTAGTATTGGTACCAGCTTTCCAACTTTCCATTCACTTGCAAAGACAGTGAGAAGAAAAGAGGGTATTTCCCCTAAGCAAAGGAGGTGCTTAGGTGGACTAACAGGAACAGGATAGGGAGAAAAGGACAAAGTGAATCTGGGGAACAGGCAAAGAGAAAGGAGTGACTAGAAAAGAACATTTTTTGTTTGTTTTTTGGGGGTACTGGGGATTGAACTCAGGGGCACTCAACCACTGAGCCACATCCCCAGCCCTATTTTGTATTTTATTCAGAGACAAGGTCTCACTGATTTGCTTAGTACCTCGATTTTGCTGAGGCTGGCTTTGAACTCATGATCCTCCTACCTTAGCTTCCCAAGCTACTGGGATTACAGGCATGTGATACTGCACCCATCCAAAAGATCATTTTGTTTGAATTATTTTCCTCATGTTCATTGTAAAGGACCCAGACTTTTTCATAAATTATAATTTACTACAGAAAATCCTCCTTTGAGTCAGGCCTGGTGATGCTTGCCAGTAATCCCCAGCAACTCATGAGGCTGAGGCAGGAGGATTGCAAGTTCAAAGCTAGCCTCAGCAACTTAGTGAGGTCCTAAGCAATTTAGGGAGCCCCTGTCTCAAAATAAAACGGGTGGGATGTGGCCCAGTGCTTAAGCCCCTCTGAGTTAAATCCTTGGGAACAAAAAAACAAAAAACAAAAACAAAAACAAACAAACAAAAAAACAACAACCAACCAAACAAACAAACAAAAAACCCAGCTCTCCTTTGGAATCAGCTTACAGTTTAGGTACATCTTTAGTTTTTTGTTTTTGTTTTTGTTTTTGATCCATGACCTTGAATTTGCTGTGTAAGTACTGTACCGAGCTATACCCCCAGTCTCATCTTCAGATTCTTATACAAATACTACTGAAAAACTTGTGAGATTTTTTGTTCGTTTTCCTGGCTGGGGATTGAACCCAGAGCCTCCTGCATACTTGGCAAGTAAGTGCTCTACTACTGAGTTACCCAAGGCCCCCAGCCTCCACCAGACCAATAATTTTTTTTTTTTTTTTTTTTTTTTTTTTTTTTTTTTTGGTATCAGGAATTGAACTCAGGGGTTAAGTAGCCAATGAACCATATTCCCAGTCCCTCCCTTTTTTCCCCTTTCATTTTTAATTTTGAGACGGGGTCTTGCGATGTTGCTCAGGGCCTCACTGAGTTGCTGATGCTGATCTGGAACTTGCAATCCTCCTGCCTCAGTCTCCCCAGTTGCTGGGATTACAGGACTCTGCCACCACACCTGGCCCAATAACTTACTTTTAAAGGTATAGCTTCCTACTACACACTCGCCTTTGGAATGAAAACACTCATCTAGTGTGTAGATGTTTAATTTAAATACTTAGAATTGAACTAATATTGTCCATTTCCCCTGCCAGAGTGCTTACCCAGGCCTCAACAACAATCTCTGCGACCCCAGATGGCCTGTGGGACTCTTCACTGGGTGGTCAGCAGCCAAAGGAGAGGGCCTGTAGCAGCTCACGGTGCACCACACTCTCAGAAACTCGGGCGCCTAAGGATGAACCAGTACCACAAATTCTCGTGAGGAGGTAAACCCATGGCCTTGGGGCAAAACTACTCTGGAGTTCTCTTTATGGCCTTTCACCACAGACGCCCTGAAGCTGCCAAAGTGAGTGCTCTCCCAATTGCTCTGGCGGGCTCTTCCTCAAACCTGCCTGGGCTCAGGACGTTGCACACCGGGCCGGGGACGTAGACCTCACGTGAGGCCTGAAAAACCCTGGCCGCCTGACTTGACTCAACCGCAGGCTCTGCAGAACTCCTTGTCGCCCCCGTGACTCAGTTTCTCCATTTGCTCACGCGAGCCAACGGCGTGAGGCACCTGAGTGGAATGCGGATGGTCTTCCAACAGCTTCCTCGCTGTCGGCGGTGCGTGCTCTCAGGAGTTTACGCCGCCCAGAGTGCTCTGTCTGGACATGTCCTGTTCTGTTCCCAGGACAGTCTTGGGATGGCAGTGACTCAGCCACATGCACCCGCAGGACTGCTGAGGAGACATCGCCTGAAACCCACCCGCAATGGCTCCTGCAGGGGCCCGGCCAAGAGGGGTTGCCAGGGAGAGGCCCGCTGTCGGCGTCCACGCCCGGCCCATGCCCACTACCCGCCGCCTGACGCAATCCGAGGCGCCCTTGCTGCATGCGGGCGCTGGGGAAACCTTCCCTGCCGTTGCATCACTTCTGCCAGGTTTGCTATGAGGTGGAGCCGAACCAATCAGCGAGCGCACTGGGCCCGGGGCTGGCCGCTCAGCCACCCACTTGAAGGGCAGCGCGGTTAACCGAGAAGCAAAGGCCGAAGATGATTGGCCCAAAGAGGGTTTGCCCCGCCCCAATCACCGCGGCAGCTGGCCGCGGTGGGCGGGGGGGGTTCCTCCGCCGGAGGGTTTAAAGGGCACCTCCGTGAGGGCCCCTCAACGGGAGCGACCGACCGGTGCCAGGCCAGGTGTGCGCGTCCGTCGGTCCTTCCGTGCCCGCGCCGGAGACCAGCCCCGGAGGCCGCCCGGGCCCGTCCCTGTGCCCGGCACCATGAAGCAGGAGTCCGCAGCCCAGAACACCCCGCCCCCCTCGCCGTCCCCGGCCCCATCCGCGCAGTACCCCGGGGAGGATGGCGACCCTCCAGCACTTTGGATTTTCGGGTACGGCTCCCTGGTGTGGAGGCCCGACTTCGCTTACAGTGACAGCCGTGTGGGTTTCGTGCGCGGTTATAGCCGCCGTTTCTGGCAGGGAGACACCTTCCATCGGGGCAGCGACAAGATGGTGAGAATCCTACTGTGCCTAGGGGAGTGAGGACGGTGGGTAGGATAGTGGGCGCTGGTGCCCTGGAATGGCCCAGGCTCTCCGGGCCAAGGTGTAAAACTGTGTCTGGTTTTGTGGCTTAAATTTGTGTCCCCAAGTGATCACTAAGTGATGCCTGGAGTTGGTAAACCTGTGGATCCCTGTGCTGATCACCAATCTGGGCCACTGCCATCTATCTGTCTTACTATTTCTCCTGGCATTGGTACATCACTCCCTGCTCATCCCTCTGTATGAGTGGGGCTCTCTGAGGCCTAGCCGGCAGAATGATAAGGCTTTGTCTGCACTGATGGCAGAACTGATTTCTAACTTGTCTTTCAAAATCTTCTTTCCCTCCCTAGCCTGGTCGTGTGGTGACCCTCCTTGAAGATCATGAGGTAAGTGCTGCTGTCAACAGGGGGGGAATCCTAGGACCCAATGTGGAAGGGTGCTACAAACAGAGCTTTTGGGGCCTGTGTCGGCAGGCTATAGTTGTTGCCTGTCTGGCAAAGTGGAAGTGCAGTTTGACCCACTGTTTCTCAGAGTTACTGAGGATCTGCAGAATTTAATTTAATTTAGTAGGATTGAAATGGGGTCTGAGATGCACCACTTCTAACATGCTTACTGGTGATTCCATTAAATGTTTCTGGGTCATACTACAAATAGAAATTCTGTCCTCCCTGGGATTAGACCACCTTTTAAGAAAGGGGGCATAAACCAGACCTTGTGGTGCACACCTGTTATCCCAGGGAATTGGTAGGCTGATGCAGGAGAATCCCAAATTTGAAGTCAGCCTGGGCAACTTAGTAGGGACCCTGACTCAAAAAATAAATAAATAAGCAAGCAAACAAACAAATAAATAGGGTGGGGGTAGAGCACCCCTGGGCTCCCTAGTACCCCCCACACACACACACACGCATACACACAAAGGCACAGTCCTTGGGTCGGTGGGGGTGGGGGAATAGCGTTCTAGAATGAGGAGGGACCAACAAACAGCTCCTATGACTGACCAGAAATACCCTTGCTTCCTCCTAGGGCTGCACTTGGGGCGTGGCATACCAGGTTCAAGGTGAACAGGTGAGCGAGGCCCTAAAGTACCTGAATGTGCGGGAGGCAGTGCTTGGCGGCTATGACACCAAGGAAGTCACTTTCTATCCTCAAGATGCACCCGATCAACCACTCAAGGCATTGGCTTATGTGGCCACCCCACAGAACCCTGGCTACCTGGGCCCTGCTCCAGAAGAGGCCATTGCTACACAGATCCTGGCCTGCCGAGGCTTCTCTGGTCACAACCTTGAGTACTTGCTGCGTCTTGCAGACTTCATGCAGCTGTGTGGGCCTCAGGCACAGGATGAACATCTGGAAGCCATTGTGGATGCTGTGGGCAACATGCTGCCCTGCTTCTGTCCGACTGAGCAGGCTCTGGCACTGGTCTGAGAGGCTGAGCCCCTGCAGGGAGTGCCCATGTGGACATCAGGGCCAGGTGCCCACCACAGTGCTTGAGACAGACTTGATAACAACCAGAACTCCTGAGAGGACATGGTGGACAACTGAGGGCTTCTCTTCCTGAGCCCCTGTCAGTCTGCCAACTTCCAGCTCTCCTGCTTGACACTGACTTACTACTTGACACTTTATTTATTGCACCATGTTGGTGTGGTGGCAGGGTGGGTGGGGGGCCTGCCCTGGACATGGGCCCTGCTGTGCGGTGGCTCCACCTCAGGTCCTGGTGCCTGACCAGATTCCCCCCATTGCTGCTGCTAACCCCACACTACCCAGGCCTCCACCTCCCCAGGGAGCCTCTAAGAGCCGTGATCTTCTGTCCATCCAGACCAACCACTTCTCAACCTTGGAAATATTACCTGCCCAAGTTCCCAGCCAGCAGGAGGGGCAGTGGGGAGTGAGGAGAGGGAGCCCTACAAGGACTGAGGCCCTTGCAAGTCCCACTTACCTACTAGACTCCCAGGGCAGAGCTGGATCTGATGCCTAGACAAAACTGCTGAGACGGGGCCTGGGACTCTTACCTTTTTGGTTTTGTTTCCCTAACCCTGTCTGTCTGTCTGTCTATCCGGACCACTTTTGTGTATCTGTTGGTCTCTTCCTAAGAAGCTTATCACTACAGGTCCTGGCTCCTTCCCTCTCTGTCTCATACTGTTATCCATAAATTGATCTCTTATTATCTCTGCTGTGCTGAATTGTGGTTCTTTCTTTACATGAGGTTTGGGGTAAGCAAGAGGTAAACTCTGGAAGTTTCCTAAGGAGGGAAAAGGCTTGGACCCTACACCAGGTCCTCCTCCAGCTGCAGGAACAACTGCTGACTCTTCCTGACGGCTAAGCCAGAACTCTCTGGCTTATTGCTAAAGGATCATGGGGGTTTAGGGTATGGTGATGACAACTTCTGGGGCAACATTGACAGTGGGATTCTGTGGCCTGAGGACCTGATGTTCCTTTTACTTTCAGAGTCCAAGTGCTCACTGCTACCTCCTGGGGCTACAGTTATTGGCTGTCCCTTCTCCTGACCCAAGCTACTAGGACTTGCACATAATGGGATGAGTTGCCAGGTTGCCCTCTTGCTGCTGCTTATTTACCCGCTGCCTCTCCCTGTATACTCTTCCTCATGTTCCTGGTCCCTGGGGGTAGGTGACAGATCTGCTCCTCCTCAACAGTGAATGAGTGGCTCCTACTAGGAACTCCTGGACCTGCAGGATGGGGGTGGGACCGAGATGACAGGTTTTAGCAGAAGAGTCTCTGTCCAAATCACCCCTTTCCTCACTACCCAGAGACCTCAAGAGAAGTACTCAGTTCTCTGAGCACTTCACCCTATGAGGGGACAGTCCCCATGAAATGATGGATGGGGACAGGCTGTGTGGTATGTGCTGCTGTTGTGGTCAGTGCCCTGGATTGGTCTGGGTGTCCTCAGCAGGGTCAGTTTTGATCAAGTTGGGCAAGTGTTGTACCTGGGGAGGGTGCCATGCTGAGTTGTGTGCCCAGGTTTTGGCAGCCTTGTAATCTTGGCCATTGATGGGAAAAGGGTGGAGTTCAGCCAGGTTCTTCTGGGAACCTGGTCAGGACAACAGAACAAGAGGAGACAGGTGGCAGGGATCCCTGGGCAGCTACCTCTGGGGCCACTTGTGCCAAAGAAGAGCCCTGCTCTAGGCTGGAGGTTGAATGGGGTAGGGAGGGCTGCTTGCCAGCTACACATGGATTCTCATTTCTCAAGTCATTGTGTCAGGCACTGTTCTAGGCACTGAGGATACAACAATAAAAGGGTGTTTGTTTGTTTGTTTGTTTGTTTGTTTTTTATGGTGCTGGAGGCCTCACACATGCTAAGCAAGTGCTCTACGACTGGGCTATAGCCCCAGCCTAGGATCCTCCTCCTTAAAGAACCCGGAGTCTAGAACTGATGGTGACCATTCCACATGAGATGAGAGCAAGTAGAAAGGACCACTGACCTGAGTGAATAGGCAGTCAGGGAAGGCTTTCTGGAGGAGGAAACTTGAAATGGGACCTCTGGGAACTGGGAGTCAGAGAACAGCATGTGCTTGAGGGTGACATAAGGTCAGACAGACTGGCCCAGCAGCATGGGGAGGGGACATGAGACTGGACAAAGGGCGGGATTGGGGCTGGCTGCCATAGTGAGCTGTGTTGGGCTGTGGAGGTGGCATACCTCCTGGGTCAGTGGGGGACTTCCAGTGGATTCTGACGTGCTAATGAGGAAACTCTGGTTGCTGTGTCACATTGGAGGAGGAAGGCCATGAGAGGCCGGCAGGAGATGAAAGCACTGAGCCATGGCAATGAGCATGGAGCCATGGCAATGAGCATGGGTGGGGGTATGGACTTGAGAGTAGTTTAGGTGTGAGATCTTCAGGATTTGGTGACAGATTGGTTGAGCAGAGTGAGGGTCTGAAGATACAGCAGGGGGAAAAGCAGCTCAAACTCAGGCTCAGTTTCTTCTACTAAACTCACAGTACAGACCACTTCAGAGCCCAGAGGTGTGTGTGGGTTTTCCCTATATACCAAGTAAGCAAGCAATTATACAGCAGGAACTAGCAGGGTGTCCTTGAATCCAGTTTGATTCTGATACTCCTAGAGATCCCACAGGCTGAGGACTCAGTCCCCAAAGCTAAACCCCTCACTTCTGATGCAAACACCAATATTTGGAGCAAACACCAAATTTTTGTTTCTGTTTTTCTTTTTCTTTTGTTTGTTTGTTTTTAGTACTGTGCATTGAACCCAGGGGCTCATTACCACTGAGCTACATACCCAGTCCTTTTTATTTTTCATGTTGAGACAGGGTTTTGCTAAGTTGCTGAGGCTATTTTTTGTTTTTTGCTTTTTAAAATTTTTATTAGTTCTAGATGGACCCAATACCTTTATTTTACTTATTTATTTTTATGTGGTGCGGAGGATTGAACCCAGGGCCTCACACGTGCAGGTAAGCAAGCACTCTGCCACTGAGCCACAGCCCCAAACACTGAGGCTGGTTCTGAACTTCTGATCCTCTGCCTCAACCTCCTGAGTCTCTGGAATTACAAGTACATGCTGCTACCCCAGCATGTTCAGATTCTTCAACACTCCTTCCTTGCAGGAATGGGTCAGGACCCCTACTGAATGGGGGTCTTATCATCTACTATCAGACATGTCAGAGAGTGTAAGATTAGAGTTTCTATGACCTGCCTGGGAGAGGGAGTTATGAACCAGGAACTATGGATGAAAAACAAAGGGTGAAGGTAGATGCATCCTTGGAGCTGGAAAAGGAAGGGTGGGCATAAGTTCGGGTTTCCTGTGGGAGAGAGGCCATGCCATCCACATGGATGTTGGGGGCAGCTAGGTGTGTTGGTGTAAAACTCAGGAGAGAAATCTGGGCTAGAGTTGGAGATCGACACATGCAGATGGTGCTAAAGGCCATAAGGGGAGAGAAAAAGAGGATGGGGCAGGCTTAGTGTTGGGGTCCCCAGTGCTGGGGGTCTGAGTAAAGCAAGAGGAATTGGGAACACAACTGGAGGGTAGGAGGAGAACCAGGAAAGGGATGGGTGTTTCTAGGAGGTGTGAAACATTGTCATGCTGCCAGGGTGTGGAGGGAAATGACAGGGGAGTATTCACTGGATGAAATGCCAGAGGGTCCTTGAAGGTCTCCGTGTGAGGAACTGCAGGAGCAGGGGTGGGAAGCCAAAAGGCCAGGCCCTCCTAGGCCAGTGGGGGAAAGCAGACGGGGTTTCAGGAGATTTGGCCACCAAGAGGAGAGAGAAGCAAAGCGCCAAGTGAGGATGTGGGAAGGTGTTAGGGTCTCAGGACCCCTCTACCAAGATTGTTGAGGACCCTGAGAACTTTTCTTTATGTGCAATACAGTCATCCATATTTACTATACTAGAAGTAGAAATTGAGAAGTTTAAAACATACTCATTACTTAAATTAAAAACAGTGGGCTGGGGAGATAGCTCAGTTGGTAGAGTGTTTGCCTCGCAAGCACAAGGCCCTGGGTTCAATCCCCAGTACCATAAAGAAATAAATAAAAAAATAAAAACAAGGCTGGGGGTGGAGTTCAGTAGCAGAGTAAATGTTTAGCATGCATCAAGCCCTGGGTTCAATCCCCAGCATTGAAAACAAACAATAAATCAGCTACATTTTTTTTTTTTTTCTCTCTCTCTCTTTTGAGATGGGGTCTCACCATATTGCCCAGGCTGGCCTCGAACTCCTGGGCTCAAGCAATTCTTCTGCCTCTTCTGTGTGCTAAGACTATAGGCATGTACCACCATGCCTAGCACATGTTGAAATTTTAGAAAAAAATGATGGTACTTTTCAAAGCGAAGTTAGTGAAAAAAGTGGCATTATTTTTTATTTTTAATGTCTGGCTTAATAGAAACTGCAGGGCTCTTATCTGCTTCTGCATTCACTCTGTTGCAATTTCACATGTATCTTCTGGAAATCTCCACCATATACTGCTGAGGAAATGAGACAGAAGAAAATAACCCCTTGGGTGTTATTATAGACATAGTTTTTTGAGTTTACAGTCAACGTGAGAGGTGTTTGGAGACCCTTGGGGGGTCCCTGAGTCAACTTTAAACTTCTTGTGCCCTTTTTCAGTTGGGAAAATCTTGAGAGCGGTGAAGGGTGGGTGCCCAACTTTGGACATAAGTATTAAAGAATTCCAGAGTTAACAGAGACCTCAGAAATCATCCTGTCCATCCTGCCAGGGCGTCTTCCTGGACAACCAGGAGTTAGTGGGAAGGATAAGCCATTTGTTGAGTCTATAACAGGCAGGAGGGCCATTGACCTCCAGCTGTGGGAGACAGACAAACAGCCCCACCCTCACATCTGGAACTCTGAGAATGGGGCAAAGCTGCTTTGCTTTGCCCTGTGGAGGGCCTTAAAGAAGCAACAGGAGCCCAACAGCTGGAGAGATCCTCTAGGAAAGGAGGGCAGCACTGACAGAATTTGGCATTTGTCAGAGTGGTGGAAGTTTTGGGGTGTTAGGGAGGAGGCCAGAAGCCACCTTGGGGTCAGATGTAGAGGAAATGTTAGGCGTTTTCTTGCAGAAAAGTCAGTTCTGTGATGATGTTTTGTTTTTTCATGTTTTTCCTCCCACAGAAGGATCTTTTGTTTGTTTTCATTTTTGTTTGTTTGTTTTGTCTTCTTTAAAGTAGGCAGGCATGAGCCAGCACTATGGTGCTCGCCTGTAATCCCAGTGGCTCAGGAGGCTGAGTTCAAAGCCAGCCTCAGCAAAAGCGAGGTGCTAAGCAACTCAGTGACATCCTGATTCTAAATAAAATACAAAATAGGGCTGGGGATGTGACTCAATGGTCGAGTGCCCCTAAATTCAATCCCTGGTTGCCCCCCCAAAAAATTAATTAGGGAGGCTTGAGTATTGTGTTGGAGCTGTGATGAAGCTTATGCTTATAGTGGGGAAAGATGGGTTGCAGCCACTAGAGCTGAGGAGCCTGTTGTGACTCCTGTTCCAGGCAAGCATTGGTGAGGGCTGGAGGAAAGCCAAGGACCTGAGGGCACTGGAGGTGCCTGCCTCTTGGCAGCCAGCTGCAAATGTAAGGCACGCAGGAGGGAGGAGAGTGGGGCACCGCAGCTTAGAGAGGATGGGGACACCAGCCAATAGGGGCTGTGGACAGACAAGGATGTGGGAAACATGTCTGGCTTCTGTGTACCTTTCTAGGACTGGCAAGCTCTGAGGGGCTTCTGGTTGACCCCATTGGGCCACAGGAAGGATCATATTCCTCAGGGGCTGTGGTCCCTCAGCCTTGGAAATGACTCTTCTGAATGTAATGTCATACGTCACCTTGGAGGGAAAGACCCCATAAAATTCAACAATAACCAAGGGTGAAAGCTGTGCCCATGTTAGTTGTCAGAGAAGCAGAGGTTGGTGGGGAGAAGGATCACAATTGGGGGAGATCCTCCTTTTCTCAAGCCTGCCTCTGAGGTGGGTCCAGTTGTTCTAGGCTATAAGCCCCGCTTCAGTACCCAAGATCAGGCAAGGGGCTCAGGGGTTATAGGAAGAGTCTCTGAGGGCCAAGAGTGGGAGCTCAAGGCTGGCCTTCTGCCCATGGCTAAAGTGACTACATATCCCAGCCTGCTTAGGGCGGGTCTAGTTTACTCAGCCTCCTGGAGTAATTATTACTTTAACTCTCAAAAGTATTCCAGTTTGGATAATAAATTACATGGTGACCATGGAGAACTGGGGCCAAACAGGGTGGCTTTCGTTATTAGTGGAGTCAATGACTATCAGAGGGACTTGGCCAAAGCCTGCATGGCTTTGCTTGTCCTCTGCCCTCCTTTCTATAGGCCTGGACCCTTCACCTGCCAGCTCAGTGGCAGAGGCTCAGCTCAAGGCACAAAGCCTGAAGTGGCAATCTGGGAAGATCATTCTCTTCAGTCTTTCCTCTTACTGCCTGTGGAGAGTCCCTACCAGGCCTTCCCTTCCTTACTTTTCCTTGATTCAG
Organism: Sciurus carolinensis; assembly: GCF_902686445.1. Lineage (NCBI taxonomy): Eukaryota > Metazoa > Chordata > Mammalia > Rodentia > Sciuridae > Sciurus > Sciurus carolinensis. The sequence goes on along the minus strand of NC_062214.1, from coordinate 111,461,696 downwards.
GCCACCTCAGGCCTCAGCTCTACTCCAGGCATTTCCTTGGGTATGAGAGCTTGACACACTGAAGGTTCAGTGAAATGGTTAATTTGAATTGTCAACTTGATTGGATTAAGAGATACCAATGATTAAGAGGCCTCTGGGTGTGTCAGTGAGGACGTGTCTAGGAATGATTGGAATGTGGGATAGTGAACTGAAGTGGAGACCCTCCCTAAGCCTGGGCAGCAATGCCCAATAGGATGGAATAAAAGCTGGAAGAACAAGGAAGCAGATGCAGATGCAAGCTCAACTCTTGAAGGGGTTGTTGATTACTGCTTCTATCATCTGAGGATATTGGACTCTCTTCTTCACTCTTCCAAAGCAGACTGCCAGTGATTCTCTAGGTAGTTTCCAGAAGCCTTGGTCCAGGACTAGGGTAGCACTGTTGATTCTACTTATTCTGGGGCTTCTGTGTCTAGGAATGTGCAGCTGCTGGTTCTCCCAGCTCTCCAACTGCAGATGGCCATTTTGGACTATCCAACTTCTGGTTGTGTAAGCCAATCTAATAAATCCCCTTTTATAATAGTACTTCCTATTGACTCTGTTCCTCTAGAGAACTCTGACTAATACATTCAGCCAGGTTATCAACCCTTCTTGGTGGTACCTTCTTTACCCTGGGCCTCTCTCTTCCTAACCTCTCCTCCTTCAGCTGGGGACTGTGTGTATACTCCTGACTCTCACCCTCCTCTGACTAACACTTTAGTCCCTGTTCTTGGCTCTGATCTGGATCCTACCTATTGACCTGACCTCTCCTTGGTGGATTCATTTTCCACATAATTCAAAATGCAAATCTGGACACACACAACCTCCCACACAGATGGCCTTCAACATTGACTCCTAGCCCTCAGCACAAGTGCCACAGCAGCCTGGACCCTGCTTTCCCTGCAGTAATGCCCACCCCTGACCCTTCCACCATCACCCCTGTAAACCAAGCTGCCTGTCATCTCCTGCCTTGCTCCATTTCCAGTCACTCGGACTCTGCTCCCACTGCCATCTCCACCCAGGTACCCTTCTAACATCTTCTCCCACTCTTGCTAAACTGGCACCTTGCTTTCATCACCTAAACTGGCACCTTGCTGCTGCTGTGTCCAGTGGGCTGGTGCCCCTTCTCAGTACAGTCCTGCTGCCTCTGTCCACCTGTTTTGTGCCCAATATGTTGTGTGGACAAGGTCTGCTTGCAGTTCTGTCTCTACAAAATCAAACACCCCCCAACGCAGGAACTGTGTACCCCAGCAGAAAGCACAGCACTGGTCCCTAAGGGGGAGTGAGAGCACAGGGGACCTATGGGAAATGACCCTTCTACTCTTAATGTTTTGTTTGGTTCTGTGGTAATGGGAATTGAAGTCAGGGCTTCACACATGCTAGGCAAGCGCTCTACCACTGAGCTACTCCTCAGCCTTGGAAATGACTCTTCTGAATGTAATGTCATACGTCACCTTGGAGGGAAAGACTCCATAAAAAGTTCAACAGTAACCAAGCGTGAAAGCCAAGCCACCTCCCAGGCTAATATTCAATTTGAACATTCATGTGCAAAGCCCAGGAATGTGAACATGATGTCACTGGGGCAAGGGCAGGCCAGCCAGGAATGGGCAGTGCCAACCCACAGTACTGCCTTCCTGGGTAGGTCCCTTTCTACCTCCATCTGTCAAGGCAAGGACCTTAAACACAGACCAGGGGAAAGGGGATGCCCTTTACTAGTCTCCCCAACTCAGGGTACTAAACTGGAGGGGTGTTGCCTCTCAGTCACGGAGTGGTGCTTCCCCCTTCCCACCATCCATTTCCTGTCCCTGTAGGAGGAGCTGGCCTTCCTGGCCATAGCCTGATGGTGATGGAGATGTGGAGGAAGGGAATCGGGTCAGTAATGTAACCACTAGTGGCTCCTCCTCACCAGTTCAAGCCTCCAGCCTGGCACAGCCCCTCATGGGCCCAGTCCTGCCTGGTCCAGACCAGGAGCAGCAGAGGAGGGGGAGGGCTGCTGACTGGAAGGGATGGTGAGGCCATGTAGTGTAAGAGAATGACAGCTGCTTAATGGGGTGCCTGCCTCACCTGTCCTCAAGAGTAGGCCCTCACCCATGGGGTTTCACAGAGGAAAGATCTGGATTCTGCTCACAGGCCACTCAGCCTGAACAGATGGTAGCAGATGGGCAGAAACCTGCCACATCCTTGCCATGTGCCGGGTGCCTTTATACCTTGGGTCTTGTGCTTCTGCTCTCTCACCCTGAAAGTCTCTTCCCCATCTGGCTTGGCTGATTTTTCTCTCAGATTTCAGGGCTCGGTTTAGAAATTGCTTACAGGAGGTGAACCACTGGAACCACTTCTAACCACAACCACTAAGGTCTGGTTTGGAGATCCTGCACTGTGTCTCTGACACCTATGCCCTTTCTCTTGCACGTTAATCCACTGATTGCACCGCATCTTTGTCAGATCTTCCCCATTCCTGTTGGCTCAGCAGGAGATAGTGAGCCCTTGAGGGCAGGTACCAAATCTGTCTTGAGGTATCCCAGCAGGGCCTGCATATAGATGCTTACATCACTCTTGTTGGCCAAAAGCCCACTCAAGAGTCCAACAAGAGGCTCTGGTGAGGGCAGGGTAGGAGTTGGGAGGGGTGCTTTGAGCTGTTACCTAGATGAGGGACTATGCAACATGTGGGGTGGTCTGGGACCACCTCATGGTCATGAGACCATGACCACTTCCCACCTCAAAGATGCCTGACCTCACCCTGGGCACGGACGCTGGATTGTAACTCAGAAGCAAAGCAAGCGTACTGGGCCAGAAGTCCGTAAGTTCTTGTCCCTGTTCTATGCAGTGTATCTTAGGCAAGGCACCTTTAATTTATTTAGACATCTCCTCAAATACAAAATGAAGAGCTGGACCAGAAATTAGTTCATGTCTAGTCCTAATGGCTCCTTCTTTTCAGGGTGGATGTGAGCTTAGAGTTAGTTCAAGAACCAGAGCTCCAGTCAGGTGAGGTGGTAGGTGCCTCTATTTCCAGCTACTTGGCACTAGAGATAGCAGGGCACAGGGGTACACACCTATAATCCCACTGACTCTGGAGGATGAGGCAGGATCACAAGTTTGAGATCAGCCTGGGCAACTTAGCAAGGCCCTTAGCAACTTAGAAAAGACCCTGTCCCAAAATAAAAATTAAAAAAAAAAAAAAAAAAAAAAAAAAAGAGATGGAATGTAGTTCAGTGGTAGAGGGCCCCTGGGTTCAATCCCCAGAACCAAAACAAAATAAAACAAAAACCATCAAACCAGAGCTCCACTTGCTTGCTGCAAAGTCCTTGGCCAGGTTATTTAATATCTCCAAACTGGAATTTCCTTGTCTGGAGGGCAGGACTGATAATCACAACTACTTCTCATTAGATAAGGGGAATTAGATAAGGGGAAACATTCCATATACTTTAAAGCACCCTGTGAGTGTTGGTCATTACTGTTCTTGTCACTGTTATTTTTCATCAGTACTTAATGAGTTATTGGATGATCTCTCATCTCATTAGGGTGAAGCACCATGAGGACAGGAGATGGAGTTCCCGTGTTCCACACTGCTCAGCTCACAGCCTGACTTATTTCAGGCCCTCAAAAATTTTTCTGAACAGGACAGTTTCTCTGGTGCAGCTCAGGAGGCAAAGGCAGGAGGATGGCAAGTTCAAGGGCAGCCTTAGGAATTTAGAACTTAGTAGGATGCTATCTCAAAATAAAGAATAAGAAGAACTGGGGATATAGCTAGTGGTAAGAAGACCCTGAGTTTAATCTCTAGTGCTAAATATTTTTTAAGTGAACAAATAAATGGATAAATGATTTCCACAGAATGAATGAATACATGAATGAATTAACTAGAAGGACAATTAGGATTGCCTGGGATAGAGGGAAAAAGGGAAGAGTAGGAACCAGGGTCAGTGCCTCCTGGGCAGTCCAAGTTATGCCATGTGGGGGAGGGCAGGTGACAAGCCACAGGAGATCTCTATTTATGAGCCTCTTGGCTCTCTGCCACTCTCCAGTAAGGCTAGGGGGTGGAGGCTGACTTCAGCCAGGCCCTTCTGATTTGTTTACCAATACTACAGTTCTAGGTCATGACAGCCAGTAGCATCTGATCCAGCTAAATATATCTCTTCTGTGACTTGGACCACACAGCTGGCCCCTGAAGGTCACACAGACCAGGGACCACCCCGCTCATCCCTTGGGGTTGGGCTCTGGGTCTTGTCCTGACCCCAGGACCCTGTGTCCCCAGGGTACATATGATCAACTGAGGTCTAAACAAAGCTGCAATTGCTGGATGCTTCCATGTGGATAGTTTCATCCTGGACAGAATCAGAGCATTTCATGGGGAAAACCCTAACTGTCCAACTGTAGAACAGCAAAATGGCTCATCTCTCTTCGTGTGCATATTTGCACAATTTATGAATGTCAAGAAAATATTTTACTCTTGGTCAATGTTATTACTGTATAACATCAAGTGGAAGAAAGCACACAAAATTGGGTATAGTGTGAGTGCTATCATGTCCTTTAAAAAGTCTAGAAATATATGTGGAAGGAATCTCTAAAAACATAGTTTATCTCCTTGGAGGGGAACTGGGGACCAGGGGATGGGATAGTTAGAGATTTTCTCCTCTCATGCCCTTTTGTATGTTTTTGATTTTTTTTTTTTCCCTTGGCACTGGGGATTGAACCCAGGGGCACTTTACCACTGAGCTACATTCCCAACATTTTTCATCTTTTTAAGACAGGGTCTTTCTAAATTGTTAAGGCTGATCTCAAACTTGCCTTCCCCTGCGTCAGCTTCCCAAATTGCTGGGATTACAGGCATGCGTCACCATGCTCAGCTGTTTTTACTTTTGAACTGTGCAAGTTTGTTGCTTGTTCATAAGTCAATAAGTAAGAAATATGGGCTGGGGTTGTGGCTCAGTGGTAGAGCATTTGCCTCGCATGTGTGAGGCACGGGGTTTGATCCTCAGCAGCATATAAAATATGTATATCATTATCTATCTATCTATCTATCTATCTATCTATCTATCTATCTATCTATCTACCTACCAGGTGTAGTGGCCCATGCCTGCAATCCTAGCAACTCAGGAGGAAAAGGCAGAATTATAAGTTTGAGGATAGCCTCAGAAACTTACCAAGACTGTCTTAAAATAAAATAAAAAGGGTTGGTGATATAGCTCGATGGTGGAGTGCCCCTGGGGTCAATCCCCATACCATGTGAACCCCCACTCCCACCCCCGCCAAAAAGACAAGAAGTGCAGATCTGAAAAAGAAAAAAACTTTTGCACAAAGAGGAACTACATGGAAATAACCCACCTAAGTTAAGAATATTAATTTTGGTGGTGGGTTGTGCAGGGAGCTCCCTTGTCTATCCAGTGGTGGTGGTGGGGAAGCTGGTAAATCAAAACATCAGACTTGTGAACATGGGAGATATCACAAAGACATAAACTGCCTTAAAATATACCCCCAAGATCTGAAATTGTAGCCTCTGGAGTCACTCTGCAGCCTCTTTCACATCCCCTTGAAAACCTGCAGGGTCAGGCAGCATTTCTAGGTTACCATTTTATCACGTGGACTGAAGTGAAATAGATACACCCAGAGCCCCTGCCCCCACCTAGTACCGGGATTGAACCCAAAGCCTCAGATGTGCTAGGTCAGTGCAGGACCACAGAGCTACATTCCTAACCCTTTTTATTTTGAGGCAGGGTCTTGCTAAATAGTCCGGGGTGGATTTAAACTCTCAATTTTACTGCCTTAGCCTCCTGAGTCCCTGGAATTATAGGCACGTGCCAACACACCTGGCTCAAAGAGAGTTTTGTTTGAGGATTATTTTTGCTTATTTATTTACTAATTTATTTTTGGTATTGGAATTGAATCCAGGGGCACTTTACCATTGAGTTACATCCTCAGCTCTTTTTATTCTTCATTTTCAGACAAGTCTTCCTAAATTGCTTAGTGCCTTGCTAAATTGCTGAGGTTGGCTTTAAACCCGCGATCCTTAATCCTCAGCTTTCAGAGCCACTGGGATCACAGGCATGTGCCACCACGCCCAGGGATTATTTTTGTTTTGATTTTATTCTGAATTTCTCTTAAAAACATAAACTTTTTACAAATAGTATTTGTAAAATAGCACATGATCATTGTAGCAAATTTGGAAAATACAGAATGGAAATATAAACAATTTTTAAAGCATTCATGATTGCATCATCCAGGAGTTTACCTCCTTCTAGTCCCTTTCTTACTATGTATTGAAAACCTTCATATACTTGGGAGACTGAGGCAGGAATATCAAAGACAGCCTCAGCAATTTAGCAAGGCCCTGTCTCAAAATAAAAAGGACTGGAAATGACAATGTAGCTGGGTGGTAGAACAGCCCTGAGTTCAATCCCAGTACTGGAAAAAAAAAAATTACAAATGTGAATACTTAGAAAAACAACACAAAATTGATGACTACCTCCAAAACTTATTAAATAACATTAATCATCAATAGATTGAAACATGAAACTTCATTTGTTAATATAAAATGGTTACAAATGGTTAAAGAGCAATTTTAGGTTGTTCACCCTGTCTTTTGCCTACATTTTTGACTGCATATTCTTTTTCTTTCCTTAAAAACTTTACATCAAGCTGGGTGTACTATAATGCCAGCAGCTTGGGAGGCTGAGGCAGGAGGATCCTGAGTTCAAAGCCAGTCTCAGCAATTTGTTGAGGCCCTAAGCAACTCAGTGAGACCCTGTCTGAAAATAAAAAATAAAAAGTTTGGGGATGTGTGGCTCAGTGGTAAAGTCCCCCTGGGTTCAGTTCCTGGTACCAAAAACAATAAAACTTTATTACAATTCACATACTATACAACTCATCCCACAAAGTGTACAATTCAATAGTTTTTACTATATATTCAGAGAAATGCATCTATTACCACAATAAATTTTTGAAAATTTTTATTAGATCAAAGAGAAACCCAATTAGTTTACACTGGAAATCCCCACATCCCTCGGCTATCATGACACTATTTTGGTTTTTATCAATTTGCTTTTTGGTGGGGAGAGTGAGGGATACTGGGGATTGAACCCAGCCAGGGTACTTCTAACTACACTGAGCTACATCCCTAGCCCTTTTTTATTTTAAGTTGCTGAGGCTTGCCTGAAACTTGGGATCTTCCTGCCTCAGCCTCCTGAGGCACTGGGATTATAGGCATGTGCCATTTCACCTGTCAATTTGCCTATTCTGTACATTTTGTTATTTATTTATTTATTTTCCAGTGCCAGGGATTGAGCCCATGACTTTACACATGCTAGGCAAGTGCTCTATCACTGAACTACATCTCTAACACTTTTTATTTTGAGACAGTCTTGATAAATAGCCCAGGCTGACTTTGAACTTGTGATCTACCTGCCTCGGTTTCCAGAGTAACTGAGATTACTGGTGTGCACAAAATGCTGGCTATCTCGGGCAATTTATAATCATATAGCACATGGCCTTTTTCTTTTGTGTCTGACTTCTTTCACTTAATGTTTTCAAGCTCCATCTATATTGTAGCACTTATAATACTTCATTCCTTTTTATTTTTATTTATTTATTTTTGTGGTGCTGGGTATTGAACCCAGGGTCTCATGCATGCTAGGCAAATGCTCTACCACTGAACAACATCCTCAAATCTTTCTTATTGTTCAATATTGCATCATACAGACATATATTTTATTCATTCATTTGCCAGTTAATGAATATTTGAGTTGCTTCCACTTTTTGGCTGTTAAAAATGCTGCTATGAACATTCATCTGCAGGTTTTTGTGTGGACATGTTTTCATTTCTCTTGGGTGTGTACCTAGGAGTGGAATTCCTGGGTTACATGGTAACTATGCCAGGGTTCTTCAAAGAAACAAAATCAAGAGGGTATATATAAAGTCTTTTCTTTCTTTTTTTTTTTTTTTTTTTTTTTTTTGGTACCAGGGATTGATTGAATCCATTGAACCACATCCCCAGCTCTTTTTATATTTTATTTTGAGACAGGGTCTCACTAAGTTGCTCAGGGCCTCGATAAGTTGGTGAGGCTGGCCTCAAACTTTTGTTCCTCCTGCCTTAGTCTCCCAAATTGTAGGTCTTACTGGCATATGCCACTGTGCCTGGTGTCAATTGATTTAAATGTTAATCTCATTCACAGAAATAACCAGAATTTTTGACCAAATATCTGACCACCCTGTGCCCAGTCGAGTTGACACATAAAATTAAAACATCACAAGAGGTATATTTTTAACTTTCAGAGGAACTGCCAAACTATTTTCCAAAGTACTACCCATTTTACATTACTACCACAGGGAATGATTTTAATTTCTCTATGTCCTCAACACTTGGGAGTGTAATTTTTTTTCTTTTCTTTTTTTTTTTTTTGGTACTGGGTATTGAACCCAGGGGCTTGTAACCCATGAGCCACATCCCCAGCACCCCCCCTTTTTTATTAAATATATATTATGTTGAGACAGGGTCTTGCTGAGTTGCTTAGGGACTTGATAAGTTGCTGAGGCTGGCTTTGAATCCTCCTGCCTCAGCCTCCGGAGCAGCTGGGATTACAGGAGTGCCACTGTGCTTGTGATTGTATCTTGATTGGATCCATCTTAGTGATATGAAAGGGCTGTATAGTCTTTGTTTTCAAGCAATAATGATATTGCAATATCACTTTCTAAAAAAGAACAAGAAGAAACTATAGTCCTCTTATTTTTTAGAATACAGAATTATTATTTTTTGATACAAATTTTTTTTTATTGTAAACAAATGGGATACATGTTGTTTCTCTGTTTGTACATGGCGTAAAGGCATACCATTTGTGTAATCATAAATTTACATAGGGTAACATTGTTTGATTCATTCTGTTATTTTTTTCCCTTCCCCCCCACCCCTCCCACCCCTCTTTTCCCTCTATACAGTTCTTCCTTCCTCCATTCTTGCCCCCTTCCCTAACCCTAACTCTAACCCTAACACTAACCCCTCCCACCCCCCATTATGTGTCATCATCCACTTATTAGCGATATCACTGGTCCTTTGATTTTTTGAGATTGGCTTATCTCACTTAGCATGATATTCTCCAATTTCATCCATTTGCCTGCAAATGCCATAATTTTATCATTCTTTATGGCTGAGTAATATTCCATTGTGTGTGTGTGTATATATATATCACAGTTTCTTTATCCATTCATCAACTGAAGGACATCTAGATTGGTTCCACAATCTGGCTGTTGTGAATTGAGCAGCTATGAACATTGATGTGGCTGTATCCCTGTAGTATGCTGATTTTACAAAATTTGTATTATTGACAATTCTGGAAATTTTCTCATTGTCGTCCCTTAAATTGTTCCCAGATGCATGTTTACACTTGTTCATTTATCTTGCAGGTATCGCCCCTCAGGGCGGCTGTTCTAGACAGCCAGGTCCTCACTGCTCTTCTTTCCATCCCCCACTATGCCAGTCCTTGGGGGGCTCACTGGCCATGAAATTGGGATCATGGTGGAGTAGTGTCTTGTTCAGATCATTCTTTTTGAGGTCAACAATGGGGTCTGGATGCTGGATGAGGGCAACCAGGGGCCTATTGTCAATGGAAGTAGGGTGTAATCCCAGGACCACCTCTTCCAAGGCAGAAAATGGGTCCCCAGCCTGGAGCCAGGGACAAAGGCCCCCTTCAATGAGGAGTCCTGAAGCTTAAACTACAATATTTCATAGTAAATCAGCCTCTTGAGTAGCTGGGATTACAGGTGTGGGCCACTGCGCCTGGCACATTATCTATTTGTATATAGTGTATGACACACAGAAGGTGCTTAAAAAATAAATCTTGAATAAATATTTTTGCCAATTTTCTATTGAGGTGTTGTGTCTAAGACTAACAGCTACCCATTTAAATTTGTTGTCTTCTTCCATAAGTATATGGTAACCTTCTTTGCAGTTACACGGGTAGTTGGTCTGAAGTTCTCTCTGATAGAATGTAAGCCAACTTAAGGGTCTAAGTCTGAAGATAGCAGGAAAATCTCCTCTCCAGTCTTTCATTTTTCCTACAAGATGTTTCTGCACACCAGTACTTACCATGAAGATGAGAACAAAGCTTGCAAATGGCAGAGAAACAAGATGGAAGAAAACTGGGACCTTGAATGACTGTCAAGAGCAGATGCAGGGCTGGGGATATAGCTCAGTTGGTAAAGTGCTTGCCTCATCAAGCACAAGGCCCTGAGTTCAATCCCCACCCAGCACTGCCAAAAAAAAAAAAAAAAAAAAAAAAAGAGCAGATGCAAATTCAAACTTTTTTTTTTTTTTTTTTTGCAGTCGCAGGGATCAAACCCAGGGCCTCACATCTTTTCTACCACTGAGCTACATCCCCAGTTGCAAATTCAAACTCTTACCTGAGAGGGAAATAAATTTTTTATCTGAACCATTTTGGGGTCTCTGTTAAAGCAAAGTGTGCTATCCTAATCAATACAAACAATATTACTTGGTCAGAGGATATTTATGGCCCAAAGAGTGGGCCAACAGCAATTACTTTCTAGGCCATTTTATTTTCTTGCCCCCACTGAATTCTGATGATAGACTACATTTGCTTACATTGACTTCAGACTGAATTCTAAAAATCAGCATGCAAAAGTCTATCATTTAGAACTTTTGGTAGAGGTGTTTCTAGGTGTTTAATTGATCAATACAGTTTTTGTTATATTTAGGAATTAAAAGAAAAAAAAAGCTGGATGCAGTGGTGCACACCTGTAATCACAGAAGGTGGGGAGGCTGAGGCAGGAACTGCAATTTCAAAACCAGCCTTGGCAACTTAGCAAGATCCTAAGCAACTTAGGGAGACCCCATCTTAAAATAAAAAGTAAATAGGGCTGGAGATGGGGCTCAGTGTTAAAGCACCCCTCGGTTCAATCCCTGGTACTCCCTCTTCCCTCCAAAAAATATAGTAATTCACTGAAGCTCAATTACTTGATTCCGAGTTCACCCCTAGAAATGTTCTTTTTCTGAAATTTTCTCATTTGTTCAGAAGTTTTAAATTTGGCAAAATGGTTCCCAAGCTCCCAAGAATTTAGAAAAGGTAAATTAGAACCGGGAGACGTTGTCTTGTATAGATTCAAAAACACTGAAGTGTTTTTGGCTCTCAAAGCCAACTACAGAATTGTGCCAGGGTAGGTACTGGCATAATTCAGTGTTGGGCAAATGGAAGTCATTCTGAAGTGCACCTGGGAGCACAGATGCTCAATGACTTAACTCACAGGAAAGGTAAAGGTATGTTCAGTATAGTCTGGTTAACTAAGCAGGAACAGTCATAAAGTCCTTAAGAGGGCATCTACTAAGATAAGTTCAGGTACTTAAAATGGGTTACAGTGTCAACCTCTTTCCTAATTTTCCTTTATCAGCTGTTCAAAATTCTGAATAGGAGTGATATACTATCTTTTCCAAATCCCATTGGGTTTGAAGGCAAACCAGGACTGCAAAAACCTAAGTATATTGTTCACCCATGGCTTGGACCTCTCCTCCTCTTCACTGCCCTCTTCATACATCCCTGCACAAGCAGCAACATCTTTTCAGGGGTGCAAGGCATAAGTGTTATCTAGGGTCTTCCAGGACCTCTCACCTGAGAAATAGGAGAGGGGCCCCTCTCTTCTCTTTTTTTTTTTTTGGTGCTGGGGATTGAACCCAGGGCCTTGTGCATGCGAGGCAAGCACTCTACCAACTGAGCTATCTCCCCAGTGCCATAAAAAAGGTCTTATTTAACTCACAGTTATGAAGGCTCAAAGTCAAAGACCAAGCAGCACTAACAATTCAACCTCTGGTGAGGGCTTCACAGTGGATGATATCATGGGAGCTTGTGCAAGAGTGGTCACGTGGTGATACAGGAGGCCAGAGATTCAGGGGTCTGGTTTGCTCTTTTAAAACAATTCACAGGCTGGGGAGATAGCTCAGTTGGTAGAGTGCTTGCCTTGCAAGCACAAGGCCCTGGTTCTATCTCCAGCACCGCAAAAAAAAAAAAAAAATTCACTCACTGGGTCTGGGTGTGATGGCTTTTGCCTGTAATTTCGAGAACTTAGGCAGCTGAGGCAGAAGGATCATAAATTGGAGGCCAATCCCAGCAATTTAGTGAAACTGTCTCAAACTTTAAAAATGTGATAAACAAACAAAAAACACTAGTACCCCTGGGTTCAATCCCTAGTACCAGTACCAAAATAAATAAATTAAAAAAAGTTCACTCTTCTGAGAATGAACCAGGGACCCACAGGAACTATCATCATCTCTTCTAAGAGCAGCACCTGCAACCACCTAACTACCTTCCACTAGGCTCTACCTGTTGAAGGCACTATCCCCTCCCAACATCATAACACCAAGGGTCAAGCTTCTACCATGTGAACCCTTGGAGTATAGACCACATCTATACCATAGGGGCCTAGCTATTCCCCTAGAGAACAGCTCTTGGAGACCATTTGTTGGGCTGAGGGAGCTTAGAAAACTTCCCAAAGTCTGCAAGGTTGAACTTCTGTACTCTGGTTTGGTTGCTCTCTTCCCTTGAGGCTATTGCAGCCCAATCTCCAGTCCAAGGCAGACTCAGAGTGGCTGCCCCAGCCCTTGGGTAGGCATTAATTCTTTTTTTAATGTTTGGTACTGGGGATTAAACCCAGGGGCACTTTACCACTAAGTCCTTTTTATTTTTTTTTTTTTTGAGACAGGGTCTTGCAAAGTTGCTAAGGGTGTAAGTTCCCGAGGCTGATCTTGAACTTTTGAACTTCCTGTTGCAGCCTCCCAAGCAACTGAGATTACAGGTGCATGCTACCACACCTGGCCAGGCATTCATTTTTTCGGCTTTGGATCTCAGGACAAAGAAATCCCAAGAGGCAGGAGAGCAGAGGCAGAAGTCTTGAGGCCAATCACAACAGCACATTCTCCACCACTACCTGCTTTTGGAAGGAACTTGGTAGCTCCCGAGGAGTGAGAAAGGTAAGAATTGGGGGATATTTCAGTAAGGAAGAATATTTCTTTTACCTGAGGTAGCAGGAACTGTGAGAAATGTGAAATATGTAAACTTTGTAACTTCCCCTGTCCAATATTGTTTTTACCTGGTGTCCAAATTTTTTGGTACCAGGGATGGAGCCCAGGGGTGTTTAACTACTGAGTCACTTCCCCAGTCCTTTTTATTTTTCATTCTGAGACAGGGTCACACCAAGTTGCTTAGGTTCTAACTAAATTGCTGAGGCTGGCTTGGAACTTTCGCTCTTACAGCCTCAGCCTCCAGAGCTGCTAGGATTACAGGCATGCAACATTGAGCCCCACTGGTGTCTTGTGTTTTGATAAGCAAGAAAACCCCTAATTAAGCTGGTGTGCATGGTGGTACACACCTGTAATTCCAGCTACTATGAGCACTCAGGTGGAAGGATTACAAATCTGAGACCAGCCTGGGCAACTTAATGAGACCCTGTCTCAAAATAAAAAGAGCTGGGGATGTAGCTGTAGTTCAGTAATAGATTGCTTGCCTTGCATGTGAGGCACACACTGCTTGTGCACGCACATGTGCACATGCGGGGACACACTCACACACATGGCAGCAAGATGCTCCTTTGAGGCAGCGGCTAGAAGGGAAGTCCATTCCCAGCAGCTTGCCATGAGGCAAGGGAAATTGGTGGTAAGGAAAGGGAAGCCAGCCAAGCACCAAAACCTGAAGCAAGGAAGTAAGGGACACAGGGCTTGGAAATAAGCAAGGCACCCAGCTCCTTCAAGGTTCCTCAACCACCAGGAAAGGGACCTCAGACATGCCTCCCCTTCTCCCTTTCCTTTCAACTTCTACCATTGTGACACCTAGCCCTGGGGAGTGTCGTTTAGGATTGGCATTTCCATAGCCTGCTCCTGGGGCTGTTTGCTCCAGATACTCCCTGAGTTGCAAATGGGTGGGTCATTCTCATGAAGGAGCTAAATATTCCAAGCTCCTGCCACTTGAGTCTTCAGGGACCCCAGTCAGATACCTTTCTTAGCACCATTTGCTACCTTAGAGCAAGTAGCTTGGCACAGCCAGAGGCTCTTTCTCTAGAATAGAACCTGCCCTTTACATCTAAGTGGTTTGAAGGTGCATCGTAAGATGGTTGGATTGGGCAACCAGCACTAATCATGTTGTCCCCCAAATTGCAGGGTTTTGCCACTCCCTAGCAGTCTCAGAGAAGCATGGGAAGGCAGTCAAATCTCTCCATGTTCTTGAGAAAGGCTCAGGAATTAGCTGAGGAAGCTGACTTTCCCTGAAGAAGTCTAGTAGTCCCCATAAAAGGACACAGTGTCCAGGAAACACAGACATTCCAGTGAGTGATGGCAATCAAAGACATGTTGCATCCTGGTGGAGGCCATGCAGGAGAGTAGCAGCAGTAAATTAGAGACCTTCTTGCATATCTAATGTATTTAATGAAGATGAAATCCAAGGAGAGGACCACAATGGAGAAAATAATGAACTGACAGTTTTAAAATGAAACAAAACAAAAACCCTGAGAAAACACATACAGGACTATTTTTTTCCTAAAAATGCTGGAGTTTCATTTTTTGGTCATCAGGTGAATTGAGTAATAGAAAAAAGAGAGTTGCATTTCCTCTGGGCATGATGGTGCATGCCTACAATTCCAGCTACTTGGGAGGATTACAAGTTTGAGGCCAGTCAGGGTAATTTAAATACCCCATCTAAATAAATAAATAAATAAAATTTTAAAATGGGCTAGAGATGTAACTCAGAGGAACAGTGCTTACCTAACATGTACAAGGCCCTAGGATTGATCCCCAGCACCAAAGGGCCTCCTGTCCAAGGCTGAACAAACAAGATGAGAGTTTATTCTGACTGGCAGATTTGGAAAATAACTTAGGGTCTTGTTATTCCAGGTGTGGTCCAAGGACTGGTAACATGGCCATTATCTGGGATCTTGTTAGAAATTCAGCCTTAGGCTTCATTGAAGACAGAAGCAGAACTTGCATTTAAAGAAGACCCCAAGGTAATTCATATTCATACTAAGTTTGAGAAACATCACCTTACAGCATAATTCAGGTTTCAAGTTTATTTTGCTTTACAGCTAAGCTCTTCAGGCAAAAATCTTTCCATGGCATGTAGAAACATGCTGTGTTCAGATGGGGGGGGGAGTGGGTTTGTATCAGTCTTGGAAGCACATCTGAGAATCTCTAAAATCCACCAGCTAAAACCTACTAATCTAGTCTGAGCTCCTGATTGTGCATTTAAGGAAACCAAGATCTGCTTCTAGGGCCAGGAGGTGTAGTGTGAGGGACACAGGGATGAGGGCATAAGGACTGCACTTGAAAGCCAACAAGACTATGAATGGAATGTACCTGCAGACACTAAGGTCAGTCTGTGCAGAACACATTAATTTCATTGCTCAGTCTGTTCTGCCCACCTCCTGCCCAGCCCAACCTCTCAGGCCTAAGTAAGTCTAGGAGCTGGTGTCCAGAGTCCTGGAAGCTTAGATAAACTCCTACACAAAGGGGTTACAATAGTCCAATTTAGATCCTGGATTTCTAAGGTTGATTATTCAGACCATGTGTGTGTATGATTTTTTTTTTTTTTTTGTACTGGGGATTGAACCCAGGGCTTCTTTGTGTATGTTAGACAAGTACTCTATCATTGAGCTACACCCACAGCCCTTTCTTAAAATTTTATTTTGAGATAGGGTCTAATGAAGTTGCCCAGGCTGGCTTCGAACTTGTGATCCTTCTGCTGGATGCAGGGGCACATGCCTGTAATCCCAGTGGCTTGGAGGCTGAGGTAGGAGGATCACAAGTTCAAAGCCAGCCTCAGCAACTTTGCGAGGCCCTAAGCAACTTAGTGAGACCCTGTCTCAAAATAAAACAAGTGTGTATGTGTATATATATATATATATATATATATATATATATATATATATATTTATTTATTTATTTATTTTTATAGTGCTGGGGATTAGAACCCAGGGCCTTTTACATGCAAGGCAAGCACTTTACCAACTGAGTCAAAATAAAATATATTTAAAAAAAGGGCTAAGGATGTGGCTCTTGGTTAAGTGCCCCCATGTTCAATGCCTAGTACCCCCTCCCCCCAAATGTGATTCTTCTGCTCCAGTCTCCAGAGCAACTGTGATTACAGACATAAACCACTGTGCCAAGCCAGACCCACAATCTTAAAATACACACTTACCTGGCTTGTGGAGCTGGATCACATGGCAAGGTGACCCTGGCAAAAGGGACTGGTTAACTGATACAACTCAGGTCTTTATGTAGTACTGGATTTCTGATCCTACTAAGGGTACTTCTTTTAGCCAGGCTGGAGTTTTCCCCAGCATTTTTTCAGTGTTCAGAAAAAAAACTGAGGTGAGTTGGGCTGCCTCTCATGTGGGAGACATGTCCTGGAAGTGGATAGCTGGGAAATGAACTCAAGTTGTTAATGAGTCTGAAGCCTTCATTTTAAAATTCAGAGCTGGGCGTGGTGGTGCACACCTGTAATCCTAGTGGCTCAGGAGGCTGAGGCAGGAGGACTGTGAGTTCAAAGTCAGCCTCAGCAACTTTGGGAGGTCCTAAGAAACTCAGCAAGATCCTGTCTCTAAATAAATATAAAAAAGGGCTGTGGGGTGGGGCTGTGGCTCAGTGGTAGAGTGCTTGCCTAGCATGTGTGAGGTACTGGGTTTGATTCTCAGCACTGCACATAAGGCCAATCAAAAACTAAAAACAAATTTAAAAAGGGAACTGGGGATGTGGCTCAATAGTTAAGTGCCCCCTTGGGTTCAATCCGTTACCAAAAATAAATAAATAAATAAATAAACCAAGTCCCATTCCTCTATTCTCAGTTAAGGGAAGGACAGGTGAGGGGGACATTAAGGCAGTGAGTTTGCCTCAATATGGTATATTACCTGTGTCTTTAGAGACTAGATTGAAGGGGTTGAACAAGTATTATAAATGTTTGCAGACAAAGACTATGAATGGAACATAGCTGCAGACAAAATAAAATATAAAAACCTCACATCCATTTCAGAAGAGGAATGGCCTAATCGCATGTACATGAAGCTGCTTGAGCATCTCAGAGCTGTCAGATCTCCAGAGAGGTGCTGCTATTAACTCTGGCAAGACTTTTGCAGGAATATACTAGAGGTCTTGCTGAGATGAAAATGGGAGAACCTACCCTAATGGGCCCTATTAACTCTCTAGATCATAGCAGCCACAGTGGTGATAGCCACAAAGCATGGTGCATTGGGATATGATGTTGGTTTGTACTGTATGAAGCCTTGGACATGCTTTACCAGTAAGAAAAACAAGACCTAGAGTATCTGATAGTGCTACCTGAGAATGACAAAATGAAGAACGGCTGATCCTTGTGACTGGGGGGTGAATAGCAGCTGTCCAGGAGATAGCTCACCCTGATCAAAGCATGCAGGGTGAGCCAATGCTAGGGAGGCTACACAGCCAGCTAAAGTGGGAATAGCACAAGTTCTACTCAAAGGTGATGCAAGAACATATCAACGTTCAATCACAGAATCACTGACTGTCAGTCTAGGCTGGGAACAACTGCTCTTTTCTCAACTGATCAGTGAGTTAAGTTTTCATAGCCTGACTATCTCTCGAATCCCTAGGAACACATTTCACAGTTTCTGTCATAATTCTTGAAAGTACAGCTAAATTGGAGACACCCCAAGGCCCTTGGTCAGGCGTTCCTTCTGATGGCTGGAGGCAAAATCCTAAGTCTAATAAACACTGCTACTGAGGAAACATCCACAGTGCACTTTCCACTAACCCTATCCTCTGATCATAGAAGGACGATAGGGCTCTATCTTCTCTTTATCCTGCCACATTCCCCGAGGGTCCTACTTTGTTCCTCAAGAGAAGCTGAAAAAGACCACAGACACCCTGATTTACATAAAATTATCTCACTCCATTTTATTTAAGATTTTTTTAATCCAGTTAGTAAAAGAAAGAAGTGTCTCTCTTTATACATATGTACAAGTTCAGTTATAAAAATAGACAGCACATTCAAAGAGAAAAAAGGCTTGGCATTTTTCTGATTCCCTCTAAATAGCATCTGTACACGGGAGTGTGGGTTTGGTCAGGGGAATCTTAATGATTTAAATTAAATGATTCCCCTAGAACCCCTACTCCAAAAAAAAAAAAAAAAAAAAAAAAAAATTTAAAAATCAATCTATCTAAACTCAATTCCGCGATTTTCAGGTGTGCAAATTAGAGGCTGGCCCAACTGGAAGCACCTGCTCCACCAGGGACATCAGGCGGTGGGCAAACAGAAACCCCTTCTGTCAAACACCACCCCTTGCCTCTCTCTGAGGCCAGCAAGCTCAGGCTGTTTGGGTTGGGGATGTGAGGGTTGGTGCCGAGCTTTCCCCCTCCTCCACCCTCTCCACCTCATTCCTGTTGCCCCTTCCTTTCTCAGTGCAATACAGACAGTGCATACAGCCAAGCAGGGGCTGAAGGGCAAGGGTGGGGAGACTGTGCATTCAGGATGGGCAAAGGGGCATCTGCAAGAGGGGCAGTGAGGATGTCCTGCTGATTGAGGTGGCTCCTGGTCTCTTTACTGGCTTCTGGGAGTCCCTGGGGAGGGAGCTGCTGCTACTGTTGCTGGTGGGACCTGAAGGTTCCCTGGTGTGAACCATGCAGGACAGGGAAGGAAATGCTGGGAAAACAACTGCCTGTGGGTCTGCTTCCTTTGGCCTTTTGTCATCCTTATAAGCCATCAAATTCTCTGGCGTACACTGCTCTCTCTTCAAAATGACAGTGGCAAATAGGGTTTGCAGACCTGGGGAGCTGTCCAAAGATTGTGAACACCAGGTACACAATTTTCTCCCTTTCTAGTCCTACAGGAAATCACAACCTTATGTAAAGTCTCCACCATGGAAGGCTCTTCACAGCACCTGTAGAGCCTCTGTAAGGGACATGGTCAGAGCTGAAGAGTGGAATGGGAATAGAGACAGCATGCCTGAGCATCTAAAGAGGATCTATGTCAGGCCCTTCCCCAGTAGGAGGTTTAAGACTTGGCCATAGAGTTCATTGGGGATATCGTGGGGCTGACCCTGTCCTTGGGCCCTCTTCCTATAGGCCACCCCAGAACACTCTTTTGGAAATAGGTGATGGAAGTGCTCACACTAATCACCTATCTTTCCCTTGCGGCAACTTGTCCTCTCCACCCTGACTTGGGATGTAAGATGCTGCACTGGGCAAGCCATCCAAAGACCATCTGCAGGCCAGGACTCTTCTAGCCCCTGGTTTGGTTGAAGGAAGCTGAAGGGCCCAGATGGTTACCGTCCTCCAGTGGGGATGGTGCCTTTGCCCTGTTTCCGGACCATAGAGTCTGAGGCTAGGCTGCTGGTCAAGTGGAGGCTCTTGGGAGTCCCAGGAACATTATTTCCTTTGCTCAAGGGGGAACTCAAGGGAGAAGAGGCGCTTGAAGGTCCAAAGTCAGCAAGGCCAGCAGGCCTGACAAGGGATGTCTGAAGAGGACTGCTGGCAGAGATTCCTGTGGGGATGGAAAAAGAGAATGATTTGTAAGCACCAGTCAAGTGTGAACCTGAGGTGTTGGTTACCAGAATCTGGGCTGGAGGACAGGGGCCTCTTCTTGGCATATTTGCTTGCTCTTCCTGTCAACTATTTTTTCAGAAAGAGGGATTTGTTTTTATAATAAAATGACTTCTAACCAGCATTCCCTACATTATCTCACTCAGAGATTAAAATGTCCTCTTGGCACTCTGTACATAGCACACATACAACTGGGGATGCCAGGGCTGCAGGATGAGTGAGAACTGTAACTTAATAGGCACCAATGCATTTTTTTCCCTTCTCTTTAGATTTTTTTTTGGTACCAAAGATTGAACCCAGGGGTGCTTAACCACTAAACCACATCTCCAACCCTTGTTTTTTTTTTTTAAGAAATTTTATTTTGAAACAGGGTCTCCCTATGTTACCTAAGGTCTCACTAAGTTGCTGAGGCTAGCTTCAAACTTGCAATCCTCCTGCTTCAGCCTCCCAAGTTGCTGGGATTGCACCTAGTCTTTTCTTCTCTTCTGGATACCACTTGAAATTAACTGATTCCTTCTCGATTTTACTCATATACCCTACTCCCCGTAAGTTTGGCCAAAAGGCATAAGTAAGTCTGTCCACTCTCTATCTGTCTATTCTCCTGACATTGGTCATGACCACTCCTCTTCTCCAAGCCCTACTTCTTCAAGAACCCAGGTCGAATCCCTCATCTTTGATGATGGCTTGCTGCCTGGGCAACACTGAATGTATCCTTTTGCTAATATGAGCCCAATCAACTTTCATCTGATAAAACATGATTCTTAAGTGTTTCTTGTATACTGTTTAACTTTTGTAAAAATGAATTCTAAGTCCTTGGTAGACAGACAGGTGTCTATGTTCATACACAGTGGAATAGCAGGTAACTTCTGAGTCAGTTTTTCCCCTTGCTTTCTATTCCCAGTTAGCAAGCACTTTTTTATTTTCTAAACTCTTAATAGTGGGGATTGAGTTCAGGGTCTTACACATATGAGACAAGTGCTCTACCACTGAGCTACATCCCCAACCCTTTTTAAAATTTTATTGAGACAGGGTTTTGCTAATTTGCCCAAGCTAGCCTTGAAGTTGTGATCCTCCTACTTCGGCTTCCTGAGTAGTTGGAATTATAGGTGTGTACCACTATGCCCAGCTAGTATTGTTGATTTTTCTTGTGCTGTACTACCCCTTTGCCTCTTGCACCCCTCTTTTAGTTCAGGTTTCCAGGAGAAACCCTGATGAGTGGCAAGCTCTGCCCTACCCATGGATGAGACTCTGTCATAGCACCCCTCACTACTGGAATGCCTACTGTTTTTCAAAGATATGATGAATTGGCAAAGGATTGAGACACATCAGGCCAGACTATTATATATCATATTTTCTGAATGAATCAATGAATGAAAGCTGAGATTTCTGCAGCAGGAAAAAAGGGAGGTGAAATAACATTTACTGAACACTTATTACTGGTCAAGCACTTTCTATTCAAGAAAGCCTTTGCTTGCTTTAATAATCCTATGAGCTAATGCTAACCCAGTGTGGAGAGAGTGCTATCAATGAGTTCTCCCCTTCTCACCATATCTGGATGTCCAGTTTGGCCCATTCACAACAGCCACTTCTCTTCACAAACTGTCTATAGCTGCTTACATATATCTGCTAAGCTCTTGCCCATCAGAACTTGTTATATCTTTGCAACCTTGACTCCCACTGGTTCTCTTTGGTCTGACTGACCAGCTGGGTGACCCCCATTGCACCTTGGTTGTTGCCAACTCTTTGTTGTCTGTCCAAATCCGTCCTTACCCATCTCCTTTCTCAATTGCAATCTAGAATCCTTATCAGCAGCTTCGTGGTTCCTCCCCCTCCTGACCTACAACCACAATTAAACCTTCTCTCTTTTTTCATTTATCTGTATACTGCCTTCTATTGCTGTTGAATATACTCCCCTTCTCATTTCTATTACACTCAAAAGCAGGGCCCACATTTTATACTCTTACGCACACAACATGTGCTTAATACCTAAGGTGATAACTGGATGAATGTTAATTTTTGTTAGTCTGGATATTGAAAATGTGGGTATTAGAAAAAAAAAAATAAAGAAATCTAGGAATTAAAAAAAATCAACTCTCAAAACTGGAAAACTTGTGAATGTTTAAAGCAGTATAGTCCATAACTCAGCTCTTTTCACAGCTACTTCTAGTTCAAAGTGGCACTATATCAAATAAGAAGGGCAAGGGAATAGTCAAGACTGCTCAATGCAAAGAAGTAGAACCTGAGTCTGTGTTCTGGGAAGGAAGTTTCTGGCCTGGAGGTATGCCACATTTTTTACCTCAGTAGTATTCTCAATAATAGACTTCCAGATATATAAAGAACTCAAAAAACGTAAAGCAAAAACAAAACAAAACAAAACAAAAAAAACCAAATCCCAAAAAACAACAACCAAAAAACCCCCAAATAATCAATAAACAACCCAATCAATAAATGGGCTAAGGAACTGAACAGATATTTCAAAGATGAAGAAATACAACTGATCAACAAATATATTAGAACATGTTCAACATCTCTAGCAATTAGAGAAATGCAAATCAAAAGTACACTGAGATTTCATCTCTAGTCAGAATGGCAATTATCAAGAATACAAGTAACAATACATGTTGGCGTGGATGTGGGGAAAAAGGTACACTCATACACTGCTGGTGGGAGTGCAAATTGGTGCTACCATTCTGGAAAGCACTATGGAGATTCCTTAGAAAACTTGGAATGGAACCACCATTTGACCCAGGCATCCCACTCCTCAGCAAATACCCAGAAGACTTAAAATCAGCATACTACAGGGTTACAACCATATCAATGTTTATAGCAGCTCAATTCACAATAGCTAAACTATGGAACCAACCCATCAACAGATAAATGGATAAAGAAAATGTGCTGTATTTACACAATGGAATATTACTCAGCCTTAAAAAAGAATGAAATTATGGTATTTGCTGGTAAATGGATGGAGATGGAGAACATCATGCTAAGTGAAGTAAGTCAATCCCCCAAAAACCAAAGGTTGAATGTTTTCTCTGATATGCAGATGCTAATTCACACTAAGTGGGGAGGGGGCTAGGGAAGAATAGTTACTTTGGATCAGGCAGAGGAGAGAAAAGGGAGAGGAGAGGGTCTGCAGGTAGAAAGGATAGTAGAATGAATCAAACATTATTCTCTATGTGTATATATGATTACATGACTGGTGTAATTCTACATCACGTACAGCCAGAAGAACGAGTAGTTTATACTCCATTTATGTATGGTGTGTCAAAATGAATTCTACTGTCAAGTATAACTAATATGAATAAATTAAAAAACAAAACAACAACAAAAAACAGACCGCCAGACCGCCTCTGACAGTCTGCAGGCACCCCTGGCCTCCGCACCTTTAGACACATTGTACCCGTATGCAGCATAGGCAGCTGCCGAGGCTGCTGCAGCTCCTGCTTTGGCTCCTGCCATTGCCGCGGCACTGCCTGCGGTGGACTTCCGGCTTCGGCCCTTCCCTGCTCCTTTGGCTGTGCTTCCTGAACCTTTGGGGCGGCCTCGGCTTCGGGCTGAGTGACCACGACCTGCAGCTGGCATTTCCTGAATGGAAATTCCTTTGGGAACAAGTGGCCAAAAAGGGGGAAAAAATGAATATCCTTAAAATGTTACTATGATTCTCCCCTGACAGACAAAGCTTGCTCTCAGGGTGTTTTTCTTCTTTTTCTTTGTGAGATAGGTCTTGGCATGTTGCTGGGCAAGTGCTCTACCACCAACTTACACCTCAAGCCCTACTTTCTTTTCTTTCCTTTTTGGTTTTGATGGTGCTGGGGATCAAACCCAGAGCCTTACACATGCTAGGCACGTACTCTACCACTGAGCTATATCCCCAGTCCTTAAGCCCTACTTTCAGGTTTTTAGATTTAGAGTTCTCTAAGAAACAATAGCAATACTGGGCCCCATATGACAAAGGGAAAAAATGCCCAGACAAGCTAACTTTAAAGTTCTTACTTTGCTTTCTCTAAACCTTCCTTTACCTTTCTTCCTCCCTCTCTCATTCCCTCCCTCCCTCCTTCCTTCCTTCTAATTGAATCCAGGGTCACACTGAGCCACATCCCCAGCTCTACTCTGTATTTTAAGTAGACAGGGTCTCACTGAGTTGCTTAGCACCTCACTTTTCCTGAGGCTGGCTTTGAATTTGTGATCCTCCTGGTCTCAGCCTCCTGAGCTGCTGGGATTACAGGCATGCGCCACTGCACCAAGCCTTTTTTTCATTCTTCAGACAAGGTCTCACTAACTTGCTGAGAATGCCTTTGAATTTATGATTCTGCTTCCTGAGCTGCTAGGATTATAGGTTTGCATCACCAAGCCTGACTAAACCTCTTTCCTCCTTTCACTTGATAAGATTATTGAAAAAATAAGCCCATAAAATCTTTTTGCTTCCTCTACTCTTCTTATAAGAATGATCATTCCCTTATCCTAGAAGGAATCAGGACCTCCACCCATCACCAAACCAATGCTTTCTACAAGGTAGTGAAACAGGCTCTGACCATCTGGGACAGCAGCAACACTCACCATTCACGGTGTCTGAGACGGAGCCTGTAATGGAAGCAGGAGAGTTGGTGGCTCGAGATTGAGGGGCTGAGGAGGCTGGGTCATCCACAATGACTAGCATGTCACTGCTGCTCTCATCAGGGGGAATGGAGCCAGTGTGCAGCTCACTGCTGATGGAGATCTAGAAGTGGAAGGGTTAAGATCACTACTACTTTTAGTGCCCACAGCATATAGCACTGGCACCCAAGCGAGAACATTTTTCACAGGACTTGCCCGTATTTCTCTCTCCTGCCTGGTTTCACTGTTGAGGTTCCGATCCCCCTGCTTTGCTTCTGAGTAGCCAGCCTGTCCACATTTGCTTTTCTCCTTATGAATCCCACGAGTAACCCCCTTCCAAGAGGCAGGAAGACTCCAGAAGCAAAGGGTGCCCAGGAGTGTGTCCCTGGTACAAGGCTGGGATGCATGCAATTCCACTGCTGTGATGAAGGCATCAAGGAGCCTCACCTCACTGAAAGGGCTGGGCATAGCTGAATCCACACTAATGAAGGAGTCATCCCCGTCAGCAGAGAGGTTGGAGTTATCAGCCGAAGGAACAAATGGGATCACCAGGTTCACACCTTCTTTTCTCCTTTTCCCATCCAACTCATCTTCTTTTTTCTTCTGGAAACACAAGAGTAGCATATATATAAACCATAAGGATATACCTCAAGAGAGAAGTAGGGTTAGGGAAGAAAATTATGACTGAACCTGTTTGTTCTTTTTTTTATTTTTATTTTTTTTTGGGGGGGGGGGCGGTGGTACTGCAGATAGAACTCAGGGGCACTCAACCACTACAACCACTGAGTCACATCCCCAGTTCTATTATTTTGTATTTTATTTAGAGACAGGGTCTCACTGAGTTGATTAGTGCCTTGCTATTGCTAAAGCTGGCTTTGAACTCATGATCCTCCTGCCTCAGCCTCCTTAGTAGCTGGGATTACAAGTCGTATGCCATCATGTCTGGTTCTATTTATTCTTTTTTTTTTTTTTTTTTTTTTGGGTGCTGGGGATCGAACCCAGGGCCTTGTGCTTACAAGGCAAGCACTCTACCAACTGAGCTATCTCCCCAGCCCCTATTTATTCTTTATAAAATTCTCAATTACATTTTTTTTATCCCCTAGCCCTAGGGATCAAGTTCAGGGCCTTGCATGTGAGGCAAGGGCTTTGCCAATGAACTACACCAGGGTTCCTCAATTACTATGATTTTAAGGAATTAAAAGGGATACCTTAAAAGCTTATGTGCATTTTACTCCTGAAATAGAGTTGATTTTTTTTTTTTTCTTTCTTTTCTTTTCAGGCTCTGGGGATTGAACCCAGAGCCTCACACATACTAAATATGTATTCTACCACTGAGCAACACACCCCAGGCCAACAGAGTTTAGAGGTAGGCCAACTACTCTGAACCAGAACCACAGTAAGTGGGCAAAGGATGCCACTGATATATCTTAGCAGCAGCAATTACAGAATGAATGCACTCTCACAAAAGAGAAGGCCAGTGTTTTACACACACACAATTTTTTGGTACTGGCAACAACCCAAGGTCTCACATATGCTAAAGATGCACTCTCCCACTGAGTTACAGCTCCTATATATGTTTTTAAAAACTTTATTTTTGGTTGCTTTTATCATTATCTTCTCAATTACATGTAAGCTCTTGAGTGACTAAGGTATACTAGGCAGTTCAGGAACCAAGTTCAGCAGGGCTCCATCACAGATTAGGGACCTGGAATCATGGAGTGTGCTTGGATACATCTGGAAATCTCACCAATCTACTGCACCACTGTATTTGTATTTACATCTACTGTAGGGTAAATACAGTATGTCTCTGTGAAATTTATATTTTCAATGGGCATTGTCTATTTTACACTTTGAGCAAGGATAACACCTGATGTAAACTATTAATTCATATAATGCTCCATGTGAGAAATTATCTTTTCTTCTTTGACATTGTTTCTGGATATTAAAACCATTTGTATTTTAAATAGTGGTAAATAATGGATTAGATATTTGAGGGTAGTGGAATAAAAGAGCCTGAGGAAAAGGGTAGAGATGTCAGCTTAGTCTTATAAGGATCTTGATTCTTCATTCTCAGGATTTTTCAGATTTGTAAAAGAAGTGAGTACCAGGGGTATCCTTTAGGCTAAAAAGAATTCTGCCTAGGGTTGGGGAGATAGCTCAGTTGGTAGAGTGCTTGCCTTGCAAGCACAAGGCCCTGGGTTCGATCCCCAGTACTGCAAAAAAAAAAAAAAAAAAAAAAAGTGTTCTGCCTAGAGCAGATCCAATCAAGGACGTGGATCTGTAACAAGGAAAGCTAGCACATCTACTGGAAGATGATGATGTAATATATACAGGATCCTAGGTTGACAGGATCCATCAAGTTTCATGGCTAAAGGGACAATAGCCCTTTCTAAACTCCTAAGGAATCTAATAATGTATGCAAGTAACATCAACTTTGCCCACATTTGGCACTGACAAATAGCTTCTATAATCAAACTGTGGCCATCAACAAGGTAGGTCTTTGAGGTGAGTACAGTCCTACCTATCAAGGCTGTTTCTCCTGATCAAATGGTAGCATGGAACTGCTGCAAATCACACACAGCTGATAAGCAAGACAAGCTGTGGAGCTTGCCTGGCCCCTACCCATACCCCAGGGTAGAGATACCTTCTCTGCATACTTTTCCCGCTTGCGCTTGCGCTCCTTTACTCGGTTGGTTTCCTCCTGCTGCCGTTTTTCTTCCTGCCGAAGTCTCACTACCAAAAGAAACCAAATCAAAACAAAACAAACAAAACACGGGATAAAGTAACTGTGGCAATCATAATCCTCATTCTCTGGAAATAAGGAGGTCACATCCTCTGATATTAATGCTCCGAAGTATGACTTTAGTCTTCTTATGGCAGATAACTGGTGCTTTTCTAATTTGAAGAGAGTTTGTGAATCTCAACAGATTTGGAATTCAAACCATTATTGCACTTATTATTACTTTTTTTTTGTACTGGGATTGAACCTAGGGGCATGCTACCAGTGAGCTACATTCTCCTGACCCATCCTTTTCATTTTTACTTTGACAGGGTCTTAAGTTCCTGAGGCTGGCCTTGAACTTGAAATTCTCCTGCTTCAGTCTCCTGAGGTGCTGAAATTATAGGCATGTGCCATCATACCCAGCTGCACCAGAACTATTATGAGCCTTTCTTTGCCTTGAGTCCTTACTCCCTTTCTCTTTAGCATTTTAATATTTTAGCATTGCACAGATCAATAAAGGGTTTTGAGAAGGTGCTGCCAAATGTGAGCTTAATTTTCTAATGGGGTACTATGGAAGTCCTCAGAAACGGATAGGATAAATCTGAAACCCCATGTTCTCAAAAGTTGAAAACACTGGAGAGGGATTTGAATGGTTACAGGAGTGTGCTTCTTCAACTTCCCTATAAAAACATTTCTCTGGGCAGAAGAGTAAATTCATTATTGCTAGAGTTGGGCAGAACCTTCCTTGTGCAAGCTGAAAGTATATTTGAAGTATATTTACTTTTAAAATACATATAAATTTTGCCATGTACTTTACAAACTTGCTTGTTTAGAAAGTAATAAAAAGTATTAATATAAAAATGTTCCTCCCCAATATGGCCTTTGGCTTTGTCTAGCTCTTGCATACATGCAAATGCTTCTTCCATTCTCATTTGTGTGGGACTGGAGAGGAGAGGGCACAAAGTGGTTAGAGTACGTACATTTCTTCTCCAACTCTTCATCATCGAGAAGAAGACTGACCACCTCTTTTGGTTTCAAGGTATCTGGTTTGAAGTTCCCACCTGAAATCACCATCCGCTGAATCTACAAAAACCAAATCAAAACATCACCTCCAGGAATCCATTCCCTCACAACAAACATGGAGAAAGAAATAAATATCCTTCTCAACTTTCTCCTCAGATGAAGCCTCTAGTTTCCCTATTTCTTGTTTGTTCATCTGACTGGCTCCTCCAGATTATGTGACCAACAGAAAGGACAAATAAAATTTCTTTGCTTGAGACTGTTAATTCAAAAGAAAAACCTAAAAATATTGAATGAGAATGGAAAAAAAATCAAATCAAATTATTTCCTTGGAACAAGTGGATTTGGCATACTACTCAGAGAGAGAATGCCAGGAAGAAAGCTCAATAATGTCATTCCTTCTGAATGTGACAGGATGTCAATCATGAAGGTCCTACTGGTGTCAACATGCAAATGAGTAGCAGCTAAGACTGCTAGTGTACCAACTCTGATTTTGAAGAAATTTGTTTCTCTATGTCCAATGAAAGGCAATAGTCTCAAACAATCTTAATCCAGTTAATGTGGTGGACTTCCTACTCACTCCGCTAGAACAGTCTTCCCTTTCTCTTGTGCTTACCTCACTCTTCTCCTTGGCTCTCTGCAGAATGCGCTCCTCAATGGTGCCTTTACAGATGAGCCGGTATACTGTAACCTGCTTTGTCTGCCCCAAGCGGTGGGCCCTATCCATGGCCTGCTGGTCTACAGTGGGGTTCCAGTCACTGTCATAGAAAATTACCTACACAGGCGAGATGAGAATACGGCAAAGAATGAAGCATTCTCAAGGCAGGACCAGAAATACTGGGGGCAACCCAGTCACTAATATTGTTTGTAAAGGTTTAGCATCAGCAGGGTCAAGCTTCTTTCTATACTAGAATGAGAAGACAAGCTCCTGGTCTTTTCACAGTTTTCATTTCAAAAGAAGGAACAAGCTGGGCATAGTGGTGCATGCCTGTAATCCCACTGACTCAGAAGGCTGAGGCAGGAGGATACCAAGTTCAAAGCAAGCCTGGGTAACTTAGTGAGATCTTATCTTAAAAAAAAAAAAAAAAAAAAAGGTAGTGGGCTGGGGATGTAGCTTGTGGCTCAGTGGTAGAGTGCTTGCCTAGAACATGAGGCACTGGGTTTGAGCCCACACAAAAGAACTAAATAAACAAAATAAAGGTATTGATAAAGGTATTGTGTCCATCTACAACTAAAAGTACTAAAAACAACAACAACAACAAAAAAACCAAAAACAAAACCAAGTCAGATGCAGTGGTACCCCTATAGTCTCAGCACTTAAGAGGCTGAGCTAGGAAGATTGCTTGAGCCCAGGAGTAAGAGGCCAGCCTAGAAAATGAATCAAGATACTTTCTTTAAAAAAAGGAAAGGAAAAGAGAGATACTGTAGTTCTTGGTAGAGCACTTGCCTAGCATGAGTGATGTCTGGCTTCAATTTCAAGTACTGATAACACACACAGACACACACACAAATAGTAGTAGCTAACATAAAACTATTAACATTTATGTTAACATTTAGTGCTTAATATTGTTAACCTTAATGCAGTAATTTTTCAAGCGAATTAACTCATTTAAATCTAACAATCTCCATAACTTGGGAACTATTAAAACCTCTATTTTAGTGCTGGGGTTGTGGCTTAGTGCTAGAGTCCATACTAAGCAGCCATAAGGAGCTGGGTTCAATCCCAAGCACACACTCCCATCAACCCCCTCCATGCAAAAAAAAAAAAAAAACAAAAAAACAACCCTCCACTTTATAGATGAGGAGATTGAAACACAGAGAAACTATAGAATTTAAAGAAGGCACAGCCTAAGTAAGAGATGGGAAAGACTTCTCTTAAGCATTGGGGTTACCGGTAGGAAAGAAACAGGCATGGCTTTCAGTGTATTCTTAGGCTCCCATCAACAGAATCATTTCTTGTTTCATGAATTTCAAGGACAGAATAGAATGTTTAAAGGGGTCCTTGTAAGCTATTTTTTAGTTTGTTGAAAAACAAATAACAAAACATTATAACACCAAGTGATTCTAAAACTTAGACTTTTGGTCTTCAGCTGTTAAGTCTACCATCCCATACAGTAGACTTTCTAAAAGAATTTCGGTTCAAAATGTCCTTATCTCTTTTGTCACCAAATCTGGTCAGTGCTTCTTCAGAAATGAACTTGTGCTTTCTATAGTTCCACTGTCACCATCCTGAACTGGGCCCTCACTGCCTCCCTTCTGGATCACCAGAGCTCTGTTATATCAATGGGCTTCCTAGATCTTGGTTTCTGTATTCTTCAGTCTACCTTGGGTTCCACCACAGACCACTCCTTCTATCAGTTAAGCTATAACAAACCAAATACAAACTGAGCCCTGCTATAATGAATTAACTTCATATCCTATTTTTCCCTAACATAAATATGTCCCTTCCCTTTAGTTAGATGTGTCTTTTCAGTGTTCCTTATTTTTGTTTGCATCTCTTTTTGCCGAAGTTGTTTCTCTGACCTAGAATCCTTCTACTCTCTCTCTCTCTCTATTTTTGATACCCTCCATCCCTATCCTGGGATTTTCTCCACAAACACTTCCTTTGAGCATCTCTTCTTTAGGCTTTCAGCATTGCTTTCTCTCTGGTGTATTACACTAGAACAAAATGACCTATCGATAATTCTGCATTCCCAATTGCACTCTAAGCTCTATAAAATTTAGGAGTCTAAAATGAATAAAATTCCACTTTTTTCCCCCCTACTTGTTGTTTTTATACTAAAATTGAATCAAGGGGTGCTTAACCATTGAACCACATCCCCAGCTCTTTTTATACTTTATTTAGAAACAGGGTCTTGCTGATTGTTTAGAGTCTTGCTAAAGTTGCTGAGGCTGGCTCTGAATTCATGATCCTCCTGCCTCAGCCTCCCGAGCCACTGGGATTACAGGTGTGCACCACCGTGCCCCGCTCATTTTTCATTTTGAGACAGTTTTGTTCAGTTACTCAGGCTGACCTTGAACTTGTGGTCTCTTGCCTCTGCCTCCGCTGTTGGCATTATGGGTGTGCACCAACATGCCCAGTAGTGTGTGCCATTTTATTTTATTTTGTTAAAACATTATTTTAAAAACATTACATAATATTTTAAACAATTATAACATAATATTTTAAACATAATATTTAAACAATTATGTTTGTTGTAAAACAAACATAATATTTTAAAACATTATTTTGGATGTTGACAGACCTTTATTTTACTCATTTATTTATATGTGGTCCTGAGGATCAAACCCAGCACCTCACATATGCTAGGCAAGTAAGTGCTCTACCACTGAGCCACAACCCCTGTCCATGTGTACCCATTTTTTTTTTTTTTGGTGGGATTGAACCCAGGGCCTTGTGCGTGTAGAAATTGAGACCTTGGATTTAGAAGGACAAAAGGCATCAGTATTTTCAATGTTCTTGCTTCTATTAAGAACTCCCAATCACTCTTTGTTTTGGTACTGGGCAATGAATCCAGGGCACTTTACCACTGAACTACACTCCCAACCTCCCCACCCACACCCTCATTTTAAGACAGAGTATCACTAAGTTGCTTAGGGCCTTGCTAAGTTGTTGAGGCTGGCCTTGATCTTATGATCCTCCTGCCCCAGTCTCTCAAGTTGCTGGGATTACAGATATGTACCATTATACTTAGCTCTTGCTCTTTCTTACGGTGTCCTCTTGGTCATGCTTTTATGTGGCATTATCCTTCAATTTTTAGAATAGTTTAGAATCCTTGGAGAGAAAACCACAAACTCCCAGACAAAGAAAAAGTCATTGTAGGCCAGGGCTGTAGCTAAGTGGCAGAGTGTTTGCCTAGCGAATGTGTGAGGCACTGGGTTCGATCCTTACATTCACATAAAAATAAATAAATAAATAAATAAATAAATAAATAAATAAATAAATAAAGGCATTCTTTCCATTTGTAACTACAAAAACAAAACAAAACAAAAACTCATTGTAAGCCAGGTGTGGTGGTGGCACACACCTGTAATTCCAGCAACTCAGGAGGCTGAGGCAGGATTATAAGTTCAAGCCCAGTCTTGGAAATTCAGTCTTTAAAAAAATAAAAATAAAAATAATGCCATGAAAAAGCTTATTATTATTGATGCACAGTGTTCACAGACCTGGTTTGGAAGTGTACAATGCTTGTCACTTGTAAAGGTACACAGCAAACATGACTACAAGTCATATTTTGGAGTTTCAAACAAGACATACATAACTCCAGAAAATCTACTTTAACTCTCAGGGAGAACAACATAAGGGAGGACAGAATTAACAAAAAGGAGATCTCCAGTTGGATTGGGAATGATAGTCCCTGTCTGATATACCTAAAATGATAAATATAGGGTAAGTAGAGGTAATGCAAAATGAATTCTTTAAAAAATCAAGTAATATGCATATATAAATATACTGTAGGAAACTTTAAGTATAGGTAGAAAGAACCTATCAAATATAAGTAAATAGACAAGTGAAAGGAAGTCTAATGAAGCAGAGAAAGGAGAATGGGAGAGGGGAATGAGGACTGGAAAGAAAAGGTGGAGGGAAAGTGGAAGGGGGATCATGAATTGAAATGGAATTCCAGGCAGGAGTTTATCAGAATGAACCAACTAGTATGCATAACTAAAAAGCTCTAATAAAAAAAAAAAAATAAAATGATACATATATAGAAATTGAGGGCTGATGTCATAACCAAAGATCGTACCTGGAGATGTCTAAGACTGGGGGGAGGAATGGTTCCATATACATTCGAAATGGATAGGCTTATATCACAAATCATTTTAGGTATTAATATTTACAATTTTCCCCTATAAATTTCAGTGGCAACCAAACCCCTAATTCAACTTGAGTTCTTCTGGGATCACAAACAGTAAGACTATTACAGCCAAAGAAGATAAATTAACAATTTAGGTTTAAAAGAAATGGGGGATTAGGGAAGAAAAGAGAATAAAAACCAGGGATTTTTAGAAAAATAAACAGGGAAAGCCAGGTGTGGTTGCACATACCAGTAATCCTAGGTACTTGGAAGGCTAAGGCAGGAAAATCCCAAGTCTGGGGCCAGCCCGGGCAACTAAGCAATACCCTATCTCAAAATAAGATTTAAAAAGGGCTGGGAGGTTGGGGATATATCTCAGTTGGTAGAGTGCTTGCCTTGCATGCACAAGGTCCTGGGTTCAATCCACAGCACCACCACCACCACCACCACCACAACAACAACAAAAAAGGAATGTGGTTCAGATGTAGAGTGCTTCTAGGTTTGAACTCTAGTACAGAAAGAAAGGAAGGAAAGAAAAAAAAAAAAAAAAAGAAGGAAGAAAATACAAAGGAAAAAAGAATAATGAACTATGTATAAGCTCATACATAGGTTAACACAAGAATAAGGCCAGGCACAGTGGTACATGCCTAGAATCCCAGCAACTTGGGAAGCTGAAGCAGGAG
Organism: Sciurus carolinensis; assembly: GCF_902686445.1. Classification (NCBI taxonomy): domain Eukaryota; kingdom Metazoa; phylum Chordata; class Mammalia; order Rodentia; family Sciuridae; genus Sciurus; species Sciurus carolinensis. Next base: position 111,428,321 of record NC_062214.1, on the reverse strand, counting down.
GAACACAAAGAAGAGGCTAGCCTAAGTAATTTAGCAAAGCTCCTAGGAAACAAAGTGAGTATGTCTCAAAATTAAAAAGATACAAACAAAAATAAATAAATAAATAAATAAACAGGGCTGGGACTGTAGATCTGTGGTAAAGTGTCCCTAGGTTCCAGCCCCAGTACACACACACACACACACACACACACACACACGCACACCCCACAAAAGAATGAGAAAATGAGCCAAGCGTTCAATTCCCATCACACACACACACACACACACACACACACACACACACACACACACACAAAGAATGAAAAACCAAGACAGATGTTTATTTATCTAATTTGACAACCAAATGAATGCTGGATCACCCATGACGTGAACTGGGGTGAATGATGGAGACAGTGTACCACAGTAGGACAGAGATGACACCTGTATTTTATTATCAGGTGTAGGAGCTCAGTGAGACATACTAGAGAAAAACAACCAACAATTATAGGCCTAGACCACCTGACATACCTAGGAAAGATTAAAGCAAGTCAATCTACAATGCGTGGCCTAGCAATGACTAAGGGGAAATATATTAATAGTCAGCACTATCATGAAGTTGTAAACACCATGCCAGGTAGACACGGGGGAAGGGAGGTGAGAGCAGAGATGTGGTGGAGGGGCCCAGCTATAATACAGCTGAGATGAGAGGGAGTTCCAGGAAACGAGAGAGAGAAATGAAAAACAGGAAAAATTCTAGAGAACAACCAGAAAAAATTGGACCAATATTTGGAGGGTGGAGCTTTTCTCCCAAGAGAATGTGTGGAAGTTTAGTCCCTTGGGAGGGCTAAAAGCTGACCCACTGGACATAGGTCTTGTCATATTGCTACTAAAGGACAGAAGCTTCTTGTTCTCATTATATGGAAGCATTTGAGGCAGGTCTAACAGAAACAAAAACAACTGGGGCAGTTTAACAACCCCCAGTAAACAGAGTTAAATGCAAAAGATATCCCCAAAGCTAGGAAGAACATATAAAGAACAACTCCAACAGTAAGCAGCAAATGCTAATCATCACATGCTAAAAACATGTTTTTCTAACCAAGTGGGTAGATAAGATTTCTACTCTTTACAAATACATGTTTACCTATGCATTCTCAATCATAAGACATTAAGTTTTTCCTAACATTATAGGCTGACTAACCTCTTCCTTATCCATAAATGGTTCTAGGGACCTCCCAGAGCTAAATAAATCTTGGAGAAAAGGAAAATGCCAGACAACTAGCTAAATCTATTGTTCTCTAATACACACACACAGCATAATTTGAGTTCACACAAAACATTTAAGAATTAATTTCAATCTTGCTGTACCATTTCTCTAAGGAATATTCTCTAAGCTTATAATTTACAAGTGAATCACAAGCCTTCTCCAAATTAAAATGTAAATTATTTTGGAATTTAGAACTCAGAGCAATCAGAGCCTCTCTCCAGCCCCCAGATAGAAAAGGAATTCTTAACTTTTATTCCTCTTGCTATGGGTTAGGGGTCTAGTACTTTGGTTCTTTGTGGCAGGAGTTCCTCACCCCCACAGGACAAACTATGTGAACCCTGCAAGCATAATATGGGTCACCCCTTCAAATCTGTTTAACATCTTGACCATTCAAATAAACAACTAGAGGAATTATTTCTTAAGAAAGCATAGCCAAACCTAAGATAGGCAAGCTAGGAAGGGAAAAACAATGAACTTATGTTAGCTCTCCCTAGGTGATCTCACGTAGCCTCAATCTTAAATATTACCTATGCCTGATGATTCCAAAATACATATTTAGTCACAATCGTTCTGAACTCCAACCCCTGCTGCCTGGGCAACACTGCCACTTAATGTCTGATAGTCCCAATTTTCCTGTTTCTACTTTTCTCCTGACACTGTTTTGTACTGACCCCCAATAGAAGCCAGAGGGGTATATGGTGGTGTGTGGCTGGAGTCCCAGCACTTAAGATGTTGAAGTCAGAGAATCGCTTGAGCCTAGGAGTTTGGGGCTGGTCTGGGGACACAGTGAGATTTCATCGCAACAACAAAAATACAAAACCCAAGCTAGATCATGTTACATCTCTGTCAAATTCTTCCAATGTCACCCACATTTCAAAGTCCTTCGTATGGCTTATTTAGTCCAGCATGCTCTGCCTTTGTGACACACAGCTCTTACCAATCTTCCCTTCGCTGATTCTGTCTGCCTACTCTGGACTTCTTGCTGTTGCTTGATTATGCCAAGCATTTTCTTACCTCAGGGCTTTGCATTTCTCTCTTCACTTTAGTTTCTTTTTTTTTTTTTTTTTTTTTGGGTGCTGGGGATCGAACCCAGGGCCTTGTGCTTACAAGGCAAGCACTCTACTGACTGAGCTATCTCCCCAGCCCCTCTCTCTTCACTTTAGAATGCTCTTATTTCTGCCAGACAGACACTTGGTTCATGTCCTTGTTTTCTTCAGATCTTGGCTCAAGTATCACCATATCAGAGAGGCTTTCCCAACCCACATAAAACAACAACCCTGATCACTCTACCACTCCTTACTTGCTCTATGTTTCTTTGTAACATTCATGTTAGTTCTTTAAATTTTGTTTATACCTTATCTCCTACCCTCACTACAAATATAATTTTTAATAATTAGAGGACAGAAACTGAACTTCATTGTGTTGCATGCTGAATTCCTAGTACCTAAAACAATGCCAGACCCTTAAACATCTGTTGAATGAATGAATGGTTTCGTGCACTAGAAATAAGATTTCCTTCCACTGATAAGGTCTAAGTCCAGTATGTAAAATAATTAATTACAATATAATGTGATTAACGTGAGTAGGGGAGGGAACTGGGAAGGAATGTGATACCTGAATGGGGTTTTGAAAAGCAAACAAGTTTACCTGGAGGAAGAGGTGGCTCACAGGTCAATCTATGGCTGAGGGAACAGTTAATACAATAGTGTGAAATGGTATGGTGTGTTAAGAAAATCAAAAGTCAATCATTTATTTCTGGAACATAAATTTTGGAAGGGAACGGTCTGGCAATTAGGCTGGAAAGGAATATAAAGGCCACAAATTAAGAATCTTGTATGTAATGTAAAGGAGCTCACACTCTATTTTATAGATGATGAATCCCTAAAAGAGTTTTAGGTGAAGGAATGGCACAGTTAATAAAGAAGGGTATGGTGATGTGCATTTGTAATCCCAGCCTGGGAGGCTGAGACAGAATTTCAAGTTCAAGGCAGTCTTGACAATTCAGCAAGACCTGTCTCAAAATATAAAATAAAAAGGGCTAAGGGCTGGAGTTGTGGCTCAGTGGTTTGGTGCTTGCCTGGCATGTGTGAAGCCCTGGGTTCAATACTCAGCACCATATATAAATAAATGAAATAAACGATGCACTGACAACTAAAAAAAAGAAGTTAAAAAAAAAAAAAAAAAAGGGAATAGAGACATAGATACAGCTCAGTGGTAGAGCACCTCCATTTAATTCCCAGTACAGGAAAGGGGAGCGGGCGGGGCGGGGGGGGAGAGGGAACAAAACAAAATGGGAGGGGAGAGAATATAAACAAACTAATAATCAGCACAACAAAAAATGGATTTGAGGTAACAGGTATGGGTCTGGGGACTGAGACTGGAGCTCAAAAGATCAGTGGGGTTTCGAAAGCAGTGATTCTTGTACTCACACCGAGAGCCTGTAAGAAATGCATGAAAACAGCAGAAAACCAAGAAAAACAAGGACAAATTTCTACTATCTGATATGGCATCAAGTGATCTACCACATCAGAAAACCCACAAGAACAACATCTACCACCACTAACAACCTACCCAGAAGACCACAGAGACCGATGATGTGTAGCTATGTCTGCAGCAGTCCTCAGGCCTTGAAGCAATGCCCCACCTGGCTAACTGGTAACTAGTAGAGCTGGGACCTATGGTTGATACTTTGGGATATTACATTGCCAATTTTTCATTATGAAGGCAGGGAGCTAAACATATAGTAGTTAATAAAGAGAAAGCATAGACCCAGCACAGAAATGGAGACTGAGAGATGCAGGATCTAGTTCCAGTTTTGCTGCTATCTCTTCAACAATCTCTGTACTTGATTTCTTCATGACTTTCCTGGGTTTGTATCCTTTGCATCCTCTTCATACATGTGGGGAATTTTTGTTGTACAGGGCCACAAGCAAGCTAGGCAAATGCTCTACCACTAAGGTACTTACCCAGCCTTTTAAAATTTTATTTTGAGATAGGGTCCTGCTAAATTGCTGAGGCTGGCCTTGAATTTGTGATCCACTTGCCTCAGCCTCCATGCTGCTGGGATTACAGGTATGTACCCCCATGCCTAGATTTTAATTTTATTATTATTTTTTCAGTGGTGCTAGCAATTGAACCAAGGGCCTCATATATGCTAGGCAAGTTCTCTACCACTAAGCCATATCCTCTTCCTGCTATTTTATTTCTTAGATTAACACTCTCATTGTTCTCCAAGAACCTTTTGAAGTTTAGGATGCAAAAATGTGAGTTTTTCCAGTAACAGAATAATGCATAAAAGTAATGAAATAATCCTTTTTAATCTATTTAGTTACAGCTCCTAAAACAAATCTAGTTTTCTTTCCCCCCTAGTCTGTTTATTTTCACTTATGTATTCCAAGTGTCTAGAATAGTATCAGACATAGAATAGACATTCATCAAATACCTGTTGAATAAATGTGTAAGAAACATAAAGTCCACAAGGAAAGCTAAATGCTCCATGAATGTATTATTTATAAAACAAAAAGTGCATAAGCAGTGTATTGTGCTCTTATTAAAACTTACTGTATCTGCAGCAGTGAGATTAATACCCAGTCCTCCAGCTCTTGTGCTTAACAGGAACACAAAGATGTCATTCCTGCAGAAAAGGGAGGAACACGTTAAGAGGAAAAACTGAAAAGAAAAAAATGGAATGTGGGAAGAGAGAGGTCCCTGAATACAGAACATAAGAGTCTGGAGCTGAAAAAGAGTTTTGGTGGTTACTGAGGCCTCCTGATATTCCCTTAAAACACTGCACAAAGGTGCACTGTTCCTAAAATAAAATGATGGGAGTAGAAACTTGCTGCCCACTAATATCTGATTTCTCGGCACACAAATAAAAACATGTAGCAAAGATAACAGGAAAATAATGTTACCATGGAAGTAGAGACCTCTTTCTTTGCAGGAACTTCCTAGTTCATAAAGAGAGGAGCAAATAAATATTTCCTGATGTTTTCCTCAGGAATCATGAATTCCAATAGTTTGGAAACTTATGATTATTAGAGCAAAGCACTCATTTTAAGATGAAGAATGTAAGTCCCAGAAAAATGAACTGAGGTCAGGGAACAAAACCTAGTCTCTGACATCTATGTATGAAATTGAATTTGAGATTAATTCTTGAAGATAAGCTACAATTAAAGTACTTTTGGATGCATGTCAACACAGCTCTTATACACACACATGCCCACGCACACAGAACGGAAAAGAAAAGAAAAAGGCTACATTGTAAAAAATTTTTTACATCCCAAATCCCTTTTTTTTTTTTTTTTGGTGATGCTGGGGATTGCAAGGCAAGCACTCTACCAACTGAGCTATATCCCCAGCCCTATATCCCAAATCCTTTAAAAAACAGAAATACAAATAAGCTAGTAGATCATGCAATCACTCATTCAGGCAACAAATAATTACTGAATATAGTATTTTCTAGGAATAAGACTCATGACAGATCACAAGGAGCAGGATTCTGACTTCAAGATTTATCTTAAACAAGGATGTGCTCAGCTGTAGCCCAGTTCCACAGATAATATAAATAAGATTATCTGGCACTTTCATGTTCTTGTCCTAGGTTATTTTCAGAACATTTCTGAGGAAAAGGGACTGCAGTGTACTGGTGAGCAAACCTGAAAACCCACTAATTCAAGCTGCTAATCCTCTTCATGTCTTCAGTGAGGAATATAACTAGATATTTACTCAGATCAGTGCAGGTCACACCTATTCTTTTGGTGGATCTGGAAGCATTTTAAAAAATAAAGACTAGACTAGAAAATTTTTTAGTGCATCACAGTCACAAGGGTACTATTCTATAAAGTTTTAAATATGATATATAGGTACTAAATCACAATGTAAAACAAATTTTATTATGAGGGTTTTGAAAAAAATAGAAACATACTGACATCAGATATTCTCATCCCTTCAGGCTCGTCTTCCTTGGTGAAGTCACTTGACTACAGCAGATCTGTTTCCTGGACTATACAATCAGGATTCCATGAATATAGCTGAAGTGACTAACTGATGACATCAACATCAAATATGAATATCACTGAAGGAACTATTTTGAAATAAGCAACCTGGTTAATCATTAAGTTGGTCGTGGTAGAAATTTGCCCATTATTTGCATTCAATGAAATACAACTTTCCTAGAGGGAGGTATGGATAATAGTATGTCTGCAGGTCCCTTGTAGGTCATGATTCCAAGAGTTTTGCATTTCTAGGAAAGTTCTACTGGGGGTAGTGGGTGTGTGTGTGGTAGGGTTGGGGATCAAACCAGAGGCACTTTACCACTGAGTTTCATTCGAAGTCCTTTTCAGTTTGAGACAGGGTCTCCCTGAATTTCCTATGCTGGCCTTGAATTTATCATCCTTCTGCTTCAGCCTCCTGAGTTGCTGGGATTATAGGTATGTGCTACCACAACTGGCCTGCTTTATCCTTGGATCTTTTAAAAACTTTTTGGTTTCTGTCCCTTCACCCTTTTTAAAAAATCACTGCTGCTTCCATGTAGTTGGGGACTGAACCCTGGATCTCACAAAAGCTAAGCATGCACTCTACCCAAATGAGCTACAACTTCAGCCCCTAACCTTGAATTTCATCATAAAGTTTTTTTTTTTCATCATAAAGTTTTAAACAAATTTTACTGAATTTATAAGATACTCTTTTTTTATGATTGAATAATACAGGAAAACCCAAAAAGGTGAAAGGCATCTGTCAGTTTACTAACTTTTTTTTTTTTTTTTTGGTGTTGGCGATTGAACCCAGGGCCTTGTGCATGGGAGGCAAGCACTCTACCAACTGAGCTATATCCCCAGCCCCTACTAACATGTTTTTACATAGGTATAGGATGATGTGAATGAAAGTATGAAAACTCACTGGTGCACAGAAGAATATTTAATCACAATAAGGCTTCAAATAAAATTTACTGAACTTTTTAGGGCGCTATTAGTGTCTGTCTCACTCTGGCACTGACATTGTTCTTGCCTGCATATACCTGCTTCTGTTTCGGTAGGAACAGAGGCACGGGGTGAGAGGCTTTTCAAATACTTGTGTGAGAGCTAACAGTCTTCCAATGGTCAGGACTTTTTTGGCAGTTTCTGAAGAAGCTCTGACCTAAGAGCACAGGTCAGAGTTGGGTGAGAGAAACACTGGAATGGAACAAGGAGGGATTTAGAAGGCAACTGGGAAGGATAACAACAGAAAAGTGTAGAACCAGAAAGAAAGGACATTTCACATAGTCTGGAGAGTATGATATGTGATAGCCATTTAGAAATAGCGCTATATACATAAAAATGCGGGTCAAAGCAATGTAGATAAAAAGAATAAAATAAATTTAGAAATATAATGGTAGAAAATGCTTCTTTTGGATATCAATTATATATTGAGATGCCTTCTATCATGTACTTGTATACAGCCAAAGACTGGCTGCATTCAAAGTTATTTTATTATACTGTTGTGGAAAATAATTATAGAAATCTTGGGTGGGTATAATCAAAGAGATTAGTTCCCATCCTGGGTTACTTATAAAAATATATAAATTAAATTGCTGAGACGTTCCATTCTTCTTAATAAATCTAGTATTCATGTGAGTTAATGTTTTGAGAATTCTGATTAAACAGAAGAAACCAAATTCTGGAAGGCAATGGGGTGGTTTGGGTGCCCTCTAGAGGCTGAAAAGGAATCTCACTCAGGGTCTCTGTTGAAACAGGTCTTAGAGACAAGGTTTCGGGTGGTCTATATAGGAACCTATGAAACCACACATGTCTAGGGCTCACTCTCACATCTTTAAGGACACACCAAGGACTCAAGTCCCCAGACAGTGCTAGTTACCAAAGACTGCAATAAAGGCTTGCTGACTGACTAAAAAAGAATCAGAAAGAAAGAAGATATTAGAGCTTTTAACATTGTCACCAAAAAAGAGAAACCTACTAAATTGATGCTACAGTCACTTTTTCTCATATTTTCTAAAGGGTCATCTTGAATGGTCAGACAATCAGGGTAGGGTGGGAATAAGTAGGGGATCCATTTGGTAAAATTCATGGGGTAGGAGGAAATAAAGTAAGGGCCAAGGCACCAGAGAGCGAAGACCTTGTGAATGGTTTCTAGGATCACGCTCTGGTCACATGTTCTGAATGTTGCCCAGTCAGGACATCCTGGCCAAACAGTCTTTAGTCTCAGTCAGACTTTTTCCTGGAAGGATCCCTCATAAATAAATCTTGTATGAAGGGAATGTAAATGGCTTTTTATAGGAGTTCTTGTTTACTCTGGCTGACCTTTGAGCCAGAGGGCTCTCCAGTTGAAACTGTATTTTTTCTTTTGATGTCTTTTCATTAATAATAATGAAAATATTTGGCAAGACATGCCTTTTTGTTTTCAAAAACACCTGCCTTTTTCTCTATATTGGACTACTATAGCCACTCAAATGTACAAGCTGAAACTTCTTCCTGATTTGGAGGGTCAGTTTGATAACCTTCTGGTTAGCAGAGGCATAGTTTAGAGAACATACATGAGAAGTATATTATTTCTGAGCAATAGCCTCAACTTTAAGAGTCCAGCTAGTAATGCAAAAACAGACCAGAAGGCAACTTTAGTCTCTTTTTTTTCTTCTAATTCTAGATTCAGGGTGAAATGATGGTTACCCAGATGTTGACTCATAAATAACTCACTGTAATTCTCAGTTAAGAGAGTATGGAGGTTCAAGTAAGGGTTCCCAGTTAATGCTGTGCAAGTAAGATTTTCACTAAGTAGGTATAATACAATTTAGTGGTAGAAATATCAATTTTTTTTTTTAAGAGCTAAGCTTTATAAAACTACTATGCATTACTGGGACTGCCCAAATAACTATTTCACGAATTAATTGAGACTGTTAAGGTAATAAATTAGATGTATCTACTGATTTTTTTTTCCCATTAAAAGGTTATAGTTCAGTTTTTTGGAATGAATTGGCTAGAATAGCTCTAGAACTCAGAAGCCCCATCACTACCACTCAGAAGGCCAATACAGCTCTGATTAGAGTCTAAATCAATGGAACTTTTCTGCAAAGTAACTGACAATCTGTAAAGGCTTATCCCTTCACCTAGTGATTTCCTTGTTTGAATCTATGCAAAAAAGATAATTTGAAATAGTGACAAGTTTTATGTGTAAAGATATGGACTCAAAATTAAGAAAATAAATAAAATTAAAATAAAAAGGGCTGGGAATGTAGCCAAGTGGTAAAGTACCTCAGGTTCAACCCCATGGTACCAAAATATATATAATAATGATTGTAAAAAACTTTAAATGGTATGTGCAAAGTGAGATCCTTAAATGTACACTATTGGGGCTGGGGTTGCAGCTCTGTGGAGGAGTGCTTGCCTAGCATGTGTGAGGCACCGAGTTTAATTCATAGCACCACATAAAAACAAATAAATAAAAATAAAGGTATTGTGTCCATCTATAACTAAAAATATTTTTTAATTGTACACTATCAAATATACTAGTGGGAAATAAACAAAAACAGAACTAGGTGAAATAATATTACTTAACGGCTTTTCTTATAACAATGCACAAACCTCATATCAACATACCAATGTGTCTATGTGATGAGAAAAGAAAGACTTCCTGGGGAAACATACGCTCTATATTTATTTATTTTTTTGGTACTGGGGTACTTTACTATTGAGCTACATTCCCAGTTCTTTCAATTTTTTATTTTGACTTTCAATTTTTTATTTTGAAACAGTTGCCACAACCAGGTGGTGGGCTAACCGTATGTGTTTCAAATCAATTTTGGAATCTGATTACTTCTGCTAAGTAAGAAACTAAGTCAGTCTATCACAGCTGATCCAAGGTAACAAACCAAAATAGGTTCTAAGGGGATCTTCCCTTCCACTGTTGGCCAAATAGCCATCTGGAATTCTTGTGCGCAGTTTTAACTTAGGAGTTATTAGCTTAACTGGGTATACATTATAAACCAAAACATCAGCATATGCCTCTACCGGTATTGTAAAGGATAGCACAATGACAAAAAACCTGAATCAGAAGAGGCATTCTATGTTGAACTATAGATGTGTTCTATCTTCAACTGTTTTATATTTGAGTTAAACCCTGTTCTAAAACACAAATAAAATTAACAAATTGTAACAAAAATATAAATGGCTATGTACTTAATTTTCTTCCCAAGAATTAATAAATATTATTTAATAGGTCATGCAATTAAAGGTCAGAAAGTCAAAACCATTCTGATTTACAGACATTAGGTTCTACTTTATTTTTCAATTCTCCAGGTCTAAGGAAGAAAATTAAGGGTGAAGTTCAGCAGATTTGTCATGAGCAAAGTTTGGCTTTCTCTGTGGAGAAAGCAGTAACCAGACTCTGCTTACTCTAAGAAATAGCACTTAGGATAATTATGGCTCTGTAAACCATCAGCATTCAGCAGGTGGTATTTGAAATTTCATAGGTGCATTAGCTGGTAGGAGAGGTTCTGTGACTGACAGCCACTGAAAAGACTGTACACTACTGCAATTTGTCAAACTGCCAACAATGCTAGAAGAAAGCATGAAAAGGAAAGATATTTTCCCTTAAACTCATACAAAATGAAATATAAAAATAAACTAAAACTCAACACAAGCTGGGCACAGAGGTACACATCTGTAATCCCAATGACCAGGGAGGCTAAGGAATGAGGATTGTAAGTTTGAGGCCAGCTTTAGCAACTGAGCAACACCCTGTCTTAAATAAAAAAAAAGGGCTGGGGATGTAAAAGCACCACCTCCTCCTGGCCCCAGGTTAAGTTGTCAGTACAAAAAAACAAGGCTGAGGGAGGAGGATCAAAAGTTCAAAGCTAGCCTCAGCAACTTAGCGAGACCCTATCTCAAAATAAAAAAGGGCTGGGGATGTGGCTCAGTGGGTCCAATTCCTGGTACTGAGTGGTGGTGGTGGTGGTGGTGGTGCAGGAATGTAGGGCTGGGGAAAAGGGGAAAATCAACCCTAAGTAGAGAGTAGAGCTGGCTGGCCACTGTTAACATTTAGGAATAGAGCCCTGAGGACTTCTTTCTACATATTCATTATCCATTGAGGAGAATCTTCATTCACATTCACAAATCTTTTGTTAATCAAATAAATAGGCAATGACACAGTAAGAAGGCTTATTTAAAACATAAAAAATGACCCCATGGATATTCTCATTTTTTCTTTCACTCAGACACATACAGCTGAATCAATATAAGCAAATACAGCAACCTCTAAATGGCAGGTACTTTACTGTGATTGCTTAACAATCTAAGATGAAATAGTATTTCTTTTTAACTTACCATTTCAAGCACTAGAGGAAAATAAAAATAAGAATTTTTGTAATTTTCATTAACCTTACCTGTTCTGAAAATCAGCAACCATGTCCCGCCTCTCTGAGATCTTGGATGACCCATCAAGTCTCATGTAAGTATGCTTCCTGTAAACCATATATTCCTAAAAACCATGAGAAAAGGATATAGTAAGTCTGATGCAAATTACTGTGTTATAATTCTCACGAGCATCTACCCACCTTCTACTTCATCCATACTGAGTACAAGTCATTAGATCCAGTATGGGGAGAAAGCAATCTCCAAAGCATAAGAAATTAATCTGAATATGAGTTAGTGCCAATATGTGGGAATCAAGGACAAACTACATCCTCAAATTCAACAAGAAATCTAATGTTATTCCTGCGGATTTTAGTAGATTTGATTAAAAAAATTTTTTTTAATTGTAAACAAATGGGATACATTCTGATTCTCTGTACATGGAGTAAAGGCATACCATTCATGTATCATAAATTTACACAGGGCAATGTTGTTTGATTCATTCTGCCATTTTTTCCCTCCCCCCCACGCCCCCTCTTTTTCCTCTATACAGTCCTTCCTTCCTCCATTCTTGCCCTGCTCCCTAACCCTAACCCTAAACCTAACCCTAACCCCTCCCACCCCCCATTATATGTGAGAAAAAAATTTCTAAATTAAAAAAACACATCAAAATGAAATACCCATAATCAAAATGGCTTTCAGTTATCAACCAGATGTTTTTCACAGCTAGGAACATATCCAGTTTCCTTTCAGTGATTAAGGTTCACACTAGAAATTGAAGATGACCTCAGAAACCCCATGTTCATGGAGAGGCAGAATTAATATTAAAATGGCCTTACTAACAAAAGCAATATACAGATTCATCGCAATCTCCATTAAAATACCAATGGCATTCTTCACAAAACTAGAAAAAAAATTCCTAAAATTCATTTGGAAAAAAAAAAAAAAAAAAAAAAAAACAAAACAGAAGAGCCAAAGCAATTCTAAGTCAAAAAAGCAATGCTGAAGGCATTATAATATTTGACTGCAAATTATACTACAGAGCTATAGTAACAAACACTGTATGGTACTAACATAAAAACAGACCAATAGAACAATGACATAGAATAGAAGACACAGAGACAAACCCACACATCTATAGTAATCTGATCCTTAACAAAGGTGCTAAAAACATATAATGGAAAAAAGACAGTTTTTAAAACAAATGGTGCTAGGAAAACTCATTATCTATATGTAGAAGAATGAAACTAGACCCTTATCTCTCACCCTGCACAAAAGTCAACTCGAAACGGATCAAAGATGTAGGAATTAAGACCACGAACTATGTAACTCCTAGAAGAGAACATAGGCTCAAGATTCAGCATACAGGCACAGGCAACAACATTCTTAAAACTCAAGAAATAATGACAGGAGTTAATACACAGGATGGCATCAAATTAAAAAGCTCCTGCACAGCCAAGAAAATAATGAAGAATGTGAAGGTGGAACCTACAGAATGGGAGAAAATCTTTGCGATCTACTCTTTTGACAGAAGATTAATATCGAGGGGTGGGAGGGGTGGGGGGGAAGGGAAAAAAATAACAGAATGAATCAAACATTACCCTATGTAAATTTATGATTACACAAATGGTATGCCTATATGCCATGTACAAACAGAGAAACATGTATCCCGTTTGTTTACAATAAAAAAAAAGATTAATATCTAGAATATGTAAAGAACTCAAAAAACTAAACACCAAAAACCCAAATAACCCTATGAATAATGGGGCAAATGAATTAAAAATAAATAAAATATATTAAAATACATGAAAAAAATGTCCCACATCATCAGGAATCAGGGAAATGCAAATCAAAACCACAATGAAATTTCATCTCATACTAATCAGAATGGAAGTCATCAAGAACACAAATAATAATAAATGTTGCAGAGGATGTGAAGAAAAAGGAACACTTTTACACTGTTGGTAGGATTGTAAATTAGTACAACCCACTATGGAAATCAATATGGAGGTTGCTCGAAATACTAAGTATTGAAATACCATATGACCCAGCTATACCACTCCTTGGTATTTATTCTCAAGTACTAGTTATCATACTACATTGATACATGCATACCTATGTTTTACAGAACAGTTCACAACAGCCAAACTTTGGAACCAGCCTAGGTAGCATATATACACAAAGGATGAAGAAAATGTGATGTGTATATACACACACACACACACATGCACACACACAGGCAACAGTTTTTATTCAGCTACAAATAAAAAAAAATGTTATTTTCAGGAAAATGGATGGAACTAGAGACCATTATGTTAAGCGAAATAAGTGAAACTCATGTGTTTTCCATCACAGGTTGAAGCCAGAAAGAAGAAAAGAAAAGGATGGTAGGAGGGGCAGGATCTCATGAAAATCAATAGGAGATCAATGGAGGAGAGATCAGTAAGTGTGATGTTGGGAGGGAGAGAGGGAAGTGCTAGAGAGTGACACTGGTCTAACTGTGTTATATTGTGTGCATGTATGAATATGTAACAACAATCCCACCATTATGTACACTATAGTGCACCAATAAAAAATATGAAAAGAGGGGAAAAAAAAAAGATTCACATTAAAATGCCCATACCTGCCCCACACAAACAATTCTGTCTGGTCAAAGAATTTGAATTTACAGTCTCAGCATTAGAATGAAACAGAAAACAAGATAATTTCTTATCTGCCAGAGAATCTTCTTGACATCATCTATAAAAGGAATTACAACATTAAGAATGGAGAAAAGGGGGCTGTGGTTGTCACTTAGTGGTAGAGCGCTTGGCGAGCATGTGAGGCACTGGGTCCAATCCTTAGCACCACATAAAAAGAAAGAAAGAAAGGTACTGTGTCCATCTATAACTTAAAAAAAAAAAGAGAAGACACTTCAAGAGATGTAGGAGAGAATGTCTTCCCATTTTTACAACTTGGAATTCCTCTTATGGATATGTCCAAATAAACACTGATTTCCTTTGTTACCTTCTGATTGCATTGAAAATATTACAAATAGTCCACTGTGGAAAAGTCAATGCCTATTCATTAAAAAAAAAAAAAAAAAAAAAAAAAATCAAGAAACAGTTATGTCCCTCCTTATACATGGTTTGTTAATATTAAATAGAGAATTCCAGAAATAAACATTTCATAAGTTTTAGATAACTAGTATTATAGCTTACTGTTGTAATTATTCCATTTTATTACTAGCTATTATTACATCTTACTAATTTATAAACTATCAAGTGTGTATAGGCAAAAAACATAGTATATATGGTATTTGAAATGATTAGGCACAAGGTCCGGTTCTTGGAATACATGTATCCTCCACAGATAAGGGGGGAGTATCCTTAAAGAGGGAACTATAGTCCATCTACAGAGGATACTTTAATCTATTTTTAAAATATTTTTAAAATTAGAGCATCATAATTATACATAATAACTGGGTTTATTTTGACAAAATCATACATGCTAGAATTTGATCTCAATTCACATTCCCCTCCTTCTCCTTTCCCCCGTTCCTCTCACTATTACCCCTCCCCACTTCTCTATTGAACTTCCTTTCTAAAATTCATAAAGGTTAAATTCCCTTTGGTACCTTTAAATATGATTATAACGTAATTTTGTTAAATTTATTCCATATATCTTCCCCTTTCCCTTCCTTCCTCCCTCCCTCCCTCTTGTTCTCCTTCTTCTACGCCACTAATCTTCCCTGTATCTTTTTGATATCTTATCCCCTCTCCAAGATGAACTATTTCTACTTTTGGAAAATGGTTATATTAGTCTTCTGTGCTCAAATATTCTTTTACCGCAATATTCTCATATGTATTTCTGAACATAAGGTTACTGCAGTTTGGTATGACTGGTGAAGTATATGTAGCAGCCTATTCAAGAGTGAATGATGTTCAACAACTCTAGCAATTAGAGAAATGCAAATTAAAACTATACTGAGATTTCATCCCATTCCACTCTGAATGGCAACAATCAAGAATAAAAGTAACAAAAAATGTTGGCAAGGATGTGGAGAAAAGGGTACATTCATACACTGCTTATGCGACCACGAATTGATGCAACCACTCTGGAAAGTAGTATGGAGATTCCTCAGAAAACTTGGAAAGGAACCACCATTTGACCCAGTTATTCCACTCCTTGGTATATAACCAAAGGACTTAAAATCAGCATACTACAGTGACACAGCCACATCAATGTTTATAGCAGCTCAATTCACAATAGCTAAGCTAAGAACCAACCTAGGTGCCCTTCAACAGATGAATGGATAAAAAAATGTAATCTATATACACAATGGACTATTACTAGGCTATAAAAAAGAATGACTTCATGACATTTCCTGGGAAATGGATGGATCTGGAGACTATTATGCAAAGCAAAATCAGCCAATGCCCCAAACAAAAGGTCAAATGTTCTCTCTGATATGTGGATGCTAACACACAACAAGGGGCGGGGGTGAGGAATAACAGAAGTTCAATAGCTTAGACAAAGGAAAATGAGGGAAGGGAGGGGAGACAGGAAATAGGAAAGAGAGTGGAATGAATCTGACTTAACTTTCTTATATACATATATAAATATAGCACAGTGAATATCCACATCATATACAACTACAAGACTGGGATCCTAATTAGAATAAGATGCACTCCATGTTTGTATATATATATGTCATGTTATACATAATATGTCATGTACGGTCATGTATAACTCAAAGCAACAACAACAACAAACAGCAAATGAGTGTAAAGAACTTGACAGAGATCTAGGGGTAGGGTACCTTTGAGGTGAAGCTGGTCAACAAAGTAGATAAGGCCATGGAGGCACTAGCTTTTATTGTGTTTTATGGTGTTTGTTTGCTTTAACTATCCCCCCCCCCCCCCCCGTTTTGGTTCCTTAATGGTTTTAATGATCAAATAGGGGCAGAAAACATTCAGCCCAAGTGAACTTTCAAGGTCACACTTAGTGGTAAAAGCCCTACAACTGGACTGGGTTAATGGTAGATAAGAATTCAGGAAAGAAGGTGAAAATGGTAGCATGAAGATGGGTTTTAGAAGCTCACTTACACCTTGGCAGTTAATCCAATAAGGAAATGCTGCAATCCAGAACAACAAAATAAATAGACTATACCAGGACAGTTTACAATACAGAGAGACATCCATCCCACAGATTTAAATCTAACAAAAAAACTTGACTTCTTAAGCAGACTTTTTTTTTTTTTTAAAGTACTAGGGATTGAACACAGGGACTCACACGTAACAGGCAAGTGCTCTGCCACTGAGCTACATCTCCAGATCTTTAAAAAAATTTTGAGACAACACAAAATTATTTTACCCTCTGCTAAGTGGCCCAGTCTGGCCTTGAACTTGAAATCTCTTTTCTCAGCCTCCTGAGTAGTTGGAATTATAGGTATGAACCCCTCTGTCTAGCCCACACGGGCACCCTTTAGCCTTTTCTTTTTTCGGCCTGTTACTATAGTCTTTAAAAAAAAATTTTTTTTTAAATTTGTTCTAATTAGTTGTACATGACAGTAGAATGCTTTTTTACATTTTTTTTTTTTTTTTAAATGGTGCTGGGAATTTAACTCAGGGCCTCATGCTTGCAAGGCAAGCACTCTGCCAATTGAGTTATATCTCTAGACACATTTATACATTTTGATAGATCATACATAAATGGAGTATAACTTTTCATTTTTCTAATTATGCCCATTATAGGATCACATCGGTCATAAAGTCATATAAGTATATGAGGTAATAATGTCTGTTTCACTCTACTATCCTTGTACCCCCCCCACACCCCATCCGCTCCCTTCTTTTCCCTCTACTCAATATAAAGTACTCTATTCTTCCCTGTTCCCCCACACCCTCAGCCCTCAAGACTAATTATTACCCAATCTTATATATACCAGGAACTTTGTAGAAATTAAGGGTATCTTACTTAAATCCATTATTGGCATTAGGAAAGGATCACTCAGCCTGATTAAGTTTCCTGAAGTCTCTTAAAGCAAGCAGAATTCCTTCTGCTCCATTTAAGACAGCAGAAAGAATAGAACCAAAATGTACAACTTTCTTTCCTATAGATTTAGTCCTTTCCTTTGGCTAAACAGACATGAACATCAGTACTCAGAGACAGACTACTGTGGATCAATAATTATGAACCAAAGTGAATGCTATTTGAACTAATGAAATAAAAAATTATAGTCGTTAACATTTAGGAAGTATTGAGACCTATACAGTTTTAATAGGCATTATTTTAATTTTAAAATTACTCAAAAAAAAAAAAAAAGAAAAAAATTAACAAAAATAAAAATAAGGGTTGGGGTTGTAGCTTAGTGGTAGAGTGCTTGCCTATCATGTGTGAGGCACTAGCTTCGATCTTCAGCATCTTGTATAAATAAATAAATAAAAATAAAGGTCCATTGATAAACTAAAATAATAATAATAATAAAAAATAAATAATTACTGAAGAAGTCAAAGGTATTATGGGTAAGAATATTATTGGCATTTGAGTAGTGATTGTCAAACAGGATTAAAAATACACAAGCTGGTTGGGCTGGGTCTGTGGCTCAGTGGTAGTGTGCTTGCCTAGACTGTGCAAGGCACTGGGTTCAATTCTTAGCACCGCATACAAATAAATGAATTAAAAAAGAGCCATTAACATCTAAAAATATATACATACATATAAAAAATACATTTGCTGGGACCCTCCCTGATGATTCTGACTTTGTGGGCAGACTAGGGCTGATTTATTTTGTTAGAATTTCTATTACCAAAAAGACAAAAGATAACAAGTGTTGATGAGGTTGTGGAAAAATGGAATCCTTGGACACTGTTGGTGGGAATATAAATTAGTGGAAAACACAATACAAGTTTCTCAAAAAATTAAAAATAGAAGTACCATATTATCTGGGATTCCCACTTCTGGGCATATAGTCAAAGGAAATGAAATTAGTATCCTGAGATAACTGTACCACAATGTTCATTACAGTATTGTTTTTTTATAGTCAAGAAATGGAATCAACCTAAATGTTCATCAACAGAGGAATGAATAAAGAAAATGTGCTATGTGTATACATGTATACACAAGTGTAATATCATTCAGCTTTAAGAATAAAAAGGAAATCCTGCTACTTGTAACAACATGGATGAACCTCAAGAACATTATGCTAAGGTAAATCTATAAGTCAAATTCATGAAAGTAGAGAGTAGAAGGGTATGTATAAGTGACTGGGACTATGCTGGGCAAAGGATAAAAAGTCTGAAGATCTAATGTATAGATTGGTGTAGTTAATAATACTGTATTGCATGCTAGAAATTTACTAAGGCGAGTCCATTGCTAAATGTTCTCACAACACACAAAATCATAACTACATAAGGACATAAATATGTTAATTAGCTTGACTGTGGTAATAATTTCACAATGTATACATATGCTAAAATATGCTGTGGAGCCAGGCAAGATGGTGCACCCCTGTAATCCCAGTATCTCAGGAGGCTGAAACAAGAGGATTGTGAGTTCAAAGCCAGCCCCAGCAACTTAGCGAGGCCCTAAGCAACTCAGCAAGACACTATCTCTAAATAAAATACAAAAAAGGGTTGAGGATGTGGCTCAGTGGTTAAGTGCCCCTTGGTTCAATCCCCGGTACCAAAAGAGAAAAAGTTGTTCAATATGGTGTCGATGCACATGCTTTTAATACCAGTGAAGAATGATGCAGGAGGATCACATCACCAACTTACCAAAGCCCTAATCAACTTCGTGAAAGCCTGCCTCAAATTTTAAAAAAATATAGGACTGGGGACATTGCTAAATGGTAAAGTACCCTTGGGCTTAATACCCAGTACCAAAAACAAAAAAACAATCGTACTGTCTACTTTAAATACATACCACAATTTCTATTTAGTAACTATTACTCATTAAAGTTGGCCATGGTAAAAAATATTTCAAGGATGATACCAATAGACATCATATACCAGCAGCTGAGAACACTACAGAGGGAAAGTAGAGCAGGGTCCCTTTGATCCTTCCTATGCAACATGGCCCTCAGATGAGCATTACTGGCAATACCTGAAGTTTGTCAGAAATGCAGGATAGAGGAATATACCCAATGAACAGTGAACCAGAAATGTATTTTAATAACAATTTGTAAAGCACACATTTTAAGAAAAATTGTAGAACATATGCTATTTTTAAAGTACTGGGACTTTAAGAACTTTAATACTAAAAAATACACTATTTTTAAAGTAAAATTTTTATATGGAATCCCTCTAACATATAAAGTAGAAGTATTACTATTCTGATTGACAAAGAAGGGAAAGGAGTTCAAGGACCCATATGTTTCATCTTTACCCTGTCCTCTGCCTACCATATCCCACCAGTCTGAAAACCACTGTTATTTAATGCAAGAAGACATTTCAGTTTTGGATCACATCCACAAGTCCTACTTGTTAAGTGGTTATATGAAGATGTGTCAACATAACTCAAGATAGTACGAATAAATGCTTTCTCACTGCTTTACAATATAAATAAAAGCAAATACACATGTACTCTGTAGTATAATACAAAGGGACTAGGTTCACTTGAAGTAGCAGTGATAATTATGACAGCATTTATTGACTATCACTAAGTTACAGTCACTGTTTTATGTACTTTATCTAGCTTAACTTATCTAATCCTTAGGACAATCTTTTTTTTTTTTTTTTCTTTTTTAAAAAAATTTTTAGTTGTAGAAGGACACAATACCTTTGTTTTATTCATTTATTTTTATGTGGTGCTGAGGATGGAACCCAGTGCCTCACACATGCTAGGTAAGCGTTCTACCACTGAGTTCAAATCGCAGCCCAGGAAAACCTTTAAAATAGTGTTATTATCCCATTTTACAGATGTTAAGTAAGGTCTCTAAAGCAAAACAGGTGGTAGGGAGTGAATCTAAAACTGGAACTCAAGTGGACTAGATCTAGAGCACTCAGCTTAATCCTCTACTGCTTCCCAAATGAAAGGAATGCTCACTGCTACTAAGGAGAAGAGATGAGAAAAAAAAAAAAAAAGGTTGAGGGAATCTCACTAATCCTAAGGTTCTTATTACATTCTATCCACAAGACCTGTCATCATCAGAAAAATCAGACACTTGTAAAAATAAAGTCAATTGTTGTCACATCCCTATTATCCACCTTCTGTTCTGAAACTTCTATTTCACAGTTGTCTTTGAAGTTCATTCTAACCCAAATTCACTTTGATAAAACAATCTGAGGAAAGAATCAAGGATAAGTTCAAACCTGGGTTAACTTTATTTTCTGGGACATGCTTTCCATCTTTGGGGCATATCACCAGGAAAAAGTCAGACTCTTCTCTATGAGCACCAGTTTCTTTGTAGTCCAAGCAAATTGCAACAAGAGAGTGAAATATGACAGCCATATTTCTCTACGTAATACAGAAAGCTCTTTAGAGTATGTCTTTATCACAAGGCCCTCCTGGGTCCATCATAATCTGCCTTCAACCTACTTAACATGTTTCTTTTTCTCCTAGAATATATATTCTAGTCTCACTGGGCTACTTCCCTCGAATGTCTTGTACCTTTGCATCTCTTTGCCTTTTTATACAAGCTTTCCTTAGTCTTAAGTTCCCTCCCTCCCTCCCAACGGTTAATATTCTGTTTAAGTTCAGATATCATGGTCTATATAAAACTTTCCTCAAGAGTGACCCTGAAAGAATATAAAATAAATGTATCCCCCTCTTGCTGTTCTTAATTTTGTCAATGTTTCATTTGAGCACTAATATTAAGGATCACTTGACGATTATTTTTGTTATGTTTCCTCTACTTGCTACATTCCTTGAAGTCAAAGACCAGGTTTGACTAACATTCATATCTGCTTAGCATAATGCCTTACGCACAGGTGCCATGGAATGAGGGGGACAACTAAATAGATTATAAATACTGTGGTAGGAAGCTGATAAATTTCCCTCTATCATTCTTAGACCTCATGAAGATTCTAGTTCACAGCAATCCAAATTTGCTTTTCATTTCATGAGGGCAGTTTTAGAATCCTTAGCTTCCCAGAATCCCAAATGTCACCATTTACTATGGATTATTTACTTTTAACTCTAGGATGTCTTATTTTTTCTAAAATATTTTTTTAGTTGTTGATGAACCTTTATTTTATTCATTTATTTATATGGTACTGAGAATTAAACCCAGAGCTTCACACATGCTAGGCACATACTCTTACCACTTAGTTACAACCCCAGTCCTCTACAATGTACTATTTTCATACACTGGTTAAGCTTAAGATTTATCTGGATTTCAGTACTTAACAATCACACCACATATAGCATCAGTTGGCTAACACTTTCCAAGTAATTTTGTATTACAAAAAAAATATAGTGTGGCCTACTTCATTAAACTGCAGACTTAGTTGCTTGATGCAACAGGAATAGATCTCAAAAGACGAGACCCTGAGATAATGTTAAGTCATCTGTAATGACTTAAAAGCACTCTGCAATTACTGGATACAGAAGGGGTCTCCCAAGTATGTAAATACTGGTCAGGAGAAAAAGAGTTTTGTCTGATGTCTACACCATCATCCCAATGCACAGGGGTTATGTCTACTTTAATAGTACTCCCAACAGTTAAGACACCGTAGGTGACTCACTAGAAAGTATAAAATAAATCTACTAACATATAACATTCCTACTCCTAGAAATTAAGCAATCACCTTTTTGATAACCCTCTAATCCAGAATAATTAGAAGTCGTGGGAAAGAATAAAACATTTCAAAATGCAGAATTCTATTGAAAGAAGTTCTGATATTTACACAAGCAATTTCAATTAAAGTCATATTTTTACCCCAAGGAAAAAGGAGGCTATCATTCTCTTTAGAAAATACTAAGCAAATACTAAGTGCCTAGAACTAATTTTTCTCACAGAATGGAAACCAAGCATGTGAATCTTTAATGCCATCTAGTTCTGCTGAGTTCCAGAAATAAAGAAATGAACAGCTAGGGCTGATACAAAACAAGATGAAGGAAAAAAAAAAAAAAAAGCCAAATGAAAGAGAAATACTAGCATGTTCCACAGCTATACAACAGCACTTCAATGCCTTTATGTCAGTTTCTAATTCCTAGTCTACTGGAAACTTCTCTTTCCTCTTTGTCTGAGGTATAAGATATCAATGGAAAAAAAAAAAAAATCCTGGGGGGGGGGACACTCAACATGTCATGACTGAAGAAGCAATGCAAGGATCACGTGTTTCTGCTAAAGAAAAAGTCAAAGTCAAGTGTACTCAACCAAAAGCATACGTATAGAAGATTCTTTCTATGACAGGATCCTTAGGATTCATGCACTGGATCACATTTTAATGCTAAAACATGGCTCTCATGAATGCTTTTACTGAAAGTGTCCATTATGAAAGTGATGAAAATACTCTGTGAAACATAAATGTAGACATATTCATGCATTATCCCAAGATTCACAATATGGTTACATTTCAATAAATGATTAGACATAGCAATAAACACCGTAGCCATTATAATTCCATGCTCACAAAACAAATTCTATTTGAGGACTAGTCACTTGGAATACAGAATGTAGTTCATTTGAATGAATACCATTAATACAAATGAACAAAAAGTAATAAATTTTCATGAAGAAAATACATTGAAGAAACGACAGTAGTAAAATATAGTACTAAGGAAACTAGGGAACACTTTCATTTCAGTTTTGGAAACATACTAATAATTGCAACATTCTCTGGCTTCAGCATCCTAGATGCACACTATACATATGGTTAAGGATTCTCAGCAGTTGTGAAATTCATGCTTTAAATTGCTTTTCCCTAATTTAGAATTCCCCGTAGAGACAGGCATTTACATTTAAAGGTTCTCAAGATGCCTTGTTTGCAAATCCTAGACGGTATGTCTACCCTACTCCTTCAAATAAGTGCTGGATTAGACAGATGTAACCTGTGGGTGGGGCTTTACGGCATACTTCCTGAACAAAACTCCTTATCATACTTTAAATTATCTACTTTAGTAATATTTAATGGGTACCTACAAGTGTGCAATATACAGAATAAGGGACTAAAATGTCACGCTGTATTAAACCAACTATACTCACCTTCATCTGCCAGAGCTAGCTTATTTTTGGGTTGCTACCCACATTGCCTTAGAAATTCCCTTAACACAAATCAACTTTTAGGACTCTCTACTATGCTGTGATAGCCTTGGGAAAAAAAAAAAGATTATCACCTCCCTTACTAAATCTGTATGCAGCATATTGCTTTTTTTCTGTAATTCTTAGCAGCTAAAGAACACTACTTTATCTGGACTATCCCTGACTCTTTAAGGACAAGACAAGCATACTTTACCTAAAAAGGGCCTCAGTGTAGGAAAATTGTTTTGGTTGTTGGCATTATTGGTTTTGAACAGAACATTAGAAATGCAGGCAGCCCTTTTATTTTGGATTGCTGCTGTCAGTACCTTTAATAGTCAAAATTTATATCAAACATAATGGTTTTATCACTTATCTTATAATGACTTATAGCTTATAAGCATTATTGTCAACCTTCAAAAATAGGTGATCTACTCACAATATAAACCAGAAAGTTTGTCTTATCAATGGCATTCAAGGGGCTAAACATTGTATGAAGCCTAAGACTTAGTGATTAAATTGACTTCAGATATTACATATCTCTTGCTAAAAGAAGTTCCTAAATTAATAAAAGAAGCCTGACATCCAATTTGGATAAATTCACTGCAAAATTCAGTAAATCAACCTTGGCTTCCCAAGAGCCTAAAAATCTTCCCTACTGCTACTTTCATTCCTTCTGCACTTCTGTGGTCCCTATACTCTTATTCATAGACACGGATGATTATGGTCCAATTTCCATTTACTAGAATATAAAGCCTTACAAATATTACAGCCAAGGAAAAACATGAAAACATTTATATGCTCCTTACAACTAGGCACTTTAACCTCTCCAACATTCTTGTATAAAGAATGGTTTATAATTATCTGTTCTCATTCTCACTTTCCTGTTTCTGTATCTATGATCTCCTCTACTTCAAATAATAAGCCATTATATTAAGGCAAGAAAACATGAGAACCTGAACATGAAAGTAATTAAAGAAAAAAAAGCTGCTTTCCTATAGCTATCTTTTATCACCAATCTAGTGGTTGTGAACTCTGGATGTATATTATAATCACTTAAGGAAATTTTAAATATCCTAATGCTCAAGTCACATTTCAAACTTACTAAATAAGAATCTCTGGGGTTGAGACAAGATATCAATATTTTTTATAACTTGCCAGATAATTGCAATATATAGTCAAGAATCATTTTGATAATTAATTCTGGTTTTCTACATAGAAAAACTAATCCCAATCTTGTTTTTTTGTTTGTTTGTTCTTTTAAAATTTGGTCAAGAGATTGAAAGATTGAAGGCAGTGTTGCTTAACCACTAAGCCACATCCCAAGTTCTTTTTTTTTTTTTTTTAAATAGAGTCTTGCCAAGTTGCTGAGGCTGGTTTTGAACTTGTGATCTTCCTGCCTTAGCAATTCAAATTGCTGGGATTACAGGTGTGTACCACAGCCCCCAGCTCCTAATCTTGTTTTCCATACAGAATTTCAAAGATTCTTGGACTGTGCTTTGCTTTAATAATGGGAAATTTCACCAGGTATGGTGGCACATAACTATGATCCCAGCAATTAGGGAGGCTGAGGCAAAATTTCAAATTTAAGACCAGTCTCAGTAAATCAGTGAGACACTGTCTCAAAAAAACAAACAAACAAATAAATAAAGATAAAAAGGACTAGGATGTAGTTAGCTCAGTAGTAAAGTACTGCTGGGATCAATCCCTAGACACCCCTCCCTCCCCCTGGCCCCAACTGGGGGATTTCACCCCTTGTAAAAGGATGTTTTACACTGGATGTGAGGAAGGAGGCAGAAGAAGTTCTTTTGTATGCGCTCCATCTGCCAGGAGCTGTTCTGCTCCCTTTGTAGACTAAAAGCACAAAAAGGAATTTGGGGGTTCTCATTAAATAGGAGTAACACTAGTCATGAAGATCTGATTCCTCCAATGTAAAAGCCAAGGCAGTCCAGGTCCCCAAGGTTCCTTCTCCTACCTCCAGCAGGTCTATCATCCTGGTCATCTGGGAGTAGATAAGGACCCTATGTCCTTGAGACTTGAGCCGTGTCAGAAGGACATCAAGGGCATACAGCTTTCCACTGTCAGTGATGAGGCTCTCCTTGCCTGGGGAGAAGAAAAAGGGGGAGGGGGTAAACTATTTAATTGAAGCAACAAACTGACTCACTGCAAAGCTGCGTGCAGCCAAAATTCCTACAACCAGGACGCTTATCATCATGAGAACAGGAAAATGCATCAGAAGAATGCAAAGTCCTAATATGACTCCAGGAGGACTTGATGTTCTAAAGAGGTAGGTACAGACTTTCTCCCGACTGATAGCTCCCAATCAGACTCTGCTGCAAAGGGATCTGAAAGCTTCTCTGCTCCGCATTCTTACGCAGGGGACACCAGGTACATGTGGGTACATGTGTCTATGTCATACCTGCTATAAAGTAAACTGAAAAATCTTGTTTTTTTCTTTGTTTGACTATCTCCAGATAGGTTTCTATTAGTTCTTTGGTTAAGTGTTTAATGTCCTGAATGAGGAGCATGAGAATGTAAAGAAGAAATGGCTGTTCCTGCCATCCCCTGGATAAATATAAACACTAAGAAATGTAAATACACATACCCACACTTGATCTTTTATTAAAATGGGACTAGGGTTGTAGCTCAATGGTGGAGTGATTGCCTAGCCCATGTGAAACACTGGGTTCAATCCTCAGCACCACATAAAAATAAAAATAAAAGGTACTATGTCCATTTACAACTTAAAAAAAAAACCAAAAATCCAAAAACCAAACCAAACCAAAAAACCCCCAACTAACCAACAAAACGAATTGAACAAACAAAAAGTCAAAAACCAAACCAAAACAAACCAACCACCAAAACTCCCTCTTATGGATGATTTAAAATAGGCTGGCTGATAAATGCCATAAACCCAAGATGTAATTAAAGAAAGACATCAGGGCTTATTCAGTTTTCAGAAAGACTGACTTTGGATTTCTGTGAAATGGAGTTGGTTTCACTTGCTAATGTGCATTTTTTCCCTTCCTCTTCCCATAAGAAACACATCTCAGCCACAGATCTTTGAAGAACACTTAACTCACAAATATTCATCTTATCCATTCAGTATCATTCAACTCCATCATATTTCAGGAAGTAGAGTTTCCTGTTTGTAGACTGGTCCATAAACATGCCCTGAACAATTGCTGCCATTAAGAGGATAAAAGAAGAAGCTTGAGGGGTTGGATAAGAGGATATATGGAAGCGGCTAGGGGACACAAAAAGGATGGAGACTGTATATTGACAACTAACAACTGAAAGTAAAAGACAAAATTATCAAGGAAATTGCATTATGTATCCTTAGTGTCTAGGTTTGAACCCATGAATATTTTTCAGAACTAAAGAGGCTGACTCTTGAGAGGAGTTCAAGAGTTCTCAACTGTCATTCTCACCACTATTTGCCAAGTGCACAATTATTGTTTAAACTGAACAAGAACGGATGTGCTGACAGCACCATAACAAATCATGGGCTGCTGTTTCTGCTACAAAACTATGGGTTCTGGATGTTTACTCCTCTGTGCCACAGTCTGCTTTTTCCCACCTTCAGAACACTGCCATGCCACATCTCTCCCTCCCCAACCCTTCCCTGTCTCTGGGACATATATCTTTTTTCAGTTTCTTTGGTCCTGTTTAGATTACTGGAATGCTCTTCTTTTTGTTGCTTTCTTACCAACACAATCAAACAACTACAGCTGGGACAGAGAGACTATTAAGTCTCCTCTGTGGCATCAGACAAGAAGTCCTTATAAATTCCAAGTCTGATCAAGCAGCAACACACTTTTATAACAACCTGAAGGTTTCCTATCACAATTACCCTTTTTAAGCTGGATTGCTAAGGGGGTCTCTCAATGTTGACTGTTCCTAAACAATCCCCACTGAGCTACCTACCAATCAGCTTCAGACATTACGCTCCTTTTTGTTTTCATTAAAAGCACAGATGAAAAACAGTCTAGCTCTGTGTGTGTGTGTCTGTGTGTTCTTTTTCTGGGTGTGTGTGACCAAGTGTGACTATGCCTGGCAAGCCTGGTGGCAGGGGGCGGGGCATGGGGGATTGAACTCCAGGGGTCTTTTACCACTGATATACATTCCCAACCCTTTTTATTTTGAGACAAGTTGCTTATTAGCCTAGTTAGTTGCTGAGGCTGGTCTCAAATTTGTGATTTTCCTGCATCAGGCTCTGAAGTCACTAAGATTACAGGGTGCACAACCAAGCACAGCAAGCACATATATTTTAAGCCACTGAAAGAGGGTGAACAAGCTAAGTTCTTTAGATTTCTGCAGCCTACTTATCTACTGTCTCCAGATATACTCCCTCAGCATAAATATTAAAGTGTACATATAGCTGTCTGATGTCTGAATTTTGAGAAGCTTCAATTGATTTCAAAATCATGATTGAATGGTTTTCAAGCATTCCTGCTTTCTACATTGACTGCTAACCAGAATAACCTCATGTGAAGATTAGAAAAACTCAGAAAGGAAGATGTGTATACACTCAAAAGGATAAACTCTCGTGCACCCAAAAAAATTAAGAAATGGTATCTACTGTCAGCTTGTTACTAGGTGAGCCAGGGGAGGCAGAAGTGGATGCACTGGACTTCTTTGGACGGCCCAGAAGAAAAGCCTACAAAAAAATAGCAGCAAGGGCTTACAAATGAGAATACTTTTGATTCTCTGGTAAGTGTGCTAGACAGGGAAATCAGTATTTGTCCACAGTATTTGGACTATAGTAAAATATGTAGGAAAAAACAAAAACAAGATTCTTTTTCTGCACGCGTTGCTGTCTTCTTTGTCTGGCATACATCACCCAAATTTGAGGAACTACCAAAAGTCACACTGGACAAGAACACCACCTGTTGCTAAGCAGGGCACAAAGCCAAGGGGAGCACAATTCCATAGCAATTGGACTAATTCTGCCAAGTCAAACCAAGGTCCAGGCTGTTCTTTAAAACAGGAGCTCAAAAGATGTTCAAACAAACAGACCTATCCTACTCTTCTAATCTCTCCTATAATCCTATTGTTATTTTCATTTAGATATAGGTTCTTACTGCCCATAGTATAAGATCCTGGTCAGTGACAAAACAAAAAGAATATAGCCCAGGATAGTAAAATTAGGGTAACAGATTAAATAATCTCTTTGTTTTCCAACGAAAGGAGCTTTCTGAAAGGATCATACATCCATTGGTGAAGCATGGGGAAGCAACCAAGGTGAGGAACCCAGGAGATTCTGGTTCAGTCCCTCAAGAAATGCAAAAGAACCAACACTTCCCGGTGTAACAAAAATGTGAAAGTATAGAGGAAAGAGAGAGAAAATACAGGTTACAGTGACACCCCCCCCACTGCCCACCGCTGGCCCAGATAGTCTACAGAGCACAATGGGGTCAGCGAGGAGCTGGTTGGTTCTCACAGTAAACAGCCAGTGAGGCTGGTGCTTTTTATCGATGCAAAAAGAACTCAGACACTTCCTGCTATTTAAACAAGGTCCATTTTTCTTTCAAAGAACAGGAAAAGCCACAAGAGATTCCCATAGCGCCAGCAATAAGCCTTCTTACTCCTGTACTGGGAATGAAGAAACCAGAATGAAGAAGAAATAAGGTGCTATCCTGCCTCTTTTGATACCTGCACCCACCTCCTACCTAGGATCCTGAGGTTCCATTCTGTTTTACACTTGGACTTTCCCCTGATTTCCAAACAATACACTTTTACCTACCATATTTGTGTGTTCTAAGTCAGCTCTAAGTATGCAATATTGCTTTTTTAAAAAAAAAATATTTATTTTAGATGTTGATACACCTTTTATTCATTTATTTATATGTGCTGCTGAGAATCAAACTCAGTGCCTCACACATGCTAGGCAAGCACTCTACCACTGAGCCACAACCCCTGCAGTATTGCTTTTACATATCAAAAAAGGTATCTTCCAGTCAAAGCTTGGACATGCTACTAGCAGGCTGACACAAAGCCCCTTGACACTTGTAACAAAAAGTTAACATTAAATGGAAAAACCAGACTTTCAGCGAATCCAGTTAACCTTTAGAAATAGCAGATGTTCCCTTTTGAATGTTTAGCTCTAGTTTACTTCCATTACATGTCAGTAAGATGAATATACTTAAGATATCAGAGAATTAGGACAACCAAAACTAATACTGTAGCTCCAAGCTAGCTATTATTCCAATATGCCAGCAGGTGTAAGTAAAGAACATGAGCCTATGAACACTGTTCAACTTCCTTACAAGTAGTCTCACCAAAGCAAAGATGAAAACCTAGTTTCCTCTCAACCCCTGACCTTGACCCTAGGGGGTCTGGGAATCTGCTAGAATTTTGGCACAAAACACAACTGTTTTTCCTTTTGTTATTATTCAGATCTCTAGTGTTCCATGCAGGACACTGTTTATGCTACTTAAACTAGGCTTTCTGGGAGTGACGACATTCTCATTCATTTCACTGGCAATGACATAGACAACTAAATTCATTCTACCTGAAGCCTCCCCCTGCCCCCCCATACTGGTGATGGAACCCATGGCTTTGTGCATGCTAGGCAAGTGCTCTACCACTATGCTTCATTTCAGTTCCACTCACCCACTTTTTTTTTCTTTTTGGAAAGAGTGGCATTCCTCTCTCCTAAAAAAACATTCACATTTTCAAGTCGTAAATAATTAGTATTTTCACTTAGAACTAAAAATGAAATAGAAACCTTAAGATCTCTGAATATAAACTTTGCAAAACCACCATATGGAATATATTCCATATTCTCCTTTTGCTAAAGCTGGGAATACATTCTAAGAGAATGAAGAACTTACCTGGAATCCTGATGAAAGACCAACCATTCTGGGGTCTGATGCTCCACAGTCCTCCAGCTGGCTCTGGGAAGAATTGAGATCGTCGATTTAGCCAGTCTGCAGCCAGTTCAGGGGCCCCATTCAACAAACACTGCTTGGCTGCCAGACTCCCTCCTTCCTTAAGAACTCGCCTCTCATATTCTGCACTTCGATCATTGCAATAAGAATCCAATGGCACTGCAGTGACCTGTAAAGAAAGATTCACATGAGATAGCTTTAACATTTTTCATACACTTTAAGTCTCTTGGGACTTTGAAACCAGACTAATATGGAAAATTCTTAGGCTGATTAATTTTAAATACCCTGTACTAACAAATTAAGCAGTCCCAAATGACTGATTTAATGAGCTTCTCCAGAATAAAAGGTCAACTTCTAATAACATGAATCTGCAAACAAAAATAAAGACACAAAGAGAGCTACAGTGGGCAGATAAATGAGGATATGAGGCCAGCAATAATTGTTTATATACATCCCATCATTCTACCACCTCCATTCATTGCTAGATTACATTCTTGGCAAAGTGCTACTAGTGATACACATGATGGTAATGCCTAAAAGGGAGTTGGAGTTAGTCATCATTATACAACTAAAAGAGTATTGGCCTGGCACATCTGAAGCCACCTTGAATGCTCTAGTAGCAAAATTCCCAAATTGATCAATACTTCTTTCTCTAACTAGGTTTTCTGACTGTCAAACCTAATGGAAGATAAAGGAACCTTTCTTTCAAGCGATAAGCCAGGGAAGAGGGAATTGATGGGGTAAAAAACAGGAGAGAAGCAATTGCCAGCAAGAAGCAGATTCACTGCTTGGGTAGGGAAGAGACTGAAAAATTCTTATCTGATCAAAAGGTGCTTTAAAAGTAGATTATTCAGCCGGGCACACTGGTTAACAGAGTAATCCCAGTGGCTCGGGAGGCAGAAGCAGGGGGATCACAAGTTCGAAGCCAGCAACTTAGTAAGGCCCTAAGCAACACAGTAAGATTCTATTTCTAAATAAATTATAAAAAAGTGTTGGGATGTGGCTCAGTGGTTATGCACCCCAGGTTTCATTCCCTAGTACTAAAAAGAAGTGTAGCCCACTATGATGCTGCCCTAACAAAAATGGTGTTATATTCAGACGGCTGTGGCAATATCTGATAAGGAGCCTGTGGAAGATGAAAATATAGAGGCCAAGAATAATAAAAATGCTAATGCCCATTATAAGCAATAAATTGGTCACAAGAACCTTGGAACTAGAATGAGAGATGCGAAGAAACTGGGCATAAGGAACAAGGGCAAGAGTATGGGAGAAAATAAGACATAAAGCATTGGCTGTACCTAGTTAGGTAACTCTATTACTTCTTAGAAGTAGGCTATTAACTATCCTGTTTTTACATCAATGAATTTTGAGGGCAACGATTCTCAGTGGGAATGGATCAAAAGTGCACATTTTAATATAGAAGGTCTGATCTAGGTTTTTAATATGCACCCCCGTATCTCACACCAAGTCTTGAAAAATAGTGGCCTGGGGTATAAACAAATCAGTTAGTTAGATGTGGCTATAGGTGATTGTATGGGGACCAGAAGGTATCAAGATCAAAGAAAGAACATCATTTACCAATACTTGGAGAATAACCTACTCTGGGGACAGATGAAGTTGCTGCAGTTTGCTAGGGAGCAGTGCCATCTATCGTCTGTATGCAAAATTACAAAGTGCCATTGTAAACTGCGTTCAGAGTTCTAAAACACCCAGGCTCACTACAGAAATAAGTTTATTCAGACAGTCCTAGGAGAACACACCACCTGTATCTCTCCAGAGTTTGTTTTCCTGATTCCACCTTATGTGTTTTCCCACTGATACTTAAGCTCAGGAAAAATAAAGACTGAAATACAAAGGAGGAGCATAAAAATTAGATCTCTTCTCCCTGTTATTGCTTGCCCTGGTAATACCCCAGGTAGATTCTGAGCCAGAGTAGACATTTCCCATGTAGGATGTGAGTCCTATAATCTCATAATTTATAATTCCTATACTTCAATAAAAACAGCTAACGTAGTAGTGGCCTGGACTTCAGAAGTATGATCCTACATATTTCCAACAGCATGCATACAACAGAAGTAAAGCATACCTGGTCTTTTCTCTTTTTTTTTTTTTTTTTTTTTTTTTTTTTTGCGGTTCTGGGGATCGAACCCAGGGCTTTGTGCTTGCAAAGAAAGCACTCTACCAACTGAGCTACCTCCCCAGCCCATACCTGGTCTTTTCTAATGAGACTGATAATGATCAACTGTACATTCAATGACAATTGCTTTTCTTTTTCATAAAAAGCAGAACTCACATGGGAACTATATATATATATAAAGATCTTGGGTCAAAGATATATATATAAAGATTTTGGGTCAATACTCTCAAGAGAAAAATCAAAAGCTAGAAATTCAGGATGAATAGGCAGAGGATAGTGATAGAGAAAGTGCTTTTCTGCTGAGGACTCATTTCTAAGCACTCTTTTTTGTTTGTTCTTTTTAGATAAACAGTGTATTTTGACGTATTATGCATATATGGAATATAACTTACTGTAACTGGGATCTCATTCTTGTGGTTGTACATGATAGAGAGTTTCACTGTTGGTATATTCATATATGAATGTTGAAAAGTTAGGTCTAATTCATTCTACTGTCTAGGAACTCAATAGTTCAAAAACAAAACAACTTTTTCCAGTTATAAACTTTCACCTAGTTTTCAATATCCATTCTGCTGATATCCTTCCAAGACCAGGACTGAATGCAAAGCACAATTCTTAGTGAAATATGTTTTAATGTGTTGATAAGCTTCTTTGGCCAGGAGCCCTGGGCCAAGATAAATGCAGAAGCACTGAATGTCATGTTATAAGTACATAAGCAGTGTACTTGTGAGGTCCTAAAGAGGGCAAAAAAGTTCATTTCTGCTTAGAATTAATCTTTCTTCCAAGTCAGCTCCATTCTAGACAGCTTTTACCCATTATGCTAACCCTAAGTGGCCTTCCTGATGGCACAGAAGCAGGTATAGATGAAGCAGGATAAACCACTCTTCCATCTCCGCAAATGCAAACACTTACTCCCTTTAGTCCTACAGTTGCTAACCCATTTCTTGCTTCATGAACCTCTTCAGAATCTTAAAGGTATGCCTCAAGCATTCAGTGTGTCTTTCCTGAGAACATGTGTGTTCTTGTTCTAGCTCTGGGAAGTGTGACCATTTCAAGCACTTTTGTTTTTTGGGAAGATGAATTCCAAGGGCCTTCATTTATTAACCCTGTAGAATTATTTCCTCAGCCATTGATAAAAGTTTCAAAATTCCTTCCTTAGTGGGACAGTGCTTCCTGAACTGACCCTAAAAATTTCATAGCATACATCAGGGAAATTAATTCCTTTTAAGCACAGGTTGAGGCTTCAAAGGAAATAATTTTCTCTCATTCCATCACAGATGGGATGGAAATCAGTAGAAGAGCTGAATGTGGTAGCATATGCCTGTAATGGTAGCAACTCCAGAAGATGAGGCAAGAGTATCAGGAGTTTAAGGTCAGATTATCTGGCAAATTAGCAAGATCCTGTCTCAATATAAAATAAAAAGGGCTGGGGATGTAGCTCAGTGGTAGAATATTTGCCTAACATGTGCAAAGCCCTGGGTTCAATTCCTAATCTTAGGAAAGAAGAAGAGAAAAAGATAACACGATAATTAAGGTATGTCATGATACATTATCTTATTCACTGATCTGAAAAGTGAGAACAACATGTATATACATAAACTATTCAGACATGCTTAGAATTCTTACTATCTTCAGAGTCTTGGTGTTAATTACTACCATTTTCAGGTTCAGCACAGGCTATATGATGAAACTTTACAAAAATGAGAGCGTCTAGTAGGAAAGGAGGGTGCTGGGGAAGAGCCTTTCAGGCAAATGAGTAATTGGTTGTAAAACATTGGAGGATTGAGTGGTAACAAAGAAATTTTATGACCATAAATGCAACTACAGGTCAAGACAGTTCATTTTTATTTTATTATTAAAATACTGGCAATGTGAGAAATAAAGTCTTGACATCCCTCTCCCTGAAATCTAACTCCCTCTATTAGGCCTCTTGCTATACAATGACCAGATTAAGAAGAACAAAACCACAGATGTAAGGCTGTCTTCTATGGAAACATTAGTTTTAGATGCTGCCTAGTGTAAATGTACTTCCCTGCGTCACCTTAAGCTTCTAAGACCATGAGTGTTTTGGAAGAACAGGATGCATACAAAATCCAAATTCTTTCTAGATAGCCAGTATAAACCAAATGAAGTTGATAGTGGCAAGGGAGTGAAGTTCACATAGCACAGGACTAGTAGAAAGAAATCTAGGCAGGCAGGAATCAATGGGACTCAATACCTTATTTCCATTCATCATTTCTTTGGATAAACTTAAAGATGCAAGCTGATAAAAGTAATGGTAGAAAAGGTTTTCAAGGAAGACTGAGAAGATGACCTCTTCTTTGACTAGAACTATGAAAACAGTAGACCTGTTAGGATGAGTGGAGAAAAAAAGATAAAACACAGAGGATAAGAAACATCAGCTTCACAGTCATCAAGAATATAGATAATACTGCTGGAGAGAACGCAGAGAAAAAGGAGTACTTGTACACTGTTAATGGAACTGTAAATTAGTACAATCACTATAGAAATCACTATGGAAGTTCCTCAAAAGACCAGGCATGGAATCACCATATGACCAAGCTATACCACTCACCAATATTTATCAGGAAGAATTAAAGTCATCATACTACAGCAATACATGAATATAAATGTTTATAGACACACAATTCAAAATAGTCAAACTATGGAACCACCTAGATGTCCATCAATAAATGAATACCGAAAATGTGATATATATACACAATGATAGTTTATTTAGTTATAAAGAAAAATGAAATTATATCACTTGCAGGTAAATGGATGAAATTAGAAACCATCAGGTTAAGGGAAATAAAGTCAAACTCAAAAGGTTAAGGGTTTGTGTTTTCTGTAATATGCAGAAGCTAGAGAGGAAAAAGGAAAAGAGGGTGAGGGTGAGAGTAGATCTCATAAAAATCAAAGGGAGATCAGTAGAGGAAAGGGTCCAAGGGATGGAAGGTGGGGAAGGAGAGGGCAATACTGGGAAGTGATAATGGCCAAATTATATTGTTATATAGACTGTGTGTAAGTAAGTAACAATAAATCCCATTATTAAGTACAACTATATTGCACACAAAAAAAGAAAAAAATATAAAGGAGAAAAAAAAGGAAGTAAAAAAAAAAGAAAAACAAATATCAGCTTTGTAGATTTCCCTAGCCAAAGAGTAGCTGTCCATTGGAGCAAAAGAAAACAAGCTGGGTAGACAGAAATTTGCTTTTCTCTAACCACTTCGTCTGGTCACATGTCTATTCTGCCTCTCTCCCATCATTACTTCTTTGTAGATATAAGGAGTTTCTGTCTGACTCTGATCAACATGGACAGGAAATACAGGGAACATATAGGCCAAGTAAACAACTCAGTGAGCCAATCAAAGCCTTTGCAGTGAAACTTGTTAGCAATCATGGAAGTGTTATTTTGATAAACAGGGTATTAGGAAGGATCCAGACAGCTGCTCCAAATTGAATCACAATGGAAAATCACTCCTGCTCTGCAAGTAAGTATTTAACTGCTGAATGGAGAATAAGATGCAATAGTCACTTTTTAGATGGAATGAACTTGTGAACCTCCAGTCTAGGCAAGACTGTTTAGGAAGTGAGAAAACACCAGAATGAGAAACTGCTTGATTCTGAAGTGTAAAGTTTCCTTTTATTATGCGGAAACTGTACTGTAGTGATAAAGCCAGATCAAATCTTCCCCTTAATTGGGGTCCCTCCTATGAAAACCCTTTAAAACCTTAATGTTGGGTTGGGCTTGAAGCTCAGAGGTGGACCCTTGCCTAATATGTGTGAGGCACTGTGTCCCATTCTCAGCACCACATACTAATAAAGAAACAAACAAATAGTGATTCATTGACAACAACAACAAAATCTCAAATGCACATGACAAATGGCTTTGACTCTGTAGTTGGGTGATAACCTACCTGACAGATGACTTATTCCTACTATAGTTTAGAACCCCTGACTAAATGCGAAGTAGCAGCTATCAAAGATAAACTATTCTCAAATCTACACAACACAAGATAAGAAAGTGCTGTCTTGTGAAGGCCAGGACCATGGATGTCATTCTTTTTAAACACTATGACTTCTATTTTTCTTAAAATTCGAATAGCTTTAAAACAGTTCTGTTTGAGGAGCAGATTCCTTGAAACTTGGTTTATTTCTTCTAGTACTATTCATTCAATCTCTTCCCCCTCCTGTAGCACTTACTCGTGGACTGGCCACACACAAAAAAGATGGCAGCTCAGTGAGCAGGCAGCAACGAAGTGAGGAGGTAGCTGATCTCCGCTGATGGACAACCTGGTCTGAATAGCCACTCACGGCTTTACAGTGGCTGCTGAAAACAAGAGACTACAAAACAAAAAAGCAAGTTAGTGCCAGGATAGAAATGCTTAATGAAGCAAAATGAAGAGAAAACAAAACAAAACAAAAACACATGTTAAGTATCTGAATTAACTTTCTTCCTAGCCAATACTATTAATTCTAATAAAAAAATTAATCACTAATAGAACCAACTATGTAACAGAGTTGATGCCCATGCTAATTTCAAAATGTGTTTCTTTTAGTGTACCTTAAGTGTTAATACTAATTCTAAACCTGGAAGATACACTGTTGCTAATAAATAGACACAGTAAAATTTTAGGAGACAAAAGTGTATGCAGTGGAAAATTTGGTTCATTTGTTACACTGTGGACTCAAATTCATCTTGAGTTAAAAACAATGATGACTAACACTATTCTAAATTTTTAAGGTAATTCAGCATCATGAATATTCACATAGTATAGTTCTAGCAAATGCAGATGTTTTCTTTATTTTAAAGAGACATGACTATAAGTGGTCAGGAAAAACAAACCATATCCCTTCAGTACACGTATCTCATGAGCACTTAAAAATATAAATTCTTAAAATATATATATATATTCTTGACATATTTTTGTATCAAAAATACACCCTTTAACAGACTTTACAGCTGCCATTCATATGAAAATTCTGAGCATGGAATATCAACATAAGTCCACAGTGGGATCACCATTCTATGTTGGAAATATAGAGGTTCTTTCTAAAACAAAGTTAGACATTTTAGCTTTGGATATTCATTCTTGATTATTTCATTTATTTGTTTTACTGGTTTTTCAGTAAGATGGGCTGGTAATCTACACAACCATATGGATGAAGATAAAACACAAAGAAGTCAAATATATACATTGTTGTAAGGTCAAGAAAACAAACAAGACAGAACAACAACCATGATGCTGCAAGAGAATGATAGTTATAACTGTAGTCACATCTTTCTGAAGATATTTTTTTCAGTACATATCCTGTTCTTCCAGTCATATGGTCTATTTTATACTTGGTTTTAATCCCCTGAAATAAAGGAGTTTCTCAGGATCATGGTTTGAGTAAAGTCATCTCAAGTCGTCTAGTAGAACATTTGCATCAATATCTGCTTCAATGAACAAATCACATGTTCTAAATAATGGTTATGAAAAACCTCCAAGACTTTTTGCTATTTCTCAGCAGAGCACAACTGTCTTTGGTGGCTTCTAATCACAAGTATGGAAGTTTTTACATGGGTTTTGCTGAATTACATGGGTAAAAAGTTACATGGTTAACTTTGACATGTCTGGCCTTGTCCATAGATGCGGGGTCCTGGTTATTACCCAGAAAAGAATTTTAACCTTCTGGTAGTTTTCCAATATCATCTGTGTTCTCATCTTGACTGGAATCTGCACTGAAGGTCATTCATCTTGCTACATGTTTATGTTCCTTATCATCTGAATGCCTAGTATGAGGATTATTATAAAGATTGTTAGTCTAGTTGTTACCTCATTCTTCCAATACTGAATATTGAATTATTTAAAAAGCCCTACTGTTACTGCATAGATGGAAGATTAAAAAAAAAAAAAAAAAAAAAAAAGGCCACCAAGTTTGTTTGGTTTCCAAAAGCATATTTCTGATCTTGACCCACCTGGTGTTGGAGAGATGACACAGATCTATTAACTTCTGTTCATCTCAGCCAGCTAAAGAAGTAGTTCAGGGCTGCTAGGTAGGAAGTCCACTGCCTCAGACCATTCCTAGGCAGGTGTCTGAGGTAGCGACGGGAGATGGCCTAAAGATTATCTGAATTCTTTACTAACTTCTAGAGAAAGTAAAAAAAATGTCTCTGTCAGGATCTCTGTAAGTTGTTCTCATTTTGAGAATTATCAAACAAAATTCAGCAGAAACCTGTTTCTTATTACATCTCAAGAATATAAAAGTAGGGGCTGGGGTTGGAGCTCAGTGGTAGAATGTTTCCCTAGCACATATGAGGCACTGAGTTACATTCTTTACACTGCATATAAATAAATAAAATAAAGATTCATCAACAACTAATAGAAAAAAAAAGAATATAAAAGAAGAAGAGAGAATGAACATGTCCTCCCATCTCTTCCCTTGAACAAAACAGTTATTACTAAGAAAGGGATACAATACTCACCACAGAGTGGTCCTCTTAACAATGAAATGTTATTAGAAGCACCTTTCTGGAAAAAGTTTTTCTAGTAATAATTCTATTGCTAGGGTGGTCATTCCCAAATTAGAACACATTTACTTATATCTTATTTGGGACAGGTAAAAATGGAATTCATATAGAAGTCACTATACCAAGGTGATGTATTTCTTTCTAATTCTAGATTTAAAACAAAACAGCAGGTGATGAGGGAATATGCCTATAATTCCAGTTACTGAAGAGACTGAGGCAGGAGGATCTTAAGTGCAAAGCCAGTGTTAGCAGGTTATAGAGACCCTGTTTCAAATAAAATAAAAAAGGTCTGGCGGACGGGCAGTTTAATGGTAGAGAACCCTGGGGCATTCAATCCCCTAGTACTCATAAAAACAAAACACAAAACAAAATACAACCAAAAAACCACCGAAAATCAGTAGTTCAGGAGCTGGGGTTGTGCTGGGGTTGCCTAGCATGTGTAAGGCACTCAGCACCACATATAAATAATAAAGGTCCATCAACATCTAAAAAACATTTTTTTAAAAAATTCACTAGTTCAAAATGTTCAACATATAGCCTTTAGAGAAATCTTGATGACTCCTGGAATATTACCCTCATTATATACTTTTCTAGATTTTTTTTTTTTCTTTTAACATTAGTTCCATCAATTCCTCCTTAATTCAGTGGTCCTTTGCAGCACATTAACTCCCATTCATTTAATGACATGAACACCGGACACAGAAAAATTTAATGTTTCAAAGAACACCTCAAATACCGTTGTATAATATGACTAGAGGGTAGAAATAGAAAATAAGGTTCTTACTTCTTTGGGCTAGTTTGTCACAAAAAAACAACTTAGAAAAAAGTAAACAGGGCTGGGGATATAGCTCAGTTGGTAGAGTGCTTGCCTCACAAGCACAAGGACCTGGGTTCAATCCCCAGCACTGCAAAAAAAAAAAAAGTAAACAATGTCAAACTATGAGGGATGTGACTTGGTTTTAATTCGGTCACAGGTTTTGCTATTCTGTTGTCTCCTTCTCTTGCTATTGAATGTCTCATTACCCTGTAAGCATT
The DNA here is from genome assembly GCF_902686445.1 of Sciurus carolinensis. Taxonomy (NCBI): domain Eukaryota; kingdom Metazoa; phylum Chordata; class Mammalia; order Rodentia; family Sciuridae; genus Sciurus; species Sciurus carolinensis. The sequence goes on along the minus strand of NC_062214.1, from coordinate 111,387,993 downwards.
GGCAGCTGCGTGCATCTAGATGTCAGAACTACAATATGTACATAGTTGTGAAGTTAGGTTTCTCTAAAGAGTCTCTTCGAACCATGTAAAAGTCTCAAGTGAAAATAAGCAGGCCAGGATGGCAGGCCCTCAGAGCTGCACACTCCTTGCCAATGTGTAGCACAGAAAACACACAGATGTTTTTCCTTTACTCATTTAACAAGGTGTCATGTGTCATTCTCCATGTCAAAAATTAAAGAAAAGGTCTCATGTTAAATGAAAGGGTGCAGTGCTTATAAATCAACCACCAGGGTACACAGATTTTATTTTCACAGATATTTTACGTATCCAAACAAAAAGGGGGAAAATAAAATGCAGAAAAACACAATGGTTTCCCAGAGTTTTCCATAAGGGGCGTTGGCAGCTCTCACAATCTCAGGAAATGATGATAGATATAGGTACCGCAGCTGAAAATTAACATTTAGCGGAAGTTTTTTGAAAACTTCCTGTTTGAGGGATTCCTCATCAATAGCCAGTTAACGTTCTTTTAAGGATTTAATAACAGTGTTTAAAATCTAATCATATGCCACTCTTTTCAAACAACTCCCCCACCTCCTTTTGGTACTGAGGATAGAATCCAGGAGTGCTTTACCACTGAACTACACTCCCAGTTCTTGTTATTTTTTATTTTGAGACAGGGCCTTCTTAAGTTGCTGAGACTGGCCTTGAATTTGCAAACCTCCTGCCTCAGCCTCCTGAGTTGCTGGAATTACAGGTATAATTCTGACCACAACTGAATCAAAACAACTCTTTATGTTGATACTTTTGTATTTTTTAAAAAATATTTTTAGTTGTAGAAGGACACAATATCCTCATTTTATTTTTATATAGTGCTAAGAATCGAACCCAGGGCCTCACATGTGGTAGGCAAGCACTTTACCACTAAGCCACAACCCCAGCCCCAATAGTTTTATGTTTTAAATTGAAAAATCTGAAATGTCCATTATTCTATAAATTAGTTGGATCACTAGAGTTGTAGAATATATAAAGTTTTCAACACCCACTATGCTAAAGTAGACCATTACCATGACAACTCTTCACTGAGACTGAGCAGAAGATAGATACTGGTACTTAAGTCTGCCATACATCATTTTTAGTGCAATACAGTTTAAAATGTTCTGCCTCAACAAGAAGAAACGGTGTTATTCCGGATTTTATTTTTAGTCTTCTAAGGAAAACATTTTTTAAAAATTCCTATGTATGAGATATAATACTCTTTACACCCTGAGTACTCTTTACCCCTCTGCAAAACAGTAGAGTAAGAGACTTGACCAGAATACCACAGTTGGGAGGAAGGTGTGTGAGGGAATGAATTTATGAAAGTTTTGAACTAAATACTATTCCTTACTGAAATTCTCAACAACAAAGCAATATGGAACACAATGGAAAGTAAGCGGAATTCAGGAAGACATGCTGGGTTTTGTTCGACAAATAAGAGAAGGCAATGTCAGAAAAGCATTCATATTAAGTAAGAGATATCAAAAGACCCTAAACATTGTCTTAAACATGTCTAAGTGTTAACTGATCTTTTTACTTTAGCCTAGTATTTAGCTTCTTATTACTTATGTATCATCCTAAAGAATACAAGAATACTTCCTTGAATTTGCAGCACAGAATTAAAATTTAATATTGATTATAGGGTGAGAACAAGGGTTTTAGTGGCATATTGCAGGGGAGGAACAGGAGAAGAAATTCACATTCATGTTCATGGGGAGAAAGGGAAAAGAGGGAGGATTAGATTAGACTGCTCAATATGGCTCCAGTAGTAGGTGGCATAAAAGGTTACCAAGAACCAGATGACCACATTATTTGTCTCTCTCAGAGGAATAAGAACAAATACTTCACCTTGATTTGATAATATGAAGCTGTACTTAGGAAATGGGCTGCTGGAACATTATCTACTACTCTTTTATAAAAGAAATGAAGACACACAGAGGAACAGAATAAAGGATTTTTTCCCCTCAGTCTGAGGACAAAGTTGCACATGGGAAAACTAATTTTATTTGTTCTAATTGGTTATATCTTCAAAGGCATTTTATTATAAAATATTAATGGAATATTACAAAAGAAAGAATTATAACACCCTTTCTAAAATGTTTGCATTTCCCATTGTCTCTTCTCTCATCTCCACGTGCCTGAGAATAACTCAGAATTTAACCTTCAAGATAGATCTGGGCCAGGTATCTGGGCAAATACATATAATCCCCACGTTTCATGATGCTGAGGGAGGAGGACACAAGTTTGAGGCCAGCCTCAGAAACTTATTGAGGCCCTAAGCCAATTCAGTGAGACCCTGTCTCAAAACAAAAAGATTGATTTGGAGGGCTGGCGATATGAGCACAGTGGTAGAGCACTTGCTTGCTATGTTCAAGGCCCTGGGTTCAATTCTCAGTCCTGGGGAGAAAACAAACAAACAAACAAAACACCCACTGATCTGGAACATGGAATCTGGATTCAACATAAAAGTTCTTCCATTAAAACCTTGAAACAGGGCTGGGGATATAGCTCAGTTGGTAGAGTGCTTGCCTTGCAAGTACAAGGCCCTGGGTTCAAATCCCCAGCACCACAAAAAAAAAAAACAAAAAACCTTGAAACATAATTTATGTTCACTCTGCATAACAAAACAAGGCAATTCTACTTCCTGGTATCAAAAAAGAAAGGAAGAGAAACTGCATCTCACTTGCATTATGTGTACAAATAATCAAAGGTATATAATCAGAATTTGTGGCAAAGTAAAGGAAAATGCAAGATCCAGAATGAAACATAGCTTGCAATGAAAAAAACTGTTCATAAGGGTTAATTATCTGAAACTTCCTTATACTGTTAGGTAAAACAGACAAAACAAATGTTGCTTAAGAAATTCTTGCCAAGCATGGTGGCACACACCTGTAATCCCAGGACCTAAGTGAGCAGATATTCTGAACATATAACTTTATTTTCAGAAAACAGAGAAGAATACAAAAAAGTGATGCTTATCTCCAAACATTACAAGATGCAGGTATCTGTATTAGTAGGGCAAAACAATATCTTAGCAGAATGATGCTTCAATACCAGAAACAGAACTACTAAAACTTTATTAATGTAGCAACATACATTACCAAATTTAGTGGTGGAAAGAAGAAATTAGTCTATAGGAGATTACACAGTTTTTTATTAGACATATTAGTGCTCTCAGGGGACACACAAGAAATATTTCAGCTTTCAGAAATCACACTGCCACCACTTCTACATTATTCCAAACAGGCTCAATTCTATTCTCCTTTTGTATTACAAATCCTAACTTCAAAGTCCAGAAAAGTATACTGAGCAATGCTTGAGAAACCAACTGGGAAAACAGAAGGAAAATATGGGGTTTTCAGGGTATAGGGGGCAAATATTTGATATTGGCTATAGCAAGATACAAAAGGAAACATAGCTTGAAATGAGAAAATAGTTCATAAGGGTTAGTTATTTATTGGCTGTAGCCAATATTTGCCCCATGTACACTGAAAAAACTCCTATTTTCTTTCTATTCCTACCTTCCATAACAGTGAAGTATAAAATGACTATAAAATTCTAGAGGTCCCAAGAAAAATAACCTAGCTTCTAAAGTTTAAATCAAGTTGAAGGGGCTTGGGTGTGATGGCACATACCTATCATCCTAGCTACTTAAGACCCTGTCTCAAAAGTAAAAAATAAAAAGGGCTGGCGATATAGCTTGGTGGCCCTGGTTTCAATACCTAGTACTAAAATAATAAACAAACAAACAAATCTAGCTGAAGGACTAAAAAATATAAACTGTTACTTCTCTAACTCTCTAGGTAGTACCCATCTCATTCAGAATAAAATCAAAATCCTTAGCAGTACTTATGAGGCCCCACATAACCTGAACCTACGTCTATAACTTCATTTCCTACTACTTAGCCTGTCACCTACTCTGCAACCCCCAACAACTGCATGAAAAAGTACCCAACAACTTTTTTTCATGGAAATGCAACAAAAAAATCAAAATGAGATACAACTAAAATTCATAAACATGACTAAAATGAAAAGAACTGAAAGTATCAGGTGTAGACAGGGATGCTGAACAGCAATTTTTACAAACTGCTGGGTGTATGAATTTAAAAAATCAAATGTTTTGCAGCAACTACTAAATCTAAGCATATAGATACCTAGTGATGAGGCAATTCCATTCCTGGATATAAATCTCAAAGAAATTATAACACAAGTTTATCCAACAAAATGTGCAAGAATATGCAGAGCTGTTTATTCATAAAAGCCCCAAACTCTAAAGAACCTAAATATTCACCATATGTAGAGCAGATTAATAAGCTGTAGTTTATGCAATGAAATAATTCATGATAACAAAAATCTTTTTGTGCAACACAAAGGAATCTCATGATAACAATGTTGAGTGAAAGGATTCAGACACAAAAAAGAATATACCATATAATCGTATTTACATAAAATTCAAACACAGGCAAAAAATAATCCATGGTGACAGAACCCTAAACTTTATTTGTTTGTTGTTTTGTTCTGAACTAGAAGTGTTAAATGGGAAGGAACACAAAGGAGAATTCTGGGCACTGGAAGTGTACCTTGATCTGGCTGATTGTTACATAAATATATACACATATATAAATTCACAGAACCATACAGACAAAATCTGGTACTTCGAAGTTATATACAAAAAACATTTATACACCAAAATACACACACATAACATAAAGTTATACAGCGCCCACTTCCTTGGGAACTTTTTGGTTCTATCAGGACATTTCTTATCATTTTTATTGACTCAAAGACTGAGGGAAAGGGATACTACTGTAATGGAAGATAGCATATGCTCAAATAATTGCTTACCTTTAACAAAGGGCAGCTGCAAAGGTTGGGAAAGGAGAGTGGAAAATTAACTCCAAGAAGAAAATCTTTGTTTCTCAGGTATCTCTGTTGGCTCTCCCCTTCTGACTCTCCCCATGAGCGCAGCTGATGGAGCCTGTAGGAGGCTTTCAGAGACAGGAAAAGAGCTAACCATCTGAAACAAACCACAGCAGATATGCTTATTCAATGCTCCATGGAAGTCTGAGGGTCATTTATAGCAGTGAGGAACTATCCAAGGGATATTTCTCATTGTACATTTCTTTGGTAAATTATGAGCATTTTAGAAACAGTTCTTTCTTTCAAATAAAGCTGTTATTTTACATATCTATTTTATAAATTCTTTGGCATGATTTAGTTTGCTACAAGACTAAAATTCTCTATAAAGTTCTTCTCAAAACTCAGGAATACTCATCTCTGTCATGAAAACTCATATCATAAAAATATCTTCATATTAGGGAAAGAGTAGTTTCTATTGAGGTTCCTATTACATGAATACAAAGTAAAAGTCAATGAAAGTCAATAAGCCTACATATAGGAACACAGAAGTAAATCTCCCAGAACACTTGAGGCAGGTTAAACTGCAATTATCAGACACCATTTATCCTGCACAAGCAAGTAAAACACAATAAACTAATTTGATACTTCACAGTTTGAGGATCTTCTGGTAGCATACAGGAACATACATACTCTTTATTTAAGAAATATCATGTAATTAAAGAATCAAAAGAAAAACTGTAGCTTCCTTATAAAAAAGAACCTTATTCTTAACTGAAAAAGAATGAGAGGCTAAGATAATGTTAAATATTTAATTCCACAGTGTTCAACTTTTGTCCCTGTTTATTCCCAATCTCTCTCTCTCTTATCAAACAATAATAAAACTTCTCACCTGGCCAAAAGTCCCTGAAGCATGAGGTTTGCCATTTCAGCTGGAGATACATCAATAAAACGAAGGAAAGAAAAACAGCTTTCTTCATTAATACCTGTAATATCAAAAAACAATGTCAAACCCAATAGCAAATCTAGGTATAATACTCTACTATAGCCTGCTGAATTGCTGAATTTTGACAAGCACAGTGGTGCATGCCTGTAATCCCAGCAGCTCAGAGGCTGAGGCAGGAGGATGAGAGTTCAAAGCTAGACTTAGCAAATGGTGAGGCGCTAAGCAACTTAGTGAGACTCTGTCTCTAAAAAAATACAAAAAAATAGGGCTGGGGATGTGGCTCAGTGGGAATGCCCCTGAGTTCAATCCCCAGTACCCTTCCCCGCCCCCCACAAATTCTGATCTAGCCACAGTGTCACATGTTTATACTAAAATCACAGGTAGAAAAATCAGGCCCATGAGATATGGCATATACAGGCCAGAATGGTGATGGGTCATCAGTTACCTTTGGGGTTTTTTGATCCTTGATTAAATACCTTCACTCTTTTATCATGCCAAGAAACAGAAAATGCAGAACAGAGGTGAAAGGTTCTGAACCCTGCTTGGCCTTAATATTTTGGCCCATGCTTGAAATTGAGCAGTTTATTTTCCTCAGGTTGAGGAGGAAGAAAGTCTTTTATTTATTTTTTTTTAATAGCATTTATTTTTTAAAAGTTAATGTGTGCATTACAGGAAAAATAAAAACACAAGAAAAGAACAAAGTCATCCTGTCACAAGCAGCTTAACTGGACGTGTCCTCCAGGTCATGAGAATACATATAAAATATCCCATTTTGTGTGATTGAGATTGTAGTGTGTAACATGCTTTTCCACACATCATGAATATTCACCAATTCAAAATTCCAAAGCTACATGAATATTTTTGATAACCAAGAATACACCATACCAACTCAATCTGTTATCCTTTCTTGGGAACAAAAATTCCACTGAAGACAGAAATGGCAAAAGGCCTCTAGACAGACATATTGGCAGAGTTACAACTAAAATAATACCAATTTGTAAATAACTTTTTGTTAAAATTGATAGAAAAGGTGCATCTCGTACATGGAATTGCTTTATCTCTGGGCAGTGTGTATCAGGACTTGTTCATTGGGCTGGCAGCAGAGGGGCACAGGGGCACATACAGGGATAGACGGGAGCAAGTGCTCAAGGATTGACATTTCGAGGTGAGCCACTGGTGTGTGTATTTTCTGGCTGTACTATAGGAATACTTTAATTCACTGGGAACATGCATTCTTGCTGATATTTTAGTAGTAGAAATCTGGTAATGAAACAAGCTTGGTGTATTCTGTTGCTCTGTCTCATTTTAAATTGAGCATTAAAGGAAGTCTTATTAGTAAGAGTTCAGCTTTCACTTTGTCCAGTTTCAAGGGTAAGAAATTCTTAAGAGGTAGGTATAAAGTAAAGATGGAAAGTAAGCATACACATTTTCTAGTAATTCCTATTACAGCCACAAATTATAGTGCCTGTAAATGAAGATAACTAATTTGCTGAGTTAAATCTTACTAAGACATTATAAATAAAGAGCTAGTATATAGGCAAATCCATTACAAGGTTCACACCAGTCCCTCAGTAAAACAAAGAGGTTACTGGTAAGTTTACACACCCTGACACACCTTCCTTCCAAAGATCAAAACACCTACCTTTTCTGTGGAAGAGAGACTGTTGGATATAGTCTGGTGCAAATGGAGAAAGAAGAACCCTTAACCACCTATAAAGTAAGTAAATAAAATAAATCCAAGCCCAAATGCACATACTGGGCAATTAAATAAATGAGAGGTTTCAAACTAAGAAAAATTTTTTAGGTTTGAAAGTGTTTCTGCTTTTAAGAAGTTTCTTGTCATATTATCAGGCAAATCATGGCATAAATGTCAAAGTACAAAGTACTTAATAGTGAAGAAGATAACACAAGTTCAAATAGTCTATTTCATACTAATTCTAACATTAAAATGATCAAATACTCTATTAAACAAAAAGCACTAGTTCTGGCCTGTTTTTCCCTGTTCATCTACTTAAGGATTAAGCTGAAGCTATCACAAAGATCTCAAAGCCAAACCCATGGAATACATTTTAATTTCAGTTTCAATAGGCCATGCTGATGATTATTTTTATAACATGGTTTATACTGTTTCCCTACAGAGGGAAATTTCTAAGTTCATGTTTCTTGAATGTTGGCATAGAGAAGAATCCTTTGGGAACACATGAAAAAGTCCAGTAGCTGGGCACAGTGGCACACAACTCTAAACCCAGAGATTTGTGAGGCTGAGGCAGGAGGATCACGAGTTCAAGGTTGGTCTCAACGACTTATCGAGGCCCTAAGCAATTTAGTGAGACCCTGGCTCAAAATTAAAAAAGGGCTATAGACGTGGCTCACTGGTTAAGTGCCCCTGGATTTAATTCCTGGTACAAAAAACAACCATCCAGAAACCAGGAAAATTCTAACTCAGAGGTGTAAACTATTTTTTGAATTAAGTCGTCTCTAGCATATTAGCTTAATGACCTCTTCAACTTTTACCAAATGTATCATTACTAACTCTATGAAAAAGGTAAACTTGATTAATGTGAAATCCAATCAGTTCCCTGATAAATGTGTTCCAAATGTGTTGCCATCCCAAATCAATTTCTATATTCTGGGGCATTAAAAAACATTTGCTGTTCACTCCTGTGCAAGGACATACTTGCATACAGGTGCATATTCCTGATTCAGACAGGAAACTGGAAGTGACTAGAGTCTTTGAGGTCATCTAGTTCAAGCCTTAAAATTGCTTAATTTCTGGGCTGGGGTTGTGGCTCAGTGGTAGAGCATTTGCCTAGCATGTGTGAGGCACTGAGTTCAATTCTCAGCACCACATATAAATAAGTGAATAAAATAAAGGTCTATCAACATCTAAGAAATTTAAAAAAAAAGTGCTTAATGTCCTACTTTTTAAGTTTCCTCAACAAATAGTTCTCCACTCTTTCCTTATATTTGATCTCATTGTTAAAACTTGCAAATTCTTCATTAAATTTATCTACAAAGCCAAAAACCTACAAATTACAAAAGACACCCATACTGAACAGATACTATTATTTGTTCACCTGTCTCGTGAATGGTTGAAGACCCTGATCTGTCCGTGACGGTAGATAAACTTTGAAATCTCATATGGCTTTAGGGAAATATGAAATGGAGACCACGTTTCTTGCCGTTCAAATAATTCTGGGTGATTACACACCTAAGAGAAAGGGAAATGGTAAGACCAACATTTTACTATGCAGACACTAATCTATGAAATAATGAGGGTCCCAACACTGAACAAACGTTTTCTTTCCCATTTTCATCACTTTCTCACAACCTGTTTTGTTTAGCATCAAGCCTAGACCCCTTTCCTTGAAGTGTGTTAATAAAGTCAACATCGAGGCAGCTCTTACCTTCCTAAATTGCATGACTAGATTCATGAGGCTGCTGGTGGTGTTCTGTGCTTGCTGGGTAGAGCCCATAGAAGACTGCAATAAATCCTCAATGGAAATTTTGTTCTTTAGTGCCTGATATAATAGTTTTTGTCGGCTGGTCAGTTGGCAGTACATTAGAATCTCAATCTAAAAATCAATGAAGAACATTCATATTTGGAAAAAACTGCTTGTAAGAAAATTCAAAATCAACGATTTGATTGAAATTTGAAAATAATTTGAAAACACATGCAAACCAGATCATGACTGAGAATAATATGTGAACTCATAATCTCTATAAACCTATGATGTGGATTTTCATTCAGAAACAATGTGCTTTCGTTGACTTCTTTCTGTTATTCATGCTGTTCTCTCCTAACAGTACTTTGCATTTCTGATAACATCAACTATCACCCTTCACAATAATTTGCAAAAACAATTCCCAAACAATTCTGGCCTCATACTTTCAAGTACTATGAAAGTACCAGTCAGTCTGCAATGATTGTATATGTGAAATATCAGGGGGAAAAAAATTACCTTTTCCACAATTTACTAAATGGGTAAATAGCATACCATTCATTCAGTTGACCCAAAGACAAATGTGGATTTCTCTTTCTCTATTCCCCCACCCCCAACATGTTTTATCATTTCCTAGATCTTGAACTCTATCTGGGAATTTATCACTAACCACCACCCTTTCTGACCATTCCCAGAGCTCTTCATCAGATTTGGTCTAGACTACTATTATTTTGGGTCTTCCTGCTTTTAGTCTCTTCTGGTTCTATAATACTTCTCAGAAAAATCTTCCAAAGTAATTCAACTGCTGTGAAACCCGCAATGTGTATTACCGCCTATGGTAAAACATTAATACTTTTTATCTAGGCGGAAAAAAACTCCCATATTCCAGTGCACTCTATCCTCCAAGACTCATTATCATCACACCCCCTTAAACATTTAGCCACAATAATCTGAATACTGTTTGACAAAATACACTACATGTTTGAACACAGCTCAACCTTTATTGCCTAATCTTTCATACCCACCATATTTGTCTAGGATATGCCAACTCATTTTTAGAGACTTAGCTCACGAGTCATCTCTACTGATACCTTCTCTAACCTTCCCTAAGAGAACTATAGAGATTAGAAATATTAAATTATATTAAAAACAGTGAGATTGATCAAATTATGTTACACGCATATATAAAAATGGCATAATGAATCCCACATATAATTGTAATGTATCCATTAAAAGAAGAAATGGATGTTAAAAAAGAAATGTATACTATCTACAGGAGTTAAGAACCATACTACAGCTGGGCGTGGTGGTGCACACCTGTAATCCCAGTGGTTGGGGAGGCTGAGGCAGGAGGATCGCAGGTTCAAAGTCAGCCTCCCTGATACAAAAACAAAACAAAACAAAACAAACAAACAAACAAAAAAAAATACTGTATCTTCTGGTCACTTTACCACTAAATAATAGAAGTTATGACACAGTTATTATTTTAAAAACCCTTTTTGGTATAAATGTTTCAAGGATCCATATTTCATACCGTGTTTTCATACTACTATGGTTGTTATTAAAATCAGGAAATTTCACAAAAAGTAATTAAGATTTTAGGGAAAAAAGAGAGAGATACAGTTCTACTCCTCTCTTTGAAGCCATATATCCACACAACAATCTCTGAAGGAGTCATTAATTTCAGTATGAACAAACTTTCTGCCAGTGAATAGAGGACAGTAACAATAATATGGGAAGATGCAGAAAGAACTTTAACAGGTGTAAGCAAGGGAAGATCAGGAAAACCCCTAAAGGACTGGAAACCAAGAGAAAAAAAATAATTATAGGAGGAGGCAAGGAGCTAACAGAAAATTACAGAAGTTTGAGAAGGATTTAAAAAAGAAATAACTTTTAGTATTTCATAAAATATAAATACTGATATTAAATAAAAACCTTTTAACACACTAAATTTCTACAATTAACTCTTAATTTGCAGAAATATATAAGACAAAGAAACATGTTAGATAATACCAAAATGACACTATTAACAAAATCTAGCATATGGAAAACTCAAACAGCACAACTCAGTTTCTTCAACAAAGAACTGCAAAGAAAAAAGAAAGTGATCAAAGGATACATACTACCTATGCTATGTGTGGTCCTTGCTTAGATTTGAGACAGGCATACAGAGACCCAAAAACAACTAAGATATCTGGGAACTGACTGGATATGTGATATTGTCATCAACTATTTTTTTTGGGGGGGCGGGGAAAGAGTGATAATGGTATAGGGTTATTACTATTATTTTTCAAAGCAAATATTTCAGAGTTACATATAAAAAATTTGTGAATGAAATAAAATATCTGGGATTTGAGAATAATCCAGAGGAGTACAAATAGTCACAAATTGATCATTGTTGATGCTGTACAACAGGCTCAAAAGAATTCATTATACTATTTTTTCTACTTCTGAAATATTTCAAATTCTTCACTAATAAAAGTATAAAACAAAAAGAAGGAAAAAATGTTACCTTTCTTGATTATCTGACTTATTTTAAGTCCTCTTTAAACCACTCAACTTTAAAGGCCTGCTCACAAAGAAATTACCCTTCAACTAAATATGTCAAGTATTTTCCCCCCTCAAATAATAATTTTGAGCCTTCTGAAACTTCAATTTATGAGGTCTTCTTTCCTTACCTTATCAGACAATTCATTCTCTACATCTTTCTTGATTCTCCGCAGCATAAATGGCTTCAAGATCATGTGTAAGCGAGAGAGTTGATCTGGGGAAAAACAAAACAAAACAAAAACCACAAAAATAATATGTCAGATTGATTTAATTCAACCAAACAAAACAAATACCATGCTCATCTCTCCTAAACTCTCCAAACTTACCTTCTGGCTCAATGACATTCTGAAAGTAGACTGGAACTTTTTCTCAGGTAGGAAACCAAAGAATTTAAATTTTCTACAGCATCTTGCTGTAGTCAATTTGACACATGCATTAGGTTCTATTTTCTTTCTTTTTTATAGTATGTGGTACTTGAGACAAACCTAGGGCCTCAAGTACACTAGGCAAGTACTTTGTCATTGAGCCACATCCCCAGCCCATATTTTTATTTTTATTACATTTACTTTTAGAATATTTTTGGAACATTCTATAAATAAAAGGGTTCTAATATAGGACTAATGAAAGTTATATGTTCCCCAAAAATGATCTTTCAAAGAACACTGACAAATTAACCTATACTGTAAAATCACTGAGAACTTATATTTTTATGGTACCAAGGATTGAACCCAGGGGCACTTAACCACTAAGCTCTTTTTATATTTTTTATTTAGAGACAAGGTCTCACTAAGTTACTTAGGGCCCTGCTAACTTGCTGAGGATGGCTTTGAACTTGTGATCCTCCTGCCTCAGCCTCCGGAGCTGCTAGGATTATAGGCATGCATCACCATGCCCAGTTACAGAACTTTTCCTATAGTCAGTATAAGACACCTTAAGTTTATGTAATAAACATCCCAGAGATTATTCTTAATATCAAGCAGGTATCACTCAACAAGGCCAAAAGTATTGATAAATAAGGTTAAAAATGTTCATGATAGAAATATATCCTAAAATACATGGGAAAAACAAAAATGACCCTTCTAGTAATTTTGGTTTTGATATTAAGAAAAAAGTCATGAACCATGACACAAAGAATATAATTCTGATATAACTTTTTCAGGATAAATATTGCAAATGGTGACTCTATGAGCCAAAATATAGTATTTTATGTATTAAGTTTGTTTTTCCTGATTAAATAGTCAAGACTAGGACAGTCATTACCTAAATTAGTTAATTTTGTCTCTTAAACAAATCCAAAGCACGTAATTATTTTATAGGAGAAAACACTTTTTGCCTGGGCCTAGGGTTGTACTGGGGATTCAACTTAGGGGCACTCGATCACTGAGCCACCTCCTTAGTCCTACTCTGCATTTTTTGTTTAGACACAGGGTCTCACTGAGTTGCTTAGCACCTCGCTTTTGCTGAGGATGACTTTGAACTCATGATCCTCCTGTCTCAGCCTCCAGAGCCACTTATTTTGGGGGGGATACCAGGGATTGAACTTGGGGGCACTCAACCACTGAACCACATCCCCAGACCTAGTTTGTATTTTATTTAGAGACAGGATCTCACTGAGTTGCTTAGGGCCTCGCTAAGTTAATGAGGCTGACTTTGAACTCTCAGTCCTCCTGCCTCAGCCTCCTGAGCTGCCTGTGCCACCTCACCCTGCCCAAATAGTCTATCTATGTTTAATGTAAGAAACATTCTTTACACAGAAGAAAATATACAACTATGCAGTTACCCACACTGATCAGTAGAATGAAAAGAAAGTTCTTAGTAGTACTCACTCTCATCAATGGCAGATTTGTTTTCAGCATGGCTCTCAATGTCCTTGGAAAACCATTCATTAAACTCTTCATGGGAATCAAATAATGTTGGCATAATGAAATGTAGCAGAGCCCAGAGCTGGAAAGAAAGGATAAAATAAAAGGCTGTAAAGTAATGAAAACACAGTGAGTGATGATACATTAGGGTTTGGAAAAAGTCGCGGGTGTGTGTGTTTTTTATATTTGTACATGTCTAAGTAAAAGGAAAGTGAGAATAAGTTTATGCAATCAATCCTGTTTCTGTTAGGTATTCTAGGAAAATATGACTATTTTCAAACAAAAAGACTAAAAGTACAACTATGGCTGAGTTATTGCAGCAGGATAGTTTTAAACACACATACATATATATAAAAAGTCCATTCCACAATTGAACACAATCTGAGGTACCATAACTTGCTACATAAAATTACAGCCTCTGGAGCCAAGTCTGTTCTGTCATCTATTTTTTGTATATAAAATTTTATGGGAGCATAGCTGTAACTATGGTTGTTTTCACATTACACAGGCAAATCTGAGTAGTTAGGACAGTAAGTGTGTGGACTACAATGTTTCAATATATTTACTATCTGGACCATTAAAGAAAGTTTTCTGAAATCTATTCAAGAGAATTAATCAATTATCTTTCCTGAAGAATGAATTTAGTTCCTCTTGATGCTGAACAGTATGACCTTTAAATTCTGCATAAAAACATCTTTGCATTTAGATAGGTAACATTTTCTGATGTGGTCACTATTACATAAACATACATGAATAAAATAATTAAGAAATAAGAATATAAGAAAAAATAAAAACAGAACATAAGAATGATGATTAAAAGACCACTTAAGGAAAATCATGGTCAATTTCTCCTTTGATGTGGGAAATATAATTTGTACAAAGCAATAGTACTCTATGGAAACAAGGGTAAAGAATTCTATGCTGTGCTGGAACTCTGTCTTATAAAGACAGACAAGCGGGACCTTGACTAGTGTTTACCTCTGCCATGGTGTTCTGAATGGGGGTCCCAGTTAACAAAAGCCGATTCCGACACTGGAACTGTAAAAGGATCTTCCAACGAACACTGTTAAATAAAATAAGTTATGATTTCCAAGTAAGCTGTATTGTCTTTCTTTAGTTACTTTACTAAGACCCCATATTTCTAAAGATGCTTTCCAAACAACACTCATAATCATGTACTCCATCATGTAAACAACTGCAAAATACTGTTCAATTTCAGCAGAAATAACTCCTCTGTACTGAAAACATGGAATTAGGGTTTCAAAAAAAAAGCCCATGAATGAGAAGAATAGGATTCTTTCTTGTGTTAGAAGTCTACTGCCCTTGGTCTGTTTTTTAATTTTGTTAAAAACTCATTTACTTAAAAGGCATTTACCTATAATAACTATTAATCTGTGTCCTTCCACTGTGAATTAGGAGGGAGCAAAGTAGGAAGAAGGAGAATGTGGAAAGAAGATGTAAAGTGAGTATCTGCCTAGCATGTGTGAAGTACTTGGTTTGAATCTCAGCACCACATATAAATAAATAAAATAAAGGTGTATCAACATCTAAAAAATTAAAAAAAGAAAAAGGACAGTATGAAGTAATGCCCGTCAAAGGATGGAAAATACCATGTGCTGGTTAATATGGACCTCTTAAAGAACCATGGACTCATCAAAAGTTAGAAATTCATCTCATTCATGGTTTAATACCATAAAAAAATAAATAATGCATATAACCAAACATACTTACATTCAGCTTGGAAGCTTAAAGGCATTGAAATACCTAAAAAACGTATCTTACAATAAAAAAATTCTTAGAGATCTAATAAATCATGCAATAACTGAGATAACCTATATAAAACAAGATGGAAACTTTAATACTCCAAATTTAACACTCTACTTCCTACTAAGAACTCCAGTTTAAAATAATCATTCAAACAAAGGGCAAAGATTTCTTCCTGTACAGAAATCTCCCCACAGAAAAAGACTTATGAGGACGTCATAATTATTGAGTGGGAAAATAAAAACTGAAGAAAATCTATGTACAATAAGCATCAATATTTGTATCCCATGAAAAAGTATGAGAATTTTTTTCTTTTTTAAAGAATCTTCATGTGTGTTTATGTGTTTGTCTTCATTGCCATTCATGGAGTTTGATTCCTACAACTTATGTTACCTGGAACTACTCTTGAGCGCCTGAGCCTCATCCAGTACCATGTACTGCCACTTGACCCGCTGGAAATATTTTACATCCTGAACCACCAGCTGGTAGCTGGTGATAACCACATGGAAGGGGGCATCCTGAGTGTAGAGGGTCTTCTGTAAATATAAGACGCAAAAGGTAAAAAGAGGTACCTAACAATTATAAATAATATAATGACTACAGTATGGACTATTTTTCAGGGACAATAAGCTGAAGACAGCCCTAAATATGCTTCTCCCAAATGGCAGGGAGATGTACAGTGAGATGAACCATAAATGTTTTTTTTTTGTGGTGCTGGGGATCGAACCCAGGACCTTGTGCTTGCAAGACAAGCACTCTACCAACTGAGCTATCTCCCCAGTCCCCATAAATGTTTTTAAACCAGTAACCTTTATAACAAACTATGTTAACAACTAATCTCCAGTTTGTTAAAGAAAAAAGTTGTTTTTAAAAAATCCTTGAGTCCAGTTGACTGTAACAGGAAAAACACTGCATCAGTAAATTAAACACTGGGTCCAATGTGGAGCAGTATATCATTTGTGAGATCTTATGTATAAGAAATCATTCCCATCAACTAGAGAATAATGACTGCATGGATTGCATGGATATATACTTATGTATGCAGAAAGTTGAAAGTTACCTGACTCCAGAACCTCCTGATAACTTTTCGATCATGAGGATTACCCCAATATGGTAGCACCTGAAAAATAGGGTAATATATACATTATCTTCTATTGATGATCATAAAAGTATCACCATAAATGTTATTCAAAATGATTTTTTAAAAAGCTAATAAGATTGAATATAAGAATTTTCTGTCAACAGTGGAGTAGGTGGTTTTTTAATCAATCCTCCTGCTGACCAAATAAACATACACAGGCAGTGTATTTGTTTGGAAGGCATCAAAGAGCTACTAAGGCAATGGAGAACTATGGACCCAAGACAAGAATTTAAAAAAAAAAAAAAAAAAAAAAAAAAAAGACAGACCAGAAAGGTAAGCCTACTAAGTGGTATATTTTCCCTCTGATGGTGTTGATCCATTCCAAAAGTTCTAGTTGTGAGGATAAGAAACTTAGGAGGGTTTTTGTTTGTTTGTTTGTTTTTAAAGGAGATGTAGGACTCAGGAAAAAAAAAAAAAACACTTCAAGATGAAACTCTAGTAAGCACCCACATCACTGAAGACTCAAGGGTTACACACTACTAGTAAAGATAAACCACATATATACTTGCCTCAATGAGTACTGAATCTAGTCTTTAAACCATCTCAAGTTCTCAATTTAAGATGACTTTGGATTATTTGTGTACCAGGGGAAAAATATTTAGTATTGGCAATAAACAAATAAATAAAACCCCATATAAATCCTGTCTAGAAGAGAACATTAAGCACAGTCCACGATTATCTCTAGAGTTTTTCCTACACAATGTGTGGCATACAATAAAAAAATAACCAGTCATTTGGAAAGATGGTATCATAAAACTGAAAACCAACATGAAAACAAAATCAGAAACAAACAAAATCAGAGAAGATCCAGATAATAAAAATATAAGAATTAAGACTTCCTAAAAAATATTCTAATTTGTTCATGAAAGACAAGATTGAGAACTTCAGTAGTGTATTATAAACTATAAAAAATCCTAAGGGTCAATGCAGTGACACACACCTATAATCCCAGTAACATGGGAGGCTGAGGCTGAAGGATCACAAACATTGAAGCCAGCCTCAGCAGTTTAGCAAGACTGGCTGGGGATGTTGCTCAATGGTAAAGCACCCGGGTTAGTTAATTCCCCAGAACAAAAAAAAAAGGAAAAAAAGAACCAAAGAAACAAGGGGAATATTTAGAAGTGAAAAATTACAATAAATTTGAAAATTCAATGAATAGGATTAATGACAAATTAGATGCAGAAAAGCAAATTAGTGAACAAAACGATAGATTAGAAGAAAATATCCAGATTAAAAAATGAAGAAACAAAAGAACGCAAAATTCAGTGCCCTTTTGCTACATTTCTAGAAAGGGGTTTCTTTTTCTTTATCCTTATGAGGCTTGAAACTTGTCTTCTGTAGTTTTGAAAAATTTCATCCAGATGAAAGCACAAATATAAAGAAATGAAAACTATCTGATATGAATAAATTCAAATATATATAAAGTATACTCATGAGGATTAAAACATAAAAAACACCAAAAAAAAAAGCCAGGTATGGTGGCACATGTCTGTAATCCCAGTGGCTCGGGAGGCTGAGGCAGGAGGATCATGAGTTCAAAGCCATCCTTGGCAAGTGAGACACTGGTCAATTCAGCAAGAACCTTTCTACAAATAAAATCTAAAAAAGGGTTGGGGATGTGGTTCAGTGGTAAAGTGCCCATGGGTTCAATCCCTGGTATCAAATAAAACAAAGTAAAATAAAAACAAACATACACAACCAACAGTACATAATTATAGAGAAGGGTGATATACTTAAAAGTTTACTAGGGTCTTTGTACCATATGAAAAGTAATAACTATTAGCTAATAAACTTTTTTAAAAAGTCAAGGATATATGATATATTCTCCAGGTTATCTACTAAAGATCAAATGACTATTTAAGAAAGCCAGCAAGCTAAGAGAGGATAAAAAAGTAATAAACTATAATCAATTGGAAAAGACACAGAGCTGGGCAAAGTAGCACATGCCCGTAATTCCAGCTACTTAGGAGGATCTCAAGTTCAAGGCCAGCCTCAGCAACTTAGTGAGATCCTGTTTTGATAAAATAAAGAGCTATGGATGTAGTTCAGTGGTAGAGCATCCCTGAGTTCAATCAGCAGTACTGTTTAAAAAAAAAAAAAAAAAAAAAAAAAGAAAAAAAATTCCCAAAAGGGCACTAGAAAGGAAAGACAATGGAAAGTAAAAAGCATTAAGACAAATATATGTCAAAAGGTAAAAAATTACATTAAAAGCACAAATATTTCAAATAAAGGCAAGAAATTTGTTAAATGTAAAAACGAAAAATGGTTAAAAGTAAAAGGAAGAAAAAAATATCGTGAAAAAATTAAGCTAAACTTAGTTTATATATAATGACGAATGTCCAAAAGAATTTCATAATAAAAGGTTCAATTCACCAGAAATATAAATCTGTATATTTTTATCTTTCTTTCTTCTATTCTGTTTCTTTTCTCTCTTTTTTTTTTTTTTGTGGCATTGAGTATCAACCCCAGGACCTTGTGCATGATAATCAAGCACAAGGGTTATATGCTTCAGCCCAATATGTATACACCTTACAACTACAAAATATATGAACAGAATAGAAACAGACAAATCCATAGTGATGGTCAATTTTAACATTTAGTCTCAGTCTATGATAACACAGGCAGGAAAAAAACCCAAAATGAAACAAAACAACAAAAAAAATGTATCAGTAAAGATATAAAACCACTAAATTAATCAAATATGTCCTATATATATAGGACACAGCACCAAACAACTGAAGAATACCTGTAACTTTCAAACATTTTATATTTCATATAAAAATCTGACCATATGCTAGGCTACAAAGCAAGGTCCAAAAATTTTCAAACAATTAAAATCATAAGAAGCATGCTCTCTAACCACAATGAATTTAAGTTATGAGTAACCAGAAGGAAAAAAAAAAAAGGAAGTAGAAAATCCTACCTTATTTGAAATTTAAAAACTACACTTAAAAAGCCCATGGGCCAAAAAAAGAACATGAAGTGGGAGTAAGAATACTTTGAATGAAGAGATAATGAATATACAACACATCAAAACTGGTTAAAGTCATGCAAAGAAAACAATACTATTAAAAGAACAATTAAAAAGCTGAAAATCAACAAACTAAGCTCAAGACATTAGAAAAAAATTTTATGAAGAAAGTAGAGAAAAAAATAAAAACAGTAGAAATACATTAAATAGAAAACACCAATATCAGGAATGAAAAATGGAACAAGCAAACATTAAGAAGAAGTAAATAACACCATTTCTTGGGATAAAGAAGGAAGCGAAAAAAGGAAGATGTTAGAGGCAATGATCATAATAGAACCATAAAGTATTATTCAGATACCTACCAAATACAATAAACTTTTAGATATTATCATCAAAAACCTAAGTATGTGGGCTGGGATTGTGGTTCAGTGGTAGAGCACTTGCCTAGCACGTGTGAGGCACTGGGTTTGATCCTCAGCACCACATAAAATAAAGGTACTGTGTTTACCTTCAACTAAAAAAAGAAAAAGAAAAAAAAAAAGATTAAGAAAAAAAAAAAACAAAAAACCTAAGTATCTTTGAGTATAATCTATCTATAAACCTGAGAAGAGTATACATCTAACTATATTCTGTAGGAAAGCAAAAACAATAGCAACAGAAACAATGAATCAGTTGTGTGGTGGTACAGCCTGTATACCCAGCTATTCAGGAGGTTGAGACAGAGGATTGCCAAATTCCAGCCTGGCTTCAGCAACTTAGCAAAACCCTATCTCAAGATCAAATATAAAAAGAACCCGGGAAGTAACTCATTAGGAGTGTACACCTGGGTTAAATTTCCTGCACACAAAAAACAAAAAGCAACAATGTATCAATACAACAGGGCTCAGCAAAGCTTCTCTGTAAATATTTTAGATAACCCCAGCCCATAGTTTTCCATCAAAACTCAACTCTCCTGTTATAGTGTAAATGAAACCGTAAGTAATACATAAAAAGTGTACCATTAGTTTTCAATAGATATTTACTAGAATTTCATGTCCTGTGACAAAAATATATTTTATCAATGATTTTGAAAAGTACAAACTATTAGCTTTTAGGCCACAGAAAAATAGGTGGTGTGTTCCTCAATAAGTAGAATTACCATATAACCTAGAAATTCCATGTAAGAATATACCTAAAACTAATGTAAAGATGTTCAAAGAAAAACTACACATCAATGTTCATATCAGTACTGATCACAAAAGGCAAAAGTTGGAAAAACCCCAAATATCTATGTACACATGAATGGATAAACAAAACGATATACTCATTTAATGGAATATTATTTAGTCATAAAAGACAATGAAGCATTATATATGCTACAAAATAGTGGTAAAGTCACCTCTGGGTTCAATCCTAGTACCTCTTCAAAAAAAAAAAAAAAAAAAAAAAAGATGGCAAATAGACTTGGCCCACAGGCTGTATTTTAAAGACTCCTCCACTACAGTATTATAAGGAAGCTCAACATGCAAAGAGAGCTCAGTTCCAGGCATCAATTTCAATGACAAAAGTAGTACTACATGGTCATCTATAAGCCAATGGAGGAGACAGTGAAAACAAGTGATTTGGTAGAAATTTTTAAGACTTTATTTTTCAGCATTCTAACTGCTCCCCATGTATCAAACACTGTATGAAAAAGAAGTATAGCTGGGCACAGCAAGGCACTCCTGTAATCCCAGCAGCTTGGGAGGCTGAGGCAGGAGGATCGCAAATTCAAAGCCAGCCTCAGCAACTTACTGAGACCCTAAGAAACTCAGTGAGACCCCTGTCTCTAAACAAAATACAAAATAAGGCTGGGGATATTGCTCAGTGGTTGAGTTCCCTTGAGTTCGATCCCTGGTACTCCCCCAAAATAATTATAAATAAATAAGAAGTAGAAAAAAAGGTGATCTCCATATTCCATATGGATAAGAATTCAAGAGAAAATATTCAAAACCTGTTAGAATGATCTCATCTTCTCCTTACAACTAAAAATGAGTGTACCAAGTTAAAAGCTAATACCCAGTATCCCTTGTAAACAGTTTCTAAATCTACAATTCAGCCACAATAAAAGAGCACAGACATAAAGATGCTCCACAGTGAGAAAATCCAACCATATTCATATTTCTTACAAAACATGCCAGAAAAATATCTGCTCTCTTTTATCTCCACTCTAACCCCTACCACCCTTTAAACTGTATGCAACTCACAACCACTGTAAAGAATCAAATTCAAAAAGATCATGTAAACAAGAAATTTTCCCACTATACATCGACTTCATTATCATTATAGTCTTTAAAAGCAGAACACATATTTAAATCATTTCCATTCTTTCAAGTTACAAGCAATGTAATCAATCCTACCACCTCTTCTTTCTTACATCCTTAAAACATTCCATAATTGAATCTGTTGTTTTGTGGTGCTGGGGATCAAATTAAGGGACTTGTTTATACTAGGTAGGCACTCTACCATTGAGCCACACCCCTAGTCCTAAATTACTATTTAAATTGTGTCTATGTCTGGCCAAACTTAATGCAACATTGCTTCCCCGTTTATCATTTCCTACATCAATCCCAATTCTTTGCTTCAGAATTAGTAATATCAATTTTTACATTATCTACACCTCAGGTATTATAAGCTAGGCCAAGATCAAAGATCTGGCTTTGATCCAGGTGAACTGGCCCAAGCCTATAGGTACACCTGTAATCTCAGTTACTCAGGAGACTAAGACAGGAAGAGCTCTTGAATCCAGAAGACTCACCCTCGGCAACATAGAAATACCCAGTCTTTGAAAAACGAAAAGGAAAGGAAAAAGATAAAGAACAAACAACTCATAAGTAATTAGAAAGGAGGGAGCAATGCACAAATTATGGATTTTTGTTTTTGGTTTTGGTACTGGGGATTGAACCCAGAGCACTTAAATGCTAAACCACCCTGCAAGCTCTTTTAAAGAGACAGGGTCTTGGTAAGTTGCTTAGAGTCTCACTGAATTGCTGAGGCTGGCTCTGAATTAATAACCCTCCCGCCTTAGCCTCCTGAGCTGCTGAGATTACAGGCCTGCTACACCATGTCTGGCTAAGATACGTATCTTGATGATAAGACCTGCCAAACTCATAACCAAATAAGGCTATCAATATGACAATGTGACCAGGAGCAACAATTCATGTGACTAAATATAGCAATTCATTCAAACAGGACTTTGGTTTTCCAACTTATTAAATATAAAAATGTAATATGCTCTCTTATTGTTCCCATAAGTAATTTTTAAGGAAATGGACAAAAGGCATTTCAAAAACATATAATAAATATAAGAAATTTTAAAGGAGAGTAATTAAATTAGCAAGGTAACAAAAGAAAAGTCAGAAGGTTTAACTTAAGGAGTAACAGGATTTTTTGTTAGACTGATTTTTACCTTAAATTTAGGAACAAATCTAGTAAACTCCTGGTGCCAATTGTTAAGTGTAGAAGCAGGTGAAATTATTAAGAAAGGTCCCCAAATGTTCTCTCTCTGCAACAGAAAAACCAGGTAAGGCAACTGAAGAAAAACTGAAAAAATGTAATTAAAAATTATAATTAATTAATGACAAGAGCAGTTTAAGAATAGGTGACACATTAGAACAACAGAAATAGTTGTCTATTTCCCAAATCACCAAATCTGTACATTTAATAATAATGGCCATTTTAATATAGTAATATTGGCAAGGACCATGAGAAAAGAAATACTAAAAAAACTATGCCATCTTCTGACCACTTACGGATCTTTTTCACCCATTTTTTATTGATGTGTTATAACTGTATAACCATTTATGACATAGTAACTTGAATGTATCGTTTTATACTAGATTATCATAATAATTTTACTACTATTTAATGGGTATAGGGATTTTTCCTTTTCTTAAATTGTATTTTTACACGTTTTTTCATTTAATTCTTGCAAAATTCCTGTAAAACATACGTTATCCCTATTTTACAGAAAAGGAAACTAAGCCTCAGACAAAGCGAAGTCAACTTCAGAAGGTTAAGTGGACAGCTTAAGTGTACTCTGGCAGGAAGGGTACAACTTCAAATGAATACAGATCTTCTGTTCTAATAATCAGAGTATTCTGGCCACTATACTGGTGGTTCTCAATGGGGGGTGAGAGAGTGATTCAAACCACACATGTTTAAAAACTGTCCTGACTCCCCTTGAAAATCAAAATGTTACACCATTCTGTTCCCCTGTAAATAAATTCAGGACAAAGACCAAGTCTTGTTCTCTTAACAAGACTAGCACAGTGCTTTTAAGTAACTTCCTCAATATAAAAATGACCCTATGTTTTAAAGAGTGGAAGATTGAGAGACTGAATCTACTCACCTCAGCCAGATGGGCCAGGAGGGCAATGCTCTGTACTGTTTTACCAAGGCCCATTTCATCAGCAAGAATGCCATTGATACCCTGGGGGGTGGAGTAGCGGGGAGATACATGGTCAACACCTCACACTTTTCATTACATAGAATTCCACCTACTGCCAAAAACAGCAATCAGACTTGATTAAACAAAAGTGAGTGCAGACACACCGCCTTCATACTATCACTGAAGTCTATAATGATGTTTTTTGCCAAAGTTATAGCACTGATACATGAGACCAATAGGCCATGGCCAGTTCCTTAGTTCATCTAAACCAGACACAGAGGCAAACAATCAGGTTTATCGAGACCACTCAAGACAAAACTACATGCATGATACAAATATTCTCCAGGAGACTCTCCAGGTTACAAACATAGAGATCACCTTCTGCCCCTTGTCAATAGAAAGTTTTTTAAAGAGTGAAAATCTAACCTCGTATTTGTTTCACATTATATCAAATGAAAAAGAAAACAGACAATCAAAAGAGAATGGGAATGACACAGTTCTAAAATTCACCTGTTCGTAAAGATTGGCCAACCAATTCATGCCTTTCAGTTGGTAACCTTTCAATTTCCCATTAAAAATTGTGGGCTGTGGAATATCTTCACCGGCCCGGATAGATGGGTTTGCCAAGCTGTAACTCTCCCCAAACCCAGTGCCAGACTTGTTGGCGGCCCGTAGGGCAGCTGCTCGACTTTCTTTTGCATCTTCATCAAATGACCTTGTCTGGAAATAAAAAATAGAAGAAAAAATATTAAATGCAAATAAAATTCAAAACAAGATATCTACGGTACTAAGAAAAAACAAACAAAATTTCTGATATTATAATTTGATATTCTATTATTATGCATAATACATATGTGATAATTAATGATAATTACTAGTATTATTTAACATATAATTACATTAAGAACATTTTTAATATAATGTTTTCAAAGGACATACACTAAATTCTATTACAACATTACTTGCTACATCAAGGAATTTGTTAAAGATTGACTGATTAGAGGTGGTGGGGGAAAGCGTTCATGTTGATCCTTGATCTGAACCCTGTCAAAGTAACAAAGTCTCCTACACAATATATTTAACTTCATTTTCTTTACTTAATCCAACTTAACCGTACTTTCTGATTTTATTAAACATCTCTATATAAGGTAACAACAAACAGCAAGTTAATACTAAAGAAATGAAAGAAATAGCAGTTTCTTTAAGGTATATGATTCAACAAGGCAACACTGTGGTCTTTTTAACTAAACAACCATGATACATTTCATACTATATTAATCATGATTACTCAAGAGGGGGAAAAAAGGCAAACTATTCTAACTTGGATCAATATACTCTTAATGCTTAGAAAAATAGATGTTCATTATTCTGCCTTTCCTAAAGTATTCTTGCTATTCTAAAGTAAAGACACATAGTCACCACCATATTTACACAATCATATGCTGGCTAATGCTTTTAAATGAAATGTGACTAAGAATAAAGGACAAACACAAAAGTTAAAGATTGTTATTTCCAGAGCCAATTATATCACCACACCTTTTCATTTTTAAGACTCACCCGAGCTTGGTGAATATGGTAAGCATTTTCAGCATTCTTCAGGGCCTGGGCTTTAAAATGGTTACTATCTGAAAAGGAAAACCTGTAGGTTATCACACAACATCTCCTTCAAAGACAATTCAGGCCAACATATGTGGATCCCTGATTCCCCCATTCTACTAATCCCTAAACTCACAAAGGACGGAGAACAAAGCCTAAATTCTTTGACAGAGTAAGGAGTTAGAAACATAACAGAGGCAGAGGGCTGCCCTGGTCTTCAACAGTCGAAGGCAGCTCATAAAATTCACTGGGCATAGAGATCCACTGCTTCTCAGTACTAGGGTTTCTTTTACAACATGATTTCAAGTTGGGCATGGTGATACAAGGCCTTTAATCACAGTGACTTAGGAGACTAAGGCAGGAGGATAGGAAGATCAAGGCAGCCTCAGCAACTTGGTGAGATCCTACCTCAAAAAAAGTTAAAAGACTTGGAGCTGGGACTGTGGCTCAGTGGTAGAGCGCTTGCCTCGTATGTGTGAGACACTGGGTTCGATCCTCAGCACCACATAAAATGAATAAAGGTATTGTGTCTGTCTAGAACTAAAAAAATATTAAAAAAAAAAGTTAAAAGACTGGGGATATGGCTCAGTGGTATAGCGCCCCTAGTTCAATCCCCATTACCAAAACCATCCAACAAAAAACAAAAACAAAAACAAAAAAAATCTGATACAATTGTCAAGACAAGCAAGACCATGAGGATTCAAAATCATAATATATTTATTCTGGGTATAATTTTTGAACAGTTGAAATAAAGGTATGTATAATTTAAATATACTCTAAAACATTCCTATTCTCATTTATATCTAGGTCTACATAATCTTGATCACTACTCTCTGTGAAGTATTTCTCAAATTTCATTCCAATTTCTCCCTTCCCTTGTGGTCACAAAAATACCAAAACTGACTAGTCTCTTCCTCAGGTTTTCATCACCAAGGATCTTGTTACATAAGCTGATTTTCTCTGCTACAAAAGTTTGCTGAATTTCTTTTAACAAATCACTACATATAATATATTCCCAAACTTGCAAGATATCAAACCATATCCTGTCCTTTGCAAATTATTTTATCAGTTATTTTATAGGCATCTTCTCTAGAAACATTCTCTTTTCTCTAATACAACCAGTTCCCCTTTTTAAATCAATATTACCTATGAATCAAAACAAATCTTAGAAGAATTAATAACCTTAGATATGAAAAATAAAGGGAACCTGTGTTTCTAGCTTCTGGCTCAGTACTCACCATAATCTTCCTGTGTGATATTAACTACAACACCTCCACCAATGTCAATTTGTCTCTGGGTAGAGCTGTCTTCCAGTTTCCGTAGAATTTCTTCCTGGATCCCATCATGACCTATATCTCGCTTGCGACTCATGAAATGGGCATACAACTCTGTCTGGGTGATTAAGAAGTTGAGTTTTCGCTGTTGTCTCTTAGCCTAAAGCCGGGGGAAGTTAAAGTAAAAACAGAGCAAAATCATTAATTGTATCCAAGGGGCAGTCAATAGAATTCATCAACACTTCATATACTTTATACAAAAATTCCTTTACAAGCCCTTGGACTTTATTTTTTGGTACCAAGAACTGAACCCAGGAGTGCTTAACCACTGAGTCACATTTTTGTATTTTATGTTGAGACAGAGTCTCACTAAGTTACCTAGGGTGTTGCTGAGGCTGGCTTTCAATTAGCAATCCTCCTGCCTCAGTCTCCCAAATTGGTAGGACTGCAGGTGTGAGCCATGGTACCAGTTTTAAAAAGTTACTTTTTAAAGAAGGTAACTAACGAACAATTTTATTTTAGCCAATTTTGTGATGAACACAAAAAGGAGTAATTTTCACTTCCAGTTTAATAATAACTGGCATTTTTCTCTTTTTTACAACATGAAAACTTTTGTCCCTTAGACTTTTATCTAAGATGTTTATTTCTTTGCTTTATTACTTTTCTATAATGGCACTGAGACATCAACTGAATTTAAACAGATTCTGTTCTAATCACGGGGGTAATGTGTATAGCTTTTATTATTTTAAAAATATGTGTTAAAAACTTCTCTAGGGGGCTGGGGAGATAGCTCAGTCGGTAGAGTGCTTGCCTTGTAGGCACAAGGCCCTGGGTTTGAATCCCCAGCACCCAAAAAAAAAAACAACTTCTCTAGTCAGACGAGATGCTGCACACCTGTAATCCTAATAGCTCAGGAGGCTGTGGCAGAAGGATCTCGAATTCAAAGCCAGCCTCAGCAACTTAGTGAGGTCCTAAGCAACTCAGTGAGAATCTGTCTCTAAATAAAATATTTAAAAAAGGGCTGGAGATGTAGCTCAGGGGTTAAGTGTCCCCTGGTTCAATCCCCAATACCAAAACAAAACAAAAATCTCCTCTCTATTATTAAGAGGCAAAATAAGTAAGTAGAAGCTATAAAATATTCTCAAAGTCACTATGTGAGAACAATAGGGCAAAGGAAGAAAACTCTCTCCAAATCAATCTATAATTCATCTGTAATGATGAATATAAGCGAAACATGAATATAAACTGACACAATGGCAAGAAGCTGTAGGCCTAGAACATAGGAGACTGGAGGAGGAACACTTGAGTTTAGGAGTTCAAAGCAAGCCTGGGTAACATGTAACATACTATCACCAGAAAACAAAAAAACATGAATATGGACCAAAGTGGACAGCACACACACAAGCACATACTTTTTATGTGGGGGAAGTGCTGGGGATTGAATCCAGAGCTTTGCTCAAGGTAACCAAATTAAACCCCAGCCTATACAGCTTTTTTTAAATGTGAAAAAACTACATTAAAAGAAAAAACAGATAAAGAAAATAATTGGTGTCAATAAATAAAATCATCCTTAAGATAAACAATAAGTCAATAATCAAAACAACAATCCTGAATGATATGGAATATAGCAAATACTATAAATGAAACCAAATTCATTACTTTGAATACTTTTAAAATAAAATTCAAGTGAAGTATAGTTGATTTGTTCTTAATCCACTTTCCCAAAAGGAAAACAATAAAATAAGGAATACTGCAAAGTAAGGACTGAAGTATACTTTATAAAGCAGTATACTATGTATGTAAAATCAACCTTTTTCTCTTTGAGATATTATTATACTTGAGCCAGATTCAAATTAGAAGAAAAGTCTGAGGTCTACCTCTTAAAGCTAAAGTATTATCAAGAAAATCTTTCTACACTAAAAGAAATTTTTAAAAAGTGACATCTCCTGGCTCGTGTTGTGGCTCAGTGGTAGAGTGCTTGCCTAGCATGTGTGAGGCACTGGGCTCGATTCTCAGCACCACATATAAATAAGTAAATAAAATAAAGATCCATCAACTAATAAAAATATTATGGAAAAATAATTTTTAAAAAATGAGATCTCCTTTTCATCTTAAAGTTAACTATAACATGATTTAATTGAACAAAGTAAATTAAGGGGCCAATAAAGATACATCAAAAAGTTTATTTCAAAAGTTCTGAGAAGAAAACATACAAATCAACATAACCATGACTGAAACTACCACCAGTTATCTACTAACAAGTAGAGAGAATGTAGGTCTCATAAACCTAGATGGTTTTGCAAGCCAAGCTGGATCTTAAAAACAAACAAGCAAACTAAGATTTGGGGCTAAGTCTCAAATGCCAATAAACTCACTGTATTAACTAGTCCCCACAGCAACAACTATTTATGAATTCAATACAGTTATCTGGCATGCTAAGAAAGGTTACTTAGGAGACTCAAGAGAACAAGGCAAAAATTCAAACTCATTCTCAAAGCCATAAGAAAAAGGGAAAATGAAGAACTCAGAAGAGGTTCCAAAGCTTTATTCTGAAAAAAGTACAACCATAGCTGGAAAAAAAAAAAGTCATCCAATCCATTAATTACCTTCTTTCTCTGAACCTCAGCTTTTCTTCCATTCATGTCAGTTGTTCTATCATTTGCAATGGAATGACTTACTTCCTCTTGCTTCCGTCAATGATACACACAGTCTATTATCAGTTAACAGCAGGTCTGCCAACAGTACTAGCTACAAGTTCAAACTATAAAGTAGGGGTAGATCTTAGAAAATTGGGCAAATTGTCCATTGTACCTCTCTGATTTAAATTTGGCACCCAGACACAATAATCCAATATATTGGAACTGCAATCAATACTTGGAAACAAGATAAACTATAAGCTGTTTTCTTTCTCTTTTGTTCATTCTTTCTGCTGTTGTTATTCCTCCAGATATATAGAGGAACAAGATTATACAGAATAGAAGACAGCATAAAGAAAAGACTAAAAAGGCCAGGGGAAGGCCTTACTGGAAGAATAAAAATAATTGGGTTTAGAGGACTAAAGTCACCATCCTCAAAATTAGGTCTTTAAAAGATTTCTAGAGGTGGGAGCATAGCTCAGCATTAGCATACTTATGTAGTATGCACTCAGCACTGGGCTCAATTCCCAAACACCAAAAAAAAAATTTCTTCCCCTGACAATTTCATCAGTTAATTAAATGTATAATGTTCAAAGCACATTTCTTGACAGGGTGGAAGTAATTAAGATCTTCCAACTTTTACGCTTTTGCCCTACCTCCCGCATTTCCTCATCCAACTTCCGCTGCTCCAGAGCTTCCTTCTCTGCACGCTTGCGGTGTTCCTTCTCCACCTTCTCATATTTCTTCCAGTACAGAAGCATCTCCTTGGTGAGGCGGCGAGCACGAGGCAAAGTTTCCTTACAGTTCTTCTGGGCCTGCAAGGCAGCTCGACGTACCTCCTTCATGCACTGGTGGGCAAGCTATAACATAGAACATTGCCATGACAGGGGAGAATCCAACACCAGGTGACAGGCTTCTAAACCACATTCTTCCCCAATTTGCATAATGTCCGTGGTACAGTACTGTGACCCAGGCTTACAGTCTGAGCTAATATTAAGGATAAGAAATCTATACACATCTTAAAAGATGAAACAAAGTATAATTACTAAGAAGAATCTGGGAAGTTATCAAAAATTATCACACATATAACAGCAATACCTATCACTACTTTTTATACTATTTTAAATTTAACATACATTAATTTAATCTTCCCAAACCCATGAAAATGTTATTATTTCATTTTATAGATGAGAAAACATAAAGGCTGAATGACTAGTCCACAAAAATACAGTTAGTAGTATTACCTCATCTGATCTTGAAGAAAACCCTTGAAACTTCTATTGTTTCCCTTTAAGGTAAGATTTTCACAACGTCATTTCTTAGATTAAGAGGCTGGAGCACAAATTCATAATTTGTCCAAGGAAATAAGCAGACTATGGACGGTCTTATGCAAAAAGATCCAAACACCAGAAAGGTGAAGAACAATTTTACTTATTAAGTAAATTGAGAATATTTAGAAACTCTCTTAGGTACTATTAAATTTATGATCAACAGGTCATAACAGACAATGGCGAGAAGAATGGATCCAAATAGGAACATACTTATACCAGCAAAACATGAAATGAAAAATATAAAACTACAATGTTACCTTTCGGCTATTGGTGAGAAACAGGTTACGAGCTGAAGCTTTCTGCTTGTTGGCCTAAAACATTTAAAAGTAATATTTCTTTTAGAATTCATTTTTTCAAATTAAGATTATGTAGCCTGACAGCGTCTTTTATTCAATTTCTAGAGGACTGAAAAATAAAATATCAAGTAAACACAATATGCATTACTTTTAGAAGTTATACAGATATACTGCTTTGGAATCACATACAAAGCTACTAAAGCAGCATTAAGAATACCTATTGCTACAGTTGGCCTAAATATGATGAATACTTGTGGAAAGAATTTAAGTTATATTTACAAGGCTGGAAGTGAACTGAGAGAATGTATTATATCCAAACTATCAGAATCTATCCTGATTACAGCACATTGCTTTCCATGATCAACCTGCAAAGCTGGTAGGACACCCAGATAACCCAGATACAGGATCACTATGAGGAAGCAAACTAGCTTTCCAGTTCCACCTCAAACCAGGGTAAGCCTGCTGCCACTATTACTCAATTTGTCACCAATAAAGCCTCGATTTCACTATTTTCTCTGAGACAGACCTAAAATATGACTGAGCAGCCCAGAACACAGTCTCCACCTTTTAAAATCTTGTATTCCCTGCCAAGCATGGTAGTGCACACCTGTAATCCCAGTGGCTTGGGTGGATATAGCAGGAGGATCATAAGTTTAAAACTAGCCTCAACAACTTAGCAAGTCCCTAAACTTAGCAAGACCCTAAATAAAATACAAAAAGAGCTGGGATGTGGCTGGTTTCAATCCCTGGTAATCCCCCAACAAAAGAAAGAAAGAGAGAGAGAGGGAGGGAGGGAGGGAGGAAAAGAAAAGCAAACAACTTCCACTCCAGCTTAAAAAACAAAAACAAAATAAAACCTCGATAGCTGGGCACACTGGCCCATGCCTACAATCCCAGTGGCTCAGGAGGCTCAGGCAGGAGGATTGTGAGTTTAAAGCCAGCCTTGGCAAAAGCGAGGCACTAAGCAACTCAGTGAGACCCTGTCTCTAAATAAATACAAAATAGGGCTGGGGATGTGGCTCAGTGGTTAAGGGCCCCTGAGTTCAATAACCCAGTACAAAAACAAAAACAAAAACAAAAACAACAAAAAACCACCTCAATAAAGAAACCCAATTTCTCATGTCCACTTAATATGGATGAAGACAGAAGAGGCAGAGCTGAATGATTCCCTGACAATTCAGCCCTTCCCTTGATGCTGAAGAAACAGTGGGTTCAAAGTTACAGTCAAAGGCCAATTCTGTAATATCTCTACCTTGGACTGCCTTTTATCCAAATTTTAAGCCTTTTATCAAAAATTTCCTCTTACTAATTTGAGAATTAGTAGCTAGTAGTAGCTAAGCAAACAATCTCAAACATTCCCACTGAAAAGCCTTTATCATTAGAACATCGTCATCTGAAACTCCATCAGGTGCTAAAGCCAGGTTTCCCCTTAACTTTCCTATCAAGAATGCTCAAAGGTAAATGATTTCCAGAAATACTATGGGGGAAAAAGGAGTAATTTTTATAATAGTGAAGTACCACCATAAAAAGAATCAAAGCTAGCATTATCAATATTGGGGCAAATATATCATGTGTCACCTGATAAATCAAGGACATATGACATCTATTATAATCTTACACAACTGTATAGCCCAAAGATAATCATGTGATGAAAGTAGTAAATGCAAATTGAAAATCATCTACAAAATAACAGACCTATACTCTTCAAAACAACAATGTCACAAAAAAAAAAAAAAAGACAGAGGAACTGTATCAGATTCAAAAGATTTAGCAACTAAATGTAACATTCTGTATTGAATGTTACAATTGTATTAGATTGCATTCTGTACTGAATTGGAAGAAAAAAAGGAATATATAAAGTAATTATTGAGACAGGTAATAAAATTTTAATATGGACTGTGGATCAGATAAAAGTATTGTCACTGTTTAAGTTCCTAATCTTATAACTGCATTGTGCTTTTGTATGAGAATTTCTTTTAGAAAACACAATGAAATATTAGGAGTAAGTTTAAAAGATAGTCTCAAACTAACCCTAAATATAGTTGAATGGAAAAAAAAACTAAAAATAGTTGAGAAAAAAAAAAAAGATACATATGTACATAACAGAAGCTAATGAGACAACTGCTAAGTATGAGTTTTAAAATACATATGGCAAATCCTTTATTTATTCATGCCACGTATTAAATTTTTGAATTAATTTTACATTTATAAAAAGTTGCAAAAACATTACAGCATTCTCTTACACTTCCACCTGATTCCCTAATTTTAGCAGATTATACATAATCTCAAAATAATTATTAGAAAAAGGAAATTAAACAGTGACACATTATTACTATTATAATTTTGTCAGCAATGTGGGGAATAGAACCCAGTAAGTGCCTCGTGCATACTATGCAAAGGCTCTACCACTAAGCTATAACCCTGGGGTGCTACAAAATTATTACCAGAACTACAGATCTTATTTGAAGGTCAACAATTTTTCTATTCATATCTTTATACTGTTCCAAGATTATATGCACAATCCCACATAGCAGTTCATTCCCACCCCCCCTCTCTCTAATTTCTTCAGGTCTTCTCTTTTGTGTCCTTGACACTTATGATTTTTCATGAAAAAAAATGAGGTTATGCATTTTGATATAAATGGCACAGAAACAATGTGTTCATCTTACTGCATTAAACCAAGGAGTTCCTGATGTCAAAATTTAAAGTATTAGTGGTATTTATTTGAATATTTGGTTAAGATGCTTTCTGCCAGTTTTCAAGATGAATACAGTCACCTATATTTCTGTGTCTTCTGTATGTATGTCACCATGATTTCATAGCAAGTCCTTTGATTCAAATTCAATTCCAGGCTTCATTTAGGCTTTCCCAATTTCTTTACTTATAACTTCACTCTCACACAGTTAAGAAAGTGGCTCCCATCTATAATACAATTACCTCAGTTGTTGAAGGCTAGTATACACATAATTTTTTTTTTCTTTTTTTTCAAACCAGGGATTGAACCCAGGAATGCTTACCCAATGAGTCACATCCCCAGCCCTTTATATTTTTTTTGTTTCAAGACAGGGTCTCATTAAGTTGTGCAGGGCCTCACAAAGTTGCTGAGGCTGGCTTTGAACATGCAATCCTCCTGCCTCAGCCTCCTGAGCCACTGGGATTACAGGCATACACCACTGCACCCAGCTACACAGTTTTTAAATTGCTAATCCATCCCCTTTAAGAAACACATTTACAAAGTCAACCCCAGCCTTTCTGCAGACTTCTTTTGGTTTTCAGTTTTTCATACAGAGTTACTGTTTTTTTCTGTTACTTTGGTTAATTCATTTCTTGTCCACTCCCTGAAATGTGTTTGATACACATTTTTAAACACAGTTCATTTATTAGTGTTTATATTTCATTTGCCTACATACACCACTACATACACATCTACCCACATCTTGGTTAGTTTTAAGTGTTCTGTTTATTTTGGAGTGTGTGTGAAGAGTCTGTGAGTGTGTGAAATAATAATGTTTCTAAAAGTCATCCCTATACCAAATGATAGACTTCAAGACTCCGTCTTTATTTCTGCTACCCTGTTCCCTTAAATCCCTTTTATAAAAATCTCTTTCACATACCCACGACAGGGAATTACTTTATTTTTGTTCCCTTCTTGAATTTCTTTTGCAGAACTGAACAACTATTTGTATATTTACTTGTATTCTCATTTTTCTTACATGAAGAGTAATATACTCGATTGTGTTTTTTTGCTTACTTCACTTAACAGTACGTCCTAGAATTTATATCAGAACAAAGAGAAACTCAGTATTTTTTAACAGCTGCACAGTGCTTCACTGTGTGGATCTATCACAGTTTTACTCAGGCATTCTTTCAAGGATGGGCCTTTAGTTGTTTCCATTATTTCACAACTACAAATACTGCTGTAATGAATAATATTATGTTCATGTATTTTTCTACAGTTTCAGAGTAGATTCATAGAATCAGGAGAGCTAGATTGAAAGCTAAGTGCATGTGGTAGTCTGTGAGGTACACCCAATTTTCCCACCAGTAATTTTCCCACCAGTAATGCCTCAGAATGCCTTTCTCCACAGCATTCTTATTAGAACTGTTCATTTTCAAATTTTTTACCAATGCAATAAGTATCTGTCTTTCCTTTGTCTTTCGACTTTAAAGAGGTTTGTTTTATTTTGTTTTGTTTTGTTTTATTCTGGTATTACTGTGGATTGAACCTAGGAGCACTTTACCACTAAGGTACATCCCTAGGCCACTTTGTATTTTTGAGACAGAGTCTGGGCTTCCTGAGTTGCTGGGATTATAGGTATGTACCATTGCACCCAGCAAGAATTCTTAATACATCAGAGATAACAGTCCTTTGAATGTGATATTCAATGTGAATACTTTCTCCCACTTTTTGTCTGTTGTCTTCTGATTCTGGTTGTTTCTTGCTCATGTAAAAAAATTTTTATAGACTCAAATGTGTCACTATTTTATTTTACTGATGGTAGACATTACATCATAGTGACAAATTCCTTTCCTACACAAATGTTTAATAGGAATGCAATCACATTCCTTTCGGAATTTATGTGATTTTTTTTTCCCCCCTTCTTTTCTTCACACTGAGATCTCTACTCTCTTTGGGGTATACAGCATATTTGTGAAATACACATCTTATTTTATCTATTTCCAAATAGCTATCTAATTGTCCTAGGACGGCTAATTAGAAAGTTCACTTACCAGAATATTTGTCTATGCATGTGCCAAACCATACTTTTTTTAAATTACAGAGGTTTTATACTATGTTACAATGTTCAGTGGGGCTTTTCCAATATTCCCTAGCTACTCCTGAACACTGACTTTATCCATATAAATTTTAGTACCAATTTTAATCAATTCATAAAATATCCTATTTAGAAAATATTCAACTTAAAATGAAATACTAAGTCATATCAGGATTACACAATTCATCATTAGGGGTAAAAAGCAAACAAGTGGTAAATCTGAGTGATGAACTATCCTCACAACTTTTAATTCTGAAATAATATCAGAACAAAATGTTATCCAAGTGTGTATGGATTCTCTAAGAAACATTTCCTTTTTACTTAATTTTATCTATTAACCCCTATCAATTTGCTGTCAAATATCTACTGCTATTTTTAGGAAAACTATTTTCTTGCCAGGTGCTGTGGCACATGCCTATAATCCCAGCTACTCAGGAGACTTGATGAAGGAGGAACATAAATTTGAGGTGAGCCTGAATAACCTAGGGAGAGCCTGTCTCAAAATAAAATAAAAACAGAACTGGGCACAAATGTCAGTGGTCTGCTTGCCTAGCATATACAAGGCCCTGGGTCCAATCACCAGCATCAGAAAAGAAAAGAAAGCACTGTGCATGGTGGTACACACCTATAAACCCAGAAGTTGGGGAGGCTGACAAAGGAGGATTGTCTAAGTTCAAGGCCAGCAACGTAGTGAGACCCTGCTTCAAAATAAAAAACAAAAGTGGCTGGGGGTGTATCTCAGTTGTAAAGTGCCCCTGGGATAAATCCCCAGCACCAAAAAAAAAAAAGAGGGAGGAAGGAGGGAAGGAAGGAAAGAGGGAAGGAGGGAGGGAGGGAAGGAAGGAAGAAAGGAAGGAAAAGCTACGTATTTCTTCACCAAAGGTTTCCCTCTGGTGGTTTTTTCTTTTTGTTGTTATTTTCTTTTGTTTTGTGCTGTATTTTTTTTTTCCCCTAATACTTTAGTGGCAAATGGACACAGTATCTTTATTTATTTTTTTAATGTGGAGCTGAAAATTGAACCCAGTGCCTCACACATGCTAGGCAAGCACTCTACCAATAAGCTACAACCCCAGCCCCTGTACTATATTTTTTTAACAGGGGAAAAATACACACAAAATTATTGCATGTCCAAGTCATGGGAGTTTTACACTTTTCCCTGTTTGTTTTGTTTTGCTTTTTTTCTTTAAACCAAGGAACATGATGAAGTTGTCTTATGAATTCTGACAAAAATTCTGGAAAAAGTGAACTGAAGAGAGTACTACTATTCTCTTAATTCCAAAAGATTAGCTTCATTTGTCCTTTCCTGAAAGGTTCTAGCTCTCACAGATGCTTCTTAGAGAGTGGGGAGAAAAAGCATTCACTTACCTTTGGTAATTCCTTTTTCACAATGCTGAGCCATACTTTCCTGCGACGAGCATTAAGCTGCTCGATGGATAAGTGCTTCTTCTTGGTGCCAGGAGGAGGTGCATCATGAGAAAACTTGGCAAACACTTTGGTCTGGAGGTGGTGGCGACGAGGGGATTCTTCAGAGGAAAGCTCTTCATCTCTTCGTCTTTTTTTCTTTACTTTTTTCAACTTGGCTACAAAGGAAACACATGCTCATGAGGCTGAATTTTTCCTTTCCATAGGAAAGAGACCCAGAGAAACCTCATCATTATAAGAAAACTCTAGGTGCTTTCCCCATTCTTCCGAAGCGGGCAACATTTCTCCCTTTATCTATTCAGGCCCATAAATATTCCAAGAGTAAGATCTCACTAACTTGGAAAAGAATACTGATACTCCACCTGTTTCCATGAAGGAGAAATACATAATGAAACCCAAGAACCAAATTTCTTATGAACTCAATGCTAGAAAAGAGGTTTACAAAGTAGCATCAGGCTCAAGGAAGAAACATAAAGAAGGAAACCTATTTGTATTTGGTGGCCACATAAGCTAAAGAAAAGTAACAAAGGAGGAATAAATGCATTAAGTGATATGACACTAAAATTTGTGAGAAAAGCTGGTGGGTGAATGAATAGAAAATGAGAAAACAGATATAAA
Organism: Sciurus carolinensis; assembly: GCF_902686445.1. NCBI lineage: Eukaryota > Metazoa > Chordata > Mammalia > Rodentia > Sciuridae > Sciurus > Sciurus carolinensis. The sequence continues at coordinate 111,350,067 of NC_062214.1, read as the reverse complement.
AGGAGGATGTGGGATAAGAAAGGAGAAAGCCTAAAAAGAGGTTTTTTAAGTACAACTTATAACTTCAGGTAATAAAATACGCCTCCCACAGATAGTTTAAAACTATCCCTTCCTGTTTCCTTCTTGTCTTCCGGTTGCTTAGAGCTCAACAAGAAAGGAAAGACATTGCTGGCAAAATGCAAACACTACAGGAGATCATCAGGAGGTGATCTATTTTAAATCACCTCAGACAACAACTATAACTTACTCTATAAATATTTCAGGTTACTCTTCATACCTACCGATGCATAAGCAACTTTTTCCCATCCCTGAGCACTTTCAACATTGGCAGAGTGCACAGAGAAAAGAAGGAATATATTAATTTGCCGAAAATCTTCGGCTAGGAATCTCTAGTTCTTAAGTTTTCCAACTCTCAAAAGACCATAAACCAAATACGAAATAAAATTAATGCTCACTACTGAACAGAAAGGAGACTCGAGTATTTCAGATAAAGCAAATTTCAACTTTAGGTATACCATACTTATGCATCAGCAGACCACACAATTCATTCTTTCAGTTTTTGTTTGTTTGTTTGGGGTTTTTTTTGGTACTGAGGATTAAACCCAGGGATATTTTACCACAAAGCTACACACACAGCTACATAAATAGTGGCCACACCACCTTTTTTTTTTTTTTGAGACAGCGTCTCAATTAAGATACCCAGACTGGCCTTGAACTTGCATTTTGCCTCAACCCCAAGGTGCTGGGATAACATGCATTTACCACAGTGTCCAGCTTAGCCAAAAATAATTCTGAAAATTAACAATGAACAAATGTGGAAGGCACTTCAACATGCTCACCTTTAAGCTTCTTGTCCTCCTTGAATTTCTTTTTTTTGGGTCCAAGTAAGTGCCGTTGTTGTTCATAAAAAGGGTCGTAGGTGGAAAGCAAGCCTGCACTGTAGTACTGGTACTGCTGCAACTGAAGAAAGCAAAGTCTGTCATCTCTAATAAAGAAAACTGAGCAAGAGGAAATCTTAGCTCCTAAATAAAATATTCTTCCCACGGAGATCAGTAAGAATTTATTATCTCAAAGGAAATTTCCTTAACTTCAAAGCAAAATAGCTTTAACTGCTATGCATAAGAAAAGACTGCTGAAAAAAACTTAGAAAGGAAAAACCTTCAGGCTTCTGAATTTATACCAGAGAATTTATTTGCTCCTGATGTACACTTGAGATGAAATTAATTCCTTAGAGAAAGGTGTCTCTTTGGAAATTCATTAACAAGAAATAAATCATATTTCTCTTACCAAGAGGTCCACAGACTCCCTAGGCTCCTGATGCTTACCAGTCTGACCTTTACCAGTTAACCCAATTATCCAATCTTTCACGTCCTCTCTAATAGTCTCCCATTAAGAGAGTCTGTCATTATTACCAATAGTGCCTGTATTACCAGAATTCTAACATGACTCTCTAATAGTTTCCATCCAGGAAGTGGTAAATCCTTTCAAAATTCACTGAAACTGACCCCAAATCTCACATAATTCTATTCTATTTATTGCAAATACATAAATATGAAAATAAATTCAAATCAGGTAGTCCGGGCTGGGGAGATAGCTCAGCTGGTAGAGTGCTTGCCTCGCAAGCACAAGGCCCTGAGTTCGATCTCCAGTACCGCAAAAAAAAAAAAAAAAAAAATCAGGTAGTCCACCATTGATACTTTTTCATGTCAATTACAGACAAATGTATTGTCCAAGGACTGAAACTAGGACAGAAGAGTAACATGGAGAACTCTAACAAGATCCTTGGTCAAAGGTCAAAATTAAATAAGCATTCATCAAGGTGTATGCTTATAAGTAGGAGACTTTAATTAAAAAAACTCAAATAATATGTCAGGTATTTTTATCAATTCCACGGGATTATCAGTTTCAGCATATTATATTCAAAGCTTTCTGAACTAACTTTGGACTATAAGAAATTGATGGGAAATCATTAGGTTTTCAAATATGCTACTACTCATATGGACAATGAATTATATACTTCTGGGAAAAATCAAAACACTTTGGTAAGAGCATCAAAACAGTTATCACTTAAAACTATCATCATTTTAGTGTTAGTAAGTGAAGAAAACAAGATTTTCCAAGACAGAACACTGTGAAAGAGCAGCTGCATTAATAAACAACTACTAGTATGTAAACATTCTGGCAGATCCTCAAAAGGATTTAAATAAAGATAGTAACCATATGACCCAGTAATTCCTCTGCTAAGAACATACCTAAGAGAACTGAAAACATATCCACACAAAAATTTACATACAAATCTTCTTAGCAGTACTATTCATAAGTGGCAAGAGGGGCTGGGGAGATAGCTCAGTTGGTAGACTGCTTGCCTTGCAAGCACAAGGCCCTGGGTTCAATCCCCAGCACCAAAAAAAAAAAAAAAGAAATGGTAGAAAAATCACCAACTGAATGATAAGTGGCAAGAAGTGGAAATAACCCAATCAGTTGATCAACTGAAGAACAAATAAATAAAATATGACATAAATGCAACAGAACATTTGGCAATAAAAAGGAATGGAGTATAAAACATGCTAAAACAGGGATGAACCCTAAAATAATTATACTGAGAGAAGCTGTACACACAAAAGATAACATGTTGTACAATTCCATTTGTAAGCAATGTTGAGAATGGGCACTTTTACAGGGGGGAAAAAAAAAAAAAAAAAAAAAAAGGCACATTCTTAAGTCCCTTGGTTTGAATCTAGCCCAGGCCCCGAACAAGGAAGACAGACTGGTAGCTGGTAGCTGCCTGGCATTAAGGGAAAAAAGAGAATGAATGGCAACAGCTCAGGAATATGAGGTTTCTTTCTAGAGTAATGAAATGTTTCAGAGTGAGTGATGATACTAACATTATGCTATAAGTATACTAAAAACCACTGAACTGTATATATTTTAAAGCTGAAGTTTTGATGTGTGAATTATATCTCAATAAAGCTGTTCACAACCACCACCACCCTAAGTATAAAGTTTAAATGATGTATATCTAATGACTACAAACCACAGAAAGTAAATACCCAGTATGAAGGTCTGAGTTTTCTCTTGAAACCCTCACCTCCTTGTCTTTACTATACTTATTTTGGTGAAGTTTCTTATATTTGTGTAGTCGAAGCATGTTGTGAAGTTCTTCTCTGCTGAGATTGAGCTCTTCTTCTTCATCATCATTGTCTTCACTCTGAGAATCTGCCTCACTGGATTCATCACTTAAAAGAATGTTCTGAAAAATGGTAAAAAATGAAAATATAATTTTTGGTATGGAGCTATTCAATTTATAATCCAAGAATTTTTTCCCCTGATCCTAAAACAATGACAAAAATAGCTAGAGAACATTTCAGTTTCCCTTATAGTCCATTTACCAATTCAACTGAAAAACAAAAGGATACTAATTAAACCTAATAGCAAGGTTATATTGCACAAAGTACCAGTACATTATATGTAAGATATTCAAGCTAAATTTTAAATACCAAGGCAAACAAAACCAAACCAAAACCTACCTACAGAATATACAGGAATAAGAAAAAGTAATCTTTAAAACTAAAAAGGGAAAAAAACCAAATAGCCAGTAATTGATGAATGGTTAAACAAAATGTGTAATATCCAGGTAATGAAAGATTACTCTGCTATAAAAAGGAAAATAGTACTAATATCATGTGGCACAAAGTAACAAATCTTAAAAACATTATGCTAAGTGGAAGAAACCAGTCACAAAGGACAACATATCACATGATTTAGTTTATGTAAAATGTCCGGAATAGGCAAATCAAGAAAGATGGAAAGCAGATTACTGGCTGCCAGGGACTGGGGGAACTAGACTATGGAGAGTGGCTATTAGTGACTATACAGCCTTTTTTTTTTTGGTGGTGCTGGGGGTTGAACCCAGGGTCTTGTGCATGTGAGGCAGGCACTCTACCAACTGAGCTATATCCCCAGGCCACTATACAGCTTCTTAATGAAGTAATGAAATGTTCTCAAATTAGATTGCTGACAGCAACTTCATGAACACACAAAAATTTACTAAACTGTATGTTTTAAAAGGTTAAATTTATGGCAAGTGAAGTATATCTAAATTTTTAAAAATGTGATGGCTTCGTATAAAGATTTATGCATTTCTACCAGAAATCAGACATTGAGTAAATCAGACCTTTTACACATAAGCCTTTTAAAATGCATTTGGTAACAGTAAAGAATTTACACTTCTTTTAGTTCTTCACAAGAATGAAAGAGTGAAACAATTAGTTTTGTTCGTTTATTTTATTAATTTATTTTATTTATTTATTTTGGTGCTTGGGGTTGAACTGAATGGTCTTGTGCATGTTAAAGGAAAAGCAATTAGTTTTTAATTTTTTATTTAGTTGTACATGGACGTGCCACCTTTATTCTATTTATTTATTTTTAATTGGTGCCGAGGACCGAACCCAGTGCCTCAAACATGCTAGACAAGTGCTCCACCACTGAGCTACAATCCCAGTCCCAAACAATTAGTTTTAATAGAAGAAATACTACACTTATTTCAGTCTGGCCATTAGTAGTAACCTTTTAAGAGTATAAATGACATTATACATGCTACTTGTTAAAACTCCAATGGCTTATGATTATTATTAGACTAAAATACAAATTCCTTAACTGGGTGTATAAAGCCCTATGTGATGACAGTCTCCAATTCATATTCTACCACTGCCCTCCATTCACTGTGCTCTAGTAGACTGGCCGTACTTCCTTCTCCCCAAGACATACTGAGTTGCTTCTTTTCTTTTTGGTACTGGAGATTGAAATCAGGGACACATGACCACTGAGCCACATCTACAATCCCTTTAGTTTTTAATTTTCAGACAGGGTATTGTTAAATTGCTAAGTCTGGTCTAGAACTTGCAATCTTTCTGCCTCAGCCTCCCAAGTCACTGGGATTACAGGTGTGTACCATTGCACACAGCACTAAGGTTGCTTTTTAACTCATCACTCTGCAGTTGTTTCTTCTATTTCAAATACTCTTACAATTAGACCTTCACATAGTTCTCCAGCCATTCTGTAGTCAGTTGAAGTACCACAACTTCTCAGTTTACAGTCTTACTTGCTACCTCATTTAGAATATAAGCTGCACAGGGCAAGAAACCAGTTCATGTTCAACAGTACCTGGTACATAAATGCACTTAATCAACATTTCTTGAATGATTGAACTACCCATGGATTGATGGAAAATTGATATTTCTGATGACATGAGCCAATGAGGGCAAGGATCTTTTTTCTCTTCAAAAAAAAAAAAAAAATTTTTTTGTAGTTGTAGATGGACATAATGCTTTCATTTTATTTGTTTATTTTATAGCAAGCTAAGGATTGAACCTTGCCTCACACATTTGAGGCAAGTGCTCTGCCACTGAGCTACACAATGAGTTAATAACTTGCCCTCTATTAGTAATGTCAGTGGATTATTTGGATTGTAAACATTCTGCCTTATTTCTTACCTTTAGCCATTTTCTGCTTTTCTTCAACTTAGAGAAGTTATACAAATTCCCCTTGTCGGATTTTGATTCTGTGTAAAGAAACAAAAATAAAATGAAATAAAAATGCAAGAATGACTATCCCAAAAGAACTGTTAGACCAAAGAGAGATCTCAAACTACACAGACCTGACTGAAGAACTCCATTCAGCGAGTATGGGTTTAACATTCCAGAACTGCTTGCTCCAGAAGTTTCACCAAGCAATGAATTTGGAGGTTCTTCCTTTACTTGTATTAAGGGATCCCCAGACTGGGGCAATAAGGGATTGCTGTCATCCAGTCCATCTTCACTGTCATCACTATAAATTGAAGAATAGCAAATCCATACTCACAGCTCACCCAGCAAAATATTACATTTAAAGTCAGTAGAACTAGATACTTTATAGAAGAAATTGATTCCTAGAAAAGGCTGACTGTGTTTTACTTGAAAGAAGGAAAAAGAAATTATCAAAGATAACAAAAATCATAAAATACTTCAACCCTAAAGTCTACAGTGATGAAGGGAATCAGAAATGGGGTATATTATAATATTACAAAGATGGAATAACACACCTAGAAATATTCCTGTTGAAGATGGCTGATGTTTGTCGCAGGAAATGATCCAACCGGAGGGCCCTCTCCAGATACTGAAGATAGAGGGGCTTTGCCAGCTCATTGCAGCCGCCATCGTCCCCGGCACCCAACTCTGAGGCCATAGAACAAATCTGTCTTCATGCACAAGGGCCTCCAACTGCACAGCTGCAGAATGGAGATAAGTAGTAAAAAAATGAAAGACTATTCATTTTCTTTCTCTTGCCTGCTTGTTCACAAAATGAAAACAAATCAGATCTTCTAGAACATAAGACACTGAGAAGATAACATACTACAGAAAGATCATGATAAAACTCCTTAGACAATGCCTTTTAATGCAAAGGCAGAAATTAAAAGCATGGGATGAATATCAAAATATGTAACACTGTCATATGTTGCAAATAGAATTTATATTACACATTTTTGAAATAGCACCTCAAAACCTACTTCCCTTTCCTCCTACAATTAACAATTGTTAATAACTATGAGTAAGGGGGCTGGGGAGATAGCTCAGTCGGTAGAGTGCTTGCCTTGTAAGCACAAGGCCCTGGGTTCGATCCCCAGCACCCCCCCCCAAAAAAAAAAACTATGAGTAAACAACTACCCAAATCTATACCACAAGCTCACTACTGTGTTCCTCACAGAGGAGAGTATTACAGGAGCACTTCTCAGCATTACCTTCAAAGTAGTTGTGTTTCATTTTGCATTAAGATACATATGTGATATCCTATTTACAAAGGAACAGATATATTGGCAGAATTTTTTACAATATCTTGTAAAAATGTCATAATAAGTTTAATCTTAAAAATGATTTAGAAAACCGGAGCACAACGATAAAAGGATGAGAAAAACAAGTAGAGCATATTTTTGCCACCTTATGTTGTTAAACACAACGTCAAAATGTCTTCACTTTATTTCAAATTCTTCAGCACCAAAAAAAAATTTTTTTAAAAGTCTTCACTTGAGGATTATCAGTACAACTTTTCCCACAACTGTCTTTCATGTAATACCTTCTTTCTTTAAAGACTTAAAAGGATTTCATTAAATAATGAAATAACTAGACACAGCAATCAAGTCACCATCTGACACAGTGAGTACAAAAGACCCTAGATTATTATTATTAATTTTTGGTCCAAGGATTGAACCTAGGGGCATTTAACCACTGAGTCACATCCCCAACCCTTTTATTTTTTATTTTGAGACAGGATCCGTCTAAGTTGCTTAGGGCCTTGCTAAATTGCTGAGGCTGGCCTTGAATTTGCAATCCCCCTGCCTCAGCCTCCTGAGCCACTGGGATTACAGGTTAGTAACACCATAACCAGCCCCCTAGATTATTTTTTAAAAGCTTCCAATCTAATAAACCAAGTACAACATAGAATCTCTAATCTAAAAATCAGAAATGTGAAATGGTCGAAACTTCTGAGCACCACTTTCAGATTTCAGAGTTTTTTGGACTAGGGATGCAAAACCAGTAGTTTGCAAATATTTCAAAATCTGAAACACACATTTTGAATAAGGGATCCTCAACCTGCAATAAGTTTTAAAGGAAGCCAGGTGCAGGAGCCCACACCCGTAATCCCAGCAACTCGGGAGACTGAGGCAGGAGGATTGCGAGTTCAAAGCCAGCCTCGGCAATTTAGCAAAGCCCTGTCTCAAAATGAAAAATACAAAGGGCTAGGGATGTGGCTCAGTGGCTAAGCACCAGTGGGTTCAATCCCCAGTAACAAAAAAAAAAAAAAAAAAAAAAAAAAGAAAGAAACTTTTAGGGGAAATCATAACTACTTAAGAGAATGTTAAAAAATTCCCTCCCAAATGATCTACAGATTTAAGACCATCCCTATCAACATCCTAGAAGGCATTTCTTTTTGTTGATTTTTAAACTTATATGGACTCAAAAGGACCCAGAATAGCCAAAATATATTTTTTGCAAATAGCTGGTTTGAATGTCTTGTACTACCTGATTTTAAAACATAAAGTTACAGTAATCAGGATGATGTGACATTAACATAAGATAGCCATATAGACCAATGAGATTACTAAGCTAACAATCTAGAAATAAATCCTTTAAATTTAGGGCCAGTTAATTTTCAACAAAGATGCCAAGGGAATTTTGGTGGGAGTGTAAAGGATTGCTTTTTCAACAAATTGTGCTGGGACAACTGGACAGCTAAAAAGAAAAGAATGAGTTTAAACTCCTCTAACTCATACTATACACAAAAATTAACTTAAAAATGGATCGGATACCTAAGTGTAAAACCTAAAACTATACAACTTCAGACATAACAGGAGATCTTTATGACTGGCCATGGTTAGGCAAAAAGTTCCAGATATGACTTCAAAAGCATACTGCATGAAAGAAACAATTGATAAATGAAACTGTCAAAATATGAAAGTTTTATGCTTCAAAAGATACTGTTAAGAAAACAAAGATAAACCTGAGTAGGAGAAAATATTTGCAAATCATCTACTAGATAAAAGTCTTATATCTACGATACATAAACACCTCTCAATAAGACAAATAGCCCATTTAAAAAATTGGCAAAAGGCTTTTTTTTTTTTTTTTTGGTGGTGCTGGGGATTTGAACCCTGGGCCTTGTGCTACCAACTGAGCTATATCCCCAGCCCGGCAAAAGGTTCTGAACAAACATTTCATGAGGAAGATACACAAATGGCTCCTACATACACAAAATGATGTTCAACATCAATAAATACAAATGAAAGTTAAAGCATGGTACAAATATATACCCTCTAGAATGGCTACAATTAAAAACAGACAATAAAATTCTTGGTAAAAATGCAGAGAAACCAAAACCTTGTACAATGCTGATGAAAATACAAAATATTAATGTCATATTGGGTATGTGTGAGTTTCTTTAAAAAACTCAATATAAATTTATCATGTGGCCCATACTTCCATTCCTTGTTATCAACTACTCAAGAGAAAAAAACACATGGTGCCCACCTGGAGCCTTTTATGTTAATGTTCACAGCAGTACTTTTCATAATAGTAAAAAAAAAAAAAAAAAAAAAAAAAGTAAGACAATCCAAATGTCCATCAACTGAAGAATGGATAAACAAATACATCCACAAAATGGAATACTATTCAGAAATAAGGGACAAACTATCATTACATTCAATGTGAATGGATCTCAAAAACATTGTTAAGTAAGAGAAACCGGACACAGAAGACCACATTTTTAATGATTACACTTACATGAAATATTCAGCACTGGCTGGGGTAGCACATGCTGTAATCCCAGCAGCTCAGGAGGCTAAGGCAGAGGATCACAAATTTGAGTCCAGTCTCAGAAACTCGATAAGACCCAATTTCAAAAAATAAAAAAATGGGCTGAGGATGGCTCAGTGGTGGAGTACTTGCCTGGCATGAGTGAGGACCTGGGTTTTATTCCTAGCCCAAGGGAAAAATAATAATAATTTTTTAAAAGGCTGGGGATATAGCTTGGTGGTGCCTCTAGGTTCAATACCCCAGTGTGCACACAGACACACACATACAAATCAGAAAAGGAAGGTTACAGAGACAGTAAACTAGTGATTGACTGGGGGTACAAAGGGGAATGGACTCTAAATGGATACAAGAGATCTTTCTGGGGGGATAAAAAATGTTCTAGTGCTAGGGATGTAGCTCAGTGGCACAGTGTTTACCTAGCATATATGAACTCCTGGATTCAATCCCCAGTACCCAGCTCTCTCCCTCCCCACACACACAGAGTTCTAAAATCACATTGTAGCTGATGTGTAGCACAATTCCAAAAATTCACTATCAATGAATTATAAATTTATTTTCTTTTTAACTTTATATATTTTTATTTTTACAGACTGCATTTTGATTCATTGTATACAAATAGGGTACAAATTTTCATTTCTGTGGTTGTACACAATGTAGATTCACACCATTCATGTAATCATACATGTACATAGGGTAATGATGTTTGCCTCATTCCATGAATTGTAAATTTAAATGAGTTATATGGTGGGTAAATTGTCAGTCTTGGTAACATAGTTAAAGAAACATAATGTTAAAAATACTAAAAAAAAAAAAAAAAAAAAAAAACGGTTTCAATAAATTCTCCTCTGTCAATTGAGACCTAACACTTCACTTGGTTTTAAAAATACACCAAAACTCCCTCACTCCATGGGTGCAGCATGCCTATAATTCCAGCAGTACAGGAGGATGAGGCAGGAGGATCAGTTCAACAACAACCTCAGCAATTTAGGGAGGCCCTTAACAACTTAGTGAGACCTTGTCTCAATGTAAAAAAATTAAAAAGGGCTGGGGATGTAGTTCAATCCCGGCTTTAAAAAACAAACAAAAAACAATATTTTTGAAATTAATTTCTCAGTAACTAAGCTATCTGAAGTCAAAATCTGTTCCTCCAGGAAAGCTTAGTTATTTCCATAATTGCACAATGCTCAATACAGCCCCTTGTTAAATATAACCCATACTCATAAGTCCTAAAATCTCATTCATCCCAGCATCACTTCTGTAGTAATCATCTCTGATGGCTGAAACAGTAATCCTGATGTTAATCATTCCCTCATGTCCACAAACCTACCAGAAGGTGCTACAGGCATGAAATTCTTGACCTATCTCCACAAGTTTTACAACAGTATCTGGAAAGTCAAATAATAATATTTTTAAACTGTTCACTTATTTTTTTATTGTGGTAATATATAAAATTTACCATTTTAAGAACTTTAATAGGTCAGTGGTGTTAAGTATATTCACAATGGTGTGCAACAGTCCTTAACTTTTATTTTTAAACTGCCTTTTAAGATTGGTGGGCTCTCTTTTCACCTCAGGTGGCTTGATTAGCCTGTTAAAAGTTCTTAGTATACTAGACATTCATCTCCTACATTTGTCTTTCATTCTCTACAAGAAAATTGCAGGACCATGCTAACTGACCCACTAGTTGTTATCCAACTTCAGTAGTCTTGACATTTCTTAATAGTCCTTTTACCGACCTTTTATCAATTGTTTCTCACTATCTATAAAGTTTACTTCAAATCCTTTCTTCTTCAAAATTCTAAAGTCATGCCCCTCTTCACCTTGGAAGGGCTTAAAGAGCAAATCTCTCCATTTTTAAAATTTAACCTCAGTTCACTGGTTTCCTCACTTGTGATATTTGAGTTAATAAGACAAGTTGACTTTATCAGTCTAGATTTGCAACTCTTCAGTCAAGGTGATTCTGTATACTTGCTCAAAGGATCTATTTCCTATGTCTTCTATTATGGGTCATGTCCATGAATTCATATTTTAAAATATTGTTTACTGTAAGTTATTTATGGTTCTCCAATATATTACAATTGGAGCATACTGTGTTGGTTTTAATTATAGATGATACTACCTATAGATTTCATTTGATGATTAAAAAGAAATTATCATAAAATATTTGTAAAAAGGCAGAGTTGGAGCTGACAAATTAAAAGCCACACTCTCTTGATAACCACTGTTTATCAGAATGGCTATGATATTGCTGACCAAATAAGTCTTGTTTCTGGATACTCTCCATATCTTTGGAAACTTCTGTCCTATTCCGTCTTTATCCCCTTAGTTGAAACTTCCTTATGTTAACTGTAGAGAGTTCACTAACATTCTTTCACCCAATTTTATGTGACTGATTCTCTGGCCCCCCCAACTTACAAAGTACACAGTCCACATTTCTAGATGCTTGTTGGATATTCTACCCTTGATAGCACCTACTCTATCACTAGCACTTACGAATTCAAATTTTTCATATGCCCCCAGACCAGCTAGTTCCTCTGTCTCTCCTATTGAATAGTTATTCAGACTCAAACTCAGAGAATCACTTATTACACTCCCCTCTACTTATCTCCTTACATTGTAACCAATGGGTAGTTGATTATTCCTTGGGAACCAAGTCTGGAACCTGACCTTTCTTTCCCTATGAAAGTTCTCCTTTAAGTTCTTCACTCACATCTAGACTACTGCTTCCTAATGTAGTTTCCCAAGTTCATCTCAGTCTAATTCATGCTCATAGCTATTATCAAATCAGTACTCCCAAAACATCATTCTATGTCATTACCATTCTCAATATCTTTCCAAAATTTAATGAAGTCTTAATAATTCAGACTGAAATTCAAAGAACTTATCATCTGGCTTCAAATTATCTTTTCCAATTTATTTTTTTTACTGCTCCACTACACTCTAGAAAAATTAAGAATTCCTGTAAAAATTTCTCTTAAAATCTTAGCAGACCTACTCCAATCTTCAATCCAAGAGTTCTTTAAAATTCATCTGACTATAGGTTCATAGGATGGAAGAAGTGCTAATATATCCTGTCAAAGCAATTCACTGTTGACTGGCCTGTTTCACAGGCTCTTTCACCCTAATTAACCTGACACTTGACTCTGATCATACTACAGTTGCCCTTACAACAGTCTAATGTCCACAAAAAAGTGTCTGCTTCTGAACCGTACCCATATATAATAGACTTATTAGCCTGTGTTCATGAGTGATCCTAGCCCAATTGTTTTCAACTCCCTAGTTATTGCTATGTCCTTACTGATGATGTCTTGCCCTTGTCCCATAAAAAATGCCTCTGTTAAGATGTTTTCCCAAGTTGTAATAAAATCTTTCAAATACAAAATGAAATACATGTTCTGGAAAACACTTTATTTTTAGCTAAGCCTATTCTCTCTCTCCTCTGAATTTTTCAATGGTAATGGTGTTTATATGATCTTATATTCTACTTAATGAATATATGTGTGTATGTATGTGTGTATATATATATATATATATACACACATACATACATATATATTCCCCCCTATTAAACTCTAAATTATTGGGGAAAGGAATTCATAGCTCATGAATCTATTTGGTGCTGATATTTTACAAATAATTAATTTCCTTTTTTTTTTGTTACGGGGGGCGGGGCAGGCAGGAAGGGTCTAGAGATTGAACCTAGAACTTGCATGCTAGGCAAGTAATGAACTGCATTTCCAGTCCTTTTAATTTTTCACTTTGAGATAGGGTCTCCTCTCCTAAATTGCCCATACTGGCCTCAAATTTATGATCTTCCTGCCTTAGGGCCCCGAGTAACTGGGTTTACAGGTATGCCCCACCATGACCAGCTAATTTCCAGTTTTATATCCAGTCTAAATTTCAAGGCTACTATAATTCTAATATTTTACATAAAGACAATCTGTAGTTAATGACCATTAGCCTCCAGTCCCATCTTGGATACATTTGAGAACAAAAGTTTAAAACAAACTGAAAGATTCAAAAGTCAATAAGTAGAATGAGTGTAATCATTCATTATCTCACCCCTGCTGAGCAAGGACAGAATTCATGAATTCATAGTCTTTTAGGCAATGGACCACAAAAACTGGTTTTTAGACAAGTGTTTAAAAACTGGGCAAGTGAGACCAAGGTTTTATTTTTAGACAAGACCTGAAGTGCAGCTGCACCAATCACCAATTCTTACCTGAGGACAGGACTTTTTTTTGGGGGGTGGGAGGGGGAGTGTTATGCCATTGAGCTACATTCCCAATCTTTTTCATTTTATTTTGAGACAGGGTCTAAGTTGCTGAGGCTGGCCCTAAACGTGCAATCCTCCTGCATTGGTCGCCTGAGTTTCTGGGATTACAAGGGGTTCAGTATATTTCAATATATGAAATATACTTTTCATATATTCCCCTAAATGAAGAGCCTAATAACAATACCTACTTGGAGAGAAAGCAATTTGATGTCTAGTTAGAAATGAAAAGGTGCTGTTCAAATGGCAATCTAGTCTAACAGTCGATTTTTAGTTTGGTTGCATTTGTTTGTTTAAAGATGGGTGAGACCAGATTGATTTTTTTTTCCTAACTGCAATGGCAAGAACAATGTACAGGCTAGTGATGGAACTAAGTGGAAAAGCATGCACTTTAGCGTGCAAGAGGCCGTTGGTTCAATTTCCAGCACACATGTGCCCCGCCACATCCACACACTAAGAATGACATCTAATGAACACCACATACGTTATTACAATTACAATAATAACCATTAAAAGTTTGTACTATCCCCAACCCTCAACAAGGCTCTTCCCATTAAAAAAAAAAAGAAAAAGAAAAATATCCACTAATATTTAAAATATTAAAGCATTAAAGTTAGACCTAAGAGTTTTTTAGCATCTTCATTATGGTAATGTGCTATTTGTCTTTTCTCCATTAGGAATTTCAAACTTAGTTGACTTTTTTTTGGGGGGGGGGCAAATACCTATCAAAATATCTCAGAGAAAATTAGTTTGAGAACTTTGGTTTACACTTAAAAATTAAATCATATCAACCTTTAAGAACTAATTTCTACATGAGGCAGGAGGTTCACAAGTTGGAGGCCAATCAGGCAACTGAGACCCTTGCTCAAAATAAAAAATAAAAAGGGTTAGGAGTATAGGGGCATAGCTCAAAGGTAGAATGCATGCTTAACAAGTGAAAGGCCCTGAATTCAATCCCTAGCATTTAAAACACACACACACACACACACACACACACACACACACACACACTCTCTCTCTCTCTCCTAAATTTACCAAGCCTAGAACAAAAAAGGTTTAATAAAGGCATATGCCTCTTAAGGAAAGAATTGTAACTTAAAGGCATTTAAATGATTTAACATCCAGTGGCGAGGCCCACACCTATAATTCCAACAACTCAGGAGGCTGAGGCAGGAGGATTACAAATTCAAGGCCAGTCACAGCAATTTAGCAGGGTCATAAGCAACTTAGATCCTGTCCTAAAAGAAAACATAAACTGGGCAAGGTGGTGTATACCTATAATTCCAGTGGCTCAGGAGGCTGAAGCAGGAGGATGGAGAGTTCAAAGACAGCCTAAGCAACTTGGCAAGACCCTAAGCAACTCAGTGAGACCCTATCTCTAAATAAAATATAAAAAGGGTTAGAGATGTGACTCAGTGGTTAAGTAACCCTGGGTTCAATACCTAGTACCAAAAAATAAAAATAAAACATAAAAAAAGGGCCGAGGATGTGGCTCATCATCCCCTGGGTTCAGTCTCCACTACAAAAAATAAATGAAGAAAGAAAGATAGTATGCAGCTAGTTAGGAACTATGCTTTATACAAAAGGCCAAATATTAAAGAAATATAAAATCTGAATTTCCCACCTGTGCTCCAAATCTGAGAAATTCTGTAGCCCAAACCTATTATGACCAAATTTAATCCATAGGTAACACTGATAATTCACAACACTAAGCCATAAATGACAGAATCAAATCAAATAAATGAACTCCAAAATATTTTAATAGATGGAAAAAAGAGCATAAAGAAGTGACAAGTGACACACAATAACACTAGATTAACCATTTCAGTCACCCAACCTTTAAGTGCAGTGTAGGAGAGGGTATTTCATCTTACTCCTTTTAACACAAGAAGTAAGATGAAATGTAAATAACTACAATAAAAAGTATACTTGGGGCCAGGCACAGTGGCACATGACTGTAATCTCAGCTACTTGGAAGGCTGCAGAGTAAGATGTTTGAGGTCAGCCTGGATAACTCAGAGACAATGTCTCAAAATAAAAGGGATGGAGATATAGTTCAGTGGTAGAGCATCCCTTGGTTCAATCCTCAGTACTGTGTGCATGCACAAGCACGCACATGCACACACATGGGGACTGGGTGTTGTAGCCCAGTGGTAGAGCACTTGCCTAGTCTGTGCAAGGCCTTGGGTTTGATCCCCAGCACTGCAAAAAGGGGAAATAAATAAATAAATAACTTGAGAAGTGACTTAAGGATGTACAGATAGTGTTATGGATTTTTTGTTTTGTTTTTTTTCTTGGTGATGCTAGGGATCAAACCCAGGGCTTCATGCATGATAGGCAATCACTCCACCTCTGAGCCATCCCCAGATAAAGCGCTACAAGAGTTTAGGAAACAATGATTACTTTAGATATTAAACCATATTAATGTTTCTTGAGAAATTTATATACCTCATGATTATATCCTTTATAATATCTGTAATCTGTGATGAAAAAATGACGGGCTAGGATATGGAAGGTCTATCTATGGACATATAACCTGAAAAACAAAATGAAAAGTCGTAAGCCGGGTGGTAGTGCACACCTGTAATCCCAGCAGCTAAGGAGGCTGAGTCAGGAGGATTGCAAGTTCAAAGCCATCCTCAGCAACTTAGCAAGACTCTAAATAAAATATTAAATGGGCTACGGATGTGGCTCAGGGGTAAGTGTCCCTGGGTTTAATAAGAGTACAAAAAAAAAAAAAAAAGTCTAGTAATTAATCACATAAATAATGCTTCTACCTTCACATAAAGAAAAGCCCAAACCAAATGGCTCACTAATGAATTCTACCAAACATTTAAAGGAGAATTAATACAAATCCTTCACAAAGTCTCCCACAAAACAAAAAAGGAAAGAACACTTACCAATTTATTCTACGAGTTTGACAGCACTCTGATCCCAAAACCAAGTAGATATAAAGAAAACTATATACCAATATCCCTTATTAACTACATATACACAAACATATGCAAAAAAAATCCTCAATAAAATATTAGCAAACTTAATCCAGCAATACATAAAAAGGATTATATTATAGGCAGAATTTATCCTAGGAATGAAAGGTTGGTATAACATCTGAAATCAATTGTACCGCACACATCAGTAAAACTAAGGACACAATACAACACCATCATCTCAATAGATAGAGAAAAGTGATCTGACAACACCCAGCACATTTTCAAGATGGAAATACCATACAAACTTAAGCATAAAAAGAAATTTCCTAAACTTGGTAAAGGGTATATATGAAAACACAACTCTTATCATATTTGGTGGCAAAAGACAAAATGCTATTCCCTTTAAAATCAGGAACAAACCAAGAATGTCCACTTTTACCATGTGTATTCAAAATTGTATTGGAAGTTCTAGCCAGGCCAATGAGGCAAGAAAATTAAATAAAGGGCATCTAGATTAGAAAGGAAGAAGTAAAACTATTTATATAGATAACATGATCTTACATACAGATACTTTTGACAAATCAACTGGAAAAAAAAATTGACTGGAATAAGCTCAGAAACCTAGCAAAGGTACAAGATCAATACACAAAAATCAATTATATTTATAAGCACTATCAGTGAACAATCTGAAAATAAAATTAAGAAAACAATTTCATTTAGAGACATTAAAAATGACAATACTTACTAATAAATTTAACCAAACAAGTAAATACGTATACACTACAAGCAGGAAGACATTATTTTAAGAAATTAAAGAACTAACTCTTGTCATCCCAGCTACTCAGCAGGCTGAGGTAAGAGGATCACTAGAGCCAATGAGGTAAGGGGCAACATAGCAAGAGCCTGCTGTCTCAAGGCCTGGGGCTGTAGCTCAGTGGTGGAGTGCTTACCTAGCATGTGTCAGGTCCTGAGTTTGATCCTCAGCACCAGATAAAATTAAATACATAAAATAAAGGCATACTGTCCACCTACAACTACATAAAAAAAAATTTTTAAAGAGTCTGTCTCATTTAAAAAAAATAAGAAAAAGGAAAGAAAAGATGGAGGAAGAAGAACTAAATAAGTGGAAAGGCGTTCCATGTTCATGGATTAACTGTAATTATTAAAATGACAATAAATACAGATTCAATATAATACCTGCCAACATACCAGCTGGCTTTTTTCTTTATTTTCTTTTTAAATAAACAAGCTAATCCTAAAACTCCTATGGAAATGCAAGGAACTCAGGATAGCCAAAAGAGTCTTAAGGACAACTCCTTTTTAAGTGTGAGTTGGAATCTCTCACTTTCAAAGCTTACTATATAACTGCAATAGTTGAGGCATGGTGGCAACTACATAAGAATAGATATACAGAACAATGGAATAGAACAAAAGCACTGAAAAAAAACCTTTACATTTATAGTGAGTTGATTTTAAACAAGAATGTCAAGATAAACCAACAAATAAAAAGCTTTTCAAAAAATGGTACTGTGACAAGTGAATATCACATGTAAAATAATGAAGCTGGAGCCATTCTTTTTTTTTTTTTTTTTTTTTTTGGGGTGTGGGGGGCAGGGCAGGGGATGGAACTCAGGGGCACTCAACCACTGAGCCACATCCCAGCCCTATTTTGTACTTTAGTTTAGCACCTCGCTTTTGC
The DNA here is from genome assembly GCF_902686445.1 of Sciurus carolinensis. Classification (NCBI taxonomy): domain Eukaryota; kingdom Metazoa; phylum Chordata; class Mammalia; order Rodentia; family Sciuridae; genus Sciurus; species Sciurus carolinensis. Next base: position 111,331,818 of record NC_062214.1, on the reverse strand, counting down.
TGAGTCTGTCCTGCCTCAGCCACCCAGGTGTTGGACCCCTCCCTTTTAAAGCAAACAAAAATCAACTCAGAAGAGATAACAGATCTCAGGCTGGGTGGGGTTGTGGCTCAGTGGTAGAGTGCTTGCCTAGCATGTGTGAGGCACTGGGTTCAGTTTTCAGCACCGTATATAGATAAATAAAATAAAAGGTCCATTGGCAACTAAAAAAAAAAAAAAAAAAAGATCACAGATCTAAATTTAAGAGTAAACTATAAACTCTTGGAAGAAAACAGTGATAGTGGATGAGGTCACAGTTTCTTAGCTGTTAAAACAATAGAAGTAACAAACAACAGGTAAATTAGGCTTTAGTAGGCAGTACACATTTGTAATGCCAGCAACTTGGGAGGCTGAGGCAGGAAGATTATAAGTCCAAGGCCGGTTTGAATAACATAGCAAGATCCTGTCTCCAAAAGTAATAATAATTTAGTGTTATAAAAGATACCATGAGGACATTGAAAATAAAACCCATGATTGTGAGAAAATATTTCCAAATCATTTATCTACTAATAGTATCCAGAATATATTTTAAAATTATTTAAAACAATTACAAAAATAATCTGTTTCAAAAATGAGCACACTGGGTTCAATCCCTAGCACTGCAAAAATAAATTAATTTAAAAAAATTAAAAGTAAAAGATTTCAAATAGGTACTTCTCCAAAAACGATATGCCAAAGGCAAGCACATGAAAAGAAGCTTTAACATTGGTAGCCGTTAAGGAAATGCACAACTAATCAAAATCACAATGACAAGCAAGTACAATTTATCTGTAGTTCAGCCTCTTGGGAGGCTGAGGCAGAATGACAGTTTGAATCCAGGGGTTTGAGGCCAACTTGGGGAACATGGTGAGACTACATCTCAAAACAAAACACACACAAAAAAATATACCCCTCAATGACATACTGCTTAGCACTGACTAGGATGGCTATAATTACACACACACAAAAAAAAGACAGAAAACAACAAGAGTTGACTAGAATGTTAAGATGGAGCCTTCAATCACTGCTAGTGGGAATGTAAAATGGTTACAGGCACTGGAAAGTTTGGCAGTTCCTCAGAAGGTTTATAAAGTTACTATATGACCTAGCATATCCACTTCACCCAAGAGAAATAAAAGCATATGCACATACAAAAACTTATATATAAATCTTCACAGCAGTATCACAATAGCCAAAAGAGTAGTAACAACCCTAAATGTCCACTGACTGATGATGGAAAAATAAAATGTGGTCTATATACCCAAAGGAATATATCATTAAGCAATAAAAAGGAATTACTGAGAGATGCTACAACATCAATGTATTTCGAAATCATTATGCTACGTGAAAGAAGTCAGTCATCAGAGGTCACATATTCTTTGATTCCATTTATATGAAATGTCCACAAAAGGCAAACCTAGGGTCTCACAAATGTTAAGCACATGCCATGGGCTGACAATGTAGCTCAGTGGTAATACACTTGCCTAGCATACCTGAGGCCCCAGGTTCAATCCTCGGCACGAAAAAACAAACAAAAAATTTCAAATGTTTGCTTTTTCTGAACTATAAATTATAATTCAATAACCATGTTAAAAACATAACATTTCTGCACAAGGAAAAAAATCAAATAGTTAAAAAGTAAATTATAAAAATGTGAGAAACATTTTAAAATCCTGTACGTACCCTCAGAGAGTTCTTACAAATATTTAGAGGCAGAATACCTCTAGTACATAGTACTCATTTAATACTTTCCAATTTAAAGAGAATTTTAAATTGGAAATTTAAAATTTCCAATTTTAATAGTTAAAGAGACTATTAAAATTATTCTCCCATTTACAGACAAAGAACCAGATAAAGGGGTATATCATTGTGATTTTAATTAGTACACTCTTGATGACTGACAAAGCTGAGTACCTTTTCACATATTTTATGCTATACGTACAACTTTTTTTGTGATCTAAGTTTTATGATCACCTTTAAAAAATAGTGGTCTTTTCATCACTGAGTTATGGAAGTCCTGCTTATAATACAGACAATTCCTTTGCTATATATGTACCTCTATATTATTCATACATTTTCATGGATTGAAATATTAGTTATTATCAATTCTCTCCTAATTCATCTATAAATTCAATTCCCAATCAAAATCCCAGAAGGGTTTTAGAGGAAACTGGTAACTGAGTTCAAAATTGATAGAGAAACAGAAAGGATCTAGGACTCTCAAAACACATTTGAGAAGATGAAGGAAGTTTAAGTTTATATAACCTAAATCCATGACTGACTAAATTTACATTGGTATAGACAAACTGACCAAATGGTATAGAAGAGATTACAGAAAGAAACCTAAACTCACACATATACTTAACAAAGGCACTGAAACAATCCAACAGGGAAAAATTTTTCAAACAAATGGAGCTGAATTGAAAGGATATCTATATGGGGAAAAACAATAAACCTCAAATCCCTATAGAATACCATACACAAAAATGAAATTAGCATGAATCACAAATAAAAGTAGAACTAAACTGATAAGACTTCTAAAAGTAAACATAAGAGCAATGTCTTCGTGATCATGTGGTAGATAAGAATTTCGAGGAATACAAAAAGTATTACCCATAAAAGAAAATATTGATATTTATTAAAATTAAAAATTTCTGAATTAAAAAAAAATTAACTACTTTCTGGTTTACTCCCTATCAGTTTGCAAATATATTTTTTAAATCAGTCTGTAGAAGACTCTGCGAACAGTGTACAATCAAGTTACGTGGCCCCCTATGCAACTCTACACTAAGTAAATGCCTGAATTCCCTCTAATACAAATATTAAAATTTTACCAGCCTTCTCAGGAAAGTGTAATGAGTTCCTAGATCAACCAAAATTATTCCAGAAGATGCTGATATACTTTCTCTTGGCTGGCTTATATAGGCATTCAATTATAATTGGTTCTAAATTCTGTGTTTCTCCAGTATTAGTTTAAGGTAAAGGATACTATAGCATAAGCTAAGCTTAACTAGCACCCTTTCTGATAAAATAAGCAAGAGATCCATCCCTAATTCCCCAATATTGTACAGGAAACAACTTACTGTTTACTCTACGTGTACATACTAAATTATTTGCATTTCTCTAGTTCTCTTGGTTGCATCTGTATTGTAACTGTTCTTTACCATAAGTCTTTTTGCATTATTTAATTATCTGTTGTTTAATAAGTAAGGAATCATACAAAATACAAGTAGTTGTCTTAGTACCAGAATGGTTCTCTTCAGTGCACAATGTGGATGTTTTTAATAATACGCAAAATACATAAAAAATGCTTTTCTTTGGTTTCTTTATAAAGAACATAGGGACGGGGGTGTGGCTCAGTGTGCTTGTCTAGCATGTGCCAATAAAATACTGGGCACCAAAAAAACAAAACACAACAAAACCACAAATAAAATAGGTTAAATTAGTAAAACATCAAAACCTCATATGGGAAAAAAGTAATTCAAATATAAGAAAATATGTAATTCTATATAGTATAAATATTGATGTTTAATGAAATGCTCATTATAATTTTTCTTAAAATTTATTTATTTCTATTAACCATTTAGTTGACATAAAATGACTTCTTTATTTTGCTAGATCTAAATTATTAAAATATTTTTAGCAATTCTGCAAAAACTTATGGGGGGGAAGTTTTTCATGAATATTTAAATAATAATTAGGCTTGATAGGATGTTTTCTGTCCACAATAAATACACAATGATCTCACAATATAAACTCAATGGCTCATCTGAAAATCCTTTCTGATTTCTAAGAAATGTTTTTGAACCCCTTCCCCAGAAAAAGAGTCATTCAAAGTTAGCTCCAGTTTAAAGTAAAAATTCTATTTATAGCCTGATGGGAGGGATCTAACATGGAATAAGAGCCCACTAGTGTGAGAGCCTTCACTGTCATAAATTTTTAGTCTAGTTCTGGTTAATTTCAATGATTTTACTAAGTTAAAATTCTAATCTACTATCATTGACTCCAAAACCCAATTCTTCACAATCAACTCTGCTGCAGTATAATAAAAATAAAGAAGTACCTGAAGTATAGTTCAGCAGTACAGTGCTTGTCTGTGAGGCCTTAGATTCAATCCCCAATACCACAAAAAAGTAAAAATTTTAAAGATAAAGAAGACTCATGACTAGGTTGACCCAGTATCTCTCAGGGGGTTTACCCAGGACAGCCCAAGTTTATTCCTGTTGTCCTAAGCATAATTACTAATAGTCTTTCTCCCTTCATTGTCTTTCTTTTTCTTTCTTTCCTTTCTTTCTCTCCTCTCTATCTCTCCCTCTCTCCCTCCCCTCCTCTCCTTCCTCTCCCCTCCCCCCTCTTCTTTGCAGTATTAGGAATTGAATCCAGGGTGCTTTACCACTAAGCGGCATTCCCAGTCTTTTTATTTTGAGGTAGGTTCTTACTAAGATGCCCAGGCTGGCCTTGAGCTTGCAATCCTCTCGGTTCAACTTCCCAAGTCACTGGAATTACAGGTATGCATCACCATGCCCCAACTTCTCCCTTCATTTTCAGAAGTATCCAGGTTTAAACAGCAAATTACTTAATTACCCTATTCATGCTAAATAAGAGATAAATAAAATCGCAAAGCTCTTATTTAGTAAGAGACTACTACATATCAAACACTGAACCAAACACAAGGAAAAAAAGACCTTACCCAGACTGCAGTTATAGCTCAGTGGTACAGCATTTGACTAGCTCATGTGAGGCACTGGGTTTGATCCTCAGCACCACATAAAATAAATAAATAAATAAATAAATAAATAAATGTATCTGTGTTCATCTACAACTAAAAATGGAAAGAAAAAAAAAAAAAAGACCCTACCCTCAAGAAGAGGTAGGCAGAGCCTTCTATGGAGACCAGAAACAACTTGTTTAACTTAAGGGATCACTATATAAGCATGTAAGCAGTCTAGCAATTTCACAAGCCTAGAGTTTACTCAAAGCACAAAGTTCCCAAGATAAAAATGTGTCTTGTATTTTAAATGAGAAATTATATATTTCCCCTTCCCTACTTTTTCCTTAATGAAATCTTAATATTATTTCCCAAATTAAATACATATCATCCTCAGTATCCACAGGTGGTTCTAGGACCCAAATTCATGGATGCTGAAGTCTCTCATATTAAATAGCATAGAATTTGCATGTAATATAAATATAGCCTCCTATTCACTAAGTCATTTCTAGATTACTTACACTACACATTTCTAAATTATAGTATACTGTAAAAGCGATATAGTACACTGTAAAAGCAATATATTCTTGTTATACTATATTCTTCAACAAATAGGAAAAAAAGTCTGCACATGTTCAAACTTTTCTAAGTATTTTCAATCTGCGGGTGGTTGAATCCTGTTGCAGAACCCCACAGATACGAAGGGGAGATCATATTATCAAAAGAAAACATCCTTGGGCTGGGGATGTAGCTCTGTTGATAGGTGCTTGCCTAGCATGCACAAAGCCCTAGGTTCAATCCCCAGCACCGGGGAAAAACAAAAGAAGAAAAAAATCCATAAAGATGAATTTAATTTCTTCTGGGAAAGAATCATTTCAACTTCCTAGAAGATAATGTTCAAGAAGGCAAGGAACAAAAACATCAAAACAATAAAATAGCCTTACTAGCACAAATGCCTCAGGGCACACAGTTGTATGGCATACAACTAGGACACAACAGTGACCAAACAAGTTTAATTCCTCATTATGAAGTATTTTAGGTTTTAAGTATTACTACACCAAGAAATTTTAAAGGGGATCCAGGCACTGTGGTGCAGGCCAGTAATCCCAGGAGCATGGGAGGCTGAAGCAGGAGGATCGCAAGTCCAAAGTCAGCCTCAGCAATTTGGCAAGTTTTTGTTTTTGTTTTTGTTTTTTTAAATCATGTGTGTATTTTTTTTATTGTTTGTTCTTCTTAGATATAATGACAGTAGAGTGTATTTCGACACATCATACATACATGGAATATAAGTTAGTCTAATTAGGATCCCACTCTTGTGGTAGTACATAATTCACTGGTGGTATATTCACATATGAACACAGGAAAGTTATGACTGATTCATTCTACTGTTTCCTATTCCCATTCCTGCTCCCTTCCCTGCATTCCCCTTTGTCTAATCCACTGAACTTCTATTTTCCCTCCACCTCCTTGATGAGGTCTTAGCAACTTAGTGAGACCTTGTCTCAAAAAAATAAAAAGGGCTGGGGAATGTGGTAAAGCACTCCTGAATTCAAACCCCAGAACCAAAAATTAAAAAGAAATTCAAAAGGAGAGAAATGTTTCCTGATGAAGCTGACATATCTTTCACACAGTAAGTCTAAAAAATAAGTTAGCTATGTTAGTGACCCCTAGAATATACTTCAAAACTCTTCTGGGGCTAGGGATATAGCTCAGTTGGTAGAGTGCTTGCCTTGTATGCCCAGGGCCCCAGGTTCAATCCCCAGCACCAAAAAAAAAAAAAAAAAAAAAAAAAAATTCTTCTGATATAAAGCACACAAACTTAATACAAAAAATAAAAACGATTTATCCAATGAGGAATTTGAAAATGGAAGTATTGCTCAGTGTAAAGCACATGCTTAGCATACATGAGGCCCTGGGTTTGATCCCCAGCACCAAAAAAAAATGTCATAGATTCTTCTCAATGAAGAACCAGGGACTTCCAACAGCTTCCAGAGCTAGAACCACAGAACCATGAAAACATTTACCTTCTTCAGAGAATTAGCAAAAGGGGGGGGGGGGGGGGGGCTGAATGCAAAGCCCAGAAACTTCAGAGCTCAGTTCATTACTCAGCAGAGGGAAGAAAACATTAGCTTATTTGGCAGTCACTTGTGAGAAATAGGAATCACACACAAAGGAGTGGGGAAATTTAGTTATCAGTTCCATATAGTTACCATCCATTATTAAACAAATGATCGGGAGAGGTAAAGAACATAAACTAAAAGACATCCAGAAACATCTGATATTCCAAAATTGACTTTTATAATTAGTTTTCCTATACTGAACGTCAGTCTTTACTTTGGGAGTGGACATGTTCAACTGGTATTTCTGCCAAGAAAGAAGTTGTATAAGGAAACCCAAAAATCGAAGTTCAGATACTTCATTCTACAGACAAACCATCTATAAATAAGCAACAGTTGAATCATATATTAATTGGGTCTTGCTTTTAGATCTCTAGGTATTTCAGTCCCTCAGGTCTATAATGGTTACATTAACAGCAAATATAATTACTTTCCTTCTCTACTGTTAGATTCTAACAATATGAGCAAGGAGATACACTTATATTAAACTAGGTCCTAGTCGGTAAATATTTGTTAAATTAATGTCAGGCTTTTTTCCTCTATGCAAGCAGCCTCAGGGTAGAAGGAACCTCCATTACAAAGAACTGGGAGGGGGGCAAGGGGCATACAAATTTTGTGATTTTTATCTTATCAAATATTATTGTAATAAAGAGGATACACATACATTTTACTGATGTGTTAAACATTTTATATACACATACATTTTATATATGCATTAATTCAAGTCGTGTATCAGGTACATACTATTATAATCCCATTTTACAAATAAAGAAACTAAGGCTAAGTATCTTGTCCAAGGTCACACTGCCAGAAGTAGCAAAGCCAGGATTAAACTCCATTCAGTCTGACTCCAGAGCTTCACAAGATGACTCCAAAACTCTCTAGCAGGACAGGGTTGCACACACCTGTAATCCCAGCAATAGTAACCCAGGAGACTAAATAAGGCAGGAGGATTTTTAAGTTCCAGGCCAGCCTTGGCAACTCAGAACCTGTCTAAAAATAAAAACAGGGCTGGGGATGCTGCTCAGTTGTTAATCTTTCCTGGGTTAGATTCCCAGTACTGGGAAGACAGACAGATCGTCCCTGGGTTAGATTCCCAGAATGGATGAATGGATGAATGGATGGATGGATGGATGGATGAATGGACAGACAAGTGTGTATGTGTGTGTGTAGGCTAAAGTGCAGCCAGCAAAAAGAGGCTCCTAGGACATAAACCATGCCATTGCAGTAGTTCAAGCAGTATTTTAATTTATTCAAGTGTTTTTATCAGTATATTTGACTCAGATATGGGTTATAATCCAATAGTCCATGACAGTATTGGCTACTGGGAGCTCTTTTCAGTTGTTTCCTGTGCTCCTTTGACATATCCCATCAATATGGAGTTCCTGCTGCTGTTTTTAAAGCCTTCCTTCCTTTCTGGCCCACCAGATGCTGAAGGCTCATCTTACAAATATTTCCTGCACCAATTCTAGAATCAGGCATTTCTCCAAGGAGCGTGAGTTCCTTTTATTGGAGAATATATTAAAAACCAAAGTCTAGGCACTAGGTGTATTCCTAGGTGCCATTTCCTATAACTATGTCGACTAACAGAGCATGGAAATATATGGGAATATATTAACCCACATAGGCATACATATCAATATTTCTATATGTAATCATCTGCATCTATATTAAACTAAACATAGGTTTGTACTGGTTATTTCCAACTCTAATCCATTAACCCATAGATCATTCTAGTCTCCTCTGCTTATCTGTAAATTCCCACTTCAGCAGTAAGACTACCTCCCATTATCCATTTACATAACTGTTCAATTGAGCATACAACCATCAGTATCAAAACTGTTACCCTGCACCCCTCAGGATACAACTTTAACAATCAGAATACAGTTCAGTTACTGGTCTTACGGATTTTACTCATCTCCAAGTTTGGTGAGGTCAATACCTTCCCCCCTCATCTTTTTAGGAAGATTGCTTCACGAATTTGGGATATAATTAGATTCCTTCCTGGAATCTCCTGATCTCTTAAATCACTTTTTAATTTGCATAAAGTTTATTCCTCACCACCAGTGAAATCCACATCATGTACAACCACAAGAATGGGATCCTAATTAGAATAAGTTATACTCCATGTATGTGTAACATGTCAAAATACACTCCACTGTCATGTATATCTAAAAATAATTTTTTTAATTTAAAAAGTTTATTATTGTGTTGTTAAGTTCGGTTTTTTAAATTCTTTATAATATATACATAGACATATTTTTTTTTTAGTTGTAGGTGGATACTTTTTTTTTTTAAATTTTATGCAGTTCTGAGGCTCAAACCCAGGGCCTCACGTGTGCTAAGCGAGGGCGTTACCACTGAGCCACAACCCCAGCCCAGTTCTGTAAAGGTGTAAACCTTAGTTTAACCATGACATTATCAAGTAGAACAATTTTATCAAACAGTAATTTTTTTTTTAAGTTATTAGGAATTGCACCCAGGGCCCTTTATCACTGAGCTACATCCCTAGTCCTTTTTATTTTATCTTTCGAGACAACTTAATGAGACTTAAGTTGCTGAGGGTCTCACCAAGTTACTGAGGCTGGACTTGAACTTGCAATCTTCCTACTTCAGTCTCCCAAGTTGCTGGGATTACAGGTGTGCACCACCAGGCCTGACTCAAGCAGTAGTTTTAACAAAATTAAATGGTACTACCCTACTGTGCTGATGGAAACAGCACAGTAGGGTAGAAAGAGTAGCTGAAGAGCTGTGAGTTTAACCCAATGAATGATAAGCCATAGATAGGTGTTAGGACTATCAGCTCACCTTTAGGTTCCAACAACCTCACTATAAAACAAGGGAGTTCGATTCTGATAATAATATATTCCATTTATTAGGTATCAGGTATTGTTCTAAGCACTTCACATTGGTTCTCTTGTTAATTTCTAACAACTCTATAAAGTAGATAGTATTCTTATCCCCATTTCAAAGACAGAATTAAGGTTCAGAGGTTAAGTAACTTGCACAGCCAGAGTAGTAGAGCCAAGACTCTAAAGCACGGGTTAGAGCAGAATGGCCTGTAAGCTAAATCTAGCCTGCTACCCAGTTTGATAAAGCTTTTGTAAAAGCCAAAAATGAATTTTACATTTTTAAATGGCAGGAAAACAAAAGATAGTATTTTGTGACACCTAAAAACTACATGAATTTAAATTTTCAGTACCAATAGTTTCATCAGAACCCAGGCCCAATCCTTCACTTAAACATCAACTGTGGCTTCTCTCATACTTCAACAGCAGGAGATGCTGCAAGGCCTAAGACATTTACTATTTGACCCTTTATAAAAAAATCTTTCTAAGCCCTGTTCTAGGGTCCTATGTATTATTATCTACCTACTGTGTACTGATTCTTAAACAGCAAATAATTACCAACATTAGAATGACATCCTAGACAAAAAAATATTTTAGTCTGACCTAAAAAGTTGAATATATTGCAAAACAGGAGTTTCATAAACCCTTAGGTACAAATATCAATAAATGTTTTTATCAATCAGAACTGAACTAGGGCTGGATCGCAAAAGTCTCAGCTTTACAATCCTTAAATTATATTCGGTCTGTTCTTAGGTCTTAACTACTTTCTGCTCTAGTAAATTTCAAAAACGAACTACTCATTACTAAAGCCCAGTCAAGCAATATTCATCTTTCAAACTAGTTCTAATTTTCCAATATTATTCATGTTTTTCTCTTCTTTCCTTTTTTCCTTATTGTATTTTTTTGCAGTGCTGGAGATTGAACCCAGGGCCTGCACGTGCCAATTCATAGTCTACTATTGAACCCAAGGCCTCACGCAAGCTAGGCCAATGCTCTACCACTGAGCCAAACCCAGACCCTGCAGTACAAGCCTGAACATTACCTCCAATTTTATTGACATTTTCTGGAAACTTCCCTTCTGTTCAATTTGTTCTTTCTTTAGGTACAATTACTGGAAATCATTCAAAAGTTTACGAGTGGATACATTGTAGTTTCTACCAAAATAAATTATTTCTTTTTTGGTGTGTGAGGGATTAAACCTAGCTTGCATATGCTAAGCACATGGTATGTCCTCCTCCTTTAGTACATTTTCAAATTTTATTTTTTCACTCTCATCTTGGAAATGACTAACATTTTACTGGGCTTTCTGGCAATACATTCAGGCAAAATTCTCAGGGATAAACTGACCATTTGGCCTAGTATCCTTTTTGCTATATTGTTACTAGTCATTTTTCTGTCTATTCATACAGATATGAATGAACACTTTATTCTGCTTAGTTTCTAACTTCCTACCAGAAGAGCTAACTATACCATGCCAAACTGGAGGCACCTTAAATAGTCTATTACAAAAAATAACTTTCTTACTGGGATTCCTAAAATGTATACTATATACTTGAGTACCTTCAGAAAAATCTCATATCCAAACAGGTTGTTCCTATCTAAATTATAATAATTTCCCCTCCTCCAAATCAAAACTAAATATAAGTCAGTCTTTAGTATGTTTATATCTTCAAAGAACAAACATTAACATTATTGATATGCTTTGGTTAAATTAATATATCACTAACTCTCAGAAGGGGAAATTATTATGAACTCCATTTTACAATTAAAAACTGAAACCCAAACCAAGGTCTTTTTAAGTCCAAAACCAGTATCTTCCCACTATACTAACAAATTTATCCTTAATGAAACTGAGTAGTTCTTTTCCTGTAAGAAGTTATGTTCATGTTCTTCTGAACATGATTCAAAAATCAATCCTAAAAAAAAAAAAATCAATCCTGCCAAGTGTGGTAGCACTCACCTGTAATCCCACTGGCTCAGGAGGCTGAGGCAGGAGGATCACAAGTTTGAAGCCAACCTGAGCAATTCAGCAAGGCCCTAAGCAACTCAATGAGACCCTGTCACTAAATAAAAATACAAAATAGGGCTCCGGAAGTAACTCAATGGTTGAGTGCCTTCTGAGTTCAATCCCCGGTACCAAAAGAAAAAGGCAATCCTACTTCTTGTTACAGAAATCACCATTGTGCCCTATATGAAATAAATTAGTTATTTGCCCAGGAATCTAAAGCAAGGGTTCTTAAACTGGGGTCCACGAACTCAAGTGGAAAAAAATTTACATCTTTGCCAGGCAGTGTTCCAGTTACTCAGGAGGCAGAGGCAAGTGGATCTAAGTTTGAGGCTAGCATGGGCAAATAAATGAGCAAGATCCTGTTTCAAAATAAAGGGGCTAAGGGTGTGGTTTAATGGTAGAACACCTGCCTAGCATGTACAGAGGCCCTGGGTTCAATCCCCAATACTGTAATAACAGTAACAATTATTATTATTTACATTTTATTTTACTAATCTACAACTGAAATTAGCATTTCATTCTATTGGGAATGTAGGCAGCACACCATAGTAGTATCAGCAGGGCTACGTATAGTTATTACTTTATAATAAGAAAAATGTTTCGTGTATAAAAATTGTTTTTTAAATATGTGAACTATATTTTATACATTTAAATGTCATATTCTGAGAGAGGAACACAGCCCAGTGGTAGAGTGCTGGCCTACCGTGTGCAATACCCTGGATTTGATTTGCAGCACCAACAGAAAGAAAGCATATTCTGAGAAGGTGCTCACAGGTTTTGAAATGTAAAACACTCTACATAAACTTAAGAACATTGCTCTAGAGACCATCGCATAGACTATTTATCAATTCTTCCTAGATAAGGTTTTACATAAAGGTATGCCACAGTTTACCCTTTTCCTTTAGTCCATTAACAATACAGACCACACTGGGGCTGGGGTTGTGGCTCAGTGGTATAGAACTTGTCTGGCATATGTGAGGCCTTGGGTTTGATCCTCAGCACCACATATAAATAATTAAATAAGTAAAATATATCAACTACACTTACTATTACTGATCTTCTACCTCTGACCTAACACATAAGGAAATCTCCCTTATGTAGTTACTTAAGACACAAGCATTAAGTTTTTTGTGACCAGCTTTCCACCCTAAGTAAACCCTCTCTATCAGGATCAACAACCAAATCCATTATTTCTACAACTGAACTTCTGGTATGATTTACATGAAGAATCTTATTAGTAACTTCAGATTTCTTTATAAAATACTCTTCAGAATATTTGTGGGAAGGCAAAGGGCTTTTAAAAAGAAGAGAACACTGACTTCAGCATTTACTGGCTGATTTCACAGATTGTCATCTGTAAAATGGGGTACACAGAGTTTTATAATGATTAAATGATCGTAAGATACACATTATGATTTTTTTTTTTTGGAGGGGGCACTGCAGATATTGAACCCAGAGGCACTTTGCCACTGAGTCACATCCTCAGCGCCCCCCCATTTTTTTTTTAATTTTGAAACGGGGTCTTACAAAGTTGCTTAGGACCTCACTAAGTTGCTGAGGTTGGCCTCCAACTTGCAATCCTTTTGCCTCAGCCTCCAGAGTCACTGGGAATACATTCGTATGCCAACACATCTGACCATACCATGACTCTTAAGTTTTTGCCTAATATCAGTGCCTACGTTCTTTTCATTCTCCACATGCTAAAGCCTATCACATCAAAATTCTGACACTTAAGATCCAACTTTTAGCTGGGCGCAATGGCACACACCTATAATCCCAGTGGCTCAGGAGGCTGAGGCAGGAGGATCACAAATTCAAAGCCAGCCTCAGCAACTCAGCGAGTCCCTAAGTAACTCAGTGAGACACTGTCTATAAATAAAACACAAAAAAGGGCTGGAGACGTGGCTTAGTGGGTAAGTGCCCCTGGGTTCAATCCCTGGTGCCAAAAACACAAAAGATTCAACTTTTAAACATTTCTTCAACTTCACTTATCTTCCTACACAAATGCAATTTCCCATTGATCCCATCCAATTGTGACCACTCTAAAATCCACAGCATTTTGACACCTTTTTTTGTGTACTTGTATGCTGACATTAAATTTCTAAGCCAGATTTTATCTTCTTGCTGGCAGAAAAGGTGTGTAATTATTTCTTACCCACACATGTTGATAGAAGTAACCACTGGTCAAAGCCAATATAACTTCCCTCAGTAATACCATGACAAACTTTCATTAAATAAAATTATAATACCAGTTTATGATCAGTTGCCTTGACATAATCAAATTTCCACTTTGACACACTCAAAATGTTTTTATTAGTCATAAACTTTTCTAATCACATTTGTGCTTTTACAGCTATTTACTATCAAAAGACACAGATGATTAAAAATTGGCTTGAATTCTTCTAAAACAAAATGTAAAGGAAAAGAACATAGTAAACTAACAGAGGAATTCAATCCCTTAAAAACAAAATTCATTTTAGAATCCAGAAGGCATGCAACATTTACATATACAGTCATGCTTCACTTAACAAAGAGATACAATCTGAGAAAGTAATGTGCTATTTTTGTCCTGTGAACATTATGGAGTGTGCTTATGTAAACTTACATGGTATAACCTACTATACACCTCAGGAACATAGTACAGTCACCATTGTGTATGTAGTTCATTTTTTTTTTACCAAAAATACAATATCATATACAAACTTTAGAGTCATTCTTCAATATCCTGAGGACTGGTTCCAGGTCTCCCCCCATAACAAAATCCAAGAATGCTCAAGTCCCTCAATATAAAATGACACAGTATTCATATATAGCCTATACACATCTTCCCATATACTTTATTCTTTTTAATACTTTTTTAGATGTCAATGGATCTTGTATTTTATTTATTTATATGTGGTGCTGAGTATCGAACCCAGGGCCTCACACATGCCAGGCAAGCCCTCTACAACTGAGTCACAACTCCAGACCCATTCCCAAATGCTTTAAATTACTAGATAACTTTTAATACCTAACATAATGTAAATGCTAAGTAAATAGTTATACTGCATTGTTTAGGGAATAAATGTGTAAAGACACAATTATCATAGATAGAGCTACAAAGTACAGCAAGACATGCAAAGTGGGCTGGGGTTGTTGCTCAGTGGTAAAGTGCTTGCCTAACGTGTGAGGCACTGGGTTCAATTCTCAACAACACATATAAATAAATAAAATAAAGGGCCATCAACAACTAAAAAGAAGACATGCAAAGTGAACAAAGTGAACAATGCTCAAACAAGTGCTGAGGAGAGACTAAGGATCTGGGAAATGGTAGGAACTACAGCAGATTATGTCTATCAATTCATTCTTGTGGATTCATCATAGTGATTGACCCACAGAAAATTCCAGTTTTGTTTCTTGGAATTTTCTGGGATTTTAAAAAATAAATATTTTTAAAATATCAACCCAAAATTGGATATATCCAAGATTGCTGAATCCATGGATATGAAGGACTGACTCATAATAATCTCAAAGGGCTTGAATTTTAAGCATAAAACAACCAGAAAGGAATATTATTTGGCAATAAAAAGGAACAAAGTCTGCATGTTTAAACAGGTATGACCCTTGAAAACATCATATTAAGTGAAAGAAGCCAGTTACAAAAAAACACCAATTGTACAATTTTCCACTAAATGAAATGGCAATGTCCAAAATAGACAAAACTAAGAGAAAGAAAATATATGACTAGTTACTAGGAGCCGGAAGAGAGGAAATGGGGAGATTGCATAAGGAGCTTCTTTTGGGGGGTGATAAATAGTGGTAATAACTATACAACTCTATGTATATACTAAAAATCACTGCTTTGTAACTAATTCAGCTGAGTTTTTTTTTTTTTGGGGGGGGGGGGGTTGTCAATCGTATCTCAACAAAGCTCTTAAAAAATATATATGTTTGCTGATCACAGTGGTGCACACCTGTAATCCCAGAGAATCAGGAGGCTGAGGCTGGAGGAACACAAATTCAGAGCCAGCATCAGCAACTAAGCAAGGCCCTAAGCAACTTAAGTGAGAACCTGTCTCAAAATAAAAAATAGAAAGGGCTGGGGAAGTGGCTCAGTGGTTAAGAACCCCTGAATTCAATCCCTGGTACTAAAAAAAAGAAAACAAGAAAAAAAAAAAAAAAAATGGGGGTTTGCCACTTGTAAGCCACAATGAAAATTAGAAAAGGAAATCATAGAAGTCACTGACTAGAAATCTAAGCTGATTACCTGTAATGTTAGAGAGGTCATCCTCCAAATTCTCTCCCCAAATCCTAACAAGTACAAGAACATGAAACCAGGGATAGTGAGAATCAAAGAATTCTGAGCACAGTTTGTTATTAACTAAAATAATTAAGTCCCTTCTTAGGCTCTATCACTCCTAAACTGTAGGGGGCTTCCATTCTCGGTGATTACGGAAGTAGTACTTTTCATCAGCAAGCTCAACAAGAAATGTCAAAATAAGATGACACTTGCCTAGACGCCCCACAAAAGTCTAAAAAAACAGAAAGGATGTCACCTACACACTCCTAAGTCTGTGCACGTGTTAGTGTGCCCCCACGCAAAAACAACCAGCAACGTGCACGGTCCTAGCTTGCTTGCCCATAAATTGACACTCAATACTCTCAAGCTCTTAGATCTCATTTGTTTAAACTGACAGGCATAACTCTCACTGATTCCCACTCCAGCCCGAGCAGCCTCCGCCCTGCCCCTCCCCACCCCCAAACCCACACACGTGTTAGCCCGACACCGCCCCACCGGGTCCCACGTGCACCTGGTCTAACACTCTCCCCACATGTGGGTGCCCCACGGGCTTCCTCGGGTAGCTGAGGTCATCGCGTGACCCTGGGTCTCCAGAGGTATGAGAGGGTAAGGACCAGGCCCAGGTCCCTGAGGTCCCAACCCTGCGGGGAGTGTCCACACCCATACTACTAACCCCAACAAATCCAAGGGCCGGGGGCGACGGCCCCTTTAAGACGCGGCCCAGTCGTCGCCCGCAGAGAGGGGCGCAACGGGGCCTACACAACCCCCCCTCCGTTCGCCCGCCCACATCTAATCACCTCACCTCGGGCCGCGGGGCCCCGCCGCCGCGACGGCGGCGGAGGGGGGGCAGGGTACGGGCGGGGTCCGGAGGGGGGGGTCGCCCCGCCGACGGTGGAGCCGCGGTTCGCTCTCTGAGGCCGTGGGACGGTGACTGCGGTGGACGTGAACGCTCCTAGCTCGCTCCCTCGGCGGCTCCTGGGACCCCAAGATGGCGGCGGCGCTGAGGCGGCTGCGGGCGCTGGGCCGGCGGCGGCGGCGGCCACTTTCACTCACTGAGAGGAGCGGAGCAGGGACACGGGGAGCCATGGCGGGGGGGAGGAGAGGCGCCATAGCCAGGCCAGAACAATCGAGCCGTTACTCGGCTGGCTTACCCCCGCCCCACCCACGCTCACTGCTAGTCGCCAGCCCGTGGCCGCTCGCAATGCCGCTGTCGTCGGTCTCGTGCAGTTTGTACCCCGCGGCTGCCGCCTGGCGCCCCGCGTGGACCGGGGTTCGGGGGGAGACCCTCATCCATGCCATCTGAGTGCAGATTGGTCGGGACTGGGACTGGCGAAGATTGCCGAAAGGCGGCGGGGAGGAGGAGGAGGATGTCGTCGCTAGAGTGAGCAAGCAGATCTCGCGGGATCAAATATCGCGAGAGCTCGCAGGTCTGCAACCGCCAAAGAAAGGTTACTTTTCCCGGAAATAACGTCAATGGACACCGCCCCGGATCCTGGGAATATTTGTTCTCGGAGGTAGGAGGTGGGAGGGGCTACCGAACACTCATAATATTGTCGGGCCATCTAGCCGTAAGTTTTATGCTTGTGGTGGGTCCAGCAGATGCGAAGTCGGATACCTGGGGAGTCTCTGCATCTGCCAGGGCACCGTTCGTTCTGGGGGCTTCTCCAAATCGTCTTCAGACGGCGTCACCCACCCTAGGCTTAAAACTGCTTGGAGCAGAGAAATTTCCAAGCTTTGGTGCACATTGTTTGAACCAGTCGGGTGAGTCGCCTTGTCACGTGCGACCACAGAATTCTTTTTTACCTTGTAGTTATTATCTTGGTTTCCGACTGCCTAGGACAATTTGATAGATGGATCCTCGCTTTGGATAAGTGTAAGGAATTGTTGAACTTAATTAAGCCTTTTGTTGTTCTTTCTGCAGGAGTTGTTTTGTTGAGTGTGTTTTTTGTCTACCCGGGTGTCGTGAGCAACTCTAATTTGGTTTCAGATTTTAGCCTGTTAGGGTGTATCTTTTTTAGTTCAACTGCTTTCAGTTATGAGTCTTTGAAAAGGAAGACAATGATGTGGGATTTTTTTTGTGTTTTGTTTGTTTCTTTTGTTGCTTGGCTTTAGTAGGCTTTAGACTATGGAGGAAAAGGGCCCATAAACGGTCCATAAGTCATCATATCATCGGACAATATAAATTTATTTTTTAAGAAACAAGGCAAGTGTAATGTCAAAATGAAGCTGCTCATACAGATATAGAATCTTGGTTCAACAGGCAAAAAACCCTAAGCCCAGCCTTTCTGATAACAGAATGGGAGAAAGACAAAGCAATAACTGCTCCAAATTAACTAAGCCCTTCATATCAGAACAATACATCTCACATAGAAGATTTATTTGCCTCCATTTTTGCTACCTATCAACCCACCAGGGCTGATACTCAGGCTCTGGTGAACATTATGCTAATAACTTGAGCCCCATGGCTCTAATGTGTACAATGAATCCTGCTAGAGCAGACGCCAGAAAAGGTGTCCCAAGAGAACCCAGTTTGGACATAGTAACCATAGATTGCCCCATTTCAAAATTATAAGAGATGCCTGCTGACAGGACTTCGCAGAAGGATCCCTAAAGTACAGATTCTTAGCAATGTTCAAGAGATGAAACAAAAACCTCTGGAGGATCCTTCGGAATGTTTGCAGCACTATTAAGAATACCATGGGGCTGGGGTTGTGATTCAGTAGTAGAGCACTTGCCTAGCACCTTTGAGACACTGGGTTCGATCCTCAGCACCACGTAAAAGTAAATAAATAAAATAAAGGCATGTGTCCATCTACAACTACAAAAAAAAAAAAAAAAAATACCAGTACTATATGGATGCCAGTCCTGAGGCTCCAGAAAGTTAAAAAAAAAAAAAAAAAAAAGGCAAATATTAACTCTTCTCAAAGTATGTCTCACGTGAAAAGGAATGGATGTGTGTGATGTCTGCTTCATGCATTATACAAATGTTTTTTAAAGTTTACAATAACAGACCAAGCACAAGATTTGAAATAACAGAAAATGAAACAACAGTATTCCTTGCTTGCAGCAACATTCTACAGAAACCCAGGGGGAAAATAAAGGATTGTCCCTATTCCTATAAGACTAAGGAATGATAAAATAGACAGTTGGGACTTACAACAGCCCTATAATGATACTAAATTTAAAAAATCTGTCTTGTAAGAGGCTTGAACCATTTCCCCTTCTGAAAGTTTAAAAACCAAATAGCATATTCTTTGCTAAAGCTGACCAGACCTTAAGCACATACTCCTTGTTCACATTCCTGTAATTATGAATTGCTAACTTTGTTGTCTTTGTTCCAGAAGAATGAACTAACTGCATTGCAAGATGATTTACAAGCTTTGTTTCGCAGAACCATAGATTTCTCAGTGGTCTGCCAGATGTCCACTAGCATCAAATCTGAAAATTTGTTTTTATCAAAACCACCGGTATCTCCTCTGGACTCCCCTTTCTGTGCCCTTTTCTGTTCTAAAACACATAATTGTGCTTTTTGGAAAACAGTAGAGTTGGGACTCATCTCCTTTGTTGGTACCTTCTTCATAAAACCTTCAGTGTTTGGTGTTTGTTGCATAATGGGCACACAAATCTGATTTGGGGGTTTGTTAACAATAAGGTCAGTTGACTGTAAGGATAAACTCAGCTCATATTTTACCCTGTTTCTGGTCCCCCTGGGCAAGGTTGTAGATTGTCCAGGAAGTGCCTGTTATTTATGCAGTAATTAGTTTGGGTTCCCCTTTAGCCTCAAATCAAGACACCGACAGGTTAGGTGAGGTGGCATAGTTAAGTAAGACACTGTCCTGGCTTCGGGATTCTAGAACATGAGAACAAACCTATTATAAGAGATGTCACACTATTCCCATAGTTGCAGTGAAACTCTGAAAAAGAAATAATTGGATTTACTTGTGGCAACTCTGGTATAAACCTCCTACTACACATGTACTGAATTTAGTATAGAACCTAGCAGGAGAAAACTATTAAAATTTTCTGAAAGTTAAATATGTTGATATTTCAGTTCCTTCATCTCTTATGCTTTAATCTATTTCAATCTGACCTTTGGCATTTAAGCAGGAAAACCTTTGCTTAATGGCATACAGCCTTCTTATGCTACTCGATATTTTTGTGGTGTCAGGACCTCAAGCTGGTTAAATGTGCTCTACCATGGAGCTACATGTCCATCCCCAATTCAGCAGACATTACAGAGTTTATTTAGCTTAAATACAAAAGTATTTTTACTGTGCTATGCTTTTTGTTAGAAAGATGGATATAAGAAAGCACACAGTTGTCTGCTTATTTATGCAAAAGAAATTCAAGAAGAATTAACCAGAAACTAATGTGATTGATTTCCTATGTGACATGGTGGGGAGAAGGGAAGGAATGGAAACTAGATAGCAGTATGCAAAAGGTAGTGGCAATTCTTTTTTTATAAGTCTCTTAGAACCATAGTAATTAACACAGGCAGTGCCTCACATACTTAATTTTTTTTTTCCTGGTGAGAACTTAAAATCTCTTAGTGCACTAGGGATGTAGCTGAATAGTAAAGCACTTCCTAACATGCACAAAGCCTTACATTTAATTCCCCGTACTAACACACACACACAAAGAATCCTTTAAAAATCTACTCTTGCCTGGCACAGTAGAGCACACTGTAATCCCAGAAACTCAGCAGGCTGAGGCAGGAGGATCCCCAACTTGGCAATTCAGGCAAGGCCCTCTACAATTTACAAAGACCATTTCACAATAAAAAGGGCTGGGGGCCCAGAGCAGCTGCAGTAGCAGCCATGGCCACCCCTCAGTTAGCAGTGTCCACACCAGCGCCAGTGAGTCATCACCACAGTGAAAATGGTAACTGTTAAGACCCAGGTGTACAGGACAAAAAGCCACCATATCACCGCCTCCAACAGAATTGGTTGCTTGGTTTTTGGACACAATGGAATCCTTTCTACCCCTGCTGTATCCTGCATCATTAGAAAACTCAAAGCCTTTGGTGGAATCTCTCTGACAGCCAGTCACAACCCATGAGGATCCAATGGAGAGTTTGAAATCAAATTTAATATTTCTAATGGAAGTCCTGCTCCAGAAGCAATAACTGATAAGAATTTTCCAAATCAACAAGACAAAGAGTATGCAATTTTCCCTGATCTGGAAGTGGATGTTGGTGTTCTGGGCAAGCAGCAGTTTGACCTTGAAAACAAGTTCAAGCCCTTCCACAGTGGAAATTGTGGATTCAGTGGAAGCTTATGCCATAATGCTGAGAAACATCTTTGATTTCAGTGTACTGAAAGAACTTCTTTCTGGTCCAAACCAACTAAAGATCTGTATAGATGCCATGCGTGGAGTTGGGGCCAAATGTAAAGAAGATTCCCTGTGAAGAACTCAGTGCCCCAGCAAATTCAGCAGTCAACTGTTCCCCTGGAGGATTTCGGAGGCCATCACACTCACCCCAACCTCACCTGTGAATCCATCCTGATGGAGACCATGAAGTCTGAAGAGCATGTCTTTGGGGCTGCCTTCGATGGAGATGGGGATCAAAATATGATTCTGGGCAAGCATGGGTTCTTTATGAACCCTTCAGAGACTCTGACTGTCATCACTGCCAACATCTTAAAACATTCTATATTTCCAGCAGACTGGACTCTGTGGCTTTGCGTGCATCATTCCCATGAGTGATGCCCTGGACCAAGTGGCTGACACTACAAAGATCACTTTGTACGAGACCCCAACTGGCTGTAAGTTTTTTGGGAATTTGATGGATGCAAGCAAACTGTCCTGTTGTAACGAGGAGAGCTTTGACACAGGTTCCAACGACATTTGTGAGAAAGATGGACTGTGGGCTGCTCTTGCCTAGCTCTCCATTCTAGCCACCCGCACACAGGATATGGAAGACATTCTCAAAGATCATTGGTAAAAGTATGACCAGAACTTCTTTACCAAGTATGATTATGAGGAGGTGGAAGCAGAAGGCACAAACAAGATGATGAGCAACCTGGAGACCCTGATGTTTGACCGCTCCTTTGTGGGGAAGCAGTTCTCTGTGAGTAACAAAGTCTACACCGTGGAGAAAGATGATAACTGAAGACAGTGACCCCGTGGATGGAAGCATTTCAGGAAATCAGGGCTTGTGGCTCATTTTTGCAGACGGTTCTTGCATCATCTTACAACTAAGTGTCACTGGGAGTTCAGGGGCCACCACTCAACTATACATCAACAGCTATGAGAAGGATGTCGCCCAAATCAATCAGGACCCCCAGTTCATGTTGGCTACCTTTATTTCTATTGCTCTAAAGGTGTTCCAGCTCCAGAAGAGGATTGGACGCACTTTACCCACCATCATCACCTAGGAAGACCTGCCAACTGGAGTATGGCCCTTGACCCCAGGACCTATCCATGTCATCTGACTAAAAAGCATGGACAGAAACAAAGCATATCCACCCAGCTTCTTAGGATTTGATTTTTCTACTTAGTGGTTGTTGAAAAATAGTGCATTGCAAGGCACTGCCAATTGAGTGACCATGGGAGCTGTGTGAGAGAAGGAAGAGGACCCACAGACTTATGTCCATTCCTTTTCACGTTCTTCTGCACTGCTGCTGTGTTACTAGCTGTCTCCTTAGCATCAAGCACTGTTTACACAATGGTGCAAGGTAGAAGCTGTGTCAGCAAGCAAGGCCAGCCTTCATCCTTAGGATGTGCCCACAAAATGACAGTGGAAGTTCCATTCTCCTTGGTGAATCTTTCCCCAGTTTAATGTTTACGTGTACTCCAACAAAATACAATTTCTGGTGCCTTCTTTCCAATCAGTTTTCCTCTAAGTGAGACATATTTGTCTACAGATTTCTGACTTGTTTTGCATCATGATCCCATTTGCACAAATATTGTGGGATATTAAAGCAGAATAAGCTACAAAGTAAAAAATTAAAAGGGCTGGGGGTGTGGCTAAGTGGTTAAGCGCCCTTGGGTTCAATCCCCTGTAAACCGCACCCCCCAAAAAATACAAAACCGGGCTGGAGTTGTGGCTCAGTGGTAGAGCACTTGCCTAGCATGTGTGAGGCACTGGGTTCGATCCTCAGCACCACATAAAATAAATGAATAATAAAGGTCTATCAACATCTAAAAATATATTAAAAAAAAAACTTTTCTATAGTCACCATATTGTCTTGAATTTATTTTCTTATCTAACTGTAATTTTGTATCATTTGACCAACCTCTCCCCAATGCTTTGCCCTTCCCATAAGTTCTTAATTTATTCTTCAAATTGTTTACTAAATCTATCATGAATATCTTACTTCAGTTTACTACTTACCTTTTCACTTTCTTTAGAATGTCCTTTTGAAAGAAAAATTCTTGATTTTAATACATTCAAATTTGTCGATTTTTTTAAATATATATTATTTATTTTCGTGGTACTGGGAATCAAATCCAAAGGACCTCTACCACTGAGCTACATCCCCAGCCCTTTATTATTTTTCTTTTCAGACGGGGTCTTGCTGAGTTGCTGAGGCTGACCTCGAAGTGACAAACGTCCTACCTCAGCCTCCTAAATCACTGAGATTGTAGTTATACGTCACTGCATCCTGCTAAATTTGTCAACCTTTATAATAGTGTTTTTAATGTTGGTTTGTTTTGGTACTGGGGACTGAACCCACAGATGCTACATCCCCAGCCCTTTTTATTTTGATGTAGGTATCACTAAATTTCTACAGCTAACCTCCAACTTGCCATTCTCCTGTCTGAGCCTTCTAGGTCACTAAGATTGCAGGCTTGTGACACCATGCCCAGCCTTGTGGTTTGTGTTGCCCAAGCTGGTCTCAAACTCATAGCCTTAAGAGAACCTCTTAAGTGCTAGGACTATAGGCATGCATCAGCATCCCTAGCTTTACAAATATATAGATATAGATAACTATACACATTAAAAAATAGATGATTGATAGATCTATGTGTGTGTGCACATGTGTTTTCACACATGCTGGGTATTGAACCAGGGCTTCTTGACCATGGAACCACATCCCCAATGCTTTTCTTCCTTTCTTTTTTTTTTTTTTTTTTTTTCTTTTTCTTTTTCTTTTTCGAGACAGCGTCTTGCCAAGTTGCATAGGGCCTCACTAACATGCTGAGGCTGATTTTGAACTTCCTCCTGCCTCACCCTCCCAAGTCACTGGATTACAGGTGCACACCACTGCACCTGACCTACAAAATATTTTGGTGCTTTGTTTAAGATAACTTTCCTTGTCCAAAGTTTGAAAACACCCACCAATATTTTCTACTGAGTTAATTTTTTCATTTATACTTCTAATTCAAGTGGAGTTGACTTTTTTCACACAGTAAAAAACAAAACTCCAATTTCATTTTTTCTGAAACCCATTTGCCTCTTTTCCCACTGCTCTTTCATGCCCTGTTTATTACTAAAGTTCTAGAGTACAATAGTCTCTGTTCTTGCGCTTTGCTGCATTCCACTGGCGAATTTGTTTCTCCCTGTGCCCATGGCACTTCGTCTTAATTACTACCGTTTCAAAATGAGCCCTGATACATGGTAGGCAACTCCCTCTCCTTGTCTTTCTTCAGATATGTTTGGCTACTTTGGGGCTTTTATCTTTACTCTTAAATTTTAGTAACAGAAATTTTCATTTAAAAATATGGTTGCTATTTTGATTTTATTTTTAATTTGTTTATTAATTTATTTAGGAGTACTGGGAATAGAACCCAGGGGTGCTTTACCACTAAGCTACATCCACAACACATTTTTTTTTTTTTTAATGGAACGCTTCACAAATTTGCATGTCATCCTTGTGCAGGGGCCATACTAATCTCTTTATTGTTCCAATTTTAGTATATGTGCTGCCGAAGCGAGCACTACAACACATTCTTTATTTGAAATGGGGTCTTCTAAGTTGCCAACACCGGCCTCAAACTAGCAATCATCTTACCTCTCTCTTCTTTGGGATTATAGGCATGCACCAGTGTATCTGGATTTATATACATTTTATAATTTTTTCTGTAGAAGTCATGGACCACTTTTATTAGATTATTCCTAATTTCTTGATATTCTCAGATATTGCTAAATCTAATGTGTTAAGTTATAACAGTTGTCTTCTGTTTTATATTGTGTCTCTTTCCTATGTACCTTCAGGAGTCTCGGGTATACACCTGTGATTCAAATTGTTAATTTGTGGGGTATATGCATCTCCATCTAAAGGGCTTTATAAATAACAAAAAACCCACACAAATTTAAGTTCTTAGCATTCAGATATTTACTGAAATACCTAATTGAAATGATGAACTGTACATATTCATCACATAAAAATGATGATACAGACTGAATCATACTAGAGAAAAGGCTTGTTCGGAATAAAAGATATAATATCCTAATAGATTATAATGAGCATCAACAGGAGATTGAGTTCTTTGGGATTTTTTATTGTTGTTCTTTTTTGTTTTTGGTACTGGGGATTGAACTGACAGTCTTGACTACTGAGCCACATCCCCAACCCTTTTTATTTATATTTGAGACAGTCTCACTAAGTTGCTTAGGGTCTCACTAAGTTGCTGATGCTGACTTTGAAACTTTTGATCCTCCTACTTATATCCTGAGTCCCTGGGATTACAGGCATGGCCACCATGCCTGGCTAAGAACAAAATTCTTTTTTTTTTAGCTTCACAGTCTTGGTTTATTTGGGTTTTTTTTTTTTTTTTTAATAAAAAATTTTTCATACACGTATATAGGGTAATAATGTCTGTCTCATTCTATAGTCTTTCCCATCTCCACCACTCCACCTCTCCCCTCACTCCCCTCAGCATAATCCCAAATTCCTTCATTCTTCTCTACGCATCCTCCACTATGGACCAGCTTCCACTTATCCAGAGAAAATATTCAGCCTTTGGTTTTTGGGATTGATGGTTTCTTCAGTTCCATCCATTTACCTGCAAATGCCATAATTTCATTCTCCTTTAAGACTGAATAATATTCCATTGTGTGTGTATATATATATATACTACATTTTCTTTAAACATTCATCTGTTGAAGGGCATCTAGGTTGGTTCCATAGTTTTGCTATCCTGAATTGAGCTGCTATAAACATTGACGTGGCCACTTCACTGAAGTATACTGATTTTAAGTTCTTTGGGAATCAACCAAGGAGTGGGATAGCTGGTCAAATGGTGGTTCCATTCCAAGTTCTGAGGAAACCATACTGCTTTCCAAAGTGATTTAACCAATCTACAGTTCCCACCAACAATGTATGAATGTACCTTTTTCCCCACATCCTCACCAACACTTATTTTTGCTTCTATTCTTGATAATTGCCATTCTGACTAGAATGAGATGAAATCTTAGAGCAGTTTTGATTTGCATTTTTCTGATTGCAAGTTATGATGGACACTTTGCATATGTTTATTGATCAATTGTATTTCTATGTGAAGTGTCTGTTCAGTTCCTTAGCCATTTATTGATTGAGTTTTTATTTATTGATTTATAAATTTATTGATTGGTTTTTGGATGTTAAGTTTTTAGAGTTCCTTATATATCTTGAAGATTAGAGCTCTGAGATGTGTGTGGTAAAAAATTTTTTCCCATTCTATAGTCTCTCTTAAAATTATTGATTGTTCCTTCACTGAGAAGAAGTTTTTTGGTTTGAATCCTTCCATTTATTGATTCTTAATTTTACTTACTGCACTTTAAGAGTCTTGTTAAGGAAATCAGGTCCTAAACCTACATGATGAAGATTTGGGCCCCCTTTTCCTTGTATTAGGTGGAGAGTCTCTGTTTAGTGCTTAAGTCACTAAAGTAAGTCACTAAGGTAAGAGAGGTTTAATTCATTTTGTTACATATGGATTTCTAGTTTTCCCAGCACCATTTTTTGAATAAACTATCTTTTCTCCACTGTTTATTTTGGCACCTTTGTCTAATATGTGATAACTGTATTTATGTGGGTTCTCCTCTGTGTCTTCTATTTTGTGCCAGTGGTCTACATGTCTGTTTTTGGTGCCATTCCCATGCCTTTTTTTTTTTTTTTTTTTTTTTTTTTAAAGGTCTGGTAGTGTGATGCCTTCTGCTTTACTCTTCTTGCTAAGGATTATCTTGGCTATTCTGGGTCTCTTATTTTTCCAATGAATTTCATGATTGATTTTTCTATTTGTATGAAACATGTCATTTGGCTTTGAATAGGAATTGCATTGAATCTGTGTAACACTTTTGGTAGTATGACCATTTTTCACAATATTAATTCTGCCTATACAAGAGCATGGGAGATCTTGCCATCTTTTTAGTTCTTCTTCAGTTTCTTTCTTTAGTGTTCTGTAGTTTTCGTTGTAGAGGCTTCTTTCACCTTTTTGTTAGATTGATTCTCATGTTTTTTATTTTATTGAAACTATTGTGAGTGGGATAGTTTTTCTAATTTCTTTTGCAGTGGATTCTTCGCTTATGTATAGAAATGCATTGATTTATGGGTATTAATTTTATGTTCTGCGAAGTTGCTGATTCATTGATGAGTTCTAGAAATTTTGTGGTGGAATTTTTTGAATCTTCTAAATATAGAATCGTGTCCTTGACAAATAGTGATAGTTTGAGTTCTTCTTTTCCTACTCATATCCCTTTAATTTCTTTGTCTGTCTGATTGTTTCTGGCTAGGGTTTCAAGGATGATGTTGACTAGAAGTGGTGAAAGAGGGCATTCCTGTCTTATTCCGTTTTTAAGAGAATGAGTTCAATTTTTCTCCATTTAGAATGATGTTCGCCATGGACTTAGCATAGTTATTTTTTATAATGTTGAGGTATGTTCCTAATATCCCTAGTTTTTCTAGTGTTTGAACATGAAGAGGTGCTGTGTTTTGTTGAATGTCTTTTCTGAATCTTTTGAGATAATCATATGATTCTTGTCTTTAAGTCTATGGATGGGATGTTTTACGTTATTTATTTCCATATGTTGAACCAACCTTGCATCCCAGGGTGGAACCCTACTCGATCGTGGTGCACTGTCTTTTTAATATGTTTTTGTATGATTTTCCAGAATTTTATTGAGAATTTTTCCATCTACGTTCATCAAGGATATTGGTCTGAAGTTTTCTTTCCTTGATGTATCTTTGTCTGGTTTTCATATAAGGGTGATACTAGTCTCATAGAATGAGTTTGGAAGCGTTCCCTCCTTTTCTATTTCATGGAATAATTTGAGACGTATTGGTGTTAATTCTTCCTTGAAGGTCTTGTAGAACTCAGCTGAGAATCATCTGGTCCTGGGCTTTTCTTGGTTGGTAGACTTTTTTTTTTTTTTTTTTTTTTTTAGATGTCATAGACCTTTATTTTTTTCATTTATTTATACGTGCTGCTGAGGATCGAACCCAGTGCTTCATACATGCTAGGCAAGTGCTCTGCCAACTGAGCCAAAACCCCAGCCCCAAGGCTGGTAGGCTTTTAATAATGTCTTATATTTCATTGCTTGAAATTGATCTGTTTAAATTGTGTATGTCCTCCTGCATCCATTAAGATAGATCATATGTCTCTAGAATTTGTTGATGTCCTTCAAGTTTTTCTACCTCATTTGAGTATAAATTTTCAAAATAGATTCTAATTCTTTATTTCAGTATTATCTGTCACATTGCCTTTTCCATCATAAATTTTAGTAATTTGAGTTATCTCTCTTTCAGTGTGGCAATGGTTTTATCAATTTTATTTTTTCAAAGAACCAACCTTTTGTTTTGTCAGTGTTTTTCCATTGTTTCTTTGTTTCAATTTCATTAATTTCAGCTCTGATTTTAATTATTTCCTCTCTACTGCTTTTGGTGTTGATTTGTTCTTCTTTTTCTAGGATTTCGAGATGTAATGTTACCTCATTTATTTGTTGACTTTTTATTCTTTTATTGTATGAGCTCAATGCAATGAACTTTCTCTTAGCACTGCCTTCTTAGCATCCCAGAGATTTCGATGTGTTAGATTGGTGTTCTCGTATACCTCTAGCTTTTTTTTATTTCCTCCTTGATTTCTTCGTTTATCCATTTATCATTCAGTAGCTCTTTAGTCTCCAGGTATTGGAATAGCTTCTATTTATTTTATTGTTGATTGCTAGTTTCATTTCATTATGATTTGATACAATGCAGGATGGTATGTCTATTTTTTTGTATTTGCTGAGAGTTGCTTTGTGCCATAACATATGGTCTGTTTTAGAGAAGGATCAAGTCTGAACCATTGATTGTATTATTATAATTCTATAGTTTGTTTAGTTTTTATCTGGAAGATCTATCCAATAGTGAGAGAGGTGTTTTAAAGTCACCTAGTATTGTGTGTGGTCTGTTTGATTCTTGAAATTGAGAAGGGTTTGTTCGATGTACATAGATGCCTCATTGTTTGGGGCATTTATATTTTATGTCTTGTTGGTGTATGATTCTCTTAAGTAGTATGAAATGTCCTTCTTTATCCTTTCTGACTAACTTTGGCATGAAGTTCACATTGTCTGATATGAGGATGGAAACCTCTGCTTATTTATGCAGTCCATGTGACATGTTTTTTCCCAATCTTTCACCTTCAGTCTGTGGATGTCTTTTCTTCGGAGGTGAGTCTCTTGAAGACAGCATATTGTTGGGTTTTGTTGTTGTTGTGTTTTGGTTTTTTTTAATCCAATTTGTCAGTCTGTGTCTTTTAATTGATGAGTTTAGGCCAATGACATTCAGGTTATTAGACATAACATTTTGGTTTATTTTGGTTTTTAACTTGACTTAGTTTTTCCTTTGATTGACCTTTCCTTTCCTTAGTGTAGTTCCTCCCTTTCCTTTCATTGGTTTTTTTTTTTTCTTTTTTTTTTTTTTTCATTTCCTCCTCATAAACTATTTTGCTGAGAATGTTCTCTAATGCAGGCTTCCTAGTTGTGAATTCTTTTAACTTGTTTATCATGGAAGGTTTTTATTTCATCTTCAAATCGGAAGCTTAATTTTGCTGGATATAAAATTCTCAATTGGCGTCCATTTTCTTGATAGATGTTATTTCAGGACCTCCTGGCATTGAGGGTTCTGGGTTGAGAAATCAGCTGAAATCTGAATTGATCTCCCCTTACATGTAATTTGATTTTTTTTCTCGCACAGCCTTTAAAATTTTATCTTTATTCTGTATGTTAGTCATTCTCATTATAATGTGCCTTGGGTGGGCCTGCTGTGATTTTATACATTTGGGATCCTATAAGCCTCTTGTAGTTGATTTTCCATTTCATTCTTTAGATTTAGGAAGTTTTCTGATATTATATCATTGAAAAGATTTTGCATTCCTTTGGTTTGTATCTCCATAAATCTTACATTTGGTCTTTTCATCTGCCATATTTTTAGGAAGTTCCGTTCATGGTTTCTTACCTTTTTCTCTGTGCAGTCAACTTTATTTTCAAGAGTATTTATTTTGTCTTCATTGTCTGAGGATCTGTCTTCCAAGTGGTCTAGTCTGTTGGAAATATTTTCCATTGAATTTTTAATTTGATTTCCTGTTTCCTTCATTTTGAGGATTTCTGATTGATTTGTGAGGATTTCTGCCTCTTTGTTGAAGTGATCTTTTACTTGCTGTATTTTCTCTCCAATACCATTCTGTATTTCAAAGATCAATCTAACTATGAATTTTCTAAACTCCTTCTCTGACATTTCTTTTACTGTATTTTCTGTGGATTCTATTGTTGGAACATCTGGTTCGTTTGAGGCACTTTGTTCCCGTGTTTTTTCATGTATTTTTTTCTCATTTAGCAGAATGGAACTGAGGCAGTACAGATTCTACCCTGTAGTCTTATAGTGTCCCTGAAGGCGTCCAGTACTTCACCTTTAAGGAGAGAAGACTAATATAACAGTACCCAATTGCAAACGATGTAACACCTTAAACCAAATGGCTCCTATTAAGGCATTTACAGTTTTGTCACAGTAGACAGAAATGAAGTGTTCAATTATGTCTACAATATAGACAGTAAATTTGCGAAAGGGTTTACAGTTTCAAATGATGGATAATGAGGGAACAGAAGTAGTATAAAATGTGATTTTTATGAGGGACAGGAGAGAAGATAGAGGTAAAAAAATTATAGTATGAGTGAAGGAGGAATTAATTGAGGTTGGCTGTTAGTGTGAGAGAAGTGAGAAAGAGAATCCACGGAGGACAGGTAGGTGAGAGAAAAAAATACAGATTTTTTTTTAAAGTAAAATATAAGAATGTATTACAAAATTATCATATACTATTGAGACATCCCCTTCCTCAATAAATTGATGCATGAAAAATGTTTGAATTCAAAGATGGTAGAGGTGTGAGAGAGAGGATGAAAAAAGGGAAAAAAAAGGAGAAAAGTTTTCAATGGAAAATTGAGTGTTTGCTTCTGTTGGCTTTCAGAATTTTTCTCAGCTTCCCTTCTCCACCGATAGGTGGGGTTGTCTGTAGTTTGATGTTAGCTACAGAGCAGTGGGTCCTGGACCAGCCGGGTGTGTGAGCTGATAAGATGCCTTCACACCTTCTTACCGTCTTTCCACCCATTGTAGCCAGCCCTTCCATCCCTGCTCGCTTCAGGACTCACTGAGCTGGAGAGAGCCCCATTTTCTCCAGCTTCTTCAACCTCTGCTCCCCCTAGGGAACTACCTGTAGTCTCTGGCTTTCTGTAGGCTTGCCAGATGTAGACTGGCCCACACAAATCTAGCTGCAATCTGATGGATCTGGATTTCAGTTCCCCCAGGCCATGCCTTGCAACAATTCCAAAATCTCAATACTGGATGTGCTCACACAGAGGAGCAGCCCTGCAAAGAGGCAGTCAGATGGCGGCCACTACCACACCAAGCCAGAAGACCTCTGGTGCAACCAGACCTGCTGGTACAACCAGTATATCTCCAGGCCCTGGCCTGAGTTCCCAGACCAAGATTCCCACACCCTAAAGATTGCAGGGCCTGGCTGTTCCAAGATGACAGCAGCCTCCTGTAACCAAACCTGCAGGTACTATGACAATGGACTTCCAGGCAACAGCAAGTGATCCACTGGTGGTCTGCAGGCTAACCACGGATGATTGGCAGGTGGATGTTGGCCAGTGTGCAATGGGTAAGCGAAAGGCAGACAGTGGGCAGGAAGAGGCAGGCAAATGACAGAGGATAGGCACTAGTCAGTGAGCTTTCGGCACTCAAAAGACAGGTGAAATGCTGACAGGACCAATGGATAAATAGCGGGAGATTGGTAGGCAACAAGACTGCCTCACAGAGAAACAGTGTTTCCTCTGCTTGAATCCAAGGTTACAGAACGACAAGGAATGCGGTCTTCTACTCCACCATTTTGAATCTCTCCTAAACCAAAATTGTTGAAACAAAAGATTTTCTGAAATAAAGAGGACTTACTGAGCTGTTGATACTATTGAGGAAGAAACTACTTCCTGGGACAAATTCTGCAGTTACTAGCGGGGAAGCTAAATAGCAGCTGGAAAGATTTACACTGAAGATAAGAACAAAGAGCATTTTTATAATGAAAATTAGGGGGAGGAAAGTATAAAATATTACATTGACTCTACATAGGCTGTACCTAAAGGAATGGAATAACATGAAGCAGGAAGTTTGGTGATAGAACAGTAAGCAAAGAGAAGTACTGGTGTGATTAATAGGAAGTTCATTTATAAACTGGAAGCAGTGTTCCCTGTGGTCAGCCATCTTGGAATCTTAGTCAATTTCAACATTCAGGAATGTGGAATTTTTTTCTTGACCAGTCAACTTATTAGCATACCTTATTTCTCACAATATCTTCCAGACCTTGTAATTTAAATTTAGGCATCTCAGAATTTTATTTTATCACAATACCTAAAAGAAAATCAGAAGAGCCAACCCAACGGCACATACTTGTAATTCCAGTGAACAGGAGACCAAGTCAAGGGGATTACAAGTTCAAAGCCAGGCTGGGTAACTGAGTGAGACCCTGTCTCAAAATTAAAAGGGCTAGGAATATAGCCTCAGTAGTTGAGTGTTCCTGTGCTCTAAAGGAAAGAAAGAGAAGGGAGGGGTAATGAGTTCTGAGGCACTATGCAAGAATTTTGAAATCCTTAGGGCATACTGGAGCTTCAAGACAGTAGTCAAAATGCAAAGAAAATTAATAAGATTATATTTAGTGGTAATGACCACTGATCTTTTTCACATGATGCTAGCGTCAGAAGCCTCCCAAGAGGAGATGTAATAAATTTAGTTGTGAGTGAAAATACAGAAAGTTTCTACAGTTTTACATGTTTCGCTTTTTTTTTTCTCCATTGGGTTTTTATGTGTGTTTTTTGTCCCAGTGCAGGTGATCAAACCCATGCCTTTGTGCATGTTAGGCGATAGGGGATTTTGTTAATGGTGTTTGGTATTTGTCTTTTGACAATCAGGCAAAGCTCTTCAGGGAGGAACAATGACACTCTTCTCCTTAATGATCTTTGTGCCCTAGGAACTGAGAGCTAGATGGATGGGGGGTGCAGTAGGCACAAGTCTTGCCTTTCCTCTGTTGGTATGAAACCACCACCTTCTAGACCCAGCCCCAGTGTTCTCAGAAGAGCCATCCCCAACCATAACCTCCTTCTCACTTGTGGGGGCTAGGCAGAAGATGGTAGCCTCCCCATTCTACTTAGCTTCAGCAATGGGCAGCTGGGGGCAGAGTAAGAATTATTGACAGCCTTCCCTTACCAGGAAGATAATCCTCAAAGATCAAGTATCTCTCTTTAAGCTATTTGTTAATGACAAGAGGTAGAATCGTTTCACAGTGGAGAAGCCTGGCACAAACATCACCTTTATCAAGTAAAAACAATATTCACTGATAATATTAATCAGCCACACATACTTTCTGATATAATGCACTGAAAGAACTCAACATCACTCTGTAGAATTACAGCTAAATTAACCCAAATATAATCATGATGGGATGTCAGAGAATCATATCACAAACATTAACTCACAAAATAACCAGTTCCTGGAAGGTGTAGATAAAGTTTTTTCCCCTATTCCTTCCACTAATACAACTAATATCTCCAGATATTATATGTAAAATAAACATAAGAATTGGAAAAAAAAAAAAGAATCGGAAAGGTGAAGAGAAAACAGACCAACAAGGGACCTCAGTACTTAAGAAACAATATGGTGAATTCCCTGAGGTTTCCTTTTGTCTCACGTATCATCAGACTTGGATCTGAAGAAACTGGCAATCATGAAGCCAGTGGATACTGATATAAAAGCTGCTCTCTCTTTGCCAAAGGACCAGGAAGGAGGCAGCCTAGTAAGACAAAATGTTACACAATAATCATACAGCTCCAGCCAAATACCACAATAAAAACATTCAGCACACATTGATGCCACCAAATGCTGGTGTACAACCAGGCTTTTATGGAAGACTGTGACAAGGTGCCCCAATATTCCTGCCAAAGTGTCCATCGGAGAATATGAATTAAGGAGCCAAGATATGCATTCCATCTGGAGATAACAAGGGCCTGTATGTCAGGGTGTCAGCAGAGATCTCATGAGCATCTGGAACTCCCAACACCCAACAGATAGTAAGAGGGACCATCCTATTTGGATATAAGTAGAAAACAAGTGAGGAATGTGAACTTCTATCTCCATTTGGCAGTAACAAGATGGCTGCCCCCCCCACTGTCCCTGACTGGGGTAGTGTGGAAGAAATACCAAATAAAATATTGTTTGAATGAGACAATCATATATGAAAATATCCAGGTTATGCAAAATCACCAAGAACCAGAAAAATGCTCAACAATGAAAAAAGGCAATCACTAGAAGTGAATGTTAAGATTATATATAACACATCACTTTAAAAACTTCAAAATGACAGTGAAAAAAATTTCATAGGATGCTGTGGATCTGGGGCTGGAGATATAGCAAAAAAAAAAAAAAAAAAAAAAAAAAAAAAATGCAGGGGTCAAACAGGACCTCCATGCATGCTATGCAAGTACTTATCCACTGAGCTACACCCACCAGCCTAACAGTGAATTTCTTATCAGAAATGGAAGCCAAAATAAGTAGAATAATGTTTTTTAGAGATTAAAAAAAAAATGACAACCCAAAATCCTATACCTAGAGAAAATGTCCTTCAGGGAAAAATGGGAAATCAAGACATGATAGATGAAAGCAGACAGTGTCAAATGAGAAATTGTAATCATCAAACCTATCTTAGATAAAATGGCTAAAGGAATTCTCTAAATAGAAAGGAAATTGTGGGGGAGGAGAACAGAAGTTCATTCTGTAAGGGATCCCACGGAAACCACGCCGGACACAGGAAATCACATAAGGGAGTTTATTAAGCAAACAGAGTGTCTCCCTGCAGGGTAAGAGAGAAAATGAGAAGAAAAGAAAGAGAATGAGAAAGGGGCACACGCTAGAGAGAGTGTGAAAGCCAGGAGGATAGAGAAAGTGAGGAGGAAAGAGAGAAAGATGAGGAAAGATGGCGGGGGTAGCTACAGTAAAGCAATTGAATTCCACCAGGCTAACAGGGGACCAATATCAGAGAAGGATATTTGCAAACTGACTGATGAACCAATAGCTAGCTAGGATGTTCACAGATTGACAAGTGGTTGGGAGGCCGGGAAAATGGCTGCACCGGAAAGGTCAGGGGAAGCAGCTTTGTAGATTACATTCCCCCGTTTCTGTTTTTATAAGAAAATCTTTTGTTCTCCAGTTCTTTCCAAAGCCTTCTCTCTCCTTCCTGCCTAAGTGACCAGGGCTGGTTTTGCAGTGAGATGTAAAAAGTCCATTCTCCTCCAGACTTCCAAAGGCAGATGGTTTTCAATGGACTTCATTTCCTCAATTTGACTGATCCCCTATTTCTACACAAACTGCTTGTCCGCAATTCTGACTTCATTCACCCCTCTAATTTTAGGAACTCCTTCACTGCTGTAGGGAAAGGGGGGTGATGACCGATCTGGCTTCTTCGAGCTGGAAGTGGGCAGCGTGGGGCAAAGCAGTTTGGAGTTCCCTTTTTAGAAATCGGGTCAATTGAGGGATCCATGGTAGAAGTCCGGTTGGGGAAGAGCAGGTTGTAAGAGCAGGGGGTGGGTGCTTCTAAGAGAGAAGAACAAAAACGACATGAGTAATGAAATGAGATTGACACAATATAAATGTTGCAGAATCTGGAACATGCCAATGAATATCATAAAGATGACAGAAGTCAATATTCCTCACCAGGGGGTGGAATGGAAAGAACTGAGAAGTTGTTCCCATAACAAGGCCTAGAAAAGGCTGGAGAGGATAAGGCCTTTATTTGGGAACTTTAACATTGTCCAGGTTATTAGGAATGTCAACACAACATTAGTAGAGATCTCTACACTTCTGTTACTAGCAAACATAGATTAAGCCTACCTGTGTCTGTAGGCTTTAAACTCACTAAAACTTCTGACTCTGGCAGTTTCTCTTCATAGTTATCAGGCACATTTGCCTAAGAAATCCTTTGTAGCTTTTAGTCTTTATCAACATTTTATTAGTTTGACCAACTAGAGACTTGTGAGTTAATTTTAAAGACATTTATTTCTATTGGTTTACCCAATTTAAATTGAACCTCTTTAAATCATGTGAATTAAAAATATTTGGATCCGTTTTAAAATTTTAATTTTTATGCGTGCTTATATTTAACAAAAGTAAAGGCCTTGTATTATTTATCTCCATTGCAATGTAACATGTTCAAAAATAACTCTAGATTTGGATAAAACGAACTGATCAAAAATCATTAACCTAGTTATGTAGGATCAAAATGTGAGCTCAAAAACATAGCATTTAAGAAAACAAAGTCCTAGAAGAAAAATGATAATGGTCATTAATTAAAGCATGAGAAAATGAGAAGGAGAGAAAAGGTGAAAGGGAGAAAAGTATTCTGAGTTGTGGCCCAAGAGAAATTTAAAATGGACACTTTTTTCCTTGGGGTTGAGACTGGTTTCCCACTGAGCATTCTGGTTTCCTCCATTTACATTTCAATGTAAGCCTGACTAAGATGTGGATCTGAAAGGGGCTAAAATGTTCTAGCAGAAACTTGATGCTTAGGTCCTTTTAACCCTTTTTCTGGTAGTAATTAATTTAGGTTTGGATGCAGAAATTGTCAAACAATTATCTCCCACTTCTTGTGGGGAATGGGGCTGCTTATATTACATGGGGAAGCAGGGGAAGACAGAGAAGAGGGTCTGGAGGCGCTTGAGCCTGCAGGAAGAGCCAAGAAGCAAGAAGGAAGAGACTTGAAGATAAGGAATCCCTTTCCATCTGCCCGCTTGCTCACGGAAGCTGTGTGCCATTACACAAACGAATTTTGATGGCTTTAAGCCGGGGGTTGGGCGAAGGATTCCCAGGTTGAATCTGCCAGACTGGAGGCCCGGATCCCATGGTGGGGACTGTTACAGCCCGAGTCTGTGGCCAGGGTGTACGCGGCCATTTTGGATTGATTATCTAAAGGGGTACTGTGGCCAAATATAAGCCAGGGGAGTCAGGCAAAGGGTTCCCAGGGTTGAATCTGCCAGATTGGAGGACCCAGATTTCATGGTGGGAACTGATACAGCCGAGTCTGTGCCCTGGCGTCCCAAGGCCACAGAGTAGTCGACTAGAGACAAGAAGGTGGCACATAGATGGTGTCATCACACAAACATCAATGTGGGGCCAGGCAAAGGCCGAGTTGAGGACCTGATATCAGGATTTTCGATTGCAAATGCGAGTACGAGATGAGCCTCAACCTGAGAGAGAATCTCTACCATAAAATCAGAATCCACCCGGCAGATAAGACTGACTATAGGGGCCAGCCGTAACTATGAAGTTGTGGCTGGGGGGTACCTCCACCCCTCAGCCGCCTCGAGGGTCCCCGGATAAATCGGCCAAGGGGAACCGGCCTAGAAGACTCACCAACCTTAAGCCCGGTGATGAATGCAGAGCAGAGCAAGCATCCGGGCAGAATGGAAGGTGGGGCTGTGTCCGGGGGGCACTGGGGCTTAGATGGGGTTCCACTCGCTTAAGAGACAGTGGAAAACCCATCCCAAGTCATGGCACCAATGTAAGGGATCCCACAGAAACCACGCCGGACACAGGAAATTACATAAGGGGTTTATTAAGCAAACAGAGTATCTCCCTGCAGGGTAAGAGAGAAAATGAGAGGAAAAGAAAGAGAATGAGAAAGGGCGCACGCTAGAGAGAGTGTGAAGCAAGAGGATAGAGAAAGTGAGGAGGAAAGAGAGAAAGATGAGGAAAGATGGCCGGGTAGCTACAGTTAAAGCAATTGAATTCTGCCAGGCTAACGGGACCAATATCAGAGAAGGATACTTGCAAGCTGATGGATGAACCAATAGCTAGCTAGGATGTTCACAGATTGACAAGTGGTTGGGAGGCCGGGAAAATGGCTGCACCGGAAAGGTCAGGGGAAAGTAGCTTTGTACATTACACATTCCATTAAACAAAGGGGAGTGAGGGAGGTGGGAATAAAGGCAGTAGAATGAATCAGACATAACTTTCTTATGTTCATATAGGAATACATGCCCAGTAAAACTCCACATATATGACCGCAAGAATGTGATCCTAATTAGAATGTTATACTCCATATGTGTATATGTCAAAATACACTCTACTGTCATGTATATTTAAATAGAACAAAGAAGAAAGGAAATTATAAAAAAAGATCTTTAGAACATCAGGAAAGAAAAAGAACAAATTAAGTAAATATACGGGTAGACAAAATAAGCTTTCTTGAATGGTTGCTCTGAAAAGCCATTTTTTGCATTGTTCCAGGGTCCAGCTCAGCTCACTGCAACCACCTCCGCCAAGCGCAGCCTCCGTGGCCGCCGCTGTGGACTCCAGCAACATTATCCCCCAGTCCCTGAACTCTAGTTTCCTTTTTAACCCACTGCATCAGACCACTGGAGTGCCCCACCAGGTCAGGCGGGGCCTGGACACTAGCTCTGAGATCACCATCAAGGACTCGAAGGAGAAGGAAGCTGTGGAGGAGACAGAAACTGGAAGAGATGCCCCTGCTAACGGGAATGCTAATAAGGAAAATGGGGGTAGATGAAGAAGAGGAGAGAGTGGTGAGGAGGAAGAAGGTGATGGTGAGGAAAAGGATGGAGATGAAGATGAGGCTGAAGCAGCTACAGGCAAACTGGCAGCTGAACATGACGAGGATGATGATGTCAATACCAAGAAGAAAACCATGAGGATGACTAGACAGCAAAAAAGGAAAAGTTGAACTAAAAATAAAAGGCTACCCTGTGCTCTCCCACCCAACCAAAATCACAATGTGAATTTGCAACATGGGAGGAAAAAACTAAAACTTCCAAGGCCCTGCTTTCTTAAAATTACTTTTAAAAAGGAAATTTGTGTTTTTTATTTACATTTACGTTTTGTATTTTTGTACATATTGTTAGGAGTCAGCCATTTTTAATGATCTTGGATGACCAAACCAGCATTTGGAATGTTCTCTGTCCTACTTCTGACTTTACTTATGGTGTGACCTCGTTCATTGTAATCTCAAAGGAGAAAAAAAAAACTTGTTAAAAAAAAAAAAGGAAATCTTATTCCGAGCATTCCAATAACTTTTGTGTATGTACTTTAGCTGTACTATATGTAGTTGGTTTGTATGAGATGGTTAAAAAGGCCAAAGATAAAAAAGTTTCTTCTTATCTTTTTATCTTCTCCTTTTGTTGTTGTTGTTGTTGTTTTGTTTATGAAGTTGCTGTTTATTTTTTTGGCCTGTTTGATATATGTGTAAAATAATGTTGTCCAACAATAAACCAGAATTTTATTTTGCTGACTTGTTCTAACAAACAAAAGCTTTCTTTCTCATGAGTTTTGACTCAGCAAGTTTGTTGAATAGTTGTCATATAAATTCCTGTTGAGCATTTTAACATTTGAAACAAAAGCTACAATACTGATATTCTAAATGTGTATAGAGAAACTACATAAGACAACAGAATGCTATAACTTCTATACAGTACAATAGGGCTTTAAAAGGCAAGGAAAGGCATTGAGATTGGACAAAAATAAATGAAACTATTCCATTTCCAGATGACCTGATTGTCAACATAGAAAAAACAACTAAGGCATTTACCAGGAAAACACAAAGAACAGCCAGGTACAGTGGAGCACACCTGTAATCCCTCAAGAGGCTGAGGCAGGAGGATCTAAGTTCTAAGCAACTTAGTGAGAACCTGTCTTAAAATAAAATAAAAATGGCTGAGGATGTGGCTCGGTGGTGTTAAGTGCCTCTGAGTTTATCCCTGGTACAAAAAAAAAAAAAATGGAACAAAGAAAACACAGAACAAAATACAGACCCTAACTGGGTGTAGTGGTGCATGAGTGTAGTCCCAGCAACTCAAGAGGCTGAGGCACAAGGATTACAAGTTTGAAGCCAGGCTCAGCTCAGCAAGCACCTATCTCAAAATAAAAAATAGGGCTGGGGATGTAGCTCGGGGTAAGCATCCTTTGGTCCAATTCCCAGTGCAACAAAACAAAACAAAACCTAAACTGTGAGTTCAGCAAGGTCTCAGGGTGTAAGATATGAAGACAAACCTCAATTGTGTTTTGGTTTTGTTTTGTTTTGGAGGAGAGTAGTGGAATGTGGCTTAGTGGTTAAGCACTCTAGGGTCCAATGCCTGGTACCAAAAAAAAAAAAAAAAAAAATTTAAACTGCTCAAAAATACTTAGGTATAAGTATGATTTAAAGGACTTATTTGTTGAAAACTACCAGATACTGATGGAAGAAATCAATATTTAAGTGAATAGACATTCCATGTTCATGAATTGAAAGATGGAACATAGTATATATGTCAGTTCTACCCAAAGTGGTAAACAGGTTTACATAATACCTATCAAAATCCCAAGAAGATTTTTTTGATAGATATAAGCAAGATTTTTCTAAAGAAACAGCAAAGGAACCAGAATAACTGAAACAATTTTGAACATGAAGAGTAAAATGGGAAAAAATGTACTATCCAATGACTACAAGAATCAAGACTAGGGATGGCATTGTGGCTCAGTGGTAGAGTGTTTGCCCAGCATGTGTGAGACACTGAGTTTGGATCTCCACACCACGTATAAGTAAATAAAATAAAGGTCCATTGACAACCAAAAAAATTTTTTTAAAGAATCAAGACTATATGGCAACCACAAGAATAGGAAACATGTATGTATGTCAAAATTCTCTCTACTGTCATGTATATCTAATCTAAAAAGGAGATAAAAATGAAAAAGGACTATGTGATATTGGTGGAGAGATGCATAGATATGTCACATATATCAAAGGAACATATTTGATATATGTTCATCAAAACATACTTTTTGATGAACAGATATCAAAATAGACCTATACAAATGTGCCTTTTTTAACAGCTGTATTGAGATATGTTATTCACCTACTACACAGTTCACCACCCTACTCCCCGCCTTTCTCTTTCTTTTTGGGGATTGAACTCAGGGGTACTTTACCACTGAGCTACATCCCCAATTCTTGTTATATTTATTTTTGATACAGTGTCTTGATAAGTTGTTAATGGTCTTGCTAAATTGCCAAGTCTGACCTCAAAATTGTGACTAGGTGTGGTGGCACACACCTGTAATCCCAGCAGCTCAGAAGGCTGAGGCAAGAGGATTACAAGTTCAAAGCCAGCCTCAGCAACTTAGCCCTGTCTCAAATTAAAAATTAAAAAGAAATGGGACTGTCGCTCAGTGATAAAGTGCCCCTGGAATCAGTGCTCAATACCAAAAAAGCAAACAGAATGAAAAGACAAACTATAGGCTGGAAGAATATTTTGCAAACCACGTATGTGACAAAGGTCAAGTAACTAGAATATATAAAGAAGACACAAAACTCAATAGTAAAGAGGAAAGAATCTAAAAGCAAACAACAAACAATCCAAATAATCTATCTTAGTCTGTTTTCTGCTACTGTAACAGAAGACCACGGACTAGATAAATTATAAACAATAGAACTTTATTTGTCTTATGATTCTAGAGGCTGAGATGTCCAAGAGCATGGAAACACATCTGATGAGGATCCTCGTGCTGCCTTACAGTATGGCAGAAGAGAAAGCAAGCAAATAGAGAAAATTGGATCAACTCATCCATTTATCAGGAACCCAATTCCATAATAATTGGTTACAAGGGCAAAACCTTTGTAACCTAATCACCTCTTAAAGTTTCCCCTCTAAATACTGTTACAATGGCTTCTTTTTTTTTTTTTTTTTTTTTTAAGAAATGGAGTCTCTGGCACAATGGGCACATGCCCGTAATTCCATCTATTCAGGAGGCTGAGACACAAAAATCACAAGATCAAGGCCAACCTAGGCAACTTAGTGAGACCCTGTCTCAATATAAAACAAAAAGGGCTTTGGGGTGTACTCAGTGGTAGGGGGACCCTGGGTTCAATTCCCAGAATCCACCCAAAAAAAAAGAAAAAGAAATGGAATCTTGCTATGTTGTCTAGGCTGAACCTGAACTCCTAGGGTAAAGCAATCCTTCTGCCTTAACCTCCTGAGAAGTTGAGACTACAGCCAATTAAATTTTAACATGAATTTTGGATAGCACAATCCATGAACAAGAGACATTTCAACAAAGAACATGGCAAACAGGAAAAGATATTTAACATCATTAACCATCAGGAAATGCAAAATAGGTGATACACCTCATCCTTATTCACACTGACAAATAAACAAGAGAAACAGTACAAGTTTTAGTGAGGATA
The DNA here is from genome assembly GCF_902686445.1 of Sciurus carolinensis. NCBI lineage: Eukaryota > Metazoa > Chordata > Mammalia > Rodentia > Sciuridae > Sciurus > Sciurus carolinensis. The sequence continues at coordinate 111,289,175 of NC_062214.1, read as the reverse complement.
TGGAGAAAATGAATTGCTATAGGAAATACAAAAATGGTATAGCCACTAGAAAACAATTGTAGTTTCCTAAAAATCCAAACAGCCCAGTAGTTGCACTCCTGGACTTTGTCCCAAAGAAATGAAGACTTATGTTTACAAAGAAAACTTCACTGTTTATAGCAGCTTTTTTTATAATAGTCAAAACCTGGAAACAATTCAAATGTCCTTCAACAGATTAACTGTTAAAGGAATTGTAATCCATACCATGGAACATTACTGAGCAAGAGGGAACAGATTCAGTGAAAAGGGGCAATCCAAAAGGTTATATAATGTATGGTTGATGGTTGAATTTGTAAAACTTTTTTTTTTTTTTTTTTTTTTTTTTTTTTTTTTTTTTGTACCAGGGATTGAACCCAGAGATGCTTAACCACTGAGCCACATCCCCGGTACCTTTTTATATTTTTTATTTGAAACAGGGTCTTGCTAAGTTGCTTAGAGCTTCACTTAGTTGCTGAGTCTGACTTTGAACCCTCAATCCTTCTGCCTCAGCCTCCAGAGCCACTGGGATTACAGGCACGCACCCTGTGCCTAGCTAGAACTTTTCTGAAATGACAAAATTATAGAAATGGAGAACCAGATTGCTGGTTACCAGAGTTTAAGGAGGGGTGAAGTGGGGAGGAAAGTGGGGGTGACTAGAAAAGGACAACATGAGGGAGCCTTCTGGTGATGGAAATGTTCTATATCTTGACCCTATTAATGTCAATGTCCGGGTTTGGATGTTGTACTATAGTTTTCCAAAATGTTACCCTTGGGGAAACTGGGTAAGAGTACACAAAATATGTCTATATTATTTTCTTCTCTTTTTATGGTGCTAGAAGTACATCCTGGGACATCACACATACAAGCAAGCTTTCTATCACTTTCTTCTGCATTATACTTTAAACTGCAGTAATCTATAATTATCTCAAATTAAGAGCTTAATTAAGAAAAAAATTTGCAAGCTGGGAACGTAGCTCAGAGTAAGTGCTTGCCTAGCATGCTCAAGGCCCTAGGTTTGATCCCCAGTGCTTCAAAAAGTAATAACTGGAATAAATTTTTAAAGTACCAATATCATGAACTATAAATTTTTCTTTTAAATTCAGAGTCTATTCTAGAATAAAGAATACTAAAGAGGACATGACAATTGTATATAATAATATTCTGGAATTTCTTTTGCTGTTAAGGATATCATAGGACCAATGGCAAAATCTGAGAAAGGTCTGTAGATTATGCAATAATACCATATTATTATATTTATTTCTCAGTGCTGAGAATTTACCCAGGGCCATTTAATATAGTGTACTATTTGCATAGAGTAAGTAAGTAACAAACCAGTAAAAATCTATAATAAGACAGGTGCAATGGCACATGCCTGTACTCCCAGCAGCTGGGGAGGCTGAGGCAGGAGGATCACAAGTTCAAAGCCAACCTCAGCATCTTAGTGAGGCCCTAAGCAACTCAGCAGGACCCCGTCTCTAAATAAAATATAAAAAAGGACTAGGGATGTGGCTCAGTGGTTAAGCACCCCTGGGTTCCATCCCCAATGCAAAAAATATATATATATATGTACATATGAGATAAATTAGAGAGTTTCATGAATATTTTCATAATTTGCTGGGGAAAGTATTCTGGTTCCCAAACTGGATAGCTTGGAATGTCCAAAGATATACTCAGTTTACTGAGCTTATACCACTTTTTTTTCTTATGATACTAAAGATTGACAACAGACCTTGTGCATACTAGGCAAGCACTCTACCAACTAAGCTATATCCCCAAAGCCCTTGTTCTTACTTGTCATCTACATATGTCCTTAGGGTTTGCACTAGACTTATAGAATAGCAATTAAGAAGAGTGGAGCCATTGACTCTTGGTTGTGGTGGGTTTATGTTTCTCAGGTGTTATTGACATGCATCCTGTTTTCAGAGTAAATTATCAGAGCTCAAATTATAGCACTCAGTCAACCTACTCTGGAGGACTGCACACTTAAGGGTACCACTTGGGCAGCTGTTCCAAAGGCAGATTCCTTGACCTCAGAAGGGTTTGAGAGGCATAGATAGCTGCATTATAAGTACATTGTGATTTTGTTGCAGGGAGGGCTGAACCAGAGTTTGATCAACACTGACTTGGGAAATAATCTGCCTCACCAGTAAATTCCCATTATTCCCTGATGACTAGCATCATCACAGGGATGCTTCCCCTATGTTGCCATTTTTATCCATCTAAGACTCTGATTCCCCAAATCTGTTACCTGTTCTTTTGGCTCCTTTGTTTTGATGATCTGCAAAATCTCCTTTCTGATATCCTCCTCTATCCAGTTCCACTCTCCCCAGCCTGCCTTGTTATACAACCTGCCATTCATTTATTTGTTCTTTTTCATCTGACAAATTGAATATTGACCATGTACCACACACATGGGATGCGAAGTTGAGCAAACCCTTGGTTCTGCCCTCAAGGATGTCAACTGGTGAAGAAAACAGACACAGAGACCAATCATTATGATTGGAGTGCAAATATAGCAATATAGATAGGGAGCTAAGTGACACAACTAACGCAGTCTGGGGGGATCAGAGATTTCCTGAAGGACAGAATACATGAACAAATGTCAAGGGACTAAGTAGGGGTGGCTGATACTCTCTCTTCCTCAGAAAAATCACTTTAGAAAATCTATAAAAGTATAATTCTCACTCAAGAAACTATCTCAATTCTCTCAACCCAGATGAAGCGGAATTACCAGCCAAAGCAACTTCAACAAATCAGACATACATAATATTATCCTAATTGTAAATGATAACAAGAGCTGTAATTCCATTCTGATGTCTCTCTGGAACATGCTCTACAATGACTAAGAATTTTTTATTGGAACTCAGTGAGATGGGGAAGTAAGAATGCATGCTTAAACTGGGCATAGTGCACATACCTACAATCCCAACAACTCAAGAGGTTGGGGCAGGAGGATTGCAAGTGCAAAGCTAGCCTCAGTGATTTAGGGAGGCCCTAAGAAGTTTAGTGAGAACTTGTTTCAAAATAAAAAATAAAAAGGTTGGTGATGTGGCTCAGTGCATAAGTATCCCTGGATTCATTCCCTAGTACCAAAAAATAAAATAGGTATTTGAGCTGGGCACAGTGGTGCATGCCTGAAAATTGTACACACTTATAACATATCTCAATACATGTGTACATTAGATATTGTTTAAATCAGGTTAAACATATCTACCTTCCCATTTATATTTATTATGGTAAAAACTTTCAATATATTCTTTGAGTTTTTTGAAATATGTAGTTGTTCCCTATAGTCATTCTACTGTGTAACAGCACTTATTACTCCATCTAAATGTAATTAGTACCCATTGATCAAACATTGCCCACTCCCCTCACCTGATATACAATTTGTTTTTTTTTGTTTTATTGTTTGTTATTTTTTTTAACTTTGGGTTTTGATTCCCAGAAGAAAAGAGTGGAAGAACAAGAGGTTTGATCATATGGGAAGAGTGTCTGAGACTCACTCCTATACTGTATTTCCTTGAAGATAACTTTAGAGATCCTCCACTGTAGGATGTATAGATGTGTCCTACTGCAGATTTGACAGCTGTGGAGGAGAAAAACATTCCAATTCTAAACTGGGTCACATGTCATGTGGTGCCACCATTGTCTGAAGAAGCAGGATTACTGAATGTCTCTTTTCAGTGAAGAAATTTTCCATGGATTGATTTCATCTGATATCATGAAGTTCACCATTGCTATGTTCTACTTTTTCTGTCCAGGAAGAACTCTTTGATGCAAGCTCAGCTACGGTACAGCAGGCATCTCACCTTGGAGTCTATCACAATTGCTGTGTCCGAGGTGGACACAGAGCGCCACAGCCGCTCATGCAGCTGACCATGCTGGCTGCAGAAGGGGCCATTACTATCCACCAGGCACCACGCTCTGATATACAATCTTGATTACTGCTTTCTAAAATATGTAATATGATCATTTTCCACATTATTAAAAATTCTTCAAAGCTTATTAATGGATGCACCATTTAGATTTACCATAATTTATTAATTATTCCCACAATGCCTATGTTATTTCCATTTTCTTCACAATTAAAAATAATGGTGTGTGGCTGGGGTTGTGCTCAGTGGTAGAGTACTTGCCTAGCACGTGTGAGGTACTGGATTTGATCCTCAGCACCACATATAAATAAATAAAATAAAGGTATTGTGTCCATCTACAACTAAAAGAATACTTTTAAAAATTAATGGTATGGTGAACATGTATACCTCATTTCAGTTTATAGAACTGGTTTTCAAAGCCTGGAGCAATGGCACATGCCTGTAATCCCAGCGACTCAAGAGGCTGAGGAGGATGATCGCAAGTTTACAGCCAGCCACAGCAAGTAGCAAGACCCTAAGCAACTTAGTGAGACACTGTTTCAAAATAAAACAATAAAAAGGGGACTGGGGATGTAGCTCAGTTGGTAGAGTGCTTGCTTTGCATGCACAAGGCCCTGGGTTCAATCCCAGCACCACAAAAATAAATAAATAAAGGCTGGGATGTAGTTCAGTGCTTAAGCCCCTCTGGGTTCAATTCCCAGTGCCACCCCCACTCTCCCACCACCACCCCCAAAATAGCAGGATATTAGGTTATCTCTGAGGGTGGAGGGAGGAAAGGTAATTGTGATATGAGAAGAGGTGTATTTCTTAAAGTGGTGTTGACTTTAGATTTTCTTTAAACAGTACATTTTTATATCAACGTCTATGTATATTTCACAATAAAAAAGTTTTTTTAAAAAATTCCCTAGCATTGCTCATTTGTTCCTCTAAGTCTTCTTTGAGCATTTCCAGTCATCACTCTCACCTGGAAATCACTTCAAATTATTTTCGTAATTGAGATTTCACAAGATGCCGATGAAAATGCTTTACTGATAGCCCAATACCAGTATCTAACACTTGGCTGCTTCTCTTGTTCCTGGAATTATAATCCAAAACCCCCCAGAAAACCACTCACACCAATCTGGCAATATCCACTGTTTACAGTTCACCACTACTGTTGATTTGTCAGGATTCCTTCATTCCTTAGAGGCTTCGCATTTTTTCTTTTAAATATTTAGTCCATAATTTTATAGGGTTGAGATCATAGTTGCATATGGTGATTTCCAGAAACATTTTTTGAAGTTCAAGTATTTAGTTCTCATTCTTTCCTAATTTCTATTTTTGTTCAATACCTGCAGCATACATGGAAATATAAAAAACAGCAATGATACATTATTAATATTTTAGAAAAATAACACAAATGGAATATTTCACCTATATCTTACAATGAGAAACACTACTGATGGACAATACTTTGATTTCCCTGTTGTTTTCTAAACATTAGCAATGAGTCATAAATATCACTGGTGTTTGCATTCATTTGACTAGGCCTTTCATTTTTTCTTCCTGAAGGGAGATTTTCAAATTAATCAGCTTTCTGGTCATCTACTTGACATTAATTTTCTAATTCCTCCTTGGTTTATCATGGTACTACTAATCTCACTTCTAGGATATTACTCCAAATTCACTTCCTTCCCTACACATACAACTCATAAGATTTTCCAACATACCATTATTGTAAGTTTTTCTCATCTACCTGCAATGTATCTCCAAAAACAGGGATTTCTCTTATTCCTCCAGTCATACATGGGTGGCAGCTAACACGAATTCATGTGACACAATTTCTGATCTCTAGGAGAAATCACAGATGACTTGGAAAGCACTGCAGTTGCCTTCTTATGACAGAAATCTTCCTTAAAAATTATATGTATATGTACCAGTCATGCTTAACCAGGAAAACAGGAAGCACCCCAAGTATTTGAAAACAGGTAATTTAATGCAGGGAATTAATTATACAGCTGATGGAGAAAATGAGAAGCCAATAATGGGTGATCAACACAGGGAAGACACGTGGCTGATGGAAGTAACTGAAAGAGTGATATTACTGGTGGAATCTGAATCCCTGTGCAGAACTGAAACCATGGCAGGAGCCAGGGAGGAGATGCAGCCCAACTAATGCTGAAGATAACACCCAGGGCAGAATGGGGGGGGGGGGGGGGTGGAGATATCCTGGCCTCTCCCTCCAGCCATGTTCCACCACAGCTCACCATTAGCCAGACACAGCTGAAAATCAGCAGAAGCAGGGGCTTGGGTTGTGGCTCAAGAGCACTTGTCTAGCATGTGTGAGGCCCTGGGTTTGATCCTCAGCACCACATAAAATTAAAATAAAGGTCTTGTGTCCACCTACAACTAAAAATATTTTTAAAAATAAAATAAAATAAGACCAGCAGAAGCAAGAGAACAAGAGAAAGATAACAGTGGGCACTAAAGGGAAAAGGAGGCTCATGACATTCATCTCCAAGCAAAGAGCTATCACTTGGAAGAAGAAATAGATTTATTCTCCCAGGTACATTGAAGAACTGACAGAAAAAATTCAGATGACAGAGTTCAACTAAAATCGAGGAAGAATCCTTATGTGTGGCACGGGCCTGAAACACGGGAGACTGGGCAGGAGGATGGCAAGTTTGAGGCCAGCCTCAACTAATTTAGAAAGGCCTTAAGCAGCTTAGCTAGTGACCCTGTCTCAATAAAAAATAAAAAGGACTGGGCATGTGGCTCAGTGGTAGAGCACCTCTGGGTTCAAGCCTGAGTACCAAAAAAATAAAAATAGAAATCCAGGTATTAGGTATTAGATAAGTGAGTGTCACTACAATATCTTTGAATCCAAGGGCACTTAACCACTGAGTCACATCCCCATTACCTTTTTATTTAGATACAGGGTCTCACTGAGCTGCTTAAGGTCTCGCTAAGTTGCTGAGGCTGGCTTTGAACTCATGATCCTCCTGCTTCAATCTCCCCAGTCGCTGGGATTACAGGTGTGCACCACCGCTCCCAGCACTACAAAATCTTTTGACTTTGCTGGGAAATGTTCTGTGATAAAATGTTAGAAAACATCAGTGAAGGCAGCAAGATATCTAGTGCCACAAAGAGAGATCTTATGTTCGTAGGTATATTAGTTATTTCAAACTTCCCCACATTTAGCAGTTTAAAGGAGCAAAAAACCAAATTTATTATCTTGTATTTCCTCTGAGCCCATAATCCAGAATCAGTTGAGCTAGGTAATTCTGGTTCAGGGTCTCTCATGAGTTTGCAGGCCAGCTGTGCACTGGGCTGCAGTCATCTGAAGTCTTGAAAGGAAGGTTCGATTCTAAACTCAATGTGTGGTTTTGAAGACACAGTCCCTTATAGGTGATTGGCTGGAATCCTAAGTCCTTTGGAAGGTTGACTTCTACATAGGGCTGAGTATTTCTCCTAACAGGGCAGCTGAATTCCCAGAGCAAGTGATCTGAGAGACACAGTGTACATGTAAGATGGAAACCACAGTATTAGGCCTTTCAGTAAGGATAAAAACCTAACCTAGATTCTGGAAAGATAGCAATGAAATTTTTTTTATTATTATTATTGTATACAAATGGGATACATGTTGTTTCTCTATTTGTACATGGAGTCAAGGCATACCATTTGTGTAATCATATGTTTACATAGGGCAATGATGTTTGATTCATTATTTTTTCCCTTCCCCCCCCCCCCCCCCCCCTCTTTTCCCTCTTTACAGTCCTTCTTTCCTTCATTCTTACCACACTCCTTATCCCTAACCCTAAACCTAACCCTAACCCTAATGCTAACCCCGCCCACCCCCCCCCCCCCCATAGCAATGAAATTAATGGCATGGTCTTTAGATCTTACCAAATCCCCCCATAAAACATAATGATTAGAAAGCAAGACCTGAGAACAATATTTACAAGTTGACCTATAAGCCTGAAAATAGAAACAGGTAGGAACAAATCCAACGGTATCACAATCCATGTAGGAAAAAAAAAAAAAAAAAACACAGAGGGAAGTATTGGAGTATCTGACAGAGCTAAGAAGAACCCCTAAAATAGCCAACAGTTATTAACTAGAATAGATTAATGGCCAACATGAAAACAGTTGCTGAAACCAAGAAGGGTATTACCAACTCAAATAGCAAGCAAGTGTGAAGACTCCACAGTATGAAGATTTATACAGACTACAGTAATTTAGACCCTAAAACTCTGGAAAATAACCAACCATTGGCTCCCTTCTAGAACAAGTTCCTACCATGTGGAGAAACTCCTAGATATGAAATAAAAACTGAGAAGGAAGGGACAAGAGAAAGGAAAGAGAAGCTACAGATAAAGGTGGAAGAGGAAAACAGAACCAGGAAATCTCAGAAAGAAAACCTCCATAGTTTTAAGACTACACAAAATAAAGTAGAAACATTGAAGTTAAAAAATTTAAATAAATATTCTTCTAATTTTTTAAAACTTTTTTTATTGTAGATGGACACAATACCTTTATTTTATTTATTCTGATGTGGTACTTGGGATTGAACCAGAGCCTCACACATGCTAGGTAAGTGCTCTACTACTGAGCCACAAACCCAGCTCTCTAATTTTTCCACCCCCACAGGAATTTTATTAAAAAGGAAAGTGAGGGGATGATTCAGAACTATCTGCACACAGTGCAGATTATATAAGATTATATTAAAAAAATACATAAGGATAGGAAATATTCAGAAATGAGGTGACAAAAATCTATAAAATTAATTAGTGATACAATGTTTAAAACCTTGTTAAGAATAACGAATAGGGGACTGGGGGTTGTGGCTCAGTGGTAGAGCACTCACCTGGCAAGTGTGAGGCACTGGGTTGATTCTCAGCACCACATAAAATAAAGGCATTATGTCAATCTATACTTAAAAAAAAATTTTTTTAAAGTAACAAAGATGGCTGAGGTTGTAGGTCACTAGTAGAGCACTTGCCTAGCATATATGAGAAATTGGGTTTGATTCTCAGCACCTCATGTAAATAAATAAACTAAATAAAGGTCTATTAACAACTAATAAAATTAAAAAAAATAACTACTAAACTGGGACTGGGGTTGTAGCTCAGTGGTGGAGCACTTACCTAGCACAAATGAAGAACTGGGTTCAACCGTCAGCATCACATAAAATAAATAAGTAAATAAAGGGATTGAGATCCAAGATGGCAGACTAGAGGGAGGCTGTGTTCCTTGTCACTCCGTAACTTGGGTTATAGCAGAGGATATCTGTTTCTCGGTGAGGCAGTGTTTGCTTGCTTATCGATCCCCTGCTGTTTACCCCATTTGTCTACTGCTATCAACTGCAGTCTGCCAGCATATCAACTACTTTTTGAGTGCAGATTTTTCACTGTCTGGTGCCTACCATCCGCCATTTGCCTGCCTCTTGCCTGTCCATTGTCTGCCTTTCACCTACCCATCACCCACCGCCCAAGGTTCACCTGCAGATTGTCTTACAGCAGCCAGCAGACTGACCACAGACCGCCAGTGGATGGCAAGCTGCCTGCTGTTGCCTGGAAGTCCACTGTCACAGTACCCAGAGGTTTGGTTACACGTGACTGCCGCCATTTTGATACAATAGCCAGGACCTGTAGGACCCCTGGCCAGAATGACTGAGTCCCATCTCCAGGACCCCTCAGCCCGACCAAACACTCCCTGCCTCTGGGACCCCCAGACCAACTAACTGCATTCCATCACCAGGACCCCCAGAAAGACTGTGCCCCACCTCCAGGATCCCGCAACCAAATGGAACACCCCACCTACAGGACCTCTGCCCCACTAACCACACCCTGCCTGCAGGACCTCCAGCCAACCACACCCACACCCTGAGCTGCAGCTCCCCATTTGCCAACACATTTGGAAGCCAGAGTAGCCATCTGGGATTAACCTAGAAACAGTAGCTCCCATCTTTAGGTGGGGCATATCTCATCCTGAGACAACTGCTGGAGACTGGAAGCTTATTGTCAGGTACCTCTCATATATCAGGTTACTGAAGACTGGGAGATTTGAATACTATATGATTGTTGTAGTACAGATTTTTTTTTCATTTTTTTTTCCTCCTTTTTGAAAATTTTTAAGTTTTTATTCTTTACTTTTCTTGCTCTATTTTCCTTTTGTTTACCTGTTTCCACAGTCTCTCTCTCCCTTTTCTCATGCTAACAACCAACTTCTTTTGATTACACTTTCACACTCTCTACGATCTAGAACTTCTATACACTTTTTTTTTTTTTTTTTTTTTTTTTTTTTTTTCAGTGCTGGGGATCAACCCAGGGCCTTGTGCTTGCAAGGCAAGCACTCTACTGACTGAGCTATCTCCCCAGCCCTACACTCTTTTCTTACTCTGTTAACAGCTACATCCTACACTCCTCCCCATCCTCTTTGTCCTCCATTAGAAATGCAGACCTTATTGCAAATGTATTTGTTATACTGCAGATAATAATTGAACTCATTGTTGCCGCCTGCAGCAACAATCCCGCGGGAAGGAATCAGAGGTGGACTGGGAATGAACTACTTCTATTATCTTTTTCTAGTCTGCTTTCTTGCTTGCTTGCTTGTTCGCCAGTTTATAGAGGAAGAGAGGCTTGCTTACTTTAGAGGAAGAGAGGCTTGCTTGCTTTTAGAGGTACTATGCTTTCAGAGAGGCTACGCTTATCGGAGAGGCTACGCTTTCAGAGGAGCTATTTCTTAGAGTTCTGCTGCTTCTTCTTAGAGGTGCGTCCTTCATCCTGCATCCTAGAGGTGCGTGCTATCAGAGGTGCTTCTTAGTGGTACATCCCGCACACCACATCCTTCATTCTGCGATCTAGAGGTGTATTCTTAGTCCTCCTCCCAGGTGAAGAGAATGTCTTATATACACTAAAGCAGCCAATCAGCTTAGGATTAAGTAGCACGATTGGAGCACGCACCACGGTACCAATCGAGGAAAGAATGAGGAACATGTGTTGACCATGAGCGCTGAAGAGACATAACCAATCAGGCAAAAGGTCATGAGAGATCACGCCATGTTAACACTAATTATGTGCCACCTCTTGGCCCAATGCCAGCCGCCATCTTAGAGCTGCTTAACATGTCTCTGCAACTCATTCTGTTTATTATGACAATATTGTTAACATCTTCATAGGGGCTATTTGGTTTAGGGTTGCATATATAAGCCAATAGGGGGGAATTGCAATATCCCAGATCTGCACTACTAGAGGGGAAGATACATGAACGACATGAAAAAACAAGGGAAGAAAATGATCCAAACAAACCTAGATTCTATATTAATAGAATCCAGTGACAGCATGGTAGAAGAAATGTCAGAAAAGGAGTTCAGAATATACATAATTAAAATGATTCATGAAGGAAAGGATGAGATAAGAGAGCAAATGCAGGCAATGAATGATCACTCCAATAAGCAGTTGAAAGAGCACCTGTAGGAAACAAAAGATCATCTCAACAAAGAGATAGAGATTCTCAAAAAAAAAAAAAAAAGGAAATCCTTGAAATGAAGGGAACAATAAGCCAAATTAAAACTCAGTGGAAAGCATCACCAACAGACTAAACCACTTGGAAGACAGAACCTCAGACAATGAAGACAAAATATTAAATCTTGAAAAATAAAGTTGCCCAAACAGAGAAGATGGTAAGAAATCATGAACAGAACCTCCAAGAAGTATGGGACATCATGAAAAGACCAAATTTAAGAATTATCGAGATTGAGGAAGGCACAGAGATACAAACCAAAGGAATGAACAACCTATTCAATGAAATAATATCAGAAAATTTCCCAAGCCTGAAGAATGAAATGGAAAATCAAATACAAGAGGCTTACAGAAAATGGATTAAGGACCTCAGAATCTGACCAGAGACCCTGCAGATTATAGAAGAAAAAGTAGGTCCAGATCTTCAACATGTCGGTTTAGGACCAGACTTCCTCAACAGGACTCCCATAGCACAATAAATAAAAGCAAGAATCAATAACTGGGATAGATTCAAACTAAATAGCTTTCTCTCAGCAAAGTAAACTATCAGCAATGCGAAGAAAGAGTCTACAGAGTGGGAGAAAATCTTTGCCACTCATACTTCAGATAGAGCACTAATCTCCAGAATCTATAAAGAACTCAAAAAACTCTACACCAGGAATGCACATAACCCAATCAACAAATGGGCTACGGAAATGAACAGACGCTTCACAGAAGAAGATCTACAAGCAATCAACAAACATATGGAAAATGTTCAACATCTCTAGTAATAAGAGAAATGCAAATCAAAACCACCCTAAGATTCCATCTCACCCCAATTAGAATGGCAATTATCAAGAATACAAGCAACAACAGGTGTTGGCGAGGATGTGGGAGAAAGGTACACTCATATATTGCTGGTGGGGTTGCAAATTAGTGCAGCCACTCTGGAAAGCAGTGTGGAGATTCCTCAGAAAACTTGGAATGGAACCACCATTTGACCCAGCTATCCCACTCCTTGGCCTATACCCAAAGGACTTAAAATCAGCATACTACAGAGATACAGCCACATCAATGTCATAACTGCTCAATTCACAATAGCCAGACTGTGGAACCAACCTAGATGCCCTTCAGTTGATGAATGGATAAAGAAACTGTGGTATATATATATAATGGAATATTACTCAGTCATAAAGAATGATAAAATTATGGCATTTGCAGGCAATGGATGAAATTGGAGAATATCATGCTAAGTGAGATAAGCCAATCTCAAAAAACCAAGGATGAATGATCTCGCTGATAAGTGGATGATGACACATAATGGGGGGTAGGAGGGGTTAGTGTTAGGGTTAGAGTTAGGGTTAGGAAGGTGGGCAAGAATGGAGGAAGGACTGTATAGAGAGGTGGGAGGGGTAGGGAGAAGGGAAAAATAACAGAATGAATCAAACAACATTACCCTATGTAAATTTATGATTACACAAATGGTATGCCTTTACTCCATGTACAAACAGAGAAACAACATGTATCCCATTGTTTACAATAAAAAAAAGAAAGAAAAAAAAAGAGGCTTACAGAACACCAAATGCATAAAATCACAACAGATCCACACCAAGGCACATTATAATGAAATGCCTAACATACAAAATAAAAATAGGATTTTTAAGGCTGTGAGAGAAAAGCATCAGATTACATATAGAGGGAAACCAATAAGGGTATCTATCAGCAGATTTCTCATGCCAGACTCTAAAAGCTAGAAGGGCCTGGAACAACATATTTCCAGTTCTGAAAGAACAGAGGTACCAACCAAGAATCCTATACCAAGCAAAAGGTAGCCTCTTCAACAAATGGTACTGGTAAAACTGGAAATCCATATGCAATAAAATGAAATTAAACCCCTATCTCTCACCCTATACAAAACTCACTCAAAATGGATCAAGGATCTAGGAATTAGGATCAAGACCCTTCACCAAACAGAAGAAAAAGTAGGCCCAAATCTCCATCACGTTGGCTTAGGGACTAGGCTTCCTTAACAAGACCCCCATAATGCAACACATAAAGCAAAAATCAATAAATGGGATAGATTCAAACTAAAAAGTTTTTTTCTCAGCACAGGAAACAATCAATAATGTGAAAAGAGAGCCTACAGAGTGGAAGAAAAATCTTGTCCACACACACTTCAGACAGAGCACTTATCTCCAAAGTTTATAAAGAACTTAAAAAACTTTACACCAAAAATACAAAGAACCCAATCAATAAATGGGCTAAGGAACTGGGCAGACACTTCACAGAAGAAGATATACAGATGATCAACAAATATATGAAAAAGTGCTCATCATCCCTAGTATCTAGAAATGCTAATTAAACCACCCTAAGATTTCATCTAACTCCAATTAGAATGGCTATTATCAAGAACAAAAGCAATAATAACTGTTGGCATGAATGTGGGGAAAAGGCACACTCATACATTGCTGGTGGAGGTGCAAATTGGTGCAGCCACTCTGGAAAGCAGTATGGAGATTCCTCAGAAAACTTGGAATGGAACCACCATTTGACCCAGGTATCCCACTCCTTGGTTTATACCCAGAGGACTTAAAATCAGCATACTACAGTGATGTAGCCACATCAATGTTCATAGCAGCTCAATTCACAATAGCTAGATTGTGGAACCAACCTAGATGCCCTTCAATTGATGAATGGATAAAGAAACTGTGGTATATATACACAATGGAATATAACTCAGTCATAATGAAGAATAAAATTATGGCATTTGCTGGTAAATGGATGAAGTTGGAAAATATCATGCTAAGTGAAATAGGCCAAGCCCAAAAAACCAAAGGCCAAATGTTTTCTCTGATAAGTGCATGACAATATATAACAAGATGGGGTGGCAGGGGAAGAGAAGAATGAAGGAACTTTGGATGGTGTAGAGGAAAATGTGGTGGGAGGGGTTGGGGGGACAGAAAGGTAGTAGAATGAAACAGACAGTATTACCCTATGTATATGTATGATTACATGAATGGTGTGAATCTACATTGTGTACAACCATAGAAATGAAAAGTTGTACCCCATTTGTGTACAATGAATCAAAATCCTGTTGTAAAAATAAAAAAGATTTTAATAAAAAAATAAACTGAAAACAGCAACAATGGAAAAAAGGTATTGTGTCCATCTATAACTAAATATATATTTTAAAAAGAATAACTAAATTAAAAAAAAAAGAAAAATAGCAAGTGAAATATTTTATTTAAAAAAAGAAAAGATGAGGATGGATGCAGTGGCACATGCCTATAATCCCAGCAACCTGGGAGGTTTAGGCAGGAGGATTACAAAGTTGAGGCTAGTTTCAGGAATTTAGTGAGACCCTCAGCAACCTAATGAGAACTCATCTCAAAATAAAATTTAAAAAATGAGCTGAGGGATGTAGCTCAGTGGTAAAAGTGTCTCTGGGGTTAAATTTGTGGTACCACAATATATATATGAAAGGAGGCCTATTCTTTAAATAAAAAGAATGAAGAAAGTCAAGGGATTCAGGACTAGGGTTGTGGCTCAGTGGTAGAGCACTTGCCTATCATGTGTGAGGCACTGGGTTTGATTCTCAGCACCACATATAAATAAATGAATAAAATAAAGGTCCATTGACAACTAAAAAAAATGTTTTAAGAAAAGAAAGTAAAGGGATTCAGGAAAAACTGACAGATATTGAAACAGATGAGAAAATCGAACACAGAGATCATTGGAATCCTTAAAGAAAGAAAACAAAACAAGAAGAGAGAATAAACAGTAAAAATATAACAAGATTTTTTCTAAAACTAAAAAAAAAAGCTTAGGTCTCACTGTTGCTAGAGGCCCTCACTCTGTGTCCTCCTGCCGCCCAACCTCAGCTGACTGCAATGGAAGAGGAAATCGCTGTGCTTATTGCACTGACAATGACCCTGGCATCTGCAAATCTGGTTTTGCTGGTGACAACACCCCTTCCCCTCCTCCCCCGGCTGTGTTCCCTTCCATCATCCGGTGCCCCCACCACCAGGGCGTGATGGTGGGCATGGGCCAGAAGGACTCCTACGTGGGCAACAAGGTCCAGAGCAGGCATGGCATTCTGACTCCGAAGTACCCCATGGAACACGGCAGCTTCACCAACTCTAACAACATGGAGAAGATCTGGCACCACACCTTCTACAACAAGTTGCGCTGTGACCCGGGAGGAGCACCCGGTGCTGCTGCCTGAGGCCCCCTGAACCCCAAGGCCAACAAAGAGGAGATGACTCAGATCATGTTCAAGACCTTCAGTGCACCAGCCATGTATATGACCATCCAGGCCATGCTATCCCTGTTCGCCTCTGGGTGTGCCACTGTCATTGTCACGGACTCTAGTGATGGGTTCACCCACACAGTGCCCATCTATGAGGGCTGTGCCCTTTCCCACACCATCCTGAGTCTGGACCTGACTGACCAGGACCTGACGGACTACCTCATGAAGATCCTCACAGAGTGCAGCTACAGCTTCACCACCACAGCCAAGCGGGAGATTGTGCGTGACATCAAGAAGAAGCTGTGCTATGTCACCCTGGATTTCGAGCAGGAGATGGTCACTGTTGCATCCTCTTCTTCCCTGGAGTACTTGATCTTCATGGTGCTGGGGGCCAGGATGGGACAGTTCGAGCCTTAGAACCCTGTTTCCATTCTTACCAATGTTTTCCTGACCACCACTGGTTATTACTTGCCTTGAGTTGGAAATGGTTTGCGTTTATACCTGTAAATTTATTCATTTTAATTTATGTAAAGTTTTTTGTACTCAATTATTTACGAAATGACAAATTTTTGGTTTTCTACTGTTATGTGAGAACATTAGGCCCCAGCAACACTTCATTGAGTAAGGAAAAATAAAGTGCTGCAGTAAAAAAAAAAAAAATTGTTTAAAAACTAGATATTAAAAAAAAAAAAAATGCCCTGGGACCCATATTGTGGCTCAGCAGTAGAGTGCTTGCCTAGCATGTGTGAGGCACTGGGTTTGATTCTCAGCACCACATAAATAAAAATAAAATAAATGTTCATTGATAACTAAACAACATTAAAAAAAATGCTCTGACCAGGTGCATTAGCTTGGGAGGAAGATCATGAATTTAAAGCCAGCCTCAGAAACTTAGCAAGACCCAAAGCAACTTAGCAAAACCCTGTCTCCAAATAAAATATAAAAAAGGGGATGTGGCTCCATAGTTACATGACCCTGGGTTCAATCTCCAGTACCAAAAAATATAAGCAAGCTCTGATTCTGAAATTGTTTGTCCAGAATGACCAATACTAAGACACAATCTAGAAAAATTATTATTATTATTATTATTATTATTATTATTATTATTATTTGTGGTATTGGGGATTGAACCCTGGCATGCCCTATCTCTGAGCTACGAGCTACATTTCCCCAGCCCTTTTTATTTTTTATTTTGAAACAGGATCTTGTCAAGTTGCTCAGGCTGACCTTGAAATTATGGTTCTCCTGCCTCAGCCTTCTGTGTTACTGGGATTACAATCATATACCACCATACTGGGCTCTATAAATATTATTTGACTTTAAAGAAAAAAGACAAAAATCCTTTGAGTATCTGGCAAGAATACCATGTGACACTAAATTAGGAATAAAACTAGATAAGTATTAGACTTCAACAGCAAGATTTTATGCCAGGAGAAATAGAGTGACATATTGAAACACTCGGTGATAGAAAATGTGAATCAAGCATTTTATACCCAGGAAAACTGACCTTTTAAATTGTAAAGTGCAGAGAACTGGAGCAAAGCTCACTTCCTCAACCAAGTCTCCAAGTGGGAATTTTAGGAGAGAGAAAGATCACATAAATGCAAGAAGCTATGGGCTGGGCTTGAGGCTCAGTGGTAGAGCACTTGCCTAGCATGTGTGAGGCACTGGGTTCAATCCTCAGCATCACATATAAATAAATGAATAAAATAAAGGTCCATCCACAATTTAAAAAAAATATTAAAAAAAAAAAGAAGCCTAAGTGAGGGGAGGAGCCAGTAATGACCTCCTACTAGGCCCCATCATTTAATCTATAACATCTATAATCTATTAACATCACCAAACTAAATACCAAGCTCTCAACAAAAGAACCCCTGGGGAACAAATTCAAACAATATACAAATCGTAGCAGGAATGGTGTACTGATATATACAAATACATGAATAACCCTTGAAAACATTGTGCTAAATGAAAAAAAGCCAGTCACAAATTACCATGTTATATGATTCCATTCTTAAATTATACAAAGTGGGGCTGGGGAGATAGCTCAGTCGGTAGAGTGCTTGCCTTGTAAGCACAAGGCCATGGGTTCGATCCCCAGCACCAAAAAAAAAAAAAAATATATATATATATATATATATACAAAGTACTGGTTGCTTAGGTCTGGGAAAAGATGGAGGAAAGACTGGAAGTGACAGCTAGTGGATATAGTCTTTTTAGGTAAAAAAAAATTTAAATTAACTGAATGCAGTGGCACATGCTTGTAATTCCAGCTACTAATGGAGCTGAGGCAGAAGGATTACAAGTTTGAGGCCAGCCTCACCTACATAGTGAGATCCTGTCTCAAAATAAAAAATACCAGAGTCAACTCTTTAGTAATAAGAGATATGCAAATCAAAACTACCCTAAGATTCCATCTCACCCCAAATAGAATGGCGATTATCAAGAATACAAGCAACAATCGATGTTGGAGAGGATGTGGGGAAAAAGGTACACTCATACATTGCTGGTAAGGCTGCAAATTAGTGCAGCCACTCTGGAAAGCAGCGTGGAGATACCTTAGAAAACTTAGAATGGAACCACCATTTGACCCAGCTATCCCATTCCTTGGTTTATACCCAAAGGACTTAAAATCAGCATACTACAGAGATACAGCCACATCAATGTTCATAGCTGCTCAATTCACAATAGCCAGATTGTGGAACCAACCTAGATGCCCCTCAATTGATGAATGGATAAAGAAACTGTGGTATATATATACAATGGAATATTACTCAGCCATAAAGAATAATAAAATTATGGCATTTGCAGGCAAATGGATGCAGTTGGAGAATATCATGCTGAGATAAGCCAATCTCAAAAATCCAAAGACGAATGATCTGACTGATAAGTGGATGATGACACATATGGGGGGTGGGAAGGGGGCAAGAATGGAGGAAGGAGGGACTCTATTGAGGGATAAGAGGGGTTGCGCGGGGAGAAAAAAATAACAGAATGAATCAAAACTATTACCCTGGGTAAATGTATGATTACACAAATAGTATGCCTCTACTTCACGTACAGAGAAACAAGATGTATCCCATTTGTTTACAATAAAAATGAATTTAAAAAAATAAAGTAAAATAAAATAAATAAAAGAGAACCAGAGATGTAGCTCAGAGGTAAAGCACCCCTGGGTTCAATCCCCAATACAAAAAAAAAAAAAGTGTGGGGGCTGGGAATGTAGCTCAGTGGCAGAATTTCCCAAGGTTCAATCCCCAGTATAAAAAAAAAAATCTAATATTAAATATGGTAATGGTTGTACACCCCTGTGAACATACTAAAATAATAAATTGTATACTTTAAATGGGTAAGTTAAAAAGATGAAATAGTTAGAAATAATTCATGGTTGAGGTACTCACAATGAGTATTCATCAAATTACAAATCTTCTGTTTACATGATACCATTCTAATTTTCTTACTGTTTTTTTTTTTTTTTTCCTTTTTGGTCTCTGTATGTATCTCTTCCCCGTTACTCTCCTTTTAGAATGTAATTTTTCTTGTTTCTTCTCTTTTACACTTTACACTCTGCTCAAATCCTGGAAAATATTGTACATGCCCATGAATTTAAAATCCATTTACATATTACAATCTGTCTTGGATCATTTTCCTTTTCTATTCCTCATATATCCGACTGCTTATTAGACATATCCATTTAGATATTCCTAATGTATCTTAAATGAGAAGGATTTCAAATTCAATTTATATTAAATCATACTTCTTCAAACTATCCCTTTAATATATTCCTCTCTTTAAATTGGCACCAATTCTTAAACAGATGCCCACTGGAAATCTGGGAATCAACCAAGACTCTTCTCTCTCTTTTACCACCCAGATCATATTCACTTGCTCATTAGTTCTTTTTTTTTTTTTTTTTTTTTTTGGTAACTGGGAACTGAACCCACGGGTACACTACCACTGAGCTACATCCCCAGTCATTTTTATTTTTATTTTGAAACAGAGTCTCACTAAGTTACCCAGGCTGTCCTGGATCTTGTAATGTTCCTGCTTCAGTCTCATGAGTTGCTGGGATTACAGGTTTTTACCACTGTGCCTGGCAATGACATAATTTTTATAGAAGACCTCCACAAAGTATTCTTGTCCCTTTTTAATCCATCCTCCAATTTATGTATGTATGAATGTATGTATTGGGGAAACCCAAACACTGAGCCATATCCCCAGCCCTTTTTATTCTTTATTTGAAACAGGGTCTCGTTGAGGCCGGCCTGACCTTGTGATCTTCCTGCCAAGTTGTTGGTATCGTAAGCCTGTGCCACCATGCCTGAACTGTCCTCCAATTTAAAGAAGGATGACCTAGAATCTAGATTTCTGATCATTCAGTTCCTTGTTCATAATTTCTTCAATGGTTTCCTATAGTTAGGATATGTCTTATTCAACTTTTTCACTGCTGTGACTAAAAGATCTGATCAGAACAATTTTTTAATTTGTTCTAATTAGTTATCCATGACAGTAGAATACATTTTAACACATTATACACAAATGGAGCATAACTTCTCATTCTTCTGGCTGTACATGGTGCTGAGCCATATCAGTAGTGTGATCATATGTGTATATAGAGTAATAATGTCTGTCTCATTCTACTGTCTTTCCCATCCCCATTGCTCTACCCCTCCCCTCATTCCCCTCTGCACAATCCAGAATTCTTTCATTCTTCCCTATCCCACCCTCACCACTATGGATCAACATCACCGTAGTGTAAACATTTGGCCTTTGGTTTCTGGGAACTGGCTTATTTACTTAGCATGATATCTCTAGTTCTATCCATTTACCTGCAAATTTCTTCTTTAAGGCTGAGTAATATTCCACTATGTATATGTACCACAGTTTCTTTATCCATTCATCTATTGAAGGGCATCTAGGTTGGTTCCATAGTTTTGCTATCCTGAATTGAGCTACTATAAACATTGGTGTGGCTGCATCACTGTAGTATGCTGATTTTAAGTCCTTTGGGTATGTGCCAAAGAGTGGGATAGCTGGGTCAAATGGTGGTTCCATTCCAAGTTTTCTGAGAAATCTCCATACTGCTTTCCAGAGTGGTTGCACCAATCTGCAGTCCCACCAACAATGTCTGAGTGTACCTTTTTCTCCACATCCTCACCAACACGTATTATTGCTTATATTCTTGATAATTGCCAATCTAACTAGAGTTAGATGAAATCTTAGAGTAGTTTTGATTTGCATGACCAGAAAAACTTTAGAGGAGGAAAAGTTGATTTGAGGGCTCACGGTTTCAGAGGTCTAAGTCCATAGAAGTCCGGCTCCATTCCTTGGAGCTTAAGGTGAGGCAGGAACAACATGGCGGCAGTGTGGCAGAGGGAAACAGCTCACATGGTGATCAGGAAGCAGAAAGAAAGGTCTCCACTTGCCAGATACAAATATATACCCGACACTGCGCCCCAATTCCCACTTTCTTCAGCCACACCCTACCACTTCAGTTACCACTCAGTAAATCCCTATGAGAGGATTAAATCATTAATTGGGTTAAAACTTTTACAACCCAATAATTTCTCCTCTGAACCTTCTTGGACTGTCTTACATGTGAGCTTTTGGGGGATACCTCACAACCAAACCATAACACAATAAAACCTGTTCTTGTCAACAGGGCATATCTTTAATTCCCCCTTCCTCTAACAGTAAACAGTTTCTTTGGGGGAATTACCTTTCCCTCATTGTGTTGATAGGACAATAATCAAGGTGCCCTGTATGGGTGAGTCCATGATATAAGACCTGAAATTCTCCTCAGGATTTTTCATATTTTTTCATTTTAATTAATTAATTAATTTTACCAGGGATTGAACCCAGGGACCCTTAATTATTGGGCTACATCCCCAGTCCTTTTTGTTTTTTATTAAGAAACAGGGTCTCACTAAGTTCTGAGGCTGTCTTTGAACTTGCCATCCTCCTGTCTCAGTCTCCTTAGCCACTGGGATTATAGGCGAGCAGTATCACACCCTGCTAAATTAATTTTTGGGGGTGAGTACCAGGGATTGAACTCAGGGGCACTTGACCACTGAGTCACGTCTCCAGCCCTATTTTTGTATTTTATTTAGAAACAGGATCTCACTAAATTGCTTAGCACCTTGCTGTTGCTGAAGCTGGCGTTGAATTCAAGATCCTCCTGTCTCAGCCACCTGAGCAACTGAGATTATAGGTATGTGCCACCATACCCAGCAAATTATTTTAAAATGACACAAAAAGTGGTACATATTAATGGGGTAGCATGATGTTTCCATACATGTGTACATTGTATAATGTTTAATCAGGTTAAAAATATCTATCTCCTTGAGCATTTATCATTTCTTTCTTTTTTGTTTTTGGTACTGGGGACTGAACCAGGGGCAATTTACCACCTAGGTACGTTTCTGACTCTTTTTATTTTGTATTTTGAGACAAGGTATTGCTAAATTCCCCGAGTTGGCCTCAAACTTGTGATTCTCCTGCCTCAGCCTCCCAAATTGCTGGGATTGTGGTGTGGACCACTACCCCTGGCTTATATTGAAAATTTTCAAAACACTTTCTTCTAGCTTTTTTTTTTTTTTTCCCCAGTGCTGGGGATTGAACCCAGGGCCTTGTGTTTGTGAGGATTCTTCTAGCTTTTTGAAATGTATAGTATATTATTGTTATCTACAGTTACCAAACTGTGCAATATTATACCACAACTTATTGCTCCTAATTGTAACTTAGTACCCACTGATCAACTTTTTCCCATTCCATCCTACCTCAGAATTTTGAATCCTGACTCAGATTATGCAGTGATGTAAAAAATATATATATATTGGCACTCATTCACTCACAGTTGAGTAATTCCTGCTGCCTACATTTCTGCAACTATTTTCAAGTCTAGTTGTCTAGCTTTCCCATCAGTTCTGAGAGTCACCCATTCTTCCAATAAATCCTCTTTTTGCTTACATTAGCCATCTCAGTTCTTTTGCTTACACCAAAAAAACATAACACACACATGGACCCTACCTATTTCCCAGCCTTGCCTCTCTCCATGAGTCAGTGTTTATTATTTTAAAAGCAAGTATAAGTATGTGCTAGTCACACATGAAATAGTTCCATTTATATTTTACTTCTTTTAAGTTGACCTCAGAAAGAAGGGCTAAGGAAGAGTGTCCTTTCCTTCTACATCAAAATTTTGTTATTTCCTTAGCTTTTTAAAAAGCAAAATTATGAGGGGAAGTGTTGGGAGGTGATATTGGCTAAAGTACATTGTTATGTTGTGTGCATGTACAAATATGTAACAACAATCCCATCAATATGTATAACTGTAATACCAATTAAAAAAGGGGTGGTGCTGGGATTGTAGCTCAGTGGTGAGCACTTGCCTACATGTGTGAGGCACTGGGTTTGATCCTTAGCATCACTTATAAATAAATAAAATAAAGTTATTGTGTCCATCTACAACTAAAAATATTTTTTTAAAAAAGTGGGAGGGGGAAGCAAACTATGGATGATATTCCAACAAATTGCACAATAAGGAGAATTTCTTTCCCTTCTTTCACTTCTTCCTGGAACTTGCTGTTTTGGCTCTAAGGAATGTTTTAATTAGAAGTTGTTTGCATTATAAAGTTCTTACTCAAAACACTTGAGATTTAGCCATCAGGTGGCTTTCAAGTTATGAACAACAAAGCAATTTGGGGAATTTGAGAATTCCAGAATGTGGAACTGTCTCATTCAAATCAGAGAATCTATTCCTGCAAGTTGGAGAGATCAGCAGCATGAGGCTGGTTTACATTACAATCAAATGTCTTTCATCAGTTTCCCACCTTCCACTTTACCTCATTACACTTTGGTTCATTGGGAAAAAATATGTAATAAAAAAATTAACACTTCAGACTGGTTTGGTGGTGCTTGTCTGTAATCCCAACTCCGAAGCTGAGACAGGAGAATCATAAATTCAAGGCCAGTCTAAGGAATTTAACAAGATCCTGTCCCAAAAATAAAATAAAAAGTGCTGGGAATGTAACTCAATGGTTGAATGGTTCAATTCCTAATGTTAGAAAGTAGTTAGCAATGAACAGTGAAATGCATGGCAAAGTCACAGGTTTACTTAAAGTTATTACCATTTTATTTACTTACTTACTTATTTTGGCACTGGGGATTGACCCAGGGGCACTGAGTCACATCTCCAGCCCTTTTATTTTGAGACAGTCTTACTAAGTTGGTTAGGGCCTCACTAAATTGCTGAGGCCGGCTTTTGTTACAGAAAGCTCCATCCTTGTCCCTGATGCCAATGCAATAACAAGGACATGGTTTTGAGAAAAAGGAAAAAGAAGTTGTATTGCTTTGCTAGCAAAGCAGAAACAGAAGTGACTCCTGTCCCAGAGGCTGTGAATCTGCCATCAGAGGGACGTTTTTAAAGAGGTTGAATCAAAGACTACATTCCTCGTGTTCTCCATCCAGAGTTGTAATTCACTTGTTAATTTGGGAGATATTCATTTCTCAGATCTTCTGGAGTCATCCCCAAGTCTGAATTACTTGTTCCTGTGGTGTGTGTGTGTGCTCAAGGACAGATAACTGGTAGAATGGGGGAGAAAGGTAATCTTGTGAACTCCAGATGGTGCACGCTGGTAATCCCAGCAGCTGGGGAGGCTGAGGCAGGAGGATCCCAAATTCAAAGCCGACCTCAGAAACTTAGCAGGGCTCTAAGCAACTCAGCAAGACTCTGTTCCAAAATAAAATATAAAAAGGGCTAGGGATGTGACTCAATTTAAGTGCCCCTGGGTCCAATCCATAGTACCAGAAAAAAAAAAAAAAAAAGGGAAAGGTAATCCTGTTTCCCCTGAGATTAGGAAGGGAGAAAGATTAGGGAGAAGGAGGGAGAAAGGAAGAGAAAAGAACATGTCCTTTCTTAAAAATAAGTCACAGTGACAGAGCAGCAAGGGCTATATTCAAAGCATAAAGTAGACCATAGTTATACTTTGAACTTTCGATCCTCCTGCCTCAGCCTCCCAAATTGCTGGGATTACAGGCATGCAGCAGGAAGCATTTAGTCTTTTGTTGTTCTCTGCTCAAAGATGACTGGCTGTCTTTTTTTGAATATACATTCTTCAATTTTTTTTAAGTTGTAGATGGACACAATACATTTATTAATTTATTTTTATGTGATGCTGAGGATTGAACCCAGTGCCTCACACATGCTAGGCAAGTGCTCTACCACTGAGCCACAATGCCAGCTCTAACCCAACTCTCTCTAGAGATTGCTCTTTGCTTGAGCCTTATTTTACTTTCACTCTGCTTGTATTTATAATAAATTTCTCCTGCATGGCTTTTGGTGTCTGACTTCCAATTTTCTTTTGTTGAAACACAAGAACCAAGGTTTGAAGTTTCAGTTCCCCACTCTCCTACGACACTAATACCACAAGAAAAATAAAGGATGCCTCTGGGGAACAGGACTTATGATATAAAACTGCTCCCCTGCCCTTTAAGCTGCAGTCATTTCCCTGCCTCCCAACTTCTTGTCAGTCTGTGAACATCCTAGCTAGCTATTGGTTTATCAGTCAGCTTGCAAGTATCCTTCTCTGTTATTGGTCCCCTGTTAGGGTGGAATTCGACTGCTTAAGAATATTTCCCCTACCATGCTCTCTCCTCCATTTCACTCTCTCTCTTTTGCACACTCTCTCTTTTCTTCTCTTGCTCTGCAGGGAGACACTTGGTTTGCTTAATAAACTCTCTTGTGTGAGTTCCCACGTCTGGGGTGGTTTCTGGGTTCTTATAGGACTAAGGTCAGGAAACATGTATTTGTTTTCATTGTAAGTCTTTCGATAGCATTTATTTTATAACCATGTGCATGTATTACTGTTTCTTTTACATTTTTATTTTTTCCCAATTATAATAACACTTTTTTTTTTTTTTGGCGGTGCTGGGGATCGAACCCAGGGCCTTGTGTTTGCAAGGCAAGCACTCTACCAACTGAGCTATCTCCCCAGCCCAGTAACACATATTTATTCTTTGTTCACTATCTGTGTGTGTGTGTGTGTGTGTGTGCACCATGTGTGTGGTACTAGAGATTGAACCCAGCACTTCATGCATACTAGGCAAGTGCTCTACCATTGAGCTACATTCCCTTTAAAAAAAAATTTTTTTTTTTTTGTACTGGGTATTGGCATCAGATCTGCTATTTTGCTGCCACCAGTAAACTGCCTCTCCCACACCACTTTATGGCCCAGATTGTAAGCCCTCAACAGTCATTGGTCCAGATTGTTAGCCCTCAAACTTCCTAGCTAGTTATTGGTCCGTTGTTGTTAGCCCGCAAAATTGCACTACTTAAGAATAGCTTACCCAGGGCTGGGAATATAACTCAGTTGGTTGAGTGCTTGCCTCACAAGCATGAGGCCATGGGTTCAAATCCCCAGTACTGCCCCACCCCCAAAAAATAGCTTCTCCCCTCCTCTTGCCTCCTCTCCCCCTTAATAAAATCTCTCGCGAGAGTGCCCGCTTCTGGATGCTTTCACTGGGGATTGAATCCAGAGATACTTCACCACTGAGCACATCCCCAGTCCTTTATTTTATTTTATTTTTTTATTTCTTATTTTGAGACTGGGTCTCTAAGTTGCTCAGGGCCTTGTTAAGTTGCTTAGGTTGACTTTGCTGAGGTGATCTTTATGCCTCAGCCTCCCTAGTCCCTGGGATTACACAGGTGACACAACTTCCTACTGAATGTTTTTAAATAAACGTATTGAGCATAATTTAATACAATAAAATGCACTTGTTTAAGAGTACTGTTTAATGAGTTTCAACAATGTTTGTATCAACCGGGGATTGCAGCATACACCTGTCATCCCAGTCACTAGGGAGGCTAAAAACAGGAGGATCACAAGTTTGAGGTCAGTCTTAGCAATTTAGCCAGGCTGTAAGCAATTTAGCAAGACCCTGTCTCAAAACTAAAAAGGGCTGGGGATATAATTCAGTGATAAATAACCCCTGGGTTGAATCCCCAGTACCAAAAAAATAAAAAATAAAAACAAAAGACAGTTTGCATCAATGTAACTACCACTATAATCAAGATTTAGAACCTTGTATTAGCCGAATGAGATCTTTACTGTCAATTCCCAATGCCTGTTCTTAGCCCCAGACAACTGCTGATTAGCTGTCATTATAGATTGGTTTGATTAGGTTTGGTTTGGTCTGGTACTGGGGGTTGAATGCAGAGGTGCTATACCACTGACACATCCCCAGTTCTTTATCATTTTAATTTTGACAGAAAGACTTGCTAAATTGCTGAGTGTCTCACTAAATTGCTTAGGCTGGCCTTGAATTTGCTATTCTCCTGCATCAGTTTCCCCAGTCACTGGGATTACAGGTATGCACCAAAGTGTCTGGCTGGCAATTTTAAATTTTGATGATATCCTATTCATAGGATTTTTTTTTTAATGGTTTGTGCTTTCATATATATATATATATATATATATATATTTTTTTTTTTTTTTTTTTTCCTCTGCACTCACAGTACAATCCAGAAACAGGAAGCCTGATGAATAAACATCTTGTGACAAGAGTCAAAACAATGCCCTAAGCCAGGCATGGTGGCACATGCCTATAATTCCAGCAGTTTGGGGGCTGAGGCAAGAGGATCACAAATTTGAGTCCAGCCTTAGCAATTTAGTGAGGCCCTAAGCAACTCAGTGAGACCCTGTCTCTAAACAAAATATAAAAAGAGCTGGGGATGTGGCTCAGTTGTAAAATACCCCTGGTTTTAATCCCTGTTACTAAACAAATACAAACAAACAACAAACAAACAAAACTATTCCCTAGAACTTGATGACACATGCCTGTAATCCCAGCAGCTCAAGAGGCTGAGGCAGGAGGCTCACAAGTTTGAGTCCAGCCTCAGCAATTTAGCAACACTGTCTCAAAATTAAAAAATAAAAAGGACTTGGAATGTGGCTTAGTGGTAAAGTGACCCTGGATTCAATCCTTAGTACCAATCACCCAACCAACAAACTATGCCTTAGGCAAGGGGAATTTATTCTCATAACAAAGGCTGCCCCATAAATCCTGAGATCCACAAGGCCAGCCTGACCTAGATCACCTGCTGTGGCAGCAGTGCAATCCCTCCAGGTATGCAGACCCCCCATTTCCCTCAATCCCCTTTCTATAAAATCTCATAGTCCTTGTCAACCCCTCAAAGACAGACTAAGGACAAGAGTCCCCTTGTCTTCCTGGTGTGGCTACACTGATTGAAGTTTCTTTCAAGCTTTTCATCATCACCTTTTTTTGATTTGGGGGGCAAGTGGCTGTACCTTATTTATTGTTTCCCAGAGTCAGATGTCTGACCTAGGACTGTTGCCAAAAGCTCAGTCCTTTCCCTGATGCCAATCCAATAATGAGGGCATGGTTTTGGGAAAAAGGAAAAAGTTGTGTTGCTTTGCTAGCAAAGGAGAAACACAGGGGACTCCTGTCCCAGAGGCTGTGATTCTGCCCATCATGGGGAGCAGGGGGCGTTTAAAGAGGTTGAATCTAAGACTACATTGCACATGTTCTGGAGATGTGATTCTGGAGTTGTAATTCACTTGTTTATTTGGGAGATAATCATTTCTGAGATCTTCTGATACCCTCCCCAAAGTCTAGATGGGTTTGTTCCTATGGTGGGTGTATACTCAGGGACAGATAACTTTGACTAGGATAGGGAAGAAAGGTAATCTTGTTTCCCCTGAGATTAGAGGGGGAGAGATTAGGGAGGAGCAGAGAGAGAGGAAGAGAAAGAAACAAGTCCATTTTTAAAATAAGTTGCAATGGCAGAGAAGCAAGGGTTATATTCAAAGCATAAAGTGGACCACCATTACAGGACTGCTGGTCACAGTCTTAGCTAATCTGTCTTTGCATTCCGTATACATTTTGGAATCACCTTATCAACTTCTAATAAAACCCATCTTGAATTTTTTATTGGGATTGCAAAAAACCTGTAGGTCATTTTGGGAAGTACTGACAATACCTACTTTTCCATGGTATATTTTCCCTTTACTTAGGTTTTCTATAATTTCCCTCAGCAATATTTTGTGGGTTTCTTTAACAGGCCTTAAACATTTTAAAAAATATATCCCTAACCAAGTGTGGTGGCGCATGTCTGTAATCCCAGTGACTCAGGAGGCTGAGGCAGGAGGATTTCGAGTTCAAAGCCAGCCTCAGCAATTTAGCAAGGCCCTAAGCAACTCAGAGAGACCCTGTCTCTAAATAAAATATTTAAAATAGCTGGGGATGTGGCTCAGTGGTTGAGCACTCCTGGGTTCAATCCCAGGTGCCAAAGGAAAAAGGTATCCCTAAAGACATCATGGTTTGGACACTATTTAAGTAGTATTTTTTCTTTTTTCAGTACTGGGAATTAAACCCAGGGTTACTCTTTGACTGAACTCCATTCCAACCCTTTTTAATTTTTCATTTTGAGACAAGATCTTGCTAAGAGGTCCAGATGGTCCTAAAGTTGCAATCCTCCTGCCTTAGTCTCATGAGTATTAGGTATGGGCCACCACAGTCAGCTCGTATTGTTTTTTAAATTTTAATGTCTGATTATTCCTTGCTAGTAATTTTTTATTTTTGTTTGTTTTGATTTTAGTTGTAGATGGTCACAATGACTATTTATTTTTATGTGGTGCTGTGGATTGAACCTAATGCCTCACATATGCTAGGCAAGTGCTCTACCACTAGACCAAATTCCAGCCCTGCTAGTAGTTTTTATACGTTTACATTTTGTATATTATTATATACTGTGACCTTCCTAAATTTAATTATGGGTCTTATTTTTTTTTTTTTCTTTTTGTACGTCTCATTGTATTTTTTTGTCTGTTTGTTTCAGTACCACGGATTGAACCCGGGGCTACTTAACCACTGAGCCACATCTCCAGGCCTTTTTATTTTTTATTTTAAGAGGATCTTGCTAAGTTGCTTAGGGCCTTGCTAAATTGCTGAAGCTAGGATTGAATTTCCAATCTTCCTAGCTCAGTCACCTGGGTTGCTGGGATAATAGGCCTGTGCCACCACAGCAAGCCCCATTGGATTTGATATGTACATGACCATGTCATCTCCAAACTAGTTTGTTGTGGGTTTGTTTGGTACTGGAAATTGAACCCAAGTGCACTTTACCACTGAGTTACATCCCTAGTCTTTTTTTTTTTTTTTTTTAAGTTGTAGATGGACACAGTACCTTTATTTTATTTATTTATGTGTTGCTAAGGATCAAACCCAGTGCCTCATGCATTCAAGGCAAGTGCTCTACCACTGAGCTACAACCCCAGCCCCATCCCTAGTCTTCTTAATTTTTTATTTTGAGGCAAAGTCCAAGTTGCTGAACCTTCCTTGAACTTTTGATTCTTCTACCTCAACCTCCTGAGTTCCTGGGATTCCAGGTGTGCACCAATGAGCCTAGCTTGTTGTGCTTTTTGTTAACATAAATGTACAATTTTGTAAAAAAAAAAAAAATTATTTAACCATTGAGATAGTCATGAAGTCATTCTTCTTTATTCTATTATGAAGCATTATACTTTCATATTAAATCATACTTGCATTCCTGGGATAACTCCACTTAGTAATGTGGTATTACCTTTTTCCTGGATTCTACTTAATATTTTTTTTTCTACTTAATATTTTGTCAAAGATTTTTGCAACTTTGTTCATGAGGAATATAGTTGTAGGTTATAGTCTTATTGAGATGTTGTCTGGTTTGCTATCAGAGTTACACTGGCCTCATTAAATGAGTTAGGAAATGACCCTTCTTTTTTTATTTCCGGAAAGGACTAGTATTATCTCTTCTTTAAATATTTGATGGAAATTCATCCATGAAGCTATCTGGTTACAAAGTTTTCTTTGTTGGAAGTTCTTAAATTATGAATTCAACTTCTTTAACTCATTTAGGAGTATTCAGATTTTCTATTTCTTCTTGATCCACTTTTGTGATTTTCTATGAATTTGTCTATTTCAATTAAGTTATTCAATTTGTGGGCATAGATATTTTCATAGTATTCCCTTATTTACCCTTTTTTTTTAATAGACACATACCTTTATTTTATTTATTTATATGTGGTGCCGAGAATCAAACCCAGTGTCTCACACATGCTAGGGAAGCGCTCTGCCACTGAGCCACAACCCCAGTCCCCCTTATCTACTTTTTAATGTATGTAGATTCTATAATGACAGTGTCTCATTCCTGACATTAGTAAACTGAGTCTTTTTTTTTTTTAATCTTGTTCAGTCTGGTTTAGTAATTTTATTGATCTTTCCAAAGAATTAACTTGAGGTTTCATTGACTTTCTCTGTACTCTTTTAATTTTATTGAGTTTTATAATTATTCTTTACATTGATCAACTTTAATTTGCTTTTAGTTTTCTAAATTTAAGTAGAAGCATAGATCAATAATTTTAGATCTTTTTTTGTTTTGTTATATAAGCATTTCAAGCTACACAGCTCTGTCCTATCTTTAGTAGATTTTTCTTTTCTTTTTACCGCAACCAACACTAAAACAAATATAACTCCACATATAAAACTGTGAAAAAATTTTTGACAAAACAATACTTTTCCTTTATAATGGGCAAGGCGTGCTGATATTTCTTATTCCATTTCATTAAGAAATGCTATTTAAGCCAGATAGATGGTGAATACACCTGGAATCCCAGGCACTCAAAACTAAGGCAGGAAGATTCCAAGTTCAAGACCGGCCTCAGCAATTAAGTGAGGCCTTCAGTAACTTAAACCCTGTCTCAAAATAAAGAACACAAAGTGCTGGGGATGTAGCTCAGAGGTAAAGTGCCCCTGGGTTCAATCCCTAGTACCAATAAAAATAAAAATATAGAAGAAATGCTATTAATACCTGGGCACAGTGGCACAGGTCCATAATCCCAGCAACTTGGGAAACTGAGACAGGAGGATCATAAATTGAACACAACTTTAGCAACTTAGCAAGACCCTGTCTACAGATTAAAAATTAAAAGGGATGATGTTTTAGTCAGCTTTTTCACCACTGTGACTGAAAGACTCAACCAGAACAATTTTAGGAAGAAGAGTTTATTTGAGGGCTCACAGTTTCAGAGGTCTCCATCCATTGAAGGATGGCTCCATTTCTGGCTTGAGGTGAGGCAGAACATCATGACAGAAGAGTGAGACTGAGGGAAAGTGACTGATGATCAGATAGCAGAGAGAGACCCCAGTCTCCAAATACAAAATATATAACCTATAGCCCTGCCCCCAATGAAGCACTTCCTCCAGTCACACTCCACCTGTCTTCAGTTACCACTCTGATAATCCCATCAGGGATCAATTCACTAATTAGGTTAAAGCTACAGCGTACTACTTCTCCAACCTTCTTACATTGTCTCACTCTTGAACTTTTCCGGGGACACCTCATCTAAACCATAACAGGTGATATATAGCTCAGTGATAAAATGCCCCTGTGTTCAAATCCTAAAACCAAAAAACAAACAAACACAGAAAAACTTTATATATAAAATAAAAAACTGGAAAAAACTGAACAGAAAAAAAATGAATACCAAAATACAGCTAAATACACAATACTGTATCCTCTTAGATATATGCCATCATTAAAAATCTTCACAATGTAAGTTGTGAAACAGCACAGGGAAGCATTCATAAAGCAGGAAATGTACACAAGTATGATTACAACTATATAGCAGAAAGAAAATTCCACATGGAGAGACTGGAATGAACAAAAGTGTTACTTGCTTTTTCCATTGGGATAAATGAGAGTACATTTTTTCCTATCCCTCTGTATTTTCCAAATTCTATTAAATAGCATCCTAATTTAGAAATGAAACATTGACTGAAAATGTTGGCTCGCAGGATTTACAATGGAAAAATACACAATCAAAAGTACAGGAAGAGTATTTACAGTATAGTTGTAACTGTGTTTCAAGTGTACATATGTATGACGAAAGAGTGAAAGAATACAGAGAAAAATGTCAAAATGCAAGGAAGGGTTGAATAAAGTATGATTGTAGTTAAGGAATTTTTTTCTCTTTATTTTCTAAATTTTCTGTAAGGTATTTACTTGTATTACTTTTTTTGGGGGGGGGCATACGACCACTGAGTCACATCCCCAACCCAATTTTATATTTTATTTAGAGACAGGGTCTCACTGAGTTGCTAGGGCCTTGCTAAGTTGCTGAGGCTGACTTTGAACTCGCCATCCTCCTGCCTCAGTGTATTACTTTTGTAATAAAACCTTTTATTTATTTATTTATTTATTTATTTTGGGGTGCTGGGGATTGAACCCAGGGCCTTGTGCTTGCGAGGCAGGCACCCTACCAACTGAGCTATACTCCAGCCCCTAATAAAACCTTTTTGATTACCATACCTGGCTGGAATAGATGGAGTTAATTTCCCCCAGGTCACCTAATATACCTCAGGCCTCATTTCAACTTGCTGCTAAGGCTTGCCTTGTATCAAAATAACAAGACATAAAGGACACTTAGATTCTACCTTGTCGTGTTGGGATTTATCAAGCCCATAGGAAGATGAGGAGAAAAATGTAGTTTAGGGTACATGAGTGTTACACTGAGAAAATAACCAGAAAGCTCATTTAGTCTTGGGAGTCAAAGTTTATCTCCACTACACTGTCCAAAAGAATTTTGTGAAATGACAGTAATGTTTTAAATCTGTGCTGTTCTCTATGGTAACCATTTGCCATACCGGACCATTGAGTATTAGAATTGTGACAAGTGCAACTAAGGAATGGAATTCTAATTTTACTTAATTTTAATTTAAAAAAAAATTTTTTGGTACCAGGGATTGAACCCTGGGTCACTTAAATATCTCCAGTCCTTTTTATATTTTGAGACAGGGTCTTGCCTAGTTGCTTAGAGTCTTACTAAATTGCTGAGGCTAGCTTTGAACTTGCCATCCTCCTGCCTCTGCCCCCTGAGCTCTGGGATAACAGGCGTGCACCATTGCACCTGACTCAATTTTAAAATTAAGTAGCTGAGGGCCTGGGATTGGGGCTCAGTGGCTTGCGCTTGCCTAGCATGTGCAAGGCACTGGGTTCAATTCTCAGCATCACATATAAATAAATAAATTAAATAAAGGTATTGTGTCCATCTATAACTAAAAATTTTTTTGTAAAAGAATGCAAAATTAATAGCTACATATGGCTAAAGGCTACCATATCGAGTCTTTTGTTGTTGTTGTTGTTGTTTGGTCCTAGGGACTGAACCAGGGGCTTTACCACTGAGCTACATCCCCAGTCATTTTTATTTTTTGTCTTGAGAAAGAGTCTTGTTAAATTGTGAGGCTTGCCTTGAATTTGGGATCCTCCTCAGTGTCCCAAGTAGCTGGGATTAGAGGTCTGCCCGACCATGCTTAGCTGTTGTTCTTTTTCCAAGCACAACAAAGCCTGTATAATGAAAGAAAAATCCTTTTTAATATGAAAATGATTGCATTTTATACTTCATAGTGTGTGTGTGCGCTGTGAGTGGTAACTTAATGATTCCACAAGAAACTGAACAATTCTAAGAATTTTACAGGAATTTATACCCTTTGTAGAGTATCCCAAGATTAACCACATGCTGGGCTCAACCTGAAAAGCATCCACCTGAAATGATCCAGCAAGCACATTAGCCCCAAGTGACTTTCTAAAACTAGGGACAAGGTGAGACAAGTCAACTTTGGACTGATGTGACTATTGTTGGACCTGCCTTAATCTTATACTCAGCCTAGAACTGGATTCTGCAGTTAGGGTGGCACAGCAATTCTTTATCACTCATAATCGAATCAGCTGGTACAGACAATGATGTTCCTAACTTTAGACTGTCCCTAAATTTCCCCTAAGTGCAATAAGTAATGTAATCCTGTAACAGTCAAATTATACATTTCTAAACTGTACTCTAGATCTGGAAAACCAGATGTATTCCAACGTCTTCCTACCCAACCCAATTAAGGAGAGAGTTAACCTAAGCTAAAACAGGTTTATTGGTTATTTTATGCCAAAGAATGTGAGCAATTTGCAAGCACTCAAAATAAAAAGGGCTCAATACAAGCTGCCTCCCCCTTTTACCCTAAGTGTATGTACCAACTCCAGGCAAATAGAAGGCAATCAAACTTCGAGTTCAATTGAAGATACACTAAAAAGAAGTCCAGAGCCCCTGCTTTGTTAGGAAAATAAATATAATCTGTTGAAAGTAACTGAAATAAAAACAAATTAAAATTGAGATGATTCCTACAATAATATCAACTATTGTTTGTCCATAACATAAGAGATAAAACATTCAAAATTTAGACATGAAGTTATATTTTAAGGAAAAAAGTATGGGCAATTTGTCAGGTATCAATATTTTTCAGCCTATGAATAGGAATTTTGCAGATTCCCCTTCAAACAATCTGAAAGCCAAAACACAAAGCAAAAATTTTAAGTAATAGATTCCTCCTGATACTAAGGCCAAGATTTTTGCCTTCTTCAAATACTCTTAACCTAAATTATGAGAAATAATCTACTCTGTCCACTGGCAACATTTCTGTATGGTGACATAATCAGAACTTGTACTTCTTTCATTAAATATTTGTTCTCATTCTAATCCAAATACCAGGAATTCAGCAGTAAGCAAGAGGATATAATTTTCCCTGAAGCCTATGATGGAAGCATAACAAAACTTATAACATGAGAAACTTAAGCACTTTGAAAAGTCCTGGGTGGCAGAGAAATGAGTCATCTTTATGGCCTCAGGGACAAACTATAAATTATTTATTTATTTATTTACTTATTTATAGATGGACACAATACCTTTATTTTATGTATGTATTTATTTATTGGGGTGCTGGGGATTGTACCCTGGGCCTTGTGCCTGCAAGGCAAGCACTTTACCTACTGAGCTATCTCCCCTGCCCTATTTATCTTTATGTGGT
This sequence comes from Sciurus carolinensis, assembly GCF_902686445.1. Classification (NCBI taxonomy): domain Eukaryota; kingdom Metazoa; phylum Chordata; class Mammalia; order Rodentia; family Sciuridae; genus Sciurus; species Sciurus carolinensis. The sequence continues at coordinate 111,253,650 of NC_062214.1, read as the reverse complement.
GCTGAGGATCGAACCCAGCACCTCACAGGTTCTAGGGAAGAGCTCTACCACTGAGCCACAGTCCCAGCCCTAAATCTTAAGGCAGATTTAAAGAAGGATTTATCCATGAATCTGTTTTCTCCAAGGCTGGACAGGGAGGGAGTGTGGAAATCACAACTTTCTTCAAAGGATGAAAGGTGTCATTTGGTGACACTCTGGTTTCCTGAGGAAGAGAAGTAGACACTGAAACATCTTGCTTTGTGCATGTGAAATCTTCCTTATTTTCCACCATCAATAACTGTTCTATCTCTTCTTTCAAAGAAAAACTTGCCTGGAACTGATGCTTGGGTATCATAAAGTGTTCTTTCTGAGTTATTCTTTGCTCCTTTAACCCTTTTAACTCAGGACAAATGAGTTTGTTACTGGAATTGTCACTAGCTTTTCCTTCCTTTATGGGAAGTAGATGAGACTTCACTATGTTTTGTTTAGATTCTTCTTTCAAAAAATTCACATCCTCATGAAATTCCGGAGATGTAAAACTTGGGGCTTTATCTCCTCCAGAATTTTTACAAAATAAGAAGCCTCTGACTTTTTCCTCTTTTCCTGTTGTCTCTGATACTGATTTCTTTGGGCGTAGCTCAGTCCTTATTAGGAGTCCCTTTGCATTCACTTTGTATTCTTTTGCCGCTCTCTCTCTGCGCTCCTTCTGGAAGTCCTTGAGTTGAAGTAGCTCCTCGGGCAGCTCCATACATGTAGGCTAAGAAAAGAAAATGAACACCGGATTATGATAACTAAACTTTAAAATGTGATACTTAAAAGTCACTTCTATCACACCTGACAAGAATAAGTACACTAGAGTCTATTCAAATGTGTTCATACATCACCCTCTAGTGTCTTCAACTATAATTGTACAATTTTTTTGAGCAAAAATATTTTGAAAAGGTAATGAGTTCACATGAGTGTACATGTATACATATATATGTATAAAGATTATACAAAAAAGTAACTCTCCAAACCTGGTCCCAGTAGTCTTAGCAGGTACATCCTCTAAAAAGTTATTTCTTGTGTAACCTACCAGGAAAAGTCTGCATATATGATCATAAGTGTATACATATACACCTTACTATGTATTTATATTTCCATGTTTCCTATACATTACTTTATTATTATTTTTTGTGGGGGTTACTGGGAATTGAACTTAAGGGAACTAGGCCACTGAGCCACATCCCCAGCCCTACTTTTTATTTTATTTAGAGATAGGGTCTCACTGAGTTGCTTAGAACCTCGCTTTTGCTGAGACTGGCTTTAAACTCTTGATCCTCCTGCCTCAGCCTCCCAAGCCGCTGGGATTACAGGCATGCACCACCACGCCTGGCACTTTTTTAAAATTTTATAATACTACTATGATTCCAACCCAGAGCCTTGCCCATGTTAGCCAAGTGCTTTACCCCTGAGCAACCAGTGCCCCCCCTCCTTGCAGTCCTATTGGCATTTTTAGTTTTTCCCCAAACTTTTAATGTTGGTAACTTTCTAAAATCATTCTACACAAATGGTACCATACTGTTATATATTCTTCAGCATCTTGTTTTTTCTTTTTAACTAAAAAATTTGTTTAGAAGATTGCTTCATATTAGCATTTCTAAGGGCTATGTGAACATACTGTAACTTACTTAACCAAACTTTTGTCCCCCCAACCCCTGACACATACAACACACACACATACATAGTATACTGGGGACTAAATCCACTGAGTTATGTTCCCAGCCCTTTTTACTTTTCATTTTGAGGCAGGGTCTAGTTATGTTGCCCAGATTGACCTCAAAGTCCTGTGCTCAAGTGATCTTTCTGCTTCAGCCTCCCAAACAGCTAAGACCACAGGCACATGTCACTGGACCCAACTATCACACCAAGTCTGCAAAGTCAAATGTATTAACTTTTTAAGTATGAACTTTGAGTATTTTTTAATACTCATTTAAAAAAACTCCTGTATTAAAATTTTTAAACTCTTTTTTCTATAATTTTCTAATTTCATTTAAAAAAATTTTTTTAGTTGTATAAGAACACAATACCTTTATTATTTAATTTTTATGTGGTACTAAGGATTGAACCCAGTGCCTCACACGTGCTAGACAAGCGCTCTACCACTGAGATGCAACCCCAGTCCCATCTAATTTCATTTTCTTAATCCAACTACTTGATCCAAGGAGTTTATTTTGTTGTAATGAAAGAGAACAATCCAACTTTGATTCTCTTCCCCTATACTTGTAAATTAATTGCCTAAGACCCTTTACTGAATAATCTCTCTCATTGTCTGGAAATGCTACTTTATCACAATCATCTTGGCAAATTGATACTGATTTTATTTCTTGGCTTTCTACTCCATTCCATTGACCTGTTTAGACACGTACCAGTTAAAAACTGTTTTATTTAATGTAGCTTTGTTTTAATATTTTACAAAGCCAGTCTTCCTTCAATATACTACTTTCCCTAAGGTTTCCCGGCTATTCTTGCATATTTAGTGGTTTCTACAAACTTTGTAATGACAGTCTGTCAAAATAATCTAGGTGTGCTGGGCATGGTGGCACACACCTGAAATCCCAGCAGCTCGGATGGCTGAGGCAGGAGAATCAAGAGTTCAAAGTCTAGCATCAGCAAGGCACTAAGCAACTCAGTGAGACCCTGTCGCTAAATAAAATATAAAACAGGGCTGGGGATGTAACTCAGTTGTTGAGTGCCCCTGAGGGCAATCCCTGGTACCACCACCATCATCATCATCATCATCATCATCATCATCATCATCATCCAGGTGTTACTATTTTTTTTGGAATAGAATTAAATTCAAAGGTTAATTTAGGAATAATCAATAGCCAAAAATTCTTAGTGTTCCCATTCATTTAAGTCTTCTCTTATGCTATGCAGTAATATTAAAATGTTTGCCTCATTTATATATTCCACCTTTCTAGTTGGATTTATTTCTAGGCAGCCTATCTTCTTTTGTTTAGTACCAAGGATTGAACCCAGGGGCACTTAACCACTGAACCACATCCCTAGCCCTTTTTATGTTTTATTTTGAGACAGTTCTCAATAGTTGCTTAGGGTCTCACTAAATTGCTAGGCTGGTTTTGAACTTGCAATCCTCCTGCCTCAGTCTCTCAAGCTGATATATATATTTGTTTTGTTTTGTTTTTGTTTTTGTTTTGTGGTGCTGGGGATTGAACCCAGGGCTTTGTGCATGTGAGGCAAGCACTCTACCAATTGAGCTATATCCCCAGCCCATCCTATATATTTTTTGGTACTGGGGATTGAACTCACAGCCTTGTGCTTATGAGGTAAACACTCTACCAACTGAGCTATATCCCCAGCCCCCTATATATATTTTTAAAAATATTTTTTAGTTGTAGATGGACACAATGCCTTTATTTATTTATTTTTTATGTGGTGCTGAGGATCAAACCCAGTGCCTCATGTGTGCTAGGTGAGCGCATTACCACTGAGCTACAACCCCAGCCCCATTCTATATATATATATATATATATATTTTTTTTTTAATACTTTCTCTTAGTTGGCAATAGACCTTTATTTTATTTATTTGGATGTGGTGCTGAGAATTGAATCCGGTGCCTCGCACATGCTAGACAAGCACTCTGCCACTGAGCCACAACCCCAGTACCCATCCTATAATTTTTGATAAAACTATAAATAGGTTGTTTTCTCCCATTATATTTTCTAGTTATTTATGTAGTTTTAGAAAACCTATTAATTTTTATATTTTTACTACTTTACTAAATTGTCTTTTTGTTTATGGTAGTTTTTATTCATTTGGTATTTTTTCTTTTCTTTTTCTTGGTACTGGGGATTGAACTCAAGTGTTTTTCCTACCAAGGAGCTATATCCCCAGCACTTTTTATTTTGAGACAGGGTATTGCTAATTGCTTAGGGCCTGGCTAAGCTGCTGAGGCTGGCTTTGAATTTGTGATCTCTGCCCTCAGTTGCTGGGATTATAGGCATGCACCACCATGATCAGACCAGAGTGTCTTGTCATGTTAGAAAAGTATTCTCCCCTAACTTTTTTTTTTTAATTAATTTTTTTTTATTTTACAGACAGGATGTTTGATTCATTGTACACAAATGGCGTACAACTTTCATTTTTATGGTTGTACACAATGTAGATTCACACCATTCATGTAATCATAAATATACATAGGGTAATACTGTCTATTTCATTCTACTATCTTTCTGTCCCCCACCCCTCTCACCTCCATTTTCATCTACACCTTCCAACGTTCTCATTCATCTTCTCTTCCCCACGTCACCCCCTCTTTATATATTGTCATCCACATATCAGAGAAACTTCGGCCTTTCCATCCCGACTTTAATCAGTAATTGCATGTAAAGTATTACCCAAAACTTTCAGCATTTATGAGATAATTATAAGACTTTCTTGACTCTACTAAAATGGAGAATTTCTTAACATTGAACCACTGTTTGCAACTAGAATCCAGTGACACATTACAAAGAAAAATACATAGGTCTTTTGTAGTTTATAAGCATAACTGGGTTCATGATATTGTGAGATGTTTCTTTCTCAAGGTTTGCTATATATTGGCACATACTGGTCGCCATAAAAAAAAAGCAAAATATAATACATGTTAAGTGAAGTTTGTATGCCTGTGTATTTTAATTGTATTAAAAATACATAATTGTACATATTTATCAAGTACAGTGCACATTTAATATATGTATACATGTGGTGAATTGAGTAATATCTTGGGCTTTTTCAGCTGCAAACTGTCTCATTTACAGATGGTCCTTGACTTATGATGGTTTGACTTATATATGTTGTTTTTTTGCAGGGGATGGTTCACCAACTGCTCATGTATACACTCTTTTATTACTCAGGTTGCATAAAAATAACTCATGAATCTTAAGTTTACCTGCTTTGACAGAAACATTTGGGAAAAGGTGCTGAAAAGGATGGATCCAGCACAAGCCATATTCTCTTTAAGAATATTTATCACCAAATCTGCCCCATGACAGGTTACTGGAGTTTGTAGAATCGGTATCACTGTGCCCTCTTGAGGAAGAGGCAGAAAACTGCAGAAAAGGAGGCCCTGAAGACACACCAAGAGAGCTGCACCTACTCCATGCCTGCAAGCGGTCTGCAGAACCTTCTCGATAGGTGTTTAGGTACCCATCCACCAGGGTAGTTAGGTCAGACATCATCTCATCCAGAAGTACCAAGCGAAGGGGTAGCAGGTAGGTCGCTTCCAGGGCCAAAATTTTCAACAAAGAGGGTGGAAGAGGTCGTGTGAACCACACTTCTGGATTTTCCTGGAATCACCAAAATATATATTTTTTTTAAATGAGAGGCAAGCAAAACTTAACAGAAAATAATTGTATAAAAGTTACTTAATCTGGGCTGGGGAGATAGCTCAGCTGGTAGAGTGCTTGTCTCGCAAGCACAAAGCCCTGAGTTCGATCCCCAGTACCACACACACACACAAAAAAAAAATGGTAAAAGTGGCTTAATCTAAAATACTGTTATTTCCTTCTATTTTTACCTTCTTTCACACTATCGGTAGCCCTTCTGAGTGTGGTGTATGCACACACATGCTTACATACACCGTACGCATGTGAGATAGAATTGGGGATTGGTTGGTCAATCACGAATTCTCAAAGTTGGAGGCAGTAGACTGGAGTAATGTCCAAAACTGTAGACAGTATGGTCATGATCTAAGTTTACATGCAAGGATATGGTCAAATTATAAACAAAATTTTGGGAGAAATTCCTTATGACTTTGTTTCCATCACCTTAATCCAAATTCCTCTTTTGTTGGGGAACAGAGGATTCAGATTAAACCCAGGAGTGCTTAACTACTGAGCCATATCCCAAACTTGCCAAATCTGGCTTTGAACTCAAGATTCTCTTACCTCAGCCTCCTGAGTCACTGGGATTACCAGGGTGAGACACCATGCCCAGCTTAATCCAAATTCCTACAAAAATTTCCCCATTATCCCAACTTGAAATTTTATTTCAGAGTACTTTTTTGGGGGGGGCAGGGTGCGGGGGAAAAGGCACCAGAGATTGAACCCAGAGGCACTTAAACACTGAGCCACATCCCCAGCCCTTTTTATTTTGAGACAGGGTCTCACTAAGTCGCTTAGGGCCTTGCTAAATTACTGAGGCTGGCTTTCAACTTTAATCCTTTGTGCCTCAGCCTCCCAAATTTCTGGGACTATAGGTGAGCACAATAGAGCCTGGTTTATATTTCAGAGTACTTTAAAAATGATAATCAATAAATCTTTTATCTAACTGAAACCACAACTACTTGGTGTAACCAAGATTCTGGCAATGCTCACATGCTTACATGGCAGTCAACGTTTGTGTACATAATAGGCTTGGTTTTTTTTTGGACTGGGGATTGAAGCCAAGGGCAGTAATCATTGAGAAACATCCCCAGCCCTTTATTTATTTATTTATTTATTTATTTATTTTTGTTTATTTATATTTGAGACAGGATCTCATGAAGTTGCTAAGGTCCTCACTAAATTACTGAGGCTGTCTTTGAATTTGTGCTTCCCCTGTCTCAGTTTCTGAAGCCCCTTGGATTACAGGATTATAGGCATGTGCCACTGCACCCGGCAACATAATAGGCTATTAATGCTGCTCAGGAAAATACTTGAAAAATTAATGTCAAATGGGATATTCCTTAATACTTACCCGAATCAGTTTTTGTCTTTCCTCTAGAAAGAAAAGATATTTAGGTGCTACTTTAAGGTGTCTAGTTAAGTTTTCCATAAGAGTACTGATGCAATTTGGAAGAAAGCCACCTGTTTCCATGGAAAATTGAAGGACATCTGCTACCTGCAGTGTTAAGAGAGACAAATTAACCAGTTTAAGTATATACAGAAAACTACCTCAAAATTATCTTAAAAACTATTTTAGCTAGGAGTGATGGTGCACACTTATAATCCCAGAGGCTCAGGAGGCTAAGGCAGGAGGATCAAAAGTTCAAAGAAAGACTTAGCAACTTAGTAAGGCCCCAAGCGACTTAGTGAGGCCCTAAGCAACTTAGTGAGACCCTGTCTGAAAATAAAAACTAAAAAAGACCTGGGGATGTGGCTCAGTAGCTGAATAACCCTGGGTTCAATCCCTGGTACCAAAAAAAAAAAAAAAAAAAAAAAAAAAATCCATGTTAAGTTTTAAGTTTTAACTGTCTTAAAAACTATTTTAAGCTAGGCACAGTGGGGCACACCTGTAATCCCAGCACTTTGGGAGTCTGAGGCAGGAGGATCTAGAGTTCAAAGTCAGTCTCAGCAATTTAGAAAGACCCTAAGCAACTCAGTAAGACCCTGTATCTAAATAAAATACAAAAAAGGGCTGGGGATGCAGTTCAGTGGGTAAGTGCCCATTCCCCAGTACAAAAAAAAAAAAAAGGAAAAAACTAGTTTAATACCATTTTCCCCAAGGATCCACATGTTAGGCCACACCATCAGGAAATTTAAAGTTGTTTATTATTTTGAAATAATTTTTAAAAGTAGAGACTACTAATTTGTCTCTCTCCTCTTTCTCTGTCTGTATTGGGGACTGAATCCAGGGCCTCATGCACACTAGGTAGTGCTTCTCTACCACTGAGCTATATACCCCAACTCATTTAGTTTAGTTTAGTTTAGTTTTTGGTACCAGGGATTGACCTGGGGCAACTTAACCACTCAGCCACATCCCCAGTCCTTTTTATTTTTTATTTAGAGACAGGGTCTTGCTGAGTTGTTTAGGAACTTGTTAAATCACTGAGGTTGGTTTTTGAACTCGAGATTCTCCTGCCTCAGCCTCCTGCACCACTGGGATTACAGGTGTACCTGACACCACCCAGCTCCCAGCCCTTTAAAAAATTTTTTGTTTTTATTTGTTCTTTTTAGATATACCTGACAGTAGAGTGTATTTTGGCATATCACCATACATGGAGTATAACTTCCCATTCTTGTGGTTGTACATGATGTGGAGTTACACTAGTTATGTATTCATACATGAACATAGGAAAGTTATGTCCAATTAATCCTATTGTCTTTCCTATTTTCATCCCTGTTCCCTTCCCTTCATTCCCCTTTGTCTAATCCAATGAACTTCTATTTTTTCCCTCCCCACCCCTCAATTTTTTTTTTTTTTTTTTAATTGTGAGACAGGGTCTCAACAAGTTGCCCAGGCCAGCCTCAAACTTGATAGACTCCTGTCTTGGTCTCTTTAGTAGCTGGGATTACAGGCTTATGTCACCATACCTAGGTAATGTGTTCTTTTCTATTTTCTTTTATTTACCTGCTATAATGTCACTTATTATGTTTTGATGCCTGTGGAAACGAAAAGGAAAAGAAAGGAAAGAATTGGGCAAAGGAAAATAAAATTCAAGAATTTTTTCTATTATCTATTAGCAACTTTATTAGTAAAGTTTTGGTATGAAAAGGGAATCAAATTAAGAATTGCAATAACTTGGGGCTGGGGTTGTGGTTCAGTGGTAGAATGCTTGCCTAGCACATGTGAAGCACTGGGTTTGATCCTCAGCACCACATAAAAATAAATAATTAAAATAAAGGTAATGTGTCCATCTATAACTAAAAAAAAATTTTTAAAAACATTTTAAAAATAATTGCAGTAACTATTTGTGGTAGGCTGAATAATGATCCCCAAAATATAACATCCTAATCCCTGGAACATGTGAATATTATCTGATATTACAAAAGGGACTTTACCACTGTGATTAAGTTAAGGACCTGGAGATGAGGAGATTATCCTGAATCGCCTGGGTGGACTCTAAATGTACCCACAAGTGTTTCTTTCTTTTAAAAATATTTTTAGTTGTACTTAGTCTACCACTGAGCCCCAGCCCCAGCCCACAAGTGTTTCTTTATTTTTTATTTTTTGGGTGCTGGGGATCCAACCCAGGGCCTTGTGCTTACAAGGCAAGCACTCTACCAACTGAAGTGTTTTCTTTAAAAAGGAGACAGTGAAGATTTTACTATGGTCAGAGGAGAAGGTGACCCAATGGTGGAAGGGAGAGCAGAAGGCTGCATTTTAATGATGGAGGAGGGGTCACGAGGAAAGGAATACAAGCAGTCACTAGATTCTAAAAAGTACAAGGCAAGTCTCCCCTGAGAGAACCTCTAGAAGAAACCCTGCTGACAGCTTGACTTCAACCCAGGAAAAGTGATTTGAGACTTCTGCTCTCCAGAATAGTAAGAGAATAAATTTGTGTTGTTTTAGATCACCAAATTGTGGTGATTTGTTACATCCACAATAGGAACCCACTACACTGTGTTAAAGGAAAATAAATTTTACACTATGGAAATCTAAAAAGAAAAATTTGGAAAGATATTCTGGCGGCTTCACTAGAAATACATATATGCTTTAATCAAGAAGCCTGATGGAGCAGGTGTAGTGTTGCATGCCTATAATCCCAATGGGCTTAGTGGGGCTGAGGCAGGAGGATTGTAAATTCAAGGCCAGCCTCAGCAATTTAGTGAGGACCTAAGCCATTTTGTGAGACTACCTCAAAATAAAAAATAGCTTGTTATGTAGCACAGTGGTAAATTGACCCTGGGTTAAAACCCTAGTACCTACCCGCACTTCCCCACAAAAAGAAGCTTGATGGCCTCAAGGGAAAAATGAACAATTCTCTTACATTTTGGAGTAAGAATAGCATAGAAGACATCTCTATGCTGTATAGTCAAAGATCTTGAGAGAAGGTCCAAAGGAATATGAAAATTAGATAAATGGCATAAAATTTATTATAAGCATATATAAATATATTATAAGCATATATTATATATAATATGTATTTATTTATATTATATATTATTATATATTATTATATTATATATTGATATATACAATATATGCATATTATAAGCATGTATATATATATATATAAAAGAGCAAAATATATATATATATAAAAAGAGCAAAACTGAACACATATAGTAATGAAATTCAACTTTTAGGAATTGCTGCTCACATATAATTGGCCAAATCAATAGTTTAATTCCTCTTCAAAGCTCTGGGTATGTGTATCCCTTTCATTGGCGTAAACTTAAAAGACTAGAAGAGATTAAAGAATGCATGATGAGGGGCTGGAAATGTGGCTCAGAGTTAAAGCGCCCCTGGGTTCAATCTCAAGTACACAAAACAAAACAAAACAAAAAAACCATAATGGAAATTAGAGGTTTTACTGCTGTCACAGAAAAGCCAGAAACATAAGTCAGGTCTAAGAGCTAGCATAATCTAGAGACTTCTCATTTTCTTCTCTCTCTCTCTCCTCTCTCTTTTTTATTTTTTGGCAGTGGGGATCAAACCCAGGGGCACCTAACTACTGAGCCACATCCCTAGTCCTAGCCCTTTGATTTGTTATTTTGAGACAGGGACAGACTAGGTTGCTTAGGGCCTCACTAAATTGATGAGGGTGGCTTTGAACTTTGAAATCCTCCTGCTTTAGCCTCCTAAGTTGCTGGGACTACAGTAGGCGTGTGCTACCATGCCTGGCTCTCTTTTCATTTTTGTTTTTAGGTACTGGGGATTGAACTCAGGGAAGCTTTACGACTGAGTTACATCCTCAGCCTTTTTTTATCTTCAAGACAGTATTCTCACTAAATTGCTGAGGCTGGCTTTCAACTTGCAATTCTCCTGTTTCTGCTTCCCAAAGCACTGGGGTTAAAAGCGTGTGTCACTGTGCCCAGCAGCTTTCTCATTTCTCTAAGGCCTCATAGATATGAGTCAAATCATACTTCTTCAGGCTATTTTGGACCAGAATAGGTTTTGGAGGCATAGCCAGAACAATCTAATCCCCTGAGGTACAAAAGTGGTAAAAGCAGATGTGTGATTGTTCATTTCACACTAAGTTTCCCATGTCAGACTTTAAATGCCCCTACACTGCTCAAAGTTTCTGAATGGTATGGAGTATGAATTTTGCTTCTTATTGGACAAATTCTGGGACAAAATGAAGAAAACATATTCCTAAGAAATTTTAAGTCAGTTTTCTGCAGGTTTTTTTTTTTTTTTTTTTTAGTTCACCAAAAGTTCTCACACGTTGTATAAACATCTTATATAAGAAGAAGGCAGAAACGGTGTACCAAAAAAGAGAGAGAGAAAGAGAGAGAGAGAGAGAGAGAGAGAGAGAGACTTTTGATCACTTATCAGGACAAGAACTATTTTCTACCAGGAGCTATGCACTGGTTTGAATCCAGTGTTTCCCTTCAAGTACCTGTGTGTCAAAGACATTATTCAGCATAATTCCATACTGATGAGAAAGGCAATCAGAAAGCCAGCGACAATCATGGATGACCTAAGGTATCAGAAGAGGAAAACAGAGTTATTAGAACCTGGTTGCTAGTCTTACTAGCAAAGGAATCAGCTTAAATACTCAACCTTTAGAATTCTCTTGTCTTCTAATATCATCTGAAGTCCATTGTTGAAAGCTCGACTTCCCAGAAGGAAAATGTCAAATAAGTAAACTCGGCTATTTGTGGCCACCTATAATAGACCACATCATAGGATAAGAAACAAGTGAAGAAAGGGATCTGTTGATCAAGTATACAAGACATAGGGCTGGGGTTGTGGCTCAGTGGTAGAACGCTTGCCTAGCATGTGTGAAGCACTGGGTTCAATTCTCAGCACTGCATATAAATAACTGAATGAAATAAAGGCCCAGCAAGAAATTAAAAAAAAAAAAAAAAAAAAGAATACAAGACATGGGCCAGATGTATGATACACACCTATAATGCTATCAGCTCAGGAGGGTGAAACAGGAAGATCACAAGTTCAGACAGTCTCAGCAACTTAGTAAGGCCCTAAGCAACTTAGAGAGACACTGTCTCAAAATAAAATAAATATTACAGGGCTAGGTATATAGTTCAGTAATAGAGCACCCCTGGGTTTAATCCTTAGTAACACACACACACACACACACACACACACACAAAGACAAGGGATAACACATTCACTGTTAAATAAAAAATAGTTACTCAATGATTCTTAGGGTAAAACAGGTTTAAATTGATCCTAAATAGTTAAAAAAAAAAAAACAGTGGGACTGGGGGTATAGCTCAATGATAAAGTGCTTGCTAGGCATGTAGGAAGCCCTGGGTTGGATCTCCAGCACAGCAAAAATAAAATAAAATGCATAATTGCTATAATTTTTCAAAGAAAAGGAAAGGATAAGCTGGTTGGTGAGTAAGACTTCCTCTATTCACAGTTTCAACTTTTTTCCCTCCTCTTTGGTATCAGGGATTGAACCTAGGGACAACTTAACTACTGAGCCACATCCCCAGCCCTTTTTATTTTTATTTTGAGGTAGGGTCTTGATAAGTCTTTTAGGGCTTTGCTATGTTACTGAGATTGACTTTGAACTTGCAATTCTCCTCACTCAGCCTCCCGAGCTGCTGGAATTGCAGGTGTATGCCACCACGCCTATTGTCTCAACTTTAATGTTTTACCAGCTCACCTATGTCATTCTAATTGTGATATTGTGAAATATATATTTGGTCTTCCTCCCAGTTTTCAGACTTACAGCTTCAGAAACCCTCCATAGTGATGAGTGTCTTCTTACATGCTAATGAGAAGACTGGTGGTTTGGGGAGGGGACTCCTAGAGAGCATCAGGATGTGGGGCTGGTCACAGGAACAACCAAAGCATGATTATAACAGTAGGACTTTGAGCTCTTACAGAAGAGGAGTGGGGCTGAAGTTTAAATTGCCATAAATGGCCTGGCACCGTGGTGCATGCCTGTAATCCCAACAGCTAGCAAGGCTGAGGCAGGAGAATCATGAGTTCAAAGCCAGCCTCAGCAACTTAGTGAGGCCCTGAGCAACTCAGCTAGACCCTATCTCTAAATAAAATATTTTAAAAAGGCTGGGGATGTGGCTCAGTGGTTATGTACCCCTGGGTTCAATCCCTGGTACAAAAGGGAAAAAAAAAAGGTCATAAATGACCGATAATTCAATCAATTATCAATGGTAGTTACATAATTAAGCACTCATAAAAACACAAAAGGACTGAGTTTGGAGGGTTTCTGGATAGCTAAGCATGAGGAAGTTTCTGGAGGATGGCATGCGCCTTCTCCAACATTTTATCCTAAGGATCTCTTCCATCTGATTGATCATGTGCATCCTTTATAACCTTTATCTTATATGGGTGAATGTGAGCAAAGTGTTTCCCTGGATTCTGTGAACTACTGTAGCAAATTAATTGAATCTCAAAAGCAAGTTGTGGGAACCACAATTTATAATCAGATACAGGTTGTGTCCTGTGCTTCTGACTGGTATCTACAATAAGGGGCAGTCTTGTGGGACTGAGCAATTATTAATTCTGTGAAAAACAAAAACGTTTAAGGAAAGAAAAATTCACTCTGGCTCAGTAGGAACTAACAGGTCAATACACAGTGTTCCTAATATATAGCTTGAATTCTGTTTTAACTAAAAATTGTGATAATTAGGTTAGGAGGTCCTAGGTAGGTGTAGGTACTAAAAGGAGCATTTTTACCTCAGTAAAAGTTCACATAAAATGTGTAAAACTTTTGAATCAAGATAGAGCAATAAGTATGTTATTTAAAATAGAAAAACAGAAGCAATATTTCAACATTTTAAAAGTAGTAGCCTCTATAAATAAATTGTATTTCAATGTGCTTGGTAAACTGTAAAGTGCTACATGGATTTACTTTGCTTTAACAACTGTACAATGAAAGTCTAAAAAAAAATACTATCTCTGAAGGAGTATTAGAGTGAGGATTTTTCTTTCCTCATAAAACTTTTACATTACCTGATTTTTTTTTTCTTTTAGTGCACAATGTATGTGATACTTTGTTTAAAAAAAATTAATCACCTTTCTCATTCCCCAGTCATCTTGGTAGCTTCTCTTGGTTGGAGCTACTCCACACCTTAATAATAGAAGATGGTGGCCACAAAGATTTAAAAACCTTCCCTGGGGTCTATCAATTCAAGGTTTCAACTTATTAAGAAAAGTGGAAATTATGTGCTGGGGTATAAGGGAACACTGAAGATGAATAGCAGGGCAAAGTGCAATTGGTCATCCTCATCAACAACTGTACAGTTTTAAAGAAATCTGAAATGGAGAACTACGCCATGTGGGCTCAAACTGCTATACACCATCACGATGGCAATAATACTGAAATGGGCACAGCATGCAAAAAAATACTACAGATTATGCCCAATGGCTATCATAAATCCAGATGATTTCTGATATTGTTACAAGGTAGAAGCACAGCAGAACAGACTGTGAAGAGTAAAACACGAAAAACAGTTTTTTAAAGTAAATTTGTGTAGGGGGGGAACAGAATAGAAGTTCAGGGGAGTAGACAAAAGAGAATGAAGGGAAGGGACGGGAATAGGAAAAGGAAAGACAGTGGAATGAATCTAACATAACTTTCCTATGTTCATATATGAATACATGACCAGTGTTACTCCACATCATGTACAACCACAAGAATGGGATTCTAGTTAGAATAAGTATTACTCCATGTATGTATAATATGTCCAAATACACTTTACTGTCATGTATAACAAAAAGAAAATTTTCAGAGCTTGTTTAAAAAAAAAAAAATTAAACACAGAAGCCCAAGGGCTTGGTTGGGGAAAATGTGCCCATTGATTTGCTTCTAGCCACAAAGAGGATATTTATAACTCATTGGACATTCCCTTTGGTACTAGGACACTAAAGGGGACCAATTAAGAAGTAACCTAGAGTTACCCAGGCATGTATTACCAGAAAGTCCATTCTGTTTCACTAGAGAGAAGTTTTAGTTTAAATAATTTGCATTTGTGCTGCCAACATAACCTAGTTTTCTAAGAGCTAAGGTTTACCAATTAAGTGCAGGGAACAACAGAGACGCAATGTGATCCCCAGCAATAACTAGACTCAGCCACTTCTATTCCTTTTCCTAGAAGAAGCTGAACATTGCAGAAGGAGGAATTTAAGAGGGCAGATTGCCAACTCAGTTGGCAATATAATCAGACTTTGAAATCGGGATCCTCCTGTCTCAGCCTCCCAAATCGCTGGGATTACAGGCTTTCACCATCGTATCCGGTTTCAAACTCCTTTTGATGTAATGATACCCTCATCTGACACCTCTCAGGTCTAGGGGAACTCAATGATACAGCAGAGACCTGCATCACAAAGCTATAATTTCAGAATGATAGGTCAAAGCTGGGAAAGAAGACCTCCTGCAAAATCTGTGAGACAGCAATGATTACTATAAAGGTGACACTATTAGGAGTTCCTTTTTTGAAAAGAATAAATTGAGCACTGAAAGTATGAAGTACATTCCAAACAAGTTACAAAATAATACTACCAGGGATAACAGACAAAAGACAATTAATAATACATTGAATCTACAATTATTTCAAAATAAAAAGTTTTAAAAAATCTTTTACCTGAAGCCAACACAGTTTCCCATGGCGACACACATTAGCTCCTTCTGCAGCCACACTCAGGACACTCTGCTTCTTGATATGGAGCATCTGGTAAGAAAAGAAGAAAAGGGACAGGCATGATGGTGTACATCGGTACACTCAGCAACTCAGGAGACTGAGGCAGGAAGATCAGAAGTCCAAAACTAACCTTAGCAACTTAGGGATACCCTGTCTCAAAATAAAAACTGAAAAAAATAAAATTAATTAAGGCTAGGAACATAGCTCAGTGGTACAGGGTCCATGGGTTCAATCCCCAGTAGAAGAAAGAAGGAGTGAGGAGGGAGAAGAAAGGGGGAAAAGGCGGAAAAGGGGAGAAGAAGAAGGGGAAGAGAAAGTAGGAGGAGAATAAGAAAAAAGAAATTCCAGTCAGTTATAGTGCATGTCTGTAATCTCAGAGACTTGAGAGGATGAGGCAGAAGGATCACAAATTCAAAGCCAGTTTCAGCAAAAGCAAGGCACTAAGTAACTCAGTGAAACCCTGTCTTCAAATAAAATATAAAATAGGGCTGGGAATGTGGCTCAATGGTCGGGTGCCTCTGGGTTCAAACCCTGGTATCCCCCCCCCCACAAAAAAAGAAAAATAAATAGAAAATGAAATTCCAGAGCACAAATACTGGCGTCATAATATCATGAATAGCACTTGTGAACTGGTCAGCAATAAACAAAGTACATTATTGTTTCCAAACTTAGAATTTTTTTGTTCATTTTTGGTACTGGGGATTGAACCCAGGGGAATTCTACCACTGAGCCACATCCCCAGCCCTTTTTATTTTTATTTTGAAGCAAGGTTTCACTAAGTTTTTCTTGGATATGTCCATACAAAAACTTGCATATGAATGTTCATAGAAGCATTATTAATAACAGCCCAAAAGTAGAAACAACTCAAATGTCCATCAAATGGCTAATGGAAAAATGTAGTATATCTATATAAGATAAGATTATTAAGTAATAAAAAGAATTGATATACTAATACATCCTACAACGTGGATGAAACATGAAAATGCTATGTTAAGTAAACAAAGCTAGTCACAAAAGATCACTTATTGCATGACTGAATTTATATTAAATGTCCTGAATAGTTAAATTCACAGAGACATAAAGTAAATTAATGGTTGCTGGGGGTGAGGTGGTATTGGGAGTGATGGCTAAAAGGTGTGGGGTTTCTTTCTGGGGTATTGAAAATGTTCCAAAATTAACTATGATGGCAGAAAGACAATTCTGAATACCCTAAAGGCCAGTGAGTTGTACATTTTCCATAGGTGAATCATATGGCATATGAATTATATCTCATTATAAGGTTTTAAGAAAAACAAAAAAAGAATCTGTTAAAACTCTTCTCTTTAAAAATACACCAATACAAAGCTATTTTTTGCATAGACCTCAAGTATATTGTAGTGTAGAGGTGGAATTTAAGGAAAGGTATTAAACTGAGGCTGTGTTTTAGCTTATAGACAAGTAATAAATTGTACCATTTATCTTGAATGTATCATTGATAAGCTGCTATATAATGATTGCCACTTCAGATAGCTGTGAAATTAGGTAATTAACTAGTTGTTATTTAGCCTTCTAATTTCTGTATAAGTCTAATTACATGAAATAGAAGTTGGGGTTTTGATTTTTTACTTTGTTTTTCTGTTTGAAGTGTCATTGTAATTACTGTATTATAAATTATGGAAAATAATTGCACATGTTATTTTGGGGTGAGTTATTTGCATCAGTATTTTATGTCTATTAATGTTTGTGCTCATCACTGCATATAAAAAACTTGGATATATCAATGTAACTTAATTTTTTATTTTCATGCTGGCATTGTAAACACTTGAGAAAGCTGTATCTTGTGGGCTTGACTTAACTTTTTTTCCTTAAAAATCTGGAATATAATCTTATAGCATTTACTGGAACAAACAGTATGAAGCAAAAAAAATGCACCAATACACACACAAGTATAAGCCTGCATCCAACAGAAAGTTTGACAGTTACTCTCCTGAAGTCCATCTGTGAACTAGACTTTAGGCTAAATAGTTTTTGCCACTTGTCAAATTAACACATGATTATTAAGAAACTGCCTAAGAGCATCCAGAGTAGTCCTTTTGAAATGTAAGTCAGATAACTTCTGACTGTTCTCTAAAACTGCCAATGACTTTCCACGTTACTCAGGTCAAATCCTTATAAAGGATTCACTAAGTTGACTCAGGTGAATACTTATAAAGTCTAGAAAGCCCAACCTGATCTGCCTCCCACCCACTTCCACTTCCTACCACTTTTCTTTATTGTGGTCCAATCACACTAACCTCCCTGCTATTCCTCCACAGAAGTCAGGAATGCTTCAGCCTCCAGATCTTTGCACATGCTAATTCCACTTTCCTTAAATTCTTCACTTAGACAGCCATGTGGCTAGCTTCCTTACTTCCTTCAGGTCCTTATTCCAATGTCATCTCTTTAGAGAAGTTTTTTCTGTCTATCCCATATAAAATAGAACCTTCTTTTCACCACTCTATTTTCTATGCCTTGCTCTTTCCTTGTAGCAATGACTACCAGCTGATACACAATTATCTGTTTACTGTCTTACATAAGAATGTAAGCTCCTTGAGGGCTAGAATTTTGTCTTGATTATCTCAGAACAATGCCCGATATATAGTAAACACCCAAAATATTTTGTTGAGTTAATAGAGAAGTATGTCAGGCATCAAAAATCTTATAATTTAAAAAAATCTTTGAAACACAAACATAATACCATTCCCAATATTGGGAATGATTGAGGATAATACTTACTGCAGCTCCAAACTTCTGCTGGAACTGATCAATGACTATGTATGTCACCTCTTCTTCCTCTACAAGAGAATCATGGCATTACATAAATTTATCTTCCTTGGCAATAGAAAAGCTTTCCCACCAATTTTGGCCGTACTTATAAACTCATGCTCTATTTTAACTCAAATGTCTGTTGTTTCATTATCACTTGTATCAGTCACTTTCACAGTAAATACTAATTAGCATCTTGTTTGTCAATTGAGAGTAGAAAAGAGTCCCACTAACTATAACCTTATCCCCCCCTCCAGTAGTAGGGATTGAACCCAGGGGTGGTATACCACTGAGTTATATTCCCAGCTCTTTTTATTTTTTATTTGAAACAGGGTCTAAATTGCTGAGAGTGGCCTTGCACTTGTGATCCTTCTGCCTTAACCTCCAGAGTAGCTGGGATTATGGGTATGTGCCACCATGCCCAGCAATAATCTTACAAATGAACTGTCTATTCATTTCCTGTGATAATCGGTAATATTTCCCTCCTCATAGATTTGTCTTTTTTTTTTTTTTTTTTGTACTGGGGATTGAACCCAGGGCACCGTACCACTGAGATACATCTCCAATCAATTTTTATTCTTAATTTTGAGACAGGGCTCTCTCTAAATTGTTAAGGGTCTTGCTAAATTGCTGAGGCTGGCCTCAAACGTGGAATCCTCCTGCCTCAGGATCCTGAGTCACTGAGGTTACAGGTTTGTGCCACCACACCTGGAAAGATTTGTCTTGAATACCTCAAGTCATGCACTTTCTATTATTTGTTTATTTTTGGTACTTGGGATTGAACCCAGGGGCACTTAACCACTAAGTCACATCCTGACCCTGAATTATTTTGAGACAGGGTCTCACTAAGTTGCTGAGGCTGGCTTTTTTTTTTTTTTTTTTTTTTTTTAATATTTTTTAGATGTTGATAGGCCTTTATTTTTTATTCATTTTGATGCTGAGAATCGAACCCAGTGCCTCACACATGATAGGCAAGCACTCTACCACTGAGCCACAACTCTAGCCCCATAAGTTTTATAGTTTTTTGTTTTGATGCTGGGGATTGAACCCAGGGCTTTGTGCATTCGAGGCAAGCACTCTGCCAAATGAGCTATATCCCCAGCCAAGGTTGGCTTTTTGAACTTATGATCCTCCTGCCTCAGCCTCCCAAGTAACTGGGATTATAGGAATGTTCCAACACATCTGGCAAATCATATACTTTTTTAAAGCATGTTTGTAAAAAAAAAAAAAAAAAGTAACCATTTAAAAGAAATGAGTCCAGGAGATGGGCCCATGCCCACTCTTTTGGAGTTCTCTAAGTACTAATAATTATTTTTAAAATTATATAATTGAAAAAATTAAATTATAGGGGGTATGTTTCAATAGAGTAATTGCCTAGCATGAGTAAGGCCCTGTGTTCAATCCCCAATACTAAAAATAATAATAATAATTTAGATGTATAATTTAACATAGAGTTCTTCTCCTCCTCCTTGTCTTTCTTTTTTGTGATGTTGGTTTGAAGACAAGGCCTCAAGTGTTCTACTATTGAGCTACATCCCCAGCCCTACCATTCCTCTTTACCTCTAAGGCACTGGAGTGGCAGAGGACACATACCTTTTTCTTTTGTATCTACACTCTCTTGGTGATCTCATCTAGTTTCAGGTTTTATTTATTTATTTATTTTTGTGGTGCTGGGGATCGAACCCAGGGCCTTGTGCTTGCAAGGCAAGCACTCTACCAACTGAGCTATCTCCCCAGACCTAGTTTCAGGTTTTATATAAATATCATCTATAGGGGCTGGGGAGATAGCTCAGTCGGTAGAGTGCTTGCAAGCATAAGGCCCTGGGTTCGATCTCCAGCACCCAAAAAAAAATAAATAAATATCATCTATATACTTACTTCTGAATCCTTTCTCATACCTTACTTCTCATCTCTCAGCTTTTATTCAAATTTAAATTGACCAAAACTGAATTCTGAATCAGTTTTCCCAAATCTTTTCCACCCATAGTCTTTCCTATCTCAATTTAATAGCAACTCCATACTTCAAGCTGCTCGGACTAAAACCCCTGAAGTTATCCTTGATTCTTCTCTTTACTTCATAACCGGTATTTATCAGTATGCACCACAGACTCTGCCTTTAGCATATATCCAGAATTCCAACACTTCTTACTCTGCTACCGCTATCAGGGTCTAAGCCACCATATCCAACTGTCTTAATTATTTCATTAGCTTCCTGAATGGTACCCATGCTTTTACCTTTGCCCCACTTTCAGTATCCATATAGCATCCAGAGTGATCTTTTTAAAACAGAACTCGGATCATGTTATTCTTTTTGTTTGTTTTTTCTTTTTTGGAGCTGGGGATTGAATCAGGGCTTCACACATGCAAGGCAAGCACTTTACATTGAGCTACATCCTCAGCCTCATATTATTCTTCTGGTCAAAACTTCCATTGGAAGAAACAAACCCACATAAAGGCAGTTATCTCATACTAGACAAAGGTACCATAAACATACTTAGAGAAAAGATAGCCTCTTCTATAAATGGTGCTGGAAAAACTGGAAGTCCATATGTAACAAAATGAAATAAGACCCCTATTCTCTCACCCTGCACAAAACTCAACTCAAAGTAGATCAAGGACCTAGGCATTAGACCAGAGACCCTATGCCTAGAAAAAAAAGTAGACCCAAATCTCCATCATGTCAGCATTGGAACGGAATTCCTCAGCAAGACTCCTAAAGTGCAAAAAGTAAAATCAAGAATCAATAAATGGGATGGTATCAAACTAAAAAGTTTCTTCACTGCAAAGGAAACAATTAAGAACATGAAGAGAGAGCCTACAGAATGGGAAAAAAAACTGTGCCACCTGCACTTCAGATAGAGCACTCATCTCTAGGATATATAAAGAACTCAAAAAATTTAACACCAAAAAAACAAATAACCCAATCAATAAATGGGCAAAGGAACTGAACAGACACTTCACAGAAGAAATATGATAGGTCAGCAAATACATGAAAAATGTTCAACATGTCTAGCAATCAGAGAAATGCCAATTAAAACTACACTGAGGGCTGGGGTTGTGGCTCAGTGGTAGAGTGCTTGCCTAGCACATTTGAGGCACTGAGTTGGATCCTCAGCACCACATGAAAACTAAATACATACATACATACATACATAAAGGTACTGTGTCCATCTACAACTAAAAATATTTAAAAAACAAAACAAAACAAAAAAACTACACTGAAGGCTGGAGTTGTGGCTTATTAGTAGAGCACTTGCCAGGCATGCATGAGGCACTGGGTTTGATCCTCGGTACCACATAAATAAATAAAATAAAGGTATTGTGTCCATCTACAACTTAAAAAAAATTAAAAGTCCAGTGAATTTTTATTTTGTTTAAGAAATTGAGAAGCAGATTCTATATCTTCTTTTAATTTTTTTTGTAGTTGTAGATGGATAGCATGCCTTAATTTGATTTTTTTATTTTTATGTGGTGCTAAGGATCAAACCCAGTGCCTCACACATGCTAGACAAGCACTGTCACTGAGCTATATCCCCAACCCTTGAGAAGCAGATTCTAAAATTCATAGGAAAATACAAAAAATCTAGAGTAACCAAAATAACTTAGAAAAAGAACAAAGAGGACTAATGGTATAAGATTTGAAGATTTATCATAAATTGACAGTAATCAAAAGAGACTGGAGCTGGGGTTGTGGCTCAGTGGTAGAGTGCTTGCCTGGCATATGCAAGGTACTGGGTTCGATTCTCAGCACCACGTATAAATAAATAAAATAAAGGTTCATTGACAACTAAAAGTATATTAAAAAAAAAAAAGAGCCTACTATAGCTGTAAAGATAAGAAAATAGGTCAATGTAACAAAAAAGAGAGCCCAGATAAAAACTGAATATATACAGAAAACTGATTTTTTGCAAGTGCAAAAGGGCAATTAAGTGGAAAAAGTATAGTCTTTTCAACAACTGGTAGTGGTACAATTGGATATCTATATATGAAAAAAAATTAAAAAGAATCTTCATCCATATCCCATGTCTTACATAAAATAATTCAAAATGAAACATAATCCTAAATATGAAACTTGAAACTAAGAAACGTCTAAATGGAAACATAGGAGATATTAATTAGAAATAAAAGTGAAGAACAAA
This sequence comes from Sciurus carolinensis, assembly GCF_902686445.1. Taxonomy (NCBI): domain Eukaryota; kingdom Metazoa; phylum Chordata; class Mammalia; order Rodentia; family Sciuridae; genus Sciurus; species Sciurus carolinensis. Next base: position 111,231,259 of record NC_062214.1, on the reverse strand, counting down.
ACAAGAAAATATTTGTGACTTTGAGTTAGTCAGAAATTTCTTAGAGGGCTGGGGCTGTGGCTCAGTGGCAGAGCACTTGCCTAGCATGTGAGAGGCACTGGGTTCAATCTTTAGCACCACACACAAAAATAAATAAAATAAAGGCATGCTGTCCATCTACAACCACAAAATAAATTTTTAAAAAAGATTTCTGGGCTGGGGAGATAGCTCAGTTGGTAGAGTGCTTGCCTTGCAAGCACAAGGCTCTGGGTTCAATCCCCAGCACCGCAAAAAAATAAAATTAAATTAAAACTAAAAGATTTCTTAGGTATGACACCAAAAGTGTAATCCATAAATAAAACTAAAAAAGAGATAAATGGGACTTCATCAAAATTAAAGATATTCATTCTAAAAAAGATATTTTAAGAGAATGAAAAGACAAATGACAGAGATTTGGAGAAAATATTTGCCAAGCACTTCTCTGAGAAGAAAACTCATATCCAAAATACAGAACTCCTAAAACTGAGTAAGAAAACTATCCAATAAGAAAATGGGTAGGGCTGGAAATGTAGTTCAGTTGGTAGAGAGCTTGTCTCACAAGCATAAGGCCCTGGACTCAATCCAGGAACCACAAAAAAAAAAAAAGAAAAAGAAAAAGAAAATGGGCAAAAACTATGAAAAAAAAAAATGTTTCAGGGCTGGGGAGATAGCTCAGTCGGTAGAATGCTTGCCTTGCATGCACAAGGCCCTGGGTTCGATCCCCAGCACTGCAGGAAAAAAAAATATATATGTTTCATAGTCAGATGACAAATAAACACAAGAAAAGATCTTTAGCATTCTTAGTAATCAGGGAATTGCAAACTAAAACCACAAAGAGGTATTACTATATACCTATTAGAATGGCTAAAGTTTGTTTTGTTTTGTTTTAGTAACTTTATTTATTTATGTGGTGCTGAGGATCGAACTTAGTGCCACACACATTAGGCAAGTGCTCCACCACTGAGCCACAACCCCATACCCTTGTTCTGTTTTTAATTTAAAAAAAAGTTCTCCGATGACTTCTCACTTTAGACAGTCGAGACTGATGTCCCATCAAGGATCTATGAACTTCTTTCTCTGCTCCAGCTACATTCATCTCCTTGCTATGTCTGAGTTCCTGGCATGTCCTCTCAGGGATTTTAAGCTTGTTTTTTTATGGTTTTTGTTTTGAATGTAGTAGGGATTGACAGGGGTGCTCTACCAGCCAATCCACAAACTTCTTCTTCTTTTTTCTTTCCCCCACCTCTTTGGTATTTGGGACTAGCATATTATATATTTTATTCATTATTATTATTTATCATCTGCCTCTTGTACCAGAGCTCAATGAGGGCAATATCTCCAATACCTGGTTGTAGTATGCACTCACATATCAAATGAACAAATGAATCATGATATTTATTTTAATTCTGAGCCTAAAAGCAGTTGCTCAGCATTCCATATAGGATTTGGATTCAGGGTTATGCTAATTCTAAAGTGTTCTGAACTATAATAAAGAGAGCCTAGAACATTCAGACCACTCACCTGATGGACTGTACTTGAGGTCATTTAGCAGAGAGGTGGTTGGTGTTTCAGAGGCAGGTGAAGCAGGCTCACATACATTTAGGTCTTCATCCTTCATTTTATCTATCCTGGCTCTTTCTGTATTTAGACTATCCTTACAAAAAAAAAAAAAAAAACCCTTAGATGAATTTGTTCTTTGTTAGTGTCATATTCAGATTTTTCCTCACATTAAAGACTGTGGTTCTCCATTAAAAATAGAGGATCTTTTCATGCACTGTTTACATGGGAATAAGGATGCTGTCTAAAAATGGAAGAGATACCCACACTTTCTTTCTCATTTCTCTCTCCTAAGGCCATTTTAGGAATCAAGCAGCTAGTGGATGAGAGTTAAGTCTCTCTCTAATGTGCACATTTGGAAAATCTCATAATGAAGAAAATTATCCCATCTTACCTAACAGAAGATGCCTTTTCTCTCACTGCACCTTGCTCCACTTCATCCAGCAGTTCCACTGAAAAATAACCAAGTAGCTTCCAACAGTTTCCAATCAGAAAGCAATTAACCACCCTTAGCGCCACACACCCAGTTTGACTATGTACTACAAGTTGGAAGTGAAATGTTAGTCCATAAAGGCCTTCATTGGCCAGCAATAAATAGAGCAGAAAAGAATATCAAAAGTACTATAGATTCCCAATATTATGTCCCAAGCTTCTTGGTTACTTAGTAGAATTAGAACCTCTCAATACAGACCCCTTATCCTTTACTCTCCCAAGGCTGCCTTTGTGGTCCTTCACACTGCTTCCAGCATCTTTGTTTTTACTCATCCCAATTCTATTGCACCTTTCCTCACACTATACTTTTGAAGGATAATCATTCACAGATCTGTCACTACCACTCTCAGGCTAGCGTCATTATTGCTCAGTGACATGAAAGGCAATGAGGGTAGAGTGAAAATTCCAAAAAGAATTATAAGAGAAACAGTACAAGGATATTCTGAAACCATTTATCTTTAACCTAAAAATTGTGCAGGGAACTAGGGAAATACTGTATTTCATTGATTCTGAGAAGCACATTTTAAACAGCTCTGAAATTGAATGTGATTTACAATAATTACACATTAGCTTCTTTCTTTTTTTCTTTTTCTTTTTTTTTTTTTTTTTTTTCCAGTGCTGGAGATTGAACCCAGGGCCTTGTGTTTGCAAGGCAAGCACTCTACCAACTGAACTATATCCCCAGCCCACAGCTTCTTTCTAAAGGTGCAAAAAGTAATAGTCTTATTATTGCCATCTTAGATTCAATAAAGTAGTATTTTTTTATTTTTCATGAAAAAAAAAATCTCTCATACAGTCACTATGTTTCCAATGTCTCTTTTTTTCTGGCACTATCTATAAATAGTGAATCTAGGACAGAAAAAAGTAGAATTGACTAAATATGCCAAATAGTCTTTATTGTCCTCTTGATAACTCTTACTCAAGGTATTTTCTGGGGAAACTCCTTCATGGTTGATTGGGCCATGGGGCAAAGAAGGAGAAGACCATCCTCTGAGCTTAAAAATTATGAATAAAGGTCAAGTCCTGGGAGAGAATTTAGGAGGAGATAAATTGTATGTATATAGATTACAGAGCTGGTCAGCGGTTAGCCTTCTTTGGAGGTAGAGAGGTGATCTAGTGATTCCTTCACTTCTCTACAAACTCATACACCATCCAGTTCTGTTCCAGTCAAATTCTGCTCCACTGCAAAGGCTATTTATCCCTCTTGGTGATGCTGGGGATCAAACCTGGGCCTAAGCATACTAGGCAAGCATGCTGTCACTGAGCTACACACTCGCTCCTGCAAAGGCTGTTAAAACAAAAGTGAGAATTTCCAGGCTGGGGTTGTAACTCAGTGGTACAGTATTTGCCTGGCATGTGTGAGGCACTGGGTTCAATTCTCAGCACCACATATAAATAAATAAATTAAATAAAGGTCCATTAACAACTAAAAAAAAAAAGTAAGAATTTCACTTTTACTCAGTGGTGCATGCCTATAATCCCAGTGGCATGGGAGACTGAGGTAGGAGGATCTAGAGTTCAAAGCCAGCCTTAGCGGGCTGGGGAGATAGCTCAGCTGGTAGAGTGCTTGCCTCGCAAGCACAAGGCCCTGAGTTCGATCCGCAGTACCGCAAAAAAAAAAAAAAAAAAAAAAAAAGCCAGCCTTAGCAACTTAGCAAGGCCCTAAGCAACTTATCCAGACACTGTGTCGTTAAGTGCCCCTGGCTTCAATTCCTGATACCGCCCCCCAAAAAAAGAATTTCACTTTTATATCACCATCATCATCACCACTATAAAACAATGTTCAAGGAACAAAGCATTTATGGCAGCATATTCAGTGAGAAAAGACAGTGAGGTAGTTGTCTGAACTTATCTAACTTGAAGCAGCCCTGGATTGGCAATCATTGATTTGGTGAGATGTTTTATCTCCTCCTAAATTCTAGTATTCTCACAAAGCAAAGCACTCTTTCACACATCAGTAAACTCTTGGTTGCAGGAGTTCTTTCCTTTTCCTCACATCTGTTCCAACAGTGAGAAATGCATAGCCCTAGTAAGTCCCACAGTTCCTGTTCCTCTGCCCATACTACATTGATCTTTACTTCTCCTTGGAGGGCATCATTTGAGTTCTTGAAAGTGTATTGTACATCTCTTGCTTGCCAACTCTTTTTCTCTTATTCTATTTGACTTATTTGAGGACAGACTAAATGAGTTTCTTTTCTTTTTTTTTTTTATTATTGTAAACAAATGGGATACATGTTGTTTCTCTGTTTGTACATGGCGTAAAGGCATACCATTTGTGTAATCATAAATTTACATAGGGTAATGTTGTTTGATTCATTCTGTTATTTTTTTCCCCTTCCCCCCACCCCTCCCACCCCTCTTTTCCCTCTATACAGTCCTTCCTTCCTCCATTCTTGCCCCCCTCCCTAACCCTAACTTTAACCCTAACACTAACCCCTCCCACCCCCCATTATGTGTCATCATCCACTTATTAGCGATATCATTTGTCCATTGGTTTTTTGAGATTGGCTTATCTCACTTAGCATGATATTCTCCAGTTTCATCCATTTGCCTGCAAATGCCATAATTTTATCATTCTTTATGGCTGAGTAATATTCCATTGTATATATATACCACAGTTTCTTTATCCATTCATCAATTGAAGGACATCTAGGTTGGTTCCACAATCTGGCTATTGTGAACTAAATGAGTTTCTATAGCTACTCTGTAAAGCAACAATTAGACCTACTCTTATTAAATGGCTTTGGTTAAAAGAAATAAGAACAAACTACATCCTACAATTCCAAAATCCAAAAGGTTGCTGGATACAGTGATGCATGCCTGTAATTCCAAAGATTTGGGAGACTGAGACAGGAGCACTGCAAGTTCAAGGTCAGCCTCAGCAGCTGGGGAGACCCTATCTCAAAAAATAAAAAGTGGGCTGGGGAGATAGCTCAGTCAGTAGAGTGCTTGCCTTGCAAGCACAAGGCCCTGGGTTCAATCCCACCCAGCACTGCAAAAAAAAAAATTTAAAAATTTAAAAAAATAAAAAAGGTTGGGGATACAGCTCAGTGACAGAGGGCCCTTGGATTCATACCCAATATTGCATATAAATAAAATAAAAAATCTAAAGAGGTATGAGAATCAAAATTTTCATTTTAACTCTTGGTGGCAAAACCTGACAAGTGTATTTATAGTCCACTTCATTTCACTGAGTGTGATTATCTACCTCTCTCTCTAGAAAAATGTGTTTTATCATAGGGTGTTACCTAGGCCCTCTGAGGTATTATGTAATATGAATAATATATAGTCTGTGTTGGAATTTTTAAAAATTCAGAACAATTCTGGATTCTGACATATGGGACCTTCCAGTTTTCAGAAGAGGGATTGTGAATGGATGATGAACCTGTGGTTACTAACCAAGGCAAACCCTTCCTGTTCAGGTTCCTGACTCTGCTTGATGGCTGACTCTCTAGTTATGAGCCCAGTGGACCTCAGACTGTAAAATTAAAATGATTCTAATTCTGTAAGACTATTATATTCATACAGCATCCACTTAAACATTATAAGAAAGGTTATTTCTCAAACATCAACTCTGAGAATTTATAAATACAATATTAAAGACAATACCTCATTTTACTTCAAATATAGGAATGAGAGAGAGCAGTAGGTTTACTATTACAAATTCCAAAATACCAACATTCAGGGAACATAAAACTCTCACCATTCACAATCTCATGCCCAAAAAACATCTTCACTCCTGGAACACTCCGACCTGTCTCCACATTCTTCACTGTTATAGAAAGTAATTCATTTGATTAGTAATAAATATTATTTTCCTAAAACTGAGAGAAAATACGATACTTCTTAAAATTGCTGCTTCGTGTCATATTATATGCTCAAAAGTATCAGAGACAGTAAGCCAACGCCTAGCTCTTCTCTATGTAAGAGATTTAGGGGAAGTTTAGGTGTCATGTCCACAATATACTAGATGGAAGTACTATCTGTTTATTTCCACACCTCTCAGCAATTAAAATAAGTTTATTTATTTCTTTCTTTCTTTTTTCCTTTTTTTGGTACTAGGGATTGAACCCAGAGGGGCTTAACCAATTAGCCATATCCCCAGCACTTTTTTGTATTTTATTTAGAGACAGGGTCTTGCTGAGTTGCTTAGCACCTTGCTAAATTGCTGAGACTGACTTTGAACTGGAGATCTTCCTGCTTCCTGAGCTGTGGCCTCAAACTTTCAATCCTGCTGCCTCAGCCTCCCAACTAGCTGGGATTATAGGCATGTGACACAGTGGCCTATGGGAGACCCTGTCTATTTTTATTTATTTTTTATTTTTTTTATTTTTAAGATGTCGATAGACCTTTATTTTTATTCATTTGTTTATATGTAGTGTTGAAAATTGAACCCCGTGCCTCACACGTGCTAGGCAAGTGCTCAATCACTGAGCCACAACCCCAGTCCCAGGGAGACCCTGTCTTTAAAAAAAGGCTGGAGATGTAGTTTAGTGGTAGAGTGCCCCTGGGTTCAATTCTCAGTACTGAAATAAATAAAATAAAATATCCCTAACCTTCATCCAGTAATTTCACTTCTAGAAACTATTCCTAAAAAAAAATTATAAATCCAAGTATTAAAAAAAGTTTAACTCTTTTGCTTTAAAATATCCAATCATTAAATTGAAGTTTTAAATAACACGAGAATATGCTTCTTATAATATTAACTTAAAAACAGCAACCAGATGCAGTGATTGGCACCTGTAGTCCTAGTTACTTTGGAGGCTGAGGCAGAAGAATTGCTTGAGACCAGAAGTTCAAGGTCAGCCTGGGCAACATAATGAGACCCTTGCTTTTTAAAAATTTTTTGGGGGCTGGGGATATAGCTCAGTTGGTAGAGTGCCTGCCTCGCATGCACAAGGCCCTGGGTTTAATCCCCAGCACAAAAAAAAAAAAATTTTTTTTGGCGGGGGTACCAGGTATTATACTCAGAGGCATTCAACCACTGAGTCACATCCTCAGCCCTGTTTTATATTTTATTTGGAGACAGGATTTCACGTAGTTGCTTAGTGCCTTGCTTTTGCAGAGACTGGCTTTGAACTCTCGATATTCCTGCCTCAGCCTTCTGAGTCGCTGAGATTACAGGTGTGTGCCACTGCACCCAACAAGATTCCTGCTTAATTTTAAAAAGTATTTGTGAGGGGCTGGGGTGATAGCTTAGTGGTAGAGCACTTGCCCAGCATGTGTGAGGCATTGGGTTTGATCCTCAGAACCACATAAAAATATATAAAGGTATTGTGTCCATCTACAACTTAAAAATTTTAAAAAGTATATATGAGCTGGGTATGGTGGCACACACCAGTAATCCCAGCAGCTTGGGAGGCTGATGCAGGAGATTCAATATTTTGAGGCCAGTCTTAGCAATTTAGGGAAACTCTATCTCAAAATAATGAAAAGGACTGGGGCTGTAGCTCGGTGGTAAAGTGCCTCTGGTTTCAACCCCCTGTACCATGCCCTACCAAAAAAAGAGTATATATGATATACACAATCTATTATATCAACTGCATAAAATCTGTAATCATCTGGGGAATGATATTGGTCAAATTATATTGTTATATCATGTGTATGTATGAATATGTAACAACAAATCCTATCATAATGTCGATGAACCTTTATTTTACTTATTTATATGTGATGCTGAGAATTGAACCCAGTGCCTCACACTTGTTAGGCAAGCATTCTACCACTGAGCTACAACCTCAGCCCCAAATCCTATCAATATATATAATTACAATGTGTCAATAAAAAATATGGGAAAAATCTGTATAATTATACTGTTAAAAAATACACCACTTCACCTGGTCTAAGTGCTTTGGAAACAAGCATGTGACATTTACTGCTTGTTGTCTATTCAATGCTATTTATTTGGCCAGCAATGTGTTCAGTCTACCCTGCAGATAGCTATGGCCTATTGAACTTCCAGGACATTCTTCTTTCTTTCTTTCTTTCTTTCTTTCTTTCTTTTTAAATAGTTTTTAGTTGTCAGTGGATTATTTATTTATTTATTTATATGTGGTGCTGAGGATCAAACCCAGGACCTCACACATGCCCCACAAGTGCTTTACCACTGAGCTACAACTCCAGCCCACCCAGAACATTTATTTAAGGGGACTGACTCAGTCAAGAGGAACAAACAGCCTTTCCCCCTTTTCCTATCTGTAACTCTACCAGCTATCATTTGATCTAGAGGTTTGAAGCCATGTGCTAAGGATAATTGGGCAGGAAAAAAAAAAAAGAATCTTGGGTTCTTGTTGACATGAGAAAAATCACAGCAACCCTGTGATGCTTATCTTATTTTGGGGTTGGGGTACGAGTACTGGGAATTGAACTCAGGAGCACTCAACCACTGAGCCACATCCCCAGCCCTATTTTATATTTTTATTGAGAGACAGGGTCTCACTGAGTTGTTTAGCTCCTCACTTCTGATGGGGCTGGCTTTAAACTCAGAGATTCTCTTGTCTTAGCCTCCAGAGCTACTGGGATTACAGGCATGTGACATTGCACCTGGCACCTGTCTTCTTTTATGTGAGAGAATAAATTTCTAATTTGTTTAAACCATTGGAGGCAACTCTTTCTGGCAATTGAGCATGATTCTCAACACAGCATTGAGATTTTTGTGCAACTGCTGGACATAGTGGCCCACCCAGTAAACCTGGCAATTTGGGGGAAGCTAAGGTAGGAGGGTCTCAAGTTTCAGGACATCAGGACAGCCTCATCAACTTAGGCCCTAAGCAACTTAATGAGACCCTGTCTCAAAATAAAAAAAAAGGTCTAGGGATGTAGCTGCCCCTAGGTCCAAGACCTAGTACCAAATTTAAAAGAAAGATTTTTTTTTTTTTTTTTTTTTTTTGCGGTGCTAGGGATCAAACCCAGGGCCTTGTGCTTGCAAGGCAAGCACTCTACCGACTGAGGTATCTCCCCAGCCCCAAAAGATATTTTTTAAAAATGTATTTTTTTAGATGTTGATAGACCTTACTTTATTCATTTATTTATATGTGGTGCTGAGAATCGAACCCTGTGCCTCACACACGTTAGGCAAGCACTCTACCACTGAGTTACAATCTCAGCCTGAAAAGAAAGATTTTTAAGGCAACTTATAAATTCGTATGCTTCCCTTTAAAAAAATTTTTGATTTTCCTTATTGCTTTTAAAATAATGTTCAAATACTATGATTTTCAAGTTCCTTATCTGCCCCAATTGCGTGCTTCTCTAGTCTTTATCTCTCTTCATATCCTCATACTGAAATTTACTTAGATTTTCTAAATGTCTTTATGTATTTGTATAAACTCCTACCTCTGCCTACAACAGTGGTCCTCTAAGTGTGGCTCAAAACACAGTATGGGGGCTGGGGCTGTAACTCAGTGGCAGAGAGCTTGCCTAGCACATGCAAGGCACTGGGTTAATCCTTTGTACCACATAAAAATAAACAAATAAAATAAAGGCATTCTGTCCATCTACAGCTACAAAATAAATACATAAATGCATACCACAGCATCCCTATCCCTGGGAAATTTGATAGATATGCAAAATTTTGGATCCATCCCAGACCTTAAGAAACAAACTCTGAGGATGTAGCTCAGTGGTAAAGAGCCTGTTAGTTCAATCCCAGGTACCAGAAAAACGAAACGAAACGAAACGAAACGAAAAGAAAAGAAAAAGAAAGAAAAGAAAAGAGAAAGAAAGAAAGAAAGAAAGAAAGAAAGAAAGAAAGAAAGAAAGAAAGAAAGAAAAGAAAAGAAAAGAAAAGAAAAGAAAGGAAAGAAAAGAAAAGCAACAGAAACTCTGGGCTGAGGATATAGTTTACTGAGAAAAATTAATGTTTTATCATCTTTGTGACTTGTCTGTTGAAGCCAAAATTTTCTAAAAGATTATTTATATTTAATTTGAGATGCTTATGTAGAGAAAAGAAATACCCAATTAAAAAATCATGTATTAAAAATTTCTAGGGCTGGGGAGATAGCTCAGCTGGTAGAGTGCTTGCCTTGCAAGCGTAAGGCCCTGAGTTCGATCCCTAGTACCGCAAAAAAAAAAAAAAAAAAAAAAAAAAAATTCTACTAGGACTGGGGATATAGCTCAGTTGGTAGATTGTTTGCCTTGCAAGTACAAGGCCCTGGGTTCAATCCCCAGCACCACAAAAAAAAAAAAAAAAAAAAAATTCTACTAATATTCTACTAATATGTCAATAAAAGTATAGCAATGGGGACCAACTGGCATCTGCATCCATCTGCTGTGTTAAGAAATATCTTATTTTCATCCCTTCCCTAAAATAGGAATAAGCCACTTGTCTAGTTGCTAATGGAGTCCAAAGTCATCTCTCATACTCAGTAATTAATCTCTCAAAAGGCAGAAAAATATGGCAAATAAACAAGACCTTTCTTTAGGACAACAATCTTGTTAGGGTCCACATGCTGAAGCACGCCCTCGAAGATGCCACAAACCAATGTCAGTTTCACTCTTCTCCACAAAATCTGATTGAGGAAATGGTAGTCACTGCTGGGATCCATGCTCTTTGATTCCAAAAGAAGTCTTCAAATAATCTTCGTTAAGCATCCAAACACTTGAAAATTATTTAAGGAAATCTATGATTTTAAAAAGACCATTTTGAAAATATAATTACTTTCCCTTCTTCCCTATTTGTAAGGGATACAAATAAAAGGAGTAATTCAGTTTTGTTTATCTTTTCAGAGTGCTAATGAGAAAAGGACCATTGCAAGCACAACTCAAATTCAAACATGAGACTAAAAACTGAAAGACTTGGGGCAAGACAGGCTTGACTTCTTTATAAAATGAGCATAATATTATCTTCCTTTCTATTGAAAGCATAGATAAATAAAACAGAACATTTAGAGTTGTTTTAGTGGCACACTGTGCTGTTTTTGACAACGACCAAAAAAAGAAAAAGAAAAAGAAAAAAAAAAGAATAAAAAACTGATATTGGCAAAAGTACTTGCCAACACATGCTGCAATAAATTGTTTACCCAGAACTGTCTGGAATGTAACCTCTTCTGGATTAATATTTTGAGAGTGTGACATTATTACCAACCAAAGAATAAATGACAGAACAATCGCAATTTATGCATTACCAAATTGGCTTCCAAGATGTCACACTGTAAGGCCCATTCCCCACTACACTGACCATAGCTCAGGGACAAGGTTCCTGTAGTGTCACCAACCAGTCATGTGTAGCCTGACAGATTAAACTGCCACATGCCACACACTCAAATGTTTTTGCAAGAATGAAGTACTGTTATTAGAATTATAACAATCAAGTACAAAGAAAAAAACTCCACCTCGTAGAATAACTTTATAGTAAATGCTCTTAAGTTCTTCAGTGTATGTAACACTATCATTTAAAAGATTAACCCTTTCTTTTTTAAGCATCTTATCCAACAATTCTGTTATTTAGAAGTTCTTGTATTTAGAACCCTAGATATATTTGTTGTACTACAAAAGCTGCTTATTGCTGGGTGTGGTAGCATAGGCATGTAACTAGTCAACCTCAGTAATTTATACAGACCCTGTCGCAAAAAAAAAAAAAAAAAAATAGGACTGGGGTTATAGCTCAGTAGTTACGTGTCCCCATACTTGAAGGATATGGGGAATAAATCCAAGGTCATTTTCCCTATCTGCAGCTCTTCCCCCATCTGCCTTGTCTGGGGTAACTCCCTCACAAACCCAGTAAACCTCTGGATCAGGGATCTCCTTGCTTCTGTATCCACCACCAGCCTTCTCTCTTCAGAGAGGTAAGACCCCATTCCTTCAGTCTCTACCAAGTAGATACATTGCCCTTAGGCTAATCGGGACCCTGTTCCTCACCACTGAGATTGAGGGAAAGATGTTTCTCCAATCCCCATTGGAAAAGTTCAGTCCAGGACTGGCACACTGGTGACATAAAGAGTGCAGAGGACTCTTTTCCCTCAGCTGTCACTTCTATTGAACCTCCATATGGGAACTAGCCAATCAGTTCCCAGAGATACCTCCTTAAGTTGTCTCTCTACCAACTGTCAAGACCCCTCTACTCCCAAAATGACCTTGAAATTAAATGCCTCATTAGGCTCAGCACACAAATTTGGTCACAAAACAATTGAGATAGTCTGTACCAATGCCCCACAAAAAAACCTTTGATCAAGAAACTCTCCAAAATTTAAAAATTACCTATTACAGATTAGCAAAATTGTCTAAAATTTACAGAATGGCAAGGTTGTCTGAGGTTCTCTACCTCCAAGCTTTCTTTTTCTTTCACTCAATTACCAAATATATACCCTAGAACTTCACATACCTTCTGGTACTTTCTTCCTGTCTAATTATCATGGGTCTGCACCTGATACCCATAAAAACTTAAACAGTTAGGGAAGGATGTGAAGTCTTCCCAGAAGCAATTTCTAGATTCTGCTTTCAAGATCTTTAACAGTAGGGAAGACAAAACCAAACAGGAGAAGAAAAAGCATCTTAAAATTAAACATCAGCTCCTAGCTTCAGCCATCCATAGGCCTAAAAAAGCCACTGATGCTTGTGGCCCCACCAGACATCTCCTGGACCCTATTTCCACCCTATGTGGAAAAACTTGACATTAGGCAAGAGCTTGTCAAAATTCAACGCTCCCCCCCCACACCAGACATGAGCAGCGGGGACACTGGAAGATGAACTGTTCCCAGGGAAAAACGACCCTCCCCTCAGTGTAGCCAGCTTCCTAAGTCCCCTAATAGCAGGCCCAGATAACAGGGATGGTAAACAACCAAGCAGCAGGTAAATAATTCCCTGCTGAAGAAATTTTAAGAGCACAACTAGCTGGTAACTGTCCCCCGTTAAAATAGTTATCAAAAGGTTAATTAGTATCCTCCATTCCAAGTGAGGCCCCAGCCCAAAACCATGTAGAAAGGAGCCTTATTTCAAGCCCCTACCCTCAACTTACCTATGGAGAAAAATTTAACCTGTTTGTCACTGAGAGGAAAAATGACCCTAACCAAGTCCAACAGCCAGTGGCATGTCTCAGTCCTCATCCTCAAAAGTAATGGGAGATAATGTTTCATAATTTTCTGCATCCAAACCTGACCTTATTACCAACTGGAAAAAAAAGAGCTAAAAAATCCTTCAAAGCAATTTCCCTAGCCAGACCACCCTGAAACTTGCATTGCAATGGAAAGGGAAGACTCAATAGGGGGCCTAAAACTAAAGAAAAACGTGTGCCTTTAACTTTTCCCTGACTGCAACACAGAGAAATGACTTCAGGGTTCCCCCTCTCACTCCCTTTCTCTCTCTTTCTCATTCTCTCATGCTTCTTTACTGTAATAATTAATGACCATATCATTTTTTTCTAGGATTGTTTTTTAAATTTTGTATTTTTGAGATCATGATTTTGATTGTGCACTCCTAAGTTAAAATTTCTGATCAGACCTATCTTATCCAACTATAAAGGTGTTCAGAGGCCAATTTGCAAGGGTTGGTTCTTAAACTAATAGGTTTTAAAAAGTTATAAGGCCTTTGCTTGTTTGTTTTGTGTTTGTCTCATCTACATGTTTGTGTATGAAAATCAACATACAGAAAGCTCATGAGCTAAAATTTAAAAATATGGATCCAAATACCTTTGATTCACATGATTTAAAAGGTTCAATTTAAACTGGGTAAACAAATGCAAGTAAAGGGTATCTTTAAAGTTATTAAGTGAATGCTATTCAGTGCACTTGTCTGATACCTTGATTCTTACAGTCAGTAAGTATATTAGATTTGACATGTACATAATCTTAAATGTGTTTGTTAAAGACATCTGATTAACTTGCAAAGTTAAAATGCTGTTAAATATAACATCAAGTACTCTTAATTTCTTGAATTCCATGGGGTGATATACTTGAACATTGCTCAAGTATTGTTTGTGTTTTCATGAATTAGTAAACAAGCAGATGTGATACTAAGTACTTGAGGTCAGTAGATAGCAAAGAGAATATTTCCATTCTAGGTATAGAAATATTTAGTAGAAGGAAAAATGTTTATGGGTAAGAAAGTCTTTGGGTGATGAAATAAACATGAGGATCTATGCAAGTAAAAGGCAAATTTCAACAAGTTCATGTGTAACAAAGTTGGTTATATGTACATGAACAATCAGTTAAAGCTATTTAGGGTTTTTCCTTAAGGTCATATACTAATGTTCTGAGATAAAACCAAGGTTTAATCTATATGTTAACCTGACAAGGATTTCCTAAAACATTAACTTACTCTTAACATTGTTAGGTTTTATTCTTTAAAGCAACTAGTCTTAAAGAAATTAAGATCTATACAACCCTAATTACACTGCAACAACCTTTTTTTTCTTTTTTTTGTGGTGCTGGGGATTGAACCCAGGGCCTTGTGCTTGCAAGGCAAGCACTCTACTGACTGAGCTATCTCCCCAGCCCAACAACCATTATTTTTAGTATTATACTACATTACAGAGTCTAAATTTTCCTATAAAAGCTAAACTTGGTTACTATAAAAACATCAGTATAGTATACTAAATATGTTGATATCTTCCAGGTATACAAGTCTTTAAAACAGGGAGGTTAAAAGGACATTTTTACTAAGCTGATGTTCTCCAGACTAAAGTTGTCTGTGATGGTAATTTCAGACTTACAAGACTAACAAATTTCATTGGGGATTTATTTACATCATTCAATGTTTTGAACTGAACCTAAATCTTATGTTGCTTTTTATCCTGGGGTAAATGTGTAAAAGTATATCTAAAAGACAATGAAAGCCTAATCTGTTTATTGAAGGTTAATATTGTGAGACATGAAAGAATTTTGCCATTTTTCCACACAAAAGGAAAGTTAAAAGCTCTCTCAGTCTTTGACTCATGTTTTAAATGTAATGTTTTATTGTGTTAACATTCATTTAGACTCAGGAAAAAATATATGTAAACTTTTAAAATATGATTATTTAAGAAAAAGGCAAAGATCAGCTTCAGAACTGTAACAACTTACCTAAGATTTGTAAAGAGCCCTCCTTACCTGAGATAAGTCTCTGCCTCCCAACTTCCTGCATGTTAGAATGGCTCCAAAATAAGCCAGACTTTAGCTCATTTAAAGTTGTGTTCAAAAGACTGATTTTTGTTGTAAAGATCACTGTGATCTCAAACAGGGCATATAATGTATAACTCAGCCAAAATTCAAGATAACTATTACAGAAACTGAATAGGATTTTACTCTTGTTAATTTCATTTTATATTTTCCTTGTAAAACTCTACAGCTGTTGCCTGTTAATATTTTACAGAAGTACTACTTCAAGAACAAACAACCTGAATTAATTTAAGATAATAAGCTGTCAACTACAGGACAGACAGGATATAAGACTCACTTTTAGTACTAATACAGACCCCAATTAAATAAAAGGGGTAAATGATTGTAAGGTTATAGATATTAAAGTTAAAACCCAGTTCTCTTACTTTAAGACTGGTGAGATTGCCTTGCTGGATGTTTAAGGCCAAGGCTTAAAGTTTCAGGCTAAAAAAATGGGCCAAGAAAAACCAATATTTTGCTCCTGCCCCTCTGAGTCAGCCTAAACCCAGGGAACAAAAGAGCTCCTCTAGGGAGCTTTACAACTCTGGGCCACATGACCTCCCAATCAGGGAGATTAATGAGACCACTAGAGAACAGAAAGTCAATCAGTGCACCTGCTGCAAAGAGGAGGGTCATTGGAGAAGGGAGACATCCCTGATGCTTCCACGGGAAGCCACTTCATCAAGGAGACCCTACCTAGCTGATGGCACTAAAAGAGCTAAGAAGTTGCTCTCAAGTTCCCCAAGAGTGACCCCTATGGGAACTCAGCTGACTTTAACAGCATATAAGAACAAGGTCAATTTGACCAGCTTAATCTTAAACACCTAGCAAATAGTTATAACCAAAATAGTCATACCTGGACATTTAAAAAGAAAAACAATAATTCTTTTAATAGATCTTAGATGCACACTTGTGTCAATCCCACAGCCCTGATGCCCCCCAAATTCTGAAGTTTTTTCCTTTGCAAGACTCATAATTATCCCTGTCTACCAAAATTAGACTGACCTCTGACCTTATCTCCCTTACTCCTAAAACTGACAATTTACCTCACAACCAAAGCCTACCCATACCAATAACAGCACCCAGCAGATGTAGGAGAGCCCCCGAATTATTCCTTTACTCATAGGGCTAAAAACATCCATCAGGATTGGCACAGGAGCAGCCAGATTAGGAACCTGTGTTCACTATAAAATTGTCAGCACAGGTTATTGCAGGTATCCAATAGATCACTGATTTAATACTGACTTTTAAAAAATCAATTGAACTCCCTGGCATCTGTCATCCTGCAAAATCAAGGAAGAGTGCTCTTTCCATGTCAACCAACTGGGAGTGGTAATAGTCAAAGGTTAAACTCCAGGACCACCCAGAATATGGAAAATAGATCCGACTCAGGAGACTTTTTGGATCTGAAATGGTGATTTTCAATATAAAGTTTAAAAATGTTACCCATCTTAATATTTCCTTTCATATGGAATTCTATCTCACAGCATATGTATTAAATCCCTGTTTTATTGTCTGAACCTATTCAAGTACAATATGTCTCAAGAAATATTTGTTATGTTAAATGAGAACTGTGCTACAAAAATGTGTCAATCAAACTACATGGCAAAATTCAGGACAAACGTAGGATTCTCAAAAGACCAGTAATCACCTGACTCTTTGTAAAAGTGCTAAATGTTTTATCTGAGGGCTAATAACTGGCTTTGTTATCTCAGCTGGGATAATTTCTTCTGCATCTACATTCAGCAATTTCAAAGAATTTTACTGAGACCTGGAAAACTCAAGTACATATTGATCAGGAAAATTTAAGCAAAATTTAACTAAAAGATTCTGTTATATGGCTAGGAGAACAAGTACAAGATTTTTGATGGGATCAGAGACCTCAATGTTCTTATAACATTACCCGATTTTGTATTACTACAGTACTGCATAATGATGAGATTCAATGGCAAAGTGTATATAATCACCTAATGGGACTTAATCCTTTTCATAATGTTTCTATGGATGTATTGAAATTATAATCTCAGGTTCTGGCCATGGTTGATTCATGGGCACCTGCTTTTAACAATGAAGAGATTTGGAGCAAATTGGCTGAAAGACTCTCTTCCCTTAAACCTTTTAAATACTTTCCTATACATGTAGCTGGATTAGTACTATAACCATAGTGTTATCTCTGTTCTTGTTTTGCATAATCTGTCAAGCAGGACAGAACGATTAAAACATCAGGAAAATATGGTTCCAAGAAAAGGTTTCTTAGGGAGGTGACCTGCCAAACACAAGCTACCTCCCAGGACACATCTCCTCCCACACCCATCCCCTGACTTTTTGAAAAGGAGGACTTCACTCACGGTATTCTGGAGGACTCCTCCCACATATACCCTTCTTCAGCCTCAACCAGCAGTGTCTCCATGTTCTCTTCCCAAATTCTGAAAGGAGGAGGTCCCCCTACTTTGTCCCTTCTTAGCAGGAAGCAGCCAGATTTAATATTGACCCTGCAATTCACCCAAATCATTATCCCCTTTCAGAGTCTGGAATGAAGGATATACAGAATAACTTCAAGGACATTTTCCCTATCTGCAGCTCTTCCCCAATTGGCCTTGTTGGGGTAAAATTTAAAGCTTTTGTCATTTAAAATCCCAGGCCTCAGCCAGAGTGACCCCCCCCACCCTAATGGGTCAGTTGACCCCAATACAATAAGCCCCAGGAAATTCCCTATTCTCATTCTTGTCCCACTCTAATGGGATCAGTGGACCCCACTACAATGACCACCGGGCAATTATTATCCTCCAGTCCCACACTAACTGAAGCCTATAACCCAGACCCTTGCTTTAGCCTGCCACCATTTTTCTGCCCTGAAAATGAGCCATGCCAGGTGTTTGACCAATTGACTCCACTAATGACTACTGAATAAGCAAAAGCTTGCTGATCCGAGGTTGCTTCCCATCTCCTGCCTTCATCATGTGTTGTGCTAACAGTACCAAAAATAAATAAGTAATAATTCCAATAACAAAAACAAATAATAATAAAAGTTGCTTGTCTTTGCCACACTGGGAAAATGCAGAGAATTTTGCAATTTACTCTATAAAACAGTAATGAAATAACTAGAGCCTAGAAAGATGAATATTTACATAGCATTTGTAGTCACATAAATAATGATTTTTAGATTTTAGGGTCAAGTGCTTTCATAAGCATTATTTGATACTTGTAATAACCACAATCTAAATTACAGATGAGAAGAAAGAGGCTTAGAGATTTTAAGAAATCTGCCCAAAGTCACAAAGCTAGAAGATAACACAACCTAAAACTAAAACCAGTCCCCTACTGGAAGATATTTGTGGTCAAAAGTAAGACGAAGATCTGGGGTTGTAGCTCAGTGGCAGAGTGCTCGGCAGTACCTAGCATGTGTGAGGTACTGGGTTCAATCCTCAGCATCACATTAAAAAAAAGAAAGAAAGAAAGAAAATAAAGGTATTGTGTCCATCTACAACTAAAAAAAAAAAAAAAATTTTTTTTAAGTAAGACCAAGTGTTATGTATCCAGAAAGAGCATAAAACAAGTCATTAGAGAGCCTGAGAAAAATCATTCCTTGTTCAAGTTAACCAACAGCAAAAGAGGACTTTTTGCAAAAACAAAGGAGAAAGAGAAAACCTTGACAAGCTTTTATGGAGGCAACATTTATAGATGCAAAAGTAAATTTGTATTTTAAAAGATACCCAAGAAAGAAGTTTGTGAAATGCTTGGAAAACAAATGCTCGAGTGGGGTGTGGTGGTGCATGCCTGTGATTCCAGCTGAAGCAGGATGATTAAAAGTTCCAGGCTAATCTCAGAAAGTTAGCCAGACCCTGTGTCCCCCCCACCCCCCCCAAAAAAAAGGTCGGGATGTAGTTTAATGGCAAAATGCTCTAGGTTCAATTCCTGTACCTTCCTAACCCGAAAAGAAAGTTGAAGAAAAAAATAAAGTGTTAACACCAAGCAAAGTATGGTTTGTTTAAAGACAGCTGCAAACGGTAAGGTTCAAAAGTAGGAAGGAAAATGGTCAGGATTCAAAGGTAGGCTTCAAGGCAGAATGAGAAATGGGCATTCATGTGGCTGACATCAGTATTTTCCTAACAAACCGATATTTACAAGATAAAAAGCAGCTCCCCCCTGCCCCACCCCCGTTTTCTTTAGGTAGGTAACTAAAATATTACTGCTTGCATAATGAGAGTCAACTTCACCAGGTTCGACAAGAGCAAATCAATCATGAAAAACAACAGGGTGAGACTAGAACCTAAGCCTGTAAGGAACTTTTGGGGCCTCAGCCTAAGCCTTAGGTGAAGTTTAACCTAAGTTGATCTGGGAAAGTTTGTTAAGGTACTCATTAGGTACTAAGTGAGAGTGATCAGAATTTGATTCTTCCATATCTCAAACAGAAGTGAGGTTTTGAATAGAAGTGAGGGGGCAAGGAAGTGGAAGCCACAGGAAAATTACTCGTTCTCTTGAGGATGTATACTAAATTAATAAGTAGCTTTCAACTTTATCAAACAAGAATATGCTTTAAGAATAAAATGCAAAATTTCTCATTTTCAAGACAAAGTAAGAACTTCAAATAAACGGTGGTTTAAGCTAGGAATCCACTCCTCCATCTGTAGGTTCCCCCCTCACCGAAGAAATTTGGGAAATTCGGACCTTAATTTCAGCCAAGTGGTGAGTTCCTTGAACTTCAGTCTAGAAATAAAAGAAGGATCTCTATTAAAGAAGAAATTTCGGGGCACTTCAAGTCCCTGAGTGGCGGTTACCAAAGCACAGTCCCGAAGTAAACTATAGAAAATCTCTCAATGTCGGGCACCCAAACCGCACGGCCGACGCCCACGGGGCAGAACACCGAGGCGCGGTTTCCCGAAGAGCCAATTGACGCGCCGCCCGAGGCCGGCTCCCCAGCGCCCTCATGCGGCTGGGCGGAGAGAGAGCCTCCCGGGAAAGACGAAGTATGACTCCCAGCATGCAGTTTCCACGGGACACACCCTAGGGCTCCTCTACGTAAAATTTGTCTATTTTTATCACTTTTTTCTGCAATCTCAACACCCTGTAAGGTGAGATTCCTGGTGTTAAGAGTCTGTGAAAAACCGTTTGGCTGCACTGCCTGCCTGCCTCAGGTTAGTTTGTTGAAAAACGGTGGGTTGATGGAGTTGCCCCTTTAATTGAGGCTGCCAGCGCCTCAGTGGCATCGCCCCTTTAAGCCCGGTGGCAGCCGCGGTTCCGGGGGCGGGGTCTGTCTCTAGCCCAGCAGGAGCTGGCGCTGGGCTGATTCATTCGGGGGCTGGAACTCCGAGCGCCGACGTCGTCTCGGGTGCTGGGCGCGGCCTCGCTCTTCATTGGCTGGTCTTCCGGGCCGCCCTTCTCCGCGCACTACCCCTGGGTTCCCTCCCGGGTCCGCAGTAGAAACACTGCCCTCTCCCTTCTTGACCCCTAGCCCTTTCTTCCCTCCCACCCTCCCTTCTATTGCCTTTGCTTCAGGCGCCGCCGCTCCCGGAGGAGCTCCCGGCACAGCGATGGGGTCTCGGGCCTCCACGTTACTGCGGGACGAAGAGCTCGAGGAGATCAAGAAGGAGACCGGCTGTGAGTTCAGATTGGGGGTGGGAAGCCGGCCCCGCGCCTCCGGCCGGCCTCAAGACCGAGGGCGGTTGTCACTGAGGTCTGGATCTGGGGTGCTGTGAGTTTGGGGAGGGGGTCCTGGGCAGATTCAAGCATTGGCGCTTCGGGGGAACGAGGGCTGGAGGACCTGTTTGGCCGGCTGTAGCTTCCCGGAGTGTGGCTGTAGCTTTTGTGGGGTTGTCCTTTCCCTCAAAAGCGGGAGTCTCTATCACCCCTAGAGCGCGGACACCCCTCTTTCCTCCCTCCTTGACCATGAAAGTCCCCGAATTCCCTTCCTTTATCTTCCCTTGAATCAACCTTCCCTATAAAAAGGCATTTTGAACAGTAGCTTAGGCAAATTCAGGAACTTTGAATGGATCCTCTAGAAAACGTAATCTGTTCCTGTGACGTTTCTGAGCAAGGACCTATAGCCGCTGACATCTGTGCGGAAATCAAACAAATTCACACACCACAAATTGGAAACATAAGCTCAAAAAGCAGCACCGCATAAGGCTTTGGAAGATGTTACTTGTTGACTGTAGACTTAAAAATTGTCAGGGGTCTGAGAGCGTGAGGTGTCTTTCAATCTGAACTTTCGGAAGAAAAACATGGATGACCACCGGTTTTGTTTTGTTTTTTTTTAAACTTAAACTGAGGTTGTTTGCTGTCCTAATTTCATGTATATATTGATTCGTTTCACAGTGGCTATTGAAATTGGAAACATTCCAAATATCTCTGTGAGTTTGTACTAGGAACCGGTTTTTAAATAGTCCAGTCTCTTCTCGATTAACCTAAACAAAGGAGCAACAGGGTATAAGGAATTTAGAAGCTCTGTAAAACATCATAGTGTATTTGAATAGCTCTTGATAATGCAATTATGGTACAGTTGTATTGCTGCATATGATATTTTCTCAGTCATTCTTTATAACTCTTGTTGAGTTATAAGTTATGTAAGTTGTCTTTTTGGGATACTTGTCTTTGACGATGACTAATAAGTGATTTTGTGACCTACAGGCAGATAGTACTGAATGGTACTTGGGGAACTACAGTTACTGAGGCCTAGTAGTCTGGGGGAAATTAAAAACTGTCCTATGCTTTCTGACAAGTTCAACTTTTTAGAATCTTCAAGTTGGAAGAGGTGTTATCTAGCCTCATATCTTATCAAGTTGGTTTACTTCCTTCATCATCCTCTAACATATGGCCATTAAGCCTCTCCATAAAGATTTTTTTCTAACCATGATGACCTTACTACCTACCAAGGCAATCCTTTTCACAATTTTGAATGAATGACAGAAGTGGTTAACTATTTACAATTTGCAGTAGTTTGGCCATTTGACTTTATAGTCATTTTATGACTTATTCTCACTTCAGGAGTAGAAATGTTGGCATTTTGGATTCAGCAAGCATTTTATTACATTTTGTGGCCATGACCTCTGGCCATACTTGTAACTATAATGACTACTTTAGGTCTAGGATGACACCCAAATTAAAGCATTCGTACTTAAAAATTTTAAGTGTCACATAATAAGGAAGTGTTAACCATACTCAGTATGGGAAAAGCTATTTTTGCTGCAGAATGAAGGGAGCACTAATCCCATTCTCGTTTATTTACATTTGACCAAATGAAAAGGGCCTGGATTGCTAAAGATCTCTGGGTTATTTTACCATGTGACTTGGGGACAAACATTTAACTACCTTGGAAGAACTGTTTTCCAGTTGCTGAAGAGTGACTCAAGCATGAGGGAGATTGTCTTTTTTTTTTAACCAGGGATCGAACCCAGGGGTTCTTAACACTTAGTCACATCCTCAGCCCCCTTTTTAAAATATATCTTCAGTTGTAGATGGACACAATACCTTTTATTTCATTTTATTTATTTTTTTATGTGATGCTGAGTCTTGAACCCAGTACCTCACACCTGCTAGGCAAGTTGTTCTACCACTGAACCACAACCCTAGCCCATCCCCAGCCCTTTTTATTTCTTATTTTGAGACAGGGTCTATCTAAGTTGCTGAGTCTGGCTTTGAACTTGTGATCCTCCTGACTCAGCCTCCGAAGTTGCTGGGATTACAGGTATGCATCACCGTACCTAGCCCTAGGAGAGAGATTCTCAACCAAAATCAGTGTAATGTTGTACTAAACCAATAAACCTAGTGAAAAAATTGCTTGCTGAATTTTTGCAGTATCTGTGTTCAGTGTTATGCTAGATATTCAGAGAAAGTGGTAACAAAGACACCCACAATCTGGTAGAGGATATAAACCCCAAAAAAGATTAGCATTGTGACATAAGGAATTTGAAATTATGTGACACCCACCTTCAGAACTCAGGGAAAAGACAGTCTTTGTGAGCAGACCTTGTGGAGAATAGAAATTGGGCCTTGATGCATGCCTGAATGGATTAGATATGGATAAATTAACCTAGGGCATTTTGGGTGGCGTCCAGGAGCGATATCCACCAGCCTGTTACAAAGTAATTTCTCTACCCTATGAGGTAAGTCATCAGTTATTCTAGTTACTGCTCATCAGCAGAGTTGTTTTTTAAAACAGTAATTTTCGCATGATGCAAAGGTGTAGAATTAAAAACAACAGATACCTGGAGGGTTCAGAGGTAAAAATTTGTCCTATTTTCATCTGCCTCTTTTTTTTTTTTTTTTTTTTTTTTTTAATCAAGAATTGAACCTAGGAACTCTTAACTACTGAGCCACATCCCTAGCCCTTTTTATTTTTTATTTAGAGACAGGGTCTTGATGAGTTGCTTAGAGTCTCGCTAAATTGCTGAGACTGGCTTTGAACTCTCAATCCTTCTGCCCTAGCCTCCCAAACTGCTGGGATTACAGGCGTGCAACACTGGGCCCATCTCATCTGCCTCTTGTTGAGAGAGAATTTGGGAAACTATTAATCAGAAAAATTTATAAAGTATAAGACATTTTACTACTCCCTTTGCCAATAAGAAAATATATCATAATTTAAAAAACTGACTTTATATCTAATATGAAATCTTTGCATTGGAATTGGTTAGATTTAAACTTTTTTTTGGCAAATTTACATTGATTAGAATTCACATGACTAGTTTAGCTGGTATTTGAAATTTAGCAAGTAAATATTTGGAAAATCAATTCTAGGTAAGAATTAACCAGTGAGCAGAGAGTGGTGGCACATGCTTGTAATCCCAAGGAGGCTGAGGCAGGAAGATCTCAAGTTCAAGGCCAGTTTGGGCAATTTAGCAAGAACCCTGTCTCAAAATTTTAAAAGGGCTGGGATCATAGGTCAGGAATAAAGCTCTTATCTAACATGCATGAAGCCCCTGGGTTCAACTCCTAGTACAGATAAATAAATAAATAAATAAATAAATAAATAAATAAATAAAAAGAATTACCTATGAGCCTCATCTGCAAGATGAGAATAATAATAGTACCTGTTTTATAGGATCCATATGCTGGTAAGTGAAATAAATTAGGTAAATTATTTATAGAGTAGTCTGATGTAATAAGTGCCATTACTATAAGTGTTAGCTTTCATTATTTTGAACCCTAGATAAATTTATCTTTGGGGGAAAATATTATTTGCATATCCTATCCTCCTTGGGAGGCTAAGACAGGATTACTTGAGCCCAGGAGTTCAAGGCCAGCTTGGGCAATATAGCAAGACCCTGTCTCAAACACACATGTGCAAAAATATGTCTAGGGCTATGTAATTTTATATAATTTATAAAATATAAAAGTAACTTTATCTTTTTTGCTTATTTTAAGGGGTCATTGGATTATGGATTAAGTACAGATTTTTGCCAATTCTAAACAAGTAAAACTCAAAGAATAAAAATCTTGCTGTTTCTAACAGTTTAAGAAAAAACAAAAAATATTTTGTGTTGATAGCAAACATTTCCTAGATCATCTTTGTCCTACTACCTTCTTTCACATGTCTGTATTTTTATAAATTAAAGCTCAGTTGAGGTCTGGTATTGTGGGTCAGTGGAAGAGTGCTTACCTAGTATGTGTGAGGCACTGGGTTTGATCCTCAGCACCACATATAAATAAAAGGTCCATTGATAACAAAAAAAAAAATTTAAAGCTTAATTGAATAAAAGAAGTAATTGGAGCACAGTCTTCAGAGTTTGTATAGTCTCCACCCTTAGTTCTCTAAACTAGGAATAACCTGGTTGTGAATTACTTAAAACCTCAACTATGAGAAACAGTTTATGCCAACTTAATAGTGATGGAAGCAGATTGATTTATTTTTAGTCTGTACCTTCTGGTGTGTGTCATGTGATAATAGGGAGGGTATTGAACAGGTTTAGGAAGTAAGTTGTACAGGCTGGTGAGGTTTTGTTTGTTTGAAAGGGTGTAGTGATGATATGAAGGGTGTGGGTTTCTCTGTAGTTCAACAAAGAACACAAGTCTGGCAAAGGCAATTGCTTGAGAACAATTTCCTGAAGTTCAACTTTTGGCTGCTACTGCCTCCAAATGGAAGATCCCTCTATGGTCCTCTCCTGTCACACCATAGTGTTTAAAGGTCTTATTACTACAGAAGACCCTGATGTCTTCTGTTTTCTACTGAAATCTAAATGCATGGATAAGAAGCACCTTTTAGCTGATTTTGAATTAAGTAATTTGTAAAGCTTGTACTTTACTAGGTCTAGTTCAAAGTTTTATTCTCATTTGTTACCAGAAAGGGGTAAGAATAAACCACGTGTCGTGTTGGAAAACAGGGTTCTAATGGAGCCTCTAAACATTTTGTGGTAGGGGAAGGTGGTGCAGAACATAGAGTACTTAGAGATTTACTCATTTAGAAGACCATTGATCCCATCTGGGCACCACTTGTAATCCCAGAGATTCAGGAGACTGAGGCAGGAGGATGGCAAGTTTGAGACCAGCCTCAACCTTGTCTCACAATATAAAAAGCAATGGGGATGTAGCTTGGTGGTAAAGTGCTCCTGAATTCAGTTCCCAGTACAAAAAAAAAAAAATTTGATCCCAGCAGCTGCTACAAAGATATAAGCTGAGTTCTCTGTTTAGGAGAAGAGAAAAAAAAAAAAATCCAAAATATTATACTACAAAACAGTGATAAATACATTACATGCAGTAAACACTATTATGGAAAAGAGGGAATAGATAATTTAGGTTGTAGTGAGAAAGGAAATTTACTGTGAACTGAATTTGTAAGTTACAAGAGTTTAGTTTTCTTCCCCCAACTTTTTGTGATGAAAACTTTCACATATACAGAAAAGTTAAAAGAATACTATGCTGAACACCCATGTGCATTCCATTTGAATCAGCAGTTATTAACATTTTACTATATTTGCTTTATTTTCTTCCTTTCTTTTTTTTTTTTCTTTTTTTCCTGGGTTTGAACCTAGGGTCTCACTCATGCATACATGCGGAAACACATGCTCTACTGCTAAGCTATACTCCCAACTCCAATTTATGTTTTTAAAATATTTTTTAAGTCATCAATGAACCTTTATTTTATTTATTTATTTATATGCAGTACTGAGGATCAAACCCAGGTTATCACATAATGCCAGGCAAGCACTCTACCACTGAAACACAACCCCAACCAACCAATTTATGTTTTTTGATGAATAGTTTGAAAGTTGCAGCTATTGGAACTCTTTATCCCTTAATACTTCTGCATATCCTGAGAAAAGAGATTTTTCCAACATAACTGCAATATAATTATCACACCGAAGAAAGTTGACAACAAATTCTATAATATTATCTACCACTGAGTCCATATTCAAATATCCCCAATTATAAGAAGGTAGATTTTGTTTGTTTTATAAAATGTCTTTTAAGCCAGGCACTGTGGCACATGCCTATAATCCCAGCACCTCAGGAGGCTGAGGCAGGAGAATGGTGAGTTCAAAGCCAGCCTCAGCAAAAGCGAGGTGCTAAGCAACTCAGTGAGACTCTGACTCTAAATAAAATACAGAATAGGGCTGGGGATGTGGCTCAGTGGTTGAGTGTCCCTGAATTCAATCCCAGGTACCTGCTCCCCACCCCCACCAAAAAAAAAAAAAAAAAAAAAAAGATTTAGGATAAATGGTAAAATAATGTTTCTTATTCCCTTTTCGCTTTAATTCTTCCCTCTCCTTTCCACCTTGGTGCTTTGTACCTCTGCAAAATACTTTTCTATTCTGAGCACAAAACAGTGACAATAGAATGGTCTGTAGTCAGGAAAGTTAGCACTTTAAATAGTGATTTATACAATTTTAAATTTGGAAAGAATGTTATGATCTAGTCTAACCCTTTCAACTAACAAATAAGCCATTATACTTCTTTTATATTTAAATAATCTTTAAAATATAAAAGAATTATTTGCCTGTTGATAAAGAATACAGCTTCACTCAAAACATGCCGGTATGTAGAGACTTATATGAGAGTAACTGTCAACTCCTGAGAGGACCTTTGGGTTATCAAGAGTGGTACAGGTTTGGGGCATCTGTCTGGCTAGCTTAGCATCTGCCTTCATTTGTATAGCTACATGTGAATTGTATAGCTCCTTTAAAGTAGAATGAGGTTGTTCTGAGTTTTGCATATTGGAAGTTTTACTCTTTGTCATCAATTTAGCACCTAGATGAAAATTTTTTCTTTTTGTTAACAAGGCTCTCCCTACCCCACCAGCCCATAGTGCTGGGGATTGAGCCTAGAGTCTCAAGCATGCTAGGCAAGCACTTTACCCCAATCAACATAGCTTTCCCTTAACAATATCATGACATTAGTTCAGAAATTTAGAAGTTACTGGGGCACGATGGCACACGCCTATAATCCCAGCAGCTCAGGAGGCTGAGGCACGAGGATGGCAAGTTCAAAGCCAGCCTCAGCAAGGCACTAAGCAATTCAATGAGACCCTGCCTCTAAATAAATACAGAATAGGGCTGGGAATGTGGCTTCGTGATTGAGTGCCCCTGAGTTCAATCCACAGTACCCTCCTCCCCAAAAAAAAAAAAAAAAAAAAAAGAGAGAGAGAGAAATTGAGAAGACAGGTCCAGATATGACCATACAAGTAATGTTAGAAGTTGACTTTTGATTGTGTGTTTCTCCATTGACTTATATCCATATAACCAATTTGTCCTGGAAATAACAGCTTCATGATGCTACTTATATACATATTTATTGTGAACATGTTGGTAAATTATTATGTATTCAAGCAGCCATAAATTGATTTTTCCCCCTAAAACATGGGGTGTAATGCCACACCAGTACTTAGTAAGTAAGTTTTAAAAATTATAAGAGGCTTCTGGATCCCGTTCTATTAGATGATCTGGATTAGAAAGAAGTGTAATGGTTCCTTTGTTAGTTGAAGGGGTTGGACTAGATCATAAAATTCTTTCCAAATTTAAAATTGTATGAATCACTATATATATCTATATATCTATATAGATATATATATGGAGTTTCTAGAAGGATTCAAAAGAAGCTGGTAATCATGTTTTTCTATGGCGTAGGAGAATGGAAAACTGAGGTGTTAGGGAGATTTTCCAATGTGTATTTTTGTTCCATTTGCATTTTTTTATCATGTACATGGATTAAAGCTAGTATGAAAATTAAAATACATCTGGCACATGCCTGTGATCCCACTGACTTGAGAGGCTAATATAGGATGATTGCAAGTTTGAGACTGGCCTTATCAATTTAGTGAGGCTTTAAGCAACTTCACAGAGACCCTGTTTTAAAAAAGGCGGGGAATGAGGGTTGGAAGTGTAGGTCAGTGGTAGAATCCTCCTGGGTTCAATCCCTAGTACCAAAGAAAGGAAAGAAAAAAAAAAAAAAATTCCTTAAAGAAATCTGAGCTGGACTCTGTAATCCCATGGCTTCTGAAGCTGAGGCAGAGATGGTGAGTTCAAAGCCAGCCTCAGCAATTTAGCAAGACCCTAAGCAACTCAGTGAGACCCTATCTCTAAATAAAAGTTAAAAAAAAAAAAAAAAAAAGGGCTGGGGATGTACCTCAGTAGTTAAATGCCCCTGGGTTCAATCCCAAGTCCCCCCCCCCAAAAAAAAAAGCAATCTGAAATACATAATACTTAACACTAAAAACTGATCCAGTGGACTAAATTTTTTTTTTTTTTTTTTTTTTGTGGTACTGGGGATCAAACTCAGGGCCTTGTGCTTGCAAGGCAAGCACTCTACCAGCTGAGCTATCTCCCCAGCCCCAGTGGACTAAATATTATGCATTATTGAAAAGTACTGCATTAGTGCATGCCTGTAATCCCAGTGAGTCTGGAGGATCTAAAGTTCAAAGCCATCCTCAATAACTTAGCAAGACCCTGTCTCAAAATAAGAAATAAAAAGGGGTGGGGATGTGGCTTAGTGGTTAAGCGCCCTTGGGTTCAATCTCCAGTGTCCAAAAAAAAAAAAAAAAAAAAAAAAAAAACTCCAAAGCAATATAGAAACATTATGAATTAACTATGAAAAGTAAGCTATTACAACAAGATGAAGTATATAAAGGATAATAGAAATGAAAATAGCAATGTTGTATCTGTGAAGAAATTTTGTTTTTTCAAAAAATCTTTTGGGGAACTTAGTAATTCTTTAACTGACTTCTTTGCTAAACTAAAGGGAATTTTAGTACAAGAGCAGCCTTTGACGCCTGAGCCCAGATCAGAGTAAACAGGTCAGGTTCCTAAAGAAAAAGGTTGTGACTGGCAGAATCAGGAGGAAAGTTGAGAGTAACTAGTGCAACAATAAAAGTGTACCTTCAGGCTGGCTATGTCAGGATGGTAATGATAATAGCTAACCAGGAATGCTTACCAAGTACCAGGCACTTTGCCAAGCACTTTCTTTTCACCAGCTCACCACAGCCCCATTCACTTACCCCTTGCTGGTAAGCAGTGGTGCTATGAATGGAATCAGAATCTGTCTATCTGACCCTTAGCACTCTTCACATCTGCCTGACTGGCACAACAGTCTGCCTCTGCTTCCTAAGTGGCTGGACCCCTGCTGGCTCTACCCTGGATGGGAGTGATTCTTTCTGCTTCTCTGCTCTATTCTCCCATCATGTTAGAGTGCTAACCACGGAGCAGTGTCCCTCTTTGAGGGTGCCACCTAATTTTGAAGAAGTCACAGAGGCCCTAGTATGTCCTTTCCTCCCAGCTCTAGACCACTCACTTCCTGCTTCTCCTGTCTACCCTGTTTACTTTGTTCCATTATTCCTAATACTGCAAATCAAGTTTTGTTGCAGGAGTTGGGGGAGGAAGACAACTACCAGAACTACTTCATCCATCCCTTTAAGCCCCTGAAGGTGCAGCCTAGGACAAAGTCCGAACTCGGCACACCCTTTTTGGCTGTGATCTTTTTTCCTGTGATCACTCCATTCCCCGCTCCCTGCTGGTGCCTCTAATTTGCCAGGAGACTAATAAACTATTTCCCAGAAATGCTTGTTTACATTTTCAGAGTTTTGTGTACTTGCAGTAATTACCTAATTTTAATTGTCAACTTGTACTTGAGTTTACAGAGGTAATTCAGAATAAGGGACAAAATAACTTTCTTGCAGATGTCATCTGATGATAGCATGACCACTTTATAAATTGCCTAGTTTGTTTCTAGGAAAAAGTTCCTTTCCTGGGAACTCAGTGAAGTTCATGTAGTCACAGAAGAGGCTGACCCCAAGGTGTGATGTTCTTTTACCCATAGGTTACTCCTGAAGGAAGAGATTAGGCCTCTAATGCTTAGTGTAGTAGTAAACCAGATTTTCAAAATACAATCTGTTTGATATGCCTCCATCTTTAATTCAGCGCAGGTTTAATTCAGCAGTGCCAACCTGACACTTCAAACTGATTAGTAGATTTGAGTTTTTAATCAAAGCAAAGCGTGCATTTTCATAGCTTCTAACTCAGGGTGTTGAAATGTGAAAAATCTCAATTTCCTTTTCAATTAAATGTGGCTTTATTATGTTAAATCTTAACCATCAAATGTGTGACACATTGTATGTGAGTGTGATGCTGAGGTTCAAAACCAGGACCTTACTCATGCTAACCACACACTCTACAACTAAACTGCATTCCTAAACCCTACTTTTTTTTTTTTTTTTTTGTGGTGCTGGGGATTGAACCCAGGGCCTTGTGCATGCAAGGCAAGCACTCTACCAACTAAGCTATATCTCTAGCCCATAACATGTTTTTAATTAAACATGTTTTTAATCATTCTTGAGAGTCAATTTTGATTGTTCTTGATTTAGTTTATTTTTGAACTCCTTCCACTTTTTAGCTTTTAAACTTTCTTTGGTGGTGGTGGGGTACTGGGCATTCCTCTACCATTGAGCTACATCCCAGCCCTTTTTTACTTTTACTGAGACAGGGTCTCTTTAAGTTGCCTAGACGGGCCTAGAATTTGGGATTCTCCTACCTCAACCTCTTGAGTCCTTGGGATTACAGGCCTGTACTACTGGGCCTGACTAGATTTTGTGCTTTGACATTCTAGAGATGGCTTAGCGTTGCAACATCTCCCCATCCTACACACACAACAGAGCATTTGATGGTGGGCTATGGGTACAGTGTGAATGGGTGTCTACTTCCCGTATGGGACTAATTTTGTTCTCTTTAGTTTCCCACAGTCAGATCACTCGTCTCTACAGCCGGTTTACCAGCCTGGACAAAGGAGAGAATGGAACTCTCAGGTAGGCAGCTAGTATCTTTCTTTATTTTTTTCACAGAAAACAGAAACTCTCCTGCAGTGTCTAGATAGCCTTTATCCCAAGGGCAGACATGATAGGTGTCCAGCATGTTCAGGCAAAGAGGCATTTCATCACAGGTCTTTGAGCATCAGTCATCCGTGAGGGAATTAAATAAGCAGAACAGTGACAGTAAATTTACCACTAGGTGTTTCTTTATTCCAATTCCCCTTAGTTCAGGTGGCCATTATTTGGTCCTAGGAATATACTTTCAAGATTTCAGCCCTTATGCCTGTAATCCCAGTATTTCCAGAGGCTGAGACAGGAAGTTCACAAGTTCAAGGTCAGCTCAGTAATTAACGAGGCCCTCAGCAACTTAGTGAGACCCTGTCTCAAAATAAAAATAAAAGTACTTGGAATGTAACTCAGTGATAAAGTACTCTTGGGTTAAATTCTCAGTACCAAAAAGAAAAGAGAGAGATTTGGGTTCTTTGCTAGCATATCCCTTTTATTATTATTTTTTTGTCAATTGAGGCATTTTATTTGAATATATGTATTTCATTCTTAGAAAGAGAATTGCAGGCTCTCTGCTTTCTGGTGCAACATCTGGAGCTGCTTTCCTTCATGATATCCTTCCACCATGTTGTTTTTCCTCACCTTGAGCCAGATAATAGATTGGGCCATCTATGAACTGAGACCTCTGAAACTCTGAGCCCCAGATAAACTTTTCCTCCTCTAAAAAGAAGAGAACTGCAGAATTTTCTCTCCTTTGTGTTTTCTTCTTGCTTCTTCGTGGTCCATGATGCTATCTTAGGCTCTCAGTACAGTGAAACCAAACTAATGGGATAGGAGCAAATCATTCTCTCATTTTTCTGGGTCTTTAAGTTGTACATCAAATCTGGGGCTGAGCCAGGTGCAGTGGTACATGCCTGTAATCCCAGTGGCTCAGGAGACTGAGGCAGGAGGATTGCAAATTCAAGGTTAGCCTCAGCAATTTAGTGAGACCCTAACCAACTTGGTGAGATTCTATCTCTAAATAAAATACAAAAAAGGACTGGGGATGTGACTCAGTGGTTAAGTGCTCCTGGGTTCAATCCTCAGTACATAAATAAATCAATAAATCTGGGGCTGATCACTCCACGCTTATTTAACTTGCCTATAAGTTTCACATTTTCCCAGCCTTGTGATCATTAATAATTTAAAGTTTGACAGTGTATCCAATGCTTCATCATCACAGTTAGAAAGAAACTAGATGATGACTTTGGAGCATGACCTAATAAGAAACTGGTGCTTACCCTTTAGCATTCTTGATGCTTTTGAGGACACCAGCCAGGACATTCATGTATACAATTATGGTAGTATGGAAAGTTGTTGGAGTAAAACAGCTTTAATACTTTAATAATTCCTTTGAGTTTGGATTTATATCTTCTTCGTAAATTCAGTTTGAACTACTAAGTAAAGATAGAGAATGTACGTTAATTCCAAAACTTTTTCTTCTTTGTAGAAAATAGACAATTTGTAAATGTATGTTTTCATTATTTCCGCTGTTTTTGGGAAAACAATGGAAAAACTTTTGTAAAATGAGAAAGGGTGAAAACATTCCAGATGTTAGCTAGTGTCATGTATGCCTTGAAGTCTAGGTAAGATTTGCTGGCTGGGGATATAACCCAGTTGGTAGAGTGCTTGCCTTGCAAGCACAAGACAGTGGGTTCAATCCCCAAAACTGCAAGAAAAAAAAAAAAATTGCTGCAGCCTCCCCGGGTAGCACATGCCTGTAGTCCCACCTACTCAGAAAGCGGAAGCAGGAGGATTACCAATTCAAAGCCAGCCTCCAAGCTGCCAGGCTTGGTGGCGAGTGCCTGGAATCTGGAATCTCTGCAACTCAGGAGGCTGAGGCAGGAGGAGGATCAAAAGTTCAAGGCCAGCATGGGCAATTTAGTGAGGCCCTAAGCAACTTAGTGAGACCTTAGTCTAAAAATAAAAAACACAAAGGGTTGGGGATGTTGTTCAGTGGAAAAGTACCCCTGGGTTCAATCCCCAGTACCAAAAAAAAAAAAAAAAATTTCTTCAACCCCTGAAACACCATTTTGTACTCTGTGGGAAACTGGTGGACTCACTTTCTCATTTGTTAGGTATTTTTTAAGTACCTATAAAGGTGCTAAGCACAATTCTCAGTGCTAATTTACACAAATTCTCTGTGAGAGAATAAGTGGTAGAAAGTGTTGGGGTAATTTTTTATTTCATAGTCATCAGAATTTGATTTTTTTGTACTTAGCTTCACCAAGCTCTAGGTCTTAAACCTTTTCTTTGATCATTATTACGGTGTGGATTTAAATATGGAAGACACGCTAAACCTCCTTGAATACAAAAAGGAAATTATCCCATTATACCACATAATATGTCAAATAGTAAGTAACTAGCACATTTTACGTTAGTCATTTTGTTGAACCCACTTACTCTCAGAGACTTCATACCGTCTGAGCATCTCAACCTCTAACCATTTGGTCAGATTCTAGCCAATTCCTCTCCTACTCCCTCTAACCATCGAAATTAGCTGGTGAACCCTAAATTCTTTGGTCGTACAGAGCAAATCAGCTCTTTCCAGCCTTTACTGCCAGTTTGAACTTGATCAACTTTTTTAACTTTTCTCTTCCACCTCCATGGCATGGGCTGAGGATGAAGCTCCAGTGGTAGAGTGCTTGACTTAAATGTGTGAGGCACTGGGTTCCATCCTCAGCACCATATAGAAATAAATAAAATAAAGGTATCGTGTTCACATATGTGGCCTGAAACCAAATTCTACAGAGTGAGAAGCTATAGTGTAGATTCTTGGTATTTCACATTCCTTTGTAGTGATTATTCCCAACAGAACATAAAGTAGGATCTATAAAAGACTTTGGTTACAATAGAGCTTCTTCAAAGTGTTTTTAGATTCATTCTAAAATATGTTCTTTTATATACATATATATACACACATATATATACACACATACACACACATATATATAGATATATCTTTTTTTCATGGTTGTTAATGGACCTTTATTTTTGTTTATTCATATGTGGTGCTGAGAATTGAACCCGCCTTACACATGCTAGGCAAGAAGTCTACCACTAAGTTACCACCCCACCCCTAAAGTATGTTTTATAGAAAAATAAATTCCTTGTCTGTCAATAGGTAGTGTATTAAAAAATATGTGAGGTTTGGTAAACAAGGTTTAAAAGGCTTCTTTATGGCAATATTTCACCACACCTTTAAATATATTCACACATAATTGGAAATTTCCAAGGGGGAATATTGTAAACAGTATTTACCAGATTGATTTGCTCTTTTTTTATACAAACCATATTTTTAGGTTGGTATAATCTTACAAATCTTACTTAGATGCCATTATTTGAGTGAAATACTTCTATGATTGCTTTGGTTTTATATGCCTGGAATGGGCACTGGCAATTGTTGGCAACCAACTCATTTTTATTTTTAGGTACATAAGCAATTTTTTTACGCAAATTTTTTAGATGGGAATAGGATTTATTAGTGTACGTAAGTAAGGAGTAGGGAGCACAATGAAGCCCTCCTGAGTACAGAGCCCCCTGCCACTTGTCTGGGGAATCAAGATTGGGGATATATATATTGGTCATCTGGGATAAGCCTCTTCTTACCCACTGCATCTTCAGATTCATCCACATTAAACATGGTAAAATTTCACTTCATTGAGATGTGGATCTTCTGGTGGCCAGGGAATTTGAACTTGACTCTATGTAGGTTCTCAATCCTTGTTCTGCAGCTTGGGGCAGATGAACATTTTGGGGCTTATGTGAATACTGATCACCATCTGGGGCTTTTGTTTTCTTACCTTCTCCTTTTTCCTTCCTTCCTTCCTTCCTCCCTCCCTTCCTCCCTTCCTCCCTTCCTCCCTTCCTCCCTGTGGTTCTGGGGATAGGATCCAGGGTCTTGTCTTATGCCTTCTAGGCAAGCATTCTACCACTGAGCCCACCAATTCTTGGGTTTTTTAGAGGCATTCCACATAATTGTCTTAAACTGGGGACAGCAAAAAAAAAAAAAAAAAAACTGGGGACAGCAAAAGATCAGAGACATGAATATCCATTGGAAAGTACTGCCTCCAGGGTCCCCTGGGCAACCTGTACAAGCAGCAGGCTTCATGTACCATTTGGGAGGCTGCTGTTTGCAGCCATTGAGCCCCCTGGGCCCATTCATTAAAAGATCCTTTAATTAAATACTTTCAATACTACTTCCCTTACTTGATAACTGAGTGTGATGCCTTAGTGAGATTCTGCAGGGCAGAATTGTTCTCAACTCTGCTGTACCCTTTCTACTGAAACTTCCTTGCTATTACATCCACACATCTGCCTTCTGAATTACAGAATTTGTTAGAATTCCTTGGCTACTTAGTACATTTTTCCTACTCTGATTGTTCATACTGTGGATATATTCCCATCTATACCTTTTTACCGGCATTTCAGGAATTTCTAAAGAATGAGAGATGGTGAATGTGTATGTGTCCACCACTCTCAACCAAAAGTCAGAATGCAGCCTTGCAGATAAGCCAGTCTGACCATGAAACACTAAAATAAATTAGTAAACACTGGATAATTTAGCAAAGATTGGCTTCAATATTTATTGGCACTGTGTAGGAAAAAAATCTGCTATAACAAAATGATCTTGTCAGTTTAATTTAAAATATTGATTAAATACTTTAGAAAGTATTGTCATTTCAGTGTTAATATGTTGTACCACATAATTAATCTGTTATACTACTTGTTTTTTTCTCCTTTTCATTGGTATGATGTAATTATTCATAATAGGTAGGATTCATTATGCCATACTTTTTAAAACAACATTTTTCAGTTGTAGATGGATACAATATCTTTATTTTATTTACTTATGTTTATGTGGTACTGAGGATTGAACCCAGTGCTTCCTCACATGTGCTAGGTGAGTGCTCTACCACTGAACCACAACCAGCCCTCATTATGCCATACCTGTATAAGCATATAACATAATTTGATCAATCTCATTCCGTAATACCTTCCTTTTCCCTTCCTTTCTCCCTCCTCCTTAATTTTGTAGTGCTGGTGATTGAACCCAGGGCCTCGTGCATGTTAGGCATATGCTCCATCACTAAGCTACATCGTCAACCCTTTTTATTTTATTTTGAGGCAGGGTCTTACTAAATTCCTCAGGCTGGCCTTGAACCTGAGATCTTCCTGCCTCAGCCTCCTGAGTAGCTGTGATTATAGGTGTGTGCCACCATGCCCAACTGTTTTCTTAAATGAATGTGTGTTTAATTAAGTATCAAATTAACAGATTTTAATCTCCTTAATGTAAAATTCATGTAAATCACCAACCTCTGGGTACTTGAAATATAAATAGGTTTCTGTGAGATCAAATATGTGTGTGAAGAGAAGGGATTTTGCTAGGACTAGGGATGTAGCTTAGTTGTAGAGCACTTGCCTAATGTGTGCTAGGCCGTGGTTTGATTCCAGCACAGAAGAAAGAAACAAACAGCAACCACAAAAAGAAAAAAAGGAGAGAAAAAATAGGAGAAGGGAGAAGGAACTTACACAGTGAAAGAAATTGGTGCAAAGGCATAGCACTTCTGTTTACTCACAGTCTCTCTCAAATTGACCTTTCAGAGCATCTCTGTGCCTTTGAATGTCTGGAAAACCATTGCTCCTTAGGAAGTTGTTGACCACAAAGAATGCCATAATATGTGGTTTCATTTGTAGACTTGCCTACTAACATTTACAATGTCTTTTTCTCAAAAAAATCTTTGTTTTCCAAGATATGCTATAAGGCTAAATATAGTGTTTTTTAATGAGTTCACATTCATTGCAAATGAATTTTACACATGCATGTAGACCACTTTGGAGTATTTATTTTTTCTCTATTGGGTTTGTATTCCTTGGCCAATTCAAGAAATTAACTTTTAAAAAAAACTGCCCAATCTCTATTTTAGATGTTCTATACAATTGTGTATTGTTTAACAGTTGAAAAACTTTTTTATACACTCCTATTTTAATTTTGATGTCTTATTTATTTTTTAAATATATATTTTAGTTGTGGGTGGACACAATACCTTTATTTTTTTTAATGTGGTACTAAGGATCAAACCCAGTGCTTCACACATGCTAGGCAAGTGCTCTGCCCCTAAGCCACAACCCCAGCCTAATTTTGATGTTTTAAATAAAATTCCCTTCAATCTGGTGACTGGAACCACATTGTATATAAAAACAAAATACTAAGACAAGAACTAGATAGTATCAAAGGACATTAGGTCCTTGTTACTATTGGAAAGCCCAAATCTAGATCCCACCATTGAGACTGGGGGTTTCAGGTTAGGTTGTACACCTGCAAATTGATACCAGACCTGGTGTTTACACTGTGTCTTTTCTCAGCTAAAACTACTTATGCTTATTAGACATTAAATTTAAGTATGTGACAATTTAATTCAAATCAGCCTTAGTCAAAAGGAATTTTTGGGGGGAGGGGTACCGGAGATTGAACTCAGGGGCACTTGACCACTGAGCCACATCCCCAGCCCTATTTTGTATTTGGAGATAGGGTCTCACTGAGTTGCTAGGGCCTCGCTAAGTTGCTGAGGCTGGCTTTGAACTCGATCTTCTTCCTACCTAACCTCACAAGCCACTGGGATTACAGGTGTGCACCACTGCACCTGTCAGGGAATATTGTTTTTTAACCTCAAATAAGAGCTACATTTTAGTGATAATGTAGACTTTGTATTTCATGAGAAATTATGTAATAAAAGCTAGGTATATATTTGTTGGGTTAAATAATCAGGACTTCCGTAATTATCTTTTTTTTTTTTTTTTTTTCCAGTAATGGTTATCAAACCCATTGCCTTACACATGCTATCTTTTATCATCTTAAGAAATTCAGTTATGAATGACTTTTTTGTTACATTCATTGGTACAAAAGTTATTGCTGTACATGATCATGGAAGATTAAAGTCCAGAGTTATTGTTCTAGGGCTTTGTGCTTAGTCCAGTAGGTCAGTTTCTACTTGTCACCAGAGGTAGTAAAGATGAGCTAGTTGTTAAGAATCATGTAAATGTTAAGCCATAAAAGGAACAGAGTGTGAAGACTTCTAGATGAAACAGGAGGATTTCATGCTGTTCTGTCTTCATTAGCATTTAGTTTGAAGAAGACAGAGCAATATATTTGTCTTCTATTAGTAAATTTCTAAGAGGTAGGAATCAGATTTATTGAAGTTAATATTTTTATAACTTTTTATCTGGAAATTGTTTCAAACTTAGAGAATATTGGTATTCATTTGTACAAGAACAGTACAAAGAACTTTTGTATAACAAGGACATTCTCAGATCAAAATCAAGAAAGTCAGCATTTTGATACAGTATTAGTATGTAATATTCTATATTCAGTATGTCCATATTCTTATGATTCATGTGTCATTTTTGTCTATCTTCTAATAATGTCTGTTACAGAAATTTTTTTCTCAACTCATGTGTTGAGTTTAGTTTCTTTAGTTTCCTTTGATCTGGAACAATCTCCTGTCTTTCTCTTTTTGTTTGTTTCTGTGGTGCTGGGACTTGAACCTGGGGCCTTATGCATGTGAAGTATATGCTCTACCTCTGAGCATGTACCTCAGCCCCTCTGCCTTTCTTTGTCCTTCATGACATTGATATTCTTGTAGAGTGCAGCACAAATATATTTTGCACAACTTTGAGTTCTTGGCACAGGATATCATCTACAGAAGGTTTTTAAAAGTAACTATTGAAAACTGGAGCTGGTTGTGGTGGCATACATCTGTAATCATGGCTGTTTGGAGACTGAGACAAGATCATTGCTTGAGCCCAGGTTTGAAGGCAACCTGGGTAACATAGTAAGACTCCATCTCACAAAAAAAAAAAAAAAAAAAAAAAAAAAGTTATATAGTCTTTTTTTTTTTTTTTTTTTTTTTTGGTGGTGCTGGGGATTGAACCCAGGGCTTTGTGCTTGCAAGGCAACCACTCTACCAACTGAGCCATAGCCCCAGCCCCTATATAGTTTTAAAAAATGGTTGAACATTTTTTGAGAGAGCAACTTTCTTTTAAAAAGTTCAACATGGGAGCCAGGCATGGTAGCTCATGACTAATCTCAGCAACTCGGGAGACTGAGGCAGGAGAATCATAAGTTCAAAGGCTAACCTCAGCAACTTAATGAGACCCTGTCTCAAAACAAAAACTAAAAAGGACTGGGGGTGTGGCTCAGTGGTTAAGCACCCTGTTACTTAACCACACAAAAAAGTTTAACATGGGAAAGGAATGGACATTTTTTTTTTTTAAGTACATACTTTGACTTACAGAGTTGGATTCAAATCACATTTGTGCCACTTAATCAGTTGTGTGAAGGGAAAATTACTTTATCTCAACCGATTCAGCTTTAAAAGGGTATAAATAAAGCATTGTCATAAAGAAATAAGATATTGTATGTAAACAAAGTTAGAGCAGTACAGGATGTATGTGTGGTGAATGATAACTACGAATATTCACTGAACACAACTTTCCAGTTACATGAGGATGACTGCTCTTGTCATGTTCAGTGTTTACTTCTTTAGCTCTAGTTTATAAAAGGAAATGGAGGAAAATCTAGAAATAATGGAAATCATTTGGTTGTCACATTCTTTTCTTTGTACCGGGGATTGAACTCAGGGCACTCAACCACTGAGCCACATCCCCAACCCTATTTTTATTTTATTTAGAGACAGTGTCTCACTGAGTTGCTTAGCACCTTGCTTTTGCTGAGGCTGACTTGGAACTCGGAGATCCTCCTGCCTCAGCCTCCTAAGCTGCTGGGATTACAGGTGTGCACCACTGTGCCTGGCATTCTTTTCTTGAATGTAAATATCACCTAAGAATTCCTTGTATTTAGTAGGTGCTTGAGATTTTCTTTTAAATATTTTTCATTATAAATGGACACAATAGGGCTGGGGATATAGCTCAGTTGGTAGAGTGCTTGCCTTGCAAGCACAAGGCCCTGGGTTCAATCCCCAGCACCGCAAAAAAAAAAGAATAAATGGACACAATACCCTTATTTGTTTATTTTTTAATGTGGTGCTGAGGATCAAACCCAGTGCTTCACATGTGCTAGGCAAGCTTTCCACCACTGAGCCACAACCCCAGCCCAATGCTTGAGATCTTAACCAGGATATGGAAGCTCCTCAAAAGTTTTGCCCCCACATTTAAGTTCTAAGTACAAAATGGCAGTGTTCAAGGAATCATTTACTAAGGAACAGCTTAGTGTTTCCTTGTCAGATGGTTTGTTGACGTAACCTGAGTACTGAATTCACTGGAATGTGGCATAGTCAAATCTGGCTTCTTTCACCCCTAGTTGATGCAAGAAATACTTGGCAGCTATTAAAATGCTATTCTTTGCAGTTATTTGGTATAATTTGCCACAAAAGTAAATTCCAAGAGGTAATATTCTTATTAGGTTGCTCCCTGTTTCGGAAGAAAGGAGTTCATTCTAAGGACCAGTAATCTCTAACCCAAGGTGATTCTTTTGGCAGCCGGGAAGATTTCCAGAGGATTCCAGAACTTGCCATCAACCCACTGGGGGACCGGATCATTAATGCCTTCTTTCCAGAGGGGTGAGTTGGGGCAACTGTTGTGGCTGTCTCAAACTAAATTAATTACTAAGTTGGAATAATGATATTACTTGGGTTATATCAGACATAATCCCCTGATTATGTTGGGTATTCCTAATTTTTATCATGTCAAAATTATCTATTCTGTTCTATCCTACTTGCTCTTTTTTTTTTTGGTAATTTGGTGATGCTGAGAATTTAACTCAGGGCCACACAAATGCCATGCAAATACTCTTTTACTGAGACACATACCCAGTCCTGTCTCCTCCCTCTTTTAAACTTAAATATGTGTATGAGACTATTTTTTCAAAATTCTTAGATTACAAACTGGGAACGTGACTCAGGAGTAGAGTAGAGTACTTACCTGTCATACATTAGGTCTTGGGTTCAATCCCTAGCACCAGAAAACAATCAATCAAATTCTTATATTAATCTCTGTTTATTACTGTTATAAAACTAGACTTTAAAAATATTTTATTTGGAAATAATTTCAAATTTACAGAAAAGTTGCAAAAAATTAAAGTACTACAAACAATCAATTCCTGCATATCTTTGACCCACATGCATATATAAACTTACTATTAACATTTGGCCTCATTTGTGTGCTCTTTCTCTCAAAACTAATCTACAAAAGTACAATTTAAGGCTCATATGTAATTACATTTTTCCTTATAGCCACATTTAAAGAGGAAGAATAAATAACTTTGACAATATGTATTCGATTTAGCTTAATGAGCATACCCAAAATATTGTTATATTCAGTATGTAACCAGTATTAAAAATTACTGAAATATTATACATTTTTAATATTAAAAATTGAAATCCAGGAGCTCGTGTTATGGCTCAGTGGTAGAGCACTTAGCACATGCGGGGCCTTGGGTTTAATCCTCAGCACCACAAAAAATTAAAAATAAAGGCCTTGTGTCCACCTACAGCTAAATCCAATGTGTTATTTACATATGACATATAACAAGTCAAATTAAACATGATTTAAGTGCTCAGAGCCATATGTGACTAGTGGCTATACTTTTGGATAGTGTGACTCTTGCATTTGTTCTCTTGCCTTCCTCTGCTTCTTTCTGTTTCTTTCTTCAACTTTTACCAGGATCTTTTCCCACACACACACTTTTTCCCTCTCTCCTTCTCCCTCTTTTTCCCTTTCTCTCTGTGCACATACATACACACACACATGCACATACACATGTTTACACATATTTATACACATAAGTTCTTATATAATTTGTGTGTTCGTGTAATTGTATTTCTACATCATTTGATGTAAGTTGCGTAGTCATGACCTTTTACCTCTAAATGTTTCAGTATATGTTTGTTAATGGAGATATTCTTTTACATATTCATAGTAGTTATCCATTTCTATAAACTTAACATTGATACAGTACTTTATTACTCAGTTCATTTATTTGTTGTCTATTTTATTCTTACCTATTATTCATACTTCAATTTTGTCAATGCATCCAGTAATCTTTCTATAACTTTCCTCCCTCCATTTCAGTATCTAGTCCAGATCACTTGTGGTGTCTCTTTACCCCCCTTTAATCTGGAATATTTCCACAGCCTTTATTTTTCTCTTGTGGTATTTGTTAAGGATACAGTTCCCCCCCATCACACACACTTTTTCAAGTAGATTGCTCCTTAATTTAGGTTTGTCTAACGTAGAACCAGACTTTTGATGTTCTTTGCTACTTAATACACTGCCTTCGGGGTGCTGAGTAAATATTTATTGATTTAGTTAAGAACTTTTCATGACTAAAGTGTATCATAAAACTTGTTTTAAGTTATCTCCTAAACAGATGAGTTTTCTTGGTTCCATGTGAATTGTCCATATGACCCAAAGGTCTTCAAAATGCTGTACAGTGCCAGTTCTTAATAATGAGACTGTCAGTGGGAAAACTATCAGATAAAATGCTGGAGAGGAAATTTTAGAGCTCTCAATTGAGACTAAAAGAATTTGCTAAATGAGAGTGTGTGTTGGTCACTTAGAAAATTGGTGTGACAGAGTGGGATTGCTGGCTCTGTTGTAGTCAGAAATTGAATCGACTGAAATCTGCTCTCTTACTCATATTAAACTTGAACAATCTCATACCCTCCCTCAGTTTTTTTTTCTTTCTCCCTGAATTTCCCTGTTTACTTCAGGTGGTTTTTATGCTAAATTCTTCCATTTATCTACTTCCTCTTTTAATGCTGATAGAGCATTGAATCCTGTTCAAAGGTAATGTTCACAGATATGCCTTGTACCCCACCCTTTTCAATGTGTGTGTGTGTGTGTGTGTGTGTGTGTGTGCACATAGTGGGGATTGAACCCAGGGCCTCGCGTAGGTTAGACAAGCACTATATTGCTGAACTACATTCCCAGCCCTATACCCAAACCTTTTGCAATGAAAACCAAAACCAGTAGAGTCACTTTTGCCAGCGTTTCCC
This sequence comes from Sciurus carolinensis, assembly GCF_902686445.1. Taxonomy (NCBI): domain Eukaryota; kingdom Metazoa; phylum Chordata; class Mammalia; order Rodentia; family Sciuridae; genus Sciurus; species Sciurus carolinensis. Next base: position 111,187,841 of record NC_062214.1, on the reverse strand, counting down.
TAGAAAACCCTTTTTCCTTTAGTCAACATTGATTACTTGAAGAAACAACTTATGGGAAGCTGTTTTGTAAGGCTAAACCACATTTTCTCAGACTGTGGTTATTACCTATTGTGTTCTTTACCAGTGTACTGCTAAGGAATCTAGTCAGGGTGCAGATGAGCAAGCAATTTACTCTATGCCTACATGTCATGGTTGAGGCTCTTGGCAGGCTGCACCTTCTTCTTGCCTTTTTTTTTTTTTTTTTTTTTTTTTTAACCAAAGATTGAACTCAGAGGCACTTAACCACTGAGCCATATCCCCACCCCTTTTTTATATTTTATTTAGAGACAGGATCTCACTAGGGTCTTACTAAATTGTTGAGGGTAGCTTTGAATTGTGATCCTCCTATCTTAGCCCCCTGAGCCTCTGGGATTATAGGCATGCACTACCATGCCCTGTTGCTTCTTACTTTATTAGAAGTAGATATTTGGCTTCTGGGCTTTTATTTCTTCTGTAGTCTTATGAAGATAGAGTTTTCCTTTTTTTTATTATGATTTTTAAGATTGAGATTTGATAGTAGACCATTGGTACTTAGTTTCCTGTTAGAGACAATGCTAGGAATATATGTACTCATTAACCAGTTTGTTCTGGCATGACTCAAATCCTGTTTCATATTGCTTTATTCCTCAGAATTTGCTCACATTTTTGACCAGTTACTATTACATTAGCAATATAGCTACCATTAAGAACTAAAGGTCATTCTTTCAAGTACAGTGGGCTCTGGAGCTAGCCTTTGAACTCTATGTTAGAAGGTCTCTGAGCTGGCCTGGCACATTGGCGCTTGCTCCTACTCAGGAGGCTTGGGCAGGAGAATCATGGGTTCAGAGCCAGCCTCAGCATCTTAGTGAGACCCTGTCTTTAAATAAAATACAAAAAAGGGGACGGGGGTTGTGGCTCAATGGTTAAGCACCCCTGGATTCAACCTTTGGTACTAAAAAAATAAAAATAAGATCTTCAAACTGTCTCTATCTGACACATAAGAGACTTTATGTACTTCATCTATTCAGAGGGGTACACCAAGACTGAGATTTTTTTCAAGGTAGCTTCAGGAAATGGACCACCTGCGGTTTAAAGTACACACAATTATTATTCAGGCATTTAAAAATGTTTCAAAGTATTTATATTGATTGGAGAAATGCTTAAAATATTTTTAAAAAATACACAAAAATTACATATATGGTAGGCTCACAGTTATGCAGAAAATATAGAAAAGTTAAAAGAAAATATATTCATATCTAGACTAGGAATGTAGCTCAGTGATAGAGCATGTGCTTGGCATGTGAGGTCCTGGGTTCCATTGCAGGCACTGAGGAAGAAAAGAAGGAAGGGAGGGATGGAGGGAAGATTAGGGAAGGAGAAAAAGGGGTGGGGGGAGAGAGAAAGAAAATAGAACCATCAATTGTTAGACCCACAAGTGACATTTCTTTCTACTTTTCATTTTCCAAAATTTAAAAAAATACATTTAATTGCTTTTATAGCTAAATCAACTTTATTTTGAAAGTACTTTTCCATAATGTGCTTTAACTTTAAAATGTCCCTGGGGAGACATGAAAGCTGTTGAGTCATTGAACTGGGATACTAATTTACTGCTTGCTCCAGAGTTGAAAGCAGTGAGTTCAAGTTCTCGTTTTCCTAATTATATAGCCCTGGAACTACTCTTAATCTTTTTTCTTTCTGGGAAACTGATACAAGTAAATTCAAATGCTCATTCTGACTAGCTATGTCCCGTTACCTCTCTTAAGTCGAGTTAGGTCATTTATAAGTGGGAATAACATCTTCCTCTTAAGGTTGGTGTGAGGCTTAAATGGAGATTTTTTTAAGCCATAAAACGTAAAGTACAATATGTATGGAAAGATTTCTTGGTAAATTAACTTTCAGTGTACTGTAACTAAAGGTGTTGCCCATATATTGAGTTCATAAGAAATGATCACCCTGGGGCCAGGAATGCAGCCCAGTGGTAGAGCGCTTATGTAACACGTGTGAAGCCCTCAAAAAAACAAAAGCAAAACCCGACCTTGATTGACATGATGTTCTATTTTTTTTATTTCCCAATCAGAGAAGACCAGGTAAACTTCCGTGGATTCATGAGAACTTTGGCTCATTTCCGACCCATTGAGGACAATGAAAAGAGCAAAGATGTGAATGGACCAGAACCACTCAATAGCCGAAGCAACAAACTACACTGTAAGGAACTAGAGTCATCTGACTTAAAATATTTGCTTTGCATTTCTTCCAAATCATGTATTTACTTGTTCAGTCATTGAATAACATTTACAAGAGCAAAGCGTTTTAAATGCTTGGTCTGTGGAACTAAACTGGCTAAGTTTGAGTGCCAGCTATACCTCTTTTTGGCCTTGGAGATCTTGGGCATATATTACTTAGGATCTTTGGGCCTGTTTCCTCTTCTGTAAAGTGTGATATCATGGGATTCTATATGGATTTGTTGTAAAGATTAAGTGAGTTAATATATGTCAAGTACAAATAGTGCTTTATGTATACTAAGTAGTCCATAAGTGTTACCTTCTGTTGTTGCTGTTATTATTTGTGTTTGTGTGTGGTACTGGGATCAATCCCAGGGTTTCCCACATGCTGAGCAGGCAACCTACCACTGAGGTGTATCCCCAGTCCATCTGCTGCTGTTATTATTATTATAATTCACTGAGTGTCTACTGTGTGCCAGGCACTGGAGTAAATCCTAGACTGACAGTTGTGAGCCATGTTCTACCTGTGGGGAATAATGACAGTCCTCCACGCATCTGAGAATTTGATAAATACTGGATGTGACTTAAGGAGTAGACAGCTGGGTTAGTGCAAGATTTAATTTTTGTCCCCTTGCCTCTTGCCTCCTTTCTTTGGATACTTAACAGATTTCCCTTCTGCCCTTATTGGTTCATGTTATATTGCTCAATCCCTTGCAACACTTCTCCAAGAAGTTGAAGTTGAATTTCTCATTTCTTTCAACAGAAGTTAAAATTGAAATTGTTTGAAACTGATTGAGCTCAAGCTTCTCTTACAAAGACAACAAATATATGTAAATTATAACTATAATGTCAAATTTATATGCATTTGAAAATGGCACATGAGACTTAAAATTTAGTTTAAATTTGCAATCCTCCTGCCTTAGCCTCCTGAGCTGTTGGAATTACAGACCTGTGCCATCACACCCAACAGATATTTTCTTATAATGTTACAGACCAGGAGTTGATGAATAATTGAAAAAGTCACCTATAGAATAAATAGAAGGAAATACCAATTTTAATAGAAGCTGTAAGGAAAAGGTAGGCTATTTTTCCTTGCATATTCACATACTACTTTTCTGTGGATCCTGGGTTAAACAATATTCTCAGGCTGGGAATGCAGCTCAGTGGTGGAACACTTGCCTGTGATACAGCACCATACACACACACACACACACACACACAAGCAAGAAGAAATGATCTACAAGAACCCTTCTGTTCTTAAATAGGGAATTACTCCTTTTCCTATAGAAACTCTAACCATACATAAGCATCCCTTTTTAAAAATTCTTCCTTGGGTGCCAGGATCTATGGTGCATGCCTGTAATCCCAGTGGCATGGGAGACTGAGATAGAAGGATTCCAAGTTCAAAGCCAGTCTCAGCAATTTAGCAATGACCTAAGCAACTTGGGGGCGACCCTGTTTCCAAATAAAAAATTTAAAAAAAAAAAAAAAAAGGGCTGGGGATGCGGCTCAGTAGTTAAGCACTCCTAGTTTCAATCTCTGGTACCAAAAAATGAAAAAATTCTTCCTTTGACTAGCACAATGGTGCATGCATATAATCCCAGTGATTCAGCAGACCAAGGCAGGAGGATGGCAAATTCCAGGCCAGACTCAGCAATTTTGCAAGGCCCTAAGCAACTTTGCAAGACCCTGTCTCAAAATTAAGAAATAAAAAGGACTAGGGATGTAGTTCAGTGAGTGGTAAAACGCCCTTGGGGGGCTGGGGTTGTGGCTCAGTGTTAGAGCACTTGCCTGGCATGTGTGAGGCACTGGGTTCAATTCTCAGCACCACATATAAATAAATGAATAAAATAAAGGTCTATCAACATCTAAAAAAACATTTAAAAAAAACGCCCTTGGGTTCAATCTCCAGTACCAAAAAATAATAACAAAAATTCTGACTTTCAGTAAGGCATAGGTGCCTATAGTCACAGCTGCCACGGAGGCTATGGTAGGAGTATCGCTTGAGCCCTGCAGTTTGAGCTCTACCATTTTAGACTAGATCAGGCAACATAGCAAGCCTGATCTCAAACAAAACAAAACAATTTCCTTTTTTTGAACTGAAATGTCTCTTTGATCCTCATTGCATAAATTTTCTACATGATAAACATGTAATTGAAAATAAATCTCTAAACCCAGTATTTCTTCAGGCTTTCTGCCAGTTCTTTTAATATCTTCCTTATGGGGTAAAGGGTAGTTTTTTGGATAAAGAGTTTCAAATTTGCAAGTTGAAAAAGTTCTGAAAATTGGTTTCACAATAATGTGAATATTCTTTTTTTTTTTTTTTTTTTTTTGGGTGCTGGGGATCAAACCCAGGGCTTTGTGCTTACAAGGCAAGCACTCTACTGACTGAGCTATCTCCCCAGCCCCCGTGAATATTCTTAATATTACTGACCTATAAACTTAAAAGTGGTTGAGATGACAAATTTTATATTTATGACCACAGCAAAATAATTGTGCCTTGAAACTTCTAGTTGCTTTCTTATAAATATGCTCTAGCATTATCTCTGGGATCCAAAATAAAATATTCCCAAAATGTGTTCTCATTGGCGTACAGTTGGATTACAACTATTCTTATTCTAAGTGTTGTGTAACTGTTGCCATAACCTGATACTTTGTTGCTTTGGGGTGAGGGTAGGGGTTGTACAAGGCAGACAGGCACCATGTGTGGTGGCATCATTTTAGATTTGCCTCTAAATCTTGTTTTTATGTGTTGCTGGACCCAAGTGCAGTACTTTAAACCTCATTCATTTTGTTAGGTTTAGTCCAAACATTTCTGACTTGTCAAAATCCTTTTTGGTTCTGAGTATACGTATCTGTTTATGTATGTATATATTCATTCATTTATTTATTCCTTCATTTATTTATTCATTCATTCATTCATTCATTCATTCATTCATTTTCTTCTGGTGTTGAAGGTTGACTCCAGGGCCTCACACACCTAGGGAAGTGCTCTACCGCTAAGCCAAACCTCCAGCTCCCTGAGTATGATACTCACTATACCTGTGAGTTTCCACTCAACCAGAAACATCAACTATTTGATTATTACAACTTCAGTGAAAAGTTACAATGAAAAGAACAAGAAGAAGCAGCTGAAAGAGCCCTATATCATAATACTGGCTACTTCTTTCTTTTGTGACACAAATTCTTGTCTTTGGATTTTCCAGCCTATTGTGCCATTATATACAACAGAATAACAAGGTGGACCTTATTAAATACCTTCTCGAAATAGATTTTATTTTATTTTTATGTTTTTGGTACTGCAGATTGATCCAGAAGGGTACTTTGCCACTAAACTACATCCCCAGGCCTTTTTATTTTTTATTTTGAGATAGGATCTCTATAAGTTGTTTAGGGCCTCACTTGCTGAGGCTTACGTCAAACTTGGTGACCTTCTGCTTGAGCCTCCATGTTGCTGGGATTACAAGCATGTGCCACTGTACCTGGCCTGAAATCTATTTTATACCAACAAACCCCATAGAAGGAATATGCAAAGAGAAGCATATGAACAGATTTCTCTTTTGTTTTTCCTTTCTTTGGAGAGGGGCATAGGTCTTGTACTACCCATGCTTGTACCTCCCAACTCCTGAGCTCAAGTGATCTTCCTGCCTCAGTTTCCTTAGTAACTAGAACTACAGGCTTTCACCACCATACCTGGTAGGTTTTTAATTTTTATTTTGGAATCATTATATTCACAGGAAGTTGAAAAATATGTGTAGGAAGATTCCATATATTGTTCACCCAGGTTACCTTAGAGGTAACATCTTAACTATCATGTAACAGGAAAACTTGGACATTAACATTGATACAATCCTCAGAGCTTATTCACATTAGACCAAGGAAGTATGTGTGTATGAATGAGAGAAAGGGAGAAGTTGTATGCTGTTTTATCACCCTTATAGCTTCATATAACCACCTCTACATTTAAGACATTGCACCACAAGACTCACTTGAACTCCCTTATAGCCATACCTCCACTCTCCCTCTTCTATCCTCAATTCTTAATCCCTGGCAACCATTAATTTACCCCAACTATATAGTGTTGGGGTTTTTGGGTGACAGGGGACTAGGGATTTAAGGCAGGGGGCTCAGACCCCTGAGAGCTACATCCCTAACCCTTTTTATTTCTTTATTTTGAGATTGGGTCTCACTAAGTTGCTTAAGGCCTTGCTAAGTTGCTGAGACTGGCTTTGAACTTGCAATCCTTTTGCCTCAGCCTCTGAGTCACTGGGACTACAGGTGTGTGCCACTATACCTGGCTTCTTGCATTTTTTCAGTAATTCATTCCATTTTATTGCATTCATTTATTTCGTGGTATGGTTGCACCACAATTTGTTTAGTCACTTACATATCGAAGGGCATTTTGGTTGTTTCCAGTTTGGGATTATTACAAAAAAAGCTATTTTGAACGTTCCTGGTACAATCACTTTGAGAAAGATGGCAGTTTCTTAAAAAACTAAATATGCAACTCCTGCTACCAGAAGGTACATTCCTATGCATTTAATCCAGAGAATGAAGACTTATTATGATCATGCAAAAATCTATACATGAAAATTTATAGCAGCTTTACATATTATGCAGCCCTAAAAAGGAATGAATTGTTGATACATATAAGTATTGATACACACAATGATGACTCTCCAGAGAATTATGCTAAATTAAAAAAAAAAATCCCAAAAGGTTATATTTGTTTGTTTGATTGTATGTATTTAACATTCTCGAAATGCCAGAATTTAAAAGTAGAAGATTAGTGGTTTGCTAATTGTGATTTTTTTAAGAAAATTTCAGCCATTCTAATAGGTATGCCATGGTAGCTCATTGTGGTTTTATTTTGGATTTTCCTAATGACTATTGATGTTGAACATCCTTTTATATGTTTGTCACATGTCTAATCATGTCTTTTGCCCATGTTTTTTTTTTTTTTTTTTTTTTTTTTTTTTTTTTTTTTGCGGTACTGGGGATCGAACTCAGGGCCTTGTGCTTGTGAGGCAAGCACTCTACCAGCTGAGCTATCTCCCCAGCCCCCCATGTTGTTATTGAATTGTTTTCTATTTTAGTGTTAAGTTGAAAGTTCTTTATTCTAAATATATGTCCCTGTTGGATTTGTGGTTTGCAAATATTTTCTCTTTCCCTGTGTATAGCTTGTTTTCATTTTTTTAACATGGACTTTAGCTGAACAAGTGTTTTTTAATTTTGATGAGACCCAGTTGATTTTATTTTTTCTTTTATTGATTAATGGCACATATAAAATGAGAATTTTTTTTTCCTAAGTGCTCTATCATCCCCAACCCAAGGATGATATTTTATGAGGGCCCCATGCATGCAAGGGCAAGTGCTCTAACACTGAACTGTATGTATCCCAACCTATTTAAAACTCTTTTTTTGAATTTTGAAGCAGGGTCTTGTTTAGTTGCCCAGGCCGTCCTGGAACTTCTGATTCTCTTCTTTGACCTTTCAAGATCTGAGATTATAGGCATGTGCCACCATACCCAGTGAGGACAATATTTTTTGTGTGTGATTCTCCCCCCCCACCCCACCCCAGTGCAGGGAATAGAACCCAGGGCCTTTTGTACAGTAGGCAAGCACTCTACCACTGAGTTACAAACCCAGCTCTTACATATTTTGCCTTAAGACATTCCTATATGAATAGGAAGGCTTCGGGTGTAAAATAGCAACAATAATAAGAGTTTACATCAAATCTTTATTTCTTAGAGTTTGCTTCTTTGTAACCCTAGCCCCTGGAATTTTTTTTTTTTTTTAAGTTTCTTATAATGCTTTGAACTTGGGAAACATAATCATTGTTTTAATATCTTTTTGGGAAACTGCAATGCATGATAAAACATTAAACACTTAAAAATTGTGCAGTGAATAGCTGGACGCTGTGGTGCTTGTTTGTTATCCCAACAACTCAGGAGGCTGAGGCAGGATCACATAAACCTGAACAATATCAATTAACTTTTTTTTTTTTTTTGTATTGGGAATTGAACTCAAGGGTACTCTACCACTGAGCTACTCACTCAACCTTTCTCATCCTTTTTCCTATCTAGCTTCTACCTATAAGAAAACAAAAGACCCTTAATCTTCTGAGTTTGGCTTATTTTGCTCTCAAGTTCCATTCATTTCCTGCAAATGACATAATTTTATTTTTCTTTATGGCTGAATAAAACTCCATTTTGTGTGTGTGTGTGTGTGTGTGTGTGTGTGTGTGTATCACATTTTATTTATCCATTGATGGACACTAAGCTGGTTCCACAGTTTGGCTATTTTGAACTGTGCTGGTAGAAACATGGGTATGCTTGTATTGCTGTGCTTGCTGACTCTAATTCTTTAAGATAAATATCCAGGAGTGGTATAGCTGGGTCATATGGTAGTTCCATTCCTAGTCTTTTAAGGAACCTCCATACTGATTTCTGTAGTGGTTATACTAATTTATGATCCTACCAACAGTGTGAAAGTATTTCTTTTTTTTTCTACGTTCTCTCCAGCATTTAATATTGTTTGTATTCTTGATGACTGTCATTCTGACCAGAGTAAGATGAAATATAAGTGTAGTTTTGGTTTGCATTTCGCTAATTGTTAATGATGAACGTTTTTTCAAGTTTGTTGGTCATTTGTATTTCTTCTTCTGTTTTTTCTTTTCTTTCTTTTTTTTTTTTTTTTTGGGTGCTGGGGATTGAACCCAGGGCCTTGTGCTTACAAGGCAAGCACTCTACCGACTGAGTTATCTCCCCAGCCCCTGTATTTCTTCTTTTAAGAAGTATTTGTTTAATTCATTTGCCCACTTTTTTTTTTTTTAAACACCAGTGTTTAAACTTTTATTTCACACCATGCAAGGGTCAATTATAACACATTAAAAAGTGACAACAGGGGGCTGGGGAGATAACTCAGTTGGTAGAGTGCTTGCCTTGTAAGCACAAGGCCCTGGGTTCAATCCCCAGCACCCAAAAAAAAAAAAAAAGAAAGAAAAAGCGACAATAGCTATAAGTTGCAATTTTACATTTATACATTGGAAATGTTCATTTTCAAAAACTGAACATAATTACCATATTATCTAACAGCTAAGCTTCAATTCAACTGCTTATACAGATAACATTTACTATGAAAAACAATGATTTTGTATCTAGCCACATTCTATGATGCTAATTATTTGACTAACAGATCTTTGGGAGAACCAAATGATTCAATCTTTTTCACAGTATCTATGCCGTCCCTAACAAATCCAAATCCTTCATGCTTAAAGTCCAAATGTTCTGCTTTGTTCATTGTTATAAAAAATTGAGAATTATTAGTATTTGGGCCTTGATTGGCCATAGAGAGTAAGCCAGGACCAGTATGTTTCACATCAAAGTTCTCATCTTCAAATTTATCTCCATAAATGGACTGTCCTCCTGTTCCATCACATTTCGTGATATCTCCCCCTTGGCAAACAAAATCAGGAATTACTCTGAAAAATGGAATTCTTAAAACCAAAGCCCTTCTCTCCAGTGCACAGTGCTCTGAAGTTCTCAGCAGTTCAAGGAACAAGGTTTGAAAATAATTCAAACATTCACCATCCGCACAAACATCAAAAAATACCACAGGATTTGTCTCCTTTGATAACTCTGCTGCCAGAGATACCTCTCCTTTCTGGAGTTTCAATAAATTTTGTTGACATTCTTCAAATTTTTTCATAAAAGACTCAGCCATTTCTTTTGTTTTAAACCTCACTGCAAGTTGTTCCACTTTTGCTTCTCCATCAGCATAATCTGAAGCAGTCCAAACTAAAGCATTATTTGAAACATTTAGGGGTTTTATTCCCATTGTTTTGGTGATAACATGGTTTGCACATACTTTAAACACCTGGTCTTTTCTCATTAGGATCCAATAGTAATTCTTCATTGTTTGCTAAAGAATCTTTATATCTCCAACAGCTCGCTCCTTCCACTAACTGACGTCTCTATCTCACCTATAAAGTTTGGCTCTCTCTTTAAACAAAATTTCTTCATCTTCTTCTCTAGATTTTACTTCTACCGTTAGGACCAAAGGCAAAATCCCCAGAATTACTGGAAGCCAAATCTGCAAATGATAGTCCTCTACCACTTCCAAATCCAAATGAAACTGTTTTACTTTCCACTTGGCTTGTAGATTCTGTATAAGTCTCCTTTCTAGTAGACAAATCTACAGGTTTGTCCACAGTTCCAGAGGAAACAGCTGATGAACTAATACGTTTGGTAATAGAATCAGGTTCTTCAGATTTACAGAAAAATGTTGCAGTCACTTCAGTCCCACCTGTATACACACTGTCACTTGTGCTAGTAATTTCCTCACTTTGGGATTTCTGAGCTTCCTGAACTTCTTGAAGCTCTGACTGAAAGTCTTCCCCATTTCCATTGTCCTCATCAGTATCACTGCGGACTCCACAAAAAAATGTAGGTGGGAGCTTTATTGAATCTGGTTTTGCTTTCTCTTCAACTGTTGGCTTCTTTTCCCAAACAATAACACAATCTTTCTCATTATCTGCTAGATTTTCTTCTAATGGTCTATGTTTTTCTGAGTCATCTAGAAAGAGTTTTCCATTAAGTTTCTTGACAGCCATTTCAAAATCTTCATCTTGCGCCAGCAACCAGAACTGATGACAGCTGGAGTTCTAGCAGCGCCCACCATCCCTGATCGCCTGGGCCGAACTTTGCAGCCTGCCGCCTCGTGCTGGGCCCCAGGGGGTAGACGCCTGGGTCGCCGCAGCATTCCCTTGTAGCTGCCCGGTACCACTGAACAAGAAAAGCCAAATGCCGCGGGCGCCCCATTGGGCTTGCTCGCTTATTAATTGGGTTATTTGATTTTTTGATGTAAAGTTTTTTGTTTTTATATAGTCTAGATATTAATCCTCTTTCAGTAACTAGCAGATTTTCTCCCATTCTTTACATTCTTGTTTCCTTTGTTTTGCAGATGTTTAATTTAAACCATTCCATTTATTACTCTTGGCATTATTTCCTGAGCTTTAGAGGTCCTACTGAAAAAGTTGTTGCCTGTGCCTAAATGTTGTAATGTTGACCCTGGGTTTTCTTCTAGGTGGTGTATAGTTTCTGAACTAATTCCTAGGTCTTTGACCCATTTTGAGTTGATTTTTGTGCAGGGCCCCAGAGCAACATTTGTATCAGCTGTACCTTTGTGGCTCTTATTGTTGGTTTCCTTTGAGTGGTGCACAGTGGAATTGATGGGTTGTGTGAAGTGACCTAACTTACAGAACCACGTAAGGGTTGGTTTTTGCTTTTGGTTAGGTTTTTGTTTTGTTTTCAGTACCAGTGATCAAATGCAGGGGTGCTTAACCACTGAGCCACATTCCCATCCCTTTTTATTTTGACACAGAGTCTTGCTAAGGTACTTCAGGCCTCACTAAGTTACTCAGGCTAGTCTCAAATTTGCGAATCATCCTGCCTCGACCTCCTGAGTTGCTGAGATTACCTCGACCTCCTGAGTTGCAGGCATGCACCACTGTGCCCAGCTTTGCAGTTTACTGAGAAGAGACAAAACACTACAGAATTTCCACTAATTTCTTGCTTTTTTCAACCAGTTGCTTTTCGACTGTATGATTTGGATAAAGATGACAAGATCTCCCGTGATGAGCTGTTACAGGTATGTGGGGAAGCTGTGTGACAACTCACATGTGACAAAATACTATGACTCATATTTAAAGTGTTCAAAATTGTAGATAATGAAATACCCGGGTGGTGGTTCAGCACTGGATCTTCCATAAGGGTTATAGATCATTACCATGCTAAAGGACATTTTGAAAAGTCTGAACTACTGCATACAGAAAAGAAAATTCACCAAGACAAAAGCTGCCAGTGCTTTGCTCTCTGAACAAGGGAATGGTAAACTTGCTGACTTTGGAGTGACTGGCCAGCTGACAGATACACAAATTGAAAGAAACACCTTGTGGGAACTCCATTTTGAATGACTCCTGGGTTACTTAACTGCTGGCCTATGATTCAAAAGTTGCATTTGGTCATTGCAAATTACTGCTATTGAACTAGCCAAGGAAGAGCTACCTAATTCTGATATGCATCCAATAAAAGTTCTGTTGAAAGCAATCCTCCAACTCTTATTGAAGACAAAATCTTTTAAGGAGTTTATTGATGCATAAAATTTAAAAATTATTTTTTAAAAAGGCATTAATTAAATGTCTCCTAGGTGCTGACTGGCAGAGATGAAATATGTGACATTGTGTACATCAAATAGTTCACTTATGCTGGGTGCAGTGGCACAGGTCTATAATCTCATTCGGCTCAGGACCTAAGGCAGATGGATTGAGAATTCAAAGCCAGTCTCAGCAACTTAACAAGGCCCTAAGCAACTTAATGAGACCCTGTCTCTAAATAAAATATAAAAAAGGGCTGGGGATGTGGCTCAGTGGTTAAGCACCCCTGAGTTCAATCCCTGGTACCCAAAAAAAAAAAGATGATACCTGGGGAAATTCTGCTGATTCATTTGGTCCTTAGACTTGACATTTGGGTCACAAACTGTTACTGTGCCAGTGTACCTTGAGCTAACCATTCACTGCCCTTTGTTGCTCCCATGGACAAGTCCCTGTTCCCCTACTAGCAATGACTAGCATTTCATCCTATTAGCATTGTCATTCAATGCTTTCCCCTTATATAGTTCAGCGGGGGGGAGAAAATTACCCCTTGTTTTGAGTCTGAAAGACCATGGGCTAACACTTTCAGGGATTTCCATGGGGAAATTTGTCTGTTTCAACATACACCTAAAAAGTAAAATTGTTTCTACTCACCCTTAAAGTAAATCTGAATTCATCTATTGTCCTGAGAAGACTTCCAAGTTAATGTTTACTCAGACCAATCCACAGTATTCTTACATTTCTGCCTGAGTAGAAACCAAAACAATGAGGAGATCACGATAGTGTCCCTTGCTTTTGAAGTGGGAATATATTTTTTTGGTGAGAAGAGTTTACTTTGTTAAGTTGCTACACATTGGCTTCTGAGTTCTGAAGAGAAGAGACAGAGGGAGTTCCTCTATAATTGCACATTTTCATCCTGTGGCCCAGATCTGGTTGCAAGAAAGTGTTTTTGGAGAAATAGTTGATTTATTTTCTGTTATTGGATATGAAAGCCCATTAGCAGGGATTAGGGAGACTATGTGACCAGAGTTCCAGTCATGCTCTTGGATTGTTGAGGTGTTACAAACAACTAGGTTTTGTTTGTTTGTTTGTGGTGCTGGGGATTAGAACCCAGGGCAACTGAGCTATATCCCCAGTCCTAAACAACTAGTTTTATCCCAGCAAGAAGATGATATGAACATTTTGCTGAAGTGAAAGAAAACAAAGTTTATCTTTCTAGACATAGGGATTTCTAAAACATTTGGTAACTTGCAGTTCCTAGATACTTAATGAATATTTAAAAGTATGTAGTGAATTTATCCTAAAGAATGGCTTAACTAGTCATTTTCCTCCTCCTCTTCCTTCCTTCTTTCCTTCCTTTCTTCCTTCCTTCTTTCCTTCTTCCTTCTCTTTTCTTCCTTCTTCCTCCTTCCTCCTCTTCCTCCTCCTCCTTCTCCTCCTCATCCTCCTCCTCTTCTCCTCTTCCTTCTTCTTCCTTCTTTATTCTTTACTAGGGATGGAACCCAGGGGCACTTTATCACTGAGCTATATCCTCTCCCCTTTTTATTTTTATTTTGAGATGGGGTCTGGCTAAATCACTAAGACTGGCTTTGAACTTAAGATCCTCCTGCCTCAGCCTCCTGAGTTAGTAGAATTACAGGCATGTCCCACCATGCATTACTGGGCATGTTTTTTTGGTATGATTCTTGTAGAATGTCCTGGTTGAAATTTTGGGATCCAATTATATGTTAATTATCTTGATTTTTGGTGATGGTGTCAATGTGTATACAAAGACTCATCAGATTGCACATTTTAATTATGTACATCATATAAGAAAAAAGTTATAGCCCAAACTTTTTTATTCACTTAGATGTAAAAATTCTAAACAAAATATTAACACACTGAATCCAGCAATATATGAAAAGGATACTATATTATTATATCCAAAACAGGTTTGCACTAGAAATTCAAAGTTGATTTAATGCCAGGTGTGGTGGTGCACACCTGTAATCCCAGTGGCTCAGGATGCTGAGGCAGGAGGATCGAAAATTCAAAGCCAGCCTCAGCAAAAACCAGTGCTAAGCAATTCAGTGGGACCCTGTCTCTAAATAAAATATTAAAAAGGCTGGGGATGCGGCTCATTCATTAAGCTCCCCTAGGTTCTATCCTTAGTCCCCTGCCTCAAAAAAAAAAAAAAAAAAAAATTGATTTAAAATTAGAGGGGCTGGGGGGATAGCTCAGTCATTAGAGTGCTTGCCTTGAAGCACAAGGCCCTGGGTTTGATTCCCCAGCACCCAAAAATAAATAAATAAAATTAGAAAATCAGGGCCGGCATTGTAGTCCAGTGGTAGAACACTTGCCTAGCACATATGAGGCACTGAGTTTGATTCTCAGCACCACATATAAATAAATAAAATAAAGGTCCATTGACAACTAAAAAAATTTAAAATTAAAAATTTTAAATAAATAAATAAAATTAGAAAATCAGTTATAACCAAATTAACAGATTAAAGAAGAGAATTGAATGGCCTTCACAGAAAAAAGCATTTGATAAAATTCATCATCCATTCATGATTTTTTAAAGTCTTATAAAACCAGAAATAAAAGGAAGTTTCTTATCTGTTTTTTTCTCATCATCCCCAAACCCCCCAACCCACGGCTCAAATCCAGTACTGGGTACATGCTAGACAAGTTGTATCCCTGGGACAGGAAGTTTTCTTAAATTGATAAAAGGTATATATAAACCCTCCTCAAACATTAATAATAATATATTAATAGTAAAGTTCCCATTCACCAGTAATCTTCCCACTGGAACAATAAGTGTCAGCCTAGATAGATAAAAGGAACACTGGCCTGTGGGTCAAGCTACTTCTGAGCCTTCATATCCTTATTATTGGACCTGGCAAGGTGACCTTTAAAACACACCGCTCCTGTCCCATCTTGTCTATACATCCAACACACTGGTACATGCACAACCCAGTTCTATTATTCTAAAAGTCAAACACCTCAGAAAATAATTGAACTGAGATCTAAAATTTGAGGATGGATTAATTTGTTTGACCTCTCTCAATTGGAAAAGGTGGCAAATAGCTTGGCCCAAATAATTTTTCTAGCACTGTCTTTTTATTAATCCTTCAATTGTACATTTGTACCTAAACTGTACAACTTATAATTTTCAAGAATTAATTTGTAGCCTGGTGCAATGG
This sequence comes from Sciurus carolinensis, assembly GCF_902686445.1. NCBI lineage: Eukaryota > Metazoa > Chordata > Mammalia > Rodentia > Sciuridae > Sciurus > Sciurus carolinensis. Next base: position 111,172,263 of record NC_062214.1, on the reverse strand, counting down.
AGTGCATGAATTGATGGCAGCTACTTGAGAGGCTGAGGCAAGAGAATTACTGAGCCCAGGAAGTTGAGACCAGCCTAGGCAACATAGTGAGACCCTGGCTTCAAAACAAAACAATTGATTTGAGGAAAAAAACAAAAAGTGTACTGGTGCACATAAGTATTTCAGCTTTTTTCTTTTTTGAAAATTCTGTCGTGTTTTTCTTTTTGGTACCTGGTATTGAACCCAGGGGGGCTTAACCACTGAGCCACATCCCCAGCCCTTTTTTATATTTTATTTAGAGAGAGGATCTCACTAAGTTGCTTAGGGCCTTGCTAAGTTGCTGAGGCTAGCTTTGAACTTGTGATCCTCCTGCCTCAGCCTCCCAAGCCATGGGATTACAGGCATGTGCCACTGCACCTGGTCTGTCATGCACTTTTATTGTTTTGTTTTTTTGTGGTACTGGGGATTGAACCTAGGGCCTTGTGCATGCGAGGCAAGCACACTACCAACTAAGCTATATCCCCAGACCCGTCATGCACTTTTAAAAAATCTATTTCAGGAAGGTGGAGAAGGATATAAAGGAGTAGGGGAAAGGAAGCCCTCTCAACCACTGGACTAGAGGGCCTTCTTTCCTGTGAAAAATTCAGCTTTTGCCTTTTGAACACAGAGGTGACTGATTGCTGTGATGCGAAGCTTCAGAAAAGCTCCCTGTCCCCCATTTAACATGAAGCCTCAACATTTTCATATTGTCTGAGAGTCACATAATTAAAAATTACATATTTTGTTTGAGGTATCACATTTTTAAGTATGTTCATATCCTAAAGATGTTAGAAGAATTTTGGGTAGTGGGTTTTTTGCTAAGTTTGAGATAAATTTGATGAAACAATGTAAATTATCTTTGTTTAGTTCTCATGGTCCTTTAATTATGCTTGTTGTTTTTCTAAGAAAAGAATTTAGCATGCAACTTTTAGGGGATATTTAAGTTTCTTTGGCCATACCCCAGAAGTAGCTTGCTTAATGCTTAATGCATTTCCTCAAAGAGGACTGCGTTTACATGGGATTCCAGAAAGCCCCACCAAACCAACTGACATCAGTAAGGAACTGGTTTGTCTCATGCAACAAAAACTCTGGGAATAGGTTTTCTAGGATGGTATAGTAAACCTGGCTTCTGCTATATGCTTGCTCTCACATCCATAGCACGTATGATTCATCTCACAGCTCCTTACTGTGCCACCAGACATCACATCTATATTGTGGGTAGGAAAAATGAAGATAAGCAAAATGCGAAGAACTCTCCTTTAATGAGACTTTGCTTTCCTATCCAGTGACCTTGCCAAAGAGTTCTGCTCACATCATTGTCCAGAGTGACCTAGATAGCAAGTTAGGGTTTTAGTTTTCTAGCTGTTAAATTTGAGGGTATCAAAGGAAAAGGAGGGGTGTTGGTGATTTAGCTCAGTGGCAGAGTGCTCGACTACTATGCATAAGGCCCTGAGTTTGGTCCTTGGCCCTGGTTGGGGCTGGGGGAGAAAAAGGAGAGGAGTGACTTACTGACTTTATCTTAAATCTTAGTAAAAGAATCCCTCTCACTCCTAAGTTCCCTGTAATTCCTGGCTCTTGGTCTTATAGGTGCTACGCATGATGGTTGGAGTGAATATCTCAGATGAGCAGCTGGGCAGCATTGCAGACAGGACCATCCAGGAGGCTGACCAGGATGGGGATAGTGCTATATCTTTCACAGAATTTGTTAAGGTCAGTCAATCACCTCTTCATTTGAAAATGAAATTCTGTTGTACAGGAGGGAGAAGGGAAACCATTATTTAGAAAAGTGCTTACAACTGTTACAATCTTTATAATTTTTGTTTGTTTGTTTGTTTAATCCCAGGTTTTGGAGAAGGTGGATGTAGAACAGAAAATGAGCATCCGATTTCTTCACTAAAGGACAGACCAAACTGTTCCTTGCTTTCTAGTATTTAAGAACTGGAACTTAAGAGTCCTCCTGTCCACCAACCCCACCTCCACCCCATCATTCCCCTTCTCCCAAATACTACTGCTATTGCATGACAACCCCAAATACGTTCTGTCTACGCAAACCTGCCTTTGGTGTATAAACAGGGCATTACAGAAAGGTACACCCAGTCTATTTTCTGTTCAGTATCCATCCATCAGTCCTCCATTTATAAATACCATGTTTCCCTGTTCTGCTGCTCAATGCCACACATTCATCCAGTTTGAGAAAGAGATGGAATCATGCCAAGAACCAGCCAGCAAAGCTCTCGCTGGATGTAGACTGTACCATGCTGCCTTCCCTCCAGCGAGGATTTAGCATGTTCCTGTTTCCTTCATATATGTCCTTTGCTTCTTACTTCCCTGTCACTCAGCTTACCTTGGCTTACCTTGCTTAGTCTTTCAGCCTCCCTGCTTTTTATTGAGCCTCAAAATTCTGTGTGTTCTACTTGACACCCCAAACTATGCCTGTTAAATGTATTTCTGACTTGGCGGGATAGTTCGGTGGTCTGGCAGTTTTTATCTACCTTCACTCTTAAATGGGTCCCCAGGATGTTACCTTTCCAGGAGCTTTTTGGTAGCCAACACTTCTCTTGGAAGAATGTGACCCTCTCTTGGTCCTCTGTACTACTCTGTCATCAAAGGGCTTCTAGGTGGAGATATCCTTCTCGGAAGCTGGCCTTGGTGAAAAGTGTAGAGCTACCTGAGCTGGGTGGCTTACCTGGGTTGCTCTACCTCTGCCCTCTGACTCTCATCTTATGTACCTACATGGCTTCTCCTGAGAGTGCAGTGTTGACTGCTCAGAAAATAGTCATATGCCTACAGGTCTGCTTAGCTTTGGGACACTGTCACTATCAGAATAACTGTTCTGACAGCATGCTTGTGGACCTTTTCATGACTTTTTGAACAAGATTGCTGTTTTGAAATCTGCCACATTTACACTCTGAAGCATGGTTTATGCCTCATTGTTAGTGCACTGGAATGTTTTTTTCATTTCACATTTCCAAGTAGAGAGACTAGTGTTATGGAAGTGCCTAACTTATCTGAGTCCAAAAGAATTAAAGACTGTCCTCAGTTATCAGTTTTACACAAAATTATGAATTTTACACTTGGCAAATGTTGATGCTGGAAGCCATAGTCAGCCCCTAATACAGATCCAAAGCATTGAATATATAGTGTCATTAGCTGCCTGATTACAATATCTTCCTAGCTCCTTGTATAGGCCACTGCTAATCCCTTAGAAACAAGGAGTCTGGCACTGGTAAGACAATGTAAGGTGGCATTACAGACCTTTGAGTAAGCCAGAGCAATGGCTCTGCCAAAGTCAGCTTCATTAGACTTCATTGAATCTGGCCATTACTGTCCTATGTATGTCTGTGAGTCTTCATTTAGTTGCTGCCCTTGGCTGATTTTTCTCTGACTCATTGCTTGCTTGCTTGTTTCCTTGCTTCAGAAGACTATCCAAGATGTGTGAACAAGTCTTTAGGAAGGGACTTGCTAAAAAATATCACTACAAAGGAATGGATAAAGGTGGGGAACCAGGGGAGTGACCAGGCAGGATGGCTTAAGTATAAATGAATGAGAAATTCTTTATTAAGTATCAGTTTTTGTGATCAAGTGATGTAATATAGGAATTGTATAAAAGGAAAAAATTGTCTGATACTGATCTCTATAGAGGTACTTCAGAGTCTCCTTGATGTGCGTTTTTAAAAAAGTTCTTAAGATCATGGCTTCCCCCTCCTTTGGCTGTATAGCGAACTTCTAATCCACAGTTGTGCCTTATTGTCCCATTACAGTTGTATTCTTCAATCCATCAATAAATACTTGTGGTTAAAACAAAATAACTTGATTTTGTCTGTGATTTTCAAGAATTTTCTGTCTCCTTCAAGTTTGAAACTCAGTGTGTCCCTTACTCAGGTCTGTGTCTGTACTATCAAATGCAAGTGTACTCTGCTGCTGACACATGAAGTGGAAGCATTCATCTAGGGGCTCACACTGTCTGCCTCTAGGCCCATTTTATAAAAATTTTTTTAGTTCTTGATGGATCTTTATTATTTATTTATTTATTTATTTATTTATTTATATGGTGCTGGGAATCAAACCCAGTGCCTCACACGTTAGGCAAGCGCTGTACCTCACTTGAGCTACAACCCCAGTCCATAGGCCCAGTTTTGTTAGCCTTGGCCATTTCCCCTTCATTCCTCTGAAGATTCAATTTCTTTTCTGGTCTCTCTAGATCCAAGAAGGGAAACTTATAAAGGAGGAGATTCTAAGAAAAGCCAGATACACATTCTAGTATAGATCAAATAATCATAAGCAGCCCATTAACCCTGAAGACACTGGAATGTGAGTTTATAAGACCTCAAGTCCTCAAGGTCTAAAATGTGCTGGCAATTATAGGTTTTTAGCATCAGTATAATAGAAATTTACTTAAGTGAAAATCCCCGATGATAATAACAAAAAGAAAAAATTAGTTACTGTATATAATTCAGGCTATACCCGGATCTTTGTACCACAATACTATGTGTCCTGCTTGAACTTAGTGATTCCTATTTCCTTTGTAGAAATGTCATGTTTTTCCTTATCACCTTAGAAACAGAAATTGGTGTTGTAACATGACTAAGGCTTTTAATCTGGGAATAGCCTTGTGAATGGAAGAGAAAAAACACTGTCATGATGCTGCATTTTATGAATGTTTTCTCAGAATTGTGTTCATGTCCAAAGAAAATTTTGAATTTTGGCAAAATGAATATGCTAACTTTTAAATGTACTTCGTGCTGCCTCTTCCTCGAAGATGGGGAGGTACAACCACAAACATGATGTGGCATATAATCTGTGCCCACGTGATCAGGGGCATTTCATGAAGTTTGTTATCCCTGAAAAGTCAGAGATTGGGAGATACAGAAAAAAAAAAGAAGCAGTAGCAAAGTATATGAAAGGGGAAAAGGGTAGATTTCAGAAACATTTTATGTTACATTATCCCTCAAGAGAATTTTAGAATGAATCATTTCATGGTTTGTGATGATATGGAAAAGAAATTGATAATTGAGATGCTGACTTTTTTTTTTTTCTCTCCTGGTGCTGGGGATTGAGCCCAGGGCCTTGCACTTGTGAGGCAAGCACTCTACCAGCTGAGCTATATCCCCAGCCCAAGATACTGACATTTTTTTTGTTTGGGGAGTTTGTTTAAGGTACTTGGGACCTTTCTACCGTCTGATCTCCGGCCCTGGTACCTCCCGACACACCTTTTTTTTTCCCCCCTTCAAGATAAGGTCTTGCCAAGGCTGGCCTCAAACTTGAGATCTTCCTGCTTTAGCCTCTAGAGTAATTGGGATTACAGGCATGTGCCATCATACAGGGCACAATTCTAATGTGTATTTTTTGCTTTTGGGGTTTTTTTTGGTACTGAGAATTGAACCCCAGGGATGCTTTACCACTGAGTCACATCCCCAGTCCTTTAATAAGTATGCCACATTACTCTTCCTTTCACATATTCCAAAGTCTTGTTAAATTTGTGTGTAAGATCAGTGATAAAAGCACAGTGTTACTGTCATCAGCATATTATATGACTGGGTCTGTCATAGAATTCATGAAAAAAAATGAAAGAAATTGGGTTGGATTATAGTTGATGTATTTTAAAATGATACTTGAATAATCATACACCAAGAATCTAGGAGATCAGAATAAACCATCTTGAAAAAGAGGAACAAATTTAAAGGAATCATAATCCCTCACTTTGTTTTGGTCATACCAGGAATCGAACCCAGGAGGGCTAAACTCCTGCTAGGCAAACACTCTGCCATTGGGCTACATTCCCAGCCCCCCCACCCCCGTTTTTTTTTTTGTTTTACTTTTGTTTTTGTTTTAGTACCAAGGGATTGAACCCAGGGGCACTTAACCACTGAACCCCGTGTTTTATTTTGAGACAGTGTCCCACTAAGTTGCTTAGGGCTTCATAAAGTTATTGAGGCTGGCTTTGAACTTGTGATCCTCCTCCCTCAGCCTCCCCAGTCGCTAGGATTACAGGTATGTGTCACCACACCTAGCCATTCCCAGCCTCCGACCCCCAACTCCCCCACCACCAGCCCTTTTTATTTTTTATTTTGAGATAGGTTCTTGTTATCCTAACTCAGGATGGTCTTAAATTTATGATTCTCCTGCCTCAGCCTCCCAAGTATCTGGGATTACAGGCATGCCTGGCTACATTTTCCAATTTCAAAATTTACTCACCACAAAGCTACAGTAATCAAGACAAGTATGGTCCTGGAAAAAGGATAAACATACAGATATATGGAGTAAATTATGAATTGGAAATAAAATTTCACTTTTTTTTTTTTTTTTTTTGGGTGCTGGGGATCGAACTCAGGGCCTTGTGCTTACAAGGCAAGCACTCTACCAACTGAGCTATCTCCCCAGCCCCAAAATTTCACATTTATAATCAACTGATCTTTGACAAGGGTGCAGAGCAATTCAGTGGGGGAAAGCAGAGTGTTGTTTTTGTTTTTTGTTGTGTAAAATGTGGATTGCTTCACAAATTTGAATGTTATACTTGCACAAAGGCCATGTTAATTTTCTCTGTATCATTCCAATTTTAGTATGTGTGCTGCCAAAGAAAGGACAAGCATAGTCTTGTGGTACAACAGGCAATTGGATATCCACATGCAAAAGAGTGAAATTGGGTTCCTACCCCACAGCACATATAAAATTATCTCAAAATGGATCAAACCTAAATATAAGAGCTAAAACTATAAAACTTTTAGAAAAAAGCATAGGCATGAATCTTAATAGACTTAGGTTAGGCAGTATTTTCTTAGATATCATACCCAGTACAGACAACAAAATAAAAAAATAGATAAACTGGACCTCATCAAAATTAAATACTTCCATGGTTCAAAGATATCATCGGACTGGGATTGTAGCTCAGGGGTAGAGTGCTTGCCTACCATGTGTGACATACTGGGTTCAATTCTCAGCACTGTATATAAACAAAATAAAGGTCCACTGACCACTAAAAATTAAAAAAAAAAAAGGATACAATCAAGAAAGTGAAAAGACAGCCTGCATGATGAGAAAATATTTGCACATCATATATCTGATAAATGACTTTTACCTACAATATATCAAGAACTACTACAACTCAATAATGAAGGGACAACCCAATTATAGACTCTGCAATATTTGTGGAAATGTAAGATGATGCTATGGAAAACAATATGGAGGACCCTCAAAAAATTATAAATTAGGGCTGGGGAGATAGCTCAGTTAGTAGAGTGCTTGTCTTGCAAGAACAAGGCCCTGAGTTCAATCCCCAGCAACGCAAAAAAAATATATATATATAAATTGAATTATTGTATGATTCAGCAACTGTACATCTGGGTATATACTCAAAATAATTGAAAACAAGAACTTGAAGAAATATTTGTATACCTGTGATTATAGCAGCATTATTTACAATAACCAAAGAGAATGCAGAGCTGGGGAGATAGCTCAGTTGGTAGAGTGCTTGCCTTGCAAGCACAAGGCTCTGGGTTCAATCCCAGCACTGCGGAAAAAACAAAAACAAAGAGAATGCAACCCAAATATCTATCTATAGATGCATTGGTAGACAATATGTGGTATGCATAGAAGGGAATATTATTTAGCATTAAAAGGGAATGAAATGCTGGAACATGGATGAAACTTGACATTATGCTAAGTGAAATAAGCCAGTCAGAAAAGGATAAATATAGTTTTCCCACCATGTCTGGGTTTTGTATCCATGAATTTGACCAATGGCAGATTGAAAATATTTTTTTAATAATACCTGTATTGAATGTGTACATACTTTAAAAAAAAAAACATTATTCCCTAGATAATACAATATAACAATTATTACATAGAATTTACATTGTGTCAGGTGTAAGTTATCTTTAAAAGTATGGGGAGGGGCTGGGGACATAGCTCAGTTGGTAGAATGCCTGCCTTGCAAGCACAAGGCCCTGGGTTTGATCCTTAGCACCACACACACACACACCCACGAAAGTATGGGACAAGGGAGTATAGGGGAAGCTGGGCATGGCGGTGGACGCCTGTAACCCTAGTGGCTTCAGAGACTGAGACAGGAAGATTGCAAGTTCATAAGCCAGCCTCTGCAACTTTAGGCCCTACTCAACTTAGCGAAACCCTGTCTCAAAAAATAAAAAGGGGGGCTGGGGAGATAGCTCAGTCGGTAGAATGCTTGCCTTGTAAGCACAAGGCCCTGGGTTCGATCCCCAGCACCCCAAAAATAAAATAAAATAAAATAAAAAATAAAAAGGACTGGGGATGTGGCTCAGTGGTTGAGTAGCCCTGGGTTCAATCTAATAAATAAATAAACGTATAGGAGAGAAAAAAGTTTAAAAAATAGGAACTAAGTATCAATTTAAAAACTTTTTTTAAAGCATAGGGGAAGAGTGTGTGTAGGTTATATGCAAATACTACTTCATTTTATATAAGGGACTTGAATATTCACAGACTTTGTTATCCTTGGAAGGTTCTGCAACCAACCCTCCACAGACATCAAGGGACAACTATACTGATGATTCCACTCATCTAAGGACTAGAGTAGTCAAATTCATAGATATAGAAAGTAAATGGTGTTTGCCACAGGCTGTGATGAGTTATTGCTTAATGGGTACAGTTTTCAAAGATGAAAAGAATTCTGTAGATGGACGATGGTGATGGTTGTATAACAATTGTGAATATACTTAATGCCACCAATCTGTACATTTAAATGTTAAGATGTTAAAATTTAAGTTTTATGTATTTTACCACAATTAAAAATAATTTGGGGACTCCATGGTAGAGCGCTTGCCTAGCATGTGTGAGGCACTGGGTTAAATTCTCAGCACCACAAACAAACAAATAAAATAAAGGTACATCAACAACTAAAAAAAATTATTTTAATAATTTGAGGGGCTAAGGATGTAGCTCCATAGAAGAGGGCTAGGGCTTACCTACCATGTTGAGACCTTTGGTTCAATCCCCAGCATCAAAACCTAAACCAAACCAAACAATAAAAAACTTTTTTTTTTTTTTTTTTGTGGTGCTGGGGATTGAACCCAGCCTTGTGCTTGCAAGGCAAGTGCTCTACCAACTAAGCTCTATCCCCAGCCCTTAAAAAACTTTTTGAGGAAAACCCAGTTTAAAAAAAGAGCAAGGTATCTGAATAGATAGTTCTACAAAGAAGATATACAAATGGCCAATAACCATATGAACAGATGTACAACATCATTAACCATGAGAAATGCAAATAAAAAAGTGGAAAACCAACTCATGCCCACTGGAGAACAATAATTTAAAAAAACACATAGTAAGTGTTGGTGAGCTTGTAGAGAAATTGGAACTTTTACTGCTGATGGGAAATGTAAAATGATGCAACCAATTTGGAAAACAGTTCTTTAGATGGAGTTATCATATTCTGCAATTCTATTCCTAGATGTATATACCAAAGAAAAATGAAAATATTCATTCACAACAAAACCATGTGCCAGAATATTCACAGCAGCATTATTTATGATAGTCCAAAGGTAGAAACACCTCAAATGTCCATCAAGTGATGACTGGATAAATAAAATATGGTCTCTCGACCAGGCATGGTGGTACAAACCTGTAATCCCAGCAGTTTGGGAAGCTGAGGCAGGAGGATTACAGATTCAAAGCCAGTCTCAGCAATTTAGTGAGACCCTAAGCAACTCAAGGAGACCCTGTCTCTAAATAAAATACAAAAAAGAGCTGGAGATGTAACTCAGTGGTTAAGTGCCCCTGGGTTCAATCCTTGGTACCACAAATATTTTTAAATATATACATATATGTGTATATGTGTATGTGTATATGTATATATTTTTTTAAATATGTATATGTATATGTACATATATATCTATAAATATGTATATGTACATACATATGTATATATATACATACATATATACATGGGGATGTATGAGGAGATAGAGAATCTTCATAACTTGGAATATTAGGTGGGAATAAAAATTAAATTATTAGACCCTGGAAATATGCCAAATGAAAGAAGTCACAAAGGACCAGGACCACATGTGGTATGATTCCATGTATATGAAATGTTCAAGAGGGGCAAATCTACACTTACAGAAGGTAGATTAGTGGTTGCCTAGAATTAGGGAGTAAGAGATTGTGGGGTGATAGCTGAGGAGCTGAGGGATATAGAGGGTTTTTTTTCCCCCCGACGGGATTGAACCCAGTGACACTTAACCACTGAGCCACATCCCCAGCCCTTCTTGTTTTGTTTTGTTTTTGTGGTGCTGGGGATTGAACCCAGGGTCTTGTGCATGCAAGGCATGCACTCTACCAAGCGAGCTATATTCCCAACCCTCCAGCCTTTTTTATTTTGAGACAGGGTCTCGCTAAACTGCTAAGGCTGGCTTTGAACTTGTGATCATCCTGTCTCAGGCTCCCAAATCACTGCGATTACAGGCATCCACCACCATGCCCAGCCCTGCATGAGTTTTTTTCTTTGGAATAATGAAAATGTTCTCGCAGGCCATGGTGGTGCACCCCTGTCCTAGCAGCCCTGGAAGCTGAGGCAAGGAGGATCACAAGTTCAAAGCCAGCTTCAGCAACTTAGTGAGATCACGTCTCAAAAATAAAAATGTCTGGGGATGTGGTTAGTGGTTAAGCACCCCTGGGTTCAATCCCCAGTACCAAAAAAATAAAAGAAAAAGTTTTTCTAAAATTAATTGTGTTGATGGGCACACAACTCTGTAAATATTGTAAAAGCCATTGAGTTGTATATTTTATTTATTTATTTATTTTTAGATGTTGATAGACCTTTATTTTATTCATTTATATGTGGTGCTGAGAATCAAACCCAGTGCCTCACACATGCTAGGCAAGTGCTCTACCACTGAGCCACAAACCCAGACCTATTTTATTTATTTTTGGTACTGCAGGTTGAACCCAGGAGTGATTAACCACTGAGCCATATCCTTAGACATTTTAAAAAATATTTTATTTAGGGCTGGGGGTATAGTTCAGTTGGTAGAGTGCTTCCATGCACAAGGTCCTGGTTTCATCCCCATCACCACAAAGAAAATTATTTAGAGATGGGTCTTGTTAAGTTGCTGAGGCTGGCTTTGAACTCATGATCCTCCTGCCTCAACCTTCTGAGCTCTTGACCATACTTGGCCAAGTTTGTTTTTTTGGTTTTTTTTTTTTAATTTTTATTATTATTATTATTATTTTTGGTGGTGCTGGGGATTGAACCCAGGGCCCTGTGCTTAAGCAAGCACTCTACCAACTGAGCTATATCCCCAGCCCAAGTTGTTTGTTTCAAATGGATGGAAAGTATGGATGTGAGTTATATCTCAATAAAGCTCTTTTAAGAAAAAGATCAGTGTCAGACTTAAGGAAAGCCTTCCATGACATGCCATGGCCTTCTATTCCTATTGTCCAGAAATTTTCAACATCCAAAGATGAAGGCATAAAAGTGGAGTTTATTCACTTTTTTAGGTATCATGAAGCTATAAAAGTTGGTAATATGTCCCCTCCTTAAAACAAGAGACTATCCTAATAGTTTATGTTCAGTGAAGAATGGCTAATATTTATGTGACATTTACTACATATAAGGCACTGTTGTGTATGTTTGACATGTTAACTATAATCCTCACAATCTTAGGGGATGAGTACAGTTATGATCTCTATTTTCCTAGATGTATATACCAAATACATCAAAGCTTGGAGAGATGATTTTCTTTTCTTTTCCTTTCTAGATAAGTCATAGCTAGTTTGTGACATAATCTGGATTAAAACCTGGGAACTCTGATTGCAGAGCCCATACTGTTAATCACTTCACTTTTCAAACTACCTAGACTTTGAAGAGGATAAATGTAAATTATTCTAATAGCCTAAAAAGAGATAGCAAGTAAGACACACCAGTGTATTTTAAGATATATCAAATTTCAAAGCCACAAAGTCACCACTTTTTTTTTTTTTTTTTTTTTTTTTTTTGGTGATACTGGGGATTGAATTTAGGAGTGCTCTACCACTGAGTTATATCAACAGCATTTTTTATTTTACTTTTTAAAAAAATATTCTTTAGTTGTCAATGGTCCTTTATTTTACATATTTATATGTGGTGCCGAGAATCGAACCCAGTGTCTCCACACATGCTCGTCAAGTGCTCTACCACTGAGCCATAACCCCAGCCCTCATTTTACTTTGCGACAGTGTCCGTGTTGCCCAGGCTGGCCTCATACTTGTAATTCTTCTGTTCCCATCTCCCAAGTTGCCAGGATTACAGTTGTGCATCTGTCTACTTGTTTTTGTGGTACTGAGAACAGAACCCCGGGTCTTGTTCATACTAGACAAGCATTCTACCACTGAGCTACATAGCCAGCCATTAAAATTACTTACTAAAAACAAATTTTTTTGTAGTTGTAGATGGACACAATAATCTTATTTTATTTTTATGTGGTGCTGAGGATTGAACCCAGCGCCTCACATGTACTAGAGAGGCGCTCTACCACTGAGCTACAATGCCCAGCTCCCATTACCTTTTAATTAAAGAACAAGCAGGGCATGGCAGTACATGTCTGTAATCTCAGTGGTTAAGTGCCTCTGGATTCAATATCTGGTATAAAAAAATAAAAAATAAAATAAAGAAGGACATTGGCAAAAATGTGTTTCTAAGAAGCAAAATGGTGAAGGAATTAGGGCAATTTATCTTGCACAGTGGAGGGAACCAGGACTTTAACCCTGGAAAAGCCACATTATCTATATTCAGGTTATTAAGAACCTGTTCTTGAAAGGCTCTCTTACTTTTCCTTCTTTTTTTTTGCGGGGGGGGGGGGGTGCTGGGGATTGAACCCAGGGCTTTGCACTTACAAGGCAAGAGCACTCTACCAACTGAGCTATCTCCCCAGCCAATTTTTTTTTTTTTATTAAAACCTTTTTTAGTTTTACAGACTGCATTTTGATTCATTGTACACAAATGGGGTACAACTTTTAATTTCTATGGTTGTACACAATGTAGATTCACACCATTCATGTAATCATACATATACATAGGGTAATACTGTTTCATTCTACTACCTTTCTGTCCCCCAACCCCTCCCACCACATTTTCCTCTACACCATTCAAAGTTCCTTCATTCTTCCCTTCCCCCTGACACCCCTCTGAATATATATTGTCATGCACTTATCAGATAAAACATTCGGCCTTTGGTTTTTTGGGCTTGGCCTATTTCACTTAGCATGGTATTTCCCAACTTCATCCATTTACCAGCAAATGCCATAATTTTATTCTTCATTATGACTGAGTAATATTCCATTGTGTATATATATCACAGTTTCTTTATCCATTCATCAATTGAAGGGCATCTAGGTTGGTTCCACAATCTAGTTATTGTGAATTGAGCTGCTATGAACATTGATGTGGCTGTATCTCTGTAGTATGCTGATTTTAATTCCTTTGGGTATACACTGAGGAGTTGGATAGCTGGGTCAAATGGTGAGTCCATTCCAAGTTTTCTGAGGAATCTCCATACTGCTTTCCAGAGTGGCTGCACCAATTTACAACTCCACCAGCAATGTGTAAGTGTGCCTTTTTCCCCACATCCATGCCAACAGTTATTATTGCTTGTGTTCTTGATAATAGCCACTCTAATTGGAGTTAGATGAAATCTTAGGGTGGTTTTAATTTGCATTTCTCTAATTACTAGGGATGATGAGTACTTTTTCATATATTTGTTGATCATCTGTATATCTTCTGTGAAATGTCTGCCCAGTTCCTTAGCCCATTTATTGATTGGGTTCTTTGTATTTTTGGTGTAAAGTTTTTCAAGTTCTTTATAAACTTTGGAGATGAGTGCTCTGTCCGAAGCATGTGTGGAAAAGATTTTCTCCCACTCTGTAGGCTCTCTTTTCACATTATTGATTGTTTCCTGTGCTGAGAAAAAACTTTTTAGTTTGAATCTATCCCAGTTATTGATTCTGGTTTTTATTTCTTGTGCTATGGGAGTCTTGTTAAGGAAGTCTGGTCCTAAACCAAGGTGATGGAGATTCGGACCTACTTTTTCTTCTATTTGGTGATGGGTCTAGGGCCTAATTCCTAGATTCTTGATCCATTTTGAGTGAGTTTTGTACAGGGTGATAGATAGGGGTTTAATTTCATCTTACTGCATATGGATTTCCAGTTTTCCCAGCACCATTTGTTGAAGAGGCTATCATTTCTCCATTGTAAGTTTTTGGCACCTTTGTCTAGTTTGAGATAACTGTACTTATGTGGGTATGTCTCCGTGTCCTCTATCCTGTACCACTGGTCTACCTGTCTTATTTTGGTGCCAGTTCCATGCCGTTTTTGTTACCTTTGCTCTATAGTAGAGTTTAAGGTGTGGTATTGGGGGGGGGGAGATACCTCCTGCATCACTCTTCCTGCCCAGGATTGCTTTGGCTATTCTGGGTCTTTTATTCTTCCATATGAATTTCATGATTGCCTTTTCTGTTTCTATGAGAAATGTCATAGGAATTTTAATCTGTATAATTTAATTTAAATCTGTATAGTTCCTTTGGAAGTATGGCCATTTTGATAATATTAATTCTTCCTATCCAAGAACATGGGAGATCTTTCCATCTTCTAAGGTCTTCTTCAATTTCTTTCTTGAATGTTCTGTAGTTTTCATTGTAAAGATCTTTCACCTCTTTGGTTAGATTGATTCCCAAGTATTTTATTTTTTTTTGAGGCTATTGTGAACGGAGTTGTTTTCCTCATTTCCCTTTCAGATGTGTCATCACTTGTGTATAAAAATGCTTTATAGATTTATGTGTGTTGATTTTATATCCTGACATTTTGCTGAATTCATTTATGAGGTCTAGAAGTTTTCTGGTGGAGTTTTTTGGGTCCTCTAGATATAGAATCATGTCATCAGCAAATAGTAACAGCTTGAGTTCCTCTTTTCCTATTCGTATCCCTTTAATTTCTTTAGTCTGTCTAATTGCTCTGGCTAATATTTCAAAAACAGGGTTGATTAGAAGTGGTGAAAAAGGGCATCCCTGTCTTGTTCCAGTTTTTAAAGGGAATTCTTTCAGTTTTTCTCCATTAAGAATGATGCTGGCCGTGGGTTTAGCATAAATAGCCTTTCCAATGTTGAGACATATTCCTACTATCCCTATTTTTTCTAGTGTTTTGAGCATGAAGGGGTGTTGTATTTTGTCGAATGCTTTTTCTGTGGCAATTGAAATAATCATATGATTCTCAACCTTAAGTCTATTGATGTGATGAATTACATTTATTGATTTCTGGATACTGAAACAACCTTGCATTCCCAGGATGAACCCCACTTGATTGTGGTGCACTTTTTTTTTTTTTTTAAACAGGCAGATTTACTCTTCTTTTTTTTTTTATTGTAAACAAATGGGGTACAACTTGTTTCTCTGGTTGTATATGAAGTAGAGGCATACCATTTGTGTAATCATACATTTACATAGGGTAATGGTGTTTGATTCATTGTTATTTTTTTCCTTCCCCTCCACCCCTCCCACCCCTCTTTTCCCTCTATACAGTCCCTCTTTCCTCCATTCTTGCCTCCCTCCCACCCCCCATTATGTATCATCATCCACTTATCAGTGAGATTATCGCTATCTTCTTAATATGTTTTTGGATGCCATTTGCCAGGATTTTAAAGGATTTTTGCATTTATATTCATCAAAGATATTGGTCTAAAATTTTCTTTCCTTGATGTGTCTTTCTCTGTTTTGGGTATGAGGGTGATATTAGCTTCATAGAATGATCTTCATAGAATAGTTTGGTAGGGGTTCCTCCTTTTCTATTTCCTGGAATACTTTGAGAAGTATTGGAATGAATTCTTCTTTGAAGGTCTTATAGAATTTGGCTGAGAATTTGTCTGGTCCTGGACTTTTCTTGGTTGGTAGGCTTTTGATGGCTTCTTCTATTTCATTGCTTGATATTGATCTGTTTAAATTGTGTATGGCCTCCTGGTTCAGTTTGGAAGGAACATATGTCTCTAAATTTGTCGATGGCTTTGATATTTTCTATTTTGTTGGAGTATAGATTTTCAAAGTAGCTTCTTATTATGTTATGTATTTCAGTGGTGTCTGTTGTGATAGTTCCTTTTTCATCACGAATTTTAGTAATTTGAGTTTTCTTTCTCCTTCTCTTTGTTAATGTGGCTAAGGGCTTGTCTACTTTGTTTGCTTTTTCAAAGAACCAACTTTTTGTTTTGTCAATTTTTCGAATTGCTTCTTTTGTTTCAATTTCATTGATTTCAGCTCTGATTTTAATTATTTCCTATCTTCCACTACTTTTGGTGTTGTTCTGTTCTTTTTCTAGGTCTTTGAGCTGTAGTGTTAGGTCATTTAGTTGTTGAGTTTTTACTTTTTTTTTTTTTTTTTTTTTTTTTTTTTTTTGTGGTGCTGGGGATCGAACCCAGGGCCTTGTGCTTGCAAGGCAAGCACTTTACCAACTGAGCTATCTCCCCAGCCCCGAGTTTTTACTTTTTTCTTGAAAGTGCTCCATGCAATGAATTTTTCCTCTTAGTACTGCTTTCATAGTGTCCCAGAGATTTTGATATGTTGTATCGTCGTTCTCATTTACCTCTAAGAATTTTTTTATCTCCTCCCTGATGTTTTCTGTTATCCATGCTTCATTCATTCAATAGCATATTATTTAGTCTCCAGGTGTTAGAGTGATTTTGTTTTTTATTTTGTCATTGATTTCTAATTTCAATCCATTATGATCTGATAGAACACAAGGTACTATCTCTATTTTTTTGCATTTACTAAGGGCTCCTTTGTGGCATAACATATGGTCTATTTTCGAGAAGTTTCTGTGTGCTGCTGAAAGGAAAGTATATCCACTCGTTGGTGGATAGAAGATTCTATATATGTCTGTTAAGTCTAAGTTATTGATTGTGTTATTGAGATCTATGGTTTCTTTGTTTAGTTTTTGTTTGGAAGATCTATCCAGCGGTGACAGGGGTGTGTTAAAGTCACCCAGAAATATTGTGTTGTGGTATATTTGATTCCTGGTCTCTTACTTTTCTAGAGGACAGAATAGGGTAGTTTAATGTATAATTTAGGAGTGTGTGTGGGGTCAAATCCCGGTTTAGCCACTTAAGTAGTCACATGAATTTGGCAATTCATATAACCTTCCTATATCCTTTTCCTCAACAGTAAAATAAGGGTTATAATGATGATGATAACAATACCAATCTCATGGGTTGCTGTGAGGATTAAATCAGTGCCTGCCATATGGTAAGCATTTATTATATAAAATTTAATGATGGAATGAAATTATAGACTGGCAGATTCTAGTGTGTTCTAAGGAAGATTTTCCTAATAACTAGAACTATTGGAATCAGGAACAATATCCCCCAAACTAGACCTTGGTTGCTAGAAGTGCTTAAAGAATGTCTTTTTTTTTTTTTTTTTTTTTTTTTTTTTTCAGTATTGGGAATCAAAACCAGGGTCCTGCATTTATTTGGTAGGCAAGTGTTTTTTCACTGAGCTATATCCTGAGCCCTTTTTTATTTTATTTTTGGTACTACTAGGTCACATCTCCATCTCTTTTTTATTTATTTTGAATCAGGGTCCTGCTAAGTTGCTTAGGGTCTTGCTAAATTGCTGAGGCTGACTTTGAACTTGTGATCCTGCTGCCTCAGCCTCCTAAATCACTGGGATTACAGGTGTATGTCATAACACCCAGTCCTATCTCTTTAAATTTTTATTTTGAGACAGGGTCTTGATAAATTTCCAAAAATATATTGGCTTTCTTATACTGATTTGTATGCTGGGACCATGACAAACACAAGTTTTTGGTAGGTATTTTTTGGTTTTGTGGATTTCTTATTATTAGCACAAAAAGACCCAGCAGGATGCAAACCTCACGAATCATCTCAACTGTTCATTCAGGAACAGGGGATGCAGGGATGAAATGGCATTTGGGGACCTACTTTCCTGATGGAAAATGAGCCACTAAACAAAGAAAGGGACTGGGTTTAAATAAATATTATGAGGGGTAGTCCAGTGAGCATACCAATTTTTCTTGGGCACCCAGGATTTTGGGGCCTCTTCTATCAATCAATCAGTGAAAATGTCAGTTTGAGGGCTTAGGAATTTAACCTTCTGGGTCAAGGGTCTAGAGAGGATCTATTTTTGAAGGGGATTAATGCCTTCTAGGGATTGTCACTTTAGGGGTGATAAAAATGCTTCTTCCCTGTCTGCTGGCATCTTGAAAACCTTTGTCTCTGGAGATGAAGGCTGTCAGTGCATGGCCTTCTTTTTCACTCCCCTTTTCCTAGGTCACAGTATCTTGGGGATTTTTCATTTTCCATATCTAATACTCATTATTTTCTACAAAGGATCATGCCATCTCTGAATAAAGGCAGTTTTATTTCTCCCAATTGGGATGTCTTTTGTTTCTTTGCCTTTATTTAATTATTTTTACTGGCTATACCCTCTACTACAAAGTTGAATAGAAATAGTGGGAGTCCATGTCCTTGCTTTGTTCCTGATTTTTTAAAAAATTTAATAATATGTTTTTTACTTATAGATGGACAGAATGCCCCTATTTTATTTATTTTTATGTGGTGCTAAAGGTTGAACCCAGTGCCTCACACATGGTAGAAAAATGCTCTACCACTGAACTACAGCCCCAGCCCAATGCGTTCCTTATCTTACAAAGTAAGTAAACATTTTGGCTTTTTAAGAATACAACTGGGGGGCTGGGGAGATAGCTCAGTCGGTAGAGTGTTTGCCTTGCAAGCACAAGGTCCTGGGTTCTATTCCCCAGCACCCAAAAAAAAAAAAAAAAGAATACAACTGGATCACTGGTGGCTGGGGGCGGGGGCCGCAATCCTATAATCCCACTTGGGAGGCTGATGCAGGAGAATCGTAAATTCAAAGCCTGCCTCAGCAGTTTAGCAAGGGCCTAAGCGATTTAGCGAGATCCTGTCTCAAAATAAATAAATAAAAAGGGCTGGGGATGTGGCACGGTGGTTGAGTCCCTCTGGGTTCAATCCCTGGTACAAAAAAAAAAAAAAAAAAAAAAGTATAATTGGATCAAAGTCAGACACCAACAGGAACTATTGTTTCCCTAGGTGTTGTGTAAACGCCTAGAATTAATAACCTTCCGGCCTGAGGATGAAATTATTAGTCTATAGTTTAACCTAACAGTACCTTAAAAGTCACACCTCTAGTCACACTATCTCAGTAAGATGTGACAGTCCTTCTACGCGGAAATAATTTTACATTCCTAATAAACGAATTACAAAGGCGTTTTCTCCAATTTCTTCAATCCAATGACCTAATCCATCAAAAAAAGAGATCGAATGAGGGAAGACCGCTATTGATTGACGTGCATTCTAACCAACCTGTGCCAGAAGGCGAGCGCGCGCGAGAGAGAGCAAGTCAATGTCCAATCAATACTCAGTGGGGGGTGGGACTTGTGGGAGCCGCCCGTCACAGGGTTGGCAGACGTGAGAAGAAGCGAAGATGGCGGAGTGAGGGGAGGCTCGGCCATCTGGCCGTTTGGCCTCCGGGCCGGGGGCTGGCAGGCCCCCGGGACGCCGATTGCGTCTGCTGGACCATGCGAGGTGAGCCAAGAAGGGAGACGATGAGGGGATGATGTGGCAATAAGGCGGTGGTGTGGCCAACCGTCCGGGGACAGTACGGGAGCCTGCGGGCAACTGATAGGGCCCTGCGGAACTGGAATTGCCATCCTTGCCCGCCCCAGGGCAGTCCACACCGCCTTCCCGGTGTGTCCCTCAATCTACTCTTTCATGTCCCCTCCTGGCTCCCCGCCCTTCTCTGTGCCTTGCCTTTGGCTGCCATTGTGCTTCGGTGTGTTCCTAGGGGATTTCACCCACACTGAGCTGTCGTGGCAGACACAGCTTTGGCCACCGATTTTTTTTTTTTTTTTTAATAATTTGTTTTACTGATTTATTTTCACTCCTCGGTGCCCACACTGTTGTCTAAGGCTCTAGTGTCAGTTGAGGCCTGTTGTGGCCCTGAGAATTTTTTTCTCCAACCCGTTGACCTTGAGATTTGGTGTAACAGGTTACACCTGGATTTGCATTAGAATTTGTGTATCACAGACATGCACTTGAACCTTTACTAATCAGTCACTTCTCCTCCCACCTCTCAAACTTTTATGATTGGAGAAAGCAGCTTTGTCCTTGTCCTTGAAAGTCTTATAATGGCTGTATGACGTGTTAATTTGGGCTGAAACTAGGTCGCAGTGGTATTCATTGTTGATTTCTGATCCAGAACTAAAGAAGTGAGTTACTGTGCTTTTTTAAACAAAGAGAAATAGTTTGGACAATGTTATTAGAAAGTAATTTGTGTAAGGTGGCAAGATTGCACAGTATCAGTACTGCCAGATATATGTATTCTTTTCCTTTTTAACTCTGGGATATCCGTTCCTACTTTGGAGTGTTATAACCTCTTTTGGGTCTCATTTAAATTTTGTGAGTTTTTGCTTTTGGGTTTCTGAATTGGTGAGGCCTTATTAAAACTGGTAGGTTAGTTGAGTCCAGTTCAAATGGAAATATCAATACAAATGAATGTTTTGGGTAGATTATGTGCTCTCTTCTGGCTCTGGATTTGGGAGAGGTGAAAATAGCAGTAAAAAAAAAAAAAGCACTTCTAAATAAGACCTTTTTTGTTGCTTTCATCCAAGAAAAAAAAAGATCAGGCCAGAAGAAAAGAATGTAACATTCTTACAGAGGAGAGTGTGTGCACACTAAAGCAAAGGTTTTAAGTGGAGGACTATAAACTCCTGGAAATATTATGCACAATCATACATTTTTTGGGGAGGGAGAAAGTCTCCTAGTATCATCAGAGTCTCAAAAGAGGAAAGTGTTTCATAAAAACTACTGCTCCAAGAGTTTTGAAATCTTTTGAAAGTCAGTGCCAATGCAGTAACTTTTTGCTAATTGTTTCTTCCGAATTGTTTGTATTAATGATTTTTTTATAGTAATACATATAGCACCAGCAAGTGCTATGTCCTTACCTTAATGCTATTTTTATTTTCAGAATCCTTATCACACAGGATGAACATTTTCCTGTTAGGTGCTTTTCTATTCATCTCAACAAAATTCTGAACTCAGGATGTGGCAGGTAAGTAGTGGCAGGTAAATAGTATTTCAAATACTATTGGGCTGGAGTTGTGGCTCAGTGATAAAGCACTTTCTGGCATGTGTGAGGCCCTGGGTTCAATCCTCAGCACCACATATAAATAAATAAATAAAATAAAAAGATCCTTTGACAACTAAAAAAATATTTTTAAAAAATACTATTTAAGCAGCAACAAAAGATGAACATCAAAAATCACTGCAAATTATTGATAGTTGAGTACTTTATTTACATATGTGTATCCTTGTTTTTAAAAAAGACAGGGTCTGCTCTGTTGCCCTGCTTGCCCTAAACTCATGGACTCAAATGATTTTCCTGTTTCAGTCTCCCTAGTAGCTAAGACTACACACTGCCACTACTTCTGGCATATAGTCTGTATTTTAACAAAAGCAATATAAAAAATAAAAAAGGAAAAACTTGATCAATTACCCAACCTATAATTTTCATTGGCTATAGGAAACATACAGGTTTAATTAGATGGAAGGAAATGAAATTATTAAAAATAAATATTACTAGGCAAGCTTTAGAATGTATTCACTTAAATTTTATCGTTGTTATTTTTGAAGTACTGGCCATCAAAACTAGGCTTTGCTTATGCTAGGCAAGCTCTCTACCACTGAGCTACTTCCCCAGCCCTAGGTCTTTTTTATTGTAAATGTTTATAGCTGTACATTTTCCTCCTAGCATTACTTTCACTATATACATAAGTGTGGTTTTTGCTTTTATAGTACTGGGGATTGAACCCAGAGGAGCTTTACTACTGTGCCACATCCCAGCCCTTTTCATTTTGAGACAGGATTTTGCTAAGTTGCCTCGGGCCTTGCTAAGTTTCTGAGGCTGGTCTTGAACTTGTGCTCTTCCTGTCTTAGCCTCCCAAGTTGCTGGGATTATAGGTATGTGCCAATATACTCAGCTTTGTGAATTTTTAGTATGTTATATTTTTATTTTCATTAGTCTCAAGATATTTTCTAATTTCTGATTTCTTCTTTGACTCATTGATTATTTAGGAGTTTAATTTCCATCGGCTCATTTATTTTAAATTCCAAGGACTTAGGGTTCATAGGACAAAGGCCAGTCAAATTCTTTATTATACAATAGAGTATCACTGATACATTGTTAGAGGAGACTACAAAAGGTCTTGAATATCAGGAGACAACAGTCACTTGGAACTCTTCAGAGGCAGGCTATTGTAAATGCTATATTGAATATTCCTGCTGACCCTTTTCATCTTCCTAGTAAGGTTTTTTAGTACAGACTTACTTTGTCAAATCAATAGCACCAAGGAAGTGACTTCAGAGACCCAAAAGTATCTAGTGAAGCACCAACTTTATAGGGAATTTACTTGTAGATATTTTGCATTAGAATTTATAGTTCTGATTTCTTTGCCTATATCTAGAACTTGTGTCTGTTTACATTTTTAACTATGTTGGCCAAGTGTATTTAGAGTTGAATTATAGAACTGCTTAATGGCTGGTATTAACTTTGAGTTAGCTTAAATTTCTGTAATGAAACAGGCCTGCTGCCCATAGTTTTTTTTTTTTTTTTTTTTTTTGTTAACTTTTTTTAGTTGTCTATGGAACTTTTTTTATTTACTTATATTCAGTGCTGAGAATTGAACCCAGGCAAATTCTCTACCACTGAGCCACAACCCCAGCCCCTGTCCATAGATTGTTGAGGTTGTGAATCTTCTTTCCTCTAACCTTCATTGCTGCTTTTGCAACAAATATAAATTTTACACTTTACTTCCTTCTGATTTGGTACTGAAATAATTTATATTTTTCTTTCTTAGGCTTTCATTAGAACTTTGTCTTCAGTCCTCAGAAAGAACTACTCAGGTTCAGTTTAGAGTTTTATTTTTTATTTTTTTGTTTTTTGGTTTTGGGGAGGTGTATCAGGGATTGAACCCAGGGGTGCTTAACCATTGAGCTACATCCCCAGCCCTTTTTATGTTTTATTTTGAGACAGGATCTTGTTAAGTACTTAGGGCCTTGCTAAGTAACTGAGGCTGGCCTCAAATTTATGATCCTTCTGCCTCAAGCTTCGCATGTAACTGGGATTAAACCTGCGTGTCACTATGCTCAGCTGATTTTTTTGTTTTGCTTTGTTTTTTAAGGTATTTTTAAAAATATATGCAACAAACTAAAAACAGTGCAATAGATGACTAGTTAGCCAGTAGCTTTTGACCATTTTTGTAAACTAAAATTATTTAAGGTTTTGTTATATATCTGTTTATGTCATATATACATAGCAAAATTTATTATTTTAACTATTTTAAGTATATAGTGATGTTAAGTATATCCCATGTTATCCCATAACAAGTGTCTATTTCTGAAATGTTTATATCACCCCAAATTCTACCCATTAACCAATAACTCCCCATCTTTCTTGCCCACTCAAACCCAAATCATCCCTATTCTACTTTCTTTCTCTATGGATTTGCTTACTTAGGTATCTCATGTAAGCAAAATTGTACAGTACTTATTATTTTGTTTCTGAATTATTTTTGTAAATTCAACAGGTTAGCAGCAATGAACTGGATTTATTTAGTTTTTACATACTTGCATTTGGTGACCAAATATTGTATATTGTCATATGGTTATATTTTTACAAAGTTTTTATTGTTTACTGTTGTTCTTATACAGTTGAAAGTAATTAAAAGTAAGATGAGCCAGGCTTATTGGCGCATGCCTGTAATCTGAGCATTTGAAGAGGCTGAGGCAGGAGGATCACAAATTTAAAACCAGCCTCAGCAACTTAGTAAGACCCTGTCTCAGAATAAAAAATGAAAAGGACTGGCAGTGTAATTCAGTGGTTAAGTGCTTCTTGGTTCAGTCCCCAGTTCAAAAAAAAAAAAAACCAATCTTGAATTTAGTGTGATGTTGGACCTTTTCTTATAAAGTGTAATCCAAAATACTGTTTTCTTTGTGTATGTTTTAAATATTGCTTTAAAAAGTAAGTTTATGTAGAAGTACCTACCCTAATCTTCCCGTTTTTAATTTATTTTGTATTTCTAGGTATTTCTATGTTGTCTTCTAGAGCGGGTAGTCCTGCTTCTTTTATCCAGCCACTTTCCCTACTGAAATATGGATACCTTTCTACACATTACCTCCATGATTTGGAATGGAAAAAACTGCTTTTCTTTTGTTCCACCTTTCATATTATTCAACACAGAAGGAAGACCTTAGGGTGCAGTTACCCTGCTGACTTCTCCAGGAAGAAAAAAGCAAGTGATATGGGTCTTCTGCAACTTGCTTAATTGTCAAAAAATTATTTTACAAGCTGAAGGCTGATGTGTAATTTGAAACAGGTGCTTAGGTTGTGGTATTCTTTGCCTTTTACTCGAAACAAGAAGACTAATAAATGGCAAGTGTGGATGACTTCAGGGTTTTTAAAAAATGTCTTCCAGTTTCGGCCACTATTATGATAAGCACATTTGAGACTGCAGCAGTAAATTCCAAATATTTGTTGTAATTTGAAAAGAAGGAGATGTTAAAAAGTGACATACATCTCTAAATCCTGGTTCATCTTGTGACATAGATTTGCTGGACAGAAACAAGGATCCAGTTTTGCAGCTAACCCTTTGATGTGATAAAGGAGCATAAAGACAAGGTATCAAGATTGATTGATTTCATATCTGATATACCTAGAGTCTGTACAAATACATATTTTTACATGTGTATATCCACATTTTTTGGATGAAAGGAGGGATTTTTCTCCTGGAGAAAGAAGCTGTTGTTGACTTTTTCAAAGGTCTTGGAACATTTGCTATTTTTAAATTTTTTCATTCTTCAGAAGGACCAGATGGTGTAGCAGCTAATTCTGTGAATGCATGCTTACATTTAGTTGAAAGAATGGTAAAAGCAAACAACCCAGTTTGAGTCCATGATGGAAACCTGTTCACCTAAGATGAGAGGCTGCTGTATTACAATTTTATTCATCCTGTTTTTGTGGAGTCAGATAGCAGAGTAGAGTTAATTTTCATTGTGGCCAAAGCTGGAAGAAAAGTAGCACGAGTAGGTTTTTAGTTAAGAAGGTGTGATGGACCCTATAGTATGACCTGCCTTCAACTTTGGACATAGAGAAATAGAAGAAGAAAAAAAATGAGAAGTTTTCATATAATTCCTTTTTTCCTGAGAAAAAAACAAAAATGTCGTACGTAGCACCATTCGACGTTTGGGGAATTTTACATTACATTGTCCCATTTTTTTGCAAAGTCATAAGTAATTCTTTTTCTTCAACCCAGATGGGTACTTGGATTTATTTTTCTAGGTGGTAGGTGTATTGTTAAACTGAAAAGGCTGGGACTCAGGTAAATTTCTGCAGTTGGAATTGGACTTTCTCATCAGTAAATGGGTCTATCTCAGAAACAATGTTCCCAATCCTGTGGTTGTTTCCTTGTAGATTTAGAACAAATTCTGGATCTGGAAAAAACCTCAATAAGAAAAATAGTTCCAATAAGAAATGTGGATCTTGTGTTTGTTCATCATAGATTGAGAAGAAATTCAGGGTTTGAAAAAACTCAAGAAATATGAATCTTCTTTTTTTTCCCCTTTAACAGTTATATGATGAAGACTATAGTGAAAAACTGTCCTTGCTTCCAAACAAACAGAACCATTGTATGATGTCAAATCTTTCATAAGAAGCATGAAAAACTTTATTAGTAGAGAAAGAATTTTAAACTTATTTGATGAAATTAAGAATAGGTAGTACTATTGGATCATCTGTTTTCTGGAATGGTTGCTAAGGGCCAGGGGTGCTGTGATGCTGGGAACATAGAGCAGATTTACCAAAAATTGAGAGTGATAGAAATTGCCAAAAATGGGAAATGTTGAGCATTGTTATGATTGGATTGGTCAACCAATTTGATTCTAATGTAATTGCTTTTTCACAAAATAGTATAGATAAAATGTATAATTAAAAAAAATTTTTAATAGCATTTACTGAGTGGGAAATCATAATAGAAATAATTTGGTTAAAGGTAACTTAGAGCTGGACGTGGTGGTGCATGCCTGTAATCCCAGCAGCTCGGGAGGCTGAGGCAGGAGGATCTCGAGTTCAAAGCCAGCCTCAGCAAAAGCGAGGTGCTAAGCAACTCAGTGAGACCCTGTCTCTAAATAAAATACAAAAATAGGGCTGGGATGTGGCTCAGTGGTCTAGTGCCCCTGAGTTCAATCCCCAGTACCCGCTCCTCAAAAAAAAAAAAAACTTAGATTTTTCTTTAAGTAACCCCACAAGTATTTTGGAATTGTTAAAGACAGAAAGCCTATATATATAGGTCCCACTGGTATGTTGGGAATGTCATCATTGATAGGTGTACCTTCCAGGCGTTTTATCTATCTTCCCCTTGTCTTGGCAACTTTTTGGGCAAGGGATGTGAGCACCAGTGAAACCAGCTCTGAACCACTTGTTTGAACAGGTATCAGGCTCCTTCCAGATATTTTTCAGTTTATAGCTGAGAACCAGTGTTAACGTTCTTTTTCAAAGGAATTGTTCCCACATCTTACATGATTAACATTAGATGGCATTTAACAACATGGGCGAATTCCAGTTGTAGTTGCCCAGTATTTACTTAATACATTTGCATTTTTCTCTGGTCTGTGTTGGTCCCATTCTTGATGGCAAAAACTAATTTTAGAAATGCTTCAATCTGCATTTGTGCTTCCTTTCTTTTGCTCATCCATGTTAGCTGGCAGTTTTTTCTTGTGAAAAGTCAAACAAAAACGGGATATGTGCAATAGAAATATATATATGTATATTTTAATACTTGTGGACAAATGTTACAAGTTGTTTAAGAACAACAAAATCACCAATGTCTTCCATTTTGAGATGTGTATAGTTTTGTAAGCATTAGTGCTTGGTAGCATATTGTAGTGCCATGTTAGGGGTTAGTGCATGAGCCCAGTAATAATTTTAAACTTCAGGATGAGTTATTGATAATAACCAATAGTGTAAAAAGAATGGAAACTCTAGACTTTTTTTTTCATCCCATAAATACCTGAATCTGTGATATTCTCCCTGGGGAAAGGAGATTAAGGCCAAAAACAATTGTTTATGCATAGAAATTTGGGCTCACCATTTGAAACATTCGAGGATATAAAAACTTTCCATGAGTTAGCTAGAAACAGCTACCTTTGTATCTTATGAAACTTCAAGTCAAAATGAGGCCCCATTTTCATGATTTTGTGTTGCTTTTAATTTGAGGTCAGCTTGTTCTTTTACTGCATATTATGTCTTGGGTTTGTTTTTCCTACTCTTTGCATCTACAAATAGCTTTACATTCTGCATGTCCTACTGAGATGCTGTAATTGCTTCATAGAGTGCTTATATAATCTGTAGACCATTTACTTCTGTCAGCAGCATGTATGTTAATGCAAGAATAATACCAATAGTTTGGGAGTGTCCTAGATTGTTTCAGGCTCTTCCTATTTCTGAATCTGCTGAATTGTGTACTGATGGGATTCCAGACCTTTTCATGAGCATTGGAAACTTAGCTAAATGAAACCTACCTACATTGCCGTATAATAATAAGTGGACTCTTGCCCTCGGTTATAGTAAGCCTCAGATAACTTTCCCTTTTTTCTACTTTCCTTCTTTTAGAAATAAAACTGTCATTTTGTTTTGAAAGCAGAAGAGTTTTCTGTAAAAAGAAATTCCTACCTCTAATCATTGTCTTGAGAACTGGGAAGTATTAGTTTTCTTGAGTGTTTTTCAAATCTCAGTACTAAGAGTCCAGGATTTATTAGCACAGATTCTACATTAGTATGCAAAAATGCATATTTTTGCATTAGAAATGCAAAAATGTTCTAATGTGGTGCATCTCATGAACAAGCAATCTAGAATAGATAGATTATAGTAGTAGATTTCCAGGGACCCAAGTTTAGATCCTAGTGTACTTAAAGTAGCTGTACTTTGACTCAAATAGTTTTGTGCCTGGGAAAATCCATTTCTGAAGAATTTAAATTTTAAAAGTCTGGAAAAGGTAATGAATATAAAACAGCACAGTGTATAGGAAAGGAAATATCCTGTTGCAAAAAAAAAAAAAAAAAAAAAAAAAAGCCATAAAATGAACTAATAGTTTTCAAGAGGTAGACTTTTAGCAGCAATAACAGTTTTGCATGTATAATACACTGCATTTGCTGTACAGTAGATTAAGTGATTACTACTTGGGTTTGTAGGGCTCTGCAATCAACAGTTAACAAAATGAAAAAGATGTTCTAGGTACAGAGCCTATAAAAGTTACTTTCTTTTAAAACAGTATGAATGTATGAATATATCTGTATGAGAAGTAACTTGTGTATGTTTCAAGGTTTAAGACCCTATTTGTTTCTCAAAGCAGAGGTTTAGAGTTGTTGAAGTCAAATGTTTCTAGTGGTTAATATGGAGGCAAGTGCACTCCTAGAGCCCCAGTGAAGTCAAGGTGGGGTTTTTACTTTTGATGTTCCATGTTACAATAGGCATTTACTATATAGAAAGGCATTTTCTTCTGCTTTGTCACCTTTCTCTATTGGCTTCCTGGATACATTTTTAGAGAGGAAGTTGTGTGTGTGTGTGTACACGTGCGCATGATAAGAATTTAAGAAAGAAAAAAGCCAAGAACTTGGTTAGCTTGCTTTTCCTCATGTTTATGGTTAAGGAAGTTAGGATTTAAAGCTAAGAAGTAAGAGGACTGGGGAATAGCCAAAGACTATTGGTTTTGTGATACCTTGTTTAATGCAGTTGTGACAATGCCTGTGGCCTTTCACTGCTTATTTTAAGGAGAACCTATCAAACAAGTTTCTTGAGGAACTGCACAGCTCACATCAGGAAATAACAGTGGAACTAGGGTGACTTCTTACTTACTTTACCTCATGTCCAAGCTTGGCCATTTAGCACCTTGAAGGTCCCTGAAAAGATTGGGTCTGTGTACCTTTGTTTTCCTGGGGTGGGGGCAGCGGGGATTAAAGGATAAGCATTGTAGATCTCAGAATCACTTGACTCATTCTTATATGGCAACTCCAATGGACATGGAAGGGCTATATTGATAGTAGCTTCTCTTTAAATGTCCTATGTTGTCAGTCCATGTTAGACATTGGAATAGTCAAGCAATATTCAGACATTGCATGATTATGAGGATATGGCTACAAATTACAATGTTGTCAACAGTTCAGTTATTTCAGACAGTTAAATATTACCCTTAACAGCCATGTTAATAGTTCTAAATGCTAAAGTATGCTACAAGTTTTTGTAGTCTGAACGTATGTGGTTAAATGCTTTTCAGAGTTATCGTAGTCTCATGTTTACTCTTTATGTACCTGTCATATGCAAAATATGAAGAGACCCTTGGCCTTCAGGAGTTTACATTCTCATGGTGCTGTTGGTGCAAGCAAATTGCTTCTAGTTTATTCAGAACATTGCTTGGCTATTAATTATACAATTTGGAAGAATCCCGTGGCCAACAGTTTTTAAAAGCAGAGGGCTATGCTAAATTTCAGGGCACTGATGCTTGAGTTTACATTGTATTAGCTCTGCTCTTCAACTCCCCAGGGAGCTGTACAGGTAATGTTCATTAATGTGAATCAAAAAAGAAACTATTCTGCCCAAGAGCTTCTTGACCATCCCATATATTACCTATGCTTTTCTATGATACAGCTGTCAATAAATGGCCAAAAAAAACTCATTGCTCCATAAGACTGTGCATCTCTCAATTCTCTCTCTTTATCCAAGATTTTTACATGGTTCTTTATCCACAAGGGCCAGGATTTACATATAAGCCTTTTATAACTGAAGTGGTCCTAATTTTAACCTTCTTGTGTATTGCTTATACTTCTGTTCTAAAGCAGCATTGTGATAGATGTGGAGCACCTGCCTGCATTTCTAAGCAATTACTTTATTAACTTTTCAGTTGAAATTTTGCATGTCTGTTATTTTCCATAATTCTTCTGAATCAAAGAGGTTTTTTTTTTTTTTTTTTACTCTGCATGTTTATTAATGCTGGGTCTGATTGAAAGTATAAGCAATAGTGGTGGGTCCATAACTGATTTTAGAGTACTAATATTCTGATGCATGATTGAAATTTTTCAGTGTTATGTGATTACTAGTGATTTTATATATGCATTTAATAATGAAGCAATAGATACTTAAACCAATAGCTTGAACTTATTGTTTGAATTGTTAGTTTTAATTTTCTGATTAAAGATTATCTTACTTCCATTGAAAATGGGAAGTCAAAGATAAACAGGGGCACCCACAAGACATTCAAACCGTCAAGAATAGGGCATAACATTGCTCACCCTCTAACGTCTTTCCTAGCTTCAGTAGTCCCCCAAGCATGTTTGAAAACAAGACACAAATAAGCATGTTGAATGAGCTGCGGTGGCTATAATAATCAGAAAGGTGCAGAGTTTCAGAAAGGATAGGAAAGTAGGGAATTCCAGTATGCAGTATGTAAATTAACTATGTATGGAGTTTGTCTGATAAGGTTTACATAGACTTAAGTTTGGGGTTTCTTAAAACTACTATTTTGAACCCTGCATGGTGGTATACACCTGTAATTCCACGGCTCAGGAGACTGAGGCAGGAGGTTCACAAGTTCATTTCCAGCCTCAGCAATTTAAGGAGACCCTGTCTCAAAGAAATAAAAAGGACTGGGGATGTGGCTCAGTGGTAAAGTGCCTCTGGGTTCAACCTCTAGTACCTACCCCTCCTGGGGGGAAAAAAAAAATAGTATCTTGAGCGAGTTATTGTGGCATATGCCTGTACTCCCAGCTACTTAGGAGACAAAGGGAGGAAATTGCTTGAGCTCAGGATTTTGAAGCCTGTATGGGCAGCATAATGAAATCCCATCACCAAAAATAATATACACATATTTCAGGTGTTTTAGGCAACTGTTCTGGATGATATGGATACTGATCAGCTATAAAGGATCCTGCAAGAGAGACTTCTATTCATAAAATTATGAAATTACTGATAGATTTGTGGTTTATTTCTCTTGTTCCTGTATTATATTCAAAACTTTTTTTAGTAACCAGAGTTTCATGCCTGACGATTAAGTCAGAATGCAGTTTCTTCCCTAGAATCTTTTTATCCCAGGTAAACAGGTGAAAAGTTTTCTCTTTAAAAAGCAAGAATAACCTTGTCATTTATTTCATGAAAAGGTATCAGTTTATTGTAGCATAAGGGCTGAGGGTGTAGCACAGTAGTGGGGTGATTGACTAACTTGCAAGGACCCTGGGTTGCAACACAACCCAGTAACACAAGTGATTGCAAGAAATAATGTGCAAAGGGAATTCATGATGTCTGCAAAAAACCTAAATAGAGAATTCAGGGTAAGACTACATGATTTTCACTAGACTTTTCCAGGTTTCTTGTTCTACAGATTGAAATTAACTTTGTTTGCTTCAGGACTTTGCTACATCAACCTTTGGGAATGTATTAAATGGAATGGTAACTTCGGTGGTTCAGAATTTACTTAGGTTTGTCATTAAGATGTTTGCTTTCCACAGAAATATAGGAAGATGTATCCAATATGTAAATGTTCTTTGCCACTTATTGATAACATGTCTGCCAATCAATAAAGATTTAAGGTCAGTTCTTCTAGACTCTCCTTGTTATTCTACTAAGGCATATTTAAGTAATTTGGAAAACCAAACAGGAAATTTCTCCAGGAACTAAAAACTTATTCCTTTAAAGTCAGAATAGCAGAATAGTTGGCTTATGGTTAATTTTCAAAATGTTTTTTGCCCTTGGCATGGCATGTCATCAATTAAAATACATTTTGGGGCTGGGGATACAGCTTAGCTGGTAAGAGTGCTTGCCTTGCAAGCACAAGGTCCTGGGTTCAATCCCCAGCACCGCAAAAAAAAAAAAAAAAAAAAAAAAAATTGGGGCGCCGGGGTATAGCTCAATGGTAGATCACTTGCCTAGCATGCCTGAATAGCTGGGTCCAATCCCCAGGGCCTCCAAAAAAAATTTATTTTTTTTCTTCATCCCAAGGGTAAGGAAGATATTCTGGCAATGATATCAAAATTTAAACAACAGTATTAGTAGCATTAATCTTGGCATTTATCTTAAAACTACACTCATCTTTGTAATTAAAGTTTCAGGATATTAGTGTGCCCTTCTGAATAGTTTATTTACTGTCCCCTAAATACAGGAGTCGATCACTGTGTTTACTTGCTATTCTATGTATTCCATTGTACCATTGGTCTATAAGATGTTAAAGGATTTTATTATGTTTGAAGTATTACAAAAGGCAGCTTGCTTTTTAATCTATGCATCTTTGGGAGCTTTGAAGAAGAAATTTTATTCCTTGTTGTAAAAAGGAACTGTTTTAAGAGTTGGAAACTCTGCACCTGTGTATATGTATATTTTTTAGCAATAAAGCAGCATGGGCTGAGAATGCACTGAAATTTCATTGTGTTATCTGTTATTTGAAATGGTAATTTTCATCTAATGCTGAAAATTGTGATGGTAAAAGGAGACTTTCCTAGGCCTATTCTGACATTGGCCTGTACTGTCAAAGGACAAACAATCTGCATACTTGTGGCAGTTTCTGGTATGTGTTCTCCAGTGGAACAGACAGCCATCAGTACTTTGATGTTTTCGATCATTATTATCATTAAGCTTAGTTTACAACAATAAAGAGATAACTACATTATGCAATTTGTTAAATATTACCTATAGAATATTATTTATCTGCATTTAACATAAAAAATGCTTCATCAGTATTCATATAACAGTTGCTCCATGTAGGAATACCAGTAGTCAACATTAAAGTCTAGTTGTATTTTCAAATCAACTGTGCATCTTTATCTCAGGACATGTGGGATATTATATCTTAATACCTACATTTGGAGTGTAAGATGTTTTTGAACATAAGTATTATGAAATCAGTTCTTAAGGATACAGCTATGAAACCTGGACAAAAGACTCCTTAATTTCTCATCTAAGAACAACTTCAAAACTAATTTGGAAAATTGGCCTAGAGGTAAACATAATAAATCACATTTTCCAGTCTCAATCTCCACCCCCATCCCATTAAAAAAAAAAAAAAAAGTTTACGATGGACACAATACCTTCATTTTTTAAATTTTTATGTGGTGCTGTGGATCAAACCCAGTGCTTAACACATGGTAGGCAAGAGCTCTACCACTGAGCTACAATCCCAGTCCCCATCCTGTTCTTGAAGACTTTTTTTAAAGAAATGACTGAACAGTCTGTTGATAGCAAAAAAGTCTGAAGCTGAAATTCAAGGCTTGGTTCAGTTTTCTGGCTTGGACTGGTTGGGAGTCACTTCATTCAGAATCTTCATTAATGAATTTAAGTGAGTATGCGTTAACATTATCTTCTCTTTCAGCTGGGAAGAAAAAATACAGAGATGTCAGGGTATCTTACCCTTAACACTCAACTTATTAGTTGCGATGCTACAGTATGTCACAATTGGAAGATAGTAATATCTCAACATACGTCAGGAATACATTTGTTTTATTCTAGTGAGTGCAGTAGTTAGGATTGAACCTAGGGATGCTCTACTACTGAGCTACAACTCCAGTTTTTTTTTAATGATTGATTGAAGCCAAGGATTGAATTAGGGATGCTTAACCACAGAGCAATATCCCCATCCCTTTTTGCTTTTTATTTCGAGACAGGATCTCACTAAATTGCTGAGGCTGGCCTCAAACTTTCAATTCTCCTGCCTCACTCTCCTGAGCCCCTTGGGATTATAGTCATACACCACCACACATGGCTAATTTTTTATTTTGAGATAATGGTTTTGCTAAATTGCAGTCTGGCTTCAAACTTGTGATCCTCTTGTCTCAGCCTCTTGTAATCCCAAGTAGCTGGGATTACAGGTGTGTGCCACAGCACTTGGCCATTTGTTCTATTTCTGAGAGAATTTTATGTGAGAAACCTGTATACAGGAAGATCATCAGGTGTAAAGTTTCATTTGAAAATGAACATTGCTGAGCATCACTGCTTCTATGAAGACCAGAACAAAGTGGGGTCTAGAGTTTGGTTGAGATAGAAGTACCAGGGTTTCCCTTCCTTTTTTATTTATTTATTTTTGCTGGGATTATAAGTGTGTGCCACCACACCTGGCTTCAACATGTACTTTGATTCATAAAGTTTTCATGAAATATAGAATTATGAAAAACTTAGTCTCCTATTGAAATTTAGGTTAACAAAAAAAATCTCATTTGTACAATTTTTAGATACATATTTCTGGTTTAGTTTTCATAGTACACTAAATCTACGTTTTACAGCTAACTCTAGAGCCTGTTATTCTTACTATGGTACTCTGGTAACTGGAAATCATTTTTCTTCTGTTTCGAATATATTTTCTCTTAATCTTTTTTTCCCTAATATTTTTAGTTGTAGATGAACACAATACCTTTTATTTATCTTTTTATTTATTTTTATGTGGTGCTGAAGATCAAACCCAGTGCCTCACATATGGCAGGCAAGTGCTCTACCACTGAGCTGCAACCCCAGCCCCTTCTCTCAATCTTTCAACATTTTTTCTATGTGTCTGGGTGTAGATCTTTCTACATTTACTCTACCTGAGTTTCCTGAATATGTGGATTAATTTTTAAAATTGAATTTGAGAAGTTTATAGTCCTTAATTTTTTTCTGTTTCTTTTTGTCTCCCATCTCCGTTTGTGTGTGTGTTGGGAGGGCAGTGTACTGGGGATTGAACAAAGGCCTTCACATACTTAAATGCTCTACCCTGAGTTACATCCCCTGCTTGGAGATTGGGTCTCACTCAATTGCAGAGGCTGGCCTTGAATTTATAATCCTCCTTGCTCAGTCTCCTTAGTAACTGGGATTACAAGTGTGTGCCATTGCACCTGCCTCCCCTCTCCTTTGGTACTTATATTACTAAAGCATATTTAAGTATGCTTGATCGTTTCAACTGGACTCTTAGGCTTATTCATTTTTCTTCATTCTTTTTTCTCCAGATTGCACAATTTTAAACTATCTTCAAGTCTGATGATTCTTTCACTTGCCATTTAAATCTGCTGTTGAGCACTTCTAGTGATTTTTTTTTTTTCTTGGGTGCTGGGGATCTACCGACTGAGCTATCTCCCCAGCCCCTCTAGTGAATTTTTCATTTCAATTATCATACTTTTCAACTCAGGAATTTCCATCTGGTTTTTAAAAATCATTTTTATCATTTTTATTGATACCTGCTATTTGTAAGACATTATCATACCTTCCTTATGAATGGTTTCCTTTTCTTTAGGGAAAAAAATTTTTTTTTCCTTTTTGGTACCAGAGATTGACCCGAGGAGCATTTAACCACTAAGTTCCACCCCATCCCTTTTAAATTTTTTAAAATTTTGAGACAGGATCTTGTTAAATTTCTTAGTGCCTCACTAAATTGCTGAGGTTTGCTTTGAACTTGTAATACTCCTGCCTTAGCCTCCTGAGCTGTTTGGAATTACAGGCATGCGCTACTGCACATAGCTTCTTGGAAATATTTTTATCAGATTTTTGAAGCTTTGTCTGCTAAACCCAACATCTCGACCTTTTCAAAAGCAGTTTCTAATGCCTGCTTTTTAACCTGTGTTTGGGCCACCTTTTATTTCTTTGTACGTTTCATAACTTTTTAAAATAAAAACTGAATATTTTAGATAATATACTGAAGCAAATCTGGATACTAATTTATACTCCTCGACCAGGTTTCTTGTTTGTTTGTTTAAATAGCTAGACTGTTTTAGTGATGCCTATCCTCCCATCCTCCAACCCCAGTTATTAGCATCTGATGTGTCACTCACTCCCTGAGGGCAGAGTCTTCAGTATGTGCACTTGCCTGCCATGTGTGAGACCATGTGCACGGTCAACCTGGGAAGTCAGTGGTTTTAACAGGGATCCCTGTGTTCAGGTATTTGCCTCTACTGGCATCACAACCAGCTGTCAGTATCTATTGTTGACTAAATTGCTCCATTGTTTATGACAGTGCCCTGAGGCAAAAATTATCCCATAGTCTTCTCTAATTTTATCTAGACTCCTGCTGCACTTCATAGGCCTGTAATGTCAGCAACTAAGGAAGTAGAGGCAGGAGGATTACAAGCTCGAGGCCAGCTTCAGCAAGTCAGCAAGACCCTGTCAAAAAATAAAAGGGCTACAAATGTAGCTTAATTGTAAATAAACAATTCAGACTCCTTTGCAGATATAGTCTTTAACAGTCATTCTTGGGAGTTTCCGAACCAACCCTAAGAGGGTTCTATTTAGCTATTTCCTTAATTCTCTCTGGTAAATCTAGTCTGTGGTTTAACTTGTTGCTTTCATGGAACTACCAGCTTCCTCTTAGTTGCTTTCACCAAATCTTCATTGTTTTAAATGGCACCCTTTGCCTTGAACTCCCTAAGCGTTACAATTATTTCCCTTGGGAAGAGCTTCAGAATTCTGTTTTTACAATCTGCCTCTCATTCTGAGCAAAATCCTTGTGCCAAAGCTTCCAAACTGAAGGGTGGGAACAGTGTATTAGTATGACATTCTTCTTTATAACAGGGTACTAGGCAAGGGCAGTAGCTTCTGATCATCTCAGCTTTAGTCTCAGCATGAACTTTCTGCTCCACAAGCAATCTGTGCAATGGTGAATGAGTTTCCAGTATTCCTGGCCTACTGTGCCTACAGTAGATCTATTATGCAACAAATGGCATTCGTTTAGAATCCAGCTTCTGTAACATTGGGGAGGGGAGGTGGTTGACAAATGCCATTGGCCCATACCTACTGGGAGGACATTGTAGCCCTCAACTGTGGGGTGGGGGAAAAGATCCCTATGTTCTTGGCTGCATCTGCCCAGATGGAGCCTCTCCCCTCGAAGTTGGAGGGTGGGAGAGAGTCCGTTGTGGCTCAAATACTGTAGGCTCTCACTGTTATTACTAAAGTTTAGTAGGTTTTCTCCATTTGCTGAATGCCTGGCGGAAAATTTCCACAGACTTATGATGATTGTTCTTTTCTTTTTTTGGTTCAGGGAACTTTTTGGCACTCAGGAGTGCTTTACCACTGAGCTACATCCCCAGCCCTTTTTATTTTGTGACAGGGTCTTAACAAGTTGCTCAGGCTGGTCTCACCTCCGGTCTCAGCCTCTTGAATTGCAGTTACAGGCGTGTGCCACCACACCCAACTCGATGGTTGTTTTTCTGTAATTTTTTTTTTCAGCTGCACAGGGAACGGTTATTTCTCACATTGTCAAATTCTGCTATCATCTCCCATAACTTTTTTTTTTTTTTTTCAGTACTAGGGATTGAAACCAGCGAAGCTCTACCACTAATACCACCAGCCCCCTTTTAATTTATTCATTGAGACAGGGTCTCACTAAGTTGCCCAGGCAAGCCTCAAACTTGTGATGTTCCTGCCTCAGCCTCCCAAGTGCTGGAGTAAGTGGTAGTAATAGTAGTAGTAGGTGCAGATCACCTTGCCCAGCTCTATGGGTGCTTTTGCAATAGAATTGCAGAGTGGTATAAATTAACCTCCATAATCTTAAAATATTTATCAGCTAACTAATCCTTAATAGAAAAAGCTTGCCATCCCCTGGCTTAGAACATGATCCATGAACTTAGTACTTAGATAGCTTTGGTGGGTGGGGGGATCACTGTTCTCCTGTCCTAACATTATTCCTAATATTAAACTTTGAAAAATAAATGGCATTGGTCACTAAATGTGTAATTTCCAAAGAATAAACTATTATATGCTACTAAAATTAAACCAATAGTAAATTTTTATGTTTTAAAAAAATTTTTAGTTGTAGATGGACACAATACCTTTATTTTATTTGGTACTGAGGATTGAACCCAATGCCTCACATGTGCTAGGCAAGTGCTCTACCACTGAGTCACAACCCCAGCCCCCCAATAGTAAATTCCTAGGTTGTTCTTCTAAGGGTAGTAAAGGTATAGCCAAAATTTCACTCATAATGAGCCAGCAAGTTACCAAAACTTTGTATTCTTCAACTTAAAGCTATCATCTCCTCCATAAATTCCATTTAAATAAGAATTCTTAGGCTGGGGATGTAGGTCAGTGGTAGACTTGAGTACAAGACCTTGGGTTTGGTCCCCAACACCAAACCAACAGACAAACAGCTTAATAATTTTTTACCACTCTTTCCTCTGAGACATAAGCATAAGGCACTTTCAAAGAGGACAGGTCTATGCAAGATGAACACGGCCATTTCCAGCATAAAGGAGAATATAGGAAAATAATATTTGAGTAGTATCCCCCCCAAGCAGACCTTATAGTATGGCTTTAATATTTTGTTTTGTGTTACAAATTCAAAAATAGACCACCAAATCTTGCACAGCGGATTATTGGAGTATCATACCATTTTACCATACCAAAGTTCACTGGTACAAATTATCAAGAATTGTCTATAATTAAGGGAACCACCCAGCCATCATGAAATTTTACCTCTGCAATCTTTTCTGATAGAGGCACATTGTGAATATCCATTTCAGATGCACTTACTATAGCTCTTGTTTTTAAGAGATAGCTAGATGGAAAATATAGAGAGAAAATATTAGTACCATACTACAGTAAGATTATCAATGAAGCAAACTTCTCTTCTGAAACGTATCTGTCAAGCAAAGCCTGCCTTCTTACTAAATTCCATTTTAAGACTGGTGATATATTTTGTTGGAAAAACAATTTCTCAGTAAACAAAGAGAGACTCTTTCATCTTATTCTTTCCCAGTGACAAAATTATCCCAATACAAACTGAAGACACACAAAAAAAGGACATATAAAAATCATGATGCACATGAGTTTCATGTCCTATAAGTAGATCCTGTAGCACATACATTTCAAAGGAAAAATAATCAATTGTAACAAAATTGTGTTGGTTGCTTAGCTAGTGGCCATTCCTCATTTTTTTCCCTAACTAACAGAATCCAGATTTTGTCATATGTTCAATCTTAGAAGTTGAATCAAAAGTGTTCTAAGCTATCTGTGGCAAGTCTGTTGACACATTTGCTTTCCCAGTAGGGTGATCATGTGACATAGTTCTAGCTAATGGGAATAAGGAAATTTCTGCCCATAAAAGTTCCTCTGTGTTCCCATAACCCCATACACTTTTCCTTCCTGTTGAGGATGCCATCAATAGATGTTAATGCTGTACTTAAGAGAAAAAAGCCAAGAGAAACACAGAAATGCTGACCCAGATCCCTAATCATGGTTGAATCACCAGAAGGCTCTGAGTTCAAAGCCAACCTCAGCAACCGCCAAGTGCTAAGCAACTCAGTGACACCTTGTCTCTAAATGAAATATAAAATAGACTGGGGATGTGGCTCAGTGGTTGAGTGCCCCTGAGTTCAACCCCTGGCACCAAAAATAAATAAATAAAATCTTATTTTTCTAGCAAAAAATCAATTATAGTTCTTCTGGAACATCTACTTGTATCTATTTCTAAAAATGATTTGAGGTTACTTATAGCTCATATTGAGAGATACTTCTTTTCCTCATTCAACTTAATTTTAGGGCTAGGGTTGTAACTCGGTGGTAAAGCACTTGCCTAGCACACACGAGACACTGGATTCAATTTTCAGCAACACATAAAAAAAAAAAATAAAAATAAAGGTATTGTGTCCATCTAAAACTAAATTTTTTTTTTTAAAAAAACTTCATTTAAAATATAAATTGCTTAAAAAATGAGAAATTAAAAGTAAAATATAATTGCATCGCAAGTATACATCCTGTTGGAAATCTGTAATGAAGAACAAACAGTACACCTAATGCACATT
The DNA here is from genome assembly GCF_902686445.1 of Sciurus carolinensis. Lineage (NCBI taxonomy): Eukaryota > Metazoa > Chordata > Mammalia > Rodentia > Sciuridae > Sciurus > Sciurus carolinensis. Next base: position 111,132,418 of record NC_062214.1, on the reverse strand, counting down.
AAACAGCTTCATGGTAATGAATGAGATTTACTCATAAATTTTATTGTTTTGTCAAACATAATTCAGCTAGAAACAACAATCTGAAAATAAGCTCAGTGGCACCAGTCTGTAATCATAGCCATTTAAGAGGCTGAAGCAGGAGGATTCCAAGTTCCAGGTAAGGACTGGCAAAATAGCAAGATCCTGTCTCATGAATAAAAACAAAACAAAACAAAAACCAAAAAAACTGATAAGCATAATGCCTGGCAGAAACCAGTGGCTATTTGTTGTTGTTTAGTGGTCAAGAAAAGACTCTGATGTATATTTCAGTTTCTTGTAATAAACAAAAAAGCTTAATTAAAAAGTTCAATTTACCAAGAAGATAAAGAAATACCCAATGTTACGTATGAGAAATAAAAGCAAATAAGTACTTTTTCTGATCCTAGGAGACCCCTTGATCACTACTTTTACTTTTCTTTGTGCATCTGATTCATTATTCTTTTTCAACAGGTAAGACTTCTCTCCATCTACATGTATAATGTAGAAAATACCCATCATAACTTAAGAGCTTTCACTTTTCAACTTCAGCACCATCTACAAGTGACAAGAGCCCATATTTCAAATTCCTAGTGTAGAAAATATGATTGGTTTATCTTGGGTCAGGTAAAAATTCTTGACCCCATACATGGGAGAGGTGTCATAAATGAGACAAATGGTGATAAGGTCCCACTCTATGGGAGGGAGATGGGCAAGGGCACAAACCCAAAAGGTATCTATTGCAAAATAACTGCAAAAGCTTACCTTCTTGGATTTTGTTTAATGAAAGAATATCTTCTGAATAATTCCATGGTACCACTATGAAGACATGGTATGATTAGAAGACATCTAAAATCATCATAATGTTATGATTCTACACTTTTTTTATGAGAGTACCTGGCTTTAGTATCTTCTTGAGTACAGTGACTGTCTTTTCCAAAAGATCTTTTAAAATTTATCTGAAGGCAACTCCTATTGAGTCTCCTCTTTCCCTACAGAATAAATTCACTTGATATTCTACTCTTTTTGCTCAAAAATAAATATATAATTTTTTTAAAAAATGAACAATGTCTACATCTACTCACCACACCATTTTATCACTGGAAAGGCAGAAGTGACCTCTCAAGGCAGCCAAAGCAGCATGGGTGGAGTACAGATGAAATCCAATGGGAATCTCACAGGAACTACAGAATAAAAGGTTGTAAGTGCTAGAAGGGAAAACACAAAATAGGATAAGAAGGAAATCGCAGAACAAATGAAAAATAAATAGTCTCTGAACTATTTGTAAATAAATAGAAAAATAAATAAATAAATAAAGTCTATCACCTAAGACACAGGAGAAAATTATGCTATAATAGGAATGAGCCTGAATGTCACATTCAAGAAAGGGTAACTCAGATTTTAGTATAATTATACCCTAAATTACAGAAACCTTCATGGATTCTGGTTATAAAAGCAATCAATGATATATAACTCTGAGAAAAGTAATTTACCAAAAAAAAAAAAAAAAAAAAAAAAACAGAAAAAGAGCTAACTAATCAGATTGAAACATTCTATTATTATTATTTTTTTTTAATTTTTAATTTTTTTCTTTTCTTGCAGAACTGGGTTTCTCTTGCTCTATCACTAAACCTCCAGCCCCCAAAGGAGTTGATCAACTGCCTAATTTTTTTTCCACATTTTTTAATGGGTGCATTATAACAGTACATATTGATGAATTCTCTGATGTGTTTTAAAACACTCCCGAGGCTGGGCCTGGTAGTACACTGTAGTAATTCCAGTCACTGGGGAGACTGAGAAAGAGGGGAGGCCAGGCTCAGTAATTTAGTAAGACCCTGTCTCAAAATAAATAAATAAAAAGTACTAAGGATTTAGCTTAATGGCAAATCAACTCTGTGTTCAATCTCTAGTATCAAATAAATAAATAAATAAACTCTCCAAGACACATAAAACTTAAGAATATAGATGAAATAAAATTGTCAAAATATTGGTAATTGTTGAAACTGGGTAATGGGTACATGTGAATTATTACAGTGTTTGAGATATTTTAAAATTTGTCCATAATAATGAACCCAACTACTATATATAACCATAAAGCTCTATTAAAAAAAAAAGAGTAAAGAGAAAGAGTAAAGAGAAAATGCTCACTTATTTGAAAAATTTTTTTCTCCATAATAAAAAATTTTAACAAGAATCAATCTACAAACATTAATGAATGCCTATTTTAACTTATTCTAAAAAGTAGTTTACCAGTAATATACTCTTCTGGGAACTGGATTATATCTTTAAAAACGAAAAAGATTACTATCTTATAAAGATTCTCACAAATATTTAGGAATGGAATGATTTCAGGTATGTAATTAAAAACATTAAAGGGGGTAGGTATGATTATAGATAAAACATGATTGGCCATGAATTGGTAACTGTCCTCATTTAGTGACTGATGTACATGGGCTCATTATTCTGTTCAAATGTGTTTAAATTTGACAAAACAATTTAAAAAGAAGTATTTTATTTATAATCAATATAAGCAAAATTCCATTAAAGTAAACATTCTGTTGAGCGTAACAAAAGTTAAGCATTGGGCTGGGGTTGTGGCTCAGTGGTAGAGCACTTACCCACCACGTGTGAGGCACTGGGTTCGATTCTCAGCACCACAAATAAACAAATGAATAAAATAAAGGTCTATCGACATCTAAAATTTAAAAAAAAAAAAAAAAAGTTAAGCATAACAATGCTATTTTTAAGTGCCAACACACTGTAATACAATAATTTTTGAAATTAGTTACTCTAAATCTTCCACCAGGAACAGAAGAATAAAATCTGGTAGAAAAAAAAAATTGGTAGAGAAATAACCTTTGGGAATCAGGTGCAGTAGCCCACCCTGTAATCTCAGCTACCCAGAAGACTGAGGCAAGATGGTAAGTTAGTTCCAGGTCAGCCTGGACAGCTTAGCTAGACCCTATTTCAAAACAAAACAAAACTAAACTAAACAAAAAAAATGGCTGGGGATGTGGCCTAGTGGTAGAGCGCCTCTGCAAAAAAATAAAAAGAATGAATTGTCTTACTGTTAAAGACAAACTTTGGAGCCTTATTTTAATAATAAATTCACTGAGTACTTGACAGTCACTTTTAAGTCAGACAGCATTCAAGTACTTAATATACTCCTTGTTTTTTATTTTCCCCTAATTTCTGAAATTACTGAGTCCTGCCATGATTTATTACAAATTCCACTTTAAATACAAACAAGTCTTGGTAACCTCAAAGGATTGTAGTTTATAAGTTATTCTCTTTTTTCCATTACTAAACACACTTTTTTTAAGCCTCACTTCACTTGTACATGTGGAAGATGTGGACCTCAGAAAAAGTCTTAAAAACTACACAAAAATCTTTTTTCATTTCATAATACGTCAAATTCGTACGGAGACAAACATGTAAAAGAAACATTCTGCCGTTTGATTATACCGTATGGACGGAATAAACTTTTGTCACAGGAACAAACTATTTACTCCTACACCTCAGTCTCTTTACGTCAGAAGCTAGAAACCCATCAGAAGTTCTCAGTACACACCTGCATTTGAGCGAACCTTCAATGCCAACCAGGAAGGGCGCTTCCAAAACGACGTTATTTGTGACTCCTAAGACGACAAACACGGGTCACAACATGCACTTGTGAGGGCCTTGAAAAGGAAAATCTCCCTCCAGACCAAACGAGAAAGGGGTGTGGCTCGGTTTTAGAGCGTTTGCCTAACCAGTGAGAGGCCCTGTTTTCCAGCCCCTGCACCCGGGCGGGAAAAAAGAAAAACACCCCCATCCCCGTCCCAAGGGACTAATTTCTTTCCAAATCTATATTCTGTTTTCTTTCCCAGCGAGTTTTCTCCAGAAGCCGCCCTCCAACTCACTAGAGAAGACCACGGCCCCGAGGGAACGCGACAGGTCCCAGGCGAGGTGCACCGAATCCGCGAGCACAGAGTGGCACTGCGCGCACTGGAACACCGCGCATCTCTCGGGCTGCAGCCACGACGGCAGCAGCGGGCTGGTTGGGGGTTCCTTCGCCACATGTCCCGTCGGACCAAGTGGCGAGGACCCCTCCACCACCTGCGTGTCCCACTCCATGGAGGTGGTAAGAGAGGTTTCGTCGATCACTTCCTTAGCGCCGTCACAAAAGTCATCTCGGGACAACTTTGCACAACGTGGCCGAGGCCGCCGCGGCCGAGCCGCCATCTTCCTGCTGCGGTCTCCTGTTTTAAACTCGCCCGCAACTCAGCCCCAAGCGCGGCCCTGGTGTCCTAAGTGGACAACGTAGGCCGTGCGCTCTGCCGTAGCAGCTGGGACAAGACCCACACGCCTTCCCTGCGTATTGGTGAGGTGTAGGGTAGAGCTCGAGCCTGCTGGGCTGGAAAATCAGTTTTTCTATTGGGCCGCGTTAGAAACCCCGCCTTCGAGGCATTTTCAACCAATGGAAGTGCAGCGTTCTTGTTTAAACTGATTATAAAGTTCTACTGGGCCAACGCCGAGAGTGGCGCCAGAGCTTTGAACGGCGTTGTTTACGTGAGCGGACTGATTCTCTGCGGGTCTCCTGCTGGTTTATAGAACGCGATGACCGTCCCTTCTGCGGAGGAGCTGGAGTCCTTCAAGTACAGTGACCTGCAGAACTTAGCCAAGAGTCTGGGCCTCCGGGCTAACCTGAGGGTAAGGGGTTTGCGGTGCTGGCCGTTGGACAGGCGGGGTAGGAGTAGGAGCCTGGGAGAGAAGGCACAGAGGAATTAAACGGGAGCCTCAGGGATGAGGCAGAATCCTTTCCCTGAAGCACGAGATTTGATTCACGGTGCTTAAAACTCTGTGAAGTGAAAAAGGGGCCATAGTTGTCACTTTATTCATAGCTGATTTTTCTAAGGACTCACGTGGGCCTTTGCTCCAAAGGGCTGGTTTGGATTGGTTTGGTTTTATTGAAAATATTCTGATATTTTCCAGGGTATCCCGAAACACACCCAGAAAGTGTAAAGGTTGTTTTTAATGCCAGTTGAAGGATATTAGATTTGCTTCTGAAAAACTCCACAGTAGTACTTATGTAAATTGTGATAGTGCCCATAATCTTTTGATAATTTATTGGAGGACCTGGCAGAAAGAATGACTTTTAGAGGACCACTCCTGTGGGTAATTATCTATTGTGGCACTGGAAATTGAATCTAGGGGCGCTTAATTACCGACGTACGCCCTCATTCCTTTTTATGTTTTTTGAGAAAAGTTCCTGAAGCTGGCCTCTAATTTGTGATCCTCCTGCTTCAGCCTTCCAAATCGCTGTGACAAGCATGCGACACCATGCTCAGCTTGTGCATAAAATTGTATCGCTCCACAGATCACTATTGTCAGTGGTGTTCTTTTCTCAAAACCGATGGTTTTTAATTCCAAGTCTGGGGCTGGGGATATAGCTCAGTTGGTAGAGTGCTTGCCTTGCAAGCACAAAGCCCTGGGTCTGCAAGGTTTGGGGGGGAGAATATATGGGGATTCAGTTTGGGACTGGAATTTGATATTTTATAATTGAGATTTACCACATAATGCTAACACTCCAGAGATTTGTACTGTAAGCTGCCAATATTTAAAACTGGATGAATGTCTAAACCAATCATCACAAATGTTTTAAACAGAACAATCATGGCTCAGGTACCTCTTGGGTCTATCTCATGATAAAGGAGTGTCTCTGGGAATGTTCTGGGCTTAATTGCTCCCCAATATTTCATGAATAAGACCTTAATTCCTTAAGGAATTAATTCCTAAGCCTAAATCTAGTAAGCTTTTTGCTCTCCAGCTGGAATCTTTTTGTGGTGCTGGGGATCGAACCCAGGGCCTGTGCTTGCTAGGCATGCAGTCTACCAACTGAGCTATATCCCCAGCCCCTGGCTGGAATCATTTTTATCCAAGGCTGTAACCCTAAACACTTGGCACCCTTGCCCATCTTTGTGCAGTTTCTTATTTTGACCCTTTGATCTCAGATTCCATTTTCTCCTCTCCTTCATCTGCATGAATGCTTTGCAGTTGCCTTTCACAGTTTAACAGAAATATTATCCCTGATGTGGCTCCCGGTCCCCCCTTCTTCATTTCCTTGGCCATAGGCCCACCACTCGAACAATCATGGGAACACTCTGCTTTTAAAACAGTTTATTTTCAAATGCTGTCTTTGAAGATTTGCTGAACTCCACCTTACCTTCTGGTTATTTGTTCATATGTGTTATTTTTTCTTTTAAAAGTTAAGTTGCTTGAACAGTGATTTCATCTATCCACCTTAGAAGTCCATACAGTACTAAGTGCAGTACATTTTATGTAGGAGATGCTGGATAATTATTCAAAACTAATTTACAGAGCTGGGATTGTAGCTCAGTGTAGCTTGCCTTGCACTGGGTTTGATCCTCAGCACCACATAAATGAAATAAAGATATTGTGTCCATCTACAACTAAAAACAAATTTTTTTAAAAAGCTAATTTACAACTGCTTATTGGCAGTACTAGAATAATATACAAGAAGATAATTTGTTTGAAAAGAATTTTGTGGAGGCTTCTCACCTGAGTTCAGACCTCTGGCTAACATTTAAGGCCCCATTAACTATTGAATATCTGAAGATCTAGATCTTTTTCTGAAAGTTCTAACATCATTGTCTCTTCAGGCACCTGATCTGGGGTAGCCAATTAGTTGCTGTTTTTTAAACTTAGGGTTATTTCTTGTCAATGTAGATCCCATTCCTTTCCTAGCACACAATTTCTGGCACATTGTAGGTATTGATAAATATTTGTTGGAATGTCCTATTTCATGGACAAATCTGATCATACAAAGCTTTATTATACTCAACTGTAAGAAATTGAGACCCTTAAGGAAAATTAAATTGTGCTAGGTATTAAATTATATTATCATATTTATTTTGTTCAATATGATAATGGTCCAATGGTTATGTTTCCTTTTTAAAAACAAAACAGAAACCTATCTCTTAGTAATACTTACCAAGTAAAGTCTTTTTCTTTTTTGATACCAGGGATTGAACCCAGGGGTGCCTAACCACTAAATTGCTTAGGATCTCGCCAAGTTTCTGAGACTGACTTTGAACTTGTGATCCTCCTGTATCTGAGCCAATGGGATTATAGGCGTGGGCAAATGTGCCCAGCCCGAGTATTTCCATTTGAAATGTTATGAAGCCTCTAAAATACTCCAGGAAAAAGGGGAACTAGGTGAAGTAATAACAGAATGTTGATAATTATTGAAACTAGTAACAGATACATGGGTGTTCATTACACTGTTCTTTCTACTTTTTATATGTTTGAATATTCCATAAGTTGTTTTAAATTATTTACTGTTGGTCGAGCCTAGGAGCTCATTGAATCAATTGCCTTTTAAAATTCCAAATAGATAGCAGGAAAAGATTAATAAGTTGCTTAAGAAATAATGTAGATTTGATTAAAACTTGCCAGGCACGGTGATGCACTCCTGTAATCCCAGCACCTCAGGAGTCTGAGGCAGGAGGATTTCAAGTTCAAAGACAGCCTCATCAACTTAGACCCTGTCTCAAAATCAAAAAAGATAAAGAAAAACAAAGACTAAGAATGTGACTCAGTGGTAAAGTGCCCCAGGGTTGGATCCCTGGTGCCTCTCCGCACCAAAAAAAAAAAATAAATTCTACCAGTATGAATTTAATTTAGAAAATATTGGCTCTTTTTTTTTTATTTTTTTTTATTTTATTTTATTTTTTTAGTTTTAGATGGACACAGTACTTATATTTATTTATTTGTATGTGGTGTTGAGCTACAACTCCAGCCCCTGGCTCTTTCTTTGAAAATGCTTTGCTTAATGGTAAAGCAGTAGAAAGGAGTCAGTTACTAATATTGTGTGGCCATGGTCCTTTTCTCACTCATGTTCTCTTCCCTTCTTGTAAGCTTAAATTACATAGAAGAGCACTATTTCTACTTCTTTAGACTGCCCAGTACTCACTCATCTGGCAAAACCCAAGCCTAATTCAACTCAGCTCTGTGTTTTTAATCTGCCTCTACTCATGCAGCTGACCCTGGTTAGAGAAAAAAATTCACTTTGTCAACAACTTATTTTATGACTTTAAATCTTTTCTATTTTTCTTTTGGTAATGAGCATTGACCCCGGGGGGCTTAACCACTGAGCCACATCCCTAACCCTTTTTGTATGTTATTTAGAGACAGGGTCTCACTGAGTTGCTTAGGCCTCACTAAATTGCTAAGGCTTTGAACTCGCAGTACACCTGTATGCTTCTGAATCTTAAGATGGGCATTTGATCCTCCTGTACATTTTTTCTTATTAACTCTGTGTGTGTGTGTGTGTGTGTGTGTGTTGTTGGGGATTGAACCCAGGGCCTTGTGCTTGCAAGGCGGGCACTCTACCAGCTGAGCTATATCCCTAGCCCTTCGTTTTGTTTTGTTTTGTTTTGTTTTGTTTTGTTTTGTTTTGTTTTGAATGCAGTGCCTCACAGGTGCTAGGCAAACGCTCTGCTGCTGAGCTACAGCCCCAGCCCCTCCTGTACATCCTTAGTACTCATTAACTTTCACTTTTTTTTTTTTTTTTTTTTTTTTTCTTTTTTGAGGTTCTGGGAAACCATCTCACTTTTGAGGAGAATTATTAACAATTTTCCCTCCTCAAATTAGCTCCCTTTCTTCCCTCGATGATTTTTCCTCTTCTGGCCTGGGGAAATGGATGCAGTCATCAGAGAATTACCCAGCACCAAACCCTCTAGTCAGCCTGCACCTGTACACACCGCCTATGATCCCCTCCTCCTCATTCTAGTGAAAGGCTATACCTGTGGGCAACCTATCTGCTTAAGCTTCCAGGGACCTTTTGGCCTCCTCCAGGACTACACTCTTACAATTAGATCCTCCCTACTGCTTTGCTTTTTCCAATCCTGCTGGCTCAGTGCCATACTGCATAGGATCATTCTTAGCATCACCCATCATCATTTTTTTCCCCACCCATCTTAAAAAAAAAAGAAAAATCCTTCCTTAATCCCAACTCCTCCTCCCATCTACAAAACTTGTGGTCCATCTTTGTGCTCACCCCTGCCTACCAACAGCATTTGGCATGGTTGAACACTCCACTCTGCGACAAACCAATTTTTTTTTTCTAGACTTTGATTTTTTTTTTTTTTTTTTCTCTTTTACTTCTTTCTAGTTTCCTTGGCTCTTTTTCCTCTGTCTGATACCTAAATATAGGGTGCCCCAGAGTTCTCTCATTTGGTGATCTTCTCCCACAATTTTAAATTCATCTAGAAGCAAATGCATCTTACATATCCAGGAGGACCTCTCCCCTAAGCTACGAACTCACATATGTAAGTGCATCTTCCACAGCACAGTCAGTTCTCAAAATTGATGATTTTCCTATCTCAGTACATGTTTCAGGCCCACTTAGACCACCCTTAATTCCTCCCTTAACTGCCCACACCCATTATCCTTCTCTGCATTCTCTCTCAACTACACCTAAAATCAGACCTTTGTGCACAGTCCTGGGTCACAGCACTCTTGTCTGACAACCAGGGCCTAAGTTTTCCTATTAGGTTTTTCCTGCCTCTTCTCTCACCTCACAGTAGTATTTTCTTTGTAGTCAGAATGGTATTTGAAACTGAACATGTCATTTTTCTGCTCAGTGACTTCTAGTTCCCTCACATATAAAATAAAATCCAAAATCTGCCAAATGTAACGCAAGAAATTTGGTTTCATCCTGATTTGAAGGTTTTTTTTTTAAACAACTAAAATTGGAGACAATGAAATTCATAATGAACTATACATTAGATGACATTACGAAAACATTTTCTCTGGTCACCTCTTTGATTTCTTTTCCCTCCACTCACCCCAGTGGTTCATCTTAGAATGCTTCATTTGCAATCTCTTCATTCACATCTCAGCTGACTGCCACCTCAGAGAGGACTTTTCTGACTATCCTGAGTCAGGCCACATCATCACCCTATCCCAGTTACCCAGTATATTGGTTTCGCTTCATAGCACCCGATGACTTATCATTTATTTCTTTTCTTTTCTTTTCTTTTTTTTTTTTTTTTTTTTTTTTTTTTTGCGGTGCTGGGGATTGAACCCAGGGCCTTGTGCTTGCAAGGCAAGCACTCTACCATCTGAGCTAAATCCCCAGCCTCCATCATTTATTTCTAGCTTACTTGGTTTATAGGCCATTTACTAGTTTACTGCTGGAATCTCCTGGATGTCACAGACCTTATCTGTTTTGTTCACCAGTGTCTCTAGTGCCTAAAATAGTGTCCATTACAATAATGCTGTTGAAGGAAAGCGTGAGTAAATGCTGATAACTAACATCTCTACTTCCATCACAGATCTTGAACATTACCCCATACCATTTAACCTGCTAGGTATCCTCACTTGGCTCTGCTGTAAGCACCTAACTTCATCAATGTTGCACGTTTGGTGAGATTTTCATGGTATGTTAAGAATGTGTTAGAGGGCTGGGGTTGTACCTCAGTGGTATAGTGCTTGCCTCGCACATGTGAAGTACTGGGTTTAATCCTCAGCACCACATAAAATAAACAAAGGTCTAAAAAATTAAAGTGTTAGAATCACAGAAGCATGAATACCTAAATTCTGCACTGCCAATCACCCGCTTCCCAGAGAAAATTAAGGTACTATTTTATTACTAGTTGGGATGGTGTCTGCTATCTCAATGCCCAGCATATGGGTACTGGGGAGTTGAAGGATGTGGCTTAGACTCATGCCCTAAGCAAAAACTCTCCTGCACCCCAAAGCCCAAACCAAATTTCAGGATTTCTCCCATGTTTTTTTTTTATGCACATGTGGGTGATTTTAAATGGTGTTAAAAGAATTGAAGCCAAGTGTCGGTATGCACAACTGTAATTTCAGTTATTTGGAAAGCTGAATCGGGAGAATTTCAAATTAAGACCAACCTGGGCAATTTAATGAGACCCTGTTTCAAAATAAAAAGGGGCTGGGGATATACACTTGCCTAGCATACATGAAGCCCTGGGTTCAGTCCCCCGTACTGCAAAAACAAAAACAGGCATTGTGGCTCATGCCTATAATCTCAGCTACTCAGGAAGCTGAGGCAGGAGAATGGCAAATTCAAGAGCAGCCTGGGCAACTTAGCTAAACCCTGTCTCAAAAAACAAAAAGGGCTCAGGGTATAACTCAGTGGTAAAGCACCTTTGAATTCAATCCCCAGTACTGCTGGAAAGGATAAAAGAAAAGAGCCCAGCCCAGTGTCTGGGTCCACCTTAAAAAGCAAGTCTGTAGCCCTCAACTGCCTGGTTTGTATGGAAGAGGTTGTGGGGGATAGACAAAAAAAAAAATCCAACCAATACATTTGATCTTTTAAAGCATGGAAAAAGTATCCACTCAGATTAATATTCCTCTTTCAGAAAGAACAAGGGAATATTTCCTAGAATGAAGAGAAACAACTAGGGGTTCCCTCTCCCCTAGATACCTGAACCTATCCTCTAAGACTGGTACCTTTTGCACTTTCTATTTTAGGGGCCCCCCCCATCTGGGCACGATAAAATTTGCCTGTTCTTTGACCCATGTTTGTACTGATTTTACTTCCTAAGAGGTTTTTGCATACATCCCTACTGCTATTTAGCCCTGCTTTAGTTCAGGCCATTCACCTCTGGTTTCTTCAGTCTCCTAGCCTTGTTTCCATCTTCAGTTGTATCCCCATCAAATGAATCCTGCACATTGTGTGGCCAAAGTGATCATTCTGAATGATGTAAAATTGGTCACCCACTGTTACCAGCACTCTAGGTCACAGCCTGGTGTGGTTGCAAAGGACTGGATTCAGTTAAAAGAAAAAAAAAAAAAGAGAGAGAGAGAAAACAATATAAAAAGGAAAAATGAATTTAATTGCAATTTGACCAAAACTGGGAAGGTAGCTTACTTCATCTGCCTGATAGTAACAGTTTTAATTTATAGAAATGAAAGCCAGCAAATATACATATGTAGATTTAGCTAGGTTGTGCAAGGGGCTCTGTTTCAACACTGCCCTGCTTCTAGTACTTCAGAGACTGCTCTTTGCCTCAAGGGTAAAGTTCACACTCTTTCCTTGTTTGTTTGTTTGTTGGTTTTTGTTTTGTTTCGTTTTCTTTATGTTTTTATTTTGTTTGCACTGGAGATTAATCCAAAGCCTTACATGTGTTAAGCAAATTCTCTACTATATCCCAGCCCCTAAAGTTCACATTTTAAGTCTTAAAAGGCAGGCCTAGAGAGATCAAGCCCTTGCCCACTTTCCCAACTTTCTCTTCATCCTCTCCAAGAGTATGCTCCACCCACACTGAACTTAGTTCTTCAAACTCCACCCTTGTTGCCTTCCCATGCTATTTCTCTACTGGTTTCTCTATATCCAATTCTCTCCTACTGATCTCAACAGCCTGAACCAGCACATTTTGATCTTAGAACTGGTGTGCCCAGTTACCTGCTGAAGTTTTCCCTGGCATGCCAAATTTTGATGGCTGAGCCCACTTTTATTCTTTTGGGCATTTACCTCTCTCTATTGCAGTTACCTTTTTCTTTGATCCCACCAGGATGTGAAGTCTTTGAGGGCAGGGGCTAATTCTATCCAGGTCATAGTCTTCCAGCCTAATCAGAGTATATTAAGTGAAAAAAGAAGAGCAAAAAAAAATGTTCAGCAAATCTTTCTTGCTCATTTGACTTTTCACTCTAATGATAAGGATTTTTCTTCAGGCAGACAAGTTGTTAAAAGCCTTGAGAGCCCATCTTAAATATGAAGAAAGAAAAGAAAATAAGAATCAGGTAAGTATTGTTTTTCACCACCACCTATTAGCTTGCAAAACTATCATGTTTAGTTAATGAGCAATTAACACTAATCACTAATTAGTGATGATTTAAGATAAGCTCTTTATTACAAGAGATCACTTTTGGCAATTGTGCCAATGACTGAATTTTTTCATAATTATTTGTTAAAACAATAAACTCTCTTGGGCAGGCATGCAATCTGTCAAATAAAATGTCCCTATACAAATGCAAAAGTTAATTACTACTTGCCAAATGTTATGAAAGGTAGCATGGTATAAGTAGGAAAGGAACCAAATTTAAAATGAGAAAGACCCAGCTTAAGTCGCAGTTCTCCTTTCTTGAAAAACTCAAATTCCTCTTGTGTGCTGCTAAATTTAGTACTGCAAGAAGCAAATGAAGTAGGTACTGTGAAAGTGACTTATAACATAAAACGCTGCTGATGGGAGAGCTGTCATGGTTCCTTCATTCCTACATGAAGACTTGATACAGCATAACACCTAAATAGATCATTGGCCAGGATTCGCAATTTGAAATTGAAAGAAATTTTAAAAACAAAGAAAAAAGTGAAATTGAAGAAAATGTTGCAAGACTTTAATTTGGGGCCTTGGAGAGATCAATTGTATATCTGAAAATTAAGGTAAATATAAACCTGCACAAAATATGGAACTTTCTCCTCTGTCTTTACAATCTCTGCAAGTCTATATTCCAATTTATAAACATTTGAAAACATTTGGAAGGTTTGAAAACATTTGAAATTTATAAACATTTGGGGGTGTAGCCAAGTGATACAGCTTTTGACTACCATGGACAGGTCCTTAGGTTCCATTCCCAGCGCTGCAAAATAAAAAAAAGAAAGTGAACTTTAAAAAGTTTTTGTATCAATTAAAATTATTATCCATTGGACGTGGTGGCACATGCTTATAATCCCAGCAACTTGGGAGGTTGAGGCAGGAGGATTGTAAGATCAAGACAGCCTCAGCAACTAGTGAGGCCATAAGCAACTTTGTGAGACTTCGTCTCAAAATAAATTAAATGGGCTTGGGATGTGGCTCAGTGGTTAAGTGCCCCTGGGTTCAATTCCTGGTACCAAAAAAAAAAAAAAAAAAAAAAAAAAAATTATTATTCACCTCCATCCTCCTGTAATGGTTAAGAATATATAAGTATATTGCCTCTGAAATCAAGATTTTGCTTGGGGGTAGTAATTGATAGACCAAAGTTAAAATGATCTGTTATTTCAAATTCAGCATCTTGGGCCATTCCATTTTGAGCAGGGTGAAAGTCAAAATTCAGTTTGATATCAGATCCTAAGGAATGAATCTGTTAATAATGACCTTAGGTGGGTGAAAAGACTTGATATGGACAGTCCTTGGGTAAATCAGAGTTTATAACTCTATATATAGAACATAGTAGATTAATGTCTCTCTTTTCAGGATGAACGTCAAACTTCTGCATCCTCCAAGGATGAAACTATTATACAGATTCACAGTCATGAACAAGACAAGAGGGAGCGAATTGACAATGTCACTAAAAGGAGAAGGTGCAAGACAGTTCATGGGGACCCTGACTCCCAGGTGAACAGAAGTGTGCAACTTGAACAGAAGCCACATGTGCCAAAACTGGCATTCTTAGCTTTCCTTTTAAATTCCCTTATGAGGTCAGATGGTTGGAAATGCACCATGTGCTGCAACAGCTCCTCAAAAAGACAGACCTGTGTCTGGGCTGCTCATCATTACACCCCAAACCCTGGTATTTAGGAAGCAATTACGAAGTATTACATGTAAATTAAGTATTTGTTGAATAAATATGAATGTTCATTAAATGTCCACTTAAATGAGGTGTTGTAAATATGAAGGAAAGAGAAACCAACATGGAGTATAGTTTTAAATTCTCTTTCCTAGCTTGCCCTCTCCCTACCCACTGATCACACTATACGTAGTCTTTCAACAGTGTGTTTATGTGGCTAATGAGAGGCTTCCCTCTCTAAACAAAACTCGAATTTTACTTTTTTTTTTTTTTTTGGTACTGGGGATTGAATCTAGGGGTGCTATAACACTGAGCCTCAAGCCCAGCCCTTTTTATTTTGACAGAGGATCTCCTTAAATTGCTTAGGGCCTTGATAAAATTTCTAAGACTGGCTTTGACCTTGTGATCCTCCTGTCTCAGGCTCCCAAGTAGTTGGGATTGCAGGCATGTTCTACCACACCCCAGCTATACTGTCTTATCTTTTCATTCAAATGTAATGTTTACCAGACAGTCCTAATTTCTTATTTTCTGCCTTCACATAGTCCCTTGATCAGTAGAGTACCTAGGTCTCTTACATTAGTTTATCATCTATAAAAGAACTTAATCTTCACATTCTTTCCAATGGTCCCTAATTCCTATCCCCAAATTGACATCCTCGTGTCACTGGATAAGGCAGAAAACCAAATCTACCGCTCAGAAGTCTTATTCTTGGGGCTGTGGTTGTAGCTCAGTGGTGGAGCACTTGCCTAGGACATGTAAGACATTGGGTTCGATCCTCAGCACCACATAAAAATAAAGGAATAAAATAAAGGTATAAAAAATACATTAACATTTTAAAAAAACCTTATTCTCCTTTGCTCCTTTTAACCCCCCTTTCCCCCTCATTATGGCAACTATCTTTAGAAGGCAGCAATTACTTTTTATTTAAAAGTGAAATTATTTCCTTTTAAAATTTATAGCAGGATCATTCTGAGGTAAACATAAATGATGATACTGAATTCCAGAATCGAGAAAAGCAGGAAAACCAGGATCTTGGAACTACTGCAAAAGTTCCCTCTCTGCTGGACCAGAGTCAAGGAAATGATAATGTTATTTCCTCAGGAAAAAGTGAGACAAATGGTATGACAAATGACTTTTTTTTTTTTTTTTTTTTTTTTTTTTGAGGTGCTGGGGATTGAACTCAGGGCCTTGTGCTTGCAAGGCAAGCACTCTACCGACTGAGCTATCTCCCCAGCCCGACAAATGACTTTTTTTTAAAAGGAAATTTCTAGGGGTAGTTGTGCATTAATTTCCTAGGACTGCAGTAATAAGCTGAGAGGCTTAGAACAACAGAAATGGATATTCTCACAGTTCTGAGAGCTTCAAGTCCAAAATCAAGGTATCAGCAGAGCCCTGTTCTTCTGGAACAATGGCTATTTTTCTTGCCTTTTCCTACCTTGTGGTGACTGTTGATGCCTGGTATTCCCTGGCCTACTGCTGTGTTTCTCTTGTCTCTACCTTTATCAACCTGGCATTCTCTCTCTCTTTCTTCTTTAAAGGACATCAGTCATACTGGGTTAGGATCCACCCAAACAACCTCAACTTGATTACATTTGTAAAGACCCCATTGTTTTAGAAGTCATTTAGAAATAGGTAGTAGGTACCAGAGGTTAGGACTTAACATATCTTTTGGGGGTCTGTAGTTCAACCCATAGCACCATGTTATAGAATTTCCAAATGTACTGTAATTAAGCAAAAGTCAGAACCAAATACAGATTTATCAGGTCATCTTTACCTTTTTTTCCCTCCCAACACTAAGAATCAATCCCAGGGATACAAAATGGTAGGCAAGCATTCTATCACTCAACTGTACTACCCAGCTCTAACTATTTAGAAACCAGAATAAGAGTGGTAGCTGGAAAATTGAGGGAAGTTAATGTCTCCTTGGTGACAGGAGAGCCCTCCTTTAGTCTCATTACCTCCTCTAGCCAAGCACAGAGACCAATACATAGACGTCTTTTGCCTCCTCAACCAGTGGGATGGTTACAGGGAGCTGTGAAGCTTACCTTCTGAGTGGTATAGCTATTTTTACTATGATAAATTAATATGTTCCTGAGTCTAACTTCCTGAAAACCTTTTCCCTAAATTTTTTCAGCTAACAGTTTGTTTCAGTAAAACTACAACACTCAGTTCCTCTATCCCTACCAGCACTTGGTGCTCTCTGTCATTCCTCAGGAAGGCTGCCACTGGCCATGGAGCATCTCAACATTAGGTTCATCTTGGTAAACCTGCCTGGATCTGAGCCTTGCCAGAGAAGGGGAGGAGGGATTGAGAGAGATGATTTCCATTCCATTGTCCATCAGCCACCTAAATGCACATCTAATCCTCAGCCTTCTTATTTTCCCCCAAATTTTGAAGGTGAACTAAACCTAGAAAATTGTAGGAAGAATGGTTCTGATTCAATGGATCTGATATGAGCCTAGGAATTTACTGGTTTGTTTTTGTTTTTGGTACAAGGGATTGAAACTAGGGGCACTTAATCAGTGAACCACATTATCCCCTAATTATCTTTTAATAAGGGGATATAACTTTATTACACCCTTATTATCTTTTATTGTGAGACAGGGTCTCACTAACAACTACTAAGACTGGCTTTGAACCTGCTCTCCTCCTGCCTTGGCTTCTTGAGCCTCTGGGATTACAGGCATGTGCCAATGTGCCCAGCTGTTTGGTTTGGTTTGGTTTGGTTTGGTGGAGGGCTGGTTTACTAGGGATTGAACCTAGGGCTCTCATAAATGCTAAGCATGCACTCGGCCATTGAGCAACATGTCCAGCCCAATTTTTAACAAGCCTCCCCAGATCATTTTGATGCATTTACCTTATAACCCATTTAAAAATCATGATATAAAGCAAGATGTAAAGAAATGACAGAGTGGCAGTGAGAGTCTCTAGGATCTGGTTTTGGTGGCCTGGAAAAAAATGAAGGGTGGAGTACAGTGACACAAACTTATAATGCCAGCTACTTGGGAGGCTGAGGCAGGAGTGTCACAATTTCTAGACCAGCCTTTCTGAAGATCCCTTTGAATCTTCATTGTCTAAATCCAAAGAAACAGAACTAATGAAGGACTTTTTTTCCCCATTAATCTCTGTTGATTTAGCAAGACCCTGTCTCAAAATATAAAAATAAGGGACCTTGGGTTATAGCTCAGTAGGTAGACTGCTTGCCTAGCATGCATGAGGGTCTGGGTTCAATAACCAGTCCTACCAAAATAAAATAATATAATTAATTTTTTAAAAATGGGCTAATGATATAGCTCAGTGGTAGAGTACCCCAGGCTTCAGTCCCTAGTTTTTGGCAGGTGGGGGAAACAAAATGAAGATGGGCAGTAAGCGGTAAGATAGGTTCCTCTGCAAAGACACAGGTAGTTTGAAGGAGTAAAAGCTATCATGGAGGTTCTGGGGAGAGGAAATTATTTCAACTTTTTAATTTTGTTATTTCATTTTTAGATAAAACTTGCAAGAATAGTATTAAGTTCCTGTATTCACTCAAATGTTTAACGTTTTACCACATTTGCCTTATCCTTTTCTGTATACACACATACACACACACACGCACATTGCATGTGACTTTTTTCCTGAATTGAGTAAATTGCATATATCTGCCCCTTTATTCCAAAATGTGTTTCTTAAACCATAAGAACTTTCTTGCACAAATGTACAAAGAACAAAAAGTTCATTGGTATAGCTTCATATTCCACATTGTAACCTTTAAGAAATTATCACTTACCAAGTTCCGGTATAATATCAAAGAAAAATATCCATAATTATCAGAACAGGCTATTAAATACTCTCTCCTTTTCAACCATACATCTCTGTGAGGCAAGATATTTTTCATATATGCCTCAGCCAAAATGACATATCACAGCATGTCGTATGCAGAAACAGACAAAAGAATCTGCCCTTTTTTTTTTTTTTTTTTTTTTTTAATTGTGGTGCTGGGAATGGAACCCAAGTCCTGCACATGCTAGGCAAGTGCTCTACCACTGAGCCACATCACTAGATCCATACATGTTTTTTAGTGAGTTTAAAAAAAAAAAAAAAAAAAACTCATGATTCCAGTCAACAGAGATTAATGGGGAAAAAAGTTCTTCATTAGTTCTGTATCTTTGGATTTAGACAATGAAGATTCAAAGGGACCTTCAGAAAGAAATTCTCACTACACAGATGGGTTTTCCAAACTTGGAAACAATAAAAGAACTGCAGTCAATACTCCAAGTAAGTTTGTACACAATGAAACATAAGGTAATGAGTGGTTGGCCCAGTTCAGACTAATATTAGAGGCAGTGGATGGTAGCAGCTAAAAGCTCATATGCTGAAATGATGGTTTACGTTCTGCCACTCTTACTTTCTAGCTTTGAGATCTCGGGGAATTTACCCTCAATAAACCAACTTACTTGGTATAAAGTAGAAATGACTATACTTTCTGTTACATCAGGTTTATATATAGATTGAAAATACCATTTCTGTTAGTGATTACCTAGTACAAGAAATAGCATATTGCAGGGATTCAATAAATATCTGATGAATGAATACTTCTTCAAGGTACTTGGCACAATGTCCACTGTGTACTAACTTTCTAATAAATATGAGGGACTCTGTTTTTAGACATGTAATTCTTTATCTTGTATTGCTGGAACATTGCTTAGTACATAAAATGTGGACTGAGTGTTGTATATTTATAGTTGTTAGAGTACTGCTCAGCATATACCAGAAGTTCAACAAAGATTTATAGCATAGTTAGGATAGCATAGGACAGGGGTTAACAGACTACTGTCTGCTTGCCTCAGGCAGACAGGACAGTCTTTTATCTCAAGCTAAGAATGTTTTCACATTTATAAAGGGTTTAAAAGAAGATGAGATAGAGATCATACTGTATTTGACCACAAAGCCTAAAATACTATCTGTCCCTTAACAGAAAAATCTTGTCGGTCCTTGGCATAGGACTTTCCAAGTATTATAAAATAAAAATTTGAGGGCTGGGAATTAGTGATACAGTATGTACTTACTATGCACAAGGCCCTGGGTTCAATCCCCAGCACCAAAGGAAGAAAAAAAAAAATATATCAAATTTGTGGTGATTAAATAAAGGTCATTTGACTAATTAGTGAGGGAGAAGACAAATCTGTTACCCTTCTTTAGACTAAACCAAGATGTCAGGAATGTGAACAATAGGAAGATGGTGAATGTTTGATAGTTTATGTAATGAATAGGCTTTGCTCTGAGTTTCAAAACATGTTTTAAAATTTAAAATTTAGCAAAAATGATATTGAAGTTGAATGTCAGGGATGCAAGGAAAATAATTGTTAACACCAAAAGCAAAAGGAAGGTGAATAAACGGAATTTGTCTTATTAATTTTCATATTTGGGGGGGCATTCTAGACTTTAAGAAACTTCATGAAGCTCGTTTTAAGGAAATGGAGTCCATTGATGAATATATTAAGAGAAAAAAGAAACATTTTGAAGAACACAACTCCTTTAATGAACTGAAGGTATGGAGATAAAATTCACAGTTTTAATGGGACTAAACTATTTGGTTTTATTTTAAAAGCATGTAACACCATAGTTAGTACATCCAACTTTGTATTATTATGCCTGTGGAATGGATTTGTTTGGGTTTAACATATCTTTATCTCGTTATTTTGTTTTCTTTTTTGTGCATGGGGATTGAACCCAGGGCCTTGCAAATATTAGGAAAGTGCTCTATCATTGAGCTATATCCCCAGTTCTTTTTTTTATTTTATTTGGAAACAGGGTCTCACTGAGTTGCCAAGGCTGGTCTTGAATTTCCAGTCCTTCTGTCAGCCTCCCAGGTACCTGGGATTACAGTCATGTACCACCACACACAGTTTAATATATCTTCATCTTAATATTGCTTTCTTCCACTCCTGAGCATTTTCAAAACCCTCCAGATGAAATGGTGCATCCTCACTGTGAGGAACTTCTAAAGTAGCAATGAGTTCCTCCATATTCATTCATGGGTTTTGCCTCCCTTTCATTGAGGGTGAACTGGAGCTACCTTCTTTTGCTTGTCTCTCACCTAAAGGAAAATGGGATACTGCATAGTGGCTAACCTTTGCTGACAGCTCCTTCAGGGGTCTTCAGTCAAGGCCCTACTGGATTCAGTGGAACCCTCAAGTAAGAGAAGGTGATGCAGCCAACCCTGAGGTTGAAACGTTGAAAGAATAGTGAATTGATACTGTCCTAGGAATTCAATGTTATTGGTAGCTGGGGTTAAGGAGGTGCTATAGAGGACTAAGAAACATTTATGATTTAATAATAAATAATAACCTGCCTATTTCTCAAAAGGAATTTAAAGCAGTTTGTGGTATTACACATACTAGTAAACAGTATAGTCAATTTAAAAGGGCTGGGCACGTGGCTTCACTAGTAGAGTGCTTGTCTAGTTTGTACAAAGCCCTCTACTACTGCTTCAACCAGCATTGTAAAAGAGGTGGGGTAGGGGGACAGAAAATGAGCACTGTTAGCAAGAACAGTGTCTACTGCTATTAGTCACTGCTAAGTTTTGAGTTTCCTGGCAACCAGAGCCAAAAGAGACACACTGGGTGATAAGCTTCTGGTGAAAAGCTTAGTGAAAAAACAATATTTATTTCAACAGTATTTATAAAATACTGCCAGGCATGGTGGCATACACCTGTAATCCCAGCAACTACCAGTGACTCAGGAGGCTGAGGCAGGAGGATCACAAGTTTGAGACCAGCCTGGTTAATTTAACAAGACCTTGTCTCAAATACAAAGGACTGGGAAATGTAGCTTGGTGGTAGAGCACCCCTGGGTTCAATCCCTAGACCACCAAAACAAAAAAAAAAATAGCTATTACTTGTTTATCAGTCTTTAAACAGAAAACACAGGAGAGATAGTATGTTCATAATTACCTTGCTTATTAGCAAGAGCTAAGTATCACTTTGTCCACAGTTAAATACTGGGACATGAAACTCATTCTGCATAGGTGTAAATAGGCTGCAAAACTGCCTGGAAGAAGGGTCACAAATATTCCTTTACCATGAAACTCGATCTGTTAAATCCTTGATTGACAGTAGAACTTTCTATTTTATGTAATAGAGATGAGTTAACATTCCAGGCAAAAGTTAGGGTTGGAACAACTGCCTTGGAAATGTGTTTAATAAATTGAGTAGCTTATCCTATTTTTCAGTTTAACTCCCATCTGGATGAGTATAGTTCTAAATTTCCACCCTCCATCTCCATTGTTGAGGGAATTGGTCTATTGGATTTGGTATGATCTATGTGAAGACTGGAGAATAAAAAATCAATTACATTGACTTCACCACAGTTGAGATGAAGTTGCTCTTGACAGTGAACATGTTTGGGAATTGGTCTTTGGATAGTGATGGATATTAAGTAAGCATAGATAATCAACCTGGTTATGACAACATTTCCTTCAAGTCCATAAGAAAAACAAGCTGTCTTTCATTTAATTGTCAAATAGCCCTCTAAAAATAACAGAAAACTTGTGTATCAAGGTGCTTATTTTGCCAATAGACAGCATTAATTTTTTACTGTTAAACTAGGAATTGAATTCACTGAGCCATATCCCCAGCCATTTTTTATTTTGAGCCAGGGTCTCACCAAGTTGCTGAGACTGGCCTCCAACTTGCCATCCTCCTCACTCAGCCTCCAAAATCACTGGGATTATATATGCCACCATGCCCAGTTTCTGAAATATCATTTCTTTAGTTATATTGATGTTACATGTTATTTATATTTATGATTGGCTTTTTTTTTTTTTTTTTTTTTTTTTTTTTTTTTTTTTTGAGTGCTGGGGATTGAACCTAAGGCTTTATGCTTGCTTGCAAGGCAAGCACTCTACCAACTGCGCCATATCTCCAGCCCCTATAATTGGCTTTTTTCTGTAGATTTGTTTTTTCTTTTGTCCATTCTTATTTATTTGTATTAATGGTAGATATTATATGTTACAAATAGTTTTCCACAATTTATCTTTTACTATATTAGTAGTATCTTACCTCAAGGAAGGTTTTTGTTTATTTTTAAACTATATTCATCTTTCCTTTTTAGGACTCTGAGGTTTATTTTGTGTTTTGTTTTGGGGGGTTTTTGTTTGGGGTTTTTTTGTTTTGTTTTGTTTTGGCGGGGGGGTTGTAGCAGGGATTGAACCCAGGGGCACTGAGCCGCACTGAGTCCTGGAACTTTTTTTAAATTTCTTTATTTTGAGAGAGAGTCTCACTGAATTGCTGAGACTGCCTCTTGCCTCAGCCTACCGAGCTGCTTAGATTACAGGCATGTGCCACTGTGCCTGGCAGGCTCTGATTTTTTTGGCATGCTTAGAAAAGTCTTCCCTGTCCCAAGATCATAAAAATATGCTCCTATACTTATGTCCATTTTTATTCTCTGTGCTTGTTCCTTAAGATACGTGTTTTTTTGGTTGTTCTTTTGTATATATCAATTTCAGTTGACCTGTCTCTGTCGTCAGGTGTAAAGTTACATTTTATTTTATTTTATTTATTTATTTTTTTTTTTTTCTTTAATTTTTTTTTCTTTGCGGTGCTGGTGATTATATCCCCAGCCCAAGTTACATTTTCTTGCAGCAAATCTTAGAACAAATGGTAGTAAAATACTCAGGTTTTTTTTTTTTTTTTTTTTTTTTTTTTTCCTTTTCTTTTCTTGTGGTACTGGGGATTGAACCCAGGATCTCAAACGTGCTAGGTAAGCTCTCAGCCACTGAGCTATATATCACACGGTTATCTTGAGATGGGTCTTGCTAAGTTACCCAGGCTGGTCTTGAACTTGCCATCCTTCTGCCTCTGCCTCCTGAGTAGCTGCCTACCCAACTCATTTACCTTTTTTTTTTTTGAACCACCAGGGATTGAACTCAGGGGCACTGAGCCATATCCACAGCCCTGTTTTGTATTTTATTTAGCAATAGGGTCTCACTGAATTGCTTAGCACCTCAATAAGTTGCTGAGGCTGGCTTTGAACTCTCGGTCCTCCTACCTCAGCCTCCTGAGCCACTGGGATTATAGGCGTGCGCCACTGCATCATTTTACTTTTTGTACCTTCACAGTATCTAAAAAAGGTAACCTGAGTGGAGCCCATTGCAGCAGTTTCAAAATGATCATTTCTTTCTATTACTCCTTTCTTTGTTTTTTTAAAGAACTTTAAAATGGGGAAAGGTGGAATTGGTGGAATTATTTATAGATCCCACATGCTAAATATACAGTAGGTTATTCTTTTAGTTTGTATTTAGTAAATAGTATATCATGCTCTCATAGGTGACATTTCTTCTGGCTATATAGGACTATGTATGTAAGACTTTCTTACAACATATTATAACAACCAGAAGTTGCTTTGTAACCTCAGAATCACCACAGCAACACAGTGGCAGGTAACTGTGCAGTATCCAGAAGGATAGAACAAGGTAGTGGGAGCCAAGCCTAATGGTACATGCCTGTAATCCCAGCTACTCAGGAGGCTGGGGCAAGAGAATTGTAAGTTTGAGAGAGAGCCTTAGCAAGACCCTGTCTCAAATTTTAAAAGGACTGGGGCTTGGCATATAGCTCACTTTGTAGAGTGCTTGCCTCACATGCACAAGGTCCTGGGTTCAATCCACAGCACCACAAAAAAAGGACTGGGAAGCCAGGTACGGTGGTGCATGTCTATAATCACAGCAGGTTGGGAGGCTGGGCAGGAGGATCATGAGTTCAAAGCCAGCCTCAGTGAAAACAAGGTGCTAAGCAACTCAGTGAGACCTTGTGTCTAATAAATACAAGAAAGGGCTGGAGATGTGACTCAGTGGCCAAGTGCCCCTGAGTTCAATCCCCAGTACCCAAAAAGGAAAGGACTGGAAATGTAGCTCAGTAGCAGAGATAACCTAGCATATGCAGGTCCTAGTACCACAAAAAATATATTTTTTTAATGAGGTAATGGGGAAGGAAACATCAGGTTGAGTTACAGGTGGGCATGAAACGTAAGTGGGAGCACTCTTTTGCTCTTTGAGAGACCAAATTTTCAATGTAGTGCATTTTTTCTTCTTCAGAAGCAGCCTGGCAATAAGGGAGGGGTAATAACTCCAGTTCCTCCAAAAGGAAGACTCTCTGTGGCTTGTACACCCATCAGCCAGCGACGCTCGAAAGGCCAATCACATGGCCCTGCAAGTCGGAGCACTATGTGTCTGAAGGGGTCAGTTAAGCACTCTGCTCTCTCAGCAGCTAAAATGAGTGTCAGGTAAAAAGGTTGTTCCAAAATGTAATCGGGAGTAAGATTTCATTTGGACTTTATCCAGTATGTCCTAATATTGATTAAAAGAAAGGAGAAAGAGGACCAGGGACAGAGAAAGATTAGCAGTTTTTATAAGTTCTAATCTTTGTCTTATAATTGGTTCAGTTTTGATAAGTAAAGATAAAGCCAGGCACGGGGGCACACACATGTAATCCCAGTGGCTTGGGAAGCTGAGGCAGAAGGATCACAAGTTCAAAGCCAGTCTCAGCAACTTAGCAAGACCCTATCTCTAAATTGAAAAGAAAGTTAAAAAGGGGTGGGGATGTGGCTGTCATTAAGCACCCCTGGGTTCAATCCCTCCTACCAAAAAAAAAAGTAAAGATAAAATATGAGGTATATGAGAATCTTTATTTTATTAGCTTGCTATATGCCATCAAAGATGTCTAGAGATGCATGTATGATTACATGACCTGTTTAACTCTACATCGTGTACAACCAGATGAATGAGAAGTTATACTTCATGTATGTATGAAGTGTCAAAATGCATTCTACTGTCATGTACAACTAATTAGAACAATTTTTAAAACTATATTAAAAAAAAAAGATGTCTAGAGAGAAATTTTTCTTTTGACTTAAATGTGAAAGTGAAAGTAGGAGCTCCAGTTGTGCAATCGGTTAGCACACAGAACTAATATCTAATAGAGTTGTTGCATGTGATTCTTTCCCAACATGCGTGATTATCTAACACAGTTTTGGGTTTGTTTTGCCCTTCTAGAGATAGAACATAGGGCCCATGCATGATATATACGTATGTTATTATTGGATTTTCAGTGAATCTAAGACACCATTAATTGACCATTATTTTATAAACCATGAAGAAAAATCACTGCCAGTTAACTATTGACATGTTAACAATTATAAAGCACATCCCAATTTCAGAGATGTTAAAATGTAGGAAAAAATCTGTATCAGAGAATCACTGAAATGCACTTATGGCAATTTGCCATGAGTATAGAATGAATTTATTTATGTACAATTCCAGTGACATTTTTATAGGAAGCTGTTATCTCTCCTTTGGCAGAGCAATCATCTGTCTGACATGTTGTCTTCAGGGATAGGATGAGAAAGGAAGCCTCAGATTGCCTCATATTTTGTCTAAAAGAAATTCATTCTTACAAGAGTATAATGAGGCCCTTTAGCTGCCTGGCAATAGAAAAGTGGTTTTATTTATAAGCCTGACATAAGTTACACTTGCCACAAGCATTCAGGTCTTGCACTCCACTGTTTAGGTTTTCAGCTGCTACTAAAGATAATGAGCATAAGCATTCAGTGACCAAGACTCCAGCTAGAAAGTCTCCACATGTGACAACATCTGGGAAAACCTCAGAAGGCCATGCTGTGCTTGGGACACCCAACTTAAAGTCCAACAGAGGGAATTCTGCTGCAGGTAAAAATCAAAAACAAAAGCAAACTTCTTTAATGGTTCATCTTTAAGCCATTAACTCCCTAAAATTAAGTCTCAAAATAAAAAATAAAAGGGCTGGGGATATGGGTTAGTGGTTAAGCACCCCTGGGTTCAATTTCTGGTATTAAGAAAAAAAAAAAAAAAAAAAAGATTCAACAGGGAAAACAATTTCAGTGGTTTTGACTCTATGACAGTTTATGTATTTTACTGCTCAAAGACATGGTTATTTCCAGCTTTAGTTATTATGTATAGCACAGCTAAGAAAACTCTTGAGCAGGTTTCCTATACATGTTCCAGTGTTTCTTCTAGACTGGGAACAGGACTGCTGAGTTCCAGAATATACATACTTTTTCTGTTCTCGCTGAATTGTACCCATCCATGCTCCCACAGGCAGTATATGACAACTTCCATTGTCCCACTTCTTGCTTGTGCTGGATATTTACACAATGGGATAGCTTAAACACAGTGGTTTTGATCTTTTTTATTTTAAGTAGGTGTTCCTAGATCCTATTGCTCCTTCACAAATACAGGCAAGTGTTAACATTTGGCAATGACCTGGATACAACTAAGTGGTTTCCCCTGTGAGGGGAAGCAATTATAAAATGTGCCAGATGTTTGGTGCCTAACTATGACAAACAGGCTTACTAAATCACATCATTCTGATATATTTTTAACTTTATGGTACCAAAATTCACATTCTTAAGTGATAATAGGCTTTATTAATAACCAGAATCATGCTGTGGCACACACCTGTAATCCTAGCAATTCAGAAGGCTGAAGTAGGAGGATCGCAAGTTCGAGACCAGCCTCAGCAACTTAGTGAGACCCTGTCTCAAAATAAAATATAAAAAGAACTGTGAATGTAGATCAGTGGTACAGCACCCCTGGGTTTGATCCCCAGAAACACACACACACACAAACAGCCATGAATTTTTCATCCATATGTGATTTTATATATTAGATTTCTTTATATCTGAGTTAATGATACTATTCGTGTTAATAATATGTAATCTTTACAAAGAATATCTGCTATCAGGAAAAAAGACTGAAAAATATACCCCAGTTATTTCTTGTTTGAGGAACTGGAGATTGAACCCAGGGGCACTTAACCACGAGCCACATCCCAACCCCTTTTCAGTTTTTATTTTGAGGCAGAATCTTACTAAGTTGCAGTCCTCTTGCCTCAGCTCCCAAGTTGCTAGGATTATAGGCCTGTGCCACCATGCCTGACTAACCCAGCTATTTCTTGAAATGGGATTCTAGATTCCTAGCTGATCCCTCAAAATGTCATAATATTCAGAATATTTGGAGAGCTACTAACAGGAAACAAATCTTAGTGGTTAGATTTTCTCCATTATTTTATCCCCTTTCTCCTTTTTGACCCTTTATGTATTTCACATAGTTCATGTAGATAGTCTTAGCTTGTTCAGACTACTATAACAAGCCACCAAAGACTGACTGGCTTATAAACAAAAAAAAAATTATTTCTCATAATTCTAGAGATTAGACCAGGGTGCCTACAGGGTCAAGTTCTGGCGAAAGCCCCACTTTCAGGTAGCATACTGACTTCTCATTGTATTCCCAGGTGGTAGAAAGATTGGAGCTTTGTGAAGTCTCTTTATATGGCATTAATCCCATTTATGACCTAGTTATCTCCCAAAGGCCATACATCATAATACCAATCATGCACGCTGGGAATGATAGAGCATTTGCCTAGCATAAGCAGGGTTCTGAGTTAAAGCCCTAGCTCCATGAGAGAAAAAGGTAATAATGCTGGCAATTTAGGATTTCGGTATATGAACTGGGGGGTAGGGAGAAACAAATATTCAACCCATTAACATACATTATATTTATAAGACTGAGAAGTGATAATTTGGGGCTAGGGTTGTAGCTCAGTGATAGAGGGCTTGCCCAGCATGTGTGAGGCACTGGGTTTGATCCTTAGCACCACATAAAAATAAATAAATAATTATATAAAACAAAGATATAGTGTCCATTCTACAACTAAAAAAAAAACAACAAACTTTTTTAAAGTGATAATTTGATGACAACTATAACAGGTCTTTTTCTTTTTTTCTAATTATCTTTTTGGTGTTTTTTGATGGTTTTTAGTTATTACACCATTCAAGTTGACAACTGTGGCAGTGCAGACTCCAGTCTCCAATAAGAAACCAGTATTTGATCTCAAAGCAAGTTTGTCTCGTCCACTCAACTATGAGCCACACAAAGGTATGTGGGGGTATTTTGGGGCACAGGGGCTGTAAAAAACTTAAGACTAAACAATTTTGGCAGGCATGCTATTACATATTTGTAATTCTAGCTCCTCTGGAGGCTGAGGTAGGAGGATCAAAAGTTTGAGACCAGCCTCAAGCAATTTACTACTGAGACCCTGTCTCAAAATAAAAAAGGACTAGGGATATAGCTCAGCAATAAAGCACTCCTGAGTTCAATCCCAAGTACTGCAAAAATAATCAATGTACATCTGAGTTTTTTTTTTTTTTTTAATTGTACATATTTCTTTGCAGTGAGAGCACTTTAAGTCTACTTCAAGAATATAATACACCAAGCCCAAAAAACCAAAGGCTGAATGTTTTCTCTGATAAGTGGACGACGATATATAACTAGGGGAGGGGTGGTGGGAAGTGGGGGGGGAGGGAAGAATGAAGGAACTGTGGATGGTGTAGAGGAAAAGGGGGTAGGGGTCAGAAAGATAGAATGAAACAGTATTACCCTATGTATATGTATGATTACATGAATGGTGTGAATTTACATTGTGTACAACCATAGAAATGAAAAGTTGTACCCCATTTATGTATACTGAATCAAAATGCAGACTGCAAAAATTTTTTAAATTTTTTAATTAAAAAAAAAAAAAATATATATATATATAATAATACAGTTGGGTGCAGTAGGGCACTCCTAGAATCCCAGCAGCTCAGGAGGTTGAGGCTTGAGGCAGGAGGATCACAAGTTCAAAGCCAACCTTAGCAATTTAGCAAGGCACTAAGCAACTCAGTGAAACCCTGTCTCTAAATAAAATACAAAAAAGGGCTAGGGATGTGGCTTAGTGTTTAAGTGCCCCTGGGTTCAATCACGGGTACCAAAAAAAAAAAAAACATTGTTGACCATAGTTATCAAGTTGTGTAACAAGTGTCTTTGAATTATTTCTCCTAACTGAAATTTTGTGTCCTTTACCCAACATCTCCCCAAGCCCCCTTTAATCACCATTCTATTCTCTGCTTCTATGAGTTCAGTTGTTTTAGATTCCACACTTAAGTGAGAACATGCAGTATTTATCTTTATCTGACATATTTCACTTAGCATAATGTTCTCCAGTTCCACTCACGTTGTTGCAAATAAGATTTTCTTCTTTGTTAGAGCTGAATAGTATTTCATTATGTATATATACTTTTTTTTTTTTTTTTTTTTTTTTGTAACAGGGATTGAACCCAAGGGCACTTAACCACTGAGACATATCCCCAGCTCTTTTTATTTTTATTTTGAGACAGGTTCCCATTAGGTTGCTTACAACCTAAGTTGCTGAGACTGGCTTTGAACCTATAATCCTCCTATCTCAGCTTCCCAATCCACTGGGATTATGGGCATGTGCCACCACACCTGGCTACACTACATTTTCCTTATCCATTCATCTATTGATGGACACTTAGATTGATTCTATAACTTGGCTACTGTGAACAGTGCTCTGGTGAACATGGAAATGTAGATATCTCTAAATAGAATGATTTCAAATCTTTTGGGTACCTAGAAATGGGAATTGCTGAATCTGGTCTCAGTTCTATTGCCAACAAAATATTCCCATTCTATTCTGAATATATTTTAATAAGTAATGATTATGACAAACTACGTAGGTTAAAATGAATTAATATTAAACATAATACCTATGCAATCTTGGGATAAGATACTTACCCACTAAAAGAAATGGTTTCTTTTAATGTGCTAGATAATTAGATTTGGCATTAAGGGAATTTTTTTGTACTAAGAATTTTTTCAGTCTGAGCATGTAGCTCAATGGTACAGTGCTTGTCTAGCATGCAGGAAAACTCTGGCCTTCATCCTCAGCACAGAAAAATGAAAAATAAAATTGACTTTCTAAGGATTATAAAAATATGACTTTTTTTTTTTTTTTTTTTTTAGTTGTAGATGGACATTCCACCATTATTTTATTTATGTTATGTGGTGCTAAGCATTGAACCCAATGCCTCACATGTGCTAGACAAGTGCTGTACTACTGAGCTACAACCCCAGCCCCTCACATTTGTGTTTTGTTGTTGTTTGAGTCTTGGGTCTTATTGTGTTACTCAGGCTGGTCTTGAGATCATGGTCTAAAAGCCTATCCTCCTGCCTCAGATTCCCAAGTAACTGGAAACTATAGGCATGTGACACTGTGCCCAGCACATATTTTTATTTTTAGAGGAAAAACATGATTTGTATCTGTGGAGTGTGAAATTAGAATAAGTAACTAAATACACTGCCAGAACATACTGGCAAATGTCTATAAAGCAAAGTATAAATAGTGATAGGAAACACCTAATTACAAATGAAGAAAATAAAGTTGGGAATATAAATAAAAGAATCTCAAAACTGTTTTTGTCCTTAACTAACTAGGCAAGCTAAAACCATGGGGGAAATCTAAAGAAAATAATTCTCTGAATGAACATGTCAATAGAGTTACCTTCCACAAGAAAACCTATAAACAACCTTGTCTCCAGACCAGGTGAGTACATAATTATCATGATTATCCACTTTCATAATTTTTCTAATTACAAAAAGAACATTGTGTGTGTGTGTGTGTGTGTGTGTGTGTGTGTGTGTACACACAGCTGTGCATAGTGGTGCTTGCCTATAATCCCAGCTTCATAGAAGGCTGAGACAGGAGAATTGCCAAGTTTGAGTCTGACCTGGACAAATTAGCAAGACCCTGTCTCAAAACATTAAAATAGGACTGGGGATTTAACTCAGTGATAGAGCATTTACCTAGCATGTACAAGGCCCTGAATTCAACTCCAAGTGCTGCAAAAACAAAAGAACAAACAAAAACAGTATGCAAAACTCCTCTGAGGGATACTATCAGTAATAGTTTAAGAAGGTTAGAAGTGGAATGGTTGGTTTAAGAAGATTAGAAGTGGAATGTCTTAGTCCATTTTGTTGGTGTAACAATACTCCTGAGACCAGATACTTTATAAAGAAATAGGTTTATTTTGGCTCACAGTTTTGGAAGTTCACTGTTGGATGCTGGCAAAGGTCTCATACTGTGTCAGCAGGGTAGAAGCATGAGTATAGCTGGGTGAGTCCAGATCTCTTGCCTGGAACCTTCCTGATACATTACTCTTGACTATATCCAGCTTCCACCAAGGCTTTTACTAACTGTATTTGTTGAGTGTATTAGAGAGTAGGAAGCAGCAGGTGAAGAATTAAAATACATGGGTGGTCTCGCCTTATAAAAACCCACTACTTCAAGGCCTAACCCATCCCACTCCCAGGAGATGTGCATTAATCCCTTCCAAAGGTGTACCCCCAAGACCTACTTCTTAAAGTCATGTCACCTCCTAATACCATTATACTGGGGACAAAAATTCCAGCGGATGATCCTTTGTGGAAGACACTATCCATATGTTAGCATGCAATCTAAAGTACCTGGGCTGGTGTCCAGCATAGCAGATTTCAAATCCAAAGATTTGGGATGAGACCCAAATATCTGCATTGTTTTCAAGGCTCTACAAGTGATTCAGAAGAGGTAGATTCAAAGAACTACTCTTGTATAACCTATCTTCCCAAGCAATGCATATAACTATCCCTGTAGACACCAATGCTTATGCACCCAGGGCACCTGCATATGCAGGTAGGTGTAAATTTCTCACTCCCAAGGATCCCAGGTTTATGAGATGTGAAGGTCTTCCTCAGAGGAAAAACCCAGTATAGTCAGTGGCTTCCTTGAGTATGAAACCAGTTTAAAGCTGGAGCTCTTGCTGGGATGTAGCTGGATGAGTCCAGATCCCTTGCCTGGAACCTTCCCGATACATTACTCTTGACTATATACGGCTTTCACCAAGGCTTTTACTAACTGTATTTGTTATTAAGATAGTTAACATAATCCCTGGGCTTTTTTCTTTCTCTTTACCTTATCCTCTTCAGAAAAAAAATTTTAAAAAACAACAAAAATTAGTAGCTTAAATCAATAAGCCCTGCTTCAAGTTCTAGCACTTTCACAGGACACTTGTGACCCTGACATCTAATCTAGGAGTCAAAATTTCTCATTTCAAACCAATGTTAAGATATAGGAGTTGAATTCAGTCACCAATGCACCTTCTAATTCTAGTTCTATGCATATTAAAATGCTGAGTTAACATTAAAAGGGAAATACCAATTTTAACCCTTTAGAACAATAATTAACATGTTAGAACTAGTAAGTAGAGAAATACCCTGTAGGAATCTGTTTTGCATAAATATGTTAGATATCATTTACATTTGATATTAGTCCAACAATAGTTGCTCTGAAGTGTCTCTTGTGGGGCTTCACTAGAACCTAATGTGTAATCTGTCCCTCATAGGGAAGAGCAACGGAAGAAACATGAGCAAGAACGAAAGGAGAAGAAAGCAAAAGTTTTAGAAGCTCGAAGGGGCTTGGTTATGGTTAAAGGTGAATAATTTGTTAATGTCCTATAAATGTTCCTTTATTCTGAACTTGTTTTCTGAAATTATGTAAATATTTTTATACTATCTTTCCCACTTTAGTTAGATCTTTCTCTGTTAACTTTTATTCATAATCTGTGTAGCATCTTATGTGTTGTGAATGACATTATTATCTTTGGAATGGTTTTTATCTAAGTCCTTGTACAGCCCAGTTTTCTCATGAGACCCACCTTAGAGCTTAACCTAGATCTTTAATCAAGGTCCTTCTGTTTCTAATATTAACAGTCCTGCAGTCCTCAATGCAATAGCATTTACCGGATGACAGCTAGTTATACCACAAGCTTCAGTAGAATCTGAACAATAAAAAGTTAAGAATAGGGAAAACTTGGACCAAAAGGCCACCTCTTTTCCTCTAATGTAAAATTCTGTATCTTATTCTAGCCTTGCTTATTTAAAAATAAAAGCTATCGATTTGAGACAGATGGGGGTATAGCTTAGTACTACAGTACCTGTCTAGCATATACCAGGCCCCAGCACCTAAAAAAATAAAATAATATTACTGCTTTTAGGATCAAAATTCTGTCACTATCAGATTTGTATCTTAAAAATTTTATGGAAAAGACCAGAGTTGCTTGGCATTATATTCTTGTTATTTGTACTAATTATGTAGAGCTTTCAAGTTGTATACTGTTCAAGAATTTCATAAATAAAAAGTTTTTTTCATTGTGATGGATTAATTCTTTGTAAGTCATCCACAATTTGGATGATCAGCTAAGATCATAAGAGCTTATATTATCCTTCATACATCCTTTCCTGACTATCCACTTCTATCCCAAGAAGAAATAGCATATTCTTCCTTTGTATTTATTTACACAGCACCTCTCAGGTTTTATTATACTTATTAGTTGGCATATATGTTCAGAATATGGCACATGCCTGAATACTTGAAAAAAATCAGATTTTCCATCAAGACTCTAAAGATCAAGAAACTCCTGGAACAAATATACTTCTTCTGAGAATGCAAAATGGTACAAGCCCTTTGGAAAAAATTTGCTTGTTCTTTAAAAAGTTTTATGTCTATCTACCATGTGATTCAGCCATGGCACTTCTTGTTACTCAAGAAAAACTAAAATCATATGTTCCTTTATTATGAGTAAAAGATGCTTTTTTTTTTTTTTTCCTGCAGTGCTGGGGATTGAACCCAGGGCCTTGTTCTTGCAAGGCAAGCACTCTGCCAACTGAGCTATCTCCCCAGCCCCTATTATGAGTAAAAGAAACCAGACCAAAAAATAAGTATGTTCTATACAATCCCATTTCTAGAAAATTTTAGGAAGTCCAACTACAGTGGTAGAAAGCATGATGGCCTAGAGATGAGTCTGGCGGGATTACAGTCATTATACTGATTGTGATGATGATTTCATGGGTATACGCATTCCAAATTATTAAGTATGTACAACTTAATCAACTATCCCTCAGTAAAGATAGTTAAATAAAGCTGGGCATGGTGGCACAACTTGGGAGGCGGAGAGGAGGATTGCAAATTCAAAGTTGGCCTCAGCAACTTGCCTCAAAAAATAAAAAGGGCTGGGGATGTGGCTAAGTGGTTAAGTGCTCCTGGGTTCAATTCCTGGTACCAAAAAATAAAATAAAATAAAGCTGTTAACTTTGTATGTTTCATTTATTTGTAATTTTGGTTCTCCTTCGGTACTCAGGCTATATAACTGTGTCCTACCTTCTCTCAAAATACTGACAAACATTGATCAAAGTGTGATAATTAGGGCCTTATTTTTAGCATATCCAATCTCTGTAATACTTAACTTGGCAAGCTTTAGAGACAGAAGTCTAGTATCTTTAGTTTCTCCAGTGATTATATCAGCAGTCACCATAAAGGAAGAGCTAGTAAGGTTCATGTATCTTTGGAAGACAAGCTCATGTAGGAAATGTTCCTAATAGGAACCATTCTGATAAAAACATTATGTGGAGTACCCTTACATCAGTACTTGTATTCTGTGAGCCAAAGAACAGCTAGAACTTGGTTTCATACTGTGTTCCTCTTAGGAATAGCATTTAGCCCTGTCTAAAAGATTTTATACCACCATTCATTGAATACCATTAGCAAATGTTTTATTTTGTGCTGGGGATGTAGCTCTGTGGTAGAGTACTTGCCTAGAAATGTGTGAAGCGCCCAGATCTCCAGCATCACTACTATCCTTAATTTAGTCATATAAAACTGCCACATGTTCTTTTTTTCTTTCTTTAATATTTTTTTAATTGTCAATGGACTTTTTTTTTTTTTGTTTCCTGTGGTGTTGGGGATTGAACCCAGGGCCTTGTGCATGCTAGGCAAGCACTCTACCAACTGAGCTATATCCCCAGCCTGAACCTTTTTTAAAAAATTTATATACAGTACTGAGAATGGAACCTAGTCCCTTGCACATGCTAGGCAAGCACTCTTATCACTGAGCTACCACACCAGCCCCCACACCACATGTTCTTATCTATTTAAAAAGTCTTGGGTTAAGATCTGGAGAATTTTCATAAGCAAATTCTTCTGTGTGGGCTGGATCAGAAAACACTCCAATAAAATCTATTTCCAGGAAGAATGGACCATCCACTTTATCAGCCAAGGTGAATCCTATAGTGGAGATCTAAACATAAAATAAGAGAAATTGATTAAAATCTCATATGCTGACATACTGATGTCATTCCTGGAGTTTTTTAATCCATGAGCTAATTACTATAACTGGGTCTTTTATATCATCATTAGCCCTTAGCAAATATACAATAGTTCTCAAATGCTGTGGCAAATTATAAGAGAAAATACAAGACTGCATTTCTGTCCACACTTTTCCTCCTCCTGGTAGATGGTTCTACATAAGACTAAGAGCAACATGGATGCCCAGTGGAAATTCCTTGAAATTCTCCTGAACTTGTATTTAAAACTTAAGATAAAATATAGACATACTAAAAAAAAAAAAAAAGAAAAAAATATATATATCATACTAACATTCCTCCAAATAGGGAGTGAGCTCACAGGATAGGTCTGAGTAAGTATCCATGTGGGCATAACAGGTGCCCTTGAGTAGGAATTTTCATCTTTCACCTGCCAACCTTCCAAAATGGACTGAACTTATTGTCACAGGAGTTCTATTTCATTAAACATATTCTGAGTGAAAAGTATAGGAAAATGTTACCTTGTCAAGCAAAAGCTGATATTGGGCATCCCGGATTCTTCCTTGATTAGAGAAGAAAAATTTGGAAAAAGGGATCTGAAAGAAGAAACCACTTATTTCATAAATGGAACATAAATAATCATTTGAACCCATAAAAGGGACTAGTGAAACAGATTAGCAGCATGAGATTCAATGGTAGGGAGATTCTCCATTCCTGGCTTTGAAGAGTTGGGAGCAGTTCCCATTTGACAGCAAGAAAAACCTTCATTTCTTACAATCATAAAGAACTGAAGTTGGCTAAGAACCAGAATGATCTAGGAAGTGCATTCTGCCCAGAAACTACAGAAAGGAACTCAGCCTTGTTCACATCTTCATTTCAGCTTTATAAGAACTAAGCAGGTGGGCTGGGCGCTAAGCAGTCAGTAGAGCGCTTGCCTTGCAAGCACAAGGCCCTGGGTTTGGTCCCCAGCACCACAAAAAAAAAAAAAAAAAAAAAAAAGAACTAAGCAGGACCAGATGTGGTGGCACAGGCCTGTAATCTCAGCAACTCACAAGGTTGAGGCAGGAGGATATCAAGTTGAAGGCCAGCCTGAGCAACTTAGTAAGACCCTGTCTCAAAATAAAAAATATAGGGATGGGGATATAGTTCAGTGATACAGTACCCTGGGTTCAACCCCATTTTTTTTTTTTTTTTTTTTTTTTTTTTTTTTTTTTTTTGCAGTACTGGGGGGATTGAACCCAGGGCGTTGAGCTTGCAAGGTAAGCACTCTACCAACGGAACTATCTCCCCAGCCCACAACCCCATTTTTGAAAAAAAGAAAAACAAATAGAACTAAGAATGCAACATAGTCACACCATATCCCAATTTATGACCTACTGAACTATAAATGAATAGTATGTGTTTTTTGTTTGTTTTTCTGGTACCAGGGATTGAACTCAGGGGCACTTGACCACTGAGCCACATCCCTAGCCCTATTTTGGATTTTATTTAAAGACAGCATCTCACTGAGTTGCTTAGCACCTTGCTTTTGCTGAGGCTGGTTTTGAACTCACAATCCTGCCTCAGCCTCTGGAGCTGCTGGGATTACAGGCATGTGCCACCACACCTGGCTTGTTGTTTTAAGCTTCTACATTTATAATTTGTTATGCAGTGATAGAACACAAATTCAGTGATATCAAGCAATTTTGAAATGCCATAACTTTGCCATACCAACTTCAGTGTTAGGAATTTGTATTATAAATAAGCTCTGTGAAATACATAAAGGTATAGTTTTTTTTCTAATATTAGAAAAAACAGCTAAATTATGGTACATCCATATAACTACTGAAAAAATGAAGTAGATCTATATAGGATATAAATATATCTATATAGGATATAATTGCTTCACTGCAATATGAAGACCTTTGTCATGTCTTATTAGTAACAAACCAAGATACAGACAAAATCTGAATTCAGTAATAGAACACCTGCTTAGCAGCATGAGGACCTGGGTTCAAATTGCAACACGAAAGAAAAGAAAAGAAAGAGAGAGAGAGAGAAAAGAGAGAAAGAAAGAAAAGAAAGAAAGGGACAAAATCTACACTATAAGTTTGGTATATTTTTTAAAAGCCTTATGAGACAGGGTTGTGGCTCAGTGGTTGTGCATATGCCTATTATATGTGAAATTCTGGGTTCAATCCCAGCACCACAAAAAAAAAAATTTTTTTTTAAAGACCTCACTATAAATAAATATTGAGATCTAAAGACCAGCATGCTATAATGTTTAGGGATAAGATATACTGGTATTGACAAATTACTTTAAAATGAGTCCAAAAAAAAAAAGTATTGAGAGATGAATAGTAGGAAAAACAAGTGAATAAATTAGGTGATGAAACAAACTCAACAAAATACTTCTTGAGAAATCTAGGTGGTATGTGGTTAGCTATCTGCATAGTCAATGCAATTTTTTTTATGTATGTTTGAATATTGTCATAAAAATGTTAAGGAAAGTTACAAAATTATTCATGTACAAATATGTGTGTGTGTGTGTGTGTGTGTGTGTGTGTGTGTGTGTGTTTTAAGTGATGGTACACCTCCAGTCCTTTTTATTTTATTTGTTTTTTTTTAATTTTTGAGACAGGGTCTAAGTTGCCCAGGCTGGTCTCAAACTTGGCAATCCTCCTGCCTCAGCCTCCAGAGTAGCTGGGATTAAAGGCACGTGCTACCATGCTCAGCTTGTTGATCTTTTGTGTTTTTTGTTTGTTTTTGGACTGGGGATTGAGCCTAGATGTAGCTTTACCACTGAGCTACATCCCCTGTCCTTTTTATTTTTTGAGACAGGGTGTCACTAAGTTACAAAGGATCCTACTAAATTACTGAGGCTGGCTTTGAACTTGTGATCCTCCTACCTCAGGCTCCAGAACTGCTAGCATTTACATGCATGTGCTGCTACCACACTGACCAGCTTGTTCTTATATATTTAAAGAAATGACTAAAAGGATATACCACAAACCATTCTTATTTCTGGAAAGAAGCCATGGGAGTTTGAGGCAAAGAGACTTTTTTTTTTTTTTTTTAAGTTGCTTATATCACAGACAAAAAGCTAATCTGAATGTTTAAAGAATTCCTAGAGGGGGTGGGAGGGGTTAGTGTTAGGGTTAGAGTTAGGTTTAGGGAGGGGGGCAAGAATGGAGGAAGGAAGGACTGTATAGAGGGAAAAGAGGGGTGGGAGGGGTGGGAGGGGTGGGGGGAAGGGAAAAAAAATAACAGAATGAATCAAACAACATTACCCTATGTAAATTTATGATTACACAAATGGTATGCCTTTACGCCATGTACAAACAGAGAAACAACATGTATCCCATTTGTTTGCAATAAAAAAAAAAAAGATGAAAAAATAAATAAATAAATAAATAAATAAATAAATAAATAAATAAAAAGAATTCCTAGAAATTGATTGAGGGCTGGGGAGATAGCTCAGTCAGTAGAGTGCTTGCCTTGTAAGTACAAGGCCCTGGGTTCGATCCCCAGCACCCAAAAATAACAAAAACAAAAACAAAAAAAGAGTTCCTAGAAATTAAAAAGAAAAAAGACCACCCAGAAGAAAAGACATGAACATGCCAGGCAAGGTGGCATATCTGCTTGTAATTTCAAGCAGTTTGGGATGCTGAGGTAGGGAGATCACAAGTTTGAGGCCAGCCTCAGCAACTTAGCAAGACCCTGTGTCAAAATAAAAATAAAAAGGGCTGGGATGTAGCTCTGTGGTAAAGCAACCTTGGGTTCAATACAGTACAAAAAAAAAAAAAAAAAAAATCTGCTACCATTTATATTAATGAAATAAAGAGTGATTTATGTAAGTCTATCTCCTCTTCCTTCTACCCACTTCATCCAAACTTCCCAGGAAGGATTAGCTACAATATAACCACAATCTCAAAAGACCTAATTTTCATAAACAGTAAAGATTTATGCTGTTACCTTGACTTCCTGCCAGTAGGGCCCCCCACGGGTGAACATGAAGTAACTGTACATCTGATTCTTCCTTTGGATAAAGTCTGTGTCCTCTTTGATATTCACCATCCAAGGTCGGCCATCCCCACGGACACGGAGATACAGAGTGTTGAACTGGGACCAGTCATGAGATTTTTTCTTCTCAAAAGCACCCTAAAAGTACAGAAGATAGGTTAACTTGACCTCATTCTCCACTATTAGCAAACTGAACCATCACCAAGTCAGTAACACCAAAAGGATTCACTAACCATTTTTTAATCTTTTTAGACTCCACCACAAAGAGACAGATTAACCTGGCGATTATTATTTTAGCACAAAATATTGACATAGTTGTATGTTTCTAAGGTAATGATGTTCAAGACATGATTGGCCTATAATTGTTTCTGTGGCAAAGGCATTTACTTTGTGTTTGCTGAATGGAAATGAATGTACATTTTTTCCCTGGTCCCATGGAGCAATGGCTTGAGTGACATATTTTATGACAACTGCCTTGCCCTATGTCAGAAAACTATGGAAAACAGCTCAAGCTTTAAAGGTGATACTTAATAATAAAAAAATAACCACCAGCCACTGAATAGTTAAACACGTGCATATGCTCATTTAAGTCTTCACAAGAGCCCTGAGATAGGTATTATGATCTTCCCAATATCATAGATAAATTGAGCACTAAGCTAATAAGCAGTATGTCCAGCACACACTTCCAAATCTGCATGCTTAACAACCATCTATACTATCTTCAAAAGTGGAATTCAGGGGGCTGGGGTTGTGGCTTAGTAGTAGAGCACCTGCCTAGCATGTGTGAGGCACTGGGTTTGATTCTCAGCACCACATACAAAAAAAAAATCAATAAAATAAAAGTCCATCAACATCTAAAAAGAAAAAGTATTCAGTATTAATTTCCAAATGCATTTACTTAGAGCAATCTCAAGGATATTCTGAGTTTAAAAATATCAATGCTCAGATATGAATTAATACTTACTAGCTATGTAACTTTTGACAAGTTACTAAATCTCCCTGAGCTTCAGTTTCCTCATCCACAAAACTGGGGTGATCTTATATCACAGGATTGTTGTGAGGAATAATGGGATAATGAGCATAAAGTGCTTAACACAAAGACTCACAAATAGGCAAGGACTGTCAAGATACATTAATAAATGTTATCACCTATTTTCCTTACTTCAATCTGTCCATGGAATTATTTCCTGCTCTGGAATGACAAAAAATATTCTCTGGATTTTCAAGGACAGAACCAATAAACAGTCATGTATCATCTGTTGCATTTGAAAGAGCAAGAGTTCTTTTTCATTATTATATGGAGAGAAGGAACATAACACTACCACTGATATTTGTCTATTTTCTTAAAGCACAATATCCAAGCAAATATCCAGGGGCTATGGCTAGGCTCAGGTATTAGGAGCCTGTCAGTGCAGTCCTGAAACAAACAAATTAGTCACGTTTCACAAAAAAGCCAGATGTAGTGGCTCAACCCTTGAGTCCACAAGTTCAAGACCAGTTTGAGCAATAATGAGACGTATTCCCCCCCTCAAAAAAAAATTCTGAAACTGCTTTACATGTATACTGGGGGGTTGAATCAATAGCTAATAAAGGTGGAACAGTATACACGAGTTAGTGTATGTATGTATATACAGTCATTTGTTGCTTAACAACAGGAACATTTTGAGAAATGTGTTACAGTCATTGTACAAACATCACAGAGTATGCTTACACAAATACAGATGACAGGCCAGGCAGTGGCACACGCCTATAATCCCAGGGACTCTGGAGGCTGAGGCAGGAGGATCATGAGTTCAAAGCCAGCCTTAGCAACTTAGTGATGCCCTAAGCAACACAGCGAGACCCTTTCTCTAAATAAAACATAAAAAAGGGCTGGAACTGGGGCAATCCCAAGTACAGAGGGAAAAAAAAAAAAAAAGAGTATACATATACCTGTAATGAAGTAATTTATTATCATTATTAAGTATTAAGAATTGCTAAGAATTGCACAGCTGGGGAGATAGCTCAGTCGGTAGAGTGCTTACCTTGTAAGCACAAAGCCCTGGGTTCGAAAAAAAAAAAATAGAATTGCACAGAATGTTAAGAACTATACTTTTATTGAGTTGGTAGCACAAAAGGTTTGTTCACACCAGCACCACCACAAATGTGAGTAAATCAGTACACTACAGTGTATTAACAGGTGATAGGAATATTTTAGCTCCATTGTAAGTTTATGGGAATACCACTGTATATATAGTCCATTATTAACTAAAACATAATTTCAGCACTAAGAGAGTCTAGAAGTAGAGACAAACCAGTAGCCATGAACACACTCAGCACACAAATCTTGGCACACAACACCATTATTCCAAATTGTGATAAGGGCTCTTTAAGCAATGATTAATTCTCAGATTGGGACAGAAAAAATAATAGGTAAGCTTAGAGCATTTTGTAGCCCCAAAAAGTCCTCAAAAAATAAAAGGAGGGCTGGGGTTGTGGCTCAGTGGTAGGGCACTTGCCTGGCATATGTGAGGCACTGGGTTCAATTCTCAGCACCACATATAAATAAAATAAAGGTTCATAAACAACTAAAAAAATAAAAAGATAAAAGGATAAAAGCATATCAAGCCAGGCATGGAGTACAGACCTGTAATCTCAGGGGATTGGGAGGCTGAGGCAGGAGGTTCTGAAGTTCAAAGCCAGCCTCAGCAATTTAGCAAGGCACTAAGCAACTCAGTGGGGTTCAATTCCTGATACCAAAAACAAGCATATCAAAAAGACAGGAGTCAACCTGAAAGAGCATTCCCAAAGCTGGGACTATTTGAGCAACAGAGTAATAGCATAGCATTAGATTTCAACCCAAAATGTGGTTCCCTGCTAAATGACTGAAGGAATAAAGTGAGAGGAGGAAAAGAATCAAATTTTCCTTACTGAAGAATTCCAAATAATTTCTGAAGACACTACCCTCTCCAAGAGGTTAATCCCTTCTACCACCCCCACAGGTATGGAATGCACTTAGCAAAAGAAAAAGAAGCAACATTACAGGAGAGTACCTGCAAACACTACAGGGGGTGCAAACAGGGAGGGGTTTACTGAGGTTGGAACTTGGGTAATTTACCACAGTTAT
The DNA here is from genome assembly GCF_902686445.1 of Sciurus carolinensis. NCBI lineage: Eukaryota > Metazoa > Chordata > Mammalia > Rodentia > Sciuridae > Sciurus > Sciurus carolinensis. The sequence goes on along the minus strand of NC_062214.1, from coordinate 111,089,729 downwards.
ATCCTCAGCCCTTTTTATTTTTTTTAATTTAATGTTTTGTTGTTGTTGATTTATTTATTTATATGTGGTACTGAAAATCAACCCAGTGACTCACACATGCTAGGCACATGCTCTACCATTGAGCCCTATTTTTTTTTTCATTTTTAGACAGGGTCTCACTAAGTTGCTTAGAGCCTTACAAAATTGCTGAGGCTGGCCTTGAACTTTTTTGGGGGTTGGGGTACTGGGGATTGAACCCAGGGCCTCTTAACTCACTGAACCACATCCTCAGCTATTTTTTGTATTTTATTTAGAGATAGGGTCTTACTGAGTTGCTTAGGGTCTCACTAAATTGCTGAGCCTGGCCTTGAACTTTTGATCCTATTGTCTCCACCTCCTGAACCACTGGGATTACAGGCATGTGCCACCACACCCAGCTAACTCTGTGGTATTCTTTTTTTCTTTTTAATATTGTTTAGTTGTCAATGGATCTTTTTAAATTTTTATTTATTTATATGTGGTGCTGAGTATTGAACCCAGGGCCTCATGCATGCCAGGCAAGTGCTTTACCACTGAGCCACAACTCCAGCACAACTCTGTGGTATTCCTTTTTTTTTTTTTTTTTTTTTTTTTTTTTTTTTTTGGTGTTGGGGATCGAACCCAGGGCCTTGTGCTTACAAGGCAAGCACTCTACCGAATGACCTATCTCCCCAGCCCCTGTGTGGTATTCTTAAAAACCCAGAACCCCAGTCTAACCAGGAGGAAAATCATCAGAAAATACTAAATTGAGGGTAACTCCACAAAAACATCTGACCAGTTACAAGTATTATTTTCCTCATGAAAAATAGTACCTCTGTAGTCTCAGCTACTCAGGAAGCTATAGTGGGAATCACTTGAGCCTAGGAGCTCAGTCAGCCTGGGTAATATAGTGAAACCTCATCTCAAAAAAAATCCCAAAGGGCTGGAGGTGTAACTCAGTGGTACAGCACCTGCCTAGATGCCTAGAATCAATGCACAAGGCCCTGGTTCAATCCCCAGCACCACAGGAAAAAAAAAAAAGAGAGAATACGTGAAAACTCATATAATGTACTATTCTGGTATAGATAAAGGATATTATAGGAAAAGGCAGTGAAATCCAAAAAAATTCTGGAAGTTAGCTGGTAAAATAACAATGTTAGTTTCTTATTCATGACAAATGTAGTATAGTAAGATGATAATAGGAGAAGTTGGATAAGGAGTAGATGGGAACTCTGTGTACTATCTGCAACTGCAGTTTTTCTTTAAGCCTACTATTTTAAAATAAAAGTCTACTAAAACGGGGCACAGTGGCGCACACCTGTAATCCCAGTGACTCAGGAGACTGATGCAAGAGGATGACAAGTTTGAGGCTAGCCTCAAAAATTCAGTGATACCCAAGCAACTTAGTGAGACCCTGTCCCAAAATAAAATATAAAAAGGGCTGGGGATGTGGCTCAGTGGTAAAGCACCTCTGGGTTCAATTCTTAGTACCAAAAAAAAAGAAGAAAATGACTGGGATTGTGGCTCAGTGGTGGAGTACTTGCCTAGCACATGTGAGGCACTGGGTTTAATCCTCAGCACCACATAAAAATAAATAAAGTTATAAAAAAGAAAAATGTTAAAAAAAATACTAAAAAAAAAAGGATGAGAGGCCTGTGGTTGTAGCTCAGTGGTATAACATTTGCCTCGCACACATGAGACACTGGGTTTGATCCCCAGCACCACATAAATAAATAAAATAAAGGTATTGTATCCATCTGCAACTAAAAATTTTAAAATTTTTTAAAAAAAGAATGGGAGCAGGAGAGGAAGGGGGAAGTGTTGGGGAGTGACACTGGTCAAATTATGTTGTTATATTGTGTGCATGTATGAAAACTTATCAACAAATACCATCATTATGTACAACTATAATGCACCAATTAAAAAAAACAAATGGTCAGGCATGATGGTACACACTTGTAATTCTAGCAACTCAGGAGGCTGAGGCAGGAGGATTTCAAGTTTGAGGTCTGCCTCAGCAGGAAGACCTGGATTGGAGACATAGCTCAGTGACAGAGCACTTACCTAGCATGCATGAAGCCCTGGGTTCAATCCCCAGCACCACAAAAACAAAACAAATAAACTTGTCAAGACCCTGTCTCAAAATTAAAAAAAAAAAAAAAAAAAAGGGCTGAGCATGTAGCTCAATGGTAGAGTGCCCCTTGGTTCAATCCCCAGTACTGCAAAAAAAAAAAAAAAAAAAGCCATAGGCTGAACTTATGTCCATTCTAAGCAATCTGGCCACTAGAGAAGCTATGATCCAAGTCAGAGGAGACAGAAACCTCCCCAGATATCTCTCAAACATCTAACATCTCAGTATTCCTCAAACATAGCAATTTTCTTCCCTGGCCCAAAACAATGCCAAGAAATAAGAAACTATTCCTCAGGAGTACTTCCTCCTTGTGCCAAGTACTTATTTATCTCCATATATAAATGAGATGCCCATATATAACATGTCAGATATGTTCATTTACAAAAAAAAAAATGTCTGTTACAGGTCATGCTACAATAAAGTTCACCCCAGCTCACTAGAAAACTCTGGCTTCCAAGTCTCACCTACCCTTGGAATCCTGGAGATCATTGCACAGTACCCACTTTGGCTACTCTCTCCATCCTGAGGTGGCTCAGAGCTCAGAGTTCCATAGAGCAGTGCACTTTGGTTATTCTTGCCCATTTTCAAGAACACTTCACTTCTGCCTCCAATCATCTTATCAGAAGTAACTATCCACTTATCCAAATCTTCTTTTCCACGGAACTTCCAGACAACCTTGGCTTGTTCTAGCAAGACCTCATGCAATGGACGACCTTCTGGTCCCACCCAATGATTCACAATTTCATCCTTCAAACGCCTAAAATGGTCCTTTAATTCATCTTTAATTGCTTTATCAAAATTCATTTCAAACTTCTCTTCAGGAGAAGTTATATCCAAAGCAACTTCTTTCTGGTGATGTCCTTGCAAATGCTCTTCAGTCTTCCTCTGCTGGGAGGCTCTGCCAGAAGTTGCCACTGGTTTCTGAAGACTATTGGAACAATAGTTTGCAAAGTAAGTACCCAGAAATGGATGCAAGGCAGCACTTGGGTTCAGGTATTTTCTGAGAGTATACGTGCCATTCTGCAATTTGTGAACCAAAGCCATGGTAAGAAAAAGTCAAAATGTAAATTTCTCCCTAGGTTATAAGAGAAAGAAGGTCCAGCAAATAGCCCAATTCCACCTATAATACAAGAAACAATGACGAGTTATCAGCGTAGCAAATGAAAGCATCACAAGTTCAAATGCAACAGAGATTATTATAAAATGCATAAGCTTAATTTCTAATTCTATAAACATTCACTCAGTGCCTATTATGGCGCAACACTGTTAAACATTCCAAAAAATACCAAGAAGACTAAAAATATAGGTCCCAACTTCATGGAGTTAATGATTACCACAAAAATAATTCAAGTATATAACAAAAGCTACCTCAAAATATAGTGTCAACTTTAAGGCAAATTTTTACAGACTCAAAAAAGTAAAATATTCAAGTAATTAACTCTAGGACTTGAGTCAATTGACTTTAGAAGTGAGCACCTGATCTACAAAAAGAAAGCCTATAGTGAGCATTATATGTGGAAACAGAAAACATCTACTTGACACCTGGCTCTGCCTACTTATTAGGGTGCAAATATTTGATGAATATTTGAATTTCAATTTCATAGAATTAAAACTAATACGATCTTTTGAGGCCTCTCCTTAGGAGTAAGGTTCCTATCTACTTTGTGAAGTTCTTCTGAGGTGAAAAACACTGTTATGTGTGCATTGCAGAAAAATACCAAGATAAAAAAAATTGAAGCTGATGATCACCACCAAATGATAGTTTTAAGAAGTTCTCTGATTCAGTAAGTCTGATGCCATCCCCACAAACTCTTAGTCCAAGGTAATCAGGCAAGTCTATTAGTCACTATTTGAGCTCCTTAAAGATAAAACCAAAACAACAGTAGCGATAATACTATCACATTTAAATGCCACTCAATATTTTCAATATAGGCATGTATTATCCTATTTAATCCACATAAGAAGCCTGTAAGACAAGTCACTTAGATAGTCCCTTTCTTTAGGGAAGAGACACAAAGTGAAATAACTTACCTAAAGTCATAATACTTAACAGAATTGAAGTTGGAACTAGAACCCTGGCTTTTAAATCCATGCACAAGGGCTGGGGTTGTGGCTCAGCGGTAGAGAGCTTGCCTGGCATGTGTGAGGCACTGGGTTCGATTCTCAGCACCACATGTAAATAAATAAATAAAATAAAGGCCTATTGACATCTAAAATTTTTTTTAATAAATAAATAAAATAAAAATCAATAAATCCATGTACAAGACTCTGGGTTTGATCCTCAGCACAGAAAAAGTTAAAAAAGAAAAATCAAATATTCTACTTTTCAGGTTAATATGAGTGACTACTATATCTCGACCAACATGGCATTAGTCTCACTTCTAGTTTTCTCTCCCAATTATAAAATTATCTCCACCTCCTGACAGTACCCTCCCTAATATTAAGGTTAAATCCAGAAAATCCCTTCTGACACCCTGTTACTGAGGTGCCCCATGTTTCCCCAGGGTGTGTATTCCCCCCTCTCACAAGAGGTAATAAACTCAACTACAGGCATGTTCCTGGTGGTCACTGATTGGACACTACCCTTTCTTCATATTCTCACAAGAACCCATGCATACCTCTCATAGATTTCACATAGCATTAGAATCTTGTTTTTGTTTAACTAGCCTGAGCCGCTTAACTTTAGAGACTCTGGCTGGAACACAACCAATGTTCAGTAATGTTTGTGGAATAAATGAAAACCATACACAGAATTTTTTCACATAAATTAAAAGAATAAGGAAACCAGTGAAAATAAAAACAATTGATCTGAGGTCCTGAAATAATGGGTAATAAAATTCCTTCACTGGTTGTATATACATGATTTTACCTTATTCAGAAATTTATAAAAACAAATGATAAGCCTATAAAATGGAATTTTGTACAATCAGAAAAATGATTCTTTTAAATTGGGTGTGGTGGCACCTGTAGTTCCAGGGACTCAGGAAACTGAGGCAAGAGGATCATAAGCCTGAGGTCAGCCTGGGAAACTTAGATCCTGTCTCAAAATAAAAAAATAAGAGCTTGGTGTGGTGGTGCATACCAGTAATACCAGGGGCTTAGGAGGCCGAGGTAGGAGAATCCCGAGCTGAAAGCCAGCATCAGCAACTTAGTGAGCCCCTAAGCAACTCAGGAAGACCCTGTCTCTAAATAAAATATAAAAAATAAAAATAAAAAGGGCTGAAGATGGAGCTTAGTGGTACAGTGCCCCGGGTTCAATCTCCAGTACAATAATTATTATAAACCCCATGCTTAGGCTACAATACTGTTGCAAATTAAAAGGAACCAAAATTTCATATATGCTAATATTACATATATAAAAACGCACAGGGCTGGGGATATAGCTTAGTTGGTAGAGTACCTGCCTCGTAAGCACAAAGTTCTGGGTTCAATCCCCAGCACCACAAAAAAGGAAAAAAAAAAAAATTGCACAGACAAGAAATATTTGGGAAGAAGACTTAGAACAGTGTGTAGGATGATGGAATTATTAGTAACATTATTTACCCTGTTTTCCAAACCCTCAGTAGTTACTTCTCCAATAATAGTATAAATTGAGTTACAAATGTTTTGTGGGGATCTTGTCAGCACGGGAAATTGAACCCAGTGGCGCTCTACCACTGAGATACATTCCCAGTCCTTCGTATTTTCTGATATACAGGCTAGCTAAAGTGCTGGTCTCGAACTTGCAATCCTCCTGCATCAGCCTCCCCAGTAGCTGGGATTACACGCTTAGCTCTTGTTTTTAAGGAGTCTTGCTAAGTCGCGCAGACTGATTTCAAAGTACTGGGCGCAAGTGATCCTTCCACTCCACTCTCCCAAGTAGCAGCAATTACAGGCGAATGCCACCGTGCCCGGCAATGCTTCATGTTTTCATATATAAAGTCAAACCTAGGTGAGGTTAACGGTGAGTTCTGACAACGGAATCCACACTGCTATAAATTAATGTCAGTAAAGACTGTAAACTCAGAGCTCACTAACTTCCAGACACTGTCCTGTTCTTTCATTCACTCTTCACAACTCTGGGAGGTACTACTGTTATTCCAATTATAGAGACGAGGAAATGGAGGTTCCAAGACTAAATTACCCACGGTCACACTAACTTTGAAGCCCAGGCGTTTAGCTCCCGACCCGGGCCGGATGTAGCCCAGCTACCGAAAGATGCAAGCTTGCAATATTGCAACAGCCTCCCTCAACCCTCACCTACAAGGGGTGCGTCGCAGTCCTACGCCTCGGACGTTCCAACTACTGTTCAAGGACCGCTCACCTTCCAGTAAACTAAGCAAGGTTTCCGCCCGGGTCCTCCACTTTTTCCTGCCGGGTTCTCCACTATTCCTGTGTAGGTCCATCTACTTTTTCCTTCCGGAGTTAAACGAGGTGTTTAAACACTAGAGTTCCAGCCAGGCTTTTGAAGATTTGGAACCTGACGACCTGAAGTCCTGTTGTACTCCAGTCCCCTGAGGGCCTCGCTTTCAATCTTCCTGATCTTTTCTGCCCTTTGTAAGAAAGGGGATAAGTTATAGAAGTTTTTTGCCTTCCCTTCCTGCCTCCTGCCCTCAGACTGCCAACTCCCTCTGTATCTTTCAAATAGGAGCCAATTATTGTTCATGCCCGTTCACTCCTCCGGTGCCTAGGTTCCCTAGTGCGTCATCTTCCCTCGGTCTCCTTAGAACTGCTTGTGACCTCAGAAAGGTATTTCTGTTGGATCTGCCCCTTAGAGACCACCCCTCACCTGCACAGCAACCCTTCGCCAATCTCCCAGTCAGTGGGGTCACCACTCAGCCGAACTTCCATACTTTCACTTATATATAATGATATATATATACACATATATATATAGTCTTTCATTTATATATATTACCAGGGATTGAAACCAGGGATGCTTAACCACTGAGCTACATTCCCAAAGTTGATGAGGCTGACTTTGAACTTGCGATCCTCCTGTCGCAAATCGCTCCCAAATCGCTGAGATTACAGGCTTGTGTCACCATGCCTGGCCTATATCTTCTTTTCCAGCTTCAAATAAGAGTTATCTGCAGACAATTTAATAAAATTGTTTTCTAAACCCCACTGTTGTAGCAGTTCCAGGTGTGGGATACACTACCAGCATCTCAAATATGTCTAAAGCTGAATGCACCATATTTTTGCATATTAACTCCTCCCTTTATCTTCCATATTTCTATAAATGTCCACGTGCTTCCAGGCTGGAAATCCTTGGCTAATATTAACTCCTGTCAAAACCTCCTCTCACACACCCCAAAGCCTATTGAGTCCTTTTTCCTTTCTTTGGTCTTTTTTTTTTTTTTTTTTTTTTTTTTTTTCCTTACGGGGATTTGAACTCAGGGGCACTCGAACACTGAGCCACAACCGCAGCCCTCCCAGCCCTATTTGTGTTTTATGTAGAGACAGGGTTTCACTGGGTTGCTTAGCACCTTGCTTTTGCTGAGACTGGCTTTGAACTTTCCATCTTCCTGCCTCAACCTCGATAGTCTCCATCTTCCTGCCTCAACCTCGATAGTCACTGAGATTATAAGCGTGCACAACTATGCCAGCAATACCTTTATTTTTATTTATTTTTATGTGGTGCTGAGGATCAAACCCAGTGCCTCACATGTGCCAAGCAAGTGCTCAACCACTGAGCTTCAATCCCAGCCCTCTCTTTGATCTTTGATCTCTGGGTCCTTCCTTTCAAACCCAGTGAAATCCAATAGTCATTGCCTTTACACAAACTACAGTCTACAGATTGTCCTAATCAGAACATGTGGACATGTCTTTTTCTTTTTTTTTAATGTCACACCCAACCAGATGCAGTGGCACACAACTGTAATCCCAGTGACTCAGGAGATTGAGGCAGGAGGATCACAAGTTCAATGCCAGCCTCAGCAACTTAGTGAGACCCTATGCAGTTAAGCAAGACCCTGTCTCAAAATAAAAAATAAAAAGGGTTGGGGATGTAACTCAGTGGTAAAGCACCCCTGGGTTCAATCATCAGCACCACAAAATAAATAAAATAAAATGTGACATCCAAAGCTAAATACCATATTCCTTTTGGCCTCCAGATGTGCCACTGCATAAATCCTAAACCTTCCATAATCTCCTACTCCATCTCTACTATTCGTACTTATCTTTCTTGTACCAACTATCTGCCTAAACCACACTCATTACTCCTCATAATGAAGTAAGGTTTTCTCTGCTCATCTTCCTTCCTCTGCTCAGCTTTACTTCTCTTCCCCATTCGAACCATTTGGTCTCCTGTGTTTACATGATCTTCCATGTCTCATCTGATTGATTCAGTGGTAGGCACCTGATCTGCCCTGAGCCAATCTAGTTGTTCTCAAGAATTTGCTGAACTAAAAGTGAAAAAATGTCCTTTTGACCCTGGTGGCTCCTACTGAGCTCCTGAACTACCTGCTAATTTTGTGAAGGAATTTGGTTTGCAGCAGGAGAAAATAAAATCTAGATGCTGATAAAGGCAGATTGCAAAGAATTAATAAAAGTTCCAGTTAGTATTCATGTTGCCTATTGAGTTGTTCCTGAGGTTTGGTTATATTTATACTCCTTACATGGCTCAGCTATTTTATCTTTCCTTAACTTCTAAACACCAGTAGATTTCTTTTACTTAAATTTGTGATTTAGATTTTTACCATTTACAACCAATAGTTAGACTGAGATATATTATTAAGGATTAGGGTCACCTGTGGATGACAAGATGCATTTAGAAGCAGCATGTATAAACAGGATGTGGTGGTACATAGCTGTACTCCCAATGACTCTGGAGACTGAGGTAGGAGGATTACAAGTTCCAGGTCAGCCTCAGCAATTTAGTGAGGCCCTAAGTGACTTAGCAAGATTCTATTTCAAAATAAAAGATAAAAAGGACTAGGATGTAACTCAGTGGAAAAGCATGCCTGAGTACAAAAAAAACAAAAAAGTGTAAAAAATGTCACTTGAGGGGTCTTTGTGATTTTATAAAATTTTTAGGATTGTCTTTTCTATTTTTATGAAATATTAGAATTTGGAGATTGCTTTGAATCTGTAGATAGGCTTGGGTAGTATGGGCTTTTTATTTGTAACTGAAATATAATAATTTTACATATGTATGGGATAAGGTGTGATACTTTGATACATTTTAACAATATCAATTCTTCTAATCCTTGAATATGAGATTTCTTTACATTTATTTGTGTCTTCTTGAATTTCTTTCATTAGTGTTTTGTTGTTGTTGTTTTTTGTTTTTGTTTTTTTTTTGTTTTTTTTTTTTTGATACCAGGGGATTGAATCCAGGGCTGTTTAACCATCGAGTCATTATCCCCACACCTTTTTATTTTTTTATTTTGAGACTGGGCCTCATTAAATTGCTTAGGACATCATTAAATTACTGAGGCTGACTTTGAACTTGGGATCCTCCTATCTCATTCTCCATAGAGGCTGGGATAACAAGCATGGGCCATCACATGATGGCTCAATAGTATTTTATAATTTCCAATATACAGATCTTTCTTTTGTCTTCTTGCTTAAGTTTATTCCTAAATTGTTTTGTTTTTGTTTTTCTAAGTCTCTGCTTTTATTTCTTTTGGGTGTGTGTCCAGAAGTGGGATGGGTGAATCACAAGGTAACTTTTTAAAATTTTTTAGTAATTTCTCAGTGACTGTACAATCTTACAATTCTGTCAACAGTGCATTAAATTTCAAATTTTTCCACATCATCACCGATGTTTCTTTTGTTTCTTTTTTTATTTTGTAATAGTCATTCAAATGGGTGTGAAGTGGTGCCTCATTGTGGCTTTGATTTGCATTTCCCTATCATTAGTTGTTAGGTTTTTTTTTTTTTTTCCTTATGTATAGGAAACTCCTCAAATATTTATCAGTAGTGTGGAAAGGGAGACCTGAAGGGAAGAAACTTATTCAAACCAAGAAGAATGTGCCTGGCACGGTGACCCAGGCCTGTAATCCCAGTTAGTGGCTCTGTAATCCCAGTGGCTAATGGAGGCTGAGACAGGAGGATCGCAAATTCAAAACCAACCTCAGCAACAGCGAGGTGCTAGGCAATTCAGTGAGACCCTGTCTCTAAATAAAATACAAAATAGGGCTGGGGATGTGGCTCAATGGTTGAGTGCCCCTGAGTTGAATACCTGATACCATAAAAAAAAAAAGAAGAAAAGAGGAGGAGAAGGAGAAGGAGAAGGAGGAAGAGGAAGAGGAAGAGGAAGAAAGAAAGAATGTGTTGGATGCCGTAGTGCCTGTAATTCCAACTGTTTCAGAGGCCAAGGCAGGAGGTTCGAAAGTTCAAGGCTCACCTGGGACATTTAGTGAGACCTTTTCTCAAACTAAAAAACAAAAAGGGCTAATATATGGCTCAGTGGTTAAAGTGCCTTTGGGTTCAATCTCTGGTACCAAACAACAACAACAAAAACCTACCAGGGCTGAGCCGAGCTCCCCTACTTGCTTCTGGAGACCTCCTTGGACCTGATCCAATAACAGCTTGGGGTAGAGTTTCTCCAGTAGAAAATAGATGCTGACCAATAAAAGTTACTGACAGTGGCCTGAGCTGTAGCTTATTTGGGTTAAAAAGGAAATTTTGTTTACATTATAAATGATATAGAGTTGAATGGTAAGCCTAGGATGTAGCTCAGTTATAGAGTGTGTACTTAGCATGCACAAGGCCCTGGGTTCAATCCCCAGCATCACACACAAAAAAATTGTATGATAATGAAAGTAACGCATGTCATAATTGGTGGAGTTGTAACAGTGGTCAAGTTTATGCTTTGAATATAACCCTTGCTTGTCTGTCACTGCAACTGATTTTTAAAATGAACATGTATTTTTTCTTCCTCTCTCCCTGCTCCTCCCTAATCTCTCCCCATCCCTAATCTCAGAGGAAATAGGATTACCTTTTTTCCCCATCCTAGCAGAGTTATCTGTCCCTGAGTACACACTCATCATAGGAATGAAGTCATCCAGACTTTGGAGATGGTACCAGAAGATCTCAGAAATGACTATGTTCCAAATTAACAAGTGAATTACAACTCCAGACAGAGGATATGGAATGTATCCTTTGAGTCACCTCTTTAAAAGCCCCTATTCCTGCTGGTGGACCTTTGGGACAGGAGTCCCCTGTGTTCCTCCTTTGCTAGAAAAGCATAAACCTTTTTCCTTTTGCTCAAGACTGTGTCCTTGTTATTGAATTGGCATCAGGGACAAGGACTGAGTTTTTGGCAACAGAATAAGGGAAGCCCATGATGGCAACAAAACCCTTTCTAGATTCAATCCATAGTACCATCAACAATAACAAAAAAAGATAGCATCTTAATGTAGTTTCCAACCAATATTAAATGGGATAGTAGGTATAAATGTTTAGCATAATCTGTGGGGTTTTTTTTTTTAGCTCTGGGAATTGAACCCAGGGTTTTGCACATGCTGGGCAAGTGAGTTTTACCCACAACCCTTTTAGAATTTTTTATAAATATTCAAAAAAGCTAATGATTATTGCTAAACTCTGAGACAGTGCTCAGTGAACACAGAGTCTAGTACAAGGAAGGTCGTCAAGCAAATTATTGCAGCAATGTGAAAAGAACTATAGAAGAGGGAGGTAGTACGTATAGGAGAGGTTCAATGAATGGTGTCATTAGCACTTACAGGTCAGTTACTGGTCTTACACTCTTCAGGAATTTTTTTTCTTTTTTGAAAATTTTTTTAAAATATTTGTTTAGTTGTCAATGGACCTTTATTTTACTTATTTATATGCAGTGCTGAGAATCAAACCCAGTACCTCAGCCAAACCAGTCAAGCACTCTACCATTGAGCCACAAACCCAGCCTGGGCATTTTCTTTTAATCTTCACAACAATGCCATGAAGTGGGTGCCAATATGACACCAACTTTCCAGCTTAGGAAATAGAATCTTAGAAACAGTTGTTAAGTAACTTTCTGGTCCCAAGTTTGATGAAGCTGGTGAAGTGGTAGAGCTGGAATTCAAACCATGTGTGCTCCTCTCTACAGGATACATGCTCATTGTCCACTGCTTTGTACTTCATCTGCTTATCTGAATCAGGAAGCATTTCCTAGAGAAAGAGAAGGTGAGCATTGAAGGACAAGAGGAAAGGCAATCCAGGTGAGGAATCATGTGTGTACAAAGGCATGGAGTTATGAAAGGCATTGTGTCTGCAGAAATGGAAGAATTCTGGTTGGCATAATTCCTTACTGAATCACACACAGTTGTCTTTGACTTAGGTACCAGGCTGCTGCTGCTGCTGCTGCTGCTTCCCCCCCGCCTTGGTAAAGGGGATTGAACCCAGGGCCACTTAACCACTGAATCACATCTCCAGCCCTTTTTTGTATTTTATTTAGAGACAGGGTCTCCCTGAGTTGCTTAGGGCTTTGCTGAGTTACTGAAGCTGGCTTTGAACTAGGAGTCCTCCTGCCTCAGGCTCCAGAGCTGCTGGGATTACAGGTGTATACTACCATACCTGCCCATGCTTCATCTTGATGCAACACTTCACAAATTTGCATGTCATCCTTACACAAGGGCCATGCTAATCTCTGTTTTATTCCAATTTCATTAAATGTGCTGTCAAAGCAAGCACAATTTTTCCTCCTCCTCCTCCTCCTCTTCTTTTTGTGGTATGGGGGATTGAACCCAGGGGTGCTCTACAACTGGGCCACAGCCCTTTTTATTCTTTTTTAAAATATTTTTTTAGTTGTCAATGGATTTTTTATTTTATTTATTTATATGTGGTGCTGAGTATCGAACCCAGGGCCTCACACATGCCAGGCAAGCACTCTACCTGTGAGCCACAACTCCAACCCCTTTTTTAATCTTTAAGACAGGATTTGTGTGTGTGTGTGATGTGCCCCTTTTCTTTTTTTTTACATGACAGTATGTTTTGAAATATTACACATATATAGAATAAGTATAACTTGTTCCAATTAAGATCCCATTATTGCGGTTGTGCATGATGTAGAGTTAACACTGGTTATATATTTATATATGAGGATAGGAAACATGTCCAATTCATCCTACTGTCTTTCCTATTACCGTCCTCCCTTCCTTTCCTTCCCCTTTGTCTTGTCCAATGAACTTCTAATCTTCCCCTCCCTTGTTGGGTGTTAGCATCCAAGACAAGATCTTGCTAAATTGATGAGGCTGTCTTTTTTTTTTTTTTTTTTTTTTTTTTTTTTTTTTTTTTTTTTTGCGGTACTGGGGATCGAACCCAGGGCCTTGTGCTTGCAAGGCAAGCACTCTACAACTGAGCTATCTCCCCAGCCCGATGAGGCTGTCTTTTAACCTATCATTATAACCCACGTCAGAGGAAGTACCTACAGCAAAGCTACTAGGAATATATAGCTCAGACGCGTGAACTCCAAGATGAGTGATTTTTAAAGAACTAAAAGCAAGTAAGGGGGAGGATTGAGACTCAGAGTCAGAGAAGTAGAAAGTACAAAGCATTGTTTATTATAAGTGAGATTAGACCAGCTGTGTTTGTTGGCTGGCAATTATCAAAGTTAGAATTCTGTCTTCTCATGGAGTCTTGGAGACTGAGGTCTTATTCTTTTAATGGTTACATTCCTGAGAATGACTCTCAAGTCCTTGAGAGATGCTTCTAAGCTATGAAGGATACATATTTACAATTGTACACCTTTTTTTTTGTAAATGCCCAGCAAATGATTATGACCCATGGTTTTAGACTCTCAGAAGCATGACTCTTGCAGTGAGACTCCATGAATCCATTATTAATTGCTAAGTAGCATTCCCTCTCCTGGTAGCAGAGTGACCCAAATATTGTTAGGGAAACTATTCCTCCACTCTTGGCCACATGATTTGACTCTGAATATAGACCCCAATGTTGTCCTAACTAGTTGTATCCAATCAGCATTCTTCAGCCCTCTTGCCCCAGGAACTGGTTCAGAGATTGACAATTTAGTCAGTGACAGGAAGTAAGACCTTCCGAAGAACCAGCAATTTTCTCTCTTGGAGACTACTAGAAAAGACCCTAGCAAATGTGGAAATGTGGTGGGAGGATGTGAACATTTTCCCCCCAAAATTTGGCAACATGCCAATGGACTATCTGTGATTCATTCTTTGAAAATCAATGATCTTACATTTTTATCTCATTGTCTTAAATGTGTCTCCTATCTTGGTAACCTGGATTTGATTGCTTGTAACCCTCTGGGAGTTCTTTTTCAAAGTTAAGTGCAGGCAGGACAGTAATGTGAATCCCTTTTCCTCAGTTTTTCCTGATCTTGGCCCTTGGTGTCTTACCATTTCTAGTATGCAAAAGAGATTTCGGAAATTCAGTCCCTGGTCAGTCAACTCCATTGCTCTGGGCCTGAGATGAGGTAGAATATCATGGAGGGAGAGCATGGCAGAGGAAAGTTATTCAGCTCATGGTAACCAGGAAGCAGAAACAGCGATATGAACCATTTTTGCAACAATGAGGAGAGAACCTAGAGTTGCCTGGATGTGGGTAGGGTGAGATAACAAAGATTAAGTGGGAGACTGGGTTATAGTTCAATGGTAGAGTGCTTGCCTAGCATGTGTGAGGTACTGGATTTGATTTTCAGGACCACATATAAATAAATAAATATCCATCACCAACTAAATAATATTTTTTTAATTAAAAGATTAAGGCAAAGCTAAAAACAGAAGGAAGGTTGACTCCTCCTGACAGTGTTTGAGCCACTGAATCAGGCCTTTCCTAGGCCAGACCTACTTCTGGACTTTTCGGTCACATAAGTCAATAGATTTGTGGATGTGTGTGTGTGTGTGTGTGTGTGTGTGTGTGTGTGTGACAAGACTGAATCCAGAGCCTTATGTGGGAGCTATACCCCAACCCCATCAATACATTATTTTGTTTAAGCCAGAAGTATTCTGTTTTCTATTACTGGCAGCCAAAAATATCCTGTTAGAGTTGTGAAGAACGAGAATGGAACATAATATTTTGCAGGGAGGGTATCAGGGATTGAACTCAGGGGCACTTGACCACTGAGCCACATCCTCAGCCCTATTTTGTATTTTATTTAGAGACAGGGTCTCACTGAGTTGCCTAGCACCTAGCTTTTGCTGAGGCTGGCTTTGAACTTGCGATCCTCCTGCCTTAGCCTCCGAGAGATTGAAACATAATTATGACAAAAAGAGTCAAAAATGAAAGAAGTTTTCACTTTTCAGACAAAGGAAATGGACTACAAGGAGTCAACAGAGAGACTAAAGATGCAGAAAATAAAAGCGATAATCACTAGAAATACCTAATCACTAGAAGTACCTAAAGACATAGAACTATCTGAATATAGGATACAGGAGGAGATTTAGACAAAAGGGATGTCCACCAGTACCTGGGACAAAGTAAGCAATAATCAAATATTTGTCCAATGAGTAAGTCAATGATTTGGTATTTTCTGAAAACTCCTATATAATGGCACATAACATGTTTATCAAGGCTGCATTTTCTTCATCTTTAATCTTCCCGTGTCATTCTCAGAGGCTATCTTGAGCTCATCTTTTGGAATAGTTTTTTTTGGTGGTACTGGGGATTGAACCAAGTACAGTGCCCAAGTAAGACAAATACTCTACCACTGAAAATGAGCTACATCACCAACTTAGACTTGCATTTTAACAAGTTTGTAGGTGCTTTTCACTCACATTCAAGAATTACTAAATCTGGTTGTAAAAGTAATATCTTGTTCACCTTCATTTCTGCAGAACCTCATTCAGAAGCTTCAGAGTATCCATGTCACAGATTGACATTGTAATCAGGTCCACACTTCACCTCAGTTTCTCAGTTTCCTTCCACGGTTGTTAATCCCAGGGTACTCTTTAATAAACATTCAATTTGCTAATCTCCATCTGAGTCTACATATTTTTTCTGATATTGACAATTGCGCTCTACTTCTACCACTGAGTTACATCCCCAGCCCTTTTTATTTTTTTTCTTTTGAGGCAGGATCTCCCTAAATTGCCCAGTCTGGGCTTGAACTTGCAATTCTTCCTCCTTAGCCTCCTGAGTAGGTTGGATTATAGGCATGTACCACTGCATGGCCTGAGTCTGCTTCTTGAGAACCCAATCAGCAACAGTGTCACCAGGAATAATCTGAGAAAACAGGCAATGAAATGAAGTTTAGGAGGTAGGCCATTCAAAGATCTACAAGATGGTTGCACAATTATTAACTATTTCATTGTTGATGAATAGGGTACATAGTATGCCAATGGAAGGAAAAGTACTAGTTGGTGGATATCAGACTTATGAAAAAACGTGGGGGGTGTATAGTAATGATAAAGATAGTGGAATTGGGTGGCTGTTACTGAAAGTTAGGTGTAAAAACCTGGGCCTTCTTAGTCACATATAAAGAGACTTTCAATACCTACAATCTGAGAGCTAGGAAAGTGGAGGTCCAGGATAATCATCAGAGTAGCCTGAGCTCCAATAAGGTTGAACTCCCAAGCAAGGCAGATCTGTTAAATAAAGTCCAGGGCATTATGTGGGAAATAATGGCACCTGGGATAGGAATAGTTGGTTAATGCTCCTGAAGAGGTTTGTCTCCCCTTCCCCCAAACCCACCACCAGTACTAGGAAATGAACAAATGCTTAGGCAAACGTTCTACAAGTGACCTATATCCTCAGGTCCCCCTTTTTTTCTTTCTGTTGTCCTAGGAATGGAATACAGGTTCTTACACATGCTAGGAAAGCATTCTATCACCGAGTTATATCCCCAGATGTTTTTTTAATTTAGAAAAGGGTCTGGAAAAGTTGCTCAGGCTGGCATCAAACTTGTAATCCTCTTGCCTCAGTCTCCAGTGTAGCTGGGATTACAGCTGTGGGTCACCACACCTGGTGCCTGTCTTTCTTCTTTTTTTTTTTGCGGTACTGGGGATTGAACTCAGGGCCTTCTGCTTGTGAGGCAAGCACTCTACCAGCTGAACTATCTCCCCAGCCCGTGCCTGTCTTTCTTGTGGACAGGACTCTCTCCTATAAATTGCATGTACACCCCCCAAACACAGCAAATCTGCCTTTACCCTCTGCTTTGGCCACTATGCTTATACCTAGGGTTGTTAGTACACAACCCAGTGGGGGCCTGATAAAGGAGGAAAGAGACTATACCCAAAACAACTGCAAGAACTAGTCAAGCAGTAATGGTAGGAGTTGGAAGAAAAACAAGGAGGGTGTTTATCAAGACAACCACATTTTTTAGCTGGGCACAGTGGTGCATACCTGTAATACCAGTGACTCAGGCAGCTGAGGCAGGAGGATTGAGAGTTTAAAGCCAGCCTCAGCAATTTAGCAAGGCCCTAAGCAACTTAGTGAGATCCTATCTCTAAATAATATATATGTATAATATGTATATGTGTAAAAATATATGTGTAGATAGATAGATAGATAGATAGATACTTGGGGAATGTGGCTTAATGGTTAAGTACCCCTGGGTTTAATCCCCGCCCCCCCCCCCCAAAAAAAAAAAAAAAAAAAACCCTGGATAAGGGAGAATTTATTGATTGGGCAGCACTTTTTTTTTTTTAATAGATGGACATGATCCCTTTATTTGATTTGTTTATTTTTTTATGTGGTGCTGAGGATCAAACCCAGTGCCTCACACATTCTAGGCAAACACTCACTGCTGGACCATAACCCTAACCCAGGGAGCACTTATTCTTGAGATACAACATTTATCACCTTGCCAAGGATCCCAGATTTGCAGAATTGCTACTACAGTGACTCTTAAAAGCATGGAGAATGCTATAGCCTGTGTGGTGTAGGATCAGAAAGCTCAGAGAAATGGATTTAAGTGAAAAATATAAGGCTAGAAAATCCACCAAATGATTGTTTCATGGACATATCTAGAAGATACACCATTATCAAGGTCCTAAGGAAAACATGTTGGTAAAAGGTGCACCAGCATCACTAGGGGTCTGGTAGTTTTTCTACCATGTGGGTCAAAACTAACTATAGGAGAGGTTGTTACAAAGCTAGGCTCACTCATAAAAATGGGGTGACCAGGTCTTGAAATAAGAGGCCAGGTGGCAGTACTTACTGCCAGAAACTAGGTAGATGCAATAATTATAATTGAAAGGTTAAAGTGACAGTCAAGGAGTCCTGACCCTCAGGGAATTGTGGAGAATGTTAGTAGAACAAGGACAGGAGATAGGTCAGAAAATTGACAGCAATTGCATCCAGTAAAAAGTTAGCATTTGGGGCTGGTGATAGAGCTCAGTTGGTAGAGTATTTACCTTGCGCGAACAAGGCCCTGGGTTGTTTACCTTGCATGCACAAGGTCTTGGGTTCAATCACCAGCAAAACACACACACACACACACACACACACACACGCAAGTTAACATTTCTTGCCCACTTCCATATCGGAGCCAAACTTCAGATTCTGAATTCAGGGTCTTAAAGAGATAAGGACACCAAAAAGAAGCACCCACAACACCATGGCAAATATACACAGTAATGATTCTCTTAGCCTTTTTGCCAAAGTTCATATACATAAATAAATTTTTTTTTTTTTTTTTTTTTTTTTTTTTTAGCACTGGGGATTTAACCCAGGGATGCTTTACCAGTGAGATAAATCCCTAGTCCTTTTTTTTTTTTTTTTTTTTTTGAGACAGGGTCTCACTAAGTAGAGTAAGGCCTATCTAAATTGCTAAGACTGGCCTTGAAGTTTTTGATCCTCTTGCCTCAGCCTCTTAAGCCACTGGGATTACAGGTGTGCGCCATCACATGTGGCTGCCTATTTTTTTTTAATATTTTTTTTTAGTTGCAATGGACCTTTACTTATTTTTATGTGGTGCTGAGGATCGAACTCAGTGCCTCGCACATGCAAGGCAAGTGCTCTACCACTGAGCTACAACCCCAGTCCCTATTTTTTTTTTTTTTAATAATTTTTTAGTTGTCAATAGACCTTTATTTTCATACAGTGCTGAGAATCGAATCCAGGACCTCCCATGCTAGGCAAGTGCTCTACCACTGAGCCACAATCCCCCCCTATTTTTAATTTAAAAAAAAAAAAAAAATATATATATATATATATATAGTTGTAATGAATAGAAAACCAACTCATTTGTTAGTGAACCCATTTTTTTTTTTCTATTTTGCATTTTTCTCAAACAAGAGATGTAAAAACTTTCTTTTGTCCTCTGGGGTGGTCTGCATAGAAGGAGGTCCTCAGCATTTTAAATGTACATGCCTTTTGCAATGTGTAAGTCATGAATGTAAGCTCTTGAGAGCAGGGACCTTGATTTGGTCACTTGTTCAGGCATACAGTAGGTACTTGATAAATACATGTTGAATAAATACATGTACACAAAGACAATTTTGTTTTGGAAAAGAATGCGTGGATTTCTTGGGATGAGAATTTTACATAGTTTTCTTTCCCTTTATACCTTTCTAAGTTGATTTACAATGTGGAGAAATCATTTTATAATAAAATGATCTATTTATAATAAAAATCTATTTTCCCAAACTATTTTAAAATTATGATAAAATTTAATTCTCAGTACAAAAAGTTCAAACACCACCAAAGACTATAAAGTAAAAAATAAAAATTGGGTTGGGGACGTGGCCTCCATGATAGAACATTTGCCTGGCATGGGTGAGGCCCTGGGTTCCATCCCCAGCACTTCCAAACTAAATCTAGGAAATGAATCCTAAAATTATACAAACTATTATGAACCAAAAAAAACAAAATTAAAACAAAAATAAATCTGGACTGGGGTGTAGCGCAGTAGTCAAGCACTTGCCAAACATATGCAAGGTCCTGGATTCAATCCCCAGCAATGCAAAAATAAATAAAGTAAAATAAAAATCCCATCTCCAATCCATCCATCCAACACCTTCGCGCACTGTAGTATGGTTTCCCTCCTCAAAGCATAACAATTATAGCTGACATTTATTGAGTGTTCACTCTTTGCTTGTAAGCATTTGAAGCCCCCTTTTTACATGATAACTCCTCAACCTTTTTTTAATTAAATTTTTTTATTTTTACAGACTGCATTTTGATTCATTGTACACAAATGGAGTACAACTTTTCATTTCTATAGTTGTACACAATGTAGATTCACACCATTTATGTAATCATATATACATAGGGTTCATAAGCCTTTTAAGAACCCTAAGAGTTCATTATCATCATCCTCATTTCACTAATGGGAAACTTGTACAGGTTTGGTTCTTGGGAAAGCCAATTTAAGAGGGAGTTGAGTGCAGGAGGGCTATTCCCTTGATTTAGACACTGATTAGTCTCAATATGGAGTAACTCCAGCGCATGACTCATTAGAGTACTCCTTATAGAAAGAAATAATCAGTTGGGCGTGGTGGTGCACACCTGTAATCAGTGGCTGGGGAGGCTGAGACAGGAGGATTGAGAGTTCAAAGCCATCCTCAGCAAAAGCAAGCTGCTAAGCGACTCAGTTACATCTTATCTATACATAGAATACAAAATAGGGCTGGGGATGTCACTCAGTGGTAAAGTGCCCCTAAGTTCAATTGCTAGTACCCCCCCAAAATAAAAATGAAAATCAAAAGATTTCAGCTGGGTGCAGGGGTACTGGCCTATAATTCCAGCAACATACTAGGCTGAAAAAAGAATGGAAGTTCAAGGTCAGTCTGGGCACCTTAGTGAGATTCTATTTAAAAATAAAAAGGAAGGGGAATGTAGCTTAGTAGTAAAGTGTCCCTGGTTTCAATCCCAAATACAGCAAAACCAAACTACAAAAAAAATCAACAGATTTCACTCAAAGAGCACATAGCTTTTAAAGTTCTAGTCAAGGGTTACTGATTATATTATGGTTTTATTTTTAGCAACTCTGTGTTTTAACACATTTAGAATCCTCATAGAAGGGCATGAGGCTTTTGGGTGGCTAGAAATGGGGGAGATGGGGCTGGGGATATAGCTCAGTTGGGGCGAAAAGTCTAGTGGCATATCTTGGGGAAGGTCCTCAGGAGTAAAGAGGTAGCAGGACTTTATGCAGGCAATTATCATTACATTGTGGTGCTGGGGATTGAAGGCAGGGCCTATGTGCATGTGAGGCAAGCACTCTACCAACTGAGCTATATTCCCAGACCTACTTAGGTTATTTTCTTCACCCTAATCCTGAACACCTTTTCAAGAAACCACAGTAAATTGGACACTGAAGTGTTGATTTCGAGGAACCTCTCTGACATAATTTCTTTATTATTTTAAGGCATGCACATTTGTAACTTCATGGAAAAAATAAAATTTATACACAAAAGGGCAAAGGGAAGAAAGGGAGCAAGAATTTATCAGCCTGCTCAGAGAAGATAAGATTCTAATTCCTAAGTTCACTACCAGAATTAATGAATTAATGAGCTCCAACAGTTCTGAGATCAGTCTCAAATGATTACTTACGCTCCTTACCTTATATTCTAAGTTCTAAAATAAACAAATAAATAAATAAGTAAATTCTGAAGTTTTTTTGATAGTTGACCTCAAAACTGAAAAGGTATAAACTGAATTTACTTCTTACACACATCATCTTCTCTGTTTTTGAATTTCCTTATTTTGATAAAGATCCCACTTGCCACCAGTTTCCTAAACCAGAATCTGAACATCGTCTCTATCTGGGATTCGTTTCTTCCCTCAAGTAATCCTTGGTATAGCATATAAGGCTGCTGCATTCCTCCCCAGTCTCATCTCCTACACCACACCTGCTGCTCCGGCTATAAAGAATTTCAGTTCCTGGATCCAAATGTCTTTTACTCTCTTCCCACACCCTGGTTTTGTTTGTGTTTTTGTTTTTGGCGGGGCAGGGTATCGAACTAACTTTATTATCGCTGGGCCTTTTCCCACACAGTTCTCTACTTGGAACACTCTTCCCTACATTCTTCTTTTGGAGTAATTCAAGATGCATTCTTCGGTCCCAGCTCAGCGGTGACTTGCACAGTCCACGTAGGTAGGCTCGGTCCTTCAACCGGTGTACTCGATAAGGTCCGGACGACTGTGCTTTCCACTAGGGTAATCCTCGAAGTGGTCCTCCACACTCCATCGGTTTTGGAGAACTGAAAGGATGGAGATGCATGCGTCTTCAGAGCTGACCTATGTCCTTGTGGCTCCAGCTCCCTACAAGTGCCCACCAAGCACTGGTCTAGCAGCAAAAGAACAACCAAAGTTTCCGAGGCCGCTGCCGGGCAAGACAACGGCGATGCGCTGCCGGGAAGCCACGAGCATGCAGCCCCGCCTCCCACGGTGCGTCGGGGGTGGGGCAGGGCGGGGCGCCGGGCGCCGGCGAACGGCGTGCGCCGGGCGGGGGGCGGGGTCAGGGGCGGAGCGGAGCGCGCATGCGCGGTCGCCTTTGTGTGGGTCGAGCAGCGGCGGCTTCGGCGGCAGTGGCGGTCCCACTGGCAGGCGGGCAAGAGGGGAGTCCGGGCGGCGTCCGGCGTGGGAGCCGGGGGACCAACATGGTAAAGAAGCGGAAAGGCCGCGTCGTGATCGACTCAGACACGGAGGACAGCGGCAGCGACGAGAACCTGGATCAGGTGAGGGCAGGCCGCGGAGGCGCGGGCCGGCAGAGCAGGAGGGCTGAGTCCGGGGCCACTGGAGCTCGGAGCCGGCCGGGCCCGAAGCCTCCTGGCCCGAGCGTCTGACCCACCCGGTGTCCTGACCGCTGCTGCAACCCTCCACTTGTCCTTCCCACAGCATCCAAGGCCCTCCGAGTTCAGCCCAGGCCTGGAGACGGAGCACCGAGGACTTGGCGCCTTGGGCGGGGAGGCGGGGCAGGGACCGGGCAGATGGGCCTCGGGCTCTGGGGTACCGAAAGGGGCCACGATTGCTGAGGCCGGATCGGGGCGGCGGGCTGCAAGCCAGCGTTCCGGGCCTGGAGAGATAGGAAGTATCGCCCGCCAACCCTGGAAGCTGGGAGGTTTTGGAGGAGGTGCAAGGGTAAGCGTGGGGCGGTGGGAGGGGGAGAGAGCTGAGAAGGTGCGGACTCTGGAAGATGAAGTTTTTCAGAAAAGGGTTGTGGACAGAAAGGAGGAGCACTGGTAAATGTTCCAAGGAGTTCTGCCTGCTTGGCGAGGAAAGCCGTGGGCACGAGTCTGTTGGCTACTAGGGTCGTTTGTGGTTGAGATGGGTTCCCGTTGGAATGTCAGACGAAGAAAACACTCTAGGAGGAGGAAACTGTGGGGTAGCATGGAGAGTTTGTGGCCCAGGCATCTTAGACCTTTTGTAAAGCATCCCAGAATTCTTTATTACTTAAAGATTGTGCAGGAAGCATTGAAAGTAACTTGGGGGTAGCTTGAACTGTTTACATACTCAGGAAATACTGTAGGGAGGAAACTGTCCCTTGTACCAGTTCTCTAATGATACCAAGAGATACAAAGATGGTTTCCTTCATCTTTTAATGAGCAAATGATATAAAGAAAGAATATGCAAGAGAGATAGCTATATACTTTGACAGAATACTGAACTTTGGATATGAAAATTTGAATTCTAAACTGGGCTTATGCTGCTTTCTAGCTATATATCTTGGGTCATAACTAAAATCGTGATAGAACATCAGCCTTGTCTATCTAATTGGGCAGTTGTAAGGATCAAATGTAAGAATCATGTTGGTGCAAGCATTTTCAGACTATAAAGTTTTTGAGTAAATGGTTTCTTGGGGGTCCTTTGTACTATGTCAGAGGTCTAGTACTAAAGTATTTGGGCATAAAAAGAGAGGACTTTTAAGAAGGAAGGACTGGAAAGGTGTTAAAGGGGACTGTTTTTTAAATGGTGGTGGGGAGGTGGGGACTATTAAGGCATAGAAACCTTGTAGTGGGATAGGAATAGAGAGAGTAAGTTGAAAGTGTTCTCATTGAAAGGCTCCTGAAATCTACAAAAACATACTCTTGATTATAAAAGTTTTTGGTAAGATAATTTTGGGCTGACAGGAGGATTAGAATGCATTTTTAACTATTTTCTGATCTGCAAGTGTGTTTCAGATAATAACATCAGCTACTTTAGTGCAAACTAGATACCTTAATTAAGTGCTTTAGTTACACTGTCAAGGTTTTTTTTTTTTCCTTCATTTTAATTTTTTTTTTGCTGTACTGGGGATTAAACCCAGGCACACTACTACCGAGCTACATCCCCAGACCTTTTTAATTTTTTTATTTTGAAACAGTGCCTCCCTAAATTGCTGAGACTGGCCTTGAACTTGCAAACCCCTTGCTTCAGCCTCTCAAGTGGCTGTAATTACAGGCATGCACCACTTCACCCAGCTTTACATTCTCAAGTTTTCAAATCATGGTAAAGTTGGAATCATTTTCCCCACTTTACATATGAAAAAAATGAATCTTGATGAAATTAAGTAATTCATACAATTAGTAAGTTATAGAATTGGATTTTAAACTAACTCTGTACAAGTATAAAGTCTATACTCATTCTTTTTTATAATTTTTTTTTAGTTGTAAATGGACAGCATGCCTTTATTTTATTTGATTATTTTTGTATGCGGTGCTAAGGATCAAACACAGTGCCTCACCTGTGGTAGGCAAGCTCTCTGCCACTGCCCCAGCCCCACCTATACTCATTCTGTTATACCAACTTAATCTGCTAGTCTTTTAATTTTTCATATTACAAAATGAGAGTAAGTTTCATGGCCATTTTTTGTGTTGCTAGAATTCATGTTGTAATGTATTCTGAGTAGTTTAGAGGAAATTGGCACATTGGTTTGAAAGATTATTTGCAGGACTTGGTAAAGTACTCTTTTTTTTTTTTTTTTTTTTTTTTTTTTTTTAGTTTTTATTTTAGTTGTGGATGGACACAATGCCTTTATTTTATTTATTTATTTTTATGTGGTTCTGAGGATTGAACCCAGTGCCTCACACGTGCTAGGCAAGCACTCTACCACTGAGCCACAACCCTAGCCTGGTGAAGTACTTTCAAAACATCTATTCTGAAAATGAATGAACTAAGTTGCAAATTATTTTGTTCTTAGTGGTTTTCCACAGAATTCTGACAAAGTGAGTGGATTGCTTCCATTGGTGGTTGAGATATTTTACCTGATTCACAGAACTGTCTGAAGTGGGAACTGGAGGGGATTGCAGCTTTAAATCTAATTCTAAATATCTATTTGTAAAAAGAAATTAATGTGAAATTTGTAAGTAATGCCTAATACATTTTAATGGCAATTCCAACTTCCCTTCAACAAGTTTGTTTTTTTGTTGTTGTTGTTACCAAGGATTAAACTCAGAAGCACCTAACCACTGAGCCACAGTCTAGCCCTTTTTTTATGTTTTATTTAGAGACAGGGTTTCATTGAGTTGCTTAGGGCCTCACTAAATTGCTGAGCTAGCCTTGAACAGGCTAACCTCCTGTCTCAGCCTCCCAAGCTACTGGGATTATAGGTGTGCACCACTATACCTGGCCCCTTTAATTTATTGGCATTTTTGTTATGAGATGATAATTAGATCAGAAGTCCCTTTTCTTCTACATCCTAACATGGGTACCACGGTCTTCTGTCTGTTCAGCCCTGTTCCAGGTTCTCAGAGGAATCAAAGATCTCAGTCTTCTGGATGTTTTCCAGAGGACTTTATAGAAGTTAACAGTCGGCCTGATTTTAGGTTCTTTAGGAATCCTTAGAACACAATCAGTACATTCTGAACCTTTCTTGAAAATGTCTTTGGTTGCTCCTTCTAGTTCTGAGTCTTTTTTTTGGGCTTTAACATTGTACTTGCTGTCTAATGTATGATTCTTGTGGAAAAAACAAACCATAACAAATCTCCAAGTGTCTAGTATGAGAATGACACAGTTAGTAAGGAGGCCCTTTGTCCCTGAGTTTTCCAGATGGAAATCTAAGCTATTTTATCAATAGTACTGTATTACCTCCAACTTAGTACATATTGAAGGTGGTTTTTCCTGGTGGTTGGGGGAGGACCCCTGTGTCAAAAGCCCCCTGGATTGCTTATTTAAAATGTAGATTGGGAAGCTGAGAGGTGCAGTAGCTATCCCAGACCTAATGAATCAGACCTTCAGAGCATGGAGCCTTGGAGCTTGCACTTATAATAGAGCCCAGGTAACTATGATTTATGTTAATGTCTGAGACTACTGGTCTGTATGCAAGTTAATCTTTTTAGTAAGACACTGTAAGTAGTTGGTTTCTGCCATGTATGTCCATTTTAAGGGCACACATACAAACAAAGGAATTTGACGGGGATGTTTTTAAGTGGCAAAGTTGCTGGTTCTTCTAAATCTCTGAAGCTATTCGAATTGTTAGAATGCTTCTTATTTATTTTGGTGCTAAGATTGAACTAAGGACTTGATGCATGCTAAGCATGTGTTCTGCCACAGAGCTGCACCCTTAGAACTTAGGAATACTGCTTTTGCTGCTGTTTTGTTTTTATTTTTATTTTTGGTACTGCCAATCAAACCCAGAGGCACTTTACCACTGAGCCACATCACCAGCCCTTTTTAGTTTTTGAGATGGGTCTTGCTAGGTTGCTTAGGACCTCACTAAGTTGCGGAGGCTTACTTTGAACTTGTATTCCTCCTACTTCACTCTCTTGAGTTGCTGGGATCACAGGCAGGCGCCACTGTGCCCATTGCCCTTTTTATTTTTTATTTTGAAATATGATCTTGCTAAGTTGCTTAGGACCTTGCTAAGTTGATGAGACTGGCCTCAAATGTGGGATACTCCTGTCTCAGCCTCCCCAGTCTCTGGGATGACAGGTGTGTCCCACAGTGCCAGTTTTTTTTTTTTGTTTTTTTTTTTAATGCTTTATCGGGGATTGAATTCAGGGCCTTACACATGCGAGGCAAGTGGTGGGCTACCCTGGCAGCCTTTTTTTAAATTTTATTTCGAGTCAGGGTATCAGTAAGTTGCTCAGGCTGGCCATGAATTTGCCATCCTGCCTCAGCCTCCCATGAAGCAGGGATTATACGTGTGGACCACCATACCTGAACCTAGGGATGCTTTTATTTTATTTATTTAAAAAAATTTTTTAGATGTTGGTGTACATTTATTTTATTCACTTATTTATAGGTGATGCTGAGAATTGAACCCAGTGCCTCACATGCGAGGCAAGTGCTCTACCACTGAGCCACAACCCCATGGGATGCCTTTAATTGAGGCCCATTTCTCTCTCTCTCTCTCTTTCTCTTTTTCTCTCTCTCTCTCTCTCTCTCTCTCTCTCTCTCTCTCTAGGAAGAGATACATAATAACTAAAATGGAGTAGTTTAAAATTTGTTTTAATTTTCAAAGGTTTTTAAAACTCAGACTGTAAATTGAGAATTTGAAGAATTTTCTTTTAATATGAGACCTGATAGTGACCCTGTTATTGTGTTAGCCATATCCTTTCCTCAACATTTTTAAATTGCTAGGTACTTGCCATTGGTCCCTTCTGGGGGAAAGAAAAAAGCAGAATTTGAGGCAAACCTTTGGAATTTTTATCATCATCACACATTTGCATAGAGATATTGTATTAACTCATTGTGGAAAATATTTATGCAGTGAATTCTATAGAATAAAAAGCACCTACGATAATAAAGGAGATAATTCCCTGTTCAGATCAGTGTTTTGGGCTGGGGATATAGCTTAGTTGGTAGAGTGCCTGCCTCTCATGCACTAGGCCCTGGGTTCAATCCCCAGCACCGTGGGGGGTGGGGTGGGGAATCAGAGTTATTTAGTACTTAAAAGTTTGCATAGTGGCATATTCCTGTAATCCTCACGAACAGGGAGGCTGAGGTGGTAGGATCACAAGTTCCAGATTAGTCTGAGCAAGTTAGTGAGGCCCCAATCATCTTGGCAAGACCCTGTCTCAAAATAAAAAATAAAAGGGGCGGGGATATAGTTCACTGGTAAAGCCCCCTTAGGTTCCATCCCTGTTACCTCCCCCAAAATAATTTTTGAATAATATAGGGTGAAGACATAGTTCAGTGGTAGAGTATTTGCCTAGCATTCATGAGACACTGGGTTTGATCCCCAGTACCACAATATAAATAAAATGAACAAAATAAAAAATTGAAAGTTGATATTCTTCATTAAAAAATAAATGAGATACCTCAGCCCAGTTGGAGGGTCTGGTTCTTCTTAAGCTCAGCCCTAAGGTTAACTATTTTCACTTCCTACAGCAAGCCTTTTAATAAAAATAAATAAATAAAATTTAAAAATTACTGTACCTTTCTTTTGTTAATATATATACATATGTGTATGTATATACATGTTATATATATGCATATGTGTATATATATATATTTTTTTTCTTTTTTAGTTGTCAATGGACCTTTATTTTTATTTATTTATATGTGGTGCTGAGAATCAAACCCAGTGCCTGATACATGCTAGGCTAGTGCTGTAACCCCAGTTCTGTGCCTTTCTTTAAAAAGAAGAAGAAGAAGAAGAAACTGTATATGGTGGCATGTGTCTGTAATCCCAGCTCTTTGGGAGGCTGAGTTTCATTTTCAAAGCCAGCCTCAGCAACTTAGTGAGACCGTTTCAAAATAAAAAATAAAAGGGCTAGGTTGGGGATGTAGGTCAGTGGTAAAGTGCCCCTGGATTCAATCCCCAATACAAAAAAAGAAAAAAGAAAAGAAAAAGAAAGAAAGGCCATATGTTCATAGAAAGACTTTATTTCATAGTTTTCTTTCTCATTTAAAATGGTAATTATGTTACATCCTCTTTCTCTGCTTATCAACTTGAAGTAGCAATAATTAAATTTATCTTTGAGAGCATAGGCCCCTAAGTATTTTCTAGGACATCTTTTTAGACATGTGTAAAAGATATTGTTAGAACGTATTCTTCCATAAACCTTCCCCATAAAACTTAGGAAATTTAAAACTTGTACTTCTCATTAATATAATCAACTTCAACTTAGTGAGACCAGGTTTTGAAATCACAGTGAACTGGTGAGAAATGTCATTGTTAACTTGTAAAGTTTTTAATATATATCATACTGTTGCATCTACTTGGTATAACTCATTTGCTAATTTTATTTATTTATTTATTTTTTGTGGTGCTGAGGATCGAACCCAGGGCCTTGTGCTTGTGAGGTGAGCACTCTACCAACTGAGCTATCTCCCCAGCCCTATTTATTTATTTTAAAGAAATGGTTAGGGAAGCCTAGCCTGGGTAGCACAAGCATGTAATCCCAGTGATTTGGGAGACTGAGGCAAGAGGATGGCAAGGTCCAGGCCACCTCAGCAATTCAGTGAAACCCTCTCTCAAAAAGAAAAAGAAATGGTTAGGGAGGAGTCCCATGGGAGGTTTGACAGCAGGACTTTTAGGAAACATACAAAATCTATCTCAGACACAGGTTCTATTGGTATGTTTGTTGTTTCCTGAAGGGTGAAGATCATTTATTTTCTACCAAATGTGTTAGATAGTGCTAGGCACTAGGGCTATTGGGTGAACAAAATGGAAGAAGTTGCTACCTTAAAGGAGTTTAAAGTGGAGAGAGAGAAAGAGAGAGAGGTGGGGGCAGCGGGTATGTTCAGAGAGTCATTTCCTTAAAACTGTGCTGTAGGCTGTGAAGGAAGAGCGAGGATATTGTCTTTAACCAGGGACCCAATGCTATTCTGATGAAAATGACATTTAAACCAAAACTTGGAAGAAGAAAAGGAATTAGGAACCTGAAGAGTAGAAGGATGGATGTTGAGTGTCCATGGTTGAGGGACTAACGTATACAAAGAAATGAGGCAGGAAGGACCTAGTACCCTTGTGAAACTGAAAGGTGCCCAGGGTAAGTGAAACAGCACTAGTTGAAGAGAGAGTAGTAAAAATGAAATTGCGTAGGTAAATTCAGTTTTGACCCTTTGAGGGTGGAGAAGTCAAGTTTAGTGGGTTCTAGCCAACTTTAAAAATAAAAATGAAATTTAATTGAATACAAACATCAAGTGTGTCATACTTAGTAAAGATAAAGACTTTACTATGTATGTTCCATGAAACTTGTGTTTCATTTACACACATACATGTATATAGTGGGTCTTGAGGTATTATTTAATCTTACCGTGGACTGAGTTTAAGAAGAAAATTTTAAAGCAGGTTTGTGTTGGTAATGTGAGGACTTTGGACTTTAGTCTGAGAGTAATAAGGCATTGACGAATTTTAAGATGAATGAGGTATTCAGATTTGCCATTTTTTTTTTTAAAGAGACAGGGTCTTACTATCACTATTTTGCCCAGGCTGACCTTGAAATCCTAGGCTCAAGCTATCCTGCTTAAATTCCTGAAACCTGAGGCTACATGCACAGTTTTTTAAATTTAATTTTCCTCCCCCCAGTACTAGGGATTGAACCCAGGGCCTGGCCCATGCTAGGAAAGCACTCTCCACTGAGTTACATCCCAGTGCCCCTCCCTTTTTTTTTTTTTTTTGTAAAACCACAGCAGTACCTAACCACTGAGCCATATCCCCAGCCCTTCATATATACATGCATATATATATGTACATAATATGTATGTTAATATTTTTAGTTATAGATGTACAAAATGACTTATTTTTTTTATGTAGTAGTGAGGATCAAACCCAGTGCCTCACATGTGCTAAGCAAGCGCTCTACCACTGAGTTATGACCCCAGATCCTTATATTTTATTTTGAGGCAGGGTCTTACTAAGTTACTTAGAGCCTCACCAAGTTGCTGAGGCTTGCTTTTTGAACTTGTGATCCACCTGCGTCAGCCTCCTGAGCCTCTGGGATTACAGGCATTTGTCACACTGCACCTGTCTTCATTTCCCTTTTTTTTAATTAAATTTAATTTTTTTTAAAAATTTTGAGACAAAGTCTTTCTAAGTTGCCCAGTTTGTCCTTAAATTTGCCATCATCCTGCTTCATCCTCCCAGTAATTAGTATTATAAATATGTGCCACTATACCTGATTTGCCTTTTTGGAAGCTCACCTAGGCTACTTCATGGAGAGTAATATGGAGAGGGGAAACTATTTGGTTGATAAAGGAGTCCAGGTGAGAGATGATGGAGAACATAAGTATCACTAGAATGTGAGCTCCAAGGGGGTAAATATATTTGTTCACTGCAATATCTCTGCACCTAGAACAGTACGTACTTGTAGCAGGCACCCTGTTGATACCATTGAATGAAGAAGTACCTGGAGTCGTATGTTAGTTATACAGATGACTTGGTGGAATCAGCTAGACATTATCTTCAATATGTAGAACTGAGAGGACTTGATGACTGGAATGGCGGGATAAGAGGGGATGGCATGAGACAGGAAACTTGGAGAACAGTCTAATTTAGAGTGAACTCCATGAATTTATTCTTGGATATGTAGAGTTTAAGTATGTGAGATATCCAAGTAGAGATATCAGGTAGGTAGTTGAAAATAATGTCTGCCTGACACAAAAGTGGGCACTTAATAAATCTTCAAGTAATCAAATGCTGCTTGGCATATCCATGATAGAAGATTCCTAACATAGTTACAGTGGGATTACTTATAGAAATAAGGGATATTATCATTTTGAGGGTTCTTACCTCAGCCTCTCTACTATAATACTTTTTCATATACTTTCTTTAGTTAGCAAGGATATTAGGAACCAGGAACTAAGTTAAAACAAGTGCTGGGTATGGTGTCACATGCCTATAATCCCAGTAGCTCTGGAAGCTGAGGCAGATGGATCGCAAATTCAAAGTCAGCCTTAGCAACTTAGTGAGGCCCTAAGCAACTCAGAGAGACCCTGTTTCAAAATAAAAAGGGCCGGAGATGTTGCTCAGTGGTTAAGTGCCCCAGGTTCAATCTACAGTACTCCCCCCACCAAAAAAAAAGAAAAAAAAAAAAAAGAAAAAATGACAGTAATGGATTCTCTGCCTATTATTATAATTTTTTTAAAAATTTTATTTATTTATTTATTTTGTGGTGCTGGGGATTGAACCCAGGACCTTGTGCTTGCAAGGCAAGTACTCTACCAACTGAGCTATATCCCCATCCCTATTATTATTATTATTATTTTTATTATTATTATTATTACTACTACTACCATTATTATTATCATCATATGAAAGGGTTGTTAGACTTCCCCTTTGGAATTACTACTTAAAGGGTTTTTGTGTGTTCATTCATTATTTTGTTATGTTTCTTTTATTATTATTTTTATTAAAAATAGTACGTGCTTGTTGAAACAGTTCTAACAATACAGAAATACCTCCCTCTGCCACATAATGACTCCCTCTCTTACTCATGAAAATTAACCAGTGTTCACTGGTTTAATCATACTCCTCTAATAGTTTTTATGTGAAAAGAATACAAATAAACATCTCATTTTAAACTCTATGAATTATTATTCTTTCCTCAGCACCTCTCAAGTCTTCCCACTTATATCTCTGTCCCTGTAACTACTTATTTTGTCCAGACCACTACCCACTCTGCTGAGACTGCTATGTGTTCTTTCTGATTCCTCTCTGCACTTGCACCCTGGCTCCTAGTTTGTTCATCTGCCTGCCAGAATGCTCTGTTAAAAAACCTTGGTGAATAGGGTTACTCCTCTGCTTCAGATCATTTGAAGATTTCCTACTGCCTTCAAACAATAGTCATGTTCTTGACCTTGCTTTGTAAATCTGAAAATGATGTTGTTTCTTCTTCCTGTAACTCATCTCTCTTCCATTCTCCCCGTGCTTGCTAAGTTTCAGTTGCACTGCTTCTCTTTCAGTTCTTTGAGTCACCTATTATCAGTTTCAGAGCCTTAGCTGTTCCATCTGGAGGTGTCTGTCCAGAACACTGCACCCTGTTTTCCTCTCTGAAGATTTTAGTCTGAGCCTAAGTGCCATTACTTCATAGAAGTCTCCTCTATACCTCATACTGCACCACCTATTGCAGATAAGCACCCTACTCACTTATTTACTTCCTTCTTACCACCTAGCTTTATCTGTAATTTATTATTTCTCATTTTATTGTCTGTCTCCCACACTTGATTTTAAATTAAGGATCCATGTATCTTTTCTTCCCTACTGTCTATCCAGTGCTTGGTACACTGTGGGTACTAGTTAGTAATAAGATGACCATCTGCCCTAGTTTCCCTGGATTGAGGAGTTTTCCAGGATGCCAGGACTTTTAGTGCTGAAACCAGGATAGTCCTGGGTAAACCAGGATGTTTGGTCTCCCTAGCTGGTAATCATATATATATATATTTATATTTATTTATTTATTTAGTAGTGGTATTCGGGATTAACCCAGGGGCATTGTACCCCTGAACTGTATCCCCAGACCTTTTTAATTTTTATTTGCCCAGGCTGGCCTCAAACTTATTTCTCAGCCTCCTGAGTCACTGGAATTAACAGGCATGCATCACTGTGTCTGGCTTATTAGTTATATTCATTGGAATACGAAGTGAAAAAGATCTTTGCATGTCATTAGTTATAACAGTTCTTAAATTTTATTCATATGGGCTTTTATTCTCCTTTTCTTGCTTTTTTTTAGGTCCCAGTTTTGGCTGTCTAGTTTAAATGTGGCTTTTAAGCAGTGTTAATGAAACTGCTCTAGATGCCAGATGTGGCATCTGTACACATCTATACTAAAAAGTAGGGCCCTGGCATTACTTTAAGCAGATCTTTAGTTCAACTTAAATTTGATATATCATGTAGACACCCCACACTTGTTTCCCATAAAGTAATATTAAGGTAAGTAGGAAGGGATAAGATGAAATACACACAGGTATTAGTACAGTAGTGAGAGAGATCCTCTGGACAAAAGAAATATGGTCTCAGCCAGTACAGCCCAATGTGGGAGAATGTTATACATTGATCTACCCCTTGTGCATGGGTCAGTTTCAGATTGACTTTTTTTAGTACAAGTATTGGATAGATCTTTCCTAACAAATATCTTCACGTGTGTATTATAAAGATCTTTCAGTTGCACATTGGTTTGCCTAGCGCATTTAGTAGTCTGTAGAAGTCTGAACTGTGAAGAATAACCTTGCCAGGAATTCCCCTAGTAGCTTCCTGTGCAGTTCTCTAGATGTGGAATGGATATCTTTCAGATTGTTAAGAAGGTTTTTGTAGCTGAGTGTGGTGTGGTGCATACCTGTAATCCCAGCTGCTTGGGAGGCTGAGGCAGGAGAAGGCTGAGTTCAAGGCTAACCTAGGCAATTTAACAGAATCCTGTTTCAAAACAAAAAGGGCCAGGGATGTGGTCCATTGGTAGAGCTCTTAACTAGCATGCCCAAGGCCCTGGTTCAATCCCCAGGAATTGGGGGGTGGGGTTTGTTGTTCTCCATACTGTTGTTAATATAGTAGTACAAAAAGAGACTTTGCTTATCAGATGCGGTCCTTCACTGATGAAGGAGAGTTGTTTGTTAGGTTTTTAGTATAGAATGAAGCCTTTTTTTTTTTTTTTTTTTTTTTTTTTGGTACCAGGGATTGAACTCGGGTACTCAACCACTGAGCCACATCCCCAAACCTATTTTTGTATTTTATTTAGAGACAGGATCTCACTGAGACTGAGTTGCTTAGTGCCTTGCTTTTGCTGAGGCTGACTTTGAATTCGTGATTCTCCTGTCTCAGCCTCCCAAGTCACAGGGATTATAGACAGGAACCTCTTGACTTGAAGGCAGTACTCATATCTTAAAGCTTGAGTTACAGTAACTGTTTTTAGAGTTGAGGGTCTCACTGTGTTACTCAGGCTGCTCTCCAAACTGAGATCAAGTGATCCTCCTGCCTCAGCCTTCCTACTGCTGTATCTGCAGGCGGCCACCACACCTGGCTAGTTACAGTAACTTTTTTATTTTTAATTTTTTTGGTGGTACTGGTGATTGAAACCAGGGGTGCTGTACCACTGAATTATATCCCCAGCCCTTTTTAAAATTTCTAAATTTTGAGACAGGGTCCCACTGAGTTTTTAAGACTGACCTCAAATTTGTGATCCTCCTGCCTTAGCCTCCCAAATTGTTGGAATTACAGGCCTGGGCCACCAGGAGCCAGGCTTAGTTACAGTAACTTTTAACAATGTCTGTTCCATGTGATAGTTAATGTTTCAGGAAAGGATTTGATTGGGAACTGTATTAGTCAGGTTTTCATTACTATAACAAAGCAGGCTGTTTTATAAAAAGAAAAGGTTTATTCAGCTTATAATTTTGGAAGCTGAAAGTCCAAACAACATGGCATGAGTTCTCGCTACATCACATGGTGAGAGCACATATGTATCACTATATATATGTTTCTCTCCCTCTCCTTATAAAACCACCAGGATTCAGTTATAGGGGTTACACCTAAATGACCTAATAACATTCCCAAAGCTCCAACTCCAGGCACTGCCGTAGTCTAATTAAGTTTCTATCCTCTCTTTAAGGTACTGTGGATTGAACCCAGGGCCTTGTGCATGGTAGGCAAGCATTGTACTGGAGCATTCACTGGAACTAATACCCCAGCCAAGGATCTACCTTCTTAATACCATTAAATAAGACTTTGAGGATTAATCTGCATGAGTTCAGGACTATAAACCATATTCAAACTATACCAACACTGTATCTAAAACTTTGTTATAATGAGTTGGTATTAAAACAGGAATTCCAGAGCATTTGTGAACCTGAGGGATCAGGGTAGAGATTACTTGCCAAAAGTCTTTCTAAAGTTTATAAATTTGCATTAAGGTAATATGGGGGGAAAAGGTTGCACCACATAATCCAGCAATCTCACACCTAGCTATTTACCCAAGAGAAATAAAATCTTATATGCTTAAAAAACAAACTGTATACGAACATAAAATTGCCCTGCAATGGAAACAAATCAAATGTTTTTTAGTTGGCAAGTGGATAAACATACTGTGGTATATCTATTCAAGCCCATCTCTATGACAGTCTATAATAGGAAATTAATAGGGACAGAAGTCTGTAATTGAGTCTATATAGAGTTTCCAGGGGAAGATGAGAGGAGTATAAGAAAAATAAGGGGCATGATGGAGTATAAGGAATTGGGGGGGGGGGGGTAAGCAGGTATGATGATAGTACTGCCTATATTTTGATTGGGGTAATGATTAAACTATATATTCAATCTCATAAAATCATGTTAGAAAGGATAAAACATTGTATGTAAATTATACCTCAAGCTTGAAAAGACTGTAAATAGGGGCTGGGGTCGCAACTCCAGTGGTAGAGCGCTTGCCTTGCATGCCTGAGGCACTGGGTTCTATCCTCAGCACCACACAAATAAAATGAAGGTATTGTGTCCATCTACAACTAAAAATTAAAAAAAAAAAAAACTATTAACATGCAAATACTGCTATAATTTTCTTTTGGTCTATATGAGTTATTGTTTTGGTGTGAGAGAGTATTCTTGTGATGTCTATGTTTCAGGAAGTTAATGTGCTAACTCTCCAATGAAATAAGAATAGTAGTTTTGTGAGTACTTATGAAGAAGAGAGTATCAGCTGTTTAATCTGAGAAGGTCATTTTCTGGCCAAGGAAGGAGACTACTCCTAAAATAGAAAGACACTAGAAGAAGAAAGCAGATACTTTGCAGCAATCTATTATTTTAAAATCTATTTTGGCAGTTGACTTATAGTTGTATAGCATTGTCATCATCAAGGAATACTACTGGTAGTATGTATTTGCTGTGCTTTCTCTTTTTTGACACAAGTTTTAGTCTAGTAAATCATGACTAAATTATGAGCCAGAATTCTATCTGCCCAGGTTCAAATCCTGGGCCTCATGTATTAGCTGTGTTACTAAGTTACATAGCTTAGGTACTTAACCTCCTTCCTGTGCCTTAGCTTCTTTATCTTTCTTTCCCCCCTTCTCCTGTACTAGAGATTGAACCCAGGTGTACTTTGCCATGAGTTACATCTCAGCTTTTTTCTTTTTAATTACTCCATGAACATTTTCTTTTCTTTCCTTTCTTTCTTTTTTTTTTTTAATTTTTTTTGTTGTAGATGGATACAATACCTTTATATTATTTATTTTTTTTTTTATGTGGTGCTGAGGATGGAAACCAGGGCCTCACACATGGTAGGCAAGCGCTTTACCACTGAGCCACATTCCAACCCTTTTAATTTTTTTATTTTGAGACAGGGTCTGCCAAAGATGCTCCAGCTGGCCTTAAATTTGTGATCCTCCTGCCTCAGCCTCAGGACTTGGTGGTGTCATAGGTGTGCACCACCTCACCAGATGAAGTCTTCTTATTATTTTTCCCAGTGCTGGGGATTGAACCCAGGGATTCTTTACCACAAAGTCTATACCCCCAGCACTTTATTTATTTTGGTACTGGGAATTGAATCCAAAGGTGCTTTACCTCTGAGCTATATTCCTAGTCCTTTTTATTTTTATTTTTTAAATATTTTTTAGTTGTCAGTGGATCTTTTATTTTATTTATTTATATGTGGTGGTGAGTATCGAACCCAGGGCCTCACACATGCCAGGCAGGTGCCACAACTCCAGCCCTCTTTTTTTTTTTTTTTATGTTATTTTTATCTTGAGACAGGGTCTCACTAAGTTGCCAGAGTCTTGCTGAATTGCTGAGGCTGACCTTGAAGTTGTGCTCCTTCTGTCTCATCCTTTGGAGACACTGGCATTATAGGCATGTGCCACCATGCCCAGCTATTTTAAAATTTTATATGGTACTAGGGATTGAACCCAAGGGTACTCTGTCCCAGCCCTTTTTAAAGTTTTTTATTTTATTTTTTTGAGACAGGGCTTCAAGTTGTAGAGTTGTAGAGGCTGGCTTCAAAGTT
The DNA here is from genome assembly GCF_902686445.1 of Sciurus carolinensis. Taxonomy (NCBI): domain Eukaryota; kingdom Metazoa; phylum Chordata; class Mammalia; order Rodentia; family Sciuridae; genus Sciurus; species Sciurus carolinensis. The sequence goes on along the minus strand of NC_062214.1, from coordinate 111,051,983 downwards.
GCAATCCATCTGCCTCAGTCTCCCAAATTACAGGCATGTTCCACTAACCTGGCCCTTTTTATTTTATTTTGTGACAAGGTTTTGCTAAATTGCCCAGGCAGGGCTTGAATTTGTGATCTTCCTGTCTTAGCCTCTGAGTCACTTGGAATTACAAGTGTGCTTCACCAGCAGCTTTTTAATCTTTAAATGGGGATGATGACAACACTTATCATGGGTTGTGAATAGTAAAATGTCAGATGCTGAGAAAAGTGCCTTACATATAGGAAGAATAGTATAATTGTGGGTTGGTATTGGTATTAGCAGAGAGCAGGGCTAGTAACCCTGTTTTGCATTTTTGAGTCACAGAAGTGAGTAGGGGAAAAGTAATGAGACAGGGAAGCCATGTGGCAGAGCAGATTCTGTTGTAGCCTTGACTTTCTCCCAGGCATTTTCCTTTCCTTCTAATCTCACTTAAGTCACCAGGACAAACCAGAAGTAGTGAATTGGGGTGTTGGGGTTGTCAAATTAGAATTCTGATATAATGAGTAGCACACTACTGCTCATTGTTAAGCCCTATATTAAGCACTAGAAATATACAAATCTCTCTCTCTCTTTTTTTTTTGGGGGGGGGGTGCTGGGGATTGAACCCAGGGCCTTGTGCTTACAAGGCAAGCACTCTACCAACTGAGCTATCTCCCTAGCCCCTCTCTCTCTCTTAAAAAAAAAAAAAAAAAAAAAAAAAAAAAAAAAATATATATATATATATATATATATATATAGCTAATTGAACCCAGGGGTGCTCTACGACAAAGCTGCTTAGCTCTTTTTAATTTTTTTTTTTTTTTTTTTTTTTTTTTTTTTCAATTTTGAGACAGAGTTTCACAAAGTTGTTGAGGCTATCCTTGAATTTGCAATCCTCTTGCCTTAGCCTCCAGAGTCACTGGGATTATAGGCATGTGCCACTGGGCCCAGACAGAAATATACACCTTTTTTTTTTCTGGCTTAAGCATTCAGAATATAAAATGATCTCAGAAATGTATAGTTGGTGAGCTTTTTCTTTTATCTTTCTCTTTTTTTCTTCCTTATTTAATTTATTTTTTATTTATCTTTTGGATAAGACGGAGATTGATTCCCAACATACTCTACTGCAGAGCTACATTCCTAGCCCGTTTTTATTTCTTATTTTGAGACAGGGTCTTGCTAAGTTGCTGAGGCTGGCTGTGAACTTGCCAACCTCCTGAGTGGTTGTGGTAACAGGCATGTGCCATTGCATCTAACTGTAAGCTTTTTTACAACAGCTCCACAAACACCCATTTTACATAAAATATAATACAAAGGATCCTTTGAGTATTAGCTGTATCCCAGGTAAAACAACAAGCAAATTACCTATGTAAATAGTTCTTATCAGTCCCTGAGAATCAATACTTTTGTAGTTTAGAGAGAAATCAGTGACAATTTGGAGTAGCTCTCAGTTCAGTTTTCTATTTCAGACATACATTTCCCATGAAGAAGGAGGGGACAGATTTTGAAAACATTTCTTTAGCACCTAGTAATACTGGCATTCAGTTCATTCATGTGTTAAAAAACGATCTCATGATGATGTCCTTCAGTGGAAAGCACAAAGATGTAGAAGAGATGTAGAGAATGTGGGCTATTTATTTTTTGGTACTAGGGATTGAACCCAGGGGCACTCAACCACTGAGCCGCATCCACAGCCCTTTTTATTTTTTATTTTGAAACAGGGTTTCTTTAAGTTGCTTGGGATCTCACTAAGTTGCTAAAGCTGGCTTTGAACTTGCAATCCTCTTGCCTCAGCTTCCAGTCATTAGGATCACAGGTGTTTGCCCCCGTGCCTAGCCATTTTATTGTTCCTTCTCTATTGAGCAGAACTGATGTGACTGTTTCTGCCCTGTTAGGAGCTATTGTCCCTGGCAAAGCGGAAGCGCAGTGACTCTGAGGAGAAGGAGCCGCCTGTGAGTCAGCCTGCAGCATCGTCAGACTCAGAGACATCCGACAGTGATGATGAGGTGGGTGTCAAGGGGCTAGGCCTCTGGGACCAGTGGATATTTGAGGGTCTCTGAGTTGGTGAATCCTGGCGGCCTTGTTTCCTTACATTAAGACCTAATAACCTCATGACTATATTAATTAGCTTGAATTAACCAAGCCACAAGGTAAACATTTACCAGGAAAAGAAAGAAAAGGACTTAATAGCCTAAGATCTATGAAAACTTGTTAGGGAAAGAAAATTGTGTAAGGTAAACTCCGAATTGTCATATTCATTATATTGCTAGTGGCCTAGTGGGTACCTCTGTGAGACATTCTTGGCCATTCGTTCATCTCTTTCTAGCTTTATTGCAAAATAAGGACCAAAACAAGTTGTCATCTTTTCTCCTTTCTTTTCTTTTGGGGAGGATTATCTTTTAAATCCTACTTTCATGTTAGAAAAGAAATTCTATTAAGAATGCCATATTTTAGTGAGAAATACTTCAGTGAGACATAAAGATTTCTTTGGTAAGATTGATTTGATATCTCTCAGAGTGATGATGTTAACTTTAAAAAACAAATATCTAGCTGTTCCTTGTCTGAACCAATGTGACTTTCCCAAATTGCCCACCAGTAAAGAAAGACCCTTAAAGATCCAGAATCTGAATGGAAGTTGCAGTGAGGAGAAAGATGTTGAAACACTCCAGACATGTTCCTCATTTGATTTAAAGTACTTTTTCCCTCTTAGTCATTTCCTAGAGAGAGTTATACCACCTCTGTTTATCTTTTAACAGACCATCTTTTTATCTTTATCTTTTTATTTGGTACTACAGATTGAACCCAGAGCCTCACACATACTGGGTAAATGCTCAGTCTCTAAGGTATATTCCCACCTCTTCTTAAAATTTTATTTTGAAATAGGGTCTCAGTAAATTGCCCAGGCTGGCCTAAAACTTGTGAGCCTTCTGGGATTACAGGTATGGACTACTAAGGTAGGCTAGGAAAATACTTTTTTTTTTTTTTTTGTACTGGTATTAAACCCAGGGGCTCTCAATCACTGAGCAACATCCCCAGCCCTTTTTATTTTTTTGAGACAGAGTCTTGCTAAGTTGTTAAGACTGACCTGAAACTTGTGCTCGTCTTGCTTTAGCCTTCTGAGTTGCTGGAATTGCAGGTGTGTGCCTAGGAAAATATTTTTTTAAAACTTTTATTTATTTATTTATTTTCATTAATTTTTTTTACAGTGATAAATATTCTTTTAAAAATTCTTTTTATACATGTATATAGGGTAATAATGTCTGTCTCACAATCTACGGTCCTTTCCCTCCCCCCCCCCACCCCACCCCTCCCCTCACTTCCCTCTAGTCCCAGCTACTTCCCCTCTGTACAATCCAAAGTTCCTTCATTCTTCCCTGCCCACCCCCCATTACAGATCAGCATCTGATTTTCAGAGAAAACATTTGGCCTTTGTTTTTTGGGGATTGGCTTATTTCACATAGCATGAAACGCTCCAGTTCCATCCATTTACCTGCAAATGCCATAATTTCATTCTTCTTTAAGACTGAATAATATTCCTTTGTGTATATATACACCACATTTCTAGGAAAATATTTTTAACAGTAAAAGTATGTTTATTTAATGTCATGAAATTTAATTAACAGCTGAACAGTATTTACCAGTACCCTGAATTGCAGATTGGGAATGTTTGCATTCTGATTGACTATAGTGATATGCTCTTAGTCTTAAAGAATTTGCTAAAATAGCTTTCTATAGTAAGGAGTAGGGAATGTTTATTCTTTTGCTTATTTTCAGTGGAGGACCTAAATTCCCTTCAAATTAATAAAATAACTTATTAGAAAAGCAGTAGAGTCTATGATGTAATTTGCTTTTGGTTTGGCTATTTTCTTTTTTTAAATGCACAGAGAATACAGGAAAATCTTGAAATAATTTTCTCTTCAACTGTTCTTGCATCTACTTCTAATTTTCACATTCAGTAGTCAACTGCTGTAGCTCTCCCTTCCCTTTCTGTATTCTGTTAAGTTTTAATCTTTGCTATGTCTAGAATACCCTGCATTGTATTTGTGGTCTTTACAGTTCCTTAACGTGAGTAGTAGAACTATACTTGGAACTCTTTCATTCTCCATATTCCTATTGTTGGGTCAGAGTCCTGAGTATATAGTTATTGCCCGATTTCTTTTCTGTCTTTTCAGATAGAGCCTTACTCTGTTCAGACTGAGCTCAATCATTCCTCGTGCCTCAGCCTCTGAAGTAGCTGGGACTAGAGGCATGTGCCACCAATACTGGCTTTCCCTTTATCTTTCTTTTTTTCTTTTTCTTTTTGGTTGGTACCAGGGATTGAACCCGGGGGGCAATCAACCACAAAGCCACATCCCCAGCTCTTTTTTATATTTTATTTAGAGACAGGGTCTTGCTGAGTTGCTTAGGGCCTCATTTAGTTACTGAGGCTGACTTTGAACTTGTGAACCTCCTGCCTGATCCTCCTGAGGTGCTGGGATTATAGGTGTGTACCACTACATCTGGCCCCTTCATCTTTTTATTTATTTTTTCATATTGGGGTTTGAACTGAGGGGTGAAGCTTTTTACAACTGAGCTAGACTCCCAGCCCTTTTATTTATTTATTCATTCATTTTGTTTTTTTTTTGCAATACTGAGGATTGAACCTAGGCCTTCATATTTGCTAGGCAAGTTCTATATCCCCAGGCTCACTAAGTTGCACAGCCTGGACTTATGTTCCTCCTTCCTCAACTACCAGAATAGCTGGGATCACAAGCTTGTGCCACTGTGCCCAGCTCCCTTCATGCTTTTTAATTGTTTCTGTTAAAAGAGTAGTGTGTGTGTGTCACCTCCACATTTAGAGGAGCCCAAAATTTGTTTTGGAGTAGAGCTGTTGTCCCTAAAAATCAGTTTAGAGTTTCTTTTGTTGCTTCCAGCAACTTAAGTCAGTAAGTCTTCACCTTAGATTACTTCTTAGTTGTTAATGTATTTAAAGGAGAAAAAAAGCTAACAGGTTGGCTACACCTGCCCAGCAGGGAATGAAAATGTAAGTGACTTTGCCCCTAAAGGTTCTTAGCTCTTCTTCTGCCTCCAGGCCCACAGGTTTGTTGTAGTTCTACTCTGCTCCACCCCAGGAATAGCAGCCTCTGTATTAAAGGCCATTCTAAAGATCATCTCTCTCTGGCTCTAGCTACTACTAGCTTATTAGCACAGAGCATTTCAGAGTTAGAGCAAATATTTCATTGTTTTGGACAGTTAAAGAAAATAATTTAATTGCTTGGGAGGCTGAGGCAGGAGAGTCAAGAGTTTGAGTCTACCCTGAGCAACTTAGAGAGACCTTCTCAAAAATAATAAGAAGGGTTGGGGATGTAGCTCACTGGTAGAGCACTTGCCTAGCATGTGCAAAGCTCTGGGTTTAATCCCAAGAACCTCAAAAAAAGAAAAGAAAGGCCAGGGATGTGGCTTAGCGGTAGACTGCTTGCCTGGTATGCATGAGGCCCTGGTTTCAATCCTCAGCACCAGAAAAAAGGGGGAAAAAAAAAAAAAAAAAAAAAAAACGGAGGAGAAAGAAAGAAGAAGGAAAGAAAGAAAAAGGAAAATAACTTAAAACCTTTTTTTAAAGAAAAATCCTACTGATCCTACACTAGAACTCAGTGGTATTACCGTGAACTCAAATTACGACTGCTATAGGCTTTTTAGGATGGTGGGGGACTTCTGAGAGATCTTTAGGATATGAAATTTGAGGTATCAGCTCTTGCCTTTTTTCCTCTTTCATAATGAATATTCAGATATCTGTCTGTGGGGGAAAAATACATACTGAAGTTAGTGTACTCTGTTGTCTCGTTCTGCTTTGGTTTTTTTATCTTTATTACCTGTAAATTATTTTAAAAATTTGGTTGTTAAAGTGACCATCCTCAGTCAGATGGAGCCTGCTTGTGCCAGAAGCTATTCTGGAGTTTTTAAAAGTATGCCATCTTTAGTTTTTACATCAGTGAGCTGTGTCTATAGATATAAAGAATTGTGTTGGCCCCCTCAGATTTGCTAGGACAGAAAATTGGCCAAGAACAACTAGTTAAAAAGTTAATGGGGCTGCGATTGTAGCTCAGTGGTAGAGGTGCTTGCCTTGCATGTGTAAGGCACTGGATTCAATCCTCAGCACCACATAAAAAATAAATAAATACATAAAATAAAGGCATTGTGTCTATCTACAACTAAAAATAAAAATAATAAAGTTAATGGGGGTGCTGGGGTTGTGACTTAGTGGTAGAGTGCTTATCTAGCATGTGTGAGGCCCTGAGTTCCATCCTCAGCATAAAAATAAAGTTATTGTGTCCACCTACAACTAAAACAAAATAGTTTAAAAAGAAGTTAATGGGTTAGTGTGTTACGTGGAGAAATTTTAGAATAAGATAACAGCAAGCTAACTGATGGGAGGAGGGAAAACAGAGAAGCTAAGAAAATTTCCTATATAGAAAAAGGTGTGTACTGCAATAGTCATTAAGTATTAAGTCCAGTTAATGAGAGAATAAGTAGATGTTTCATGTATAGGGTCTTTGCAGGGTTGGGCAAAACCCCCAAAGATTAGTGACAGAGAATATGCTTGTGTATTATTTTTGGTAAATCAGTTATTCTTAGTGATTCTTGAGGCATATTTAAAAGTAAGCAAGGCTCTTTTTGTAATAATAGAGTCTATGTGAACCAAGCCTGGGAAAATGTGAAGTACACACCTCTGTTGCGGAAGGTTATAAAGAGGAGCTGGAGCATATAGAAATGGATAGCTGCCAGCTAGATAAGAAGGAAACCTAAATTTCCCCTTGTTATGAGTAAACAGCACTTTGGATTAAAAAAAAAACAAAAAACAAACCCAAAAAACAAAAACTAACAATAAAAAAAACTTTTGTTGTTGAGAATGGAATATAACTACATTAGTCAAAGAAACTGTTATCTAATACCCTCTGTCTATGTAAGGATTATTTTAAAAGCTTCATATTTAGTCTTGTTTTCAATAATTTTGAAAAAAAAAAGGATTTGGCCCAGCCCTATAGTTCATCATTTGTCACACCTGTTTGTTCTTCCCTAGAACATCTCCCAACCTTCGCTGTTTGTACCTCTACTTGCCTCTTCGAAGACTGGATTTCTTCTTGCTATTCCTGTATTTCATTTTTTTCTACTTTCTTTCTTTCTGAAGCTTCTTCCTTCTCTTTCTCATATCTCATCTGGTCTTTCAGGCTCTCCCAGTTTGATTTACTTTTGCAGCTATTCACACTCTGTAATCTCTTGCTGACTCAAGTGTATTTATTAATAGGAAAAGATTAATAGAACACTCTGAGAAAGATACAGCTTTTACTTGTAAATTTATTTAGAAAAAACTTTTCCAGGAAGTTGACTTGATATCAAAGAGTGTGATACATAAGAGATAATTCATACTTAACCACGTGCTTGCATTCAAGATCTTTACTCTTCAGCCAGGTGCCCAGTGGCACACATGTAATCCCAGCAACTCGGCTGACTGAGGCAGGAGATGGCCAAGTTCCAGGTCAGCCTGAGCAATTTAGCAAGACCTTGTCTCAAAATAAAAATAGAGTGGCCCTGGGTTTGATCCCAAGTACAAAAGAAAAGAAAAAAGACCTTCACTGCTTTGCTAATGTTTTCCTGTTTGTACATTGGTTTAGTAAACTTTTCATATTATATATACCTCTAGAACAAGATTTTCCACATAGATGAATTCCAATACTAAAACTAAACTCTTGAAAGTTTAAAATGTGAGATGCTATATTTGAAATTTTTTTGATTTTATATAGTAGCTTTTCTGGTTGAAATTTAAAACAACTATGAATGGCAGTTTTATTTTTTGTTGTTCATACTGGGGATTGAGCCCAGTTATATTTTTCCACTGAGTCACATCCCCAGCCCTTTTTACTTTTTATTTTGAGACAGGGCCTCACTAAGTTGCTGAGGTTGGCCTCGAACTTGCAATCTTCCTGCCTCAGCCTCCTGAGCTGCTGGGATTACAGGTGTGCGCCACCATACCGGGCCGAATGGCAGTTCTTGTACTGGGAAAGAATGCCTTCCAAAATATCAAGCTGTGTGGTACTGCTTTTTATAGCTTTTCTTTCTCCAGTACTGTAGGTAAGAAGTGCTCATATCCTGGTAACCTGCCCTACTTCCGACTTCTTGCATGTGATCTGCTCTGGGGTCAGGAAAACAAGAGGACCTGGTAGAATTTAGATTGGAATGTATTGCTTCAGTACTTGAACTTAGTGATAGCTATTTGAATTGCTCATAAGCCTTATTTTATACAGTACTTTTAGACTTTTGGTGAGGTAGACAACTGTACAGTAGCATCTTATTTATCTAGACACAGTTAAAATCTCAACGAAAGAATTTGAAATAATGAAGTGATTTTCATGGACCATTTGCTCAAATTTGTTTACAACAAATTCTGACACATTCTCAAGGGGAATATAATATTAATTATATTTTACATTTCTTTGTTATCTTTTCTGGGTTTTTTTTTGTTTGTTTTTTGGGTGATTTTTTGTTTGTTTGTTTTTTGTGTTTTTTTGTTTTGTTTTGTTTTTTTTTGTTCCTGGGGATTTAACCCAGGGCACTCTACCACTGAGCCACATCTCCAACCCTTTTTTAATTTTTTTTATTATTATTATTTTTTTTTTTTTTTTTAAATTTGAGTCAGGGTCTCTTTAAGTTGCTTAGGCCCTTGCTAAGTTACTGAGGATGGCCTTGAAATTGTGATCCTCCTGCATCAGCCTCCTAAGTAGCTGGGTTTACAGGTGTGTGACACTGCACCTGGCTCATTTCACTTATAAATTCAATTCAGAGTAACTGGGTAGAAATGATTTCTACTCTTCTAAAACATAGGAATATGGATATTCCTCACCCATTAGAGATAAATCTTGAAGTATTTGATTTTCTGCTTCTAGGATGCTCATTGTACTCAGGATCTCAATGCCACCCAAGTCCAAAGGCAACCACTTTGTTTTGTTTTTATTCTTTTTAGATATAAATTACATTTGAGTGCATTTTGACAAATTATGCACACATGGATTTTAACTTATTCTAGTTAGGATCACATTTTTATGTTTCTAATAATGTGGAGTTTCACTGGTGGTATATTTCATATATGAACACAGGAAAGTTATGTCCAATTCATTCTTTCTTATTCCCATCCCCTAACCCCAAAGGCAACACTTTTATCCCATGTTCCATCCCATCTTTTATCTGAGCACCAGGAAAGACAACAACTTCCCAGAATAGGGACTACTTTGTAATATCCCCATACACTCAGGATGACAGAGTTTTGTAGCACATACCTTCCTGTATCATTAGATAGTTACTGTCCATTAGAATATCTGTTACATTAAAGAGGATCAAATAGCTAATCTGTTTGTTTATTAGATACCAAAACATCTTCCAGGTTCTATTTTATGTTTTCCTTACTTCTTATTTACATAATACTTGTCTGGTGTTGTGTGAAGCTTGCATACATTTATGCTTAGGAAAGCAGAATGTCAATGTGTCTAATACCCTTTCCCAGGTGGGTTTGTTTGTTTTGGTACCCGGGATTGAAATCAGGGGCACTCAACCACTGAGCCACACCCTCAGCCCTATTTTGTATTTTATTTAGAGATCATCTCATTGAGTTGCTTAGTGCCTTGCCATTGCTGAGGCTGGCTTTGAACTGGAAATCCTCCTGCCTCAGCTTCTGGAGCTGCTGGGATTACAGGCATGTGCCACCATGCCTGGCCCCAGTGTTTTTTGAACAACTCTTTAGGGGATGCTCTGACCTCCATACCTGGAATTCAGATGCAGACCAGTGTGGCACTCTATTCTCATTCTCACTTTTTAAAAAATTTGTTAATTTTCTTTTTAGTTGTCAGTGAACCTTTATTTGAATTATTTATATGTGGTGCTGAGAATCTAACCCAGGGCCTCATGCATGCTAGGCAGGTGCTCCATCACTGAGCTATGACCCCAGCCCTCATTCTCAGCTTTTAAGGTTACAACAGAGTTGCCTATTGGTACAGCCCACAGATTTAAAAATGCTCTGTCATTTCCTCTGCTCCCTCCTAGTTGGAGAGAGCACATGAGCATTCTTTTAATTCTGTTTTTTACTCTTTAGATTCCATTTACTACCATACTCTGGCAATGAAAGAAATCATATTCCCGCTGTCTTAGAGTCATGAGAATAAGACTTTTGCAAGACTCTGTGCTCTTAGAAGAAGAGGTATTGGGCAAGTATTTAAAATTTGTGATTAGACCAAAAATAATTCAGGAATTTCTGGTTTACAAAAGTAAATGTAAAATATTACAACCGTGATTTATTCTCCAAGTAGGAAAAAAAACTAAGGATGATTATTGGGACCCATTTGAGTCTCTTTCTTGGAATTATATAAGAATAATAATAAGGGCTGGGGAGATAGCTCAGCTGCTAGAGTGCTTGCCTTGCAAGCACAAGGCCCTGAGTTCGATCCCCAGTACCACAAAAAAAAAAAAAAAAAAAAAAAAAAGAATAATAATAAGACTCATCTCCACATTGCAAGCAATTATTTGTCTTGGGGTGGTAAAAATACAGATTTTAAAAAGTTTTCTTTGTTGTTGTTGTTGTTTTCCTTTTTCCTTTTGCAGTGCTAGGCATAGAACCTAAGTCCTTGCACATGGTAGGCAAGCACTCTACCACTGACTCCATCCCCAGCCTCAGAAATTGAAAAAAAAAAAAAAAAAAAAAAAATATTATTTTAAAATGGGGTTTTGCTGTGTTGCCTAGGCTATCTTCAAACTCCTGAGCTCAAATGATCCTCCTGCTTTAGTCTCCAGAGTAGGTGGGGCTATAGATGTGTGCTGCCACACCTGACTAAAATTCTATTTTTAAAAGTAAAGTCATCTACAGTATAATTCCCCTGAAACATTGCCACAGTTGAGGTATTGATTGTCTGCATTTGGTTTGATTCACCTCCCTCCCAACCCCAAGTCAGCTTCATGTGAGGTAAGACAGCTTTGTCATCTTACTTTCAAAAATTGCTGTAAGAAGAAAAAAAAATACTCTTCTCACATCACATTCAGGATTAGCCAGGAAAGCTCCTTTTAAATGACAGCATTTTTTTTTTTTCTTCTATTTTTAATCCTTGCTTTTTCTCCCTCCCCTGCAAGGGATAAACATTGTAGACTACAAATGAGTGACAGTTGCTAAGATCAGGCTGTGGCATATTACAGCAGACAGAGAATAGAAGGATAAGGAAGCCAGGTGGCTTCCTAGCACCTCCTAAATTGGATTTACTTGTGTAACTTCACATTTAGGTCGTTTTTGCTCTCATAAACACTTTTTTTTTTTTTTTTTTTTACCCCCTAGGGACTCCACAGAGTTTGGCTGTATTGCATATGAGAAACCCAAACCTGTAGACAAAAATAGACCTAGCCACTCTGACACACATGTGACCCTGATAGCTCAACCTTTTGCTCTCAACCTCTTCATATTCCTATTGGGTAGAAGTTCCATACTCTGTTTGGAAAAGGTGGGTCATGGCCATTTTTATAACCAAGAAACAAATACTGAGTATTATGTGTATGATTGTGCTATTTCTTGTAAAAAGAACCAGTGTCAAAGATATCTTATACATTATTAATTCTAGTAATATCTGTATTATGAGCATAACAATTAAAATAACTAAATTAAAATTAGAATCAATAGATTAAAATAACACCCTTTTCACAATATTTTAAGAGACTGTGGGGTTTTTTACTTGTTTGTTTTGATACAAGTAATTGAATCCAGGGGCACTTTACTTCTATATCCTTATTATTATTCTTTTTTTTTTTGGGGGGGGGGGGTACCAGGAATTTAAACCCAGAGGTGCTTTACCACTGAACCACATCCCCATCCCTTTTTATTTTTTTATTTTGAGACAGGGTCTCCGCTAAGTTGCTTAGAACCTCACTAAGTTGCTAAGCTGTCTTCGAACTTGCAATCCTCTTGCCTTAACCTCCTGAGTTGCTAGGATTACAGACCTGTGCGCTGCATTCAGCCCCCAGGACTTTTAAATTTTTATTTTGTGACAGGGTCTCTCTAAGTTGTGCAGGCTTGAACTTGCAATGCTGCCTCAGCCTCCAGAGTCATTGGTATTACAGGCATGTGCCATGACACTTGGCCAGACTGTGGTTCTTAAGAATAACTCCTATGCCTACCTCTCCCCACTCCAAGAAAAGGTTCAAAATAAATTTACTTCTGATCTTGGCTATTATGAAATGGGAAGTTAATTTATCATCCTATTATAGTAGGAGGAAAGACTGCTTTTTTAAAATATTAAAGTATTTTTCACCAAAAATTATTGTAAATAAATAAGTCAAAATATCAAAGAAGTACTGGGCATGGCGGTGCACATATATAATCCCAGCTACTAGGGAGGCTGATGCAGGAGGAGCCCAAGTGTAAGACCAGCAACTTAGCAAAACCCTGTCTCAAAATAAAAAATTAGGGACTGGGATTATAGTTCAATGGTAGAGCACTTGCATAGCACATGTGAGGTGCTGAGTTGGATCCTTAGCACCACAAAAAAATATATAAACAAAGTTATTGTGTCCATCCACAAGTAAAAATATATTTTAAAATAAATAAAATAAAAAATTAAAGACTGAGGAAGGATGTAGCTCAGTGGTAAAGCATCCCTGGGTTCAATCCCTAGTACCAAAAATAAAAAATAAATAAAATATCAAAGGAGATACAGTTTAATAGTAACTAAATAGTGTTTGTGAAATTTAAATGATTATACAGACTTCCAACCTTTTACTTAAAATGCTTGATCAAGATGGTCCAGGAGTGGTTAACTGTAGTTGCCTGCCTCTTACTTCAGTGATACAAATTGAAGGTTCCTTATGTGTAGAGGTTTCCTGTTTCTGACCCAGTTTAAACATTGTGTAATATACCCAGATTTTTATTTTAATTTTTTGTAGTACTGGGAAGTGAATCCAGAGCCTAGCACATGCTAGGCAAGAGCTCTACTAAGCTAAGGATGTACTAAGCTACATCCTTAGCCCCACATTTTTAAGTAAGATATACACACATGGGCTTGGGTTGTAGCTCAGTGCTAGAGCCCTTACCTCATATTGTGAGGCACTGGGTTCAATTCTCAGCACCACATAAAAAAATGAATAAAATAAAGGTTCATCAACAACTAAAATATTTTTTTAAACTAGCACATATATATTTAAAAAAAAAAAAGATATACACACGTATGCTTAATGATCTACTTTATCTTCTGCCTTCTTGGAGTTATTGCTGGTACTGCTATCTATGCCTAAAAGTGACTCTTATCCTTTCTCAGTGCATTGTGCAGTTTTCTCCTAGGCACAAGCTTTTTTCCCTGCCTTCCTGAGACCCACCTCAACACTAAACCATTCTCTATGTACTGAAGTCCTGATATACCAGCCCTTAGCAGTTCCTGCCATCTCCGCCACAGAAAACATGAGAAGCTATTTTCTCTCACTTGGTTAAATTGGTTGACTTGTCATAAAGTTAGTATACTTATTTTTCTGTTGCAATAGAAAGTTAATTAATTAGATTTTATGTTTTATTTAAATTTTCTATTAGTAAGAAATTCCAAGCTAGTTGTTATAAAGTTTTAAACAAGCTTTTAAGGGTGTTCCTTTAAAAAAAAAAAAAAAAGAAGAAGAAGAAAGAAACGAAATTTTAATATTTCACTCAAAAGACTTGTTTTAAACATTTGTAAAATACTCACTGATTACTGTTATTTTACTTTTAACATTATAAATTTAAATTCAAGTGGTAGAAGTGACAAATATATAATAGGATTAATTATAATTTAGCAGTATGTCTTAGTGCAGGGAGACAACCGCCCACACCACAACAAACTTAACCTATCAGGTATATCTGTGTTTTATTTTCCTTTAGATAGTATTCTTTGAAAAATTACATTGTTCAAGAATCAGTTCTTACAAACAGGCTGGCTTTGAATTTGAGGTCCTCCTTTCTCAGCCTATAGAGCTGATGGGATTACAGGTGTACACCACCGTGCTTGCTCTGTTGTTACTCTCAACTGTATGGCCAGTTGTCTTATTGCTGAACTGTGCATGATACATTTTCTTTTGGCAACTTTATCAGTACTACAGGACAACTATAAAGGTTTGGATTCATTTAGTATTTCAAAATTTCATTGTAATTCATTTCTGATAGATGCTAGAATAGGAAAACCTTCAAGTATGTCTAATATAATGGTAAGGGAGGAAAAATCCTTCTAAATAATCAATAATGAAAGCTTTTCAGTTATGTACAAGTATATAATTCAACTCAAATTTATCAGTGAAAACATTAAAATGTTAGTTCCAATTCCCCATCAGAACTTAACCACTGAGTTACATCCCAGCCCTTTTTATTTTTTATTTTGAGACAGGGTCTCACTGAGTTGCTTAGGGCCTTACTAAGTTGTTGAGGCTGACTTTGAAATTGTGATCTTGTTGCCTCAGCCTCCAGAGCTGCTGGGATTACAGGTGTTGATAGTTTATTAATTTTCAATAGTTTGTTCTATGGATTAAGCCAATTCTGGAGGTGTGGAATACATTGCCAAGAAATTTAGGTAGGAAGCTCAGGTCTGAAGTTTAATCAAAAAAGTTTAACAAAATCACCAATTTAAATTGCTTTCGTTAAAAATTATCACTCCATGGGCTAGAGTTGTGGCTCAGTGGTAGAGTGCTTGCCTGGCATGTGTGAGGCACTGGGTTTGATCCTCAGCACCACATAAAAATAAGTAAATAAAGGTATTGTGTTCACCTACAACTTAAAAAAAAAAATTTTTTTAAATTATCACTCCAAAATTCATACAAAGTAAATTAAGTATGGTATGGGAGAAAGCGCAGTCTGAATCATGTTCACATAATACAGATCAGTGATAAAGGTTAACTAGCAAAACCCTCAAATAGGCATACATACAAACACTTGTATGTACACTTCCATGAATAACAAGAATTGATTCGTTTGATGATTTTGTGTACAGCTTGTATACAATTTAAGAAAAGTATAAATAAAAAAGTTTCTAGTGGGCTGGGGAGATAGCTCAGTTGGAAGCACAAGGCCCTGGGTTTAATCCCCAGCTCCGCAAAAAAAGTTTCTGTGCCAATGCCACAATAAATTCAAATGAATTGCTGAGTAACTGTCTTACAAACTGGTCTCTCTTCAGATAATAGCCAATGATGTTGTTCTAGGAAATGTGCTCTTCCTGATCACTCATTTCTGTTTTAACTGAGTGGACATCTGTCAGCATGTGCTTTGGAATCTCTGAACTGTGGACTTTGAGAACATAACAAGCATTCTCCACTTTGACTAGACCTTGTTTTATTGTATACAGCTTCTTAGAGACCTTGTAATACTGAATGTTGGCCCATGAAGGAGAACCCATTCTAAACCTGACTTAAAAACCAGTTTCACTTCAAAGGGAGTATTGAGTCCCCATTCCTCACACTATTAATACACATCCCCTTCATCTCTGCAGTTAAATCAGCCACTCCCAGAAAGCAATAAAGGGGGGTGACTTTCAGTCTCCAAGTGACAAGCTGCTTATCCTATTCATCAGAGGAGGGAGTTTTGTTTGCTTTCCCATTATCTTCTGTTGTAAATAGCCGTTGTTTATTAATTTCATCCATACTGGCTAATGATTGTTTGAAGTGTTAAAAAGAGGCAGTGCATATTCCTGCGGTCCTGTAGTGAAAGCTAGATGGAACTGATCTCCTGATAGCTCTTGGGCTACCTGTCATATTTTTTGTCTGATACCATCCAATGTAATTTACAATTCAGTCAATATTTGAGGAGTACTTGTAATCCTACAGAGGAGAAAAATCATCCTCTTACTTTCAACAGTTATATCCCAACCAATTTCACAAGTCTCTCATATTTGTCATGCCTTGCAATCCAGTTCTTGCTGAAATGACTTGAAGACCATCACCGGTAAAGGTGAACTAATATCCTTCCCCTTTCTTTGGTTGTACGGGGAAGTTGTTGTGTTTCCTCTTCTGAAACCTCCCCATCCTTCTTTGCTGCTCATATCAGATGACCTTTGCTGAGACATACAGAGACTGTAGGCTGCAGAATACAACACAGTGACAGCATGGAGGCCAACTAGGTGACCAACTGATTTAAAAGTGTATCTTTCTTCATGTAAATATATATTTTGGGGTGGATTCAAAGTGGTAGAGATTCTTGGAATCATTTTGTTGAAAGTCAGAGAGTCTTAACTCCTGAATCTTTCTGCTTTCTTTTTTTTTTTTTTTTTTTTTTTTTTCAGCAAAGTTCCTATTTCAGTTTTCCTTTTTTTCTTTTCTCCTTGTAGTGGACATTTGGGAGTAATAAAAATAAGAAGAAAGGAAAAGCCCGAAAAATAGAGAAGAAAGGAACCATGAAGAAACAAGCCAACAAAACTGCCTCCTCAGGCAGTTCAGACAAAGACAGTTCTGCTGAGAGCTCAGCTCCTGAGGAAGGTGAGCCAAGTACCCAGACCTGGGGCTGTGAATTCCTAGTCTTCTCAGGTTGGAGAGACAGAGGCAGAAGTAGGGAAGAAAAGAGCCCACATTACAGCTTGATCTCCGCCTTTAGGACAGTAGTCCTTAGCTTTTTCAGTGGTCATGGATCCTTTGAGAATCTGAAGAAAAGCAAGAAAAATCATGCATTTCCAGAGCAGTGGTTGAGAACCTGGGAACCCAACCAAGGAGCCCAGGAGGAGTAGGAGTTCCTGCATTAGTCTCCACTCACTTTTTCCTGAGTGTCTTTTTCTTGTCCATGGAGGTAAATCCTTGAATCAGATGGAAAATTTAGAAGAAATATTCTTTCCATAAACCAAATTCCAGAACTTTTCAATAACGCTAGTTTAACCATTGAACTTGTTCCAGAATAATAAACTTTAAGTTTTCTTGAAAAAGTAAAGTTCACTTGGCAAATGACCCTGAATATTGTCCTAACTTGGTTTAAAGCCCATATCTGTGAATGTTGGCTCAAATTGAATTAAACGTAATTCTTATTAAATGGCTGGTTTTAACTTAATATTCATTAATAATATATATCGACTCTTTACATGCCACGTTTTGTCCTTTCAAGACCCAGTGTCATTAGGAAATGACTAATTAGTTTATGACTCTTTAAAACTTTTTTTTTTTTTTTTTTTTTTTAATGACACTAATAAATGTTGAAGAAATTATAGGGTTAGGGAAATCTCCATTATTTTTCAACCATAATGGTAATTGTTGATATAATATGGAACAAGATGTTTATATAGTCTAAAAACATCTCCCTATACATACTAACTGCAGAGGGAAGAAGGTCCCTGTATAGAGAGGAAATCTGGGAAACACCACCTTAATCAAGTAATACAGATTAACATTACCAGTAATGATACAGATACTAGATGCTTCTTCTTCTGTTTTTTTTTTTTTTTTTTTGTAGTAGGGCTTGAACCCAGGAGCTTGAACCCTCTGAGCTACATCCATAGCCCTTTTTATTTTTTATTTTGAAGACAGGGTCTTGCTAAATTGCTGAGGCTAGCATTAAACTTGTGATCCTTCTTTCATAGCCTCCAGAGTTGCTGGGATTACAGGTGTGTGCCTCTTTGCCTGACTGGATGTTAGATGCTTTCTGATATGATATCTTTAAAAGGACACAATCATTTACAGAGTATTCTTGCCAAAAATTCATAACGTAAATTGTTTCTTGGCAAAACAAACCAAGACCTTTGATAACTATTGTTATTAGAATTAATATTTAAAATTTAGTTTCTCAGTTGCACTAGCTACATTTCAGTTGTTCATTAGCCACCTGTGTTAGCTACTGTTCAGAGAATATTTTCATCACTACCTTACAAAATTCTGTTAGACAATTTTGTGGACTTATACTTTTCAAAAATTCAGAGGCTTGAAAGACAAAATCTAGTCCAAACCACACATGGTGTACCCCTAGATTGGATCCTGGGATCAAGTAATCTTCTGCGTAAGCTCAGGAGTTTGGGTCAGTCTGGACAAAATCACAAGGTTCCATCTCATTAATTATAGATGAGTACACTTGTAATCATGGCTACTCAGGAGGCTGAGGCAGGAGGACCACAAGTTTAAGACCAGCCTGGGCAACCGAGTGAAACCCTATCTTGAAATAAAACAAACAAAAAAAAAGGACTGGGGATGTAACTCAGTGGTAGAGCTCTTGCCTACCTGCATGAAGCCCTGTCTTCTATCCCAAGTAACACCTGAAAAATAATAATTAATTTTTTCTTTTTTTAATAAAGAAAGTCTGAGGGCTGGGGTTGTAGCTCAGTGGCAGAGCGCTTGCCTAGCATGTGTGAGGAACTGGGTTCAGTTCTTAGCACCGCATATAAATAATAAAATAAAGGTCCATTGACAACTGAAAAAAAATATTAAAAAAAAGAAGAAAGATGGTCCAGATTAATTGATACTCTAGAGACATGGCAACCAATGTGTAATCCTAGATTGGACCCTACTTGGTATAAAAAGTGACTATTAAGGTCAGTATTAAAACAATTGGTAAAAATTGAGTACTAGCTATATGTTAGATAATGGAATTGCATCAATGATAAATATTCTGAATTTGACAATTATCTGGTTTGTTATGTAAGAAACTTTTTTTCACAGGGCACAGTGTGCATGCCTGTGATCTCAGAAGGCAGGAGACCAGTCTCAGCAACTTAGTGAAACCCTGTCTCAAAAAATTTTGAGAGTCAGGCACGGTAGTGCACGCCAATGATCCCAGCTGCTCAGGAGGCTGAGGCAGGAGAATCACAAGTTCAGTGCCAGCCTCAGCAAAAGTGAGGTGCTAAGCAACTTAGTTAGACCCTGTTTTTAAATTAAAAAATACAAAATAGGGCTGGGGATGTGGCTCAGTGGCCAAGTTCCCCTGAGTTCAGTGCCCAGTCCTCTCCCCAAAAAATGGTTATTTTTGAGTTGTGCCACCTCACACAGCTACAATATTTTATATGTATAGACAGAGAAAGTAGCCAGGCAAGTTAGCATATGCCTGTAATATGAGCGGCTCAGGAGGCTTAGGGGGGAGGATCACGAGTTCAAAACTAGCCTCAGCAACAGTGGAGTGCTAAGAAACTCAGTGAGACCCTGTCTCTAAATAAAATATTTTTTAAAATATTTTTTCAGATGTTGATAGATCTTTACTTTATTCATTTATTTATATGTGGTGCTGAGAATCGAAGCCAGTGCCTCACACATGCTAGGCAAGTACTCTACCATTGAGCCACAACCCCAGCCCCTCTAAATAAAATATTTAATAAAGGACTGTGGATGTTGCTCAGTGGTTAAGCCACCTTGGGTTCAATTACCAGTACCAGAACAAAAAAAGACTAGCCTCTGCAACTTAGCAAGATCCTGTCTCAAAATAAAAAATAAAAAGGGCATAAAAGAATTGGAAAAGAACAAGCAAGTTTCTTTTTCCAGCCTTAATTTCTCTAACCTCTCTTTGCATTTACCAAGAGCAGTCTATGGACTGGTCGCAAAGAAGTTGAGGTGGCCTTTTGCCTTTTTACCTGGGAGAGCCAAAGGGTAATGCTTGTCAACATTGTGGAGTCACTGGAACATAGCATGTGATCACGTGTTGGGTCTCTGTTGCAGGTGAAGTGTCAGATTCTGACAGCAATAGCTCCTCTTCTAGTTCAGATTCAGATTCTTCCTCAGAAGATGAAGAGTTCCATGATGGCTATGGAGAGGATCTCATGGGAGATGAGGAAGACAGGGCCCGTCTGGAACAGATGACAGAGAAGGAGAGAGAACAAGAGCTATTCAACCGCATAGAGAAGAGGGAGGTGTTGAAAAGAAGGTAAGGTTGTGTAGCTACCCTGCCTTTTCTGTTTATTTCTTGTCTCTTGTACTTCCCCTGTCCTTCACATCTGACCTATATAGGAGGTCCAACAGTTCAACTTAAGATTTTTCAACTTTACAATGGTGTGAAAACATACCCATGCAACCAGCCTGACTTTCATATTCAGTACAGTATTCAATAAATTACATGAGATATTCAGTGATGTTTTGAGCACATTTGAGGCAGGCTGGCCTAAGCTATGATGTTTGAAAGGTTAGGTATATTCCCTGCATTTTCATCTTATGGTGTTTTCACCTTATAATGTGGTTATAAGTTAAGGAGCATCTGTATATGAAGATGCATTTGGAAATGGTATTGTTAATAAAATGAAAAACAAATAATGTGTTTATATTTAGGATCACATTTGGTGTTTATTGTGTCATTTTCTTAACTAATTGCTTTATTCATAAAATGCTGTAGATAAGACATTTGTGTCTGTTATTTATTCTTCATAACCACCCTATAAAGTTGATTATATCTTTTTAGAGAGTTAGAAACCTTGGCTTATAGACATAAGGTAACTAAAGAGCAAGCTCCAGGAGGGGAGATACTTTGTCTTGTTCACTGCTTTATTCCTAGTACCTAGAACAGTGACTGACACATAGATGTGCACTAAATATTTGGTGAATGAAAGAAAGAAGATATTTGTCTAAGATTATATGTCTGGTAAGTGGTACAACTAGATCTCAAACCTGGGACCAGCTGACTCCGTAAAATACCCTGGGGGCAGCATCATCTCCTACTTCCTATTATTTTACCTGTTTTGTATCACAGGCCCTGGGAGCAATACTTTGGAAGGTTAATTCCTGAGATTGTGAATGTCTTGATAAAGATCAGTACATGACTTGATGTCTACTGAGCATAAAGTAGCAAGAAAGTTGTGAGATTGTCTTGATTTTAGATTACTGAAAGTAATTACTGAAAGTAATGTGGGAAGACATCAGATTATATGTAAAAATTAAATGAACAAATGGTGTTTCACAGCTTTATGTTTTACAGCTTGACTTTAAATTTTTCAGGCTCCCAAAGTAGAAATAATTTTCTAAAATTCACATTTCGAATGTGGTCTTCATAAGATTTAAGACTTGGAATTACTCATTATGTACACATTAGGTATCTGTCCTTTTTTTAAAAAGCACTGGGGATTGAACCCAAGGGTGTTCTGTCACTGAGCTATATTCCCAGCCCATTTCATTTTTTTATTTTGAGATTGGGTCTCTCTAAGTTGCCAGGCTGGCCTCAAACTTGGAGTCCACCTGCCTCGATTTCTCAAGCAGTTGAGGTACTACCTGTACCTCAGTAGGCATGCACCACTGTGCCTGGCAGTCTGTATTTTTTTCAAATCTGAAAGGTCAGATTGCTTCTTGGTAATCAAAAGATGCTTCAGTTTTCTGAATTTTTGCCACAAACTTGTCTTTTGTCTTTGGAAATAAGAGTCCTCAGAACCAGTATCCTTTCCTAGTTATCCAATATCATTAAAACAAAATCAAAGCACTTTTTTTTTCAGCAGTTAGTTCCATTTCGTCTGGGAGCCTATTTGTCCTTTCTGGAGACCATATTAAGTGTGGTGAGTTATCCTAGACAAGAATGTTTTTGCTTTCAGTCAGCAGAAAGTAATAGACTTTTGCTTTGACTGAATGCTTCCAAGGTTACCTGTGTTGGAACCAACAGAACTTAAGAAAGTGTGTTGGAATTGCCAGATGATTGGGTATGACTTGTAAAAATTATATTTCTGAACTGTGAAGAACATAAAAAAAGCTTGTTGTATAATGCCAATATGACCTTATGATTAAATCACAGTAACTCAGGAGTGATGAATGGCTCACCTCAAGCTTGGTTTTTCTGTTCGTCTATTTGTTTAAATTATTTGTTTGTTTGTTTATTTTTAGTGCTGGGGACCAAACCCATAGCATCAGCATGCTAGGCAAGCCTCGACCACTGAGTTACATTCCCATTCAGTTTTTAAATTTTTTACCTTATGTGAATAAGGCAGTTGATTGCTTCAGCAACAATTTTTAGTACTAGAAGGGTGATGATAATTAAGACAGAGATGCAGAGCCTTGCACAGGAAATTGATATTTTTGTAGCTCATTTGTTTAGCTTTAGGGCATTATAATATGATAACTCAGAAAATTTCATTCATATATTTTACTTAAGTTCTTCATGTGGATGTCATTCAATCATTATATGGATCTCATGGCAGCCTTTTTTTGGTGGGGGAGGGCAGTCTGTTTTTATATTTACAGTACTAGGGATTGAACCCAGGGATGCTCTGTCACTGAGTCACATCCCCAGTCCCTTTTTTTTTTTTTTTTTTTTTAAATGTTAGATTCATTCTGTTATTTTTTCCTTCCCCCCCACACCTCCCACCCCTCTTTTCCCTCTATACAGTTCCTCCTTCCTCCATTCTTGCCCCCCTCCCACCCTCCATTATGTGTCATCATCTACTTATCAGTGAGATCATTCATCTTTTGGATTTTTGAGATTGGCTTATCTCACTTGGCATGATATTCTCCAGTTTCATCCATTTGTCTGCAAATACCATAATCTTATTATTCTTTATAGCTGAATAATATTCCATTTTATATATATATACCACAGTTCCTTTATCCATTCATCATTTGAAGGACATCTAGGTTGGTTCCACAGTCTGGCTATTGTGAATTGAGCAGCTATGAACATTGATGTAGCTGTATCTCTGTAGTATGCTGATTTTAAGTCCTTTGGGTATAGGCCGAGGAGTGGGATAACTGGGTCAAATGGTGGGTCCATTCCAAGTTTTCTAAGGAATCTCCACACTGTTTTCCAGAGTGACTGTACTAATTTGCAACCCCACCAGCAATGTACGAGTGTACCTTTTTCCCCACATCCTCTCCAACACCTGTTGTTGCTTGTATTCTTGATAATCGCCATTCTAATTGGGGTGAGATGGAATCTTAGGGTAGTTTTGATTTGCATTTCTCTTATTACTAAAGATGGTGAACATTTTTTCATATGTTTATTGATTGCTTGTAGATCTTCTGTGAAGCATCTGTTGATATCCTTAGCCCATTTGTTGATTGGGTTATTTGTATTCTTGGCGTAGAGTTTTTTGAGTTCTTTATATATTCTGGAAATTAGTGCTCTATCTGAAGTATGAGTGGCAGAGATTTTCTCCCACTCTGTAGGCTCTCTCTTCGCATTGCTGATAGTTTCCTTTGCTGAGAGAAAGCTATTTAGTTTGAATCTATCCCAGTTATTGATTCTTGCTTTTATTTCTTGTGCTATGGGAGTCCTGTTAAGGAAGTCTGATCCTACGCCACCAAGTTGAAGATTTGGACCTACTTTTTCTTCTATAAGATGCAGGGTCTCTGGTCTGATTTCAAGATCCTTGATCCATTGTGAGTTGATTTTTGTGCAGGGTGAGAGAGGGATATAGTTTCATTGTGTTGCATATGGATTTCCAGTTTTCCCAGCACCATTTGTTGAAGAGGCTATCTTTTCTCCATTGCATATTTTTTGGCACCTTCGTCTAGTATGAGAAAACTGTATTTATTTGGGTTTGTGTCCGTGTCCTCTATTCAGTACCATTGATCTACCTGTCTATTTTGGCGCCAATACCATGCCGTTTTTGTTACTGTTGCTTTGTAGTATAGTTGAAGTTCTGGTATTGCGATACTCCGTTTCATTCTTCCTGCTAAGGATTGCTTTAGCTATTCTGGGTTTCTTATTCTTCCAGATGAATTTCACGATTGCTTGCTCTATTTCTGTAAGGTACGTCATTGGGATTTTAATTGGAATTGCATTGAATCTGTATAGCACTTTTGGTAGTATGGCCATTTTGACAATATTAATTCTTCCTATCCAAGAACATGGGAGATCTTTCCATCTTCTAAGGTCTTCCTCAATTTCTTTCTTCAATGTTTTGTAGTTTTCATTGTAGAGATCTTTTACCTCTTTGGTTAGATTGATTCCCAAGTATTTTATTTTTTTTGAGGCTATTGCAAATGGAGCTGTTTTGCTCATTTCCCTTTCAGCTATTTCGTCGCTTGCGTATAAAAATGCTTTACTTTTATGCATGTTGATTTTATAGCCTGCTATTTTGCTGAATTCATTGATGAGGTCTAGAAGTTTTCTGGAGGAGGTTTTTGAATCCTCTAAATATAGAATCATGTCATCAGCAAATAGTGACAGCTTAAGTTCCTCTTTTCTTATTCGTATCCCTTTAATTTCTTTGGTCTGCCTAATTGCTCTGGCTAGATTTCGAGGACAATGTTGAATAGAAGTGGTGAAAGAGGACATCCCTGTCTTGTTCCCGTTTTTAAAGGGAATGGTTTCAGTTTTTCTCCATTAAGAATGATGTTGGGGGGCCGGGGAGATAGCTCAGTTGGTAAAGTGCTTGTCTTGCAAGCACAGGCCCTGGGTTTGATTCCCAGCCCCACAAAAAAAAAAAAAAAAAAAAAAAAAAAAAAAAAGAATGATGTTGGCCATGGGCTTAGCATAAATAGCCTTTACAATGTTCAGGTATGTTCCTACTACCCCTATTTTTTTTCTACTGTTTTGAGCATGAAGGGGTGTTGTATTTTGTCAAACGCTTTTTTCTACACCAGTTGAAATAACCATGTGATTTTTATCCTTAAGTCTATTGACATGATGGATTACGTTTATTGATTTATGGATGTTAAACCATCCTTGCATTCCAGGGATGAACCCCACTTGCTCGTGGTGCACAATTTTGTTAATATGTTTTTGGATACGGTTTGCCAATATTTTGTTAAGGATCTTTGCATCTATATTCATCAAGGATATTGGTCTAAAATTTTCTTTCCTTGATGTGTCTTTGCCTGTTTTGGGTATGAGGGTGATATTAGCTTCATAGAATGAGTTCAGTAGGGTACCCTCCTTTTCTATTTCCTGGAATACTTTGAGAAGTATTGGAATGAGTTCTTCTTTGAAGGTCTTGTAGAACTCGGCTGAGAATCCGTCTGGTCCTGGGCTTTTCTTGGATGGTAGATTTTTAATGGCTTTTTCTATTTCATTGCTTGATATTGATCTGTTTAAATTGTGTATGTCCTCCTGGTTCAGTTTGGGAGGAGCACATGTCTCTAGAAATTTGTCAATGTCTTCGGTAGTTTCTATTTTGTTGGAATACAGATTTTCAAAGTAGCTTCTCATTATGTTCTGTATCTCAGTGGTGTCTGTCATGATATTTCCTTTTTCATCACGAATTTTAGTAATTTGAGTCTTCTTTCTCCTTCTCTTTGTTAGTGTGGCTAAGGGTTTGTCTATTTTGTTTACTTTCTCAAAGAACCAACTTTTTGTTTTGTCAATTTTTTGAATTGTTTCTTTTATTTCAATTTCATTGATTTCAGCTCTGGTTTTAATTATTTCCTGTCTTCTACTACTTTTGCTGTTATTCCATTCTTCTTTTTCTAGGGCTTTGAGCTGTAATGTTAGGTCATTTAGTTGTTGACTTTTCATTCTTTTCTGGAATGCGCTCCATGCAGTGAATTTTCCTCTTAGTACCGCTTTCATAGTGTCCCAGAGATTTCAATATGTTGTATCATTGTTCTCATTGACCTCTAAGAATTTTTTTTTATCTCCTCCCTGATATTTTTTGTTGTCCATGTTTCCTTCAATAGCACATTATTTAGTCTCCAGGTGTTGGAGTAATTTCTGTTTTTTCTTTTGTCATTGATTTCTATTCTCAGTCCATTATGATCAGATAGAACACAAGGCAGTATCTCTATTTTTTTGCATTTCCTAAGGACTATTTTGTGGCATAACGTATGGTCTGTTTTTGAGAAGGTTCCATGTACTGCTGAAACGAAAGTGAATCTGCTCGTTGATGAATGGAATATTCTATATATGTCTATTAAGACTAGGTTATTGATTGTGTTATTGAGTTCTGTGGTTGGTTTTTGTTTGGAAGATCTATCTAGTGGTGACAGTGATGCATTAAAGTCACCCAGAATTATTGTGTTGTGGTCTATGTGATTCCTGAAATTGAGAAGGATTTGTTTGATGTACAGGGATGCACCATTGTTTGGGGCATAAATATTTAGTATCGTTATGTCTTCCTGATTTATGGTTCCCTTAAGCAGTATGAAATGTCCTTCTTTATCCCTTCTGACTTTTTCTTGAAGTCCACTTTATCTGATATAAGGATGGAAACCCCCACTTTTTTACTGAGTCCATGTGCGTGGTAGGTTTTTTCCCATCCTTTCACCTTTAGTCTGTGGATGTCTTTTTCTATGAGATGAGTCTCTTGAAGGCAGCATATTGTTGGGTCTTTCTTTTTAATGCATTCTGCCAGTCTATGTCTTTTGATTGATGAGTTTAGGCCATTAATGTTCAGGGTTATTATTGAGATATGATTTGTATTCCCAGTCATTTGTCTTATTTTTGGTTTTTAAGTTGGCTTGGTTTCTCCTTTGAGTGGTTTTTCTCTAAGGTAGTTCCTCCCTTTGCTGACCTCCATTGTTGTTTTTCATTTCCTCCTCATGAATATTTTGTTGAGAACCTTCTGTAGTGCAGGCTTTCTATTTGTAAATTCTTTTAACTTTTGTTTATCATGGAAGGATTTTATTTCATCTTCAAATCTGAAGGTTAGTTTTGCTCGGTATAGGATTCTTGGTTGGCAACCATGTTCTTTCAGAGCTTGAAATACGTTGTTTCAGGCCCTTCTAGCTTTTAGAGTCTGGGTTGAGAAGTCGGCTGCTATCCGTATTGGTCTCCCCCTATATGTAACCTGATGCTTTTCTCTCGTGGCCTTCAAAATCCTATCTTTATTTTGAATGTTAGGCATTTTCATTATAATGTGCCTTGGTGCAGATCTGTTGTGATTTTGTGCATTTGGTGTTCTGTAAGCCTCTTGTATTTGATTTTCCATTTCATTCTTCAGGTTTGGGAAATTTTCTGATATTATTTCATTGAATAGGTTGTTCGTTCCTTTGGTTTGTATCTCTCTGCCTTCCTCAGTCCCAGTAATTCTTAAATTTGGTCTTTTCATGATATCCCATAGTTCTTGGAGATTCTGTTCATGATTTATTACCATCTTCTCTGTTTGGGCAATTTTATTTTCAAGATTCAATATTTTGTCTTCATTGTCTGAGGTTCTGTCTTCCAAGTGGTCTAGTCTTTTGGTGATGCTTTCCTTAGTTTTTTATTTGGTTTATTGTCTCCTTCATTTCAAGGATTTCCGTTTGGTTTTTTTTGAGAATCTCTATCTCTTTGTTGAAATGATCTTTTGCTTCCTGCAGGTGCTCTTTCAGCTTATTGGTATTATCATTCATTGCCTGCATTTGCTCTCTTATCTTATCCTTTGCTTCGCAAATCATCTTAATCATGTATAATCTGAAGTCCTTTTCTGACATTTCTTCTAACATACTGTCATTGGATTCTATTAATATAGAATCTAGATTTGTTTGGATCATTTTCTTCCCTTGTTTTTTTATGTTGTTCATGTATCTTCCCCTCTAGCAGTGCAGATATAGGGTATTACATATTCCCCCCTATAGGCTTATAGTGGCCCTATAGGTTTCCAAAACCCTTTCTTTAAGGGGAGATCAATATTAGCAGTGCCCAATTCAGACACTATGCAATCCTAGACCAAATAGCCCCTATGAGGACAATAACAAAATTGTCATAATAAACAGAATGAGTTCAAATATTATCTTCAGTAAAACAAATAAATTTGCAATAAGTTCTGTGGTTTCAAATGGAGGACAAAGAGGATGCAGAGGGATGTAGAATGTGGCTGTTAATGGGATAAGAAAAGAATATACAGAAGTTCTAGATAATAGAAAGGGTGAGAGTGTAATCAAAAGAAATTGAATGTTAGCGTGCCAAAAAGGGAGAGAGAGACTCTGAGGGACCAGATAAACTAAAGGAAAAGAGAGCAAGAAAAGTAAAGAAATAAAAACTTAAATTTTTTCAATAAGGAGATAAGAGAAAATCTACAGTATAACAGTCATATAGTAATGAAACCTCCCAGAGTTCAGTAGCCTGGTGCATGAGAGGTACCTGACAATGAGCTTCAAGCCTCCAGCAGGTGTCTCAGGATGGGATTTGCTCCACCTAAAGATCGGAGCTACCGCTTCCAGGATTATCCAAGATGGCCGCTCTGGCTTCAAAATGTGTTGGCAAATGGGGAGCTGCAGCTCAGGGTGTGGCGGTGGTCAGCAGGAGGTCCTGGAGGTGGGATGCAGTTGCTCAGGCAGGGGTCGGGTGTGTTTGGTGTGGCATCCTGGAGGCCAGGTGCAATCAGTCGGTCTGGGGTCCCGGTGCTAGGGTGCAGTCAGTTGGTCTGGGGGTCCTGGCGGCAGGGAGCAGTCAGTTGATGTGAGGGCCCCAGAGGCAGGGAGTGATCGGTTGGGCTGAGGGATCCTGGAGATGGGGTTCAGTCAGTCCTGCCAGGGGTCCTACGAGGCCTGGCTGTTGTCTCAAAATGGCAGCAGCCACGTGTAATCAAACCTGCAGGTACTGTAACAGTGAACTTCCAGGCAACAGCAGGCAGCTGGTGCTCCACTGGTGGTTGGTGATCAGTTTGCTGACTGTTGTCGGTCGATCAGGAGGTGAACCTCGTGCATTGCATGATGGATAGGTGTAAGGCAGGCAAAGGACAGGCGAGAGGCAGGCAAATGGCGGATGATAGGCGCCTGACAGTGACCAGTCTGCACTCAAAAAATGCCTCCATGTGCTGGCAGACTGCAGGTGGTCACAGCAGACAAATGGGGTAAACAGCAGGGGATCGAAAAGCAGCAAAAACTGCCTTACCAAGAAACAGATATCCTCTGCTTGAAATCAGAGTTACACAGTGACAAGGAATGCAGCCTCCCTCTAGTCCGCCATCTTGGATCTCCCCCCCACTCCTTTTTATTTTGTGTTTTGAGACAGGGTCTTCCTGAGTTGCAGGGGCTGACCTCAAACTTGGAATTCTCCTGCCTCAGCCTCCTGAGTTGCTCGGTTTACAGGCATGTACTACTCTGCCCAGATATAACAGTCTTATATAAGCACCATTAATGTCCTGTTCTCTAGTCAGCAGTACCAGTAGTGAGGTTATTCTGAGGTGTTGGATTCCTCAGGGGAACAGGCAGCATACAAGATGGCCTAATCTCAGAAAGAACACTGATATTTTAGGGTCAGAACCTTAGCTTGGTGATAGAGTGCTTGCTTACCATTTGCATTGCTTTTGGTTCAATATCCTGTAACCCCAAAAAAACAAAACAAAACAAAAGAAAAAGTTGACATGTTGTCAGAAGACGGTCTAGGTTCAATCCAGACCCCATTGGTCAGTGAGCTTGAATTAAATGACTTACCTTCCTCCTGGCTCAATTTTTCCTCAGGTGTTGTTGTAAGCCTTGAATATACTTAAGAACACCATGTAAATATAAGCTATTAAACACTTTAAAATATTTTATTTAAAGTAACCCACTAAAATGTACAATTTGATAGTGGTTGTGTGTGTGTGTGTGTGTGTGTGTGTGTGTGTGTTGCTAGGAATCAAACCCAGGGACTTAAGCATGCTAGGAAAGTGTTCTACCACTGAGCTCCATCTCCAACCCATTTTTAATTTTTTATTTTGAGACAGGGTCTCCCTAAGTTATTAGGGCCTCACTAAGTTGCTGAACTGCCTTTGAACTTTTGATCCTCTCACCTCAGCCTCTGGAGTCAATGGGATTACAGGCATGTGCTGCCACCCCCAGTTTAATATACTTCTTGTGGTAGTGGTTTAGATCAGTGGTAGAGCACTTGTCTAGCATTCACAAGGCCTTGGGTTCAATCCCCAACACCTCAGAAAGAGAAAAAAAAAATCCTTGTCCTGAACGCTAAAATTGTGACATGCCAAATACAGTGATGTATACCTTAATCTCAACTTACTCCAGAGGCTGAGGCAAGAGGTTCACAAGTTTGACACAAATAACAGCAGTAATTATGACATTGTAATTTTGCTTCCTAACTTGACCCAAGAATAAATTATTTTCTTCTGTTACATGAAGACTAAAGGAGAACTGGTATTACCATAAGTCTAAAGAAGAGTACAACAGTATCCTGTGTATTTTTTCTCACTTTAAAAAAATCTATTCCAATTTACTGCCTTCTTTTGTTGTACTTATATTCAGTATTTTTAATATGCTTACAAAGTACATTGGAGTTTCTTGCAGGAGGCCAAAGTGTTTATTAATTCCTTTTGTATACTTACTTCCTTTCTCCTAATAGAAATCAATCTTTATGTGTATTTAATTGTTTTTTTTTTTAAACCAAACAATATATTTTAACCAGGTTTGAAATTAAGAAAAAACTAAAAACAGCCAAAAAGAAAGAAAAGAAAGAAAAAAAGAAAAAGCAAGAAGAGGAACAGGAAAAGAAGAAGCTGACACAGATTCAAGAATCTCAGGTAGGAGATTCAATGGTCCCTATAATCCAAAGAGATTACCTCTTCTCTTTCAGGTAGAGTTAGGTTTATGTTAATCACCCTAGGATAGTTAGTGAAAGGTTAGTTAGTTCATTCATCTCTGGATGTATCATTTTACCATTAGCCAAACTGGTTAACTTCTTATGACATCGCCACTCATATCTGCATTTCAATAGGAGCCCACTAGAGTGAGCATAACTTGAGGAAAAGTTGGTAAGATTGCTTATGATGTTTATTCAGGTGTATGTGATTCTAGACTTGGTATAATACAGCTAGGAAAATAAGTCATCTCTGCATTCATCATGAATTATCAACAAATGTTAGATCATAATCTATGTGTTCTTACAGAAAGAGTTTATTTGGATAATTCTTTAGTTTGCTGTTTATTAGGCAGATAAACTGATTTTGCTGTTCTGTTCTCTTTGTCCACAAGAGGATGCTCTCCTCTTATACAAGTTTTAAGTTTCTGTAGCCAACAGAAATTCACATGGGAGACTGAATGTTAATTGTTAGGTATAGAGAATCTTATCAACTATTAATTTTTTTTTAAAAAGGCCTACTTATCCTTTCCTTCCTAGGTAACGTCCCACAATAAGGAACGACGTTCCAAACGGGATGAGAAATTAGATAAGAAATCTCAAGCCATGGAGGAGCTTAAAGCAGAGCGAGAAAAACGCAAGAACAGAACAGGTAAGTGGGAGAAAGTAATGATTACTTTGTGTCTTCAATTATTTGATTTTACTCACTGGTAGCCATTTTATTTCCCCCCCCTTTTTAGTTCATTATAATGAAAAATTCTAAACATGCTGAGAATAGTATAATGAACTTTGATGATTCTATTATCTAATCTCCATAGTCATCTCATTGCCAATCTTGTTGAATCTATACTCCTCTCTGATTTTTTTTTAATATTTTTTAGTTGTCAGTGGATCTTTTATTGTATTTATTTATCTATTTATTTTTATGTGATGCTGAGGATCAGACCCAGGGCCTCACCTATGCCTGGCAGCCCCAGATTATTTTTTATTAAATCCCAGTATCATCATATTTCTGCCAATAAATGTCTCTTATAGATAAGGATTCTTGTTTGTTGGTTTGATCGATTTGGTACCAGGGATTGAACCCAGAGCCACTTCCCCAGAATTTTTTATTTTTTATTTTGAAACAGGGTATCGCCAGGTTGCTTCAGGGCCTCCCTAAGTTGCTGAAGCTATCTTTGAACTTGTGATCCTCCTGCCTTACCCTTCGAAGTTGCTGGTGCACCACTGCACCAGGCTAGGATTCTTGTTTTAAACCTAACTTCTGTACCATTGTCACACTCAAAAAATCTTAACAATGAATCCCTAAATGTGATCAAATATTTAGTTAGTATTAAAGTTTCTATATTTGTTTTATAACTTAAAAAATAATAATTTTATTGTTTGAATCAGGAACTTAAAATCCACATTTTATGACTTATTAATATATCCCTTAAATTACATAAGCTATGGGTTTTTTTCCTTGTCTGTTTATCCCCCTTGTAGCTTATTTGCTGAAGAAACCATGTCATTTGTCTGTTTCTCAAAAATGCTGACTACATCCCATTGGTAGTATTGGGTCTGTTCCTGTAATCCCTTGAATTTCCTGTGAAAGCTAGAGAATTGGTCAGATTTGGGTTTGTTTTGTGTTTTGCTAATAATTTTAGTTTGGGAAAGAAGGGGGATTTTTAATATCTGATTGTCTCTCATTTTGTGATGTTACCAGCTCTTTCAGGCAGGATTTACCACACAATAAAGTAACAAACTACTCCCCTGTTCCTATACATGCATCAGTATGAGTTCAACTGAGATCATCTCCAAGATGCAGGTGGTGGTCAGGTCTGCTCTACCTGTCTCTCTTCCTTCTTGACCCAAGGGTACATTTTTAATCATTGTGACAACAGAAGTGTAAAAGGGGAAAGCAGAAACACAAAGTACCTGTTAAAGCTGAGACTTAAAGTTGACATAGTATCACTCTCAAGATGGGAGGAACAGAAATTACCAAATTACATGACAGAAAGCATGTGTACAGGATAATGTGAAGAATAGGAAATAGTAATGTGTTCTGTCACAGCCATTGATGATCACAACTTAGATCGTTTAGTTCACTAGGAGTTACAAAATGATATTCTACCTGGTACAGTGGCACATGCCTATAATCCCAGTGATTTGAGAGACTGAGGCAGGAGGATTGTAAATTTGAGGCCAGTCTGGACAGTTCAGTGAAACTCTGTCTCAGATGGCTGGGTCCGTTTTTTTAGGCTCACTGGCTGGAGATGGGGTTCTGTCCTGGGATGAATCTGTTTGAACTTCAGATTGTACCTGTAAATATGCTTGTTAGTGGCTCTGAGGCTATGGATCTAACGTGGAAATTAGTTTTTCTAGCTATTTTTTAGTCTTGTCAGTAAATGCTCAGAGGTATGTGCTGCCTCTGTGAGGTGTATGCTAAAAGGAATGTAAAGAAAGGATAGTGTTACCTGCCTTCAAAGACTGATAATCTTGTTTGGGAGATGGGACAAAGTTCTGGAGACATTTAAAGTGTATTTACCAGTGCAAAAAAAAATACCTTTCATGGAGATTAATTCATTATGAAAATAAAATTTTGCCTTAACCTTTAAAAATTAAAATAAAATAAAATAACTAGAATTTTTGAGAGGAACCAGAGATGTAGCTCAGTGTAAAGCAACCCTGCCTTCAATCCCCAGTACCTAAAAAGGAAAAAAATAATGATACTCTAATCTGTCATTTTTATTTATTATCTGTTCTCCTTCTATTTAAAAAAAAAAAACTTCTCATTAACTATTTAGTTGCCTCCCCCCGTACATTTTGAATGGGAAAGGCAGTATAAATGCTTGATATACTTTTCTTTATTTACCAGTTTTCAAAAATATGAAATAGTTCCTTAGCAACTACTAAAAATGACCAATGAGGTATATTTATTTTGAATATCCCTGTGAACTCATGGATTTTAAACTGTTTTATGTATTTTAATCCATTGTAGCAATTATTATTATTGATACTCAATTTGTCAACTAGTTGTAACAAGACCCTGTAACACAAGATCCGAGTAATCCTGGTTTGGTTTTGTTTTATTTTTGGTGGTGGTACTGAATTGTACCCACAGCCTTATGCAGGCTAGTCAAGTACTGTACTACCCCTCATCTTTTAACTTTCTTACTTTGTGGATTTGGAATCAGACATTTCTTTAGGGAGCCTTTTTCATGAGAACTTGTATTTAGAGACCACAAGGAACAACTTACACTACCAAAGTAGCTACTTTTTTTTTTTTTTTTTGGGGTGCTGGGGATCGAACCCAGGACCTTGTGCTTGCAAAGCAAGCACTCTACTGACTTTCGAGCTATCTCCCCAGCCACCCGCCCCCCCCCCTTTTTTTTTTTTAAAGGATAAAGTTTAGCATGAAGCTGGGTACAGTGACTTGTGCCAGTTTCCATCTACTGGGAAAGCTAAGCAAGAAAATTGCTTGAGTTCAGAAGTTCAGCAATTTAGCAATACCTGTCTCCAAATAAAAAAATAAAATTGGTTAGAAATGTAGCTTAGTGGTAAAGCTCCCCCAGGTTCATTCCCTATTAATACACACACACACATATATATACACATGACCAGTCTGGGGCAACCATGGGTTCATTCCCCAGTCACACACACACACACACACACACACACACACACTCTCTCTCTCTCATAACACACTCACACATCTCACACATACTCACACACAACCAGACTGGGGCAACATAGCAAGATTCTGTCTTTAAAAAAAAAATAAAAACATGAACCTTATACTGATGATACCTTTTGCATGTGCTTGTGTTCCTGTTATGTGTGTATATTTGTGTGATATGTAGTATTGGAGATTGAACCCTGGAGCATTCTACCAGTGAACTATTCCCCGTACTTTTTATTTATTTATTTATTTAGTTAGTTAGTTAATTTATTTTTGGTACTGAGAATTGAACCCAAAAGTGTTTTAACCACTGAGCCACATCCCTAGCCCTTTTTCATATTTTATTTACAGACAGGGTCTCGCTGAGTTGCTTAGGTCCTCACTAAATTGTTAAGGCTGGCTTTGAACTTGCAATCCTCCTGCCTTAGTCTCCCAATTTGCTGGGATTATAAGCATGTGCCACTGCACCCAGTTTTGTTCTTCCAGCACTTTTTTAAACTTTTTAAAAATTTTTAAAAAGTCTTTCTTTTAGTTGGAGATAGACACAGTCCCTTTATTTATTTATTTTAAATATTTTTAGTTGTAGTTGGACATGAAATCTGTATTTTTTTAAATGATACTGAGAATCAAACCAGTGCCTCACACGTGGTGTATAAGAACTGTATCAGTGAGCCACAACCCCAACCCCCATTTATCTTTATGTGTTGCTGAGGATTGAACCCAGTTCCTCACACATGCTAGGCAAGCACTCTACCACTGAGCTACAACTCTAGCCCCAAAACTTTTTTAAATTTTGAGATAGGGCCTCACTGTGTTGCCCAGGCTGTCCTCAAACTTGTAATCCTCTTGCCTTAGGCTCCCAAGTTGCTGGGATCACAGGAGCGCTCTACCATGGCACTATATCTCTAATTCTTTTCTTTTTTTTTTTCCTTTGAGATAGGGTCTTACTAAGTTGCCAAGGTTGACCTTAAACTTGTAATCCTCCTATCTCCCAAGTAGCTGGAATTATAGGTGTGTGCCATCATGCTCAACTGTGATACTGTTTCTAATTCAAGAATGTCAGAGTTTTTCCTTTTTTTTTTTTTTCTTTTCTTAATAAATTTACTGAAATATAACTCATATATAATACATATAATAATGTTGACTCACTTAAAGTTTACAAGGCAGGACTAGCGATGTAGCTCAGTGGTAACTCTCTAACTAGCCTAGCATGTACAATATGGAGAGGGAAAAAGAATTCATTGGGATTCAGCAGCATCCATTTATTTACATATTGCCCAAGGCTGCTTTTATGCTATAGCAGTGGAGTTGAATAGTTAAGACAGTGACACAGCAAACTACAAACCTGAAATATTTACTCTTTGGTGCCGTATAAATACTCTGGCCAACTACAGTGGCACATGCCTATAATCCTAGAGACTCTGGAAGCTGAGGCAGGAGGATGGCAAGTTTGAGACCAGCCTTAGCACCTTAGCAACATTCTGTTCTAAAATAAATAAAAAGCGTTGGGGATATAGCTCAGGAGTTTAGTGGCCCTGGGTTCAGTCACCAAAAAACAAAAACAAATACTTTCTGACAGAATGTGGTGTTATGTCTCATTCATGTTTTTATAGCTGAATAGTATAGTCCATTGGGTGGGTATACTAGGGGTGATTCAGCCACTCTCCTATTTGTTGACATTTGGGTTGTTTTTGTTCTGCTATTAGAAATATTACTACATATTCAAAATAAGGTTTTATCAAAAACTCTGAGATTATTGTGAGTTTTTCTCCCTCTTTCTTGCCCATCTTCAATTATCTTGTTCTTGTACAATAAAAGATAACTGTCAGTAGTGTTCTTGACCTTTTCTACCCACTTACTAACAACCTTCCAGACTTTATTTGGTTTATGGGTTCCTAATATTCGGTGCCTGAATGATTTTACTCTGATGTAACTCACTACAGCTCAGGTTATCACAGTCTAGTCCAGAGAGCATAGAGTTGTCCTCTTCCATGTTCCAGTTCCTTCTCAAAGATGAAAGATAATTGATTTTCTTCCGAGTATCTGGGTAAATGTTTCTTCTTTCTTTCTAGCTGAACTCCTTGCCAAAAAACAGCCATTAAAAACCAGTGAGGTCTACTCTGATGATGAGGAGGAGGAAGAGGATGACAAGTCCAGTGAAAAGTCAGATCGCTCATCCCGAACATCATCATC
Organism: Sciurus carolinensis; assembly: GCF_902686445.1. NCBI lineage: Eukaryota > Metazoa > Chordata > Mammalia > Rodentia > Sciuridae > Sciurus > Sciurus carolinensis. Next base: position 111,015,831 of record NC_062214.1, on the reverse strand, counting down.
TGATGAAGAAGAGGAGTAAGCTATGCACATTTTGGTTTAGTAGGCAGGATGGGTGTGTTCTTTGAGAAGAAGTTTCCAAATCTTGTTTGGGCTATGACTTTGGTTTGGTTCAGTACCCTGAACTGATGAACTAAGATTCCCCAGCACATCAGCCCATTACTTTCTTCTGCCTCTGGCTCCTGGCCTACACTCCTAGTCATTCCACCTTGGCCTGCCAGGTGGGAACTGACTTCCTGTCACCCTCAGATTGACCTAGATCTTTGATTAGTTTTCTTTCTTTCTTTTTAGTACCAGGGATTGAACCCAGGGGTGCTTAACCACTGAGCTACATCCCCCCAACACCTCCCCCCCAGACCCCTACCTTTATTTTGGTACTGGGGATTGAACTGAGGGGCACTTGACCACTGAGCCACATCCCCAGCCTCCAGACCTTTTTATTTTTTAGTTTGAGACAGGGCCTCACTAAGTTGCTGAGGCTGGCTTTGAACTTTCTTTGAACTTGAATCCTCCTGCTTCAACCTCCGAAGTTTCCAGGGATTACAAGTATGTGCCATTGTGCCTGGCTCATTAGTTTTTTTTTTTTTTTTTTTTTCTGGAGTGGTACCTCATTTAAGATAGTTCACAACTGGGCACAGTGGTACATGCCTGTAGTCCCAGCAGCTCAGGAGGCTGAAACAGGAGGATCTTGAGTTCAAAGCCAGCCTCAGTATAGTGAGGCACTAAGCAATTCAGTGAGTCCCTGTGTCCAAGTAAAATACAAAAGTAGGACTGAGGATGTGACTGAGTGATCAAGTGCCCCTGAGTTCAATCCCTGGTACCCCCCCCACACACACACACACAAAAAAAGTTTACACTACTGGTTAGGGACAGATGAACTATTTTCTGATGTTTTATTTATTTCTCCTACTAGATTAATCTTTGTACTTTGATTAAGTTTTGAGAATTTGATGTTACTTATGTATCTTGTTCTGTTTTTATGCTGAATATTTTTCCCACTGCCACTTTGTTTCCCACAGGAAGGAAGAGATCCCTCCAAAATCACAGCCAGTCTCCCTACCTGAAGAATTGAATCGAGTTCGATTATCACGGCATAAGCTAGAACGTTGGTGTCACATGCCCTTCTTTGCTAAAACTGTCACAGGATGTTTTGTACGGATTGGCATTGGAAACCACAACAGCAAACCGGTTTACCGGGTTGGTATTTCTTTCCTTGAACAATTGTCCTTGGTATTTATTTGTTCATTCTTTTTTGTTTGTTTGAGAAGGGCATCTCTCCATTGACCTCAAACTTGCAATCCTTCCACCTCTTCCTCCTGAGTAGTTGTGATCTCACGTGCACCCACCATCCCAGGTTTCCATATTTTAAACATGATTTCCTTCTGGAGGTAGGAGCTACTAAAGAAATCTGTTTCCCAACATTTGACTGTGTATTTAGTCAGCTTTCCTTACAGTAACAAATGCCTGAGATGTTCAAACTTATAAAAAGAAAATGTTTACCTTGGCTCAAAGTTTTATGGATATCAGTCCATGAATAGGTAGACCCATTGCTTTGGGGTCTCTGCTGAGGGAGAAACACAGCAGGTACACTAATCTCAAGGCCAGGATGTGAAAGACAAAGTCAAAGACCAAGGTCCCACAATGCCCTTTAAAAGCATGCCCCAGAGACCTAAAATCTTCCATTAGTTCTCACCTCTTAAAATTCCCACCACCTACCAATAGTGCCAAGCTGGGCACTAAGCCTTTGGGAGATATCTAAGATCCAAGCTGCAGCAGACTAGAAAGTAGATTCCATGAGATGCCCATAGAACAGTGAAAATCTATAGTGACCAGAGATGTGATTTGCGGCCTGCTGCCAGGAAGAGTAATTAAAGACCAAGAAACTGATGGTTTGGGGTTTAGAATAATTTTCTGCATGCCCCTTCAATACAAAAAGAAGAAAGGAAACATCCATGAAGTAGTTGTTGGCAATTACATCATCTAAAAGATTTATTTATTTGAATAATAAATTAGTGAAAACAATTCCATGTTACAAAGGAAGTAACTTCTAGGACCATGGAAGTTAAAGAGAATAAAAAATAATCCCAACTTTATACAGGCTGTGTGTGTGTTCCAACATAGCTTCTATCATCCGAATGGTAGAACAACATAGCTGTTTGATTTTTCTATCGTTTTTGTTTGTTTTGTCGTAGATTGTCTTGGTTTTTGTTTTGTTTCTATTTTTAGTTGTATACGGACACAATACCTTTATTTTATTTATTTTATAAGGTGCCAAGGATTGAACCTAGCACCTCACACATATGAGACAAGCACTTCACTGCTGAGCCACAGCCCCGGCCCTAGATTGTTTTGTTTTAATGTGTTTATCTCCTTGTATGAGAGCCAGCAGCCATGCTGTGTTCCAGAAAGCTGGACAACAGAAACTGACCTCCATGGTCTTCACATTTGGTTGATAAAGATTGATCTCTAAGATGGGCCTGGTGATGCATGCCAATAATCCCAGTGCCTTGGGAGACTGAGGCAGGAGGATGACAAGTTTGAAGCTAGCCTCAGCAACTCAGAGAGACCCTTCCTAAATATAAAAATTAAAAAGGTGCCAGGCACAGTGGCACACGCTTGTAATCCTAGCAGCTTGGAAGGTCAAGGCAGGAGGATTGTGAGTTCAAAACCATCCTTGGCAATTTAGCAAGGTGCTAAGCAACTCAGTGAGACCCTGTCTCTAAATAAAATATTAAAAAGGACTGGGGATGTGGCTCAGTGGTTGAGTGCCCCCGGGATCAATCCCCAGTACAAAAAAAAAATTAAAACAATAGGGGATAGAGTCAGTGGTAAATTGCCCCTGGGTTCAACCTCAGTACAAAAAAAGAAAAGAAAGAAATTATCTCTAAGCCAGACATAGGTGGTATATACCTATAGTCCCTGCTACTTGGGAGACTGAGGCAGGAGGATCACAAGTTCAAGGCCATTCTGGACAACTTAGTGACACCCTATCTCAAAAAATAAAAAGGGCTTGGAATATAAGTTAATGGTAGAGCACTTATCTAGCATGTCCAAGGCCTGTTTTTTTTTTTTTGTTTTTTGTTTTAGTTGTAGATGGACACAGTACCTTCATTTTATTTTATTTATTTTTTTATGTGCTGAAGATTGAACCCAGTGCCTCACACATGTTAGATAAGTGCTCTGCCACTGAGCTACAACCACAGCTCCCAAGTCCTGTTTTTTTTTTTTTTTTTTTTTTTTAAGTATTTTAAGAATTGTTGGGCTGGGGATTTGGCACAGCTGGTAGAGTACTTGCCTCGCATGCACAAGGCCCTGGGTTCAATCCCCAGCACCACAAAAAAAAAAAAAAAAAAAAAAGATGGTTGATGAACCTTTATTTTATTTATTTTTATGTGGTGCTGAGAATCAAACCCACTGCCTCACACATGCTAGATAAGCGTTCTACCACTAAGCTACAACCCCAGCCCCCAAGGCCTGGTTTTAATACCTAGTATCCAAACAGTTGACCTGTAGATGGGGCTGGAGTATAGGTCTTGGGCTCAATCCCTAGCACTGAAACGAAACAAAACAAAACAAAACAACCAAATTGACCTCTAGAACTATATAATGTCATACCTGTAGTCCCAGCTATCTGGCGGGCTAAGGCAGAATCTTTTGAGCCCTGAAGTTCAAGACCAGCCTAGGCAACAGACCTCTCCAAAGGGAATAAATTTATTACTATTTTTTTTTTTTTAACTTCTGAAGTCTCAAGTACATCCCTTCGTAAAGGCAGATTTAGTTTAGGAAAGCTATGGGCCCCACAGGCCAATTGCCTTTGCTCGTGGAGCTTGTTTACCCTCGGCTCAAGGCTCCCTGTGCTTTACCATTTGATCTAAACCTGAGATAGGTACACAGAATACCTGACAGTTGTGGGCTTCTCTCAGCACAGGGTTGCTTGTCTGTGTTCAGGTAAATTGAGCCAAAAGAAGAATTGGGTAGAGAACTTTGAAGAGTCTGCTTTTTGACTGGTGTCTCTGTCTTTTCACTTAGGTTGCTGAGATCACAGGTGTTGTGGAAACTGCTAAAGTTTACCAGCTGGGTGGTACCAGAACAAACAAAGGGCTACAACTACGGTAAGAGGCACTGCTGTGGCAGCTTTGGTTCCCTCTTGAAGTGGGCACTGCCTATTGAACTGTCATTGCCTCCAGTTGATGTTTCCTTTTACTGTGACCACTATGTGGTCTCCATAAGGTACCCTAAAGAAACTCGTATTCTCTCTTTGCCTATAGTAAAAGTGTCCAGATACTCTTCTCTCCCAAGGGGCCAGCCTGAGTAATTTAGTAAGACCTGTGACAGCATAAAATAAAAAGGATTGGGGATATAATTTAGTGGTAGAGCACTTGCAGAAGGATGATGTTGAGTAATAAGAGAAAATGCCCAGCAGGCATTTTCTGGTGAGCACAGTCAGGAGGCTTGTTTCTGGTCCTGACTCTCTCACTTAACTAAATTCATCTTTAACAAGTCAGGTCATCTTTCATGACTTCGTTTCCTCTTCAGGAAAATGAATATGTCATTTACTTAACCTTTGTGCTAGGTACAATTCTGATCATCAGTTTAAAGGAGAGAACAAGATAGACATGAGAGATATACACAAATCCCTGCCCCTTGGAACCTAAGAATTCCTTTTTTTGGGTGGGTACTAGGGATTGAACCCAGGGGTGCTTAACCACCAACCCACATTGCCGGCCCTTTTTTTGTATTTTATTAGAGACAGGGTCTCACCAAGTTGCTTAGAGTCTTACTAAGTTGCTGAGGCTGGCTTTGAACTTGTGATGCTCCGCCTCAGCCTCCCAAGTCGTTGGGATTACAGGTGTGCACCACTGTACCCTGCAGAACATAAGAATTCTAAAGGAATAGAAGTAGTTTGCCAGGATTACAGAGCAAATAGCCCATGATGGATATGGCTGCCCCGGGCCTGTTTTGATCACCAAGATCTCTCCATTTTCTTCCCACATCCTCACTCCATCATCTCCCCTAATTTGTTTAAAAAGAGCCATTTGGACTAGGAAGTGACCATAACAAACAGAATCAAATTCTAGATGATTTCAAAAAGTAGCCAGGATTAAGACCTGTGGAGATAGATGGTATATAGGGTTGTTAGGATTGCTTTGCTGACCCTAGAGTCAGCACACACATTCTTGGAAATGTTCTTTCTTTCTTATGTAGGCATGGCAATGACCAACGAGTGTTCCGCTTAGAGTTTGTCTCAAACCAAGAATTTACTGAAAGTGAATTCATGAAGTGGAAAGAAGCGGTAAGTGTTTAGAGACTCCCTAGCAGTTGTTTGCAAACACTGAAAGTCTCTTTCCCAAATCCCTTACTAATAATCTTTCTCATATTTTGATCCAGATGTTCTCTGCTGGCATGCAGTTGCCTACTCTAGATGAAATCAATAAAAAGGAATTATCTATTAAAGAAGCTCTTAATTATAAATTCAATGATCAGGACATTGAAGAGGTAAGAAACCTGATACCCCAGAGCCTAGAGGTTTATCAAGTTCATCTGGGTTTAGAGATCATAATTTTATTTTCTCCCTATATCTTGATATTTGTAGCTATGCGTGAAGATGAGGGAATACTAATATTGCTACCTTATTATTCATAGTTCATCAAGCTTTTCTCTGTACATTCTCATCTTCAGATGAGACTACATAGACTCATGTATATTCAGGATTCAGGGTTGTATATTCTGCTAGGTTTGGTCCTTCTGGAAGCTTTCTTTCTCCAAAACATTTTGGTAAAATTCTTTGATTTCTGTTCTCTTGGACAGTGGCTAGCCTTACAATACCAGGCCCTTGGGCTGCTGCTGTTCATTGGTGCATGTTCCTTCAGACTGTCCCAGAAGAATCTCCGTGACCCTGGAAGCACATAGTATCCCTTGGAATGAACTCACTCTCTCTGGGGCATGACACTGCTATAGGAAGAGCAGTCCCCTTTTAACTAGCTGCTTGCCTCCAAAATGGGCTCATTTAGCCTGTCTACAAAAATAGTTTAGGAATACCTCACTGCTGGTATCTCCTCTCTGGTACAGATTGTAAAAGAGAAAGAAAGGTTCAGAAAAGCTCCACCCAACTATGCTATGAAGAAGACTCAGCTGCTAAAGGAAAAGGTAAGGACATGTGTTTGAGCCTCTTTGCCCATCCTATAAGGAGATATGGAAATCAGACTAGTCCATCTTCTGTCAAGTTAATGGTAGCAGAATTGGGACAAAATTCTGGGCTCAAATATAAGCAACACAATGCATTCTTGACATCTGGGTGAAATTCCTTGGCTATTTTCCTTTCTATAAATTGACATTGATCTTGTTCCATTCTTGTTACTTTCTAGTCACTTTAGTTTCATGTGTAGTAAAATAGATACCCCCTGAAGCTAGGTGTGGTGTTGCAGACCTATAATCCCAGTGACTAAGGAGGCTGAGACTGGAGGATCATAAGTTCAAGGTCAGCCTTTTTTTTTTTGGGTGCTGGGGATCAAACCCAGGGCCTCGTGCTTGCAAGGCAAGCACTCTACCGACTGAGCTATCTCCCCAGCCCCCTCAAGGTCAGCCTTTGAGACCCTGTCTCAAAATTTTAAAAAAAGGTGGGGAGGTAATTCACTGGTAAAGCACCTCTGAGTTCATTCCCCAGTAGCAAAAACAAAACAAAACAAAAAGATCTGGGGTAGTATTCATCACTGGGTCTAAACAGACAAATGACATTATTGAGCCCCATTGTGGTAGGTGGTTTTCCATTGTTCACATCAAGATGGGGTGAACCTTGATAGTTTAGCCATATAGGCCTGGGTTACAGGGTTAGTGTTGCATATTGCTGCCACCAGGAGCCCATAGCTAGGTAGCTGTCTGGCAAGGTAATTTAAGAAAAATTACACATTGTGTTTATAAAGTATTTCTTCACTATTCTTTCACATTTCTTGTCATTTGTCCATGAGATACCTTTTCTTTGGCTCTATATCAAGAGTCCCCTTCCAGCAATCACAGCCATAGAGCTTACATGTCTCTCTGTATGCAGGCCATGGCTGAGGACCTGGGAGATCAGGACAAGGCGAAACAAATCCAAGACCAGCTGAATGAGTTGGAGGAGCGGGCCGAGGCCCTGGACCGCCAGAGGACCAAGAATATATCTGCTATCAGGTATGTTAACTGAGACTTTTGGTTGGGCCCCTATCCATGGCCTATAGACCTTGACCAAAATTATCAGGCAAGCCTGTGACCTTGTACACACTGTGTAGCGCTGACTTACTCTCCAGATCTCTGGGGTCAGGACTCAGTGACTCCTTCCCTCTTATAGCCCACTGACTCATCTCTTATTCATCCCATAGTTACATCAACCAGCGGAACAGGGAGTGGAACATTGTGGAGTCTGAGAAGGCCCTTGTGGTGAGTAAGACAACTTTATCTGGATCATTGGAAAAAATTAAATAAAATGGTACGAATTTTTCCTACATGTTATTCAAGTCTATAGTTTAAATTATTGAAATAACACATATACTTAGCATACATTCATTCTATGTGTACATTCACCCATGTAATTTATTAATTTATAATGAACAAAAGCAGTCTTCTACCCTACTTTATTCCTTCCTTCCCTTAGACTACTCCACAGGTGTTCTTTCTTATCAGATTCTGATTTTTAGTTGTTGCCCTGATATCTCTTCTGGTATTCTTGAAAGGAAAAGTATAATAACTTCCAGGTTCTCCCCCAATCCCTTGCAAACAGATTATTTATATGCAAGCTTATGGTGAATGAGAGGATGGGGAAAGGATTTATGGTTCTCTAATACATGCTCTCTGTTTTAGGCTGAAAGTCACAACATGAAAAACCAACAGATGGATCCCTTTACCAGGCGGCAGTGCAAACCTACCATCGTTTCTAATGTGAGTGCCTAAAGAGGACATTTTTAGTCAGGACCTAGATTCTAGGACATAAAATGAATTCCATTAGGAAATTAATAAAGAAGTTAAAAATAATGTTTTCCTAGCTGGGATTTGCTTGCCTGCCTCAAGTTCTTGTGTCGAGAAACTTCCTTTTTTATCTTGCTATAGGTCATACAGGTAGTGAAAACCTGGCATGGATTTGTAAAAATCAAGTAACTAACTGCTAGTAACTAACCTACCAGGGTGGGTTTGCAATGGAGTGCAGTCCCTAAAATAAGTTACTCAAAATGCTTGGGACCAGAAGTGTTTCAGATTTTGGATTGGGGGGTGGGGGGATTGAATATTTGCATAACCTGGGGATGTGACCCAAGTCTGCATGTGAAATTCATTTATATTTTATATGTCCTATACATCACCTGAAGGTAATTTCATATCATATTTTTAGTGTGCCTATGGTTTTTTTTTTTAGTTGTCAGTGGATCTTTTATTTTATTTATTTATATGTGCTGCTTAGTATTGAACCCAGCACCTCACACATGCTAGGCAAGCACTCTACCACTGAGCCACAACTCCAGTACCAATGTGCCTGTGTTTTGACTACAACCTGTCACATGAGTTCAAGTGTGGAATTTTCCACTCATAGCACCATGTTGGTGCACAAAGTTTTGGATATTTGAGCACTTTGGATTTTAGGTTTTCATATTAGTAATGTGTTACTTAGCATGGCCTCAGTAGACAGGGATTAGTTTTTGTTTGCTTTTTCAGTACTGGGGACTGAACCCAGCGCTTTCAAATGCTGGGCAAGTACTCTACCACTGCACTATATCCCCAAACCATAGACTTAGTTTTAAGTTTATTGCCCTTCTTTTGCTGCCTTGAGGAAAACTCCACTGAGCTACTGATGAGTCTGCTGCGGTACTTGTGATATTAGCGATAGTAGGTAGAAAGAATCTAGCAATAGGACTCTAAAAGTTGAACAATCTCTAAAATAACATTTTCTTTCTCAGTCCAGAGACCCGGCTGTTCAGGCTGCCATTTTGGCCCAGCTAAATGCAAAGTATGGTTCTGGAGTGTTACCAGATACACCGAAGGAAATGAGCAAGGCAAGTGCAGTACTACCCTGTGGCTGCAGAGCTAGGCTGCTGGCTGGAACCCTGAGTGAGCACTTTACCTGGTTTGGGCTTGATTTTCCCACCTAGAAGAACATGGAGTCCCACTTACAGTCCTTTCTCCATCATAACTTTTATAAGTAGCGAAACAATTTTGATCAGACAACCTAAATTCTAAACTCAACACCATTACTTAACTAGGGTTAAGGCCACTGATTTGGGCCACTGATTTCTAGACCTTTTCAGCACATTTAGGGAATATTATTATATACCCTTCCTACTTTACAGAATAATTAGGAGGAGTAGTTGACAAGTTGTAGGGATCAGATGGTTATATAAGTGAAAGCAGAAATGGGAAACTGAGAGAAACTGCCCATTTACAAACAGTTTTTTGTTTTTTGTTTTTTTTTTCTTTTGTGGTACTGAGGATCGAACTCAGGGCCTTGTGCTTGTGAGGCAAGCACTCTACCAGCTGAGCTATCTCCCCAGCCCTACAAACAGTTTTCTATCAAGTTGAGTCTTTTCCTGTGGAGCCCAAACTGTCTTAGGAATTCCTGCAGTCTGGGGTGAGAAGGTTGCCTATTGTCTTTTTTGTGTGTGTGTGGTGCTGGGGATCGAACCCAGGGCCTCGTGCTTACAAATTGAGCTATCTCCCCAGCCCCGCCTATTGTCTTAAGCTTACCCTACCTACGTACATATCACAGACTTGAGCCTTCCTTTTTGCTTTGAAGCCTAAAAAGGCTTCAGAAAAAGCTCTTGTCTGTGATCTCTCCTGTCTTCCTTCTTTAAGAATCAAAAGGACTTCAGTAGGAAAATCTAATGAACTTGAATAAGAGCTTTGACCATTAGTGGCTGTTGCTTCTTGAAATCGTCTTACACTTATGCTCTTTATAATTAGTTTTCTTCCCCTTATTCCAGGGTCAGGGAAAGGATAAAGATTTGAATTCTAAGTCAGCCAGTGACCTCTCAGAAGACTTGTTCAAAGTGCACGATTTTGATGTGAAGATTGATTTACAAGTTCCCAGCTCAGGTATGTGAGGATGGGGAAGTAGGGATGGCTGAGGACTACATGGATCCACAGTTATCTTGGCCAGTGAGAACTGAGTCTAATGAAGAAATGGGGGTGGTATCTGTAGAGGCCAGGGTCAGACTAGCTGTAGGTATATTTGAGAGGGGGCAGACTAGCAGTCATTAAGGGTATCTGAAGGAATGGAGCACAAGACTACAAGAACTTTGTAGGTACTTCACATGCCAATTTGTTCTTCTTTCTCGCAGAGTCAAAGGCTTTGGCTATCACCTCCAAGGCTCCTCCAGCCAAGGATGGGGCTCCAAGGAGATCTCTGAACTTGGAGGACTATAAAAAACGACGGGGACTTATTTGAGAGCACCCAGCCTGCTGCTTCTGACCCTGCATGCCCATCAGTGTCCCACCTTTCCTCTTTTCCTTTGATTTGCCCTCTTTGGGCTGGAGCAGCAGTAGAACTGGGAAGAGACTCTAAACTGCCAGTCATCTGTAATATAAACCATTTGCTGTATAGACCTTCCTTGTCTGCACCATTTCCCACCAAACCCCTGGGCCCCATCCAGTGTGGATCTGGGCTCAGTTGGGCTTTTTCCATGTCTTTAGATTTGTGTTCGCCTTTTTTTTTTTTTTTTTTTTTTTTAAACCAGCACAGTTCATTGGCCACTCTGCACACATTCAGTATTACCATGGAGCTGGGATTCCTGCTGGAGCCCCTGGTGGCAATAGCAGCAGCACTGGGCAGTCTCCTCTCCAAGACTGCCTTGGACCCAACCATTGAACATTTGGCACCTGACCCTTGTGGAGGGAGCAGGGATTGGGCTCCTGCAGTCCTCCTTTCTCTCTCATCTTTCTCTTCTTCCCATCTCTGCGGAAGAGGGGTTTTCAAAAACAATTTAGTTTCCAAAAAGTGTACATTTGTGGGGGAGGGAGGGGGGTCTAATTTGAGTGAGAGAGAGAGTGTGTGTGTGTGTATGTGTGTACGTAAGTGTGGGTTTTTTTATCATTTTTTAAAAATGCAGTACTCTTTGTATCAGTCTGTCATTGGTCTATAGCTGTTTCAGATTTTTTTCAGCTGTACTTGAGCATCTGAAACTGCAAGAAAGAAACTCATTAAATGTGATTCTTCTTATTAAACAGACCGGACTGCTGTAGCTGTGTAACTTCCCCTACCCTCTCTTCCTCCATCACCTCCCCACCTTCAAGAAAACTCCCCAGTTTAGCTTCCTGCCTTATAGGCTGTGTCCTGGCAGGCGTGAGGAAAGCTCGTGGCAGGTACCAGGAGGGCGGCAGAAGTGTCTTGCTCATCCCATGGGTACAGGCTATAGCTTCTTGGCTGAACATAGAGTGTGTCTTGTTCCCACCCAGTGTACCTGTTTCTTCCTAGTGATTCTGTTTTGATGTTTTGGCAAGAATAACATTTTGTTTTTTAAAAGAAATTATTCAACCTGAATGTGGAGAGCAAACAATAAGATTTAGATTGCAAATGTTACCAGCATGTGCAGTTGTGTGTGTGTATACATATATATATGGTAAGCATATATATTGTTGTGCAGCTAGGGTGAAGCCAGCAAAGAGGTGTGTATGTCGTTATGAAATGTTTGAAAAGAGATAAGCTGACTGCTTGATAATCATTCTCAGGTGTAAAGCTCCAAGTGTAAATAAAAGTGGCATTTAACAAATCTTTTCAGAACAAAGTACAGCTGACTATATATACCAAGAACTAAGCTAAAGAAACAGCTGAGAGCTGCTGATTTCCACAAGAGGGAGAGGAATCTAGAAGCTCTACTCTGTACTTCTTCACTCAACTTTTGTATAATGAAGGGGATAATGGGAAATCAGAGTTGTATTGAAACAAGAATGAACTTGGTAACTCTTCTGGGTTTGGTAGAGCCTCAGTGTTGCTTTAACTTAGTTTACATATTTTTTAAAAAATCGGCAATGGGTGGTTTCAAAGTATTGTGACTGTGTAAAATTGGTAAATGACTGTAACACAGCTATGTGGTAGCTGTGACAGTTCAGTTGGGCAAAGGAGTGGTGATGGACTCATTAAATCATATATACTTGAATAGTCCATTGACCAAAACTCTTTATAGACTGTTGTGTAAATGTGGAATCACAGACTGTTAAACATTGCCTGGACTCTAGCAGAGTCCTGGAGCTGCTGGGACCTCTCCTATCATGTCAAACTTGGACTTTCTGGTTTTAAAAGACATAAAATCATAGAATCCATATAATTTGCTGGAGTCATTCTGATCCACCATGTAGATCTGTATTTAGTATCATTTGGATTTGGAGAAGTGTCGATTACATTATGGCTGTGTAATAAAATTTTTATTAAAACTGCATCACACTGTAGCACTTTGCCACTACCTCCCCACCTGCAGCTGTTAAAACCTTCATTCTGAGATGCCAGAGCACAGAGCAGGGAGAAAAGCCAACCAAACCAAAGAAGACTGAAAGTTAACTTACCACCTGAGTAGCCTGCCTGGCATTGGGATCAAGACTGAGGAGTTGGCCAGCTGAGGCAGGGCCTCTGAGTCACAGTCTTGGCCAGGCCTAAGACACTGGCTTTGCCCTACCAACTGGGCTTCGTCATGGGTCACAGTGTTTCCTGTGCTGGGCAACTGTCTCAGTGGCCCCCTCCACCACCCTGATCCCCAACATGGTTTCAGTGTTGAAGGATGCAGCACCCAAGGCTATTTTATACATTTTTCAGTTCCTTCCAGGAAGTGAGAAGGTCAATGTCCATATGCCTAGTTCATGATGTATGTAGGTCTGCTTGTCTGTCTTGTTTTTGACAGGTACAGGGAAAGTATTGCCTGCAACTTCCCTTCAAAAGATTGCCTTTGTTTTGTTTCTGAGAAGTCCGTACTTGTCACTCAAATTGTACAGATATTTATAAATAAACTTGATGCCATTTTAACAAGGGGATCAGATTTAGTCCAAGGCTTGCATCTTAAATAGCACCACAAAGCCCAAGAGAGCCTCTCTTCTCCTTTTCTTCCCCTTCTCTCAGCACTGCACCCCTAAAAGTGAAAGTGGCTGCTGACAACTTAAGCAACCTAGCTCCCCAGAAACTACTCCATAGGGTAGTTGCCTAGACCCAGGGCGGGGCGGCCTCTAGTTATCCTAGCTTCTTGTTTTTGGTACCAGTTATTGAACTCGGGCACTCAACTACTGTGCCACATCACCAACCCTATTTTGTATTTTATTTTGAGACAAGGTCTCACTGAGTTGATTAGCTCCTCACTTCTGCTGAGACTGTCTTTGAACTCTCGATCCTCCTGCCCCAACCTCCTAAACTGCTGGGATTATAGGGATGTGCCACTGCGTCTGGCCTGGCTTACTTATCTTGGTAAACAACAAAAAGCAGTGTTAACTGAGCTAGGCAGGCACCTAATAGTCTGCTTAACCCTAGTGAGAATCTGGCCCTAACATTTCATTGGCATAGGCAGTTCCTATGCTGTTTTCTGCCTTTGGTGTATGTGAAGCAGGGGTCCAGGGGTTGTGTGTTTATGAACAGGAATATCCTGATCTGTCCCAAGGAGGGAGATTTGTAAGGGCTCCCCACTGCCTGAGGTTGTGTCTGAAACCCCCTTTGAGCCATTTTTAACTAGACAGCAAAAAGATCCCAGATCTCTTACTCACTGTGGTAGAAGCCAGATACAAGGCTGCCTCTGGTGTTGGAGAAGTAGGTCCCTAGGACTTAGCCGGCAGGTCCATCCACTGGGGTTTTCTCGGACTCCTTGTCCTCCACTGCTTGAGTTTTAGGGAGCAGTAGGCCCCTGAAAGCAGGGAATATGAACAGACAACATAGCCAACCTGCTTTTCTTCAGGATCTGGTTTCTGTGTGGCAGTTACCTGCTGCCTATCTCAGAAAAACAGAAATAAGCACCTCCAGTGCAAGTGGAGGAAAGAGGAGTGGTAGGGTGATCAACATCTCCCAACTTCTCCCAGGAGAGAGACCCTCAGGTAAACCATGGGTTGGCTGTGGTCTAGCAGTTCTAGGGAGCAAGGAAGCCACTGACCTCAGCTTAGATTTTTTTGTTTGTTTTTTGCATGATTTCCCAGACCAAATCAGGGGTCCTTTGGTCTGTGTTCAGGGACTGGAATAACCCTAAGGGAGGACCCACTGCAGCCTCTTATTTTTTGAACCCAGGGACACTACCACTGGGCTAATCTCCAGCCCTTTTTCTTTTTTTATTTTGAGGCAGGATCTCACTAATCTGCCCAGGTTGGACTCGAGCTTACAAATCCTGCCTTAGCAGGATTCCTAAATTACTGGAATTTCATATGCGCACCACCACCAGAAGAGTCTACATTTTCTGTAAGTTTTCCTGGTGAGTACCTGGAACCTCTTGTGCAGTTTCTTGGTCCCCAGTAGGGCTTAGCTACTAGAGCACGGACAGTCTATGCTCCAGCCTATGAGCACCAAGAGCTACAGGCAGCTCAGTTTGGTGCAGGGTTCTTAGGAATGAGCTAGTCGAGACAGAAGTTCCTTTTCTCTTTTTTTTTTTTTTTTTTTTTTTTTTTTTTGGGGGGGGGGGGCGGGATCGGGGGCCGTTACCAGGAACTGAACTCTGGGGCACTCGGCCACTGAGCCACATCCCCAGCCCTATTTTGTATTTTTATTTCATAGACTGAGTCTCACTGAATTGCTTTGCACCTTGTTTTTGCTGAGTCTGGCTTTGAACTCTCCATCCTCCTGCCTCAGCCTCCTGAACCACTGGGATTACAGGCACGCACCACCCCGCCTGGCTCAAATTCCTTGTCTTTATAAAACAATCTGTCAAGGGCTCAGTGGTAGAGCACTTGTCTATCGTGTGAGGTTCAATCCTCAGCACTGCATAAAAAGAAATAAATAAAGGTATTGTGTCCAATCAACTTTAAAAAAAATCTTCCAAGACAGAAACGGTGGCTGTAATCTCAACAATTGTAATCTCAACAATTTGGGAGGCTGAGGCAGGAGGATTGCAAATTCGAGGCCAGTCTCAGCAATTTAGCAAGGCCCTGTGCAATTTAGAGCCTGTCTCAAAAAATTAAAAGGGCTGGGATGTAACTCGGTAGTAAAGGGTCCCTGGATTCAGTCCCCAGTATCAAAAGAAAAAAAAATCTCTCCAATTGGTACTAAATATTACGCATTCCTGTCCCCAGTGTTTCAAGAAGAGGAAGATACTGGTCCCTGGAAGAGAGAATGTCAAGGAAGAATTGACTCTGGCAGTGCTCCCAGGAGTGGGACTGGTGACTAGGGGAGCCAGTTAGTCTCTAAGGGTGGGCAGAAGTTGCAAGAGAATATCCTGGGCATAAGGCAGATTGCAGAGCCTTCCAGAGGTCTCCACCACAGGAAGCCAAAAAACTCCACCTCCAGGTTGGGGTCCCAATTAGTAGATACTGAATCTGGCCTGGGGAACCTACCAGAGAAAGTAGGCTACTACTCTGCCTACCCTTATGGAAGGCATTCCTTCCAGCTCTGCAACACACTCTAAAAATTATGAAGCTGCACATCCCCACCATCACCAAAAGTCATTAAAACCCAAGCCCTGGAATATTACTCAACCTTAAAGAAGAATGAAATTACGACATTTGAAAGTAAATGGATGAAACTGGAGAATATCATGCTAAGTGAAACAAGCCAATCCCCAAAAACCAAAGATGGAAGTTTTTCTCTGATAAGCATATGCTGATCCATAGTGGCAGGTAGGGGGCTGGGGATATAGTTCAGTTGGTTCTTGTGCGTTGCAAGCACAAGAACCTGGGTTCAATCCCCAACACTGCAAAACAAACAAAAAGCTTGGGTAGGGAAGAATAAAGGAACTTTTGTACAAAGGGGAGTGAGGGGAGGGGTGGGAAGGGTGGAAATGGAAAGGACGGTAGATCGAGATAGACATTATTACCCTATATACATGTATGAAAAAAATTTTTAAAAAACACCATTGTCAAAAAAAGATAATGAGGGCTGGGATATAACTCAGTTCCTAGAGTACCTGTCAAGCACAAGGTTCTGGGTTCAATCGCCAACACCGCAAAAAAAAAAAAAAAAAAAAAAAGAATGAAAAAAGATAAAAAAAAAAAAAGCAGGAAAGTATAAGTCCAATAAAGTTCTGATCCTTCCCATAATAACTTCCTTGATACCTTCTTCGAAATATCAGATTCTTCCCTTCCCCCCACTTAAGTAGCAGTGGATGGCCCTGTTCTGCTAAGGGAATGCGGTCGGGCGCCAAACAATGCTTGGCCACACTTATTCACCTAGCCTGAAATCTGTGGGTTTATCTCCGTTGGTGTTTTTTGGCGGGGCGGGGTATTGGAGATTTAACCCGGGGCGTTTTACCACTGAGCCGCATCCCCAGCCTTTTTTTTTTTTTTTTTTTTTTTTTTTGTACGGGGGATTGAACTCAGGGGCACTCGACCAATGAGCCACGTCCCCAGTCCTATTTTGTATTTAGAGACAGGGTCTCACTGAGTTGCTTAGCGCCTCGTTTTTGCTGAGGTTGGCTTTGAAGTCTGGATCTTCCTGCCTCAGCCTCTTGAGTCATTGAGATTACAGGCGGGAGCCACTGCGCCCCGCTCCATCCATTTTCCCTAGCAGTTCTTCCTCACACTACAGCACCCAGCCGAGAGAGGTCACCTTCTCTGGTGAACCTTCTTTGACTGCCCCCACACACTCCGGCCTGGGTGCACCTCCCGCCGGCTCCCCTTCGCGCGGCACTTACCAAGCTGCAGTTATTTATGACTTTCCAGCCCCAGCCTGGGAGCCGCTTGTATCTTACATCCTAGGTACCAAGCGGCGGCCAGTAATCGGGGTGGAGGGAAGGAGCAGGAGGCACCGAGTAGACATTCTGCCGGGACCACTACTTTCTGTGGGATTTGACCCTATTTCATTCTTCCTATGCGGTCGCCAGACCCCAGGCACCGCGCACAACCCACGCACCGAGGAAAGAATGCCACCAGCAGCAGAAGCCCACGCTTCCTTTTCTTGGAGTTGAGAAACACGGCTGTGACAGATAGAGGCGCCCGTTCACCCCGGTCGGGTGTGCAGAGTTCCCGAGGGGTTGGGCTCCGAAAGACCCCAGGCTTGGACTTTCGTTCGTTCCCCTCTCGGCCCTACAGCCTAGGAACCCGGGAACCGAGCCCACCGCCCCTTGTGCTGCAACTGGGCGGGAACCGTTGTGCCGACTGCAGGTGTGCGCACTCTGGTCCCCAGGCTTGGACCCCGGCTGGGAGCGTCTCCGCCCTGTCTGAGCTGAGGGCTAATGCGGACTGGGGATGTAGCCAGTTGGTACAGCGTTTGCCTCGTATACACAAGTTTAAGGGTTCAATCCCCGCACCGAGGGGGAAGCGGGGGAAAGGGGAAAAAAAGAAAAAGAAGGTTGAGAGGTAGGCATCTCTCAGGCGAACTTTTGGTGCGTGGCTCCAGCTACCCTGGCGACAGACACCAAAACACAGTGGGCACTAGCCTCCCAGACGCTGTGTCCGAGGGCAGCTTCTGGGTCGCTCCTGGTTCTGCCCTTCCTCTAATACTCGGAGTACTCGGTCATCATGTACCCTGTATAGATATCATGCCCGCAGGCACACAGATCCCCAATGGAATTGGGAGCTGCCCCAGCCCCCGACACCACCACTAGGAGACTCGCGGAAGTTCCCTGGCGGGGGCGTGAGGCAAGGAGACCACTGCATCCCCAGGTTTTCTTACATTATTTGTTTCATACAGAGTACCTGGTCTAAGACCCTCAGAGCCCCTTCTGTCTCCACATCACTATGGGAAATTCTACGGTTTGAAGATTAACTCCTGGAAAGAGGGAAGAAGAGACCCACAGGAAACAGGCTCTTGGACAGATGAAAAACCTTGTTTCAGAAATGCATCAGGAGAGACTGTGGAGTTTTGTTTGTTTTTGTTTTGGTACTGGGGTTTGAACCCAGAGGCGCTTTACCACTGAGCCACATCCCCAGCCCTTTTTATTTTGAGACAGGGTCTCACTAAAATGCATAGGGCCTCACTAAATTGCTGAGACTGGCCTCAAACTTCAATCTCCCTGCCTCAACCTCCTGAGTAGTTGGAATTAGGCATGTACCACCATGTCCAACTGAGAAACTATGTTCTTATTGTGTATACACAGGCATGGTCACATAATTTGTTCGTTTTAGACAAGAGTGACAGATTGTAGAGTCTGAGAATACTGCTAGATCCAGAGCCCTGCTAAACTGCCCTTGCTCCCATCCCAGAATATTCCCACAAAGTCTAATCTATCAATTATGGAATAAAAGACTGCATCAGAGCTGAGCACATTGACCCATGCCTGTAATCCTAGCAATTTGGGATGCTGAGGCAGGAGGATCACAAGTTCAAGACCAGCCTCAGCAACTAAGGGAGGTCCTAAACAATTTAGCAAGACTCTGTCTCAAAAAAGGGCTGAGGATGTACTGGATGCAGCTCAATAAGTAGTAAAGCAGTACTGGGGGGGGGGGGGGACAGAGAAAAAGGGAAAACCCAGAGGCAAGGAAAACGAGGAAAAGGGTTTGGAGTTGGAGTCCAGGACCCTTCTGTCAAGTGAAGATAGCCATTCTTTCTTCTTCAAGGAGGAGAAAGGAGAGCTCCTGTTCTTCCCCATCCTGAAGTTTTCCCTGGACCCTGGCTCTGGTCAGGCTTACAGTCCCCTCTTTAGTATGCCCTGGGCAGAGAAGGGTGGTCAAAGGGACCAGAGTTGGGGAATGTTGGATACATGAAGCAGCTGAGTGACCAAGAATTCCCAGGGCGTGCCTGACAATCCACTGGGACAATCCTTAAAGATAGCCAGTGACTGTTTTCTGGTTGGATCCTTTTTAGTTTCCTTCCTCTATAAAACAATGCAATATAATTCATCACCACTCAGTAATGAGTGATGTAAATATTGTATTCCCATATCTTGTGCACCTAGCACAATGCCTGGTTCATAGCAGCTGCTCATTGGAAGTTGGTTTGCTGTGAATGAATGCATGAATCACAGGTAGCACCACAGAATCTTGGGTTCAGAAAGTCTCTTGAGAGATACTAAGTTCCACAGAGCATGACTGGTTGTTACTAGGATGAGACCCAGTACTCCCCTGATCCAAAGTAACATGACAGCCCAACCCCTCCACTCCTCTCTACCGCAGAGTCTCAAAGCAACAAGTGCCCCCTCCATTCAGGAGCACAGGTCAGAGGATGTGTCTCCCTTCCTCTCCCCAGGTGAAAGACTCTATTTGTTAGTTTTAGGAAGCAGAAACTGGCTTTGTACCTGGCAGGGTGTGGTAGGTAGTGATTTTGCTCCTGACCCTGGAGCCACTGCTGTTGCCCTGGGAATGTGGTAGAGGTAGGGCAGAGAAATTAGGAAGACCCCCACCCCAAAACTTCTCACCTTGTAGTCTCATTTCCCAGGCCCTCTTCTTTCTCAGCTTTTGTGCCCTAGGGTTTTTTCTCTCCAAGAGGAATGCAGCCCTCAGGACCCAGGAATTCAGAAGCCACCAGGGAGAGGAAGGAGGATTCAGGCACCTAAAAAAGCAGGCCTCTAAGGTGGAGGAGGATCTCCCAGCTGAGATGCCACCAGAATATGAATTGCTGTTCAGACATGGAGCTGGCCTGTGGCCAACACAGTAACTCTCATGGCCTACTTAAAAACAGCCAGCTAATAAATTGACATATTCTTCTTTGCCCCAGCTCACTCCACCCCACTCCTGCTCTTATTTTTTTCAGCACAAAAGTAGCCATTGCCTCCACCTACCTATTGGTCAGTCTGATTTTGTCTATATCTCTTCTATTCAAGCATCAAAAATGGGGATCTCAATACATTGAGATTAACCCTGTAATCTCAGCTACTCTGCAGGCTGAGTCAGGAGGGTCGCAATTTCCAGGCCAGTCTGAGCAATTTAGTGAGACCCTGTGTCAAAATAAAAAATAAAAGAAGGGCTGGGGATGTAGCTCAGGGGTAAAGCAGTACTGAGCACCAGTCCCAAACAAACAAACAAAAAGACAAGAAATTAGCATAGTACAGGAATGGAAGTCAGGGGTCCTTGTAAGAAAACACCGACTTTTCCACCAAGGAGCTGTGGCTTTGCACAATCACCCTAACATCCCTGGCTGAGCCACTTTATCTTTGTTATATTCTGTAATGTGAGGACAGATGTATTTAAGGCTGCTTTCTCCTCTAAAAATCTATAGGATTAACTCTCAATTTACCCACTTCTCAGTGTGACCCAACCTGCCAATAAGGGCAGATACAGCAAGGAGTGATTTTTGGATAATTTTTTTAAAAATGTAAAATTTTTCCCCATTTTTTAATCAAGTTCTTTTGTTGTTGTTGTTGTTGTTGTGTTGATTTTTAGGAGTTCTCTATGCATTCTGGGTCTCGTCTCAATTCTTTATCAAGTACATGATTTGAACATATTTTCTCACATTCCATGGATTAACTTCTTACTTTATTGATAATGTCTTTTAAAGGACAAAATTTATAATTTTTAAGAAACAAAACAAAATAAAAAGTGATTTTGGGGTTCCTAGTGTGGTAGACCTATGACTTGCGCAAGTGCCTGATATAACAAGAAAAGGAATTGACTCTGTTTTTTCTTGGTAGGTGGGTTAGAGACTCAGAGCCCCTTCAATTTTTTCCTCCAGGATTGCCCATACATTGTCTGGCCCACAGGTATGTAGTATGTGTTCCCTCCCCTCATTTCCCTTCCTACATTGCCAACTCTGGCAGGTCCTGGGTTTGCCCCCCAGCCCACACTCTGAAGACAGCTCCTTTCCACATGCTGCTACAGAGTGGCATAGCTCTTGAGGAAGGAGGGAAGTGAGGGTCAGTACATGGGTGCTTCTAGGCCTTCAAACTACTGAGTACACCCCTCAAACACCCACCCAGTCTCCTCCAGACCTCCATGTCCTGGAGAAGCTATCCATGTGATTTCATAGAGGAGTCAAGTGTTCAAACTTCTGTATTTCCTTCTTTCTCTCATTCCTTCATTCCATTTCTCCTTCCCACTCTTTTTTTCCACATTTCCCCCCACTTTTCCCCACACTTTTTGCTTCCTTTGTCAGTTCCCCAGCATCTTCTTTCTCTCTTCTTTACTGAAGTTTCCCAGTCTCTCTCTGAACCCTCCTTTTCCCTCCTCTTGAGCCATTCTTGAGTCCTGGCTGAGGGGAAAAAAGAGAAGGAAGCCAGATGTGGTGGTGCACTTATATAATCCCAGTGGTTTAGGAGGCTGAAATAGGAGGATCACAAATTAAAGGTTAGCCTCAGCAATTTAGTGAGGCACTAAGCAACTTAGTGAGACCCTGTCTCAAAAAAAAAAAAAAAAAAAAAAAAAAAAAAGGACTTGAGATATGACTCAGTGGTAAAGCACCTCTGGGTTCAATTCCCAGTACAGAAAGGAAACAAAAGAAAAGAAAAGAAAAGAAAAGAAAAGAAAGAAAGAAAGAAAGAAAGAAAGAAAGAAAGAAAGAAAGAAAGAAAGAAAAGGAAAGGAAAGGAAAAAGAAAAAGGCAAGTCTTCCTGTGGCTTTGGTCAGCCTTGAAGGCAATCCTCCTAGAAATTCCCTCTCCTCAGGACCTCTACAATCCAGGGTACTAGGTGCCTGATGGGAGACCTCAGTCTTCTGGCATTTGGGGGGAAAGCTGGCTTCTCAAAGCAGCCTTGCAGTTCAGTCAGTTGACCACCAACATATAAGGAAGCCAAAGACCTATCCAGCAATGACACTGATAAGCCCTTTGCAGTGTCTGACACTTCAGCATCAGCACTCTCTTCCAAATAGTGCAGCCACAACTCTGGGTCAGGTGAGGTTTTCCTACATTTACAAGTGAGCAAATGGACTCAGGTGTTGAACTACTGCCTAAAATTCTATCTAAAACGTGGTGGGCCTTAGATACTAGCACCACACTAAAAAACACTCTCACATTTTAGATTTCATATCTGTTTTGTTGTTGCTGCTGCTGTTATTGTTTTCCATGTTGTGGATTGAATCCAAGGCCTTGTGTATGCTAGGCAAATTATTGATGAGCTATATATCTTTAGTTCACATTTTAATTTTTTTAGCCTACATTTTAATCTTATTTTATTCTCATAGTAACCTTGTGGACATGGTAACCATGCAAAGGAGAATCAGCAGAGCTGTAATGACTTGCTTAAAGTCACAAAGTAGACACCAAGCTCCAGAGTTCCAAAAGGAGAGGAGGAGGAGGAAGGGTTCAGTACTGTCAGCTGACAGAGGGTGTGTGGTGGGGGAATGAAGCACAGACTAGGCTGGGACACTTGGAGAGTTCCCAGGCTCCGCCTCCTGACCTTGTTCTCTGCCCGCCAGGAAGTGGGGAGCTTCATAGGGTGGGGGTGGGGGAGCAGCCTCAGTTGAACCCCGGGACATAGTCTCGAACTGGGCTCGCGCCCTGGGGTGGGGCTTCTTTAGGATGCTGATGGCCTTGAATTCTGTGCGTAGGGCCCTGGCCGGAGAAAAGTTCCATAGACTTGGAAAACTTTGCAGAGGATGGATGAAATACGGGAAGGAGCCAGAGGAACTGGGTGGGAAAGCAGGAGCAGCTCCTCCCTGGCGGGGTCAGGGTCCTTGAAGTCAACTGGAGGAATCCTTCCCAGTTCCACAGCCCGGGAAGGCAGTAAGGCCCAGAGGCGTAGAACGGCCCCTTCCGTCTCCTGGAAGGCGGGTCGAGAGGCCGCCAGGGTCATGCCGGAGTTTTGTGCCTACAGTGTCAGGGATTCCCTGACACCGGGAGGGGCAACCCAAAGCCATCCCAGACTTGCAAGAGCCCTGGGAGGCCCGCGCTTTCGCTGAAAGTGAAAGGAGTGGGCGGGGGGCGCGGCCGGGGCGGGGCCCAAACTGGTGGCGCTCAGGCTCCGCCCCGGGGCAGTCTCAAGCCTGAGGCGCTGAGCGTCTCCAGTCCCCGCCGCGCCGCGGGCTGGTGGGCTCAGTTGCTGCTCCTGTGCCGGGAAATGACCCTGCCTGGGGGCCCGACGGGCATGGCTCGACCGGGAAACGCGGGGTCCTGCAGTCCTGGGCTCGAACGGGCCCCGCGCCGGAGTGTCGGAGAGCTGCGCCTGCTCTTCGAGGCGCGCTGCGCCGCGGTTGCTGCCGCTGCCGCCGCAGGGGAACCCCGGGCCCGTGGAGCCAAGCGGCGTGGGGGACAGGTCCCAAACGGGCTTCCGCGGGCTTCCCCGGCCCGGGTTATCCCGCAGCTGACCGTGACAGCCGAGGAACCGGACCTACCCCCGGCCAGCCCTGGGCCGCCCGAGTCGGAGCGTGACTGGCTCCCAGCAGTGGGCTCGCACCTGCAACAGCCACGCCGCCTTTCCACCTCGTCGCTTTCCTCCACCGGCTCCTCGTCGTTGCTCGAGGACTCGGAGGACGATCTGCTGAGCGACAGCGAGAGCCGGAGCCGCGGCAACGTGCAGCTGGAAACAGGCGAGGACGTGGTTCAGGTACGGGCCGCGGGGGCGGGGCCAGCGCCGGGCACCCGGCTGCGCTTTGGGGACTCAGCTTTGAGCTCTTGGAGGACGAACTCCTGTCCCACGCTTCCTGGGTTGAGGGTCCGATTCTCACTGTTAGGGAGGAATATGGGGGTCGGAGGGAGGACCCAGGCGGACCTCTTGTCTTGGCAGTTTTCACCTCGACTGTGCAGACAGGTCCCGGCCGGGCCCTGGGGCGTCTTAAGTGGGCTGAGGAGTATGTGACCTGCTGTGGCGAACGGGCGAGGCGAGGGCTCATACCTTGGTGGCAGTGAGATAGCACTGGGGGATCAGAAGACCTCAGTCTTGGCCCCTGAACCCTCGAAAATAGAGGGTCGAACGAACGCTTCCCTCTCTCCCCGCCCCCTCTCGGTGCCGCGGCCCCACCCCCGCCGTTGCCACGGTTTCCCTCTCTTGAGTGGGAGTGGAACGGAGCTCCAGGCTCTGCTCAGGAGCCGCTGCCGTCTGCTCCCGGCGCCCGCACGAGGCTTGGACGCAGGAAGGAAGGGCGCAGGGCTGGGAGCTCTGACAGGCAGCGGAATGCAGTCCACCTGGTGTGCACCCCCAATCTCCTCGACTTACTGCTCCTGTGCGTGGCCCAGGAGAAGGTAAACTGAGGCTGAAAGGGGACGGAGCAGCCTACTAGTCGCTTCCTCTGGCAGTCTGAGTGTTCTGAAGCCAAGTTTGACCCTTGGATAACAGAGGCCAGAGTGTGGTGAAGTCATTACTGTTATCCGCCCCTTAGGGGTGTGCACCTCCTGGGAGAGCTGTCTTGTCCCCTGGTTTTGACTAAGGCCAAATTCTTTAACTGCACGTGGAATTGCTCTAGATCCACATTACTCAAGTACCCTGGAAGCTGAGACCGAAGCGAGGGGTGCCCCAGTGTCTCCAGGCCTGCTCAAAAGGCCTCGTCCTGACAACTAGGAGTGAAAGCCATGGACCCAACGGGTTACCTGGACGCTGTGGGAAGAGTGCTGGGACACAGCCTGGTACTTTTGGACCTGAGTTCTTCTGCACACTCAGATTGGACGAGGTGGGGGAGACAGACCGTGTAACAACTTGCAGTGGTTCCCTGATCCAGTGAACCTCAGTAACTTACAATACCCAGAGACTGGTGGGGTTAGTATTAGTCTCTCTCTCTCTCTCTCTCTCTCTCTCTCTCTCTCTCTCTCTCTGCCCCCCTCTCTCTCTCTCTCTCTCTCTCTCTCTCTCTCTCTCTCTCTGCCCCCCCCACCTTCCCTCTCTCTTCTGTCTCTTTTTCACACACAAACCCCAGAGAAAAAACACCCCTCCACTGCCAGGTGTAGGCGTGGGGGCTCAGTCATGAGCCTGCCTCTTCCTTCTCCCCTCGTGGGTAAGCTTACTCCCTGGCCAATGATCATTCCTGGGCCAACCCTGGCTTATGTGCTGCCAACAGTTTCCAAGACCCCAAGACCATGGAATATGGAACAATGACAGGACCCCTCCCATCCCTCCTCAACCTGAGCAGTAGGTCGGCAGCTCCCCTGCTCAAATATCTGACACCTGAGAGCCAGACTCAAGGAGAAAGAGTGCGACCAGTGGGGGCGTGGGCACGCCCCGCCTCCCTCTTCCGTCTTTGGGACCCAGTCAAGTCGGGGGGTACTGAGTGGAGGAAGTCCCACAACCCAAGCTGCGTACAGTATGT
The DNA here is from genome assembly GCF_902686445.1 of Sciurus carolinensis. Classification (NCBI taxonomy): domain Eukaryota; kingdom Metazoa; phylum Chordata; class Mammalia; order Rodentia; family Sciuridae; genus Sciurus; species Sciurus carolinensis. The sequence continues at coordinate 110,990,667 of NC_062214.1, read as the reverse complement.
AGGCATCCTCAGCTAGGGTCAAGACTGGGAAGACCAACCGCAGCTGTGTCAAGGGTGCCTCCACTTCTCCCGACACCGCCAGGAGCTGTTGCAGATGGCGGTTGAGGGCCCTTCTAGTTCTAAGACTGCGTCTTCCAGGCTTTCCCAACCCCCAACCCGCCGGGGCCTCCCCGAAGGCAAACAGCCACCGCAGAGCAGATAAGCCAGGGGCTGTTGACAGAGGTTGCCTGCGTCCGCGTGGAAGGGCCCTGAACGGACTTTGCCTTGTGGCGGTCTGCAGTCGCACAGCATGCCCTTCCAGGCCACCTTTAGAGCTTCCCCAGGCAGGAAGCAGAATCCTTCAGGCTGACTGTGAAGGATGCACCTAAGGGAAATGCACTGCGGCCACACTGTAGGGCTCCCAACTAGTCAGCCCCTTACACTATAGCCTGAGCCTACCAAGGTCAGGGGAGATTCTGCCTGTTTCAACCTGACCCATACAATCTTCCTCTTGGCCTCCAAGCATCCTGTACAGCCTGCCCAGAACAGGGTAGTTGGAACTGGACAGCCTCCCTTCCTTCAGTGGCCTTTCCTCTGGTAGAAAGAAGAGTCAGGGTCAGGAAAACCCAGACAAGCCAAGAAAAGTAGTTGGAGGCCTCTCTCCAAGGGCAGTTGTCATGATTATTCTTACACCTGCCTCCTCAAACAATTGTGGGGGGTAACACTATCAGAAGAGAGGGTGCTTGGCTCTGTTCATCTGGTTTTCATCCTTCAGTGCTCCAGGCTAAGTAAGGAGACCTGGATGTTGTCCCCTTCTGGACTCAGAACTCAGAACCCCCACACATCACTTTCCACTAATTATAGAGTAGAATTTAGGTTAACAGACTTCCTCTTTAAAAAGCAAATGCCCATGGGAAGGTGAAGTCGTGGGTCAATTTATACCTTAGTGCAAATCATTGTATAAATTTAAACTGATTGCTCTCCCTACCACCACCACAGGGAGTGCTAGCTTGATAGGACAATTGGAACATAGGGAGGGTGTTGGGCTGGCAGAGAGCTTCAATCAGAGATGGGATGACTGACTGGAGACCCAGAGCAGAAGTGAAGACAGAGCAAATGATCTATTTTGGCAGAAGATAGGCTGAGAGTCTGGGGTCATATGAGGAGCAAGTGTCTTCAAGGCTTCCAAATAGAGTTTAGATTAGGGAGGTTCTCGTGCTAGTATATAGCCAAGCTCGGCCTAATAGCACATATTCCTTATTCAGCCCTAGTGGTGGGGCATTACCAGGGGGCCTCTTTGTGACTTCATCAAAGAGTATCTCACATAGTCAGCAACTTTGGTTTTTACCCCAAGATACCCAGGTAGCCTCTGACTGTGTATAGGTTTCTAAGGAAAGGCAGAGCCAAAGGATGGGGCTTTGGCCTCCTTGGCAGCTAGATTTCACTCTGTAACATTAAAAATCTGCTTTCTGATACCCATACAATAAAAAGTCTTACCTGTTCAAAAATATCTTCCCTGCTGTTGTTCATGAGCCAGAATTCCCACCCACCTACCAACCCAGCCACCCACTGACAAATGATTCTCCAAAGCTTTTTTTGATACATTCATTTGTGAATGTATTATGCTCCCTGGGGCACGTATCTCCCTAACATGGAAGATGGTAGCCAGTTGGGGTTCATGACATTTGCATCAACTCTTTCCATGCTTAACCATATCTATTACTGGCAAGGGAGATAAATCCTGTCAAAGAAACCTCAGGAGGGTTCACCTGAAATAATGGTATGGAAGTCTTTTGTTACCTACATAGCTAGAACCAGTCATAGTGACTGCTGCTTTTGGCTTATATGAGACTCACAAAACCAAGGTAGGAAGAGTCTCATTTCACCTCCACTTGGGAGCAGTTTGATGCTGTTATCATACATGTACAAGTGGTAGTATACCAACATCAAACCCTCTTCACCCAGGTCTATCTTCCAGCCCCCTCAGTGCTTCCACATGACCCTAGAAGAAATGATAACCCAGACTAATCCAAGCTGCTTCCTTCTTCTACTAGGGTAACTATAGAACTAGTTGCATACTATTGCTAAATTCACTCTGGTCCTACTGTTCTCCAAATATTGCTGGCAGGCCCCTAAAACTGCCTGAAGTTCCAACCATTAAAAACATGCCTTTGCATGAAAGCAAAGGTATCTAGCCAATAGGGAGAAGTCCCCAGGCCAATCCCAGTGTTCTCTCAGAGATCAAAACCCTCATAGCTCCTTAAGGCTGCAAATCCTTTTAACTTGTACAAAGTTCTCTATCATGTGGTACCCCATTCAACCCCATAAAGGGAGATAGGATGGTAGTTTGCACTTTGGAACCTTCTGGAGCAATTGGATCAGGGGAGTGAGCTGGACTAGTAGAGAGCTTCAATCAGAAATGGGGAGTTGGAGCCAAGGAATGAGGGGATGCTAAGTTCTCAGAGGGTGATGTAGCTTAGTGGTAAAGCACTTATCTAGTATCCCCAAGGCTCTGGGTTCAATTCCCAGCAACACCCACACACCCACACACCCATACACCTCCTCTAAGCCTTGATTTCCTTCTGTAAAATGGAACTAATAATATCACCTCATGCATTTGCTGTGCCTGGGCATTATCGTCATCATGATTCTCAAATGGAATGTGAGAGAAGGGGGTCTGGGATGCTGCTGCTGCTGAATATATATGGTACATAAATCATCTTCCTGGAATTTTACTTGAGGATTTGGAGGTGGGGAGTTTTATAATAAAACTTGGATTTATTATGCAGGAAAATGCAAACCTTGTATGTATTTAAAGATTTTAAAAGGGAGTTTTGAAAGAGATGTCATGCTTCTAGTGGGCTGCTTCTGGCTACACCCCCAGTTCCCCAGGGATTGGACATGTGATTACGCCCTAGTGTGCAATGTAGGGACTTCAGTAGGAAAGCAAGAGCAACAGTGTCTAAGGGAAGATGAGAAAGTGCCTGGCAAGCAGTCAGCAGTTAGTAAATGGTGACTCCTGTTAGGGCAGTCACTATGACCCCCAGAGGAAATAATCCCACACATATAACTTGCTTGGGTTCACTCAGCTAGAAAGTGACAAAGCCAGAACTGGAACCTACTGTTCACTCCCCACCCAGTGCTTTGTCACCAACTGCCCATGGGAAAGGCTTTATGATTAGCAGCCTTCTGCTGTTTAGGCCACCTCCTCTGTTCTCTTTTTCCCTCTTAGAATTTTCTCTTGGCAGAGAGGCTGGTTCTTGGGTTCCAGTCCTGTGGGGACACACATGTGTAACTCCTTTAAATGGCAAACACCCCTAGAAGAAGGCAGTAAACACAGTGCACTTCAGAGAGTAGACATAAGACTACTAAGTCGAGGGTAAGAAGCAGAAAGGTCCAAGTTATCTGCTTTCAGGATTGGATGAAGGCCAGAGCAATGTTCATGAGGCAAGGGGTATGCCCCCCCCCCAAAAAAAAATCTATGTCTCTGCCAGTTTTATCTGTTAGGTCCTCAGCTTTGCCTCCCACTTTCAGGCTCGGATTTCTGGGTCCAGATCAGAACCAAGGGTGACTTGGGCTTTCCCAAAAAGTGAGGAATACATGAAATCCAGGGACAGCTGAGAGTCTTGGGGAGCTGCAAACCTTTCTCAGGCCCTGCCAGGCTGGCATCCATGCCCTAGACTCAAAAAGGTTGATTCTGTATTTGTTTCCTAAATGAAAGGAGCTGAGGTCCCTAGTAAAATTAGTGATCCAGATTTGTTCATCTTCTGCTTTATACCAAGAAATGAGATGCCCCAGGGAACTGAGTGCCTGTCACACTCAAGACTCATTTACTACTCACAACAACCCAGAAAGGGTAGTTATTTCCCCATTTTATAGATGAAGACACTGATCCTCAGAGGCTTGTTTTTCAGGCCCTAGAATCTCCTGAGGCATTGGTAGAAATGCAAATTTTTGGCTACAGCCCAGGCCTACTCAGAATTTCCCTGTAGTAGACCCAACACAGCCTAAAATCTGCATCTCGGGTGATCATCAGGTTGCTCTGATGCTCACAAAAGTTGGAAAACCCTGAGAGTGCAATTTAGGAACCTACCCAAGGTAATTTCTGAGTGGTAGAGCTGGGGCATAAACTTGAGCCTTCTGATACTAGGTCCAGGACTCTTTACAGCCTACTGGAGAAACCAAAATCAGATTCTCTGTGTCTACGACAGTGCCCACCACATCGCCCCACAGTAAACTCCATGAATGAATGAATGAATGAGTGAATAAAATTGTGTGACCACAGCTGCTTCCACTGGGTTGGGATCAGGCTGGGCCCTGTCCCAGTGGAAAGGTTTATGCATTACTGAGATACCAATTTGCAGATTGGGCCTGTGTTGCTTTCAGAAAAGCCACTGGCAAAAGATCCGGACCATGGTGAATCTGCCAGTCATGAGCCCTTTCAAGAAGCGCTATGCCTGGGTGCAGCTGGCGGGACACACGGGTAAGTAAGTAGCACAGCCGGTACCGGTGCGTGGGGAGGGTTGCCGGGACTGGAAGGGACTGAGTAACACTAATTGATGCCCCTCTGCAGGGAGTTTCAAGGCTGCTGGCACGAGTGGGCTGATTTTGAAGCGCAGCTCAGAGCCTGAGCGCTACTGCCTGGCGCGGCTGATGGCTGATGCGCTGCGTGGCTGTGTGCCTGCCTTCCACGGCGTTGTTGAGCGCGATGGCGAAAGCTACTTGCAATTGCAGGACCTGCTTGACGGCTTCGACGGACCCTGCGTGCTTGATTGCAAGATGGGCGTCAGGTTTGCGTGCCCTGCTGGGCCAGCAGGAACCAATGTGGGTTGGGACAGTCGCGTAATTCAGTGCCCAAGGCAAGTACTCTATAGGGTGCTGGTACCCTCACCTTACATCCTCTTCCCTATCTGTGCTCCCGTAGGACTTACCTGGAGGAGGAACTGACCAAGGCCCGAGAGCGGCCCAAACTTCGGAAGGACATGTACAAGAAGATGCTGGCTGTGGATCCTGCAGCTCCCACTGAGGAGGAGCATGCGCAGCGGGCTGTCACGAAGCCTCGCTACATGCAGTGGCGGGAAGGCATCAGCTCCAGTACCACACTTGGCTTCCGTATCGAGGGCATTAAGGTGGGCCAGGCCCACTTTGCTTTGCACCTCACGGCCCCAGCCCTTGTTCCGTCCCAGCCCCTCCCGGCTTTGCGGTATTCTTTCCCCTTTGCTGACCACTCCACCAGCACCACCAAGTGACGCCCTCTGGCGGCCGTCTCACTGTCCCCAGAAGTTAATGTCCTGGGAGGTATCGCTGCCCTGGCATGATTCTCTTCCTGCTACCCCATGCGGGTCAGGGCCCCTGACAATCCCTGCCCACCTCCTTCAGAAAGCAGATGGCTCCTGCAGCACTGACTTCAAGACTACACGAAGCCGGGAGCAAGTGACTCGAGTCTTTGAGGAGTTTGTACAAGGAGATACAGAAGTGCTGGTGAGAACCTGATCCCAGAATCCTGATGTGTTGGAGCACTTGAAACCAAGGTGCCTCCTGGTCATCTGTTCTAGTGCCTTTGCCTCTGTGACTTCCCCCTTGTAGCATTTCTTTCACTGTTGTAATTGCTGTATTTCCTTCCCTCTTGGGCCATGCAGTGGAGCCTCACAACCATATGTGCCAAGCTAAAAATGCATCATGGCTCCTAATATTAGCAGGACCTCCCTTAGCTTGTAAATAATTTGCCTGCTCTACCCTCTCCAGAGAATGTATCTGAACCGCTTGCAGCAGATCCGAGATACCCTGGAGGTCTCTGAGTTCTTTCGAAGGCACGAGGTAAGAGGCTAGTGGGCTCAGGGGCTGGGTCTGTGGTGGTTAGAGTGGGAATAGAGTTGTGGGACTTCTCCAGGAAAAGGCCTGACTGTGTGGGGCTTGGCAGGTGATTGGCAGCTCTCTCCTGTTTGTGCATGATCATTGCCATCGTGCCGGCGTGTGGCTCATCGACTTTGGCAAGACCACTCCCCTTCCCGATGGCCAGATCCTGGACCACCGTCGGCCCTGGGAGGAGGGCAACCGTGAGGACGGCTATTTGCTGGGGCTGGACAATCTCATTACCATCCTGGCCAGCCTTGCTGAGAGATGAGGCCAACACTTTGTCCTCACTTGGGCCAACAGTCAGACAGATATGGACCTGCAGCTGCATCCCCACTGTGCATGCCGGCAAGAGACAGGAATCCCGCTGGGCGGGCAGTTCATTCAGTCCTGCAGGGCCAGGTGCCAACCACTAAGGGAATGCACTGCCAACACCCAGAGTTGGCCTCCACATGAGCCCCAGTGTTCCCAGAGCTTAATGACACTAATATTACAGGACAGGAGGGGAACTATGGGCTCCTTCCTCAGCCCAGCTCTTCTGAGGCAGCTCTGTACCTCTCCAGAGGGGCCAGATAAAGAATTTTATTTCACAGGTCTAGACCTATTGGTCTAACTTCCCACACTACGGTGGACTCCTCTTCCTAATAAAACTCAAAGACTCAGTTTTGTGACTCAGGCCTCGTCCACTCCCTCCTCTGGTCTCCTTTCCTCAATTCTAGAATCCTTCATGTCCACTCAGATCACTGGAAGATGTAAAAAGATTTTTTTTATTAGAAATATCTATAGGGTTGGGGATGAAAGATGCTCCAGGGGAGAGGGCAATCCAGGACTCCCCACCACAACAGGGATGTGGGGGAGTGGCCTCTGGTCCCAAAGAACAAAGGCTGGGAGTAGCCAGGCCCTTCCCCAAGAGGCCTGGGACTGGTTTCCAGCAGGGAAAGTCCAGTGCTGCCAGGACAGCCCTGAGACAGGTCCAGACATGCAGCATAGACTGCAGGGAACAGGCTACCGAACTAACAAGGCACTAGAAGCCTGGAAAGGGGTACAGGGAGGAGCAGTTGCTAAGATCAGTGCCTGAGTCCTCAATCAGGGTTCCTTGGGACCCAAGAGCCATAGGTGGGACCCAAGAGCCATAGGTGGGATTCCAAAGGTTCCGAGGTTGGAGGTCTCGGGATTTGAAGGGCTTGAGACCAGTGGACAGCAGAGGGTCAAGAGGCCTCCTTCCCCAGTTTTTCAAATTCTCTGGAGTCAGGTCCTGGGGTTTTAGAGATCTTAGGCCCTCTGAGGACCCATTCCCTAGGCCAGAAGCCCCTTCATCCTCTAGAGCGGGCTTCAGCTCCATTGGCAGTGGTGAATTAAGCACATCGGGGTCCTGTAATGGGAAGGGAGGGGAGCAGTGGGCCACAGAGTAGTATTAGGGCTTTCTTCCTGACACGAGTCCAGGCTGGTCAGAGGTTGAGGGAAAAGGGTGATTAAGAGGCACACCTGAGTACAGTACTGAAGGCGCTCCAAGATGCTGGCAAAGTTGGGGCGGAGCTCAGGTTGATGCTGCCAACACTGGGTCATGATGCGGTACCTGGGGAAAAGCAGGAATTTGTGACCATCATGGTTTCCAGGGACCTCCCTTCCTGGGCAGCACTCTAAACTCACACAGGCCCTGGACAACCCCTAGGAGGGTCCATTCGGCTCCCTGCAATGACGAAGTCCAGCACCTCTTGGTTGGTATGCCCAGGGTAGGGCATATAACCCAGTGAGAAGATCTCCCAGAGTAGTACCCCAAAAGACCTGCATCATAAGTGGGGGAGACAAGTGAGGCCCATCGGGTACAACTGCCCCTTCCCTCATACCAGGCAGCCCCAAAAGGACAGGATTAGCCTCAAAGCAGGGTAGGAAAGTGCAAGGGAAGGTTGTCATCACCAGGAGTCTGTCTTGGATGTGAAGATGCCCTCTAGAAGGGCCTCTGGGGGCATCCACTTGACTGGGAGCAAGGCTTGCCCCCCCTTGCGGTAATAACTGGCCCTACAGAAGGGAGGAGGAGAGTAGCAAGTTGTTCAAATGCCATCAAGGTGCTGGTAAACCTCCTTGGAGCAGCGGTTTCCCACTTCTCCAGGCTTCACACCTGTAGATATCTCTTGCCATCCCAAAGTCCCCAATCTTGGCAACTCGGCTGGGCCCAGTGCAGCTCAGCAGGCAGTTCCTGGCTGCAATGTCCCTGCAGAATAGGGCAAAAGAATGCTTTCAGAATTCAGAAGCTCTGGCCCTTCCTGATCTATTTTCTTAAAAGCTGTGTGCCAGAGTTATTCCTTGGGGAATGAGTTGGACTGGGGGTTCTCTGAGCCAGGATTGTTCCTAACCTGTGAATGAAGTGATTTTCCTCCAGGTAGTAGCAGCCCTGGGCTATGTCCTGGGCCAGCTGCAGCAGGTCCTGCATGGCCAGAGGTGATGGCTGGCCCTGGATCAGGCAGAGGACACATCAATCCATGCAGGTCTTTGGACACACGGACAGAGTCTTGGGAGGGGCCTGGAGGACTGGAAGAAGGGTCTTACCAGGTGGGGACGACTCTCCCTTAGGAAACTCTTCATGTCCCCTCCAGACATCAGTTCCAGCAGAATGAGGCGAGGCACTGCCCGAAGACTGAGCCCCACACAGCGCACAATGTTCTGATGGCTGAACTTACTGAGTTGGGTGGTGCACATACCCCATCACCAGGAGAGAGAGAAACATGTTCTAAGCTCTGCACAAATGCAGAGAACCCTGTGTCCCTAAATTTGCTGCCTCTCAACCCCAGAGTGCGGGAGAGGCAATTTCCTGCAGGTGGTACTGGGCTCTCCCACCTCTACGCACAAGCCCCAGGGGCACCTGATGATGAGCGCCTCCATGAGAAAGTCCAACTCATCCTGATGAGAGCAGAGCTCTGGCAGAGTCTGGGGAGGAAAAGCAGAGCTCTGAGTTCCTCTTGAAACCATGAGGGCAGTTCACCATAGCTCTAGCAATTGTCCATCTTTCTGTGGTACCCTGCTCTCCTACAACCAGCCATAAGCCCTACCCCCTCACCTTGATTGCCACCTGTAGGGGGCTGGATTCCCCAGGAAGGCCAATTACCAGTCCCTCATACACCTCCCCAAAGGCACCGTGGCCCAGGGCTCTGCAGGAAGACAGGTTGGAAGGGAGTGAGGGGCTGGCATGGAGAAGGGTCCTAGAGGGTAATTAACTGCTTTTGTCCCATCACGTACCAAGCTGACCCTATTTGAGCTTTCTCTGCATCATGAATGTCCCCCAGCACAAGCCCTACAAGAGTGGTGCTAACTCACCCAGAGCTAAAGCAGAAGAGCAGACAAATGGAGTGGGAGTTGGGGTGGGAGGCTGTGATAAGGCCTTTTATTTTTTTTCTTGGTACTGGCGGTTGAACCCAGGGTGCCTTACCACTGAGCTATATCCCCAATCCTTTTTACTATTATTCTTTCTATTCTGAGACATGAGTCTTGCTACGTTACTAAGGCTAGCCTCAAATTTGTGATCCTCCTGCCTTAGCCTCCCAAGTTGCTGGGATTACAGGTGTGTGCTCCCGCCACACACACCAGATGAGGCCTTCTCTTATTGTGTTGCAGACACCCTGGAAGGAAGCAACCCTTGAGCTCCAGAATAGTCATATTCCAAGGTCCTAATCACTCCAGAAGTGGGGTACAGAGTTGATCCTGCCCTCTCTCCTTTTAGAGCTTGTGTGGGCCTCCATCTCCCTACACAAGAGATTTGAGTTGAATGTTCAAATCCACCATAATTGATCCATAATCTACCACAGGAGGGAGAGGATCAGAGGTGGGGATTCAGAGCACAAAAGTTTTCAGAAAGTGGTGGAGGACTCACCTGAGCAGAGTGACATTGGCAGGGGAAACCTCGGTGAGCCCTGGGGCAGAGGCCACGACTGGATCAGGCCAAGCCCTACCTGGCAGTAATAGGGATTGGGGGCTGTCCTGATGGTAGAGGTTCGAAGCTTGCTCAGCTCAAGCTCAGGATTTGGCAGCCTTGACCCCCATAGGCCCTGCCACCACTTCTGGTTCACTGAGAAAAGGAAGAACAAAGGCACACCCTGTACTTGTCCATCAGGCCTCCCTTGCCTACCCTGCCTCCCCTGCCTAGGACACCTTCCAGATGCCCATCCAAGGAGATGTTTTCCCGAGGCCTCTCCAACTGTTTTCTACTCTTTGAAGACCAGAGGAGTCTACCATTGCTGGAGGACAGAAGGGGTTCTGATGTCAGTCACATCTGCCCCTGGGACCCATCACAGCTCAGTGGAGAAAGGGTAGCATTGAATCATTCGTGACAACTAGATGCTCCATACCCAAAATCAGGACCCCACACACCATAAGGAGGCTCAGTGTCAAGGTCACCACCACAGCCACCATCAGAACCAGAGGGCTTGAGGGGGTAGGCAGGTCTAGGAAAAAAGAGAAAGAAACCTTCAGTGGGAAGTTCTCTTGTCTCTCTACCTCAATACCCATGCTTCAAGATTCAGCTCAGTGTAAACTTTTCCACAATGCCATTCCCAATTATTCTACACAAAAGCAAACTCTCCCTCTGGAGAACCCCCCAAACACTTGACACCTCCCATTGCAACTGTCATTTTTAGATATATATCTATATATCTATTTCTAAATATCCATCTCACCTCCCACACTGGCCTACACACTCCTTGAAGGCAGAGCAAGCACTGATCCATCTGCAATCCCCGGCCTGGTATCCGCCACAGTGCCTGGCACTCATCTGGTCTCTATATTATCTTTCCCAGTGCCCTACTGCTCCTCCCATCCTCTAACCCAGGAGTTCAGACCTTGAGAAAAGGAAAGACTTACCTCTGCAAGTGATGTTATCCACAGCTAGCTCCATGCCCTCTGGGCACATGCATTCAGTAATCTGGAGCTCAGCCTGCCACTGGCAGTCTTTCAAAGAACAATGACTGCAATTGTGGTGCCTTCGGATTTCCACCTCTCCATGGTTCTCTATGACTATGAATAAAAGAACTGATATGGTACGGTGGGGGATGAGGATTGAGAAAGGAGTTTGGGGACATATGTCTTTTTCCAACCATGTGGACTTACTTTTTGTGGAAGAACACCAAAAATTCTACCCCTATAGTTTATTTTATTTTAATTAATTAATTAATTTATTTATCTATTTTTGGTACTGGGGATTGAACCCAGGGGCACTTAAATCACTGAGTCACATCCCAGTCCTTTTTATTTTAAAATAGGGTCTTTCAAAGTTGCCTAGGGCTTTACTATGTTGCTGAGACTGGCCTTGAACTTGTGGTCCTGCCTCAGCCTCCAGAGTCACTGAAATTATAGGCATGTACCACCACACCTGGCTAGCCCAGGAGTTTAGAGCAAGGAGTAGCATCAAGCACCCAGGGCATGGGGAGAGTCTGGGGTCCTTCTGTCAAGCCTGCATATTCCCAATTCTGGGACCCTTGATTCCCCTGGTATTTGAAGAGATTTCATAGCAAGGGGACACTCGACAAACACTCCAGAATGTCCATACTGGCATCACAACCAATAGTCTACAACTAGGTAGTTCACAGGGCAGAGCTGGTATCTCATATGTGAGTGGGCCCAGGGATTAAGAAGGACTGGGTAAAGCTGAGAGGTGAAGGGTGGGGGCCCATACCTGCCAGAGGCTGCAGGTAGAGTTCACTGCGGGGGTGTATGAAAGATACTCCATCTTCCCCATCAGCCCAGAAGATGTCAGTCTCTGAGGCATCACCCCCTGGAAATTGAGAGTGATGGAAGGTTTAAATACAAAAAGAGTGTGTAGGCATTAGGGTGGGGGAGGAAGGGGCACACAGCTGCCTCACAGATGGGAAGCTGGCTTATGAAGTGAGGGAGCTGGAATCTCCCAGTGGAAACCCCATTATGGCCTACTCTGTGGCCTTACTACCCAGATGCTGTTAGTGTATATATTGTGCCATGGCTAATTTGAGCCAATCAACATGCACCACTTACATTATTTACTTTTTGTGGAAGAACACCGAAAATCTATTTATTTATTTATTTATTTTTAAATATTTTTTAGTTGTTGATGGACCTTTATTTTTCTTTATTTATATGCAGTGCTGAGAATGGAACCCAGTGCCTCACATATGCTAGAGGAGTACTCTACCATGGAGACACAACCCCAGTCACCTCTTATTTATTTTCACAAACTGGGGATTGAACCCAGAGGCACTTTACCTATGAGCTACATCCCAGCACTTATTTTTTATTTTGAGACAGGGTCTTGCTAAATTGCTGCTTAAACTTGCCAAGTCTGACCTGGAATTTGGAATTCTCCTGCTTCAGCCTCCTGAATCCCTGGGATTACAGGTCAGCACCACTTGCACCTGGCTACTCTCTTAGCTATATTGTAGAATCCATTGCTATTAACTGAAGTCACCATATTGTTCAATAGACCTCTTGAACTTATTCCTCTTAACTGAAGTTTTATGTCCTTTGACCAATATCTCCCCACTCCAACCCTCATAATTTGCATTTCCAACAACTTCATTGGTGCCGAAGCCATTGGTTCAGTGAATCACACAAATTACCACCTTAAACTATTTCTGCCTGTAATTCTAGCTACTCAGGAGGCTGAGGCAGGAGGATTGCAAGTTCAAAACCAGCCAGTAACTAAGCAAGGCTCTAAGCAATTTAGCAAGACCATTTCAAAGTAAAATAAAATAAAATAAAATAAAAGGGCTGGGATGTGACTTAGTGGTTAAGCACTTCTGGGTTGAATCCCTGGCACCAAAACCAAAACAAACAAACAAAAAACTTCCTGTCTTCCCGTCTCCTGGCTTAGCTTGCTCACTGAGTTCCTCAGATTGCTGTAGAACAAGGAGAGGACTTGTGATGGGAAAGGTCCTAGATTTAAAAGCAAATCTAGGGGAGATCTATGGTATGTGTGATTTGCAATCGATTTGACCTCCTTTTCTAAGAGCTCCTGCTCTGGTCTGGCACAATTAAGCTAGGAGCCTTTCTCACCCATCCTTCTAAAAGGCCGATTCCCTGCCTAGATGCCCTCCCCAAGGATGAACCTACCCCGGTAGCCGCCGCCTCCTCCGCCGGCAGTGCAGGCCCCACCACCGCCCCCGAAGCCTCCAGCTGCAGCCCAGCCAAGTGTAGCTCTGGCCTCGGCACAGCCCTGGCCGCCCTCTGCTCCCTCCTTCAGTGAGCGGCCAGACTGCTGAGAGAGGGCCCGCGACGTCCAGCCGCCCCCTCCACCTGTGGAGCGACAGCGGGATGACTGGCAGCGGGGGTGGGGAGCAGCCAGCATGCAGACTGGAGACCCGCTCGCTCACCTGCCGCGCCGCCTCTCCCGCCGCTCCCAGGCGCCGCCGAGCGGTTCTCCAGTTTCTCAGGGGCGACCTGAGTCCGGCCTCTGTCCTGCCGCCTCAGGTAGGCCCGACCTCCGCCTCCGGCAGCCACCAGCAGCGGCTCTAGCTCGCCGGCTCGTAGCTATGGGGCCAGCAGAGCGTTTAGAGAGGGCGCCTTCCCGCCGTCGAAGAAGGACTCCGGCCTGGGCGAGAGCTCCGGTTCCAGGACCAGAGAAGAGCATATGGGCTTCCAGCTGCGCCCAGGTATAAAGGAACCCCAAAACTGTAGTGCGTGTCCTCGGGTAGGAGAACAGTGACCTCAACTCTGGGCTGAGGGGCAAGCGTGGCCAGCACCGGCGGTAGCTTACCCGGAAGACGTACGTGGCGCCCCCGCCACCCCCACCACCTCCTGCCCAGCGCTGCGACCTCCGGACTCTTTCGGTCTCATCCGTCGCCGTAAGCTCTTCAGCGGACGGAGACTCTCCGAGGCAGACGAGTTGGCTCTCCGGGCTCCCCTGCGAGAGCCGGGGCCAAAATCAGCCGGGCCTCGGATCCTGGGATCGCCGAGGTGTCTGAGCACCAAGGAAGGCACGCTCCGATGGCCACCCCATTACATCCAGCCCCTGTCCCGGACACCCGAAACGCCTTTTCCTCTCTGGTTCCTCTTACTCCCGGACAGGCGTCCTCTCCCTGCTGCCCCACTAGGATGTACAGCTGCTCCCCGCGACCTAGGAAGAAGACCGCTGAGACGAAGACGCCATGCGCCCGCGACAGGTGGTTCTTGGCGCCTTTGCCGCCTGCGGCTCCGTAGGCTGAGATCCTGCGGGAAGAGGGCGCTGAGTTCTTGGCCCTTGGTCTGGCCACCCTGAGCAGGGGTTGGCGAAAGACGTGGCTCCAAAATTTCTTATCCAAGGGACCTAGAAACTGTAGTCGACTCTAAAAGGATGGGAAGACTAGGTTTACACACCAAAAATTAGATTTTATGTATTTTTTAATGGAGATGTCAGGAGGCTCAAGCCCCTGGTTGGCGCCTCTGCTGGTTAGGGGCAGTCGTCTACCCGGTACTAGGCTCCAAAGTACAGGCTAACTCAGTGACCATTGCCACCCTTCTCTTGGTTCCGCTGGAAGGAGATACAGTCAAGGTTGCCGGGTTAGATGTCGCAGCGGAATACTCTAAAACTCAATGTGGTGGGCACGTGGCCTTCCTTTCCCTTACAGTAAAACCTCAGACTAACAGGTCACCGCCACCCCTCCGCATGCCCGTCACTTACAGATACTGGCCGGTGCCTGGCGCCCGCCACAGCTGCACGCCTTTCAGAGGCCCCTCGGTCCCCACGTTCACAACCACACTGGTTCCCGCGTATGCCCAATCACATTGTGTTTGTGTGGGGCCCCATCGGCCACTGGCCCCGCAGGTGGAGAACAGCCAAGGCCCCTCGTTGCCTGGGAGCAGGGAGGAAGGAAAGGGTTCTCGAACCCCTGACCAGGACTAGGGGTCTGGGATTATTGAACGGAAGAACCCGGAGCTCACCTAGAGAATGTGTGGGGTAAGCTGGCTCAAGTCCACTAGGCGGGGCAGTGACTTCCGAATCCCAGGGGCTGGAAATTGGTAGCAGCAGGGGCGAGGATGAAAGATACGGAGTCTGGGACCCGGAGCTGCAGCAGAGAATGGCGCCTGAAAGGTGGGAGGGAGATACAGGGTTGGGAGAAGGCGTAGGATGTTAATGCAGAGGGGCTAGAGGTTAAAGAGACTATAACCCCTCAACAGCTGTTCACGGCCACACCCCTAACTGCTGCCTGAAGCCTGGAAGCCAGCAACAACACAACTCTGTCGCCAAAGCCTTGCGGGTTGCCTGCTGATAGCTCTACCAGGTTCTTCCCTCAAGAGTCCTTCCCCCTGAATAACTGAGAGCTGTACTGAGCCGGGTTCTGCAGCTCTCCCCGCTTTTCTTTACTTGATTAGTGGCCCTGCCCCTAGGTAGTGCTAACACCCGTGGGCTTGTTCTTGGTTCCCAAAATGCGTCATAGGATCCTAGGATCTGGGCGCATCAGGCACTTCTCCGCCTGCACTCCACGAACCAGAGAAGAGAGCTTTGACCGTGAAGGTTCGAGCCTCGGCAGGAATCAGTACGCCCTGGTCTGTCGCGAACGCCATCCCCAAGCCTAGGAAGGTGCCTCTGGTTCCCTGACCGCCAGATAGCACTTACCCGCAGCTCCGAGCCACAGCAGCAGAGGGCCCGAGCAGCCCATAGCCAGTTCACCCCAGCTGAGGTTGACAGCTCAGAACTTGCCACCGCGGCTGAAGCTGCAGCATAGGGTAGTATCCAGTGGTTGGCCAGATACCCCCGGGACCTATTGTCAGTGTGGCCACGCCCACTTCAGACCCCAGAATGTGGAAGGAAGAAAGGGCGGGCCGTATGGGCAGTTAGGTCCCCACGCTTCCGGGAAGAGCCTTGTGGAACCCGCACCCTGGAGCTGTCTCCAGACCGTTGGGTATGCTTCTGGCTACTCCAGGGGCTTGTGGTGGTTTTGAGGTAGGGGAGGATGCCCCCACTCCACCCTTTTGAGATAACAGCCTGAAAGGCCGCTAGCCATATCCCGAGCACTTGGCAAGGGCTTCTAGGTTTCTAGGGATAGGAGCAATGGAGAGTGTGCTGCCATGGTGACGGTGGTGGTGGTGTGTGAGCACTCATGGGAAGTACTCTTTAAACAGCCCCACTGGGCATGGTGGTGCACATTTGTAATCCTGGAAATTTGGGAGGCTGAGATAGGAGGATCATAAATTCAATGCCAGACTCAGCAATTTAGCCACACCGTAGTCTCAAAATAAAAAATAAAAAGGGTTGAGGATGTAGCTCAGTGATAAAGCTCCCCTAGGGTCAATCCCCAGTAATAAACAAACAAACCGGGCATGATGACGATCCCAGCAGCTCAGGAGGTTGAGGCAGGAGAATTGCAAGTTCACTGCAAATCAGTGAAACCCTGTCTCAAAATTTAAAAAGGGATTGGATGTAGCCCAGTAATTAGGCACCCCTGGGTTTGATTCCCCGGCACCAGGGAAAGTGGGGGAACTGCATCAAGTAAGGAGGCATCATTACTTGTCATTACTTAACTTTCAGTGCCTTTGTGACTGCAAGGGTGAACTTCCTGATAACCTCAAAAAACAATTCCATTGCCCTATTAACCCTACGCACATCTTCTTACTGTGATGTGATAAAAGACTAGAAGGATTTCATAAGATCTGAGTACTAACAACATGAACCAATGGGGAAGACAGCACAGGTTACAACTGCTCAGATATGGTATCCCCACCACCTGCAAAGTCATATGAAGAAACTGCTCTGAAGACCACAAGGCACCTGTACAACTGGGAGGGCCACTCGGCTTCAGCCTTCAGATGGTTGTGTATTGAGTCCTCAATCTTTTGCTCAAAATGCAAACTTAAAAGACTGAGACCTCTGTTTAATATAAAACACCTAAAAAACAAGTTTAGCTTCTAGGTAAAGTCTGGGTAATTAATACTAGGTATAGCCACAAAAATGCTTTTATAAAAACTCTGGTACCTGTGTTCCAATTAACTCTGTAGACATCCCACTATGAGGTAAGAGAATTTACTTCACAAGATCCCTGTAAAACCAAAGATTCTTGAACTGTGGTTGATCCAGGACAGCACCATCAGTATCACTTGGAAACTTGTTAGAAATGCCTATACTTTGCCCCACCCCAGGCCTGCTGAACTCCTACTGAATTCAGAAACTCTGGTAGTAGAGTCCAGCAATATTTATTTGTTTGTTTGCAGTACTGGGTATTGAACCCAGGGCATTTTACCACTGAGCTACATCCCCAGTCCTTTTTTATTTTGGAATAGGGTCTAGCAAGGATGAACCTCCCTGATAACTTCAAAAAACAATTCCATTGCCCTATTAACCCTATGCACATCTTCTTACTGTGAAGTTTAGCAAGTTCCTGAGCTAACTTATTGAGACCCTGTCTCAAAAAAAAAAAAAAAAAAAAAAAAAAGAATAGGGATATAGCTTAGTGAGCTCAGTGGTAAAGTGCTCCAGATTAAATCCTCAGTACCAAAAATAAATAAATAAAAAATAATAAAAAAAAAAAAAGAACTGTTGGGATAATTCTGTGGTCAGCAATTCCATTTATGGGGAACAGACTCTATTAGACCTAGTGCATTGCACTCTGATGACCTACAAACACAATGGTAATAATTAATATCATGTAGCGAATGGAAGTGAAAGAAAGCTTGCCCAAATTCAGACAAAAGAACAATCTAGAAAATTCACTAAAATGAAGAGATGAACCAGAGTTTATGACCTGATCTGATCTCCCAGTCCTGGTGGGAGGACTGGGAGATCAGATCAAGATCTGATCTGATCAAGAGTCCACAGTGGGAATAATGGCATAGGATGGCTTCTACACCAGGCTGATTTTTGGCATGTTTGTGTTACAAGATAGCAGTTAATGCTGTAAGGAGACTTATGCTTACCACATTAAGGATTCCTATACTTCTAGTGGATTGCTGGGAGTGTTCAAGAAGTACACGCATTCCCAAGAGCATTGCTCTGGCCTTGCTCTGCCAAGGAACTAAGATACACATTCTTGCTGTCCCCTGTTGTGGACTATTCTCACCTCCCACTCCGGATTTTTTTTTTGGACTAGGGGTTGAACTCAGCGGTGCTTTACTACTGAGTTACATCCCCAATCCTTTTTATTGTTGACTTTGATACAGGGTCTAAGTTGCCCAGGTTGACCTTGAAACTGTGACCCTCCCAGCCTCCCACCTTCGATTCTTTCCCACCTTTCTTTGGGATAACACCCCTTGATACCAACTGTGAACTAACATGATTAAGATCAGTCCAAATCAGTCAGGAAACCAAAAAAGAATTTATTTCAATGCACTACATAGCATTTATATACTTTGGTCTGGGGTGGGGACTGGGAGTAGTTGAGATGTACTTAGAATGTTCTATCTCAAAAGAGGGGGTAAACAACTAAATCACCCTGCATCCCCAGCACAGGCCCTCAGAAGCCCCAGATCTTGAGCTCCAGGTACCAGGATGTAACAGCAAGGGCCATTCTGTTTTAAAATAGCTCAAATAACATGCTGTCTGGACAGGAAGCTTTCTGCTCCGTTGTGTCCTGCTTTCCCCTAGGAAGTGATGCTTTTCTGTCCAACCAGGTGACCACTGGTAAGCCCCAGGAGAATGTGTCCATTTCCTCATCTGAAGCAACTGTCCTAGGTCTCTGATACTCCATTCTGTAGTATACCTGATGCCATTCTCTGGAGGTACTGCTGCCGCAGCGGGGGCAACTGGGAATAGAGCTCAAAGCCTTCTGGGAGGCTGGAACTGGGAACCTTATAGTGGAGGAGGTGCTGCCGGAGACACTGTAGAGAGAGAAGGAACATTTTGAAATGGGTAGTGAGATCCTGTTGTGGTCTCTATCCATAAGACTCTCATTTCCCACTCTCCTCATGGCCCCAACCCTACCTCATCTGCCAGCAGCCAAGTTTTCTGCAGCATACTTCTTTGGACAGCCTTCACTTCATCCTAGAAACATAACAAGGAGAGGGGGCACTAAGCCAAAGGCTGGTACTCACTGCTGGCCTTGCTTGACTCTCACCTCCTCTATAGTTGGCCTACAGGCAGCTCAATTGCTAGCTCCTTCCCCTCCCTCTGAAGATAGGAATAGGGATGTAACTTACTGAGCTCTTTGGGTCCTGGGAGAAGATGAAGCTATTAACATGAGCCACAGCCACAGCATAGAGTACAGGACACCAATGTGGACGGAGTGCACCAGTAACAAGGGCCCTGAAGTAGAGCTGAAGGAGGGCCAAGTTGTCTTCAGGAGGGCTTATATAGCACTCCAGGGACACAGGCAACTGTGACAGGGGAAACAGAATGTGCTGAGGAGAAGGGTGGGAATGTGCATCACTGGACAACAAGGTAGATGGTTGGTGGGCACATGCAAACCCAACCATGAGGGTAGAGATCAGGTCATGGATAGACATTCATCCTTCTCTAGCACATGAATGAAGGTTAAAAACTAAAGAGCAGAGCAGCAACTGAGAAGTAGTTGTGAATTTCTACTGCCTAGCACCACTTATTTCATGAACTTAAAACTTTTATTTTTGGGGTGCTGGGATAAACCCAGGACCTACTTCATGTTAGGTAAGCACTCTACCACTGAGCTACCTCTCCAGCCCTAAAAGCTTATCATATAATCTATTATGTAGTGTGCCCCAATTTATCAGAACCTCTTCACAGGCATGTAATTTCAGGTTTTTAAAATTATTTTAATTAACAATGTGTTAAGCAGCATTGTACACAAACTTTGTCTATGTATTCATTTCTTTTTTTTTTTTTTTTGTACCAGGGATTGAATCCAGGGGCACTTAACCACTGAGCCACATTCCCAGCCATTTTTATTTTGAGATAGGGTCTCACAAAGTTGCCTAGGGCCTTGCTAAATTGGTGAGGCTGGCTTTGAATTTGCAATCCTCCCATCTCAGCCTCCCTTGCTGCTGGTATTACAGGTGTGTGCCACCATCTCTAGTTATGTAATCATTTTTGTGTGGAATCAATAACAACATTTTAGAAAGAGAATTACATCCAGAGAACATTGTTTGGTTTGTTTGTTCATTTTGGTACTAGGGATTGAACCCAGGGGCACTTTACTGCTGAAGCAATCCCCAGCCTGTTTTATTTTTTATTTTGAGACAGGGTCTCTCTAAGTTGCTTAGGGTGTGCTAAATCGATGAGACTGGATTTGAACTTGCAATCTTCCTGCCTCCGCCTCTCAGGTTGCTAGGAGGTGTACACCACCATGTCTGGCTCAGAGAACATGAATTTCAATGTTTGATAATATAATCAAGCTAGTTGAACATGATATTTTAAAAGTTTTAAGTTGGGTTAAGGGTGAAGCTTAGTGGTAGACTACTTGCTTAACATGTATGAAAGGCCCTGGGTTTGAACTCCAGCATTGGAAAAAAAAAATTAATGTTTATTTTTCAGGATATGTAGTGATATAAGAAATGCTTATCATCTAATGTTAATTGAAAAAAGTTCATCATACAATGATTCTATTTTTATAAAATATATATGCATATAAAAAGAACTGGAAAAGATAAAGATCAAAATGGTTACCACTGGATAATGGGATTATGGATGACTATAATGTTCTAATTCTTAAAAATAATTTTCTTTTTCTTTCTTTAGTTCCTTTTATGTAAAATATATTATATACAATGTTTTTGTAAACTAATTTAAATTTTTTGTATCGGAGACTGAACCCAAAAGCACTCTAGCATTGAGCTATATCCCTGGCCCTCAGTCCTTTTATAGATTTTTATTTTGAGATGGGGGTCTCACTAAGTTGCTAATACTAGCCTGAAAGTTATAATCCTTCGCCTTAACCTCTTTCTCAAGTAGCTGGGAGGTAAATACTTACCTTTTAATTTAATCAGAACAAGCTATAATATAATAAAAATAAAAACCAAATCTTAAAAAAAGAAATCCACTTAGTAACTCAACAACTTATAAGTTTAACTCCTTAATCTGCTATTTGAGGCCCTCTAGGACTCTTTCTTAGCCTTGTTTCTAACAAGTTCCCCAAAGAAATTTCTCCTTCCTCCTGCAATCCTGTCCTGTTCCTTCCTGCCCAAGTTGTTTTATTCGTGTTTGTTTTGTGATACTGGGATTGAACCTAGGGGTACTTTTCCACTGAGCTACATTCTCAGTCCTTTTTTACTTTGAGACAGGTTATTGCTAAGTTGCCCAGGTTGGTCTTGAATTTGTGATCCTCCTGCCTTAGCCTCCGGAGTTGCTGGGATTAGAGGCCTGTGCTATGTGCTGACTCTGAATTTTTAGTTTATGTTATTCTGCCAGGAACATCCTATCCTACTTCCTCAACAATTCAAATTCTATCCAACCTTCAAGGTCTTCTCTTATGGGAACATACTCTGATCTTTTCCTTCTCGGAATCCTGACTTAACACCTAGAATCCAGATAATTCAGAACTATGAGTTTTTACCAGATTTCTTCTTATCTAAGTCATAGCACCTTATGAGCAAGAAGCCATGCTGTTAATAATAATGAATATCATTATATGCCAGATGCCATGTTAAACCCTTTCCGAGGATTCTCCTAGTCTGCTTAAGCCCACAAGAGGTTACAATGAACCTGAGGACCATCAAAGCTCCTGCTGCTCAGGACTGAACCAGGTCCATTGTGGAGTGCCTTTGGCAGACCTTTCTGGGCTGAGAAAATACCTGATTCAGAGGTAGGCCCAGAGCTCTCAAGGCTCCCACGTGCTCCCCAAAGAGGGCAAGGCGCAAGGTGACACTGAATTGACGTTGCAGGGGAAGGAGGACCAGGGCTCCAAAGAGGTGATCCCCAAAAGAGACAGCTTCAAAATGCTCCAGGAAGCTGGCATATAGGTCAGGGAAAGACGTCAGGCCAGGTAATGGGCAGTCCAGGGAGAGGTTTCGTAGGACTTGAGGCTGACAAAGCCGGGCTAGGAGGGCTGCCACTAGACGCTGTACTGGGGTCTCTCGGAACACCTCACTGTCCACCAGGAACACACACATGAGCCGTGCCAGGCGGGCAGCAGGAGGCATAGCCCAGAGGGCCTCAGGGCGCCAGCTCTCTAGAACCAGCACCCACTGCAGGACCCGCATGGCTGTGCCCAGGGTGTCAGCAGGAGGAACCCCTGAGGGAGTGTCAGAAGCTTGGTGGTAGAGCTGAATCAATGGCAGGAAGGGCCAGTCAGCAGGCAGCAGAGGCTCCTTAGGTACAGGTAGCAGCAGAGTTGAGACTTGTTGTAGTTCTCCTCGGTGCAAGGCCTGGGAGGCCAGAAGGCTGGCTCGGGCTGGTGAGCAGTGGGTTAGGTAGCAGCTGCGGATGCTGGGGAGGTCCTGGCAGGCCTGAACTAGAAGAGCTCCTCGCCCACACTGAGGGTCCCCACTGCTCCCTAAGGATAGTCGATCGGAGAAGTCAGCTGCTTCTGGACCCCCGGATGCACTTTCTCTATAACAGGACCCAAAAGCCAAAAAGAAGAGCTGGAACCACAGCACCCAGAAGGCTGTGCCAGCTCTTCAGGACTTCCCAGAGGATTCTAAATTCAATCCCACTCTTCTCTGCTCCTTGGACAACCTCCCACACGATGTTGGGTAGCAGTTAGGGGAATAGATGCTGGAGCCAGCTGCTGAGGTGCAAGTTCACATAAACTGTACTTGTTCCCTCACAGTAAAATAGGGATGATAACAATAGTCTCCATCTCATGGCATAGGTAAAATACTAAAAACACAGATAAATACCTAAGGGAGTCCAGACACAGAACACATACTCAGTAATTGTCATATGTGTACAGCTGGTTTATATGCCATTTTTAGTCATACAGTTGCACTGGAGTCTCACAATCATATTCTGGTGTGGTAACCTCATCTTTGCTTTACTAATGAGGAAACAGTAGCTCAGACAAGTTAAGTATACTCCATAAACAAAAGAGAATCAAACCTAGGTCTCCTGACTCCCAATTCAGGCTGCTTTATTAACCATCGCTGTAGCATCCAAAAGAGTTAAATTGATGCCCCCAACCCTGGACTTACGGGAGGAATTCCAGGCGGAATACACAGCTTAACAGCAGCTCCTGGGCAAGGTATTCACTTCCGGGCAGCAGTCGGCTCATCAAGGCCAAGGCCACAGCATGATAAAGGGCAGCATTGGTGATCAGCACTGGCTGGAATGCTGCCTGTAGAGACAAAGGCAATGTTATTCAGTGTGGAGAGGGTGCAGAAGGGAACAAAGCAAAGAGCGAGGAAGAGGACATAAGCAAGATGAAGGACATAAAACCAGAATATATGGAATATAGGAGCTGTATGGCCTGGCAGAAGCAGCACAGGTGTCAAGAAGCATGGGTGGGTAATGGGGCAGAACCTGCAGATAGGGGAACCCACCACTTTTTGGGCCAGGGAGAGCACCAGGTACTGCAGGTGGTATTCATGGTGCAGGGCCCATGCTGAGAACGGTGTGAGGTGTGGGGCAGTCCTAGGAGCCACACACTGGAGGAAGTAGTTCTGGAGTCCTGGGGCAGCCAACACAGTAGCCAGCTGAGGAAAAACAATTTGTTCAGATCTAGAAATTGACTCTCCCAGGCACTCAGAGAAATGGGTTCTGGCAGAAAGGCCTCCCCTTGCCCAGATACCCTCCCAACATCCTGACCCCTGCCTGGCTCCTAACCAGGCACTCAGGGATTACCTGTCCACAGAGGCCCTTATGGATCCGGGCCAGGGTGTTGAAAAGAGAGAGGAGGGCAGTGAGGAACGGGAAGGGTGAGGCTGAGCCAGCCAGACTGAGAGGCGGGCAACCTCCTGCGCAGCCCAGAGACACGAGACTTGAGAGAGCTTCAGGAGACGGAGTACAGGACAGCGGGTTACAAAGAAGGGAGCATTGCCTGTAGACACAATGGAGAAGCTGATGGGGCTCTGGCCTGATGTGTACCAGACTGGAAAAGTCATCAGGGGTTTAGCTATGCAGACAGGTACCTACACTCAAAGCCCCACACAGCTGCTGCCTACGAGGGATCAGGTTTCCCTGAGGCCTCTAGAGGACTGCACCCTGTGATGGACCAGGGGAGCTGAACCCAGAAGTCCCACAAGGAGAGAAACAGCCTCCTCCTTTGCAGTGTCACAGATACACACACAGAGAATATACCTGAGGGAATCCCACATGCTGCTCAGAGGGGGCTGACTCAGCAGCGGCAACAACAGCTCCTCCAACAGGCGCTCCATGTCCTGAAGCCAGTCCTCTGGGCACAAGCTTGGCTGCAGAACCAAGGCTCACTGAGCTAATGGTCCAAGACAGTCATTCTCCTAATTCCTGTGGCCCCAGATCAATCCCACAATTCCAAAAGCCCAGAGAATTCATTTGGAGGCTTCTGCAGTTTGATCCTTCTAAGCGAGGAAAAGGTCCCAAGGTTGATCAGGAACCCAAGTCTAGGGGTGCATAAAGAGTCAGCATAAAGCTGCAGGAAAGAATGCTGCTGTTTAGGGGTCTCTGGGTCCCACCTACACAGCTCCTTCAAAGCTCTACTGAGATATGGAGGTGGGAAGAGAGGACAGGTACGAGTTAAAAGGTGGAGGGTAGGACTGGGGTAGAAAACTTGCCTACCAGGTATGAGGCCCTGGGTTCAATACCCAGCATCACACACACAAAAAAGATAGATGGTAGGAAAAGGTGGGAATGGGGAGGCAGAAATGGAGAAGTAAACTGAGTGGAAGGCAGACAGATGCAGGTGTGGGGGCATGGTGGAAAGCAGGCAGGCAGCACTCACCTGTTGGCTCCAGGTCTGATAGTAGGCACCCAGAAACAGCAGACAGGAAGTGGGCACTGGGCCCAGGGCACACCACATCTCAGGCCTGGGAAGCAACTTCAAGGCCTGCTTTAGACATGGCTCCACAAGAGGCTGGAGTCCAGATACCTGCGTCCAAGTGACTGAGGAAGTGGGGGCTGACAGGTAGACTTCAGCAGGGTCACTGAAGGAGTGACAAAAGGGCCACAGTGAGGATCTAGCTACCCCACTCCCCTCTTAAGATCCAGTCATTGTCTCCATTTGGAGGAGCATTCCCTCCTGTCTTGGGTTTGCCAGTAGAATGTTCCTGCTGGAAGGCTCAGGTTATGGCCTACCTGGTGAGTTCACAGCGGGTGCTGCTAGCTGCCAGGGTCAGTTGGGTGAGGAGAGTAAGCAAGGAAGCTATCCGCTGCATGGACAATGGCTGCAGCGGGTGACTGCTGAGCTCTGTTGGCACAGTCTGCAAGGCTCGCATGAGCACTGGGTACAGCTCCCTAGGGAAGAACAATGACTAACTTTTGATGTATGAAGGGAGATAAAGATGCAGGACACTAGCTACAACCCAGCCCAGGGATCTGCAGTCTGGTGGAGGACTGGGACACAGAAGACCCCAAGGTTTTCAAGGCTGCCCCCACAACAGGGAACTTATATCTGATTTCACCAAGATACCAATGCTTTTATGCAAAAAATGGTTAACTCAGGTTTGTTCCTCTCTTCTCCAACAGGTGCTCACCCAAGAGTTTTTACCACCAGGAAAATCCCTTCCTCCTTTTTTTTTTTTGGTACTGACTGAACGCAGGGGTGCTTAACCAGTGACCCCAATCCCCAGCCCTTTTTAATTTTTGAGACCAAGTCTCACCAAGTTGCTTAGGGTCTCATTAAATTGCTGAGCTGGCCTCAAACTTGCGATTCTCCTGCCTCAGTCTTTTGAGCTGCTGGGATTATAAGCGTGCACCTCCGAACCCAACTAACCCTTGTTCTTCATTCCTAGCCCCACTCCAAGCTTAGGAATTTGAACAGGCAGAGGCATCAGGTTAGGACAGAAGTAAAAAAGTGGAGGTATGGGGGGTGGTGGGAGGGAGGCAAGAATGGAGGAAGGATGGATTGTATAAAAAAAAAAAAAGAGGGTTGGGAGGGGTGGGGGTAAGGAAAAACAACAGAATGAGACAAACATCATTACCCATGATTACACAAATGGTACGACTATACTTCATGTACAACCAGAGAAACAAGTTGTACCCCATTTGTTTACAATGAATCAAAATAAATAAATTATTAAAAAAAAAAAAAAGTGGAGGTGTCTACATCTACAAGGGAGCTTACACCCTGCCTCTCTCTTCTCACCTGTAAAGCTCACTGCAGTGGCCATAGGAGGCAGCCACAGCCCACAGACGAAAAGCCTCAGTGCTAAGTGTCTCAGCTTCTTCTGGGGGCAAGGAGAGTTCTTGGGGAGCCTCAGCTATGAAGCGGCACAGGTGGCTCCGGAGATCAAAGTTGTTCAACTGGGGGTAGGCAGAAAGTCTGGTGATCGGGGTCAGTTGGAACTCACGATTCCAACTAGCGTCAGGTTTTCTGACTACAGAAATTGGCCTCACTCAGCCCTTTTCCAGGGTTTTGCCTGTATGCCACAGGGTCACAGCTCTGGGCAGAGATGAAACTACCTTGTCCTCTCCCCAATCTTTCTTTCTTTCTTTTTTAATGGTGCTGGGATTGAACCCAGGGCCTTGTATATGCAAGGCAAATGCTCCCGCTTTTTATTTTACTTGAAACAGGGTCTTGCTACATGCCTGGGATCTTTATTCCACAGCCTCCTGAGTAGGATTACAAGTGTGTGCTACCATGCCCAGCTAGGCCTACCTCTTTTTAGTAAGCATTTGCTGGGCACTTTTTTAGGCTATGGGTGAGGAGCTCTGTTTGTATGTGGTTTTTCAGATCTGGGTCCAGGGCATGGAGAACCTCTCCACATCAAGAGACCAGGGAAGGCCTACAGAATGCACTAGGTTCCAGGTGATCAGGCTCCTGCCTGGTGATTTCTGTTGAATTTCTGAATGATGGCATAAGGTGGCCACCTAGGGTTCAGAGGCCATGCTTAGCTCCCCACCTAGCCATGTCTTGTGTTCCCATTCATTGTCCTATGCCTACTCACCAGTCGGGCAGCAATATTCCTACCAGCTGAGGCTAGGACTCGAAGTAGTTTCATGGCAGCGGCACAAGGCACTTTGTGTAGACTATGGGTAGGCCCTCCCTCCATGGGGGACCAGCAGGTGGGCAGAAACTCTCGAACTATGGTCTCTATCAGGCGTGGGCACTCTAGAACCTACGGGAGATAGGAGCATAAAGGGAGGTAGGGAGCTGAAGATCAAGACCTAGCCAGCTAGGCTCTTTGCCCATTGCCTGCCTTCCTCTCCTCTCACCCTTGTGGCTGACTCCAAGGAATGCCGGGCCAGGCGGATAAGCACAGCCAGGATGTCAAGGACCACAGTGGGTCCTGGGCAGGTCACCTCCAGCACATAGCGTAGCCGAGGCAGCAGGTTGGTAGCCAGGAGTCCCTGGGGGTTGAGAGAGAAACCCACTGCCAAATGCACTTGAGCCCTGGGCCCTGATGACCCCTTCTGCCCAACATGCTTTACTTCTAGGAAAGGAGATGGAAAAGCAGCTTTCCTTCTACCTTGATGACATCATATGGGCCAAGTCAGGTGGAGGTCGGTGTCCTTCCTTAGGCATCTTCTTTTTTGCCTTTTCTCTTGGGGGTTCTTCATCCTCACCCTCATCTTCCTTGTCCTCCAGGCTGGGCATCAGAGGGAACACTGAAGCTCCATGATACCACGAGAAGGTACGGTCAAGGAGCTCCTGCCAGAGAACAAAGGATGAGGTGGAAAAGAGGAAGTGGCAGGCAAAGGGCAGGGGTAGAATAGAAGTCCCCTAACACAAATAACAGAAGGGGAAAGCTTCTAGACTTTAGGGTCTTTGGGAGAAGAAGGCCTGCTATCCTCTTTTCTGCTCTGCCCACTGAGTTTTGGCAATGGTGCATTCCTACAATGAAGAGTAGGTCCCTGATGCCTCTGGGCCACATTTTTCTTTCTTTCTTTTTTTTTTTTTTGGTGCCAGGGATTAAACTCAAAGGCACTTAACCATTGAGTCGCATCCCAGCCAATTTTATATTTTATTTAGAGACAGGGTCTTGCTAAGTTGCTTAAAGTCATTAAGTTGCTTAGGCTGGTTTCAAACCTGTGATCCTCCTGCCTCAGCCTCCTAAGCTGCTGGGATTACAGGCCTGAGCCACCATGCCCATCCTTGGCCATGTTCTTATTCCTATGATACCTCATCTCCAGGTGCCACCAACAGAACCCGAAGAGCCTGCACAGCAGCTGCAATGACTCCATCTGCTCTGTCATCCAGGGAGAAGCGCAGCAAGAAGAGGAAACCAGCATCCAAAAGGAGTTGTAAAACACTTCCCACTAGCTGGTTCCCAAACTCACCAGCCTGGGCCTGGGGGCAGGAAGATAAAATCTTGCTGAAGATATTTAAATTTTTTATTTTTTGGCGGTCCTGGGGATTGAATCCAGGGCCTTGTGCTTGCGAGGCAAGCACTTTACCAATTGAGCTATCTCCCCAGCCCCAATGCTGAAGATATACAGAATCTTTGTCCACTTATAGCTCTATGTTTGCCCCATTCCCAGTCTGACCAATAGACAACCGGTGTATGGGATAGTTCCAGACTGAAAAGGGCAAGAGGTAGGGAAGCCTAAGGTTTAGGAGTAAGGGTGTGGGATGAGGTTGAACAGGACCAGGCCAGCAGTCCACTTACCCTGCCAATGACCTGGGACAAGACATGCAGTGCTAGTGTTCTCTGTTGGGACACCCGGCTACGGGTCAGGTGGAACAGCTCCTGTAGAGAGTACCCTGCTCTCTGGGGCAGGGAAAAGAAGTCAGAAGGGGCCAAAGCACAGGGCAGTATCCCAAAATTACCCAGCAAGGTGTTAAGGGAAAAACAAAGATAAGTAAGTGATATCCCCTGCTCATGCTCTCCATGGAGCCTCAAGTTGGTAAAGCAGATAGGACATGGACACAAGTAACCATGGCATAAGGTAGATAGGGAGAATGTACTAACTGATGTTTAATTTGCAACCAGTGGACTACAGCGGATGAACCTGGAAAAGTGATCTGATCTCAGTTCTGGCATAGAGCTAAGGGCAAAAGCATTCCCTGGAGTGAGTCCTCAAGTTTCTTGAGCACAGGGGATATGTAGGGAGGAATCACAAAGTGGTAACAGTAGGAGTGAAGGAGGTAGGCCCAGGGTCAGCAGTGACAACCCCTGGAAAAACTGTCTTCACAAGATGAGGAGCCAAGACCTTATTCTGTGAGCAGACAGGAGCTGGGAGACTTTCTGAGGCAGGGCATGGCTTGAGCTGGGCCAGAGAGAATCAGTATGGCAGTCCTGTACTGAACAGAATGGCCTGAGGGAGAGTGTGGAAGACTTAATGACTGAGCAGACACCAGAAGTTGAGGCCATGATCCAGGGAGCATCATGGGGAGGCGACAGAAGTTCTAGAATTGGCCAGAGGTGAATGGGAGAGAAGTAAGCCTAAGAAACTGAATTGAAAGCAAGGCTATGACCTGGAATAGGGCACAAAGGAGGTCAAAGGCAACTACCTTTTAATAACCACATTGTTATTAAAAACACTTGCCAAGAGCTGCCCAGTCCTCACTGGTTCCCAAGCCTCACCTCTGCCTCCTCTCCATGGTGGTGCAGGCCTAGATGAGTGGGTAGATCCACATCAGGGGGTAGCAGCTCTCCCTGAAGACTGAAACGGGCCTGCATTCTCTAATGGGAAGAGAAAGAAGACTGAACTTGGGGTAGCAGCAAATTCCCCATGTGCACTCCTCACTTTATTATATTATTTTTGTGTGTGGTATTGCAAAACCCAGGGATACTCTACCATGGAGTCACATCCCTAGCCCTTTTGAGACAGCTTGCTAAGCTGCTGAGTCTGGCCTCAAACTTGGGATCCTCTTGCCTCAGACTCCTGAGTAGCTGGGATTACAGATTTGTACCACCACACCCAGCCCACTCCTGACTTTTTGTTTTTTTGTTTTTTGTTTTTTTTTTTGCAGTGCTGGGAATCGAACCCAGGGCCTTCTGCTTGTAAGGCAAGCACTTTACCAACTGAACTATCTCCCCAGTCCCCACTCCTGACTTTTAACCTCAGTTCACTGAGGACTTAGGTCCTGACTTTACTTCTGACTGGAAGTGGTACTTTTCTGATCATAAAGGTCAGGCAGAGAGTGATCGGAGAGGAGGACGAAAGCAAAGGAGAGATGCTTTTCATGCTAGGTTCTGGCAACAAAAGCAGCAGCCCCACTTCACCTCCTGTGTCTGCTGCCACTGGAGTGGGGGAAGGTCCTGGGTCCAATGAAGCTTCTCCAGCTCAACAGTGTCCATGTGTAGCCATTCTTTGTGGGGGGTCACAGGCAGTGTCAGCGCTGGGGAGATGGAAGCATGATAGCATTCCCTAAGGGGCTTAGATTAGTCCACGGGGGCCTCAGTCAGCAGTTAGTAGCTAGTATACCCACCTCTACCCCAGGATCTAGAGGTTTCTACCCTCAGTTATAACTAAGTGGCATGGCCTGGGAAATGGGACCCCTGGGACCTGGGCAAATATCTCACTATGGTAGACACAACCAGTCCTGGCTCTAGCCCTCTGCTGACTTCAAGAATTTGTTGGAAAGGGAAAAAGGAGGAAAGGAAGAGAAGAGAGAAGGAAAAAGGAACAGAGAAGGGAGGGAGGATTATATATATCAGGCAAAGCATAACTCTCTGCTCTCTAATACCAATTTGCTTAAGGAGCAGGGGAGTGGGGACAATGAGAAGGCAGTGGTTATAACTGCTCCAAGGGACAGGATACAGAAACACACCCCTTCAATATCCTCTTGCTTCCTCACCCCTACCCCTCACCTAACCTGCCCAACTGGCCCAGAGCTCCTTCGAGAGCAGGAGGTTCCTGGCTGTTGTAATTCAATTTCTTCTTTTGTTGATTCCTAATGAATAATCTAGTTTCTGGGAAATGAGTGTTTCCACTGGTCTCTGCTTCTGGTCTGGGATGTTCATAGACCTTTGTCAGACTCTTCCTCTCCCATTATCCTGGCCTGCCATCTCCCCACAACAAAGAGAAGAAGCAGAAAGAAGGGTGGGATGGAAACAATCAGGCTGGGCAGCTGTAGCAAGGGCAGGAAGATGGTCTTCCCAGGGATGGAGATTCACCATCACACTGGGCTGTCTCTTACCAGGGAAGGGGGAGAAGGAGCAATAATAGAATAAGAAAACAGGAAGCCTGTGTAGGAAGATGTGCATCAGCAAATGAAGACTGATTTGAGCCAATTTAAAAATACTAATGAGGATTAACATTCAATGTCTGCGGGCAGAGAAGCTTTCCCTCCTCCATCCACCAAGGCTAGGGGAAGGAACATCTCTCTATTATTATCCACCAAGAGATAGTCCCCCGATTTCAAACCTGGGGCTCCTGGCTCTAGCTTGTCCTCTTTGCCTGGTTCACTAGCAGAAACTGACTTGTTGGGCTCCTCTTTGGTGACAGGAACTGAGGGTTCTCCTGGCTTCTGTTCCTTGGTGGCCTTCTGTCCCTCTTGCTCATGGGTGCGGCTGTGAGATCTCAAGAAGGCAACCAAGCCTGGGTCTGGAGAAAAAGTGGAGGGGAGAGAGTGAAGGCAGATCCTCCCTTGCTTCCTAAGACCTGATACCTACTGCAAGTTGCCCACCTCTGGGTGCGAAGGACAGGACAAGCTCTTCTCAGTCTTGGCCTGAGCCCTCTGGGCTCTCCTGTGGCCCTTCAACAACCCTACATTCTCACACCTGCAGGGGACTTAGGCCCAAATCACCCCACTTTCCTCTGCCCCTCATGGTCCTCTGCCTCTCACAGTCCTCTGACCCAGGTTCCAATGATTGTCCCTGTGAATGGAACCAGAACACAGGTCCAAAGTAAGTAGCTATAGAATAAATGAATGAATGCTGACTAGGACCAAAGAGAAGGCATTTAAAGGAACAATTTCCCACAACTTCTCTCAGCTCATTTATTTATGCATGTCTTGTAAAAATCTAATGTGCATTACATAGTTATCAGATATACGGTGGGAAATAAGATTGATTAAATATTCAGTGTTTTGGTCAACAGAAACTAGGAGGGAGGTGTGAAATACTAGTGTCATATAACAGATAATATGTTCTATTATAAAAATGTGCTGTAGATACAGTAAAGTATGACTAATAAGACATAGTGTGTATGACACCAGTTAGTAAAACATAGTATATTGGTGGTTAAGAACAGGGTCTGAAGTTAGGTGCTATGGAACATGTCTGTAATTCCAGCTACTAAGGCAGGAAGATAACAAGTTCAAGGCCAGCCTTGGCAACTTAGTGAGACCCTGTCTAAAAATTAAAAGGGCTGGGGTGGGCTGGGGTTATGGCTCGGGGGTAGCATGTGTGAG
This sequence comes from Sciurus carolinensis, assembly GCF_902686445.1. Taxonomy (NCBI): domain Eukaryota; kingdom Metazoa; phylum Chordata; class Mammalia; order Rodentia; family Sciuridae; genus Sciurus; species Sciurus carolinensis. Next base: position 110,958,625 of record NC_062214.1, on the reverse strand, counting down.
TTCCTGAGTTTGATCCTCAGCACCACACAAAAATAAAATAAACGTATTGTGTTCACCTACAACTAAAAAATGTATTAAAAAATAAAAGGGCTGGGGATGAAGTACAGTGGTAAAGTGCCCCTAGATTCAATCCCCAGTTTAAAAAAAAAAAAAAAAAAAAGAGTAGGGCCTAATACCAGATAGAAGTCCTAAATCCTAGGTTTAGTCTCATTTGTAGGGCTGGGAGTACAGTTGAGTGGTAGAATATTTGGCTAACACTGGCAAAGCCCTGGGTGTGATCCTCAACACTACAGAAAATAAAATAAAATTAAATCTAATCTGTGTACTTTATCAACTGTATAACCTGAGGATAATTTCTCAATTTTTGAGTTTTTTTCTTAAGCAAAATTAAGTTAATACCACCTCCCTCATAGGAGTAGTTCAAAGACAAAATGAAAGAATGCATTAAAATACTCAGCACACTGCCTGGCACTCACAATAGGCCTTCCTTAATAAGTGGCAGGCCCTCCCAGCTAGAAAGCCTGGCACCCATACCAAGTTGAGTCAGCAATCGCTGTTGCTCCTGCAGAATCTCCTCAGGATCCATGGCTTGCAGTCTTGCTATATTCTCTTTGTGGATGGTCTGGACTTCTTGTTCAGCCTCCTGGCCTCTGAGCCCCTTCCCTGTGATCAGATGGGGTCCCTGAAAGCTGTGGCTGCTCCCCAGAATCTGGTCACCCTGGTCCCTAGGAGTGGGTGCCTCACAGGCCACAGCACCTGGAAGAAATGTATTATCAGTTTCACTGCCCTATTCTCCTGGCTCAGTGGACCTTGTGGCTCTCTTTAATAGGCCTATTAGCTCTGGAGAACGATGAAGACCCAGAAGTTTTCCTAAGCAGAATGGAGAGTATACTGAGTCTGACACAGGACTCCAGGCAATCTGGGAATAGGGGGTTGGATTTTCTGCTCCCTCTTCCCCTAAGACTTATATGAAAAGATTTCCCTTGGAAACATCTAGTTTTTGACTCTGCACTAGGATGTCAAGGTAACCATCTACCACCAGGGGCCTGCCCTATGCTCTTCTACTAGTAATTCACATGATTAATAGACATTCATAGGCTGGTGTGTAGCTCAGTTGTAGAATTCTTGCCTAGCATGCACTAGGCCCTGGGTTCTATTTCCAGCATGACAAAAAAAGAGAGAGAGAGAGAGAGAGAGAGAGAAAGAGCGGCAGGAGGAGAGAAAGAAATTTGGCTCATATCTTTCTTTTACATCCTCTACCAGACATTTCTACCCTGCTGCCTTTCTAATAGCCTACCCACTCCCTATACCTAAGACCCAAAGTAGACTCAGGTCTCCCATACTTAGTACTCTAAGTAGAGACATGGGATGACTTTCTCTTGAGATGGCTCAAATACACCCGCTACTTGGCACAGAGAAGATGTATATCCCCAAAGACCTCATGATCATGTCTTCTGAAAAGGCCAAGCCTGAGCACCTTTAGCTCCAGCTTACTCTCTGGTGGGTCCAGGTTGGGCACAACTTCCCCAGCTGATAAAACCCTACTTTCAGACACTCTCCTGGCTGCAATCTCCTGGGCAAAGATACTTCTCTTACCAGATATTACCAGCTTCCCCTGTGGAGAAAAAAGAAAACTCAGGTTACTAATACTCATTATCTACTCTATCACAACTCCACATGCCAAGGTCTCTGGAACAAAGAGATAAAACAGATTTTACTCAATCTCTAGGGGCACAACTGTAGTACTCAGAAAAAGTAAGTTCTGTAGAAGCATAGGTCTTGAAATCTGATACACTTGAGTTGAGGTTCTGAATCCTCCAACCATTAGATCTGTGTGGTATTGGACAAGTTATTGATCTCTTTGGAGGTCTCAGTCTGATGATCTGAAAAATGGGATAATGATACCTACTTCATGTGGTCATCACAAGAATTAAATGAGGTAAGGTGTATGAAGTGCTTGGTATGGTGTTGCTTCAAAATTGGAATAAGTTGTCAGGCTCAGTGACACACGCCTATAATCCCAGACACTCAGTATGCTAAGGCAGGAGGACCACAAGTTTGAGGCTAGCCTCAGTAATTTAGCAAAACCCTCAGCAACTTAGCAAGACCCTTGTCTCAAAATAAAAAATAAAAATGGTTGGGAGTGCAGCTTAGTGGTAAACTGCCCTGGGTTCAATGCCCAATACTTGAAAAAAAAAAAAAAAAAAAAAAAAGCAATACACCATGCACAGTAGGGGTGAATGCCTGTAATCCCGGCAACTGAGGAGGCTGACGCAGGAGGATCCAAAATTTGAAGCCAGACAGATGCTGTGGTGCACACCTGTAATTCCGGCGGCTCAGGAGGTTGAGATAGGAGGTTCCTAATTTCAAAGTCAGCCTCAGCAATGGCAAGGTGCTAAGCTACTCAGTGAGACCAAAACAGGGCTGGGTATATGGCTCAGTGGTTGAGTGCTCCTGAGTTCAATCCCTGGTACCCCCTAGTACCATCCGCAACAAAAAATTTAAGGCCAACTGGGCGTGGTGGCACAAGCTTGTAATCCCACAGGTTTGGGAGGCTAAAGGAGGATCACAAGTTCAAAGTCAGCCTCAGCTACTTAACAAGACCTTATCTCAAAATAAAAACTAGCCTTCCAGATCCAAAATGGCGGACTACAGGGAGACTGCATTCCTTATTGCTCTGTAACTCCGGTTTCAAGCAGAAGATATCTGTTTCTTGATTGTTCATTGTCAGGCACCTATCATCTGCCATTTGCCTGCCTCTCACCTGTCCATCGCCTGCCTTACACCTATCTATCACCCAACGCACGAGGTTCACCGCCCGATCGTCTGACAACAGTCAGCAAACTGATCACTGACCGCCAGTAGAGCACCAGCTGCCTGCTGTTGCCTGGAAGTTCACTGTTACAGTACCTGCAGGTTTGATTACACGTGGCTGCTGCCATTTTGAGACAACAGCCAGGCCCCGTAGGACCCCTGGCCAGACTGACTGAACCCCATCTCCAGGATCCCTCAGCCCGACCGATCACTTCCTGCCTCTGGGGCCCTCACATCAACTGACTGCTCCCTGCCGCCAGGACCCCCAGACCAACTGACTGCACCCTAGCACCGGGACCCCAGACCGACTGATTGCACCTGGCCTCCAGGATCCCACAACCACACCAAACACACCCGACCTCCAGGACCCCTGCCTGACCAACCGCATCCCACCTCCAGGACCTTCTGCAGACCATGGCCACACCCTGAGCTGCAGCTCCCCATTTGCCAACACATTTTGAAGCCAGAGTGGCCATCTTGGATAATCGTGGAAGCGGTAGCTCCGATCTTTAGGTGGGGCAAATCCCATCCTGAGACGCCTGCTGGAGGTCTGAAGCTCATTGTCAGGTACCTCTCATGCACCAGGCTACTGAACTCTGGGAGGTTTCATTACTATATGACTGTTATACTGTAGATTTTCTTTTTTCTCCTTACTGAAAAAATTTAAGTTTTTATTTCTTTACTTTTCTTGCTCTCTTTTCCTTTAGTTTATCTGGTCCCTCAGAGTCTCTCTCTCCCTTTTTGGCACCCTAACATTCATTTCTTTTGATTACACTCTCACCCTTTCTATTATCTAGAACTTCTGTATATTCTTTTCTTATCCCATTAATAGCCACATTCTACATCCCTCTGCATCCTCTTTGTCCTCCATTTGAAACCGCAGAACTTATTGCAAATTTGTTTGTTTTACTGAAGATGATATTTGAACTCATTCTGTTTATTATGACAATTTTGTTATTGTCCTCATAGGGGCTATTTGGTCTAGGATTGCATAGTGTCTGAATTGGGCACTGCTAATATTGATCTCCCCTTAAAGAAACCTATAGGGCCACTATAAGCCTATAGAGGGGAATATGTAATACCCAAGATCTGCACTGCTAGAGGGGAAGATACAAGAACAACATGAAAAAACAAGGGAAGAAAATGATCCAAACAAATCTAGATTCTATATTAATAGAATCCAATGACAGTATGATAGAAGAAATGTCAGAAAAGGACTTCAGATTATACATGATTAAGATGATTTGCGAAGCAAAGGATGAGATAAGAGAGCAAATGCAGGCAATGAATGATAATACCAGTAAGCTAAAAGAGCACCTGCAGGAAGCAAAAGATCATTTCAACAAAGAGATAGAGATTCTCAAAAAAAAACCAAACGGAAATCCTTGAAATGAAGGAAACAGTAAACCAAATAAAAAACTCAATAGAAAGCATCACGAAAAGATTAGACCACTTGGAAGACAGAACCTCAGACATTGAAGACAAAATATTGAATCTTGAAAATAAAATTGCCCAAACAGAGAAGATGGTAATAAATCATGAACAGAATCTCCAAGAACTATGGGACATCATGAAAAGACCAAATTTAAGAATTACTGGGATGAGGAAGGCACAGAGATACAAACCAAAGGAACGAACAACCTATTCAATGAAATAATATCAGAAAATTTCCCAAACCTGAAGAATGAAATGGAAAATCAAATACAAGAGGCTTACAGAACACCAAATGCACAAAATCACAACAGATCTGCACCAAGGCACATTATAATGAAAATGCCTAACATTCAAAATAAAGATAGGATTTTGAAGGCCACGAGAGAAAAGAATCAGGTTACATATAGGCGGAGACCAATACGGATAGCAGCCGACTTCTCAACCCAGACTCTAAAAGCTAGAAGGGCCTGGAACAACGTATTTCAAGCTCTGAAAGAACATGGTTGCCAACCAAGAATCCTATACCAAGCAAAACTAACCTTCAGATTTGAAGATGAAATAAAATCCTTCCATGATAAACAAAAGTTAAAAGAATTTACAAATAGAAAGCCTGCACTACAGAAGGTTCTCCACAAAATATTCCATGAGATGGAAATGAAAAACAACAATGGAGGTCAGCAAAGGGAGGAACTATCTTAGAGAAAAACCACTCAAAGGAGAAACCAAGCCAACTTAAAAACCAAAAATAAGACAAATGACTGGGAATACAAATCATATCTCAATAATAACCCTGAACATTAATGGCCTAAACTCATCAATCAAAAGACATAGACTGGCAGAATGCATTAAAAAGAAAGACCCAACAATACGCTGCCTGCAAGAGACTCATCTCATAGAAAAAGACATCCACAGACTAAAGGTGAAAGGATGGGAAAAAACCTACCACGCACATGGACTCAGTAAAAAAAGTGGGGGTTTCCATCCTTATATCAGATAAAGTGGACTTCAAGAAAAAGTTAGTCAGAAGGGATAAAGAAGGACATTTCATACTGCTTAAGGGAACCATAAATCAGGAAGACATAACGATACTAAATATTTATGCCCCAAACAATGGTGCATCCCTGTACATCAAACAAATCCTTCTCAATTTCAGGAATCACATAGACCACAACACAATAATTCTGGGTGACTTTAACACATCACTGTCACCACTAGATAGATCTTCCAAACAAAAACCAACCATAGAACTCAATAACACAATCAATAACCTAGACTTAATAGACATATATAGAATATTCCATCCATCGACGAGAGGATTCACTTTCGTCTCAGCAGCACATGGAACCTTCTCAAAAATAGACCATATGTTATGCCACAAAATAGCCCTTAGGAAATGCAAAAAATAGAGATACTGCCTTGTGTTCTATCTGATCATAATGGACTGAGAATAGAAATCAATGACAAAAGAAAAAACAGAAATTACTCCAACACCTGGAGACTAAATAATGTGCTATTGAAGGAAACATGGACAACAAAAATATCAGGGAGGAGATAAAAAAAAATTCTTAGAGGACAATGAGAACAATGATACAACGTATCGAAATCTCTGGGACACTATGAAAGTAAGTACTAAGAGGAAAATTCACTGCATGGAGCGCATTCCAGAAAAGAATGAAAAGTCAACAACTAAATGACCTAACATTACAGCTCAAAGCCCTAGAAAAAGAAGAATGGAATAACAGCAAAAGTAGTAGAAGACAGGAAATAATTAAAATCAGAGCTGAAATCAATGAAATTGAAATAAAAGAAACAATTCAAAAAATTGACAAAACAAAAAGTTGGTTTTTTGAGAAAGTAAACAAAATAGACAAACCCTTAGCCACACTAACAAAGAGAAGGAGAAAGAAGACTCAAATTACTAAAATTCGTGATGAAAAAGGAAATATCATGACAGACACCACTGAGATACAGAACATAATGAGAAGCTACTTTGAAAATCTGTATTCCAACAAAATAGAAACTACCGAAGACATTGACAAATTTCTAGAGACATGTGCTCCTCCCAAACTGAACCAGGAGGACATACACAATTTAAACAGATCAATATCAAGCAATGAAATAGAAAAAGCCATTAAAAATCTACCATCCAAGAAAAGCCCAGGACCAGACGGATTCTCAGCCGAGTTCTACAAGACCTTCAAAGAAGAACTCATTCCAATACTTCTCAAAAGTATTCCAGGAAATAGAAAAGGAGGGTACCCTACTGAACTCATTCTATGAAGCTAATATCACCCTCATACCCAAAACAGGCAAAGACACATCAAGGAAAGAAAATTTTAGACCAATATCCTTGATGAATATAGATGCAAAGATCCTTAACAAAATATTGGCAAACCGTATCCAAAAACATATTAAGAAAATTGTGCACCACGAGCAAGTGGGGTTCATCCCTGGAATGCAAGGATGGTTTAACATCCATAAATCAATAAACGTAATCCATCATGTCAATAGACTTAAGGATAAGAATCATATGGCTATTTCAACTGACGCAGAAAAAGCGTTCGACAAAATACAACACCCCTTCATGCTCAAAACAGTAGAAAAAATAGGGGTAGTAGGAACATACCTGAACATTGTAAAGGCTATTTATGCTAAGCCCATGGCCAACATCATTCTTAATGGAGAAAAACTGAAACCATTCCCTTTAAAAACGGGAACAAGACAGGGATGTCCTCTTTTACCACTTCTATTCAACATTGTCCTCGAAACTCTAGCCAGAGCAATTAGGCAAACCAAAGAAATTAAAGGGATACGAATAAGAAAAGAGGAACTTAAGGGGCTGGGGAGATAGCTCGGTTGGTAGAGTGCTTGCTTTGTAAGCCCAAGGCCCTGGGTTCAATCCCCAGCAACCCCCCCCCCCCCAAAAAAAAGAGGAACTTAAGCTGTCACTATTTGCTGATGACATAATTCTATATTTAGAGGATCCAAAAACCTCCTCCAGAAAACTTCTAGACCTCATCAATGAATTCAGCAAAATAGCAGGCTATAAAATCAACACGCATAAATCTAAAGCATTTTTATATGCAAGCGACAAAACAGCTGAAAGGGAAATGAGCAAAACAGCTCCATTTGCAATAGCCTCAAAAAAAATAAAATACTTGGGAATCAATCTAACTAAAGAGGTAAAAGATCTCTACAATGAAAACTACAAAACATTGAAGAAAGAAATTGAGGAAGACCTTAGAAGATGGAAAGATCTCCCATGTTCTTGGATAGGCAGAATTAATATTGTCAAAATGGCCATACTACCAAAAGTGCTATACAGATTCAATGCAATTCCAATTAATATCCCAATGACGTACCTTATAGAAATAGAACAAGCAATCATGAAATTCATCTGGAAGAATAAGAAACCCAGAATAGCTAAAGCAGGAAGAATGAAACAGGGGGTATCGCAATACCAGAACTTCAACTATACTACAAAGCAACAGTAACAAAAACGGCATGGTATTGGCACCAAAATAGACAGGTAGATCAATGGTACTGAATAGAGGACACGGACACAAACCCAAATAAATACAATTTTCTCATACTAGACAAAGGTGCCAAAAAATATGCAATGGAGAAAAGATAGCCTCTTCAACAAATGGTGCTGGGAAAACTGGAAATCCATATGCAACAGAATGAAACTAAACCCCTATCTCTCACTCTGCACAAAAATCAACTCACAATGGATCAAGGACCTTGAAATCAGGCCAGAGATCCTGCATCTTATAGAAGAAAAAAAAGTAGGTCCAAATCTTCAACTTGTTGGCTTAGGATCAGACTTCCTTAACAGGACTCCCATAGCACAAGAAATAAAAGCAAGAATCAATAACTGGGATAGATTCAAACTAAATAGCTTTCTCTCAGCAAAGGAAACTATCAGCAATGTGAAGAGAGAGCCTACAGAGTGGGAGAATATCTTTGCCACTCATACTTCAGATACAGCACTAATTTCCAGAATATATAGAGAACTCAAAACACTCTACACCAAAAATACAAATAACCCAATCAACAAATGGGCTAAGGATATCAACAGACACTTCACAGAAGAAGATCTACAAGCAATCAACAAACATATGAAAAAATGTTCACCATCTTTAGTAATAAGAGAAATGCAAATGAAAACTACACTAAGATTCCATCTCCCCAATTAGAATGACGATTATCAAGAATACAAGCAACAAGAGGTGTTGGAGAGGATGTGGGGAAAAAGGTACACTCATACATTGCTGGTGGGGCTGCAAATTAGTGCAGCCACTCTGGAAAGCAGTGTGGAGATTCGTTAGAAAACTCGGAATGGACCCACCATTTGACCCAGCTATCCTACTCCTCGGCCTATACCCAAAGGACTTAAAATCAGCATACTACAGAGATTCAGCCACATCAATGTTCATAGCTGCTCAATTCACCATAGCCAGACTGTGGAACCAACCTAGATGTCCTTCAATTGATGAATGGATAAAAAAACTGTGGTATATATATACAATGGAATATTACTCAGCTATGAAGAATAATAAAATTATGGTATTTGCAGGCAAATGGATGAAATTGGAGAATATCATGCTAAGTGAGATAAGCCAATCTCAAAAATCCAAAAGACGAATGATCTCACTGATAAGCGGATGATGACACATAATGGGGGCTGGGAGGGGGACAAGAATGGAGGAAGGAGGGACTGTATAGAGGGAAAAGAGGGGTGGGAGGTGTGGGGGGGAAGGAAAAAATAACAGAATGAATCAAACATCATTACCCTATGTAAATGTATGATTAGGCAAATGGTATGCTGTTACCCCATGTACAAACAGAAACAACATGTATCCCATTTGTTTACAATAAAAATAAATAAAAAATAAAAATAAAAAAATAAAAAATAAAAAGGGCTGGGATGTAGCTTAGTTAGGTTAAGCACCCCTGGTTTTGATCCCTGGTACAAAAGAAAAAAAAAAAAAAAAAAACACACAGTGTTAGGCCAGTCTAGCAAGATCCTATCTCAAAATAAAAAAGGTTGGGGATGATGTAGCTTGTCTAGCATATGTGAGGCCCTGGGCTCAATTACCAGCACTGCAAAAACAAACTATCTAGCTGGAGAAGATGCACTACGAGACCCACCTAAATACCACCTACCTGTTTCTCTTGTGAGCGATGGAATACAGGGGGGAAAGCAACACCACTGGGCACAGGCAGATTCACAGTCACCGAACTTGTATCTCGTTCCTGCAGCAACAAAGCAGAAAATAGCAAAGATGCAGACACTTCCCAAGGCTGGAGCATATCCTACCGGTCCCACTTATGCATAAAGAGAACCCTACTCTGAGGGATCATGAATACACCTCAAATCAGATCTCAGGGATTCTAACCCACCCCAAAAACTGAATGCAGAGGTGAAGTGTCTACTTTTTGAAGCACCCTACACTCAAAAATCTAAACCCCCTTTTCCCCAACATTCTGTCTACCCTAAGACACTTAGCCAGGGTGAGACGCACAATAATCTTGGTCAAGACAGCAGTGATGTGCTGATCATGCCTATTTAGCTTCTCTTCAGGGTCCTCATCCTCAGGCAGGGGGCAGCCAAGGCTGGGCCTGGCTCTCTTTGGGGGAGCAGGAACCAAAGCTGGTGGTAAATCTGGGAGATCTAAAATGAACAAACAAACAAACAGATGTGAGGACGTCCATTCCCTCCCAGGAAGACACCAAGCCAGTAGGAGCAAAGAAAAAGAGGCAGCTACTATGGGGCTCTGGTTCTAGTGTCACCTTAAATAAGATATTTGATCTTTTATTTTAAAAAATTTTTTAGATGTTGATACACCTTTATTTTATTTTTTATATATGGTGCTGAGAACCAAATCCAGTGCCTCGCACATGCTAGTCAAGTGTTCTTTCTACCACTGAGCCACAACCCCAGCTCCAAGATACTCATCTTTATGAGCCTGTTTCTTCATCTAAAAAATGGGACTTAAGCAGCAGAGGATATGCAGTGTCTGAAATAATGATGGGGCACAGCCATGTGTGGTGGCACACACTTATAACCCCAGTGACTCAGATGGTTGAGGCAGGAGGACCATGAGTTAAGAGGCTAACCTCAGCAACTTAGTGAGAACTTATCTCAAAGTAAAAATAAAAAACAAGGGCTGGAGTTGTATATCAGTGGTAGAGCACTTGCCTAGCACACGTGAGGCACTGAGTTTGAGCCTTAGCACTACATAAAAATAGATAAACAAAGGTATTATGTCCATCTACAACTAAAAACAAAAATGTGTTTTTAATTTTTTTCAATGTTTTCATCTTCTAAGGTCTTCTTCAATTTCATTCTTCAATGTTCTATATAGATGTTGATAGACTCTTATTTTATTCATTTATTTAAGAGCTCTACCACTGAGCCATAACCCCAGCCCCAATTAAAAATATATATTTTTTATTTTTATTATTATTTTTTTTTTTGCAGTGCCAGGGATTGAACCCAGGGCCTTGTTCTTGTGAGGCAAGCGCACTCTACCAACTGAGTTATCTCCCCAACCCTAAAATATTTAAAAAATTTTTTTTTCATTTAAAAAATAAGAAACATGGGCTGGGGAGATAGCTCAGTTGGTGGAGTGCTCGTCTTGCAAGCACAAGGCCGTGGGTTTGATCCCCAGCACTGTAAAAAAAAAAAAAAGAAACAAGGGGCTGGGGTTGTTGATCAGTGATGGAGCATTTGCCTTGCATGTGTGAAGCACTGGGTTCAATTCTCAGCAACCCATATAAATAAATGAATAAAGTAAAGGTTCATCAATATCTTATAAAAAAAAACAAAAAACTCCATAAGGATTTTTTTTTAATCCATAAAGAGATTATAAGAAAGAAAAGGAATAGGCCAATTTTTCTCATTAATTTAGATGAAAATATCTGAAAAAATATTTTTAAAAAATAATGATGGGGCCACATGTGGTTGTAATCCCCGTGATTTGGGAGGCTGACAGGAGGATCGCAAATTCGAGGCCAATTTCAGCAACCTAGCAAGGATCTACGCAAAACCTAGCAAGACCCTGTTTCAAAATAAAAAATAAAAAGGAGGCTGGGGATGGAGCTCAGTGGGAAAGCAACCCTTGGTTCAATCCCCAGTACCAAATGATGATGATGATGATGCAGAACCCACCTCAGGATGAAGTAGGGGAGCTTGAGGCTGTCCCCTTTCATTCTCAAACATACAACTGCAGGCACTCACCATTCAGCATCACCACATCTCGATGATCCTGCAGTGGAGGCTGGTCTGGGTTAGCATCACCACCTTTCCTACTTCCTTTCTTCACCAACTGCACTGCTGGGGCTGCACCAGCTGCAAGAAACTGACTCTGGAAATGCAACAGGTCCACCTCTGACTCCCCTGGCTTTGGTCTGGACAGCATCTTGACACTCCAGATGCTTCCTGGGTTTGACTCTTTCCAGTATTACTTCTGTGTGAAGATTTGTCCTCACCCTTAAGAACAGTAAAGATGATGAGTCCTCGGCAAATAAACCCTGGTTCTCACTACTATGCATCAGGGAGGACCCCCTTTTTCTATGAGTTCATGTGAACTCACTCTTCCTCATTCATATCTTATTGCCATTCCTTCCCTATTCAGTCCTCCCTGATGTCATCAGCTTAGCAAAAATATTTGCAACTAATTCAGGCTGTTCACAATATGTAGGTAAGAATTTTCAAGAACAATCAACAGGAGATCTGAGAAAAATGCCATAGAAGCCAGGCAGATAAATATGTCATAACAGGGAGAAGTGATTCTATATCAAACTGGAAAGAACATGTCTGAACTAAAGGTATTCAAATTATTAAAAACATGGGCTGTAGAAAACCAACATATAAAAGTCATTTGAGGGGATGGGGTTGTAGCTTAGTGGTAAAGCGCCTGCCTGACACATGTGGGGCACTGGGGTTGATCCTCAGCACCACATAAAACAATAAATAAATAAATAAAACAAAGGTATTGTGTTCTTCTACAACTAAAAAAATTTAAAAAAATAATTTGAATGTCTATACACGGGCAACAAACAACCAGAAAGTGAAATTAAGAAAACAATTCATTTACAAGAGCATCAAAAAGAATAAAATATGTCAGAATATATTTAACCAAAGTATGAGATCTGCCCACTGAAAAACTATAAACATTGTATAGTCGTTCATGCCTGGTGGTGCACACCTGTAATTCCAGCTACTCAGGAGGCTGAGGCAGGAGAATCACAATTTAGTGAGACTCTTTCTCAAAAAAAAAAAAAGTCTTAAAGGGCTGCAGATATAGCTCAGCTGTAAAATGCTTGCCTAGCATGTGTGAATAATGCCACGGGTTTAATCTCCACTGGGGGGATGGAGGGGGTTGTTGAATGACAGAAGACCTAAATAAAACATCCTGTTCTCACAAATTAGAAGACTTAATACTATTAAAATGGAAATACTTTCCAAATCTACAGACTCAATGTAATTCTGATCAAAATTCCAGATGCCTGTTTTTACGAAATTGGAAAGTTAATCTTAAAATTCATATGGAAGGCTGGGGTTGTGGCTCAGTGGTAAAGTGTTTGTCTAGCACATGTGAGGCACTGGGTTCGATCATCAGCACCAGATTAAAAAAACAAACAAACAAACAAACAAAAAAACTAAAAAAAAAAAAAAATAAAGGTATTGTGCCCATGTTTAACTAAAAATATGTTATTTTTAAATCAGGGCTGGGGATATAGCGCAGTTGGTAGAGTGCTTGCCTTGCAAGCCCAAGGCCCTGGGTTCAATCCCCAGCACCACAAAAAAAATAAAAAATTTAAAAAATTTAAAATCCTATGGAAAGGAGCTGGGGTTGTGGCTCAGTGATAGAGCGCTTGCCTAGCATTTGTGAGGCACTGGGTTCACTCCTCAGCACCACATATAAATAAATGAGTAAAACAAAGGTTCATCAACAACCTCCCCCCAAATTTAAAAAATTTAAAAATTTTTTAAAAATTAAAAAATCATATGGTTAAAAAAAAAATCATATGGTAATGTAAGAGACCCAGACAAGCCTGAAAAATCTTGAAAAAAACAAAGTTGGAAGACTCACATTTCCCAATATCAAAACTTATACAAAGCTATTTTTATCAAGACTGTACTACTGCCCTGGGACTGTAGCTCAGTGGCAGAGCACGTGCCTAGCACGTGCCTTAGCACCACGTAAAAATAAGTAAAATAAAATCATGCTGTTCATCTACAAAAAAAATTTTCTTTAAAAAGACTGTACTTACTCAGACATATAAACCAATGAAATTCTATTATCCATGGTCAACTTATTTTCAATAAGTATGAGATTTTTTAAATGGGGAAAAATAGTATTTTCAACAAATGGCACTAATAAACTAGATACCATATATGAAAGAATAATGTTAGATACCCTACTTTATCTCATATTATATATATATATATTTTTTTTTATATATATTTTTATATATATATTTTTTTTATATATATATTTATATATATATATATTTATATATATATATATAAAACTAACTCAAAATAGATAAAGGAGCCAAATATAAGAGCTAAAATTATAAAACTGTTAGAAAAAAACATAGTGTAAATTCCTGTCTTTAGATTAGGCAACAGTTTCCCAGATATAACACAAAAAGCAACCAAAGAAAAGACAGATAAATTGTATTTCACCAAAAGTAAAAACTTAAGTGCATCAAATGTCATCATCAAGATAATCTACAGAAAGGGAGAAAATATTTGCAAATCATATTAACTGATGAAGGATTTGGATACAAAATATTTAAAGTACTCTTTTTTTTTTTTTTTTTTTTGCAGTGGTGGGGATTGAACCCAGGGCCTTGTGCTTGCCAGGCAAACACTCTACCAACTGAGCTATCTCCCCAGTCCACTAAAGTACTCTTAAAACTCATCAATTAAAAGGGAAAAAAAAAAATAACAGAATGAATCAAACAACATTACCCTATGTAAATTTATGATTACACAAATGATATGCCTTGACTCCACGTACAAATAGAGACACAACATGTATCCCATTTGTTTACAATAAAAAAAAAAGAATTAAAAAAAAAAAAAAAAAAACTCAACAATTAAAAGACCCAATTTGAAAGTAACAGAGGAGCTGGGTGTGGTGACATATGCCTGTAATCCAGTGACTCTGGAAGCTTAGGCAAGAGGATGGTAAGTTGGAGGCCAGCCTCAGCAACTTAGTAAGACCCTGTCTCAAAAAAACAAAAACAAAAACAAGAGAGCTGGGGATGTAGTTCAGTGGTAGAGGAACTCTGGGGACAATCCCTGGTAACACATACACACAAATGAACTGAGGTTTTCAAGAGACGTTTCACCAGAGAAGATGCACAAATGGCCAGTAAGAACATGAAAAAAATGTTCATGATTAGTAAACATGGAAATAAAAATCAAAACCACATGGCTGGGGCTGGAGTTGTAATTCAGTGGTAGAGCACTTATATATAGCACATGTGAGGCACTGGGTTTGGTCCTCAGCACCACAAAAAAATAAATGAAATAAATAAAGGTACTGTGTCCCTCTACAACTAAAAAAAAAAAAACAAAAAAAAAAACTCACATAGCCTGGATGGAGGGGGTGTGTCTGTAATTCCAGCTACCTGGAGGCTAAGGCAGAAAGATTGCTTGAGCTCAAGAGTTTGATATCAGCCGGGGCAACATAGCAAGACCCTATCTTACCAGGCTCGGTGGTGTACACTTGTAATCCCAGCAGCTCAGGAGGCTTAGGCAGGAGGATGGTGAGTTCAAAGCCAGCTTCAGCAACTTAGGAAGGCCCTGAGCAACTCAGCAAGACCCTGTCTCTAAGTAAAATATAAAAAAGGGCTGGGGTTGGGGTTGTAGCTCAGTGTAGAGCACTTGCGTAGCATGCATGAGGCCCTGGGTTTGATCCTCAGCACCACGTTAAAAAAAGAAAAAGAGGGGGCTGGGGATGTGGCTCAGTGGTTAAGCACCCCTAGGTTCAATTCCCAGTACCAAAACAACAAAAAAAGACCCTATCTCAAAGAAAAACAAAAAAAATCCCTCAAAAACCAAAACCACAATGAGGATTGGAAGTATGTGGGTCAATGGCAGAATGCTGGGCTTATATATGCAGTGTGAGGTCCTAGGTTCAATCCCCAGCAGCAAAGAAAGGGAAAAAAAAAAAAAAAAGAGAGAGAGAGAGAAAGAAAGAAAACACAAAACTTCACACCCACTAGGGAGGCTATAATTAAAAAAAAAAAGGAAAAAGGAAAATAAAAAATAACAAGTGTTGGCTAGGATGTGGAAAAATTGGCACCTTCATTTATTCTTGGTGGGAATGAAAAGTGGTGCAGTCTCTGTGGAAAACAGTTTGGCCGTCTCTCAAAAAGTTAAACATAGAGCTACCATATGACACAGCAATTCGACTCCTTGGTATACACCCAAGAAAAATGAAAACATATGTTCACAAAAAAATGTACACGAATGTTCAGAACAGCATTATTCCTAATAACTAAAAAGTAGAAACACAAATGTCCATCAACTCATAAATGGATCAGCAAAATGTGGTATGTATAAACAATGAAATAAAATTTGTCTATAAAAAGGAATGAAGTTCTGATACATACTAAAACATGTGTAAACCATGAAAACATGCTAAGTAAAAGAAGCCAGTCACAAAGGACCTTACATGATTGTTTATATAAAATGCTTAAAATAGGTAAATGCATAGAGATGGAAAGATTAGTGGTTGTCAGGGGCTAGGAGAGTTGGAGGAAAAGAAAATTGATTGCTAACAGGTATGCAACTTCTGAGATAAGGAAAATATTCTCTAATTAGATAGTAAAAAGTATTGGTTGAAACCTTGTGGATATACTAAAAACCACTCAACTGTATACTTTTAAATGGTTAATTTTATGGTGCTTGAATTAGACCTCAATTAAAAAACAAAGTCACCCAAAGTGGTATACACACCTGTAATCCTAGGAAGTTTAGGAAGGATTACAAATTCAAGGTCAGCCTGGGCAATTTAATGAGATCCTGTAGCAAAATAAAAAGGGTTGGGAATGTAGTTCAGTGGTAGAGTATCCCTGAGATCTATATACAGAATAGATAGCAGTTCTTCCCCTACAGATCAAAGAACCCCCTCCCCCAGTATCAAAAAGGAAAAAAAAAAAAAAAAAAAAAAAAAATTAAGCCAGACACAGTGGTGCATGTCTGTACTTAGTTACTTGGGAGGATGTGGTGAAGGATCCTAAATTCAATGCCAGCCTAGGCCACACAGTAAGACCCACTGAATTAAAAACAAACAAACAAACAAAAAAAGTCTTGGGGCTGATCAAATATGTCTGTAGGACTGAGAATGTAGCTCAATGTAGAGTGCTTATGTGAGTGAGGACCAAGGGTCAGTCTCAGCATATCAAAAACAAAAACAAGTTGGTAAACTATTTTAGAACTCCCATATTAGCTGCCAATAACTATAAACTATCATTATTATTATAATAGTTAACATTTATTGGGCACTTAGTATATATGCCACATATTGGTTTTAGTGCTTCTTTCACATTCACTTATTTAATTCTCACAACCACCACATGAGGTAGGTTAAATCTGTTATTCACATTTAATAGCTTAGAAAAGAGGGGTGCTGAGAAGTTAAGACATTTGCCCAAGGTCTCAGAAGTAGTAAATGACAGGACTAGGATTCAATTCCAGAGTATCAATCCATGCTATATTATGTTCTGCTGCCCAGCACTTGAGGTACTTTAGTGGAATTCTGGAACAGTGTGGGAGAAAGAGGAGCACTATAAAGAAATTCCTGAAGAACAAAAGCTGGAATTACACTAAAGTCTCAATACAGACAATTGACCTTTACTATCCAATAATTTCTTGTGGAAGGATGTCCTGTACAGGATGTTTAGGGGCATTCCTGGCTTTTACCCACACTCCTCTCCCAGTTGTAACAAGTAAAACTGTCTCCATACAGTGCCACTGAGGATGTGGTAAACACGAATACATTAAAAAAGCAGCACATCCCAGTGACTAAATGAATTATGTAGAAAATTAGTGCTACAGAATTTCAGAGTGGGGAAAGATCCCTAAATGTTAAAAATAGGGTTGGATATTGAGGTAGGTCATAATGCACTTTGCAGAGTCAGAGTAGTTATGGGCATCAGCATTGGAAACAATAAGCTAGAAGTCAAATACCAGCTCCATTACTTACTAGCTGTATGAGTTATTTAAGCTATTCCATGTCCAATTTCCAAAACTGTAAAATGTGTATAATGACAGGTTCTACAGAATAGGAATTTTGCAGATTCAAATGACTGTACACAAAGAGCCTATCACAATATGTTATTCACATAAATAAACCTCGGTAAAAGCTAGCAATTTTTTAGTTCTAAGTAAAGTCACAAAAATACTTCCCCACAAACTCCAGGGCTGCTTTTATCCAGAACCAATTTGTGATAGAAGCCATAACACCTTGAACTACAGTAAGATGATTCCTAGCGCTAACAATGGACTACGTAGTTTTCTCGGGTCGCCTCTTACTTCACTGCCCATCGTCCAGCGCCAGGAACCCCCCAAATCTGGCTCTAGCTAAGTGTCCTGGACTACCCGCGTCAGCCATCATAAAGCACCAAGCTGCCGGTTGATGAAGGGCCATGACTGAGATCTATATACCGAATAGGTAGCAGCCGCTCCCCTGCAGATCAAAGACCCTCAGGTGGGTTAGGACCGAGGCATCGAATACGCGGCCCTTGGGTTCTCTGCTCCAAGTCACCTGAAGTTAGTCCCTCCAGTCCCCGCTACCTACTAGCTCGAGTCCCGCCTGGGCGCCGCCATATTGGTCCGCAGGGCCGCGCTTCCGCCACCGCTAGGTTTTAGTTTCCGCAGCTCAGCCCCGCCCGCTGCTCCGAAGCTTGACTCGGAGCATTCCGGGGTTGCCTGCTCAGCGTCGCTGCAACTGAACTCGAAGCTGCTGGAGCGCTAAGGCACCGCTTGCGGTGTTTTATCCTGAAGCCGTAAACCGACTCTCCGAACACACGTTCTTTGGAGGTACCGCAGGTCCGGCCCTTCTGAACAACAGCACTGGTGGCATAGGCGAAAGATTCCTCAGCCGTCCCTTTGGGCGAACTAACTTGCAGAGCCACATCTTATACAACAGCACCAGCGCCCAGACAGTGCACAGAAACCACTCACACCAGTGTGACCTCCCCACTGTTTTATGGCGAGTAAGAAGGTAACCATGAAAAGGGTCTAAAGAAAGCTACTGTGGCGCACGCCTGTAATTTCAGCGGCTCGGGAGGCTGAGGCAGGAGGCTCACGAGTTCAAAGCCAGCCGCAGCAATGGTGAGGCGCTAAGCAACTCAGTGAGACCCTGTCTCTAAATAAAATACAAAATAGGGCTGGGATGTGGCTCAGTGGTTGAGTACCCCAGAGTTCAATCCCCGGTACCCCACCCCACCCCCTCAAAAAAAAAAAAAAAAAAAAAAAAAAAAAGGAAAGAAAAAGAAAGCATCCAGTGCAACCAGAAATGGTGGCGCACACCTGTAATCTTAGCTGGTCTGGAGGCTGAGGTAGGAGGATCCCAACTGGGCAATTTAGTGAGATCCTATCTCAAAAAAAAAAAAAAAAAAAAAAAAAAAAGAATAAGAAGAGGAAGAAGAATGTGCGATTCCCTGAGTTCAATCTCCACTAAAAAAAAAAAAAAAAGAGGGAAGGGCTGGAGTTGTGCTCAGTGGTAGAGCACTTACCTAGCACGTGTGAGGCACTGGGTTCCATCCTCAGCACCACATAAAAATAAACAAAATAAAGATATTGTGTTCATCTACAACTAAAAATATATAAAATAAAATAAAAAGAACTGTGGATATAGCTTAGCGGTAGAGGGCCCCGAGGTTCAGTCCCCAGTACTCCTAAATAGTCAAGCAAAACAACCAAATAGGATAATTAAACACAATTGGCTAAAATATTCATGAAGCAGAGAATTCATTATACTATTTTCTCTATGTGTGTATATGTTTGAAGCATTCTATAATAAAAAAGGTTAAAAAGAATAAGTCAGGCAAGGTGGTGCACACTTGTAATCCCAGCAACTAAGGAAACTGAGACAGGAGAATCACAAGTTCAAAGCCAGCCTGGGCAATTTAATGAGACCCCATCTCAAAAATGTAAAAAAAGAGCCAGGAATGTAGCTCAGTGGTACAGTTCTGCTTGGTTCAATTCCCAGTAACATAAAACTTAAAAATTTATTTATTTAAAGTTTTAAAAACAGAGCCAAGGGGGTCTCAGGGCATAATTCAGTGGTATAGAACTTGCCTAGTATGTGTGGGTCCTGAGTTCAATCCCCAGCACCAAAAAATAATAGTAATAACCACCACCATGACAACAATAATAGATTATAAAAATAAAGGTGGAAAATTCCTACCTACCAGGCAGTAATTAAAGAGGGTTAAATAGATAAATACAACTAAATAGAAGGCATTCCCCTCCCTCTTACACACACACACACACACACACACACACAGTCAGACAAGAAACTCTTCCTCTCAGGTTCATCTCCAGGTGAAATTTTGTAGAGAATCATTTTTCTTCTACACATTTGGACACCTTTGTCCTTTCAGAAATCCCAAACTTATTGTTGTCTTCCTATTCCTAAATTTGCTTTTGGGAAGAAATCTGATCATTTGGAAGTTCCCCTGTGACTCTAAGCCAAAGTGTGGTCTCCCCCTGGGAATGTTATTTGTCTCCTTCACCATAGGACAATGAGTTTCCTCCTCTCTGGCTTAGGAATTTCAGGAGGGCATGTTTACTGGGCACAGCAAAAATTTCCAGCACCCTTAGAATCACAACTTAGGTAATTTTTCCTGCAAGCCCCAAAGGCAAATATTCTCTGCCTTTGCTACAATGAAAAAGAACATAGTCTGTGGTTGGCCTCATTCCTTGAGTGGAACCTACAGTCCACTCAAGGCAGGTCAGTGAGACTGCCACGACCCTAAGGCTCACCTTAGTTCCCTTCCAGAGGAAGGGAAGGCCTTGAATCTACAAAAGCTAAAGCAGCTGCTTCCTGGAAGTTGGCGTCAGGGTGTCCTGCAATGTCTTTTTGGTTTTTGTTTTCAATTTCCAGGTTTGTCTTCTCTGAGTCTTTGGCCTCCTTGATCAGTTTTGAGTCATATAAGGCAGGGAGTCTGGGTTCCATCTCCAGTACCACAAACAAAATAAAAATTAAAAAAAAATAAAGGAAGAGGGTAGGCAGATTTAATTTACCAGCGTACGAAGATGTCATGACTTAACCTAGATCTGTCCTTAAGAAGGAGTTGCCACTGGCCCTCCTCTACCCCTGCAACCCTTTGTTACTCCCCTGGGATAGATATGGGTGACTCTCTCTGGTTTTATTCAGAGGACAGGAACTCCTGGGACAGCTGCTCCTGCATTAGGTCAAAGACATTTCCTGTTGATTTGATTAGTTTCCTTCCAAGCAACGCATTTATGGAAAGAAGGGAGCTTTTGCAGGCATACATTTGCTCAGGCAGTCAACCTCCTCCAGTCACACACACACACACACTTTCTCCCCATCCACCCACAAGGCGTCAGTCACATTTAGAATTTGCACAAATGCACACCCTCCCTCATACATTACAATGCACACCCTCTCACCCACCTACACATTTCTTCCACAAAATCACACCTGCTCCTAGAAGTGCATTCCTATACTGTGCCCTGAGAGACAGAGAAAGGTAGGGGAGATAGGCAAGGTGAGTGGGTTGTAATCACTCATGAACCACACACCCTGAAAAAGAGAGCTGAAAGTCAGAAGCCCAGGGCCCACAGATCCCCCTCCCTCGCTGTAAGTAGAAATACCAGCACTGAGAGGGATTCTAAATTAGAAGTGGAGGAAGCAGGAACTCAGCTCCTTGTCCCATGTGGAAAGTATGTTGCCTGGAGTGACAGTGATGTGCCTCAGACCTGCGGCTGCAGTGGGAAATTTGTCAAGGCCATTAAGTGGAGAATGCAGCTGCACAAATGATATGCCTGAGGAGCCCATAGGAATGATGGCAAAGGGTAATCCTCGGGCTAGATTCTCTCTGAGCTCAGGAAATGAAGGGGTAGGGGATGAAAGGAGAAAAGGAAGGAGTAGGCTGTTTGAACTCTGGGTTCAATGTCCTCCAGGAGGAGTCTTTGTAATGTCAGCTTGAATCAAGAAAGGGAGTCTCCCCCTTAGAGAAAACTTGAAGTCCCCTCCAGAGAAAAGAGTTGAGAGAAGATCTTGAGAGGGACAAGTGTCCAAAAGCAGAGCAGCAGCAGCCTGAGGCCATTCTGGCTTCAACTCCAGAGTATGGTCTGCCCAACCAAACTCGAAAGCAATGGATTCTGGAATGGAACGATTCTTATTCTTTAGGAAAGGACCCACAGTGCCCAAGAAAATTGACAGAGTTCAGCTGAAGGGAGACTAAGCCCCTAACTTCCAACTCTTCACGGTGCTTCCTTAGTCTCTCCATGTGCTGCCGCCTGGGGGCGCGCCAGCTGGGTTCCAGGCTGCTGCCAATTCTACTATTGTTGTTATCATTAGGATAATTAATAAACAAGCACTGATGGGGCCAAGTGGAAGAAGAAGCAGGCCCCTGCTGCTCAGAAGGAGCGGATCCAGGGAAAAGATCCAGTGAAGCTGCAGTAGGGCGCTGAGTGACTAGTCCTTTCTCCCTAACCAGAAACTCTAAGAAGGACCTTTGGGGTGAGTTCCAGGGGACAGGTAGAGGCATGGACAAGGGGAGGAGAATACTTGTCAGGCCTGGTATGGAACCTGTTCTGCATCTGCTTGACAGGACACCCCGCCCCCACCGCCTGTGATTACTGGTTATGGGGCAGGCTCTGAGGCAATTATTCACTCGTTTAACATGCATATATATATGGAGTGTCTACTCTGTGCATGGTGGCCACTACTAACAATAACTAATGTTTCACTGGATAATGTGAGGACAGAGCCAATTTAGCACCATGTCCTGGATGTGAAAGAGGTAGCAAGTTGGAAGAATGATAATCCCCAAAATACTTGGGCTATTGAGCTTTGGCCTGTGTAGGGTAGCAGTGGGGATATATATCAGAAATCTGGAATTCATCAAACAGATCTTGAAGAACTCAGGACCCCCATGGCAAATTGGAAAACACCCTGGGAAACTGGATTGGAGAAACTGGTCATTTTCGTGTAGGGTTATACTTGGAGATAAAGGGTGGGAATAGAACACAGAATATTAGGAATTTGGGTGAAGGTCTCAATGAGAGGTACAGGGATGCTAGCAGATCCGGGGAGGTGGTGCGGCTGTTGGTTGAGAGTGTCTAGTATGTGCTTATGCCCTGAGAGGGCAATGCTGGTTTCTGGATCAGAGTTCCGGCCAAAATTGGGTGTGGTAGGGGCTTCCGACGAGATTTTGAGGGAAGGATCGGTAGTGTTAAGTTGAAGAGGCTACGAAAGTATTAAGGGAAAGGAGGGGCGTGGCCCGGGTGCCTATTCAGGAACCGAGTCAGAACCTCGGGTTGGGCATTGGGGTAACTGGGGCAGGGGGCGCAGTCCGGGGCTGGGAGGTCTGGGGAGTGGGCGGGCCAGAGGTCCAGTGACAGTGCCGGAGTTAGCGCCCCGCGCGAGCCCCCGGGGCTCCGCGGGGGGGCGGTACGAGCCCGGGCTGCCGGCGGGCCGGGAGGAGGCGGTGGCTGGGAGAAGAACATGAATCAGCGGCAGCGGCGGCGGCGGCGACGGCGGCGGCTGTGGAAGGAGCGCGGTGGCCCGGGAGCGGCCCCCGGGACCCCGCGCTGCTGACGGCTGCGGCGACTCGCGGCCGACGCGGGTCTCAGAGACACCGGCCCAGCGCCGCCCCCCCGGGCGGGCCCCAGCTCCTCCCGCGGCCCTCCTCCTCCTCCTCCTCCTCCTCCTCCTCCTCCTTCTCCTCTCCTCCTCTTTCCTTTCCCTCCTCTCCACGCTCGCGGGCCCGGCCCGGCATGGTGCGGCGTCGCCGCCGATGGCGCTGAGGCGGAGCATGGGGCGGCCGGAGCTCCAGCCGCTGCCGCCGCCGCCGCCGCCGCTGCTGCTGCTGGTGGGTCTGGCCTCTCTGCTGCTCCCGGAGTCGGCGGCCGCAGGTAGGGTCTGACTCGGGATGTGGCAGAAAGCGGGGGACTGCGGAGGGGCGCGGCTGGGGGTCGGAGCCCAGGGACAGTAGCCGAGTGAGACCCGGGCCTCCAGAGCAGTAGGCTTGGGTTGGGGGACCGGGGGCCAAGGTTTGGAGTGCAGCCGTGGGTTGGCTGCCAGATCTCCGGTCGGGGTCCCCGCCCCCAACTTTCTAGTGCCCAGATCTCTTCTGGCGGGGTGAAGGGAGTGGGGTGCGGGGTGTGTGGTCAGCGGGGATGTTTGGAATTGGCTTTTCCCGCCTACATGTTCCTAGTTGTTTGCTTCCCTTCCCCAGTTTTGGGGACTTCGTTCTGCCCATCGCACACAGGAAGGTCCCACTCTGAAACCACAGGGTCTGGGGGCTGAGCACCCAAGGGGAACCCACCTATCATTTAGATACAAGGGCTGTGAGGGTGCCGAGTCACAAAATACATCTGGTTATACTCTAGTTCCTGTGCTCTCAGTGCTTCCTGAAACGCAATGTTGGAGAGCTTGGCTGGGGCAAGGTTTCTGGTCTTTGTGGGGGTTAGCCTTGTGTTCCCACTTAGCCACTCAGGCATTTACTGGTGGTGGGAGGGCTCCATGCAACACCTGTTCCCCAAGTTCTCAGTGCACACCTCTGGGACTGCTGGGAGTATGTGGGGTGTGAGGCTATCCTTCCTTGTCCTGTGACTGATGCTAGATGAAGGAAGTATAGTAGAGACACAGGCCAGGGCAGCAGCCACTGGGCTGGCACCTTCTCTTGAGAAACATTTCCTGCCTTATCAGTCTCTCAGAGGAGGGAAGGGATGGGAAAGGAAGGAGAAGAAGGTGACAAGTATTTATAAACTGATGCTCAAAGAGCCCAGGAATTTGCCTGGAGTCACACAGCAAAGGGGAGGAAGAAGCAGGATGGGACTTCAGCTCTACAGATACTTCACCTGCCTATCTACTTAAAATATGCCAGAGGCTGGGAGAGGTGTGTGTGTGTGTGTGTGTGTGTGTGTGTGTGTGTGTGTGTTTGTGGGCATGCACAGAAGTTAAGTTTCCAGTAGGTGGGTCCTGTTGATGTGACAGTGGCTTAGGGGCCTCCTGCTTAGGGCCCCATCCCCCCCTTCTACCTCCCACCTTCCTATCTCCACCCCTGCTCACATGCAGGTATTAATAGAGCAGGCGCCTGCCAGGAAGGCTGCCATGTGTTTGATCTGACGTGGTTTTTCGGCCATATGTTCTCCACTTCAGGGAAGCACCCCCTCCTTCCCTTCCTCAGCCTCCCTTCATTTGGCAGGGTTGGGTACAGGGGGCTGCTGGCAGCAGTTCAGGATTGGGCTGACACCTTGGGTGGAGAACTGGCATCTGACAGCCTGTTGCACTGGTTGGGCGAAGCAGTCATTCCCAGGGTATTACCTGCCCCAGGAGTTGACAGCTCCCCACTGTTTCAGCCCAGCTTGCTTTCTTTTTGGTGTTTGGACACGAGGGAGCTGTGAGGAAGAGGTCTTTACTTAGAGTTCGGGGAAACTTGGCAGTGACAGAAAAGGTCCCTGGAGAGCTTTCTTACCCCTTCCCCCAACACTGGTCCAGGTTTCCTGCTCTCCCACCCTGTCCTGCTGTCTTTTCCTTGGAATTGGCTGAGAATGAGCCCTCTAATGCAGAAGCTACATTCTGGAAGAGAATGGGAGATATTTCCAGAGACAGGGCAACCTCAAATAGGCTGACGTTCTCCTTCCCACCCCTCAGGCCTGAAGCTCGGAGGAGCCCCAGTGAAGCTGACAGTGTCTCAGGGGCAGCCAGTGAAACTCAATTGCAGCGTGGAGGGGATGGAGGAGCCTGAGATACAGTGGGTGAAGGACGGGGCTGTGGTCCAAAGTTTGGACCAGATGTACATCTCTGTCAGCGAGCAGCACTGGATTGGCTTCCTCAGGTGCAGGATTGTGGGGGAAGGTGTGGGATGCCATCCTGGGTGCAACCTGTGCTCTTTTCTTAATGCTTGGGAGTTGGGGACTGTGCTGAGGCCCAGAGGCCCGTGGCTTTTATTTATTTTTTCAAGCATCATAATATTGGTCTCTGGTTTTTAAATTCGACAACTTGTGGAATCTTCTTCCAGAAGTGGGGCAGGCTAAATCCGTGAAGTCCACCCAGCAGAACTGCCCCTCTTGACCTCAGAGAAGCAAGCCTGTTGTCCTGTTTCCACAGCCTGAAGTCAGTTGAGCGCTCTGATGCAGGCCGGTACTGGTGCCAGGTAGAGGATGGGGAAGAAATTGAGATCTCACAGCCGGTGTGGCTCACAGTAGAAGGTGAGGAGGCAGAGCCACAGGGATGTGTTGTCCTGTAGCAGGTGTTGTCTACTGAACCTCTGCAGAGAAAATGCAGTGGAAGCTGGGCTGCCCCACAGCCCCATGGGGCCCAGTGGCACCGGCTCTGAGTGCACCCCAGACATCAAAAGACCCTACCTTCTGGAGTCTGGATATCTAAGAATCAAAGGGGCAACTGGGATCCACAACCTATGGAGTGCAATCTGATGTATCTGAGCAACAATTCTCAAGCACCCATCTGAGGCTGGACCCTGCACTGCAGAGTGGCCCTACCAGCCGAGAGAGGGCTGGGGGAGGGGAGGGAGGTTCCACAGCTGCAAGAGCTCAGAGCCTTTCAGCCCTGGAAAACAAAGTGACTAAGAAAGTAACAAAGGGCCCTGAACAGGAGCTGGGGCCTGCCAGCAGAACTCTGCTATAAAGCTCCCACCCACTCCCTCCCTCCCTATGTGCCCCTCCCCCAGCCTTCTCTCTTCCTCTGAGAAGAGCTGTCAGAGCAGGTCTTGAGGGAGTGTGGGGGCCGGCAGCAGAATCTGCCTCACCCAAGGGGGCTGCAGGAAAGAGATTCCTATGGAAGCTGATATAAAGAAGCACCTCTGCCCCGCAAGCTTGATGCTGGTTCTGCAATTGACGCACTCATAAGGGGCCTGTGGGGACTTCTGCATAGAGGATTTCGGATGGATGTGAACTTGTGATTTGGCCAGTTGAAAGCTACAAGGTAGAAAGGCTCACTCCGCACTCCCCTTCTCTCCCTAGGTGTGCCATTTTTCACTGTAGAGCCAAAAGATCTGGCAGTGCCACCCAATGCCCCTTTCCAACTGTCTTGTGAGGCCGTGGGTCCCCCTGAACCTGTTACCATTATCTGGTGGAGAGGAGGCACGAAGATTGGGGGTCCTGCTCCCTCTCCCTCCGTTTTAAATGTGACAGGTGAGCAGCCTCAGGAGGGGCTTCAAGAAGGGAATGAGATGAGTTCTTGCATTTAGTGAGCCTGGCAAGTTCTGTCTCAATCACAGAGTTTGCTGTTGTGAGTATCCAGAGCAAACCCCAGTGCCTGGGTGCGTGAGCTGCACCATTGCTAAGCTCATTAGACAGGTGTGCCAGGCTGGCTAGGTGGGCTGATTAGTGGCAGTCCTGCTGTGTGTACTCAAGGAAGGTGCTGGGGCCTCCTTGCCTGGCTCACAGCAGTTTAGGACATGCACAGCTGGCTCTGGGAGATGAATTTTGTGAGACCAGGGGCACCCATCCCCCCCACCCTCCCAAGGGAAGGAGCCAGAAATCAGCCCACGCAGAGCTAGGGAGGAGTATCTGGCAGACACTGAGAAGACAAGACTCTCAGGCTGCAGAGGGAAATGGGGAGAGAGTTAAGGGGGAGACAGAGGCCACCATAAAGATACAGGGGCCTCCTCCCTAATGGCTCTTTCTAGACATTAGATATAGATAAATATCTACATCTTTCCATACCTCTGCACAGACCCAAAGCAGCCACACCTGCACACCAGCCTGGGTTCCTTAGTCTGAAGGCACATTTGTCACATGCTTGTGAGGCTCACTGATCTGTGAAACTATAAGTTTATTGTTTCCAATTAAGGCTTGAACCAATTAAAAAGAGTCTGAGCTTAGTTTCATGGGTTAGAAGGTGGAAGGAAAGGGACTCTGATCTGTCTAGTCCCTAGCGGTTTGATTCTGGAGAGGAGGTGGACTACAGGACCTGTTGGAAGGAGGACAGACCTGTTCAGAGAGGGGGTTTGGTTCCTTCCCTCCAGATGTGCGTGGTTAGGACCCTCAGGCAGCCAACCTGATAATTAGCACTCCCTAAACTCCTACTACACATACCACACTGCGCTGGGCACCACAGGGGACTGAGGAAATACAAAGGAAATAGAAGCTACCTTTCCAGCCCCAAAGAATTGAGTTCCACATGCATAAGGAACTAAGAACTATTGCAAGGCAAAGAATCTGCAAATACAACAATGACAGGGCACAGAGCAAACAAAAGGGCTCTGCTAGACACATAAAGGAATGGCCAGAAAAGGGACAAGGGATGTAGCTCTGTGCTGTCTGTGGGAGATGGGATTGAGGTGGGAGGGGCACTATAACATTTCTTAAGTGCTTATCTGTGTGCTATGTACTTCACCATAAACTACCTGATTCTCACAGTTTTCGCATTTGAGAGATAAGAAAACAGCCCCATCCAAGCTCAATGGAATCCTTGTTGCATTCCACCACACCCCACTCTAGCCCCTTCCTTTGTCTGGAGGGACTTCTAGGATGTTCAGGCCAGATTCTGAGTCCCTCTTCCTCAGTCCCACACTGAGTGGGAATTGCTGCTGGGAGAGGGGCGGGGGACTAACTGACGTTTTCCGGTCCCAGGTGTGACCCAGAGAACAGAGTTTTCCTGTGAAGCTCACAACAGAAAAGGCCTGGCCTCTTCACGCCCAGCTATTGTTCACCTCCAAGGTAGGAGTACTGGAGGCAGAGGCACGTAGGTGAGACCAGGGGCATTCCAGCTTTCCTCAGTCCTGTTGGAGATCCCTGAATGAGGGTAATCGGCAAAACTCCATTCCTAGTGGGAGCACCTGAGACCCTGCTGTGGCTGAGATAAGAATAGAATCCAAGCGTCACAGCAGATTTCCCATCACGAAGCAGAGCCTTGCGAGGGAGGGAGAGAAGGAGCCAGCAAGAGATGGTCAAGGCTCATGCCCAACCTTGTTTCTGCCGCTCCTGTGGAGGGAATGGGGGTGGGAGAGCAGCATAGCAGATTATAGAGACCCAAAGGGCTGGTGTGCAGAAGAAGGGAGGAGCAGAGGGAGGTAGGAAGCTAGAGTGTGGAGGAGCTTGTCTGTGGCTGCAGAAGCAGCTGCCTATTTCTTTATAGTTCCCAAGGCCCCAGGTACTACCTCCACATAAGGTCAGGACCCCTTATTTCAGAGAGAGAGGTAACCTCTATCTACAGCCTAAGCATTTTCCCAATATGAGCAGCTATCCCCTACTGGTTGCTTGGTTTGTGTACCACTGTGTCCCAGGAATGCTCAGTAGCAGTCTTTAGGTTGGGGGTGTCCCAGGCCCTAGGGGGAACTCAAGGCTTGATTCTCATGCTTCCTCCTCCCTTCTCTCATTCTTACTGGACACTGACTCTAAGTCCCCATCCACAGCATTGCCTGCAGCCCCCTTTAATATCACAGTGACGAAACTCTCCAGCAGCAATGCTAGCGTGGCCTGGATGCCAGGTGCTGATGGCCGAGCTGTGCTCCAATCCTGCACAGTCCAGGTAAGCTGAGGTGGGCCCAACAGACTTTCCTGAACTCACTGACCATGCCCATTCTGGCTGCATGGCACTTTGTGACAATGATATCACATTTACTAGGCCTGCTCATAGGTCTTGGTCTGCAGTACTATTCATATAAATAACCCAAGCCTCTCTGTCTTAGCCCTGGCAACTAAAAGACTGTGGATTGGCTCAAGCCTGTGCGTTCTTCAGACTGGAAAGCAGATTTCCAGAGCAGATTTGGGGTACCTGGAAGAATTGTGTGTGTGTGTAGCTGGGAATTGAACCCAGGGCCTTGTCCTTGCTAGGCAAGTGTTCTAACACTGAATTGGAACAGTTTTTCTTCTGGGGTGAGAACCTTTGATTTATCTGATAGTCTGCACTTTCATGCCTCTACCCCGCTGACAAGGAGAAGAACATGAGGACTAGAAGGGGTCTTAAGCCCTGGAGGGTAGAAAAGGTGGGTAAGATTTTACCACACCCAAGAGGCAGTGCCAGCTTACTTATTTTCATTTGTTTATTCTAAAAGGATTTACTGAGAACCTTTTGAAACTGTTCTAAGCAGTTCCCTGGGCTAGACACGTCCCTGTTCTGGGTTCCACCTTTACAGGACCCCACTTTGACTCTCCTTTGGCCCTTGCCCTGGGGAAAGAGAATGCAGGGCCAAGGAGACAAAGATTCGTCTCCCCAGATTGTCCTTTCTGACACACCATACTGTACATATTCAGTATCTACTGCCCTGACTGCCCTGGGTCTGACTCCAGGGCCTGTGTAGGCCTCTTCCTGGTTCATCCTCCCAAGGTAGAGCATTCTGTGATATGTACACCTCTAAACCCTAGGGGCAGCTATTTGTGAGGGGATGGGAGTAGAGTCTGGGTGTGCAGACAATATTATCCACACCTGCGCATGCGAGTCTCTTTATGGTACAGAACCTTGCCTGGGGGCCAACTCTTCCAGTGCCCCCTCACCCTGATTTGGGATGCCAAGGATCTGGAGAATTATAAATGTAAACTTGACCTTCCAGGTGTTTTTGAAGTCTTATTTCTCAAGGTATGAAGACAGAAATTATTGCTGGGTGCAGTGGGGCATGCCTGTAATCCCAGTGACTCAGGAGGCTGAGGCAGTATTACAAGTTTGAGGTCAGCCTCAGCAACTTAAGCCGTAAGCAACTTTTGAGTGAAAGCACCCAGAAACCACTCTGGATGCAGGAACTCACGCAAGAGATTTTATTAAGCGGAGAGGCAGAGTGTCTCCCTGCAGGGTGAGGGTGAGGGAGAAAGAGAGAGAACCAGCAGGAAAGAGAGAGAAAATGGCGGGGGAAGCTATTAAGCAGTGGAATTTCGCGGGCTAATAACAACGGACCAATGGTTGGTGAGGAGGTTTTCGGGCTAACAATCTGGGTTGTAAGGTGATGTGGGGGAGGCAGAATAATGGCCGCAGCAAAATAGCAAATCTGATGCCAAAAGTGATACTGTCTCAAAATAAAAAATAAAAAGGGCTGGGGATGTGGCTTGGTAGAAAAGTGCCCCTGGGTTCAATCCCAGTACCAAAAAAAGTAAAAGAAGAAATTATTTAATAGTTCGTTAGATAGGGCTGGGGGTGTGGTTTGGTGGTAGAACATTTGCATAATATGCAAAGCCCTGGGTTCAATCCTAGCACTGCAAAAAAAAAAAAAACTTTGTTATCTGATTTATAATATTTTTTCCTTTGGTACTAGGGGATTGAACTCAGGATGTTTAACGACTAAACCACATCTCTAGCCCCACCCCTTTTTTTTTCCCCTCCAAGACGGGATCTCACTAATTTGCTTAGGGCCTTGCTAAGTTGCCGAGGCTGGCCTTGAAATTGTGATTCTTCTACCTTAGCCTCCCAAGCCACTGGGATTACAGACGTGTACCACCATGTCCAGCTTGATTTATAATATTTAAATATCTAGTTATACAGTATATGGATCTAGCCCTGGGCCCCCAAAATGTTAAGGTGAGGGACTGATTCAAGGTACCCTCAGGCTCCCAGTTTCTCTCCCCTTAAGAATCTCAGAGATTTGGGATGGCATGTAACAATGAGTGGCAAGTGCTTTGGAACACTTAAGGACCAAGTAAAAGAAGGACAAGAGAGTTTTTGTTTTTGTTTTTTTTTGAATAACCAAGAAAGGTTTTCACCAAGAAAGTGATATTTGCACTGAATCTTAAACAATGAGTAGGGCTTTGCTAGGAAGAGCAGGTCACTCCAAGCAAAAGGAAGAGTATCTGCAACACTATGGAGCTGCAGAGCCTTCTGCAATACAGGGTAGAGGCAGGTGGGAGGGGACAGATTTTTCGTACTTGCTGTTAGATTTAAAGATTCCAGTTCCCCTACCATACCTCGCCCATCTTCCATCTCATCTCATTGGCCTTAGGAACTTTCTTCCCCCACTTACTAGTTTTCTGTTTTTCTGTAGGTGACACAGGCCCCAGGAGACTGGGAGGTCCTGGCTGTAGTGGTCCCAGTACCACCCTTTACCTGCCTGCTCCGGGATCTGGAGCCTGCCACCAACTACAGCCTCAGGGTGCGCTGTACCAATGCCTTGGGGCCCTCTCCCTATGCTGACTGGGTGCCCTTTCAGACAAAGGGTCTAGGTAAGGGACTTATAAAAGGAGGTTGGCTCAAGTTCTGAATAGAGTTGATTTGGAGGGGCTACCTGAAATGTACATTCAGGCCTCATTTCCTGAGAGCTCCTGCTGTGCATCACTATATACAGCTTTGCATCTAGTTTTTTGTGGGTGGAACAGAGAAGCAAACTGGAAAAGGTCAGTCAGATAATGGAGTGATGAAGAGTGCTCATGGCCAAGAAAAACCCCCTAAAGAGATCTAAGTGAGGTCCAAAGGATAAGGAAGAAACCATGTAAATATCTGGGGAGAAGTCACTGCAGGGAGAGGGCAAAGCAAGTGCAAAGACAGGAGAGCAGAACTGGTTTGAAGTTCTCTGGCAGTTGCAAGGAGGCTGAGCTGGCTGAGAGGCCAGTGGTGGTGGGTCAGGTTGTGGGGTGGTGAGGCAGTAACCCTGGTGATGAAGAGGAGTACTGCTGGCCTGAGGTGCTGCCTGTCCTGCCAGTGACTCACGCTTCTTCCAACAGTGGGTGAGAGCAGTCAGCCAGGAGGCAAGCCCTTCCCCAAACTACTGCTCTCAGCTGTTCAGTTCTTGGTGACTGGTTCCAAAAGTCTGCACGGGATAGTGATGGTGGGAAGGGTAGGGATTTAGCAATATTCTCTCTTTGGGTACAGCCCCATCCAGTGCTCCCCAGAATCTCCATGCCATCCGTACAGACTCAGGCCTCATCCTGGAGTGGGAAGAAGTGATCCCTGAGGGCCCTTTGGAAGGTCCCCTGGGACCCTATAAACTGTTTTGGATTCAGGACAATGGAACCCAGGTAAGAGGCAGACCTTTCTACTTTTGGCTGCTCTCTCCAGACCCTGAAGCCTTCAGGAGCTTCAGAATGGCTGTCTGAAGCAGGCCTGGGCCTTCCACCACCCCAGGGAATGCCTTTCTCCTTCTCCCTACACCCTTGGCAAACTCCTCTCTTTACTGGATTATGTCTCCTTTTGGGATTGCATCCTCTGGCCACTTTGTATGTGAAGCAGGAAGCACATTCCTGCATCAACTGGGGGAGGGTGCAGATAAGGCTTTATCCCTAGCCCAATTACCTCCCATCCCCCACCTGTGCTGAGTCTTGTTTGTGTTCTAGAGAGGCCTGAGCTCTGCGGCCTGGAGCAGGAATGTGATGACTCCCAGAAGGCTGTGTTCTAGCCCCTGTACTCACAGTGCCCCTAGGCTCCCCTGTTCCTAGTTAGTCCTTTTTCTGTCCTATTGCCCCAGCTGGAGGCCTTCTTAGGCTCAGTGTGGGCGGGTCTTTTCCTGACTACAGGATGAGCTGACCGTGGAGGGGACCAGGGCCAATCTGACAGGCTGGGATCCCCAGAAGGACCTGATTGTGCGTGTGTGCGTCTCCAATGCAGTAGGCTGTGGGCCCTGGAGTCAGCCATTGGTGGTCTCTTCTCATGACCATGAAGGTGAGCAGGGAGGAGCAGGAGATCAGGGATTTCAAGGACAACCTAGACTGGTGGGAGGAGGCTGGTTGCTCCTGTTCTCCCAGTAGGTCCCAAAACTCAGAGTCAGTTAGTTTAGACAAGGATTGGTATTTATATCTCATTTTCCTCCTCTTGCCCCAGAACTGGCATAGAAATCATTGGTCACACTATAGGTGACAAAAGACAGGGCCTGTCAAAGTCCAGGTAGGAATTCTTGGATCTTCCTTTGGAGCCTCTTTTACCTGAGCCCTACTGACTTAAGGAAGCCTCTTGACTGGGCCAGGTGACTGTCCTGGGAAAGTTCTAAAGGGACTCATTGGTGTTAGCCTAGTTGATGCCACTACAACTCCCTCCCACAGGCCAGCAGGGGCCTCCTCACAGCCGCACATCCTGGGTGCCTGTGGTTCTGGGTGTGCTGACAGCCCTGGTAACAGCTGCTGCTCTGGCCCTCATCCTGCTTCGAAAGAGGCGGAAGGAGACACGGTTCGGGTAAGGGAGTGGGAATGTAGAGGGAGAGGCAAGTGGTGACAAAAAGCATTGGACCTGATCCCAAGTCCTGGGTTTCCCTTTAGGCAAGCCTTTGACAGTGTCATGGCCCGAGGGGAGCCAGCTGTTCATTTTCGGGCAGCCCGGTCCTTCAATCGAGAAAGGCCTGAGCGCATTGAGGCCACACGTGAGTGGTGGAGGATCATAGGAGGGAAAAACGGGCTGTCTTGTGCCCCTATCCACATTCTTTTACCAACTCACTAGTTTGCCCAGGAGGTCTGAATGTATTGTCCCAACTACAGAACAGTGAAAAAGACATACAGACTTAACTTCCTGGAGCTCTCCACCTGCACTGTGGGAGAGCTTAGTTCCTCCTGCTGGGGACAGGGGCTGGGGTGAAGGAGCAAGCTGAGTTTGGACTGGGAATCAGAACTCTACCCCTTTCTTACCTCCTCCCCACAGTGGACAGCCTGGGCATCAGTGATGAACTGAAGGACAAACTGGAAGATGTGCTCATCCCAGAGCAGCAGTTCACTTTGGGTCGGATGTTGGGCAAAGGTGTGTGGTCTGTGCAGGGTTGGCAGGAGTTTGCCTTCTCTGATGGGTTTTGGTTACTCCTGTTACTCTGAGGAGCAAAGTGGTTTGGGTTAGCTCCTATAAACCAAACATTCTCACTGACTTCTGAGTTAGGACTGTTGGGGGAATGGTTGCTGGGAATAGGGAAGGCTGAGGAGCCACTCCTGGCATGCTCTGCTTTGGGGAGAGGCAAGGGAGCCTTCTCCAGTTGCTCCAGAGTCTGATGATTTTATGTCCCTATGGAGGATCACCTGGGGAGCAGGCGCCAAGGAGACTCCCCCTCATTTGACTTGGTTCCTAGGAGAGTTTGGTTCAGTGCGGGAGGCCCAGCTGAAGCAGGAAGATGGTTCCTTTGTGAAAGTGGCTGTAAAGATGCTAAAAGGTGAGTGGAGAATCATAGTTGTTAGAGAGGGCCTCATGAGGGAGGGTAATAGAGGTGCCTGGTCCTCCAACAGGCCCTGCTTTGGCCTAAGATTTTCCAAGATGAGCTAGTCAGCACTAAACAGATGCTATGACTAATTCACAAGCATAAACCCACACAAAGACTCATGCCTGGACTGGGGAGATAGCTCAGCTGGTAGAGTGCTTGCCTCGTAAGCACAAGGCCCTGAGTTCGATCCCTAGTACCGCCAAAAAAAAAAAAAAACCTCATGCCCCAGCATTGCTCTCTGCTGTCAGGAGTGACTGTTCACTCTTGGGTGGTTACAGCTGTGGTTGGTTGAACTACTGGGCTGTTCAAACCAAAGGGAAGACATTCACAAGTGGAAAAATTGTTGAATAGCTCCACTTCACAGGAATTCTTCTGCTCTTGATCAGGTTGTTTCCTGGGCCCCCTGTGAAGCTCAGGACATCTGAAGGATAAGACCTAGGAGGCTTGAGTTGGAGCTGGGGGCACCTTTGTTTCATCTCCATCCGCCATTCATTTCTTCCAGCCGATATCATTGCCTCAAGTGACATTGAAGAATTCCTCAGGGAAGCAGCTTGCATGAAGGAGTTTGATCATCCACATGTGGCCAAGCTTGTTGGTAAGCCGATTTTGTGGGGGAGCAGATATAGAATAGGGCTAAAAATATGCTCCACCGACAGGAGAGGGCACCCTATAGGAGAGAAGTTTGGCTTTACCTGGTAAGCCAGTGACAAAATAGCGAAGAGGGTCCTGGCTAAAATCTGACCTCAGTCCAGTAAGGAACATAGTTTGCAGATCCTGTACCAACAGTCTGCATATGAAGACTATTCCTGGGGTGGAGAAGGAGAGGGCAAGGAAGATTTTCCAGGGATCTGGGAAGCGTATCCAGGGCCATTCCTGGGCAGTCCCCAGGCCAGAGTGGAACCCTGGGGAAAGAGGTAGCAGAGACAGGTTTAGAGGTGGGACCTAGCAGGTGGGGACTAATGTAGACACCTGAGGCTGCTTGACCTTTAATGTGCCCAACTCCTGACTCTCCCTTGTTCTAGGGGTGAGCCTCCGGAGCAGGGCTAAAGGCCGGCTCCCTATCCCCATGGTCATCCTTCCTTTCATGAAGCATGGGGACCTGCACGCCTTCCTGCTTGCTTCCCGGATTGGAGAGAACCCTTTTGTGAGTGCCTGGGGTGGGAGTGGCCAGGAGGAAACTGGTAGGAGAACAAAGCCAGGAATAGGACAAAGACCCTGGAAGAGCAGGGGCTTGGTAGGTAGCACTGCTAGAGCTGTTAGGGTGAGGGAGGGTCAGAGTTTGAATCCATTTAAGGTAGCTTCTTTTTCCCTTACAAAGCCCTGCTGAGAATTTTAGACTGGACAAGGGCCTTTCTGGGAGAAGAGACTTGTGGAGCCCCAGGGCAGTAGTCTTGACTTTCAGGCTTTCTCACACTTGCCAAAATTTCCTTGCCTTGGGAAGATCCTCCATCCCCTTTCCTTCCTTTCAGTGATTCTGAGGACAATCTTTAGGCTTTCTGGCCAGGGAATCCCATTCGTTCTGCCCCACCTGGGTAGGCAGGTCCAGCCTGAGCTTGCCCTGTCTGCCTACCAGAACCTGCCCCTCCAGACCCTGATCCGGTTCATGGTGGACATTGCCTGTGGCATGGAGTACCTGAGCTCCCGGAACTTCATCCACCGAGACCTGGCTGCTCGAAATTGCATGTAGGAATTCTGAAGGGCTCAGGGGTGGGAGATAGCAGCTAGTGCCAGGAGGAGCCAGCTGACTGCTCCTGCCTGGGACAGTACCTGCTATGCATGGGGATAGCCTGGAAGCAAAGATATCCTGGCTTTAGTAAGACTGTAAATACTAGAAAAGGCTGACCCTGCCTTCAACATTCCTCACAGGCTGGCAGAGGACATGACAGTGTGTGTGGCTGACTTTGGACTCTCTCGAAAAATCTATAGTGGGGACTACTATCGTCAGGGCTGTGCCTCCAAATTGCCTGTCAAGTGGCTGGCCCTGGAGAGCTTGGCTGACAACCTGTATACTGTACACAGTGATGTGGTGAGCAGGGTGGCACAATGAGGCTTGGTGGTAATGCAAGTGGTGTGGACTGCCATTTGGGTACACTATACAACCCTCAAGGGCCTGGCCAGGTCTGCTGTCTGGGCTTTAGCTGACTAGTTATGAGACCCCTGACCCCCAAGATGTGCTTGCCTCAGCTATGGTTCTGCCTGATTCAGGAAGCCCAGTGACACCTCCTTCCTAAACTTAATTCTGTCCCAGTGGGCCTTTGGAGTGACCATGTGGGAGATCATGACTCGTGGGCAGACACCATATGCTGGCATCGAAAACGCTGAGATTTACAACTACCTCATCGGCGGGAACCGCCTAAAACAGCCTCCTGATTGTCTGGAGGACGTGTGAGTACCCTGGGAAGGGAATGAAGAAGAAAAAAGGAAAAGGAAAGCAACATCTGAGAGTTTGGTTAATGGCTGCCACACAGCTGCTGGCCCAATGGGGAGCTCAGAACTTCAACTGGACTTTTTTGTTGTTGTGTTTAGCAGAAATGCCCTTGTAGTTAGTTAGAGGGAATGCTGACCTCTACCCCATACTTGCTATTCATCCACCACCTCTCTGATCTCTTTTCCCCCTCTCCATTCCATATTCCTCACTCTAGCCTTTTTTTTTTTTTTTTTTTTTTTGGTGGTGCTAGGGATTGAACCCAGGGCCTTGTGCATACAAGGCAAGCACTCTACCAATTGAGCTATATCCCTAGCCCCCTCCAGCCTTTTTTCATTACTCTGTTTTCTCCAGTTTCTAGGGAAAACCAGGAATCTCAAGGAAAGAGGCACAGAGTTCAGCAGTGGAGCAGTTTTCCCTGTCACCGTCTCCCGATGCCTGCCCCCCTTCCTCCTTCTTGGGACCCCAGCTAGTCTAAGCGAACCTCCTGGGCTGAGGTCCCCTCCTGGCAAATAAAGCTGCACAGATCATGGGAAAAACTGGACTGCTCCCTCATTCTCTCCTGGCAAGGAGAGAGTGGGAAATTGGGTTCCTTTCCTG
Organism: Sciurus carolinensis; assembly: GCF_902686445.1. Taxonomy (NCBI): domain Eukaryota; kingdom Metazoa; phylum Chordata; class Mammalia; order Rodentia; family Sciuridae; genus Sciurus; species Sciurus carolinensis. Next base: position 110,921,064 of record NC_062214.1, on the reverse strand, counting down.
GTCTTGGTTTCCTCTTGAGGAAGTGGAAGGGACCTGAGATCTTGCGAAGAAGGAAGCTGTCTCCTTTCCTTGCTTCAAGCCCTAGTTCCTTGAGAGCAGGGTGGAGTGGTGGTACTGCCTACTGTAGTGTTATTCAACCTTAGCTGGTCACTTTAGGTGTTCTTTCAGGTAATCTTTCTGAAGCCCTATGAGGAAGAGACTATTATTATCCCCATTTTGTAGATGAGGAAGTAGGATTAAAGAGGTTAAGTAACAGCCAATGTCACACAGCTATTAAATGAATGAGTTGGTGTTTGAACCTAGATCCCTGTGGTTTTAGAATATGTGCTCTCAACCATGAAATAACTGTGATTGGTTTGTTCTAGTCTTACTTCCCAATCCCATCCAAGCCAGGGTGTCCCTGGGACCCCAAAGGAGGACCTTTTGCTAGCACCATAGGAAGGAGTCCACAGTGATCCAGGGAAAAATGTGCCCCTTTTGTTGCTGTGGGATTGGACCCACAGAGGGATAGGCAGAAGAAGGCTAAGCCTAAAGAGTGGGCAGTGGATTTGAAGTACCTAATGCCTAGGCTCTATGTGCCATGCCTGTACCTGAGGGGCAAATCTGAGGGCAGGAACATAGTAGAGCTCAGGGCATGGTAGGGACTGGAAGCTCAGGTCTCCCTGAAGCTGCAGCTTGCTTCCTCCCAGGCTGGAACTGGTATTGTCAATGGTGGGTGGACAGATACTGGCCTCCCACCAGGCAGCCTGGTGGCCAAGTGCCAGTTGGCTCCTAGCACAGCCTTGAGAATGTGTCCTGGTTTGGCCATGTACCCTTGGCCTTGGACCATTCCCACGGCCTGCTTGGGGTCTGGCATGATTCTTCTCATCATTGGGATCCCCTCTCAGGAGGGCTGGTGCAGTAAGTGCTTAGAGCTTTCCTCCTGAAATAGGCAAGAGAGTCAGACATCAGCCTCTTCCCATTAGTTTTTGTGAAGGTTTTTTTTTTTTTGTTGTTGTTGTTGTTTTCCCCCTTGCTTGAGTCATTGCTTAGGCTTCAAGGAATCTGTAAGGCTTCTGAAATAGTATGCAAAAAGTACTCCTGCTTGGGGAAAGGATTTGGAAGCTTTTCTCAGATTCTCAATGGTATCTATAGACAATGAGGATTTCAGAATACCTGAGGGAGTACTACTACCTCATGAGGACTTGGATGCTCAAATGCACCCCATAAAAATAACCCTGATGCTGGGCATGGTGGCACATGCCTTTAAGGCCAGCTACTCTCAAGTCCAGCCTGGACAACTTTCTGAGACCCTGTCTGAAAATAAAATAAAAGGGCTGAGGATGTA